>NC_054831.1:36899037-39409037 GCF_018345385.1 Vulpes lagopus
TCCTTGACCTGTGGTCCACCCCCCGGGCTTCGGAGGCCTCACAACTTTTTGGCACTGTCGTGGCACGCCGCGGCCCGGAGGCTGGTCCCGGCCAAACCCCGGTTGCTGACCCTGCGGACCAGCACCTTGGAAACTGGGATCTTTGTTCTGGGCACCTCACTCCGGGCCGGCTGCTGGGGCGCCGCGGGGTGGCTGGACGGGAGGCTCGCGAGGTGCTTGACGCTGATGGGGATCTTGGAGTCCTTCGGCAGAGGCAGACCGCCGGGCGCGCGCAGCGGGCCGCTGGTGGCGACGGGGGACACGGGCTTCGGGCGGGCCGGGCCGGGCGTCTCGTCGCTGGCGGGGCCGGCGCGCGGGTCGTGGGGCGCGTCCCCGCTGGGGCTGTGCCGGGGGGCGCCCGGCCGCTGGCCGCCGGCCAAGCCGTCCTCCGCGGGCCCGGGCGGGGCCCCCCAGCAGCCCTGGTCGCCGCTGGGGGCGGCCGCCGCTGGGGGCGGCTCCGTGCGCGGCTGCGTGGGCCGGTCCGGGGGCTGCGGCTCGGGGGCGCCGCGGTCGAGCCTCCTGTGCTTGCCCGGGGGCGCGTCCCTGGCCCCTTCGGCGCTCCGGGCGTCTCCGCCCGCCCCCGCCCCCGCCCCCGCCGCCGCCGCCGCCGCCGCCTGGGGGGCCTGGGGGGCCTGGGGGGCCGGCGGGGCCGGGGGGGCCGGCGGGGCCGGCGGGGCCGGGGGCGCCTCGCCCTGGTCCTCGGCCTCGGCCTGGGCCTGGGCCTGGGCCAGCATGTCCCAGAACTCCCGGAGGCAGGTGTCGTCCAGCTCCTCCGGGCTCGCCATCTCCTCGCCTCCTCCTTGGTAGGCCACCACGCCGCCGGGCTTTCTAGGGGGCCCCGGCTGGCCGGGCCCGGGGCCATGCGGGGCGCAGCCGGGGCCTGCCTCGTCCTCGGGGTCTGCAATAATATCTCCGCAGCCTGTAAGAGAGTCAAAGCTTTTCAGTGAAGTCACGTCAGAAAACATCAAACAAATACGCTCCGCCGACGGGTCTGAGGGCGGGTCGACGGAGCCGGGGTCAGGGGCGCGGCCGCCGCAGCCGCCGCCGCCGCCGCCGCCGCCGCCGCCGCCGCCTTCCGAGTCGCCGGCGCGGTCCCCGGGGCTGCGGGCGCCGCCGGCCGGCCGGGCCTCCCCCGAGCGCGGCTCCGAGGCGGCCCGGGGCTCCTGGGCGCCCCCGGCCGGCGCCGGCTGCCCCCCTGCGAGCTCACCTGCTGGCCGCGGCGGCGCGTCCCCGCTGGGCTGCTCCGGCGGGCGGGCGCGGGCGGGCGCGGGCGCGGGCGCCTCCTCCTTGACGCACTCCAGGCTGGCGGTGAGCGAGCCGGGCAGGATGAGGCCGCCCGGGGCCGCCGCGCGCTCGCCCTTGGCCTCCGCCTTGGCGCGCTTGTCCTTCCTGCGCCAGCGCATGCTGCTGAACAGCCCCTTGAGCCCTCGCTTTTGTTTGCCGCCGGCCTTGCCCGCGTCTGCCGGCTCGCCCCGGCCGCTCTCGGGCCGCCCGTTCTTGCGCAGCAGGGAGAAGAAGCTGTGCGACTTGGCCACCGAGCTGCCGGCCAGGGAGCCCGCGCCGGGCCCCGCCGGCCTGGGGGGCCCCGGGCGCGGCCGCCCCCCGCCGCCGCCGCCGCCGCCGCCGCCGCCGCCGCCGTCCCCCGCCCCGCCGCGCGGCTCCTCCTTCCTGCCGCTCTCCAGCACCAGCACCTCGGCCAGGCCGTCGTGCGTCCGGCTGCGCACCAGCCCCGCCGGGCCCGGGCCCGCGCCCTTCCCGTCCCCTTTGTTTCGGACCCCAAAAATGCTGGGCATGGTGCCACCCGATCTCCTCTTCTTGAACAGCTTGAAGGCGGCTTTGTTAATCCTCCCCGACGGCTGCTCGGCGGCCGGCGGCGTCTCGGCGGCGCAGTCACAGTGCGAGTCCATGTCTGCCGCGAGGGTCCCGGCCCCGGCGTCCGCCTTCCTCCTGCAGCCCCCCGCGGACGCGCCGCCGCCGCGCTCGCTGACAGCCTGGCCGCCGCCGCCGCGGCCCGCGCTCGTCTCCATGGAAACCGAGCGGGCTGCGCCGCTGTCGTCAGCGCGGGCTCGCCCAGCCCGCTGTCACCCGCGCTCTCCTTCAACCGGAGCCGCTCGCGCCGCCGCTGCAGCAACAGAAACACGCCTAAGAGCGCGCCTCCCGCCCGCCCGCCCAGGCCTTATGCAACACCCTCGCCCACTTCGGAGCCGGCTCGGCCTGGCGCTGCAGGGTCTGTGCGTGCGGGGCAGGAGCAGCAGCCGAGCCTCCAGCCACTGCGGAACCCGGAGCCGTCGTTATGGAAGGCAGATTCCCGCCCGCCGCGCCCACCTTCGGGTTCCTCCTCCTCTCCAGGAGCCCGGTGGGGCATCGCAGAAACCACCACCACCACCACCACCCCCTACAAAAATAATGAACAAATTAATTGATGAATAAAAAATGAAAAATAAAAAGGACAAAGACGTTCACCCCCAACACAGAATGGTCATTGCTCTCGGCGCCTCTCCTGGACTTGACAAGTCTTTGTGTCTTTCCCAAGCCTTTCACGTCTGTCCTTATCACTTGGGCACCAAGCCCAGCAGGCATGGAGCGTGTCTGTTGACATCTGTGGCTTGTCCGCTGCGGAGCCACAGTCTCCAGGTCGATGCTGAATCCTTAGCACTGCGGTTCCAGATTCTGGCTGCAAGAACACCGGCCGGCCGCCGAATACCAATTAGCAACTCTCTGCAAGGAAAGAAGTGCAGTTAGTTCTGCGAAGTGGAAGGTGACTGGTCCTCAGAGGCAACTGTGGCTTTTATCCCACACTCCAGGTCCTGGGGCTCAGGTCACAGAAGCCACGGTCTAGCCTGCACTTGATCACAATGGATGAGTGGAGGAGGGAGGACACACAGGTTGAGAATCTCAGGTCCACTCCACAGGTGGTCCTTGGAGTTCAGGGTCTGCCTTCTTTTCCCTTGGGCGGGACATGGGCTTTACTCCCGATCCCTACTGCTGCCACCCCCTCCCCACTTCCACATCCCCAGGGCCTCCTGCAGCCCCCTCTGGGACAGGGAAAAGCCTGGCAGGGTCCCTGAGTGCCGGGGAGTCTCTGCAATTGCTCTGACCCACATCATCTGGGCAAAAGGGAAACCTTGCCCCAGGGAATGGCCCCATCTGGAGATCTTTTCTATAATCTGACTTCAATGGTGACTGCTAATATTATAACCTTGACACCTAATTTCCTGACCCTAACTGAAGGTTTATTAGCAATGAAAGAAGAAATTTGGAGAAGCATATACATATATTCATGTCATATATACATGAAAGAAGGAATTTGGAGAAGCATATACATATATTCATGTCATATATACATGAAAGAAGAAATTTGGAGAAGCATCTACACATATATATAATTTATATATATTTACTATTTAATAATATCTGATAAAGATATAATATTAATATATGATTTATTTTGTTCATTATTATTGTTTAGCAATATGTGATATTTATGTATACGTGAATATCCATCTTTTCCCTATCATCTTGAGCTTCATTTTTTTGTGAGCTACATGCATTATACTTGGAAGCTAGCTCAAGGTTGTTTCTCTATGGGTTGAAGTCAGAGTTTTACTAATAATGTGTTAAGCCACTGCAGCTCCTGTAGCATGGAACACAGTTGGTTCGAATTTAGGACTTGGGGTTGTTAGCTGTATACTTGCCCTTTTCTGTTGATTTTTATCAAGAACATTGTTTTATAAAATTTTTAAAATAAGCATTTTGGATTCAGGAGAGGTTTTCATTCTCAGCATTTGTTTTTTGTTTGTTTGTTTGGGTTTTTTAAAGATTTTATTTATTTATTCATGAGAGACACACAGAGAGGGAGAAAGGCAGAGACATAGGCAGAGGGAGAAGCAGGCTCCATGCAGGGAGCCCAATACGGGACCAGATCCCAAGACCCCCGGACCATGCCCAGAGCCAAAGGCAGATGCTCAACCGCTGAGCCACCCAGGCGTCCCTTTTTGTTTTTTGTTTTTTGTTTTTTAAGATGTATTTATTTATTTATCCATTTATTTTATAGAGAGAGCATTTATGCAAGTGGGGGAGAGGGGCAGAGGCCGAGGAAGAGGATCTTGAGCAGACTCCCTGCTGAGCTTGGAGTCTGGCAGGGGGCTCCATCCCACAACCCTGAGACCATGATCCTGAGATCACAACTTAAACTGAAACCAAGAGTCAGACGCTCAACAAATGAACAACCCGGTGCCCATTTGAATCTGGCCAGGTCTCTGCCACTCATGCCACACATCCCTCCAGGACAGGGTTTAAACCTGAGACTAGAGAGGCCACTGCTAGTTTTAACTGACCACTTGACATGGTGAATCAGGGTTCTCATTGCCCTGGGGAGGGAAGAGGTGTGAAAAACTATAAAGAGAAATGCATTTGTTACTTCTTCACAAGCTTTTGAAGGCAGTTGAAAATCTTTTCCAGTTCTTTCACACACACCATACAATTGCTCTGATTGGTAGGTTACTACATAACTGTGTCAGTCTGAAAGAGTTTATGACTGGGGTCAGGAAAAAATAAAGCAGTCTATAAAAAATCTCCCCTTCTCCATCCCTGAGGCTGACGTTGGGAGAAGGTGGACTGCTTATCCACTGCAGAGCTCTGACTTCCCAGGACAGGCCAATGTGGGTCTCATTTACATGAGAATCCTTGCCTCTCACCCTCACCCCCACTCCACAACCCCCTCCAGGAAAAGTATGGCCAGGACTTTGGGATGGATATCATTCCTTTGAGACACAGACACCTAAAACAAAGAGAAAGAGACAAAGCAGTCTTTAATCTAGGAAGATGCTGTGGTGGCCAGTCCCTGGCCCTGAAGCAGAAGAAGGCAAGACACTTAGACTCCTCCTCATCTGAAGGCCCTAGGCAAGGGGAGCTTTAGAAGCCATGGTGTGAATGGGGACCTTCAAATATTTTCCATCCCAAGGTCCTCGTTATGGGAACTATCAAAAAAAGGAGAGTGTGGCCAGCCTATGGGGACCTTACCAGAAGAATCAGGCACATGGGGGGAGAGCACCCCCTTTCTAGGGCCCAGGAGCCAGCGAGGGAGGTAGATGGTTGAGTTCCAGCCCAACTGCTGGGGCGGGGCATTTTGAAGCCAAAGGCCATTGCTATGAATCATTGCAAGGGTTTACAGACACCTTAAATCACTCTTCACTGTCAAGAGTAGGGGAGGCAAAATCTGTATTTGCACAAAATGGCGACTATTGTCCCTGAAAGACAGATCATGACGGTGAGGATAATTTTACCAAAAGTATGCCTGTTTGGGGTTATAGTTTCCTCTTTCATTCTCTCTCCCCTACTTCACCAGTGCCCCCACGCACCCCCCAAACCTGCCATCTGAGAGAGCAAACAGAAAATTAGAGTAGGAAGGAGCTGAGGAGAAATGTTTCAGAAAAAAAGCTATTCCAGAATGATAAGATGCTTCACAAATGTGAACAGCAAGCGGGTTTTCCTGGAGACATGTGCATGCTTTTCTTTTTTGGCACAAGGGAGTGTTTATTATTCAGTCAGGGCTTTTTTCTCTGGGTAGCAAGCATCTTTGGAGGAGGTTAATCAAAAGAAGAGAAAAAAAGGTAAGAGAAGCCCAGGAAGAATCATTTGAGAGCTTACCATCGTCATCATCATCATCATCATCATCATCATCATCATCATCATCAATCCCCTCTTCAGGGAGTCTTCTGACCAGCCTAACTCTAGTCTGTGTCCTGAGCTTATTGGATGGAATTTTCTATCTGAGGGGAAACACCCAGAACATTTTGCAGAAAAGGCTGGGGGCGGAGCTGCGCTTCAAGCCACGGGCTGGCTATACTGTGGATCTCCCCTTACCACAGCATTCCCGCTAAGGAGGCAGCTGGCTCTACCTTATGTTTGCCCGAGGTCTTTAAAAGGATAGTTTCATCAATGACATTCGGAAATGATACTTGAACTGGGATCAACACCTCCCGTCTCCAGACCACTTAGCCTGCTCTGGGCCCCGGCCCAATGGCAATGTCGCCTTCCTGCTCTTGGCCATCTCCACCTCCACCTCCACCCCCCGCCCCCCGCCCACCATGATTATCCTCGAAGGCCAGAAGAGTGAAGATCCTCAAACATCTTTGTTATGAGGATGATTGAGGGGAGCTCCAGCCTTGCCAACCTTGACCCTCGTCCTGCAGTTAACTCTGTCCACGTGACCAAGGTCCATCCTTGCCCTACAAGGGATGCCATGGGCCTCCATAAGCTGAGACTACAAGGTGAAATGTACAGTGGCCAGGGGAGAAATGTGTGAACGCCCCTCGCCAGTGAGCCTGGCCCAGGGGCCCACGCTACTGACGTATTTCTGTGCCCTCCTTTCCACGGAAGACACGGCTCCAGGTGAGCACTTGGCAGAGGACTGCAGAGGTCTAAGCACAGTCGGCTACGGCTAGACTGAAGTTCTTATGTTCTCGTTTGCATATTTTGATTTTTAATCTGTCCTAATGTGGGGTAATAGCTGTTCTGGGTATATGCTTACACAGAGAAGAAATTCATTTCTAATTAGTAACATGCAATGTAAAATCCACCCCAACTCTCAATTTTCCATATTAACCCTGGAGCACAGCTGAGGCAGCAGAGGGGAGAGAGCTCATGTCAAGAGGAGAGAGAATCCCATGTTGCCTCTGGAATGGCCCAGAAGCTCAGGGAGTGAGGTGTTCTGGGTTCCACGGGTCACCACTCATAAGGTGTCACCTTGGCCCAGCCCCTTTGGGTTTGTACCTGGATTGTAGAGCAAGAGGGTATGAAGAAAAGACCAAACAAAAGCAAAATGAGCACTTGTCTGTAACTTTGGTGGTTTGAATAAAAGTCATGATAACAAGCATCCTTATCATTGGATTTTTTTGGGTTACATTAGATACATGGGTTGAAATTATGTTCTCCTACTCTATGGTTTGTCTTTCAAGTTGGTATGTGGCATCTTACATAGATGTGTTTTTAAATTCATGTAGTCAAATGCATTAATCTTTCCCTTTATGATATTTATAATCTATATCTTAAGAAGATTTTCCCCCCCATCAAAGTCAAATGATATTCTCCTATCTCAGGGAGCACAGGCCATGCAGAAGCTGGCAATGCTGGCATCGGGGTAGCTCCTAGGCCTCTCTCATACCTTCTAGTTCTTGCTGGTAACCACTGGCATCGCTTGGCTTCTAGACACATCATCCCAACCACCTCCATCTTCACAGGGTGTTCTTCTTCCTCAAGTGTCGTCTGCCTGTGTCTCCTCTCCTTTTATGAGAGCACCAGTTACGTTGCACTAAGGGCTCACCCCACTCCAGAATCACCTCATCTTAATTTTATATCTTAGTCACAATTGCAAAGATCCTATTTCCAAATCAGGTCACATTCACAGGTATCAAAGGGTTAGGACTGTGATGTGTCTTTGGGGGGTCACAATTCAACCCACGACAAGCATCACCGCCAGTGATGGTGGTGGCATCCACCTCACCTTTACCCTTCAGTGCAGCCGCTAGTGCCCTTGACACAGACAGTAATGTGCTTGGACTCACTTTGGGGGGTTCACATTGGGTGCGGGCTTCTCCAGCAAGTGTAGACACTCGGCAGATTTCAAAGTCATTTCAAGGTCATGGAGGGCACTCATGGGGTTGCCAACTAGTTGTTGGCACACCTACATGAGGCTCCTGGGGTCTGTTGGGACCGTCCAAGAGGAACCTAGATGGCTGTCTGGATGGGATAGAATAAGAGAAACACTGTGGTTATTCTTGTTCTCTGATTTCCTACACATGAGCCAGAGCAGCCTGAGAAGCAGATTACACCATAACCATTGATCTGCTCCTCCCCATAGTTCCCCTTTTTCCCTGGCCTGCTATTTGGCCAAAGCTACTCTTAGAAAATATTCTGTCTCAGATTGCAGAGTGGCGTGGGGTCCTTCCAGCTGTCAGCACCAAGGTGGGCACAAGGAAGCCAAAACTGGGCAGAATGAGGTCAGACAGCTGAGGCCATGTGGACAGGATGCCAGGGCTTCGGGCATGGATGAATGCACGCGAGGGAGTGGCCAAACTCAGTGGTAGGAAGCATCTGATCCTACAGAGGGTGTGAACTAAACCAGAGTCCAAGATGAGGCCTGCAGGTGTTAATGAGGCAGAGGAATTCCAGAGTGAGAGCCTAGAGGGGCTGCAAAAAATGAATTAAAGCCCATGCACCTGCCCCTCCTTGGGTGTACTTGCTCTCACCTTAGAGAAATTCCACTGTGTCTCTGCTTCTCCGACATAGAGCAGTATCACACACAGGGTTGGTCCAGCCCTCTCAGCAGACAGACAGTGAGCATGAACCAGTCCATGCAGCTAAGGAAGGCCCTCTGCCCAGGTTTGTCCTTCCCACCTGGTTTCCAGTCACACGAGCAAGCTGCTCTCCACCACAGCATCTCCTCATCACAACCGTCACACGCTCTGGATCGCTGGCTCCCTTTCTCAGCTACTTCAACCTCAGTCTCAGAAACATGAAGAGTTTGTTTGCTTTCCCATGCCACTCTGGTTCTGCCCCTGCTCCACGTCATAACATCTGCTCCTCTGGCCCTGCATGATGGCACAGGGGACATACATAAGAGCTTCAGACAGATAGTAGCAGGATCCTTCCTAGTCTCAGCTCCTGAGCCCATGGTGACATGGGGAAGTGTGTCTCATGCCCACTTCTTTGGAGCTAACTTGGATGGAGCAGAGCCCTTTCTTCTTAAAGACCCTAGCACTCTTTCTTTCTCTTCCATTCCCCAAAGCCTTGGGGTCTTGAGTAGTCTGGGCCAGCGAAATATATACATGTTCTTTTATCACTGAAGTTGGAACCTTGGCTCGTAAAGTTTAAATAACCCTACCTCATGCAAGTAAAAAAACCCTTATACCTGAAGATACTGCCATGGGCTTCAAAAGTTTATTTTGAACTTCAGAAAGAGTTATCTTGTTCTTGTTTTCTTTTTTCTGCATCTCTGCCTACTTCTTCTACTCTAATTTCCCAGCTCTGTCCCATCCTTAAACCCCTACGCACAAGACACAAACACACTTGCTCTCATAGTCTATATTCCAACAAGCCTGAGCAAATTCCCTGAATGTGTCACTGTCCATCTGCCTGGTCCACACTGTAGCTATCCTTTGGAGTACTCTTGCTTCACCTGTGCAGCTAATGCATCCCGTGCGTTCTCTATGTCATGGCTGGAAGCCGGGTTCCTCTGTGGCTCTAGGAGGTGTGGCCGATTCCAGTGATACGTCACACACAATCAGGCGTTTTCTGCACAACCTCAATCATTGTGGTGCCCCAGGGCCCACTTCCCATAAATTGACTCTGGCTTGGACGGGCTGAGAATTGTGTTGACAAGGTAGAGCATAGTTCTTCCCTCTGTGACAAGCAGAGCTGCCAACCAGCAGAGCTGCAGGTGAGTTGCTCAGACATCCCAGTCAGAGGCTAATAACTCACTTTCTGGGGCCTCTTTTCCCCTTTTTGAGCTACATGGGATGAGGGTGTTACTTTCCTTGGTATTCTAAGCATTGCTTAGGATTGTGTTAGCTTCTGTAACAGATCCCACCCCCCCCCCCCCAAATAATGACTCAAACCAACAGAAGTCTATTTCTTGGTCACCTACCAGTTCTAGGTAGGTATCTAAGTCAATAGGGCAGGGGTCTCTTCCTTGTTCATCCACGGTCTCAGGCTTCATGCCTCACAACTCCCCTGGGGTCTTGTCTCCGTCCACATCTAGTCGGTTGTTGGAAAGAGATCCTAGAAGAAGCTTTGACTCAGACATGGTGTGTATCACTTTCTTTCATATTGCAATGGTGACAAGTAGTCATAGGGCCACATCTAGCCACAAGAAAGGGGGAAATATGGTCTCACCATGTGCCTGGCCACATCCCTATTACTATGGAAGGAGAGAATAGATTAGAGCAGACAGCTAGTGGAATTTGCTAGCAAATCAGCCCACTCTACAGCCATTCAGGGAAAGGAAACATCCCACATCCCCCAGTGGGCTCACTTTCCTCTCTATGCTTCCCCCTGCTACAGACCGTGCATTAGACCTCCAGACCCCCACATTCCGGTCTCTATCATCCGCTCCTGGCTCTCTCCATTTCCTTTAGCCTTCTCCTTTGGAGAGAATTTTTTTTGGTTAAAGCAAATACGTTTCGCAAATGTTTGAAATAGACTCAAGTGAATACCTGACTGTGGCTACTGCCGCATCCGGACTTTTAGGATGGTTCCCATATTGTCTTAGCTGCATCAGTTAGCATTTATTGAGTGTCTACTGTGTGTTGGGGGATGGCATGAATAAGCTATGACCCTGCCCTTGATGGCAACCGGGAGACGCCCCGCTGTGAGCCTTGGTTCAGTGTGAAACCACTAGCCGACTGACTGACAGCACCTTTGTTTCCTTCCAGGTGCTAGGCCAGTGTCATCAGGCCTCTCGGCAGCTTAAATGTTCATTTTCCCTCCCTTGCAAAAACAAAAAAAACAAAAAAAAACTACATTTTCCTCCATGATGTGTTAATCCCCAAATAGCCAGGCTTACTTTGGTCCCAGAGCCTAACCACCTACTGGGTTTTCTGCATGGGCTTTAGGTTCAGTCCCTGATCTGGCTTCATGTGGCTTGCATTTATGTTTCATTTCCAACCATCCCAACAAGGTTACTTCTTTCAAAAGACAGAAATCTCAGCAGATGTATTCATTCTGGGATGTTTCCTGGACACACACCAGTGAGCTCATTAGCCCAAGCTAACCATGAGGCTTTTCTCCCTGTCTTTTCTTCTCTTTCCTCTTTTTTTTTTCCCCCCTAGTTTGCAGCACAGAGCAAGATCATGTGGTCTCCTAGCAGCTCATTCCTATATGCACAGGGAGCTGGGACTGAAATTATCCTCAAGAAGGAGGGCCGTGCTTTCTAAACATGTGTACTTCTTCAGCGGGTCTGTTTGTATTTAGCGAAGACTGAAGCTCAAATAGGGAAACTTCTAGGTCAGCTATACTTTGCTCTAATAAAGGGAGAATCTAGCCAAAAAGAACAGCAAAACTATGGCCTGAGCTTTTTGGAGTGTCTTGTCTGATTACCCAATTATTATATTACAGCTCAGATTAGGAAGGGATTAGCCTCCGAGGTTGGACAGATGGAGAACACTATTAAAATACCCCATGTAGGGTTTCAGAGTGAGTGGCAAAGTGACCACCTGTCCCTGTTTCTTGGGTCAGTCTGTCCTCATTTAGAGCCCTGAGATCGCTGTCTTTGATGCCAGTGGGTGGAGAAACTCAAGAGCACAGGAAGCAAGCTGGGGCCCCTGCCCCCATATCACCCGGAACTTCTGTGCTCCTGTTTCTCTCTCCCTAGCTTGTGCTCTGACCTAGAATGTCCTGGCAAGAAACTGTCAGCTGAATTGCAAGTGACTTGGGGTTGTTATCTCTCAGGGCCCTTGGGATCAGGTCTGGGACGGTTTCTTAGTTCATAACGTTTCCATTCCAGATCTTCTCTTTCTTTGTTAACTTCTGAATGAGCAACTCCTCCTTTCTTGAATTTCTGTAATTCAGGAGCTACACGGGGCTGCTTCTTGATTTCAGAGCTGGAGAGGAGTGAAGTTAAGATCTGTCCTGTGTCTCTGTGCCTTTTCACCCCTGTGTTTGGGGAGCTCGGGGTGGTCTCTGTACCACTTTGCCGGGCAAGGAAGCTGAATGGCTTGGGCCTCATGTTCTAGTCTTGAATTCACAAGCAGAAAGGTGCTCTAAGCAGTTTGTTCAATAATTAATAAGCCACTTAGCTCTTCTGCTTCAAGTCCTTTATCTTACAGGAATGGTGTTGCTAACCTCAGAAGGATGTGTACAGGAACATTAAAGGTTGATGAGAAAACATTATGCCAAGTAAAATATGTTGGTAATCTCAAAATTGTAATGGTCTAGCCAGATGAACAGGCCTTTCTTACATATCTAGCTCAAGTCAATTCAAGAAAAGCATATTGAACACATTGAGTGCCTCCTCCATCAAAAACTTGGCCTCAACATGACAGGACATAGAATCTTAAGGTTGAAGGAGTCATCAATCTCCAAATTCTACAAACAGCCTCCCATTCATGATTGGAATTCACCAGCCAAGGGGGCTTCACCACATCCAGAGCAGCTTACACCGTGTTTGGACAATTCCATTAGAGAATTCTTTAAAAATAGAGTTGAATTACTTTGTATCTTCATAGTGGGAACCCCTTAGTCCTATTATTACACTAGCACTGATCAGCAGTCTTTATGGACTAGGTATTATTCCAAGGGATTCTCACACAGTATTTAATCCTCACAATAATCATGAGGTTGGTCTTCCCTATTTTACAGAAAAGGAAACTGGGGCAAAGAGGTTAAATGATTTGCTCAAGATCTAACAGCTAGTAAATAGTCTGGTTCCGTAGTCTTCCTTCTTAATCATTGTTTTGATTATCTGTTGCTGAATAACATACCACTGCCACGCTAACACTCAGTGGCTTCAAACAATGACCATTTTATTTACTCAGAATTTTGTGGAACAGGTATTTTGTCAGGGCTCAGCGAGGTGCATCTCCTCCTACTCCAACTGGCATCAACTGAGGTCTGTTGTGGATTGCCGTGGGATGGCGGCTAGAACTGGACCTGAAGCAAGCATTTCAACTGGCAAAGGTAAAAGCTGCATAAGCGAAGGTCCAGCTTCAGAAGTTAAACACCATCACATCTACCAAATTCTACTGGTCAAAGGAAGTCCCAGGGTTGCCTAGGTTCAAGAGGAGGATAACTAAACTCTATGTCTTTGTTGGAGAGTGCAAGATCATAGCATAAAACAACATGTGAATGAGAAAGATGATGATGACCATCAGAAAGAATACCATCTACCAAAACCACAATTTCTTTTTTTCTAGGAAATAGGTTCATGCGTACTCTCAAATGACACCTCTTCTGGAAACGGCCTCCAGGAGCTCTGCAACTTCAGTCTGTTGGGTTAGCTTTCTTTGCTCCAGAGCTGTTCCTTATCATCCTATCCTTTTTCCGTGATGTACCCTAGAACTTAGTGTCATATTCCAGGGTGTGCCTAGGCTGGTACAGAGCAGAATAACCATCACCTCCTGACTTCTAGATATGGATATTGAATCAAATGGGATTTTTGTAAAGATTTTATTTACTCATGAGACAGAGAGAGAGGCAGAGACACAGGCAGAGGGAGAAGCAGGCTCCATGCAGGGAGCCCAATGTGGGACTGGATGCTGGGACTCCAGGATCATGCCCTGGGCTGAAGGCGGAGCTGAACCACTGAGCCACCGGGGCTGCCCCAAATGGGAATTTATGACTGCCACACAGCGTCACATAGAAATTCTGCCACCTGAAATGTGTTGCCCCTCACTCCACACCTGGGCAATTGTTTCAAGGGACCCAAGTTCCATTTCATTTTATGGAATGTGGCCTGGCACCCTGATTCATCAGGCTTTCCTCGGTCCTGATTTGGTGTCCCGCCGTTTTCACACTCCTCTCCAGGTTTCTATGTGTGATGCATGACTTACCTCTTCCTTCCACATCTTCTTCCAAGTCACTGACAAGACTACGGGCCCACTCAGAGACAAGGAGACTCTGAAAAATACCACTTAAAAAATTAAATAAAATGAAATAAAATTAAATAAAATTAAATAAATAAAAAAATAAAAACCTCTCTCCACATTAACATCTAGCCATTGATCTGCACGTTTGCAAACTGGTAGGGCAGATTTGTTCAGGCATCTGTGGATTTACACCTTGTCCTGCTTTTCATCCAGCCCACTGTTTTACACCCAGCTGGCCTTAGGAGGGTGGGACGATCCACTGCTAGCACTTTCACTGGGTTCTGGAAACTCCCTGCTCTTCGCCTTTCTCTAGTGTTCCACAAGCACAATACTGGCAGCAAAAGAAATTGGGTCAGTCCGAATTTTCTCACTGAGTCCCTGCTGACTCCTGGTGATCACAGCCTCCCCTTCTGAAATCATTCTGCTTGCGCTCCGTGCCAGAATCTGCACCCCCCACCCCCACCCCTGCCTGTTTCTGAACACCAGCACACTGTTCACCCTTTTGCAGCCTTCTGGTACTTCTCTGTTCTCCAGACTCCCCCAGAGATCACCTCAGTGGTGTAGTCACAGAATTAAATCACAACACCTCTTGGAACCTGATCCTCTTATGAATCTGGGTCAGCAGACTCAAAGTCAGTGTCAAGTGCTTCCCATTGTTTTTAAGAAATCTGGGCTTCTGCTTCCCTACAACATTGATTGCACCGCAGGCATAAGGAAGGCACAGTCTACACCTTCAAACCACTTATAGTATAGTTCAAGGAGGAGGTGTGTATGCTAATGACAGTAACATGATCACTGCCTTTAGGGGATGAAAGTGAGGCATTACAAGGTTTATAAGACAGATTATTTCTACTTGGGCAGGAAAAAGTTTCTTGGAGGCAGTGGCATGTGGAGTAGATCCTAAGTAGCAGGTGAATGCTGGCAAGAAGTGGCTCTCACATTGCCTGTTCACAGACATTCTTGAGAACAGCCAGGTAGTAGTGTACCAGATTCCTTTAAGATGCTTATATCATTTGACCAAATGCTTTCAATGTCCAAGGAATTAACCCAAACACAAAGTTATTCAAAATGTGATTGAAGTGATAGTGCCCTTTAATGGAACACTAGACAGCCATCAAAAGATTGAGAATGTCAACCTGATATCAGCTCAGGGACTGAAGAGGCCCTCCCCTTGTCTCACAGATATCTGATTACCATGCCCTGATTCTCCGCTCCACAGTTCATGACAATGCAATTCTTTCCCACTAATTATTTAGATTAACGAGAGCTTCCTTCCTTCCAAGGACCTTTTTTTCTGTCAATGCTCTGTCCAGGGCTGCCTAATTCAGCTTCCATTCTCCCCACAAGCATTCTGTGATTTGGATGATTTATTGTCGTTGTGAGGAGCCGTCAAGGGGGCTCAGATTAAGCAACCCAGCTCCCCCTCACTCTCACGGGCTTGCTCCCTCAGCTCCCTGGAGCAACTGACAAAGGATGCCCCCTGCTTCTCCCCAGAGCTTTCTTCTCAATAAAGGCACATTTTTCCCTAAAAGGAATTCTCATATCAGTTGCTAATAATATACATTTCCCCCTCACATTACTGTACAAGAATTTTTTATGACATGAGAAAATGCTTATGATAACACAAGCTAAGCAGGAAAAAAGCAAGATACAATCCTACAACGATTCCCAGTATAATCTCAACCATGTAAAACTATATGCACTAAGGAGCAGATTTAATCCAACAATAGCCGTGGCCACCTCTGGTAAGGGGGATCTGAGATTTTTGTTCTTCTATACCTACATTGCTATATTTTCCGAGTCTTTAAAGATAAAGAAAATATTTGGAGCCCAAGTACTTCCAAATATCACCATTTGGAAAAATGAAGGCCAGGAAGTGAAGAAAAGCCAGGGCAGGACAGGAAAGGCAAGCTACCACCCCTGCCCTGGCACAGCCAGTGTGCTCCTAAAGGATGCCCGGCCCTCCTTGCCCTTCGAGGATAACCACTTGCCTCCGAGTGAAAGCTTGATTAGTTATCTGACTTCTCATCCTGTTGCCAGACTGCCTCTGTGACACCTGGCACTTAGGCAGGATTTCTGGGGGACAGAGCTTCCTCCCCGCTGGACCAAAGGACACCTGTGGCTGTGATGCCCAGGATGCACCTGCTGGTTTCCTCCTGGTGGCACTCAGGTGGCAACTTCCCTCCTCGTTCAGACTTACATGGTCAGGGGTGCTGCTCGGCTTCCATTTTCCTGTAAGCCTAGCAAGACTATGGGAGTTAACCTGGGCAAATTCTCTCTGTCCTCTTTTTTTTTTTTTTTTTTGCCTCTGCTAAACATTTAGCCTTTGACTAATCCACAACCATTACCCAGGATGTAAACAAGAAGGCTCTGTACAGCTCACCGGCCTGTTTCTGGAAGAAACATGAGGATCCATGAGCATAGGGAAGGGCCACTGGTATTTCCGTCTGAAGTCATTTCTCTGAATTTTCACAGAACTACCTCACAGCCACACACAATCTCGCTGCCGGGGATGTCTGGGAAGCACAACAGCTATTCACAGCTCGTCCTAGGATATAGACAGTGAGCTTGTGGGTGGGTGGTACTCCAATTCATTTCTCTCTTCTCTCCCTCCTTCCAACATGAAGCACTAGAAGAGAATGTTTTCCCCATTAATAATGTGCATGAAATTGCTTGTAGGTGGTGCGAGCAGACACTGTTCTTTTATGTCTTTAAATCATTACGAGAGGTGGGTTCTCTGCATAAGCTGAGAAGGATTTCTTCTTGCACCTGTGAAAATGATAGCACTCTGTCACCCCACTGTCACTCCACTCATTCATGTGTAACACATTGTGTTTACAGAGTTCGGCTCCTCTCACTTTGTACATAGATCTCCTGAGCTTGTCTCTGTTTCACCCCACTCCCCCTTGCAGGCGAGAAGTCAGGCAAGAAGTCTCTATTCTTGTACAGACTGAGGGAAGTACTGGAAAAGAAAGGGACCGAGGGTCCACATGCAACCCCCAGGAAGGAAGAGGGAGGAAGGCCAGCACAACTGAGAGTCAGGAAGGGAACAAACATAAAAGAAGAGAGGGAGCAAGAGGAAGAACCCTCTGGTAGATTCCAAGCCATTTTAATTCTTCCCACCTCACACACTCCAGTTGGGAACCAGGTCCCAGCAGCCATATGGCTTGGGGAACAACACTACCTTTCTCCGTCAGCCATCCTGAAGCAGCCTCAACACTGCTAAAGAAGCAGTGTTCTTGGGGCGCAAATAGGAGCATCTAGACAATTCTCCTAGTTTTCCTTTCTGACCAGATTATGACCGAATCCCTTCTTCTATAGAAAGTCTGGAGGATTCTAAACAAGGGGGTGATGAGAACCAACATATTTTCAGAATACCTCCTGGCCAACAGGTAGAGGTTAAATTTGCAGGACAAGGACATGGGGAAGCCAGTTAGGGGATCTTCGGCAATCCAAGTTTGGACTAAGGTGGAGGTAGCAGAGGCAGTAGGGGAGGCAACGTGTGCTAACCAATGCATTCTTAGCCCTCAATGTTAGTGACAATCCTCCTAAGTTAAACATTAACCATTGCAAAGCTGGAAGTGATGTCTATGATAACCATTTCCACATTTAATCACTACTATTTCGTCAGTAATGTATTGAGCCCGGTAAAGGAAAATAAGACAAAAGGCTTATCTTTAAGCTGCTTGTAGAAGCTGGAATGGAAGGTTCTGCATCTGACCAGATGCGATGAGTGCCTTGAGAAGTACAACACAGAGGAATTCAGATCCTCCAACGGGGAGACATGATCACTGCCTGGGACAATCTAGGAGTGCTTCCATGGAGCAGGCCCAGATGTGTTGAACTGAGAAGGATGAGGGTCTTGGTGATTGTACAAGGGAAGAAGCTTCTCTGGGCAAAGTGTTGGCAAATGGGATAGGAATAGTACAGGGACTGGAAGGTATCAAGTGTATTCAAAAGTCCTAAGCGGTGGTTTGGGCTGGAGGGTAAGATCCACACAAAGGATCATGTGTGACACATTGCTGGAAGAGAAAGTTTGAGGGTAGATTAAGATCAGTTTAAGGAAACTATAAAGACAAGTGAAAAAATTTACTCCCAGGCTGAAGGTTTTGAGCAGGAGAGTGTTGCAGCTTGAGAGAGCTTACTGTTTTGTCCATCGCAGGTGGCTGAAGGAGGCAAAGCCAGGACCGGGAGGTCGGTCACAGATGGATCTGACTCTAGACAGGAAAAGAAACTAGATTGGAGAAATACTTGGGTGCAGAGCCATGATTGTCATTATCTGGTTGAATGTGAAGAAGAGAAGAAGAAAGAAAAGGGAACTAAAGCATGGTTTCGTGACCAGAAAGGGTGGGGCTGCCATTGGTTTCTAGCTAGCTGAATTTCAGGTGCACCTGGCACCCAAGGGTGGAGGTACTGCACAGGCAGATGGAGGTGCATAGCTAATGCCCAGGGACACCAGGGCTGGGGTCCCTCCCTGAGCCTCCTTCTTGGAGGTAAGACTCAAAGCAAAGGGGTGCATGAAATTGCCGAGAAAGGATAATGTAGAAGCAAGAAGGAGGGACTGAGAAAGGCCGCAGGTAAGGAATAACAAGGAGAGCAGTTATCAAGATAGTTGGTTGACACTTTGCGCCCCTGACCTTTAACTTGCTTGGAACTTAATGCCACCCGGGCACATTGCTGGCTTGATAACGTCCCAGGTGACCTCTGGCTTGCTTGTCTGGGTAGTCTGTCTCTACTTCATTCGACACTATGATGCCCAAGGAATAGAATTTACTGTTGTTAAGAAAAGTCTTTGACAAAATTTCTGTCGTAGAATTTGGTCTATGAGCTTGCTAAACCTCAAGTTTTAAAAATCAGATGATAACTCTGCAGTTTTAGGCTTCCAGAACTCTATAAATAGTATTTGTGTCTTCCAGGCTATCTCAAAGTCATTCAATGATATTCAAACTCTAGACTGGTGTACTTTCTGGGTTTTTTTTTTTTTTTTTTGATTTGTGATAGTGCATTGCCATTCATGAATACCACTTTTAGGATTGTATCATGCTGTATTTATGTATACCAAGATTTAAAAAATGGTACCCACCTGGTAAATAATCCAATCGTGTACACATTATGTACAAAATTAAGGACCTCAGCCATCATTTCCTGAGTTCAGATCTTCATTCACTTATGTTTTTATTTTATTTTATTTTATTTTTTAAAGATTTTATTTATTTATTCATGAGACACACACACACACACACACACACACACAGAGGCAGAGACACAGGCAGAGGGAGAAGCAGGCTCCATGCAGGGAGCCCAGCGTGAGACTCGATCCCGGGTCTCCAGGATCTGGCCCTGGGCCAAAGGTGGCACTAAACTGCTGAGCCACCCGGGCTGCCCTTCATTCACTTATGATGGGAGTATGTCCCAATAAACCCATCATAAATTGAAAATGCATTTAATACACCTAACGTATTGAGCATCATAGCTTAGCCTGGCCTATACAAAGGTGCTCAGTACATTTAGATCAGCTTCCAGTTGGGCAAAATCATCTAACACAAAGCCTATTTAATAATAAAGTATTGAAAATCTCATGTAATATATTGACTTCTGTACTGAAAGTGTCAAATAGCGTGGTGGTCTGGGTTCAGAATGGTTGTCAGTGTATTGGTTGTTTAGTGATGATGTGACTGAACTAGGGGCTGCGGCTGCTGCCCAGCATCAGGAGAGAGGTTCTTGCTGCATTATCACTAGCCCTGGAAAAGATCAAAATTCAAAGTTCTCCTTCTACTAAATGCATATCAATTTTACACCATGGTGAAGTAAAAAAATCCTAAATTGAACCATCCTAAGTGGGGACCTATGTGTAGAGGGTATGTTGGAGCCAGAGAGAAGGAACCACATCTTAGATGGTAAGTTTGTGAACGGTTCAGACTGCTGGGCAGAGCCAGCTTCTGGGCGTGTCCGGCTGCACAGGGTCCATGCAGGGCTAATGTCCTGCTGCTGCGTCTTGAAACTGTTAACATTTTTTGAACAGGGAGCCTTGCATTTTTATTTTGCAGTGGGGCCCCACAGATTATGCGGCCAGTTCTGCTGCAGAGCTAAACACATGTCTCAGTAGTAATGGAAAAGGTCAGTGGGGTCTTTGCTGGAAACAATGTTTGAAATGGCTCTTTAGGTCAAAGCAACACAGGACTATAAGGCTGAGGCCCCATGGGCTTCCCACAGTGAGGTCAGCTTTGGGGCTCGCCATCCACGCTGGGAGCTCTACCTTTGAGGTCGGCGCCTGGCAACAGCTGTTCACCCTGAGTGACTGAAGAATTTAGCTGCAAAAATCTAATTTGGGACTCCCTAATTAAGCTAATGAAGTCAGATCATTTTAATCTGTTCTTGGTCTAGCCCTATGTCTAATCCCAGAATAAATAGATAATTGTGACTTTGTGGCATATGTGCCCTATTTTATGATAGATGAGCCAAGCAACAACTTTCCATAATTTTTTTTTGAAAATTTTAGGAAAGGAACTGATTTTTCTTAGCCAAATTGAATGCTTCAGAGGAGACAAAACTGCAATGCCTTTAAAATAAATCAATCGTGCTCCCATTTTACAACCTTTTACTGACTACTATAAATAAGTGGTGTCCAAATTACCCCTTAGTCCTGAAAGATCCTATATGATCCTCAAATTTTTCTTGTTTTATGAATAATAAACGTTACCATATACAGATGTCTCCTGAAACAGGCTGAAGTTGGTGAACTGGGGACCAAACCATCTCTCTCATTTAGCCTCATAATCTATAAACTAGGGAAATACACTATATCACCTATAAACTGCATCAAATTATTTCCCGGAGACACATATATCTTCATAACAGTAGAAAAACCTTTAAAACCCAGAAACTGAAGGGATCATTCTGTTTAATCTGTCCATCTTCCACCAATCAAGATTGTTCTTTATGAAGTATTTCTACTGCTTTTTCAAATAACTGAAGTAAAGTCATTCTTCCCTTTTGGAGTTTATGGATTCATTTACTGAATCTTTTAAATATTAATCCAAATCTTAGGCTATTTTCAAGTATCATCTATTCCCCTCTTCAGAGGGCTTTGTGTTTCACCCACAGAATTTGACTTCTTCTAAACACATTAGAAAACACAGGCCCCATTTACAAATAGACTGGTTGGTTACCACTAACACTAATAATGATAGGGGATAATGTTAGATGCTTGCTCAGTGCATCAAGCCCTATGCCGAGTCCTTTATTTATTTATTTGTTTGTTTGTTTGTTTATTTATTTTTTGTGGGGTACAGTATACTTTATTGATAGTACATGACAAGGTAGGGCTCCCCAAGCCCTTCCCCTTCCTTGGGGTCTGGGATGTAAATTGGAGCTCAGGAAGTTCTCAGTGTGTTGGGGGATTAAGTTGGGGCAGGGACTCCCCAGCAGCTGAGGGCCTCTCTCTTCCTCTTGTTCTTGCTGGGGCTAGTGGTCCAGGAGGCTCTTACCCCTTGGAGGCCATGTGGGCCATGAGGTCCACCACCCAGTTGCTGTAGCCGAATTCATTGTCATACCAGAAAATGAGGTTGAGAAAGTGGTCATTGAGGGCAATTCCCACCCCGGCGTGGAAGGTGGAAGAGTGGGTGTCACTGTTGAAGTCACAGGAGACAACCTGGTCCTCAGTGTAGCCCAGGATGCCCTTGAGGGGGCCCTCTGATGCCTGCTTCACTACCTTCTTGATGTCATCATATTTGGCAGCTTTCTCCAGGCGACAGGTCAGATCCACAACTGACACGTTGGGGGTGGAAGGCCATGCCAGTGGCTCCCCTTTCAGCTCAGGGATGACCTTGCCCATAGCCTTGGTGGCGCCAGTGAAAGCAGGGATGATGTTCTGGGCAGCCCCTCGGCCATCACGCCACAGCTTCCCAGAGGGGCCATCCACGGTCTTCTGGGTGGCAGTGATGGCATGGACGGTGGTCATGAGGCCCTCCACGATGCCGAAGTGGTCATGGATGACTTTGGCTAGAGGAGCCAAGCAGTTGGTGGTGCAGGAGACATTGCTGACAATCTTGAGGGAGTGGTCATACTTCTCGTGGTTCACACCCATCACAAACATGGGGGCATCAGCAGAAGGACAGAGATGATGACCCTTTTGGCCCCACCCTTCAAGTGAGCCCCAGCCTTCCCCATGGTGGTGAAGACTCCGGTGGACTCCACAACATACTCAGCACCAGCATCACCCCATTTGATGTTGGCGAGATCTGGCTCCTGGAAGATGGAGATGGCCTTCCCGTTGATGACAAGTTTCCATTCTTAGCCTTGGAATTTGCCATGGGTAGAATCATACTGGAACATGTACACCATGTAGTTGAGGTCAATGAAGGAGTCATTGATGGCGACAATATCCACTTTGCCAGAGTTAAAAGCAGCCCTGGTGACCAGGCGCCCAATACGGCCAAATCCATTCACTCCGACCTTCACCGTCGTGTCTCAGGGACACAGCTGGCCCTGCACTAGAAGTTGCGGCTGGCTGTCGGATGGGGAGGAGCAGAGAGCCGAGTCCTTTGTTTATATCATCACTTTTAATTCTCACAATCACAAGAGGGAGGGAGCCACTGTTGGACATGAGGAAATTGAGGCACAGATTGGCCCTGCCTTTGTCCAGTGGGTCCAGCTGGCCAGTGAGGGAGGATCTGAGCCAGGGGGTTCCAGAGCTCGAGGCACCCCTCAGATTCTTTTACATAGGAAAGATCTCAGTCCTCTGGCTTCCAATTTACCCTCACTCAGTTATGTATTATATGCAAGGTTTCCATTTGAGAACACTGCTGAGCCAGCATGATGGTCAGAACATATGGAAATCTAAATTTCCTTTACAGAGATAGCAACCAAGCATCTCAGTTCCTCTGAGATTGAAATATGTGTGACTTTCAATTCGAAAATCAGGAAAATCCTTGCCATCCCAGGATGATGGGTCATTCCACTAATAGAAAAGTAAGTAGTATCATGTGTATTTTGAAACAAAAATATATGCACCCCTGTGTGTGCATCCTATGTGAACACACTTGTGTACACCCCAAGACCACAGAGGCTGAGTGAACCACTTCAGTAAGCAGTATGCTCAAGTCTCATATCTTGAACATTGTGAGTCCCTAAGGACCGTAAAGTGAATATGGTCAGACTCGGAAAGACAAGCTCAAGGGAGGACCTTCCAGAAGCCCTGTGGATGGGAGTAAGAGGAAAATATGGAGGTGCCTGCATGGGCAGGAGTGCTCTGGGAGGAGCAGGATTGCCCCAGGAGCACCATTTACCTTTTTCTGTCTCTGGACTCACCTCTACCAGCCCCTAATTCTCCCCAGTGACACTTGACTCTTTCAATAGCAGACGGCAGGGACCCGCGCTCTGCTTGGCCACTCCAGTGCCCTTCCTGCTCCCCATTCTCCTGCTGATGACCGCAGCAGCATTGTTCTTGCAGTCTTGGCCTATCTCCCCAAACTCTGATATCTCATGTTGGGGCAGCTGGACATTTTCAATAGGGCGACATGCTGGAGGGAGTACATTTTCTCCCAAGACAGAGGCTGCTGTCTCTCTCCAAAGAAACCTTTAAGCATTTAGGTGGAAACCAATATGGTGGAAGGTTTTCATGAGGACCTATGAAGGAATCCTGGAGAACTAGAAAAAAGAGAAAGACACAGACTTTTTTCTTTTTCTTTTCTTTTTGATATTTGTTGCTGAATAGCTCCTTGTTTACAATCCTTTGGGCATGCATTCAGTTCCTATGACAATGCCTATGGTGGAGCCAAAATGTGAAATCAGACTTATTGTCAACCACAGATGTTCTGCCAGAGTCTGGGTGGGGCCACACAATGAAGGAATATGGCATCAGCTGAGCATGCAACAGTGGCACACTCTGTGCTGTTTGCCATGACCCTCACTATAGTCCAGATGGGGAGCTTTTCACTCAAGTTTTGAAAATCCTCTATAGAGAAGATTCTAGGAAGAGGAGAAGGCAGTTAAATTTGGGTCGCTGAACTTAGTCCAATTTCAGAAAGAAACCACACTTTACTGCTGTTGAGTCATTTGCTGAGCTAAGGATGTGTACTTGAGGTTGACACATAGCACTGTCCTCCAGGAGACAACAGATGCCCAAATCATATTAATACTTAAGCTAATTTAAGATTCATATTAGCTCGGTTCAAGTGTGTCATTAGACTAATGTTTTTTACTTCTATTTTAACTTTGAGGTTGAAATGGGAGCAGTTGAAAACAAGCATGATATTAATTTACCTATAATCTCTTAGTAGGAATATGACATCAGTATCATTACTTGCATTGAAGGAGTATTTGCTCAATAAAAATTGAGTGTCAGGTACTACATTAATCCTGTGGAAGGGTGAATCTCCCAGTAAAATAATCACCCCATTTAATTTTTATTCCCTAATCATCTGTGTTCATGGCTGGGCTGCAAGTTTCATGAGAATAGGGGCCACATCTGTCTGTATCTCTCATGCTTCCCACAATGCCCCGAGAGCATGTAGTAGCCACTCAATAAATATTTATCAAATGAATGAACATAGTTCAAATGAGGCAGGATCTCCACCCTTAAATTGTGGTAAAGGAAGCAAACATAAAACTGACTGAGTTGGCCAGGTGCCCCAGTCTTTTATTAACTAGAATCTGAAAGAATTTTTAATGCTATGAAGAGGAGGGAGAGACAGAGGAGGTGATAAAGGGTGAGACTAAGGAGGAGAGAGGGGAGAACTGTGAGTGGGAAGAGAAGAGGAAGAGAATTTGAGAGGAACAATGAATATAGGGAAATGGCAACTGGTCAGAAGGAGAGTGTGGAACAAAGGGAAGAGCATCAGATTGGCATTTTAGTGGGGTACGAGAGCAGCAGAATGTGGCACAATTATTTGAGTTCCAAGGTTGGAGGTGTTTGACCATCCATGAGTGTTGGGAAGGACACTGGCTTCCACTGCTGGGTGCCAGAGCTGAGGAGAAGCTCCTACTGACGTAGACACATGGACACAATTCAGGTAGAGTCGTGATGGCTATTCTCCTTCCTATGTCCTTCCCCCAAACACCTGCCCTGAGGCAGAGCCATAGCAGACCTGCGTAATAGGTGCTGTGTGGGGCTGCTGGAGGGCAGGCTGGGCACTGATGGCCTGGGCCCTGGAAGAAGACAGATTCAGATTGTCAGTCATGGAAAAGACCCATCAAGAGTTCCCTTTTCCCCTCCAGCCTGGCCCTGCTTTTTTTTTTTTTAATTGGAGTTCAATTTGCCAACATATAGCATAACACCCAGTGCTCCTCCCGCCAAGTACCCCCCTCAGTGCTCACCACCCAGTCACCCCAACCCCCTGCCCACTTCCCCTTCCACTACCCCTTGTTCATTTCCCAGAGTTAGGTGTCTCTCATGTTTTGTCACCCTCACTGATATTTTCACTCATTTTCTCTCCTTTCCCTTTACTCCGTTTCACTAATTTTTATATTCCCCAAATGAATGAGACCATATAATGTTTGTCCTTCTCCGATTGACTTATTTCACTCAGCACAATACCTTCCAGGTCCCTCCACGTCAAAGCAAATGGTGGGTATTTGTCGTTTCTAATGGCTGAGGAATATTCCATTGTATACATAGACCACAGCTTCTTTATCCATTCATCTTTCGATGGACACCGAGGCTCCTTCCACAGTTTGGCTATTGTGGACATTGCTGCTAGAAACATCGGGGTGCAGGTGTCCCGGCGTTTCATTGCATCTGTATCTTTGGGGTAAATCCCCAACAGTGCAATTGCTGGGTCGTAGGGCAGGTCTATTTTTAACTCTTTGAGGAACCTCCACACAGTTTTCCAGAGCGGCTGCACCAGTTCACATTCCCACCAACAGTGTAAGAGGGTTCCCCTTTCTCCGCATCCTCTCCAACATTTGTTGTTTCCTGCCTTGTTAATTTTCCCCATTCTCACTGGTGTGAGGTGGTATCTCATTGTGGTTTTGATTTGTATTTCCCTGATGGCAAGTGATGCGGAGCATTTTCTCATGTGCTTGTTGCTGGCCCTGCTTTATCTTCTAGAGCTGCTTCCAGGGCCCCTCTTTCTATAGGCAAGAGGCTCCAGGCCTTGGAAGGGGCTTTCCATCACGGCTTCTGGGCATTTTTTATTCCGGATTACAGAGACAGGTGTAGCTTTCCATTGTAGGCAGCTAATAACTTCACTTGCTTCTCACTTGCCTTGATCTCTCTGGATTTAAATTCTTAGGACTGTCAGGAGGTAGTCAGGAAGCCCCAGGTCCCCCGGGAATGTACACCATTGACCTCGGTTTGTTTGCTTCCTCGATTCTTTATACTTGGGCTCCTGGTTCCTGAAATCATCCCACCAGGAGCATGAAATGCCTTTAGGACATCTCCGTGCTCTCTCGCTATCCTGTCAGAATTCCTGCTACCCCTGTGGAGCTTGGGGGGCTGGGCGCTCATGTCAGCGTCACCAGGGCCATTTCTCCTGCGTGACAAACCACCTTCCTTTAGCAGCTCTGAAAGCTACAACTTCAGGGGTGTTTCTATAAGTCACGAATCAGAAAATGATTAGCCCCAGGTGTCACAGCTGGTGATGGCCAAGCTGAGGTTCTCCCTGGCGTCCAGAATGTCAGCGCTACCCACTCAGTGGTTGCTCCAATGATCAGACCCTTGCCAAGCCTTTGCATATGTCTAACAAGTAGGTCGTGAGTGAATCATTTTTCTACATGAAATCTTTAATTTCCTTTTTTATGAAGGCTGGATATTTCCTGAATAAAACTCTTTAATCTGGCCTCTGGCCACTTTCTGTTCCTAGTGTGTTTCGATGATCTGTTGGTGCATGACAAATTGCCCCAAAGCATGGGGGCTGAAGACAGCATTTTATTTCTCATGATTCCATGGTCTGACTGGTGGTTCTTCTCACTGCAGATGGCTCACACTTATGTGTCCGTGTGGGGCATGGGCCAGCCTGGGAGGCCCAACAAGGTCTGTCACATGATGGAGGGCTGGCACCAAGTGTCTGTAAGTGCCTCAGTTCACAGGCCCCCCAAGCTCGCCCTCTGCACACGTGCTGTCTCATGTTCCGGGGCCACCCCATGTGGCCTCTCTCCAGCAGACCAGCTTGGGCTTCCTCCCAGCATGGTGGCTGGGTTCCAAGAGCGCAAATGTGAGGCTCTTGGGTTCCCCAAGAAGGGACATGATGACACATCAGCTGCGTTCCATCAGCCAAGTGAGTTTTAAGGCCAGCAGAGACTCGCAAGCAAGGACTGTCGCCTCTAGCCCCAGGCAAGCACAGTGTCAAAGAGGCGGTGGCCCTCTTTAACCCCAGCGTGTCACAGTCCTGTCCTCACACTTGCAACCCAGGGGGAAGGACAAACAAGTGATTGTCACTCCAGCGCTGCATATGTCCTTGTCAGACACCCCACCTGGCCGCATGAGTGCTCCAGGTGGTGACAGCTGTTAGGAACCCTGAGGGAAGCTCATGAAACAGGCCCTTGCAGATCCCAGCACCTCAGTTACTAGTGAACTCCTCACCTCCTCCCTCACCTCCTCCCTCACCTGCTTCTCAGGTGAGTAACGGTTCCACCTGTTGTCGTCTCCAGCTCAACATGTCTTCAGTCTAGGAGCCACTGACTTGGCATTTGTTACAGGTGTTCTAGCTGGCAGTACAGCCAACCTCTGCTGTGAAGATGATCCCTGCCTTCTCTCATTCTAGGTAAGGCCTGTGGTGGTGAATTTTATGTATCAGCTTACCTGGGCCATGGTGCCCCAATATTCAACCAAACACCAGCCTGGATATTTCTGTGAAGATATATTTTAAATGAGATAAACATTTTAAATCAATAAGCTTTGAGTAAAGTGGAATACCCTCAGTAACATGGTGGGCCTCGTGTAATCAGTAGAAGGAGCTAATAGAGGATCACTGAAGAAGACTGAATTCTGCCTGGTTTGCCTTCAGATTGAATCTACAACTTCAACTCAAGCTCTTGGATCAGCTGTTGGTGATTTCTGGACTGGCAGGTATTCAAAGCTGATTTTGAGGGGTGCAGGGATAAACTTTATGTTAATTTTTAGACACTCTTCTTTGTTGGGGCTCTTTCACCCACAGGCCTCTTAGTGTGGGCAATGCCACCTCAGGCTGGCCACTTATCTCCCCCAGCGCCACAGATTCCGACCTCCCAGCAGTGCAACCCCCATGCACACATGCAGACTCTTGCTGCCCCAATGTTTTTGCCTGTGGCTTACTCAGATGAAGTCCTCTTTAAGATGGCTCCAGTCCAGTTCTTTATTCTGTGTAGATCACATCCCATTCTAGCCTGGTGCCCTAGCAACAAGATAGAGGGTGTTCCTTAACTTTGCGGTCTCTTTATTTGTTTCTTTCCCAAATTCTCTCAAGAGAGGCAAGTAGGTGCTTTTGACTGAGGTGGTAATCTGGGGATGGGGTGGGGACAACAACGGATGGTGACATTTCTTGGGGCAAGGGCTACTGTTATTTCTTGGCTAACAATTATCAAAAAGGAACCTGTTCTATCTTTTCCTATCATTCTTCCTCTCTGCCATGTATGCAACAAGCTTCTCCTGACTAAATCCACCACTGTGGGCCTCTCCCAGAAGGTCCTAAAGTATGTTGGTGCCTAATATACCAGTCAAGGCCCTTTTGGCAGCAAGTAACAAAATATCTAAGAGTAGCTTGAGCAATAAGGGTTTATTATTATGTATAATAAGTTTAGAGGTAGAAAGTTCCATGTTGACCTGGTGGTTTGATTATATCAGGGCTCTAGGTCAACTTCTCTGCATTCTCTTGATATCTTTCTTGTGAGCTTCTTGTTCACAAGATGGGTGCCGCAGTTCCATACATCACATCATCCACCATAACAAAGACAGGAAGGGAAGGATAAATTCACTTCATGTACTTCTCTTCTGAATGGAAACTGTTGCCCCAAATTCTCCAACAGGCTTTCCTTTACTCATTGGCCAGAGTAGGATCACATGCCCTCATTCATCTCTTGCCCAGACCCAATCACTAACAAAAGGAATAGGGTTAGCCGTAGACTTGTCATGATTCATCCTCTGGAGCTGGTTCCCTCTTCCTCTAGTCAGCCAATCCTAGAACACAACTGAGACTTCATTAGCAGGGGAAAGAAATGACTGGGTGTTGGTAGACCAGCATAGTGTCACTACAGGCACCAAAGACGAATGCCACCTCCTTCTGCTTCATGACTCTGCCTGGGGGGGCAAATCATGAGACAGCAGATATCAGTCCTTCTTAGAAACAAGACAATCACATGTATGAGTGAGTGTTCTGCAGTTTAAATAGCCTGGTTCCTACATGCAGCGTGCCTCTGAAGTCCCTGAATCGGAGAGCAGGAGCCACCGCAGGTGCCACACCAAGACGCATGCCCTGGGCTGCAGGGTCGGCCACCTCACCTGGGGGTCCATCCTCCCAGGTGCCCAAGGCCCCTCCCTGGGCAGCGCTGCCAGCCCCCTTGACTCTCTCTTCCACTTCCTGGGGTGGGTGCTGCTGAGGACTCGGCGCTGCGATGTAGTAACAGAAACAGGTGTTGTTTAGCATAAGCCCAGGAGAGAGGGGGAAGCAGGAGGGCTGGGCCACGCTGGGAAAACCAGCCAGAAGCACCGTGAGGGATGTCGGAGTTCTAATCTTTTTTTTTTTTTTTAAGATTTTATTTATTTATTCATGAGAGATACACACACAGAGAGAGAGAGAGAGAGAGAGAGAGAGAGGCAGAGATACAGACAGAGGGAGAAGCAGGCTCCATGCAGGGAGCCTGATGTGGGACTTGACCGGAGTCTCCAGGATCATGCCCTGGGCTGAAGGCAGGAGCTAAACCACTGAGCCACCCGGGCTGCCCATGGGTGTCGAAGTTCTGACAGCATGTGGCAGGGGCTGCCCAGCCCGGGAGACTTTGCCGCCTGTAGCCGGTTAAGTAGATGGAGGCCGGCAGGAGAAGGAGGTGGAGAGCTGGGGCGGGCGGCGTGCTGGGAGAGCTGCAGACCTTACCTCTAGTTCTCTTTCCTGCTGCCTCCTGATGAACACTCTGGCAGGCTAGCGTGTGCCTGGTTTTAATTAGTTTGAATATCCGTGCTCTGGGTTTGGGGGTTAATTTAATTTTCACCACTGTCATAGATTAATCCAATTCCCCTCTTGGGAAGTTTGAATGGGAAACACAGGGATAGAGTTAACAGATGAAAGAGGAAGCAAAGTGCAGGACAGAAGGCAGGCCGCAGAGACCATCAGAGGGCCAGGAGCCTGCCAAAACAGGGCGGGGAGGGAGCAGTGGCCAAAAGAATCGTTGGAAGAAGTTGTTCTGTGATGGAGATGAGCCTGCTAGCATCAGAAACTGGGAACTGATCACCTGGGTGCTGGGGCAGGGGAATCCAAGCTCAGGATGCTCCCACTGGCAGGGCGGGCTATCCTGTTTCCAGAGCTGTTTTTTCCAAAGAATGAGGAAGTCCACCTCCCACCCTGTGCTCCTGAATCCCCTGTCATGGGACACACACCTCCTTTATTTCCTCACACCTCCCCTCCATAAGCCCTCCTTACACAAAGTAACCAGATGAGGACCTTTTTATAGCACTGAAAGAGCTCATTAGGATCATTGTTTAGTACTTGACTATTCTCTAACCTTCTTCAATTTATTGCTTCTTAATTTCGACCCCAAATCAATAAGAACATTTTTCATTTTTCTTTTTTTTTTAAAGATTTTATTTATTTATTCATGAGAGATAGAGAGAGAGGCAGAGAGAGGCAGAGACACAGGCAGAGGGAGAAGCAGGCTCCATGCAGGGAGCCTAACGTGGGACTCGATCCCGGGACCCCAGGATCATGCCCTGAACTGAAGGCAGGCACTAAACTGCTGAGCCACCCAGGGATCCCCAAGAACGTTTTTCTGATGGTGAGCTATGTCCCAAATCTCTGCACGTGAATGCCATGAGTGAGGGCTCTGGTACAGATGGTGTGTGCCTGTGTCGCCAAAGTATAGATTCATTCATTCATTCAACATATATATTTAATCTCACTAGGTGCCAGGTTATGCAGTTTCAGGATGAGCAACATGGCATGAATTTGTCACAGTTCTATCTGGAATATTTTATTTTTTTAAATAAATAAACTTTTTAAATTTTTTTAAGACTTTATTTATTTATCCATGAGAGACACACACAGAGAGAGGCAGAAACACAGGCAGAGGGAGAAGCAGGCTCCATACAGGGAGCCTGATGTGCGACTCGATCCTGGGTCTCCAGGATCACACCCTGGGCCAAAGGCAGATGCTCAACCACTGAGCCACCCAGGCGTCCCTGGAATATTTTATACCTTAGTAAATAGTATAGAAAAACTGAAACCAAAAACAAGTGAATTTTAGAGGAAGAAAGGTAATGAAAATGTTTGCTTGCCTTATGGAAGGAGAAAGGACCACAAGGCCCTTCTGAATGGAGACGATTTCCTGGTGGGGGTGGCAGAGAAATGCCGGGATGACCCAGGTGTGCACCTTGGGTCTTTGCCGGGCAGATGACAGCACCCGTCTTCAGTGCCACTAGGTCTTCTCCAGACAGGCAGCCTGGCCTCAGGACCACCCAAAACTCTCCTGCCAGCACCCCTAGTGGAGAGCCACCCCTCAACCCCAGGGCTGCCAGCACATGGAAGCCAACCCCAACCAAGCTCTGTGTGCTCCTCGCAGGGGCGTTGAAATCCCCAGGCAGCCAGGACAAGGCCTACATTCTGGACATTGGTGGCTGTGTGTTGGCTTTTTAATTTGAAAAATAATAAAGGTGTGTGAGGCCAAGTGTGACTATAACAGGGTCATAAATGATTAATCCAAAAGAGCCACGTAGATGTGAGGGATTTTGTGTGCCAGGGTTTCAGATGCATTCCAAGGAAGGGAAATGTGACTTCTAGAAAGGTGCCAGGACTTTTTAGAATGAATGATTGTGCCGAAGCATTTGCTGGTTATATTTTGAATAATCAAGAAGGATCTGCTGCTGCTAATTGGCTAGCTGATTCATGGCCAAAATCAAAGACTGGATGGTGGGTTCAGGGGGACATCACTTATTTTTTGGGGGAAGTGGCATCATTTGGAGTCCAATTGATGCATGAGTTCTATCAGAATCCTTCAAACCCGTTGTAAGAGATATGCTTTTAGCACACTTTCAAAAGGAGGAATGATGTTTCCTACTTTATGCCCTATCTTTTGGACATTACACTCCAAGAATTATTATGTGCTCATATTTACTATTTTTATATCACCACTGGACTGTTACACACTGCATGGGAGCCACCCAAAGACAGTGGCGACTGTTATGATCTGTGAAACACCTTTTTCCACACCTCCCTCAACAGCCCATTCTTGGTACAAGTGAGAAGAATTATACCCAGATCGAAATCCCTCATGAAGAAATGTAGATCCAGGATGGAAAACTCCTGACAGGAAACAAAGCCTTAACTTCAGACTCACGAGCCTTTGAAGAAATCATCCTAATCATCTGGGGGGAAAAATAGAGCACAAAAATAAAGCATTTAGATAAGGACTTTATGAAGAGTTTTGACTCTCCACAATGACAAAATTCTCCTCACCACTCTGGCTGAGTTCACCTGGCCTCAGCTCTGCTTCATTTCCTTCCAGAATGTACTATGCACTTGGAGAGGGATGTTCCATGAGGGGAAGTTGGCCTAGCTCTGTTTTCCCTTATATTTTGTATGTTGACACCCCGGACATTTCTGTCAAGCAGAAACAGCCATTGGTCTGCAAGGACAAAAGTCACCACTGGTCTCTCTGGAAACTCTACTTGGTACCCAGCTCCCCGACACATCCCAAATAGGAAACAGAGGGTGTCCAATTATCTGAATGACACATGGGGAAAAAAATACCCAACAACTCACAAAATCACCGTTGCTTAAAAAGAGCTCTTATATCTCACCAAGTAGGAACTGTCATTATGTCATTACCCGCAGGAGGGGCTCAGTAAGTTCTGTCGAATGGACGACTCAGGGTTCCTCACAGATGACTGTCCCGGCCCCATTAGCTGTGCCCGGGCCCCTCTAGGTGAGGTCATCTGTACCGGGGGCTGGCGGTGCTACAGGACGGGCGGGCTTCCAAAGCCAGAAGGGGTGACAGTAGCTCCACACAGCCCCACAGGCGGCTCCTCTTCAGAATGATGAGATTCTGAAAATGAAGCCCTCCCCGCCCCGTTACAACCTTCCATTCATTTCCCAGTTTTCTTAGGACGACCAAGTCTGAAATCCTTAACCTAGCCCACAAATCCCTGCTGACACAGCCTCTGGTTCTCTATCCTACCCAACTTCCTGCCACTGTCCCCTTGTCCAAGGCTCCAGCCACCTGGTCCCAAGTGCTCACCTGCCCCTACCTCAGTCTCCCCATACACCAGCTCTTTCCACCCCACCCCCCACTTCTTGCTCCAGGTGAGTTTGGGGCTCAGCTCACAGCTCGGTTAACCCCCAGAACCTCCTAGAGAAGGTCCCTTGCTAAAACCCTCATGTACCCTGTACCTTCACAGCATGTCCCTCTGCTGGAAACATGTGCTCATTGATATAATGGTCTCTCCTTTTATTTTTTTTAAAGATTTTAAAAAATTTATTCATGAGAGACACAGAGAGAGAAGCAGAGACACAGGCAGAGGGAGAAGCAGGCTCCAAGCAGGGAGCCTGATGTGGGACTCGATCTGGGGACTCTAGGATCACACCCTGAGCCAAAGGCAGCTCAACCGCTGAGCCACCCAGACGTCCCGGTCTCTCTTTTTAGGCTAAGTTTTGTGAGGCATGACCTCATCTTTCTCGCTCATCTTCACCCCCAGTAACCAGCACACTAGCTGGCCCCAGCAGGCTCACAAGGAAGGGGGAAGCTGGAAGCTCCCTCTCTCCTACCCACTGACCTTACAGACATAAGGACGGGCCAGGAACAAGATGATGGCTTCAGCAGGTGACTCATTTCATTACATCCCCATACTCTACAAAGAAATAGTCATTTTAAGACTTTTTCTCATAAAACTATTGGTTTGACCATATTAATTACATTTTAATATTAGTCCATGTCATGAAAGATGAATATTCTCAAAGGCTCTCCACCAGAAAAATGCCCTAGTGTGGAGAGCAGTGTAAGCCTCTTAAAGAAGCCATTTCTAGAAAATGAATACTTTCCACATATTGAGCATAATGATGTAGATTCTCTGACAAGAGAATCAACACGAGGTCTGTGGAACCTGTTTTCTCCTAGATTTATATCCACAGGCTACCTTACCCCCATGGGACTGGTAGAGGCATGTTCCAGATCTCCTGGTTCTGTGTCACAGATGAGAGCTATAAAGATTTTTTTTTTAATTCATTAGAGACAGAGAGAAAGAGAGAGAGACACAGGCAGAGGGAGAAGCAGACTCCCTGAGGGGAGCCTCATGCGGGACTGGATCCCAGGACCCCAGGATCACAACCTGAGCTGAAGACAGACACTCAACTGCCGAGCCACCCAGGCACCCCAGATGAGGGCTATAAAAGTGGGCGCTACTATTCTCCCTGCTGGCCTCACCACATGCCAGGCACCCCGAGAGGCAGGACTCACCGGTGAAAGGGCAAGTACCACCTTTCCCCGCTCTGCTGACTGGTGACCTCAGGAAGGGACCTTGCCCCCTGCACCCCTTGCACCCCCACTTTCTCCTTCATAGAGTGAAGATTGTACTACTACCTCCTTCACTGGGTTGTAAGGATCAAGGGACAGGATTCACGTCAAATGTTTAGCCTGTGGGAAAGCTCTCGGTCGGGGTTACCTGGTGTTACTGTTCAGCAAACCATCTCACCACGTCCTCACAGCAAACTCAGGGCAGATGTGTGTGGCGTGCACACGTGTATTTATTCATTACATCCCCATCGTCCAAGGAGGAAACTGAGGTTTGGGAGTGGGGGTAAAAAAATCAGCTTTCAGGAAGCCAGCCTGACCACGGCAGATTGTGGGGCTAACACTGGGATGCTCACAGAGATCGATCAGTCTGCTAAGCCCCGTCCTACAATCACTGCTGTGATCCGGAAAGAGAAGAGAAAACAACCCCATTGACAGAGTGGGGCATGAAACGCTGGAACCAGGAGCCCCTCAGCCAACCTTGGTATGACCAGGTGGCACTTCATTCTCCCCGGAACTGGGCAACACAAGGCTGCCAGGATCAAGGGTCAGCACCAGCTTTAAACTGGGAGACTGGTCTTTCTGAGCTTCCCATTCTGTGACTCAAAGGAGAATAATACTTCCTGCTATCCCAAATCTATAGGAACATGGTGAATATGCACCCTGGTACCCACGTAGCAGCCTCAGAATAGGACCTTGATCCAAATATCAGGACCTCTCAGGTTCTTCCTCCTCATTGCACCATGGGAGTCACCACACCCCCTCCCTGGGGGAGCTCTGTGACCCTAATACTCTACCCAAACATCTCATGTCATCATTCGCTCTGGGGATGGGGAGCCCAGCTCTGTTCTTCTTCCTTCCATGGAAGGAATTTCCATGGGGAAATTGGTTTGCTGCATGCCCCCAGGCAGGAGGGAGAACTGGACCGACCGAAGGTCTTTTCCATTTCTGTTTCAGACTTCATCTCTTCTGTGCCCAATACTGGTGCTGATGGCACAGGGTGGAAACCAGTGTTTCCTTTCCGAGGGTGGCTCTCAATACCATAGCTCTAGGGCTGTGCACTGGCTTGCCTGTTGCATGTGTACCCCATAAGGCTACACGCATAACTCCTATCTCATGAGAGAGATTTCAGAGAGAAAATATATGAATGATAATATACTTCCGGAATAGTGATTCTTCAGGCTTTGATATAAAATAATATTTATGAAATCTTCCAGGCTTTGGGTTGAAAGTGAAACATGAAGGTCATAAATCTATCATCTAACTCATTAGGCGAGCCACGGTGCTCATGTCACATAAAGGAGGTCTATAGCTCTGAGCTCCATTCATCACATTATTCAGTGATTATCTCGAAACCAGTGGTGAGTCCCTTCCATAAGAGTGATGATTAAAGATAAAATTTATAACTAGGAAGCGCAGAAGTCCATCTAGACTGTTGATGCTTAAGGGAGTGCTGGGCATGTGAAACTTAGAACATGATTTTGGGGTCCCTCCCCCCTCCTCTCCCCCCCAGTAGTCATGGCAGAGATGAACACTATACTGGGGGTGTAGGAGGGTCCATGTGTACCCCTGCCCTCAGTTAGGCAGAGAAAGTTGGCCTCTGCCTTTCTCTATCTCTGAGCTGCTCTTCCTCAGGAGCCCCATGCACTGCAGGGAGGGAAGGTGGGGATCAGAATTTCCCCAGACTCAGTAAATTCAGTCTGACATAATCAATCAAGTGTTACCTTTGCTATATCAGTCCCTTAAGTAAAATGCTGAGGCTCTCAGATATTTCCCCCTCTTCTCACTCTCCTCCAAGATGGTGAATGCGAGGTGGGGGTAGCTAATGATAGTATGTGGTGCTGGGGAATCTTGTCTTCCTTGGCACCTTCCAGGGACTTTCTGGTCATGACTCCAAGAGGGGCTAATGTGGCCAATTCTAGATTTGCTTAGGATCCCAGGACCTGTCTGGATTGGGAATGAGGCGGGGATGTGCTAACACTCTCAACAGGGGTCCTTGTTACTGCCCCTGGTACTAAGTAGGCTTCCACCTGTCAGTGCGCTCGCTCGCATTAGCACACTCTCAGGGGGGCTGTCCTGGGCCATGGCCTCATGCCATACCAGAAGGTCTCCCACGGGGGACCAGTAATAATTACAAAGATACCTTCATAGAAAACGCATCTGTTTCTTAGCAATGGCGATGGGAAGATTGACATTATTATAGGCCATATATCCTACAGCAGAAGGTTTATTAAGGATAGTGATGCAAAGGAGAACAAGCAAAGGGGTCATGGTTTGGGCCCCTTTCACTCACAGAGAGAGGCGGGCAAGCAGGTCACTGTCAAAAAGATAAAATAAGAAAAATAAGATGAAAATCCTAGTGATGAGCTCTCCCCTGTCTCAGTCCTGGCTCAGCGGGAACCTGAGGGCTCCCTCCCCCTGCCTGGCCTCCAGCACAGGGCTCATTCTTCCAATACCATCACTCAAGCATCTACACACAGTACCACCTTGGCCACGGCACCGGCTTCCCTGGTGATGACCCCAAATTTCCTTTCCTTGATCCCTCTTTAGAATTCGGTAAAGTGTTGAAGTTATGATTATCTTTTGAGCCGGGTGTCCTCCTGGGGCAGAGGTAAGGGGCCCAGCCCCTGCAGTCACTCCTAAGTCAGGAGCCAGGAGCGTTCAGGGGAAGCTAGACCACCCCCTGCCACGCTTTCCAGCCACCCTCACTCCAGCCCTCCCGTCTCCATTGCTGCACAAGACAAGGACAACCTCCTTGACCAGACTTCAATCAGGCTCCACAGTCCTCTTCTACTCAGCTTCATCCGTGGCCCCTGTCCTTGGTCTAGGGAGTCCAGTTTTACTGATGATGCTTAGTCAGTTTATTGAAAAACCCCCATCCTTGAGATCCAAGCAAACTCCTCTTCCTCACCCTGTCAACCTCCACAGCTAACCATGTAACCCCCTAGTAATTTTCCATCTGCTGCCTCATCCTGCCAATTGGTCAGAAACCCCCACCTGTTCCTATTGTATTCCCAGTTGCATTCAATCTCTCTCCCCTACTGCAATCAATAGTCCCCTCCTTTTGCAATTGTTTTGAATAAACTCTTTATGCCATTTTCACATGTGTCAGAATAATTTCTGTTTAATAGTTCTAAGACGACCCCAACACTTCCTCTCCGGAAATTACCATTTGATTTTGCTCACAGGCAGGGAAGGCAGAGCTGAGCAATCTGTCTCTGATTCACAGAGCATCAAGTGGGGAGATGGAGATGGAAGGAGCCACTTCCAAGGCAACTTCTTCACACCCGTCTAGTACCAAGGCTTCCAGGCCTTCCCCCTCTCTACCTGGCATCTTATCCTTGGGGGACCATTCCCTGGGCTTGGGGTGGTCTCAGAGTAGTCAGATTTCATACACCCCAACAGAGGAACATCCTACAAAATACCTGACCGGTAGTCTTCAAAGCCATCAAGGTCACAAAAAACAAGGAAAGATTGAGAAATCATCATGGACCAAAGGAGGTCACAAAGACAGGACACTGAAATGTCTTAATTACCACATTAGTAATCTAGATAGGATCCTGAACAGAAAAAGAGCATTAGGAAAAAACTAGTGAAATCTGAGTAAAGTGTACAGTTAAATAGTAATACTCTAATGTTAGTCCCTCAGCTGTGACAGAGGTGCCGTAGTAATGACAGAAGTTAACGACAGGGGACAGTGGGTTCAGGGTATGGAAGTCTTTGTGCCATCTCTGCTCCTCTTCCATAAACCTGAGACTATTCTGACATCAAATGTTTTCTGAGCCTAAGTTATGGCAATATTAAGTCATGAAAGAGACTAAGGAATGGAAGCCTCACGACACCTGGATCCTGCACCTCCAAAACTAGTGAAGGCAACACAAACGGGATCAAAAGAGCATGATGGCATTACCCAATGCTAATTACCTCAGATGTGTGGGACTTATGATTTTTAAATTATCAGTGACAGTACACAGAGTAATTAATTATAAAAGATTAACCAGGCTATGATTCAATTTAAATTTTGAGTTGCAGATTGTGCTCCTTTTTCTTCCGGGTAATCCCAGTCGAATACATCTCTGAACTGTGAATTGCATTTGCAATGACACCAAAGGATTGGGAATCAGAATGTTTTCCTCCCTAAGATGACTACTGTTCAGCAAAGGATGGCCAGTCAATACCTCGGCCTCTCTCCTGCCCTCAGGCTACCCGATGAAACCCACCATGGACAGCAACTAATCCTAGGTTATGGGAGCAGAAAAGTGGATTTAGTCTTAGAGCTTTAACTCTGAAAGTGCCGGTGAAGATGATACTGGTGATACTGGCCAGAGCAACAGCATTTTCCCACACTGGCTTCCCAGTGGAGATGGTACCCAGACGGCCTGTCTGGCCATGGCAACGGGGTCACTGACTTCCAGTCACGCTGCCAATTGAGTGGCAGCTCAGTGGGGGAACCAAGCTCAGCACAATGGAGGGCCTGCTCTTCCCTGGCCAGCTCAGCCTTGCATGTAGCTCTTTTCCCAGGCCTTCGGAGGAGAGGAGAGGCCAGGCCAAGGGCACTGTGAAAGTGCCCCTTCTTTCTGCCATCCCACTGTTCCATTTCCCATCGCTGTCTTTTTCAATGAGCCAGCATTCATACACCAACAGCGGTAATATCATGGTTTTGACAGTGTGTTTGATTTTGTGTTCCTAAGAAAGGATTCATGGTGAGGACAAAGGTTCTTTATATCACATTCTCACGCAGCACAGGAGAAGCAGGCCAGCGGGGAAAAGCCTACACATGCAGTAAGGGGTTTAGATTTATTCCAAGTGCACTGGGAAGTCACTAGAAGGTGCTGCCATTCAAGGACAGTGTGTGCTGGCAAACTTAAGAGACCTGCCTGGAATGGGGGGAAGTTTATTGGCTCTGTCTTCTCCCTCGTAAATTTTAAGGATGTGTTAGAAAATTGGGGTCAAAGGAAACAATTTCCTAAAGTTTTGATTTCCTGAAAGGTTTACCCCACAAGCAAGCTGTTTTCATGGGATCCTACTGTAAGGCAGAATCAAGGCTTAATTCAAGAAAAGGATCTTGGCACGCTGGCCCCATCATACAGCACCTTTTCATTTCATCAATTAGTAAGTACTGATTCAGTACCAGCAGCGTGCTGAGCGCTGTGCTAAACGCCAGGAATAATGATCAAGACTCAGCCCCTGCCGTTAGGATGCCTACAGCTTAGTGTTGGAGAGAGGCAGGAATGAGTACTGGTTGGGAAAGACTCCTAATTTCATCTAGCTTTTATATGTTTCATAGACTCACCCCAAGTTAGAGCACTTATAGACTAATACCCACATTTTCTCTGGTGTTGAGATCCTGCAGCTTTTCACGTGTGAAAGCCTCCTTCAATCATGTTTAAAGTCTGTGCAATTTAAGAACGACTCTTTTGGTTGATGATAGTGAATTTACCAAAGTCAACACTCATCCACTCAGATGCCTGGAAAGTTGGGACATTGACCAAGTTTAATTTGGTGATTTCTTGTGCATCTTTCTATATCCTTTCTACTCTCTTTAGAATTCCAAGCTCTCTCATTGTCTCTCCCTCCACTCCAGCCTTTCAGGAGAGAATCTAAAACTTACCCACATTGCAGTTTAAGGAAGTGATGAAGCTCAAAGTGTGTTTCAATAGGGGCAAAGTTGTTTGTTTAAAGATTTTTATTTATTTCCTTGAGAATAAATGAGTAAATTTAAATTTTGAGTTGCACGATGAGGGAGCAGGGCAGAGGGAGAAGCAAATTCCCCACTGAGCAGGGAGCCCGATGTGGGTGGGGCTCTATCCCAGGACCCTGAGATCATGACCTGAGCCAAAGGCAGATGCTTAACCAACTAGGCCACCCAGATATCTCACAAAGCTGTTTTTTGTTTTTGTTTTTGTTTTTGTTTTGGCCTAAGACCCACTAAATTCCATGATCAATTAATATATGTTGAATAAAGGAATAAATGAATACATAAGCCAACAAAAATAAAATGAAATAAAATAAATAAAAATAAAATAAAATAAGATGTACTGGAAAGAGTAAAAGGGAAAGTAGCATTAGGCAGACAGATAAGTAGCATTCCATGACTCCAAGTAAGGTCATTAAGCAATTAGCAAACAAAAACAAAGAAAAGAGATTATAACAGCTGAAAACGTGGAAATGACATATTCTCAGAAACAAAGATCATCCATCCCGGGAGAAGGCAGTTCACAACCTGATCCAAACACATATGTACACACCACACTGTCCTTCAATCATCTTGTCAAATACCAGGAAAACCTTACCATGTCCTGAAGCCAGCAGCAGCCCATAGGCTAGCTGGTGTTTGGGGCCCCAGGCCAGAAAATGACCCTCCTGACAGAAACTCTCTAACTAGGAGGGATACCGCAATGAGAAAGCAAAAGAAATTTGTACCAAATGTGTGTGCTTCTCTTTTCCTGGAAGCTGAAGCCTCTGATTTGCAATGTCTGCTACAGTAAAAGGTCAAGACTACTAAACTCATAGACTCTTGATGCCTTTGCTTGGGAAGAGGGTGCCACCCCTTTCCTTCCATTCGATTTCACTGCCTCATGGGGTTCATCATTTCCAGAGATCATTTAGCTCTGGATTTCTTGTTCCAAAAAGGAACACTTAAAGGTCTTAAATTATTCAACTTGCACCAATTGATATTGACCCTTTGGGTAATTCTTTTTGCGAGCCACCCTTTACACAGCACGAGGACACTGTGTTGTATGATCATGCCTCCACCCCACCCCACCCAACACACACACCTCTACTTTATCTAAGTGGCTCTTACCTTTAAGATTTAGAGCTGTTTCCTTAGCCTCCAAACTTCTCTGTAGGGTAGTGGTATGTGGTAGAGTGAGGAAGAAAACAAAACCAAAATCAATGAGGAATGATAATATCTCTTAGTGAGGGCAACCCTGGTTACACTTTGGAATTATGTATGACAAACTAATCTGTTTCAGATCAGGTTAAAAAAAAAAAAAAAAAAGAAGGCAACATTATGCTGGTATAGAAGCAAGCCATCAATTTTTTGATATTTATCTTGCATTCAGCCACTTTGCTGATTCTTCATCAAATGAAATGTTCTTTAATTGATTGGCACTTTCTTAAGTAGACAATATTGATTGCAGTTTTTTCCTCCTTTTAAATAATATATAATTATTTATCCTCTATTTGATATTAATTGTATTGCCCAGAACTTCCAGGTAATGGTGAATAATAGTAATGGCAGAATTTTTGAGGTTCCCCCACAATTTTAATAGAAATACTTCTGGGAGTTCATATTTAAGTGAGCTGTGGTTCAACAGAGTTACATATTCTATCCCAAATGTGCATCTTCATATCCCTAGTGTTTTGAAGATTTTTTTTATCTCAATAGGACAAGAAGAGCCTTGAATTTCACAAATATCTTTTCAGCATCTTACAAGATAAAGTTTTTCCTTTTTAAGTTATTGATTTGGTTTATTAATATATTTTAATGTAGTTATTCTTGTATTTCTATAATAAATCCTATATGATCATAATAGATTGTTCTTTAAATGTGCTGTCAAATTTAATTTATTAGCATTTGATGTAGGATTTCACATCTACCTTAAAAGGTGAGTCTGAGGGTGCCTGGAGGGCTCAGTCAGTTGGGTATTCAACTCTTGGTTTCCACTCAGGTCATGATCTCATGGATCATATTGAGCCCTGCATGGGGCTCTGTGCTGGGTGGGGAGACTGCTTGAAGTTTCTCTCCCTCTGCCTTCCTTCCACTTGAGTGTGCCCTCTCTCTCTCTCTCTCTCTCTCAGAGAAGTGAATAAATCTTTTAAAAAAAATAAAGGTGAGTTTTCTATTCTGGAATTTGGGGGAGATACGTTTTTAACAAATTTTTAAAATTTATTTTTTATTATAGGTCTTATTCAAGTTTCCCATTTTGTTCAGTTAAAGATTTTTCTTTTTGTTAGCATTTACTGTTTTTCAATAATCTTTCAATATTACTCTATACTTAGTCATTTCTTTCTTCATTCAGTAAATTGAACCTGACTTAATAGATTCTATTCATAATAAGATGTCTGCCACAGAGACTTCACAATTAAGGGATATAATCACTGTGCCTGGTGCTGATTTAGCTGCTGGTGACACAGTCATGAGTATGCCATGAGAAGTCCTTTCTGATGAGAGCTTACATCCTAGTGGGGGAAACCACAGATGAAGGAAACAGATTGGTTGCGGTGGCAAAAAGATGGTAAGACAAGACCATGTGACGGATGTCAGCCAGCCTCCCTGCCTGGAACACAGTGGCCAGAGGAGCTGAGATTTCATGGGAAGAAGCTTCCAAAGGCCAAGGGGCCAGCATTGCCAAGGCTCCAAAGTCAGAATATGCACAGCCGAATAAAGAGCAAAGAGAGGACAGGAAGAAAAAGCAGGTAGGTAATAATAAAAGAGGCCAAAGAGGAAAGCACATGTGAAGTCACTCAACCATCACACATCACATGGGAAGATACTAGAGGGTTTTTATCATGGTTGGGCATGATCCAATGCATATCTTCAGGAGATTTGTTTGGCTGATATAGAGAGTGTTGGGGCAGGGAGCAAGAGTGGCAGCTGCAGCTGAGAGACTAGTTAGGCGGTTTTGTGGCTGCCCAGGAAGGGGTGTAAAGTGTTGCCATATTCCTTTTCTCAGTATGTTTGAGTTGTCTTTTTCTCCCTTGAGGAGATATTCTGGAAGTTTGCCAATTTGATTGCTTTTGTCTAAGAAACAACTCTTGGGTTTCCTGACTTACTCTTCTGATGTTCTCTTGTCAATAGTTCATTAATGGTGCTTTTTTCTTCTTCTTTCTTTTCTCTTTTTCTTCTTCTCCATTAATGGTGTTTTGGCCTGTATGACTTTTTCTATGTTTCTTTTTTACTTTTTGTCCTTTTGCTCTTTTCTTAGCTCATTGGTTTGTTGCTTTCTTTAAAATCAAAGACATTTAGAGATTTCAGCATACCCCCTAAACCTGAGAGGAAGCAAAATCTTAGTTTCAGCAGACATTGCCAGTTGGAGTACTAATTGCATCACATCAATGACTCAAATTTCACTAGGTCAAGATTCCATGTGGACATTTGTCATTCTTTTTGACCCCTAGTATGTATGTGTGAGGAACTCCTTACCATATGAAACACAACCTGCCTACCCTATATTACATGGAAATCCCAGATACTTTCCTACCTCCCCTTGCATTAGGACACAGACACTAAGCTTTCAGTTACAAGCCAGTGCCAGGAAGAACCAGTGGCTGTGAGAGCCCTCCTGAAATGAGGCAACAAGGGCCACAACCACACACAGTAACAGAGGAACTTAACGGAAGCTGAAGCAGAAAAAGTTCCATGAAAAGGAGAGATGACTAAACATATTCAATGTTCCTAGAAAACCAGATGGGGGGAGCAATGAAAGCTGGCCACGGAAGGCAGCAACAGGGAGATTGGGGGTAGTTGGAAGCTAAGGTAGCTCTTTCTGATGGCACCTTAGTGAGTGGAGAGGGCAGGCCATCATCTGGGAGGAAGGAGGCAGAAGGGAATGTTGGAGGTTGGAGGAAAAGGTAATGTGTGGGCCCACACTGAAAGGGGGACCATCACCTACTGTTGTTGGCATCTTTTTGAGATTCCTTGAGCATTTGAAATTCCCTCAACATTTCAGAATTTCTGTAGCAGTAAATCCTCCTAGCATGTGTGTAGTTTATTTCAGAGGATGTAAGAATGAAAGCTGGATAAACTGCATGGCACTCTAAAGCTCGTACTGAGAGAGAACCCCAAGTAGCTAGAGTGGTCCACCAGCTGCCCAGAGTCTGTAAAGGGATTGCTCAGATAGACAGATCGAGCAGGCTGGGCAGTGGGTCACCCAGCAGGGACCCTAATCCTGAGTTTCCTAAACAAAGCAGAACCATCCTCCTAGACATGGCCTCATCTTCCATGAAGAAAATGGACTTAATATGTTTGGAAATTATTTAAATTTGACTGATGTGGACCTCCAATATTTTTTTCTCATAAATATCCTTAAAATTGCAAAACCTAGTGAAGGCTATTTTACATACTTACTTTTGCTTTTACTGAATAAAACATGCCTCTTCTTTCCTGAGCACACATTTTTAGCATTCCCCATCAGGGACCTCTATCTTTCTCTGTGGTTTAAATGCTTATCTTTGAATGTACTCCTATTCTATGGATGAGTTGAATAGAAGTCAAGTACATAAATATTTGAGATGGCTAAAAGCAAGCTTTCCCTGTCAAAACAACTGTACTTTACCACCGAAAATTGAATCCCAGGACTTAAAAGGCTTCCTTGTAGCCTGTATGCCCGGACATCATCTCTAACCTCTCCTTTGGCTTTCTGATGACTGACTGTCACTCTTGAAAGAGTGAGACATTTTCCTTTTGCACATTTCCTGTAACGCCAAATCTCTATGACAGATACCTAGTTATGAATTGAATCTAAAAAGTGAGTGCCAGAGACTAGAACTCTAGATTAAAGGGTTTCACCACATTACTATTTATGAAAGAACATTTGACCTTCTTTCATTTTCATGTCAATATTAACTATGAGTTGTACACTATGATAAAACAGACACAAGAAGTCCGTATTTCAAGAGTGAACTACTGTATTTAATTTTGGATGTGAAGCCATCAAGTGGGGATGTTTGCAATGCTGCATTTGAGCTCTGGGATGGGACTCTTAAAGATAATTCCTTAAATAGCTTATTCCCATCTATTTTCCAAACACACTCGTAAAACCCTTGTGGAGAACAATGGAACATTCTCTACGTCAGACCTTGAGACTATAAATAGAAGATGACAAAAATAGATAATTCAAATAAATAAGAAAAAATTCTTCATAGCTTTAATTTTAACAGTGCCCAAGAGACAGAAGCCAGAAGAGATAGCCTTTCACAAGTAAATAAGGTGGCCAGAGGAGGATGAAGATGGTTTAATTTCAGAATCACATAGAAAATTTGCCTTATACTCAGAAGTTTTCTTTATAGCAACCATCATCATGGAGAGGTTACCAAAGTCAAAGGTTCTTTTCAGGGCGTATTTTCTTTCGCTGTTCTGTTGCATTTCACATTGTGATCCACTCTCCTTTCCAAACCTTGATGCCTCTTGACTTCCTGTATTCACTGTCATTTTACCAATCCCAGAGTGCCCACTTTACACTAAGCCCCTGGGCTGTGTCATGAACACCTTTGTCTCTTGGAGCAGATATGTTCAAGGGAGCTACCTGAGAGTTTAAGAGAGTTATGCTGCAACTGGATCAAAAGGATGGGCATAAATGGGGGTGCAGGGAAGCCAGTGTCTGCTCTCACCCACTCTCACCCTTGTTCCTCAGGCCTGCCAGGCAGCTCCTGCCTTGGGGCTTTTCTATTTGATGGCCAACTCCTCATTCCCTGTCTATCTTTGCTCCCATGCCATCTCCTCCTTCCACCATTATCACCCTACGCCACCCACAGCCTTACCTTCCTCCTAAGCCCTCTTTTTTTTTTTTTCCATAATACTTCCAGTTTCTACCATACCATCTAAATCACTTTCAGGGGTTATAGTTTATCAACAGCCTCCTTCCTTCCTAGCAGCCCCTTCTGAGTCTGTTCCAGTATCTCTTGTCCTACTTGTTCCTTACATATTCCCTTGGGTGTCACACTTACTTCTCTTCAACAATGATTTAGTGCCTGTGATATGTTAGATATGTGGGCATTGAGGATATAAAGCTGAAATAAGCCTTGGTCCCTGTCCTCAAGGAGCTTATAATACACTTGAGGCATATAACACACTTGTGAACATTTTCGTGATGCTATGCTGAAGATATACACAAATTTATCTAAATTGCTGGGGGTTCCCAGGTGAACCACTCCTGTTTGATCAGGAGTTCAAGGATTCACTGGCCTCAGAGGAAGTTTGAAGGATGAGAAGTTAGCCAAGAAGAAAGACAAGGGGGAGTAAAAACAAGGGTTACACTGACAGAGCAAATAAGCGGCCCCAATTCCAGGCAGGTCTCTGCAATGCAGCACACACCATCTTTGGATGGCTGCGTTCTCCAATAACTTCCTCGCACACCTGAAATAAAACCCAAGCACCTAACCCGTGAGCCTGCCTGTCTGCCCTCATTTCCCTTCTGCACTGCTCTTAAATGTGATCCAGGGACTTTGCCATAAGTCCCCTCCTTAGGAAGACAAAATTTAAATAGAAAACTATGATAACATAACTTTTAACAAATGAACACTCTCTTAGTAAAAACAAAAACAAAAAAACAAAAGCAAAACGGTGATGGGAAGTTAAAACAATGCGATGAAGGGAATAGGGGGTACTTTCAGGTCACTTGCCTTTTCCTCTCAAAGTCTGAGGAAAGAGCTACATTCAACTGATATTAGACCCTCAGTAAATGTAGGTGCCCTCTCCTTCCTATATGCTCATGATTCACAAAAGTGCCAGGTACAACAGACCTCTTTCCTGAGCTCCAGACTCTTGAATCCAACTTCCTCCTAACCATCTTTGCCCATGTTTTCCACAGTGTCTCAAATTCTTCTAATAAAAAGTAGAACCTATATTATCCCCCACATACACTCCTCTTAACAGCTTTATTTCTCAACTTGATTAATGAATGACATTATCCTTCTCAGCAGTCCAAGAGACATCAGAAATCCCTCCTTCTTCTCCAGCCCCCACATTGACCTGGCATCGAGATCTTTCCATTCTCACTCCTACAACCCTCTCCACTCCTTCTCCTATGTGACATCCTGGCAATTAATATTTTGCTTTGGTCCTTTATCATCTTTACCTGAGCTATTCCAAGAGCTTCTTCTTTGGTACCTTCTGTCACAGCCTGGTGTTTCCCTTCCTCCCCTAATGCAGAGCTTGATTAGAACCTGCTCAAGGCAGTGGGAATGAGGGAGCTGAGAGAGTGATGGGAGCAAATGCCAATATAAGGATGAGCAACTAAGACCACCTCTTTGGGTAGCTAGGGCTTGATCTCACTCACAGGCACATACAGATTTCCTCTTGGAATTATTCACTGAAGAGAGACCAGAAGAAGCATTTACCCACTGGCTCCTAGTCCTTACTATGAGGGTGTTAAATTGATTACACTTGAGAGCCCAGGTAAAAGGGTGTTGGGCCAGGTACCAGAGATATCTGACACCTGCCCTGTTGAACCCACCTTTCTTTATGTCTTTCTAGAATATGAATCTGATTATGTAATCCCCCTGCTTAAAATCCTCCAGTTCAGTGAGCTTACAACAAAACACCATATCCATTAGAACACAGTATACAGGCTGCATGAAAGACCACTGTGGGGCAGCCCAGATGGCTCAGCGGTTTAGCGCTGCCTCGAGCCCAGGGCATGATCCTGGAGATCCGGGATCAAGTCCCACGTTAGGCTCCCTGCATGGAGCCTGCTTCTCCCTCTGCCTGGGTCTCTCTGCCTCTCTCTCTCTCTCTCTCGTAAATAAATAGAATTAAAAAACAAAAAGACCTCTGTGAGGGGCCTTTTTTCCTATGTTTTCTTCTAGGAGTTTTACAATGTCAGGTCTTACATTTAAGTCTTTAATACAGGGATCCCTGGGTGGCGCAGAGGTTTGGCGCCTGCCTTTGGCCCAGGGTGCGATCCTGGAGACCCGGGATCGAATCCCACATCAGGCTCCCGGTGCATGGAGCCTGCTTCTCCCTCTCCCTCTGCCTATGTCTCTGCCTCTCTCTCTTTCTCTCTGTATGACTATCATAAATAAATAAAATTAAAAAAAAAATAAACTGCCCATGAGAATTTGGATTAGTAGCAGGAACAAGTGGATTGCTGAGCTCTTCAGCCCCACTGAAACAACAAATAGCAATACGTATGAGTTACATCTCCTCTTTCTAATTCTACAAATATTAAAAAAAAAAAAAAGATAAGTCTTTAATACACTTCAAGTTAATTTTTGTGAGTGGTGTACATACACATTTTCTGAAATTTGTGATGATTGCCTTAAGTTACATTCATTAGAGTAGAATAAACAGACCAAGTGAAATGAACTATAAGGTTCTTGATTAATATTGTCATACTGTGTTCTAGATTAAAAGGAGGAATCCTGGGCAGCCCAGGTGGCTCAGGGGTTTAGTGCTGCCTTCAGCCCAGGATGTGATCCTGGAGACCCGGGATCAAGTCCCACGTTGGGCTCCCTGCATGGAGCCTGCTTCTCCCTCTGCCTGTAACTCTGCCTCTCTCTCTCTCTCTCTCTCTCTCTCTCTCTGTGTGTGTGTGTGTCTCTCATGAATAAATAAAATAAAATCTTTAAAAAAAAAAAAAAAGAGGAATCCTGACGTCCCCTCCCACCTACCTATTCCTACCAGTGCCCCTGGGCTCCAGCCATACCATTTTGGACTAGTCATGATACTTCTCTCTCTGTGATGTTTTCTCATCTTTCCATCTTAAATGTTGTTCTCTTCCTGGTGAATTCTTACTTATCATTTAAAACCCAAACCAACTACCATTTCTTCTGTAGAACCTTCCTAATGCCTACCATGTACCCCCAGCTCGGCCCACAAAGCAAGACTAAAGCTCCCCTCCTTTGCTTCAAAAATAGATAATTACAAGGAAATGTTATAGGGAGGATAATGTACACACTTTGTAATCTCACCTATCCTCTGGTATTACATGTCTGCACCCCTTCCTCACTGTCTTGTGAGACTCTTGAGGTCAAGGGCCCTATTTAATTTTGTATTTTCAGTGCCTTTACCAGTGTTTGACCCAAATATCATTCACTAGATATTTATTGAATTACAACACAGACACTTTGCTAAGCATTTAATGCATGTGTCATGTAAGTTCATGGAGGAATCAAAAACTTGCCCAGATAAAGTACACCTGAAACTCTATCATGTGGTCCGAAAAGGATCAAATGAAGAGTTGATGGTTCCATCCCTCTACCGCTTACCTTCTCTACCATAGACAGCAGCTTGCTCTTTCTTCTTATCTGTGACACTTTTTAAACTATGGTCCTGTGAGAGCAACTGCTGTAAATATCACTAGTTCAGAATCCCCAGAAACGTGAAAATGGACATTGAACCAGAGGCTTCACAGACAGCCCAGGAAAAGTGCAAATGGAGACAATGGCTCAGCAGAGTAAGAAACTGGATTAAAACATTCGGTGGGAACAAGCAGGGAATACAGTGCCAAACACAAGGTCTTCACAAAGAGGACGGCATTTTGTAGCAGCTGCATGGGAAGGAGGAGCATTAAACATTTATTAAAATTGCCTATTTTCAGAAACCATTTGGCCAAGAGCCACCTGGCCTGACTCTGGGAGCAGTGGTCCCAGCCCCACCTGCTAGGAGGCTGACTTCAGAGCACAGAAGCCTTCTAAATGGAATCTCTGCCGAAGGGCACAGGACTCTAAGCAGTGTTAGATACATCCCCGATGTTCTCACTGTCCAACAGCAACATACAAATTTTAAAATCCTAACTTACTTCCAAGCTCTATCAGATGCTAAAATATTTAGATTAAATACTAGCATGGAATTACGAGGAAGGGAAGAGAGAGCTTATTAGAAGAGAGAGAGAATAATCCTGGCAAATCCTGGAAAAAAGAGGCTATTTGAAAATTAAAACCATCATTCTTGGTAAGTATCAATATTTTAACATGGTTCCTTTTAATTCCCTTTCTTTTAACTCCATCTGAAATTAGAAAAAATTACCTTAAAAATTCTAGGCCTGTAAAATAAATAAATAAACCCACAAATAAATTCTGGGCCTTTGTGTCCACCGCCCACCCAATCCATAAAGCTCTCCTGCACAATTGCTGGATGCCCGGCAACGTGCTCACAGGTTGTGGATAAAACGAGGAAGACACTCCTTGCCATCAAAAGGCTTGCAATCCAGGACCAAAATCCCCTTTGAGACATTTTTTTTCTTTTTCCATGTACATTCCATAGGATATGTTCATTTGGACTTTTTAAATCAGTCATCTTTAATAGTACTTCAATTCTTTCAATAGAAGGGTTTTACAGGTAAGTTAAGAAATTCTTTTCTCCCAATTATAAGTATAGTCTCTAGTCATGGTCTCTATTTGCTCACCTCCCATTCAGCCATAAATTTAATTTCTGCCTCTACGATCTAATTTCTTTTCTTTAAATTAAATTATCTCTATAGCATTTGACACAGTAAATAGTTTTCTCAGACTCTTCCTTCCTGGAACCTTCTAACTCTGGTTTCCCAGTGCTCTCTCTGTCTTGCAATTTTTTTCTTGGGCATCTCTTCCTCTGCTGCCTTCCTAAGATGTCAGTCTCCAATATCTCATTCTAAGGCCTCCCAATAAATTTTATGCACGCCGTATCTTAATCCTCTACTAGAAACTGGTGGCTTCCAGAATTTCTTTTTATAACTGAGGACTCTCCTTTTAATACCAGCCCCATGCTTCCATATTTTATTTTATTTATTTATTTTTTTGCTTCCATATTTTTAAAAATGTCTTTGCTTGGATGTTCCATAGACATCTCTAGTGTAATATAACTAAGCCCAAGGGCATCTTTCCTCCAACATACTTTATTCTCCCCTTCTCTTCCCCACCTAGATGAATGGTAGTCCCACCCAACTCAGTTACCCTTCCAGAGAAATCTGGAAGTCATCATTGACTTGTGCCTATGCACACACTCAGTCACTCAGCAATGTATTGGTCGGCAAACCCAGTCTATTCTAATTCTCTTCCTATTCAGGTTGCACCTTATCTTTCATTAAATTTTTTTTTAAGATTTTATTTTATTTAATCATGAGAGACACGGAGCAGGAGAGAGAGAGGCAGAGACACAGGCAGAGGGAGAAGCAGGCTCCATGCAGGGAGCCCGATGTGGGACTCGATTCCGGATCTCCAGGATCGCGCCCTGGGCTGCAGGCGTCGCTAAACCGCTGCGTCACCCGGGCTGCCCTCCTTCATTAAAATCTTATGTCAGGCCTCTATAGCTTCTCTCTTGGGTAATCTCAGCAACCTCCTTTTGACCCCCTCTGGTCCAGAGCAGTCCTTCCAAAATACAAATCTGGCCTTATTCCACTCTCGTTTAAAACCAAAACTTCAAACTGCCTTTCCATCTTCTTCAACATAACATCCAATATCAACTCTTACTACTCTCTAGTAACACTTTTCACTGTGATCATATTCTGAACTATTTGGAGTTCCCTGCAAAAGCCATGTTCTCCCCTATTTCTGTACCTTTGTTCTAAATAGAATATATTCCCCTTTTCCTTCCATGGCCAAAGCCTGTACATCCATCCCAAGCCTACCCATTCGTGCAAACAACTTAAAACCAACCTTTTGATGGCCCCTCCCTAAGCTGGGCTAGGATTTCTCTACATTATTATGGTAATAACTCACAGCAGCAGCAAAAGTAATAAAACAACTAATATTTACTGAGGGCTAACCAGTCACAGTGGTTCTCAAATCCAAATGTGTATTAGAATCACCTGGGAATGTTAAAATGATAGTCTCCAAAGCTCATTCCAATATTCAGATTCATCAGATTTGGGACTGGGATCAGGAACCTACATTTTTTTTAAATTTTTATTTATTTATGATAGTCACAGAGAGAGAGAGAGAGAGAGAGAGAGAGAGAGAGAGAGAGAGAGAGAGGCAGAGACACAGGCAGAGGGAGAAGCAGGCTCCATGCACTGGGAGCCCGACGTGGGATTCGATCCCAGGTCTCCGGGATCCGCCCTGGGCCAAAGGCAGGCGCCAAACCGCTGCGCCACCCAGGGATCCCAGGAACCTACGTTTTTAACAAAATATTCAAACTGATTCTGACACAGTTGATCTAGGAACCATATTTTGAAAAGTACTGAACATCAAACTGGCTCTCTGTCAATTGAGTCAATACATTGCCCCCAAATTAATATTCATAAAGTATCTTTTATAATTTCAAAACATCAAGTACTTGGCACCAAACACAATTATGTGCTTCACATATACCTGTCAGTTATGTTAAGCTCAGTGAGGTTGGTATTATCTATATAGATAAAGAAATAGAAGCATATGGAGATTAATTTGATCAAATTCACAGACAGGAATGATAGGATTTAAGTTTGGGTCTTGTTCCAGGATATCATATCTTGAATCATTCTCTGACATACAAAAGCAATAACCAAAAGTTTCAATCATGTCTCCATGCCATTCAACTAAAGTAAATCCTTGGCTTGGGTTTGAAGGCCTTTAAGGGTTCTGCCCCTTGTGATGGCTAATTTTATGTGCCAACTTGACTGGGCTAAGAGATGCCCAGAAAGCTAATAAAACATTATTTCTGAGTGTATCTGTAAGGGTATTTCCAGAAAAAATTAGCATTTCAGTTGATGGACTGAGTAAAGATGTTCCTCCCTCATGTGGGTAGGTATCACCCAGTCCATTGAGGATCCAAATAGAACAAAAAGGCAGAGGAAGGGTGAATTTACCCTCTCTTCTTGACCTGACACATATCTCTTCTGCTCTTGGACATCAGGTTGAACTTTTACCTGAGTCACATCATCAGCCTACCTTTCCCCTTTTCTCACATCTTTAGACTCAGAATGAATTACAGCACCAGCTTTCCTAGTTCAACAGCAAGAAGACAGCAGACTGAGGGACTTCCTGTCTTTTTCTACTGCATGAGCTGATTCCTATAACAAATTTTCATATTCCATATACATTTATATGTATATATATATTTTTAAAGATTTTATTTATTTATTCATGAGAGACACAGAGAGAGAGAGGCAGAGACACAGACAGAGGGAGAAGACTCCATGCAGGGAGCCTGACGTGGGACTTGGGCTCCAGAACTGCGGGACCATGGACCTGATCAAGGCAGATGCTCAACTGCTGAGCCACCCAGGCGTCCCATATATGTATATTTTTACACACACACACACACACACACAAACACATCTCAGAGATATTACAGGTTCAGTTCCAGATGTACCGTACTAAAGTGAATATCACAATGCAAGACAAATGAATATTTTGGTTTCTCAGTGCATATAAAGTTATCTTTACTATACTATAGTCTTTTAAGTGTACAATAGCATTATATCTTAAAAAATAATGTACATACCTTAGCTTGAAAATATTGCTAAAAAATGTTAACCATCATCTGAGTTTTCAGCTAATCATAATCTTTTTGCTGGAGGAAGGTCTTCCCTCTATGTTGATGGCTGCTGACTGATCAGGATGGTGATTGCTGAAGGCTCAAGTGGTTGTGGCAATTTCTTAGAAGACAACAATGGAGTCTGCAATATTGAGTAACTCTTCCTTTCCTGAATGATTTCCCTGGAGCTTGCAATGCTATTTGACAGCATTTCACCCACAGTAAACTTCTTTCAAAATGGGAATCAATGCTCTCAAATTCTGCTGTTCTTTTATCAGCTAAGTTTGTGTGTATTCTAAATCCTTTATTGTCATCTCAAGAGTCTTCACAAAATGTTCACCAGGAGTAGATTCCATCTCAAGAAACCACTTTGCTCATCCATGAGAAGCAGCCCCCCATCCATTCAAGTTTGATCATGAGATGGCAACAATGTGGTCCCATCTTCAGGTCCCACTTCTAATTCTAGTTCTCTTGCTGTTTCCACCCCATCTGTAGTGACTGCCTCCACTGATGTCCTGAACCCCTCCAAGTCCTCCATGAGGGTGAGAAATAACTTTTTCCAAACTTTTGTGAATGTGGATATGTTGACCTCTTCCTATTGTTCTTAATGGCATCCCATTCCAGGAGGGATTCAATTGATTTTGCCCAGATCCATTGGAGGAATCACTCTCTATGACACCTACAGTCTTATGAAATATATTTTTATTATTTGTTCATTATTTTTATTATTTTATTTTGAAATGCAGGATGGATATTGTGTTAGCAGGCATAAAGACCACATTCATCTCACTGTACATCTCCATCAGAGCTCTTGGGTGACCAGATGCATTATCAATGAGCAGTAATATTTTGAAAGTAGGTTTCAACAGTGGGCTTAAAATATTCAGCAAACCATGTTGTAAACAGATGTGCTGTCATCCAGGTTTCATTGTGCCATTTATAGAGCACAGCCAGAGCAGATTGAGCATAATTCTTAAGGGCCCAAGGGTTTTGGGAATGGTTGATGAGTTTGGCTTCAACTCAAAATTACCGGCTGCGTTAGTCCCTAATGAGACAGGCAGCCTGTCCTTTGAAACTTTGAAATCAGGCATTGGCTTCTCCTGTCTAGGTATGAAGGTCCACATTGGCATTTTTTTCCAACAGAAGGCTGTTTCGTCCACATTGAAGATCTGTTGTTCAGTGTAGCCACCTTCATTACTATCTAAGCTAGACCTTCTGGGTAACTCACTGCAGCTTCTATACCAGCACGTTCTGCTCCACTTTGCACTTTCTGTTCTGGAACTGACTTCTTTCCTTAAACCTCAGGAACCAACCTCTGCTAGCTTCAAACTTTTCTTCTATAGTGTCCTCACTTCTCTTAGCCCTCAAAGAATTACAGAGACTTAGGGTCTTGCTCTGGATTAGGCTTTGGCTTAAGGGAACATTGTGACTGGTTTGATCTTTTAGCCAGACCACTCAAACTTTCTCTGTATCCGTGATAAAGTTGTGTCACTATCTTATCACTCATGTGTTTACTGGAGTAGCACTTTTCATTTCCCTCAAGAACCTTTTCTTTTGCATTCACAACCTGGCTTACTGTTTGGCACAAGAGGCCGCATTTTAGACCTAACTTGGCTTTTGACCTGCCTTCCTTACTAAGCTTTATAATTTCTAGCTTTTGATTTAAAGGAGAGGTGTGCTACTCTTCCTTTAACTTGAACACTTAGAGGCCACTGTAGGGCTATTAATTAGCCTAATTTCAATATTATTGTGTCTTGGGCAACAGGGAGGCCCAAAGAGAGGGAAAGAGATGGAGGAAGGGTCAATAAGTGAAGCAATCAGAACACACATACTTATGAATTAAGTTTGCTGTCTTATATGGGCACAGTTCATGGCACTCCCCAAACAAATTACAATAGTAACATCAACAATCACTGGTCGGTCACAAATCACCATAAAAAATATAATAGTGAAAAAGTTTGAGACATTGCAAGAATTACCAAAATGTGAGCCATAGACACAAAGTGAGCAAATGCTCACTGACAGTCCCTGCTATGAACCATCTATGGAAAGATGCAAAATACCATCTGTGTTAGATCTCCTGATTAACCAATTATAAGAAGGCACTAAATGATTCAGTATATAATCTTTGGAACATTTTTGGGAAACTAAGGCATACAACATTGGTGATTGATCCTAATGTCACTGGACAAAGTGCTCAAAGAAAAGGGTGAACGACTTAATCCCACCACATGAATGCGTTCTAATAATTTTCTAATCAACATTCCCTCTCCTGTTATATTTTTATATCTCTTCTCTAATGTCTTCTATAACTGCTGCAGATACTCAGATCTTTCTTAAATAAAATTGTTAGATCTTGGAACTATAAGAAGACTCAGTAAGTGTTGCCCTTTACATTACATGTGAGGAAAGTGAGACTCTGTGGGGAAGAGTCTTGCCTGGGGGTACAGTGGCAAAGCTAGGACTAGGTCTGGCTTCTCCTGGCCCTTGGGTCAGTGTTCCTTCCACATCCTTTCATTTATCAAGGACACAAAAACACTTTGCTCTTAATAAGAAGGATTTTTATGGAGTGATGAATGTGTTCTAAAACTGGATTAAGGTAAGGGTTACACAAGTCTATTTATTTATTGAAAATCATTGTACATTTAAAGTGGTTGAATTTTAGAGTATGTCAGTTATGCCTCAATAAAGCTGTTAAACAATGAAATCTTATCCATAGGGAATGGAATTTGTTCAGAAGCATGGACACAGCAGACAGCAGTAAATCGAAGTTATTGCTTATTACTGTTTCCTCCTCCAGCTGAGGTCTCCATCCTTCATTTAGTGTCAGACTTCGTGCTTGCTACTAAAAGGTAAGTTTCTCAAGGGCAGGGGCTTTTTATACCTTGTTGGCTTCTATAACCCCAGGTCCCAGAATAATCCTAGAGTAATCTGTGGTACACGGTACATGTCAAATATTTGCCAAATGGATGAATGAATGAAAAACATGCAAATCTCTATGTTCTTACTATACTCTCTACTACACACTCTCTACTGCATAGAATTTGTCTTCTTCCTCCAGGGAAGGGCTGACAACCAGCCCAAAGTATACAGATACTTAAGGGCTTGGGGGCAGAGCTGGGATCAGCCAGGCTCCAAAGTCTGTGCACTTAATCACTGCTCTATACTGCTTTCCATTGCACTGAATAAATGTTAGCTGCTCTTATTACGAAATCTGTAAATAGCTAGCTTCTCTACCTCCCAAAAGATGGCCAAGTTGACTTGTGTCATTTCTTCTTTTAAGAGGGGGATGTTTTTTTCTAAAGAAGAAGAGTTTTTGAATAGCAGAGCATGAATTTTGGAATCATAAAGGTGAAGTGTGAATCAGATCGCTAGCTGTCTGATAGTGGGCATGCCACCTAACTGCTCAAAGTTCATCCCTTCACAAAATGAGGAAATGCACCATCCTTGCAGGGTTACTGACTTTAATGAAACAATGTGATGTACCCAGCATCCTACCTGGCATGCACTAGACACTTAGCTAATGCCAAATGCCTGAAAGAAAAAAAATGGGGAAAAGCACTGAAGTGGGAAAAGCATCAAAGGAAAAGATAATGAGAAGACAGCAGGAGTGAGATAAAGGTAAGAAGAACAGGCAGGAAGAAATACTCAACACACTTAACATAAATGTAAAGCACACACAAATTTTAAGCACAAGAATGACACACATTAAACACACTGAATGGATGTTTTGGGGAGTGGCATATAAGTGAGGTGAAAGGGAAACAACTCAAGACCAGGACTTAATGCGAGCTGCTGTTGCTACTGTGTACCTGGAATCCAGACACCCATGGTTCTGCAGGGAAGAAAGGCCAACTTCTCTGCCCACTCAACTTTTGTTCCCAATCTCCCTGATGTTTTGTTCCCCTATCTACCAACTGCTCAAAAAATCTACCTCCTGCTGGATCCAGTGAGCCTAAAATCCTCAACAAATTCCCTTAGGCCCTCACCTGCCACAACTACTTAGCCACCAGACCTCCTTTCCCCTCCACAAATGCCAAGATTGCTTGCCAAGGATTTGTCTCTTGACAATCTGTCCAATGTTGGCTATTTCTAAAGAATATGTCATTAGAGAAAAACTTCAGAATTTATACCTTCCTATAGAACTACCTTGTATAAGAGTATACAGTTGTTAAGAACAGAGAGCAGAAAAGCTAACAATTCCATCTGTCAAGCTCTGGAAAATTAAACTGATGAGCAGATCTGGACAAGTGAAATCCCACTTAGATTTTTACTGCCCAATATGGCAGGCACATGTAGTTACTGAGCATGTAAAATGTGGTGAGTCCAAGTTCATATGTGCTGTAAATCTAAAATATACCAGATTTGGAAGACTTAGTACAAAAATATGTTAAATATCACATTCATAAATTTGTATATCAATTACTTGTTGAAATTATTATATTTTAGGTGTATTGTGTTAAATAAAATATATCATTAAAGTTAATTTCATCTGTTTCTTTTTACTTTTTTAAATGTGGCTCCTAGAAAGTTTTAAAATTACATATATGGCTTGCCTTATATTTCTATAGAAGAGTATTTAAAAATTTTATTATTTATTTATTTATTTTTTTATTTTTTAAGATTTTATTTATTTATTCATGATAGACACACACACACACACACACACACACACACACACACACACAGAGGCAGAGACACAGGCAGAGGGAGAAGCAGGCTCCATGCAGGGAGCCTGACATGGGACCCGATCCCTGGTCTCCAGGATTGTGCCCTGGGCCAAAGGCAGGAGCTAAACTGCTGTGCCACCCAGGGATCCCCTAAAATTTTTTTTTAAAGATTTATTTATTTTAGAGAGAGAGTGTGTGTGTAAGCAGGGGGAGGGGCAGAGGAAGAGAGAGAAGAGCATCTCAAGCAGATTCCCCACTAAGCACAGAGCCCACCCTGGGGCTTGACATGAGGCTCCATGCAGGGCTCACCCTGGGATTCAATCCCCCAAACCTGAGATCAAGACCTAAGACAAAATCAAGAGCCAGATGCTTAACCAACTGAGCCACTAAGGTGCCCCTCTCTACGAGAGTATTAATCTGGATTTTCCTCACAACTATTTCTCATTCAGGACTTTACCACTGATAATAACATCAGATGATCTTGTAACTTAAATAGCAGCTTCTCATTCACCCAATTTCATACTCATTTGTGCTATTCAGTTTGTCTCCAACTTCTTTCCTTAAGATATTCTGTGTTCGCTTTCATATGGTTATGAGTCTAGAATTTCTCATACATTTTGCCTGATCCTTTTGGCCATGTTTCTTATTTTAATTTTCATATTTTTGGTAACCATATCAAAACAAAAATTTAAGATGAGTTGAAGGATGATGGCTCAGTTAATGCAGCTGAGAAATGCTTTTCTCTCTTTTTCCTTGCTGAAGTATCAGCTTTTCATGGTGGTCACTCTTCCTTCAGTTTTTCAACCTATACCATGCCAGCACTAGAGAATAGCTGGGCTAAAGCCCATACCATACCATAAGAAAAGAAAACAAGAGAGCAAAATGTTTTATGGACATTGATTCAAAAATCCTCAACAAAATACTAGCAAACTGAGTTCAACAGCACATTAAAAAGATTATAGACCATGACCAAGTGGGATTTATTCCTGGAATGCAAAGATGGTTCAATATACAAAAATCAATCAATATAATACACCACCTTAACAAAAAGGGAAGAAAACCACATGATCATCTCAATGCAGAAAATTCATTGACAAAATTCAAATCCCTTTCATGATAAAAACACTAAACAAACTAGGAATAGAAGGAAATTTCCTCAATATGATAAAGGCCATTTATGCAAAACCCATAGCTAACACCATACTCGATGGTGAAAGAAAGCTTTTCTCCTAAGATCAAGAACAATGCAAGATGCCTGTTTTCACCATTTCTATGCAACATAGTACTGGAAGTTCTAGCAAGAGCAATTAGGCAAGAAAAAGAAACAAAATGTATCCAAATGGGAAAGAAAGAAGTAAAATTATCTCTGCTCACAGATAACATGAACTTATATGTATAAAACCCTAAAGATTCCACACACATACAAAGGTTAGAGCTAAGAAATGAATGTAGCAAAGTTGAAGGATGTAAAATCAACACACAAAAATCAGTTGGGTTTCTATATACTGGCAATGAACAGTGTAAAAAGGAAATTAAGAAAACAATTCCATTCATAGTAGTATCAAAAAGACAAAAATACTTAGGAATAAACTTAAACCAACAGGAGAAAGACACTGAAAACCATAAAACATTGCTGAAAGAAATAAAACGCAAATAAATGGAAAGATACCCCTTGTTCGTGGATCAGAAGACTTATTACTGTTAGGCCATTTATACTATCAAAAGCAATCTATAGGTTCAATAAAACACCTATCAAAAATCCCACAGCACTTTTGGAGAAATAGAAAAGAACATCCAAAAATTCATGTGGAATTTCAAGGGATCCTAATAACCAAAAAACCCTTGAAAAAAGAACCAAGTTAGAGGACTCACACTCCCTGATTTCAAAAATTATTTTTCTTTCTTTTTTTTTTTTTTTGTTAAAGATTTTATCTATTCTTGAGAGACACACAGAGAGGCAGAGAGACAGGCAGAGGGAGAAGCAGGCTCCCCAAGGGAGCCTGATGCCAGACTTGATCACCGGACCTGGGACCACAACTCAAGCCCAAGGCAGGCACTCAACCGTTGAGCCACCCAGATGTCCCTCAAAAATTATTTCCACACTACAATAATGAAATCAGTGTGGTACTAGCATAAAGGCAAATATGTGGACTACTGGGGTAAATTATAGAGCCCAGGAACAAAGAAACAAACCCTCACAAATATGGTCAGTAGATTTTCAATAAGTGTGCCAAAGAGAAGAGTTTTTTCAACAATGTTGGAAAAACTGGGTAACCACATGCAAAAGGATGAAGTTGGACACTGATCCTACCATAAAATTCACCAAAAATTTACTCAAAATGGATCAAAATGAAATTATGCTAAATGAAATATACCAGACATAACAGGACATAAACTGCATGATTATAATTACACAAGGTAACTAAAATAGTCAAATTTATAGAGACAGAAAGTAGAAGAATGGCTTCCAGGAGCATTGGGGAGTTGCTGTTTAATGGCATGTTTGGGATGATTAAAGACTTCTACAAATGGGCAGGGTTGATGATTTCACAATACAGTGAATGTACTTAATGCCATTGAACTGTACATTTAAAAACAATTGAAAGGTAAATTCAATGTTATGTATATTTTACCACAAAAATAACATAAAAAGAGGAAATGGACTTCTAGATTCCCGTGGGCTAACTGTAGCTACCTCTAATTAGCTGCGTTCTACAGAGAAACAGAACCAATAGGATATATACAGAGAAGGAGATTTATTATGAGAAATTAGTTCACATAATTATGGAGGCTGAGAAGTCCCATGATTTGCCATCTGCAAACTGGAGACCCAAGGAAAGCCAGTGATATGAGTCAGTCCACATCTGAAGGCCTGAGAATCAGGGGGACCCAATGGTGTAAACCCCAGTCCAGAGGCAGAGAACACCAGTGTCCTAGCTAAATCACTTAGGCATAATAAGAAGGTAAATTCTTCCCCCACTTTTCATTCTACTCAGGCCCTCAGTGAATTGGAAGATCCCTACCCACGTTGAGAGGGCAATCTGCTCTACTGAGTCCACCAATTCAAATGCTAATCTCATCCCAAAACACCATCACAGAACACTTAGAATAATATTCAGTGAAATGTCTGGGTATCCATGACCCAGTCAAGTTGACATATGAAACTAACCACCACACTCCCTTGTCAACTTGGCACCATACCCATCTCCTTAATCTCTAAATAGAGAAATAACGGGTCATATTCTGCCTCACATGATACAATGCTACCACATACAACTGAAAAAGCACTAACCCGGGCAGCCCAGGTGGCTCAGCGGTTTAGTGCCGCCTTTGGTCCAGGGCATGATTCTGGAGACCCAAGATCGAGTCCCATGTCGGGCTCCCTGCATGGAGCCTGCTTCTCCCTCTGCCTGGGTCTCTGCCTCTCATGAATAAATAAATAAAATCTTAAAAAAAAAAAAAAGCACTAAACCTTTCCCCAAAAAAGGAAATAAAATCCTTGAGTGATGTTTGCTCTTTACTTTGATGTCCTATAACTTAAATACTATGATATAAATTAACAGTACTTAGATACTAAAATACAGTCAACACATTATATGTTATATAATAAGGGAATAAGAGGGAAAAAAACAAAAATATTTGCTTCATATGTATTCATACACAGATGTATTCATAACAAAATAAGGAAATACTCATGACAATTATAGTCCTTGATCTATAACTGGTCACATGGTCACTTCTGGTATACCTAATACTCACTCTGTAGTCCCTTTGCCTTCAGCCAGAACTTCATATGGTCATGGTTCTCTACCTGGTGGAGTGACCCAGACCTATATTCCTGAAGTGTCTGGGCTGTTAGTATTCTGACTGGATTGGTTTGTTGCAATTTTCCAATGATCTTAATCACAGGCCATGGTAATATTGAGACATCCATGAGGATCTCCTATTTTTTTTTTTTTTTTTAAGATTTTACTTATTTACCCATGAGAGACACAGAGAGAGAGGCAGAGACACAGGCAGAAGGAGACACAGACTGACTGCAGGGAGCCTGATTCAGGATTCAATCCTGGGACCCTGGGACCACACCCTGAGCCCAGTGCAGACGCTCAATCACTGAGCCATCCAGGCACCCCAGTCTATACTGTGGACTCAGTATAGATCTCCTATATTCTAGATATATTTTTCCTTACCTCTCTTGTGTAACAACAACCCAATTTCCTCTTGGTAGTTAGGATCAATCACTCAGCCAGCACAGTAACTCCCTTCTTTGTCTGTATATTCAGAGGCATGAGGAGCCCAAAGTGCTGCTACAAGTAAAAGCAAACTATAGTAATACTAAAATATAATTAAAGGAAGTGCTGATATGATAAGCAACCACTGATCATAAATTCAAAAACTCAGAATGGATATGGACAAAAATATGTAAAGAATTTTTAACTTAAAAAAGAAACTGAAGCAAAAGAAAAAAAATTCCAGAAACAAAGATTACATTGTAAGTTTCCAAAAGGAGAATATAATTAAGCAGCATAAAGAAAAAAATGTAAAAATTAAACTGAAATGAACAAAAATGGTAAAAAAGAGAAACTGATACAGAAAACTTAAAAAGATCCAACACTTTACTGAAGAAGTAAAATCAAACAATAAAACTAACATTTAAAAGACAATTCAAGAAAACTTCACTGTCATAGAAGATCTACATCTGTATGTTGAGCTGGGCCCTAATATACCTGGAAAAAACTGACCTAGAGGAGGTAACTACAAGACATGTTTGTAAAATGACTTGACTTTAAATAGAAAAAAATGCACTGAACCTTCATATGTTTACAATGAAAGGACCAAGTCACTCATAAAGAAAAGAAATCTGGTTGGCACCAGACTTCTCAATAATAAATAAACAACAGGGACTCCTGGGTGGCTCAATGGTTGAGCATCTGCCTTCAGCTCAGGGTGTGATCCTGGAGTTCTAGTATCAAGTCCCACAATGGGCTTCTTGCAGGGAGCCTGTTTTTCCCCTGCCTCTTTCTCTATGTCTCTCATGAATAAATAAATAAATCTTAAAAAAGAAAAATAAAGAACATTTTCAAGAAACTTCAGGAAAGAAAGTCTGAGCAAAGGATTTTATATTCAGCCATGCTACCCTTAAAGAATAAAATCTATAGAAAATATTTGAACACACAAGAACTAAAGAAAGATTGTATCTGCAAGCCCTTTTGAAGCATCTTATAGGTGGTAAGCTCCACTGGGGGGAACTTTGGCAAAAGTCTGGTGTTGAGCATCGAAGATATTTAGTGAAGCATTCTAGAGTACAACATAACTGAGGATAAAGGTGGGAGGTAATGTTATATGCTCTGACAAAGTGGAAATAACACAGCTGAACCAGGGAGGAGAAGGGAAGAGTAGAATTGGCTCATTGACTGACATGTAAGTAAGATGGGAGCCAAAGATTATTACAGATAGCAAAATTAGAAACCTAAGTAAGGTAAAAAATGAACTAGATGCATCACTAAAAAGGCACCCACTTGAACACAAGTCCAAATGTGTAATTACTAAAAGAAATGTTTAAAACTCTTTTTTAAAAGAAGACTACATAGTAAAAACACAGCAAGTATAAAAAGTTGTAGCAAAAATAGTTGTAGCAAATGTACACACAATAAAGTAATAAATTATGACAATGCTGACACCAAAGATGAGTCTATGTTAATATAAACAAATTAATAAATTGAAAATGAATAAATTTTGATGATAAAAAGGATTGTTTACATAGGCTCGAATTACTTTTCCACAAAATACTAGTATTACTACTTTTAAAGAGAAAAAATAATATTACACTGAAGAAATCTGGGACAGACCACGTTTAAAATTTTTTTACTAATTTATTTTTAGAGAGAAAGAGTGGGGGGACAGAGGGAGAGAATTGTTTTTTTAAATTTTATTGAGAGAGTAAAAGCAAGCAGGGGAGAGCAACGGGAGAGGGAGAGTGAGAATCTCAAACAGACACCGCACCCAGCATGGAGTCCAACGTGGGACTCCATCTCACAACCCTAAGATCATGACCTGAGCCAAAATCAAGAATTAGAGGCTCAACCAACTGAGCCATCCAGGTACCCTGGGACATACCACTTTAATCAAAGGATCATAATAAATACCACCCAGTAGCAGAATAAAATGATTTCACAGATAGTACAAAAGCACTCGTCATGAAATTCAAGGAAACACTGAGAAATGGTTCCTGATTGAAGAAGCTAATGAGAGAACCAAATTCAACATGTGGATTCAATAGTTGGATTGCCTTTTAAAATAAAGGTAATTTATTAATTTATTAATTAGGTAAAGGTATTTATTAATTTATTAAATATTTTATTATTTACCATTTTTAAAAATATGGAAAGGACAGCTGGAAAATTTGAACGGTGGTCTGAGGATTATAGCGTGGTTAACTTTCTGGTTTTGATGGCTGCACTGCAGTTATATGAAAATATCTTTGTAGGGAAAATACACTTAGGTGCCTAAAGGAGATGGAGCAACATGTCAGCATCTTACTATCAACAGGGTTCAGGAAAAAAAGTTTCTTCTATACTTGCAACTTTTCTGAATAGTTGAGATTGTCTCAAAATAAATACTAAAAATAATAGTAAAGAAAACCCTGAGAAAGAAAAGTGACAATGCAGGGTTAGCTTTATTATGTAGCCTTGATAAATATAGCTGTATGGCTTTAGTACATGAATAGACACACGAACGCTAAGGAAGAGAATCCAGAAGCACATAAATATGACATCTCAAATCACTGACAAGAAGGTGAATTTACTAACAAATGACTGAAATAACCAGATAACCATTTGGGAAAAGATAAATTTTGATCCATATTTCTTTTTATATACCAGAACAAACTTCAAATCAGAGTCAAACGAAAAAAAAAATCTTGTAAGTACTAAAAGAGCATAGGTGAAGTCTTTTATAGCCTAGAATCAGAAAGTCTAACTATAACTCAAACAAGAAGCAATGTAAGATTAATATAATTCCATCTCCAAAATATAAAACTCTGTTGCATGGCAAAAAGCACCAGAAGCAAATGACAAATAAAAATATATTTAGCACATTATATCATAGTTAATCTCCCTAAAATATAAAAAGCTCATAAGTAAAGATAAAACAGAACCTGTTCAGAAAAAAATGGGCAAAAGACATAGACAATTCATGGAAAAGTGCAAATGGCCTTAAATATATGAAAAAGAAAAAAATGTACTGATACCTTATCCAACCATCTACAGTATCTTTACAATGCCTTCCTATCTATCTATCTATCTATCTATCTATCTATCTATCTATCTACACACACACATTATGAATCAAATAATTCATTTTTACCCAAATAGGTAAAATGGCATTTCTGAAATCTGTTTTAATATATGCCAATAACAAAAAACAAGAGTATCAAATATAATTAGCAAACTGCCATTAATAATTGATTCTACAGAGATACATGGTTTCATTATATTACTCTTAATTTTGAACTTTTGGACATTTGCATGATTAAAAGTTTAAAAAATAAGAATGACTTAAGTAGTATAATAAAATCTATACAATGAAGTACTATGCAGCCATAAAGAAGCAATGAGCAAGCTCTATTTGTAATGATACAAAGTAATCTCCAAGATTCAGTTAAGTGAAAATAAAAAAGCAAAGTATAGAATAGTATATATAGTATGTATCTATCCTTTGTTCAAGAAAAAAAGGGAATGAATATATATATGTATATACATAAGTATGCACATATATACATATTTACAAAAAAAACATCGAAAGAGCAATAGAAACCAATAAAAATGGCTACCTATGTGGGAAGGATAGAAGGGTAGAGGGAAAAAAAACAGGGTGGAAGGGATGGTAATAAAATAAGACTTCTGCATATACTTTTTAAAAAAAGATTTATTTATTCATGAGAGACACAAAGAGAGAGGCAGAGACAGGCAGAGGGAGAAGCAGATTCCCCGTGGGGAGCCTGATGCAGAACTCAATCCCAGGACCCCAGGATCATGCCCTGAGCCAAAGGTAGACGCTCAACCATTAAGCCACCCAGGTGCTGCTGCATTTACCTTTATACATAAATTTGAATTTTTAACTATGCTTTATCTATTTAAAAATCCACTAAATGAAAAAGAAAATTAGTATATCTTAAGTTTGAAAACAAAATGTCTCAGTTGTATTTCAAATTAGTACAAACATACCTTGTTTTATTGTGCTTAGATTTTTTTTTTTTTTTTTACAAGTGGTAAGATACTCTATTGCTGTTCAAGACATCAATGCAAAGGAAAGTAAGGGACTGTTCAAGATAAGAGATTTAAGAGCTACAAGGAAATGCCATGCATGAACCTTCATTGGACAGGAGTTGAAAATTAAGAAAAAAGCCATATGGAGTCAGTGAAAGACTGGATTTTAGATGAAATCAGTGGATTATTAACGTCTTAGGTGTGCTAATGGTTTCATCATTCAGGATAAACTAGGTGATGCTATAGTAACAATGAGCCCAAACACAAGTTTATTTCTCACCCCTCTCGTGTAGCATTTTGGTGTTACGCCCCCCAAACTATTGCTCTTCACACAAGAGTAATTCTGCATTTCCTTTAGGAATAAGAGATACTTACTGATCAGGGTCGTGGTTTAGAGTGTGATTCTCCTACCATTAGGCAGCAGAATCTCCAAAACATATTTAATGCAAACATATCTGAAAATTGCTTTGTTACACATTCCACTGTCTTACGAAAAGTCACTGTGCAGAGATATTTTACTTAGAAATAACTACAGTAGCACTAATATTGTTTATAAAAATGGCAGAAATTAGTGTTTTATTTTCTTAGAATAGTATATATCCTGTTCTTTAGTCAATTATTTTAAATTACAGTCTTTTTCTAGAGACAGATTTCTAAAGCTTAGTCTGTATTTTTAAAAAGAGCTTCTACATTTTAACTAACCAAAACATGTGAACGCCAATTAGACTACTGCATGGAAAAGCCAACAAAATAGCTAAAACTTGGCCAATGAAAATAGATCGATATCACTGATAAAAGTCTACAACTGTTCTAAACAGTTTTGTAAATGAACAGAATTTCACCCAACTTAGAATGCCAATGGAAAATGTTTCAGTACTCTAAAGCTGACCTGGGAAAAAAAAAGAAAAAAGGTAGAAAAGGCTATTCGAATAGCCAAAATGCAGAACACTGGAAACACTGAACACTGGTGAGGATGTGGGGCAACTGGTGGGGATGCAAATGGTGCAGACACTTTGGAAGACAGTTTGGCAGTTGCTTACAAAATTAAACATGCTCTTACTATACAACCCAGTAACTGCACTCCTTGGTATCCACTCAAAGGAGTTGAAAACTTCTGTCCATACAAAAACCTGCACACAATGTTTAAAGCAAACTTTATTCACAATTGCTGGAACTTGGAAGCAAGCCAGACATCCTACAATAGGTGAATTTATAAACTGTGGTACATCCAGGCAACAGAATATTATTCAGGGCTAAAGAAGTGAGTGAGCTATCAAGACATGAAAAAACACAGAAGCTTTTTTAAATTTCTAAAACTTCAAGTTTTAGAACTTGAAATGCATTCATTAAGTGAAAGAAGTCAATGTGAAAGGCTACACACTGCACAATCCCTACTATGTGACACTCTAGAAATGGTAAAACTATGGAGACAATAGAAAGATCAGTGGTTGCCAGAGGTAGGGGGATAAGGAGGGACGGATAGGAAGAACAGAGGATTTTTTGGGGCCATGAAAAATACATTGTATGATACTATAAAGGTCATCATACATTTGTTCAAAGCCCACAGAATATACAACAGTAAGGATGAACACTAAGGTAAACTATGGACTTGGGGTAATGATGATGTCAATGCAGGTTCATCAATTGAACAAATGTAGCACTCTGGTGGGGTATATAAAAAATTTCTGGACCTTCCTCTCAATTTTGTTGTGAACCTAAAACTACTCTTAAAAAAATAGTCTTTAAAAAAAAAAAGGGAGGGGTCCTGATCTACCCCCTGCTGCCCTGCTACTCTACCAAATAATAAGAACTTAAAAAAAAAAAAAAAAAGATTTCCCTCCATCTCTATTTAGTCAAGATTCCCTGAGCTACTTCTCGCCTAACTAACCTTTCAAAACACTGCCATATAAACTTTTTCCTGTAAGTCATTTTCCTTGTGTTTATCTCCAGATCTCTAGATTTGCCTTTGGGGAGACATTTTTACTCTGAATGTATATACTCACTAGACACTGCCTTCCACCAAAAGTGTGACATTATCAACTCTATCTGCTGAAACTTTTAGCCCACTATATCTGTTTTAAATATTTTGGAAATTATTTTTATATATGTTATTATTTATCAAGATCGAACTCTGGGAAAAGGAATTGCTCAAACCCTATACTGTTATGATTAGTATAATGTGCAGGTCCAATTGCCTACTTGAGCAAAGAAAAAACCAACCACAACTTGATTCCGTTTGTTTTTTTACCCAAAAGAAAAATATCCAAAGTAAAATATGAATATTTAATTACCTTTAAATAATATATCTAATAATTTACATGCTATACATCCCCAAACACACTGAACGTAAATTTTATGACATATACACAATCTGCTTTCTGCCAACATATACTCTGTAGGTCACTTAAGATGTTAACTAATTTCTCAGTCCATGTGTGAGCACATAAACACACACACAACACACACATATATATACATATGCCTGAAGTTGAAGATAATAAACCAAAAACATGTGAATATAAGAAATCTGCTAAGGAAGATTCTAAAACCACAATCAGTAACTGGAACCAAATAACAAGGCACAAAAGTTTCCCTTTGTGGTCACAAAGATTAAGTTTCCTGTCCCAGTGCTTAAGTATGGAAATAGGCTTGGCTAAATCACAAACTATATTTAATAGTGCATTTCTGTTACTGTTTAAAAAGGAGTATTTTTCTTATTACATAATGCATTACACAAAAGCATTGGAAAAATAAACAGGATAAGTTCTTATACAATAAAGCTTTTTTTTCACTTGAAAAAGATACTTGTTTATGCTCAAAACTAATGTAATAGATATAAGTATAGTAAAGAGAAGCATTAGGGATCCTATCCAGGTTTCCTACTACCCCTACATCATACCTCTTGCCAGTCATGTTACTTCAACCTTCAATTTTAAAGTCAGCTGGATGATACTGTGAATTTTTTTTTTTTTGTCATTTAAAGATATGTTCCTAGCACACAGAACGGTTAACATAACATTGGAAAATGAAACTTTTCCTAGCATTTAAGTTGTTTTTGCTAAACATTAGCTTTGCACTAGGCTATCCTTAATTTTCCCTTTTTTTCCCTATGTTAACAGAGAAGAAAAAATGTTCCACATAGAAATGGCTGCCTTAAAATTCATGCAACCAAGCGAAACCTAAACTATTTGTACTTCCCTTTTGTTTAACCCCCAAAATTGGGGGAAACTGAAAGTCTGTCTTAGGAAGAGTAACTCACTGAAAAAAAAACATATACATATATACTCTTCATTGTCTTTAAGAACAGTGTTACAGTCGCTTTTTAAAGTCTCACAGTTATCAAGGGAATAAAGCCACCACCAAGTAAGAATCAAAAGAATGCAGTAATCTATACATAAATGACAGTCAAACATGTTTACACATATTCAAGAAATCAATACTCTAAGCTGTAAATAATGTCATCAAATGTAGCACTGCACAAACTGTCATCAGAATAAAACGTTCAGTTTCATTAATTTTGAATATGGACATGGGACCAGCCAACCATGAACTTAACGGTGCACTTCTACATGTTTACACAGGAGTATTGTAGCATGCAGCCCCTGCAGTAATGACAGTGTACTTCTTTAAAAATCAAACAAGGCTGACCAGAAGAAAAAAACAAAAAATCCAAAAACTTGCTCTTGGCTATAAAACTTAAGAGTAAAGGATGAATTGAGATTTTAAGGCTTTCTTAGAATATTTTTTCATGGCACTTCTACATTAAACATCACCAATTGGCAAAACATGTAAATATTCATAGTTACATAGTTATGTAATCAAAAGTACATGCCATGTCAATTATTAAGTAAGGGAGAGCTTTGTCAAGTTTTGTTTTCTGGCAATTAAGTTATAGTTAAGGAAAGTTGTTCATGTTTGGCTGTAATTAACATATAAATCATACTGAAATGTCAATTCACTAGTCTATAGTACAAATTGTGTTTTGAATAAATTTGCCAATACCACTTGTTTCTTAAAGAACTGAAAGTCATTCCTTGCTGGAAATGCAATTAAACTGACTTATTTCTCTCATAGGAGTAGTTATTACCATTTCTTCAACTATTAAACTCTAAGATCATTATCAGACAAATTCCTTTTGGTCATGCACACTGATCATCTTTGCAATAATCCACTTCTTGCACCACAGTCAGTCCAGAACAGACTTTATGGATCTAACAGGTCATTCTTGCCACACCATACTCTAGGCTGACCACACCGGGTTCTGATTTGGAAAACTCTTCAGCATATTCACTGTAACGATTATCTGCTGGGTTGCTGCCCTCTATAGTTCGAAGAGCATGATTCACAGGTAACAGAGTTTGCTCCTTAAAACACAAGGAAGTTTTGAGGGTAGGTGATTCAGGATGAACTGAATGTAACAACTCCTTGGTAAGAATTCCATCTGTTTGCTTACTTTTACGTTGCTTAATTTTCTAGAACAAATACAAATTTGAAAAAAATTAATTATACATACCACATATTCAATATAGGTTAGAAAAAGAAACTATACTTTTGTAAATGATCTCTTTATGAACAATACAAAGTTAAATCTCAAAAAAATTAATAAACCTAGTGCAGAAGAATAAGACATGGTTGAGAATCCTAATTGTGTACAACTTTTACAGTGGAAAATGGTTATTACACTTGACTGCAAAATATCATTAGGCTTTCATATCTGAAAAGAGCACACATTCCCTAGAAAGTATAAAAAGTAAATATCTTATAATAAAAGAAGTATGTATGAGACTTCACCCAGAATCATAACTGTATAATGTAATAAGCACACACTTATTTATTACCTAAAGGTTTTATTGCCTAAATTACTTTCTTACATGGTTTCCCTACAATGACTTGTTAGATAAACACAAAAAGGTAGAATACAACAAAATTTTTAAAAAATTTTTATTTTTTGAAAGATTTATATATACATTTTTGAGAGAAAGAGAGAGCAGGGGAGGGAAAGAGAAAGCATTTCAAGCAGACTCTCTGCTAAGTGCAGAGCCTGACAAAGGGGCTGTATCTCACAAGTGTGAGATCATGACCTGTGCCAAAACCAAGAGTTGGCCACTCAGCTGACTGTGGACCACCCAAGCGCCCCAACAGAACTTTTTTAAAACATAAGATTTTAAAAGCATTCTTTGGCAGAGTATCACACTCTCCAAATCCTTGGACTGATCTCTAGCCACTCATGGGCTTGCCTCTCTTTTGACACATTTTCCTACCTTCTCTTCAAGCAGTCATTAATTACCTTCTTATCTGCTTGAAAGACAGACATGACAGTCTGAGTTACAACAACTGTCTAGGATTTTTAAAGTATGTACTTACTGATCCTCTTTGCTTATATATGATGACAGAGAAAAGATTATAAGAAAGTCTAAGAGTGGAGAGAGACTTCTTACACGAGATACAAAAGGCACAAAACATAACTTGACTGCATTAAAATTCAAAACATCTATAAAAAACATACCACAAATAAAATGGAGAAGATGAGAATGGACTGAGCAGAGCCACTTGTGAGATACACACACACACACACACACACACACACACACACACACCTCTAATAAAGAATTAATGTCTGGTATACAAAGAACTCTTACAGATCAATAAAGAAAAGGGAAATATGCCAACAGAGAAATGAATAGAATTTGGAATAGGCCATTCAGAGAACAGGAAAAATCAAATGGCCAACTAAATATATGAAAAGTCATTCAACTTCCTTTGTTATCAAGGAAATCCAAAACTGAAAACAATATGCATGTAAGAGATTATATAGTAGATATTAATAAAACATATAATTAAAGCTACATGTATCAACATGGATAAATTTTAAAAACAATGTTGAGTAAAATAAAGCATCATGGTATAACAACCTTTATACGGTTTTAAGGCATGCAGTTCCTTAAAAGCTGGATGAAGGGCACATATGCATTCATGTGGTCTGTTGCTCTTTTATACCTTATAAAAAATATATTCTTTTGTATTTTTTCAATATATAATAAAAATATTTTAAATCACACAAAACAATATTATAAATCGTGGATAAAAACATATATAGAAGTACAAAAATATGTACAGGACCAATTAACACCAAATTCAGCCCAAAGTAGGTGGGGAGGGCTGAGCAGGAGTATACTTCTTCAAGTATATCTATCATGTTTCATTTCTTAAAACAAAAACATGAAAAATCTGAAGCAAATATGATAAATGTTAAAATCTCACAAAGCTAGGTGGTAAATACCTGTTAAAATCTCACAAAGCTAGGTGATAAATACCCTGATATTTATTATGTTCTTATCTCTACTTTTCTATATACAGCTGACCCCTGAACAACACAGGGGCTGGGGGAAGCAACTCTCCATGAAATCAAAAACCCACATATAACTTTTGACTCCCCCAAAACGTAACTACTAATAGCTACTGTTGACTGGAATTCTTACCAATAGCATACACATTGATACAATTGACATATATTCTCTAAGTTATATTAATAATATAACTGTTGACTGGAATTCTTAACAATAGCATACACATTGACATTGACACAATTGACACATATTCTCTAAGTTATATTAATATTAATAATATAACTGTTGACTGGATTTCTTACCAATAGCATACACACTGACACAACTGACACATATTCTTTAAGGTATATTAATACCATATTCTCACAATAAAGCTAGAGAAAAAAAAAAGTTACTAAGAAAACCATGAGAGAAAATACATTTACAGTATTGTAATTATTGAAAAAAAATCCACTTGAAAGTGGACCTGTGCAGTTCAAACCTATGTTGTTCAAGGGTTAACTGTACTTCAACTACTTCAATTTGAAAATTCAGGGAAAACAATTCAAACTAACCTATTGAAAACAGAGATCTGATTAATTTGAAGCAATCATGTATACTTCTGAGGTTTCCATATATACTAATTTACACTAAGAATATAAGTAAGGAAACACATTAATTTAATATTCCAAATATATTAGATACTTCAGAATACTTACAGATTCTAAGTCTTTAATATCGTTCTCTAACTGTTCATTTTGCTCATTCATATTCATAATTATATTAAACATGGACTGTCTAGGATGCAATGTTCGATCAAATTGGTGGTACATGTTTCTCCAAAACCTTTATGACAAAGACAAAAACAACAACTCAATAAATTGTGTTTGAGAAAAATAAAGTATAGATACCTCAATGATGCCAACTTACTTAAAATTAAAGGAGACTGTATTTGGCTCCAACACGGCAGATTTTGGAGATTTGGAACTATAGAGGGGATTTAAGTACTTCTTTTGGTCATCCAGGAGAAATGGCCACAGGGAGTAAGTCTTCTCCTTTAACCTTAACATAATGAGAAAAACCAAGATGTTTCCCACAGATGCTAATACTCATTTTTATAAACAGGCAATTGTTTCCCAAGTAGATTTCAGTTTTAATTTTTCCTTCTATTTGCAATCTGACCTCACCTTGTCTCTGAATTCTGTATTCTCCCTTTTCTCCTTTATCACATATAATCATGAAATAAATAAAACCATGTCTCTTTGGACATAACATAGGTCTACCATTTTCTCTCACAACCATACACGTTAAGAGATTCCTTTAAGCTCACATAATTTCATAGACATGGTCTCTGTTATACCTATTTCAAATCAGCAGACACTTTGAGTAAGACACTTGAATCACTGTATCTGGGTGTAGCAGCATGTATTATAGAGCAGGGACAAATTTAAGTGCAAGTGAATAGCAAAAAAAGGAAGTAGGAAAAATCAGGATGTTATTCAACAGTAAAAAGATGCCAATTATATTGCAACTCTAAAAGTTACATGAAGTAAGTGGATAAAGGGTAGAATGGATTAGGCCAAATAAACATAAAATAGATAGGGGACCAGGGGAAAAATGGAGTCTGCTCATTTCTCTATGACTCCTAAGATGACCGATAAGTAAATTCTTAGAGAAAGACTATTAGGAAATAAATGTTTTTATTAACATCTTCCTTTGTAAGAGGATGTTTGGCACTAACTGAGAAGAATAGTTTTTTTTTTTTCCTAAAATAGCTCTCTGCTTTAAGAGTCACTTGCTCCAAATTATAATAAGCTACTGTGAATTACTATAGCACAGAGCTAAAGTCTTAACACTCTTTGATTTGTTCATCTTTGTCATACTCTTATTTCACTTGTAATTCCCTTTACACATCTTTAGAGTTTTCCAAGTGCTCTCAGTTCTGCCTTCAATTCTTTTTTTTTTTTTAAATACATTCATGAGAGACAGAGAGAGAGAGAGAGAGAGAGAGAGAGAAGCACAGACACAGGCAGAGGAAGAAGCAGGCTCCCCATGGGGAGCCAGATGCAGGACTCAATTCCAGGACCCCGGGATTATGCTCTGAGCCAAAGGCAGAGGCTCAACCACTGAGCCACCCAGGTGCCCCATATGCCTTCAATTCTGTTGAGAGTGAGAGTATGTGGCTGTCTTCAAACCACTACCAGATTTAGCTTCTCTAATATGTCACTTGGACATTTAAGAATCTACAACTGAAAAAAAAAAGAAAAAAGAAAAAAGAATCTACAACTGTTCTTTATTAACTTGTAAGAAATCTAAAAGTTAGGGATCCCTGGGTGGCGCAGCGGTTTGGCGCCTGCCTTTGGCCCAGGGCGCGATCCTGGAGACCCGGGATCGAATCCCACGTCGGGCTCCCGGTGCATGGAGCCTGCTTCTCCCTCTGCCTGTGTCTCTGCCTCTCTCTCTCTCTGTGACTATCATAAATAAAATAAAATAAAATTCTTTAAAAAAAAAAAAAAAAAAAAAAAAAAAAAAAAAGAAATCTAAAAGTTAGAAACCCAACCAAAAAAAAAAAAAGTATATAAGAACTTTTTGCTGTCTTAGCCTGCATCTCCTTTGCAGCAAAATTTAGCGAGAAACCCCTACTCCCAAAGACTGGTTAGGAAAGAAGAGGTTTAAGACCCAACTCAGGGACACACTGCAGCCAACATAGATCTATGTTCCTCACCCTGCCTAGAAGTGTGAGGAGAACTGGCCTCATCTTACCTTAAAGCCTACAGTTTTTAAATCCTTTACCAAACGTTAAAGCTTAGTGATTAATGCTTTCTAGGAAATGAAATACTGTTAAGATTTTTCTGTTTTACACATATATTCAGACCAGCAAGGAGTAGGAGGGTGGTTTCCAGGGTGTTTGTTGGTAAAGGTTTCTTGTTCTAGGTACTGATTACATAAATGAATGAGTTTCAGATTTATTGAGCTTTATACTTATGCTATATTACTTTTCTGTATGTATGTGCTACATTTCAAAACAAATTTTTAAAATGTGTTTTTACTATCAACCTGAGGATGTGAGGGAAAGAGGGCACTTAGCTTCAGAAATACAATAAAATCTTTACAATAAAATTCAGTTCTATTACATACTGTCAAGATATTTTATGTTCAACCATGATTTATGTTAGAACTCAACTAAGTAGGAAAAAAAGAGCCCACTGTATGCAAACTATCTTACTTGAGCTCTTCTCTTTCCTTCTGACAATTTCCAAGGAAGTTTCCAAATTGGCATGAATGAATATGTTCATGGATCTGAAGAAGAAATGCTTCGTTGAATTCAAAGGCTTGTGGGAACTGTTCGGTCAAATGCCACACACACTCCAAGAACTGAGTAAACACCGGTGAGACTTCCTTTGGGTCACCATCCAAATGGCCACACCTAGCCCCACAGAAAGTACAAGCTTTTAAAAATGCCTCTGGAAGAAGTCAATTTGTTCAGGTATTATCAAATTTAAACATACACACAGGAACCTAAAACATTCTATCTAAAAAAAATAAGCATAATGTTTTTACTAAAACAATTTAAATTTAGGAGGGTCTATTATCAACCACAACATTAAAGGGTCTATTATCTTTTAAGTACCACAATCCAGACAAAAAATAAAGGTAACAAGCTGCCATGAAAATTAACAAAGGTAAAAAAGAAAAAATTAACAAAGGTATGAAAATTGAAAGAGATGACAGAAAAAAATTAAGTCAATTTTCATACCAAAAAAAAAAATAAATAAACCTATTGGCACTCTCCTCTGCCACTGGACATGCGAATTCATGAAGAACAGAAATATCTTCGCACTCTAAAATGGTCTTATTAGTTTTACAAAATACATAAATGTAAAACTATGACTCACCTTTCTGAAAACTTATGTCCAAAAGAGATCCAATCCTTTTCTATTAAAACCTTAATGACAAAAAGTAAAATTCAATTTACAACTACTTTCCATTTCTTTTGTCTAAAATGGATTCAATTCTATTAACAACATTTATCCTTTTCACTTAAGGTTGTAAACAAAACAAACTGTTGTTTAATTATAGGTAAAAGACAGTAAGAACCTGGATTAGAGGTTGGTTTAACAAAGAGTAAAAATGACACATAAAAGAAAAATACGGTAGTCCTGGGACTTAAATCATTTTGGTTGTGTTTATTACCTTTTAAGTGAAAACTACATGTTATAAAGGACTAGCACATTTACATTTTTGCATATCTAATGATGATATCTGCATAGAAAAATGGCTAGGAAAATGTAAATCAAAATGTTAACATAAAAAAATTAAAAAAAATGTTAACAGTGTTAACTGGGGGTAGTAAACTGGAGTGTATGCTTTAAACCTTTGGTTTATTTGTACATTACTTACATAATACTTACCAAAAAAGGAATGATAAAGAGACCAATAAAAAGTGTATATTCAAATTCAGTTGGTGATAGCTAATCTCTTGAATGGACTATCTTAATCTGTTTTCTCTGAGTAATAGGCTACTGAATATAATTCTACTGAATAATAATAGGCTTCTAATTTTTTTCAGTCTAATTTATACATTGTATCTTCTTAGTATTTAACGTATCTTGTAATTTAATTATATAATCACCAAGCACATTCTTTTCAGTGTCAAAACTGCCACCTTTAGGGGGGAGCTAAGATGGCAGCAGAATAGGAGGACTCTAGGCTGTTTTTGTCAGTTGAACACAGATAATTATCAAATCATCCTAACACCCGCAGAAACTGGCCTAAAGACTGACAGAACAAACTCTACAACTATGGGGAGAGAAGAAGCCTCATGGAAGAAGCACTGAGTGGCAACATAATCCTTATTTTCAGCTGAGCACACTCTGGTACAGGGAGGTTAAATTCCTACCAGATAAAATGATGAGACAGAGAAATTTACCCCAAAAGAAAGAAGGGAGGTAGTATCCCCTGCCAGGGATTTAAAAAAAACAACCACCTTTAGCTTCTCTTTGTTGTAAATCTCTCCAGAAAGCCACATATTGTGACAGGGTAAGATGCAGTTTCTAGGGCCATGTTGCCTATGCTCAAATCCTAGCTTCACCACTTCCACCTGTGTGACCTCAGACAAGTGGTTCTCAGGCTGGAGCCCCAGGTTTTACCAAAGGCCCTCTGCTGCTCCTCTACACACCCACATCTAAAACCTAACTCAGTATCTTTCTCACTCAACTTAGACTTCTACTTCTCTCAGTAGTGACCAAGAGAACAGCACAATCCATCCTAGCAACTGAGTCCAGAGACAGGAAATCATCCTGGAAGAGAGCTCCTCTCTTCTCCACATCCAATCCAAGAACAATTCTTACTGATTCTACTTTCTCAGCATACCTAGAGGCTGAACCTATTACCTCCTCTTGCATTTGTGTGGTACTGCCTTACTCCTGGGACCTCTTTTCTCTCCAGGGCTATTCTACCAGTTTCTACACTGGTCTTCCTGCCTCCATGTCCATGCCCCTCCACTTTGAAGATAGCAAGCCATCATTTTACAAAGCAGATCTAAGCAAGTTACCATTTCTTTTATTTGAAGCTCTTTAATGGCTCTCACTACCCAAGGAGGGTAAAGGCCAAATTCCAGTCTTCATCCTAACATATCCTTCTGCACCTGCTCTAACACCCTGAATTCCAGCCATCACACATCACCTGCAGTCAGCCTACAGAGCTATGCTTTGGATTTCATTGTTTCTTTTGCCTGAGAAGCTCTCACATTGTCCCTAGGCACTTATTACATGATTTCATCTGAATGTCTAGCAAGCAATTAAAGCCAAACATGGTAGAGAAAGTATTCCTTATCTTACACTCTTAAGGCAAGCTGTATGTAATTTTATTTAGCAGCACTTTCATTCCGTCTGTCCAAGACTCAATATGCTAGTGCCACCAAATAATGGTGCTGAAAGGCATCTAGTGATATTAAATATTCCCCTGCTTTAAGATGGCACTGCATTTAATTAAATTAATGGAAACTTTTACTTGCCATGAATTAAGATGTAAAATTTGAAAACATAAGTTAATCTGATCGTATATTAAAAGACAAATAAAAAAACAGTAGCCAGGGCTTTAACTTCACAAAGCAAAAAATCTATTCAACTAAAAATTTAATCTTCAGATATAAAACATGCTTCCTAATGTGTAATTACAATTAACAAATGAAGGAGTTTTTTTTTTTTTTTAAAGCATGCCCTGCGAAATTGGTAAGATGTCGTATTTTTCTCTACTTGCATGCAACCCTTGGTTTTCTAAATGCCTATTTCTCATACTTTGCCCGTCAGCTCATTTTTTTTTTTTAATTTTTATTTATTTATGATAGTCACGGAGAGAGAGAGAGGCAGAGACACAGGTGGAGGGAGAAGCAGGCTCCATGCACCGGGAGCCTGATATGGGATTCGATCCCGGGTCTCCAGGATCACGCCCTGGGCCAAAGGCAGGCGCCAAACCGCTGTGCCACCCAGGGATCCCAAATGAAGGAGTTTTAAACAGAAAGTTTACTCTAGAGTAAAATTTTTAAGTATTCTTATTTGTGCCTTGTTTTATATCACTCACATGCATTGGATAAAAATGAAGGAGAAAACACTGAATATTTCTACTATAACATTTTAGGGGAAAAAAAACGTTTAAAACTAAAGAGGTGGTAATGGAAATCAGTCTGACTCAAAGTTTTTCAGCCTCAGCACTATATACATTTTGGGTCAGATATATCTTTGTTGAAGGCTAACCTATGCAATATAGAGTATTGGCAGCATGCTGGGCCACTACCAGCTAAGTGCCAGTTGTGTCCTTTTCTTTGTACCAACCCAAACTGTCTCCTAACATTGCCAAATGTCTCCTGGAAGGACAAAAATCACTCCTATTTAAGAATCACTGGTCTAGCCAAATCACTCCTTACCATGAATCCTTTGATTGTTCTGTAGTAGGAATCCAGTAAAAGAGAGCCAAGGGAACAAACCTGGGAAGTCCTATCCCAACCATCAGAACAATGTACCAACACACTTGCATTTTCCACCATTATCGCCTGAAAAGAAAGATCACATACTTCAATTACAGCAGAATACATTTTAGGTAGATCAATTAAGTTCTACTTACTCAAAAACTATACTAGCAAATATTGCATTACAAGGAAGAGCAAGGACTGCAATGATAATGCTGCCATAGTATATTTTTCAAAAAACAAGACAAAATACAAAGCAAAACCAAAACTGCTATTTCCAAGTGTCTAGGGATCTCACCTAAGTCCCTAAAGTGCTACATGATTTTTTAAAGCTCAAATTAAAATAAGCCTTATTAAAGAGGTAAAACATAAAAGTTATCTGACTGGAAAGGGTACCAGCACCCAACAGAATAAACCCAACCATTAAAAATCCCCAATCATAAATGAGTGAAGAAGAGTTACTTTGGCTAAGAAGATTGCAGCATCCATAACAGCTTTGATGTGGCGAAGCCATCCCGAGCTCTCCAAACCAGAGTAGAAATCACTGACAGAAAGCCCTTTGGTACCATTGACTGAAAAGGGGAAAAAAACATTTCGATTAGAATGCAGCCAGAGCCTCCACTTCTCCTATTCACTCCTATTCACTCAGGGAGCTTCCCTGAGTGAGTGAATTAGGGGGAAGAGCACAAAATAAAATGCGAGACTCTATAAATGAAAAGATGCTTCATTAGAACCTCAATACTGGATTTTCTGGGTACATTTTTTTTTTTGGTCATTCCTTGTGCTTAAAAAAAGCTCCAATCTCTTCTTTAAAAAAAGAAAAATCTAGAGTACAAAGTACTTAATTTCAAAGTCTGATATTTTGGGACGCCTGGGTGGCTCAGTAGTTGAGAGTCTGCCTTTGGCCCAGGGCGTGACCCTGGAGTCCCAAGATCGAGTCCCATATCGGGCTGCTTGCATAGTCTGCTTCTCTTTCTGCCTATGTCCCTGCCTCTCTCTCTTTCTCTCTCTGTGTGTGTGTATCTCATGAAAAAAAAAACTAAAAATCTTAAAAAAAAGTCTGATATTTTAATTTTTAAAATTCCACACTACAACTGGAAAGATACCTTGATACTTAAATGGAGCATTATTATCAATTAAGCTTCATTGTACAGACTAAGCAAGAATATCTATATAATAATAATTTTTTTTGGCAAAACTATTAGAACTGTACTAATACATCAGCCACTAGCCAAAGTGACATGTGAATAATCTAAACTGAAACATGTGTAATAGTATAAAATACATACTAGTCAATTTCCAAGACTTAAAAAAGACCTAAAATGTATCATTACTAATTTTTTATCTGATTACATGTTAACATGTTTTTAATGCATTAGGTTAAATATGTTATTAATGCTAATTTCAATTTTTTTTTTTTACTTTTTATGAATGTGAATATAGGAAAAAGTTTTTTTTTAAGATTTTATTTATTTATTCATGAGAGACACAGAGAGAGAGGCAGAGACACCGGCAGAGGGAGAAGCAGGCTCCCTGTGGGGAGCCCAATGGGGGATTCAATCCTAGGACTCTGGGATCACACCCCAAGCCAAAGGCAGATGCTCAACCACTGAGCCACCCAGGCATCCTGGAAAATGTTTATTTATTTTTACTTTTTATTTTTTTTGAAGATTTTATTGACTTATTCATGAGAGACACAGATAGAGAGGCAGAGACATAGGCAGAAGGAGAATGAGGCTTCTCGCAGGGAGCCCAATGTGGGGACTCTGGGATCACACTGAGCCAAAGGCAGAACTCAACTTCTGAGCCACCCAGGCGTCCCTGGAAAAAAAATTTTTTTTTTTAAGATTTTAAAATTTTATTTATTCATGGGGGGGGGGGGCAGAGACACAGGCAGAGGGAAAAGCAGGCTCCATGCAGGGAGCCTGATGTAGGACTTGATCCCGGGTCTCCAGGACAAGGTCCTGGGCTGAAGGCAGGCACTAAACCGCTGAGTCACCTGGGCTGCCCCCTGTAAAATTTTTAAATTACCTAATTTTAAATTTTATAATGTGACTAACATATTTCTATTAGACAAAGTTGCCTCAAAGGCAAACAATAATCATACCTTCCAATAATTTCTGAAGGCTGGACCGCATGACATGAATATTTTCAATTCCAACAAACTGAAATCGAATGTTAGAATAGTTGTCTTCATTTTCATAACCTTTTCCAGCTGCTCTGTTGGCCATTGCATTCAGCTAAAATTTAAAATTTTAGAAATTTATGGACAAATTGCTTTTATCTCTTCTTTACATTCATAAAAAGTAAAAAGTTTACCAAAAACATCATGGAAATACTAAATAAACCACATTTTAGTAGAATTTAAAGAACGCTTCAAAACTATGTTACTATTTTTTAATAAGTAAAAGTGTCACATGTTATTAAGAGTAATGAAGGACACTTTATATAAATAACAACATGACTGCTATAAAATGAAAGGTCAGACAAGAAGTTTCCCACAAATAATTTATGAAACTGATTCACTTATGGTTTTAGACAGTTTTCCAAATGTTTGTAATATTTCAAAAGTTAAAAGTTAAAAAGGAAAGAAGTATCTCTTATCTGAATCCTAAATAATTCAGAAGTGAACCAAGCAGGGAAGCTTTTCTGTTACATAATGAACCTATTAGATTCACTTCAGAGCAAGTCTGTGGAACACCTGATCATTCAGAGAGCCATGGGGACTCTGAGAAATCATCTGAAATACATGTGAGATTATTCAAGGTCCTCCATATTAGAGATTACTGGAGGCCCACATAGTATACACCGTGGCATATCATCCAATAGCTTGATACAGCTCCAAGAATTGGGCCAATATAAACTGGCCCCTAAGGGAAAAACAGACTGCCAGTAGGCCCATGGTCTTTGGTTACTAGATCACAGGTTCGTTTAAGATTTGGTATGTTTAATTCTTTCAAATAGGATTTCATGTTGCATGTTACTACAGTTTACAGAATATTCTTATGAACTTGGATGTAACAACAGCTAAATTGGAAGAAAAAATAGCTTTTTATTCAGTAGATGGGGTTCCAGGTTGGTAATAAGAACAGTTCAATTCTACCTACTGACTCACTGGTTAATTCAGCACCTATGATGGCTAAGATGAGTTAGATATTCAAATACTTCTACAAATTACCAATTAGGTTGAAGTTTAAACTAGTACAAACAATCAAAGAAATGCCTATTTGCTGTGTAGAAATCAATTATACAAATAAGAGATACTAGGTCCTGGGAAACAGATTGCCTTTGGGCCTCATATTCAGAAAGTCTCAGATTACAATCATCTTTTATATCTAATATCACCTAAAAGTAGTTCTGACCACTGAATTCACCCAGATCGAACAAGGAAGAAAAATAAAATTTGTCTTACAAGAGATATCATCAACATTTCTGACTTCTAAGAAAGTCTTTTCTTGTTAACAAGATAAAAGATTATCAAATTATCAATTTCTAGTTTTTAATGCTTAATTTACTCAGATTAATCTCCTCTTCTGTTTCCTCCATTATATTTTATGAGAATGCATAATGATGAGAATAACTTCTAAAACAGTTATCATTCTTTTCAACAAAGCTGCCTAAAATTGTGCTCTATATCGCTCACTCGCTTTTTCTCATCGCTTTCTCTTATTTTCTCATCATTCCAGATTTTTGAAGAAATCCTCACTATAATTCTGCCAATGTCCTTTTGTGTAGCCCACCAGCTCTGCATTCGATGCTATAATAAAAATCAAAAGTAATGTTAGCTATTACCATTGAGGATTTTAATTACTTTAGTTTCAGGATCCTATATGAATGAGTTGTTTAACCATGTTTATTAAAAGAAAAAGGGATTCTGACACTGGTCTCAATGATAAAAACTGAACCTAATGTTACAGATGCCTAACAGAACAACTATTTCTTGTTCACTATTTATAATTCTCTAGTTCAATGCTTCCTACCTCACTATTTTCCTTATTTTCTTGAATATTTCAAATTGAGGCCCATTATTTTATACAAAGTGTTTTGACAGTTAAAAATTCTACCAAAAAAATTACTACGATTTTCTACTTTTTCACCACACTATTTAATATTTCTTGACAATAATGTAAGACTTATACATCATTAAGAGTTCCCAATATAAAATTCTGTTTTTCTAGATTTACATATAAATCAGAAGACATAAGAAATCACCATCTGGGAAATTGGTCTCCTAAGTTGGTATCCTTTAAAAGACTGCTCTCCTCAGTATCATTAGCCTCAGTTAATTTAAAACTGGGATTGAGATAGGTTAAATACGGGCAAATTGATCAACTCTCATTAATTAAAGTAACAAAGATAATTAAACTAACAGATTGTACTACATTCAAGACACATACTTTGGGCCTGGTATCCATGACATACATATAGCGATTGACCGGATTGGCTTTACTAATGGCTTGAAGCAAATGTTCGTCCTCCAGGCATCTGGCACTGAATCCTGATAGTGGTTGACTACATCGACAAATGGCAGCCTAATTTTAAAAGGACAGAAAACAGATTATCCAAAGATGTCTAAAACATGTCTAAAAAAATGCTTAAAAGAAAAACAAAAGTTAAAATCCAACATGTAATCTGTTTAAAAGTTGGCAGGACAATTAGAAGATATTAACCCTGAAATCCTATTTGAATTAAACACTATTTGAACATCCTGATGTCACATAAGTATTCCCAATATTCTCTTCTGAAAAATTGAAATGCCTCCTTATGTAGTTTGATGAAAAAAATCTTTTTTTTTTTTTTTAAGATTTATTTATTTATTCAGTCAGAGAGAGCGAGAGAGAGGCAGAGACACAGGCAGAGGGAGAAGCAGGCTCCATGCAGGAAGCCCGATGCGGGACTCGATCCAGAGTCTCCAGGATCACACCCCGGGCTGCAGGTGGCGCTAAACCACTGCGCCACCAGGGCTGCCCTGATGAAAAAAATCTTAAGTTCTAAGAAGCAACACTTGATAAATTCTCTATCATGTAACCTACTAAGATACTTGCATGCTATGTTCTAGATGATGAGATACTTTCAACTGAAATTCAAGTAACGGATTAATCAATAAAGATAGAACAGGATTTTTAAAAATAGCAAAATTTGAGTTCTTATAATGTATTATTTGAGCTTTCAGATCTCTATTTAGAAATCAGCTATCTTTATATAAAATGAGACTACAATGAAAAAAATGAACTTCAAATTTGAGTTAAAATATAAATCTAAGTGTGCAAAATTATCTGTAAGAAGTAGTGATTGTTGGATTAGATATTTAGTATTGTTCAAAGTCTTAAAAAAAGATTAAAAGATTTAGACCCAAATACTTTTTTTACAATCTCATTCATACCAGCTCCAACTTAAGCCTACCCAATCATTCAAACCATAGTATCATAAAGAAAAAAGTATACATAAATTCACACATAAAACCATGAAAATTTAAGAAGATAGAAGAAAATGAAGATTGCTTTATAAAATTCTTTTCAGATGTACTTTCTGATTTCTTAAATTGGGCACTGAATATCTATTTTCAGCCCAACATTCCAATAAACAATGTATAAAAATATGGGTGTGTCAAACCGAGGCCATAACCAGCCCTAACTCCCTTCCTATGACTTTTTTACGAAGAACAGACTAGGAATTTCTGTTGAAAGTTTCACTTTCCACCTCTGGTTTCCCAAAAACCAAGTAAAATTCTAATAAAGATATCTAAAATGTATAAAATTGGAAGATCAAAATGGATGGAAAAGGAGAGAAAAATAGAGATTTTTTAAAAATTTTTTAAAAATTAAAAAAAATTTTTTTTGCATCCTGGTGATCACATTTATTGAAAGAGTTGGAAAAAAATTAAAATGCCCTTTAGCTTAAGAATTTCTGAGTTATCTGCAAATCAACTCATTTCAGGAGTGGAAGAATCCTTGGTCATTTCTTAATATCAAAATGAACGCAGGTTTCTCTTTTGGATGTCTTCTACATTTAAAGAGGCAATCATACAAAATCTCCTATATTCCATACATGATAAACTCTTTGTTTCAGCCAACTCTTAATGGAGGAGCAACTAGTACAACACCATCTCCCCAGACAAAAAGCATCAGAATATTCCGTTTTGTTGATTTATATATCTCTTCATGTTTCTTCATCAATTTCTATAGTAGTCACAGTTTCTTCCACATCTCCCAATATCATATTTAAATGCTGATCATATGCCTGTAATCTGCCTCGAAGCTCTCAGTCATTTCTCATTTTCACATAAATTCGCTCGTCCAGGCTGAGCCTGATGAGATCCAGGGGCTCTTCTACGGTGTTGGTAGTTTGTTGCTCGCCCAAATCGTCCGCCATCTTTCAAACCCTGTGCCGTTTCCCCAGAGTAGAGATTTTAGTAAAATTTTAGGAAATGAAAGCAAATAGACAAGTTAGTAATGACCAATTTACCAGGACAAAGAAAGGTGCCAAGTTGTTATGAGTCAACAATAAGCAAGCATCTTGAGCAGCGAAATCCCAGAAAGACTCAGGATTTGGTACCTCTGAAAGCCTGAGCTGGAGTATAACTGAAAATAGAACTGGCTGAATATCCATATAGGGACTAGTAAAGGCTCCCAGATCTTCCCTCGCCCTGAATCCACTCTATGAAAAGGATTAACCTGAAGACTGGGGACAATATGCATAGCTGTGGGTAGGAGGGAAGCCCTATACCCCCCAGAACAAGAGGATTAAGTAAAGCCTACAAAACAAAATGTGAGATCCTCCCATCTGCCTTCCCCCGCTTGAATCCTGGACAGAACTAACACACCACATTGGGATGAAAATTAACAGAAAGAATCCAAAGATAGAGATCACTCATGCACACAAACTTCTAAATAGTTTGTGGTACCTCACTCGTTAAGTATGAGAGGCCAACCAAGAATCAGGTATTTGAAAGACATGAAAAACAAAACAAAAAGAAAAAACTCTGAGCAATAGACAACTAATGTGGGAAGCAAAAGAATTCTTTTTAAAAAGTCCTTAACATCTTCAGAGAAACCAGTCATCACGACCATGAATATAAAAGTGTCTAAAAAGTTCAGAAAGTAGGGAGAGTTCTTAGATTTTAAAAACAATATAGAAAAAATAAAGAGATGGGCTGGAAACAAAGTTGAAGTAATCTTCTAAAAACTAGAAAGAGATGGAAAATAGAGAAAATTAAGAAAAATGGAGGTTTACAGAAGCCCATTTGCCAACCAACACACACAAAAGTGCAAAACAAAGTAACAGAAGAGAGGAAGTCACCACAGAAATAGAGAAGTAACTTCTCAAAAGTAAGTTCCCAAAAAAAAAAAAAAAAAAAAGTAAGTTCCCAGAATCTTAAAAAACGTACCAAGGCACTTCATTGTGAAATTTCAGAACACTGGGGAAAAAAGATTCTAAAAGCTTCCTGAGGAGAAAAAAAATCAGGTCACAAAACACTGGGAGTTAGAACTGGCATAGAACTCCACAACCTACTAGCTGTTAGATTTAGGGAGAGTGATTTACCCTCTCTTCACAAGTTGAAAGTTATAGGTAACTGGCGAAGCCTACCTTGTAAAATTAACATGAGATTACATGCATGTAAAGCATCTATAACATACTGACTTGTGGTCTATTGTTACAAGCTACAAGGGAAAATTTTGCTGTCGTGAGTAATACCTATTATAGTACCTCAGTATAAAGGTACTTCCTCCTCTACCTCTTCATATTGCAAAATCCTTCTGATTGAGAGAGCTTTCTAGAAAAAGCGAGAGCTGAAATATAGCTGGCTTTCTTCTTTTTCTCAGTAGTTGGTTTGTCTATCTGTTTTTCCCAAATACAAGCAGGATCAAAAGAGAACCACAGGAAAGAAGCAGCTATATCTGTTCACTAATCTCAGTATTTCAAGTCCCTACCAGAAGCAAGACAAGACTGAAGGAGGGTAAGGGAGGAAACAAACAGGACAAGTATGAGAATCTCTACATTTCAGGGTAATTTTAAAATTTCAAAAACATACTCGAGAAAAGCCAACACTCTCTATCAGCAATATTATAATAATGACCTCCCTATATAAAAATGAGTGTTTAATTGGATACTTAAACCTGAAGAGAGGTTATACCACATTTGTAAAAGAAAAAAGGAAACCTTCTTTTCTTACCTCTTTATTTTGATGATAATAGGAAAGAACCGGGAATCTTCCCTTGCTCCGGAACTTGGAACTACCAACAATTATTGGTTTGCTTGCTATTCGGGGAACATAAAGTTCTCTGGGATAAGTTTCACAAATCTGTAAAAATCAAATAAAACATAACCATTCTATCCACAGTTCAAAAATCATGAGGTTAAAAATCACCTTTAAAAAACTTTACAATTTCTTAAATGCAACAACAGTACATAGCAATATTGAGACAACATGCTACTATGACACTCTATCTCAGTACTAATATCTGAATTTCTCCAAAAGGTTGCTAAGTCAAAATATGTCAGTCATACAAAGACAAATAACATATGATTTCATTCATATGTGGAACTGAAGAAACAACACAAATAAGGGGGAAAAAATAGGGAGACAAACCAAGATACAGACTCTTAACTGTAAAGAATAAAACTGATGGTGACCAGAAGGGAGGTGGGTGGGAGGATGGGGGAAATAGGTGATGGGGATTAAAGAGGGCACGCACTTGCTGTGATGAGGACTGGGTGCTGTGTAGAAGTGCTGAATCACTATATTGTACACCTGAAATTAATATTATATTGTATGGTAGCTAACTGGAATTTAAATAAAAACTTAAAAAAGACTGCTAAGTTACCTTGTATTCTCGGTTGGCATCAGACAGCTGCCAGTTTGAATTTGGCACTCCCATCCTCTTATATTCCTCAGCAAGGTCAATGAGCTGCCAACCTTGTAGTCGTTCCGAATCATTTTGTTTGGGATTATAAGAGAATGCATAGAGATCTTCATATTTTGCTATAGTTTACAAAATACACAAATGTTACAATGCAACTTCTAGGACTTAAAACTCTACAAATAATAATAACTTTTCAGTTTTCTCCCTCCATTATTTCTTTAAAATTTTCAAAGAGATAACTAATACCTGAACATATTTGAACTTATTTTCTCAGTTATTTCAAATGATTATATCTAAAGGCATGCATATCAATCTGAGATTCACCTATATAATCAGCAAAAGCTAATAAACAATACTTCTATATTAAATACTCTAGTGTAATAATTCCTTTTCTTAAAAAGTAAGTTTTAATGACAAAGACAGACACAGACACTTCTCACCCACCACACTTCCCAAATGAGATATAAAATGGAAATACTAATGCTGTGATAAAAAACTAGAGGTGGCATATAGAACATGAAATTTCATATACATTCTTTTAGGACAGTGTTGACCAAAAATGGCAATAGTTGCACAGAGTTCCAGAGACAACATGGTAAATGCTATAGGCTTTATGTACTAGGAGAGAAGGGTGTACATAAACCTGCTCCTAGACCATTGCAGTCCAGGTGTTCAACAAAAAAAAGTAACATTCAGTCACCAGTGTGCTTTGTCTCCTGGAGAGATCTACATACTTCAAGTCATGCTGGTGGAAGGAAGCCTCCAGATCTCAAAGGCATAAATAGTGATGGGTTCCTTTTTCAGAACTACATGACTTTCACTTCTACCTCTAGTCAAGTAGGATTCAACCTCTACTTTCCCTCTGGTCATCTCCCTTATCCTCCACTCTGATCAATTAAATTCATTGGTCTCACTGCTACCAGAGGAACCTGACCTTCCTTAACTTTTCTTTTAGCAATCAATTTCCAAGTCATTCCCCCTGGTTTGTGGATACCCGTGTGAAAAAAATAAAAATAAAAAATAAAAATAAAAAGCTGTGCTGTTGGCTACCAACAAACTTTAAAAACATTAATATAGGGCAGCCCCGGTGGTGCAGCGGTTTAGTGCCGCCTGCAGCCTGGGGTGTGATCCTGGAGACCTGGGATCGAGTCCCACATCGGGCTTCCTGCATGGAGCCTGCTTCTCTCTCTCTCTCTCTCTCTCTGAATAAATAAATAAATATTTTTTAAAAATTAATATAAATCTATAGTTTCTAAAATCTGTACTCTAAATGTTTATTAACTTTCTCTTTACTCTAACCATTCTTACAATTCAGATCAGAAGCATCTAATTATTTCCAAACCAAATTTTTGGAAATAGAGTGCATAAGAACTTAAGGGTTACTTCAAGTATAAAGTAACAATGGCATATTAAGTATCTTAGATAACCCATCTCAAAATTAAGTAAGTTTGTCTCTAAAAACAGTACCTTGTTTTGAGAGTTGTAGCAAAGAATTGTAAATATCATGGCAATCTCTTTCTCTGGGAACAATGAAATGCACAATCCTGAAGTTTTTGCACTGAATCACAAGTGGGCATCCAGAAGTAGTCAAAGCTAGTTTCTCTACTAAGGCAATATGGTGGTGCAATATCTACAGCATGAAAAAAACGTGATCATCATCATAAAAAAGTGCTCAGTATTGTATTCTCTTCCAGAGCATATATTAGAAATGCCCCCTTCACATAAAGTATTCAAAACCTGCCTACATTAGAACTATGCTCTGATACCTCTTCCATCACTCCACATATTCACTACATCATCAAACCCCAAGAACTGCATCTCCTACATATCTGTAACCTGTCTACTTCTCTCTTTGTCTGCTGTCACTCCCCCAGCTGCAATGCTGCCATTGTTTCTCACCTAATTAATTGTAAGTAGTCTTACAAAAGCTCTCCCTGTATCTACCCTTGACCCCCTCTAATCCATTTTCTAAAAGGCAGGTGAGTGACTATTAAAAAAACAATTAAAAAAAAAAAACAATATAGGGATGCCTGGGTGGCTCAGTGGTTGAGCATCTGCCTTCTGCTCTGGGGATGATCTCGAGGTCCTGGGATCAAGTTCTACAACAGGTTTCCCTCAGGAAGCCTGCTTCTCCCTCTGCCTCTGCCTCTGTGTCTCTCATGAATAAATAAATAAAATCTTTCAAAAAATAAATAAAGATTAAAAAAGCAATATAGTTTATGTCATTTCCCAGACTCTAGGCTCAAGACTCATCTCAAGTACCTCTTCACATCAAGTGCAAGTGACAGTTCTCTTTTGGCTCCTCAAATTCACCAATCTCCTTTACATATACCAATCTCCTTTACATATACTTTCCTACTAACTAGGAAATTATAGATCTACCTCTTCACCTAGAAACTTCTATTATTTCTGTCTGGCCTTTATTTAAACCTCATCACCAAGAAGAACACCCTGACAACTCTCATGGCCTTTCTCAAGTAAGTTAGGTCCCCTCCATTTTCTTATGCCTTATCAACTATATTTTTCCTTCACAGCACTTAGAACATGAATAATTCCTTGTATAGTGAATGTCTATTTTTCCAGCCAGATGTTGGGAACTTTGTAAGGAGCAATACCACAGCTAAGTTGAGCATCATTCTATCTGTAGCACCTAACACAATATCTGGAGCATTATAATGACCCTCCTCAAAAAAAAAAAAAAATGTTGTATCTCATAAATCCAAACTTAAAATTTGACCAGACCAATAATACAGGTGTCATTGCTTCTACCTCCATCACAATAAATGTTTACTGAATGAATGAAGAAAGTCCTACTAAAAACTCAACCCATAATGGCAGTTTAAATATATGATTATCCTTTAAAAATATATATATATGATTATCATTCATAGCAGTTCTGATATTCTCTTTGCTACTAAAAAAGTTTTTTTTCTCAGTATCATTCCTTATGAATTTAAAATATTTATGGAAAGTTTTTCTAGAAAGTAAAAGATTCTAGAGTTCCTGAATAAAACTGAATCATGGCAAGAAATTCATTCCAAATTAATCTAAAACTTTAACATAAGTTTGATAAAAAGTTCCAAACTGCTTTTTGCCTTTTTCTGTGGCAAGGTAAGAGATGATTATTTATATCATACATCATACATATATATTATACAATTATAATATTAAATGCTAATACTAATCATATAAATTATATATAGTGACTAATGTTCACATGTAAGATTAAATGTACAAAATAATCAAGAAAAACTTTAAAAAGACTAATAAGAACTTGTTCTACAGACATTAAAAGTATACACTACACAGATATTTAATACACATTGCACAATATATAGCCCAAACTTATGGCCAAGATTTAGCACTATTAACATTTATATTAGCAGGCCTGTGCCAAGTTACTCAAAATGATCTAATAGTAACATCTAAAGAGAGTAAGAGACAATAAGCTACTATAATATCACTATTATGATTCTAATTAAGACCCAAAATTATTTATAAGAAGAAAATGTTGAAGAGACCTGACTGTGCCACTAACTAGTTATGTGATCTTGAAAAAATAATTATCTGTAAAATGAGAAAAAAGATAAAGTTAGTAAGTCCACTACTAGATCTAAAATATTTATTTCTATAGATCTAGGTTACTAAACATTTAATTCAGGAGAGACATATGGGAATATACTGATAAAAAGGCATTTTAAACACAGTAATAGGAGAGAATAAAATAGATGCTTTTCCACTGCCCCTCAAACGATTTTCCCAACATCTGCAAGAAGAGATCTATGGGAAACTTCCCTGTGTATCTCAGGAGATGAAAAACATACTGAGAAGATATTAAAGCAGACGGACAAAGGAAGGGTGGACAGAGTGGATGATAATATGATTAATGATTTTATAAGGCCCTGCTAGGTGAAATCCTTAACAGTTTCCGGGCCAACACTAGATGGGGAAAAGCTTCAGTGTCTCAAGGGAATACAAATTCTCTGAGATCAACATCTCAGGTAAGTATCTTGACTTACTTATTGCAATCACATATCAACTGGATGGCCTTCCTGGGAAAATCAAGAGAGTACAATAAAAGAGAGATTGTATTAAAAAGCTAGAATCAATAAAACAGTGTGCTATTATACAGTGGAATCAATATATCAAAAGAACAGAATAGACAGCTCAAAAGCAAGCCCTCACTTTGTTTGACAGAGTTGATACTACACATTAATGCATTGAAACCATCAATAAACAATGCCAGTATCCATATGAAAATAATGAAAAGGATAAAAGTTAAAATGAATCCCTAAGTTATATCATCCGAGAAAATATCTTCCATATGTATTAACTAACAACTTATCCTGAAATACAAAATGTAAGCTTTTAGAAAAAAATACAGGAGAATCTTTATGACTTTAAGAATCCCTTAAGTCAGAAAACAGCACAAACCATAAAAGAAAAAATGAAAAATCTAATACACTAAATTAAATTTCTAATACACTAAATTTGAACTTTAATTCAAAGATGTATATACACACAAGACAAGCCACACACTGGGAGAAGTTATCTACAACACACATACCTGATGAAACATTAAAAACCAGACTCATAAAGCCAATAAAAGGACAAACAGCCCAACAGTAAAAGAAAGCTAAAGGCCAAAATATCCGAAAGGATGATTTCCTTGTAATCAGCAAATTAAAATCACAACTGCATATCCACCAGAGAGGCAAAAATTTTAAAGCTGATAATATCAATGTTGCTAATGATGGCAGACAACACATCACACTCTACTGAGAATAAACATTTTGAAACAACTATTTTGGCGAGGGCCAAAATAGTGAAGGAAAATTTGCACTTTTCTAAGACCTAGCAATTTTACTCACAGGCAGATACCTCTAAGAAATTCTGGTGCATATACAGGAAGAAATATATACAAAATATCCATTACTGTATTGTTTGATCTACAATCAATCAATTAAAAAATACCATAATTGCAACTTGGTATAAAAATACCATGGACAGGGTGTGTGTGTGTGCTTTCTCTCTCAAATAAATAAATAAAATCTTTAAAAAAAATAGCATGACTAAGTCACTTAAACTGTTAAATATTAAACACGTACATATACTATTTATATTTTTAAAAATTAAAAGGAACAAGTAGGTATTTTATAATTATTAGTGCAGATAAAAAAAATCTTGCTATAACCTATAAAAAGAGTTCCACATTCCACATGGTATCCTTGTTTTATTAAAAGGGAGGGTAGAAGTGATGAGGCGACTGAAAAAATTTTTGTTGAAACGGGTAACCAATGATTAAATTTTTTTTACATGATCAAAATGAAATACAGCAATAGGCCAAATCCATTATTCTAAGTATGGTAAGCAGTATAGCAGATGCCCTTCTTACCCAGGTTTCTTTCTGATGAGAGTCTATAAATAATAGATGTGTGGCCGTAAGATAGAGTGTTCCTGTTAGTGACTTATTGCTGGTACTGAATCGGTCAAGTAATTTCACTTGTTCAACCTAAAAAAAAAAAAAAAAAAAAAATTATTTTTCATTTCAAAAGTAATGCAAATTCTTTATTATTATTCTTTTAAATGGTACATTTAAATCCTGGGATAACATTTTCCTCTTTCTATTAAAAAACATGAGTTTATTTAATGTTGAACATTAAAGTTCATGTATCTTGGGGAGTATATAAACCACAAGTAACACAAGTACTATTTAGAGTTATAAATACAACCAATAAAGGAACTCTGTAAAAAAAACAACATAAATATTAAGAACGGGAAGGAGACCCATGGTATAAACAAACAAATGGTTTTCATATCCAAGAGTCCATATATATTTTTTTATTTCAATATTATTTAGTTAACATATAGTACAATATTGATTTCTGGAGAAAATTCTGTAATTGATCGCTTACTTATAACACCCAGTGCTCATCACAAGTGCCTTCTTTAATATCCACCACCCATCTACCCCATTCCCCACCCACCGCCCTCCTGTTCATTCTCTATTGTTAAGAGTCTCTTATGGTGGGTTCCTCTCTCTGCTTTTCTTTTCCCCTTCCCATATGTCCATCTGTTTTCTTTCTTAAATTCCACATATGAGTGAGATCATATGGTATTTGTCTTTCTCTGACTGACTTATTTCACTTGGCATAATACCCTCTAGCTCCATCCACATCATTGCAACTGGCAAGATTTCACACACATCACCTTCTTTATCCATTCATCAGTTGATGGACACTTGGGTTCTCTCCATAGTTTAGCTATTATTGATAATTCTGCTATAAACATTTAGGATGCTTGTACCCCCTTTGAATCTGTATTTTTTAATCCTTTGGGTAAATACCTAATAGTGAATTTGCTGGATCATAGGGTAGTTCTATTTTTAACTTTTTGAGTAATCTCCATATTGTTTTCCATCCTATTCTCCAGGCTGCATCAGTTTGCATGCTGTTTTTTGAGGAGGCTCCATACTGTTCTCCAGGCTACACCAATTTGCATTCCCACCAATTGTGCAAGAGAGAATTCCCCTTTCTCCATATTCTCATCAAATCTTGTTTCTTGTCTTAATTTTAGCCATGCTGACAGATGCAAGAGTCCATACATTTAAGTTGGCAAAACAAGTAATAAATATATAAGGTTATTATCTAGCATCATGGAGTAAACTACCAGAAAAATTAAATCAACAGTTAAATGGTTGCAAACTCCAACTTAATCTCTATATTCTCCTCACCACTCCACCCAAGACATTGTTTTGTGGTCTGTTCTATGCTTTTACTCATACCATTCTCCCCTCCTAAGATGGTCTCTTCTGCTTAGCTAAGTGCTAAGTAAGCATTCTCTGGGGCTCACTGATACCCCATCTCCTAACTGGAATCCTTTCTCAGAAAACTGACTGACTTACTTAAATATTCAGTTTCGGGATCCCTGGGTGGCGCAGCAGTTTAGCGCCTGCCTTTGGCCCAGGGCGCGATCCAGGAGACCTGGGATCGAATCCCACATCGGGCTCCTGGTGCATGGAGCCTGCTTCTCCCTCTGCCTATGTCTCTGCCTCTCTCTCTCTCTCTGACTATCATAAATAAAAAATAAAAATGTAAAAAAAAGTCTCAGTTTCATCGTTCCTTCTGGCTCTGAATTCCCTATCACAGATTATATCACATGTTGCCTCTGTGTCCTGTAGTGGCTGAGGCAGTAAGGTACCTAGTACTCCTTTATTAATAAACACACATACACACACACAGAGCTGCCACTGGAGAGTGGGGTTAGAGTTGGCCACTCCTACTGTGGGGTTAGAGTTGGCCACTCCTACTGTGTAGGAGACTACTGTTTTGAAAACATAGTTATTTATTGCTGTACATTCTTTTTTTGGGGGGGGAGGAAGTAAAACAACCATTTCCCACTAAAAAATTTTAATCCTGGGCAGCCCCGGTGGCACAGCAGTTTAGCGTCGCCTGCAGCCTAGGGTGTGATCCTGGAGACCCTGGATCGAGTCCCACGTCAGGCTCTCTGCATGGAGCCTGCTTCTCCCTCTGCCTGTGTCTCTGCTTCTCTCTGTCTCTATGAATAAATAAATAAGTAATCTTAAAAAAATAAATAAAAATTTTAATCCATAGTCGTAACAGAAGGTTGCAGATAGTTCTTTAACTTCTATGTCTAACAATTATCTCACTAATTCTGTACTTTCCCCCATTTTTTCCTTTTCCCTTACTAAAATTGAAGAAACAAATGCCCCTAATTATGAAATTATGATTTCCACAATAATAACTACCACGTAAAAAGCTAATTAGCTCCCCTTGAAGAAATTTAATTCCAAAAGTTTTTTTTCTTTTAACAGCAGCTGTTCAAATAAGTTAAAATTTAACTGTAAAATTGAAATACCTGTTGTTGACACAAAATTTTATTTGTATGGGTAAGGCAATGAACTGAGTTTTAACATTTTCTTTTGGAAACTTAGATACGATCTAATTTATATAGCTCAGATCTGACAGTTGATTTGACATGTAAAAGCTATCAGATAATTATACACACTATCCTTTAAGACAATAGGAAAAGACTGTATGAAGATTTCTCTTGGAGATCTGCATTTATTTCATTGTTTAGGACCATTTCTTCCTTTTAAAAAATCTAACTCAATTATATAACTCACATTGAATTAAAATTTAATTTTTTTAAAACAATGAAATCAACTACTGTTTACTCTCCTTCAATAGTGCTAGACTTAGTTGTAAGGTGACTACAGCCAACCAACAGTAATACCGTAATATAAACCTCACCTGCCTTATCTCCAAAGCAATTAAAGCAAAGTGTTAATGTTTCTAAAGAGAATTAATGAATACATATAGAAATAAAGGTTACTACAAAGTATTAACCCTACTCAAGCAATTAATGCCAATATCATTTTGCAGCACTTCACATACTACTCAAAAAATTAAAAAAAAAAAGGATATTGGTAAGTAATTTAAAGGGAGTAGGAGCTGTCGTCATTACTACTTATTTAACTGAACAGCTTTTTTTATTTCTAAGTCCATATGAAGTTTAATCTGTGGACTTTTGGAAGATCATAAATATTTTTTATTCATCATATATTATGTATTAATCATCATAAAGAATTTCTTTTTTTAAGACTTTATTTATTCATAGAGACAGAGAGACAGAGAGAGAGAGAGAGAGAGAGAGAGAGAGAGAGAGAGAGAGATTGAGAGGCACAGACACAGGCAGAGAGAGAAGCAGGCACTATGCAGAGAGCCTGACAGGGGAACTCGATCCAGGGTCTCCAGGATCACGCCCTGGGCTGCAGGCGGCGTTAAACCGCTGCGCCACCGCGGCTGCCCCATAAATAATTTCTTGACAAAGCACAAATTCTCTACATGCACTTATCTACATGCAAAACAATAACACTACTGTCATTTGGATTTTAACTCTCTTCGGTCCATCTCCTATTTGTTACCCTTCTTCCTCAGGGGCCCCATTCTCTATAGGCAGCTTATCCACTGTCATTATTTTAACCTATATGTGAATGACTCTCCAAACTAAATGCCCAACTCTGAGCTCTCCTGAGTTCATATTGCCTGCTATACATATAACGACTACAATCATTCCTGACATAGTCCTCAAGTCTTATTATATACTGAGTACTTTGATAAGTGCTTAACATACAGTATTTCTTTTAATTTTCACAATTCCTATCTAGTTAAGTACTATTAATCTCTGTATAGAAACTGAGACTTAGAGAAGTTAGTTAAATGTCCCAACACCACAGCTAGTAACAGTAAGTAGAACAGCAGAGTAATAACCCTATGTCATAGGTCTGATTCCTTCCCACCATGCTATACTGCTCTACTTGGATGTCTTAAGACTCATGTTAAGCATACTGAAAATGAAATGGATCTTTCCTCACTCCTCACAAACAGGTTCCTAATCCTGTATTTCTGATGTGAATTAATATAGGACTCCATCCTCATCTAGTCACCCACATTAGAAATTCAGGAATCATCCTATGACTTCCTCTTGACTCCCAATATTCTTTTTTAAAAAAGATTTTATTTATTTATTCATGAGAGACACAAAGAGAAGCAGACACACAGGCAGAGGGAGAAGCAGGCTCTATGCAGGGAGCCTGACGTGGGACTCGATCCCAGAACCCCAGGATCACACCTTGAGCCAAAGGCAGACGCTCAATTGCTGAGCTACCCAGGTGTCCCAACTCCCAATATTCAATTAAATCACCAATTCCTACCAATTTTATAGCCTAAATATTTTAAAAATCTGCACCTTTCACTACTGTTAGAGTAGTTTCTACATTATAAAACATCTGTTCATGTCCATCTCTCCCACTAAAGCTATGACATACTCCAGGGCAAGAACTGTCTCTTATTTATGTCTGACTACCTGATGACTAGTATAGCATCTGATACAATAAATATTTGTTGGACTAGGGTGATCAGCCATAGACACATTTTCCACAGGGTGAAAACAGAAGATGCCCACAGTTTAGCAGTGGTCTCTTTTGCTGACATCACCCAAGAGATTTATTATATAAAATTCTACTTTGTAACATTATACTGTCCTTCATTTCTCTCTGCCACTTCTTCCTTACATAAAGGGTAAACAGTAAATACTCATTCAGTAATTTACAAATAGATGAACAAACTTAAAATAAGTAGAAAAATTACTAATAGTGTACAGTTATAGATCAGCTTTTTTGTTTTTAAAGCCACATGTGGACACTCAGTCTGCTATTCCCACCCCAACACCCAATTAAGTCACTCTTCCTCTAGAACTGCTTAACACTACACAGTTCTTTTGGGCTTGTCATCTATCAAGATTGGAAATTCAGGTTAAAAATACTCTCCCTAACACTCTAACCCTATTCCTTGATTCTCCCTAATTTCTATATCCAAAATTAACTTGAGATTCCATTTATTAAATCTTTAATTCTTCTTACCTACATAAAAGTCCCAAAGTCTAGCTGTTCATCTGAATCACCTCTGACTGCATAAATACAAATCTTAAGCCCCACTCAACTTCACTCAGTCGTCTCAGCAGACAGGACACTAAGAATCTGAATTTTTAAGAAGCTCACCAGGTCATTTTTATGCAAATAGTATTCCTTCTAACTTTAATTAATTAAAATTAATTAAATTCCAAATTAATCCCTCTTGGTTTTTTTTTTTTAATATTTTATTTATTTATTCATGAGAGAGACAGAGAGAGAGAGAGAGAGAGAGAGGCAGAGACACAGGCAGAGGGAGAAGTAGGCTCCATGCAGGAAGCCCAACGCAGGACTCAATCCCGGGTCTCCAGGACTGGATCCTGGGTCTCCAGGATCACACCCTGGGCTGAAGCTGGCACTAAACCGCTGAGCCACCCGGGCTGTCCCCCTCTTGCTCTTAACTTTTAACCAGGCTAGGTTCCTTCTCTATCTTTATGCTCTTTTCCTGAATATTTAAGGTCCCAGCTTGTATCCTCCCACTTTTTAAAAAAGCTTCTTATAACTTATGGCCCTTTAAAATATACAACCACATTATTGGCAATATGCATACACCCTCCCACACACACACATCTTTGAAGAACATCCACATAACTATACATTTTCAGAAAGAGTTTACTAATTCACTCCATAAAAATTCACTGGCTATCAACTAACCAAATTGTCTGGGTCTCACTTTCTTTATCTGTGAAATAAGGACAACAATCTCTTCCTTGAAAGCTGCAGTAAGACTGGATAATACATGTAGGTACTTTACCCCAAGTTTGCTTGACAAACAGTAAGCAATAAAATGCTCATGTTTGCAAAAATGACTGTTAGTAAGTTAGTAACCTGATGAGGTAAGTTGAGCCCTGACAGTCCTCTGTATTAAACTAATGCCAAGTTCAAATGGAGAAAGGAAGGAGAAGGCACACAGACTTTAAAAGCAAATTCAAGGAATGTCTGGGTGGCTCAGTGGTTGAGCATCTGCCTCTGGCTCAGACTGTGATCCTGGGGTGCCGGGAGGGCTCCTCGCAGGAAGCCTGCTTCGTACTCCGCCTATGTGTCTCTGCCTCTCTCTCTGTGTGTCTCTCATGAATAAATAAATAAAATCTTAAAAAAAAAAAAAAGCAAATTCAATATTCTAATGTGTGATAGAGCTGGAAAAACCTGTTTTTTCTAATATAATACTGGAAGCAAAGCTCAGCAAAAATTTTTTTAATACACAGAAAATACAGAATTCCCAATAGAAGAGCTAGAACACAAAAGGGGAGAGGCAATAACATTTGGTGAAAAAGAAACACCTGCTAGGGTAGTGCATCTGCGTTGTAGATAAAAGGATACAGAGTACTTTTAAGCACAGTAGCCCATGACCAGATATGGTATGTAAGAAGATCTTTCCAATTATAATGTGGAGAAAATGTTGAGTAAAGAAGAGACAGGAGGTGAGTAACCAGGTAAAAAGCTAATAATCTAGGAGTGCCTGGGAGAGATGTGATAAGGGCCTGGATTAAGCTGCCGTAGACAGGTGAAAGAGGAAGCCTATCTTGAGATGACAAAACCAAGCCCATCTTGAGATGACAAAACCTATGTGAGAAGGAAGGAAAAACAGAGGCTAGCTGCCATTCAGTAGGATAAAGTATAAAAGGAAATGTAAGTCTGAGAGAAAAGAGACTATATAAGACTTTAATAAATTGAGGATTATTACCATAGTAATCATATTCAAGAAAACATAATAGAAAACTCATTACAGGAGGAGGGGCGAGATGGCGGAAGAGTAGGGTCCCCAAATCACCTGTCCCCACCAAATTACCTAGAAAACCTTCAAATCATCCTGAAAATCTACGAATTCGGCCTGAGATTTAAAGAGAGACCAGCTGGAACGCTACAGTGAGAAGAGTTCGCGCTTCTATCAAGGTAGGAAGACGGGGAAGAAGAAATAAAGACACAAAAGGCCTCCAAGGGGGAGGGGCCCCGCGAGGAGCCGGGCTGAGGCCGGGGCGAGTGTCCCCAGGACAGGAGAGCCCCGTCCCGGAGGAGCAGGAGCTGCACCAACCTTCCCGGGCGGAAAGGGGCCCGCAGGGAGTTGGAGCAGGACCCAGGAGGGCGGGGATGCCCTCGGGCTCCCGGGGACACTAACAGGCACCTGCGCCCTGGGAGAGCCCCACACCCCGGGCCGAGCTCCCTAAGGGCTGCAGCGCGCACGGCGGGACCCGGAGCAGCTCGGAGGGGCTCGGGCGGCGGCTCCGCGGGAGAGCGAATCCAACAACGCAGGCCCCGGAGCACAGGGCGCCGGGACACAGCCCAGGATCTGGCCTCCCCCGGGACAGGCAGAGACCGGGAGGGCCCAGGACAGCAAGGAGGCTCCTGCCCCGAGCTGAGCAGATCAGCGGCCCCGCCCCGGAGCCTCCAGGCCCTGCAGACGGAGAGCCCCGGAGCTACTGCACGGGGTGAACAACCCCCACTGAGCCCTGCACCAGGCAGAGGCAGAGCAGCTCCCCCAAGTGCTAATACCTGAAAATCAGCACAACAGGCCCCTTCCCCAGAAGACCAGCGAGACGGACCAGTTCCAGGGGAAGTCAAGGGACTCAAAGTATACAGAATCGGAAGATACTCCCCCGTGTTTTTTTGGTTTTTTTTGTTTTGTTGTTTTTTCTTTTGTTTTGTGTTTTTCTTTCTTTCTTTCTTTCTTTTTGATTTCTGATTGCTTCCCCCACCCCACCCCCCGTTTTTTTTCTTTCTTTTTCTTTCTCTTTGTCTTCTCTCTTTTACCTTTTTTTTCTTCTTTCTCATTTTTCTTTTTCTCTTTTCTTTCCTTCTCTCTCTTTTTCTCCTTTTCCCAATACAACTTGTTTTTGGCCACTCTGCACTGAGCAAAATGACTAGAAGGAAAACCTCACCTCAAAAAAAAAGAATCAGAAACAGTCCTCTCTCCCACAGAGTTACAAAATCTGGATTACAATTCAATGTCAGAAAGCCAATTCAGAAGCACTATTATACAGCTACTGGTGGCTAGAAAGAAGCATAAAGGACTCAAGAGACTTCATGACTGCAGAATTTAGATCCAATCAGGCAGAAATTAAAAATCAATTGAATGAGATGCAATCCAAACTAGAAGTCCTAACGACGAGGGTTAATGAGGTGGAAGAACGAGTGACATAGAAGACAAGTTGATGGCATAGAGGGAAACTGAGGAAAAAAGAGACAGAAAATTGAAAGACCATGAGGATAGATTAAGGGAAATAAATGACAGCCTGAGGAAGAAAAACTTACGTTTAATTGGGGTTCCCGAGGGCGCCGAAAGGGACAGAGGGCCAGAATATGTATTTGAGCAAATTCTAGCTGAAAACTTTCCGAATATGGGAAGGGAAACAGGCATTCAGATCCAGGAAATAGAGATTCCCCCCCTAAAATCAATAAAAACCGCTCAACACCTCGACATTTAATAGTGAAGCTTGCAAATTCCAAGATAAGGAGAAGATCCTTAAAACAGCAAGAGAAAAAAAGTCCCTGACTTTTATGGAGAGGAATATTAGAGTAACAGCAGACCTCTCCACAGAGACCTGGCAGGCCAGAAAGGGCTGGCAGGATATATTCAGGGTCCTAAATGAGAAGAACATGCAACCAAGAATACTTTACCCAGCAAGGCTCTCATTCAAAATGGAAGGAGAGATAAAGAGCTTCCAAGACAGGCAGGAACTGAAAAAATATGTGACCTCCAAACCAGCTCTGCAAGAAATTTTAAGGGGGACTCTTAAAATTCCCCTTTAAGAAGAAGTTCAGTGGAACAATCCACAAAAACAAGGACTGAATAGATATCATGATGACACTAAACTCATATCTGTCAATAGTAACTCTGAACGTGAACGGGCTTAATGACCCCATCAAAAGGCACAGGGTTTCAGACTGGATAAAAAAGCAGGACCCATCTATTTGCTGTCTACAAGAGACTCATTTTAGACAGAAGGACACCTACAACCTGAAAATAAAAGGTTGGAGAACCATTTACCATTCAAATGGTCCTCAAAAGAAAGCAGGGGTAGCCATCCTCATATCAGATAAATTAAAATTTACCCCGAAGACTATAGTGAGAGATGAAGAGGGACACTATCTCATACTCAAAGGATCTATCCAACAAGAGGACTTAACAATCCTCAATATATATGCCCCGAATGTGGGAGCTGCCAAATATTTAAACCAATTAATAACCAAACTGAAGAAATACCTTGATAATAATACACTTATACTTGGTGACTTCAATCTAGCTCTTCCTACCCTCGATAGGTCTTCTAAGCACAACATCTCCAAAGAAACGAGAGCTTTAAATGATACACTGGACCAGATGGATTTCACAGATATCTGCAGAACTTTACATCCAAACTCAACTGAATACACATTCTTCTCAAGTGCACATGGAACTTTCTCCAGAATAGACCACATACTGGGTCACAAATCGGGTCTGAACCGATACCAAAAGATCGGGATAGTCCCCTGTATATTCTCAGACCATAATGCCTTGAAATTAGAACTTAATCACAACAAGAAGTTTGGAAGGACCACAAACACGTGGAGGTTAAGGACCATCCTGCTAAAAGATGAAAAGGTCAACCAGGAAATTAAGGAAGAATTAAAAAGATTCATGGAAACTAATGAGAATGAAGATACAACCGTTCAAAATCTTTGGGATGCAGCAAAAGCAGTCCTGAGGGGGAAATACATCGCAATACAAGCATCCATTCAAAAACTGGAAAGAACTCAAATACAAAAGCTCACCTTACACATAAAGGAACTGGAGAAAAAGCAGCAAATGGACCCCACCCCCAGCAGAAGAAGACAGTTAATTAAAATTCGAGCAGAACTAAATGAAATCGAGACCAAAAGAACTGTGGAACAGATCAACAGAACCAGGAGTTGGTTCTTTCAAAGAATTAATAAGATAGATAAACCATTAGCCAACCTTATTAAAAAGAAGAGAGAGAAGACTCAAATTAATAAAATCATGAATGAGAAAGGAGAGATCACTACCAACACCAAGGAAATACAAACGATTTTAAAAACATATTATGAACAGCTCTACGCCAATAAATTAGGCAATCTAGAAGAAATGGACGCATTCCTGGAAAGCCACAAACTACCAAAACTGGAACAGGAAGAAACAGAAAACCTGAACAGCCCAATAACCAGAGAGGAAATTGAAGCAGTCATCAAAAACCTCCCAAGACACAAGAGTCCAGGGCCAGATGGCTTCCCAGGGGAATTCTATCAAACGTTTAAAGGAGAAATCATACGTATTCTACTAAAGCTGTTTGGAAAGATAGAAAGAGATGGAGTACTTCCAAATTTGTTCTATGAGGCCAGCATCACCTTAATTCTGAAACCAGACAAAGACCCCACCAAAAAGGAGAATTACAGACCAATATCCCTGATGGACATGGATGCAAAAATTCTCAACAAGATACTAGCCAATAGGATCCAACAACACATTAAGAAAATTATTCACCATGACCAAGTAGGATTTATCCCCGGGACACAAGGCTGGTTCAACACTCGTAAAACAATCAACGTGATTCATCATATCAGCAAGAGAAAAACCAAGAACCATATGATCCTCTCATTAGATGCAGAGAAAGCATTTGACAAAATACAGCATCCATTCCTGATCAAGACACTTCAGAGTGTTGGGATAGAGGGAACATTCCTCGACATCTTAAAAGCCATCTACGAAAAGCCCACAGCAAATATCATTCTCAATGGGGAAGCACTGGGAGCCTTTCCCCTAAGATCAGGAACAAGACAGGGATGTCCACTCTCACCACTGCTATTCAACATAGTACTGGAAGTCCTCGCCTCAGCAATCAGACAACAAAAAGACATTAAAGGCATCCAAATTGGCAAAGAAGTCAAACTCTCCCTCTTTGCCGATGACATGATACTCTACATAGAAAACCCAAAAGCCTCCACCCCAAGATTGTTAGAACTCATACAGCAATTTGGTAGCGTGGCAGGATACAAAATCAATGCCCAGAAATCAATGGCATTTCTATACACTAACAATGAGACTGAAGAAAGAGAAATTAAGGAGTCAATCCCATTTACAATTGCACCCAAAAGCATAAGATACCTAGGAATAAACCTAACCAAAGAGGTAAAGGATATATACCCTAAAAACTATAGAATACTTCTGAAAGAAATTGAGGAAGACACAAAGAGATGGAAAAATATTCCATGCTCATGGATTGGAAGAATTAATATTGTGAAAATGTCAATGTTACCCAGGGCAATTTACACGTTTAATGCAATCCCTATCAAAACACCATGGACTTTCTTCAGAGAGTTAGAACAAATTATTTTAAGATTTGTGTGGAATCAGAAAAAAACCCCGAATAGCCAGGGGAATTTTAAAAAAGAAAACCATAGCTGGGGGCATCACAATGCCAGATTTCAGGTTGTACTACAAAGCTGTGGTCATCAAGACAGTGTGGTACTGGCACAAAAACAGACACATAGATCAATGGAACAGAATAGAGAACCCAGAAGTGGACCCTGAAATGTACAGTCATCTAATATTCGATAAAGGAGGAAAGACTATCCATTGGAAGAAAGACAGTCTCTTCAATAAATGGTGTTGGGAAAATTGGACATCCACATGCAGAAGAATGAAACTGGACCACTCTCTTCACCATACACAAAGATAAACTCAAAATGGATGAGAGATCTAAATGTGAGACAAGATTCCATCAAAATCCTAGAGGAGAACACAGGCAACACCCTTTTTGAACTTGGCCACAGTAACTTCTTGCAAGATACATCCACAAAGGCAAAAGAAACAAAAGCAAAAATGAACTATTGGGACTTCATCAAGATAAGAAGCTTTTGCACAGCAAAGGATACAGTCAACAAAACTAAAATACAACCTACAGAATGGGAGAAGATATTTGCAAATGACATATCAGATAAAGGGCTAGTTTCCAAAATCTATAAAGAACTTATTAAACTCAACACCAAAGAAACCAACAATCCAATCATGAAATGGGCAAAAGACATGAAGAGAAATCTCGCAGAGGAAGACATGAAATGGGCAAAAGACATGAAGAGAAATCTCGCAGAGGAAGACATGGACATGGCCAACATGCACATGAGAAAATGCTCTGCATCACTTGCCATCAGGGAAATACAAATCAAAACCATAATGAGATACCACCTCACACCAGTGAGAATGGGGAAAATTAACAAGGCAGGAAACAACAAATGTTGGAGAGGATGCAGAGAAAAGGGAACCCTCTTACACTGTTGGTGGGAATGTGAACGGGTGCAGCCGCTCTGGAAAACTGTGTGGAGGTTCCTCAAAGACTTAAAAATAGACCTGCCCTATGACCCAGCAATTGCACTGTTGGGGATTTACCCCAAAGATTCAGATGCAATGAAATGCCAGGACACCTGCACCCCGATGTTTCTATCAGCAATGACCACAATAGCCAAACTGTGGAAGGAGCCTCGGTGTCCATCGAAAGATGAATGGATAAAGAAGCTGTGGTCTAGGGATCCCTGGGTGGCGCAGCGGTTTAGCGCCTGCCTTTGGCCCAGGGCGTGATCCTGGAGACCCCAGATCGAATCCCACATCGGGCTCCCGGTGCATGGAGCCTGCTTCTCCCTCTGCCTATGTCTCTGCCTCTCTCTCTCTCTCTCTCTGTGTGTGACTATCATAAATAAATAAAAATTAAAAAAAAAAAACAAAAGAAGCTGTGGTCTATGTTTACAATGGAATATTACTCAGCAATTAGAAACGACAAATACCCACCATTTGCTTCGACGTGGATGGAACTGGAGGGTATTATGCTGAGTGAAATAAGTCAATCGGAGAAGGACAAACAGTGCATGTTCTCACTCATTTGGGGAATATAAATAATAGTGAAAGGGAATATAAGGGAAGGGAGAAGAAATGTGTGGGAAATATCAGGAAGGAGACAGCACATAAAGACTCCTAATTCTGGGAAACGAACTAGGGGTGGTGGAAGGGAGGAGGGCGGGGGGTGGAGGGGAATGGGTGACGGGCACTGAGGGGGACACTTGACGGGATGAGCACTGGGTGTTTTTCTGTATGTTGGTAAATTGAACACCAATAAAAATTAATTTATTAAAAAAAAAAAGAAGATAGGCATGTAAGCCATGAACTGAGATCAAATAAGACTAAATAAAGGTATATGTTATTTGCTGGAGAAAAAAAAAAAAGAAAACTCATTACATGATTGCTTCAATATGCTACTGTTATATGGATATAACTGATAATAAAAGTAATCTGAACATTATTCCAAAACATTTATTTATTTAGCACCTTAGGTTCTGGAGAAACTTTAGGTTCTGAGAAAATTTACTGATTATTCTCTTCTAAACTGAAAATCCTATGTAAAAAAAAAAAAAAAAAAAAAAAAAAACAAAGGAAAATAGGTCTTTTTCTTTGCTAAAATTATCAGCATACAAATTTCAAACCAGAGACTTAGTCAACTTCTAAGCGCCAACTGCTGCCTCATATTTCCCTTTCACACCAAGGAATAGAGTATTTTACAGATGTTGCTACAGATTTTTCCATGTGTTCCTGGAAATGTTTTAAGCAGGTATTTAGAAAGCAATCACAACTCTTTCAGGTCACTAACACTGAAGCACTACAGAAAGAGTGTCAAGAGCCTTTAATTCTAGGTATTAACAGAGCCGCCCCCCCCCCCCCCCCGCCAAAAAAAAGAATGGGGAAGAAGTAAAAGGTTTTGGGAAAAGAAGAAACAGAGTAGGGAGAACAGAATTGCAGTGTGGTCACTATGGTAAGGATGGGAAATGCCAACACATTACTTTGAGGGCCATTTAGTTGAATTGTTGCCAACCTTGGGCCTGCACTAAAGGTACCCTAATGGTCTCTCAACAGAAGTTCATATTTCAGCTGATTACAAAGCTAGAAATGAAAAACACAGGAAATCACACATACTCAGCATTTATATCCAGAAAATTCAGACACCAAGTAGACTCTGGGACAAGAAAGGACCAATGCCCCATCCTCAACCAAAGCTCTACAGCTAACAGTTATATTTGACAACTACATGACAAGGGCTACTGAAGCAGAAAACACACGGTCAGGGCTTCTCTGACTTGCTGTGAGCAACCCGTATAACAAAACACCCATTCAGGACTCTTAGTACCATTATTCCACACTCCATAGCATGGATCTCTTTCAAAAAGAAAGAGCATCAAGTTGTCTTTGCGAAGCGGAAGGTAAACCTCAAAAGGGCAGAGATTTTAATCTTTCTTTGTTCATGTATTCCCAAGTTCTACAACAGCGTCTGGCTGCATAAATTATCAAACAAAACAGATCATAAATCCAAGGACATTTTTCAGTCTTCTCTCACTTTGCTTTTCTGCAGCATTGGCACAGGTGACTTTCCATGAATGGCTTCCTGTCTCACTCAGTAAAAGCCAAGATTTCACATTAGCCTGCAAAGGCTTGCCCCTGTTTCCAACTTTTCATTTCCTACTGTGCTCTCTCCTTCACTCACTCTCCTCTAGCCACACTGGTCTTCTTGCTAGTTTTTACTAACCAGGTATGACCAACATAGGGATGTTGCCCCTGCTGTGCCTTCTCTGGGACTCTCCCCGCCACCCCTCCCCAACCCCTACTGCTGTGAAGATGGCTTGCTCCCTCACCACTTTCACTCTCTACTCAAGTATCATGATCTCTGTAAGGGCTTCCCAAACTACCACATTGACAGCTGTTCTCCCCCAGCTGGCACCCCCCATAGCACTGGCATCTTCTGTATTATGTATTTGGCTTATTAACTTTGTTTTCTGTCATGTCTCCCCCAACTAGAAAAGATGTTTTGGAATGGCAGGGGCTTTTGTCTGGAAACTACAATTTCCCCAGTACCTAGAATAATACCAGGCCCTAAAAAAGGAGAGAGAAGAGGAAGAGGGAGCAAAGAAGGAAATTAGAATAGGGAAGCCTTCTTTTCTTGTGATTCGTCTCTTCCCATTTTATCCCTAACACTCTTTCTCTGACTCCTCCTCCTCTGCTTGCCCCTTGTAAGTACTCCTGGGGCTCTAACATTCACTCTTCTCCACCACAGAGCCTCTACATGTACCTTGCACAAACTCATCCAGAAAAGAAAATATCGTGATTACATCAATAGATTACTCCCAAATCTATTCTTCTGGACCACACCTTTTCCCTAACCCTACACCTTCCTAATCAGCTACCTACTGGACAAAATCCTACCACCTCAGTTCTTCTCCATCCCCTGCCTTTCTTCCAGTCCCAATAACACTGACTTACCTCACTATTCAAATCTCTTTATTTTAAAAATATTTTATTTATTTATGTGAGCAAAAAAGAGTGTGCAGAGGGAGGGGGCACAGAAGGAGAGGGAGAAGCAGGCTCCCCAGTGAACAGGGAGCCCAGATCACACAGGGTTCGATCCCAGTACCCGGGGATCATGACCTGAGCTTAAGGCAGACACTTAACTGGCTAAGTCACCCAGGCACCACTCAAATCTCTTGATTAGACAATTACTCTGAGAAGAGGAGTGTTATGGTTAAGAGAATAAGACTAGTATCAGAAAGATCAGGATTCAAGTTCCCAGCTCCACCTCTTCCTTAATAGAACTATTTGAGTCAGGTCACATTATTTAGTTTCTGCAAATTTCAGTCTTCTCACTTGTATAATGGAATAATATTAATTAGTCAAAATAGTGCTTTACGTGAGGAAAAGCACTCAGATACTCCCCACAATCTACTGGCTCTTATTCTTAGTTTGCACCTCTTTCCCTCTTTGTAACTGATTACACATACTTGTATACATACACACATGACCGCACATCCTAACGACAAAAATGAATAGCAGCTAGGCATTTTGCAATAATTCAACTTGAGCCCCAATGGGGTCAGATTTTCATGGGACATTCCATTCTTTAACAAACTCTAGAAAGCAGTCTACCATATATAGTTTAGGAAAATATTCTTCCATTACATTCTGTAAAGTTCCATTCACAAACAGCACATCATTCGACATCAACAGATGATGTCAGCCAAAGCACTAGAGCCTGGCAGGGAAAGGAGAAAGACTGCATAAAGAAGAACTGTCTCTGCATATTTCCCATTGTTTCCTGGCAAGACTACCTCATTATGGAAAAATTAGAGCTCAAAGTGATAGGCAGAGCTTGGAAATAGTCTTTCGGAAATTCAAATTCAGTCTTGACATCTTTGGCGATGCTATACAGTTAGTAAACCAAATATGACCAATAAGGATGGTGTATCTGTTCCTGAATTTTATAACTATAAAGTCATTTAATCAGTACTCAGCTAAAACAGTTTATCTTATAAACCTCTGGTTCATAAACAATAAAAAAAACCCACAATGATCATAAACAATACAAAAATAATACCACATAAATATTTACTTACGTCAAGAAGAGGTTTGGGGAGGAAAAAAAGCTCTCAGAATTATTATTAGGATTCATTTCTGAATATTAATACATTTTAACAATTAGATTAAAACCAGAAAAGTAATGAAAAAAAATTATGACAAACCTTGGTTTAAATCTTAACTCTAGGGACACCTGGGTGGCTGAGTGGTTGAGCATCTGCCTTTGGCTCAGGGCATGATCCCAGGGTCCCAGGATGCACCCCACATCAGGCTCCCTGCATGGAGCCTGCTTCTCCGAACTCTGCCTGTGTTTCTACCTCTCTCTCTCCATGTCTCTCAAGAATAAATAAATAAAATCTTTAAAAAAAAAACAAAAACAAAAACACCTTAACTCTTAAGGGCGCTTGGGTCGCTTAGTGGGTTAAGCATCTGCCTTTGGGTCAGGTCATGACCCCAGCCAGGGTCCTGGGATCAAACGCCCCCCCACCCCCACAGTTGGGCCCCTTGCTCAGTGGGAAGTCTGCTTCTCCCTCTCTCTCTGCCCTTCTCCCCACTGTGTGCTCACTCATTTTCTTGCTTTATCTCAAATTAATAAACTTTTTTTTTATTAAAAAAAAACTTCACTCCACCCCTCATGAGATAATTGGCAGATTACTTCAACTCTCCAAGCCTATTTCCTTCTCATCTGCAAATGTTGATAATATACCCAACTGGCAAGGTTATTTAAGAAATTAGTGACAATTTTGTATAGATTAGCATAATTGTGAAATTTTAAGTATTGTAAAGTAATACTGCACAGTTGGCTACACTGACATAGAGTTCTTGGGAAATATAATTATTACTTTTCAAATAAACCTGTCTCAGCACAGAACAAACCAATAGTTACACAGGACTACTCTACGGTCAATTTTTGATCATAGTGACTAAACTGTATAGTTCAAAACAGCTAAGTAAAGTTAAAGCAATTCATTTTTAGTGTTGAAATACAAGCATCTTTGCAGTAAATTAACTACATCCAAGTTAAGTTATGCAAAGTAGTATAATTATGCAATAGGTTATATTCATGTTAATATTTTAAAAAGCCATGATTTTATTTTTTTAAAGATTTTATTTATTCATTCATGACAGAGAGAGAGAGAGAGAGAGAGAGAGATGCAGACACAGGCAGAGGGAGAAGCAGGCTCCATGCAGGGAGCCTGATGTGGGACTTGATCCTAGGTCTCCAGGATCACACCCTGGGCTGAAGGTGGCGCTAAACCGCTGGGCCACTGGGACTGCCCAAAAGTCATAATTTTAGAAAATATTATAGTTCGCACAATTATCAGAACATACAGTGAAGTCCAAGTCTATTATGCTCACTGCTCTATAACCAGTGCTGGTCTGTGCCTAGCACATAACTGGGACCTAGTAAGTATCAGTTTAATTGCAGCCTACCTACAGCCACTTAGGATTATTCCAGAGTACTGGTGGTCCTATGTTAGAAGAATAACTCAAAGTACACAACTTGAAAAGTAATTTTAATAGAAAATTATTCAGAAATTTCCTGCTCCTTAAAAAGTCATAAAAGGACCTTACTAAACCATCAGGACAGGCCCATTGTGAAAAGCTACTATAGTAATACACATTTGGAACCTCCCAATCAGGACAAAAATCTGGTCTGATGCATCCTCTAGACCGCTCTTCCACCTCTGCATTTTCTACTAGTTTGGTTATTTACTTAACTGCCCTTCCATCTGCCAACTTAAAGTGTCAGCAACTTGAATTATACAGTTAATTTAACATTCTCTTAAAAAAAAAGATTTTTAAAACAAGGATTAGTTTTTAGCATCTTCAATTTTATTATAGTATGTGCAGTGTCATAAACAAGTTCTAACAAAAAAAAAAATCCGCGGCACCTTAAAAAAGCTTGTGAAACATTTTAATGAGTAGACCTCAAATTCTCCATGGAACAAATGGGGGTAACGTATGTCTGCTATTTTTTTTTTTTTCTAAATTAAGGGTAACTTTAGGATTCGCGGCAACTGAGAGATGGTTTCAGCAAAACCTGAAGAGTCAAGATTCACAGTGGGTCCTCTTCCGGATTTTGTGAGGCTCCGGGCGATCCCAACATCGTGTTATTCAATTCTTCTTAAGTTTTCCTCCCTCCCAAATTTGAGGCCGAACTTAACTGTTGGTAACGTAGTTCGGTAATATTTTGACGCCACTTCCCTCGGTTTCAACATTGTAATGGAGTTATACGGACGCTTGTTCGTCCTTAGAAATAAATCAGTGCCTTTTGCAGGCAAAAATTAAGCATGAGATTGAACAAGATTAAGTGAAAAAGGGTTGCGTCAGACACTCTAAGGTGTGGGATGCCGTGCTCTCCTTGTCCCCAACCCCTCTCAACTGCTGACACGGACAAGGAAGCGCTGAGCCCTGAGCCGGCGGGCCCAGTTCAAACGACCGGACGCCGAGACGGCGGCTGACCTACCTCAGCGGCCCCAAAACTCGCATCAACAGTCTGTCACACGGGACGATGCTACGTGAACAAGGAATAGCTTACACAGTATCAGGTGCTAATCTGAGCGCTCGGCCGTTTTCCGGTCTTCGGGGCGGCGAAAGCAGCCGGAAGAGCCTGGGAGCAGCCGGAGCTAAAGCAGCCCCAATTCTGCCCAAGGAAGTGCAGCGCTGAGAGGGCAGCGACCAGTTTCATGGGACTCGACCTCCAGCAGCCCAAATCACCCACATCCCAACACCGGGCCCCGAAGCGAGGCTCGCGGAGGTCCAGGAGGCCTCCGCACCCACCCGGGCCCGAACTGCCCCGGCCCTCCCGGACCGGGCCCCGCAGGCCCGCAGCCCCGGTCCAGCCGGCCGAGCTCGCGTCGCCTCCCACCCCTGCCGGGTCACGCCACGGCGAGCGGCGGGCTACCTTGGTCGTACGGATGTGCTCCATCCCCAGGACAAGTCCGCCGGCGACGGGACTCACAGGCGTACCATGGAGCGAGAGAACCGGGGCGGGTACACCGACCCGGGCACAGCAGGCACCGCCAGCCAGCCAGCGCCGCGGCCCCTTAGCCCGCCCCCGCACCCGGCAGCGTCAACCGCGCAGGCGCCGTCTCCTAGAAACACTTCCTCAAACCGGCGGCCGCGGAGGGAGCGGAAACCGGCGGGGCAGAGGGTCCTGCGAGGGAGAGCGGCGTCCAGTTTTTCCCGGGCCGCCGTCGACCCTAGAGCGCCCCCTGCTTGTGGAGGCTCGCAATCACCACTTCTCCCCCCACAGCAAGAATCTTTTCTAAGGAAGATCAGGTACGTTTCCTGCAGCCTTATTTGAAACAATAAGAATTCCCAGTACTACATACACACTAGTTATCCATTAAAAAAAAAATCATGGAGCAAATCTTAAATAAATAAATAGATAAATAAATGTTCAATGGGAAAAAATTTTTTTTATGCAGTAGATCCTAACAAGTAAAAGCTGAGCAAATGGAAAAATCATCAACTTTTCCTAGATTTGCAAGAGAACCGAGGTCACAGAGCAAACTGCTACCCCCAGAATTAGAGAGGGGTCAGGCAAATACAGAGAATCACGACTTAAGGGAATACAAACCCACAAGCAGCAACTTTACTGGGCACCGGTGCTGGGCAGTTTCTTTTACCCAGTATATCAGTTCCAACAATCCAGAAAAACTTAGAAACCATACTAAAGGGCAGAAAACACGCTGAAGAGACAGAGCAAGCATCAAAACCAGATATGGGTATGACAAGGATGTTGTTTAAATTGAAAATTTAAAACTGGATTAATATGCTGAAGGCTCTAATTTATCCAGATAAAGGCAACAACAGGCAAGAACCGATGGACAACGTAAACAGAGGCTCCTAAGAAAGAACTGAAGAGAAATGCTAGAGATAAAAAACACTGCAACAGAAATGAAGAATGTCTTTGATGGGGTTATTAGTCATTGGGACATAACTGAGGAAAGAGATCTCTATCCTCAGAGTGCTTGAAGATACCTCAACAGAAATCTCCAAAACGAGAACAAGGAAAACAAACACTGAAAAAAAACACAAACAAACAGAGCAGAATATCCAAGATCTACAAAAGATGTAATATACATGTAATGTATATCCCAGGAAGAAAGGAACAGACAAGCATTTGGAACAATAATGTTGAAATATTCCCTCGAATTAATGTCATACACCAAAGTCAGACCCAGTAAGATCATAGAACATCGAGCAGAATAGATATGAGGAAAACTGCATATCATTCTCAAACTATAGAAAGTCAAAGATAAAGAAAAAATTCTGAAAAAGCCAGAGGGAAAAAATCGTCTACCAATAGAGGAGCAAAGATAAGAATCACGTTTGACTTCTTTTCAGATGTCATGAGGCTGCAAAAGGAAGAAAAGAGTAAAGTGAAATACTTTCTCAGATTTAAAAAAATTGAGCAAATTCGTTGCCAGTAGAGCTGCCTTGGAAAAAAAAATGTTAAGTCTTTAGAAAGAAGGAAAATGATAGAGGTTGGAAACTTGGATCTACGCAAAGAAAGGAAGTGCATTGGAAAAGGAAAGTAAATGAAAGTAAAATAAAAACATTTCCTCACTTTTAATTGATCTGGTAAGAAATATTTGGTCTAAAAGAATAATAGCAATAATGTATCTGATTATATATGAATGTGCACACACACACACGTGTGTGTGTGTGTGTGTTTATGTGTAAGTGAAATGAAGGGAAAGACAAAGGATGGGAGGGAGGAAGGAGGAATTAGGATTATTTGGTTATGAAGTACTCACACCAAAAAAATTATGCTGTAGAGGAATATAATATAGCAAAAAATATTGTTGCTGTATTACTGAGTGAAAATTAAGCTGGCTATAGAATGATAAGATCAATGTGACTCTCATAATTTTTATTTATATAACAAAAAGTTTGCATTTCTAGATGGGAGGATTGTAATTTTTTGTAATTCTTCTATTTCAGTGGTTCTCCATCTGAAGTGATTTCACCCCTTAGGGGATATTTGGCAATATCTGGAGATGTTTTTGGTGGTGACAACGGGTGCATGTGTGGAGAGTGCTACTGGCATCTAGTGGGTAGAGGCTAGGTCTGCTGCTGAACGTCCTAGTCCTATAGTGCACCAAACACACACTTCCCAAAGAATTATCCAGACCAACATGTCAATTTTGAAGAGGTGGCAAAACCCTGATTTATGTTTCCCAGGTGTTCTGCACCGAGCAGTTCCACTTATAACTAGAAAATGCTGTTTGTAAAACATCATCATCATTTTTACATCATCTCTCTTACTGTGTTTGGTGCTGTAAAGGCCTAACATCTAGCTTTTATTTTCTAATTAAAATTTTTGCCAGCATTTCATTCACTTATTTTATTCAACTTGTCTTGGTGTTGGTTTGTTTTGGTTTGGTTTTTTGGAGTGCCTGCTATGCTTCAGACAGATTGCCAAAGCAAGGGCTTATTAAATACAGCAGTCTTTGTGATGAAATTACTTACTCCTGTAGGTCAATAGGAAATGAGAATAAGACAGAGTCTCCTACAAACCAGTCTTGAAACAGTATCACATCCAGAAGAAACACAAATCCTGCTTCCAAGAAAACAAACAAAAACCATATTGAAAACCAATGTAGGGGGACACCTGGGTGGATCAGCGGTTGAGCTTCTGCCTTTGGCTCAAGGCATGATCCCAGGGTTTGGAGTCGAGTCCTGCATCGGGCTCCTTGCATGGAACCTGCTTCATCCCTCTGCCTAGGTCTCTGCACCCCCCGTCCCGCCATGAATAAATAAATAAAATATTTTTTAAAAAAGGAAACTAAGGTAGGTCCTTACTGAAGATCTTTTGAGAAAACAGAAGAGAGTGAATTATATTGGATAGCAACATCAAGACTTCCTTAATAAAACTTCTTTGTATACTGTTTCTCCCACATTTTTGTCATTTCTCCCTCTTCCTGTTCCCATACAGTTTAACCCTCACATACCAGGTTATCCTTTCCTTTTTTTTCTTGTCATTTCTCACTTTTTCTCTTTCACCAATTTTCATAGAGAGGTAATAACAATAACTAATAGTGATTATCAAGAAGCAGAAAGTGTACCAAATTTTTCACCTGTGTTATGAGGAAAATACTATTCCTTTCCTCAATTTAAAGATGAAGAAAGTGAAATACATGAAGTTAAGTAATTTGCCCAATATTGCAGAGCAGGTAAAGCCTAGATCCATGATGCCATGATGCAAAGTGAGACAGTCTGACTTCAGAGTCTGTACTCTTAACAACTATTCTATACTGGTTTGTTTTTCAAAATCTATATAGCAGTTCCATTTATGATAATAAAATAGGCTAGGAAATTACCTTGCCTTAAAAAAACTAAAATAATAGGCAAAGTAGAAATGAAGCTCTGTAAAGCATCAGGTAACTGACAAGTTAGTGAGACCATACCAATGCAAACTATAAGGGAAAGTGCATACCCAGAGAGGTAAGCAGGATACTAATATTGTGGCAAGAGGGCCATTTCCATTTCTTGCAGGGCACAAAATTCAAAAGTCAAAATCCAGGGCCCACCCCAGGTAGGGAGTCTAATAAGGTACTTTTCCCACATAAAGCCAGGGCCATATGGAAGCACAACCAACCCAATCTCTAGAATATTTCAGGAAATTTGCATTGACACTGAGAAAAGAAGGGGTGTAATAATTGCCTGTCTTGGAAATATTGCAACCACAAAAAAAGTTAATAGATGGATTTACAGCCTAGATTCATACCACCTAAAAAACTTCCCCCAAATGCCAGGCTGTGAATATAGTTGAAAATGTTTGCAATTAGCAGTGCCTAGGAATCTTATTATAGCAAATACAAATCCTCTTTGGTTGGACTGTACCTGTATGATAGATTTCAAATAATTCTTACAATTAGTTTTCAAAGGAATATAATTCATCACAATAAAAAACTAGCACACAAGGAAACAGTTCTCAAGAGATTATTGGCAATTACAACACAATGGCAATATGGCTTTATAATTATCGGGCTTTGTTTATAAAGCAACTGTTTTGTTTAAAGAAATGAAAGACATTTAAATTATTTGCAATATATGGGATTTTTGAATGATATAGTAAATATAAAGAAGAACCAAAGGTAACTTCTACAAATGAAATACAAGAATTGGAATGGAAAGCTCATTGGATTAGACAAGTTAAAAGAAAGAATTAGAGGTGCCTGGGTGGCTCAGCGGTTGAGCACCTACCTTTGACTCAGGGCATGATCCCAGGATATGGAATCCAGGATCAAGTCCCACATCGGGTTCCCCATGGGGAGCCTGCTTCTCCCTCTGCCTATGTCTCTGCTTCTCTATCTACCCATCTATCTATCTCATAAATAAATAAATAAATAAATAAATAAATAAATAAATAAATAAATAAAATCTTTAAAAATAATAAAGAATTAGAAAACCAGAAATTAATAAAAGAAAATTATCGACAAATGAAAGGAATACAAAGAGACAAAAAGATTATATAAAAGAGGTTAAGAAAAATGAAGGATAGAGTGAAAAGATCTAATATAAACCTAATTATAGTTTCATAAGAATAAGAGACAGAGGGAAAGAGAGTGGGGCAAAGATAATATTTGAAGAGATAATGCCTGAAGATTTTTTCAGAATGCATAGAAGACACCAATTCACAGAATAAAGCAGCCAACAAATTCCAAGTATGATAAATAAAAAGAAATCCATCTCTAGACACATGATAGTGAACTATAGATTCACCATGGTGAATTCATTATGGCAACACCAAAGACAAAAATGAGGTTCTTAAAAGCATCCAAAGTAGAAGTACAAATTACCTCCAGTAGATCAACAATTAAATTTACAGCTGACTTTTTATTAGCAATTGTGGAAATCATGTAACATTGCAATGGTATCTCCCATATACAGAAAGAAACAGCTGGCAATCTAAAATACTTGTCCCTGGGGCACTTGGCTGGCTCATCAAATAGAGCATGTGACACTTGATCTCAGCACTGTAAATTTGAGTACCATATTGGGTGTAGAGATTACTTAGAAAAAAATATTTTAAAAATTAATTTAAAAAATAAAGCACTTTTCCCAGGAGAAAAAATCTTTCAAGAAATGAGAGTAAGGGGAAAAAACCCTCAGACATCTTCCAAAAAACAAAAAGACTGAATTTGCCATGACCCATATTAAAGCAAGTTCTAAATAATACTTCAGGATAAGGAATATGATCACAGATGGAAGATCTAAGACACAAAAGAAATGAAGGGTTTTTTAAAATCTAAAGAAATGAGTAAATGTAAATCAACACTAACTGCATAAGACAACAATAATAAAGTTTTGTAAAGTTGAAAAACAATTCAAATATATGACTGAGGAGTGAAATAAAGTATTTTAGAATCCTTGCATCACCTTAGAAAAGAGTAGTAGTGCTGGTTAACTTTAGCTTTAACAAGTTGTGCTTAGGGGCGCCTAGGTAGCTCAGTCAGTTAACTATCTGACTTTTGATTTTGGCTCAGGTCATGTTCTCACGGTTGTGAGATCAAGCCTGCTTAAGATTCTCTCTCTCTCTCTCTTTCTCTTTCTCACTCCCTCTGCCCCTTCCCCTTAACACCCTCCATTCCTCGCTCCCTCTCTCTGTCTCAAAAAAAAAAAAAAAAGAGTTATGTTTGTATGTGTTAATTGCTAGGGTAACTGATACAATAATAGAAACAGCATATAAGTTCCAATTTAGTAGAAGATTAAAATGGCATTTTAAAATGATATATTTGCCACAGCATGAAAAGAATATTAAATGCCAATGAAAAAAATTAACAAAATATATGTAAGATATTTATAGGGAATGTTATAAACTCCACAAATGGAGAGATGGATAGATATACAGAGATAGACAAATCACAATTTCTCTCTCTCTCTCACCAACACACACACAAGAAGACCTAAATAAATGGAAAGATGCATTATGTTAATGGAAAAGAGACTCAATTTTAAAATATTTCAATTCTTCCCAAACTAATCTATCTATAAATTCAATGCACTCCCAATCACTATCCTAATAGGCTTGGTATGTGCATATATTGTGGGAGCATGGGAGAACTGTCAGTACCTATGTGTGATAAGCTGACTCTACAACATATATGATAATGTAAAGGACTAAAAATAATTCTGGGGAAGAACAAGAAGGCAAGATTTTCCCAAAGGAATTTTCAAGCCATTTTAAATTTACAGTAATTAAAGTGGTATGTTGCAAGAATAGGCAGTCTTGTGGAACAGAATGAGAATCCAGAAATAAAGCCACATATATATAGAAACTTATGAAAAATGTGATATTGCAGAACAGTGTGGGAAAATGGACTTTTCAGTAAATGGGGCTGGGAAAATTTGATTTCTATATGGGTCAAAAGATGAAATTTGATCCTTACGCCAAGACCCAAATGTGAAAAGCAGCATAATAAACTTTCAGAGGGTAGGTAAGGATATTCTCATGACCTTATTTTAGAGAAAAATATTTAAAATAGACCATAAAAACATTGTAGATAGTAAATTGAACAATATTTAAATGCACATTTCTATTCCTAAAAAAATGATGATAAGGCAGTACAAAGACCAACTGGAGTGTAACACATAATATATAAAAAGGAATCATATTCAGAAAATATAAAGAATTCCTACAAATAAATTATAAAAAGACAGAGGCTCCACAGAAAAATGAGAAAAACATTTGAACAGGACTTCACAAAATAGGATAGCCAAAAGTTCAATAAATATATGAGGGCAACTGTGTGGCTCAGTTGGTTAGCCATCTGCCTTAGACTCAGGTCATGATCTCAAAGTCCCTGGATCGAGCTCCATGTCAGGCTCCCTGCTCAGTAAGGAGTCTGCTTCTACCTCTCCCTCTACCTCTCTCCCAGCTCAAGCTCTCTCTCACTTGCTCGCTCCCTGTCTCTCAAATAAATAGATATTTTTAAAAATATGTAAAAGTATTTAACTTTGTTATTAATCAGGAAAATTAAAAAATGTGGACAGTGACATGTTTTGGCAAGGATATGTAGCAGCATGGAATCTCTGACCATGGTTGCTGTGGGAGTATAATTTGTTACAAAGCCTTTTGAAAACAGTTTATCATCCCCTTATACAGTGGAACATTACATAGCCTAGGAATCATTAACTCATTCCTAAATGTGGACTGTAGAGAACCTTAAGCATAAGAAATAGGATACATGTATAATAATGTTTATAGCAGTCCCATTCTAATAGCCCAAAACTACAAGCAATAGCAACAATAAAATAGAGGGGTAAATGGTGATATAGTCATAAAATGGAATACTATGCAGCAATGGAAAGGAATAATCTTCGGTTACATGTAACAAGGATGAAACTCACAAACATAAGCTTGACCAAAAGATGCAAGGCATAGGGGCACCTGGGTCAGTTAATCATGTGATGCTGGATCTCAGGGTAGTGAGTTCAAGCCCTGCTTTGGGCCCTACACTAGGTTTTTGTTCTTCAAAAAATAATTTTAAAAAAAGATACAAGGCACAAAATGATGCATATGGTATGATTTCATTTGTATTATAGTTCAAAAATAGGCAAAACTCAACTATGTTTGGGGTGAACATGTAGATGCTGAAACTATAAAGAAAAATAAAGAATATATTCCTATAATAGGATAATGGTTACTATTGGAAGGACATAAGAACTTCTAAGTTGCTTGCAGAACTCAGTTTCTTGGTATGAATGGTAGTTACAGTCTGGTGTTTAAAGAAATGAGAATTATTAGTTTATAAACAGTACTTACATACTTTATGCATTCTTCTGTAAGTATAGCATTTTGACAATTGGGAAAAGTCTATGAAGTGGAAAATTTTAACTTTTTTCCAAAACAATATATAATGGTTTTAAAAGTTCAAGAGTAGCAATAAGCTTATAACAAAATTTGGTTATCCCATGCTTCATCACCATTTCCACTTCCTAAAGCATTCATTTTAATTTTTGTCTTTTTCCTGTTTTTAACTCCATGTGTCTAAGTAACATAGTTATGGGACTCCTTCTTGACATTTTTTTCAGATTTAGACAATCTCTGTTTACTTCCTTCACTGAAGGTCAGAATTTCGCTATTTTGCAACTTCCCTGCTCTCAGACTCACATTTCTCCCACCTCTTGTCCTCCTAGAGTTTTAATACATTAAAAAAATTAAATGTGGGACGCCTGGATGGCTCAGAGATTAAGCTCTGCTTTCGGGTCAGAGCATGATTCTGGAGTTCAGGTATTGAGTCCCACATCGGGCTACCTGAGGGGACTCTGCTTCTCCCTCTGCCTATGTCTCTGCTGCTTGCTCTGTGTCTCATGAATAAATAAATAAAATATAAAAAATAAAATAAAAATTAAAAGTTAAATACACATTCATGTTGTCATTATTATTCTTTTATACTGCTCACTGTTAATACAAATTAAGTACTCTACTCACATTTCCTTTATTATATAGTTACAATTTTTTTCCTGGCTCAATTGCCTCTTGGAGTCATTTACTTAGCCTACTTTGACTCTTGTATTAACTAGCCTCACACCAGATTCAATATTCCTCATGGTTAACACTGGCCGATAATCTCAGTTCCATTGTTTTTCCTTGAGACATCCTTCCAGAGGTACCTAGATATCTCCAGGAGCCTCTTCTTCCAGTCTGCTCTAGTTCTCTGGGCCTACTAAACGGGTATTATCTTTGGAACTCCCTTTCATCCTCCACTAGGGAAATGTCCTAATTAGTATTTATGTTGAATTCCTAGATCTTATGTTTTATTCTTCTTGATTTGCTTACTTTGCTATGTTTTGTTTTGGTGGGTGGAGTATACTCTTTATTGACTTCCTGAAATAAAGTGAAGGGCATCTTTGATGGATAGTTTAGTTAAGTCTAAGATCCTGTGCTGAAAAAAAATTTTCTCTTAGGAGAAAATTTGAGCTTTGAGAGCTCCCAGAAACACATCCTAACTCCCAAGGTACTTGTTTGGAAATCTGATCATTTCCTGGTGTCCCTTTGGGTGTCCTTGCTTTATTTTCTCAGGAAGCTTTTTGGTCTGAAATTTTAAAATAAGAAAACTTGGTTTTCTTTTTTATTTACATCCAGTGTATTTCACACATGCTATCTCTTTTAATCTAAAAACACTATTTTCTTTGATTCTGGGAAATTTTCTTGTATTATTTCTAAGATAATTACTCTTTTTTCCTTTTCTGTATTTTTTCTTCTTCCTTCTTTTGTTCCTCATTGCTCTTCCTTCCTATTTTTCTTTTTTTTTTATCAGATATTGAAACTGCTGGTCTGATTCTAATTTTATTATCCTTTTATTCCTATTCTCTAGGCCTTTGTCTTTCTAATATACTTTCAGGGAAATTTTTGCAACTTTATAGTCCATTGTTTTTTGATATTTTTTAATTGCTGCAGTTATATTTTTAATGCCCAAGACCTCTTTTTAAATTTTAAATAGGCCTTATTTTTAGAACACTTGCAGATTTACAGAATAATTGAAAAGGTAAGGTGACAGTTCCCACTCATTTCTCCTTTCATATCTCATTTCTTCTATTACTAGAATAATGTGTATTTGTCACAATTATTGAACCAATATGGATGTTATTGTTAGCTAAAGTTCATATTTTATTCAGATTTCTTTAGTTTTTATCTAATGTCCTATTTCTGTACCAGAATTCCATCCAGGATACCACATTACTTTAGGAGTCATGTTTATCTTTACTGTGATAGTTTTTTTATTTTGTCTTTTTATTTATTTATTTTTAAATTTATTTTATTTTTTTAAAAAAGATTTCATTATTTATTCAAGTGAGACGCACAGAGAGAGGGTGAGAGAGAGGCAGAGACGCAGGCAGAGACTCAGGCAGAGAGAGAGGCCGAGATGCAGGCAGAGGGAGAAGCAGGCTCCATGCGAGGAGCCCGACGCGGGACCGGATCCCAGGTCTCCAGGATCAGGCCTTGGGCCGAAGGTGATGTTAAATTGCTGAGCCACCGGGCTGCCCCTTCTTTGTCTTTTTATAATCTTAACAGCTTTGTAAAGTACTGGTCAGGTATTTTGTAGAATGCCCTCATTTTGGAATTTGCCTAATGTTTTTCTCATAGTTAAACTAGGGTTAAGGATTTGGGGGAGGAAGATCCCAGAGATAAAATGCCATTTCTATTACATCATATCAAGGGTACATACCCCCAACATAATTAATCACTGTTCATGTTCACCTTAATCATTTGACTGAGATAATGTTTGTCAAGTTCTCCTCCATAAAATTACTATTTCCCCTATTTCTGTAGTGTCCTCTTTTGAAAGAGATTGCTATTTACATTATACACTTTACAGAGTAGGGAGTTAATTCTTCTCTTGTAGGGCAGTATTTCTACATATAAACTATTGGGAATTCTTCACACAAGATACTTTTCTATTATCATTCATTCATCATTCATTCCATCTTTTGTTTATATCATTATGGACTCATGGATGTTCATTTTATACTTTTGGTTATAATCTGAGAGTTCCTTATTTTCTTGCTTGAGTTGTTCCAGCTTTGGCCATCAGGAAACCTTTCCCTGGGCTCCTATGTCCCTTTGACATACCTTATCAATATAGGTGGGGCTTTTTTTGTTTTTATTTTTACCACTTCCTTACTTTCTGGCACTAAAATATGTCCCAGTCTCATCTTGTATCTTTTCTACCCCAGCTCTTAGAATTAACAGTTTCTCCAAGGAGATCTAGTCCTTTTCATTGCAATAATAATAGAATCCAAGATCTGAGCACTAGGTGTGCCTACTGCTATGGAACATTGTTCCTTCCAGACTGAGTTCATTTGGTTACATACATTTTTCTTTTTCCATTGTTTTTTTTTTTTTTTTGGTAGCACTTAGTTCTGATTTCGTGGATCTCATATCTCTAGGTATTAATTTATTTTTGTTCCTCAAATTATCTTTATTCCCTCTAGATTCCTTCTAGGTTTGTTGTTTTAGTTTCTAACTTTCATGTCACATCTGTTCTCTAATATCTGATGGTCTTCGACCATCCTTTCAATAAATAAAATGTCAATTAGGAGGAATCTTTGTAGGAGAGTTGACAATTGGCAAGCCAAACTATAGAATGATAAGCATTTTGTTGGGGATCCCTTGTATCACGATTTGAAGGGATTGTGAATTTTTTTTTCTCATTAAACTTTTGTTTCAATGGGTCTCAAAATTCTGTGACAGATTTCTGGTCAAGTTGTTTCCATTAAAAAGTACTGATTTTAAAAACTAATAACTTAAAACTGTCACACACGCAAAAAAAAAAAACAACCCACAAATGGTCCACAAAACATTCTCCTTTCCTTCTGAAGTTTTTACGATGCATTGTTATCATTAACCAGTCTTTTACTATTAAACTTAAATGGCCAATTGACACAAACAGTTCTTTTTTTTTTTTTATAAATTTTTTTTTATTTATTTATGATAGTCACACACACACAGAGAGAGAGAGAGAGAGAGAGAGAGAGAGAAAGAGAGGCAGAGAGAGAAGCAGGCTCCATGCACTGGGAGCCTGATGTGGGATTCGATCCCGGGTCTTCAGGATCGCGCCCTGGGCCAAAGGCAGGCGCCAAACCGCTGTGCCACCCAGGGATCCCCGACACAAACAGTTCTGAGACCGTTCTTCCACCACTGATTAAGACTGGGGTGGCAGGTATTAGGGATAATATTCATTTAGCCTTTTGAGCTTTCTGGGCAGAGTTGGTGACTTCGCCAGCTCCAGCTGCCTTCTTGTCCCCTGCTTTGATGACACCCACAGCAACCTTCTGTCTCATGTCACAAACAGCAAAATGGTCCAGAGGAGGATAGTCAGAGAAGCTCTCAACACACATAGGTTTGCCAGCAACCATATCAACAATGGAAGCATCCCCAGATTTTAAGAACTTGGGACCATCTTCAGGCTTCTTTCCAGAACGACGATCTATCTTTTCCTTCAGCTCAGCAAACTTGCAAGCAATGTGAGCTGTGTGACAATCCAGCACAGGTGCATATCCAGCACTGATTTGGCCTGGATGGTTCAGGATAATCACCTGAGCCATGAAGCCAGCTGCTTCCATTGGTGGGTCATTTTTGCTTTCACCAGCCACGTTGCCACGACGAACATCTTTGACAGATATGTTCTTGACATTGAAGCCCACATTGTCCCCAGGAAGAGCCTCACTCAAAGCTTCATGGTGCATTTCAACAGACTTTACTTCAGTTGTAACATTGACCGGAGCAAAGGTGACCACCATGCCAGGCTTAAGAACACCAGTCTCCACTTGACCCACTGGGATAGTATCAATACCACCAATTTTGTAGACATCTTGGAGAGGCAGACGCAAGGGCTTATCAGTTGGACGAGTTGGTGGCAAAAGGCAATACAGGGCTTCAAGCAGTGTGGTTCCACTAGCATTCCCATCTTTACGGGTGACTTTCCATCCCTTGAACCAAGGCATGTTAGCGCTTGGCTCCAGCATGTTGTCACCATTCCAACCAGAAATTGGCACAAATGCTACTGTGTCGGGGTTGTAGCCAATTTTCTTAATGTAGGTGCTGACTTCCTTAACAATTTCCTCGTATCTCTTCTGGCTGTAGGGTGGTTCAGTGGAATCCATTTTGTTAACACCAACAATTAGTTGTTTTACACCCAGTGTGTAAGCCAGAAGGGCATGCTCACAGGTCTGTCCATTCTTGGAGATAACTGCTTCAAATTCACCAACACCAGCAGCAACAATCAGGACAGCACAGTCAGCCTGATTTGTGCCTGTAATCATGTTATCAGAGAGATAAAGTCTCTGTGTCCTGGGGCATCAGTGATGGTCACATAATACTTGCTGGGCTCGAATTTCCACAGGGAGATATCAATGGTGATACCACGTTCACGTTCAGCTTTCAGTTTATCCAAGATCCAGGCATACTTGAAGGAGCCTTTTCCCATCTCAGCAGCCTCCTTCTCAAAATTTTCGATAGTTCTTTTGTCGATCCCACCACATTTGTAGATCAGATGGCCAGTAGTGGTAGACTTGCCCAAATCTACGTGTCCAATGACGACGACGTTGATGTGAGTCTTTTCCTTTCCCATTTTGGTTTAGGTTTAGCGGTGGTTTTCACGACACCTGTGTTCTGGTGGCAAACCCATTGCAAAAAAGGGGGATTGTGCATTTAAATGGGCTCAAGGAAGTCTGGGAACAGATGTCTTGTGAGCAGCAGCAGAGATTGAGTACAAGCCCCAAACACATATCCAAGGGATCCAGGGGATCCAAGGGATCCAGGCCATTAGCTTCTCTGTCAGTAGTCCTACCCCTGGTGATTACTGCAAGAAACAAAGAGCCTCAGTTCCTGTGTCACTACAAAAGGGCAGTTCACTCAAGGGAAATAAAGAGATACTAGAAAGAAGAGTTTCATTCATTTAGATGTGTTTTATTTTTATTAATGTTCATCAAGCATATGGTCCAGTTTAAGAAAACTTCAATGTGTACCAGTGGTCTTAAATCCTTTCCTTCCTTAAAAAGTGGAAGCACAATAAATTAAACAGACTAAGTATTTCCTACTGTCTTCATCTCATCACTTATGCAAACAGGGGACTTATAATAGTTGTAGTTTTCAATGAAGGGGTCCACTGAGGCTAGTCTGAAGGAAGACCAGACAGCCAACAAGAGATCTGTTTCTTAGGGTTAGGCTGGTAAATATCAAAATATCAACTTAATCACTGACAATGAGAAATAAAAGTTTAAAGCAAACAGTAATGAGTATCTGCATGTTCTCTTCCTATAAAGCTATGCAGACATTTTACATTTGAGAAGTTTACTTAGCATGAATTCAGAGCAAGGAAAAAAATGTTATAGATTGTCATCATTCAGGCAAAATCTTGATGTATCTGTAAATCCTATTGAGATGTACCAATATAGTGGTGTTTCTGGGCCAGGGAAGCCCCTTGAGGCAGCCCTAAAGGTTCATTATTATAGGAATATATCAAGTAACCCTAATTTAGGCTTTATTGCTGGAAAAGCCCCCTTCTGAGGGCCCTGTTGTTTCTTTATGCCAACTAAGTTCCTATCAAGACATGGTGTAGAAGCCATGCTGTCTTTCTATGGAGTCTTTAAATATTTGTGATTAGTTTTGTTTTGATGTGTAAAGCTATAACTTCATCATCCAAGTGGGTTTTGCATTAAAAGTAACAAATACGCAAAAAGCATTAAACAATCATGATGCTTTGAAATAATAAGGAATCAGTCTCCTAGATTCATTTCTCCCTAATGTTTAATGTTTGTTTTTACACTGTTAAAAAGAAAACACTTAATTCCCCTACAAAATGTGTAAGAGGTGTCTGATACTATGATTGTCATGTGAGATAACATTTCATATTTTTAAAATGTTGTTGCTTTTATAATTATGTTTACTATTTGCCATCTAATGGGATGTTGTAAAAGCAATTATACTTCTTAATTTGGGTGCTTCTTAAATAAACATAAGCCACTAATAGAGCAAGAATACTTCGTTTGACTACAGCTTTTCATTTTTCTCAGCTTTTATTTTTAGGTATATTATTGCAGAAGATGAAATCTATGATCAGAATTCTTTCTGGAATCAAAGCTATCTAAATTCAAATCTCCTTTTTGCTATTCACTATCTGTGTGAGTTTAGTAAAATTATTTAATTCCTCTCTTAGTTTATCTATCTGTAAGTAGTAGTACTTACCATCACCTTCTCCATTGAGTTATTTGTTTTAGTTATGTGAAGTAATGAGAAGAAATGTTCAAGCTTGTAGCTGGTCTCAATGAATGCTCAATAAATAATAGGTGTGTGCATGTGTGTTTTAAGAAGAATGCATCCCTGGGATCCCTGGGTGGCGCAGCGGTTTAGCGCCTGCCTTTGGCCCAGGGCGCGATCCTGGAGACCCAGGATCGAATCCCACATCGGGCTCCTGGTGCATGGAGCCTGCTTCTCCCTCTGCCTATGTCTCTGCCTCTCTCTCTCACTGTGTGCCTATCATAAATAAATAAAAATAAAAAAATAGTTTAAAAAAAAAGAAGAATGCATCCCTAAAGATGTTTGCATACCTGCTATCCTCATTCTAACTCTTTATCACGGAGTTCAGAAATTTAAGGGGAATGGATGATAGATGAAACATTTGCTCTTATCTGAGTGAATTATACGCTGTATGCAAGTGATCACATTATATATTCTAGAACTCTGCAGTTGAGGACATGTACCTGGCCCAGCAAAGTGCACATAGCCAAGCTAGCCAATATGCCTCCGTCTCATACAAGGTGGGAGGGTGAAATACTATGTTTGCAGGTTAGTGTGGTTCTCATTCCCTCAGGAGTTGAGGACTTGGAGGCTTGCTCCTCATTCTATCTTAAAAAAAAAGTACTCATCATTTTTCAGTGTATCCTGATTGTGTGACTTTCTGAGTCCTTTACATAAGTGAATCTTGATGATTTACCCAAGTTGTATCCATGTCTGGTCTTTCTGTCCATTCACTCTGGTTGATACAATGGTCGGTTGTGCTCTATTCTTTGTAATCCCTTCATTGAACACTGGATTCTTATGAGGTGAAATAGATAGCACTTTTTTCTTCACAGTTACCCTTCTAGGTGGCTTTGTTGGCTCTCCCTTTACCTCTTGACAACTTTGTACCTATTACTCTGGGTTTTAGAAAAATAAGATTTTTAGGAATCTGAGTTCAATCTTACATAAATTTACCCCTTAATCCTATTCAAAGCTTCTTTTTCCCCATACCCTCCAGGTTTGATAATAGTGGGTTTGGAGGTGGGGACAGAAGTGAGGGGAATCTGTTTTGCCAAGTTTGTTTCACTTTCTCCCTGCTTGCTTACTAGCCTTTGCTCCTTGAGAGTCGGGTCTCAGATTCCTGTGTGGCAGATTCCCAAATGCCCCTCTGTCTCCTTTGGGCACTCAGGGAGTTAACCATTCCTCCATCCTCTGGGACTTCCAGATCTTCTCAGTTCTCTGAAATAAGTGTAACCCTCTCCAGTTCATTTCTTATGAGCTAGCTGTTGCTTTCTGATATACTTGAGGTCTGGCTATTCCTTTTCTTCTAGACTTACTTCAAACTTCTCTGTATTCCAGGCTTGTCTCCCATGTCTCAATAACAGACTACCAACTCTGTCTTCCCGTGTCTCCCCCACATACATACACACTTGTGCGTAACCTACTTTGAGAGGGTTTCTATTCTTTGTAACCAAAAGAGGTCTAACCAGGCTATGGGAAAACTGATCAAAGAGAATTGGAGAGGTTGAGGGAAATTTTGTCCATGTTATGGAACAGTCTTATGAATGTATTACTGCTTCATAACAGTGGACACTGAGTCCTTCAGATATAGTGACTTGTTTCCTTAAAATATGAGAATAAGTGCAGTAACATTCTTCCTCTTTGGCTCCCATGTTTTTGAAACTAGAACCTGACTGTGCCCTCAGCTAATCTAATCAATTAAATAACGATTAAATAACAAGTTATTTTGTTGTTGCCTTTATTACTATATTCTGGTCCTATAGATAGTCCTTTGGTCTTGGTTCATTTTGGATATTTCCTGTTTCTTCAGTAGCACATATAACATTTATCTTTTAGTGTGGGTTCCTACTTAAATTGGTATATTAAATTTAGCTATGAATAACAGAGACCCAACTATGATGACTTAACACAGAAGATGATTTTTCTTTAATTTAAAAGAAGTCTGAAGGGGTACCTGGGTGGCTTAGTTGGTTTAGCGTCTGCCTTTAGCTCAGATTGTGATCCTAGGGTCCTGGGATGAAGCCCCACGTGGGCTCTCTGCTCAGTGTGGAATCTGCTTCTCCTTCTCCCCCCTGCCCCTCCCTCCTCTTGTGCTCAGTCTGTCTGTCTCTCAAATAAATAAATAAAATCTTTTTAAAAAATTAAAAGAAGCCTAAAGGCAGGCAAACCATGGCTGGTATGGTGACTCTATACTATTTTTCTGCTATACCTTCCCACTCACCCTTCTGCTACACCCAACACCCACCTCCTAAGACTTTCATTCTTAAGTTCTTCACAGACCAGGATGGCTATCCATGACCTAGCCATGTGTCTAAGTCCCAGGCAGCAGGAAAGAAGGAGGAGAATGGTAAAAGGGATATATGGTAGCTACTCCTTTAAATGAGTCATACTCATACCTGAGGTGAATCTCAAGTCTTCCCCTACACTCAACTGGCCACAGGTAAATAAATGTATGCCACTTTGAACAAAATTGGGATTTTTTTTTTAAGGGAAAAGGGAAGCATGAAAATTAATGGCAACAAGGTAGCTTCCCTCATTTATTTTATGCCGACATTGCCAAGATCCTTTTCCTGACCTTATTCTTATTCAATATCATTATCAAGTCATGAAAACAACCTTTTCGAGTCCCATCACCCACAATCACCAAAAGGAAGGACATAATTTCAAAACAAATGACCATATTTAAAATTAAATATAATTAGCTTCAGGCTTCCTGGTTATTAGTTCAGTCAATAATAGGTCATGTGGAAAAAAAAAATAGGTCATGTGACTTTTGATCTTGGGGTTGGGAGTTCGAGGTCCATGTCAGGTATAGAGATTACTTAAAAAAAATAAAATCTTGGGACACCTGGGTGGCTCAGTGGTTGAGCGTCTGCTTTCGGCTCAGGACGTGATCCCAGAATCCGGGATCAGGTCCTGCATCAGGCTCCTGCATGGAGTCAGCTTCTCTTCCCTCTGCCTATGTCTCTGCCTCTCTCTGTATCTCTCATGAATAAATAAAATCTTAAAAAAAATAAAATCCTTAAAAATAAATAAATATAATTAGCTTCATGTAAAACTTCCTGTATTGCTTTTTTTTTTTTTTTCATTTTTTGGGTGATAGGTAAAAGCTATATCAGGAAACAGATCATTGCTGTTCTGATCTACTGTTGGAAACTTTTGTTTTAGCTTTGGACTCCAACTTATTTTGAAAAATTTCAAACCTGTAGAGTAGTTGAGAGAGCAGTACAATGAACACCCATATATATCTTTCTTGTAGAGTCACCATTTATTGACATTTTGTCACATTTTCATTGATCTATCTCTCCATAAATTTTGTTGTTATTAGATCTTTTGAAAATTTAATAGGATTTTTAAAAGGAAGGACAGTACCTAAATCTTTAAAGTTAATAGATTCCCAGGAATCTATTATTCAAGATAGGAATCTATAAATTCAAGACAGAGGTCAACTGGTTATACATAGGCTCTAAATTATAAATTCTCTCTTGGTTATTTCAGAGGATCAGACCATAAATATTGCAGATCCTCTTAAACAGACTTACAATTCCAACTTCCTTTCTATGTTAGAGCCTCTCAAATGAGACTTCTCAAAGAGTTATCCTGATCTGAACATACCATGGAAACAAACCTTTTTAGACATTTTAATGCAAGTCGAAATTAAATTGTTTTTTACAGGGCAGCCCCGGTGGCTCAGAGGTTTAGTGCCTCCTTCAGCCCAGGGCGTGATCCTGGACACCCAGGATCGAGTCCCAAGTCAGGCTCCCTGCATGGAGCCTGCTTCTCCCTCTCCCTGTGTCCCTGCCTCTCTCTCTGTGTGTGTCTCTCTCATGAATAAATTAATAAAATCTTAAAAAAAATAGTTTTTACAGTGCTATTGCCTTTCAGATAATTCAGTTTGATTATGACATTAACAATGTCACCATACAGCCAGTAAATCAGCAAAAGATGGGGTTTCTTAGCATGATTCTCGTAATATAAAAAACAAGGGGAAGCAAGATGATTTGCTATGTAATTTAGAATCTGAATCATTTGCTTCATCTATGGAAAGCAGTAATTCACATAGAATTGATACATGGGTTCAGGTCCCACAATGTCAAAGAGGAATATTTGAAACATCCTTTAGAATAGGATATGTACTCTAAATAAGGATGGTTAAGCCAAATTCCAGTGCCCTATGGTTTTGCCTGGCTGCATAGGCTTTTGGCTTAAATAGGCATGAAGCTTATATTGACATTTTACTATCAGGCTTTCCATTGAATAAACAAACAACTGGCATATAGAAACTGCTTTCTTTGGAGATTTATTTCTGTAGAACAAAGGATGAAAAGTGTTTTCTTTTTTGCTAATAGGACAAACAGAAGAAGGTATATGAAAAAAGGTCTTTCAGGTCCAGTCTCGCACTCAGTGTATCTAGGGCCATGTAATAGATGGTAACACTACTATTTGTTAAATGGTCCACTATCTATCTCAGTAGTGCTCCTCTCTGTAGCATCTTGGAGGTTACTGCTGCATAATTTGAACTTGTATCTGCCAGGTGGCTCAGTGGTTGAGTGCCTGCCTTTGGCTCAGGTCATGATCCCGGGGTCCTAGGATTGAGTCCTGCAACAGGATCCCCATGGGGAACCTGCTTCTCCCTCTGCCTATGTCTCTGTCTCCCTCTCTGTGTCTCTCATGAATAAATAAATAAAATCTTTAAAATAAACTTGTATCTGCCAGATACAAGACAAGAAACGCTGTACTAAAACTTTTATAAAGTTAAAAGAATAATTTGCTTGTCAATTTGAGTGGCTTCCCCAAAACTCAAACTTTTATCTGCATCATATTTCTATTTTATTTTATAAACTTACTTTTATTTTATTCACTTAGTTTTTTGAAGGTAGACTCCACACCCAACATGGGGCTTGAATTCAAACTGTGAGATCAAGAGTTGCATGCTCTACCAACTAAGCCAGTCACGGGTCCCATATAAACTTATTTTTAAAACTGTTTTTTAAGCAGGGGTTGTTGGGAAGATGGCAGAGTAGGAGGATCTTGGGCTTACCTAGTGTGGCATGGCCACCTAGAGAACACCTGCATTGACACAAATGACCCAGAAAGCAACCCAAAGACTGGAAGAACAGACTCTCCACAGACACAGACAAGAGGCCACAAGAAACAGATCCATCCCCTCCGACACACTCTTGGCAAAATCCCATCAAAGCAGTGCCACAAGCCTGGCAGTGTGCAGGCATCCCAGACAAAGGCCAACACCACTCCAAAGTGAGTCTTGCTCTAGGGAGAAGGGAAGATAACAAAACACCAGTCTGTCTGCGACCCCAGCAGTGGGCTAGGGGCAGGCAGCTACTCTAACTGCACGCCCTATCCACTAATAAAAGCTTCTCAGGGGACAACACAGGGAAAGTGCCCTGCAGTTTGGTGCTCTTTACCTCTGGCAAACATCTGGTCTGACTTAACTCAAGTCCAAGGCAGCCCCAGACTGCCCCACTAACACCAGACACCGGACTCCACCCACAATAGGTAGAGAGCCATCACAGATTGTACTGACAGCAAAAAAAGCTTGGCCACAATAGGATACCCCTGTAGCAACATACATAGGAGATATCCCCAAAGCACCATTTTCTGGTAAAAAGGAGACATTGCACAGTGGGGCACTACAGGACCTCTTTTTCATAAAGCCACTACTTTCAAGTGCAGGAGACATAGCTGACTTTCCTAACACATAGAGACACAGAAACAGACAAAATGAGGAGACAGAGGAATATGTCCCAAATGAAAGAGCAGAACAAAATCACACAAAGATCTAAACAAAATGGAGATAAGTAATAAGTCTGATAGCGATTTATTTATTTATTTATTTATGATAGGTTATTTAAAGTAATTTTCATAAAGATACTTGGTAGAATTGAGAAAGGAATGCAGGATCTCCATGAGACCCTCTACAAAGAGATAGGAGACCTAAAAAAGAACCAATTAGAGATAATGAACTCATTAAATGAAATTAAAAATAGACTACCTGGAATAAATAGTGAACTAGAGGAAGTAGAAGAATGGATCAGCAACCTAGAAGACAGAGTAATGGAAAGTAATCAAGCTGAGCAGATGAGAGGGGAAAAAATATGCAAAATGAGAACAGACCCAGGGAACTCAGTGACAATGTCAGACACAATAGTCACATGATAGAGAGAGAGAGAAGGGAGAGAGAGAAGGGAGAGGAGAGGAGAGGAGAGGAGAGGAGAGGAGAGGATGGGAGAGAGAGAAAAGGGGGCAGAATATTTATTTGAATAAATAATAGCTGAAAACTTCCTGAATCTGGGGAAGGAAAGAGAAATCTGGATCCAGGAGGCACAGAGAGCCCACAAACAAAACCAAATCAAAGAGGTCTGCATCAAGACATAAAGTAAATAAGATGGCTAAAAGTAGTGATAAAGAAAGAATTTTAAAAGCAGCAAGAGAAAGGAAAGCAGTTACTTAAAAAGGAAACCCCATAAGAGTATCAGTGGATTTTTCAGCAGAAACTTTATAGGCCAGAAGAGAGCAGCATGATATACTGAAAGTGCTAAAAGGAAAAAAATCTGCAGCAAAGAATACTCTATCCAGTAGGGTTTTCATTCAGAATAGAAAGATAAACTTTCTCAGAAAAACAAAAGTTAAAGGAACAAAAACAGCCACATCCTGGTCACACATGATGCCATTGGTCTGTGGGTCCCAAAGTCACAGTCCGGCTGCCCTCCTGCCTGAGTCAGCATGCACTGCCAGCTACCTCCTCAATGTCAAGTCAACACATCTTCACCTCAAATCAATACGAACTCAAACTGACACTCTTCCCCTCAAATTCCAGCCCTGGTGGTCAAATCTGTCCACAAAAGTGGCCATAATGATGACAGTATAGAATGAAGCAATCGAAATAGTGACACTAATTCTGTGGAATATATAACAGATAAAAGGAGTGTTCTAGGCTGAGAACATCTCCAACAAACACATCAAAGAACATACAGCATGATCTTGGTTACGAAAAGAAACGAGCCTGGGGAAAATAAAACAAGATGAAATCAGAGAGACAAACCATAAGAGACTTAAACATAGGAAACAAACTGAGGGTTTCTGGAGGGGAAGTGGTGGGGAATGAGGTAACTGGGTGATGGGCATTAAGGAGGGCAGGTGATGTAATGAGCATGGGGTGTTACATAAGACTGATGAATCACTCAACTCTACCTCTGAAACAATACACTACACGTTAATTAATTTAATTTAAATTAAAAAAAGAAATCCAAAATAAATAAAACTGTTTTAGATTTACAGAATGATTACAAAGATAATTCCTATATAGTTTCCCCTATTTTTTTAAAAAGATTTTATTTATTTATTTGAGAGAGTGAAAACTAGAGAGATCACAGAGGGAGAGGCAGAAGCTCACTCACCACTGAGCAGAGATCCCAACGTGAGGCTTGATCCCCAGAACCCTGAGATCATGACCCTAGCTAAAGGCAGCCACCCAACCAACTGAGCCTCCCAGGTGCCCCTAGTTTCCCCTATTATGAACAAAAGTAGTCCCTACATTTTTGCACGCTCTTTCCATCCAGCTAATCTTACGTGTTTTGTTAACTAATATATAAATTGCATGTGCCAGGCATTTTGATCTTACAAATTTTATGCTGGTCTGGTATTCTTCAAAAGTTTTGGAAAGAATGGAATTAAAAGATGTAGGGAGCCATATTTTACCTTCCTCCAAAACTCATCTGGTTCTTTTTTTTCCCCCCAGGCAAAAGTACCCTAGATTTCCTCTCTAGTCCTCTTATTGACCATCTTATTAGTCATCACTAATAGCATTCTCTAGATCATTGAAGATCTAAAACCCTCAATATTTTTTTTCTCCTCCTGTTCAATCATTACGAAATTTTTCTACCATAGTTCAAATATGTCTCCTTTTAAATTATTATGGTAACCTCCATATTTAAAATGCTATTTAGTTTCTTAATTAAACAAATACAGAGGTGATGTATAAGTGCTTAGGCTGCCATAACAAAATACCACAGACCGGGTGGCTTAAACAACAAAAATTTACTTCTCACGATTTTGGAAGCTAAGAAGTTCGAGATCAAGGTGCCCATCAGCTCTTTTCTTAAGGAGGATGCCTTTTAGCTGTCTCCTCGGAAGTGGAGAAACAAAGAGTTCTCTAATGTCTCTTCTCACAAGGGAATTAATCCCATCATGAGGACCCCACCCTCATGACCTCATCTAAACCTGTTTACCTCCCACAGGCCCTACTTTCAAACACCATCACATCGGCGGTTAAGGCTTTAACACGGGAATTTTGGAGGGATACAGTTCAGCCTACAGGAGGCAGCAATGCCTGTCCAACCTCAACGCCGGAGAAAGAGCTGCATGAAGAGGCGTCGTGAGAGGTGAGCTTAGAAATGTTTGCCATATGGAGGATAAGTGCCAGAATACAGTGTTCCATCAAGGCAGTGCAATGGTGAGAATTATGTTTTAGGAAAGCAACTCTGGTGGTTGCTTAGGGGATGAATTTTATTGGAAGCAATCACAGACCGGAAAACCCATTTGCGGGAGAAATGTAATAATCCCTGAAGGAAAAACAAAGACCCACATTATCACAGTACCTCAAATGCACCACTGACACGGGAATCTCTTCCTTAAATCTACATTTTTCTTATCTTTAAGGGTTGCTCACGGAACCCTTGAATTCCACACTATACTGTGCTTGTTTCTGTACTTCTCCCTTCCACCTTGTGTCAGCAACGCCAAGCCCAAGGCCAGAAGACAGCCACGACGGGGGTGCGGGGGGACACCTCCCGCGACCGGCCGGGCTCCCCAACACTACCCCGCGGGACACGCCGCAGCGCCTCGAGGACTTGAGCACGTCCTCGGACTTCCAGGGGTTTGCGCAGCACCAGGAGGCTGGGCACCCCACCCCCCACCCCGCAGAGGCCGCTCTTTGAGCCTTCCTGTGCCTAACGGGCTCCGAACACTGCGGAGCGCATGAATGAATGATTATCGAGCGATTTCCGGACCGTCAGGGCGCAGACAGCTCCCCGTCCCTCTCCGGGACGAGACGGCAGCAACCAGACTGGGCTCGGACTGCTCACTCGGGCCTCCCCCGCTCTGGGATTCCGCGCATCCCCGGTAGCAGTAAGGACAGAAGCAACAGAGGTCCAGCAGCCATAAAGTACAGATTACGTCAACGCATATGCAATTCAGAGCTGAAGGAAACGGCTGGGCTCGTGTCTAACGCGGAGCGCCCACCTTCGCAGGGAGCCGGAAGCGCGCCCAGAATGCGGCGTCCCGGGATGCCCTGCGCGGCGCGCCGGCCTTCCCAGAATGCCCTGCGCGGCGCGCCCACCCGCTCCCACCCCAGGGTGCCTTGCGCGGCGGGCTCGCTCCCGGCGGGCTCCGCGCGCGCGGCGGGCGCCGAACGTGGTCTCGGGTGGTTGCCCCACCCACTTCGGCCTTGTCTAGTCCGCGGCCGGGGCTTGAAGTTCCCGCCAGGTCGCGCCTGGGCCAGAGCGATGCGGCTCGGCCGGCCTCGGCTTTGAGAGAGGAGCGTCCCGCACCCCTTGCCGCTCGCCGACGGCGCCGAGCCTCCGCAGCCATGTCCACGGGCTTCTCCTTCGGGACCAGCACGCTGGGCTCCGGTACCGTAGCCGCCGGCGGGAGCGGCGCAGGCGGCGGTTTCTCCTTCGGGACGGGGGCGTCTAGGTAACCGCCCTTCCTCAGCTTCCCGGCCCGGGGTGGGCGGGCCCGTCCCTCTCCCCTCCCGCTGGCTTCCGTGCGGCGGCCCGGGCGGGCTCCGGGCTGGGAGGCCCCCGCGTCCACGCGCGTCCCCGCGGGTCCCCGCCTGCATCCGCACCCGGTGTCCGCCGCCCGGGCTCTGGCTGCGGGAGGGGCCTGGGGTCTCCCGCCGAGCCCGCGCCGCGCGGTCCGGCAGTCTGAGGCAGAGGCGTGTGAACGGCGTCCTGGCTTACTCGGGGCGTGCGGAACACGACGATTCATAGAACCTTTTGAGGAGGGCAATTAGAAGTTTACCTCTGGTAATTCAGGTCCCGTAGCAGGGGGTCGGTAGGGTCTTGGACATCCCAGCGCTTTCATGATTTCGTGGTATTTTAAACGAGCTCGAACCTTCGTACCTCACGGAACCGTATCCTTTCTTGCCGTTTTTTCCTGTTTTAAGTAAGTTTTGCAGCATTCACTGGTGGTAATTTTGGACATTTTGTGCAAATTTGCATACGTGAGAGCCGTGTCGTGATGACTCCCATTGTCTTCTGCTGATGCCGAAAAAATGTCGGTAGCATATTTATCGTTTTTGTGCAACCTGCTGAACCACCGCTTCGGGCGGTGACGACGTACATACAGCTAGCAGAGGTCCAGAAAGAGTCCGTGAGAAGAGCTAAAAGTCAGCTTCGTGGTAAGAGATTGCATCTTTAGAATTCAGTCTTTTAAAGATAGAGGTGGAGTTCATTAAATCAAGAGGTGTGCGCAGAAAGTGTTTCAAGGTATCGCCCGAAGCTTAAGGGATATGATTGCAGATTAAAAAGGCAAAAATACCTTTGTTGTTTTAGGGGGGGGGGGCAGAGACTACATAGTCAAGTAAAAAATCTGGGGATTTCCTTTAACATCCACTTGTGGATCCCTCTGCACGCTTAATTAACAAGACCTGATAATTGACTTCCCATTGGCTTTGCTTCCAGGGCCACCACCCTACCCTGTTTCAAGCTTGTGTCATTCATGGACAGATATTTATTGAACACACTCTTGTGTGCTAGACTCTGTCTTAGGTGATGAGATAAATTAGGGTCCTGCTCTCCTTAAGCTTACATTCTTATGAAAACACTTAGGATTTCTTCCAGGTTTTCATCCAGTAACCCTTCTCATATTTGATGACAACTATTTCTCATCTCCTGCTTTGATTAATTCAGTGGAATTCCAGTTGCCATCTTAAAAATCTATTTTGATGCCAGTCCTTTTTTTTTTTTACCACATTATAGTCAGAGTCACTTTTTAAAATTCCCATTGCCTACCTCTCATGATTTTTCATTATCCTTGGAATGAAGTAAAAAATACATCTTACCATTACACATAAGACCCAAATATTCTGGAATCTCTTCAGACTCACTCTAAGCCCATCTCCTCCTTTCAGTTTGCTCCAATTCAGTAATACAGACCTTCTATGAAAAAAATAATTTTACATCATTATCCAGTACAAAGAAATAACTGAAACAGAGTTTCAAAGAAAGATATTTACCCTTACTTTATGTGATGCACCTTGATATTTTCTGTTCTGTTCCATTTCGTTTTTTAAAATGCTGATTGTGATTGGCTACATTGATCTTATATTCCTAATGGCTCCTAATCTTAGGTTGAAAAATGCTGCTGTAGCAACTAGTGCATTTTCTCAGTTTCTCAGCTGGGCTTGGTCAAACCGCTTCCCATTTGGGGGCAGGTCCCTCTGATTGGAATTCTCCTCCCACCTCCTGCCTTATATAACAAGCTAGTGTATACTTCTGGGACTCACATGTTGACATCTCCAGAGAGGTCTCTAGATCTGCAAATGTAGAGGAGGTTTCCATCCTCATTGTACCTTGTAACATAGTACCTATCACAGTTGTATCAGTTTACTGTGTTTTTTGTAGACTTACTTTCTGATCCCAGCAATAGAATGGAAGCTCCATGACAGCGAATACCTTTTCATACTGTTTTTTTCTGTAGACACAGTGGAGCTCAGTACACATTTTTTGAATGAATGAATGATTGGTTAATCTCTTTCTCTCTGACTGGAAACTTCCTGAAGTCAGAATCTGAGTCTTATTTACCACTCCATTCTCAATCCCTATGACAGCTCCTATGGAGAGGACTTTAATAAATATTTGTTGAATGAGTGAAAGATTTATTAGTGATCAGCTATAAACATGTACACAGTCTTCAGAAGGGCTTAGATAAGGGGTGCCTGCTTCAGTCAGAACAACATGCAACTCTTGATCTTTGGATGGTGAGTTCAAGCCCCATGCCGGGTGTAGAGATTACTTAAATAAAATTTAAAAAACAAAAATTTGGGCAGCCCTGGTGGCGGTTTAGTGCCGCCTGCGGCTCAGGGTGTGATCCTGGGGACCTGGGGTCGAGTCCCACATCGGGCCCTTGCAGGGAGCCTGCTTCTCCCTCTGCCTGTGTCTCTGCTTCTCTCTCTCTTTGTGTGTCTCTCATGAATAAATAAATAAAAAATCTAAAAAATAAAAAAATAAAAAACAAAAATTTTAGAAGGGCTTAGATAAATGAAAGGAAAGACAGTCTAACACTTGTCTGGTAGAGTACTGGTTTGGAGATCTAACTGCCCCAAGTACCATCTGGTGACTTGGTCTCTTAAGTAAATCATTTTAGCGAAGTTACTCCCCATGCCTCAGTTCCCACATCTGGAAAAGGGATAATATTTATCTCACTGAGTTGTTGAATGAGGTAAAGCGTATAGAGTACTTAGCATCATATCTGGCACTTGATAAGTGTTCAATAAATGTTACTTTTTAAGTCCACATTAGGACATGCTGGAGAAGTTAAAACCTTATTCCTGACCTGCTGGAGTCAACTTGGCTTTTCTGTAACACATTCTGATGAGTCATTGGCAGATAATAGTGGGTTGAGGCAAAAATTGGTCCTGTCTGGGGTACCTTTTGTTAAAAGAGGTAAATTTCTCTGCAACAGAGGAAGTTCTCTTTTGCTTTTCTAATACCACTTTGATGTATTTCTTTGGTAATGTTTTCACCTTTAGTTATGAAACACTTCATAGTGTCTTCAGTTATCTTAAGTTGTCAAGAAATCTTAGGTATTTTAATTGTCTAAAAATACATAATTTAACTGTACATCTTTTGTATATTTGTGGAATAGCAGTAAAACCAAATGGGATCAGTGAATTATTTGGGAGGAAGGAGAGCATAATAACCATTTTCTTAATTTGGGGTCTTCAGAATTTGCCAGTGTTTATTAAAATACCCTTTTAATTCAGTTGATTAAGTGTTTAAAGATTTGTGCTTTGTTGGGGAGACCTTGTAGCCTTGTCCTGCCTAACCCTCTGTACTTCACACACCTATTATGCTCATAGAGCTTGTTTTAAAATAAGTGATAAACTTAGGGTATGCTCCCTTTTTTCCCCTCCTACTCAGTTTTGATGACTGATTCGTTCTGTTCTCACAGTGCTTGGCTGGCATAATACCTTGTATATAACGTGTTTAGTTGAATTTATAAGTGTTCCTAATGACGAAAGTAGTAACAACACTTATTAAGTGAATTCATCATGCATAATCTCTTAATCTATTGCAAAACATCTGTTAAGTGGGCAATATTATTCCCATTTTGCACACGAGGAATTAGAGGATCAAAAAGGCTAAGTGATGTAACACAGGACCCAGGACATTGGGGAGCTGGTACTGGAACACTGCTGCCTCCTTAAGTTGAAATGTCTCAGACTTTTAAGCTTTTTAAAATTGATCTTGGCTTCTCTTATGGAGATTGTGTCTGTATGGAAGAGCAGGCCGACCTAATAAAGAAACCTGTATAGGATGAATGGATCTCCCATTATGTTATGTGTTGTTATAATCTCTCTTGACTCTTCCACACAATTTTTGGAGCGTCAAATTTTCAAGATTTTTTATTTTTATAATTTGCTCTCCCACTGTAGATAGCAAATATGAGTCCCTGAGTTTTGATGAGAACAGTTGAAAGTTCTGAACTTTGTTCACATCACTTGTTATTATCAGCTGTTCTTTTTAAGCTTTCAAAAACTCTAAAGTGTATTTCTGCTGATGAACACATAATCTGGATAGAGGGTAATCTTACTTTGCATTTTACTCTTGCCAGGTTATGTTTAGTCTTCTTCCTCTTCCCACCCCTACTCCAGTTCTTATTGCTGTTTTGGTGGCAAGAAAAGTAACTGCAACTCCCTCTCCCCCGCCCTACTCCATGAATATGGTGATAAGTAATAGAGAGGTGGCAAAGGGAATTTAGGATAACTTTTCTATTTCTGAGTATGTTTTATTTTTCCTCATATCATTAGTAGTTGGGGAAGAACAGGTGAATTTAGAGATATGAACTGTACATGAGTCATTTAAGGGGAAAATGACCTACATTCATAGGATTTCCTTGTGGCCATATTAAAGTATGCTAGCTTTCAATAAAACTTATGAAAGCAGTATATGTATGATACTGTTTATGATTATTTGGGACCTGAAATCTTAATTGTTATTGATTATGCTTTTTTTTGAAGACCAGTCTCATATTTTTTGAGACTAATTTTGTGTGTACTTATTTTAAAAGAGAACAGGAAAATATTTGAATTTGATTGGTTAAAAATAGTTAATCCCTTTTGTATTCTATGGAGATATATTAAATATGTTAAATGAAAGGTACTTAATCTTGAAGAGTTTTTATTTTTCTTAAGGAAATACTGGCTCTAGTAGACTTTTTTTGTGTTTTTTTTATAAACAAGCAACACTTCTGTGGGGCTCAATTTTGGAACTCTTGGAAGCACTGCAACTCCTGCAACTACATCTGCTCCTTCAGGTGGTTTTGGAACTGGGCTCTTTGGATCAAAACCTACCACTGGGTTCACTCTAGGAGGAACAAATACAGGTAAGGAGGATTGTCCCACTTGCAGGGAGTTGGTATGGGTATTCTTTAAGTTCTCTTTTATAACTCTTTCCTTTACAAGGATTGTCATTGGCGACAGATCTAAAAAATGGTAAATAGTACGATGAAAAAATATAGAGGGATGTGGAATTAAGGGCCAGTGATAGGCCTAACATTGGTTATAATCTATTTTAATGTAAAGAAGGAAAGCACACATTTAGGGGTGCCTGGGTAGGTCAGTTGGTTAAGCATCCAACTCTTTGATTTCTGCTCAGGTCATGATCTCATTCTTGGAATGAGCCCTGTTCAGGCTCAGTGGAGAGTCTCCTTAGATTCGCTCTCTTCTCCTAGACCTCTGCCCTCCCTGCTTGTACACTCAAGCTCTCCCTCTAAAATAAATAAATAGGGTATCTAGGTGGCTCAATTGGTTAAACATCTACCTTCTGCTCTGGGCATGATCCCAGGGTCCTCGGGGAGCCTGCTTCTCTCTCTCTGCTTCTGTTTCTCTTTCTCTCATGAAAAAAGAAATAAAATCTTTAAAAAAATCTGAAAAAGAAAAATATATTTAAAGAAATAAGATCTCTCTTTGTTTAGTAACTTTTTTTGGAGTATACTTTGACATAAAGAAGACATACCTCTTTAAATATAGTAAATTAATTTTTATGTTAGATTATATAATGCGGTGTTTTACCTTAGTGAAGATAAGTTTACCAATTTGGACATTAATTAATTTACATATGTAGGACCAGCAGATCCTGTCTTGCTATAACATAATTTACCTTCCTTAGAGATGTGTTAAGTTTTTGTATTATTAAAACAATTGTTTCAATGGGAAAAGGGCAAGAGGTCAAGTTTTCTGGTAGACGTTTCAATAATAAAATCCTGTTTGTTTTTTAATACTTGAAGATATTTTGTTACTAAAAATACTTTTCAGTGGTGCTGCCGTTTAAAAAGTTTACTTCCTTGTTTACTCTTTTGTTCTCTACCCTCAGGGCCTCTTGTTCTCTGTTACTGCTTTTTGCATTGACCTTCTAGCTTTGAGTTGCAACTTTTCACAGCCACACATAGAAAATGTAAGAACTGCAGGAGTAAATAGACCAGCCAGTGAGCTACTTGATACAATTCTGTGTGCCAGTGTTTGCTTGGAGTAGCTTTTTTTCCTCCTTGCCTAATGTTATAAGCAGGAGTTGTTTGCATTTATAAATATTACCTAATTTATCAAATTATATACAGCCTGTAATATGAAAGCCAGTGCTATAGGAAGAACATTTGAACATAGTGGTTATGGTGGAGGATACTGGTTGTTGTAGTGTTATTACACTCTGAGGATGACTCCAAGTCTTGCCATTGTGATAAACCCCAAAATATGCCATCTTCCATTGACGATTAAATTTTATTTCTTTTTGTCCCTAGGAATAGCAACAACTATAACTACAGGATTAACTCTGGGTAAGAATTTTTGAGGAAAGATCCCAGATCTGTGGTTTTCTACTCTTCTCTTAAATCTCACAGAGCTGGGGTATAGATCACAGACACTGACTCACCACAGAACCTTTTGATATTGGAGTTTTTTTAAAAAGTCCATGACTTTTTAATTCAGAAAGAAACCTTAAATACAGAAATGGTCTTTCTGTAGAGATTTATTTCACATTGTATTTTGTAGTCATTTGAGTCCTTTTGGGAGGTGGGGGGAAGCAATAAACTATGGGCCAGAAGTCTTGGAATTAAACCCTGCTTGTACCTCAAATCATTGTGAGGTCTTAGGTAGTCATGTATCTGGCAGCTTTTAGTTATCTATAAAATGAATGTATTGGACTAAAAAGTTTTTGGATTCCCTTCCAGCCCCAAAATATCATTGTTCGCTGTAGTGATATGCCAAAGAGGATGTGAGTGAGTAGGATGGCAGTTAATGTCAAAGGAAATGAATGAATGAAAGGACAGTGAGGAAACTCAGTTAAAATTAAGTAAAATTAAGTAAAAAAAAAATGAAATAAACTAAAGATGGTAGCCTTTCTTCATTTGGATGATACCTGTTATTAACAGAAAGCGTAACACATCTATTTACTACTAGAGATTTGGACAGGATTGGCTTCAGGGGGAAGCATTTGGATTCTCTTATTTTTCTGAGATTGTAGAACCTCTACAGGATTTTAAAGCACTGTATCCTGGCAGGAACTTCTGGTTGTGGTAAGGGCAATCCAGAAGTTTTAATTTCTGGCAGCTGCTTGGTGCTCTGAAGAGAAGCCAAAATGCAGGTCATATATATATATATTTTAATGTTTTTAAGCAGCTACTACTTCCTGATTCTCGCCTTAGGTATACATAATACTTTGAACATTTTGTATTAGCTGTAGGTGTGGTGATGGTACTGATGGTGAGGATTGTACTGATGATGTCAAGAATTGCTGAGTTGCATGAACAAGGCATTGTTCAATGTTATGAGGTGAAGGTGATTTGCGGGTATAGTAATATGTTCTTATATGCTCTAACAGATAAATGAAAGGCACCAAGGAAGGCAGAGGAAGAAAAAAAGCAGGAATTTATTTTGGGGACAGGAAACATTGCTGATGGAGGAGTGGAAAGGCCTAATCATAAAGGGATCCAGGGGAATAGGAAAAGTACTTGGTTCTTGGAGTTAGGATTCAGAAGTGGGAATAGTAGGGAGAGGGGAAGTGAGGAGTATGTTAGGACTAGATAGGAAAGGTGGTTGTGTGCCAGGCCTTTAGATGCTGCTGTAGAGATAGTATAGAGCTAGTGAGAGCTTTCAGTCAGGGAGAATCACCAGGGTATTATTTTTTGTGTGTGTGTTTTCTTGTTTTCAAAGTAACTGAACTAATTCCAAGAACATATGTATTAAAGGTTAGAAAGGCTGATAGCACAGAAACAAATTAAGAGGTTATTATAATAGTTCTTGAGAGGGAGATGACCTGAGCTAAGGATTTTTGTTTCTGTTTTTAAAGATTTTATTATTCATGAGAGACATACAGAGAGACAGACACAGGCAGAGGGAGAAGCAGGCTCCCTACAGGGAGCCTGGTGTGGGACTTGATCCCAGGACTCCCAGATCATGACCTGAGCCAAAGGCAGACACTCAACCACTGAGCACCCTGGTGCCCCTGAGCTAGTGTTTTTGAGGATGCTTGTGCTCCAGGGATATTTCTGCAGTAGAATTGACAGGATTTGTGACTAATAGAATACAGGAGGAAGGGACATCAGGGTCATATGGTTTCTGGCTTGAGCAACTGAGTGGACCATGGCAGGGGATTCAGGAAAGTATTTGTATAGAGAGATGTAGAGGTGCAGAGGGAAGAGATATCCAAGTAAAGCTAACCAATGGAGGCTCTGATAGGTATACATTTAGACTCATGTTCCTGTAGTTGGAAATCTGCAGTTAGGAAGTATGGGAGCAGGCCTGGAGCTGTAGGCAGTATCATTTAAGAAGTGGATGGAAGAAGGAGATGGACAAAAGGAGTCTGAAAGGTGTGGTAGCAGGAGCTGACAGAAACAGAAGGAAGAGGAAGCAGTGGAGAATGGTTCAAATATCCTTGGAGGGGAGGAATATCTTTCTGCTTAGTATAGAGAAAGGAAGGATAAATGCTGTTTTGGGTAAATCCAGGGGTAGAACTAAAATTGGATTTTAATATTACCACATTGATTGGACTGATTTTTGCCTTTCTTAAATCACAGGGTCCTGTTTTAAGTATTCAGCATGATTTGGTCCCACCTTTTATGTTTTCCTCTTTTATACATATACAAATACATAAATCTTTCTTTTATCTACAAAAGTAGGATCACAAACTTTTAGGGATCCTAATCGAAACTGGTATAATACATACACAGTTATGGTAAAATAGGATTTGTCTGTTTGTTTGACCCAGGAACGCCAGCCACTACGTCTACGTCTACAACAGGTTTCAGTTTAGGATTCACTAAACCTGCCGCATCTGCCACACCATTTGCTCTACCTATTACTTCTACCTCAGCTAGTGGTCTTACTCTTTCGTCTGCTCTGACATCAACTCCATCAGGTGAGGCAGAATGCAAAAAGTGACATTTTATGGTTGAATTTTATTTTGTTTTTGGCTCATGAATATAGATATCCACATTTATTAAAGATAACTGATTTTGGAAAGTTTTTATTTCAATCATTCGGCAATTTTGACCTACTAAATGGCAGCAGGGGCCATCTTGGAAGTTGGTCTCTATTTACAGAGCAAAGCAGGGACCAGGTGAGAGGTAAAATGTAAAACTATTAATATCCACTTTGTTTTCAAGGAGTATTTTGATGACAAGAAAGGATAAGGAGTCTGTATAAACCTTGCCTGGGTTAGGATTCATTCCATTTTGAAGGCGAAATTGGTATCCTGGGTTGAAAACTCTTTATGACAATCCAGAATCAGTTACCTGATACCATTCTAGTATTACCCAGAACTCTTATTCCTGTCACTAGCTTTTGCTTTGAAGGTACTATTTTTCTTTATTCTTAAGTATATATAATTTTATCTTTAGTGAGTAGTTTTTCCCAAGTGTGAATTTTATCATGGATATGAGGTTGGCTGATTTGTTTGTTTTGGGTTTTTTGTTGTTGTTGGACATGTTTTGTAGCTTTTCTGGTGTTCTTAGAAATGATGTTTCCTTCTAAAGCCTTAAAATTTCACTTTTTATAGCATCTACAGGATTTACCCTAAATAATTTGGGTGGAACAACAGCCACAACTACTAGCTCCTCAACAAGCCTTTCCTTAGGTGGAGCCTTAGCTGGTTTGGGAGGTTCGCTTTTCCAGAGTTCAAATACAGCAACATCAGGTAATTGATGATATTCATTTTCCGAAATTGTAAATATTTATTTTAAAATTTATTTTGTCTTTTGACCTTTTGAACAGATCACTTTGTCTCTTTAACCTGTATGTTTTTCGTTTAGTATGAAAACTGAATTATAAAATGTTTTCCATACATAATTGGACATCTTAGCCACATTGTAGAATTAAATTTTTCTGCTTCTCAGTATTGACTGACTAGATAAAGAAGCAAAGAAGGGCCTGTAGTAAACTATTCTGGAGAAACTTGTCTTTTTAAAAATGGCAGTTGCATAGTCTTGGATCATCGAGTATCTAAGTTCATTGTAAAACAACTTGACCTTGTAAGTCCTGGTTATAAGAATGGCTTTCCGTTATAGATAGACTGAAAGGGTATTAGCATGCTTTGAAGGCAAGGTTTTAGAACACCTGTATTAAATTCATTACAGTCAGGCAAAAAAGACTAAAGTATCAGTTCTCTAGGCAGAGAATCTTTAATATTTTCTATCTTGGATTTTTCATTTCATGCTTATTTTGAAATTAGTTTCATGTTAAGGATTCTTCAGATGTTTTGAATATTGGAAATAAATAATAGAGTAAATATGATAGAATATATATAATGTAATACAATAATATAATGCAGCAGTGAGAAAAGCTTCCCTCTGATATGAAAACATTGTGTAATGATCTCAGATAGCAATATAACATCGAGAATTTCTGTTTAACAATTTAGTTAGGAAAAATTAGTAAGATGTTGAAATCACAGAATTTCCAATAATACATATGTTTATTTGCAACGGCTATTTAATTTCAGAAGTTTTACTGAACACCTAATAGATGTCTAATACTTGGTTGTGTGGGAGAAATGGAGTATGGCCTGGTGTTTTAAACTTAGGGTTCTTTCAGGTGCTCTGTTCAGATACTAATTTAATGAAGGAACTCTGGGCCAGTGAATGGGGAAAAAAGTTGGTGAAGATAACCTGTAAAAATTTGTAGTGTTCAAGTTTACATTGATCTTTCAAATATTTATCTTTGTCATTATTGTCTAACCTTGTAGGTATTCAAAATGTCCCTAACAACCAAATCTCTGGGTGACTGTAACATACATTTCTTTGCAGGATAAGTACGTAAACATCCTTCCCAAAGATTCCTATGAGAGCATAACACAAAATTAATAGAAAGGGGAGGTAGAGGATTATTTTTGCTCTGCTAATGAGTTTTTAGGTCTGTTCTAATTTTTGTTAGGCTCTAGACACACGTCAGTATTTAATTTATGGCTATTCTAACCTAAAGATGCCGTTGACTTTTTAAAAAAATTAACAGTAAGCTGTATTTTTTTCACACATTGCCAGTATTTAAATCTAGTTTTCAGTTATCTGATGCTCTTACCCAGTACATCCTACTGTTTCCTCTGTTTTAAAAGTAGATAGCATCTTGTCCAAAAGAGCCCACAGTTGTGTCAGCTTGGGTGTGCATGGACTTAGATGATTTACAAATGCATGGTTTTTAAAATTTTGCAACTTGATTCACAAACATACATTATTGACTTAAGATTAACTATATAGTCTAGCGCCTTCAATTCCTTTTGTCAGTGAGGTAGGGTTTAAATAAATGAAGTCTACTTTGTTCATTAAAGTTTTGTTAAAAATGCTTGGAGTATGAAATTTGATGATATTTGAACTGTAAGGCTTCCACCAATCAGTTTAAAATTTAATAGTAAAACTATTTGCTTTATGTTATACTGAAGTCTTACAGATCATTATTAGATTATTTAATTTATCCATCACCAGCTTTATTGAGGTATAATTGAGAAGTGAAAATTATAAAATATTTAAAGTGTAGAGCATGATGATTTCATATATACATGCACATTGTAAATGCCCATCAAGTGAATTAACACATCCAATTCTAGATTATTTTAAAAGTATGTAATTCCAAAGCCTGATTGGAAGACAAGAAGTATTCATCTGAAAATAAACAAACTAAAACTGCTTTTTAAAGAGAGAGTTTAAAAAAACAAGTAAATTAATATGTTCACATATATTGAATTAACAGATACACTCTGACCTTTTTAGTAAAGAAAAATTGATAGACCCATCAATATATAGATCAAACTGATGTTTACCAGACAGGGTAGGTTTGGAGGATAGGCAGAATGGGCAAAGGTGAGTGAGGGTGGGGAGCACGGGGTACAGGTTTCCAGTTACGGAGTAAGTCAGAAGGATGAAAGGTATAGCCTAGGGAATATAGTTGGTGGTATTGTAAAAAGGTTGTATGGGGTAGTGACACTCGTGGTGAACATAGCATAGTGTATAGACTTGTCAAATCACTGCTGTATACTCACTCATGTGACGTGCATCAACTACGCTTAAAAAAATTACCTAAAAAGTAATTAAAATTGCATTATCCAAACTACATATACTATTGAATCCAGCTCCAGACTTACTCCTTGTTATTTGCTTAAATCCAGTAAGAAGAAAAATAGGATCCAACTTAAAAGTATTTGAGAGCTTTGGTCTCTAAGGGAAAATCAAGATAAAGACTTCCAATGAACTTTGTAAATTATATTTGGCTTATTTGTAGGACTTGGACAGAATGCGTTAGGATTGACTTTGGGAACCACAGCGGCTACGTCAACTACAGGCAATGAAGGCCTTGGCGGTATTGATTTTAGTAGTTCATCAGATAAAAAAAGTAAGTAATGTTACGTTCTAACAGTAACTTAAATTCCTGTGTCAAGAAGATTTTTAGTTATATTCACTAATAAAGTTTTTACTTTTAAATTTGCTTTATATTCCACAAATTTTGTGTGTTTAAGATTTTATTTTTATAGAAAATTGAGTTTTGTACGTGCATGTCTTATGTAGCTGTCTTAATATGTGTATTAATATATATTCTTAAGTTGAGATGCACAAATATACGGTACACAAGTAGACCCTTGAATAACACACTTTAAACTGTGCAGATCCAGTTGCATGTGGATTTTTTCCAATAAATAACAGTGGAGTACTATAAATGTGTTTTCCTTATGATTTTCTTAATATTTTCTTTTCTCTATCTTATTTTATTGTAAGAATGCAGTATATAGTACATATAACATACAAAATGTGTGTTAATTGTTTATATTATCAGTAAAATTTCTGGTCAGCAGTAAGCAACTATTAAGATTTGGGGGGGTCAAAAATTATGTGTGGATTTTCAGCTCCCTGGGGACTTGGGACCCCTAATACCTACATCGTTCAAAGGTCAACCGTATTGCTTTTTAACCTGTTCTTTCTCATGTGTTACATCATTATTTCCTAAGTATTTGTCAATTCCGTACTTCTTTAGAAATATTTTACTGCTGCTTAATGTCAACTCTGTGAATGGATAGATATATCAGTCTACCATCATTCTATTATTAGTGTTCATTTTCATTTTTAATTCTAGCAAGTATCAACATATTGAGCATCTTTATAGGGAGAGGCAACATGGTATTGTAGTTTAAGGGTGTAGACTTGAGCTGAAATCGCCAGTCTTCAAATCAGCTATTAACAAGCTCTGTGACCTTGTTATTTATCCCTCTGGTTTAGTTTCTTTATCTGTAAAGTGCAAGAAAATAACAGTACCTACTTCAGTGTTAGTCTGAGGATTACTATTTATAAAACCTCAGAGCCAGGCACATAGTAAATACTCTCTAGGTGTTTGCTTTTCTTATAAATTTCCATTCATATTTTGGGTGATTTTTTTTTTTAATACCTAGAAACTGAATCATTGGCTTAAAGAGAAGGATGGTCTTGGAGATTCTTGGCATATATTGTCAAATTACTTTCCAGAAATGTTTTACCAATTTATTTCCCACCAACCAGTATGAAAATGCCCTTCTTGCTGTGCTCTTGCCATGCTGAATATTCTTTTTAAAAATTACCAATCCAGGGGATCCCTGGGTGGCTCAGTGGTTTAGCATCTACCTTTGGCCCAGGGCGTGATCCTGGAGTCCCGAAATCGAGTCCCACATCAGGCTCCTGGTATAGGCCTGCTTCTCCCTCCTCCTGTGTCTCTGCCCCCCCCCCCTCTCTCTCTCTCTCTGTCTATCATAAGTAAATAAATCTTAAAAAAATAATAATAATAAAATAAAATAAATAAAATAAAAGTTACCAATCCAGGTTCATTTTGAAAAGTTTTTTAGTTTTGTTGAGTCTCTGCTTGATTTTTTGTTTGGTTTTGCAATATCTCTTCTGCCTCTGATGAAAGCATGTTTCACTAGGGTATATTCATGCATATTGTATTAAACTCTTATGGAGAACTTAGAATGAGGTAATAGATGAAGGTGTAAAAATGCTGTGTTTATATATCTATGTAAGAATTTTTTAATTTGGATGTGGAATTTATTATATAGAGATACTATTCTAGGGTGAAGTACTGTTTTAAAAGTTAGCAATCCTAAAATCCTTTTAAATTTTGAAAATTTGGGATTATTTTTCTTTAGAAATTGATTTTTAAACATAGGGGTTTCTCTCTTGTTTTATTTAGTTTTCTTTGTAGCAACTCCAAAATTAGAAGAATAATCTTAGGTGTTTTAGCAGCTTATTTGTTACTTTGCTGGAGCAGTCTGGGTACTGTCCAGCTACTTTTATTTTAATTATAAAACTGTTTCTTTATTGTAATCATTTTTAACCTTCATGTTAAAGAACCAATTGAGGCAAAAGAGTAAGAGAAATGGAAGGAGTTAATTTCTCTTCTTTTCCCCCGGCCTTCTCTCCAATTGTCTTCCTCTTCTGTTGTGCCTTAGAGTTGAACAAAAGGAATATGAAGAATAAGTGCATGTGACTTGAAACTGATGTATTATGTCCAGTTCCCTTTAACCTCCTCTGTGTATCAAGGGGTTCTTTTTTTTTCCCAAGGGATTCTTTTTTAATCTCAAGGATTTCTCGGTTTCTCTAGTAGCTATATCAGTTAGTCTTGACCTGCAGTATTGGGTTTGATCAGATAAAGAGTAGTAGGAAACAATGATCTGTGAGTGGCAGCATGGAGCAAGACCTAGAGATGAGGATGATCTTTGCTCTTTTAAATAACTGCTGGAAGACCAGCGAGCTACAACAGAAAGATCAGATTCCAGAGGTCGGCAAAGGGCCGTAGGGCCATGTGTGCCACATTAAGCAGTTTTGGAATTACACTGAAGACAGTTGAGACCCACTAGAGTTCTGATATGAGATACATATTTGAAGAAGAGCATTTGTGATAATGTGCAGGAAAGCAAGAACAGATACGGAGTGCTGTTACGGAGCTTTTATAGCAGCCCAGGTATTATAGACACAGAGCTAGACAGACTAGTCAGGGCCCATGGTAAACTTAAAAATAAGCCTAAATTTTATATACTCAGGTCTATCTGTATATAAACTTCTGTAAATACAATGAAACAGAATATCAAAGAAAGAGCAAAGTAGTACATTAATCAGTAAAAAAGTTGAACTATTTGGGAAAAAAAATGAAATCCCTACGTTATATAACTGTGTCTTATCCAGTCGAAGACACCCATCTATAGAACATGGGTCCGATTGCAGAAATGTTTAACTATGAGTGAGAAAGATCTTAGAATCAGTGAAATACAAAATACGGAAAAATAAATTGTAGTTGGACTAAAGAGGCAAACAAAAGAAAGCTGATGGACAAAGGCAAAAGGTAAATGGCAAATTAGAAGTAAAATACTTGAGGGGAGGGGCAAGATGGCGGAAGAGCAGGGTCTCCAAGTCACCTGTCCCCAACAAATTACCTAGAAAACCTTCAAATCATCCTGAAAATCTACGAATTCGGCCTGAGATTTAAAGAGAGACCAGCTGGAATGCTACAGTGAGAAGAGTTCGCGCTTCTATCAAGGTAGGAAGACGGGGGAAAAGAAATAAAGAAACAAAAGGCCTCCAAGGGGGAGGGGCCCGGCGAGGAGCCGGGCTGAGGCCGGGGCGAGTGTCCCCAGGACAGGAGAGCCCCGTCCCGGAGGAGCAGGAGCTGCACCAACCTTCCCGGGCGGAAAGGCCTCCCGGGGAATTGGAGCAGGATCCCCAGAAAGGCGGGGATGCCCTCAGGCTCCCTGGGACAGTAACAGAGGAACTGCGCCCCAGGAGAGTGCGCCGAGCTCCCTAAGGGCTGCAGCGCTCGGCGGGACCCGGAGCAGCTCGGAGGGGCTCGGGCGGCGGCTCCGCGGAGGGGGCTGCGCGGCTCCGGGAACAGCTCGGCGGCGGCGGCTCGGGCGGAGGAAGAAGCTCCGCGCAGAGGGGGTGGCGCGGCTCCGGGAACAGCTCGGGGGCTCGGGCTGCGGCTCCGCAGAGGGGGCTGCGCGGCTTCGGGAGGAGCTCGGCGGCAGCGGCTCGGGCAGAGGAAGAAGCTCCGCGTGGAGGGGGCAGCTCGGCTCCGGAAGCAGCTCGGGCGGCGGCTCCGCGGGGGTCTGCGGGGCAGGAGCGCGAATCCAACAGAGCAGGCCCCGGAGCACAGGGCGCCGGGACACAGCCCAGGATCCGGCCTCCCCCAGGGACAGGCAGGGGCCGGGACAGCAAGGACGCTCCTGCTTGGAACTGAGCAGATCATGAGCAGATCAGCGGACCCGCCCCGGAGCCCCCAGGCCCTGCAGACGGAGAGCCCCGGAGCTACGTGTCGGGGGCTGAATCCAGGTTCCCAGAGCTGCCGCCCCGCCACTGTGGCTTCCTCCCGGGGCCTCACGGGGTGAACAACCCCCACTGAGCCCTGCACCAGGCAGGGGCAGAGCAGCTCCCCCAAGTGCTAACACCTGAAAAACAGCACAGCAGGCCCCTCCCCCAGAAGACCAGCGAGACAGACCAGTTCCAGGGGAAGTCAAGGGACTTAAAGTATACGGAATCGGAAGATACTCCCTCGTGTTTTTTTGTTTTTGTTTTTTTTGTTTTTGTTTTGTTTTATGCTTTTTTTTTTCTTTCTTCTTGATTTCTGATTGCTTCCCCCACTCCCCTTTTTTTTCTCCTTTCTTTTTCTTTCTCTTTTCTCTTTTTCCCCTTTTTTTCTTCTTTCTCTTTTTTCTTTTTCTCTTTTCTTTCCTTCTCTCTCTTTTTCTCCTTTTCCCAATACAACTTGTTTTTGGCCACTCTGCACTGAGCAAAATGACTAGAAGGAAAACCTCACCTCAAAAAAAAGAATCAGAAACAGCCCTCTCTCCCACAGAGTTACAAAATCTGGATTACAATTCAATGTCAGAAAGCCAATTCAGAAGCACTATTATACAGCTATTGGTGGCTCTAGAAAAAACCATAAAGGACTCAAGAGACTTCACCACTGCAGAATTTAGATCCAATCAGGCAGAAATTAAAAATCGATTAAATGAGGTGCAATCCAAGCTAGAAGTCTTAACGAGGAGGCTTAACGAGGTGGAAGAACGAGTGAGTGACATAGAAGACAAGTTGATGGCAAAGAGGGAAACAGGAAAAAAGAGACAGGCAATTAAAAGACCATGAGGATAGATTAAGGGAAATAAATGACAGCCTGAGGAAGAAAAACCTACGTTTAATTGGGGTTCCTGAGGGCGCCGAAAGGGACAGAGGGCCAGAATATGTATTTGAACAAATCCTAGCTGAAAACTTTCCTAATCTGGGAAGGGAAACAGGCATTCAGATCCAGGAAATAGAGATCCCCCCATAAAATCAACAAAAACCGTTCAACACCTCGACATTTAATAGTGAAGCTTGCAAATTCCAAAGGTAAGGAGAAGATCCTTAAAGCAGCAAGAGAAAAAAAGTCCCTGACTTTTATGGGGAGGAATATTAGGGTAACAGCAGACCTCTCCACAGAGACCTGGCAGGCCAGAAAGGGCTGGCAGAATATATTCAGGGTCCTAAATGAGAAGAACATGCAACCAAGAATACTTTATCCAGCAAGGCTCTCATTCAAAATGGAAGGAGAGATAAAGAGCTTCCAAGACAGGCAGGAACTGAAAAAATATGTGACCTCCAAACCAGCTCTGCAAGAAATTTTAAGGGGGACTCTTAAAATTCCCCTTTAAGAAGAAGTTCAGTGGAACAATCCACAAAAACAAGGACAGAATAGATGTCATGATGACACTAAACTCATATCTGTCAATAGTAACTCTGAACGTGAACGGGCTTAATGACCCCATCAAAAGGCACAGGGTTTCAGACTGGATAAAAAAGCAGGACCCATCTATTTGCTGTCTACAAGAGACTCATTTTAGACAGAAGGACACCTACAACCTGAAAATAAAAGGTTGGAGAACCATTTACCATTCAAATGGTCCTCAAAAGAAAGCAGGGGTAGCCATCCTCATATCAGATAAATTAAAATTTACCCCGAAGACTATAGTGAGAGATGAAGAGGGACACTATCTCATACTCAAAGGATCTATCCAACAAGAGGACTTAACAATCCTCAACATATATGCCCCGAATGTGGGAGCTGCCAAATATTTAAACCAATTAATAACCAAACTGAAGAAATACTTTGATAATAATACACTTATACTTGGTGACTTCAATCTAGCTCTTTCTACCCTCGATAGGTCTTCTAAGCACAACATCTCCAAAGAAACGAGAGCTTTAAATGATACACTGGACCAGATGGATTTCACAGATATCTGCAGAACTTTACATCCAAACTCAACTGAATACACATTCTTCTCAAGTGCACATGGAACTTTCTCCAGAATAGACCACATACTGGGTCACAAATCGGGTCTGAACCGATACCAAAAGATCGGGATAGTCCCCTGTATGTTCTCAGACCATAATGCCTTGAAATTAGAACTTAATCACAACAAGAAGTTTGGAAGGACCACAAACACGTGGAGGTTAAGGACCATCCTGCTAAAAGATGAAAAGGTCAACCAGGAAATTAAGGAAGAATTAAAAAGATTCGTGGAAACTAATGAGAATGAAGATACAACCGTTCAAAATCTTTGGGATGCAGCAAAAGCAGTCCTGAGGGGGAAATACATCGCAATACAAGCATCCATTCAAAAACTGGAAAGAACTCAAATACAAAAGCTCACCTTACACATAAAGGAACTGGAGAAAAAGCAGCAAATGGACCCCACCCCCAGCAGAAGAAGACAGTTAATTAAAATTCGAGCAGAACTAAATGAAATCGAGACCAAAAGAACTGTGGAACAGATCAACAGAACCAGGAGTTGGTTCTTTCAAAGAATTAATAAGATAGATAAACCATTAGCCAACCTTATTCAAAAGAAGAGAGAGAAGACTCAAATTAATAAAATCATGAATGAGAAAGGAGAGATCACTACCAACACCAAGGAAATACAAACGATTTTAAAAACATATTATGAACAGCTATACTCCAATAAATTAGGCAATCTAGAAGAAATGGACGCATTCCTGGAAAGCCAGAAACTACCAAAACTGGAGCAGGAAGAAATAGAAAACCTGAACAGGCCAATAACCAGAGAGAAAATTGAAGCAGTCATCAAAAATCTCCCAAGACACAAGAGTCCAGGGCCAGATGGCTTCCCAGGGGAATTCTATCAAACGTTTAAAGAAGAAATCATACCTATTCTACTAAAGCTGTTTGGAAAGATAGAAAGAGATGGAGTACTTCCAAATTCGTTGTATGACTCCAGCATCACTTTAATTCCGAAACCGGACAAAGATCCCACCAAAAAGGAGAATTACAGACCAATATCCCTGATGGACATGGATGCAAAAATTCTCAACAAGATACTAGCCAATAGGATCCAACAATACATTAAGAAAATTATTCACCATGACCAAGTAGGATTTATCCCCGGGACACAAGGCTGGTTCAACACTCGTAAAACAATCAATGTGATTCATCATATCAGCAAGAGAAAAACCAAGAACCATATGATCCTCTCATTAGATGCAGAGAAAGCATTTGACAAAATACAGCATCCATTCCTGATCAAAACCCTTCAGAGTGTTGGGATAGAGGGAACTTTCCTTGACATCTTAAAAGCCATTTACGAAAAGCCCACAGCAAATATCATTCTCAATGGGGAAGCACTGGGAGCCTTTCCCCTAAGATCAGGAACAAGACAGGGATGTCCACTCTCACCACTGCTGTTCAACATAGTTCTGGAAATCCTCGCCTCAGCAATCAGACAACAAAAAGACATTAAAGGCATCCAAATTGGCAAAGAAGTCAAACTCTCCCTCTTCGCCGATGACATGATACTCTACATAGAAAACCCAAAAGCCTCCACCCCAAGATTGCCAGAACTCATACAGCAATTTGGTAGCGTGGCAGGATACAAAATCAATGCCCAGAAATCAATGGCATTTCTATACACTAACAGTGAGACTGGAAAGAGAAATTAAGGAGTCAATCCCATTTACAATTGCACCCAAAAGCATAAGATACCTAGGAATAAACCTAACCAAAGAGGTAAAAGGTCTATACCCTAAAAACTATAGAACACTTCTGAAAGAAATTGAGGAAGACACAAAGAGATGGAAAAATATTCCATGCTCATGGATTGGCAGAATTAATATTGTAAAAATGTCAATGTTACCCAGGGCAATTTACACGTTTAATGCAATCCCTATCAAAATACCCTGGACTTTCTTCAGAGAGTTAGAACAAATTATTTTAAGATTTGTGTTGAATCAGAAAAGACCCCAAATAGCCAGGGGAATTTTAAAAAAGAAAACCATAGCTGGGGGCATCACAATGCCAGATTTCAGGTTGTACTACAAAGCTGTGGTCATCAAGACAGTGTGGTACTGGCACAAAAACAGACACATAGATCAATGGAACAGAATAGAGAATCCAGAAGTGGACCCTGAACTGTATGGTCAACTAATATTCGATAAAGGAGGAAAGACTATCCATTGGAAGAAAGACAGTCTCTTCAATAAATGGTGTTGGGAAAATTGGACATCCACATGCAGAAGAATGAAACTGGACCACTCTCTTTCACCATACACAAAGATAAACTCAAAATGGATGAGAGATCTAAATGTGAGACAAGATTCCATCAAAATCCTAGAGGAGAACACAGGCAACACCCTTTTTGAACTTGGCCACAGTAATTTCTTGCAAGATACATCCACAAAGGCAAAAGAAACGAAAGCAAAAATGAACTATTGGGACTTCATCAAGATAAGAAGCTTTTGCACAGCAAAGGATACAGTCAACAAAACTAAAAGACAACCTACAGAATGGGAGAAGATATTTGCAAATGACATATCAGATAAAGGGCTAGTTTCCAAAATCTATAAAGAACTTATTAAACTCAACACCAAAGAAACAAACAATCCAATCATGAAATGGGCAAAAGACATGAAGAGAAATCTCACAGAGGAAGACATGGACATGGCCAACATGCACATGAGAAAATGCTCTGCATCACTTGCCATCAGGGAAATACAAATCAAAACCACAATGAGATACCACCTCACACCAGTGAGAATGGGGAAAATTAACAAGGCAGGAAACCACAAATGTTGGAGAGGATGCGGAGAAAAGGGAACCCTCTTACACTGTTGGTGGGAATGTGAACTGGTGCAGCCGCTCTGGAAAACTGTGTGGAGGTTCCTCAAAGAGTTAAAAATAGACCTGCCCTATGACCCAGCAATTGCGCTGTTGGGGATTTACCCCAAATATTCAGATGCAATGAAACGTTGGGACACCTGCACCCCAATGTTTCTATCAGCAATGGCCAGAATATCCAAACTGTGGAAGGAGCCTCGGTGTCCATCGAAAGATGAATGGATAAAGAAGATGTGGTTTATGTATACAATGGAATATTACTAGCAATTAGAAACGACAAATACCCACCATTTGCTTCAACGTGGATGGAACTGGAGGGTATTATGCTGAGTGAAATAAGTCAATCGGAGAAGGACAAACAGTGTATGTTCTCATTCATTTGGGGAATATAAATAATAGTGAAAGGGAATATAAAGGAAGGGAAAAGAAATGTTGGGAAATATCAGGAAGGGAGACAGAACATAAAGACTCCTATCTCTGGGAAACGAACTACGGGTGGTGGAATGGAGGAAGGTGGGTGTTGGAGGGGAATGGGTGACGGGCACTGAGGCGGACACTTGACGGGATGAGCACTGGGTGTTTTTCTGTATGTTCGTAAATTGAACACCAATGAAAATTAAAAAAAAAAGATCAAAATAATATTTCAGCTCTAGGATCTAGTATACTGTCACAGAAATAATGAAAATATCAAAAAAAAAAGTAAAATACTTGATTTCTAGGTGCGCAGTTTTTTACATTTTAACATCTGAAATTGAGATGTATCTTAAAATTAGGGTCTGATTTTAGAAATAGACACGTAATATACATTTATGTGAGATATATATATTATATATATATATATATGACAGAATTCATATGCTTAATGTTGAAATAGGTCTCAGAAGTCAGTAAGAAACATCTCAAAGATATACCCTGATTGGCCATTCACTAAAGGAGAAATAGACTTGTCTAACATTTGAAATGTTTTGCTTAATGCTGTAAGACGTGTGAATTTAGGTTATAATGACATGGCATTTTTCATTTATATACTGGCAGGAATTGTTTTAAAAAAATATGTTCATTGTTGCTGAGGGTGTGATGGAAAAGGTACGCTTATAGTAGATGGGAAGATAAATTGGAACAATTGTTTTAAAGGATCAGTTTGATAATATATCAAAGGCTTTCCCTGATATAATCTTTGACCTATAAATTCCTCTTTTTTGGAATATAAATAATGTCATGACAAGTATTTGGAGATTTAAAGACATTGACTCTAGCACTATTGTTTATATAGTGAATGCTCATATGTTAAGAAGAAGGTTGTGCATAAAGGTTCTGATACAGCTATGTTATCAGTATCCTGTGATCACTTAAAATCATGTTAATTGACATGGAAAAGACTTAATGCAGCATGCTGAGAAAATATGTTAACATAACTTACAGTCATCCTGATTGCTTTTAAAAATGTGTGCATAGGGCACCTCAGTGGTTGAGTGTGTGCCTTTGGCTTAGGTTGTGATCCCGGGGTCCTGGGATTGAGTCCTGCATTGCCCCCCCCACCCCCCCAGGGAGTCTGCTTCTCCCTCTGCCTATGTCTCTGCCTCTCTTTCTGTGTCTCTCATGAATAAATAAATAAAATCTTAAAAAAAAAAAAATGTGTGTATAAGTGCAGAAGTAGGTTGTAAGAGGATCATTGAAATTTTCTGGTGGGATGAAATTTTGTGTGTCCTGTATTTTCTTAATTAAGCAGGTTTTATTTTGTAGCATGAAATACATTTTTGAAAAGCAAAAAGTGAATCACTGCATTTTGCTGATGGAGCATTTTTACTTTTCTACTTTTAGATATATACTATTAATGAACTATTAAACAGATGTTAGAAAGTTGATATATCTACACACATTAAAAACTTCAACTTTAAAAAAATTGCTTTTGTTAAATATTTAGAGACATCCAGTAATCTGACATCTTTTAGTGTTCTAAACTGATAGAACCTCACTCTGAACAGTTAAACTGCGCTACACAAGAATATTTTTCATCAGAGAGTTGAAAGAGGAAGATTCTTGCCCTTGAAAGAAATAGATACAAATCAGCTATGTAATTATCTATATGTACCAAACATATCTCCATGACATCATGACCTCATATATATGTAAGAGGCAGTCTAAGAAATACTTAGCAGTTTTTATATTTATACCTTAGTTTGTATTAAATTAAAACTTGAATTGGGAGTACATTGTTAAATGACCTGTTTTTACATGAAACTTCTTAAATTTTCTAGGTGATAAAACAGGAACAAGACCAGAGTAAGTTTACAATTTAACTTTTAAAATATTTTCATTGAAGAATTTTATATATTAAATTATAGGCATATGGTATGGTTGTAAGTAAATGAAACTAGGCATTTAGAAGAAAAAATATTTGAATCAGTTTTTGTCTAAATTAAAATAAACATAAGCTCTGGAAAGATTTTGGAAGGTTAAATCTGTAGTTTTTAATCATTAGGAAAATTTATAACCAGTTCTTTCTAGAATGTTTTCTATCTAATTTTACATATATATACCTTTTATAAATAAATTACTATACTAGTACCATTTATTTTCTGATGATGGAGAAAAAAGCCTCCATATACATCATATGTGTAAAAATCACTATTTTTACTACTACTTATATTTTCTCACCTAATTTATATTACATTAAAAATACAACATATATAAATAAACGATCCAGTTCATACCTCCAAAACAACTTGTTTAACTCTATTATATGAATGAGGAAGCTGGAAGAGACTGAGGTTTGCCAAGTAGCAAATCTGTGACTGAAATTTATTTCATAATTACATTACAACATGTCAAGTTTCACTTATTCCTATCTCATTAAATATTTATGATTCTGTTAAGCTATTCCTAGGTTTCATTTTGTTGAACAAATTGAATTTATAAAGTAAAATATAATGAGCATCTTGTTACAGGAAATTTTATAGACTTTCTTTAATGAATGCTTTGATTTTTTTTAACTAAATATGTCAGTCATAGAATTTTTGAGGTGGGGGAACTTAGTTCAATATTAGTCTAATGTGCTGTATTTTCTAAGTTTTTCCTTAAACATTTGGTCAGATGCATTTATGTGCACTTGTGATAGATGCCAGTCTTTTTTAGAAAAACATCTCCCTCTCAGATGAATTGTTAAAGTTATTTTAAAGGTCAGGAAATACAGGGTTTTCTAATAAAGAGCTTTGGAATCACCTAAGAAAGCTATACATGGGGAATATTTGCTTTATTTTCTTCTCAACACATACTCTAGTGAAACTCAGCTGTCAGCTTTTTATACTGTTAATGCCTTTAATACATCTGTGGCTTTTTTCTTAGGGATAGTAAAGCACTGAAGGATGAAAATCTACCTCCTGTCATCTGCCAGGATGTTGAAAATCTCCAGTAAGTGTGAAATATAATTAGATAAGTCATATTGAAGAATAGTAGAATATATTTTAGGGGGAACATCGCTTCTTCCTCTTAAATATTTTAAGTTGGGTAAAAATTTCAATATTCCTATAAACTCAAGAGAAAACAGAATAACAGGAATTAAAATTTTGTTACTGTCATTCTGAAAAAAGCATGTGAACCATAGATGGATTTTTAATATTTCCTTCTGAAACACTAAGACTCTGACCAACCTATCATAAATGTACTTTTTTCCTGTGGGAAACCAATGGTGTATTTTTTTCTTAAAGTTCAATTTTATGTATCTTTTTAGGAAATTTGTGAAGGAACAAAAACAGGTACAAGAAGAAATTAGTAGAATGTCTTCAAAAGCCATGCTTAAAGTACAAGAAGATATTAAAGCTCTGAAGCAGCTTCTGTCACTGGCTGCCAGTGGATTACAGAGAAACACCCTCAATATTGACAAGTTGAAAATAGAAACTGCTCAGGTAAACTAACTTAGAATAATTTTATCATAGAGTTTCATTTTGTTTTTGTTTTATTCAAGTGGAAATCAGTCTTTTGTCAATTATAAGACAATACAGATAATGCTGTAAGAAAACTATAGTTTGTGTAGTTTTAAGTTGCTGTAATAGTAATAGTTACTGGTTTGTATTGAGTGCTTACTATTTATGAGGCAGTATTTTAAACAATTTATATTTATTAGTCCAGTTTAGTTTTCAGGACAGCTCTATGAAGTAGGGACTCTTTTCTTTGTTATATAAATAAGAAAATGGGCAGAGAACTTTGTTAGTAAATGGAAGAGCTTGGATTCAGACCCTGGTAATCCAGCTCTAGAGTTGATACTCTTAACTAGTTTGCTTCCTAAAAGTGCTTGTTGGCTAAATTGCTATATTACACAAGCTAGGCAGAAAAAGAGGTTTTTAAAATCTCTCAGCAATTAAATAAAAACTGTTTCGTGCTTTATAAATATTAAGTTCTGATGACTTGCTGGTATTAGATCTTAGTTAAAAATGTTAATGAGGTTCATGTTTTTTATCACTCATGTCTGTTTTTTTTTGTTTCCATTATGGTATAATATATGTATAATATATAGTTTTAATCTACATTGTTGGGAAAGAATGATGGTAGAAGATTTATTTTTGTTTTGTATTTCACAATTATAAAATATACTTGATCTGATCATGGCAGTTTAGAAATCTTTCCTTAAGTTTCCCTTCATCTGTTAATGAACTATGTGATATACCTTTTTCTTGTTTAAAGGTTTTACTTATTTATTCATGAGAGTCACAGAGAGAGAGGCAGTGACATAGGCAGAGGGAGAAGCAGGTTCCATGCAGGGAGCTGGATGTGGGACTTGATCCCAGGACTCCAGGATCACACCCTGAGCTGAAGGCAGACACTTAACTGCTGAGCCACCCAGGAGTCCCTGTGATATACCTTATTAAAGATATATTTGTTTATTTTAGAGAGAGAGAGAGAGAGATAGCACCAGTGGTAGAGAAGAGGCAGAGGCAGAGGGAGACGGAGAGAGAATCTCCAGCAGACTCCACACTCAGCAGGGAGCCCAATGCAGGGCTCTGTGTCTTGACTCTGAGGTCTTGACCTGAGCCAAAACCAAGAGTTGGGCACTTAACCAACTGTGCCACCTAGGCACTTCCATGATATTCCTTTTTAAAACATGGGCTTATGAGAGTGCTATGCTCTTCATAAATGAAGTGATAATTTAAAAAAAAAATTTTAAAGGTGCTTATATGTCCTTTTTTATTGAAATATGAGTGACATATAAAACTATGTTAGTTTCAGGTGTGCAGTGTTATGATACAATATTTGTATATATTGGAAAATGACCACAACTAATCTGGTTAACATCCACCACCATACTTATTTGGTTCCCCCTGAGATGAGAACTTTCAAGATCTACTGTTTTAGCAACTTGCAAATACGCAATACAGTATTATTAACCATAGTCACCATGCTATACATTTCATCCCCAGGACTGACTTGATTTTAAATTAGACATTTACCTGTGCTTATGAAAAGTCAACTATTAGAGAATACTGTGATATTTTTAATAAGAACATGTTCACTGAAGTAGCTATTCTAAACTCTGATGTTTCAACGGAATTAAAAGTCTTTATTGTCTACTCTCAGATTTCCTGGTTGCCTACAAACTCTTTAGTTAAATATGATTAAGATATTCTCCCTTGTTTCTTTTCCACTTATTCCTTCTGTATGCATCATCAGATATGTATGTATCATCTTTTTCGGAGGAAGGAAATGTTATGCTTTTATACAGTGAAGAATGCCAAGACTGATTAAACATTACACAGATTTATATAAATTATATGGGAAGGGTCATTAGCACGCTAATAGAGGAGGCAAATTCAAGAAAAAGAGTAATGTATGCTATAATGTGGTCCACTATAACTAGCGGTGGATGATTCTATTTATAAATATTTGTGGAATAACTTTTGTGTATCAGACTTGATACACAAACCCAACTCCAAAGACACTAAAAGACTAGGGTACAAATGAAATAATAAAAGATTGAGTGTAGTATAAAGATGGCAAATGAAGAAGAGGATGAGTCAAAGAAAATTTCCTTAAGAAAAAAGTCATCAAGGGACACCTGGGTGGCTCAGTGGTTGAGTGTCTGTCTTTGGCTCAGGGCGTGATTCCCAGGTCTGGGGATCAAGTTCCGCATTGGGCTCCCTGCGAGGAGCCTGCTTATCCCTTTGCCTGTGTCTCTGCCTCTCTCTCTCTGTGTCTCTCATGAATAAATAAATAAAATCTTAAAAAAAAAAAAAAAAAGAAAAAGTCATCTCAGTTTAGAAAATGTTATAGGTGATATCAAAGAAATTTGATCTAAGATTATTCTTATTTCTAATTCCAGGAATTAGTGCTCTACCCACAGTTTAGGGAATCATCAGTTCTGACTCCTTTAGTGAAGTAGTTATCAGTCTTCTTTTCATCTTGAAAACCTTTTAGGGGCACGTGGGTGGCTCAGTGGTTGAGCATCATCTACCTTCAGCTCAGGGAGTGACCCCCGGGGTCCTGGGACTGAGTCCAACATCAGACTACCCACAGGGAGTCTGCTTCTTTCTCTGCCTGTGTCTCTGCCTCTCTCTGTGTCTCTCATGAATAAATAAATAAAAATTTTTTAAAAACTCCATTTTGGGAAATACAGGCAGTTAATTCTGAGGAGCAGTGTTGTGACTGCAAAAACCAGAACTTTATGGAAGCAAAGTCTTTTAAATCATTTTTTGGTTACATGACTCGAGTTCAAATAAGAAGGGTATTTAAACTTCTTCTTTTTTGGGGTAGGGCAGGTGCCAGTAGTTTGTTGAGGTTATATTGCTGAGTCCTTGTAGTCAGTGAGCATTTTTAAGGATCTGTTATACACAGAGCATTTGAACAGAAGCATTTGGATCAAAAGACTTAAAATATACCGTAGAGAGAGTTATATTGGTTGGGTAACATGTTCCCGGGTACAAGGTATGATGATGATAGAGGCACAAAGGGCTAAGTGGGCACTTTTATCATCCATCCAGAGTAGGATACCTTTGTGGTGAATCTTGAACTTAATGAGTGTTCACCAGGCTGGTAGAAAGAATACCAAGCAGAGGCATGGAGCCATGAAATAGGCATGTTTGAGGATCTATAAGCAGTTTGGTATCATAGGAACACTGTTTATGAGTGTGGGCCTGGCAAGAGGTAGGCAGGGTTCAGAGTTAATAGTTCAGATCTTTTGGGGGCATTTGTCCTGAAGTCAGGTAGGCTGGAAGACTGAGATGCCGAATGAAAAGGAAGTGGAAAAAACAGAGACTGTTAGGGATTTAGTTTGCAGTAAAATGAGGGTAAGAGGTTGCTGCAGGAAATATAAAGTAAGGTACTTTTTTTCCCCCTCTAAATAAAGGAACTTAAACAGAGGTTGAAAATCACTGAGGTAATAGGAACGTGGGATGTAAGGTAGTAAAAGCAGAGTATTGGTCTTGAAAAACCACTGGCTAAAAGATAGGGTTGGCATTGAGGAATGGTAGAAGGCAATATAAGAATGGTTAAGTTTGTAAGTTTTAAAATTCCATGTAGTCTCAGGTCTTCCAGCTACATGAGTCTGGACAAGTTACCTCATGTCCTTGTAAGATCCCCTCTTCGTTGGTTAAAAGGGAGACATGTACCTTATAAGTTTGTTATTGAAGATGAACCATGATACAGTACACATAATGCCTTAAGTATAGTGCTTGATACCTAGTGAGTTACAGAATGTTAACTGCTGCTGCATTGCTTTTTTAAAATAGCATTTTCTATATTTGTGTATTAAAGATTTTTAAATGATAGCATCTTTTGCTATAGATGAATTAATAAATTTCACAGAAGTCCATTACAATAGATCAGCAGCTCATTATAAATTTATCATAAAGTTTGTTAAAGGTTTACTTTGTCTTGGAAAGAGATTTTAGCAACTTGTAAAGCAGGTTAAATATAGCATGTTCTTCTAATAGCATAGAGTGGCATTGAAGTTTCAGTCCAGAGAAAATTGGTATTTTTAAACTAATATTTAACCGGTCTTTTTTTTTTTTTTCTTCTTCTCTTTTTTAAACCTCTGATCTATTATTAGGAGTTAAAGAATGCTGAAATCGCTTTAAGGACCCAGAAAACACCACCTGGACTCCAACATGAAAACACAGCTCCTGCTGAGTAAGTTACTGGATTTTCTCACTTTAAGAAAGCAAAACAGTACAGTACACTGGCTAAGAATTTTTAGTTTACTCTGTAGCAAGCCTGGGTTGAGTAGCACTTGACCTGGATTCCTCCATTTAATTCTCATAATAACCATAAGAAGACATTTCATTACTTTCATTTTATTGGATGGTAAATGACAGCTAAAATTTGGGCTTTTAATCACTATTATGCAGTTGTACCTTATTTACCTGTTATGTACAGGGCCTATTCCACTGTATGAGATTCTGCAGGTAGTAGAACTTATGTTTTTATCAATAAGGATTTTTTAATTGAAAACATTTTTTATAATGGTCTCTTTCTTAAATAGGGCGTTGTAGAAATAGTTTAACACTTAAATTGCATAGTTTCAGTCACATAGATAATAAATTTTCAGGAAGAGTAATCAGAAAATGTAGATAAGTTGAAATTTAAAAAAATCCACCTGCATTCTTGTCACTTAGATTGTGTATTTGTACGGTTGCCATGTGATCTCTGTCTTGTCTCTTTTCTTTATATCCTTTTTGTGTTGCTAGAGCTGATAATAGCTTATATTTATCAGATGCTTACCATATGCCAAGCGATGTGCTTAGCACTTTACGTGCTTTATCTCATTTTCCACAAAACCTCTACAGCTGTTATTCCAGTCTTACAGATGAGGAGCCTGAGGCATGAAGAGGTGAAACTCTGAGCTTGTGAGTGATACGGGTCTGACTCCTGGTCCCTCACGTTCTTTTTTCTTTTAACTTTTTTATTATGCTATAATTTCAGTTTTATTTTTTTTTAATGTTTTTTTAATTTTTATTTATTTATGATAGTCACATAGAGAGAGAGAGAGAGAGGGCAGAGACACAGGCAGAGAGAGAAGCAGGCTCCATGCACCGGGAGCCCGACGTGGGACTCGATCCCGGGTCTCCAGGATCGCGCCCTGGGCCAAAGGCAGGTGCTAAACCGCTGCGCCACCCAGGGATCCCTGTAATTTCAGTTTTATAGAGAAGTTTCAAGAATAAAACAAAGAAGGGGTACCTGGGTGGCTCAGTGGTTAAGTGTCTACCTTTGGCTCAGGTCGTGACCCTGGGGTCCTAGGATCGAGTCCCACATCAGGCTCCCTGCAGGGACCGACCCTGCTTCTCCCTCTGCCTATGTCTCTGCCTTTCTCTCTGTCTCTCGTGAATAAATAAAATCTTTTTTTTAAAAAAAGTATTAAACAAAGAATTCCCGTATATCTTTTATCCAGTTTCCTTACATGTTAATAATATTTTTACAATACTTATTTTGTTTTCTGCTCTCTATATGTATATACATATTTTCTCCCTAAATAGTTTGAGTTATTTGCAGACATGATGCCTTTTATGCTAAAGTGCTTCAGTGTGTATTTCTTAAATATAATAATCTGTTACATAACCACAGTTGATCAAAATCAGGAAATTAACAAGGACAGTGATACTCTTATCTTTTTCAGATTAGCACGGTCTGTGCTTCCTCACTGGACTTCCTCTAGTATTTTATCCCTCTGTCTTGTTCTCCATGCTATCATCAGAGCTAGTTTTGAAATGGGATGAATTGTTTGATTTTCCACTACAAGAAGCTTTCATAGTTCTCCATTTCTTATAGGATAACATTCAGCATACTTTGCATGCTATTCAAGGTTTCTTTTCTTTCTGGCATTCTCTGGTTACATTTATCAGAATAGTGTAATAGTATTGCATCCTCTTTCTATAGACACTATAGTGTTTTCAGAATATAAGAACCGTAAGTAATTGCTTGTAAAATCTGGTTGACAATTGCACTTTTTAAAAATACTTTTTATTTTGAACTTATTTTAGACTTACAGGAAATTTGAAAAATTATAGTACAAAGAATTTCCTTATATCCCTTCCCTTAACGTTAACAAACTGTGTAACCACAGTATAATTATCAAAGATAGGAAATTAACATAGGCGTGATATTATTAACCAAGTTACAGAACTTATTTGAATTTTATTGATTTTTTTCATTAACGTGCTTTTTCTTTTCCAGGATCCAATCTTTTCCACTACTGTACTTCTTCCATTCCAGAATCCTATTCATTTTGCATTTAGTTGTTATTTCTCCTTTATCTCTCCCAGTTTCTAACAGTTATTTGGTCTTTGTCTTTCATGACCCTGATATCTTGAAGAGTATAAAGTTACTTTGTAGATTATCTCTTCATAGAGATTTTTCGCAATTGAGATAAGGATGTGCGTCTTTTTGATACCTTGATAATTTACAAGTTTTCATTTTGGTATTTGGAATGTAAGGAAAATACTAGTTTTAAAACTTTGATCTGACTTTGTAAATGTTTTCGTATAGCTACTTCAGAATCTTGGTTCAGCAGTTTGAGGTACAGCTTCAGCAGTACAGACAGCAGATTGAAGAACTAGAAAACCATCTTGCCACTCAAGCAAATAACTCACATATAACCCCTCAAGGTAACGTGCTTTCTGTGGTGATTTTTTTTTTTCTTTTTTTGGATAGCATTATTTTTTGGTGAGAGAGGTTAAGGTGTTATTAATAATAGATATTCTACATAACTATTAGTAGTTGTCTTAAGCTGCCATAAGAAAATTTCCTTAAGGCCTTGAATAGATCTTTATTCTCTGTAAATAGAAAATGCTTTATTATGAACTGTTACAGAAGTCTCAGGGCCTTCTCCCTCCCTTTCCCTGATAACTGATGCAGGCACACTGCTCTCCGTTTGCTCACTGTTCTGTCTTCTCTTATTCATGCAAATATTTATTTAGTTTTTTCCTCCTATACTTTAAACTATACCAAAAATTTGACTCAAGTAATAGAAAAATAATACTGATTGTTACATATATATATTTGTGTGATAATATAATTTTCTTTTATAGATTTGTCAATGGCTATGCAGAAAATTTATCAAACATTTGTAGCTTTAGCTGCACAACTTCAGTCTATTCATGAAAATGTAAAGGTAAGTTCATTATCAGTTCACATATCTGTATATCTAGACCCAAGTGAAGTATTTATTTGTGGGGCACAGCATTCATGCTTATTATGAAAAAGACTAAAAGTAAAATAATCTGCAATCATGCTCAGACACAATCACAGATTTTTTTTTTTTAAAGATCCAGGTGTTCTATGCATTCAGCTCTTTTAACTTTTTTCGGTTTATTGTTGTAAATAGTTTTCTGTGTTAATACACGTTTCTTCAACATTTTTAGTAGTTAATGTAGCATTTCATTGTATATGTGCATAGATAGTTTATTTAACCCATCCTCTTTTTTTTGGCCATTTAGGTTTCCATCTTTACCACTGTAAGCAGCACTACAGAAAATAAACATTCTTAGTAGCAAAAGCATTTTGCACTGCTCTAATTTTATATATGTTTTAAATACGTATTAGTCATCAAATGCTTACAAGCATTTTTATCAAATTTTCCTGAAATGTAAAGGTATATAATAAATATTACTTTAGTTTTTTTAAAGGGATAAAGAGGATTCCCTGTTGTCTCACAGACTCACAGATGAGTCTTGTGTTGTACGGATTTTTTTCTCAATTACTATTATGAAAGTTTTCAAATATACATTCACAAAAAAGTAGGGTACTATTGTAATGAATGCCCACATACTCATCATTCAGCTTCAACTATTATCAAGACCCTGCTGGTCTTAACTTTATCCATCTTCTACACAGAGATGCTAGAATATCTTAAAGCAAATTCCAGACATGTCATTTCTAAGTACCCATGCTATTTTTTAATTTTTTTTTAAAGATTTTATTTATTTATTCATGAGAGACCGAGAGAGAGGCAGAGACATAGGAGAAGAGGTAGGTGGTAGACCGATGCGGGACTTGATCCCCGGGATCGTGCCCTGAGCCGAAGGCATACCCTCAACTACTGAGCCACCCAGGCGTCCTATACATGTTTTTTTAATCGCAGTTTCTCCTCTCTGATTTGAAAACTACCTTTTTCAGTAACATGACCATAAAACAGTGGGACAGATTCACACAAAATCACCTCTGATCATGTTGGATAAGCTTTACATGACAATTTGACCTACTCTTTTTTTTTTTTCTGGAATTTACATTCCTGAGAACCAAAGGATGTTTTGTGATCAGATTGACTATGTTGCCAATTATTTTCAGCTGCTTTTAGTGAGCAAACTAATTTCTGGACTCAATCGCTAATAAAAATTTTACAAGAGGTGGTTTTTATTTTTGTTTCTTGTGTATTGTTTTTCATGAGATAATCTCCTAAAATTGGCTTAAACCACCTGAGCCAGCCTGTCTTTAGTGACATTAACAAAATTGGACATTTTATCAGTAATTATACAAATTGTGGCTGAGGTCAGTTTTTTGTTTTGTTTTGTTTTCCCTTAAACCAGTTGTGTTTCAAGTCTCTTGGGCAGGTCATTATTTTCTAGTATCTGAAGTAGAATGGATATTTGTAGGCTGTTATGTCACATTGCATGGGTATGTGCATTTAATTGTACAGAGAAAAGGGAGGATGGATTAGGGGAGATCAATTTTAATATAATTCATTCTTGTGATATCACATTCCCTACTACTGACTGTATATCCCACGGTTTTCAGTTCTTGGCAGGCCTGCTTCAATATGTTAGGAAAGTTTGGAACCGGAACATCAAATACACACAAAAGGGGTTGATAACATTTAAATATTGTAAATAACAGTAAGATTTCTAAATGTTCTACCTGTTAAGACCAAAAAAGATTAATGTTTATTAATTTCTGTTGAGAATGGTAGGGAGTCTGAGAATTCTACATCTCTTTAAAAATTTGTTTAAAACTGATCTAAATTAGATTAAACCTTTAATGAAAGTTATTTAGTAATTCTGATATGAGGTAGAATCATTCCTATTAATTGCCTTAATCCATGCAGATTTTGCACTAGGTGAACCGGCCCACCTTATGAACTTGGTAATTTCTCTTTCTTACTCTGAAATTATAAACTCACTCACTTCCCCTCTATGTCCCCCCTCCCCCCGGTTTGGTTACACAAGCTCAACATGAGTCATTCTCATTGTAAAAGAGGCAGATCATATTGATAAAGTAAAAGCTGTCTTTATACCCCCAAGCCCTCTCTACTAAGTTAACCTCTTATTTTAACCTGTGTCACCCAGGCCTTTTAAAGAAGACATTTAACAAATATAGATTTAGTACATGTTTCTAGCTTTTTGAATCTGAAAGTGCCCAAAAGGTCGAACACTGGAGGGGGAAATGTGAAAAACTGGAATATTGAAACTGGAATTTTATTATTTATTATTTTTTATTTTTTTTGAAACTGGAATTTTAGATACTACTTTGCTTGATTAAAAGCTGAGCTAACTCATTTTAAAGAGGGCCTCATGAGTGGGGCACTTGACAGGATGGGCACTGGGTGTTATTCTGTATGTTGGCAAATTGAACACCAATAAAAAGAAATTTATTATTAAAAATAAAAATAAAGAGGGCCTCATGAAGCCAGAATATATTAGGCAATTTATTGTAAAGACATGACAAAAATAGGGAAGAAAATACTCAAAGAGAATAATAGAGCTTGCACACGTCATTTCCCACACCACGCATCACTAGCACTTTGATTTGCACTTTAGGGCAAATGTTTAATATTGGCAATATTGTCAGTGTCTTTCATCTGTCTGCTTACCTCCTTACTTCCTAGTTAGATTATTCGTATATTACCAAAGTCAACAGAACTTCTTAACCTCTTTTTTCTCTCCTTTAGGTGCTAAAGGAACAGTACCTTGGCTACAGGAAAATGTTCTTGGGAGATGCTGTAGATGTATTTGAAGCCAGGCGAGCAGAAGCCAAGAAGTGGCAGAATGCGCCCAGAGTTACTACTGGGCCCACCCCTTTCAGCAACATGCCAAATGCAGCAGCCGTTGCCATGGCTGCAACACTTACACAGCAGCAACAGCCTGCTACAGGTCTGAATGCATTCAAGTTATAGCTTCTTACTGTTCAAATGCAGAACATTGATGTGCATTTTTAAAAGTCTTCCTTTTGTGTTAGCACTAAAGAAATTTCTATGAGTAGCTGTTCCAATACAATCTAAAAATTGTGATGGACACAATTATAAACATACCTGATAAAAAATGCAGGGTAGTCTTAGCAATAATTATACATCAAGTAGATACTGAATATTGTGAATTACTTAATGTTATTTGCTGTATTGCTATAAATGCCCTTTAGAACATGGTGTTTCACTACCGAATTACATTTAAGAATATTAGATTCTAAAATTGTGATTGTATCATTTATTGTTTTAAAAGTCAGAGATAATGCAGCCATACATTGCATTTTTCATATATGATACTGATAGATGGTGCATTCTCCTTTCCTCATACATAATGATTACAGAGTACCCCACATCTAGGATGAAGTACATTGTTACGACTGAAGGCGTGTTGAAGATGAGTTGGTTGTTTTTATGCATCATGACTGAAATCAGAAGGCAGGTCCTCTTAACCAAATTTGGAAGAAAGTACATACTAGAATTCTTTGTACCTTTTCAGAATGAACAGAACAGTAGCAAGAGCAGGAAAAAGATGTTTTGAGATGTTCTGGATTGCATATTAAGTATGAACTGGGAAGCTGGGCAGATGATGAAAATAATTAATGAGATATGGGAAAGCAGATAATTTCAGTCCTTGGTTTAATTCCACTACTAATGGGAGAAACATTTTTATGGTCTAGTTCTGCAGTGTGGAGTTTGGTCCTATGTCTTTTGAAGATTATTGTCTTTACTCCTCCAGTCTCTTTTTTTGTCAGGCTTGAAGTAGGACGTAGAAAATATAGTCTTAATGGATATTGACTTTTCTTTTTACTTTACTCGTTCATAATTTTTGAGTAATGCTTATTATTATCCTATAGCATGTGTCTTTCTGAAAGTTCCATATAGTCCAATAGTAAATTATAGTACAAAAAGAGTATTGTATTCAGGCTGCCTCTACTAGGGAAGCATTCTCTGGTTTTCATTACTGGCAGTTTAAAAATTGTTCTTCACATTTGGAGATGACAGAATTGACTTACCATCAGTGAATGGCTGATGATTGGTTTATGCCAAACCGTCCACATTCCATGGCTGGATCCATGTGAATAGTGGCTCACAGTGGCACTATATAGTAGTTCTCTAGCTGGCTGGAGTGTAGGATTCATTCTCAAGTTATGGAGGGAAAAAAGTCAGTATGTGGCTGATTGCTGTCAAGTCAGTATAGGAATCAGCCCCGTAATAATTAGGATTATCAGTTCTCATGATTATTTAGCTAACGAAACCAACATAGTACTGATTTACTTTTTGGAGCCTGTATTAATCCTAAAATAGATCAAATAAGCATGGGTTTTAGTAGTGTGTTCTTTAAAACTTAAGAGATTTCCGTTTTAATAAATACAACTTGAGAAAGGTCAGTTATGTAAAATGTCATAGTATAAATGAATTCTCTTCTGTGGTGTATAACTAAATTTAAAGCCAAACCACTTGTCAGCGTTGTTGTTCTTAATTCTTTTATGTAGAGAGTTTTGAGAGGTCATGCATTTTGGACTCATGAACATATGAAGATATATGTTCATTCTATAAATACAAGTGAGTGCTTACTATGTGCTAGGCTCCAAGGATACAGACGTAAACAATACGAGTGGAGTATGGTGTTTGCTTTCTGTGGTGGTGGAGAATGTTAGCTTAATTTTGAGGAATCATCTTGAGGAGGCTTTGTTCATTTAATTTTATTTGTGACTTTTGCCAGGCTCCAGGGAAACTTGACTGCTTTCTAATGTTCCCCACAATTTTGAAGCCTACAATAAGGCTTCCTGATTGGCTGGCAGGGATTATAATTTATCAGGCTAAACAGTCTTACAGTGTTTTCATTTTGAGTTGTGTGGATTTTTAGAACTGAGAAGCTAAACAATAGTAATAACAGTTTTGTATTATGTCTTCTCTTTTTCCTTTTATTTCTTTGAGGTCCTCCCCAGTTCCATAGTGCATTCCTTTATGCATCTGATAGGATGTTAGTTATTCCAGTCATGTCACCACTACAGTGAGATGGATGAGGTCTCTTAGATGCATTCTGATTTCATGAGTTACAGCCTGTTGAGAAATTACTGCATTGTGCTTTGTACTCAGTGATTGTTTAGGTCCTGCAACTTTGAGGACATTTTTTCTTTTTAAGTGTCAGTAACAAATTTTAAAGACCATCTAGATTTAGTTAGGTAAAGCATATGTGCTGTTTTTATACATCACTGTTGATCTGTGCAAGATTTGAGTTGTCAGGGGTTTTTTCTTTAGGTTGCATATGGGTTCTTCACTAATGTAAAAAGTGCAGATAGCTTCTTAGGCTGCTACCTTCTGAAGGTGGTTTCTGCGTAGTCTTGAAGGTGGAAGTATGGATTGAAGTGACTTCTTAACTTTTCTTTGGTGTTTTTTAATGAAAAAAATATATAATAGAGATTAGGCCTGCATGATTTATCATTATTGCTTCTGAAGACTGAAGAGAATTGATGAAAAACCAGCAGGCCAATTACATATCAAATAAGCATCAGTACATGGGTAAATGAAATATTAGTAGATCTTGAGTATACTTGTCCATCAGTGCTTTTGAAGCCTCTTAAAAAGCTTAAGACAATTACATTAGGATTATCAATATAATTTTAACTTAGGATAGATTGTTTTAAGCTAATGTACTGGGATTAAGTTTTGCTGTTGTGTTTTGACACTTTTAAAAGTTCTTAATGTTTACATAATAAGACTATTCTCATGTGACTTAGCTGCTATTTTTAAGGAGAGCTGAGACATTTTGTTAGGAATTTCTAATTTCTAGCTTTTAGTGTAGGTTTGAACATTTAAGATGTAGTGTTAAGTAGGAAATTTTAAGTATTTCATTTTAGTTTCTTGTAGTTTTGTGGTTTTGTTGTATTAAACAACCAAAGGAACATTCCCCATTAAATCAGTAAGTAAAAATTTTCAAATTGGGGAAAAAAGGCATTTTTTTGTTTCTAAGAAAAATTATTTTTAAAATATGACTTAGGAATAATCATACTAATTACATTAGGTATTTTGAGTAATTGAAAATTATTTAAAAATTTTAGCACTTTAGTCCTTTTCCTGTGAATGCAGTTTTACTTTTAAGAAAGTAGAATTTATTCTGGAAAATATGAATTACAGTGCTAAACTTGATTTTGTTGTGTGTGAATATATTATACGGTAACTTTTGTAAAATGTTACTCTACATGAAGATTTCACTTTAGGCAATTATTGGGATATATTACTACTAACTAGGTTTTATTTATGGAACTAAGCCTCTCATTGAATGACTATTCAGATTCTGAAACAGATTTCTTGAATTGTTTACGTGACTTTTGCCTGAAGGATTTAGATTCTGCTTTCTAATAGTGAAACTAATTTATATGGTGGCCAGAGTGTAATATATGCTAATACTTTGGCATGGGAGATATTTATCATGAGTTTTTAATATTAAAAAATGTTATACATTTGCCTACTAGTTTTATAAATGATGTTGCCTTCAGAATTTGTGTGAAGGTACAAAACTCAAAGTAATCATGTACCTGTTGTGCAATGGAAAGTCTTGTCATTGTCAGAGTTCTTGATTACCTATATCCTGAATATTGATGATTAGGGTTACTCTTAAAAACAGACCCACACACAACAAAAAGCATGTTATTTGAGTAACTCTTATGACTTGTAGGGTTGAGGGCTGTGGTGTGCATTATTCTTTAGGGTCTTCCACCAGCAGTGCCTCCTATTAACATGTGACACTTAAGTCTCTCAGTGTTAAAGAAACTGGACGTGTGTTTTCTATGTATTATTTTTGTTCAAAATAAGAGAGTAATATGCTTAGTTTCTTTTTCCTATAGTAACATTTTACAAAAGAGCTGCTAGGCAGGTATTTTATTCTCAAATTAATCTCAAACTGGATGTAAAAATTTAAATCCTTTTTTAATTTATTTTTTAATAATAGTATAAGAACTCCGGCTGCTATTAGTTCTTATTCTTTATTTTCTGGGTAGAAGCTATTTGAAAAGTCCAGTTTCTGTCCCAGTGTAGCAAAATGCAGTTTCCTCAGTTTTCTTTTTCTTTTTTTAATGCTTTATAATTTTACACTACCTTTTGAATATACAAACCTCATTCTTCATTAAACAACTTGAAGGCTTTGATTTTTTTTTTTTTGAAAATTTTAAATTTCAATCTGTATATTACTTTGGCTGTTCCCTCAACTTTGAGATGCACTGATCACTGTGCTTGAAAAAGACAAGACTGAAGATTGTACTATGAAATTTATTGAATAATTTTCATAAATTATTTATCAAATGAGAGATTTTTAGATTTTTGTATTCTGCTTAGTTAAAAAAAAGTAGTTAAAAAGAGAGGCTAGTAAGTTTGATGCTATTCTTGCCAAACAAACTCAGCCAAAATCTTTAAAGTAACAAATGGGAAAAAGGATGACTAATTGTTCTGCATCTGAGTACGTTTTCCAAAATGTTGGAAAGAAACTTCTGAATTGAAATCTTGAATGTATTGAATCTGTCAAGGTACACAGCGGTGCCTTTGTAAATGTTCATTATCTATCTTATTTAATCAGGTGATAAGTGGTGTAATGTAGCAGAGCTTAATAATAGAACTCAATTATCACTTTTTGTGAACAAGTTGGAATTGTCATGTTACTGTGTAATTGATTTGCTTTAAAATGAACAATAAATTTAATAAAATAAAACATTGTCTTGTTTTTTATCTATTTATTGTATATATCATTTATATTTCATATAAAAAAGTGATGCCTAGTTTTTTGGTACTTACTCTTATGAAGTAACATGATAGTTTTGCCATGTTAGTGTCAGTCTCTTTGATCAGTTGAGACTTGACTCTAACGGTAAGGAGCTTGTTTTAAAAACAGAAAAAAAAAAACCTTTACTAATTACACCAAGTAATTTTATCAGAAAACAAGTGGGGAGAGCTAAAACCATCCTAGAAATAAAATTAAAAGAATTATAATTTACAATACATTAAAGATTTCAAATTATTTAGTAGGTTAAACTAACAATCATTTTTCAATGTGGTAAGCCTCTTAATTGTATGGCGTGAACAAGTCACTTAAAAACAATTTTTTTTTTTTGATAGGTAAATCCATTGGAATAGATAAATCAGTCTGGGGAGACATCCTGAAAACTGAATTTTAGCAAATAGAATTTGTCAAAATTAATCACTGTTTATTTAAAAAATAATTTCATAAAGAAACTTTAATCTTGAAAGAGTAAGGCAAATTTGTTTTTTTTTCCCCCCCGTTTTGTTTTGTTTTGTTTTTGTTTTTGTTTTGTTTTGTTTTGTTTTTTTGTTATACCAGGGCCACAGCCATCTCTGGGAGTTAGTTTTGGAACGCCATTCGGCTCAGGTATTGGCACTGGCTTGCAATCAAGTGGCTTAGGTTCTTCAAACCTTGGAGGTACACTTTCATTTTTCTAATATTGCATTGGACTATTATACATTTGAATTGATACTAGCCTGTAAAAAAATTCTAAGAAGCTCTGCTACTTTGGAAGTTAAGGTTCCACCTGACAAAAGCAGTTCTACAAACATAATCCATGCTTTCTAGTATTAGATTTAGAACTTAAAAAAATCATTTCATCTTCGGTGAATAGTAAATATAAAAGAGTAGTAAGATTAACCGGTAGGGATGTTCATATTTTCAGAGCAATATGCTAAAATGTGAACTTGAAAATTACTTAGTTTTAATAAATTTAATTAACTTTAAAAAATCAGTAGTCTTAATAACATCAGTTTGGAGTCCAAACGACTTCTGGACATACATCCTAATCATTATCTTCTTTTTCTGTAAATGAACACTTTAAATGGGGAAATAATTTTATTATAATTGAACAGCTCAGCTTCTGTCTTTTCCTGAGCATTTTGGGCATATTTGCCTTTATGCATACTTGTATATTTAGTGATGAATAGTTTTATAAGTTAATTCTAACTAGTAAGGTAAGTGTTCTATAAGTCGTCATGTTAAGTAAAAACATATTCACAATTCTTTGCTATGGGTATTTGAAAGAGTGTACTGTGGCAAGTGTATTGTCATATAATGAATAAAGTTCCTTTATTTCCACTAAAATGTATCATCATAAGAGAAGCCTGTGAGCAATCAAGATTACTTAATGTAGTAAATTCTTTTGGAATTACTAGAATTATGGCAGACAGCATATTTCCTATGATCTATAATCCAATTTGCCATTACATATCTTAGCTTTATAAGCCATCATACTATCAAACTCAGTATTTTAGATAATCTGTTGCAGAGTAGCCTAAGAAGAATTGAATTTTATTTTTAGAGCACCTGACTTTTAAGAGAATGGAAACAGGTCTTTACTTATTAGAATCACCTCTTTTATATAATGAAATATATTTATTTAAATTGTGACTATAGTATTAGAAAAATCATGATGATCCCACTCTAATTTTCTCAATTGTAATATCAGCTGGTATATGATAGAAGTCTACCGTTAACTGAGTATATTTAACATGATTGTGTTGTAATAATGCAGTTTTTCAATGGTAAAGGTTTGTAAGTGAAAATGTTTTGGTAAAAAGCAGAATAAAGTTTTACCTTATGGTACTTGGTGTTTAAGTTGTTGTGCATGTCATACTTTTTTTATAAATTTAGTTAGCTTTTTTTTCCCCCCCAAAATGAAATATACCTAAGTAGATATGTTTATACCTGTTTGACTAACATCATATTCGAATGATCACTAACATTTCTAGTCCATTTGGGAGAGAAAATACTAATATGATCTTGTTTCTCTATGGCTTTGTTCTTTAAAAATTGTTGATGGGTCATAAATTTAGTCTAAATACATAAAAATGTTTATTTCAGATTAACCTGATTCTTCCAAAAGTCTGCAAAAGAGTAAATAGATTTCTGTAATAGCACTATATTTATTAGACCTTTGATAATTTTAGGTTTTACTTGTCAGTATCCTTTAACCTGTGTTTTACATACCATTGTATATTTCTCTATTACCCTTCCACTAGGATTTGGAACTAGCTCTGGTTTTGGATGCAGCACCACAGGGGCCTCCACATTTGGATTTGGAACAACAAATAAACCCTCAGGAAGTCTTAGTGCAGGTTTGTGTGTTTTTGGCCTGAATTTCAGGCAAATTTAAAGATGCAAATTATTTAATTTAAAAATATAAGTATTGTTATTTCCAGTATCCAAAAACAATCCCTGATTCAGTTTCTATCCCCTGAATGAAGCATGCAAGCCTAACAAATCATACAGTTTTCTCTCTCTTATAAACTAAAAAGTCAGATTGGTGAAATATTTCTAACAAGACTTATTAGTTTGATATAATAAGTTATCATTTAACTAAGTAGAGATTCTTTTAAACCCAAAGACTAGTGTCATGGTTAAACAAGTCTCTTCATTATTACAAAAATGAACCCATCATAAAGGTTTTAATCCAGTCTTTATCATTTTTTATTTAGGAAAATAATTTCTCTCCCAAAGAGATGTTTAGTTATCAGTTCCTTTGGTTTTTAAGAATGCCAGTATTAGAGATGATGATTGATTGGATTCTTTGTTCATTTGGAATAGATATGTAATCTTTTGTTCTAGTAGAAAATTCTAAATTTCTTCTCCATTTTCTCTATATGTATAAATAATGGCTTTTTTTTTTTTTAACATGCAGTGCTTAGGGATAAATAGCATGTCTAAAATAATGACATATAATACATTTAAAATTATGTTTAAATTGACGGAATTTTAAGGAAATTCCATTTAATGTTAAGTGGTATTTAAAATCAACAGTTCCAAAAGAGTAAGATAAGAGCATTCACTGGTATGAGGAAGTAGGCAGTGATAGTACTTGATCTTATTGATGCAGGGGTTCTTACGAAATCAGAACAATTGGTACTACTCTTTCATGTGTTCATTGACCTGAAAATTGTGGGTTAAGGCCTTCTTAGAGGATTTAGGATTATAGAAATGGGTCCAAAGGTTGTGAAGTCTCTCTTCTAACTGTTAATAATATGTTTTAGAGGGGCTGAAGGAGGAAGGCACCGCGACATATTTAATTAACAGGAAAGTATCTGGCAACTTGAAGTTTTCTGTAGAGTTCAGATATTTGTGCTCAGGTTTCTCTTTGGGCCTGGATCACTAAACTTCTGTCTTTAAAGGTGCCTCTTAGTTGTTTGCTAAATTATTTTCCTGTAAGATTCCATGTTACAAATTTAGGGTTCTAAGATATTTGCTATTTTTATAAATTATATATTCTTTTAGCTAGAAATTTACCTCTCTTCCCCATTTTTTATATTTGTTTTTGTGATTTAATTTCTGATATGAATATTTTCTTCCCTAAACATAAGGCTTTGGCAGCTCAAGTACATCTGGGTTTAACTTCAGCAATCCTGGCATCACGGCGTCAGCTGGTTTGACATTTGGGGTGTCCAATCCTGCCTCTGCAGGTTTTGGAACAGGAGGACAACTCCTTCAGTTGAAGAAACCTCCAGCTGGAAACAAAAGAGGAAAAAGATAAACATATGGGTGGATGTGGTTGAGAGAATTCATAGCAGCATCGTTCATTCTATGAGTCTATTTTTCTAAAATCGATGCAGTAATTAAATTGCATCCCAGGAGATTTATAAAGTTTTGATATTTTTCCCTACTCTGGAATCTGAACTTTGTTCTTATTTGCCATGCTAAACATCTTTTTTCTTGTGAATTTGAAACCCAGTTGTGTATTTTTCATTATTTTGATTGTCAGTGTAAGAATTGTTCTGATTACATCACTAATTAGTAAAACCTATTTAACCTAGTGTCATAGCAATGTTTTTGTTGATAAGGTTTACATGATGTGAATATATGCACATTTGTTTCTTATACAGATGGTATGAACTTTAAGTCCTATACTAGAATCAGTTTGTTCCTTGATAAAGGCCTTTTGAACTACACTGCAGGGCATCTTGTGAATACATATGTAAATATATACAGAATAATACACACAGTTGTGTGTTCATATAAAATATATATTTACAGACCTACAACTTTTGCCTCAGAATTTTTTCCCTTTTCTAAGGGTATTCTATTTTTCACCTTTTAAGCTTCAAATCCTCAGTGCTTGTAGAACGATGAGCTAGAGGTATCAGGTCATTGCAGTTATTTGCTTAAAGACTTAATGAAATAATTACTGGTGTAAATATTTGACCAACTCTGCTTCATTGCCCCCAGTCTTTTTCATTTTTGTTTCCACCTTAACCTTTAGCAGCTACTCTGAATGAAGAGTGCTGTAAGAATCATCAAATAGACTTTAACAACTTTTATTATCCATATACCCTCATTACGCCTATATGAGATGTTTTCTCATATTGAGCTGAACCTTCAAGAGCATATTTGAACTCCAGACTGGTGTCTGGAAGCAAAGAGCTATAAAGCCAAATTGATTCTATGCAGGTGAAGGATGCACTATTACCTTAGTGGAAACTTTTCTAGCTATTCCAATACAGAGTTCTTTCTTACAGGGCTATTGATATTGACACCAAATGGAGTGGTTTATCAGCCTCTTAAATGTCTTAAGTAAGTGCTTAATGCTTAATTTGGAATAGAGAAACAATATATTTTAAGAAAAAAAGTATTCTTTGTAGCAACTATAAACTATCCCATTTTAACAGTGAACAGAACTCCAGGTAGTGACACATAGGCATGTCAGATTGCATCTGTGTAATATTTGTCTATATTAGTATTAATGACAGAGTGGGTGAAAAAGAGGGCCCTTGGAAAGAGAACTGCCTTAGCCATGATTTCAGTCAGAAACAGTTAGGTAGACCTACTTATCTTTCAAGTACAGTTTTAAATGGGATATGAACATGGAATTTCATTGAAAATAGTTTAATTTTTTATATAGAAGGTTTTGTACATAATGTGCATCAAGTGAATATTTTCAGAATCATTTTCACCAAGGCACCTTTTTTTCTAAAATAGGTATTGCATATATATATATATATACACACATGCACACACACACACATATATTTTTAGTATAATGTTAGTTGGGTTTGATTTATTAAAGTGTTGTTAAATCTTTTATTTATCTGCATATAGCAATGATTGGCTTTTTGGGATTGAAACTTTTGCGCCTTGATGCATTAAAATAAGGAAAATGCTTTGTTTCTGAGCACTGAAGTTGTTTTTATTTTTGCATACTTCTCTAATACTGCTATCCCCAGATCCAGATTTTGGGGAAGGGTAGGAAAATGCGAGGTTTTGTGTTTTGAATTACTGTCAGAATTAAATACCCAATTACAGCAAACTTTTTTTTAAAAGGACGTTGCATTGTGCTGCAAAAATCTAAATATTTATATTTCTTATTTTTTTCTTTATATATTTTACATTTTAATATGTTGAACCACTGGAAATTTGTTACAGATCAATTTGTGATAGGAATTTAAATGTGTTGTCATTGTCGCCATTGTCTTCACTCTGTCCAGAGCCTATCATTATGTAAACAATAAAATTTATTGTGTCAGTTGCTTTGAATCTTTATAGGTGTCAATAGTTGTTCTTAATATGTAAGTTTCTTTTTATTGGTCTTTTATTCTCTTTGGTCAGTTTTTAGTGTTTTCTTTTTACCAGTTTATGTATCTTGCTTCTTTTTGTAGAGTGAACACAAGATAGTAAGTTGTCCCTTGCTTTTGTCCTTTCAAGGTTACAAAAACATAGTTATATAGAAGAATATTGAGTAGAATGTGAAAGTCCCCTTCAATTCCCAAGCCCTGATTCTACTTTCTTTCCCTGGGTATCTACTCGTCATAGTTTGGTGTGTATCCTTTTGAACCCCTTTTAAAAATGCAGTTTTCCACATATGTGTACATATGTTCATTTTTTCTTTTTTTTTCTCTTTCTCACATTTTATTCTCAGATCCTTCTTTTTTCTAACAAATGAGTTAAAAATCTGTATACTCTGATTTGCCTTTTTTCCCCTTTAATGATAGATCGCCAATGTTTTTCCATGTCAGTCCATGAAATTTGCTTTTATGTGCCATCCCATAGCATATTTTCTGTGGTTGGGCAATTCGATTCTTTACAGTATTTCAGTTTTACAGAAAAAGCAGTGAATATCCTTGTACTTGGCTCTTTGTGCTTATGTTTAATGTTTCTTTGGAATTGATCCTTGAAGAGGAATTGCTGAAAAGGCATACAAATTGTATTTCTTAATGTTGGATTGCCTTCTAAAATTGCTGTATAAGTAATGCACCTCTGCAGCGTGTATGAGTACCCATTTCCTAGTATTCTCTGTCACCCTATATATGATCAATCCTAATAATAAGTAGTAGTGAGGTTGAGCTTTTTAATATATATTTAGCCATTTGCATGTTATTGTAATTGTATGTTGATTATCCTGTGTCCATTTTTATACCAGTTGATTTAGTAGTGTTTTTTTCTTGATCTCTGTAGGTAGTGGACATTAATATTTTTCTTGTGAGGTAGTTTGGACTCCTCAGCTGGGTTCAGACCCTTGCCTTGAGCCTATGTGATCTTGGGCAAATTAATCACTTTTCTAGACCTTAATTAAGCTTTATCATCTGAAAAGTGGGGATGATAAAGATGGGTAGTCCTATTAATTATAGAATTTATTATTAATCTATAAAAGCACTTGAATGGCATGAACTCCTGATACTTCTCAAGCATCAGTGTTGCACCATACCAGTACCTCACTGCTGTTAATCAGTATAACTGGGAGCTTTATTTTGGTACGTGATAGGGAAGATACCTGTTTTTACTCTTTTGTTTTGTGTGTGTGTGTGTGTGTGTGTAGGGTGGCTATTTTAAGACACCTATTCTTTAAGATAAACTTGATACCTTTATTTTCCTTTAAAAAATCTTACTGGGATTTTGATTGGGTTTATACAAGTAAAATACATTATGATCTGGGGAGAGTTGACAATATACATAGGATGATGTATGCATATATTAGGTCTCATTCTTTGAGCAAGGTTTTACAGTGTTTATTTGATATTTGGTTAATTGTTTTTCCTAACAGCATCTTGATTTTATTTCTGAGTGGATTTTTATCCTGCACTTGGTACAAGGTCATTCACATTATTACAGAAGCAGATTAACTGTTCTTTTGTGTTGGTAGGGTAAACCTAAGTTAATGTCTTACTAGTCTCAGATAGTGTTTTTTGGCAACAAGGGAATTTGAATAGTCCCTTTAGAAATACTGTAATGGTTTTTTTTACATATGAAATATTTGGGTTTGAATGATTTATCACATTTACTTCAGCATCCCCTCCGTGCCTTGTTCCAGTGCCTTGTTCCAGTCTCACCGTTTGTAAACCTGACTGCACTGTAGTTTTGGGGGCTTACACCACCAAGTTATTAGAGGATGCGTCCTTGGGACTCGGTAACCCAGGGTCAGTGTCCTGAAAGTCTGAGCTGGAGGGGCTAATTTGTTTATTTATTTTTAAGATTCTATTTATTCATGAGAGACACAGCGAGAGAGAGAGAGTGGGGGGGGGCAGAGGGAGAAGCAGGCTCCACGCAGGGAGCCCGACACGGGACTCGATCCCAGTTCTCCAGGACCACAACCTGAGCCAAAGTCAGAGCTAAACCGCTGAGCCACCCGGGCTGCCCTGGACGGGCTAATTTAAATCTCTTTCACAAGCTCCCTTTGCCTATGGGGACCTCCTTTTATTGAGTGTATAGTCTGTTGTGGGCACCACACTCACAACTTTATATACTTGATGATGTTTAATCTTACTATCATCCTATAAAGCAGAAAACCAGTTTCTAGATGAAAAAACTGCAGTTGAACTTAGGCAGTTTACTGGAGGTCGTGTGGCTGTCAAGTCATAGAGCTAGGTTTATTTGTGATAATAGGAATAGCACACTGATTTTCATGGTTAGGCTCTCAAAGGCACCAAAGGTAATGATATTGCATGATTTGCATGAGGGACATTCCAAGTATACAATAAAGTATAGTTGAAGGCAAGGTAAGTACAAAGGGCTATGGGACTTGAAGGTGAATAACCCTATCATGGGTGGAAGGAGGAAAAAGCAGGGCTACTATTAGCCACTATTCCCCGCTGCTTCCCTATGAAGAGGCTCAGAGCGGAGCCAGTCATTCCAGCATGAGGGGTGCTCTGCTTATCCTGAAAATGGTAAGGAGGAGTAATTTGGGCTATTGGGATCCTAGGAAGGTAAGTTTAACAAGAAAGCCTTTCCAGGAAAGCTTCCCTGACTCCTGTTACCCCAGAGAGCACTGCGTGCTCGGATGGCATGAGATTAGATCCTTTTCCTGCCTTACAGAGCGATGAACCTCATCTGGCCCAAGGAGACCATGGAAATAGGCAAGAAGCTCAGGTGTTAAGAGCACATAGAGGGAGGAGTAGGAATTACTGGAAGAATTGGTCACTGTCCAAGTTGTTTGCCTTTTCCTACTCAATCTAACACACGTTTTCTATGTAATCTGCCTATTAAGTGCAACAAATACCCAGTTCACAAAGGCTGCCATGCTGAAGAGTAGGCTGTAAGTTTAACTTGCAGAGACCTTTTTTTTTTTTTTTTAAAGATTTTATTTATTCATGAGAGGCCAGAGAGAGAGAGGCAGACACACAGAAGGAGAAGCAGGCTCCATGCAGGGGGCCCGATGTGGGACTCCATCCGGGGTCTCTGGGATCCGGCCCTGGGCTGAAGGTGGCGCTAAACTGCTGAGCCACCTAGGCTGCCCAGAGACCTTGTCTTTGTCATCCTCACCCCTCTGAATCCCTTGGTAGCAAGTCATTTTAATTCATTTCATTTAATTCAGCAAACATTTGTTACTATTTGCCATATTTCAGTCACTGCTGGGAGTTTAGAGGAATATTACTATGAATAGGGTATTTTCTATGCTCAATAATACTAGCTGACATCCAGTGCTAAGTGGAGGCTACGGTCTACCTTTGAGAGCTTTACACGTATGAACTCATTCCTCAGTCCTCTTGAGATGGATGTTATTTCCTTTTTACAAATGAGCAAACAGGCACAAAAGAGTTCAATAACCTAATGGTCACTAGTAAGTAGATGGGCCAGCATTTTAGGCCAGGCTATTTTTCTAAGAGTCTAAGATCCTAATTCTGACTATATGTAAGTAGTATAATACAATTTGAACTTCTTACTAAGTGATAGGATAAAGGTACAAAGAAAATTGTTGAGAGCACAGAGGAGATGTTAACTGGCTTGAGGAAGCCCACCTCCCAAATTATAATAGGTGGTTTTGAGCAATGCATAAATATAAGATTTTATTTATTTACTTGAGAGCATGAGAGCAGGGTGGTGGTGGTGGGGAAGGCAGCAAAGGGAAGAAGAATCTTGGGGCAGACTCCGTGCCAAGCGTGGAGCCCTACTTAGGGCTGGATCTCCTGACCCTGAGATCATGACCAGAGGAGAAACCAAGAGTTGGACACTTAACAACTGAGCCAATTCTGGGGCCCCAAATTATGATTTATTTTCAATGAAGTATTAGCAATTTGAATTTAAAGAACCACATTGTTTAATTAAAGATATTAAAGATAATTTTGCATTTGAGCAACATAAGGGAATAAAGGCAACTAATACTTCCCAGAAGAAGTTTCTGTTAAATCTCCTTTTATTCTGATACCTACTGTTTTTCTTCATAGCTGCATAGCATGTATGTCCACACTGTGTTTGATAACCTATGTGTTTGGGTGAATATTTAGATTGTTTCTTTTCCTTTTCCTTTTTTTTTTTTTTCTATATTAGAAGTAATTCTAGTAGGATAGGTAAAAATGGTATCCAGTTTTATTGACATTTCCTTAATTATGAGGGGGTTTGAACATTTTTGTGTGTTATTAGCCATCTTTAAAAAAATTATTTGTAAGAGCTCTTTGGATGGAATCACTTTTTATTTGTCGAGATGTTGTTGAGATAATTTTGGAAAAATTAATAATTTTAAACCTTTAGTCTTGGATCCATGTCACTTTTTAAAATGAAAATTGTATCATCTCCCCTTCATGTTGCTTTCAAACTTTTTTTTAAAAGATTATTTATTTATGATAGACATAGAGAGAGAGAGAGAGAGGCAGACACAGGAGGAGGGAGAAGCAGGCTCCATGCCGGGAGCCCAACGTGGGACTCGATCCCCGGACTCCAGGATCGTGCCCTGGGCCAAAGGCAGGCGCTAAACCGCTGAGCCACCCAGGGATCCCTCAAACTTTCTTAATATTTTATATTATTTCTCATATATTGCAAATGTTTTGCAGCTAACCTTTTCACCTGTTTATGGTTATTCTTTTGGCTGTGTAAAAATTTAATTTTACCAAAATTTACTAGTCTTTTTTTTATGACTTCTGGGAATGAGTGAGAGATCAATGAGAAGACAAAAGAGATTAAGACATTTTAAGTTCTACAATTTATAGTCTTTATTTACCACTACAACTTCATAATTGTATGAAGTGGTCTTTAGAAGATTCAGCTAGCTGGCTGGTGCCAGGTTGTAATTAGAGGATGGCAGAACTGAAAGGAGACTTCATGCACACCACTTTCCAGAGTGCATTGACAGTAATGGAGTTTTTGAGCATTGCAGTAACACTAAGGTAGGTGATATTATCATTTATTTCTCTTTAGAGATGAGAGAAGAACCTAAGGAATTTGCTCAAAGTCCTAAAGTCCTAAGTGAGGATTCTAAAAACTCAAACTCCAGTATCACATGTGCTATTCTAATGAAGTCTTTTAGAAATCGATTATCAAATAATGGCACTTCCAGCTCAGTGTCATTTCCAAAGATAATGCCTTCTATATTGTTATATATTGAGAAGGCAGAAGAAAAGTTAAATGTCTGTGGCCAATGCATTTTTCTTTTAAAAAATTTTTTCTCCTAGGGGATCCCTGGGTGGCGCAGCGGTTTGGCGCCTGCCTTTGGCCCAGGGCGCGATCCTGGAGACCCGGGATCGAATCCCACATCAGGCTCCCAGTGCATGGAGCCTGCTTCTCCCTCTGCCTGTGTCTCTGCCTCTCTCTCTCTCTCTCTCTCTCTCTCTCTCTGTGACTATCATAAATAAATAAAAAATAAAAAATAAAAAATTTTTCTCCTAGATGGACATGAGAACTTAATTGAAGGACATCAACTCTTAAACAACACGAGTGACAAGTTCTATTTTTTTTTTTATCTTGCAAACTGTATAGATGCCACTATGAAAACTGAAATAAACTATCTTTTAATTGGACCTTCTAGACTGAGCCCTTGTTTGATGTAATGATTTTATCATATTTTTGAAATAATCTATTAAGTTTCTAAAAACTGCCACTTTTAGATTCCTTATGTAGTGTTAAGCCTATGTGATCTTATTTGTATTTTTTTCCCTAAAACTGTAATTGTGTGTGAGGTGCATGTATCTGTGTCTGTGTGTATACAAATATAATTAAAATCATTTGTATATTAAGATGGAAAATATATCATTGAAAGTTATCCCTGTTTTTGATGACATAAACATTCAAATATATATTTTAATATATTTTTGTATATCAATATTATGCCCTTCTAACTGACTTAATAGTTTAGTGAATTTCTTACTCTTGAAAACAGAATTTTATTTTTTAATTTTAATAATCCTTATTTTTTATCAAAATCACATTACACAGTTTAAAGAGACAACTGTTTGGATAGCCTTGTTACAAAAGCAGCAGTCTCCCTTTTCTCCATTTGGAAGTGACTAATGAAATTAAGTAACCCCTTAAAGCTTTTAGTCAATTCTGTTTTTAGTCCCACCTTCACCCCTACTTACAAAAGTATCAGTAGCTTACTGCTCAGCTTTCCCCACCATAAGTAAAAGCTTTCTCAGGGCACTTGGGTGGCTCAAACATCCAACTCTTGATTTTGGCCCAGGTCATGACCTCAGGTTGTGAGATTGAGCTGGGTTCCATGCTGGGCCTGGAGCCTGCTTACGATTTTCCCTCTCCCTTTACCCCTCCCTTCTTCTCTAAAAAAAAAGAAAAAAGAAAAAAAAGAAAATTAGCCTTCTTGATCTGCTAAGTCAGTTCATTTTCCACTCCATTTCCTAGAATTTCTTTGCTATTAGCTTTTTTCCTATTCTCATTGTCATTGTGGTTTTAGACTACCTTTAAAAATGTTGATCCTTTTTGGTAATTTTATTAAAAATTCATTTAATTTTACATTTTGATTTTATTTTGTGGAAATTCTCACTAGTCCTTTAAAAACTATGCCTGGTCATTTGATAATCTCTTATCCTTACTTAAACTTTCTTTTCTTTATGCATTTAATATACTCATTTTATATTTGTCATTGACAAGTCCAATATCTAAAGTCAATAGAGTCTGATTTTTTTTCTGTTGATTTGTTCAACATGACTTGTCTTTCTCCTTGTGTGTTTTATAATTTTTATCCTTAATAGGAACTTATTTTTGGGAATTATCTGAGGCTGAAGATGTGTTCCTCCAAAGAGGATTTGCATTTGCTTCTGTTAGGCACCTGACCCAGGTCCACTTCAAAATAACATCTCACTCAGGATTTTTTAGGTGACATATATAGTGTAAATTGAAACCGTAGTCCCTTCTGAGAGTCAGCTCTAAGTAATGAATTCTCAGCAGAATTTTCTTTCATTTCAGAGAGCCAAGGCTACAACAGGCAAATTTTATTTATCACTTTATTATTATTTATATAGTAGTATGTTGACAAGGGGTTGGCAAACTATAGCCTGTGGGCCAAATCAAGCTCACTTACTGTTTTTGTACATTTATTTTAAAAAAAGCAACCATAGCCATTTGTTTACTTATTGTCTATGGCTGCTTCTGGTATGCAATAGCAGAATTAACTCATTGGGACAGAGGCTAAAAAAACCCTAAAATAATCACTGTCTTCTGGTCCATTAGATAAAAAGGATGGCTCCTAGTATGGACATTTGGTGTCCCTGTTCTACAGATGTGTGTGCGTTGAGGGGGGAGGGGTTCCTCTTACTCCTTAATTTGCATGGCTCATATTAATTTGGATATAGGCAAAACTGCTTAATTAAGAGACCTCAAAATGCAGTGGCTTGAACAAGATAGCTTATTTCTCTTTCATATGGTCCAAGTAGCAGTCCAGGGTGATGTGGCTGCTCAGCAGACTCAGAGGTCCAGACTCCTAATAGTGTTGTTTGCTATTTGGACAGTAATGTTCTTGTCTACACAATGGAATATATTTGCATTCCAGCTCATGAGAAGAGGGAAAATGTGGCGAGAACACCTCTTTTCCTTTTAAGAGTGTGATCTGGAAATTGCACATGTCACTTCTGCTCACATCACAGTGGCCAGAATGAGGCCACATAGCTACAAGTGAGGCTGGGATATGTCTTTTTTTTTTTTTTTTTAAGATTTAAGAGGACTTGCAGTCTGTTTTTTGTTTTGTTTTGTTTTGTTTTTTAAGATTTTATTTTTTATTCATGAGAGACACAGAGAGAGAGAGAGGCAGAGACACAGGCAGAGGGAGAAGCAGGCTCCATGCAGGGAGCCTGATGTGGGGCTCGATTCCGGGTCTCCAGGATCATGCCCATTGGTAAAGAAGAAGGGGACAATGTTTTCTGGGGGAAAACTGGTAGACTGCACGGGGTCTTGGGCCTTGGCCTATCGCCTGAACAGCTGCTAAAACCTTTAGATCTTTGGTAGCTGCCAGACTGTACTTCTCCTTCCTCAAGCTTTCACTTCAATTGTTTGACTTTCCTAGCTAGCTCAGCTATGAGTCTACAAGGTGTTTTTAGGGGCATCTGGTGGGCTCAGTCAGTAGAGCATGAAACTCTTTATCTTGGGTGTTGTGAGTTCAAGCTCTACATTAGGCATATAGCCTACTTTTTAAAAAAGTGTTAAAAAATTCTACCCATCATTTTCAGTTGTTTTGTAGTGGGAGTATATTTTAGGAGATCTAATCCAAATATAGTTCCTTTTTAAAAAAAAAAGATTTATTCACTTATTTGAGAGAGAGAGAGAGAGAGAGAGAGCATGAACGGGAGAGGCACAGGGAGAGGGAGAAAGAATCTCAAGCAGGCATGGCACAGAGCATAGAGCCCCATGTGTAGGGCTTGATCTCACAACCCTGAGATCACGACCTGAGCCAAAACTAAGAGTCAAACACTTAGCCAACTGCGCTACCTAGGCCCTCCCAAATAGAGTTCTAAAGAGAAGCCCTTTACTTAATTGTTACAGGTACATATTCTATTGAATCTATCTTATTCCTGATATGGATGTAAGCTGACCTACATTGCATCTATCCCAGCAGTGATTTCACTTCTTTGTCTATGATCTAGTTTGTATTATCCTTTCTTCAAAATAACTATTCTTGACTAGCTTTTACTTTAACTCTGTTTCTGGTGTTGCTCCTTATTTTGACCTTTTTTTTTTTTTTTTAAGATTGATTGATTCAGAGAAAAAGCATGAGCAGGGGGAGGGGTAAAGGGAGACGGAGAAAAGCAGACTGACCACTGACCATGGAGCCCAACACGGGACCAATTCCACAACCTTGAGATCATGACCTGAGCTGAAATCAAGAGTTCAACACTCAATTGACTGAGTCACCCAGGCACCCTATTTTGACCTTCTGTAACTTTATGTTCAGAGGGTGCAAACTAGAGACATGTAACTTGATCTGTTTGGTCCACAGAATGTTTGCTGATTTTTAAAAATCAGACTTTACATGAAATCCCACATCTCTTTCTTGTAAACAGACTGTGGACAGATTTGGCAGCAGTAACTGGCCACCCCACCTACTCAGGGAGCTGCGCCTTTCAGAGCTGTCATTGACCTTCCAATTTACCCCAGTCCCCCTGCTCCCTGCTATCTCCTGCATTCACATCACTTGTTGAATCACCTGCTGTACCAATATAATCATTTGCTCTGTTGTACACTGGCTTTGTCCACTCTTCTGTCTCCTTTAACTATCATAGGAGTCTTTACATTCTCCTTCACTAGTGCCGTGACTGGTGGGGAAATTAACTCACAGAGATCCATGCCCCAGCCTTCCCTATTCAGAGAGATGTGAGACTGATGATGGTTAGCCTTTTCTCAAATAATCCTTAGGGATGAAAATGTATTCACCACCTGGCAAATTTCTCAGAGCTGTGGAAAGTCCCAGACCATCCATCATCACTGAATGCGGTGAATCCAAAACTGGAGCTCTGCAGTGCAGGGCAGCTGACAGCATGGGGCAGGGGAAATGATTTCCCTTCTGCCGGAGGAGGGCTAGTTAGATATTTCATATACTATTATTCAAGGCACAGTGTGTTTCCTGGCCTGCGAGAATTGTTTTTTGTCTTTTACTATTTTGTAGGTAATTAATAACAAAGAATAATTCTTTCTAATCATTGTTTACATTTTCTATGTAGCTGAACAAAAGATTGGTCTGAAGAAAAGTTCTTTTAAATAATAGGCAAAATCAATAACGTGCTGAGCATTATTCCTTTTGGTTTCCAAAAGAATTCCTCTCATACACTGTTTTATTTGTATTTGATTTAGAATTAGTGATTCTCTATTTTTTTTAACCATTTGCTTCCTGATAGTAACAAACACATTTAGTGAACACCTATGGTAAGCCAAGCAGGAGTATGTGGAAAGTCATCCTGCCTTCATTCAGAATTAGTACTTCAATCTGCTCTGTATAAAATGGTAGCCACTTGCCATATGTGAGTACTGAGCACTTGAAATATGGCTAGTGTGATTAAAAAATTGTGAAAAATTGAATTTAAAAATTTCATTTGGGGAGCACCTGAGTTTGAACAGTCAGTTAAGCCTTGGATTCTTGGTTTTGGCTCAGGTGATCTGAGGGCCATGAGATCTTGCCCAGTGTCAGGCTCCATCAGCTTGAGATTCTTTCTCCCTCTCCCTCGGGCCCTCCTGTTTGTGTTCTCTCTCTCTCTAAAAAATAAATTAAGTAAATATTTTTTAAAAATTTCATTTGAATCAATTTAAATTTGAAATGGACATTTAATTTAAATATTGGGCAACATTATAAGTGTGTTTGGAACAACCTGGATACACGAGTCTACTTTTTGATTGTAAATTTTATTTAATCTACATGCAGATCAAGTAGTTCCAAGCAAATTTAGCACTTGAGAAGCTTTTAGTTGTAAAATCAACACTGGATTTTGAAGTCTTGGCATGAAAAAAGAATAAAATATTTCATTAAAATTTTTATGTCAATTTCATGTTGAGATTATAATATATTGAGTTAAATAAAACATTAATTTCACGTGTTTGTCTTACTTGTTTTAATGGAGCTCCTAAGTTTTAATTTAATTTAATTTAAATTTTAAATTATATATGTGACTTGACTTGCATTATATTTCTTGGACAGTACTGCTTGAGATAGTACTCATCATGGTCCTGGGACCACAAATGGCTTATCATAGACCTAAAAAGAGAAATCAATTGCAAAATTTTAATGTGTTTCTTTTAAAAAAAAGTCTATGTCTATTGCTATAAGGCCTCCCAACTGCCACCTATTTCATTGTCTGTACCTTTGAAAGTGATCGGAATTCTTTTTTTTTTTTTTTTAAGATTTTATTTATTTATTCATGAAAGACATACACAGAGAGGCAGAGATGCAGGCAGAGGGAGAATCCGGCTCCCTGAGGGGAGTATGATGTGGGACTCGATCCCAGGAACCAGGGATAATGATCTGAGTCAAAGGCAGACACTCAACCACTGAGCAACCTAGGCATCCCAGTAATCAGAATTCTTAGTTACCTCCTCAAAATGCAAATAGGGTTATGTAAACCCCATACACTTTGGTGCTCTTTATCTCAAACAAGTTAGTCTAACACACATGGTCCCTCACACTCGGGCGTCTACTTTACCAGCACTCTACTGGGGCTCTCACATACCAAGGCCATTCTAGGACACTGTTCTTTCATACCACTTTGCATTTGCATTCTGTACTTCCTTTGGAATAAATGGCCTCTTAATGCTATCTTTCCTCATCCATCCCCATCTCCTCCAGCAAAACTAATATGCACCTCTTCACTCTGGTTGGACTTTGAACCTTATGATACAGGCTTACCACATTATATTTTTGTTGCCCAAGGATATATTTGTCTCCCACATTAGATTATGTAATTCCAGAACAAGAGCCCTGTTTTATTTTGGTTTGTTTTTGTACCTTCATTTGATCGGACTCCATAAATATTTATGAATTGAGTGATTACTGCCATAGGAAAATGGTTAAGTCAGTGACCCACTGCTGATCTTTCTCTGTATAGGTGTTGGAACCATGCTGCCAGGGTTAGAATCTCTGCTCTACCACTTAGTAGGTATATGATTGTGGCCAAGTTATTTCCTGTCTTTTAAGTATCCCATTAATGAAATAGAGACAATAATACCTATCTTATAGGTTGACTGTAAGGATTAAGATGATCTAACATACATAAGATGCTTCAGTGCGAAGCATGCAATAAATATTAACAATTATAAGTGTCACAATACAGTCTAAACTATTTTTCTTTTTCTCTCAGGCAACAAATCACAGGTTTTAACTGGATTTCGAAAACCCAGTGTTACAGAAACCAATGAAGTAGGAAGAAAAATCCAGTTCTGAGCAGTCTTTGAATCGACAAATATCTACTTTGCAAGGAACTTCCGATTATTATTCTATGAGTCTCACTATTTAAGGATAGAACTATAAGGCTTAGGGTGAGTGTGGTCAAGATGTTTTGAATTCAGTAAAGAAAACTTGCCCTTTGATGTTTAAGGATGATCTAATGGATCATATACCAGCTACTGAGAGTGTTTTTAAAAACTAGGAAGTTGGCCACTAATTCAGTGTATATAAGGAACTGTGGAAAATTTACAGAAGGAGCTGACCAAGTATAGTGAATTAAATATTTATCAACTTTAATTATGCAACTCATTTTTTTAAAAAAACAGCCTTACTGAAATATAATTTATATACCATACAATTCACCCATTTGAAGAATACATTCAATGGTTTTTAGTATATTCACAAAGTTATGCAATACAACAATTTAATTTTTGAATATTTTTGACCCCTCAGAAGGAAACCCCTTACATATGAGAACTCACTCCCTCTTCCTCCTCACCTTCCTTCTGCCCCAAGTCCTAGGGAAACTTTAATTTCCTTTCTGTATATGTGTATGTATATATACACACTTGCCTATTCTGGACATTTCATGTAAATGTGACTGGGATCTTTCACTTAGCATAATGTGTTCAAGGATCAACTGTATTGTTGGATATATCAGTACTTCATTCCTTTTTTACTGCTGAACAGTATTCTATTGCATGGATATAACACATTTTGCTTATTCATTCATTAATTAATGGAATTTGAGTTGTTTCCACTTTTTGGCTATTATGAATAATGCTACTATGAACATTTATGTACAGGTTTTTGTGTGGATGTATGTTTTCAATTCTCATGGACATGTACCTAGGAAAGGAATTGGTGGGTCACATGGTGATGCTAACATTTTGAGGAATTACCAAACTTTTCCAAGCATTTTACATTCTCACCAGCAATATATGAAGGTTTCAATTTCTTTATATCCAGGTATTGTCTTGAAAAAATTATAGCCATCCTGGTGGGTGTGAAGTAGTTATCTCATTGTGGGTTTTATTTTTTTTAATATTTTATTTATTTATTTGACAGAGAGAGAGTACAAGCAGGGGGAACAGGCAGGCAGAGGGAGAGGGAAAGGCAGGCTCCCCGCTGAGCAGGGAGCCTGATGCAGGACTCAATCCCAGGACCCTAGGATCATGACCTGAGCCAAAGGCAGACACTTAATCAACTGAGCCACCCAGGCACCTCTCATTGTGGGTTTGATTTGAATTTCCCTAGTGACAGATAACACTGACCATCTTTTCATATACTTATTGGCCATTTGTATATTATGCACTTCATTTTTTTTTTAAAGATTTTGTTTAGTTATTCATGAGAGACATAGAAAGAGACAGAGAGGCAGAGACACAGGCAGAGGGAGAAGCAGGTCCATTCAGGGAGCCCGACGTGGGACTTGATCCCGGGTCTCCTGAATCAGGCCCTGGGCCGAAGGCAGGCGCTAAACCACTGAACCACCTGGGCTGCCCTATGCACTTCATTCTTATGAAGCATACACTGTTCCTGTGTTCATTCTATTAACAAATATTTGTTGAGCAACTATTATGTGCTGGACACCTTTCTAAATGTCAGAATAGGTAAATGAATACATCAAACAAAATATCCAGCCCTCGTGGAATGTACATATTCTAGTAGGAAGATACAGACTATGTAAATAATAATAAGGTAAATATGTAGAATGTGAGGTGGTGATAAGCACAAGGAAGAAATAAAGAGGGAAAGAGAGATAGTTCTGGGGGTAAGGCTTACGATGCTAGATGAAGTAGCTGCAGAAGGCCTCACCTAGAAGATGGGGTCTAAGTAAACCTAAGAGATGATGGTTGGGGAGCCATGCAGAGACATGGGCAAAAACAGGCTGGGGAAAAGCATGAATGTATCAAAGGCAGGAGGGTTCAGTGACTCACTCAAAGAGCATCAGTATGGCAGGGATGAAAGAGGGAGGAGAGTAGAAACCTATGGGAAAATCAGAGATAAAAAGCCATCAGATTGTGTAGGGCTCTGTAGGCTGTGATACTGGCTTTGACTGTCAGTCTGGGTGAGATGGTAAGTCTTTGGAGGATTTGTACAGAGGAGTATATGATCTGATCTCTATCTTTTTTTAAATATTGATTTTATAATATTTAGGGAACACTGATAAAATCAGAAATGTTTAATAGTTATACCTTTGGTCTTGGGAAAAAATAACACTGAAGTTTATTTGATTTAAATTCAAAAAGAACATAAAGCTTGGAAGCATAAAATTTGGCTGTGAGATATAGCTGCATGTCATAAAGCATGAAATATGTAAAACATTTAGCAATTTACAGAAAGAAGATAAATTTGAGAGATTTCCTTATTTATCAGAAAACTTTAGTAAGTTCAAGGATCAATAGTTTTTTAATTGAGATATAGTTCACATATTAATTTTTGGTGTACAATGTAATGATTTAGTAGCAGTATATGTTGTGAATTGATCACCACAGTAAATCTAGTTAGCATCCATCACTACATATAATTACAACTTTTTTCTTGTGATGAGAACCTTAAAGATCTATCCTTACCAATTTTCACATTAATGTTGCACATTACATTTCCATGACTCATTTATTTTATAACTGAAAGTCTGTGCTTTTTGATCAACTACACTAATTTTGCCTACCCTCCCACACCCACTTTTGGGAGAAATTACTCTGTTCTCTGTATCCATCAGGTTTTGTTTGTTCGTTTAAAAAATTACATGTAGGGGATCCCTGGGTGGCGCAGCGGTTTGGCGCCTGCCTTTGGCCCAGGGCGCGATCCTGGAGACCCAGGATCGAATCCCACATCAGGCTCCCGGTGCATGGAGCCTGCTTCTCCCTCTGCCTATGTCTCTGCCTCTCTCTCTCTCTCTCTGTGACTATCATAATTAAATAAAAAAAAAATTACATGTAGAAAATAGTATTTGCCTTTCTCTGACTTAATTTCACTTAGCATAATGCCCTCAACTTACATCCATATTATCACAAATGGCAAAATTTGCTTCTTTTTTTGTGGATGAATAACATTCGATTACAAACATTTACACCACATTTTCTTCTTCATTGATGGACACTAAAGTTGCTTTCATCTCTTGGCTATTGTAAATAATGCTGCAATGAACATGGGTTGTCGCATATTCTTTCAAATTACTGTTTTCATTTCCTTTGGATAAATACTCAAGTGGGATTGCCAGGTCATCTGGTATTTCTATGTTTAATTTCTTGAAAATCTCAAAAATTTCCATAGTGGCTGCATCAATTTATATTCCCACCAACAATGCATAAGCGTTCCTTTCTCTTCACATCCTCACCAACACTTGTTATTTCTTGTCTTTTTGATACTAGCCATTCTAACAGGTATAATTTAATATCTCCTGGTGGTTTTGATTTTCATTTCCCTGATGGTGAGTGACCTTGAACACATTTTCATATACCTGTTGGTCATCTCCTTGTCTTCTTTGAAAAATATCTATTCAGATTCTCTGCCCGTTTTTAAGTTGATTTGTTTGCTTGCTATTGAGTAGTGTGAGCTTTTTAAAATACATTTTGGATATTAATCCCTTATCAGATATATGATTTGCAAATATTTTCTCTCATTCCGTAGATTACCTTTTCACTTTGTTGGTGGGTTTCTTTGTTGTGCAGACGCTTTTTGGTTTGAGGTAGTCTCACTTGTTTATTTTTTTTGCTTTTTGTTGCCTTTGCTTTGATGTTGAATTCAAAACAGTTCATCACCAAGACCAACGTCAAGGAGCTTGCTACCTGTGCTTCATTCTAGGAGTTTTATGTTTTCAGGTCTTACATTTCAATGTTTAATCCACTTTGATTTAATTTTTGTGTGATAGAAGATAGTGATCTAATTTTATTTTTTTGCATGTGGTTGTCCAGTTTTCCCAATACCATTTAATGAAGAGACCATCCTTTCCCTATTGTATATTTTTGGCTTTTTTGTCATATATTAATTCATCATATATGTATAGGTTTATATCGTTTCTGTTCCATTGAGCTATGTATCTATTATATGCCAATACTATACTGTTTTGATTACTATAGCTTGGTAATAGAGTTTGAAATCAGGAATCATGATGCCTTCAGCTTTGTTCTTGTTTCTCAAGGTAACTTTGGCTATTCAGGATCTTCTGTGGTTCCATACAAATTTTAGAATTGTTATTTCTATTTCTATGAAAAATGCCATTGAAATTTTGATAGAGATTGCATTGAATCTATAGATAGCTTTGGGAAATATGAACATTTTAACAATATTAATTCTTGCAATTCATGAGTGTGAAATATCTTTCTTTGAACTCCATCTTAACAGGATGTTTAGAGATGCATTTGTTCATGCACCCTTGGGTGAGAGGGTATTAGTTGTCACAGTGACTGGGGACCAGAAGTACTAAACATTGCAATGCACTAAATGTCAATAGGAGCAGTGCTAGAAAACACTGGTGCAAAGAAACAGGAGGTTAGTGGAGAGACTATTCCTGCAATATAATTAAGAAATGAGGGTGAGGAGGAGGGGCAAGATGGCGGAGGAGTAGGGTCTCCAGGTCACCTGGTCCTCAACAAATTACCTAGAAAACCATCCAATCATCCTGAAAATCTACGAATTCGGCCAGAGATTTAAAGAGAGACCAGCTGGAACGCTACAGTGAGAAGAGTTCGCGCTTCTATCAAGGTAGGAAGACGGGGAAAAAGAAATAAAGACACAAAAGGCCTCCAAGGGGGAGGGGCCCCGCGAGGAGCCGGGCTGAGGCCGGGGCGAGTGTCCCCAGGGCAGGAGAGCCCCGTCCCGGAGGAGCAGGAGCTGCACCGACCTTCCCCGCGGAAAGGGGCTCCCTGGGAATTGGAGCAGGATCCCCAGAAAGGCGGGGATGCCCTCGGGCTCCCTGGGACAGTAACAGAGGAACTGAGCCCCGGGAGAGTGCGCCGAGCTCCCTAAGGGCTGCAGCGCTCGGCGGGACCGGAGCAGCTCGGGGGGCTCGGGCGGCGGCTCCGCGGAGGGGGCTGCGCGGCTCCGGGAGCAGCTCGGCGGCTTCGGCTCGGGCGGAGGAAGAAGCTCCGCGGAGGGGGCTGCGCGGCTCCGGGAACAGCTCGGAGGGGCTCGGGCGGCGGCTCCGCGGAGGGGACTGCACCGCCAGGAGCGCGAATCCAACAGCGCAGGCTCCGGAGCACAGGGCGCCGGGACACAGCCCAGGATCCGGCCTCCCCCCAGGGACAGGCAGAGGCCGGGAGGGCCCAGGACAGTAAGGACGCTCCTGCCTGGAACTGAGCAGATCAGCGGCCCCGCCCCGCAGCCTCCAGGCCCTGCAGACGGAGAGCCCCGGAGCTACTGCGGGGGCTGAATCCAGGTTCCCAGAGCTGCCGCCCCCGCCACTGCGGTTGTTCCTCCCGGGGCCTCACAGGGTAAACACCCCCCACTGAGCCCTGCACCAGGCAGGGGCAGAGCAGCTCCCCCAAGTGCTAACACCTGAGAATCAGCACAGCAGGCCCCTCCCCCAGAAGACCAGCGACACGGACCAGTTCCAGGGGAAGTCAAGGGACTTAAAGTACACAGAATCGGAAGATACTCCCCCGTGGTTTTTTTTTTCTTTTTTGTTTTTTTTGTTTTTGTTTTTTTGTTTTGTTTTGTTTTGTGCTTTTTTTTTCTTCTCTCTTTCTTCTTGATTTCTGATTGCTTCCCCCACCCCCCCTTTTTTTTCTCCTTTCTTTCTTTTTCTTCTCTTTTTCCCCTTTTTTTTCTTCTTTCTCTTTTTTCTTTTTCTCTTTTCTTTCCTTCTCTCTCTTTTTCTCCTTTTCCCAATACAACTTGTTTTTGGCCACTCTGCACTGAGCAAAATGACTAGAAGGAAAACCTCACCTCAAAAAAAAGAATCAGAAACAGCCCACTCTCCCACAGAGTTACAAAATATGGATTACAATTCAATGTCAGAAAGCCAATTCAGAAGCACTATTTTACAGCTACTGGTGGCTCTAGAAAAAACCATAAAGGACTCAAGAGACTTCATGACTGCAGAATTTAGATCCAATCAGGCAGAAATTAAAAATCAATTAAATGAGATGCAATCCAAGCTAGAAGTCCTAACGACGAGGCTTGACGAGGTGGAAGAACGGGTGAGTGACATAGAAGACAAGTTGATGGCAAAGAGGGAAAGTGAGGAAAAAAGAGACAGGCAATTAAAAGACCATGAGGATAGATTAAGGGAAATAAATGATAGCCTGAGGAAGAAAAACCTACGTTTAATTGGGGTTCCTGAGGGCGCCGAAAGCGACAGAGGGCCAGAATATGTATTTGAACAAATCCTAGCTGAAAACTTTCCTAATCTGGGAAGGGAAACAGGCATTCAGATCCAGGAAATAGAGAGATCCCCCCCTAAAATCAACAAAAACCGTTCAACACCTCGACATTTAATAGTGAAGCTTGCAAATTCCAAAGATAAGGAGAAGATCCTTAAAGCAGCAAGAGAAAAAAAGTCCCTGACTTTTATGGGGAGGAATATTAGGGTAACAGCAGACCTCTCCACAGAGACCTGGCAGGCCAGAAAGGGCTGGCAGGATATATTCAGGGTCCTAAATGAAAAGAACATGCAACCAAGAATACTTTACCCAGCAAGGCTTTCATTCAAAATGGAAGGAGAGATAAAGAGCTTCCAAGACAGGCAGGAACTGAAAGAATATGTAACCTCCAAACCAGCTCTGCAAGAAATTTTAAGGGGGACTCTTAAAATTCCCCTTTAAGAAGAAGTTCAGTGGAACAATCCACAAAAACAAGGACTGAATAGATATGATGACACTAAACTCATATCTATCAATAGTAACTCTGAATGTGAACGGGCTTAATGACCCCATCAAAAGGCGCAGGGTTTCAGACTGGATAAAAAAGCAGGACCCATCTATTTGCTGTCTACAAGAGACTCATTTTAGACAGAAGGACACCTACAACCTGAAAATAAAAGGTTGGGGAACCATTTACCATTCAAATGGTCCTCAAAAGAAAGCAGGGGTTGCCATCCTTATATCAGATAAATTAAAATTTACCCCAAAGACTATAGTGAGAGATGAAGAGGGACACTATCTCATACTCAAAGGATCTATCCAACAAGAGGACTTAACAATCCTCAATATATATGCCCCGAATGTGGGAGCTGCCAAATATTTAAACCAATTAATAACCAAACTCAAGAAATACCTTGATAATAATACACTTATACTTGGTGACTTCAATCTAGCTCTTTCTACCCTGGATAGGTCTTCTAAGCACAACATCTCCAAAGAAACGAGAGCTTTAAATGATACACTGGACCAGATGGATTTCACAGATATCTACAGAACTTTACATCCAAACTCAACTGAATACACATTCTTCTCAAGTGCACATGGAACTTTCTCCAGAATAGACCACATACTGGGTCACAAATCGGGTCTGAACCGATACCAAAAGATCGGGATAGTCCCTTGTATATTCTCAGACCATAATGCCTTGAAATTAGAACTTAATCACAACAAGAAGTATGGAAGGACCACAAACACATGGAGGTTAAGGACCATCCTGCTAAAAGATGAAAAGGTCAACCAGGAAATTAAGGAAGAATTAAAAAGATTCATGGAAACTAATGAGAATGAAGATACAACCGTTCAAAATCTTTGGGATGCAGCAAAAGCAGTCCTGAGGGGGAAATACATCGCAATACAAGCATCCATTCAAAAACTGGAAAGATCTCAAATTCAAAAGCTCACCTTACACATAAAGGAACTAGAGAAAAAGCAACAAATGGACCCCACCCCCAGCAGAAGAAGAGAGTTAATTAAAATTCGAGCAGAACTCAATGATATCGAGACCAAAAGAACTGTGGAACAGATCAACAGAACCAGGAGTTGGTTCTTTGAAAGAATTAATAAGATAGATAAACCATTAGCCAACCTTATTAAAAAGAAGAGAGAGAAGACTCAAATTAATAAAATCATGAATGAGAAAGGAGAGATCACTACCAACACCAAGGAAATACAAACGATTTTAAAAACATATTATGAACAGCTGTACGCCAATAAATTAGGCAATCTAGAAGAAATGGACGCATTCCTGGAAAGCCACAAACTACCAAAACTGGAGCAGGAAGAAATAGAAAACCTGAACAGGCCAATAACTAGGGAGGAAATTGAAGCAGTCATCAAAAACCTCCCAAGACACAAGAGTCCAGGGCCAGATGGCTTCCCAGGAGAATTCTATCAAACGTTTAAAGAAGAAATCATACCTATTCTACTAAAGCTGTTTGGAAAGATAGAAAGAGATGGAGTACTTCCAAATTCGTTCTATGAGGCCAGCATCACCTTAATTCCGAAACCAGACAAAGACCCCACCAAAAAGGAGAATTACAGACCAATATCCCTGATGAACATGGATGCAAAAATTCTCAACAAGATACTAGCCAATAGGATCCAACAACACATTAAGAAAATTATTCACCATGACCAAGTAGGATTTATCCCTGGGACACAAGGCTGGTTCAACACTCGTAAAACCATCAATGTGATTCATCATATCAGCAAGAGAAAAACCAAGAACCATATGATACTCTCATTAGATGCAGAGAAAGCATTTGACAAAATACAGCATCCATTCCTGATCAAAACCCTTCAGAGTGTTGGGATAGAGGGAACATTCCTCGACATCTTAAAAGCCATTTACGAAAAGCCCACAGCAAATATCATTCTCAATGGGGAAGCACTGGGAGCCTTTCCCCTAAGATCAGGAACAAGACAGGGATGTCCACTCTCACCACTGCTGTTCAACATCGTTCTGGAAGTCCTCGCCTCAGCAATCAGACAACAAAAAGACATTAAAGGCATTCAAATTGGCAAAGAAGAAGTCAAACTCTCCCTCTTCGCCGATGACATGATACTCTACATAGAAAACCCAAAAGCCTCCACCCCAAGATTGCTAGAACTCATACAGCAATTTGGTAGCGTGGCAGGATACAAAATCAATGCCCAGAAATCAATGGCATTTCTATACACTAACAATGAGACTGAAGAAAGAGAAATTAAGGAGTCAATCCCATTTACAATTGCACCCAAAAGCATAAGATACCTAGGAATAAACCTAACCAAAGAGGTAAAAGATCTATACCCTAAAAACTATAGAACACTTCTGAAAGAAATTGAGGAAGACACAAAGAGATGGAAAAATATTCCATGCTCATGGATTGGCAGAATTAATATTGTAAAAATGTCAATGTTACCCAGGGCAATTTATACGTTTAATGCAATCCCTATCAAAACACCATGGACTTTCTTCAGAGAGTTAGAACAAATTATTTTAAGATTTGTGTGGAATCAGAAAAGACCCCGAATAGCCAGGGGAATTTTAAAAAAGAAAACCATATCTGGGGGCATCACAATGCCAGATTTCAGGTTGTACTACAAAGCTGTGGTCATCAAGACAGTGTGGTACTGGCACAAAAACAGACACATAGATCAATGGAACAGAATAGAGAACCCAGAAGTGGACCCTGAAATGTACGGTCATCTAATATTCGATAAAGGAGGAAAGACTATCCATTGGAAGAAAGACAGTCTCTTCAATAAATGGTGCTGGGAAAATTGGACATCCACATGCAGAAGAATGAAACTGGACCACTCTCTTTCACCATACACAAAGATAAACTCAAAATGGATGAAAGATCTAAATGTGAGACAAGATTCCATCAAAATCCTAGAGGAGAACACAGGCAACACCCTTTTTGAACTTGGCCACAGTAACTTCTTGCAAGATACATCCACAAAGGCAAAAGAAACAAAAGCAAAAATGAACTATTGGGACTTCATCAAGATAAGAAGCTTTTGCACAGCAAAGGATACAGTCAACAAAACTAAAAGACAACCTACAGAATGGGAGAAGATATTTGCAAATGACATATCAGATAAAGGGCTAGTTTCCAAAATCTATAAAGAACTTATTAAACTCAACACCAAAGAAACAAACAATCCAATCATGAAATGGGCAAAAGACATGAACAGAAATCTCACAGAGGAAGACATGGACATGGCCAACATGCACATGAGAAAATGCTCTGCATCACTTGCCATCAGGGAAATACAAATCAAAACCACAATGAGATACCACCTCACACCAGTGAGAATGGGGAAAATTAACAAGGCAGGAAACCACAAATGTTGGAGAGGATGTGGAGAAAAGGGAACCCTCTTACACTGTTGGTGGGAATGTGAACTGGTGCAGCCACTCTGGAAAACTGTGTGGAGGTTCCTCAAAGAGTTAAAAATAGACCTGCCCTATGACCCAGCAATTGCACTGTTGGGGATTTACCCCAAAGATTCAGATGCAATGAAACGTCGGGACACCTGCACCCCGATGTTTCTATCAGCAATGGCCACAATAGCCAAACTGTGGAAGGAGCCTCGGTGTCCATCGAAAGATGAATGGATAAAGAAGATGTGGTTTATGTATACAATGGAATATTACTCAGCAATTAGAAACGACAAATACCCACCATTTGCTTCAACGTGGATGGAACTGGAGGGTATTATGCTGAGTGAAATAAGTCAATCGGAGAGGGACAAACAGTGTATGTTCTCATTCATTTGGGGAATATGAATAATGGTGAAAGGGAATATAAAGGAAGGGAGAAGAAATGTTGGGAAATATCAGGAAGGGAGACAGAACATAAAGACTCCTAACTCGGGGAAACGAACTAGGGGTGGTGGAAGGGGAGGAGGGCGGGTGTTGGAGGGGAATGGGTGACGGGCACTGAGGTGGACACTTGATGGGATGAGCACTGGGTGTTTTTCTGTATGTTGGTAAATTGAACACCAATAAAAATTAATTAAAAAAAATAAAAATAAAAATAAAATAAAAAATAAAAAAAAATAAAAAAAAAAAAGAAATGAGGGTGACTTAAATCAGGCTGAGGCAGTGTGAGTGATAAGCTCGATGATTTCGAATGTATTTTGAAGTTGGAGTTGACAGGACTTGCTGACAGATGGAATATGAGGTAAAATTAAGAGAAGAATCGAAGGTGACTTCAAGGATTTTGGAAAAAGTGAAGTTAGCATTCACTGGGAGGGTCAGACTGAGGAGGAGGAGGGGAAGGGGTGCTGAATTATGGGTACAGCCAGATATTTTAAGTTTGAGATGCCTTCAGACATACAAGTGGACACGGTAAGTAGGCAGTTGGTAAGTCTGCATTTAAAAAGAGTCTTGAGGGGTGATATAAATTTTGGAAGTTTTTTCTTTAAAAGATTTATTTATTTTAGAGAGATAAAGAGCATGAAGTGTGAGCCAGGTTTGGGGTAGAGAGAGAAGGGTATAAGCAGACTCCCCTCTGAGCAGAGGACCCAATGTGGAGCTGGTTCCCAGGACCCTGAGATCATGACCTGAGCTAAAACCAAGAGTCAGATGCTTAGCCAACTTAACCACCAGGTGCCCCTAAATTTTGGAATTTTACTAGGCCAGGTGATTAACAAAAGAGTGAGTTAGAAAGGGGACAAGCTATGGGCTTTCCAACATAAAAAAGTCAGAGTAATGAGCAGGAACCAGTCAAGGAGACTAGAAAAGAATGCCTGGTGAGGTAGAAGGAAAAAGGAGTTAGCTGTCAAGTAAGAGGCAATCTCTGGTCACCTTTAGCAGCACAGTTGGGTGTAGTGGTAAGGAGGAAGACCTGCCTGAGGTGGGGTCAAAGGGAAGGGGGAGATTCCTATTCTGGTTACTATGTTCTTTCCCCTGATAGCACATTCCTCATGCTGACTACGCATATAAACTCTGTACAGAACACAAAAACACTACACGAGGATGTTGAAAAATATGCAACAGAAGGCAGATTGTTGAACAGGGGCCAGTTTCCTTTTTTTTCCCCTCAATGTTTTGCCTCCAGGGGCAGGCCATAGTAGCATATCAGTGCATTTTAGGAAGCTGACATTCCAGGCAAAACTCCCCAGTCTTTCTGGCCAGAGGATTCATGTAAAGGAGCCCCATGAACTGGAAAGAGTGTATGTGTAGTCTGTTTAGGGGTGGTGGTGGTGGAGGGTTGGACAGATCTGAGAAGAAAAAAAGTAGAGAAGGAGATTCCTTAACTCTGTATATGAACCTGCATAAGTCTCAGATCAACCCTGAACCACACGTGAGCAGGGCAGACCCAAGTCAGGGTTCCAAATACTTAGATAACAGAACTCAGACTGAAATCACTGAAGGCAAAATGGAGCTATGGTCTGAGGTTAACCAGTACAGAAATAAAGTAAAAAATAAAAATATCAACATTCTCTAGAGCATTAGAACAGAACTCGGAAGCTGTATGCATTAATATTGACACTGTCCAAGACACAATACAAAATTACATGACATTGAAAGAACCAAGAAAATGTGACTCATTCCTAATGGAAGAGACAATACTGAGATGCTTCACAGAGTAAAAGAAAATTCACTTGAGATGATTAAAAGATAAGAAACCTCAATAGAGAAACAAAAACTATAATGAAAAACCAAATTAAAATTTATAATTAAAAAATACATTTGAAGTAAAAAATTCACTGTTGAAATTAACAACAAAATAAAATAATATAGGAAATACAGTGAACTCGGAGATCAATAAAAATGATCAAATGTGAAGAACAGAGAAAAACAATAAAAAAAAAAAGATGAACAGAGCTTAGGAACATGTGGCACTATCTTAAAAAAATTTAATATATGTCTTGTCTGGGACAAGAGTCCCAGAAGGAGAGAAGATAAATGGTAGAGTAGAGATAACATTTAAAGAAATAATAGGAACTTTCTAACTTTGATGAAAAGCATACATTCATAGACTCAAAAGGCTCACCAAACTCCAAGTAGAACAAGTTAAAATATGCTATGCCTAGGTATATCATAATTAAACTGCATATGATTAAAGATAAAGAAAGGTTTAAAGTAACTACAGAAGAATAACAGTTTAAATAATCATGAATTTCTCATCAGAGACCAAGGATGCCAACATTCACTGGAAGAACAGCCTTAAACAGTCGAAAGAAAATATATGGAGATGTAATACTTATAATAACTGTAACACAAAGTGCATTGGGGGGAGAATAACAGGATCTCTATAGTTGCAAGATTTCTACAATTAATAGATTTGAAAGTTTAAGTATGTAAATTGTAATCCCTAGAGCAACCACCACAACCAACAACAAAAATACAAAGAGATATAACCAAAATGTCAATAGATGAATTAAAATAGAATGCTAAATATGCTCAAATATTTAAGAGAAGTTACACAAGGGGAACAGAACAAAGCTTATGGGATTGAAGAAAATACTAATTTGGTTGTGCACAAGTGAATACATTTGCCCAGCTTTTTCAAATTGTGCACTTTAAGTATATGTGATTTATAGTACACCAATTTTACTTCGAAAAAGTAAAAAAGTATAGGAAGAGAGAGACTCAGACATTCAGAATTTCAGCAAGTAAAGGCAACACTTTGGAGGAGACTGTTGAAAAGCAGGGTAAGAATTCAAGGGAAAATTAGAATCAAGAATTCTCTAAGATGTCAGAAATAATGGTATGTAGGTATGCTGACAGAAAACCCAATGGACAGGGAAAAATTGGTGATGCCAGGGAGGGAGGAGAGAATTGCTGGAATGAGGTCCTTAGTTAAGTGAGGGGAGATGGGACTTGTCTCAAGAGCAGATGATCCATTATAACTCAAACGAATGCAGAGCTAAGGGGAGTAGATGTAGAATGGGGTGTCATGGTAGAACTTGTGAAAGCTGAGTGTGCTGATGCAGGTAAGGTGGAGAGGTTTGAGAAGAAAGAAGATATAAAATATTTACCCTGTGATAGTCAGAAAGTGAATAAATTAGATTGCAAGACAATACTTACTGAGTACCCTTTTGAAGTTGGCAGTCATTCAACAAGCCCAGTCTGTAGAGTTGGGCATTTTTCTTTTCCACATTCAGATAGTCAAATTTTGATGTGTAGAACGCAGAGACTTGGATTGAATCAGGTAAAATGAAGCTGGGGAATCATAAGGCATTTAGGATTATAGAATTCAAATTGTGTAAAGAGGGAAATTATGCAATGAAATAATTGTAGAGTCAGTAGGTTTTTAGCTCCTATGGTGATGAAAAAATTATCATAGATGATGTTCAAAAGAATGGGCTGGAAAATAGCTGGTAGGAAAATGTGATGATTGAAATTCAAGTTGTAGAGTAGCTTTCCAGTTACTGGTATTGACAGTCTAGAGCTGTGCTTTCAAATAGGCTTGGCTGGCTATTTAAATTTAAAATAACTAAAAGTAAACAAAATTAAAAATGCAATTCTTCAGTCATGCTAGCCCCATTTGAAAAGCCACATGAGACAGAGGACCACCATGTTAAACTGCACAGACATTTCCGTCATCACAGACAGATGTACTGGGTGGTGCTGAGCTTGTGACCATGAGGATGAATGCTAATTAATGTTGGTGAAGATAAACATCACTGGAAGAAAGGAACTTAAGGAACCCTGAGGCTAGCGTACTGGATAGATCATCTACATGGACATTGGAGTCACTAAGAATCACAGCAAGAGTAGCACTGGAAAGAGTAGGGAATCAGTCAGGAGCTAAAGTCTTCAAAGAATGAGGTAAAGAGGAATGATCTAGGGTAGCCAGTGGTATAGTCAAGTGGCCTGAGTTTTGAAGCTCAGGGATTTTTTGGAGAAGGAGAGAGAATGGCCTGGAAACAGCAATGAAGAAAGGACACTTTCACCATCTCCTGGCCAGGTGTATGGGGGATGTGAGAGAAGGCAGCAACCCTATATGAAGGCTGCTGGGAAGAAGTATCCCCAGGAGAGAGGTGAATATTCCTGACAGGAATATTCAGAGTTTGAGGCCATAAGGGATTTTGCTGATGATTGACCTTGCCTTGCAGAGGACATGGGATCTAAGAATTGAGGAAAGGAGGGTGATGAGATTGCAACTTTATGAAAAGTTATATAGAGTTTGAATGTGGGAATTGAGGGGTAAATGGGAAATCCTAGGATCATGTGGATCCTAGGGCATTATAAGCCTAGTTCTGATAGTGTCAAAGCTGTGGGGTTGAATGTTAGATGAACTGGGAATCTTGCCTGGAGCATGCAGAGTTCCAGTGCCCCCTCTTAGGGACTGTTAGTGGAGATTTGGGGCCTGGGGCAAAGCTGTTCTTACTCTGAGCATATGGTACACACTCTTGACTCTTGTACATGGCAACTTGGACCAAACCCACAGGGTTTTTTCATTTCAAAAGTGCATTATATGCTATCTGATACATATTAAAAAAGGAAGTATGGGTTATGTGGGATAACAAGAGAAGGCATAATATAATAACAAACACATAATAAAACAAATAAGTGTATTAAAATAGATATACATTGTGAGTAGTAATGATAAACTCTCATGAAATCATCATCCAATTTAGAATCAGAACATGATCAGTAATGAAGTTACCTATGTGTTCTTCTTACCCAATCCCATCTTCCTGGCTCCCTGTAGAAGTAACTACTACTCTAAATTTTCTAAAATTTCTAAATTTTCCCTTGATGTTTTAAAAATGGTTTTTTTTATCACATATGTACATTTCCCTAAGCATTGTATTTTGCTTGTTTTGAATATTACAAAAATGGTATTTATATGTAGTCTGCAAACTGCTTATTTTCACTTAACATATTTCCAAGATTTATCCGTGTTGTATCTAGGTGTATCTAGGCTCATGAATGTTCCCGACTACACAAACACTCATTGTGTAAAATTAAATATCCCTTCTCCTGAGAGTGGGCACTGTCTACATTGTTTTCTACTATGAACAAATGGTTGTGATGTGTACTTCTGCATGTGTTTCCTGACACACCAAATAAGAAGTCCTCTAAGGCAGTGTTTTTCAAAGAGTGGGTTACAATTCATTAGTAAGTCATGAAAACAAATTTTTAGAATGCCACCAGCATCTACAGATTTTACCCAGAGGTGCGCTATATCTTTTAGGGGTTCCCAGAATGGTGAATAGGGGAAAAGAGGAGGGACTTTGTACAAGTTCCCCGGCCTTTGTTGAAAACATGGAGTTGCTCCTTTGGCTGCATACATGGGAATCCATGAGAACGTTTATATTGTAGACATGAAGGGGATAGAGCTTATTCTAAAAGGAAGGCCCTGCAAATGTTATTGTGACAAACCTGGAAAGAATCTAGAATGTCAAATACCACACTCTGAAATTATTGGATCAAAGAAGATACTTGCCAAAACTAATGTGTGATGTGTGCATATTATAGGCACTCTAATGAACTGAGGGAGTTTACTGAAATGTGAAGAAAAATGCTCAGACAAAAATGGAAGTCAACAGAAAAAAGCATGGGGTTTAACTGGGACACCAGCTTGATCTATGTAAAAATAATGCTTTTATGAAGGCCCAAGGTCAGAGGTTTAAACTGCTGGGACTGATTATATAAACTTATGGCAGGGGCACCGAGGTGGCTCAGTGATTGAGTGTCTGCCTCTGGCTCAGGTTGTGATCCCGGGTCCTGGGATCGAGTCCTGCATTGGGCTCCCCAGAGGGAGCCTGCTTCTCCTTCTGCCTATGTCTCTGCCACTCTCTTTGTGTCTCTCATGAATAAATGAATAAAATCTTAAAAAAATAAATTCATGACAGGATTAGTATAAAAGAAATGAAGACTTTTGTATGAAAAAATAGAAAATATCAGTATATTAGGTAGAGCAATTATTGCTTTCTTACAGTATTTTCACTTGTGTTGTTATACTGGTTTAGGATATAAAATACATGATTGCAGCTCACAGTCACAAGATTTAAAGTCATTCTTCTATAGAGTATTTGAGTATGCAAATATTCAAATAGTCTTTCACATGAGTTGTTTAAATTTACATTCCTACCAGCAGTGTTTGTGAGTCTCTTTTTCTGAGTCCTCATTAGCAATAATAATGAGAAATTCCTTAATTTTTGCCAATCTAATTAGTATTAAATGGTATCTCCTGGTGGTTTTAGAATTTAATTACTAACTGACTAATAGGATTGAGAGTATTTTCATGTATATGGACCATTCATATTTTTCTTTCCAATTAAATATCAGTGATATCTTTTGCCCCTTGTTTTTCTATTGGGTTATCATTTTCTTATTAACTCATAATTCTAGCTGTCCATCCTTTAAAGTGAGTACTATCATCACCTTCATTTTACTGATGAAGAAACTGGCAGGAATTAAGTAATCTGTCAGATCACACAGCTAGTCGGTACCCGAGTAAGGAATCACACATGACACTCTGCTTGCAGGATGCATGTTCTTAACTGCTATATGATATGACACGTCAATAACTCAGGGAATTGAAATCTCCTCCAGGCCTGACGTATCTGTCGATTTCACACTGATGTTCTAGCAAGTTTTCATTATACACATTAAGGCTATTATATTAGGTGAATTGAATCTTTTATCTTTAGGCAGAACCTTTTTACCTTTAGTAATATTACTATTATCTGTTTTGTCTCTTATTAACAGTCCCTCTTGCTTTCTTTTTGTTAATATGCACAATGTAACCTTTCCCTTCTTTTGCTTTCAAAGTTTCAGTGTCCTTATATTTTTGGCATGTCTCTTATAAATACCACTTAGCTTAATAATTGAAAGTGAAAATTTTATCATTATCTTTAAAAGTATCTCATAAATTCTGATACTTAGGGCATTTCAATAACTTTATTTGGTAGGAATTTTGTAATTTAAAAAATTCCCCTTTCACCTGAGAGTTGTTAAATACAAGGTTTCAAATTTCCACTGGAAGAAAACTTTTAAAATATGTTTGTTGTGCCAAGACTTTAAAGATGAAGAAACATGCAGGTATACACTCAAGCCCACTATCTGACTTTAATTTATTGGGTATGCTACATTTGGTTAAGTTTCATCAAATCTCCCAATAGAATTTTCAGAGGGAAAAAAATTTGTACGTTGATCCTACCAGGCTCTGTAAGATATCACCTCACCAGTTTCATTGGTAACCTGTTTGTTCTCCTTATTTAAGAGCCTATTTCTTGGTTTGTCTCCCTCTCTCCCTGACCTTGTTTTTCCTTTCCTCATTTGTTTTGTTTCTTAAATTCTGCATATGAATGAGATCATATGGTATTGTCTTTCTCTCACTGGCTTATTTCCCTTAGCATAATACTCTGTAGTTTCATCCATGTCATTGCAGATCACAAAATTTCGCTCTTTTTTATGGTTTTATAATATTCCATTATATATAAATCCCATTATCAACTGATGAATGGACACTTGGACTGCTTCCATAATTTGGGTATTGTAAATAATGCTGTAAACATAAGCGTGCATGTACCCCTTCAAATTAGTGTTTTTGTATTCTTTCGGTAAATATCTAGTAGTGGAATTATTGGATCACATAGTAATTCTATATTTACTTTATTGAGGAACCTCCATACTGTTTTCCACAGTAACTGTACCAATTTGTATTCCCACCAACAGTGCACAGGGGTTCCTTTTTCTCTACATCCTTACCAACATGTTGCTTGTGTTTTTGATTTTAGCCATTCTGACAGGTATGAGGTGATATCTCATGGTAGTTTTGAGTTTCCCTGGGGACATCCATTTTTCACTATGAAGTAGAACTCTACTAGCCACAGTGTAAATTCTAAAATTCCTAGACTTTAGACTGAGTTCTGTTTTTCAGGGCTTTAGACTGAGTTCTGTATTTCCCTATGCTTAAAAAGATTTGTGAAAGTCCTGATATTATCAGATCTATAATTTTCAATTATTGAGATTTACAGAGCACTATCAACCCCTTATAATGGCTAGAGCTTAAAATTAATCACTGAGTGCTCACAGTATGCAGGAAGTAAACTCAGTGATGTACTTAATTTAATTCTCTTTAATTTTGTATTACAGATGAGGGAAAGGAAAGTTATCACAATTGAGCAATTGCTTAAGCTCATTGAGCTGATACATGGCAGAGCTCATGCTCTTAACCTCTGTGCATTTACTATCTTGAATAATGAAAATATTCTGTTTGGGACACCTGGGTGGCTCAGCAGTTGAGCGTCTGCCTTTGGCTTGGGGCATGATCCTGAGGTACCAGGAACAAGTCCCACATCAGGCTCCTTGCATGGAGCCTGCTTCTCCCTCTGCCTGTGTCTCTGCCTCTCTCTCTATGTCTCTCATGAATAAATAAATAAAATCTTTTAAAAAATTCTGTTTGTATATATTAGTTTTCATAGCCATATTTAATATCACAATTAAATGGTGATATTTCTCAAAAAAAAGTTTGTTACTAATTAACAGTTTTATTACACTGTAACCAGAGTATCCTTTACATTATTTCTCTTTTATGGAAGTTCTTGATGTTTCTTTATTACCTAACATAAGATAAACTTTTGTGATTGTTCCACGAACAGTTGAGAAGAATATATATTCTCTCGTATTAGTGTATGAGGTTCTACATATATCCCAGAAGTTCTACTTTATTGGTGATATTGTTAAGTCTTCATTATTTTTAGCTTTTTATCCACTTGATCTAACTTGTAATAACAGCAGGATCTTAAAATCTCCTATTATTAATGTATTTGTATCTATTTTTTCTTGCATCTCCTGTATCTTGTATGTTTAAAGTTGTTTTTTTCTGTAACCCTTTAGCTTCAAAGAGTTTGGCTATATCACTTTTGGTTTACATTTTCTTTATATACTTTGATTCACAGTGTTTTTCCTTGAATTTCTTTAAAATGTTGCTCCCATGTTTATGTTACCTCACACTTGTCAGAATGGCTAAAATAAAAAATACAAGAAACAGCAGGTGTTGGTAAATATGTGGAGTAAAAGGAATCCTTGTACACTGTGGATGGGAATGAAAATTGGTGCAGCCACTGTGGAAAATAGTATGGAGTTTCCTCAAAAAAGTAAAAATAGAATCACCATATGATCCAGTAATTCCACTACTGGACATTGACCCAAACAAAATGAAAACACGAATTTGAAAAGATACATGCATCCCTATGTTTATTACAGCATTATTTACAATAGCCAAGATATGGGAGCAGCTCAAGTGTCTATTGACAGATGAATGGATAAAGAGGATGTGGCATGTACATATAGTGGACTATTACTCAGCCATATAAAAGGATGAGATCCTGTCATTTGCAGCAAGATGGAAGGATCTAGAAGGTATAATGCTAAGCAAAATATGTCAGTCAGGAAAAGACAAATACTATATGACTTTACTTGAGGGTTTCCTTTTCTCCACATCCTCACCAACACTTGTTATTTCTTACCTGTTTGATATAAGCCATTCTGACAGGTGTCAAGTGGTATCTCCTTATGGTTTTGATTTGCATTTCCCTGAGGATGAATGATACTGAACATCTTTTCATGTGTCCCTTGGACATCTCTATGTCTTGTTTAGAAAAACATCTATTCAGGTCCTCTACCCATTTTTTATTTTGATTTTTAATTTTTTAAATTTATTCATGAGAAACACACACACACACACACACACACACACACACACACACACACACAGAGAGCAGAGACACAGGCAGAGGGAGAAGCAGGCTCCATACAAGGAGCCCGATGTGGCACTCCATCACCGGTCTCCAGGATCACACCCTGGGCTGCAGGTGGCGCTAAACTGCTGCGCCAGTGGGGCTGCCCCGTCTACCCATTCTTTAAATTGGATTATTTTTTTTGGTATCATAGTTGTATAAGTTCTTTATATATTTTGGATATTAGCCTTTATCAGAGATGTCATTTGCATATATCTTCTTCCATTCAGTAGATTGCCTTTTTTGTTTTGTTGATGTTTTCTTTTGCTCTGCAGAAGCTTTCTATTTTGGTGTGTCCTAATAGTTTATGTTTGCCTTTCTTTCCCTTACCTGAGGAGGAGACATATCTAGAAACATGTTGCTGAGGCCAATGACCAAGAGATACTTCCTGTGTTATTTGTTTTTGTTTGTTTGTTTTTTCAGGAGTTTTATGTTTTCAGGTCTCACATTTAGGTCTTTCATCCATTTTGAGTTAAATTTTGTGTCTGGTATAAGAAAGTGGTCCACTTTCATTCTTTTGCCTGTGGCTGTGTGGTTTCCCCCTGTATATTGTTTTTATTAATTAATTAATTAATTAATTTATTTATTTATTTATTGTTTTTAACATTTTTAAAAATTTAAATTCAATTTGCCAACATATAGTATAACACCCAGTGCTCATCCCATCAAGTGCCCTCCTCATTGTCCGTCCCCTGATAGCAGTCTAATTCTCTTGCCCCTAAAAGTTATTTTTTTGCCTGGAGGCCCTGAGGATTTTTTTCTCTTTATCTTTAAAGTTCTAACAGTTTTATAAGGTTCTCTTAATTTTCCCAGGTATCTGATTGATCCTCTCAGTAAGTATATTCAGCTTTTCTAATGCCTCATGAGAGTTCTCTTAGAGAACAATCTTCTGTATGAGTTCTGTGAGAGTGCCCTCTTTTTCCTCTTCTTCCTTATCCCTCCTCCACCAACAACTTTCTCTTCTTCTCTGTCCTCTTTACTCCCACATGTCCTCTCTCTGTTCCAGGGTTTATTTTCCTACTTTCCTCTGTGAGGGGCTCTACTTATAACCATGTTGGATCTTCTCCTGTATGCTGTGTAAACCATTTTCTCCTTTTAAAATCTAATCTCATTTTTTTACACTTTTTATACTTCTTTAATGCACTTCTTTAATGCAAAAGAAAGTAGACTTTCTTTTGAGCCTATTCTCTGAAGCATTGTAATTTAGTCTTCATTTCTGATATGATTTTGTCTTTTGCTTTCATTTCTTTCCTCATTTTCATCAAATTTTCCTTTTCCTTCTTTTGGTTTTGAATCCATTTAATTCCTTTCTTTTAACAAAAATTTCTCAAGGGTATTTTTTTTCATTTTCCTTAATGGTTTTGAGATTATTTAATTCTGTCTAGAGCACTGTGTTAGCTGTTTGCTTTTGCCAAGGAAAAACAGTTCATTGGGCTCACTAATTGAATCCTTTAATTCTTACCTTCTGATTTTTTTCCCCATTATGATAGTTTTGTATAGAAGAAGACAGCTTACATCTATTCATGTTAGGGGCAAGTTGTGTGTGTGTGTGTGTGTGTGTGTGTATTGCCAGTTATCTTTTGCTGTAGAACAAATGACTATAATGCTTACAGGCCTCAAATAGTAACTTTAGTGGTTTGCAAGTGTGTATTGGCTACTGGTGGTTCTTCAGTTGTCTCACCTGGGCTCATTCATGCAGTCACATTTAGCTGATGGGCTGGCTGGGGTGGGATCAGCTGGGGTGGACCACTGGGACTCTTCTGGAGTCTTTTATCCTGAAGGCAGTATTCTATGAGGGTAAGCATGGGAGCTGCAAGGACTCAAGGCCTGGGCTCAGACACCACAGAGTGTCACTTCAGTTGCATCCTACTAATCGAAGCAAATCATGAGTTTAGCCCAGATTCAAGGCAGAGGGGAAATAGAGTGCTAAATCTCTGCAAAGGGCACATACAGATGGATAAGAGGAATTATTGCATCAATTTTTGTGAATAATCTCTACAGAAAATCACTAATTCCAAGAGAAACCTCTTCTCTCTATGTAAGTGAATATGTGAGAAACTACTGTTTTTTAATGGATTTTTTTTTTTTTGAGAAGAACAAAGGAGGCTGAGGGTGTGTGTCCCTCAACTGTTAGTTCACTTTTATCTTTGAGGATCCTAAATTCCCCCGCTCGTTTATTTTTTCCTTCACCGCTAAGTCTCCAAAGGGGCCTTGCTTATCTTTTAAAGCATTTTTTCCTGCAGAAGTGGTGTTTTTATGTGACTGCCACCTTGAGCCTAATATCCTTTTAAGTTCCATCCCTGTGGTTAATACTCTGATGTACTGGGATACTTTTTTTCAATATTTTCATTCTTGAGGTGGAGTTTTTGTGCCTTGGGGAGCTTTTAGGTGAATAGTAAGCCCTTTGTTCCTTTAGTTTCTCTTTAGTGGAGACCTCCCTTCTTCTCCACAGTATCTTGTGTTGAGAATTTGAGGTGTATCTCTCTGGAAACCATTGTTTATTTTTTCACACACAAGTGATTTAAAGTTTGTAATCTCTATCTTCTAGTTATGCTGACAGCATGGGATTCAGGCTATTTTGTCTTCATGCTGTTTACTTTACTGGAGTTATGTGTGGGAATATTCAGCATAGATGACCACCAAGACCTCAGTGACCCAGAAGTTTGCTCTTGCTGTAATTCTTAATGATTAATTTGTTCCATCTCCTTGCTCTCTATGCTGTAATTCTGGATAAAATTTTTAAAAATGTGTTCATTAATTGCTTTTCTCAGCTTAAATTGTCATTTCAGCTTCAAGTTTAATTTTTCCCTTTGAAGGCCTCAGCTAATAGGGTAGGGAAGGCAGGGTTTAAGGTTCAACTCTTTAACTTTGTGGTGGGCTTCAGTAGGTAATGCTGCTTCCAGGGCAAAACTGGTCAAGTTTGTTTGCTTGTTGCCTACTATTCTCATTTCAGCTCCCTGTGTTGTTGCTGTTGTTTTTATCCCAGGCTTCCGCCAATACTACCTTTTTTGATAGCTTTTTAAAAAGATTTTATTTATTTATTTATAGACAGAAAGAGGCAGAGACACAGGCAGAGGGAGAAGCAGCTCCCTGCAGGGAGCCTGATGCAGGGCTTGATCCCAGAACCTGGGGATCACGACCTAAGCCAAAGGTAGATGCTTAACCATTGAGCCACCCAGGTGCCTCTTTTGATAGCTCATGATGCTTACTTGTGAACTCAGTAATACTTTAAAAGGTATGATGATGGCAGTGTCTACATGCTTTCAGCTGAAGGTCCTAAAGTGCTCAGTTAATTGTAATAGATTTTAGCTCTTTATATGAGTGTTTATGTGAGTATTACCTGTGACATGAGAGAGACCAGATAGGGATTACATGAATGCAGATCTAGAATATGCGTAGTATGAGATGTCTCTGTGAAAGTGGCAGCAAAACTTAATTAATTTTTTACATCAGAATCCCATTTGGGAATAAGGGGTAGTTTTCCTTGATATGTTCATTTGCTTTCCCAACAAACAAGCTTGATGACAAATACAGAGGCTCATTATCTATTTATATTTCTACCTAGCAATGATTGTGACTTTATTGTTTTGACCCATAAGGGAAGATATTTTAAATTCTTCCTTTGAGCCACCTTAGGTTCTAAGAGCCTGTTCACTGGGTTGTAGGCATTTTGCTGAGTTAAATTTATAATCTTTCAGTCTTGGGTCTTAACTATCTACCTCTGACTCTCCATGTTTCCAAATCACAGACATTTTGTCTTATGTAGAGTTGAACTAATCCTTGTTTCCACTGTCCTTTTTTTTTTTTTTAAATAAAGATATTATTTATTTAATAGAGAGAGAGAGGGAGCACAAGCAGGGGGAGTGGCAGGCAGAGGGAGAGGGAGTCGCAGCTTTCCCACTGAGCACAGAGCCCTGGGGTCTCAATCCCAGGACCCCAAGATCATGATCTGATCTGAAGGCAGATGCTTAACTGACTGAGCCACGCAGGAGCCCCACACTGTCCTTGATTTCCAGTTTTACTCACCCTTTTGTTTATATAATTTGCCTTTTAATACTTAACATTATATTCAAAATTTGAACCTTCCAGTTTCCCTTCAGGATAGGATGATTAATGTCCTGTGCTGAGAGAGAGAGAGAAATTTGTTACTAGTCTCAGTTGACAAGCTGGGATGTAGCACAGCTAAACAAATCTCTGACAATACTTTACTAGTTGGGCTCATTGCATGGCTACACTGGAAAAGTAAGAGAAATACCTCAGATGGGTTGGGAAAGGGTCTTTTTTATTTTTATTAAATTTTATTTATTTATTCATGAGAGAGAGAGCAAGAGAGAGGCAGAGACACAGAGGGAGAAGCAGGCTCCATGTAGGGAGCCCCAGGTCTCCAGGGTCATGCCCTGGGCTGAAGACAGGCACTAAACCACCGAGCCACAGCCGGTACTGCCCAGATCCTTTGTATGTAAATCTGCTTTTCCCTAAAGATCTTTCACTGAAGGTAAATTGGCTGATCTATGTCTTTAGACTGACTCTGAAAATTTCCATAAAGAATCCTTTCGATGGTACAGGGGAAGAGGGGAGAGAATCTTGTAAAACACAAATCAGATTCTGTACCATAGAGATGGTTCCATAAAAGAGACAGACTGAAAATGCAGAATCAGAATCTTTAAGCTGCCTATTGTGCATCTTCACGCATACGGCCCCTAGGCCAACATTTAATGAGCGCTGCCCACCTTTTCTGCTTGAGTGATCTCCAGCAGGAGGAGGGCCCATTTGTGTAGAAATAGCACTCCGTGTGGAGGGAGTTGCTATAATTCACTTGGCGGTGGCAGCTGCCTTGTTGAGGGTCCTCTTCAATCTTGGTTTAACATTGAAAAACAAGGAGCAGGGCTGTTTGTGCTAGATTGTTTTCCAAGAAGGCCAGACACCTCAGGTCTCTGAAAATGCCAAACATCCAGTTTCCAAAAGACAAGATAATGATTGTCAGTGGCGATTGTGTTTCCAAGTTTTAGAGAAAGATGTGACTTTTCTATGAGCTATTTTTAGTGGAAGAGTACCGTTACATTCTGAAGAACTCTGCCCTTGTGTTAATTTGGGGGCTCCTTAATTATTCTCTGCAAATAGGGTGTTATTTAAGGACAAAATCTTTATTTATTTTTTTTTTAATTTTTATTTATTTATGATAGTCACACACACAGAGAGAGAGAGAGAGAGAGGCAGAGACACAGGCGGAGGGAGAAGCAGGCTCCATGCACCGGGAGCCCGACGTGGGATTCGATCCCGGGTCTCCAGGATCGTGCCCTGGGCCAAAGGCAGGCGCCAAACCGCTGCGCCACCCAGGGATCCCTAAGGACAAAATCTTTAAAATACCAAGAGTGGTCTCTATGTTTCTGCCTTACAAAACCATCACAGGGGTGCCTGGATGGCTCAGGTGGTTGAGCACCCCACTCTTGATTTCAGTTCAGATCATGATCTCAGCATTGTGAGATCGAGACCTGTGTCAGGCTCTGTGCTCAGCAGAGTCTGCTTGAGATTCTCTCTCTCCCTCTCCTTTCACCCCTCCCTCTTCTCAAATAAATAAATAAGATCTTAAAAAAATACCATCATATTTCTTTTGCAGAGTTCATAACATTTCCAGGCATCTTTTATCTTTATTTGGTTTAATTAGTAACCCCAACATCCCTGGGAGAAAGGAACAACATTTTTTTGCAGATGGATTAAGTGAATACATGAAGGAAATTGACCTACAAAATTTGCACATTAAGTGATCAAGTTCCAGAATATAATCATTATTTTTATTTTTTGAAAAGATTTATTTATTTGAGAGAAAGAGTAAGGGGGAGGGGCAGAGAGAAAGGGAGAGAGAGAATCTCCAGCAGACTCTCACTGAGCCGGACTCAAGACTCAATCCCTGACCCTGAGGTTGTGACCTGAGCTGAAATCAAGAATTGGTTGCTAGCCCCCATCATTATTTTTGGGAATAACTTTTACCAAAAAATATTCAAAAAAGTTTAATATCTCTTAGCTGCTACTTATAGAATTAATACATGCCTATTGCGAACAATTTAAAAACACACACACAAGCCCAACACTCAGAAATAATACTGTTTAAAATTTCATCGTATTTTCTTTTATCCTTTTTTTTTGTGGAAAGAACCCACTTGCTAAAATACATTTTAGAAAGAAACAGAAAGGAAAATGTTACAGCTTTATGTTAAAGTTTTATGTTAAAATGTAAAGAGTCTTCAAATTTGTGCTATCAATCCCAAAGAATGTTAAATCAGACAAAATATAATTTGGTCATATTGGAAGAAGATGTGGATCCAACCAATGTTCTTCAGTTCATGACCACAGTAGAATCAGAAAACACATAACAACACAGAAGGCATATCAACAGAAGGGATTCAATGTGAGGAATTGGTTACAGAGGTGCTGGGGGCAAAAGGAGCAAAAACTGAAGACAGTAAAATCTCCAGGAAGGAGCTACCATGCCTAAATTGAGGGAGTTGAAGAGATAGAAAACAAATTTGAAAGGGAGACCCACCAAGTTGGTGCTCAGACCTCTGGGGAGGGTATAGCCAGCTGCCACTTCACCTCAGTAATGTCTCCAGAGTTGAGAGGAGTAAATTGCCCATGTTCTCCTCTTGAAAACTCTACTCATGGACATAATCCAGTCAACGAGATATAAAGTATGGGCAATCATTATGGTGAACAAACCTGAGTTTGTTTCTAATTTGTATGTGTGTGTGTCTCTTACTTTTTTTCCCTTTGCTTGTCTGTTTTGTTTCTTAATTCCACATATGAGTGAAATAATATGGTATTTGCCTTTCAAACTGATGGTTATGGTAGGGGTGAGGGGGAGATGGGTTAAACTGATGATGGAGATTAAGGAGTGTACTTGTGATGAGCACAGGGTGATGATGTGTGGAACTGTTGAATTACTATATTGTACAACTGAAACTAATATAACACTGTACATTAACTAACTAGAATGAAAATAAAAATTTAAATAAAAAGATGTAGACTATACATATATATAGAATATATACATGGAATATATATATGGAATAGATGTGGAATATATATACATATTTATGTGTATCTACACATATATACATATATAGAATGTATATATATATAAAAGAAAAACTTAAATAAAAATATATGGAATACGTATATATATATATACACACACATACTTATAAATAGAATATTACTCAGCCATTAAAAAGAATGAAATCTTGCCATTTGTAATGACATGAATGGAGCTAGAGAGTATAATGGTAAGGAAAATAAATCAAAGACCTATATTTGAATAATTTTTTAAGTAAGCAATATCATTTATATTTTTACCCCTTTGACATTAGTTTGGCAAGGTTTTTATTTTTTATTTCTTAAAATATTTTATTTATTTATTCATGAGAGACTAGAGAGAGAGGCAGAGACACAGGCAGAGGGAGAAGCAGGCTCCATGCAGGGAGCCCGAATGTGGGACTCGATCTGGGGACTTCAGGATCACACCCTGGGCTGAAGGCAGATGCTCAACCACTGAGCCACCCAGGTGTCCCTGTGGCAAGGTTTTTAAACTGATTTCCTAATAATGAATAATCCTCATCTTCTTAGAATAGCTCCATCTACTCAAGCGGTACCATTTATATTTTACTAAATTCTATTTGCTAATATTTTACTAGAATATCCATTAATATCATGGCTGAGATTGTTCTATAGTTTTTTTTTTCTGTAGTTTTTCTTTTCTTTTTTCTTTTCTTTATTTATTCATGAGAGGCACAGAGAGAGAGAGAGGCAGAGACACAGGCAGAGGGAGAAGCTGGCTCCACCCAGGGAGCCGGATGTGGGACTCGATCCCAGGTATCCAGGATCACACCCCGGGCTGAAGGCAGCACTAAACCGCTGGGCTACCAGGGCTGCCCTGGATGCCTTTTTTATCTTTTTCTTGTCTGATGGCTGTGGCTAGGACTTCTGGTACTGTGTTGAATAAAAGTGGTAAGACTGGACATCCTTGTCTTGTTCCTAATCTTAGAGGAAAAGCTCTTAGTTTTTCACCATTGAGTATAATGTTAGCTGTTTTTTTCTTTTCATATATGGCCTTTATTATGGTGAGGTACATTCCCTCTAAACCTATTTTGTTGAGAGTTTTTATCATGAATGGATGTACTTTGTCAGATGCTTTTTTTTGCATCTACTGAAATGATCATGTTTTTTTAATCCTTTCTTTTGTTTGTGTTTTATATCATGTTGATTGATTTGCAAATATGTGTCAACTGTGTAATACAAGGGAGTGAACCATGTGAATTGGCAGCTAGTGTTACATTAGAGTTTTTCATCCAGAGATAATGAGAAGATGAAGAATTTGTTTGAGAGATAGAAGGCTCATGGAAAGACAGAGCAAGTATGTAGGGGAGAGAGATGCAAACCCAAGTGATCTTTGGCAACCCAAGTGATCTTCTTACCCCTAGGTCTTAGATAATCTCCTTGACGCATCATGCAAGGAAAAAAAGACAATTGCCAGACACCAGATGTATTTTGTCAACAACAACCAGTGAGAGCGCTGGCGCACAGGTAGCAGGTGCCTCCCCAGTCTCCGGTTCCAAGATAAAGATTGTCCAGAATAGTTGTAAGGAAGGCTACAATGCCTTGTAATTAGAGTTTTGAACCAGGAGACCAATTGGGCCCCAATTTTCTAGCACTGGTCCCTCAAATAATGGATTTTCAGTAAAGCTGGTGCCCCAGATCAAATCAAAGCCTTTTCCAATTTGTACACAAGGGTGGGAACATACAGGAAAGTTAGGTTTAGAATAATTTTTTCCCAATTTGATTTTACCCCCTACCCGGGAAGTCCTGATGAATATTGGATATTTTACCATCCTTATACAGTCTGTTCCTGTAAAGATGCAGTTTACAAACCATCGTGGTTGAAAAGGAATACAACAATTACTGGCTGTATCGTACACTACAGCACAGAAAGTAACTGTTCAGTAAAAAAGAAAAAATCGTGAGTGAGTTTATGCCATCCACTGTGGTACCCAAGTTTGTTGCAGAATTTTCCACAGCCCTGAAGGGGGCAGGAAGGGGGAGGCCAGCTACCCCCTGTGTAAGTGGTGTTATTGGTGGAAATGGGGAGTTTAGGGTCCCCCAGGAAAGCAGGTCAAAGACTGGGGGGTTCAAGATATGTGTCCAAAAGGTGTGATTTCCTATAGAGATAGGAAGCCAAGGAATCCCCATAACATGAACAGCACAGATATCTTGGGAACTTGGGAGTTAATGGTTATGTTTGCAAACATGGAAAAGAGTAAAATTTCAGGGGTCATAGGTGTTTCCACGATTTCTAAAGTTTTTTCTATTTATGTGGTGAGTTTTTTCAGGTCACCCCACACTGGCCCAGAGGACTGCATCGTGGAGGTTACAGATTCCACCCTCCTTTTTTGGTCACCATCCCCGGAGGTAGCTGGACTGCAAACTGCCAAAGTTCTGGGACTGGGTTCTATCCCTGTATATGCCATGGGAGGGTTGTGCAGCTTTAGTCTGAATCCAAAGGGGTCCTGAGGGAGACAACAGAGAAGCATACCCTCTTCCCCAAATTAACAATCCCACCAGTGCCTGCCATTGGGGTCCTTGTCGGAGATGCCGATACAGGACTAGAGGCTTGGGCCTTTCCTGAGCCGTAACAAAATGTCATTCTATGGCTGTAAGACCTGATGCATTGGAATTTTTAAAATTTAGAGGATATAGGGATTTATAAAGTTGTTCCTGAGGGGAAGTGTATCTCTCCATATTCCCCCTTTTTTGTCTACATAGCTGTGCTTTCATAAGGCCATTGGCCCATTCAACAATGGCTTGTCTGGTTGGGTTATATGGGATATTGGTTACATACTTAATGTTCCATGTTTTGAAAAAGATTGCAAGGGCAATTGTCAATTTTAATCTGCTCAGGAAGGCCCAGTTGCAGCAGTTGTAGATAGGATATGTTTTTTTAACATGTTTACTAGTTTCTCCTGATTGGGCTGTGGCATGGAGTAGACCAGAGAAAGTATCAATAGTGACACTGAGGTATTTAAGGTACCAAAGGGCTCCTAATGGGTGACATCATTTGCCAGATCTCACTTTTTGTTAATCCTTGTGGATTAATCCCTCCTTGTGGAGCAATTTTGGAGTATCGTTGACAGGACAGGTTTTAATGATTTCTTAAGGCTGCCATAAAGGTATCTTATAGGTTAGGGCCAAAGCTCTGGTGTCTGTGTGGAAAAATTGATGAGAGGCGAGTGCCTCCTGAATAGTTGTAGAAAACATCACTAATTTGTCAGCTCTATCCTTACCTTCTCCTAAAGGACCTGGCTGGCCAGAATGAGATCTGATATGAGTGAGATAGACTCACTCTGTCCTGGTCTGTATCAGATGTGGAAGGTGTCTAGACATATCTCATCGTTACTGTCACAGATAAGGGCTGTCTCAATGACCTGAATAGTACCAACTACATAAGCAGAGTCTGCAACAATATTTAAAGGGTGGTCATGAAAATGTTGAAAAGCTGCAATGACAGCACTAAGTTCTGCCCACTGAGTGGAGCTGCAGTGTATAGTAAGAAAATGTCTCCAAATATTTTGTTTGAGCCAAGTGACAGAGCCCTTACCCTATTTTTTTGACCTTTGACAAAGACTGTTAAGGCATCAGGAATAGGAGTGGCAGATGGGACAAGTAAAAGGGTCAAGGGGAAGGAGTTGAAAGCCTTGCAAGATTTTGTCTCAAAGCAAAGAAAAATCAATGTTTCCATGATAATCAGCTAATACTATTTGAAAGATTTCAGATTGGCAGGGCACTGCCTAAAAATCCATCTTATTGATTCCTGGATTAATTATATCTGGGTCTTGCCCAGTATTTGACATTGGTGCCAGCCCTGTTTAATTAGTAAGCCTGTTGTTCAAATTGAGTACATAATTTCTTTTTGGTGTGATGGGCTTGAAATATCCATTCTAGGATCCCAAGATGTGGGGGAAGTTGACAGAGGAAGCCCGTGGGACTGTGAGGCATGTTTAAGATGATTAAATGTATCAGACTATCAAGGGTGACTCGTACTAAGTGACGAGTACTGAGCCATTTAGTTATTTTCTTTAACTCCTCCTTTGCTTGAGAGGACTCCAGGAGAAAGGAGGTCGAGGTCCCCCTTTAAGGTGTCGAAGAGATGCTGCAGGCTATAGGTGGGAATGCCCATAGAGGGGCTGAAGCCAACTAATAGTCCCTAGCAATTTTTGAAGGTTGTTAAGAGTCATAGTCTCCTTAATTGCCAAAGTGACTCCCTGTGGTCAGATGTGTCTTTAAGTAATAATATAACCCAAATATTTCCATGGATCCATCTTCTGTACCTTTTCAAGGGTGATTTGTAAGCCTACCTGCTAGTATGATCTGCCAGATGGGCGTATATCTTAGCCAAGGTGATGGTGTCTGGTGCACCGAGAGAATATTATCCATATGGTGATATATCAGAGATTCAAGGAATATAGCATGGGTGGGCCATAGAGCACGGTCCCACAAATACTGACAAATACTGAGGCTGTTGACCATTCCTTGAGGTAGGACCTTCCATTGGTATCTTTTTAGTGGGGCTCCTGAATTGATACAAGGCAAAAAGAAAGCACATTTTTCTCTATCATCCTGGTGCAGAGGAATAGTGAAGAAGCAGTCCTTTAAATCGATTATGAGGAGGTGATGACCTTTGGGAATCCATGCTGGGTTTGGAAGATCTGGTTATAGTGTGCCCATATGGACTATATGGGCATTTATTTGGTGGAGATCATTCCCAACTTTTTAAGGATACAGAAAATGGATGTGTTCCAGGCACTATGTGAGGGCTCTCTGTGGCCTTTTTAAAATTACTCTTTTTTTTTTTTTAATTACTCTTGAACTAAGAATGTTGCTTGTTGCATTTTTTTTTTCCCTTTTAAAGGCCACTGTTCCACTCAAACTGGTGGGCCAGGGACCCATTATAGGCAGAGTGGTGGGAGAATTACAGTGGCCCTTAGGATAAATTTGAAGGAGTGCTAATACAAACATTTCGTTAGGTCTCAGCCCCATGGAGTTATGGGAAGGTCTAAGACATATGGCACAGTCATGGCAATCTGACCTTCTGGTCCCGTCTATTTGAGTGGTTTTTTTTACTTTGGTGGTCGTGGTGGTGGTGGGTTGTTTGTGCTCCACCCAACTCTGCAACAGTCATAAAAGAGTAACTTCCTTCCATAGAGGAAACCAAGTCTTTGGAAGCAGTGATGGTCATATCAGCTCCTGAGTCTAGGAGTCTAGTGTAGATCTCTGTTCGACAGTAAGAGTTAGAAGAGGCCTCCCATGAAAGAGTTTGGTTACCCAGAAAGCCCCAGTGCCCCCAAATTCCTTGGGGCCTTTTGTTTCCTCTTTATGGGCAGGCACTAGAAAAGGAAGCAATGGGGTTGTGTCAATCATGTCGCAGTGGCGAAGAAATGAAAGTGCTTGTGATCATGACTTTGATTTGACCAGTACAATCACAATCTATTAGTCCTGGAGGGACTGGAATGCCCTGACAGATGACATTTGATCTTCCCAATATGAGGCCAGCACAGCCTTTTAGGGGGCCCCATATTGTGCTAGGAACTACTTTTACTTGATTAGCATCATCTAAAGAAGGTCCTCCGCAAGAGATACGTCCAAACCAGCACTGCCAGAGGTTTCTGTTTGTAGTTCAGCTATTTGTGACCAGAGAGGGTGACCCTGTTTGAAGGGCCTCTGGGTCCCACGAGGGGGCATGCACGTTCCAGGCCCAGATTTTATTGGTGCTTGGAAGCTGGCACCCCACTTCCTGTTTCCCGAAATGTTGTTCCCCTCAGAGTCAAACTTTGAATGACATTGATTGGCCCAGTGAAAACCCTTCTTGCATTTAGGCCATTTTTGTTTGGGTTTAGGGGCGCTTTCTACTTTCTTTTTACATTCCTTTTGCAAATGTCCTTCCTGGACACAGATGTAGCATCTCTGAGGCTGGAGAGCTGCTGCAGGACTTGTGCCTTAAAAGTCTCCATACCAACAATTTCATAGGCCTTTATCATTTCTGCAGTGTTATGATGGTTGCCTCAAAGTGGGGCAAGGACCTTTTGACAATCATGATTGGCATTCTCATAAGTCAACTGCAGCCCCAGAACCTCAGCTACTTGGGGTATCGGCTTGCCTTATGGCAGCATTTTGTAGTCTATTAATAAAGTCAATTTAAGGGTCTGTGGGACTTTGCCTGATTGTGGTGAAGGACCTGGTGGGTATATTGACTTCGGGAATCTTATTCCAGGCTCTTATGGCTTCCTGAGATGTCTGACTAAAAATTTGCCTTTGTAACTGGGCCTGGGCATGAAGATCAACATAAGGGGCCAGACCCAGTGATCATATCAAACCCTATAGGAATTGCATTCTCCAGATTTTCCAGAGATAACGGTAGCCACATCTTTTAAGTTTTTGTAACCAAACACTGTATTAGGCTGTGGTTAAAACTGTGTGGACCAAAGTCTTCCAGTCCCAGGCAGTCATCTCATAACCTTGCCCCATGCCTTCTATCATCCCCTTGGTAAGTGAGCTCGGCATCCCATCATCAGCTCTGCTCTTCCTAAATTCCATAAACAGTGCAAAGGGTAGGATCTCATCTGGGGTCTTGCTTTCCTCCCCTTACTATGGGGAAGGCTCGCAATACCTCACCTTGGGTTTGCAGCCCCTCTGGAAAGCACCATTCCACGACAGGTTCATAGGCGGTGCTCTGCGGCAGGGGGCGGAGGGCCGGGAAGGGGGACACGAGACCTCAGAGTCTTTGTCTAAGCACGAGGCATGTTGGAAGGTGATGACTCAGGGGCGAGAGAGGGAGGGGTGGCAAGAGGGGGTCTCTGGAGGGGGAGGAGCAGGCGGGAACAGAGCCGGTGTCTCTACTCTGCAGAGCGGTTCTTCTCTCGTCCTTGGACGGGCCTCAAGGCTGTTCTGCATACACAGGCTCCAACCCGGGAGATGTGAAACCTTCCCGGGCCCTGGAGCTCGGCGAAGCCCACGGCTGATGCTCTCCCGGGGCTGCCAAGCGTGTTTTCCCTCTCTGGGTACTGGGGGCACTGCCGTCTGACAACTTCACTAATTCAGTCACTTGTTGACCTGAGACTTTACATCCCGCTGCCTTCAGCGGACTAAGCAATTGCAATTTATGTTGTTTTTCCTCATGAAAAAGAGAACCGCGCATTCCGGCGGAGGAGAGAGCTGCAAAGAAGAGGAGATGCAGAGAAAAGTTAGCCAAGAAGATGGTGGGGACAAAAGGAGCCTTGGGCTCAACAGTCCACCGTGACCTTGGCATAGGCCCTCCACGCCTCACCGGGATGCCAAGCGGTACCCGTTTCCTGCCCAGGCTTGGAGGGGGCAAGTCGGGGTCCGCACTTGCCGCGGGGGGGTCTTCCGATGGGAGACGAAACGACGCCTCCGAGTCCCGTATCTCGGAGCAAAGAGAGGCCCGGAGGGGCTCCACGGTCGGGCCCCGCCAACAGGTGCAGGTGCGACCTGAACCCCGAGTCCGGGGCTGGGGGGCGGGGAGGGGGGGTCTCCACCGTCGGGCCCAGAAGATGAGCAGGTGCGGGATGAAGCCCCGGGTCCGGCAAGGGGGGGGGGGGGCTCGGTTTCATTGCGGCGGAATGTAAAGTAGGTGGAAGCAAGGAAGGAACAACCACGCGAGACAGTGATCACGTGGGATCCCTGGGTGGCGCAGCGGTTTGGCGCCTGCCTTTGGCCCAGGGCGCGATCCTGGAGACCCGGGATCGAGTCCCACGTCGGGCTCCTGGTGCATGGAGCCTGCTTCTCCCTCTGCCTGTGTCTCTGCCTCTCTCTCTCTCTCTCACTGTGTGCCTATCATAATTAAATAAAAAAAAAAAAAAAAAAAAAAAAGACAGTGATCACGTGAGGGCGCGGGCGGGCGCCGGGACTCCGCCCGGCCGGAGGGTCCACCAGGGGGCAGCGGGGACGGGAGCCCGACCCCTGGGCCCCGCCACCCACCATCACCACCATCACCGCTGTTTTCAGCACCGACGGGTGGCAGGAGGAATGGGCTTTTGCCACAGTCTAGAGCTGCGCCCATTTCTTTCTTCCTTTTTAAAAAGGTTTATTTATTTATTTACCTATTTACTCGTAAGGGACACAGGCAGACAGAGGCAGAGGGAGAACAGGCCCCTGCAGGGAGCCGAGGCGGACTCGATCCCAGGACCCCGGGATCACGCCCTGGGCCGACGGCAGACGCTCACCCCTGAGCCCCCCGGGCTCCGAGCTGCTCCCGCCGGGGCCTCTGCGGGCGCCCCGTGTCCTGGTTTCTCTTACCCGCAGAGGTCCTGCTCTCCCGCACACGCCCCGCACCCTCCGTAACCAGGGGGTGCTTCATAGCCTCGACCTTCAAAGTTCAGCCCTAAACCTCCTGCTGTGCCTGCCGCTGTCTAGGACGCGGCATCTGCTGCGCAGACAGTGCCCCTCGGTCGTCACGGGAGGGGCACAGCTGGGCCGCCGCGCGGTAGGGACGCCTCGGACACCTCCGGCGGAGGCCGCCTGCCGCTCCTGACCCTCCAGAGCCCGCAAGGTCGCTCTTCTGTCGGTCCCGGCTTTGCCCTCTGCCTCCTGCCTGGAGCAGACCCCCAGACCGCTGGCTCCTCGCCTTCCTGTGCGCTTCTGCCAAAATGCAACCTAAAGCATTCTGGCTGTTAAATAATTCGGAAAACGTCCATCTATCTTTGCCCCTCCTGTTAAATGCAGAGCAAGAAAGTAGAAAGCAGGAGAAAAATGTTGGATGTGATGTGAGCATTAATGTTCTTTCTTTCTTTTTCTTTCTTTCTTTCTTTCTTCTTTTTCTTTCTTTTCTTTTTTTTTCTTTTAGCATTAATGTTTCTAAAGTATCTTCAGCCCACAGAGGTGGTAAAGCAAGCCAAGTATTAAATGTTAGCTTCCCAAAACGTTGTTTTTGAGTTACGCTTAAGCAACTAATTCTCCAGGATTCTGGAGCCCGTTTGCCAAGAGGGTGTTTTTGACTCTGATCATGTCAGTGAGATCCGTCTATATCATAGCTGTGTTAATACTTATTTCCTTTTTGGGGAGCCTGTGTGGCTCAATCAGTTAAGTGTGCCTAAGTGAGCCTTTGGCTCAGTTCCCGATCTCAGGGTCCTGGGATCCAAGCCAGTGTAGAGCCCTGCAAGGAGCCGGCATGGGCTCCCTGCTCAGCAAGGTGTCTGCTTCTCCCTCCCCCTCCTTCTCCACCTCTTGAGGACACGGGTGCTCTCTGTCTCAAATAAATAAATAAAATCTTTTTAAAAAAAATACTTATTTCCTTTTCATCGCCAAATAGTATTCCAGGTATGGACACACCACTTTTTATTCATCTTTGCAGCTGTCAATGGACATTTCATTTTTTTCCAATTTGAGGCTATTATGAATAATGCTGCTATAAACATTGGGGTACAAGTTTTTGTATGGATGAATGTTTTCATTTTTCTTGGTGGATTCCTAGGAGCAAAATTGCTGGGATTATAAATTTATGTTTACCTTTTTAAGGAACTGCTAAAGGGATAGCCTTCTGGTTCTTCCTACTCAGAATCACCTCTCTACCTGGAGATTAAGCCTCGTTTCCAGGTAGCCTTAGTCTGATGTGTCCATGTGGTTCCTCAGGCCACTCCAGTGGTAGCAGGTGTGGGCTATGATACTGTTAGCTCTTTCCAAATGACTTGTCATGGACAGAGAGCAGGTCATAAAAGATGACAAAGCAACAGATGTTCGTCTGATGAACTTCAGAATTTAGTAAAAGTGAGTTTTTACTCATATTGTATATGAAAGGGCATGTGTTCGAAGCTGTGGCTACCTTTGGTGGTCTTTGGCCAGCAGCTGTGGAAGAAAATCTAGATACTCGATTAAAGCCATTCATTCTGTTTATATAAAAGTATGCTTTGGTTTCCTGTTATTATGACTTTCTAGAAACACTTTGTTTCTTCTTTTTAAACATTTTAAAGGGGATCCCTGGGTGGCGCAGCGGAAAGATTATTTATTTATTCATGAGGGACAGAGAGAGAGAGAGAAACAGGTTCCATGCAGGGAGCCCAATGCAGGACTCGATCCCATGACTCCAGGATCATGCCTTGAGCCAGAGGCAGACGTTTTAACCGCTGAGCCACCCAGGGATCCTGAAACACTTTGTTTCTTTTCTTCTTATTTATTTATTATTATTATTGTCTGATTTATTTATTTATTTATTTATTTATTTAATTTATTTATTTAATTTTATTTTTTGACTTCTCCTCTGTTGAAAGACCTCTTTGGAGGGTACGATAATTATGAATGTGGCCTAGACACAGAACTGACAGCCGCTTGCCTTCTGACTGCACTTACTACCTACCTATGTGACCTTGCGGAAATTATTCTAACCCTGAGTTTTCTCATCCATAAAATGGGGAGAATCATGTAGTTTTTTCTGCATATTGTTTTGGAAATTACACGGTAAAATGTAAGTCAAGCATTTAGTTTATTGCCTGGTGCAGAATAAGCACTTAAAAATGCTAGCTGTTTTTATCATTATGATAAAACTAGTTCATCTGCTTTTTGACTTGTTCACTTGTCATGGACTCACTGTGTTGGCTGTTGAATTCCCCAATACCCTGCAGCTGTGTCGCATTTCCTAAAGATGTGCTTTATTCTGTTATTCTGACATCCTCTCTGGCCCCCAGCTCTGCTTGGCAGCAAACACTTGCTTTAATCACTCTGACATTCATCCTTTGCACATGTTCAGCCAACTGAAATTGTAGCAAAGCAACAACTTTAGGCCAATGGACTCACTATATTCCTACACTTTGTTTAAGGAGAATGATTGTACAAAATTTGAGAGAGTATAAGATGGAAATTAAAAATCATCATCCAGAGATAGTTACAGTTAATATTTTAATACTTCTCTCTCTAGAAAGCTATACAAATATAAAATCTAAATATACTTGTATATATAAATGTATATACATGTACATATGTATATAAAAGAGATCACAACATATATACAGTTTTTCATCTCCCCTTTGTTCATTTAACATCATACTCTAAATAGTTTCTCAAGCCATTACATATTTTTTGAAAATTTTATTTTTAAAGAGAATTAGTTTTTTTTTAAGAATTTTAATTTACTTTCTCATTCTTTTGTCATTGGGCTTGTTTCCCAAGTTCTTACTATTATAAAAGACATCATTATGAGTATCCCAGTGCAAGCATTTAAAAACTCACTTCCTTTTATTAGTATTATAAAAGTTGAGGTATAGTTTACAGTGAAAAGTGTAGGTCTTAACTGTATAGTTTGGTGAGCTTTGGAAAATGCATACACCCAATATCCACTCCTTTGTCAAAAAACAAAACAAAACAAAACAAAAAACCCCCAAAACAACCTTTTTATTACTCCAGGAAGTTCCCTTGAGTCCCTTTTCAGTGAATCTCTACAACCTGACCCTTAGAAAATTTTTTTGCCTTTTCTTAAGCTTCATTTAAAGGGAATTGTGAAAAAGAAAGTTTCCCACAGGTGATTTACAATCCACTTACTAGATCAAGTAGGCTTTTATCTAGCAATTCATGAATTAAGGAGTGTTCTGTCTAGCAGGTTAGAAGTCAGCTTTAAAGAGCTGTACAAGGCAAGAGATTGTTTTTATTGAGGTATAGTTGGTATATAGCATTATATTTGTTTCAGGTGTACAACACGATGAGTCAATATTTGAATACATTATGAAATGATTACAAGAAGTCTAACATCTGTCACCATACAGTTACAAATATTTTTTCTTTGATAAAATCTTTTAAGATCTACTCTTTTAGCAACTTCCAAATGTACAATATAGTATTATTAACTACAGTTACTAGGTTGTACATGACATCCCTAGGACTTATTTATTGTATAACTGTTAGGAATGTGCCTCTTGACCACCTCTACTCATACCATTCCCCACTCCACACCCCCATATATAGGTTTACCTTGTCTATTAGTCTTTACTGTGTCCTCCACAGATAATCATGTTTCTTACAAATAAAAAGTGGAGCAAGTCCATTGGCACCATTTTCCCAACAGCATTTGCTCCCTTCAGGTCTTTGTGTCACATTTGGTAATTCTTGCAATGTTTCAGACTTTTTAATTATTATTACATTTGTTACAGTGATCTGTAATCAACAATTACTATTTGCTGAAAGCTCAGATGATGGTTAGCATTTTTTAGCAAGTGTTTTTTAACTAAGGTACACACATTTTTTTAGACATAATGTGACTGCACATGCAGCAGACTATAGAATAAACAACTTTTATATGTACTGGGGAATCTAAAATTTCACTGGAATCACTTTATTGTGATATTTGCTTTCATATGGTTGTCTGGAACCAATCCTGCAATATCTCTGATGTATGCTAGTATGAGTGAGATCATATGGTCTTTCTCTGTCTGACTTATTTCATTTAGCATACTGCCATCAAGGTCCATCCATGTATAAAACAGCAAGATTTCCTTCTTTATTATGGCTTGGTATATATATATATATATATATATATATATATATATATATATATATAGTGGTTTTTCCTATATATATATATATATATATAGTGGTTTTTCCACATCTTGACTATTGTAAATAACACTGCAATAAACTTGGTCAGATATCTTTTTGAGTAAGTGTTTTTGTTTCTTTCAGATGAATACCCAGAAGTGGAATTGCTGGATCATATGGTATTTCTATTTTTTAAAATTATTTATTTGAGAGAGAGCATGAGTGGGGAAGGATAAGCAAACTCCCCACTGAGCATGGAGCCCTACATGGGGCTCATCTCACAACCCTGAGGTCATGACCTAAGCTGAAATCAAGAGTTGGACACTTAACTGACTGAGCCAACCCCATGCCCCTAGTATTTTTATTTTTAATTTTTTGAGGAACCTCCATACCATTTTCAATAATAGCTGCACCAATTTACATTCCCACCAACAGTGTACAGGGGTTCCCTTTCCTGCGCGTCCTCACCAACACTTGTTTCTGGTCTTTTGATAATAGCCGTTCTAAAAGGTGGGAGGTGCTAATCACACTGTGGTTTTGATTTACATTTCTCTGATCACTAGTGATGTTGAGCACCTGGCAAGAAATTTTTATAGGTTGAGGTGAGCAGGAACAAGGGGGTTGTACTGGGCATTTGCTGATTGGTTAAAGCAAGGTTACTTTCCTTGTATGGAGCAAAGGAACATCTTGGAACAACATTAGGTAATTTGTCCTAGACAGATGGGCACTGATTGGCTGGCCCAGGCCTTTCTTTTCTGGGGAAGCCAAGCACAGAGCATAGAAACATAGTTAAGTTTTGGGTTGCTTATGTAGGGCTTAGCAGGAGGAATTTCAAGTTGGACCTAATCTAGTTACTTTAATGGAATCAGACCATCTCCCCCCTTTTGTGTCTTGCTTTCTCTCAGCATAATGTTTTTTAGATTCATGTATGGTGTTATATACATTGGTAATTTATTCCCTTTTATTCCTGAGTCATAGTCCATTATATGGCTATATGGCAATTTATCCATTTACCTGGTGATGGATATTTCAGTTATTTCCAGTTTGAGGCTATTATGAATAAAGCTACTATTAATATTTTTAAAGTCTTTTTGTAAATATGTGTACATTTCTCTTGAGCAAGTACCTCGAAGTAGAATTTCTGGGTCATAGGGAAGGTGTCCATTCAACTGTATAGGAAATTACAAGTTTTTCAAAGTGGTTATAACATTTTACGCTCCCACCAGCAAGTATGGATTCTGGTTGTTCACCACCTTTCTACAGTATTCAGAGTTGTTAATCTTGATTTCAGCATCATGGTGTGTAGTGGAATGTCATTGTGTTTTAATTTGTATTTTCCTGATTAACAAATTCAATTTGTCTTTTTAGTATTGAGTTGTAGTAGTAACATATATTCTAGAAACAGGCCTTTTGTCAGATGTATGCATTGTGAATGTTTTCTCCTGGTCTGTGGCTTACCTATTTGTTTTCTTGATGGGTAATGTGATGTTTTTTGATGAACAGAAGTTATTTTATTTTTTAAAAGATTTTATTTATTCATGAGAGAGAGAGAGAGAGGGCAGAGACACAGGGAGAGGAAGAAGCAGGCTTCCCAAAAGGAGCCTGATATGGGAATTGATCCCAGATCCGGGATCACGCCCTGAGCTGAAGGCAGACGCTCAACCGCTAAGCCACCCAGGTGTCCCCAGAAGTTTTATTTTTGATAATGTCCAATTTATAAGTTTTTTCTTTTATGGTTAGTGCTTTCTGTGTCTTGTGTAAGACATATTTTCTCCTGTGTTTTCTCCTAGAAGCTTTATATGGTTAGTTTTTTACACTTTAAGTTTATGATCCATTTTGAATTAATTATTTGGTATGGTTAAGTGATCAAGGCTTATTTTTTTTTTCATAAGAACATCAAGTTGTTATAGAACTATTTTTTTAAAGCTTTTATTTGAGAGAGAGAGAAAGCACAAGCAGGAAGAGGGGCAGAGGAAGAGGGAGAAGCAGACTCCCTGCTGAGCAGGGAGCCCACTGTGGGGATCAATCCCAGGACCTGGAGATCGTGACCTGAGCCAAAGGCAGATGCTTAACTGACTGAGCCACCCAGGCATCTCTGTAATAGCACTATTTATTGAAGATACTAAATTTTCCCTATTGAGTTGTTTTGGTGTCTTTGTCAAAATTATTTAACCATATATACATGGATCTATTTCTGGACTCTATTTTAGTGATCTGTCTATTCATGTGTCTACACTACACTATGTTGACCAGAATTCACACTACAGTTAACATTTGAAATCAGGTAATGTATGTCCTTCAATTTTGTTTTTGGGTCCCTTATTTTCAATGTCTTGCATGTCTTTCATTAATTTTCCATAAAAATTTTATGATTTTGGTGCAATTATATTTTATTAAAATTATTTGTTGCTAGTTTTGATAGATTGTACTTTCAAAAATGGCTGCAACAGTGTTTCCAATCCTTACTGTCTAGCAGAATCTTGCCCCTTTTCCATCAAGAGCTAGAGTCTATTTCCTGTCCTCTTGAAGTGACTGGGCCTTCGTGACTGCCTTAACAGGTTGTGGTAGGGGTGATACTGCATGATTTCCCAAGCTAGGTTAGAAAAGATGCCATAGCCTCCACCTGGCTGTCTCCTGGGACTCTTGGAAGCGGCCACCATGCTGTGAGGAAGCCCAGGCTACCTGGAGACGACACGGTGAAGTATACCAGATGACAGCCCCAGCAAAGATTCCAGCTGCAGCCAGCATCAAAAGCGAGACATGAATGCTAATAAGTCATTGAGGGGGAAGGGTTCTAGGGCACTTGCCCCTTTCAGTCCTTAGATATTGACTGTTCTACTGAATATTTCTTCTTTGCTTCAATTTGGGATATGGTGTAAAGCGAAAGGAATCTGGAGTCATCAGAACACATTTACAGGATGTTGTAGAAGCCTGCCACAGAAGAATAAAGCTTTTTATTAAATCATCTTCCTTCCTGGATTCTTTGCCCAATACTATCAGGGTTGCTTTGTAGCCTGTTTGTAAATAACAACAGGGAAAGAGGAAGGAGGCCCTATGAAGAAAGCCTAAAAGGAAATTGATCTGGGGACAGAGGGAAAGGGAAGGCGTTAGAGATTAGTAGTGCCTTCCGCTCTGTCTATATTGTTACCTAAACTGGGGACGTAGGTACACGGATGAATGCTATATGCATCTCTGTACCTTTTTATATGGCATATATATGCAATTTCCTTTTTAAAAATGTTTACCTCTGTATAGACATATATGTACACACATAAAAGGGATATACATATATGTATACATGTATGAATATTTTTTCATGTGTAAACACTTTAAAAAGAAGTAGGGTTTTAGTTTGAAGAAAGGAGCTTAAGGAATGGCTCAAAATCTTAATTTATATGAAAGAACTCTTCGAGAAGGATGCAAGCTGGTTGCTCTCTAGAACCATGAAGATTAAATAAGAATGGGCTTAAGTTAAAATAGAATTTAAGGTGGTCATAGGAAGAACTGCTTGAAAGCCCTAGCTCTTTAGCATCAGACTGTGCTGCCAAGAAAAGTTGTGCAGATTTCCTTCCTTGGAATCTTGAAAACATGCTCAGCCTTTCTGCAGTCACACCACGTGTGTATGTGTGTATGTGTGTGGGGGGTTCTCTCTCTGGGAGATGGGTGTGTCTTGGCCCATCTCATTGCTTAGAGAGGGGGCAGAGAGTATAGAGAGGATGGAGAATCCAATTCCCCCTTTTCTTCGACATCATACATTACGACGAAAAGAGCTACTCTGACTTAGCTCAGTGATATTTATCAACCCACAGTGCTAGGGGCTTGGTGTATCCTGCTTGGCCTGTCTTTGGAGGGATTTTCTTCTCCATGCTGCTTCTGTCACCTGACTTGTAAATGCTTGAGGTGGTGACTCTAGAGAATTGAGGCAAATGCTCTTTCTTGAGAAGTTCTTGCTTCTATAGGATAGAGACAAAAAATAAATTTCTCTATCCCTATTGCTCTGATTTTGCATTGCTTTTTTTTTTTTTTTTTTTTACAAGTTTCTTGCATCTCCTTTGGTTCTAGCCTAGGCTGCCTCTGATGCGGATGAATATATTTCTCCCAGAGGTCACATACCAGTTCCTGAATGATCCACATTGGCATTTGGATTCTAAGACTAATAGTAAATACTGGTCATCGGCTAGCTTTTGTTCTTTGTGCGTGTATGTCTGTAGAAGATCTCAAAGATAGGAGTTCGGTCTGGATTCCATAGTGAAATGCCATCCTTAAGTTCCCAAGAGAGATGCCAGCTAGTCAGATCAGGGAAATTAACCATGGCAGTCAATGAGAGAAGACAAATTCAAATGAATTACCCATTTATTGCTCCTTGCACCTACCATGTCATCTTCAAAGTGGGCCAACTGAATCTCAATGCTCTACCAAGTTGTTAGGGAAGTTTTGGTTCTGAGAAGCTACAGAAACAGAAGTGCCCCTTTCATTTCATGATAAGGATGCACAAAATCAGGGCGAGGCATTGGGTCAATCTGTGGTGGTCAAGGCAATGTTCTATATTTAACATATTCAGCTTCTCAAAAATGAAAAATAACTTCTATCTACTCTTTCTTTTTCCATCTGGTTATGATAGAAACATTTTTCATCCTAAAATTTGGGGTTGAAAAAACTCCATTTTTCACTCAAGTCCTTTTCAGTTCTGCTTAGCCTTCAAAGGGTTGTCATCAATAGAAAATTGACTGAATTATTAGAGACAAAGTTTTTTGGCAAAGTCACTGCCAGGATCAAGTGGCTTGAAGTTTACCTCAGCAGCTATGAAGACCCACTGAGAAAACATCTCCCCATCCTGAAGTTCAGCTCAACAATTTAGAAAATTTTCTTCAACATCCTACTGAAGACTCATTTCTTATTAGAACCACTTTTTGTTTTGTTTTGTTTTGTTTTGAGAGCCCACAAGACACAAGCAGAGAATCCTACTTGGAAGCTAAAGTTGCCAGCCTACTGTCCATCTCTTCTGCTATTTTTTCCTAAGAAAACAGGGAGCAGAGATAGCCAGTAGGAGGTTGAGGGGCCGCATAGGTGTTTTCTCATGGGGCACCAATTCTTTCTGCGGAACTCTGTCCTTCTCATCAGCCCTCGATGTTTATGTTAAATTTAATGTGATGATCACATCAATAAATGTGAGGTCGGACTCTTCTTGAATCATCTTTGTTTTCATTCTGAGGTCAGAATTTCATCAGATATTAAACAGACCCAGCCTCCCCCCCCCTTTTTATGGAACTGTGCCCAGAAGGACCAAACGCGGTATAAACACTGATGAGTAAAAACAAAAAATGGATCAAGTGACCTTGGACAATTCACCTCACCTCTCACTGACTTTGTTTCCTGTGGAAGGTGTGTCGGGGTGTGTGTGCGTGTGGCGCGAGCTAAGCAGCGTTCCTAGGGGCTTCTTACAGTTTTCCATGCCACCGAGTTAGAATTCTAAGCGGGTTGGGGGTTAGGAGTCCGGGGGCTCAGGATTTCTTTTAGTTCCAGGCCCTGCGTCTTCGAAATACCTGTCCCTTGCAGAACGCAGACCGAGCCCACCAAAATGGACACGGGGCAGAAACCGAGGAAAGGAAGGACGCTCTGAGCCCTGCAGGGCTCGCACGGGGCGCCTGCACCGCAGGACGAGCGACAGGTAAAGGGGGCGGCGAGGCGCGTCCCGTCCTGCAAGAGCCCCCGCCCCGAGTAACGCCCCACGGCCCCCGCGGCCCGCGCCCCCCGCCCCCGCCCCCGCCCCCGCCGCCGGGCCCCTGCGCGCCCCGCCCCGCCCCCCGCCGGCCCGCCGGCCCGCAGCCGTGGCGTCCGCCGGCGCCGCCGCATTGGCCCGCGGCTGCGGCACGGCCGGCGCGGCGTCCTCGGCGGCGGCACAAGCGCCCCCCGCGCCCCGCAGTCCGGCCCGGGAGCGCGCCCACCCATGGCCCTCGGGCCGCCGCCCCTGCGCCCCGCCCAGCGCGCAGCCCCCGCCGAGCGCCCGGGGCCGCCTCGCCCCCGCCCGGGGCGCGATGCCCAACGCCTCCGGCCTGGACGGAGCTCTTAAGATGTCCCTGCCCCGGAGGTCGCGGATCCGCTCGTCCGTTGGTGAGCGGGGAGGGGCGCGCGGCGGGGAGGGGCGGCGGGGCGGGGGCGCCGGCGCCGCGGGCGGGGGGAGCCGCCCCCGCCCCGCCCTCCGCCCGCCTCCCGCCTCCCGCCTGCCTGCGCGGGGCCCCCGCGGCGCCGCGCTCTCGGCCCCTGGGGCGTGGGGCTGCCCGACACCTGCGCCGCGGGGAGGGGCGGGGGCGCCGGAGACCCCCGTCCGCCCGCGGGCCCGGGGTGCGTGCGCGCGCGCTCGGTGCGTGTGTGTGTGTGTGTGTGTGTGCGCGCGCGTGTGTGTGCCAGGCTCTGCGCGCATGCCCGGCCGCCCTGCGCGGGGGTGCGGGTCCGCGGCTCGGGGGGCGCTCGGAGCGCGGGCGTCTGCCTGCCCCGCCCTGACCCGCCCCGCCCCGCCCCGCCCCGCCCCGCCCCGCCCTGCCCTGCCCTGCCCCGCCCCGCCCCGCCCCGCCCCGCCCTGCCCCGCCCTGCCCCGCCCCGCCCTGCCCTGCCCGCGCGCTGCTGCCGCAGAGCCCCGGGGGCCGCCTCGGCGCCCAGGCTCGGTCCCCGCACGCCCCGCGCTCGCGCGTCCGCGTTCCGACGCCTGCTGCTCCTCTCAAGCCAGCAGTCCTGGGCTCGCAGCGCGGCCCCGGCCCCTCACGGCTGGACACGTGCATTTCGTTGATTACGGAACATAGTTAGAACCCCGAGCGTGTTAAGCTGGATGTTACGTGATTATGATCCACGCTGCGTTACCCAGATCCCTCCCTTACACGGTGAACAGTTGAAAGAGAGCTTCAGAGGGGACCAGATTTCTGACTGTCTTAGGACTCCCTGCAGATTTGCAGGTGGCCCTTTGGTAGGGGGAGGGAACAGGGTTTGCAGTGTGGGGCTGGGGCATTTGTAGTCTCGGTGAGGTTTTTGCTGTTCTGAGAGAACAGGCATGTGAAAATTGACGACTTGCCGATTTCTGCAGCTGAGTCATGCGACATGGAAAGCGCTGTCAGGTAGTTTAGACCTGTGCTCCTGAGGAACGTCGGGGCACCTTCACATCCACCTGAGGAGAACCCCGGTGTGAGAGGACCATGGGGTTGAGGCTAGATTGCAGGGAGTGCAGGCTGAAGCCGGAGACCAGCTGGGAGGGGACAGCAGTAATCCAGGTGCCAGATGTACCTGTGGCAGTGCTGGGGGGGGGGGGGAGTGGGCACATCCTCCATATGTTTGAAGGGAGAGCCAACAACATTTGTTCATGATTTGGATGTGACGCTTCAGTAAAAGGAGAACCAAGGGATAGCTAGAAGGAAAAAAAAAAAGTGGAAGAACATGCCACTCACTGAGAGGGGGGAAAAGTCCAGAAAGAACAGGGTACTTATTTGTGGAGGGGGGGGGTCATGGCTTTGGTTTTGAAGTGCCTGCTAGAGAGAGCAGAGTGGAGGTGTTTAAGAGGAGTCTATGAGCTTCTCTGATTTATGAGCCTGGAGTTCAGGGGAGTGGTCTAGACCAGGGATGTAGATTGGGGTCCTCGGCAGGACCAGCTCCCTAGCTGTGTGACAGAAGAGTTGCACAGAACCCCACTTCTGGATGAATCTTGCGTTTGTTCTAATGCTGTGCTGTGTTGTTGTGGTGTTGGAAACCTTACTAATTTTTGAGTGAGGGGCCTGCTTTTTCATATTGTCCTGGGCCCTGCATATTATGTAACCAGTGTGTCTACATGTGGCCCAGAAGAGAAAGATCCTTGGACAGAGGCCTGGGTACACAGACATTTCAAGTTCAGGGAGGTTAAGACAATAGCCAAGGGGTTTAGAGGATGGCCAACGAGGTCCCAGGAAAAGCCCAGAGTGGCGCTCTGGAGCTCAGTGAGCCAACTGTTCAGAAGGCAGGGGATGCTCAGCGGTGCCCAGTGCTGCTGGGAGCTCAGGAAAGGCGAGGCCTGAGAACAGTCCATCACAGAGTACAGGTGACCTTGCAAAGAGCTGTGTTTGTGTAAGCGTGGGCGAGAATGTCTACAGAACAGCTTGAGAGAGAGAGAGAGAGAGAGAGAGAGAGATAAGAGGACAGATAGGGAAAACAGCAAGTCCAGGCGCACCTGGATGGCTCAGCAGTTGAGCATCTGCCTTCAGCTCAGGTGTGATTCCCAGGTCTTGGGATCAAGTCCTACATTGGGCTCCCTGCAGAGAGCCTGCTTCTCCCTCTGCCTGTGTCTCTCATGAATAAATAAATAAAATCTTTGGTGGGGGGGGGGGAGGAAACAGCAAGCGCAGAATACTCTTTTGGGTGGATTTTGTAGCAAAGGGGCAGAGGTTGTTTGAGTGGTAGCTGGAGTCGGGAAGATGTGAGTTTCAGATTGTTTTATTTGAAGACTAGTATTACAGTCATACAGTTGGATGGAGTGTCAAAGTAAGGCGGTTTTTAGGAAATAAGGAGGGACAGTGATCTGAAATCAACAATGAGGAGCAGGGTCATCAAAGCAGAGCAGTGAAGGCAAGAAGTCCAGAGGTAGGGGAGATAGGATATTTGCTGATTGAAAGGCTGCCAGTTCCAGAAGACGGGAAGGTTCTAAAAGGTGGTGTCTATGTGAAGAATCTGCATATAGTGTGAGGAAGAAGGGGGCCCTTGGATTGTGTGGGCTCCGTGGGGACACTCCTATAGAAGAGGGTGAAGGGCCTGATAGACTGAGTTTGGATGATGACCAGGGCAAGCAGAAGTGCTGGGGCTGGGGGTGCTGGGAGGTTGGTCTAGGAGTGTCCTGAGCTCTGAAACCACTTCTTTCCATTGACAGAGGTGTGCCTTCATGAATGGGACATTGGCATCAGCACAGCTAATAGTCAGAGCTTTGGGTCCCTTTGTCACCCATTCTGCAGAATGTCTTGACTTCTTTGGGTCCTTTACTCCTCCATGTGTATTTTTTATTTATTTATTTTTAAAAGATTTTTATTTATTTATTCATGAGAAACACAGAGAGAGCACGCGCGGCAGAGATATAGGCAGAAGGAGAAGCAGGCTCCATGCTGGGAGCCCAACATGGGACTCGATCCTGGTACTCCAGGATCACACCCTGGGCCAAAGGCAGGCGCTCAACCGCTGAACCACCCAGGCCTCCCTCCATGTGTATTTTTAAAAGAACCTTTTCTAAAATGAAGTGAAATAAAACAACATCCTGATAGAATTTGGGTTAAATTTGCATTAAATTTATAGATTAATCTGGAGAGAGTAGACATTTAAAACAATGTCCTTTTAACCATAAACGTGGTATTTCTCACTATTTAAATGTGTCTTTTAAGTCTTTTGTTAAACTGGTATAATTTTTCCCCCCTAGATTCCTGTGCATTTTAAAAGGTTTATTCAGAGATATTTGTTACTAGCAAAAAATGGGGTGATTCAAAAATTACATTTTTGATTGGATTATTGCTGATGTTAGGAAAGCATTGAAATTTTTTGGTGATTGTGTATCAACAACCTAGTGAACTGTCATAAATTTTGAAAGTTTAGGATTCTTTTAATTTTTTTTGTGTAGACATTTGCATTATCTGCAAATAATTTCGTTTCTTTCTTTATAGTTGTAAGTCGTAATATTTTTCTTATTTGATTATATTTGTTAGTACTGCCAATAAAAACTTTGACTGGAAGTGCTATTCTTGCTTTGCTCTTAGAACATTAAAGGGAATGCTTCCAGAATTTCATGGTGAAGATGATGTTTGCTGTTGGTAGCTGCTCTGTGTTACTCGAAGGAAGCACTCTGCTCTTCCTACCCAGTACTTCATTTAGGGCAGAGGAGGATTTATTGTGCCTATTAAGGTAATCACAAGGGATCAGCAAAATACTTAAAGATACCTGGGTGGTTGTGAGGCCTTTCCTTTTCCTCTCTGGATCTTTGTGTTCATTAAAAGTGAATCGCAGCCCACATACCAGAATGGCTGTAATAAAAAATAATGACATCAGCAAATCCTGGCAAGGATGCAGAAAACTGGATCACTCCTCCGTTGTTGCTGGGGACAGAAAATGGCACAGCCACTCAGGGACAAGATTTGGCGGCTTCTTTGCTTGCTTGCTTTTTAAAAATTGAAGTAATGTTGACACACGGGGTTACATTGGCTTCGGGTGTACAGCATAGTGATTCGACATCTCTGTATGTTATGCTGTGCTCACCCCAGGTGTCGCTACCAACTGTCACCATTCAGCGCTGTGCACTCTACTCTCCATGCTGTGCTTTTCATCCCTGTGATTATGGGATGACAGACATTCCATCACGGGAAGCCTCTACCTCATCCGTTTTGTCCATCCCCCACTCCCCTCCCCTCTGGCAACCTACTAGTTTGTTCTCTGGATTTATAGGTCTGTTTCTGCTGTTTTTGTTTGTTTTGTTTTTTAGATTTCACATGTAGGTAAAATAATATATTGGTCTTTATCTGACTGCTTCTACTGAGCATAATACCCTCTAGGCCAATACATATTGTAGCAAATGGCAAGATTTCATTCATTTTATAGTTGAGTATATGCCATTGTGTGTATATATGCCACATCTTTATCCATTTCAATGATCAGTGCACAATTATCAATGGACAATTAGGTTGCTTCCATTTCTTGGCCATTGTAAATAATGCTGCAGTGAACATAGAGGTGCTTATATCTTTTTGAATTAGTAATTTTATTTTCTTTGGGTAAATATGCAGTAGTGAAATTACCGGATCATATGGTATTTATATTTTTAATTTTTTGAGGAACATCCATACTTTTTTTTTTATAGTGCCTGTACCAGTCTGCATTTCTTCCAGTAGTGCACAAGGGCTCCTTTTTTTTTTCCCCCATATCCTCACCAACACTTGTTAGTTCTTGTCTTTTTTGTTTTAGCCATTCTGACAAGTGTGAGGTGGTATCTTATTGTGGTTTTGATTTTCATTTCCCTGATGATGAGTAATGTTGAGCATCTTTTCATGTGTCTGTTGGCCATCTGGATGTCTTCTTTGGAAAAATGTCTATTCAGAACTTCCACCCATTTTTAATTGGATTTTTTTTTTTTGGTGTTGAGTTGTATAAACTCTTTGTGTATTTTGGGTATAGTAGTTTCTTATAAAGCTGAACATGCAGGTGTCATTTGATATAGCAGTTGTAATCTTGGGCATTGATTATGGAGAAATGGAAACCTTTATTTCCTTCTTTATTTCTTTTTCTTTTTTCTTTTTTTTTTTACATTCATATATGTATTTTCATGGGCTGTGAATTGGGAGCATAGGGGCTGTGTTAATAAGGGAGAACATTAAACCAGATGTCCAAAGAAAGGGTCTGGGTGCAGGTAGCAATTCTGTTCATCTTTCTAAGGGAATTTTGACGAGGTGATCTCTAAGATCCTTTGCAACTCTAAAATTCACAATTCCCCTTTGGAGTCAGACTCCCGCATTTATCTTTAATTCAGTTAACTTAATTTGCACCATGACTAGCATCCTAGTAGCTGATGCTTATTTTAAATGCAGACTTTCTTGTCAGTAACCTTGTTGTCCTGATTTTGGCATACCATTGTTCATTAAAACATCGCTCTTTTCCAGACTTACACATGAGTATCCATAGCGGCTCTATTCATAATAGCCAAAATTTGGATGTTGTCGATGGCTGAAAGGATAAACAAGCTTCGGTATCTTCACAGGATGGGATACTTTTGAGCAATGAAAAGGAGCCAGGCATTTGGATGGGTTTCCAGGGAGTTGTGCTGAGTAACAAAAATTTCAATCCCAAAGGCTACATGTTATCTTATTTATATGACATTCATGAAATGGCAAAATTACAGAAATAGAGAACAGATGAGTGGTTGCCAGGAGTGAAGGAAGGTGTGGTGATGGGAAGGATAAAAGGGTGACCTCAGGGATCCTTGTGGTGATAGAAATGTTTCATATCCTGACTTATCTGCTATCAGTGTCCTGGTTGTGATATTGTGCTACAGTTTTGCAAGATGTTTCCATGGGGGGAAAGCTAGGTAAAGGGCACACAGAATCTCCTTATTTTCTTACAACTGCATGTGGATCTAGAATGATACCAAGATAAAAAGTTTAGTGGAAGAAAGGTAAACTATAGTAATTTTTATCAAAAGAAAATAGTCGTCACGTTTCAGGTCTGGAAATACACTCTCAATTCAAGACATTTGAATGATATCATTGTAATTTCTTTGATAGGCTGTTCCCTCAGGGCAATTAAATTGTGAACCACCTGTTTTTGTCCACAGCAGAACCTCTGTGTTTGAGAAGCTTCGTGCTCGGCACATTAGCGCCTGCTTGATGTATCTTGGTAGGGATAGGGTAGGGGTGAACTCAGACCTTGGTGTACTACCTTACATTTATTTTCATTTTTAAAAAATAAACTCACGGTGAAATTTGCCTCAAGATTATGTGCTGAGCTGCATACTGTTTATTAAAATAATTCTGAGATTATTATTTTTTGCTTATGAGATATCTTTGACTCCTTCCTTAATCTGGGTATTCAGGGGCACATTTGCCAATTCTACTTTTCTCCAGTTAGATACTTTGTGTTAGTGTGTCTCAGTCATTTTACCAGATGATGGGAATACAAAGGCTAATAAGGGGTGGTCCCCCTGCCCATATGAAGCTTACAGTTGGCTCAAGATTGAGCCTTTCGGTCCGGTAAGGGAGACAGTTGGAATTGGAATTATTGATTTGAACAAATGAATGTTGAGTGCCTACTATGTGCTGGGTACTACTCTCGGGGCTAGAGATGGAGTGGTGAGCAGAGCAGGTGTGCTGTCATGAAGCTTGTCGCACTGTGGTTGGTTACAACCCACGGGGTCAGTGCTCTCAACTCCTATCCTGACTTGCTGTGACACTCATGAACAGTGACACTCATGGACGGTGCACACAGATGAATAGTCAAGTGGGTGTGTGTGTATGGGTGTGCGGAGGGGGGTGGAGGTGAACGGTGAGGACAGAAAGGAAGAGGAGTTGGTTTTTAGAGATATGATGTCAGCAGTTTCTAGGGAAGAAGCTTCCTCCCTATTTTATTAGGTTTAGGGATTTGGCTTAAATGACACATATTAGCAATGAAGAGCCAGTGGGCAGTAAGCATATAGGCCAAATACAGAACCTGGAGAAGTATGGATCTTCCAGAAGCTGCCCCTAGTGTCCTCGTCCAAATCCCATGTTGGACCTATCCATCTCTTCTGTCCTCTCCTGGTCAGCAAAGGTGTTTTTTTTGCTGTATTTTATTTAAAAAGTGTTCCCACCTGGACTTAGTTTTCCCATAACAACCTGCCCCAAGTTTCAAGGGGGAGTAGGAAAATTAGGGTGGATGAAAGTAGAAAGAACTCTGATACTAGAACATGAGGGTGTGTTGGAAGCTAGAGCTGGTCTATTGGATCTAGAGTATGCAGCTCATGACCTGCTGAGAGAGGCCCAAGGTGCCCACCTGCGGTCGGCAGGCGGCTGCTCAACACTTGAGCGCCTGCTTTGGGAAAGCGAAGACCCTCAGGCTCATTTTGATCGAAGGTGCAGTTTCAGTACACTTAACCAGGGAAGTGGTCACAACACTTATTACTTACGAAGCCCAGAAATGGGATGGGGGTGCAGTGAGCTGCAGGAAGGGCAGCCCTCCAGCCAGGTCAGGAGTGAACAGGAGAGAGAACAGGGTAGCAGGCACCTATTACTTAAAAGGCCATCGGGCAGAGGGTACTAACTTTTCCCCAACCTTAACTCTAAGCGCTTATTTTAAAAGGCACCTGGGGAAAAGCAAAATTTAGTAGTGCCCTCCTAAACTCAGGCCTGTATCCACCTGCCCAGACCCCAGCTGAGTCGGGTTGTCAGACTGTAAAATACCTAAGTGGTGACTCTGAAACACAGACATGGTCTTTCATCGTAAAGGGCTGGATGGCATCTCAGAAATGGCTTCATCCTCTAGTTTCACAGAGGAAAAAAACAATTCAGAGACACTCCTTGCTTGTTGGTTAGTTTCCAGCAGGACCAGGTAATCCCCAAACCCAGCGCACTGTCGACTCCTCCAGTGCGCCTGGTTCAATATGACACCCAGGTTGAACAGAACAAGTTCTGTTTCTGTGTTCCGTTCCTCAAATGGAAACACATAAAGAGCTGGGCCTAATTGGCTCTGCTTCGGTTTTCTGTACTGTCTACCCTGTGAGTACTCAATAAAAAAAGCTCTGACTGAGCTCTGTCATGGATTAATTTTCGAACTTGGCCTAACGGTCTAGATTATGTTTGGAAGGTTCTTTATGGCAGTCATATATCAGGGTTAAAACACCTCGCTTTGGGATTGGAGAGAATTGGATTCAGTTCTGTATGATATTGGAAAGCTTCCTTTATTTCGATTACAGATGCAGATGAAAATAAATTTTGTACCCCATGGGGTGGTTGTGATGAGTGAGCAATGTGGATAAAAGTACGCACAATAATTATTTGATACATTTAGAGAACTTTGTGATATAATCAAGTTTATATTGGCAGCATGTCAGATCTTACTCAGGCTGCCCATCACTATTCAAGGTAAACTCCTGCACCCAGATACTTACCCTTCATGCCATCAGGATGGGAGGAAACTTCACCTGTCATTATTCCCCCTCTAAATCTCACCATGGAGGCCTGACAAGGAGTCACTGTTGGAGCATTTAGGTATCCTTCGTGTGCCATTGTCCAGGTTTATGTGATCACCCACTAAGCGCTCATATTAGGGATACATAATTCATCCACCAGTGTCTCTGGAGGCTTTCACCTTCTGTCCACTTGTCCTGGCTTCAAGGCCATTCTTTTCACCCTACAGTGGCCAATAAGCACCTCAGTTGATGGCTTAAGTTGCTTAATAATTGATTTTCCTTTCACGGCGGATATTTTATCTTAAACCCTTCTCTGACAGAGGTGCCAGCTAGATCAAAGGGTTAAATTAAATTATTCTAAAAAAGTTTTCAGACATTTATGGGAGGATGTCTACAGAACACCTTTAAAGATGAGTTTCTGCCTTTCCTCCTCAGATCTTTGCATTTACCAAATATAACCTCTGGTCAATACCATCCTGGATATAAGATATTTACATCCATTTAGGCCAATAAAAGTGCTCGGGACGAATGTTAACAACCATTAAGACTAAAAATAAAAGTGACCTCATATCTATGCCCAGGGAGTTTTTCTCCATCATTAAGGGCAAACTCAGGAACGAGACCTGGGAGAGAGCCCTTGCCAGGACAGAGCACGGAGGCCACGGCGATGGCCAGTCACCCATGCAGAATACCTTGACAGCCCATGGGGACGCAGTCACGCGTGGATGCTGGGTCTGCCTGCAAAGCTGTGTTCATAAGAGTGCATGAATAATATTATTCATTCATCAGCAGGGATTGTGGAGGGCTCACTATGTCAACACATTACCGTAGGTGGTGTATGTGTGTGTGTATGTGCACACGTGCTATTTATGTGTGTCTCTTGCTCAGACACTGCATGTCTTACCTTGCTCACTGCCTGTCTGTAAGAATCAGAATCTGATATAACATCACATTTCACCCTAAAAAGTGATCTAATCCTGATTAATTTTGATGTAGAGGTTTTACATTTGCAAGTAAGCTTTCCAGTCTTTTATAATCTTATGCCAAATAATAAGCAAATGTTACATTTCACACATTTTGGTGAAGTGTTTGGGGGCTGCTTCTCCCTCTTCTGTCTCTAGAGATACTGTGTTAGCTGCAATCAGCACTGAGGCTCCCAGGATTACTGTAAACATTTTAAGTACATTACTGAGATTGGTCATATGGGAAATGGGGCTAAGTGAATACTATATAGAGCAAGGACCTCTCTACTCGGACATTTAGAATCTCATTCCAGATCTTAAGTTCAGGGAGCATTGCTTTTTTCACCAGCCTTAAATGATGCATGCATATCATGGAGAAGCTCATTCACATTCAGAGGGAGAAAACCGTGGCCTGCTGGTGAGCTGTTCAGCTTCATACTCCATGGGATCAGCCTCTTATGAACTATTTTTAGCCACATAACGATTATCCTTATTTAAGACTCGTTTCCATTTTCTTTCTGTTTTCTTTATTCCAATGCACCGAGGCGACAGAACTTTGGTTTTGGCACTACACAGTTTTTATCTTTGGACCCCCAAAGAGGTAGTTACTGTTTATCTAGCAAACACACAAATGGATCTTTTGTCCTCTGGGATCTTGGGAGCCTGGCTCAACAGCTGAATTTAACTGACCGAATTGCTAAGAGTGTGAGGTGGTGTGCGGTGTTTCTGTTCTGTCCTCAGTCCCCACAGTCCTTCCCCCAGATTCCCTGCGCTGTTCATTGGTGCTGGCAAGAATATTACAGATACTGCTCTCTGGATCCACCCCACATTTATGTTCCTGTTGACCCTTCCTGATGCTTGAAAATACGTCTATTCAACTCTGTTTGACTCTTCTACTGACTGGGTTTCAGATGTTAGGGTGCAGGCAAATGTTCTGGGAGGGAAGACACCAGTGTGGGCAAGTGATTGAGGGGGCCCCAGGTAAAAATAAATTGGGCTGGGTGTAAACACAAGGGATCAGTAAAGATCGCAAATGAAGTGCACGGTAAGGGGCTATTACAGTATTTCAGGTGAGAAATAATGAGGGCCTGGTCCAGGGCAACACCAGAGATGCAAAGAGGGGAGTAACTGTGGGAAGCGTGGCTGAGTTGTAATCAACAAGGTGTAGCGATGGAACCAGGCAGATAGAAAAATCTGTCCATCCTTGCCTGATCATTATTTGTCCTTTGAGAGCGTAGATACTTTGCAGAGCATCAGCAGTACTTGGAGAGTCAGACATTATCAAAGTCAAAGGTGACTTTCTAGATCTGTGTGGTCCCAGATGGTGGCCACTAGCCACAGTGGCTACTGAACACTTGAGGAGTGAGTCAGAATTGAGCTGTGCTCAAAGTATTGAAAGTATCATGGAGTTTGAAGACTTACTATGGGAAAAGAATCTAAGCCATCTCATTAGGATGTTTTATATTTACTACATATTGAAGTAATATTTTGGATAGGTCAAGTTAAATAAAATATTCCAATTTTTTAAAAAAAGATTTATTTATTCATGAGAGACACACACAGAGAGAGAGAGAGGTAGAGACACAGGCAGAGGGAGAAACAGGCTCCCCATGGGGGATCACGCCCTGAGCTGAAGGCAGACGCTCAACCACTGAGCCACTCAGACAGCCCTAAAATATTCTGATTATTTTGTTTCTTTTTACTTTTTTTTAGTGTGCTTACTAAAAAATTTAAGATGCTCTATGTAACTTGGACAACACTGTCATGAACGGTCTTGTGCCAACATTTGTGATTTGCTGTTCATGGAATTGCAGACTTTCAGAAATAAAATTGTCTGGGGGCCCAACACCCTCCTTCCCTGGGGAGGAAACCAAGGCTATGGAGGGTTACATTCTGGAATTTGCCCAGCATTCCAGGGGTAGTGACAGCCTGGAGCCCATGTCTTTCCACTCCTCCAATATTCTTTTCAGGGTTACTTTGTCTTTCTCTTACATGGAGTGAAAATCTTTCTTGGGCACCATCTAGGCAATCCATCTTAAGTTTATTCTGTAAATTAATTGGTTCGTGGTACAGTAGTGCCCTTCCCATGTCTTCAGTTTTGCTTTCCACAATTTCAGTCACCGCAGTCAAAATGCCATCTGGAACCAGGTGATCCTCTTTCTGGACAATCAGCAGAGGATCCATAGTAGCCTAACAATACATCACAATGCCTGTGTCACTGACCTCATGTCATCTCATCACGTGGGCATTTTATCATCTCACATCACAAGAAGAAGGATGAGTGCAGTGTAATAAGATATTTTGATGGAGAGGCCACATTCACATCATTTTTATTATCATATATTGTTATATTTGGTCTGTTTATTAGTTATTAATCTCTTACTGTACCTAATTTATAAATTTAACTTTATCATAAGTACGTATGTATAGGAAAAACATAGTATTTATGGGGCTTGGTACTATCCAATGGGGGTGTTGGAACATGTCTTTGTGGAGAAGTGGGGGGCTACTGTGCTATTATATTTCTTTGAACCTAACATCTAATAAGACCTACTTGAGTGTTTGTAATCTGAGTTTATCAGTCAATATTTGCAGAGAGGATCTTCAAATATTATGCACCTGCAATTTATGATTAAACAAACTTTTGACCACGTGCTGCACAGTCTAGAGCAAGCAGCTGGCAAATCTTAGCCACCTAGATGAGAATCTCCTTTATAACCAGTGGGCATCTTGGTATATAGATCTCGTCTTCCCAAAGGCCAGTCAGTAATTGGAGTTGAGTTTTTTAAAGAAACACATTTTAAAAATAATTCCCTCTTAGTGAATATTTTCTTCACAACTTTCTCAGAAGCATATCCTCCAGAAATGGAGAAAGTAAACAAAAAAGAAAATAATCCAAGGGCTGTGTTCAGACTGTGTCAGTGGCAGCCTGGCATTTTATTGAGAAGACGAAGTAGGTTTTATTACCAGGGGATGAAGCTGGGCTTTTTAGACTGTTCCCGTACTTTGAGTTTTTAGGAATTTCTTTTAACATTGGTGAGATTATGGGCTGTGGTACTCAATACAGGCTTGGCAACCGAGATGATACTTGCGTTGTTGTTAGCAGTCTGATATCTTGTATCAGTGGCATGGGGTTGGTTTGCTTTAGAGATATGATTTGACTCAGTCTGTGAGTCTGTATAATGGAGAGCTGTGTTGTGTGTTGTCTAGGATATATTTCAGTAGAGGTCTTGGCTTTATTAGCATGGCTGTAGAGAATGGCTGAAGATACCCAGGGTAGGGGAGACAGTCCATAGTTGCAGTCTACCATCCAGGCTCTTTTATGCAGAATGGTATGTTGACAGGATATACCAGGACAATGCCAGCAGTATCGTGCCTAGGCAGGGAAGATGCCATTGTGGATGTGGTGACGTCTCTGTCAACACTGAACTCAGTGCTGTGGTGTCATACCCTGAGGCTGGCACTGCAGTGTTGCACCGTGACAAATGTATCATGACATGCATCCAACATTAGAGTATCACACAGTATTTTCACTGCTTTGCAAATCCTCTGGGATTTACCTGTTCACCTCCTCTGTCCCCAATCCCTGGCTACATTTTTAGTGTCCTCATATTTTACCTTTTCCAGAATATCATTTGGTTGGCATCCTACAGGGTGTAGCCTTTTCAGATTGGCTTCTTTCACTTAGTGATAATGCATGTAAGGTTTGTCCATACCCTTTCATGGCGTGATAGCTATTTTTTTTAGTCCCTGAATAATATTCTGTTGTCTGGATGTACTACAGTTTATTTATCCATTAAGCTACTGAAGGACATCTTCGTTGTTTCCAAGTTTTGGCAATTATGAATAAACATGCTATAAACATCTGTGTGCACGTTTGTGTGTGGACATAAGTTTTCAATTCCTTTGGGTAAACTAGATCGTATAGAGTATATTTAATTTTGTAAGAAACTACCAAAATGTCTTCCAGAGTGGCGGTAGCATTTTACATTTTTACCAACAGTGAGTAAGAATGGCTGTTGCCCCGCATCCTCGCCAGCACTTGGTGTCCTCGGTGTTTTGGATTTTAGCCATTCTAATAGTTGTTTTAACTTGCAGTTCCTTAATGACACTTGATATGGAGCACCTTTCCATATGCTGATCTGACTCTCTGTATGTTTTCTTTGGTGAAACCCCTATTCAAATCTTTTGCTCCTTTGTAAATCAGGTTAGGTATTTTCTTATTATTGTTTGAAGAATTCTTTCTATATTTTAGAGACAAGTTCTTTACCAGACAGATACGTTTTGCAAATATCTTCTCCCAGTCTGTGGCTTGTCTTTCATTCTCTGAGTGTCTCTCCCAGAGCATGTTTTTAATTTTAACAAAATCCAACTTACCAACATTTAGTTTCATGGATTATGCTCTTGTTATTTCAAGTTTTTCTATCATAATATTTTTCCTTAGTTTTTTGAACCTTTTATGTGTAAACTTCTTATTCTAGAGGGCACTTTTAAATTGCAAATTACATATTTTTTTTTCTCCTAACAGAGGCGAGAATTAATCAGTATGTGTATCATTTTCCTCTCCACAACCGAGCCCTGCAGACAAAAAGAAGACAAAAACCTTGGCCGTTTGCCTCCCTCCCTGTTCTCTTCTCTGCTGAAATCCCCGGAGTGCAGTGCTTATGTGTCATTCCTCTTGTTGGAGTGGATCCCTCAGGATCGCCCAGTGACCATCTGTGACTGAAAACTGATTCTTCATGTCCCTGAAAATGTTTTTATGTCATCCTCCCCATTAAGCAATAGTTTTGCTGAATACAGAATTCTAGACTCAAAAACTCTTTTCCTTAAGCACTTTAAGGAGATTGCTTCATTATTTTCCCATACCCAGATTTGCTGATGAGAATCTATGTCCATCTGATTCTTGTTCCTTTGCCACAGAACTGTTTTCTTTTTTGATCAGTTTTTAAAATTTTTTTTTAAAGATTTTACTTATTTATTCATGAGAGACACAGAGAGAAAGAGAGGCAGAGACACAGGCAGAGGGAGAAGCAGGCTCCATGCCAGGAGCCCGATATGGGACTTGATCCTAGGTCTCCAGGATCACTCCCTGGGCCAAAGGCAGGCGCTAAAACCACTGAGCCACCCAGGGATCCCCCGTTTTGATCAGTTTTTAATGATAAATGTGTCCTTGATGTTCTTGAGTTCCAACGTGATTGATGGTCTAAGTATTTTCTTTTCCCCATCAAATGCTCAGTGCTGGAGGACCCTTTCAAATCTGAGAATACTGTCTTTACTTTTGGGGGAATTTTTCATCTTTTCTCCCCCTTCCTGCCTGCAACCTCCTCCACATGGCTGTTGGCACGTCTGTCTCTCCCTGAAGGTTCCTTAATTGGTTTTATACTCGTTATCCCCTAATGCTCCATTTCGGTATCATTGCTTGGTGTTACCTTTCAGTTCACTAATGCACTCTTCAGCTTTGGCTTTCTTTTCTTTGTTCCTCCTTAGTTTGAAATATCTGTTGACTTGTTATTTCAACAGCTATGTGATTTCTTTCCATGGTCTTGGATTCTTTTTTTCAGAGCAGTCTAGAGTTGCATAAGGTATGGGACACTCTCCTTTCCTGGGAGATGTGAATTTCACGTTTCAAAGTCTTTTTCTGATGGTTTCATCATCTGAGCATTGAGTTCTGTTTGTTTTCTCCTTTGCATGCTGTTCATGTACTTTAAGTACCTTGTGATTCCAGAAATCATTTTTTTTCCCTCAGTTGAGGGTCCCCAGAGGGGGCAGAGCAGAGCTGCAGGAGTGTCTGCACCGTCTTCAGTGAGCACACGGGGGGTGGGGGTGGGGAGGGCGGTGGTCAGGACACGCTACCAGGTGGGCTGCCTCCACTGATAGTCTGCTGAGCCTGTTGGCTCCTCATTCCTTCCATACGACCAGCTCTGGGTCCCATGAACAGGGAAGCTGTCTCCAAAGGAAAAGGGCTGGTCACTTTCCAAAGGGCCAGTGTGGCTGTGGTTTAACCCTTGCCAGGTGTCCTATGGGACCACAGTAGCCATGCAAGGTGTTCCTATTGCTCTTTCTTTTGCTTAACTGCATGCCTGCTGGCTGCAGAGGGAAGCCACCCACAGTTCTCTGTTTTCATTTGATCTGTGCTATGGTTTAGGCTGAACTCAAAGTCCTGACTTCAGGCAGGGATACAGCCCAGATGACTCCAATCAGAGCTGCTTTAGAGTTGATAATACCCTACCTCGCTGATTGCTGAGAGTTCTTACACAGGATAACATATGGAGCACCTACTGCTACCTGAAACTTCATGTTATTCAATAATTATTATAAAATTAATAATTAAAAACATTAAGGCATAAAATGCTACTGTAATTATTTCAAGAGTAATATCCTAGAGATATAGGGCTCTGACCTTCCCCCACTTTCTTTTGTCCATAGGTCGACTGTTAACTTTTCTCCATTTAATGTGAATTTCATATGGATACCAAAGTCTTTGGAAAGTCAAATGACAATTGTAATGGGCTTAATTTTTTTCTTTTCAAAGATTTATTTCTTTTAGAGAGAGAGAAAGAGGGTGAACATGGGGAGGGGCAGAGGAAGAGGGAGAGAGAGCGCCTCAAGCAGACTCTCTGATAAGCCCAGAGCCTGATGTGGGGCTCAGTCCCATGACCCTGAGAGCACGAGTTGGGCTGAAATCAAGAGTCAGATGCCTAACCGACTGAGCCACCCAGGCTCCCCTGTAGTGAGCTTAATTTTTAAAGAGCATGACAGTTTCTCCTTGTATCAGCAAATGCATGGGGGAATCTGTCTCTTCTTGTGAAAACAAGCCAGTTTTTTGCCTGATGAGGGTGCTTTTAGAGAAATACAGTGACCCTGCAGAGCCCTGCTACCCAACCTCCCTGTGCCCACGCCGGCCACCGGGAGGGATATGGGGCACGCCTCACTGGCACCATTGTAGAGTTGCACTTTTTAATCGAAACTATATTAAGCCAAATAGTAGTTTGAGCATTAATAGGGATGGGTTTTTTTTCCCTCTTGGAATCCAAATTGTCATTTCCTCTCATCACTAAACATGTAAGGTGTGACCACTTCATACATTCCAGATTCTGAAACAATTTAACGGCGTCTCTCTCTCTCTCTCTCTCTCTCTCTCTCTTTTTCGGTTTTGATTTCCACCACAGAGCACATATTTCAGGGGCCTTCTGGCTTCTCAGCTGATCGTATAAACGCAGGATTAAATCACTTTCTCTGGACCCTCAGGGGGAAATGTTCCCACTCCTTTAGCATCAGAAATAAAAAGAACAGGCTCATTCTGTGCTTGGACCAAAGGCACTAAGTACCCCAAGAAGACATTGCTGAGGTGGTCAGAACCTTGAGAGCCATTGAGAATTTCTCAGGGCAGCATGAGCAGCCACGAGCCTCCATCTGTGTGTTTTAGCAGGAATTCAAACTGTGCAGACGGTTCTGTGTGACAGGGTCTTAAACAAACATGTTGTTTCCACATCTTAAACTTTTCCCTTTTTATGGAAAAGTTTATATGTTTATATATACTTATTTCTAAATACTTCTGCTGCTTTTGTAGGTCACACTGAGGTGGGCTGTGGGTCAGATGCACATTGTACATTGGCCTTAGCACTTTTCTGCCTGGGAGGTGAAGCTCTGAGCAGCTGGAGAGAGACCTTGGGCCGAGCCCTGGAGGTGTTCACCTCGTAGAGTCCATGCTTCAGGTTGGTGGGCACTGGGTGTTTATGCAGACTCCTTCAAGAAGACTTGCACAACCTCACTTCACTGCTCTCTGAAATGGGAATAAATAAAAACCTTTTCACCAAGTTACTATTGAAGTACCTGAAACATTACTTTGAGCTGTAACTTCCTAAAACTCAAACAGTAATTTTGTAATTATAAGAGTTTCTGTAAATGAGAAAAATATAAAATAGGTGTTTCTTTTCTTTAACCTGAAAGTATTTTTATATATGTGTATATACTTATATATTTAAAGATTTTATTTATTTATTCATGAGAGACACAGAGAGAGGCAGAGACATAGGCAGAGGGAGAAGCAGACTCCCTGTGGGGAGCCTGACATGGACTAGATCTCAGGACCCCCTCAGGATCATGACCTGAGCCAAAGTCAGACACTCAGTCACTGAGCTACCTAGGTGTCCCAGTATTTTTATATATAGAATGCAATGTAAATATTTCTATACATTGATTTTTTTCTCTTTATTAATATTTTAAAGTATTTTTGTGGTCACGGTTGTTTGTGCCTAAAGGAAATGTTGCTCTACCTGTTTAATGGAAAACAGATTCACCAAGGTGGCCAGGAGAGATCTGAGAGGAAACCCATTAAAGGTGAGGTCAAAGCCCTGCAATGTCAAAGAACAGCATTCTGCTGCTAACATGGGAAAAACTACTCTCCTTCTCCCCTCGCCCCAGACTAATGAAGATTAAATTTCCTTTTAAAATGATGTGGTAAGACAGCAATTTAATTAGGATAGTGTCTCCTCATGAAATTTGAGGGAATTATAGGGAGAGAAGTGGCCATTGTTTTATTTTCAGGAACTGACAATAGGTACGTTTGGAAATTGGAAATCTCAGCATTTTAGACGTAAGGAGAATGAAATAGAAATTGTTGGATTTTGTAATGTTCAAACAGGAATGTGATTCTGTTGTGTCTGATAAGCTCTGGGCTTAATTGAGGTCAATAATCTTGGGAAAGGAGGTAGCAGCACTTAGTCTAAGCACTTTCTGGGAAGCGTCCTCAACTTGATTCAGGTTCATTTGGAAATCTTTGGTGTCATATCTTATACCAGTGATGGATCAACCAGAGAGCTCCTGGGGGTGAAACATAGGAATTATGTAGAGAATCCAGGAGGCTGCAGGAAAAGGTGTGTTTGGTAATTAGCAGAGAAAGACACTGGTCAGCCTGTTTATCACGGTCAAGCTTGAATTGAAGATGTATGCAAAATAACTTCACCTAGCTGGTTTTTGCTGAAATCAACGAATAATTATTCAACCTTGGGGATCCCTGGGTGGCTCAGCGGTTTAGCACCTGCCTTCGCCTCAGAGAGTGATCCTGGAGTCCAGGGATCGAGTCCCACGTCGGGCTCCCTGCATGGGGCCTGCTTCTCCCTCTGCCTGTGTCTCTGCCTCTCTCTCTCTCTCTCTCTCTCTCTCTGTGTGTGTCTCATGAATAAATAAAAAAAAAATCTTTAAAATAAAAAAAATAATTATTCAACCTTTCACTTGTATAATGTGTTAAGCAGTGACCTGGATACTTTGTGGCTAAAGGAGGCACAATACTACCAGGTTCTTGTTTCCAAGGGATTTGCCATCTGGTTGGGGAGATAAGACCTAGACATGTAAAGAGGAGGTAATAAAAACTATTTCAAGATGATAACAGAAGAGGTGCCCACAGGGCATGATTAATTGCTGAGTGTGTTACAAGGATGATAAATGAACACTTGAAGCAGAGCCTGGTCATGGGATGCTTTTCAGAGTTGGACTTGTGTGAGATTTTTGTTTTTTGGATTTTTAAAAAGGGTAATTAAGGTATAATTTCCCTATGGTGAAATTCACCCTTTTTACGTGGGTAGTATGGCTTGATGATTTTGACAGATTAATACAGCTGCATACCATCTCGACACAGACCAATTTCATCACCCCTGGGTTTCCCCCCCGCCCCCGTCCTTTTGTGGCCAGTTCCCTTCCCTCTACCAGCTCCTGATAACACTCATCCGATTTATGTTCCCACAGTTTTGTTTTTTCCAGAATGTCAGACAAATGGAATCATATGTATTGCTTTCTTTTATGTTTGGCTTCTTTTGCATTCTGCTTTTGAGCTTTATCCATGTCCTTTGTATGGCTGATGAGCGTTTTATTGTACGGAGGTACCACAATTTGTTTATCCTTTTATTCATTTCCTTGAGTTAGATTTCAAGGATGGACAGAGCTAAGTGGAGGTGTGGTGATGGGGAGGAGATGGGGCGACTCAGAGGTAGAGTGGCACAAGTTAGAATAGGATGAATTTCTGAGATATAACCAGTAAATCAGAGGAAGCCTCCTGAATAGGAGGCTTTATCTGCATTTTTATTATAAGTCCAGCTTAAGTCTTTCCTCCCTCTTCATTACCAACTAGCAGTAATTTATCCCTACCCTGGACTCCTATTATTTTATCCATTCTTTGCTCATCTATTTGTCCATCCATCCATCATCCATCTATCATTTTATCTATCCATTCTTCCATCATCTGTTTACTTATTCTGTTCATTCATCACTGAGCCTTCTAAGTGCTAGGCACTGAGTTTTGATCAGGTTAAACAAATTAAAAATCATACTCTCTGCCCCCAAGAAGTTCTTAATCTAGTGGAGGACATAACAGGATCATCAACAGTTAGCAAAAATACTTATCATATAATAATTTGAATTGTTATTTAACTTCCAGTCTGGGTCCCTTAGGGCAGGAAGATCACCTTACCCTCCATTTTGGTTCCTTGAATGTCCTGATATCTCTCAAGTATAAAAGGTGGTTGAGAAAAAAAAAAAAAAAAAAAGCTGGTTGAGGCTGTTTAGATTACTTTTGGTCTTTGGGAAAGAGATGAAACCTACTCGTATCAATGTTTATGTTGCCCTGTAGGTGCATTACAGAAGAAACTTTGGTCAAGATGGGGACCTTTGAGCAGGCTGTTTTAGCAGGTGTGGGGCTCAGGGAGAGGCACAGCTTGCAGCAGTTATATTTTACTTGATACCTATCTGTGCTTGAGAAAACAGTTTGAAAATGCCAATAAGCCAGTCTATCGTAATGTACAATAGTTAAATCCATGAATTAAAAAAAAATAAAACTATCAAATTCCATTACACACGGCATCGGACAAAGGCGACCAAGATGCCCTTGGGTCACATGTTTAGTGCTGAGCCGAGGCAATGTGAAGTGTGGTCAGGCTTAGGACCCTGCCATGGTGGAAGTTGGTGTGGCACTAGTGATTGATGGTGAGTCCTATACTGGCAAGTGTCTGACACTCCAGTTGAAAGAAAATTCTCTTGCTTTTACACATACTGTGCTTTTCCTTTCCATATCTGCACAGGTCCATCCAGATGCCAATGTCTCCTCCTCCATGGAGCCCTTCATGACTGATCAAAATTAATGAGCTTTTCTTTGCCTGAGCCACTCTGGCATTTTATTTGCACTACTTTTGAATTTTTTTTCCTTTTATTTACTCATGAGACACACACACACACACAGAGGCAGAGACACAGGCAGAGGGAGAAGCAGGGTCCATGTAGGGAGCCTGATGTGGGTCTTGATCCCGGGACTCCAGGATCACACCCTCAGCTGAAGGCGGCGCTAAACCGCTGAGCCACCCGCGCTGCCCTACTTTTGAGGGCATATATATTTTTTAACCTTCTCAGAATTATTTACATACTTTATATATATATATATTTTTTATTTTTAAGATTTTATCTATTTATGAGAGAGGGGAGAGAGGGGAGAGAGAGAGTTAGTGAGAGAGCACGAGCCAGGGGGGCGGGGTGGGGAGAGAGGAAGTAGGCTTCCCCCTGAGCAGGGAGCCCCATATGGGGCTCAATCTCAGGACACCCGGGATCAAGACCTGAGCTGGAGGAAGATAACCAACTGAGCCACCCAGGTGCCCCCCTACATACTGTTTTTTTATATTAGACACCTTCATGGGTGTGTTTCTAACTGCAGGGTTTCTTTTCTTTTTTTCTCTTTTTAAAGATTTTTTTTTTAATTTTTGTGTAATCTCTACACCTAAAAAGGGGGCTTGAATTTACAACCCCGATCTGAGATCAAGAACTGCACGTTCTACTGACTGAGCCAGCCAGGTGCCTCCGGGATTTCTTAATAAATTATTTCCTTTGAATAATTCTGGAATTACAGAAAAGTTGCAAAGATAAAGAGGGTTTTGGTATGTCCACAGGAAAAAAAAAAAAAGCCAACCTCAAAGTAGGTTAGAAAATACTATATCCGCTATCTTAGTGAGGACAGTAGCCAGGAGACAGTATGTTGGATCGCTCTGCAAGAACTGCTCCAACGCTTGTTGATTTACAGTGGATTGTATGCCAAATGGGGAAGGGGTGTGCGTGCTTGCCAGCGGTTCTCCAGAGTGTGGTTGCCCCGCACAAGGTGTGTTGGGTTGTAAAATTAAGACTTACTGATTTCCACCTAGACATGTGAAAGACTCTTAGGCCGTCGTAACAGTACCTTTCTGCCATATCTGATTGTTCAAAAATATTGCCTGCTTGCCTCCCCTCAAGTGATTTTCTGATTCTTCTTGTTTTTGGTTTCTCCTTGAGGTCACTGGAGATGGTCACAGGAGGCTGACATCAGTCACCTGCTGCAGTGTTAGTGCACGGGTGTGTTCTTCCCCAGCTTCCCGTATTTTAGTATCTTACATAACTGTGATGCATTAGACAAAATACTAATTAATTAAACTACACATTTTATTCGGATTTCACCAGTTTTTTCCCTAATGTCCTTTTTCTGTCCCAGGATCTTGCCCAGGATCCCACGTTGTGTTTAGTGACTGTGGCTCTTTCATCATCTCTCATCTGCGACAATTTATGTCTTTCCTTATTTTTTTTTAAGATTTTATTTATTTATTTATTCATGAAAGACACAGAGAAAGGCAGAGACACAGGCAGAGGGAGAAGCAGGCTCCATGCAGGGAGCCTGATGTGGGACTCGATCCCGGGCTCCAGGATCACACCCTGGGCCAACGGCAGGCACTAAACCGCTGAGTGACCCAGGGATTCCCTCTGTCTTTCCTTATTTTGTAATGACCTTAGCACGTTTGAAGAGTACTAATTAGTTATTTTATACAGTGTCCTTCTATTTGGGTTTGTCTGTTGTTTTCCCATGATCAGAAACTGCCAAACTGTCTTCCAATGTGACTGGTATTAGCATTTTGCATTTCCACCAGCAGTGAGAGTTCCTGTTGTACTCGGTTTTGTTGTTGACTTGAGCCATTCCAGTAGGTGAGCAGTGGTACCTCCTTGTGCATTTGACTTGCGTTTTTCTAATGACAGATGATATTAAGCATCTTTTCATAGGCTTATTTGTCATCCATATACCTTATTTGCTGGGGTGTCTTTTTAGATCTTTGGCCCATTTTTAAATTGGGTCATTTGTTTTCTTCAGTTTTTTTAAATTGGAGTATGGTTGACATATATTAGTTTCATGTGTATAAAATATTGATTCAGTAATTCTGTACATTACTCAGTGCTCACCATGGTAAGTGTAGTCACCATTTGTCACCATACGATGTTGTTGCAATACAATGTCTATACTCCCCATGCTGTACTTTTCATCTCATGACTTATTTATTTTGTAACTGGAAGTTTGTACCTCTTAATCCCCTTCATCTATTTCACCCATCCTCAACCCTCTGGCAACCATCAGTTCTCTGCTTTTAGGAGTCTGTTTCTGGTTTTTTGTTTGTTTGTTTGTGTTTTAGATTCCACATGTAAGTGAAATCATATGGTGTTTGTCTTTCTCTATCTGATACGTTTTGAGCTTGCTGTTTGACTTCATCATCTTGAAGGAGTTCAGCTGGGATTCATTACATTTTGTATGGGCCCTGACTACAATAGGTGCTCAGTACACATTTTTAAAAATCTTATCTTGGAGTGCCTGGATGTCTCAGTTGCTTGAGCGTTCAACTCTTGATTTTGGCTTGGATCGTGATCTCAGGGTCATGATCTCAAGGTCATGAGATCAAGCCCCATGTTGGGCTCCATGCTCAGCACAGAGTCTGTTTCTATTGATCTGCCTCTGCCATGTCCTCTGCTCACATTCTGTCTCTCAAATCAACCAATTTTTTTTTTCAAAGAAAAATCTCATCTACAAGAAAATAATTTCCCCTCCACCCTTTTAGGTTCCTCCCCTTGTGATAAAAGATCAAATAACAGAAGTAAATAATGAATTTTAATTACATGTGCATGTGTACACAGGAAGTCCACAGAGATGGGAGACTCAGAAGGCAGCCAGATGACTAGTTCCTAAACTAAGGAAAGATCTAGGGCTTCAAAGAGGGGAGCCAGTTCACAGGAAGGTGAGAAGAGGAAATATTTGACAAACAGAGGTTACCCCTCAGGTGATGAAGTTATTTCTGGCAGTAGCTCTCTTCCTGGTACCACCCAATTTCTAATGTAAGTTTCCCTTCCAAAAGGGTCACTGCTATTCTGTTTTCAGAGATTTTCCTGTCTCTGCAGTTTCTCAAAATAATCAACTCAAAATAATTCTTATGCCAATAAGGCATATTCTGGGGTGGCATATTCTGCTGCCCTTCACTAGCAAGGCAGAGGAGTTAAATGGGAAGAGTCTAAGCTTCCATATCTGGCGGACTGAGCCTGAGATCCCAGAGTCTGGTCATGAGACCTTGGGAAAACTATGAAACTTTTCACACTCAGGCCACCAACTTAAAACATGTGAATACTGTCTCAAGATCAGTGAGAGCAACTAGGCTATCTGCACAGCACCTGGCTTTTGGTAGTTACTCCATAAATAACTGCTTTTATTGTTTTGGTTGTTGTCAACTAGTTCAGCAAGTGATCAGTATAGTTGTCATCACTTTGTAAGTTATATCTTAACAGGTTGGAAAGATTCTAGTGGGTGGTTTTGGTTTTCTGGGTCTCCTTTCTGGGCTGCAGGTGGGTGGGTGTGCCCTCTGCACTGTGATTAGACATGGCCTAATCTGGCCACAAGTAGGCTTGAGAGAAGGGGGGACAGTCTGGGGGATGGGGGCTCCTAGCTCATTAGAAATTTGTGATGATGTAGGGAACTGGACTTCAGGCAGACTTCAACAAGGGTGTTGCTTTCAGATAAGTCACTAAGCCATCCATTTGCTTTGTGTGGTTTTTGGTGTCTGTGTTTTATGTTACAATAGAAAACAAAAGCAAAAAAAGAAAAGAAAGAGAAAGAAAGAAAGAAAAAGAAAGAAAGAAAGAAGGAAAGAAAGAAAGAAAAAGAAAAAAAGAAAGAAAGAAAGAAAAAGAAAGAAAATATAAAGGAACAAAAGAAAAAAGAAAACTGAAAAAACCAAGACAAAAGAAGACTGCAAGTCTGACCGACCTGCAGCAGGCTTACCCTGTGCCCCTGCCCCCACCCCAGCCCCCAGCAGCCTGAGGGCCAGACCCAGGTGGAAGCAGGTCAGCAGAAAGGAGATTGCACAGACCAGTTGCTGGCCAGGTGATGACACAGGTAAGATCTAGGCTTCATAGGCTTGACATTTCTTCGGGCCACCTCTCAGTAGACCACTGGTCCCCTCCACAGTCTGTCCACCCCAGAAACTAGGTACCAAAGCCAAAGATCTTGTCTCCAGCCTGAAAGAATCTCTCTTTTAGAGGAAGGCCACAGGGTTCCGCTTGTCATCCTCACCCTTGGTTCTGTGGCTTCTGTCTTGGCCTGGACATCTAGTAACGTGAGCTAATGTGTCCTTGACCTCAGATAGCCTGTGACAGTGTGTGCTCTCAGATGCATTACTGTCTTCGTGTTCATACTGGCGCAGGATTTCTAATCTTTTCGTGCCTGTGGTTCTTGGTCATGCTGCTTCAAAGAATGAAGAAGTAGACCTGATGAAGATTGGTGGGCAGCAAAGCAGAGCCATTGATCAATAGTACAAAGCTCCCCGGGAGAGAGGGGACCTGAGAGGATTGCCCTTGGAGTTTCTAAGTTTAGGGGTTTTTATGAGCTCTTTTTCGGAATAATCTTAAGCAACCAGGGTGTGCTGAGTCGTGCCTGCCGATCAGGGCTTTGACCATGCATTTGTCTAGCTTTAAGGTTAATGTTTATGTTCAGATGGTCTTCTGGAGCTGACATCTGGGGGGCTTATGTCTTAACTGCCCCTAACTTGTGATAGTGACAAATACTTTGTGGTTAATTGCTTTATTTTGGGATGTTTTACAGAACTCATTTCTGCAAAGGCTGCAAAACAGAATGCTGGTGGGCCCTCTCTGAGCTGCAAAACAGGATGTCAGTGCTGTTTGATCTTAGCCCTCCTGACTCCATATTTTCTTGTTGGGGATCCTGGCCTTGACTACCTAACTGTCCCACTAACTCCTAACAGTAGTAATATTACCATGGTGTTTTTAACACTGAGCTCCAGCTATCGTTGGAAAGCCTGCTTCTAGCAAGTGTGCATTTCCTTTCCTTTCTACTCTCAGACCAGGAAACTGAGAAAAAAGCTTGTCTGTTGCTTATAGGACCTTCCTGAAATCTGCTAAAGGATTCCAGCACCACCAACATCCTGATACTTTTTTTCCCGAGTCTTAAAGCGCCAGTCTCTCTGGACGGGTGGCAGAAATCCAGAGATGCACAGGGACCTTTTCAACCTGCTTGCTTTGCTGCCGTTCAGGATGATTGCAATTTCCTGATTGGACATTGGAGAAGGGGGGGTCCTCACTTCTCCTTGGCTCAACTCATGGTTCATACTTTAGGACTGGCAGCTTATTTTTTTAAAAAGATTTATTTATTTATTTTAGGAAGAGAGAAATTGCTCATGCACGGGGGAGGGGCTGAGGGAGAGGGGGAGAGATAGTCTTGAGCAGACCTCCTGGCTGAGCATGGAGCCCTATGCACAGCTCCAGATCAGCCTGAGATCACGACCTGAGCTGAAACCCAAGAGGTGGATGCTCGACCGACAGCACCACCCAGCACTCCTTGGACTAGCGACTTATAATATTGCACTTCTGGGAATCAATATCTCTCTTCACTGGTGTTTATTCTTCAGCTTGGACTGCTATAACAAAATGTCATAGATTGGATGGATGAAGCGCAATAGGTATGTATTTCTCTCAGTTCTGGGAGCTGAGAAGTCCAAGATCAAGGTACTTGGTACTGACTGACTTGGTTCTCCAGTGAGGATTTGCTTCTTGATTGGCAGACAACTGTCTTCTTGCAGTGTCTTTACATAGGTGGAGAGAGAGTGAGCTCTGGTCTTTCTTTTAAATTCACACCCCCCTTCACCTTATTCCCCTTCTACCCTATGCCCCCTCTTCCTCTTTTTTTTTTTAAATTTTTTATTTATTTATGATAGGCACACAGTGAGAGAGAGAGGCAGAGACACAGGCAGAGAGGGAGAAGCAGGCTCCATGCACCGGGAGCCTGACGTGGGATTCGATCCCGGGTCTCCAGGATCGCGCCCTGGGCCAAAGGCAGGCGCCAAACCGCTGCGCCACCCAGGGATCCCCCCTCTTCCTCTTCTTAAAAGGATACTAGTCCCATCACAAAAGCACCATCCTTAAGACCTCCTTAAACCTAATCACCCCAAAGGTCTCACTTCCAAATACCATTGTAATGGAAGGTAGGGCTTCAGGATATGGATACTGGGGGGACACAGACATTTCATTTTTTTTAATAAATTAATTTTTATTGGTGTTCAATTTACCAACATACAGAAAAACACCCAGTGCTCATCTCGTCAAGTGTCCCCCTCAGTGCCCATCACCCATTCCCCCCCACCCCCCGCCCTCCTCCCCTTCCACCACCCCTAGTTCGTTTCCCAGAGTTAGGAGTCTTTGTTCTGTCTCCCTTCCTGATATTTCCCACACATTTCTTCTCCCTTCCCCTCTATTCCCTTTCACTATTATTTATATTCCCCAAATGAATGAGACCATATGTTTGTCCTTCTCCGATGGACTTATTTCACTCAGCATAATACCCTCCAGTTCCATCCACGTCGAAGCAAATGGTGGGTATTTGTCATTTCTAATGGCTGAGTAATATTCCATTGTATACATAAACCACATCTTCTTTATCCATTCATCTTTCGATGGACACCGAGGCTCCTTCCACAGTTTGGCTATTGTGGACATTGCTGCTATAAACATTGGGGTGCAGGTGTCCCGGCGTTTCATTGCATCTGAATCTTTGGGGTAAATCCCCAACAGTGCAATTGCTGGGTCGTAGGGCAGGTCTATTTTTAACTCTTTGAGGAACCCCCACACAGTTTTCCAGAGTGGCTGCACCAGTTCACATTCCCACCAACAGTGTAAGAGGGTTCCCTTTTCTCTGCATCCTCTCCAACATTTGTTGTTTCCTGCCTTGTTAATTTTCCCCATTCTCACTGGTGTGAGGTGGTATCTCATTGTGGTTTTGATTTGTATTTCCCTGATGGCAAGTGATGCAGAGCATTTTCTCATGTGCTTGTTGGCCATGTCCATGTCTTCCTCTGTGAGATTTCTCTTCATGTTTTTGCCCATTTCATGATTGGATTGTTTGTTTCTTTGGTGTTGAGTTTAATAAGTTCTTTATAGATTTTGGAAACTAGCCCTTTATCTGATATGTCATTTGCAAATATCTTCTCCCATTCTGTAGGGGGACACAGACATTTCAATCCATAACAATCAGGAATCTTTTTTATAACCTGCTGGAATTTTCTTTATAATTAGCCATTCCATGTGTAGGATTTCTGATTGCCACCACTACAGGCTGTAGGTCCACGAGAACAGCCCGTGTCTCCTCTGCCTCACTGTTGTGTCCCTGGTGCTTGGTAGATGCTCAGTAAACATCGTTGACTGAAAGCCCTGTGCTGAAAGCTGTGGGAATTCCAATTTAAATTGACTTGTTCAAGTCAAGAACAGTTGAGTTGTTCTCGAGAACAAGAGGAGGAAGATCTTTCTAGAGTACTTTCCATACAATGTGATCAATTTTATTAAAAGATATGTGTGATTTTGAGGGGTGACAGGGAAGAGAAGAGTGTTCATTCTGTCGGGAGTGGGAGAGATCAAGAAAACTTCGCAAGAGAAAGTGATACTATTATAAAGTGTCCTCATGTAACTGAAGTAATGAATGTGGAAAGAAGGCAGGGGACAGACATTATACGCCCTAAGGCTCTGTGGATTTGTATAAATATGTATAATAAGATATCATTACTGTTAGAAGTCTTTACCTCTGCTTGAAAAGTTTGCTGCAGTTTACAGCAGTGACCACCAAATGCCAGTTTCTTTTTTAAGATTTTTATTTATTCATGAGAGACACAAAGAGAGGCAGAGACATAGCCAGAAGGAGAAGCAGGCTGTCTGTGGGGAGCCCAATGTGGGACTCGATCCCAGGACCCCAGGGTTGCCACCTGAGCTGAGGCAGATGCTCAACCACTGAGTCACCAGGAGTCCTCCAAATGCCAGTTTGAAGACTGGCTGAGTCACAGTCCCGGGAGATGGAAGCTGGGTAGTTAATCTGCACTTTTAACAGGCTCCCTGGAGGATCTGACATACAGCCAAGGATGGGGACTGCTGGCGATGAGCAGTGATCCTCAAACTGAAGCAGGCACCAGAATCACTTGGGAGTTTGTCGAAATGCACACGGCTGCCCCCTCCCCCACAAGAAGTTCTGATTAGGCAGGTCTGGGGTGGGGTTAAGAAGTTATGTTTCTAACAAATCCCAGATGATGCTGCTGCTGCTGGTGGTGGTCTGTGACCCACTTTGAGAGTCACTGGTGTGTAAGATCCCCCCTGATTTCATGGCTCTTCTGAGGAACAGAGTGATTGGTCTCCACAGGAGTGGTCCACAGGAATGACTTACCCAGGTAATGAAAACTTATCCCTCCAAATGCCAATCCTTAATTTTTTTTTAGTCATGTTAGGAGAACACTTTCCAAAATGAATTCTGCATTCCTTTATTTTCTTAATGAATGGTTTCTGAACACCACTGGACTCTGTCTGGATGACTCCGGATTATCATCATGAACATTTATCCTGGTTCTGTTCAGTAATGCAAAGGGGTGATATTTGAACCGATTAACAAAACAGCAGACGTCCTGCTGGTCAGCACAAGATCCTGTCTTCCAGTGGAGACGCATCCTGGAGGCCTGCATTTTGGCAGGCACTTATCTTGCAGTCCTGGTCCATGGGGTGGCCCTGGGGTACCCGAGAGTGTCAGAGGAGACCAGGGCTCAGAGGGCCCCTCAGGAGCTTGGGATGGTGGCATTTTACTGTTGGTATGGGAACATTTCCATATTTTAACAACAGTAGGGTTGTATTACACATAGCAACCCTGAACACATCGGTTCTGTGACTGCCTAGCTCAATACTGGGCAGGTTTTATTTAGTGTTTTCTTCTTATTAGGCAAATCCTTAGCTATCATTAATTGTTAACTTTGACTTATTCATTAAACAACTGCCAAGCACTTTGGGTTCATACAAAGATGAATTGGGCATATAGTGAGTGTGCTGCTCACCTGGGAAATTGCTCCGGGCCCACCGTTTCTCTAAGACTCGGTGTTTTCATGGCAAAATTTGGATGTGTTCTTGGCCTTCTGATATTCCAGAGTAGTGAGGATAAAACGAAAAATATATGCAAAAGTGCTTTTTATTTTTAAAGATTTATATTTTTTAGAGCGTGTGAGCAGGGGAAGGAGTGGAGAGAGAGGGAAAGAGAGGATCTCAAGAGATTCCCAATAAACATGGAGCCTGACTCGGGGCTCGATATCATGACTCTGAGATCATAACCTGAGTGGAAATTGAGTCAGATGCTTAACTGACTGAGCCACCCAGGTGCCCTGCAAAAGCTCTTTAAAATGGTTAAGTATGATACAAATGAAAAAGTTCTTTTTTTTTTTTTTTTGGTATTGGATGCGTTAAAAATAGGAAGTCCAGATCAGTGGCATCATGCTGTCATGGAAGTGGCACTTTCTCAAAAGTGTTCAGCCTAGTGCCCTATAGCAAATGCTCTTATTTATCAAGTTATAAAATGAAGGACCAGAAGCAATATTATTAATAAACACTTGCTCAAGATGTCGTAAGAGGGCTCTTGTTTTCTCTAAGTGGCAGCCAAAAGCTTTATTCTCCCAAAATAACCACTTTTTCATTGCTATTCTCTTGCTTCCAGCTGTTCTTTATTTAGTGATGAATACAGTTTAGGCTAGATTGTGAGTGACAAAGATAAGTGCTTTTTGGTTGGGGGTGGATATGAGGGCAAGAACTGGCCTCATGGCCACTGGTCCTCTGTATGTGACAGTCAGTGTGTCTTTCTGCATGGGCGAAAGGACAGGATTGATATCTTTCTCTAAAATATATATATCTTACATATATATATATGCATATATGTTATATTTAATATATGTATTTAAATATAATATATATATTTAAAAGTTTTATTTAAGTAATTCCTGCACCCACTGTAGGGCTCAAAATCATGACCCTGAGACCAAGACTTGCATGCTCTTCCAGCTGAGCCAGCCAGGTGCCCCAGGACAGGATTGACTTAAAAGTGTCCTTTAAAAATAGCTTTTCTGGGGTGCCAGAGTGGCTCAGTTGGTTAAGCATCTGCTTTCAGCTCAGGTCATGATCCTGGAGTCCTGGGATCAAGTCCGTGTGGGGCTCCCTGCTCAGTAGGGAGCCTGCTTCTCCCTCCCCTTCTGCCCCTCTGCCCTGCTTGTGCTCTCTCTTGTGTACTCTCTCTGAAATAAATAAATAAAGTAATTTAAAAAATAAAAATAGCTTTTTTTTTCTGTGCTGCTTTGCCATGGTGCTGGGTCCTGGGTCTTTGTCCCAGCAAGCATGTGGTTTATGGTCTAATCTCATATTTTCTTTGCCTTTCAGGAGGGTGTAACTGTGTCAGGCTGGGCACCAGTTAGAAGGACAATAGAGGGGCTTCCTTAGTGAGCTGGTTCTTGCTCTGTGGAGTGGTCCATCTTGGCTGGTAATATTGAGTTAGAAGACACTGGTTGAATGCAGCTATGAAAGTAGAGCATCAGTTGCATGAGAGAATATATGGGCAGAAACCTCTAAACAGAATTCAGGCTGGTTTGTAAATTCTATCTCTACCTTTGCCAGGAACTCACTGGATGATCTCAAATAAGTTTTCAGCTACTCTGCATCCAGAGTTTTCAGTCCTAGCCAGCCTTTTTTGTACAGAGAGATTGGAGAGCTAGCTCTGTATGTGTGACAACCATATTTCCCCAGAACCCAATAGGAACGTGGGTCTGGAAATTGTTTTTTTTCTCGCCTCGATTTCTTTTGAATTGAGTATGGTCTCCTGATTTGATTCATTTGGTTGCTAGTTGCAGCCACACTTTGAAGTTTAAGGGTTTAGAAGAGTGGAGAGCTTGAAATTGAGTTGGTCAAGAAAATCCTGTGGTATGATTGCTCTCATCGGCATGAAAGTTATCAGTGTGCTTTATTTGTCACAGGTAAGACATCCTAACAGCATGAGGGATGGAGGGGGCTGCTGAAAGGAATCCATTTATTTATCCATCTGTTTGAATGTTTGTTTACTGGTTACTTGGAATGTGCCAGGCACTGAGTTAGGTGCCGGGAATGTCCTGACTGGGGTGGGGTTGGGGTAGGGGTGGGTGTTGTGAACTTCTGGCCCAGTGGAAGACACAGACAGATAAATAGGCTTTTCTGGAACAGTGGGAAAGGATTACCACAGGAAAGGTAGAACACATGCGAACCGCCACCCCCGCCCCCCAACCCCAGACCTGGAAGACAGAGAAGGCTTCCTGGAGAAAGCAGTGTCTGGGACCAAATGAAGTCTGAGTCATGCATACAAGGGTGTTGGGGGTGTCAGGGTGTTTGGGGCAAAGGGGACTGTGTGGACAGAAGCCAGGAGAGGACTGAAGCCTGCAAGGAGGGCATGGGGCATTCCATACTGGCTGGCACTGGAGAAGGGAGACAGAATGTGCTGGAAAGCCTGGCCTTGTTAAGTAATTTGAACTTCATGACAAGATGGTGGAGAGTCCTCTCCAGCATTCTGAAGTGCTGCAGTGAGATCTGCACTAGAGAGCTTTGACTTCGGTTTCGCTCTGGAGAGTGGCTTGGAGGGGAGAGTGATTACCAAAGAAACATCGATGGGAGAAGAGTGGAGGTGAACGCAGGAGGGTGGCAGAAAGGGTGAGGGAGGTGGCTCTCACGGGAAACTTGACGGAAGGTGACACTGAGGGAGAAAGAAAGGGCAGCGTGTTGCTCAGCCTCCTTCTTGGGCAACTGGGTGGATGAGGAATAGGGGAGGGGAGAGATAAGTGCTTTTATTTGTTGGCCACATTGGTTTGACATGGCTTTGAGACAATAAAGGGCAGGTGTCCAGTGGACAGTTGGATCTGAGCATGTGGCCCTGGGATGTGACAGATGCATGTCATTGACTGGTGCTCATGGGACCTGCGGCTTCAGCGAAAGATGAGGAGCCCCTGGGAGGTGACAAAAATGTGTCCCGGAGAGAACTTTCCTGAACCACAGCATGGCAGGAACAGGCAAGGGAGGAGAAAGCTATAAATGCGCAGAGAAGTGACCAGGGACGTTGAGGGAAAGCCGGCGGTGTGGTCTCCCAGAGGCACAGGGAGGGATGCTCCAGAGGGGAGCAGTCAGCAGGGCTGGGGGCGGCCAGGGCCCGAGGAAGGCAGGGGCCGAGAACGTTGGTTTCAGCCACGCAAGGCCGCGGAGGCCATGAGGGGAGCTGCTGTGTGGAGCTGGATAGCGGGGCTCAGGGGCCGGGGAGAGGGGAGAAGCCAGCGGCCCAGCATAGCCAGAGCTTTCAGAAACTCACTTTCACGGGGGGGGGGGGGGGGGGGGGCGGAGAAGCTGTTGAAAAATGGGTCAAAGTACAGAAAGTGGAGTCTTAAAGAGGAGCGCTGCCTACCACACAAGACTGGTCATGCCTTGTAGGCCAAGTTAGAATACAGACCTTAATAAAATCCGTGTGCCTCTTTCATTCTCCCCCAGCCCACTTCTGAGCTTTCTTCCAGATGGTCCCCTTAGCTCAGAGCTCTGGCAGCCCGCAGCCTCTGCTTCCCATCCCTGCACACCCCACTCTTGAGCTGCTCCCCCGGGCCTTTGGGGTCTGAGTGGGACTCTCTACACTGAGGCCCTGCGCAGGCCTCACATTGCGCCGCTTTTTCCTGGAGAGCCTGGCATGCCCACAGAGAGGGCTGGTTCAGGGCCACACCTTCTGGATCATGAGTTTTGAATACATGGACAGAATCCTAAACATCATATACTAAAACAGACTCAGGATATAATGTTCTGTGCACTGTTTTTTTTGTATTTTTTAGGTTTGGTAGCTACGTGTACTTCCAAGTGCACATTCTGTGTGGGGAAGGTTCTGGGGAAACTGAAAAAATGAGGTAGATACGGGTACACAGCCTTCCTTCCTTCTGTCCTTTAGCCACACTCTGATTCCCCTGACCTAGCTTCTTTTTTGCCCCAGCTTCTCTCAGCCAGCTCCTGGCCTATTAGGTCATGACTCATTCATTCATTCATTCATTCATTCATTCTCTCCAACAAAAAGTATTTTAAGAATCTGTGTGCCTGGTGGTGATTAGCGCTAAGGATTCAAAGATGAACAAAATGGGACTTTTGCCCCGTGAGGGCAATGTGACAAATGCTCTAAGGAGACCAAGCACATACTTCAGTAGGAACCTGCTAGGAGGCCTGGGAGCACACAAAGGTCAGGGATGGCCTCCTGGAGGAGGCAAAGTTTGAGTCTAGCCTGGAGAGGAAAGTTGAATTTCTCCAGGTGGTTTGAGCTGAGCCCGTGCTTGGAATCCCCTTCTGCCTTTCCACATCCATCTCTTTGCTCTGCACCCATCTCATCCTTGGAGGGTCAGATTCTAGGTTATGGAGTTGATGAGACGGTTTTGTTCCCCTTCCTAGAAAATGTGTTATATCCTCCAGGTAAGATGTTTTTATTTTAACAGTGCTGCTGTATGGCTAATGCCTCCATCTAAGCAGTGGCTATAACGGGGGTTGTGTTTTCAGGCTGCCAGATAGTCGTGCCTCTCAGAAGGTCATGCCACAGGCAGAGGCACCCTCTTGATTGGTCTCAGCCTGTTACTCCTGCTACCAGATTGTGGCCAAAGCGATGGCATTATTGAGAAGGGACCATTTGCATGGTAGCAGAGATCTGTAAGGGCCCTTATAGACCCCGTGACTGGGTTGAATTCAGAACCACAGAAGAGTGTCTCAAGTGTAATGCTAACATTCTGTCAATTCAGTTTCGCTACAGAAAAGCTGCTATCTTTAAATCTAATCAAAGTGGGGAAATTGATAACTTTAGAAGATAATTGATGTCCCATAATCCTGACTGCATGATATTTTTTTTGTGTGATCGTTTACTTTTATTTTTTTGGGGGGAGAGAGAGTGTGTGTGCAAGTGGGGTGGAGGTGGAGGGAGAGGGAGAGACTTCTAAGTAGGCTCTACAGCTAGCAATGGAGCCTGATGTGGGGTTCGATCTCACGACCCCAAGATCTTGACCTGAGCTGAAACCATGAGTCCGATGATTAACTCACTGAGCTACCCAGGCGCTTCTTGGTGAGATAATTTAAAGGGTAATTTACAAGAAAAAACCTTGGGATCCTTTCTGGGAGGTCTTCTTAGATAAAAAGAAGAATGTCTTTGAATTCTGATGCAAGGTTTCTGGAATTGTTTCTAGACTACTTCAGACAAATTAGTCTCAGTGAGATAGGAAACCAGACTTTGCAAAGGATAATGTGTAAGGCTACACATTCTGGGATACAGCAGACTCATGATAAACCTTTGGTAAGCAAATGAGAGAATGAGTGAAGGGAGTTTCCTCTGATTGGGGTGGTCAGACTGTCCTGAAAGTTGAAGGTAGCACTCTTCTGCTTTTCATTAGCCCCAGACCCTGTCTCCAGTTAGTACCTACAGACGTACAATCAGTAAGCAGAGTGGGTGCAGCTGGTTTCCTCTCTTCTTCAGAGCTGAGTCTTTTCATCTTAGGACTTGGCCAGATCTGTCTTTATGGGGAGACTTAATTATTTTCTGCTACCTGGAACTCTCTGGAAATCATACATCCTCAAGTAATTGCAAGACAGTGTGTGGTGAGAAATCCATGATATCTTTCTCTTCTGGCATTTTCTGGCTCTTTCTTGCAGGCTTTATTTGTCTGGTTGCACCCTGTTGGTTTAGGAACTGGTCCTTGTGTAAGGAGGTAACAAATATTCTTCTTCCCCAGAAGCTTTGGGGAGCCCTGATGTTCAGACATGGCTGAGGTCATGATCAGGTGGTAGGTGTGGGTAGAGGAGAGACTATGGTTCATCTCATCATTCTTTTAAATCTGAGGTCCCCTATGAAACGTAAACACCTGGAAAGAGTCCCCATTTAGCAGAGATGCACTAAGAGGAAGGTGCGGGAATGAGGAGCTGATAGCACGTGGGCCACAGGGAAGGAGGGAGGCTGTGCTGTCTGGGGCAGGCCAAGGCCTCAGGGCTTTGCTTCTCTCCCCTGTGCCCAGATGCTTGAGTAGAAGGCTAGTTGACTTTTGTGTTTCCTGTAAGGACCCTTACTCATTATTAAGTGTTAAAGTCCACCTAATGAGGAACAAATTTAAGGAACCAGACTCTTCCAACTTTGCCTGTTTTGGAAAATGCAATTAGAGTTAGTGATGGTAATACCGAAATGTCATCTGAGTCAGCAACTTGTACTCCAAATATCCCATGAAGTTAGTGAGGAGTGAGGGAAAAGGCATCTTTACCTTCACCTCTACCTCATATTGAGGTCCAGGGAAATGGGTGTGGGATTGGAAAGTGTGGATGATTTGATTCAGGGGAGGAACAGACAGGTGCATTAAGAGGAAAATGATAAGCAGATCTTAAGAAATTTCACAGCAGGGAACAACCAAAACAACCAAAAGGCTTGAAGAAAGCGGATTGAAATCAAAGAGGATGTTTGGGAAGGCTTCCTGCCTGTGCAACCCCTGGGAGGCTCCAGGTGGGTTTCCAAGAAAATTGGCTGTCTCTCCTTCTGCAAATAATGTGGATACATATTTGGTGGACGGCATCATGCCAGTGCTGTGGGGCGACCGTAGGCAGGGTCTCTGACCTGTGGGAACCACAAAAGCATGCCGTGTGGAATGGCTTGAGTCGAGGGGCATAGACTAATCATCTCTCAATGCCATTCAGTCGAGAGAAGGAGTTACTCCTATATAAAACAGTTTCCAAAAATCAATACGGCAAGGAACACTTTGACTACATGGTTTGTAGTTGGCCCAGCTAACATTAACCACACCAGTCTCTCTTCCCTCCAGCTGTCTGCATAACCTTTTCCTGTATTCTCTGGGCTCTGGATCTGGCCTGATCCCACTTCTCTATCTCTGTCAATAGACTTTATTTTTCAAGTTTACAACAAAATTGGTCACAAGTATAGAGTTACTTGCCCCAGCCCCTGCCCAGCCATCCCCACCATCAACCTCTTACACCATAGTAGTATGTCTTTTACAGTCAGTGACCCAGCACTGACACCTGAGTATTTGGCCAAAGTCCCCAGGTTAGTTACATTAGGGTTCTTTGTGGTGTACATTCTGTGGATTTTGACAAACATGTAGTGACATATATCTCCCATTATGGTATCACATAGAATAGTGTCCCAGGGGGATCCCTGGGTGGTGCAGCGGTTTGGCTCCTGCCTTTGGCCCAGGGCACGATCCTGGAGACCCGGGATCGAATCCCACATCGGGCTCCCGGTGCATGGAGCCTGCTTCTCCCTCTGCCTGTGTCTCTGCCTCTCTCTCTCTCTGTATGTGACTATCATAAATAAATAAAAATTAAAAAAAAAAGAATAGTGTCCCAGGGGACGCCTGGGTGACTCAGTGGTTAAGCATTGGCCTTTGGCTCAGGTCATAATCCCGGGGTCCTGGGATCGAGTCCCACATTGGGCTCTCCACAGGAAGCCTGCTGCTCCCTCTGCCTGTGTCTCTGCCTCTCTCTCTCTCTGTGTGTGTGTGTGTTTTTCATGAATAAGTAAATGAAATCTTAAAAAAATAGTGTCCCTGCCCTAAAATCCCTGTGTGCTTCCTATTCATTCCTCCCGCCTCCCAACCCTGGTACCCACCCATGTTTTTATTCTCTGCAGTCTTACCTGTTCCAGAATGTCATATAGTTGGATTAAGACATCGTGTAGCCTTTTCAGATTGGCTTCTTTCATTTAGTGATATGTGTGTAAAGTTCCAGCATGTCTTTTCATGGCCTGATAGCTCATTTCTTTTTATGGCTAAGTAGTATCTCAGCTTCTTTTTCAGACCCTTCTGAGCTCCCTCAAGCTGCCTCGAGGCCCAGAGAGAGAAGTGAAGGAGAGAGGGACATTGAGGGACTCAGTGTCTTCTGGATCCTCAATTTGATAGTCACTCCTGGAGAAAAGCTTCATCCCTTTAAAGCTCCACCCATTATGAAATTTTTGGATTTTTCAAATCCTGTTTGAATGGACAGGTGAATTTCTGTTAACTGTAGGGCCATATCATCCTACCTTCGTAGCAGCCTGGCACAGTTCTCCCTGGTTTCAGGCTCTGAGTGCCCACGAGCAGAATGCCTGGAACTCATTCCCACTCCTACCTCCCCCATTCAGACTCCTCCCTCCTCGGCCCTGCTTTCCGTGTTGGCTGCTCAGGTCCCACCTTTGTTTCTGCTGCTGTTGGGCACCACGCTGCCCCTTTGTGGCCTCTGTTCCAGGAGATGAGCTGTTGCAGCAGATGACGTGAGCTGGCCTGGATGCAGTCTGGTTTTGCTGTCACACAACTGGTGTAACTTGTCTAATTTTACTTTGTAGAGCTCGTGTCTCTTGTGGCCAAAGATACTCCCACTGGAGTCGGAGAGGGCCCTCTCTTCTCTGGTGTTAAAATGGTTGATCAGGTTCCCAGAATAAGTTGGCCCTGCCCTCTGGGGTGCTAATGGGGCAGGATAGGAGGCTCTGGAGACGCTTGCTGTGAAGATGCTGTTTCCTGTGACAGGATCACCATGTGCTATGTAATCTTGGTAAAAGACATTTTTTCCCAGTCTGCAGTCAGTGGATATTTACTCGGTACTAGGTTTGTAGAATAGCAGGTAAAAATTTTCGAAGTATACTGTTGATGTCTTGAGTTGTTAATTTTAGCCATTCTGCCCAGTGTGAGGTGGTATCTCATTGTGGTTTTGATCTGTATTTTCCTGATGGCGAGAGATGTGGAGCATTTTTTCATGTGTCTGTTGGCCATTTGTATATCTTCCTTTGGAGCAGTGTCTATTCATGTCTTCTACCCATTTCTTGACTGGATTTTTTGGTTTTTTTGGGTGTTGAGTTTGAAAAGTTCTTTGTAGATTTTGGATACTAGCCCTTTATCTAAAGAGGCATTTGCAAATATCTTCTTCCACTCCATAGGCTGCCTTTCAGTTTTGTTGACTGTTTCCTTTGCTGTGCAGGAATTTAAGAGATAAAACAGATGAACATTGGGCAAGAGAAGGAAAAATAAAATAAGAAGAAAACAGAGGGAAGCAAACCACCAGAGACTCTTAATCATAGGAAACAAACAGGGTCACTGGAGGGGTGGTGGGTGGAGGGATGGGGTAATGGGTGATAGGCATTAAGGAGGGCACTTGATAGAAGGAGCGCTGGGTGTTACATGCAACTGAAGAATCACTACCTCCGAAACTAATAATATAGTATATGTTAATTAAATTAAATTTAAATAAAAAATTTAAAAAGTATATTAGTGTCTTATTAATGACTTCTACTTATGGGTTATCTAGACTAAGCCGTTACCTTAAGCTCTTGTCTCTCCCAAAATAATCTTGGCCTTATTTTAAAAGACTGTTTAATTAGGGAATCCTCCTATCTCTTATGTTTTGGGACACCTGCATGGCTCCTTGTTTTGATAGTTCAAGGAAAATAATTTTACATCTAATAATTTTAATTTCTGATTATAAATGCAGAACGATACTGTGATTCTCTTGGACTATTGCAAATGGAGCGGCTCAAATATAGAATCAATGGGCTTTCTGCAAACATGCAAAGAATTATAACAACACTTGGAGAAATAAAGCATCATCTTGATGCTGGATTTTAGTACCCTCAGTTATAGTTTGCAGATTCACAGACCAGCTCATGGAATTGTTATTCAAAACTCTTTCTTCTTTATTTTTCTGCTCCTAGACTCTACTGGTATAATATATGCCCTTTTCTATTTTGATCTTCCTGTAAAGCTCTCTTTTTATGTAAACAGTTTCTGGAAACGTCACTACTGGCTAGCCCAGCAGGTTGGCTTTCATCCCCTTTCTGCCATGATATGCTCTGTCTACTGAAGTATTGACTTAAAGTCTGTAGGCTTGGTAATAATGTCTATTGTGTCTATTTAAAGAAAAGGAATTTGCTGGGGCTTCATTTCCTTTCAGGGAGGAAGGAGATGGTTATGGACATTTGTATATCACTCTCAGCATGATTTTTATGAAGCATGACGACGTAAAACAAAAAGATAAGATCTTGGACACCCGGGGCTCAGAATCTAAGATTAAAAAATCCAAATGCCATAGCAAATAGGTAAGCTGAACTGGGACAGAGATGGTAAAATTGATAACCTGGAAGAGTACATGGAAAAAGTGACTCAAAAGAATGATCAGGTTTTATTTCAGGTTCTTTTAAGGAAGAATCATGACCTTCAAAGAGACAAAACACTAAGCCAGGCCCCATGAAATTTGGGTCAAATGTGGTATTGCCTTTGAATCAGCTAGGATAACCAGGGAAAAAGATGGAAAAAGTAGAAAAAAAACCCCGCTAACATATGACCACAAAACAGGATGTATTCCCTGACGGTTAGGAGGCTATAGGGGGATGCCTGGGTGGCTCAGTGGTTGAGCGCCTGCCTTCGGCTCAGGGTGTGATCCCGGAGACCCAGGATCGAGTCCTGCATTGGGCTCCCTGCATTGAGCCCTGCTTCTCCCTCTGCCTGTGTCTCTCCCTCTCTCTGTGTGTCTCTCATGAATAAATAAATAAAAATCTTAAAAAAAAAAAAAGGAAGAGTGATAGGCTCTTAGGTTTTGCCAGTAGAGATAATAGAATTTTCATATTGTGCTGACACCTGGTTATTTTTACAGCAAGTCACAGAGGTTAGGGCACTTTCTGACTCTAAATGGCCAAAGAGGCTGACCCCATTAGCACAGTGTTTTTCCAAAATTAATGAATATGAATATGAGGTGTAGTCAGTCTTGCGGGTGGCTCCTGCTGCCGTGGTTTAGTTCACAATACAAACACTCTTGGCTTCGAAAATCAGGCACAATGCTTACAAGGGTGAGTGGATTTATACAGACAGGGCTGAAGGGTAGGTTTCTCCTTCCAGTTTCTGGTTATTGAACTCATGTTTGTGTTCAAGACCTTGGTCAAATGCTATTTCCTCTGTGGAGCTGTTCCTCTTTGTCTTGTCAGAAAGGATTTAACTCTTTCTAAAAGTCCTGCTGCACTGTTGTCTGTTTCTATGCAGAAGTCAAAGTCACTGTCATGTATTTTCATTTATATACCTGTCTCTCCCATTGGATTTTAACTTACCTGAACTCAAAGAGTGTATCTTGTTCTTATTTGTATCCTCAATGATCTACACAGCATGAGGCACCTACTGGGCCCTCAGAAAGTGTTTGCTAGAGAAATAAATTAATTTTAAATGAAGTAAAGTCTTAATACCTAGGTGGAGCAGATCATGTTAAATCAAAAGATAGATTATCTTGTGTGTATGTGTGTGTGTTTTGCAAGAATGGTGCAGGGAATTCAGAATGCTTTATTCATATTCGCCAACTTTTAACAGTTTATGTATTCATTTTCTCAGCCTATCTATGTATATATTGTAGGCATATATATATGCATCTGTACACATAAATACACATAATATTTTTATTTTTTTAAAAAAGTTTTTATTTATTCATGAGAGACACAGACAGAGGCAGAGACATAGGCAGAGGGAGGAGCAGGCTCCCTACGGGGAACCCAATCCAGGAGTCGATCCCAAGACCTCAGGATCTGGCCTGAGCTGAAGGTAGACGCTCACAACCACTGAGCCACCCAGGCATCCCGCACACAATATTTTTCTAAACAATTTGAGAGGAAGTTGCATACATCATATTCCTTTATACTCTTAAATACATCACTGTGTATTTCCTAAATAACACATAGATTTTTACTACCCCTTGTGAAGAAGGCACTGTGTGAGGGTCATGTGTTCTGCTCAGCCTTGCAGTAAAGACGAGAAGTGTTTTACCACCAATGGGCCATACTGCAGGCCCTTCGCCTTGGCGTCCACTGACCTAACACCATTCCAGGAATTCCACTTTGGGAAGTTTCCTGAACTGGCTTTGGCTTCCTTCTGGACTTGCAGCTGTTCCAGGGTTTCATGATCACTCCTTTGATCATTTTCCTTGTTCTTGCTGTTAGCACCCTCATATATACACCCATGATCCTGCAAGGCTCAGCCAGTTCTGCTCTGTTCTTAACATCCCTGGTTCTTCTAGTGACTATCTTCCTGGTGTTCTGGGCTCCCGACCTCCTGAGCTAGATTCTTCCCTTATCATTTGTCATCAACGCTGCCCATTAGGACAATATTAACCAAAAACAGGGGCTAATAAGCTATAATGCTGTCAAGCTTATAAATTTTAAAAAAAATCCTCTTACTGGCTTCATACTACTCATAAATTTTAAGGAGGGAGACTGTTTTTGCAAAGACTGAGGTTTTCCCTGATGCAGCTCACGAGGAGTCCTGGTTGGAAGGAAAATGTCAGATGCATGTTTCCACATGGCAAGTGGTTAGTGAGAGGAGCCAGGACTATAGGAGGAGGCTTGGATTAACAGGGAGCATCTTATGTCGGTGCCCTGTGCAGCCGTGTGATTTGTGACTTCTGACAAGTTACTTAACTACTTCAGCCCTAGTTTTCTGACACATAAAGCAGGGCTAATGGTCCTTGTCTCCCTCAGAAGGTGTCATCTATTTGTCAGCAAAAATGTCTTTTACCATAGTTAGGAGACTGGGGAGAAACTAATTTAACAAATTATGTGTATCCACATAATAAGGTTTCAAGTTGTAGCTTTATAGTTACAGCTCAGTGAGGATGCTAAAAAGAGTTACCTCAGTGCCTGGGTGGCTCAGTGGTTGAGTGTTTGCTTTTGGCACAGGGCGTGATCCCAGTGTTCTGGGATGGAGTTCCACATCGGGCTTCCTTCAGGGAGTCTGCTTCTCTCTCTGCCTGTGTCTTTGCCTTTCTGTGTGTCCCTCATGAATAAATAAAATCTTTAAAAAAAATAAAAAGTTACCTTATAATTCTATTTTACATCAAAGAAGCATGTATGTATCTGTACACATGCACCTGTGTATATACACACATCTGTAAAGTGGGGCAGGCCCTGGTAGGGGGTACAAAGCTGTGAGTACAGCATGAGGATGGAGGCTTGGTATCATTTCATATCATTTTGGTATCAACATTTCTGCAAAATGCTGGGATTCTGGGTGACTTTTGCTTTCTCTTTTGCAGCACTTAAAACAAATGGATAAAACGGACTCTAAATCTTCCCACCTAAACTCTTGTCCTCCTCATGCTATATAAATAAAATTCGCTTTTTGTCTGTCTGCAATTTTTTCTTTTCTTGGGTTAGGCTAAAATACCATACAGATACCATTTTTAGCAAAATTTGCAGGGAATGTTGGGAAGCTTAAAATAGAGGCAACTTTGGAAACTGAAAATGCACATTAACAGGGTTGGGGGCGGGGGTGCCTCCCCACAGACAGATGGCCACCTGCAGGGCAGGTACAGGTGTGGGTCAGGTGGAGCTACTTGGAACATGAGGAAGGACAACTTCAGGGCTGTAGCGCCGGGGCTGTTTCATGGTGGCGGTAGTCTACCTGACAGCTCCTGTAGGACAGTTAGTATGCATAAAGCAATACTGAAGATGAAGAAACTGTTTACTATCCAAGAACTATAGCTTAAGCCACAATGTTTGGGGACTGGTAGCTAAAAGGATCTATCTATCAAGCAATGTCTTTATTTCCCATGGAGACATGATTTGATTGTTTAGAGACCATCTGCCTTCCACAGCCGCAGGCTGTGCTCAACATGTATTAGGTGCCAAAGTAATCCACTTAAGGGAAGCAAAGACCCAAACTTCTTACTGTGCATATCCACTACTGGCCAGGTGGCTGCTGGAGGCTTCTGAGAGCAGCCTCCATGGCTTCTTGAGGCCTTGGGACTTGAGCAAAAGACAGAGATGGTCCACTTCAGGTGTCGTGTATCTAGTTATACCAGCAAGAAAGAGCCAGAGGTCTGGAGAATGAGGCCTCTAGACCCCCAGGGGACCAGCAGAGCTGACCGGTCGCCCACCAGCCTGTCCTCTCTTGGACCCCCATAGTGCGAGGGAGGACATAACGTGGGTATACCCTCAGAATGTCAGACAGATCTATTTGTTCATTCAGTAAGCGAAGACAAAATCTAACCTTATGCTTGATTTAATGTGAAGTACTTGAGTACATCAATCACATAGTTCTTGTGAGAATATCTTCTACACCTGTAGTCAGATTTATTTTTCAAAAGATTTACAAACTGATTTGGTAATGTGCTAATCTCAGTTCAAAATTAAGTGAGCCTGGTTACTATTTCTGATTCTGATTTAAGCTAAACTTGCATGGAGTTCAACTCACTCTTTTTTTTTTTTTTTTTTTAATTGAGGAAATGGAGCCCAGAAGTGTTCTGTGGCCCAGAATCAGCAGTGGTTTGGAGGCTGATAGGATTGGATTAAAAAACTTCTCACCTAGGAATGTCTTCCTTGTCCTTCACTAACCAAAGAACTGGTCACCATTTCAGAATAAAGTCTCTTCATGTCCCTAAAGGATGCTCTGTTTTTATTCCTCAATATCTGTGTGTTTTAATTGGTATTTCTTTGATCACTGATGAAGTTTATCATTTTCCCACAAATTGATCAAAAATCTTTTTAAAAGCAGGTGGCTCTTCCTTGTTGGCACAGTGATGTGAGCAGGAGGATGAGTTCAGGGCTGTCTATGTGGGGTGATCACAGCAGCCAGTGGAACCATGGATGGTTAGAACCAGAGGAGCCTTGGTGATCACTGGGCCCGACTTTCAGTTTCAGTGTGGGAAACGGAGACCCATAAAGACCAAACCAGAGCTCGACTGGCACCTGAGACTCTTGACTCTATGATTTTTATCACAAGGACTGTATCTCTAAACAGAAGTATCAATTGTATTAAACTTTGGAGCTAAATAGAAGAAGTTTTAGGAGATGAAGCTGCCTGGTCTTTGGCCAAGGACATAATGTGAAATGTCCTTGCCAGTCCCGGATCATCTTATGTATGCCTCTTTTCCATAAATCGAGTGCTTCCATCTAGGTAACTAAGGCTTCCTACATATTAATAACCCTAGTTGTAATATTAATTCCGTGCCCCAGAACCATACATGGTGCGGAATTTCATCGCCTGGTTTGTGGCTAATTACCTAATGTACCTTTTGTTCTGAGCGCTGCCCTTCGTTCCTTTTGTCTGTTCCCTCCTTTTGTGCCCTCGCCACTACCCAGCTGTTCTCCCATCTCATCAGCTCCTGGCGGCACAGGGTCGTGGCAAGCAGGTACTGCATAAATAATTAACCAGGAGAGTGCACCTACTTGAAATTTGCCAGGGAAGAAGCAAAAGAGCGTGGTGCTTCTGCACATCAAGGGGATGCTCAAGATGGACAGCTGCTGGGAAAGCTGACGCTCGCTCTAAGCAAACAGAATATAGCAGCTGTAACAGTTTATAAGCTTTTTCAGTAGATTCACATTTCCACCATCATAGATCTTATACCACAGGATGTTATTCATGGTCACGTTTACCCGTGAACATGGTGAACTCACTGGAAGTCTTGTGTATATATTAAATGGAGTGCCTCCCACTTCTGCATGTGCTCTCCTTCCTGACAAATGGCACCACCATTTATCCAGTTATGGGGCACAAATTCTTGGAGCATTCCTTGACTACTCTCTCTCACACCCCCATCAAACCCATCCTCAAGTCCTGTGGTTTCTACTTTAGAAATATTGTCCCAAATAGAGCCACTTCTCACCTCTACGACCAAGGATAAGGTTCTGTCCAAGGCAGCATCATTCAAGTGGAGTCTGCACTGACCTCCTAACTCGCTCCCTTTCCCAGACACGTATCCTCTGGCCGACATCCTTCTATGATCGAATCAGATCATACCACGTTCTGGGATGCCTGGGTGGCTCAGTGATTGAGCATCTTCCTTCAGCTCAGGTCATGATCTCAGTCCTGGAATCGAGTCCTGCGTCAGGCTCCCCATGGGAGCTTCTCCCTCTGCCTGTGTCTCTCTCTCTGTGTCTCTCATGAATAAATAAATAAATTCTTAAAAAAAATAAGATCATATCATGTTCCTGCTCGAATAGGAAGGTGTTTTCTAGTCCTACTTAGAATATAGTGTAAAATGTACCAGGGGAGGGGTCCTTATGACCAGATCCTAGGCCTGCTCTTACCAATCTCCCCGTCCTGACCTGCACTCCAGATGTACTGCCTTCGCTGCTGTTTTTCAAATGCAGGAAACAAGCCCTTGTCTTGGGCCTTTGCACTTGCTTTTTTCTTCATTGTGGGTGTGCTTTTCTCACTGGACTTCTCATTTCCTACATTTGAACTTGAACTCCTTGGTCACTGTCTCTGCCCTTACCTTTTATTTTGCTTTATTGCCTATATTATATATGTATGTGTTTGTTATCTACACCCCCACCCCCAAATACATTGCAGGATCTATGAGATAGGGTTTGGGTTTTGTTCTTTGAGTTTGTTTTTGTTTTTTTGTTTTTTGTTTTTTGCAGAATACAAATATTTGTTAAATGAATAATTGGGACCATCTGAGAACTATATGACAATTATCAGTTCTTGTCCTACTAAAGCCAAGAGCTTTCCTGTGGGTTAGGACTGAAAGGGCACTGGCAACATGCAAATGGGAAAATACTGTTTTTTGTTTTTATTTCCCTCACTGTCATTGGGTTTATTTGTGCTGCTGTTGCATTCCCACCCTACCCCCATTTATTTTATATAAGTTTATCTCTAGATTTTATATGAAAGTCTCTTGGAAGTTCTGGCATGAGTTAGAAGGTGAGAGCCCTGTGGGTATTCTCTTGTGTTCCAGCATCTATCAACAGCAAGCCTAGACAGTGTGCATTGATTCTGGGCAGCTTTCATGTCTATGTGTTTACCTCCTTTACAGAAATTTTAGAGTCTGTATCACTCTCCCGGACTCCTCTCAAGATGAACAGATTAGAAACCCCTCTGGAAGCATTAGCTGTAGACCATTACTGTCATTATTTATTTCATTTGATATATCACAAGACTTCATAAACTGCCAGGGAGAAGCATAAATTGTCAATAGTTCTTCCAGAATGACCTACTTTATTAATATTATTTAATATTTAATCTCTGAATGGCTTCTTTTAGTTTTTCTTTTTGATTTTCAGGTTATAAATATTGAGGCATATGTGAATTAAAGTCATTTGAATGAAACAGTAGGCACACTCATGGTGTGTACTCACAGACTGTGTCCCAGAAATGTGATGTGAGGTCTTGTACATCTTTGCTGCTTGGGATTGCCTTGTGGCTTAGGACGTGGACCACCTTGGGGGGCAGTGTGGGACTAGATTCCAGATTAAGTTGATAACATTAATCGGTACTTTAATTATGAAGTGTTAGGATATCCAGTTTATTTCCTGTTGTCTGAAAGCATGCCTTTATCCTTTGGGACCTTTTGTCCCCAGTTTTCCATAAATTTTCAGCTGTTTCTAAAGGCAGGTATGATCCAGTTTTTCCCAGTGTAGGTTGAAGCAAACATTTTGTTCCATCTTTAGCCTGTTGGTATAACTGAGTCTTCACCTTCTATGAAGCTGTGTCCTAAATACACAGTAACCTTTATTTTACTCTGTTTTCTTCCATTTCTCCAGATGCATGGCCTCTGTATCCTGTCTTTTTGGCCTATGCAGGATTTTGTCATGGTCTAAACTCTGTGGTCTTGGCCAAGTTACTTTGATACTTTGGCACTCAGTTTCTTCTTCTATGAGATGGTAAGTGAATTCTGTAAGTGAATTCATTTATCAACAAATATTTTATCTTCTATCATCTCAGATACTGGAGAATTTTGTGCTGATTAATTCACTTACTCATTGACTGATATTCTACTTGTTTCAGAACGAATTGAAGGAAGTGGAGTAATAATCTTTGCTTTCACAGCATACAGAGCACCTTCACATATATTACCCGTTTGATTATTGTAATAGTCCTGTGAGGCAGGTAGTATAGCTCCGTGGTACAGATGGGATGAAAGACCCTTCCAGCAACCCAGATTTGATGATTGTTGCAGAAGGGGCATCAGGAGGACGCGACCACTGGTGGACCAGTGAGCTGGGCCTGGGCACTCAGGGGCTCCTCACTCCTCCTCCCCTGTCCTTGGAATATGGCTGCCACTTGCCTTCCCTGCTCCCAGAAGGTGCCTCAAGGACCTTGCCTTGAGATAGTGACGTGATGTTGAGAACATTTGCACTGTACACCGATGGGACTGCATTGAGGCCTCTACATAATCTGAAGATTTGTTGGGCAGGTGCAGGGATCTATTTGTCCTAACAAGCTTTGTGTGTAGGTTCTCTTGCTCACAAGGCCTGCTGCCTCCCAATCTGCAAGGTCTGCCTCCTCCTCCTGTGTCTCTTTGCCTTTCTTGTATGGGGGCCAGTTTCAGATTTCGTCTGGGAAGTTTCTGAGGTTTCAAATCCACGATTCCTTAGGCACAATGATTCCTTAGCTTAATCTAGTTAGTGTATAAGTATTCTGTTTCAGTGATTCTCAGACTTGAGTGTGTACAAGTAAGTTTATCCAAAGTGGAGATTTCTGACTCACTGACCCCAAGAATCTTCATTTCTCACAAGGAATGGCAGCATTTCTGATCGGGGATCTGCTAACTACACTTGGAGGGGCGCTGCCTGCTGTGCCGACACAGTAACAGTGCTCACACAGTGTAGATGGTCATCGGATGTTCGTTGGCTCAGTCTGTGGACAACACAACTGTCCAGAGTAACCAGCAAAAATAGAATGAAAGCTTGCCAGCATAGGTAGCCAGGTGGCAGCCTACCCACTGATACAGCGGGAAACTCGGTTTTCCAGTGGACTCAGTTATCTGCCTGAAAGTAAAATTAGCTGGTGCTCTGTGCACCGTACTCCCAGGACTCCCTCCTACTGCCCTCCCAGTGCTTTCAGATTTTTACTGCACACACCTTTCATGCCACCCACACTCCTAATAAGCTGTCATTTCCCTGGTTAATGAACAGCTATTTCTAACCCTCTTTTTCCTCTGATGGCCTGGTGTAGGAAGCCACCAGCATCTCCCCGCCGGTGGCATATGGAGACAGACCCTCAAATGTGGAAGAAGGGGAACTGTAAAAAGAGATCCCAACCGCTCCCCCCCCCCCCGCCCCTGGAATAATATATCTCACATTTGCATAGAACCAGGGGAAGCTCTGTGTTGCAGAGGGGTCAGCAGTCTTTTAAAAGCCTCTGCAGAAATGGCAGCTCTATAGCAGTTAATGATCAGGGCTGTTGCCTTCCAGCTGCCAGCCCTCCACTCGGGAGCTCTCCTCTCCTGGGGACAAGGCTGCTCTGCCTGCCTCCTCACCTATTACTTTGCTGTATTAAAGGATTTTTGTTTGTTTTTAAGTGAAATCATGACTCTCATGCAGATAGTGTTAAAGAGGGAACAGGGAAGACATTACAGTCCATTCAAAGCCTAATCCAACAAAGACACATTTATAGATCGGGAATATAGAAGTGTATGTAGGGAAGGATACGTTTTGCGTATAAGGGCAAAACGAGGATTTTCTGCAGAAGTGGGGAGCAGGGAACTGCCTGCTGAACTCCCTGCCTCCTGGCAGCATTTTCGTGTCTGCAGACAAGAATTACCTTGAATTGCCTTCGGTTATCTACAATTTACAGAACTCAAAGACAATGAAAAGGGAAAATCAAATAACCTTGAAGGACATGAGCTCAACAGTTCATAGTTTTCTATTGAAGCACAAATGGTGCCTACTTTGGCTTTATTTGCTTATGTTGAACAGTCAATTTGCAGAAGAGAATTTCGGCTAAATTGGGCTGCTCTCAGATTCCTCACCTAAGCCCTTGTGTTAAAACAGGAGCAAGTCGGCTAACGGAAGGAGGGGTCCTTGAGGTAGCTGACTTGGCAGGGAGGGGGAGGAGGAGAATGCAAGTGGGAGATGGCTGTATCAGAATCACCTATAGGGCTGCGTATGTGAGCGTTTGTGCATGCATGTGTGTGTGTGTGTGTGTGTGTGTGTGTGTGTGTGTGTTGGAAAAGCCCTCCGCTACCTCGTTGAGATACAGGACTGCTCTAACACTTTAGGTCCCCATCAATTCTTATCAATCAAAGCAATGACTCATGGCCTGGCCCTAGAGACCCAAAGTCTCATCCTACTGAACTGCTTACACCCCTTGGGGGCTTTGGACCAATCACTTAACTTTAGATACCTTAATCTAAAATGTGGGGAAATGCGATGTGCATGTTGTACAATGTTTGAGGATCGGCTCATGTAACACATGCTGGAACATTCTACATGTGATAATATGCAGCGTGACTGTTCTTCTGCTCATGATTTTGTGGGTTATTCCTCAGTCCTTGCTGTTGGTTTTGGTCCTTCACTACTGAGAGCAGACAGAGCAAAGGTCTAGAGTCAGACCCTTCTAGCTCTCCTTGCTTGTAGGACTGACAGGTCGCTGCACTTCTCTGAGCCCTAGATGTCTCCTCTTTCAAGAGATAATAAGTCTTTCCTCCTAGGATCTCGGAGAGTTTATATGAAAGGACGTGGAAAGTACCTGGCACTTAGCAGGTGCTCTCCAAAGGTGAGTTTGCTGCCAATTCTGCTGCCTGTTCTGGATCCACTGACTTTATCCTCCTCAACCACCAAGGAGTGGGGACTAAAGAAGAGGTGTGAACCTGACATCATCCAAATCACAAAACTACCAGAAACTTTAACCAACACCCTGGGTACTCTCTCACTAGGCTCCCTGAGTTTGCAATAATAGAGAAAGTGCTGGGATTCAAACAGGGAAGAGTAACGGGAACTGTCGGTAAGTTTGGTTTTTTCCCCACCAGCTACAGTGTATTTAGTACAAACACTGATCCCATGCAGACCTCTACAGAACTATTAACACATGATCCCATGCTTTACAAAACTTATATTTATTATATTTAACTGGAAACATAAGCTTAACAGGTAGGAAATACTACAAAAGTAAAGCAGGATCCAGTGCTGTGAACCAGTGTCAGTAAATGATAAATGCCATTTCTAGAAAGGACTATCGTAGATTACTCATGGACAAGTGCGCCAGTGCGTGCGGGCATGTGCGCAGGTGCATCGACTGAGTGAATCACGTCATCTCTGAGGTCTCAGCTTTTAAAAAAAAAAGATTTTATTTATTTGATAAATATTTGAGAGAGCAAGTGAGCGAGAGAGCACATGAGTGAGTGAGAGAGCAGGGGCAGAGGGAAAAGGAGAAGCAGACTCCCCGCTGGGTAGGGAGCCCAACATGGGACTCAATCCCAGGACCCTGGGATCACTAGCTGAGCCAAAGGCAGATGCTTAACTGACTGAATCACCCAGGCAACTCTCAGCTTTTTTATTAAAGAGCCTCTGGAAAACCCAGCCACAGGAACAGCCTTTCAAACTGTGAAAGCTTCGAGAACATCTCAGAATTTCATCTTCAGGGTGGCGGAGGGCTGAATGGGACTCTTCCTTTCAGGCCCAGTCTCTTTCTTTGTGTAATTTGTTTATTTTTGCTTTGTGTTTAGAGCCATTTGTGAAGAGCCACTTTAGAATTAACTGGCTGGAAGAGGGTCAGCATGGGCAGGGCCCCAGCTAGGCGCAGTGGCAGTCCTCTTGTGACGTCCCCCTACACATTCCTACCAGTCGTAAAATGGTGATAATGAGCAATTGTTGGCAAGTTATTAAAACAGGCCTGTAGGTGTAGGGCTCAAACTTTGCTTTCTGGTTCTTAGGAAAGTGTAACTGTTCATTTTCTGGCTTATTCCTTAACTCTATAGTATTAAAGAGACAAAATACTTCTGAGAATCAAGAACAATATAAAGAATTCCTTAAGGACTTAAGAAATACCTACAAAGGCTCTTTGAAGGTGTGTACTGTTTATCTGCATATTTTGGCAAAAGCATTTGCTCTGTAGACTGAGATGCTTATTTGAAAAGCATTGACTTGTTTTTCATGCCTCACGTGAGGGCAGAGCCGAGGTTTGAGAGTGCATATGTGTGGTCGGCTATACACTCCATCTAGAGAGTTGTCCCTAAAGCAGGGGCAGAGGGAAAAGGAGAAGCAGACTCCCCGCTGGATAGGGAGCCCCACATGGGACTCAATCCCAGGACCCTGGGATCACTAGCTGAGCCAAAGGCAGATGCTTAACTGACTGAGTTTATCAATGGGGGAGGGATCATTTAGTTATCTTGGCCCACACATACCATGGCATATATAAAAACACCATTAAAAAATAGACAAGACAGGGTCACTAGGTGGCTCGGTCACTGAAGTGTCTGCCTTCAGCTAAGGTCATGATCTCAGGGTCCTGGGATAGAGCCCCGAGTCAGGCTCCCTGCTCAGCAGGAGTCTGCTTCTTACTCTTCCTCTGCCCCTCTACTGCTTGTGCTCTTCCTCTCTCAAATAAATAAAAATAAAATATTTTTAAAAAATAGACTAGACATACAAATAAGTGAAGATATCAAGGATAAATTCAGTTGCAAATATGTAGAACCTGACCCGATCCATGTTAAAAGAAAAAAGGGCTTAGTATTTTTGAAACACCATAGAAAAAGCCCTAAAAACAAAGCTCAGCCCACCCAAGGCACTCCCCTCTCCCAGAACCAGAGTGCGGAAGTCCATGCTCATTGGCCCTCCAGATGGGGACGGAGATGTGAGTGAAGTTGGCAAGAGGGGAAGCATGGACAGGGGTGTCAGGAGAATGTGAAGACTTCTCAGGTGGGAAACAGTAGGGCCATGGGCAAGGCCCCCCTAACGGCAGGACATTGTCATCGCATGGGGCCTCAGAAAGGTGCTTTGCCCTGTGGCACTTGGGAAAGCTCAGGGGAGGGGTGGGAAATGCAGCAGGAAGGCATTGGGGGTCACCTGTCCCAGGCCTGGGAGAAGAGGCTTCTTCTGAGAGGCCCAGCAAATCTGTTCTCCTAGAAGTGATTTTTATCCTGTAATAATATGTGTTGACTATGTGATTCTGTCTTTGGTCACTAGCCTCACCTGCCATTCCCTCTTCCTATATTTGTGGCATTTCTTCTATAGTTGATGGTTTTTTATTTTTTTAAAAGATGTTATTTGTTGATGAGAGATACAGAGAGAGAGGCAGAGACATAGGCAGAGAGAGAAGCAGGCTCCCTTTGGGGAGCCCGATGCAGGACTTGATCCCAGGACCCCAGGATCATGACCTGAGCCAAAGGCAGACGCTCAACCACTGAGCCACCCAGATGTCCCTGAAGCCAGTGGTTCTAAAAGCAGTTTGAATCTTACAGTCTCTATAACCACATCATCAAACAAGGTGGTGTTTGATTTTAGTGATGTTCCGATTTAGGAGTGACTTGATTGGTGGTGACTTTCTTCTGTCCCCTGTACATTGCTGGGTCCCCGCAGGAACTTCTGGGCAGAATGTTCCAGTCGTATGCACACACTTAGGTTTAACTGCTACTTCTCTTAATGTAAAGTGTATAGCAAAACAGATTAAAGAGCTTACAGGATTTCTTTGAAACTTAATTGTAAAATACTCAGTGAAAGCTCTTTTTGGGAAACAAGTTCACTTAAACCAAGTCATTTTGTTGAGTGGCTTATGTATTTAAAAATGCATCCTGAGTTTTTTACTTGTAGACCTTGTGCATTTCAGTGATGATCGTTGCCCTGTAGCTTGTTTTCTAGCTATGGATGTTTTTTGATAGTTTCAAATACAACCCATCTCTTAAATTAAGGGCCTGACTAAAGCATACGCCCTGAAGCACATGCTCTGTGAAAGTCTCTGCAAATGGGCTTCTCTTTGCTTCCTCTACCATTAGCACATTCATGTATGTGTACCATTACTGCTGTGTTTTGAATATACATTTTTCCCATTTGCTTTTCCTTACATTCTTGCCCAAGATAATCTTTCTGTTTTAAAGCTAGAAACTTCCAAAAAGAAAAAAAAAAGGTCTGTGGAGGACACAGAGTGCTTTCTTGCTGAGATCTATTGAGATGTGGTTTAATAGAGGGTGAGAATCTGGACAGACTCCTAGGACTGAAGTCAAAGTTAATAGTGTTTTGTTATTGTGCTCCCAACCCCACCCTATTTGAGCATTATTTTTCTTTTTAAAGATTTTATTTATTTATTTGAAAGAGAGAGAGAGACAGAGAGAGAGAGAGCATGAGCAGAGAGAAGAAGATGCAGCAGAGCCCCTGTTGGCTAGGGAGCCCAATGCAGGGCGCAATCCCAGGACCCTGAGATCATGACGTGAGCCAAAGGCAGATGCTTAACTGACTGAGCCACCCAGGTGCCTCCCTTTTTGAGCTTTATTACTGAACCCGAATAAAATGGATCTCTTGTTGTTTTTAATCTTTTACTAAGAAATCTCCTGTATGTCTTAAATTTGGGTGTGTGTAGAGGATATAACTTGACTCTTTTTTGCTTATTGCTTCCCAGACCCCCAAAGGTCGTCCTTCTTATTGGAGATATTAGTGAGAATTTACTCTTCAGATTTCCTTGGAAGGCAAGTGTTTGATGGAGTATAGGACATTTGAAATGGTACTGGCAACCACCAGTTTGTTCTCTGTATTTGAGTCTAGTTTGTTTGCACATATACGCAAAATTCCATAGTATTTTTTCTGTGACTTATTTTACTTAGCATAATAATGTTCTAGGTCCACCCATGTTGTCATGAATGACAAGATTTCATTCTTTTTCATGGCTACATAATCGTGTGTGTGTGTGTGTGTGTGTGTGCATGCGCATGTGACATCTTCTTTATCCATGTATCCATCAGTGAATACTTGGGTTACTTCCTTGTCTTAGCTCTTGTAAATAATGCTGCAATAAACATGGGGGTGCATATTTCTTTTCGAATTAGCATTTTCATTTTCTTTGGGTAAATGTCCAGAAGTAGAAATACTGGGTCATATAGTATTTCTATTTTTAATTTGTTTAGGTTCCAGCAGAAGTAGGCAGTTAGAATCTAAAGAAGACATCAAGCGTGTTCATTCTTTGGAAGGATTCCTCCAAATTTGGTTGTTGTTGGCAAGGAGGAAAACCAGATGGTTGAATGGTTGGGCTATTCTCTATGCTGCAGCCATTTGTACCCCTTGAGTGTTTCCATTTTAAGTGTATTAATTATTCAAGAAATTGGTAAACGTAACAAACTGCCAGATGTTGTGTGAAAAGCTGGGGTCATGTAGGAACTTGGTGCATTCAGGATTCACTCACTGCTTACGTGCCCAGGTGGAATGGCAGCCGAGGCAGGAGACGTCACTTTGCCTTATGTGTTTCACACCAGTGTTCAGGTTCCTCCTATAGCCCAGGAGGACCCAGGTAGGTGGGAGGTTCGATCACAAGCCTGGAGTGAAGGGTCAGGTGTTTGTGACCAGGGATGCGGTCTGAGCAGGACTCAGCAGGTGTGTGATGGCCCAGACTGGGAGGATGAGACCCTGGGGATGAAAGACCTCAAGGTCTGTGAGGAGGAACAGGGCTTGGAGATAAAACCATTGAGTCCCCTCCGAGGCAGGAAATCAGTGATGGTTCTGATGTGTGTGGTTTGAGAGCTTGGATAAACAACAGACTTAATGAGGTTTTAGAGTTGGTTTTAGAGAGTTGGAGAAGTATGTGGGACCTCTAGGTAGAGATGTCTGATCAGCAGCTGGAAATGTGGGTTCATGTCCGTGGGAGTGGTCTGGCACCTAGACCAGCTTGGAAAAGGAGGCCATAACCTCAGGTGAATCTGCAGCACGGGAGGGAGCTGTGTGGAACCTCACATGTGGAGGATCATCGGGGGGGACTTGTGTGGAAAGAGAAGAAAACAACAATTGTAAGAATAGCTGAGCACATAGATTCCTAGAAGCCCAAATAGGGATTGTTGCCACATGGGGTAGGGGGCAGAAAGCTGAAAGCTGCAGAGGGGTTTGTGGGAATGAGCATGTGGACAGCTGGATTTGGTAGGTAAGGGGCTGCCCTTGACCTTAGAAGAGTGATTCCAGAAGGTGGTAGCCGGAAGCCACTATAGTAGATTGAGGAATGGTGGTTAGACATGAGGATTGTTTGGGATATTCTGAGAGATGAATAAGACAGAAGGTTATGGTATAGATTGGAGCATGTTTAACAGGAATGGAATAGTTGGTAGTGTGTTTCCTTGTGTAAGTGTATATTCTCTCCTAAAATGTATTTTACAAATAGGCATTCATTGTATATGTAATACACATGCAATACATATATATATATTTGTTTATATACACATCTATAACATATAAATTACACATATGATGTATACATATACATGTAACCTGTCTCCTGACTCTTTTGATTTTAAAAAAAGTATTTGAATGGACTGGAAAACCTCAGACTTAATTTTATGTGTTTTTTTCTTTTTTTCTTACTTCAGTGCAGGGAAATCCCATGTAGTCACAGTGCAATGGGAAGTGATTCCATCCTCTACCCCCAAGCCCCCAGCTCCAGAAGACAACCTGAGGTTATTTGTGATCTAGTTTTTAGTACTAACTTGATTTCTTCTAATTAAGCAAAAATATTGCTTTAATATGAGGTGCTTCTTAGTGAAATGTGAACCTGTAGCGTTTTTTAAAGTTTAATTCTTCATTGAGTTATAACCTACATACTGAGAAGTGCATGATTGTTTTTTACTGAGCTATCAATCATACATCAAATGTACTCCTTTAAAATGTACACTTCAGTGAGTTTTTAATACTTTCCCAAAGCAGCTACACCCACTAATAACAGAGCATTTTGCCCCTGCTCCAAAGCACCCCTATACTCATTAGCAGTTACTGCTGATTTCTGACTTTTCCAGAGCCCTAGCAATCACTAACCTATTTTCTGTGTCTACAGATTTGCCTATTGTGGAAATTTCCTATAAGTGGAATCATCTAATATGTGGTGTTTTGTGTATCTGACTTGTTTTACTTGGCATGATGTCTTCAAGGATTATCCATGTTGTAGCATGAATTAGGTTGTTATTTACTTATGGTCAAATAATATTCCATTGTATGGATATACCACATTTTGTTTATCCATGCATGTGATTGACTTTTTAAAAATATTTTATTTATTTATTCATGAGAGACACAGAGGGAGGAGAAGATAGAGGCAGACGGAGAAGCAGGCTCCCTGTGGGGAGCTCGATGCGGGACTCGATCCCAGGACCCCAGGATCACACCTGAGCCAAAGGTAGACCCTCAACCGCTGAGCCACCCATGTGCCCCTGATTTTTAATGTTTTAGTTCTTGAAGTTTTGGCACTTGCTCTGTGCATGAAGGACCACATAGGGGCCTGCACAGAAGCTATGCTATCAGCTTTGCCCACATCACTTGGCACTTGAGGTTCTTTTGCTGATGGATTTCTGAGGCCCTTATGTGTCTGCACACTTCTGTGCTCATAGCCCGGGACAGCTTGGGGTTTTATCTGCAGTGGATCCCAGGCTGGGGTGTTTATGGGGTTCCTAGGATGGAGCAGAAACCCCAGCAAAGTGTCAGTTGACTTTCATCATTGGGGATCTTTAGATTTGCATAAACATGAAGTGAGTTTTTTTTCCTGCTGGTGTGAATATTGACTAGTTTGGGAGCTTTCATGGTTCCTAGCAAAATCTTGGGGCTGCATCTGACCTCATGTAGGTGAGCTGATCAGGGAGGGGCTCTTGGAGGTGTGGTGAAGCCTCCTGGCCAGGGATACTTCAGCTAGGAGCCAGGCTTCTGTCAACCAAGGTCCTGTTCCTGGGGTTTGCACAAGTAGAACCTGCTCATTTTCTTCCTGTCCACTTTTTCTGTGGATGGCATGACCGACCATGTTTGCCTTTCTCAAAAGGGAGCTCTCCCAGAAATTCCTTTAAGATTCATAACCAAGAGGGCTTCTAGGTATATATGTGTTCTTACATGGGTAAATGTTCTTTCATAGAGCTTAACACTCTTGATTTTATATCTTTTTTCCCTAAACACACACATTTTCCTTCTCAGTGAATGTCCCTCAGTGAGGGACAGTTGGTGATCAGAGTCCTCCAGTAGTCATGTTACGTAAAGAGGTACAGCCAACCATTGGATTTTCATGGTTCCATGTGGAGTGGGGTGTAGTCGCTGTAGTGAAGCTCCTTGTGTTCTTCCTCAATTCAGGAGAAATCTAAACCAGTCTGGAGAATGTCTTCTAATTCTTCTTTGCTTTTGTTTTTAATCTGTGAGTTGTTGCAAGGTCTGAGTTCCTATCTAAGCCTTGGCCCCATGCCTTTCTGTGATTATGTGGAAAAAGCATTTTGTAATATGTTTATTCCTGGATTTGGGTGTGTATGGCTAGAGAAAGGAGGAAGGAGTGGTGTGGACTTCCTCTGACAATCTCAGGTGTGTCCTGCGGTTCACATTGTTTCTAGCCTGTTCTTAAAATGTTCCTTATATATATGACAGTACAGTGCGTATGCTTGATCCTTGAGTTTTGGCTGCAGTGCTTATTTGCACACAGAATGCTCATGCATTAGAACATTAGAAATGGGAAATACAGTGTAAACCACTAATTTTTGGAACACCATTTGGCCAGAATCTTATTTATTCTTCCCCTAATTTTATCTTAAATTACAGGCTACACTAATCTCATGAAATTTTTTGCATAGTTAAAAAAATACTCTGTGCATGTATGTGTGTTCACATGCTTTTTCTGACTAAATTTAAGCTGTTGGCTATCTTTTTTATTGGTTCAAGGCCATAAACCTTAGCACTGGAGGTTTCAAATTTACCTTCAGTCACGGTGCAATAATTCGACTTAGAAGGTGTGTTCATAACCTTCCAATGAGGATCAGAATTAGTCATTTCGATTCAGAGTAATATTTTGACCATCTAGACATCATTGCTAATAACTGCTTTAACTTAAAAAACTCAGATGTTTACATATTTTGGTATTTCTTTCCTCCCAGGGATATGTTTATGCTAAGAAATTTGATGGCTTTTCAACAGATAAAAGCCCTATAAAATTAGTCTTCAAAGCTTTAGAAGCTGTGATATTTCAGGAAATAGTGTAAGTAAAATCAATAACACTCTTTTTAAAATAAAGCTTTTCCTGGTATACTGGGGATTTGTATTTAGCATTTCTAACAGTTTCTTTCTTTCTTTCTTTCTTTCTTTCTTTCTTTCTTTCTTTCTTTCTTTCTTTTTTTTAAAGATTTTACTTATTTATTCATGACAAAAACACACACACAGATAGAGAGAGAGAGGCAGAGACCTAGGCAGAGGGAGAAGCAGGCTCCATGCAGGGAGCCCAATGTGGGACTCGATCCCGGGATCATGCCCCAAGCCAAAGGCAGACACTCAACTGCTGAGCCACCCAGGCATCCCTCTAACAGTTTCTTGAGGGTAAAAGCCTCACCATTAAACAGAATTAGAGAGCTATGTATTTTTCAATCAGGATTACAAATGGAATTTGAAGAAAGTACATTTTATAAAGGAAGCTCCTACTTTATCTGAAGTCTCAAAGAATGGATAGGAGAGAAGGTGTTGAAGGAGTGTTTACTCTGATTTACAGGGAAAGTGAGACAAATTTTAAACAAGTGGACACTCAGGAATCTTCAAAATTCCCAAAAGGATTCTTTGCCATTGGGCAACCTCCAATTTAGATACAGAATACTATATGTTGATAAGATAAGACAGCCTTGATTTATCAATCCAATGTGAAGAAGGCAGTTTTTAAAAAATAAGAAAATCATAAAGAAAACAACCTTCCTATTTTAATCTTTTTCTGATTATAAAATGTTTTCATTTTAGAAAATGAGAATAAGAACAGGAATAAAGAAGAGGCGCCTGGGTGGCTCAGTCAGTTAAGCATCTGATTCTTGATCTTAGCTCAGATGTCGATCTCAGGGTCGTGAGTTCAAGCCCTGAGTTGGGTGCCATGCTGAGCTTGGAGCCTACTTAAAAACAAAAAACAAAACAGAAATAAAGAAGAAACAAGTCCTGTATATTCTTAAAGTCCAAAGAAGAGAACTACTATTAACATTTTGGTGTATATCCTCTTAGGAAATATGAAGAGTCTTAATTCTTTTCCCAGTTTGTTATATTTGTTATTTTTCAGACTCACAATTTTAAAATCTTAAATCTGTGAATGTCTCTAAGGCATTCTGTGATCCTTAGTGGATTTTTACCTGTGAGACAGTTCAACTCTGAGGACAGATGTGAAATAAAGGAGGTTCTGGGTAGGAGATTTGCAACCTAGCAGAGTTCAGGAAATCTTTAAGAAAGATGTCCATCCATCTCTAAAATACCATATTTTCAAGAGCTTTTAAAGGTGTTATCAACTTTTTTGGATGACTTCTATAGAGGGATTTTTATCTTTTATAAATAATCTAAGACCATAAGAGATGAATTAGAAAATATAGTCTCTCAGTTTTGAACCAAATTTGTTGACAAACTCAGACTCATTTATGATGGGCTTTTATTTCTATGTTGCTAATTATATTTCATTAGACCTTTTATGGAAGAATTATTTATCCCACAAAGCAACATAGCTTGGTATATTATTGGAAATAATTCCACAATTGGAAATAAGTGCGAAAATGGGGGATAAGAGGAAATAGGAGTAAGAAAAAGACAAAATCAGAAGTAAAAATATATTTGGTTCTCATCCTCAAAGTGGCCAAAGCAAACAGGAGGCATACTCAGTCATGAGAATTAGTGTCCATTGGAGGAGAAATTCTGCTCTGGAGACACTGAGCTATTTCCAGTACGGAGTCTAGGTTTGAATTTCTCTTAGGAATCCCAAAAGGTGCTGTGATAAGGGACCACAGCCTTTACACCATCTCTAAAGAAAATGTAATGATGTGTTGCCTGAGGGTGCACCAGTCAGTCTGAGCTCTCCCAGCACCAGCTGTGAGCTGGGACAGAGCAAGGGCAATTCTGGCAAACAGTCTGGGCACTGTTAGCAGGCCTGGGCACTGCTACAGTCTCCCTAATGGGGGAGACAGTGTTAAATCTTCCAAGGAGGTGGAAGGTGCTTCAGGATGGAAAAAAATTACAAAATGGAACTCTACTCACAGTCTTATTGATTTCTGTAAGTGTTATCCATGTGGGGCTCTAGAATCTGGTCAGGGCATTTTATAGAAGAAAGTCTTATTTTGCCATCCACTCAAGGGATAACCTTGCCATTGCCTCTGCCCATCCTTTGCTACTTGGTAGGCTTTTCAAATGTCACACGATTCTCAAATACATACATACATACAACATCATAAAATTTTAACTTTTATCAGTGAGGGTGACAAAATAGAGAGACACCTAACTCTGGGAAATGAACAAGGGGTAGTGGGAAGGGAGGTGGGCGGGGGGTTCGGGTGACTGGCTGATGGGCACTGAGGGGGGCACTTGGCGAGATAAACGCTGGGTGTTATGATATATGTCGGCAAATTGAACTCCAATTAAAAAAATGTTTTTTAAAGATTTTAACTTTTCTTCCCCCACCTGTTTTTAGATTTTTACTATCCTGCAGAGGGTTTTTTTTTTTTTTAAAGATTTATTTATTTATGACAGACAGAGAGAGAGAGAGAGAGAGGCAGAGACACAGGCAGAGGGAGATGCAGGCTCCATGCCGGGAGCCCAATGCGGGACTCGATCCTGGGACTCCAGGATCGCGCCCTGGGCCAAAGGCAGGCGCCAAACCGCCGAGCCACCCAGGGATCCCCCTGCAGACGGTTTTGTTACATGTACTGAGTTTTGGGTCTTGCATACATTTTCTTCCATACAAATATCCACCCAAAGCCATCATGTTGAGAAATCTTTGCAGTCTGGAGTTTCAGGATTAAAATCCAAGAGCCATGTTATGAGCGGTGGTAACCAGGCTTGTGTCACCCATCTGCCCCTTCTTAAATGATGTGATGGTGCTGTTTGCCTTGGTGGAGCTGAGTTCTGGGTGGAGATACAGTGAACTGGAAGGAGCTCTGGCATGGTGCTGGGGCAGCCTGGGTCTTGGTTGTGGTTCTCCTCATAACTTGCTCCCAGGCTCAAAGATGAATCCTCAGATGTGACTTAAAGCAAGCCAAGAAGCTTCTATTCATCTAGAAGTTTTACTGCAATCTAGCAAGATAGACTGATGAGTGTTCTTCAATATTTTCTTTTGCTAATTTGGTAGGCCACATGTTACGAAAATTTTTTTTAAGATTTTATTTATTTATTCATGAGAGAGAGAGAGAGAGAGAGAGAGAGAGAGGCAGAGACACAGGCAGAGGGAGAAGCAGGCTCCATGTAGGGAGCCTGACCTGGGACTCGATCCTAGGACTCCAGGATCACACCCTGGGTTGAAGGTGGCACTAAACTGCTGAACTACCTGGGCTGCCCTAGAAAATTTTTTTCATTAAAAATTGCTCCCATCTCTAACTTTCTGCTATCCCTCCTAAATTTCTTGTGCTCCAGAGCGATATTTCATGCCAGGTGAATTAGAACAGGACAGTTGCAGGGCATAATATAATTCTCTCAGATTATCTTGGGGATCAGCTTTGAGCTCTTAATACCTAGACACATACGAACAGTTACGGCTGCTTTTGTCTTCGTGCACCCCATGTAAGGACTGAACGCCATGCCCCTGACCTGCGGCTGGAAGAGATGCTATGCCATAGGTAACACACTCCATCTACAAAGCTGTTCTAATGTAGATGCAGCCTCCCCAAGGCATGAGTGACAGAGGACAACGAGTGGAGCAGCAATGCTTTGAGCAGATGGTTAGCCTATAGCTAGCATTTCTTCAATTCTCTGCCTTGAAGATAAGGATTATTCGTCCTATAGCTTAAAAAGAAGTAAAAACAGCCTAGGCGATTCAAGGAATTCTTTTTTTCTCTTTGTAAATGTTAGCCAAATATATTTTAAATATGTTCAGGACCTTAAAATAGTTTTTTTTTGCAATAAAAATATTTAGGTGAAACCTTAAGATGAATTAGATGGTATATAGGAAGCCAGAAGCCCAGAAGTTACACGTGAGAATGGTCTAATAATATTCCATCTTAGAATAGGTTGTTTACCTCACTGGGCACCAAAAAGGAAAACCATGAGCTCAAAACTAATAAGCTTCTGACTGGGATGTGTGTGTGTGTCATGATATTCACATTATTTTAAAATTACTTTTTCTTAATTTGTTCTTGGTCTAGGAGTTTTAAATATCATCCCGAATGGCCAGGTATTTAATTTGCTTTTGCAACCCTAGAATAGTGATGTAATGGCTACTGAAATACATAAATCCAGAGAACATGGATTGGATTCAGACTTTTTAGACCACTTCTTTTCACTGGTAAAAGTTGCAGCTGCTGAAAACTATAGTAGGGAGAAGAATCCAAAGCATTGTTTGCCAAGATCTGTTGCTTTTGGCAATTGAATGGTTTTGTCCCAACCTGACAATTGGAACAACGGTGGTAGGGCCCGGAGTACAGAACTGACCTCTGGATGCCAAGTGTGTGTGATGAGGAAGTCTATGCGGGCTGTGCTTCGAAGTATTCTGGGAGCTTTGCTGCTTAACTTGTCTGGTCTTCTCATTCATGACCCATCTCCTCATTCATGTTTTCAACCTGGCTACAACATGGGGACTCAGGGTTTTGCAACTTTGACACCAATTATGATCCTCTCATACTTACTTTATATAAATAGTATTGGATGATGGGAAAATTGCCATAGTCAACAAATACTCAAAACTAGAAAATGCCCTTAGGTATAATTTTTTTCGATGGTTAGATTAATTTTTTCAGTTTTATTTTCCCCTTATAACTCTGAGGTAGATATTTTTCTTGTACTATTATGCATAACAAATGAAACCTACTGAGTAGAAATGAAGAATTTCAAGCTATAAAGACCAGGATTAATTCTAAATGCAGGTGGATGTTTATTTTTACATTAAAATTATCTTAAGCAGAAATATTGTCATTTCCTTGAGATCTGTTGAAGGGCAAATAGGACCTTTATTGGATTTTTCCCCCCTTGAAACCTTTACAGACAATAGAAACTCTAATAAAAGTCAGAGGGATAGTAAATTTCAGGTAAGCTAACTTGGGAGGACAGACTGCTGCCATTTCCAGGAATGTGAGTCTGTACTTCACAACAATGGCGTGGAAATGCAATTTAAGAAAAAAGTGCCTCACATCCTTTAAGATGGCTACTATAACATATTTTTTTAAAAACCCAGAAAAGAACAAGTGTTGGCAAGGATGTGGAGAAATTGGAGCCCACATGAACTGTTGGTAGGAGGGTAAAAGCACACTGCTGTGTGGAAAGCAGGCTGAGCTTCCTCACAATTTGTTTATTTATTTATTCATGAGACACACACACACACAGAGAGGCAGAGACACAGGCAGAGGGAGAAGCAGGCTCCCTGTGGGGAGCCTGATGCGGGACTCCATCCTGGGACTCCAAGATCATGACTTGAGCCAAAGGCAGACGCTCAACCACTGAGCCACCCAGGTGCCTGTTCCTCATGGTTTTAAATGTGAAATTATCACATGAGCCACCGATTCTGCATCTGGGTATAGACCTCAAAGAATTAAAAGCAGGGCCTTTGAGATGCTTGTACACACATTGACAATAGCCAAAAGGTGGAAACAACCAAGGTGTCCATCTGTGGATAAACAAATGTGGTATTTCCATAGTGGGATGTTATTCAGCCTCAAAAAGGAAGGGAATTCTGACAGCCTGCAGCCTGGATGAACCTTGAGGACATTGTACTAAGTGAAATAGGCAGTCACAAAAGACAAGCACTATAGGATTCTGTTTGTAAGAGGTGCCTGCAGTCAAATTTGTAGAGACAGACAGTAGAAGGGTGGTGGCCAGGGGCTTGGGAAAGGGACTGGGACTTAGTATTTAATGGGTACAGGGGGCACCTGGGTGGCTCAGCAGTTGAGTGTCTGCCTCTGGCTCAGGGCATGATCCTGGGGTCCTGGGATCGAGTCCCACATCGGGCTTCCTTCAAAGAGCCTGCTTCTCCCTCTGCTTATGTCTCTGCCTCTCTCTGTGTGTCTCTCATGAATAAATAAATAAATAATCTTCAAAAAAATAATGGGTACAGGGTTCCAGTTCTGCAATATGGCTGTACAACAGTGTGGATGTCCTTAATGTTGCTGAACTATACACTTACAAATGATTAAGATAAATGTTTACCATAATTAAAAAACTATACGTGTAAGTTATTGCATGTACCTGTCCTTCATGGTTTGATTTAAACAGCACTTTAGTGAAGTCAATGCCTAGATTGTAATCTGCTTGCCCCCATTCCCTATCCTCATCCCCCTTTAGAATTTTTTGCTATTTACTTGTAAATACTATACAACTTTTTTTCTTTGTTGTCTCCTTTCCCTCTAGAGTGTAAGCTCCACGAGGGCATGAACTTCTGTTTGTTTTGCTCATTGCTCTAGTGCCAAGAAGGGTGACTGGCATACAGTAGGTGATCAGATCAGCAAATATCTGTGGAATGATAAAATATTATAAGTAAAATAAGTCACTTGAAGGATAAATGCATTTGGGATATTTTATCTTCATGGCTTTTTGAGATTTAACATAAAGCATACAAATCTAGAGCATATAATTCAGTGAATACTTATGTATCTACATGCTTGTGGTCCATACCCAAATAAAAATGTAGACTATTTCCACCTTAGAAGATCCCTTGTGCCCCTCTGCAGACAGTCCTCTCCCTGCCAGATGTAATCACTGTTCTAATTTTTATCACCCATAGATTTATTTGCCTTCAAACTTCAATTAAATGGAATTTTACAGGATATACTCTTTTGTCTGGCTTCTTCCAGCCAGAGTAATGTCTGAGATTTAGTAATGTGAATGTTTTACTGTATGATAGATCACCATTTGTTTATCTACTTCCTTGCTGATGGACATCTGAGGGTTTTTTTTTTTTAGATTTTATTTATTTATTCATGAAAGACCCAGAGAGGGAGAGAGAGAGAGAGAGAGAGAGAGGCAGAGACATACGCAGAAGGAGAAGCAGGCTCCATGCAGGGAGCCTGATGTGGGACTTGATCCCTGGACTCCAGGATCACACTCTGGGTTGAAAGCAGGCACTAAACTGATGAGCCACTCAGGGATCCCCCTGAGGGTTTTTGTTTGTTTGTTTTGTTTTTTTCTATTATGAATAAGATTCTTGTATGTATTTTCTGTGGATATAACTTGGACAAAATACACAGGAGTAACTCATGGAATAGATGTATACTTTAGAAGCTGCCAAATAGTTTTCTAGGGTGGTGAAAGTGATTTATATTCTCCCAGCAATTTACCCTTGTCCTGTAAACATGAGGAGTGTATCTCTCTCTTTATAAAAATATTTTATTTATTTATTTGAGAGAGAGAGAGAGAGAGAGAGAGCATGGGGAAGGACAGAGAGAGAGAAAGAGAGAATCCATGCTGAGCATGGAGCCCGACTCAGGGTTGGATCTCATGACCCATGAGACCATGACCCAAGCTGAAATCAAGAGTCAGACCTTAACCAACTGAGCCACCCAGGCACCTCTGCCTCTATTTTTAATCCACATGTGTGGATGTCTAGCGCATCCTCTGTGGTTTTAATTTGCATTCCTCTAATAAGTGAGATTGAGCATCTGCTCGTGTGCTTGTTGGCCATTTGGGTATTCTCTGTGAATAAGCCTTTTGCTCATCTTGTCTTTACTTCTTGTTGTTTTGTATGGATTCTTTATTTTGGGCACAAGTCTGTTGTCAGATATACATATTGCAAATATCCTTTTCCAGTCTGTGTCTTGCCTCTTCCATTTTATACTATTTTTTAATGAATCAGAGTTCTTAATTTTAATGAAGTCAAATTGATCAAGGTTACTTCAAAGATTATTGTTTGTGTTCTGTTTAGAAAAATGTTGCCTATCTGGAATGATTTAAAGCCATTAATACAGTTAGCACAATAAAGTGAGCTCAAATTAGAGACTCATTTGAAACGGGGCAAAGAATTAAGTTTAAACAAGTGCAGAATCCAAATATCTCTTTTAAGGGTGAGACCAAGACACAAGGCCTCTTTTTATACAGCCTTTTGCATACACAGACTTTTTTTTTATTGAACTCTGTATTGCCTAATGTTAAGAGAAGATGGTCTGTTGGCCCCAGTAAGGGGACAGTGATTTGGGAGTGAGTAAGTTGTTGAACTTGGACTTGGAAACTTTGTCTTCTGTCTCCTTCACAAATTTTGGGCATAACTTTTCCTGTTTGCCCCTCCCCTTTCCCTCGTGAACATTTTTTTTAAAAGATTTTATTTATTTATTCATGAGAGACACAGAGAGAGACAGAGACACAGAGACACAGGCAGAAGGAGAAGCAGGCTCCATGCAGGGAGCCCGATGTGGGACTCGATCCCAGGACTCCAGGATCACACCCTGGGCCAGAGGCAGGCACTAAACCTGAGCCACCCAGGGATCCCCTCGTGAACTTTTTTCTATCAGCTTTTATTATTTTGTTTTTCTAATTGTGCTAACCCAGCAGCCAAAGGAGGCAGCGGCTGTGGCCTTCATGCCAGAGCCCATCAGGGTGTTGGAATGTAGCACCTGGGTGCAAGATTAATGGCTGGCAAAATTTGAGGTTGCTGTATATACCTGAGAACAAAATCTTTGTATATACCTGAAAATAAGAAAGATAAAATTAAATATGACCTAGGAAAATAGAAAGCTTTCCCCAGCCACCCCTTCAAAAAGACATTATACCAGGTAATTCATTTGAATTCAGGTATATGCAAAGATATACAAAGTGCCTATATGTAAACATTTTCTTTTTGTTATTACTTTGTAAGCATTTTTACTCTATTCACAATTGCAGATGTATGTGTTATAAATCTTTTGTCAGTCAGTTGTTATGATTTATTTTGTTTTTAATTGTTTTTCCCCCCTTCCATATTTCTCTACTTTGTGTTTAATTTGCTCTTTCTAGGTACTGAAGGTAAAAGCTTTATTAGCTCATTTATTTTAGACATTTTTTCTTTTTAAATATAAGCATTTAAAGCTTGCATTCCCTCTAAGCCACAGCACTCTATGCATCCAATGCCGATCTTGTTTTTCTCATTTACCAGTCTCTCCTTCTACCCTGGTGGCCACCACTGCCAGGCTTCGGATCCTTTATCTGTGCTCAGGATTCCTGAAGCTCTAGTTCAGATCGACTTCAGCCTCTGTGCACAAATGCCTAAATGTATACTGAATATTTCCTCTTGAAGGTAGAAACCACAAACTTAACATGTCTAAAAAACAAACTCCCTCTTTCTGTTTTCTTTCACGCTTTCCTCCCTTGGCATCCTTTCACCCATTCAGATACCCCAACATTATTCTTTCCACTGTGGTTGATGGTCTCCCCATCGATTGCTCAGGCCCCAAACTAGTGTCCTTCCTGGCGCTGCTTTTTCTCTTTCAGATGGTAACCCTATTGAGTCTAGTGACTTAGTGATTTTCCAGAATTCTCTGCTGCCTTCAGTTCTTCCACTGTCTCTTCCATGGTTGACCACTGTGATGATTTAACCTGTCTATCACCCTCCTCATCCTCCACAGGCTTTATTCTTCTCCCTGTCTGACCCGAGCAGGGTTACTTTGCTCAGTACTGACAAGCTGATTACATCTTTTTTCCCCTCTTCAATTTTTACCTCTCAGGTGGCTTATGATATCTAGATGACCTCATATGGATTTCGAGGCCCTTCAGATTTGGGTTTCTACTTTCTGCTCTTCTCTCCCATCAATGCATGACACATACTTTGTGTTCTAGCCATGTGGATCTTCTTGCAGCCTCCAGAACATAATGTTGCATATTTGTTATCACGTTGGAGAAATTACACATATTGCTGCTTTTATCCAGAATGTCCTGTTGCACCCTCTCTGTCTTTAAATATGGGCCTAGCTATTTACCCCCTTTGAGAACTCCTTTGACTTGGTTAGGAGGCCACCTGGTGTGTTTCCAGGGACCCTGGTACCTGAGTTCCTTGTAGCACTTGATATTCTCTTTGGAAATCACTTGTTTATAGAGTTCCTTTACCCCTGAACTGGGGTATCCATGAAGGGCAGTGTCATCTCCATCTTTGCGCCACATTATCCTGAGCACAAGTGGACACTGGCTATATTGATGGAATTGAGGTATGCTGACTTTAGTCAAGGATTTACAAAATTTCTTTGACCTAAAATATACATCTTCACATACTGATGTATTCTCACTATGCTCCTTAAATAGAGACAGTATAAGAGAAAGACAATTTAAATTCTAAACAGGCCATGAAAAGGTTATAGAGGAGGACTCTTTGGTCTCAGTGAGGAAGGCTCATGTAGAGCACGGCTTGGGAGGGAAGCATTTGGGCAGAGCAGGAGCAAAAGTGTGAGTGTGGCTGGTGGATTTGTGGGAAGACCAAGTGAACTTGATGGGACAAGACTGTGGGATGCCCGGAGATGTACACTCATAGAAGAACCATCTGTGGGTTCTCAAGTAGGCAGTGATGAGGCACTTGGATTCTGACTCTTTTCCCAGCTCTTACAGCTACTGTGAACTTGAACAAGGTAACCAGCTTACAAGATTCCTATATAGAAAATGAAGCTAATGTCTACCTCCTAGAGTTGCTATAAATGAGAGGATATGAATATAAAGCACAATATGTGCTCCAGATGTCAGTGTTGGTATTACTTATACTTTGGTTTCACTTCTGTCTTGCTGGACTGCCTCCTCTGCCTGTTTCTTCCCTTATCCACATGTCCACGGCTGCCTCGTCTGGTCCTGACACGTGCAGAAAGCCAGGGTGTACAACTGCTGAAGGCGTTCTTCATAACTCTTGGTGCTTGCAACGCAACCCAGAATGTATTTTTATTTTTATTTTTTATTTTTTATTTTTTATTTTTTTCTTTTTTTAGAATGTATTTTTATATATCTCACTTACCTTTCTCCTAAATAATCCCAAGAAAAGCAAAGAATGTTGTCATTTTAAATATTTTCATGTGTCTACTTCTCAGACTGCTGCCTTGCCTCCTGGCCCCAAACTAGAGCTGTATTTTTATTCAGTTCAAAATATTTCCTGATTTCTCTTTTAAAATATTCTTTTACCTACAGTTTAGAAGTGTGTTTAATTTTCAAACATTTTTAGAGAGCTCTCTATTATATTTAATTGTGGTCAGAACACATTTTATATCATTTCAGCTCTTTTAAATGTGTTGAGACATGTATAGAAGAATGTAGTTCATTTTGTTGAATGGCCTGTGTGTGTTTCTCATATGTTGGGTAGAGTGTTCTAGAAGTGTTGTCAGGTTGCTTTATAGTGTTGTTCACATCTTGTTTTTCACTATTGATTTCTTTCTTTGTTGTATCAACTACTGAGAAGTATTGTAGTCTTTCAAGTATACCTGTGGCTTTGCCTATTTCTCCTTGCAGATCTAATGGTTTTGCTTCATAGATCTGTTATTAGATGCATGAGTGTTTAGGATTAAGTCCTTTTGGTATATTGCCATTTTCATAATTATGAAATGTACCTTTTTACACTGAAAAACCTGTTTTGTCTGATGCTGTGATACTGTAGCTTTCTTTTGATGGTCTGTGTGATGACTTTTTCCAATTCCCATTTAACCTGTTTTATATTTAAGGTGGATTTCTTGCAGATTGCCTACAGTTAGATCTTTTTATTCAATCTGACAATTGAATAAATTGGAGTATGTCGACCATTTATAATTAATGTAGCTATCATTGTGGTTCAGATTTAAGTCTGTCATCTTGCTACTTGTATCCAGTCTCTTCTTTGCTCTTTACTTTTCTACTGCTTTTTAAAACAGTATTAATTGTGCATTTTAGGTGTTCTATTTTATCTTCACTCTAGGCTTATTAACTGTAGCTTTTTGTTTTATATTTTTAGGGGTTGCTCAAGGATTTCCTATGTGTATCTTTTCACTTGTTGCTTTCTATTAAATAACAATAGTGTTTTATGTCTAATATAAGTGCCTTATTATACTATGTTTTTATTCACTCCCCCTTTATCTGTTGCACTATCCTTTTTAGTTCTTTTTTTTTAAGATTTTATTTATTTATTCATGAGAGACACAGAGAGGAAAGAGAGAGGCAGAGACACAGGCAGAGGGAGAATTAGGCTCCATGCAGGGAGCTTGACGTGGGACTCGATCCTGGATCTCCAGGATCACGCCCTGGGCTGAAGGCGGTGCTAAACTGCTGAGCCACCCAGGCTTCCTCCCTTTTAGTTCTAAGTATAATTCCCGCAATACACTATTATACTCTCAAATATTTTTTTTTAAATTTTTATTTATTTATGATAGTCACAGAGAGAGAGAGAGAGAGAGAGAGAGAGAGAGAGAGAGAGGCAGAGACATAGGCAGAGGGAGAAGCAGGCTCCATGCACCAGGAACCCGATGTGGGATTCGATCCGGGGTCTCCAGGATCGCGCCCTGGGCCAAAGGCCGGCGCCAAACCGCTGCGCCACCCAATAATTTTTAGAAATTTGTAGAGGAAATATTTCACTTACCTATATTTCCAGCTTTAGGCCTTCCTTGTTTTTGTATGGGATCAATTTCCATCTGATAGACTTCTTTAGACTACAGGACTTCCTTTAATTTGTAGTACCTAAGTTCTGTGAGCTTTCGCTTGTGTGAAAAAAAAAATCTTTATTTCACCTTAATTATTGAAAGATATTGATTGATAGGAAATTCAAAATTAACATTTAAAAAACTGAAATACTCCATTTTCTTTAGACTTTCATAGTTTCTGATGAGAAGTCTGAGAAAGTTCTGTTCTTCAGTATGCACTGTCTTTCTTGGCTAAGATATTTCTCTTTATTTCTGGTTTTGTTATTTGAATATGATATGCCTTGTTGTGTTTTAGTTTATCCTGCTTGGGGTTCATTGAGATTCTGGACCTTTGGGTTTATAGTTTTTATTAAATCTGAAATATTTTTCCAAATTATGTCTTCACCTGTTTCTGTCCTTTCCTTCCTTGCCACCCCCTGACCCGTTTTTGTGCCTGGGACTCCATCTGTATATACTGTAGACCCCTGTTACTGCCTCACATGTCGTCGATGTTCTGTTGGTATATTTTTCTCAGTGCTTCAGTTTGGATAGGTCCGTGGCTATGTCCTCAAATTCATGATTCTTTTTGGATTTTAACCCTACCCAGCATCATCTCATTTCAGATATTCTAGTTTTCATCTCTAGAAGTTCTGTTTATTATATCTCATTTCTAATCTCATATTCTTTTTTCCCTTTAAATCCTTGAACATGGAATGACTGGGTGGCTCAGTGGTTGAGCATCGGCTTTCAGCTCAGGGCGTGATCCCAGAATGCCTGGATTGAGTCCCACATTGGGCTCCCTGCATGGAGCCTGCTTCTCCCTCTGCCTATGTCTCTGCCTCTCTCTTTGTGTCTCTCATGAATAAATAAATAAAATATTGAAAAAAATCCTTGAGCATATTGCATCTACTTATATGAGTTGTTTTAATGTCTTTGTGTTGTAATTCCACATTGTTCTCACTTATGGGCCTGTTTCCGTGACTGAATTATCTTTTGATTTTGAATCATTTGTTTCATATGGGTTTTCTGTTTCTTTGCATGTCTAGTAATTTTGATTAAATACCATACATGAAAAAAAATACCATACATGATGAAGTGAGAGCAAGATTTTAGTTCCTATCAGGACTTTTGGACTTTGTTCTGCTTAGTTATTTGTAGATTAATTTGATCCTATTTAAGCTAGTTTTTAAGCTATTATACAATGAGCCTAGAGTAGCTTTTCTTAGAGGCATATTCTAGTCTCACAGTTCAGACATGATTCCCAGAGTAGTCAATGAGGCCTCTCCACCATGGTTCCTGGCACCTCTAACAATTTCCTGGCTTTGTGTGACCTCTTAAAATTATTCTTCTGACAGTTCCTTGGTAATTATTCTTTCCCTGGCCTTGATGAGTTCTGCCATATGTATGTCCAGATTGGAATTTAGCTGAAGATTCAAGATGAACCTGTTTTTTTTTTTTTTTTAAGATTTTATTTATTTATTCATGAGAGACAGAGAAAGAGAGAGAGGCAGAGACATAGGCAGAAGGAGAAGCAGGCTCCCTGCAGGAAGCCCTGTGGAGGACTTGATCTCCAGACACAGATCATGCCCTGAGCCAAAGGCAGACACTCAACTGCTGAGCCACCCAGGTGTCCCAAAACTGTAAGGGTTTTTTGGGGTTCTCTGCTCACTGCACTTTGGTCTGGAAATTGTTTTTAGGTAGAAAGCTATGATCATAGGGCTCACCTTGTTTGTTTCTCTTCTCTGAAGGATTACTTATACCACCCACCTGTCACTTGATATCAGAAAATAGTTGTTTCCTATGTTTTCTCTAGTTTTCCAGTCATTAGTGGAAGGGTGCTAGTCTGGACCTTCTTATACTCCTCAGAGTCAGAAACAGAAATCCAATTGGTCTATTTTAAACTATCAATTTTTGAGATAAGATTTCATTTTAACTTATATTTCATTGTTGATGTATATTTGTTGTCTTCTAAATTAGCTTACACTTCTTGGGCTTACCATGGAATAGTTTGAGGGAGCCAGTTGCTTGGCCATCATCTCACTGGATGGTTCTTACAGTAGCAGGAAGTCACACACTACCCAAAACACAGACATCATGCTGGGTTCAGGTTTTAATATCTCAATATAGAGTTTAAAAAGGGAAGAGCTGTCCTCTTCTGTAAGCAAATACATCTTCATGAATTTAAGAAGTCCACAAGTTTTAGTTAGAGAACTTAGTGGAAGCACACAGCCTAGCTCAAGTGGTAGTCACACAAGTGACAGCTGTGACACAAGGTATGGAAAAGTAGGTGACTGCTGCACACTTAGCTCTGGCATTGTCCCTTTTGAAGGTAGAAAAAGGATGTTACATTCTATTCTTTGTATGCCATAGAATATTATCTTGATTTTTTTCTACTAAATTTTATTTAGGTGCTTTTCCTCCCTTACAATCTTATGACTGGTTTTTATGTCCACTATGACTTTTTGTATAAATCAAATATCCATATAGTATGCTTGAGGTATTAAAGATGCTAATTATTAAATAATTAAATAAATAATTATTAATTATTAAAGATGAGAGGTATTGAAGATTGATATGCTACTTAAGTTTGTATAAGTACTAAGTAGTAATTCACTGGCTATAAATGTATTTATAGACATGGATGTCTTTATAAGGTATACTATTGTATATTTTTTTAAACACTTCATATTTTAGGAAGATCTTAAATATTTAAAACAGCAAATATTTTCTTTAGCTTTATCAGAGATACTAAATTAAGTTTTTAAGGTTGTTAAAAAATGTAGTTTTGGGGCACCTGGGTGGCTCAGTGGTTGAGTGTCTGGGATCAAGTCCCTCATCAGGCTCCTTGCTTGGTGGGGAGCCTGCTTTTCTGTCTCCCTCTGCCTGCTGCTTCCCCACTTGTGCTCTTTCTCTCTCTCTGTCAAGGAAATAAAATCTTTTAAAAAATGTAGTTTTGATAAATTAACATTGTTTTGAAAAAATATTTATCCACACATAATAGGAAGCTTTCGAGTTAAAAATAACTTTGGGCAAAGCATCAGGACTCCTAGGAAAGTGTTACACAGACTTTTCTTGAGGACTCAAATGGTCATTGTGAAAATAAATGATTATTGGGTGTTTACTTAGGGGTTGTCTTTGTGACTGGGGTTTTAGGGCTACATACTCTCTCTAACGTATGGCCTAAGGGTTGCTGTGTGTGGTACACTTGTGGGGCCTGTGAAGTTCTGTGCCCTTCCTCGCTGTGGACAGTCACTTCTAACTGACATGTGGTTGACTATAATGATCTTTTTCCCTCTAATTGTCTCTAATCTGAGTTATAGGAAATGTCTAATTTGTTAATCTTCCTAGAAACAAGAATAAACAAAATATGGGCTTACCTTTAAGGCAGAACTCAAGTTTTTGTATAAGAAAACTGTTTAAAAAAAAAAGAAAAAAAAACCTGTTTTGATATTAGTGAAACACTCTTACATCAACTTGGGTTTCTCTACAGACAGGCATTTTGGTGTCTAAATCACCGCTAGCGGGGTATTTACCAGTAGGCTAAGTTGTAGCTAGAGAAAGTGCTGGTACTCAGCATTAGGCAGTGATTCTGGGTATAGATCTATCTTCCCTGTTAAGTTTCCCTGAAGCTGGTATTAAAATTACTTTTCCGGGGTGCCTGGGTGGCTCAGTGGTTGAGCGTCTGCCTTCAGCTGAGGGTGTGATCTCAGGGTCCTGGGATCGAATACCCCTGCTTCTCCTTCTGCCTATGTCTGTCTCTCTCTCTGTGTCTCTCGTAAATAAATAAAATCTTTAAGAAAAAAAATAAGTAAAATTACTTTTCCTCCTTTAGATACAAGTTGTGAGTTTGAGGGGTAAGGCGGGCTATGCACTGTGTTGACAGGTAAGATAATAATGAAGTTACAACTGCCAACCCAGTGTTGTGAAATAAAAATCTAATATGAGCATATTTGTATTTTAACAGTGTATTTCTTTTAAGTCCATATATCCCAAATGTTATTTCAGTGTGTAGTCAATATGAAAAATTGAGACATTTTACTTCCTTTTTAAATATAAAAATAATCAAAATCTGCTGTGTATTTTCCACTTCTAGCATACCTCAATTCTGACTAGTGGTATATCAAGTATTCAGTAGTCACATGTGGCTGGTGGCTACCATATTGGACAGCACAGGGTTAGTCTCTGTTATCTGATCAATATTATTCTTATTAGTCAGAATTTATACATGCACACACAAATTGTGTTATAAGGAAAATGTTCGGAAATAGCCATATTTAATGCACTTTGGATAGCCACAATGAAATAATCTTTGGTTTTCTGGTTATTCGTAATTATACTTGTCAGTACTCTGCTTGGGATATTTATACCTGCTGGAGAAATTAACAGAGGGTCTTTACAGTGCTTCTCAATGATAAAAACTTGAGGGCAACCTTAAAATAGTAAAAATTTTCAACATGAGCTGTGAAAAGCACAGTAGGAAAAGAAACGTTTATCAGGTTAATGTGTGATTTTTTGGTCAAGGAAACTATAGGATTTAACTAGAATTCTAAGGCATAGGAGTAATATTGGTAAAAGGAAGGGTGGACATGGGGACTGCCCTTGTGATCTGAAACATGAAATCAAGACTCTAAGTGGACCAGCTTAGAAGAATTCCTGGTTGGAATATAAATATTATTATATATAATAATATAAAAAGAACTGTATATATTATATATAATATATATAAACTAAATAAATACAGAGAAGTTCTTGGGAATAATGATTCTTGACAGGGCATTATGTTGGCTTTGAGGCATCATGGGAGCTGATGTTCAGTTATTTAGCAAGTGCTCTCTTGGCACTGTGACCTTTTTGTTTGATGACTACAACCATATCAGTTAATAGCTCTTTAATTTAGAACTTTGTCCTTATAAAAAAAATTTGGCACCTGTATCCAGCACCTCTCAGGAGAGTGTATTTGGGATTGGGAAGATGGTGAGATCTGTTCTTTGCTTTCATCAAGTGGATTTAGGACTTTGGATTAGACTTGAGTAACACCTGGTATGGCTGTTGTGATGAGATTGTTGTATTAACAACATCAGTGTCAGGTGTGTGGGCTTTCCGTAGAGTTGAGTAGCTTTGTATTTACTGTAAGACTGTGCTTCTGGGGATCCCTGGGTGGCTCAGTGGTTTAGCACCTGCCTTCGGCCCAGGGTGTGATCCTGGGGTCCCGGTATTGAGTCCCACATTGGACTCCCTGCATGGAGCCTGCTTCTCCCTCTCTCTCTGGGTCTCTTGTGAATAAATTAAAAAAAAAAAAAAAGACTGTGTTTCTAACCTACGGGAGCAGCCACTTGGCAGATGAGTGCTCCACACAATCATAGGGACAGTGAGAAAGAGAAAGAGCACTGACTCGGGCAAACACATATGTGGAGCGAGGCCTTTGTGACGATGAGTCGTTGTATGTTTCATGTATAAAATGTAATTCTATATCTTCTTCAAAGAATTCTCTTTTGGGGTTGGCTATAGTATTTTTAATTTTCCTATAAAGCAGTCTAATTTGCTTATTAGATCATTAGCTTTTGACTTTGAACTTTTGCTTAATGTTTTTTCAAATCTCAGATTTCAAGTTGTCCTAAAGGTAATCACAAAATTCAAAATGGGAAGTAAATAAGTCTCATTTTGAATGTTACATAGGCCAACTAAGAAGCCAAAAAGAACTGTTCTAGCACATTTATTTTCAGAAATTATATTTGGGTAAATTGTTTGACGTAACTGACCAAGTAACTTGAAACATGTGCAGCTTTGTCTCAATGTAGCTGCTTTTTCAAACCCTGTCTTCTTACTTAGCATATTTCTTCATGTTGCCGGAACTTTTTGTTGCCCTTTATTCTTACATTTGGATCACATTTGGACACAGGTGTTTGTTTTATGTTCTCCATGGCATTGATGGGTAATGCATGGGCTTCTGCCTATTTCAGAAATGCAGGTGGGCACCACGGGGACACTCGGAACACCAGAAGAACTCCCCTGGCTGCCTTGTGTGACTTGATCACTCTCTCACTGTGTCATTGTGTTTACATTAAAAATTCTTCCATTTGCTCCTGCCAATAATATTATATAGATTCTTGGATGACTTTTTTATTATTGTGTAACATCTTTATAAAACAATATTGTCTAATTTCAAAGCCTGATCAATGAAACCAGGCAGAACTAGATCTGAACTTTGAATATTATCACTTATGAGTTAAATGACCTTGATCAGCTCTTAAACCTCACAGGTCCTCAATTTTCTCATCTGTTAAAGGGTGATGATAACTCTCAGAGGGTGGTTGTGAATTAAATATGGGTTTATATGGGCAGCATCTGGCAGTTGGTAGGGAGGTCTTAAGAAATGGAAGTTTAATTATTAGCACATAGTCACTAATGACTGTATTCTGCGATTTTATAATAACTTCCTTATTTTATTACAGAACTTTGTAGTTTACTTACCTTTTTCAAACTCAAGGTCTCAGCCTTAGCATTATACAATTATTAGGCAAAGTAGGTATTATTTTCATCACTCAGATAAAGGGGTCAAATCTTATATATTAAGCTTTAAATTATAGATAAAACATTATGGGTTTGGGAAACTAGTAAAGCAAGGCCCAAAGCCTGGCCTACCAAGTGACAATATGTCTACTTATGGTGATAGTGAAAAGAAGTGATGATAGGGGTAATGTTGATATATGCCAGGTGATTGATAAACCCTAGCAACAGAGTTGGGTAGATTTGCTAAGACTTGTTTAAAGCAGATTGAATTCATCGAATCATTCAAAAGGCAAGTACCAAACACATGTATCAGGCACCCGAGGGAAAGCAGAGAACAAGAAAAGCTCAGCTAATGCAGCTTAAATTCTAGAGGGTAGACAGATGACACGTGGATAAATGATACTTATAAGGTTATCACTACTCTAAAGAAAGCCTGGATAACAAATGACCAAAGGAGAGAACTACTGTAGATAGCATGATTAAAGAAGAATTCTTTAAAGATGTGACATTTGAGCAGAGACCCAAGCAATAAGAAACCAGAGAAGTGAAGTTGTAGAAGAAGGGAGTCCCACCTCTGGAACTGTGTGTCTGGGATAGAGCCTTGCTAGCCCATGGTGGGGAGTTTGCTTGCTACTCAAAATGTAGTGGGAAACTGGTTCACCAGATCTGGGGTTGCATTTAAAAATATGAGTCTTCCTCCTGTGTGGAAGGCAGAAGGAGGATGGGAAGTTACTGCAGTGCCCAGGTGAGGAATGGTGACAGGATGATCTGGGGCAGCAGGAGCCGACGGGAAGAGAAGTAGTCTTAATTCAGGATCCGTTCAGGTTAGGAGCGGGTGTAGAACTGATGGTATTTCCTGACAGCTGTTCGGAGCCACGTGCCAGGAAGGGGTTAATGGATTGAGCAAGGGCTCTCTGTGACTCTTCCAACCACGGCCGACCTGTCTCACCAGGTCGACCTGGATCCTCATCCAAAGGCTTGTGGATCAAGGACGCTTACCATTGCTATCTAAGAGCGCATACCTTGGCTATCTATTCTAGGGCGCATACTATCGCTATATGTTTGAAAAGACATGTTTGAAGAACTAAGCCTAGGACATCCTGCCTAATATACAACCCTGCTCTATAAAAGAGTGAGTAACACAAATAAAGTTGGCATTGTGGCTGAATCCGGCCATATGTCCCTCCTGCTCCCCACTCTGTTTGTGTCTCTTTTCTTTTCCTCATTCCCTTACCCTCATCCCTGGACGGTTGTCACCCCCAGCGCGCGTGACAGACAGCCTGGATGTGGGATTGAAAGATAAACCAAAATATTTGGGAAGTAATTGCAAGGGAGGATGCTGAACTACTTCTAATTCAGGCCAGTCATTCCTGGAGGGATTTCCTGCCCTCCACAATATAAAGACAATCCATTTATTCAATTTGAGCACATGGTAAATGCCAGAGAGTTCTAGGGAAATAAGACAGTCCTTGACTTTAAGGACCCCAAAGCAAGACTTTCTCTGAAAGTTCAAGTTATCCTCTAAGAGGAAGAGAGAATTAAAGCCAATAGAGGAGAAAGTTCTGGCAGAGAAAATATCCAGGGGGAGGTATGGTTTGAGAATGGAGAGGAATAGGAAACACCGTGGGTGCCATTGGCTTTTATGAATGTGTTCCCCTATAATCCATGGAGTGAAGAATAAAGTTACTTTTTATCATCTTTGTCAAACATTACATGTTTGAATTATGTGGCTTCTTTTTTACATCATATGCTTATATTTTTGTTCTCTGTACACACTGGCAATGATAAAGCTTAGAGATGCATGTCCTATGAAATGTACAAAAAGAAGGAATTTACATAATATTTCAGAAAATTAAAGTTAAGAAATATTTTCCACATCATTAAAGTTCACACTATTTAAAGTAAATCAAGCTTTCCCCCTTGGATTTCATACTATATTGTTTCAGCAGAAAGTGGTAAAAACCTAATCAGGAATAAAATGATCAGGTTTGCTTTTTATTCAGTACATGAGTATGATACATTGTTTTGGTATCTGGCTGGCTGCTTGTGTGCTGAGGTTACTGCACTGCTTCCACCTTAGCCCTGACTACGTAAGGCCATGATTGCCCTAAAATAGGTTTTCAATAGAGAGAAAGGTATTACCAGCCATAATAGAATTTCAGTATATATGCTGTGGCCAGGATGATGCCTCCAGTCAACTGCTTGGCCCCCTGACATCTTCTGTGCACTCTGCCTCAATGCCTGGAAGTCTCTGGGTCAAGATTTGTCTGTCTTCTGAAAGCACAGATCAAGGTGGACCTAGCAATCTGTTGAGAGATTAACGCAACCAGCGGGGAAGAGAAGCAAGAGTGGGAAGGGTAAAGGTGCAAAGGAAGGTGTGCTCACAAATGCAGGAGCTGGGGAAACATGGGGAGGCAGGGTCCCAGCATGAGCCCTTCTGTGGCTACTGTCTCCTATATGTCGCTTCCCAAGTGAAGAAAGAATTAGGAGCCATGGGCGTCACACTGTGATAAAGAGAACTCACCTCATTCGCTGCTGCAAATGGTCCAAGAAGTCCCAAGTTTGAGTGATCGCTGCAGCAGTGAGAGATGAGGCTGGACAAGGAGATGTTTGAATCTAAGCAACACCTGATATATTCTGGGGAATGAGGTTTAAATAAAGCATCTCTACTTACAAAGATTTGAGGCAATACATTTCAAACCATGCACTTGAAAAGCAATTGTGCTTTATTTGCATTTTTCTTAAGAAATATGTCTTATGGGGCACTTGGGTGGCTCAGTGGTTGAGCATTTGCCTTCCGCTCATAATGTGATCCTGGGGGCCTGGGATCAAGTCCTGCATTGGGTTCCCAGTGGAGAGCCTGCTTCTCCCTCTGCCTATGTCTCTGCCTCTGTGTGTCGCTCATGAATAAATAAATAAAATCCTAAAAAAAAGGGAAATATGTCTTAAGAAAATAAGTTCCAATAACCTTATCCCTTGTTCTGCCAACTAGCTTTGAGGGCCTTCCATGTGTCTCAGGGCTGAAGATTGAAATTGAATTATTTCCTCACGGAATGTGTACTTCTGATATTGGCCTCGTTAAACACTTGGAGAGCTTCACTGGTGATTTGTCTTTCTATTCCTGGATCCTCTGGATTGTGCCTCTCTAGGGTAAATGGGATGGTCTTTTTATTACTGGTGCTCGATCCTTTGTTGCCTCGCTATCTCTTTGGAAGTACTGTGTGTTTCACTTTGCTGTTGGTACATCTGTCAATCCACTATATAGCGGTTCAGCCACTGCTGTGATTATTCACATGAAAGCAGAAACTGCTCTTTCTGTGAATGGAAAAATGGAAGTTGCAACCAGGGCACACTAGATCTAGGGACAATGGACACTGAGATGGGGTTAGGAGTAGAAGAGGTTTCTAAGGGGCAATGCCTCTGAAAGATGAAAGTAGAGGTGGGGTGGTATGGGATTGAGCTGAGAGAGCCTTCTTACAGCAGTGTTGATCTGCTGCCTGTAACAGAAAAGAAGGAAGGCAGCAGAGTTGGTATGGAAGAGCCTTGAGCTGTGATGCTGGTCCAGTGAGAACCTCTAGAACTAGGCTTGGCAAGTTCCAGCCTGTGGGCCTGTCACCATCTTACTGGCTTGGACTAATTGCAGAATTTTAAGAGCTATTCAGGTCTTAGTCACATCATATTTACTGATCTTTTGGAGAGCTATTTTTTTTTTTTTGTGGGCCTTTCCTCCCATTTTATAAGTCCACTTATCTCCTTCCAAGAGGTCTATTTCAGAAGAGGTCCCTAAATTCTTTAGTGGTATGGTCCCTTGAATAGTGTTCTCTCCCTCTCCCCAACATCTTCAGCCACAGGTATATATAGAACTGAGTTGGATTGTCAGCAGAGTAAAAGGTAATAAAAGGAAAGCCCTGGAAACAATATAGGATTCTGGTTGTGACCACCTTTGTTGCTAATGCATCGGCAAAGGATTTGCAAGCGGAGTATGCCACAGAAACTTAGTTATGATCCAGGATTGTATGTCAGATGTTAGTGAGAACTTGGGAAAATTCTGGCAGGTTTTTGTAATACTCAGTCTATTTAAATAATGCTTTTGGTAGGTTGAACTCTTGTCCAAGAGTAGTATGTAATGCTTGTATTACTTGGGCCTCAAATTCTCATCTTTATAGATTTATTGGTCATAAGGATATCCTACTACACAGGTAGTGTATTTGATTGCATTAACTTTACAATTTAATAGTCAATTGTGAAAATCTTTTCATTCAAGGGGAAACTAATTGCTTAAATGGTCAAAAATCCATAGGTAAAAAGGAAGAGCATCAGAAATTGGCAAGCCTTTGGTCTTTCCTTCTCCTGTCATCCAGTCACTTGCAAGGCTTTGTTATTAATTTCTTTAATCTGCTTCTAAAATCAGCTGTTGTCCTTCTGGTGCCCAAGGCTCACTAACTGACAGCTAGAGACCCTTCCTCTGTGTGAACACCTTCCCCAACGTGTAGCTCTATTACAGCATTTTTTTACTCTCCACTTGTGTACTTTTGTACATGTTTTCACCACTTGGTCATTGAGCCTCTTACACCTTGTCTATCAAAATGGTCTTTCCGGGGATCCCTAGGTGGCTCAGTGGTTTAGCCCTTGCCTTCGGCTGGGGGCATGATCCTGGAGTCCTGGGATCAAGTCCCTTATCAGGCTCCCTGCATGGAGCCTGCTTCTCCCTCTGCCTGCGTCTCCGCTTCTCTCTCTCTCTGTGTCTCTCATGAAGAAATAAATAAAATCTTTAAAAAAAAACCCCAAAAAACAAAATGGTCTTTCCATTCCCTACTCTTTGCTCTGGTCTTCAGAGACAGTGTTGTATAGGGAAGCAAAACTAAATGCTATTGTTGCTCTTCTGTATCTGTCCAGGTATGGAGGGGAGTAGAACATATTCCTAAGAGGACATCCCAGAAGGCTGCATGAGAGCTGCTCACATCACATATTTACCCATGGCTTTGTCTTACTCTGTGGACGTCCTTCTCCATTGTTTTACCCTTTAGAGTCCTTTATATAGAGCTCAGTTGCTGGCTTTTCAGTGAGAGACCTCCTAAATCTCTCCAACCAATACCACCCCCCTTTCTACTCCACTTGGAAGTACTAGTCTTTCTCTTAGGCCCCACATACCCATAGTGTTCACTGTTCCTTCTTTCCCTCCCAAAGATGTTGAGGATAGTAATATCAACAAGGCACAGCCTATACTTTTCCAATTGGAGACCTTTCAATCAGAAAGATCCATAAACAGTGACTATAACATGGAAAATGCACAAACTAAACAGTTGCATATCGTTATATAGGTTGTGTAAGACTGAGAAAAATGCCCTCCTGGAGGAACTGAATTCACTGCCTGTCTGTATCTGAGGAGGGGCATCTTATCCAACCTGGGGATGTGTGAAGAGCGAAGACTTCTCAGAGGAGAGGGACCCTGAGCTACAGCTTAAGGATGAGTTGTTGGCAGGTGGAGAACACCCCAAAAGGAAGATAATCCAGAAAGGAAACCGTTCACATTGTGCACTGTGTTACTCTGCATCCATTTGTTTTCATCAGATTACAAGTTCTCTGAATGCAGGGAGAGAGTTTTGACATTGGCATTGTGCACATAGAATATTCTGAACCTTGGATGTATGAGTAACTTCCTGTCTCCCTCAATCTTTTTTGCTTGCCTGCTTGATTTACTGCTTTCTTGTATATATGTTCCTGCTTTTGGGGCACTTGAATCTCTAGAGACTTGGCTTTCCTAGTTTAAGCACCCAATCTCATAATCACTATTGTCACCTCCATGCTGCCTGTGAACTTGGCATTTGGGGGAGTTTTGTTTTGCTTTGTTTTGTGCATAGACTCTGGGGATGTACTTTCAGTTAAATAAAAAAAATAATAAACCAAAATCTATTCAGGGTAAAAGACAGTCAACAAATATTTGTCTATTTTAGGAAACTCCTTGAAGCCTCTCCCCAAATTATTTACAAGGTAGATCCTATAAATGACTCGTATAGTAGGGAACAAAATTCAACTCATAGATACTGAGCTAGTTGGTAAATTACCTCATTCTCATTATTTCCAAAAGAAACATGCTCCTCATGATTGTTTTGAGAATTATATGGATTAATACATATGGAGTGCTTAGACCAGGCTCAACAAGATATTGTTGTGCTTCTTACCATAACTATTTATGACCTCTCAGTGACATGGCAAAGACAGCTGATTGGTTTGGCAACACAAATTGGTGGAGGATGCTGGGGATTTAACGGACTCCATCTGCATTTCTTTGGCATTACTCCTCCTTTTTAAAGATTTTTCCGTATTTGGAACTTTCTCACTTCTGTGTCTGAGAAGAAACGTGATACACAAAATGTCACATCAATAAGAAAGTCAGGAAAAGCCATCACACTGGAAAAGAATGTTGTTTTAGTGGAAATAGGAATTAAGTTGGCCTCTTTGTTGGCTCTTCCAAATCTGATTGCGTGTAATTTTGAAGGTTACATTAAGATTGTTGATAGAAGTAAAAGGTGTGGGGTTCACATGACCAGTGGAGAGAAGCAAACATGACAGGCAGATATACATGTGAAGCAGGATAATAGTTGGAGCAAATGAATGTGCCTTTCTCTTGTTCTTGACATTTGATTTCCATGCACTTGGAGCCTCCACCACCAAGAGAAATATCAAGGTGTCTTCACCTTGTGCCTTTCAGAAATAGCAGTGATAAGCAAGCTAGCCTTTTGTTTATAAAGAGACTTAAATAAATTTTTTAAAAAATATTTTATTTAAATTCAATTTGCCAACGTATAACACCCAGTGCCCATCCCGTCAAGTGCCCTCCTTAGTACACGTCACCCAGTTACCCCATCCACCCAACCTCCTCCCCTCTGCAACCCTTTGTTTGTTTCCTAGAGTTAGGAGTCTCTCATGGTTTGTCTTCCTCTGTAGTTTTTCCCCACTCAATTTCCCTCCTTTTCCTTATAGTCCCTTTCACTATTTCTTATATTCCACAGGAGTGAAACCATATGATAATTGTCTTTCTCTGATTGGCTTATTTCACTCAGCATAATACCCTCCAGTTCCATCCACATTGGTGTAAATGGTGGGTATTCATCCTTTCTGATGGCTGAGCAATATTCCATTGTGTATTTAGACCACATCTTCTTTATCTATTCATCTAAGGACATCATGGCTGCTTCCACAGTTTCCCTATTGTGGACATTGCTGCTATGAACACTGGAGTGCAGGTGTCCCATAGTTTTTCTGCATCTGTATCTTTGGGGTAAATACTCAGCAGTGCAATTGCTGGGTCATAGGGTAGCTCTATTTTTAAATTCTTGAGGTTTTGTAGATTAGTTTTTCCTCCTTTTATAGTATTTAAAATAGAACCTAGAGGGCTTGACTTTCAGCATTTTCTTCATTGAAGAAGAGCTATCTCAGTGGGTTTGTAAAGGATTGTTTAGAATCCAGAAAGAGAATGATGTCAGGGATGTACACTAAAAAGCTTGCCTGTCCTTTTGATCTTTAGGAGGTGAAAGGACGAAAGGTGGGGAGAGAAGAAATCAATCCGAGAAGAAACATCTTAATTTTTTTCCTCTCTGACGGAAGTTTCCCCAATCAAAGGGGAGACATATGACATTCATGAGGATAAAACAGGAGTAATACGAGCTCTCATTTTCCTGAATTGGCCACCTATACTTCTCATGTGGTCTGGGAGCAGATTTAAAAGCCATTGGGCCTTCCAGGGGCTGATCCTGTCAGGGCTTCTGAGGTGGCTGATGACCTCAAGCAAGAAAGAGGTTGGTCACTGATGACACCGGACAGGTGAGCTGGCTGTGAGACAATGTTCAGTGAATCTAAACACCCCTGGCCAAGGTGTTGTGTGTCTTCCAAATGCTGTGGAGAGGCGAAGCAACTTCAGAGAAAACTGTACCTCTCCTAGGATTCACTGTTCAAAATAGCATTCATGCATACTGAATTGTGATTTTTAAGGTTGGTGTCCTTAATTTGCACCCTGTTTCCTGGCCCCAGGAGTAATGAATATCTATCCTAGCAACACAGGGAGCTGCTACAGAGAACCCACTGGGCTTGTATTTTTAAGCCGTAGCCAATCCAGTCCATACAGGAAAATCCTCTGAATTCAGTATTGTAAAACCTAGGATGTCTTGTGGGTTGTTTATGCTTTTGGATATTAAAGATATTTCCTTAAAAACACATTTGCCTTCACTACATTAAAATTCCTCATTTGTGAATTATCTAAGGTATAGAATGGGTTTTGAGGAACAGAAGGCTGATTTGTTCTCCTGTACTTACTGGAAACAAAACCTCAAATTACTGTGGCTCCACTTTCACCCATGGTGCTGAAGCCAATGAGGTTGTAAATAAAGTATCGCTGGCACGTGTTTTTGCTCACATGCCATTATTCCTGGAACACTGTTTTTCCACACAACCAAATTATACCACCATACTCGTTTTTGTAAGCCTAGTTCAAGTGCTTCATCCATGAAGTCACCCAGTTCTTTGGCCCTAGATGGGACTGGCAGTCATCTCTGTCCCCTGGATTCTCCTATTTCTTGGTCTCTCTTGTTTCTTTTGCTTCTACCAAAGTGTAAGTCCATGGCTATGCTGTACACCTTTCCCTCCTACTACCTGGCAAAATGCCCTAGATCTAGGAAGGGCCCAATATGTGCTTATATAAATGTAGCAGCCAACAATATTTCAAATCCTAAGTAATTCAGGGCCAGTTACTTCCCCCTCTCACTTTCTTTATCCCTGAAAAAGAGAAAAGAGAAGCCAATAAGTATTGGCAGTAAAAAGTGTCCCTCTCTCTTTGTTTTTCTTTTCAATTCTTGGGTGGAAGTGGATCACAGATGCTATATTTGGAGAGATGTAGTTTGTGCAAAGTGGTGTCTAGAAAAGACCTTTGAAATGTGTCCGCCAGGGCTAGAATAATCACATCTTGCCTTTGCACTGCATTTTCATTTTGTTCGTTTGATTAGGAGAAATAACCAGCTCAAGTGCTTCCCCAGCTGCTGGACTGCTTTGTGTCTGTGTTCTGAGGGATTATGAAGCATCTTTGTAAATATAGAGTAGAGGCCAGAGTTGAACTTGAAACCCTTTTGGGAAAAGGAGGTGTGTGTGTGTGTGTGTGTGTGTGTGTGTGTGCATACACCCACACCTGTGCACACACACGTGCTTCTTGTTATGAAGCTCTATGATGATCGTACTGTTTTTCTGGAAATTTTTCTGGAGGCAAAGAGAATAACCTTTTACATACTTTTAAAGTGCATGCAAAATTAGGAGATAATGCATAATCAACTTAACTCCAGTAACCAAAGTCCGAAGAACCTGTTTACTAGGAATTTTATGCTCTGTTTTGTTGATAGGGGAGATATTTAATATTTCCTTAAGGTAGCAGTTAGGATATAATCGTGTTGTTAACTGTGAAGAACTTAGTTTATGTGAAGGTTCAGCAAACTATGGCCTGTGGGTCAAGTCTGGCCTGTGAGTGAAGAATGGTTTTTATATTTTTAAGATTTTTGTGTCTAAAAAAGAGAGGCTGTATGTAGCTCAAAGCCTAAAATATTTACTGTCTGACCCTTTACAGAAAATTTGCCAACCCTTGATTTATATCATTGATTTCTGTTTGTGGATGAAGAAGCCAGGGCTCAGATGGTGTCCTGACTTGCCGAAGCTCATAGAGGCAGCCTGTCCTAATGGGTACATTGGATTCAAGTTTCTGCAGATCTGGCTTTTAATCCTATCTTGTGTTTGACCTGATATACTTCTGTGATTATTCGTAAAGTTTCCCTTTTGGTTCTGTCATTCTAGAGTTCACAGAGTAATGTCTGCAGTTCAGTTGTAATACTAAGTACCCAGAGTTAGCTCAGACTTCACAGGTTAAGGGCATAATTTTCTAGAAGACCTCCTTCACTTCGGACAGCAGCTTCAAGCTCTGGGATGCCTAGACTTTTTGTACTTGTGGCCAAATAGTTACAAATTCAAGGATTCCCATTACCTCTTCAGTTTGAATAATAAGCTAGAATAACTGAGAACTCAGAAAAGCACTATATTCAGGATTACAGTCTTTATCCTAAGGATACAAATCAGGACCAGCCAGATGAAGAGAGACACGCAGGATGAGGTCTGGGAGGATCCCACATGGGAAGCTTCTGTGTCCTTAGGGCATCTCACCTGAGCTTTGGTGTCCATAGTTTTTATTGGGGTTTCATTACATAGCATTATTAATCAGATCATTGGCCACATGGTTGAATTCCAATCTCCAGCCCTCCTTCTCCCCAGAATTGGGAGGTCAGACCCCAACCCTCTAATCACATGGTTGGTTTTTCCACGGCATGGTCACCCCCCATTCTAAAATGGTCTAGGGGCCCACCAGGGTCACCTTACTAGCATAAAACTGAGTGTGGTCCCAGGGCCTCACCACAAATAATGAAGAAACACTTGTCACTGGGGCATTTCTAAGGGTTTAGAAGCCTCCCCAGAAAGCAGGACAGAGACCAGCCAAATTCTCTATTCTACAACAATGTCTAGCCAAGGTCTGACTTCCCACAGAGCTAGTTATAGAAGTTCTGGGGAAAGCCTCCACACTTTAATGGGCTTCTCATTTAGGAAGCCTAGAGCATTTCTTTCCCAAGAGTTTCTACTGTGAGATAGTGAGACTTCTTTGCAAGGGATGTGGACTAGATAAGTCACCAGTATATTCTGAGTTAGAGAAAAATATGGCAGCTCAGAGTAAAGGATTTTATTCCTATGTTGCTTAAGGCAATGAAATGCTTAGTAAAAATTGACCTTATATTAACTCCCCTTTTGTGTTTGACTCTCTGAAGTTCTTAACTCCCTGGACCAATTTCATTCACACTAACATGTATAATATATAAATAATCATTAAATAACATATAATTAATTAGATAGGAACAAATTTCAGAAACCTGTTAAGATTTTTCCTTCTCTTTCCAGAACTCTCTCCATGGAATTAATTTATGTAATAAGTAGACATGAGGCATTGTCCTCACTTTTGTCTGCTGCCTGCCCGTGGGAGGCCTAGCATTGCCCTGCTTCCTAGCTAGTGACTGCCCATCCCTATGTTATGTGAATGAAATGAGAAATTTGGGCCATTTAGTAAAATGAAAATACTCTAAGGACATGAACAGAGTGAGTAGGAAGAGATTAATAGGCAAGCTAGAGCCACAGTGTGGCTGGGGCCTGTGCAAGAGTTGTTGGTGTCAGTGGCCTATGTATGAGAACTAGTCTGGTTTTCTCTGCCCCTTCCCTATTCTTTATCCATCCTCCTTGAGAATGCCCTTCACCAGGAGACATGCCTGTCATCTATGTCTGTTTCTTAGAATTGTTTCTCCTATCTTGGCAGAAAGTCTGAAGAGAGGAGGGTCTTCTTTATTTAACCAGTCACCTTCCACCAATTTCTGGGCCTTATCCAAACCAACCAACTTAAATGTTGCCATGAAGATGTTCCACTGTTGGGTCTGGCTTCCCTGAGTGTGGGTTGTGGCATCTAATGGCACCTGTGCTAGAGGCACCTAAAACCTTGTCCCCCACCCCAGGGTGATGTATAAGTGAATACATATTTATTCTTCCTCTTTAACCTTACTCACTCATCTGTCTTAAAGGGAAAAAATAGGTTCTCTGTGAGCACCCTTACAGTATTGATTGGCATTTCTGGTTATTGAGGGGTGAGTCATGGAACCCCTGGCTAGGGTCTAGGAGGGGACTTTACCCAGAACCCAGGGAGTTGTTGGGATAGTTTCTGTAGCTCTCCATGAAATTGCTTCATCTTTATTCCAAAAGAAGTCCTTTATTTCCCTGCCTACTCCTTGGGTAGAAGATGGCCATTAGAGACCTGGAGTGTATATGTTAATAGAGCAGCCACATGTAGAAACCATCTTCCTTAAGTCCCCCTTCGAAGTTTCCAGAAGACTCCTAATGGTCTAGCTTGGGCCAAATAATTGTCCCCCGTGCAAAGAGCTGTGAATGGATGAAGGGGACTGCATTTTTAGACCTGTCTGGAGGCTCCCTGGCCTGTATGTAGGAGGGGAAAGGTTCAGTTACCAGACAAGGGAGTCTGAGGTTCATTAGCTGGGTAGGCAACCTCAAAAGGCACCTGCTACATTAGCCCTTTATTTATCTGTGTTTACAGACTGCCTACTGTGTGCCTGGTATTTTATTCAGGATGATGGTGCTAGAACCATGAGCAAGGCAATATTCCTGCCCTCGTGCCTTTGGCCAGCAGCTGTCTTGTCTGCATTTCTATTTTGTAATAGGCAAGCTTAGTGCTTGTCCATTTGCCTACTCTTGTTTCTCTTTATCCTTTTTTCTTTGGTTTCTTTCTCAACAGATATTTATTGAACTCCCACTGTCTGCTGACACTGTGCTTGTTTATATGGGGGAGTTGTAAGCATCTCCTCTAATTTTGCATGGTGGTATTTTCAAAATGCATTAGCTCAGAATTCATCTCATGAGTCTGAATTTGAAACCTTAGTCATAACGTGCTTCACTATATATGGTATAGTGTTTTCTTTAGGCGATACATTTTCAACAGATGTGTGATATTTTGAAAAGATTAAGTTTTTCTCCAAAGCAGGATTGGGTCAAGATGAGGCCACTGAGGTAGAAGACAGTTATCAGAGTCTTAGGGAGGGGGGAACTATAACAATTGCTACCTAGAATAAAACTCTAGGGCTGGCCCTGTTGTAGTGTAGAAAGGTGAGCTGGCCTCATGCATGGTAGGTGCTTGGGAGATATTATTTCATGTAATTCTATCACTAATTGTGTAATTATCTTGCACCCCAATATTTGTTATCCAACACTTAAATTCTTGTTTGGGAAAACTGGTTCCATTCTTTTTTTTTTTTTTTTTTCTGGCCCACACATTCAGTCCAAAAAAAGTCTTGCAGGGTTTTCCTTTGAGATGGTTCTCCCTGTCTATTTTTTTTTCTTTTTACCCATTCTCCATTTAATTTTTGCTTTTTAATGTCTTGCTTCTAGATGTAGAATTAATTTCCTACCTGGACCTCCTTATCTGCAAATTCTCCCCTCTTTCTGCTCCTACTTGTATATCCCTGCCAGGTGCACTTGTTCCCTGCGTGGAGACTGTCTGGGGCTTCATATGACCTTCAGGATGGAGTTGAAGCTTCTTTGCCTGGCATTGAAGTCCTTCCCAGTCTTTCCCCCCTCCTATCCCTCAATGGCCCTCCCCTCTCCTCCCTGCCAACCTGAGCTTTCCTTCTATTTCCCACTCTGGACCTTCAGTGCTGATTTTAAGTTTGTTTATTTTAATTGGCTTCTTATACATCTTGTCTACTTGGGCTTTGGCTGAAGCTCTTTCTTGTTCTCACCCCAACTGTCTTTGTCCTCCTCTTTCCTAATAGAAATCTTACCCATACATTAAGGCTTTTATATCCGTCCTCAAACTCTGTTCTGACCAGCTCCCCTCAAGCACAAACAGGCTGCTGACTCCTGACCCTCCTTAGCGCCTTCAAGCCTGATCTTAGTCACTTGTCATAAACCGTGGCTTACCGGTAACCATGGTTATACTTTAGCACCTTAAAGTTTTTGAGAGCAGGAGCCAGGTCTTTTATTTTATTTTATTTTATTTGCGTTCCCAGCAGCATTAACAAGTGATTCTCAACTGTGGCTGCCCACCTATAAGCCTTAGGTAACATTATTATTATTATTATTATTATTATTATTACTATTTTTAAGTAGGCTCCATGCTTTTAAGTAGGCTCCAGTGTGGGGCTTGAACTCACAACCCTGAGATCAAGACCGGCGTTGAGACTAAGAGTCAGCATTAAACCAAGGGAGCTAAACTGAGGGAGCGACCCAGGCCCCCACCTCTTAAGTTACTTTATTTTATTTTATTATTTTTTAAAAAGATTTTATGTATTTATTCATGAGAGACACACACAGAGAGAGGCAGACACATAGGTAGAGAGAGAAGCAGGCACCATGCAGGGAGCCCCATGTGGGACTCCAAGATCACACTCTGGGCCCAAGGGAGGTGCTCAACCACTGAGCCACCCAGGCATCCCTTAAGTTACTTTAAAACAGAGTAAAACAAGTCGGAATCTGTTGGGGTTGGGCCCAGGATCTAGTTCATTATGGGAGCTCTCTTGGTGGTGATAATGTGCAGCCAGGATAGAGAGCCACTGAGTGAACACAGTCTAAGCAATGAACTATTCTGACCCATACGAGTATATGGCATTTGAGCCCTCTGTGCATATCACTGCATCTCTGCCTGGAGAATTCAAAGTGACCCTTGATAAGACTTGGGTGCAAATGGTTTATTCAACTAGCAAACATAAATGCCCATTATGTGTCAGGCACTGTTGTAGGTGCCGATATGACTGTAGTGAACAAAACACGTCCTGTTGTCCTGGAGCCATGGGAAGACAGATTGTAAATAAATAATGTCAAGTAATGATGATAAATGCTGGAGATAAAGAGGGATAAGTGGGCAGGGAGAAGAGCAATATTTTTATATAGGGAATATTTTGAAACTAGCCTATCTGCCTTAAATCAGAAAATGCTTTAAAACCTAACCTTAAAACAAAAACAAAAACAAAAACAAAAACAAAAACCTAACCTTCTCTGACTGAAGTGAGCTCTCAGGCCAGCCAGTCTTGAAGTGAGGTCTTCTGCTCCCTGCTGCCCTTTGTCACTAAGCAGAGGGCCCAGTAGTCCCCTGTGAAGCCAGAGGAGCCTGGGAGAGTGGAGGCTGGAGGCAGGGAGTGAGGATCTGAGGTTGGAGTCCCTAAATGGGGAACAGCCAGGGTGCTGTGACCAGGGACCTAGCTATGAATACTCTTGAGGATACTATGTCAGCTCTCAACCGATTTCATGTTTTGGTTGTCCCTCTCTTGTGATAAAGATTATAATAGGATTATAATCTCTTTAAAACGATGACATACTTAAGTAGCCAAGACATTCTATTCCAAGATTTTTCTCTGTCAATGAATATTCCTTGTAGCTGTGAAGTAGATGTTTATTGAAATGAGATGTCCAATATTAGAGTGAAAATACACGCAAGGAAAAGGAGAGAAGGCTGCCTCTGCAGGGGATTTATTGTTCTGTGATCCTGTACTTCAGACACCCCTCCCTGAAGGTCCCTTCTAGAGGTGGGTTGCCTCTTGTGAGGAGGGACAGACGTTGTAGCTGAAGCACGTGTGTCCTCAGGTGTGGTAGTGTGAGTAATGGGTGTGCCATTATTCTCCATGCAGACACCTCCCTACTTGAAGGTTGTGGGGAGGTTGAGCTCACAGAAAGCCTTGACTATAGAGCTGAAATCAACTCTTAAGGAGACAGACTTGCTTGTATCTTGACCACAGACGCCTCACCGGAGCCATAAATGAAAGATCCCGCATCCCCCACCCGCCCTGAGCTGGGATTGGTAGCGCTACCGCTCGCTCGCAGGTGGCCGGGCGCCCCTGGGGGAGAGAGGAGCTGGGGCGCTCGGGCCCGCGGTGGAGCCGAGCCATCACCCTGAGGGTCGGGCATCTCTCGTTTGTAGGGCACGGCGATGTGCTTTCTCCGTCCTTTTATGCGGCGACTGAAATGCAGGGCGCATCCCCTCTGCTGGTATCTTTGTCCTAAGCGCAGTCAAAGCCGCCCGAGAACCGGGCTCCGGAGCGCAGTCCCTGGACCCAAAGCGGGGAGCCCGCCCGGGCAGGTGGGGGTTGGGGGGAGGCCCCAGCCGGGCCTCGCGCCGCAGCCGGGCGGGGGGGGGGGTGCGGGGCGGAGTCGGCGGCGGGAGAGCTCCCCGCTCGGCGCCCCGGGGACCCGGGCGGGGGCGGGGCGAGCCGGGAGCAGCTGCGGCGGCGGGTCTCCAGGGGGAGCCACGGTACATAGGCGCTTGGCCTCGCCCGGAGCATCCTTCCCCGGGGGCCCCGCCCGCTAGCCCGTCGCCCGCGTCCGCCGCTCCCGCCCGGCCTGACTTCTTTGTGTTCGGTTCCCTGCCCGCGCCCCGTCTCTGCAGGACCTGTTCGTCCTTCTTCGGGCTACAGGAAGGCGGAGGATGAGATGTCCCGGGCCACGTCTGTTGGAGACCAGCTGGAGGCGCCGGCCCGCACCATTTACCTCAACCAACCGCATCTCAACAAATTCCGTGACAACCAGATCAGGTAGGGGAAGGCGGCGGGCAGACGCGGGGCAGGTGGCGGGCAGGTGGCCGGGCCCTCCCCGCCGCGCGGCCCCGCGCCTCTGTCTGCAGCCCCCTCCCTCCCTTCCCTCCCCTCCCCTCCCCCGCCCTCTGGCGCCCGGCGGTCCCTCTGCCTGCGCGTCGGTGGGGTCGGGTGGGTACAGCCTTTATCAGGTCTCCGTGGGATCCCTTCTGGGCTCGGGCTCGCCGTGAGCCCCGAGGAAGTTTTTATTCTCGTGTTCCTGACAAAAATGAGGTCTCTTATCTTCTCATCCCTGGGCTCCCTTCCAAGAATTTCTCCTAGACCTGTTTTAAGCCAGATGATAGCTCTCCTTATCAATTTGCAGACCATAATATGGGGGAATGCTTTATTTTTATTTATTTATTTATTTATTTTTTGGTGGTGGTGGTGGTGGGGAATGCTTTATAAAGGAATCCCATAGGTCACGGGGACTCGCATTCAGCCCTCAATGGTCCCCAACATTGGTTATGAGGTCTCTGTTTGCTGGGAAACTTTGCCCAGAGTTACCTTCCATCCATCTTTCTGTTAACATGCAAGTGTCTGCTTTTTGCTGGCTACTGTGTCCAATGCTTTACTTTTACTAGATCAAGGAATCCTCGTAACCTCTCGAAGGCATTACCTTCAGATCAGGAAACTGAGGTAGAAAGATGTTCAATAATGTACTGGTCATGTGGTCATGTGGCTACTAACTAGCAAGCTGTGAGTAGCAACCACCTTTTCTGACCACTATAGCTAAAATTCTTTCTGCTGTGCAAAGCTAGATCTTTAGGCATGGGTGTTAGTACTTTTTCAAATTTCATTTAAACTTTCTGACTTAGACAACTTGATGTCAGTGACTTCAGAGGATATACTTCTGTGAGTGGCTCAGAGCATCATGCTCAGGTGTAGAGAAGTTAAATGATCAGGTTACACGTAGATTATTGACAGGCTTGAATTTCAATCCAGTGTTTCTTGAAAGCCCTGATTAAAACTTCATTGCATGTTTAAGTATTCCACTACAGCATTAGCACTTACACAGGCTGCTTAGGCTGACATCTTTATTGAAAAAGGATTGGCTACTGGGCATGACTGTAGCTTGATAGAATTTATGGTAGAATAATGATGCATTTTATATGGAGATGATACCTTAATTTATTAAGGGAGTATTAGATTATCCTGGCTTTATTTTGGATTTTAGGAATGACCATTAGGGCACATTCTTCACCTAAAAGTGTAGCCTAGAAGAGTAGCTGAGGTGCCATTCAAGAATGTGTGGGCTTGGTTTAAAATACAGAGCAGCACCCACAATGAGTTACTACTTCACACACTCACATGGCTCTAATAAAAAAAAAAGATAACAGGCATTGGGTGTTGGTGAAGATATGGAGAAATTGGAGCCCTCCATATCTTGATAATGGGAATGAATAATGGTGCAGCTGCTTTGGAACACAGTTTGGCAGTTTCTCAAAAGGTTAAATGTAAAATTACCATGTGACCCACCAATCCTCCTACGTATATCTACCCAAGATCAAGGAGAACCTATGTGCATACAAAAACATGTACACAAATGATCAGAGCAACATTATTCACAGTAGTCCTGAAGTGGAACAACCCAAATATCTATCAACTGATGAATGAATAAATAAAATGTGGCCTATCCATGCAATGAAATACTATTGGCCATAAAAAGGAATGAAATACAGATACATGCTACGATAGGGGTGAGACTTAAACATTTATAAAATGAAAGAAGCCAGTCATAGAAGGCCTCACTCATTCTACCTACAGGAAATGTCTAGAGGCAAATCCATTGAGACATATATTAGTGACTTTTAGGGCTAGGAAAGCGGGAAGAGGTTGAGAAATGGGAGTGACTGCTAATGTACATGGGGTTTCATTCTGGGCTGGTGATTGCACAACTCTGTGAATACACTTAAAACCATTTGGAATCCTGCATTGCCAATACAGTTCCATTTCTTCATACCTTATATATGTTTCAATTACTTTTAAAAAGATGGAAAGGTTACTTTAAAAAGGATTTTATCTTGTCTCTTTTTTGCTCGATTTGGGATTCAAGAGATTTATATGTAGTACCGCTTTTTTCACTATATTATGTGCTTTATAAACAGTAAATGTATTAGGCCAATATATATATATGTATACATATATGTATTTATGTACACACTACATAAGAAGGATATAGAATTGAAGATTTTTAAAAAATCTTAGGATATTTTCAAGTAGTACTTTATCTTAGTTCTTCTTAATGTCTTTGACTTTGGTATTCATTTAAGCATGCTTAAAGTTGGGAAAATAAGGGTCTTTGTTTTGTTTGAATTATATGGAAGATAAAGATTTTTAAAAGTCTTGATAATGTGGCTGCACTACATTAGTGCAAAGCTGACTTTTGAGGCTGATTTTATTATCTGACTTTTTCAACTGGCTACCTGTTGTATAGTTTCAGTTGTACTTTATTGGAGTCAGAGAGGAATAAGTATGGAAATAGACATACAGTGGGGTTGGTCAAGAATAAAATAGGTAGACACCAACTATTCTATTTAAAGTCTTGTATAGGAATATAATTCCATTAGTTAAAATATATCATTAAATATTAAAATTCATATAGTTTCTAAGTTCATGGCTTATACTGTGAACATGACATACTCAGACCCACTGAATAGGGTCTACAAAATTAAAATGTGGCCCTTGCTATTTTGTAAAATGGCTTTTGAGTATTCACTTCACCTCAACTCTATATTTAGGGGAATTACTAATGGTAATGTGAATTCTAGTTCATTAAGGAACTGATTATAAAACTTCTTGACATTAAAGCTTAAGGATTTTGCAAAATGTTGAGCCACATTATTTTTGTACTTTAATATTGCTGAGGTCAAGTCTTATAAAAATATTGTCTTTTTAAAAAATTTTTATTTATTTATTTGACAGAAAGAGTAAGAGAGCACAAGCAGAGGGAGCAGCAGAAGCAGAGGGAGAAGTGGACTTTCTGCTGAGCAGGGAGCCCAATGTGGGGGCTCAATCCCAGGATCCTGAGATCATAACTGAAGCCTAAGGCAGATACTTAACCGGCTGAGCCACCCAGACACCCCAAAACATTAATTCTTTTAATAACACTTTTAGGGATCCGTGGGTGGCTCAGGGGTTTAGCACCTGCCTTCGGCCCGGGGGCGTGATCCTGGAGGCCTGGTCTGAGTCGGGCTCCCTGCAGGGAGCCTGCTTCTCCCTCTGCCTGTGTCTCTGCCTCTCTCTGTGTCTCTCATGAATGAATGAATAAGATCTTAAAAACAAACAAACAAACAAACAAACAAACAAAAAACACTTTTAGTCTTGGCCATGAAAATTTGCAAAAGTTGATAAAGCTATACAAAGGACTACTTTCATAAAAGGAAGTTGATAAATTATTTTTTTTTCTTAATTTTTCTTGAGAAAGGGTTAAGGCTTTGTTTTTTGTTTTTTGTTTTTCGTTTTTTGTTTTTGAGGCAGGGACATGGAGTATTTATCCTGGATTTTTTGCTTCTAAATCAGTTTTTGAAAAGAAGGGAACAGGGGGACAGATTAGACTCATTCTAGTCAAGGAGTCAAGGGTGCTGACTTTGTGGCTGCTCTACACCTCAGGAGGCTGGTGTTCTTACTTCCACACTCCAGGCCCTTTATGGCTCAGAGCCTTGGATCATGGCAGTTGCTCTGTGACTGCATTTACGGGCACCTGGCACTTTGACTTCAGAAAAGAGATCAGAGTTTGCTAAGGAGGGATGTGGTTGTCCAGCATTGGGGAAGGTTGGTGAGGGGCTGAATGGTACAATTTAGGACAGGCAGTGAAAATCTAGGGCTATTGTTTCAACTAATGTATCCAATAAAGAGGCTGGGTCTGGTGAGGAGGAGTAAGGTCACTGCTGGAGTTGACTGTGGCCTTGGCACCCCTGGGGGAATATCAGACACGGTAACTCCAAATCCCAAGCAATACCTTGAAATTCCAGGAGGATCTGCCCTGTGTCAGTAGATGTCTCTTTAAACCCTGTTCTTGTTCTTGACACTGAAAATAATAACACTAGTGATTGATTTGAAGCTGTGGTAGGTGTAAGGTGTAAGTCAATTTTAGAATTATTGAAGCCAGTGAATTTTGATTATTGTAATCATGAGAAAATAGGTCTTTTTCTCCTAAGCATTGATTTTTCTAGGGCCTTAATTATGAGTAGTAATTAATGGAATATTATAATGTACATACAAACATGTGTAGGATTCTGTATATGTCCACCTAACAAGATCCCTTTTTTTCTGGTGTACAATCTCCTTGTAAATATTTATAATAGCTTTATTGAGATATGGTTTACATACCATGTAATTAATTTACTAAAGTGTACAGTTCATTGCTTTTTAGTGTTTTTCAGAGTTATACAACCATCACTACAGTCAATTTTAGAACATTCTCATCACTTCCAGAAGAAATCCCATACCCTTTAGCTGCCCTCTTCCTACCTCTTCTTCCAGCCCTGAGCAACCACTCATTTCCTTTCTATCGCTGTAGATTTCTCTATTCTGGACATTTCATATGAATGCTATTATTTCCTCTTAAGTGTTTTAACTTAAATATTAAATGCTTATGGAAAGCTTATTATTTAGAGCAACCTGGTGGTGAATCTTTAATTTCGTATATCTAAATTTTAAATAATGATTAAAATTAAAATTTTTTTTTTTCTGGAAAATACCTTGAAACTTGCTGATCAAGAAACAAGGATTGAAAATTGTTTCAATCAAGATCAGGTGTATGCAGTCCTTTTATGTGACTATCAGCATGTCATTTGAAATAGTTCCAAGGCCGTGAGGCAGTTTGAAGTGAGGTCTTCAAAGCAAGTTAGGAATGTTTACAGATACTATATTTCAAATGAATCATTTAAGGTGGGAGTTCTAGATGACAAAAATCTTCATTAAAGCAATAATTTGAGCTTTGTCAAGCTTTGCATTTCTTCTTGGTTTGTCTTAAAGGAAAATTGCTTAATATTGTTTTTGCTAAGATAAGTTTAAAATGGAATTTTGCCTTTCTAGAAAAAGGAATTGAGCATTGTGTGGTAGGTTTGAGAGTATCAAAGTTTTATGGTATTGTGCTGGGATCCTAATGTTTGAAGGTGCATGTTTGTCTTAAGGAACGAGGGGCACAGAATCTTGAGATGCCAGTTTGTGCTGGAATAGCCATGATAGATGACATACATTATTCTAGATCTAATATTACTGAGTGCTGAAAGGATGGAGGATTCTCTTCCAAAGCTTGAAGAATTTAGGTAGCATCTGGTTGCAACACTTAAGCTTTTAAAAGCTTAATGGAAACAATGCTAAGGTCCTAAAAAGAATTATAACTTCCTTTTGATTCATGTAAAGATGATTGTTTGAAAAAAACAAACTTTAGTTTTTATTCCTGTCAAGATTGGCAAAAGTAAAATGTGTAAAATATTCGTCAAGAGTAATTTGTGGGGCACCTGGGGGCTCAGTCAGTTAAGCATCTGCCTTTGGCTCAGGTCATGATCTTGGGGTCCTGGGATCAAGCCCCATATCAAGCTCCCTGCTTGGCGGGGTTTCTGCTTCTCCCTCTCCCTCTGCCCCTCTCCCGACTCATGTTCTCTCTCAAATAAATAAATAAAATCTCTTTAAAAAAAGAGTAATTTCTGTTGAGAGCACTCCTGTTACCTACCTCAAAACAGCTTCAAGGTGTTCTATGTATACTGTTTTTATTGACTTATTTATGTATTTTTTATTTGTGTATATTGAAGATGTACAACATGATTTGATGTGTGTATACATAGTGAGATGTTTAGTCAAGCTAATCTCATCTCCTCACTTAGTGACCATTTACTCATTTCTTCACTTTTTAGTTTCGAGGTAGATACACTTGGTTAATCTCTAAACCAGGCGCTGTATTTTCTGCACATGAATGTCACTGCATGTTGGGAGTTCTTAATTTGTACATACCAACAGCAACTAATGCCATAGAAGATTCTTGCTATTAGAATGTTATCAAGTTTACACCCTTGGACGAGGCTTTTGAGGCATGGTACAGGTAAAAATATTCAAATTGAGGAAACTTTAGCACTGTATTTCAGGTAACCATTGAAAGCATGAGCTTTCCTGAGGTATATTTTTAGAGCAGAAATGCGTATCAGCCTTGGGCCAGTTTTGTATTTGATGTTTGTACAGAAGCAGCACGTGTCTAGGAAAACAGACTCACATGATAATTTCTTTATCAAGCTGACCCTTGTATGGATGGATAGGGAGCATACCTTGAATTCGGTCCAAGACACATCTATGCCATTCTTATTGATGAAAGTAGGTAAAGGCATTTGGCTTGAGAGTTTCAGTTAGTAATTTATTTCCCTTCTCCTCTACTCTCAAATTTTATCAAGTCTTACTGCCTTCTGTGAGCTTGTGAGCATTTCTGATTCTTACCAATACAAAGAATTGAATATCAGGATTTGTGAAAAAACAGGTTAAAATTGAACCAGAAGTAGAGGAGACTAAGGACCTAGGGCAACTAAATGTAGTGTGAGTTCTGAATCAGATCTTGGAGCAGAAGAAGTACATTAGTGGAGAAACTGAACTTTGAATAAATGGTGTAGCTGGATTAGTATTGTGCCAGTGTTATTTTCATATTTGTCTTAGTAATTTTTTTGAGGTAGGTGACATCCAGTGTTATTAGTTTTGATCCTTATGCTTATGGTCATATTAACCTTTTGGGGAACCTGGGTGAAGGGTATATGGCAACTCTTTGTACTATTTTTGTGACTCTTCTGTAAAGACAGTTACCTCAAAATATTTGAAAAACTAACCAGAAGTGTCTGGGAGAACAGGAACTGAATACTATAGTCCTGTCTTTGTGTTGGTGCTTTGGGACATGTTTGGGTCCTCTATTGGAGACAGACATAGCTTTGAAGGGTTGATGGTCAAGTATACTGGACCCATCTCTTGACATGTTTGTTGTGCTAATTAGATGGGAGAATACTTACTCCTTGGGTGTCAAACAACATTCCTTTGATGACAACACTGAGAGTCTGTTTGCATAGCATCTGACCTACTTGTACAGAAGTTGAAAAGTAGGTAGCAAAGAAAATGCAGAAAAGTCTGTGGTCAGAGTTTAGTCACGTGAGCCTTTGTATAGTTCTCTAGAAAGTAGCATCTAAGTGCTTATTCCACTTAGTGGCTGAGTCACTCAACAGACAGCAAAAGCTTACTCAGAAATGCTAATCAGCATCCCTTTCAAGAGGGACAATGCTTACAGAGAACAAAAGGAGAGGTCTGACCATTGTTGGGGTCAGACATGCAGGGCTGTTTTACAAAGAAATTTCCTGAAATCCATGAGGTTGGGTTTGATCATTTAAATGCTGATCGACCCTTTTCTCTTAAAGCAGCTCTTGAATTCTGTATTTTTAGCTACCCTTCCTGATTTATATTACATACAGTTAAAAAAGGATTTGGGGTTGAATTTGGGATGTTGCTGGTCATTTTGAGAATTATTCTATATATCTTTGGTATTTGTTACATAAACTATCACTCCAAAGGAGTGTTGGCCAGTTTTAGTTTCAGGACTGCCTGAGAGAAGACATCTACTTGAGAGTGGGCTTAGTGTTCTCATTGAAGTTCTAGGTTTAGGTGCATGGTCTCCAGACTGTTTTGATCACATGTCCCATTAGTAAAACACCATGAAACTTTAATATGTATATTAAGTATCTGTACATATATTACTATCACTAGTTTTTATCTCAAGACTTAACATGTATTTACGAAGGTTCTCAGTTAAGAATTAGATGTAAATCTATGTTAATAATTTTTGATTATTTTGAATACTTTTGGGTGACTTAATCAGATTTCATTAAATTGTCCCAATGTTTAACCTGGTAGAATGGATTTGAAGAGCTTTTATTAGAAAGGGGACTATCAGGTCAGTTTTTGTGTTTTTGTTTGTCATTTGCTTATTTTCAATCTGTGGTTAGTTTCATTGCATGATTCTTAAGCCACTTGTCCTTGCGAGGGTTAGTTGAGCTGAAGTTAGCTAAATTACTCCATATACACACCTAACTGGACACAGAAATGGAACTATGTAGTAATAAGTGGAGCGAACAAACAGGAGAGGGTACCACTGTCACTCCCTCGTTAGTCCTCTGAGGTTGCTGTGAGTATGTCTTCTGAGGTTGCCGTGAGTATACATAGCCTAGGTGGCTTGAACAACATTCTCTCCTGATAATAAGCACTGTTTTCCCTGCAGTTCTAGAGGCTTGAAGTCCAAGACCATGAGTGGCAACATGGCCAGGTTCTGGTGCATGCCCTCTTCCTGGTTTGCAGATAGCTGCTGCCTTGCCATGTGCTCATGTGGTGAAGTGAGAGACCTGGCTCTCTGGTGTCCCTTCTGATAAGTGCATGAAGCCCATCATGGGGCCCCACGCTCATGACCTCAGCTCCACTTCATCACCTCACAGAGACCCCATCTCCAAGTTCTGTCACATTGGGGGGCAGGGCTTCAACATATCAATTTTCAGGGGACACAATTTAGTTCATTGCACCACCACCAACTCCCTCTCTCCTCCTTTGAGAGCTTTCCCTCAAACCACATTACATAAGACCATGTTGGGGCACCAGTGCCAATCCGTTCAATAAACGTTAAATCTTACTTGTTTGGAAGTGCATATACACATAAAGCTGATGACCTCTTCCTGCCTTCTACTTAGGAACCACCAGTTTTAGGTTATCTCCAAAGAAGATATCTGGTCTGACCCATTCTGGTTTTGACTTCAGACCCCAGCAGCACTGAGACTGGTCACAGCAGTGAGACTTAGCACCATATCTGGCCCTGCATTTGATACATACTAGAAATGCACCTCATTCCCTTTTACCAAGCATACTTAATTGGGGCTGGGTGCTTGGCTGTGCTGCAGGGAGAGGCAGGAAGCAGAATGGGGGGAAGCTTGCAGGTGGGTGATTGGTGAGCTGGGCTGGAAGAGAAGTTTGAGGTCAGCCTGAAAGACAAGGTGTGGTTCATGTGGGGAGGGCATCCTTGGCATGGGGCACAGCACATGTGAAGGTGCAGAGAAGTAGAAAAGCCGAGTGTGTGTCTTTCCAGCAAGGATGTGGAAGCAGTCAGGGATGATGAATGATATGCTCTGAGAAGCCTGGCTACTAGAGATGGGTTAGGTGTAGCCAGGAGAAGCTTTGAAAAGCACAGTAAAGTATTGTATTTGTGTTTGAGAACCTTCCAGCACGCTGTGGTATTTAGGGCAGAGTTTAGTGTTGTAATTGTCCGAGGTGAGGTGTGGGGCTGTAGTGTCTTAGAAGCACAAGTCTTAGAAGCACTAGGGGTGGTCAGATGGGAGGTCATGAGTGTGTGGAGGAATAGATAGGCATGGTCCTCGGGGTTCCGGTTTGGTGACAGAGAAAGTGCTAACAATGTTTCTCATATTCCTGAGGGTTTTTTTTTTTCCTAAACTCTACTGAACTGAGTTAGGGCAAGGTCAGTGACCTCAAAATAGCACAAACTTCCCTTTTGCTTAGTTACTCCACTCCAGGGGATCAGAGGTATATGTGGTGACCTCTGTTGGCTGAATCATCAAGGCATAGAGCTATCTTTTTGTCTTCCTCTTTCAGCAAGGTGGGAGTGGCATCAGCTCTACCAGAGTCATTTCAGCTTCTGACAGATCTTTCTCTACCTTGAGATAATGTTTGATTCCAAGATATTTGACTCAGTAAGCAGAAAGTATAGTGCTGTACCTCATAGACTGGTAGGAATTTGATGAGAATATGTGTGTGTGTGTGTGTGTGTGTATAAAACCCAAAGTGTATATAGATATACTGTGGTGGTAACCAAGGTGGTATTAGGTATACTGTGTGCAAAGAGTAGCTGAAAATCTTAGTTATCACTAATGTTCTTTTATACAACTTATGTTGCTCACTATCCAATTATATGAGAGCCAGAACATAACTGGGAGAGGGAGGGGAAGGAAGGTGTACTTGAGTACTACCCTACGTAAGGGACTAAAGGTACTTGAGGAGTGAACATGCAAGTTAAAGAATAACAAGGTGGATTTGGGGTGTGAGGGGCTTCTGTATATGTTTCCTGGTCTGCAACTTCTACAGGCAGGCATGCTGTACTGAGAGCATAAGACAGGGCTGAGATGTGTTCATGTGTATGTGCACGTGCGTGCGCGTGTATATCATCATTACATTAAGAAATGACAGCTGCTTTTGGCTGTATGGAGAGAACAGGGTCAGGTTCTCACTAAACTCATTGAGGCATCCACTTGCAACCAAACACCAATGAAGATTCTTGACCACAGAATGGTGAAAATCATTTTCCTGGTCCAAATGGAGAACTAGAATGTTATGGAGTTATGAACATAGAGTCTGTATCTTTCTCTCCCTCCCTTTCCTTCCTTCTTTCCTTCCTTGTTCTGGACAGTCAGCTTTTCAGCCATTTGGACTCTGCTTCGAGTCTCCCTAAGGAATGCTGTGTATCATATTTAATTTGAACACTTCATTGTTATTCAATTATATAAAGGAGTATTCTTATCCAATCAAAAATATTACTCCTTTGTTTGTATTCCAGGAAAGGTGGAGGTCTTGAAAGTATTACTGTCTCATATATGAAATACGTTTCCAAAGCTCTGACAATTTAAAAATAGAGCTCTTTATTTTGAGACAGTAAGGTTGTTTGCTGAGTAGTATCGTAATTACTTACCTATTCCGTCTTTGTTAAAACTGCCTCATATTAATTTTTAATGTTACCTTTATAAATTAGAGATCCTTAATCACTCTATTGTTGATGTATCAGTTTAATTATTTCATATAATGACTATGCCAAGGGCAGACAGAGACATTCACTTCTCTCAGTATTACTGTTTTGCCTGCTACCAGTTGTCGGTTTCAATGACATTTATATTTTTATAAAGTTTTGTTTACTACATAAGCCGAGACATTATGAGAGAAATAATTTTAAATACAGGAGGGAGTGTGTGTGCCATATCACTGGTATTCTCGATATGGAGATCTTGACCTGGGTTAGCCATATTTGTAAGCCAAGCATTTGTAGAGATTATAAAGTCGTAGAACTACAAAGCAAAAATAAACTAATGAGAGGTTCCTACTAATGCTTTGACCAGTTTTCTTCCCCCACTGTTTAAATGTATTCCCACATATACATACCCTGAAATTCTTAATGCTCATAATTCATTTGTCCTACAACATGAACATGTGTCTATTTTGGGAATGCATTAATTTACCTGGTAAACCAGTCTAGACCACGCTCAGCTGATGGGGAAGTTCTTCCTTTACAGTGAGGCTTCTTGTGATTCCCACGTGTAAAAAGCAGCAACTGGCCCATAAGCAGCCATAGTTTTAGTCACTATAATAAAATATTCTAATATTACATCTGAATTAGTATTGATGAACTGTCATGCATTTAATAGTGCCCTTAATGTTTAGTTAATAGTCATAGACTCATCTGTAGAGATAAGGTTTTTAGTATCGTTTGAATTTTGGGAAAATGCTGAGATAGCTGGATGTGGTCAGTCAGCAACTGACAATATTTCCATGTGTTTCTCTTCTAGTTTCTTAGGACCACGTATTTCTAGTTTTGGGTCCATTTGCTAGTATTTTCTTTGGGTGGTACAAGGGCACAGCACAATGTTTCAAAAAATACTTTATCATATGTCATATACTTAATTAGACAAGCTGTTTTTAATACAGTGTTAGCATTTGCTTGAGAGTAAAGTAAGTGTCTTATAGAAATCAGCCCATCATATTTAAGGATTTTTGAATAGTAGACTACTTTAGAAGGAACTTAGCAGACTTTGATTTTAAATCCTAATACTTACATAAATAGTTGGAAAATATTGATTTAACATTCTTCACAGTCCAATGTTTTCTCACACAGCAGTTGAAGATAAATTGGTTTTTGAACTATTGTGCCAAGGGACCTCATGATTTTTGATATTTTGAGATATTACCAGTAGAAAAAAAAATATAATAACTGGGGTACTTGGCTCAGCCAGTTGGTGGAGTGTGCAATCTTGATCTTGGGGTTGTGAGTTTGAGTCCCATGTTGGGTATTGTGATTACTAAGATCTTTAAAATATATAATATCTGGCCTTTTAAAGAAACCCCTATGCTATTTATTTTCTGAAAATACATTGAGTATTTAAAAAAATTAGAACAGCCTACAAGTGAGTCCATATACATTCATGGAATAATTTTTATGAGATAATAGAGCTGTGGTTGAGTTCTATAAGAGTGCTGTAGCTATGTAGTAACTTCTAAGATGTACTCTCTGCTTGTTGAGGTTAAAGATAGTATCTGATAAAAAGTGCATTGTCTTAAAATCTTTTTGCCAAGGTTTATGTACCTAAAAACTATCAAGTGTATTTTTGTGGAATCCTCATAAAATATTATCCATGCTGATTATTCACTTTTGCCCTCAATTTGTCATTCTTGTCATGTTTGCACGCCACAGGCTGTGCTGTGCTTCTCCTTTCCTGTTGCATGAATGTAAAAGTCACTCGGTTGGTGAGACCCCAATTGATGGTTCACTTTTTCTAAACCTTGCATTACATAAGAAAAATCTAACTTTATTTGGTCTGGGGCAAGGCTGATTTCTAGGGGAAATTAACACTCTAGGGGATTTTATTAAAGATGGTCCTCATTTCTAGTCATCTCCGTCCTACAGTGCATATTTCATAGGATTATTGTGAAGATTAGTTAAGTGAGTTAATATGTATAAAGCACTTTAAACAGTGCCTGGCTGAGTGCTCTGTAGCTTTTGAAGTTACTGTCATTTGTATTTTAGATTACATGTTTGGCAATAACTCTCTCACCAAACTTGCTACATATCACTTGAGTTAAAAACAACCAGGTTTTGAATTGCACTCATAGGGATTAAAAAATAATGTGCAAATTGAGTAGAAGGAGTGTATTTAAGGAACAAACACATTCTCTTTCTGCAGCAGCCGGATTAACTTTAGTATTTGCCTGAGGTTATCATGGATAATTTTAAATTGTTCAGTATTTACTGGAAAAACAGCAATGGAATAAACTAGCAGTGTAAACTGTTTTGTGTGTTTCTTTTTTTTTTTTTAATTGCCAGAGGGGGAAGGTAATTGGGTGAAGTAAAAGGGTAAAGGAAAATTGGTGTAGAAGTCTTAACTCCACTGGTGACTAGCTGAATGACTTTTCACCTGTAATTTCTCTGAGCCGTGTTTTCTCACTTGTTGAGTTGGAAGCAGACTTTCTTTGATGGCTTGTCATGTAGTGAAATGAGGTTATAAATGTGAAAATGTGTAGAATGTACTGTACCAGGATATTGTATATCCCATCTTCCATAACCTGGCAGATAGGCTTATTGCTCTTTTTAATGGTGGTAAATACATACGACATGAAAGTTACTATCTTAACCATTTATGAGTATAGAGCTCAATACTATTAAGGACATTCGCATTGTTGAGTTACCAATCTTCAGAACCCTCTTCATCTTCTCACAGTGAGACTTAATGTCCTTGAAACAAGTCCCCATTCCCCCATTTAGCTAGCTGCTGGTGACCACCATTCTCCTTTTGGTTTCTATGAACCTGATACTCTGGGTACCTCATGCAGTAGTCCTGTTGCTTTTTGAGATCGCAATTCTCCACCACTATGGGGAGTTCTGGTTCTCTAGCAAGTGGTCAGTTTCTATTCTTTAATTCTTGTTTGATTTATCTCCTTGCTTGCTGTGTACCACAGTAAACACCATTAAAAAGACAGATCTAAAGGTTTAATGGAAATTCATATTATTTTTTTCCCTCTCCACTTCAGCAGTGTGGTTGATTTTATCATGCCCATCCTTCCCACCCTCCTGGGAAAGGTGAGAGATTCTGGGACCAGGAGAACCAGAGGGCTGAGGAGGGAATGTGGTGGTAGGGATGGGCAGGGGGTTGGCATGGGGTTTTAAGCCAGATCTGCTTTGTCAAGTAGGTGATTTCTATGGCACTGCTTCAGGCTCTGACTTCTTCACTCCTACCATGACCACTGACCTCCACACCCTTTTCCCTTCCATCTAGATTGTTGGAGGTTACGGGTCTGCAAGTGGTCAAGGTGCTATGCTTGTCCCTGTTCAGTGACCATTGCTACTTATTCTTTTGTCTTTGGTAAGACACATGAGGCTGGGATGCCTGGGTGGCTCAGTGGTTGAATGTCTGCCTTTGGCTCAGGTCATGATCCCGGCATCCAGGGATCGAGTCCCGTATCGGGCTTTCTACATGGAGCCTGCTTCTCCCTCTGCCTGTGTCTCTGCCTCTCTCTCTCTCTGTGTCTCTTATGAATAAATAAATAAAATCTTTATTTTAAAAAAGGGCACGTGAGGCTGTTCTCCTTCTTTCCACATTGACTGTCCCATGTCCCCATATCCCTGCTCATCCGGCATTCTGGCAGCAGGGAGTACTCCTGGGCCTTGACTCACAGTAATTTCCCTAGAGTGCTGTCTTCTTCTACAAAGCTTTTCCACCTAGTAAGATCTGTCTTTTAAGGCTCAGGTCTCCTATCTTGTAAGCATTTTCTTCTTGCCCTGCGTCCACATCCTTTACAGGTTGAGCAGCTCCTATACAGCTGCGCACAGCTTTGCACAGACTCTTGTTGTGGAACTTAGCAAGGTGCATTGTATCTATTTTTATGTCTCTGACTCGCCAGCTCTGCTGTATCATCCTTGATGGCAAAGTCTGTCTGTTTTATGTTGTGTTCTCCCAGCACTGAGCACAGTTCTGGCCAATAGGAAATGGAAAATCTTGGCCAAATGACTTTGCCCTACAGGTGAAGGTCAGAATTGCACAGAAAATAGGACTTGGCTTAATGTGTTGTTCTAAGATTTCCCTTCACACTTAATTGCTTATTGAACAAAGCAGAACCCCCAAAGCAGTTACTTAAGCCTCAAAAAATTGATGTATTGCGTGGTTTGGATGTGCTTTTATAAATAAAGTACTCTTGCAAGGGGGCCGCTGAGTTAAATGCTTTTAATGTCATTTCTTCAGATTTAACAGATTGATGTCTGCCCTCAAATGCAGGTGCCTTTGGGACTTAATGTGATTGCTGGCATCCTTAGTCATTTGTATCAGTTGAAGTTTAAGATTTGTTCATTCATCAAATTTATTTTTAGTACCTAGTACACACCAGTCACTGTGTTTGGTCTTGGGGGTATGGTAGCGGGAATGCAAGGCAGCTGTATTTATGATCCTAATTCTCTTGTTACTATTTTTTCTCCTCTTTCCCCATAGTTCTCTTTAGCTTTTTGGGTAGGTTTGAGAAAGAGAACTTAGAGAACACATGTGTAGCCGCCCCCCCCCCCTCCCGCTTTTGAGCCCAGGCCCTCAGCCTCTTAAAAGAGGAGTTACAGGACAGAAAGTCAGAGCAATGTTCAGGCATGTTCTCCTCAGCCATAGGTGGGGTGTGCCATTCCTCAAGGGCTTGCCCTGTTTGTACTTTCATTCCCATGGCACTTTCTCTTAGGCCCACTTTGGGATGCAGACAGATCCCAGGCTAGAGAGACAGGGCTCCCGCACCTGAACCTGCACCCCCCTAACAAGAGGTCAAAAGGGAGGTGTGGGCTAGGCTGAGCTACTCTTGGCAGCTGGTGTTCTCACCTCACAGCTGGGGAAACTAAGAAGAAGAGGTTACATGACTTGCCCAAGACACCACAGGCTGCCCAGGACTTGGGAGTGACCTACCTGAGGTGTAAACAATGAAACTGCCTGAAAGTCAGCATGCCTTTTATTATCCTTGTGCACCAGAAACTGTAAGCAAGGTTGGCAATAAAAATACTCTCCCTCAAAACGTCTTCAGTTGAACTGAGTTAAACCATTGTTTTTTGTTTGTTTGTTTTTTGTTTTTTGTTCTTTACAGATTTTATTTATTTATTCATGAGAGACACAGGGAGAGATAGAGACATAGGCAGAGGGAGAAGCAGACTCCCTGTGAAGAGCCCCATGTAGGACTCAATTCTGGGACCCTGGATCACTACCTGAGCCAAAGACAGACACTCAACCACTGACCCACCCAGGTGCCCCAATTGCCCTGGTTACTGTTAATCTGAAAGATTTTATATGTAGGTGTATAGTATATACATATATATGCTTCAAATGAGTATATTTTTGTTTTAAATAGGTTTTGTACTCTAGATAGAAGTCATTTAGCAAATCCAGGTAACCCTCTGGCCCCCAGTATACATAGACTATGTGTAATAATCTTAAAATTGGGGCACTTGGGTGGCTCAGTCAGTTAAGTGTCTGCCTTCAGCTGAGGTCATGATCCTGGGGTCCTAAGATCAAACTCCATGTCAGGCTCCCTGCTCCGTGGAGAGTCTGCTTTCCCTCTGCCCCTCTCCATACGCAGTCTTGTGCTCTGTTTCTCTCTCAAATAAATAAAGTTTTTTTTTTTTAAATCTTAAAATTGAACTTTTTTTCGTAATTGTTCATGGTTTTGTTTCATTTCATTTTTACTTTTTATAGAGAGGGGAAGTGGGGCAGGGGAAGAGAGAATCTCAAGCAGGCTCCATGCACAGTGTAGAGCCTGATGCAGGGCTCAGTCTCCCAATCCTGAAGTCAAGATCTGAGCTGAAATCAAGAGTCAGATGCTTAACTACCAAGCAGCCCTATTCATGGTTTTAAAATAAAAAACTCAACGAGGGCAGTAAAATGTAACATTAATGGTATTATTTAGTAGTTGTCTAAATTACACCTTTTGTAGACATTTTGGTTTTGTTAAATTTCATTTACTATTTTCTTGATAGTTATTGACATAAATATCCCAGTAGCCTATGACCAAAGGATTAAAGTTTGAACTTTTATGGTAGAAAAAAGATTTAATAAATAGTTTTGCTTTTTTTTTGTGCTACAATAAAAATTTATTGATATGATTACATAAAATTTAATATAGACAATGTGTGGTATCTGGTCTTTTTTTCCTGGTAAAGTTTTGTTTTTATTTCACGATTGTTACTGAAAGTAATTTTGTGTATTAAGGAAGGGAATGTTTTAAAAGAAAAACAAACCAAACCATTCTCCTCCAGGTGTCAGACACATTGGTAGGTGGATCACTGCCTGCAGCTGACATCATGGTGAGCCAGCCTTGAGCCTTGACCTGGCTCTGGGCTTTCATTAACCATGGAGCTGCAATTCCCCCTGCCCCTGTGTACGTATATTTAGATGTAGCACCCTATCTTCCAGGCCTCGGTTTCCTCCAGACCTTTTCAAGGCCTCTTCCAGTTGTGAAATCCTGTGGCTGAATGGATCCTAAGCTGGGGGACATGGCACGAGTGGAACAGTGTTTAGGTTGACCTGTTGGCCAGCTCTTGCTATAACACCCCCCACTCCTGCTGATCCAGTGTCCAATGCAGTGGCAGCCAGTTTCTCTTGCCCGTTGGCAAAAGTTCAACTTAGTTCATGGATGTGGTCATCTCTTCTCTGCTGCTTTAATCTCTGAGACTAAGCGTGAGGGAGTTATTATAGGTTTCCCTCTGCACTTGGCAGGAAAATGTATTCTCTATAGGATCCAAAGTTCATTTGTCAAGGCTTCTTAATTACATTTTCCAAGTCTATATTCTTAGTCTATTCAATTAGTCTAGTAATAACATTAATCTCTCGTTACAAGGTTTTTGGTCAATTTGCTTATCATTTTTGTTTTACATGGTTTTCCTGCTGCATAATTTAATACATAGAATTTGTCCTGCTGGTGGTAACATGGCTATAATTAGTATTTTGGCCTTTGCTTGTTATTTTGGTCTTAAATTTGATTGTATGTTAATATTACTATTATAGCTTTTGCTTGCTTTTTTTTCACATTTGTGTTGTATGGTTTTGCTCATAAATATTTCTGTATCGAATAACAGAATCCCTTCAGAGATCCTTTTTCCATTCAGGAGGGGCACTTGACTTATTTTCATAACTTCTTGACCATTCTGTTATTTTTGTTTGCTTACTTTTTCCTTGACTCTTGGGCTTGGTTGATGGAATTCATTGTGGGATTACTAAACCAAGAAACTGGGGGTAGAGCCATCCATTTTGGCCACATTGACCTTGCAGTCTGTGAGCTAGGACTCAGGCAGCTGTGTCCAGAGAGGCCTTGTGGTAGAGGTTGGGATTGGAAGTGGATTCAGTGACCGTGGGCATAATAGTGGTAATTTGAACTATGGAAGTGGAAAAGATGGGTTGGGATGTTGAATAAAGCCAAGGACAGAGCCTTAGGGAAGATCCCTGTTCAGGGATCCAGCAGTGAAAGAAAAGGAGCCATCCAGGATGGAGGTGGAGAAAAAGAGGGCTGCAGAAGCCCAGGATGGCCCCTCAAGATGGGAAGTAATGGTGTCAGATGTGGGCAAGAATCCCTCCATTGTGACATTCTGGTCATTGAGTGATTTCTGTTAACAAGAGTGTCAGAAGCCAGGTCATGGTAGGTTAAAGGTTAAACGCTAAGTGGAGAGATGGCAAGGTAGAATTGTCTTCTTGGATGAAGTTGGTAATGAAGGGAGATGTGGAAAAGCTGAAAGAAGCAGAGAAAGGGAGATATTTTAAGAACTGTCTTTTTAAAAAAAGAACTGTCTTGCTGAGAGTGGTGGAGAAGGGAGGTAGGATGGACTAAGGATATTGGGCCTGGGATGTCAGATCCAGAGCTTGGGTACAGAGTGGATTTGTTCCCTTTCAAAGATAGGAGAAGGGCTCCTGGGTGGCTCAGTGGGTCAAGCATCCAACTCTTGGTTTTGGTTCAGGTCATGATCTCAGGGTTGTGAAATTGAGCTCCATGTTGGGCTCCGCACTCAGTGAGAAGTCTGCTTATGATTCTTTCCCTCTGTCCCTCACCCTTGCTTGTGCTTTTTCTTTCTCTCAAATAAAATAAATGAAATCTTAAAAAAAGGGGGGGGGCACCTGAGTGGCTCGGTGGTTGAACGTCTGCCTTGGGCTCAGGTCATGATCCCAGGATCCTGGGATCAAGTCCCACATTGGGCTTCCTGCAGGGAGCCTGCTTCTCCTTCTGTCTATGTCTCTGCCTCTCTCTGTGTGTCTCTCATGAATAAATGAATAAAACTTAAAAAAAAAAAAAGATAAGATGGAAGGGGCTAAGGCGGGACATGCAGGCAGGTTGCATATATTATGGGGATCCAGGTGAATCAAGTCCAATTGACAGGTTTCTGTATACACCAGACATGGGAGGGGGTACAGACTCTAAGTGAGGGGGTGAGGGTAGGGTGAAGAGTTTGAGGAGGTGGAAGGGTTGGATCAGTGATTAGTGATTGAGAGAGGGAGCTATCCAGGCTCTTTGGCACAGAAAACTTAGGTGATGTTGGAAAATACACATAGGTTACTCTATGTGAAGGGGCCCACTTAATTTTGCTTTGATGAATAATATACTTTAGTTTTTAATCTTTTGGTGGGAGGAGAATACCAAATGTAATCAGTTGGAATCTGTTGCTTTTTTGTGTATTGTAGGTATAATCTCCAAATGGGGACTTTGTGTATATTGGGGCATGAGTGAAAACTTTGACCTTTCTGCCATTGAAGAGAATTCTAGCTGCCAATATTGAATCATTTATAAATATTTTACTAGGTTTCCTAGGAGCAAAACCATGCTGCAAAGGGTATAAAAGCTTGTTTGGCAGAGATGAATACAGGAAGGATTTATGATAAGAGGGGGAGAATGTAGGGAACACAGCCGATTGTTTTTTTTTTTATTATTATTATTTTATTTTTCTGTTTTGTTTTTAAGGGGCAGGAATGAAAAAAAAAATAAGGGACAGGAATGCTTGGTATCTGCTGGTTTTTAGAAGAGCTGTTCTGAGACTCACTGGTCCTTTATGTGTGTTTAAAAAACTGAAAACTTAAGGCTAAAAATTGATCTCAAGTTTCTGACACTTTTATAATTGTTCTTAAGCACTGTTCACTTTTATCCTATTATCTTCTCAGACGTCTTCTGCCTGAATCCTTCTAGCAGTAAGGTTGAGGATGATAATTTCGATAGTGATGTCAGCAAACACACAGACCTATGGGTTTAGCCTGTAAGTGCTACCATGTTCTACCAGTCCCCCAATGGGTCTTTGCTAAGTGGCATCCCTGGGGTCAGTCTTCCTTTTTATCAGAGCTTTACCTCTCCTATCTGTTTACTGTTCTCTTTTACAAAGTGAGTTAGGTGTTTCCTCAGGTGTCTCTTGAGCTAACTGTCGTCCACATGTAACACCAATGTGGGCCTATATGTTAATGAAATATTATTGTTTATATTCTCTGTGCTGTGCCTGGCATCCTCATGACTTATTTATTTAATAACTGGAAGTTTGTACCTCTTGATCCCTTTTACTTATTTTGCCATCGCCCTCCCCGCCATCTCTGGCAACTACCAATTTATTCTGAGGAGAATAAAAGCATCCGAGTCTTGATTTTGTTTTAAGATTCCAAATAGCAGTGAAACCATATGGTATTTGTTTTTCTCTGACCTATTTCACTTAGCATAATATATCCTCTAGGATCATCCATGTTGTTGCAAATGGCAGGATTTCCTTTTTTATGACTAATACTCCATGATAAATAAATATATATATATATATGAAATATATATATGTATCTCACATCTTTTTAATCCATTCACTTATGGATGGACACTTATCTCCATATCTTGCTTATTGTAAATATTGCTTCAATGAAAGTTTCAGCTTTTTTTTCTTAAAAAAACTAGACTTTTTCTTAAAAAAAGTTTTAAGTTTTATTGTAAAAGGCTAATTCTACAATTAAAGACAATGCAATTGCATGATGTCCTCCAAATGAAAAGTTGTTGAAGAGAAGACTATATGGGGGAAAAATTGAGAGTATCTTCGAACATGGAACCACCTTGAATATGTTATGCAGTCCAGTTGACCTCTGTTTCTCTGGACCTGCTAATTCTTTGCCATCTCCCACTTGATTGTTAGACAAATAAATAGTTTTTCTATTGATTCTGACTTATTTCAAATCCCTGCATGGGGGGAACCCTGAGTTGCTCAGCGGTTTAGCGCCTGCCTTTGGCCCAGGGCGCGATCCTGGAATCCCGGGATCGAGTCCCACATCGGGCTCCCGGCATGGAGCCTGCTTCTCCCTCTGCCTGTGTCTCTGCCTCTCTCTCTCTCTCTCTTCGTCTATCATAAATAAATAAATAAATCTTTTTAAAAAAAATCCCTGCATGAAATCTGTATTAAAAAGGAAAAAATAGGAGGAGGGGCAAGACGGCGGAAGAGCAGGGTCTCCAAGTCACCTGTCCTCAACAAATTACCTAGAAAACCATCCAATCATCCTGAAAATCTATGAATTCGGCCTGAGATTTAAAGAGAGACCAGCTGGAACGCTACGGTGAGAAGAGTTCGCGCCTCTATCAAGGTAGGAAGACGGGGAAAAAGAAATAAAGACACAAAAGGCCTCCAAGGGGGAGGGGCCCCGTGAGGAGCCGGGCTGAGGCCGGGGCGAGTGTCCCCAGGACAGGAGAGCCCCGTCCCGGAGGAGCAGGAGCTGCACCAACCTTCCCGGGGGAAAGGGGCTCGCAGGGAGTTAGAGCAGGACCCAGGAGGGCGGGGATGCCCTTGGGCTCCCGGGGACACTAACAGGCACCTGCGCCCCAGGAGATGCGCCGAGCTCCCTAAGGGCTGCAGCTCTCGGCGGGACCCGGAGCAGCTCGGAGGGGCTCGGGCGGCGGCTCCGCGGAGGGGGCTGCGGGGCTCCGGGAGCAGCTCAGCGGCGGCGGCTCGGGCGGAGGAAGAAGCTCCGCGCGGAGGGGGCGGCGCGGCCCCGGGAACAGCTCGGGCGGCGGCTCCGCGGAGGGGGCTCCGCGGAGGGGGCTGCGGGGCGGGAGCGCGAATCCAACGGCGCAGGCCCCGGAGCACAGGGCGCCGGGACATAGCCCAGGATCCGGCCTCCCCTCGGGACAGGCAGAGGCCGGGAGGGCCCAGGACAGCGAGGACGCTCCTGCCTGGAGCTGAGCAGATCAGCGGCCCCGCCCCGGAGCCCCCAGGCCCTGCAGACGGAGAGCCCCGGAGCTACTGCGGGAGCTGACTCCAGGGTCCCAGAGCTGCCCCCGCCACTGTGGCTTCCTCCCGGGGCCTCACGGGGTGAACAACCCCCACTGAGCCCTGCACCAGGCAGGGGCAGAGCAGCTCCCCCAAGTGCTAACACCTGAGAATCAGCACAGCAGGCCCCTCCCCCCAGAAGACCAAGGAGACGGACCAGTTCCAAGGGAAGTCAAGGGACTTAAAGTATACAGAATTAGAAGATACTCCCCGTGGTTTTTGTTTTTGTTTTTGTTTTTGTTTTTGTTTGTTTTTGTTTGTTTTTGTTTTGTTTTGTGCTTTTTTTTTCTTTCTTCTTGATTTCTGATTGCTTCCCCCACCCCACCCCACCCTTTTTTTTCTTTTTTCTCCTTTCTTTTTCTTTCTTTTTCTTCTCTTTTTCCCTTTTTTTTCTTCTTTCTCTTTTCTTTCCTTCTCTCTCTTTTTCTCCTTTTCCCAATACAACTTGTTTTTGGCCACTCTGCACTGAGCAAAATGACTAGAAGGAAAACCTCACCTCAAAAAAAAAGAATCAGAAACAGCCCTCTCTCCCACAGAGTTGCAAAATCTGGATTACAATTCAATGTCAGAAAGCCAATTCAGAAGCACTATTTTACAGCTACTGGTGGCTCTAGAAAAAACCATAAAGGACTCAAGAGACTTCGTGACTGCAGAATTTAGATCCAATCAGACAGAAATTAAAAATCAATTAAATGAGATGCAATCCAAGCTAGAAGTCCTAACGACGAGGGTTAACGAGGTGGAAGAACCAGTGAGTGACATAGAAGACAAGTTGATGGCAAAGAGGGAAACTGAGGGAAAAAGAGACAAGCAATTAAAAGACCATGAGGATAGGTTAAGGGAAATAAATGACAGCCTGAGGAAGAAAAACCTACGTTTAATTGGGGTTCCCGAGGGCGCTGAAAGGGACAGAGGGCCAGAATATGTATTTGAACAAATCCTAGCTGAAAACTTTCCGAATCTGGGAAGGGAAACAGGCATTCAGATCCAGGAAATAGAGAGATCCCCCCCTAAAATCAACAAAAACCATTCAACACCTCGACATTTAATAGTGAAGCTTGCAAATTCCAAAGATAAGGAGAAGATCCTTAAAGCAGCAAGAGAAAAAAAGTCCCTGACTTTTATGGGGAGGAATATTAGGGTAACAGCAGACCTCTCCACAGAGACCTGGCAGGCCAGAAAGGGCTGGCAGGATATATTCAGGGTCCTAAATGAAAAGAACATGCAACCAAGAATACTTTATCCAGCAAGGCTTTCATTCAAAATGGAAGGAGAGATAAAGAGCTTCCAAGACAGGCAGCAACTGAAAGAATATGTAACATCCAAACCAGCTCTGCAAGAAATTTTAAGGGGGACTCTTAAAATTCCCCTTTAAGAAGAAGTTCAGTGGAACAATCCACAAAAACAAGGACTGAATAGATATGATGACACTAAACTCATATCTATCAATAGTAACTCTGAACGTGAACAGGCTTAATGACCCCATCAAAAGGCGCAGGGTTTCAGACTGGATAAAAAAGCAGGACCCATCTATTTGCTGTCTACAAGAGACTCATTTTAGACAGAAGGACACCTACAACCTGAAAATAAAAGGTTGGAGAACCATTTACCATTCAAATGGTCCTCAAAAGAAAGCAGGGGTTGCCATCCTTATATCAGATAAATTAAAATTTACCCCAAAGACTATAGTGAGAGATGAAGAGGGACACTATCTCATACTCAAAGGATCTATCCAACAAGAGGACTTAACAATCCTCAATATATATGCCCCGAATGTGGGAGCTGCCAAATATTTAAACCAATTAATAACCAAACTCAAGAAATACCTTGATAATAATACACTTATACTTGGTGACTTCAATCTAGCTCTTTCTACCCTGGATAGGTCTTCTAAGCACAACATCTCCAAAGAAACGAGAGCTTTAAATGATACACTGGACCAGATGGATTTCACAGATATCTACAGAACTTTACATCCAAACTCAACTGAATACACATTCTTCTCAAGTGCACATGGAACTTTCTCCAGAATAGACCACATACTGGGTCACAAATCGGGTCTGAACCGATACCAAAAGATCGGGATAGTCCCCTGTATATTCTCAGACCATAATGCCTTGAAATTAGAACTTAATCACAACAAGAAGTTTGGAAGGACCACAAACACGTGGAGGTTAAGGACCATCCTGCTAAAAGATGAAAAGGTCAACCAGGAAATTAAGGAAGAATTAAAAAGATTCATGGAAACTAATGAGAATGAAGATACAACCGTTCAAAATCTTTGGGATGCAGCAAAAGCAGTCCTGAGGGGGAAATACATCGCAATACAAGCATCCATTCAAAAACTGGAAAGATCTCAAATTCAAAAGCTCACCTTACACATAAAGGAACTAGAGAAAAAGCAACAAATGGACCCCACCCCCAGCAGAAGAAGAGAGTTAATTAAAATTCGAGCAGAACTCAATGATATCGAGACCAAAAGAACTGTGGAACAGATCAACAGAACCAGGAGTTGGTTCTTTGAAAGAATTAATAAGATAGATAAACCATTAGCCAACCTTATTAAAAAGAAGAGAGAGAAGACTCAAATTAATAAAATCATGAATGAGAAAGGAGAGATCACTACCAACACCAAGGAAATACAAACGATTTTAAAAACATATTATGAACAGCTGTACGCCAATAAATTAGGCAATCTAGAAGAAATGGACGCATTCCTGGAAAGCCACAAACTACCAAAACTGGAGCAGGAAGAAATAGAAAACCTGAACAGGCCAATAACCAGGGAGGAAATTGAAGCAGTCATCAAAAACCTCCCAAGACACAAGAGTCCAGGGCCAGATGGCTTCCCAGGGGAATTCTATCAAACGTTTAAAGAAGAAATCATACCTATTCTACTAAAGCTGTTTGGAAAGATAGAAAGAGATGGAGTACTTCCAAATTCGTTCTATGAGGCCAGCATCACCTTAATTCCAAAACCAGACAAAGACCCCACCAAAAAGGAGAATTACAGACCAATATCCCTGATGAACATGGATGCAAAAATTCTCAACAAGATACTAGCCAATAGGATCCAACAACACATTAAGAAAATTATTCACCATGACCAAGTAGGATTTATCCCTGGGACACAAGGCTGGTTCAACACTCGTAAAACCATCAATGTGATTCATCATATCAGCAAGAGAAAAACCAAGAACCATATGATCCTCTCATTAGATGCAGAGAAAGCATTTGACAAAATACAGCATCCATTCCTGATCAAAACCCTTCAGAGTGTTGGGATAGAGGGAACTTTCCTCGACATCTTAAAAGCCATCTACGAAAAGCCCACAGCAAATATCATTCTCAATGGTGAAGCACTGGGAGCCTTTCCCCTAAGATCAGGAACAAGACAGGGATGTCCACTCTCACCACTGCTGTTCAACATAGTTCTGGAAGTCCTCGCTTCAGCAATCAGACAACAAAAAGACATTAAAGGCATTCAAATTGGCAAAGAAGAAGTCAAACTCTCCCTCTTCGCCGATGACATGATACTCTACATAGAAAACCCAAAAGCCTCCACCCCAAGATTGCTAGAACTCATACAGCAATTTGGTAGCGTGGCAGGATACAAAATCAATGCCCAGAAATCAATGGCATTTCTATACACTAACAATGAGACTGAAGAAAGAGAAATTAAGGAGTCAATCCCATTTACAATTGCACCCAAAAGCATAAGATACCTAGGAATAAACCTAACCAAAGAGGTAAAGGATATATACCCTAAAAACTATAGAACACTTCTGAAAGAAATTGAGGAAGACACAAAGAGATGGAAAAATATTCCATGCTCATGGATTGGCAGAATTAATATTGTAAAAATGTCAATGTTACCCAGGGCAATTTACACGTTTAATGCAGTCCCTATCAAAATACCATGGACTTTCTTCAGAGAGTTAGAACAAATTATTTTAAGATTTGTGTGGAATCAGAAAAGACCCCGAATAGCCAGGGGAATTTTAAAAAAGAAAACCATAGCTGGGGGCATCACAATGCCAGATTTCAGGTTGTACTACAAAGCTGTGGTCATCAAGACAGTGTGGTACTGGCACAAAAACAGACACATAGATCAATGGAACAGAATAGAGAACCCAGAAGTGGACCCTGAAATGTACAGTCATCTAATATTCGATAAAGGAGGAAAGACTATCCATTGGAAGAAAGACAGTCTCTTCAATAAATGGTGCTGGGAAAATTGGACATCCACATGCAGAAGAATGAAACTGGACCACTCTCTTTCACCATACACAAAGATAAACTCAAAATGGATGAGAGATCTAAATGTGAGACAAGATTCCATTAAAATCTTAGAGGAGAACACAGGCAACACCCTTTTTGAACTTGGCCACAGTAATTTCTTGCAAGATACATCCACAAAGGCAAAAGAAACAAAAGCAAAAATGAACTATTGGGACTTCATCAAGATAAGAAGCTTTTGCACAGCAAAGGATACAGTCAACAAAACTAAAAGACAACCTACAGAATGGGAGAAGATATTTGCAAATGACCTATCAGATAAAGGGCTAGTTTCCAAAATCTATAAGGAACTTATTAAACTCAACACCAAAGAAACAAACAATCCAATCATGAAATGGGCAAAAGACATGAAGAGAAATCTCACAGAGGAAGACATGGACATGGCCAACACGCACATGAGAAAATGCTCTGCATCACTTGCCATCAGGGAAATACAAATCAAAACCACAATGAGATACCACCTCACACCAGTGAGAATGGGGAAAATTAACAAGGCAGGAAACAACAAATGTTGGAGAGGATGCGGAGAAAAGGGAACCCTCTTACACTGTTGGTGGGAATGTGAACTGGTGCAGCCACTCTGGAAAACTGTGTGGAGGTTCCTCAAAGAGTTAAAAATAGACCTGCCCTACGACCCAGCAATTGCACTGTTGGGGATTTACCCCAAAGATTCAGATGCAATGAAACGTCGGGACACCTGCACCCCGACGTTTCTATCAGCAATGTCCACAATAGCCAAACTGTGGAAGGAGCCTCGGTGTCCATCGAAAGATGAATGGATAAAGATGTGGTTTATGTATACAATGGAATATTACTCAGCAATTAGAAACGACAAATACCCACCATTTGCTTCTACGTGGATGGAACTGGAGGGTATTTTTTTTTTTTTTTTTTTTTGGAACTGGAGGGTATTATGCTGAGTGAAATAAGTCAATCGGAGAAGGACAAACAGTGTATGTTCTCATTCATTTGGGGAATATGAATAATAGTGAAAGGGAATATAAAGGAAGGGAAAAGAAATGTTGGGAAATATCAGGAAGGGAGACAGAACATAAAGACTCCTAACTCGGGGAAACGAACTAGGGGTGGTGGAAGGGGAGGAGGGCGGGTGTTGGAGGGGAATGGGTGACGGGCACTGAGGTGGACATTTGACGGGATGAGCACTGGGTGTTTTTCTGTATGTTGGTAAATTGAACACCAATAAAAATTAATAAAAAAAAAAAAGGAAAAAATATTTTGTTCTCACATTAGTTAGCCCCTGACAGGAACAGTTTTTAGTTAAAGAAATTTGAAAAAAAATAAATGCAGCTTAATCTGAATGGACTTCCTCACTAGAGAAAATGAAGTTGATTTCATTTGTGAAGGGATTTTTAAAGAATAAATACATGATGTAAAAAACATACACATGCAAACATGCACAGAGAATAGTCCCTGGGACACTTTGGATCTTCTGTCAATGCTGTTGTTACTAGTAAAATGGAAGGTGATGGGAGCTTGTTAATTGCCATGTGATAGGATCTCTAACAGTCCTTTGAACAAAATTCCATTTTTGAGAGATGTTTCTGTCAACCTTTAAGACAAAATAGTTATTTTATTAGCAAAATGAGTTTATTTGGGAATAGCAGAGGAATTGCAATTCGGGACAAGCAAACCATAGGCAAGAGACAAAGGGAGGGTCAGCTTTTATTAGACGTTAGAGATAAACCAACCCAGATTAATTGCCTGCTTTGAGAAATTCTTTGAACTCCAAGGCAGACCATTAGTATTAGAAAAAGATGGAGGGAATATTATGTGGTGATTAGAGACATTGAATGATCTTTTATTTCTTGTGAAGAGTACAGGCTTCACATTTCAATGTAACACCTATTTAGATTGAATTAAACGTAGAGTAACTAAAGTTATCACTTTCTAGGTTTGGTTTAGACATTCAAAATAATGGTTAGTGTTAAGATGAATCATTGCCTACTCAATTTCTGCCTAGGGAAAGAAGTTTTAACAGCTGAATGAAAATTGAATTTATAATGCCTAATTTGGTTTGGACAAATGTTTATTCAGATTTAAGGGAAGAATAAAGTTTTCTTTCCAGATAAATTCTTAGGAATGTTTTTAATTTTATTATATTTTTTCCTTTAATGGGAGAACTTGTGGGTGTGCTAAGCCAATGAAAATGAGTATCTGTAGTTTAGACATTGGTTTTTCCTGGTCTACTCTCCCTCTTGATGATAGTGATATAAAAATAAAACTTTCATTCTCTGGTACTTGTTCTTCATAATTGTTTCCTATTTTACCTGACTAAAGCTGTATACCCACACACACAAATATGCACGGTGAATACAAGTTGAACATGGTGGGTGCCCACTATGGCCAAGCATCATGCTCTGCACTGGGGATCCAAAGGTCAAAGGTCAGTAGGTTGAGACTGGCATGATAGGAGGGAGAAGCAGAAACTTCAGCCATGGTGTGATGGATACTTGTGAGAAGAGTGTCAGTAGGAGTCAGCAAATTTAGCAGTGATATTTGTGTGCCTGACTGGAATTTTAGATGGCAGACTTTCATTAATAGAATTTGAAATTTTATCTTTAGAATTTCCCATCATAGAAATCAGTAAGCTTCATAATTTGTAAAAGACTCTCTTTCTTCAATAATCATCCTTCTCAAAAAGATGTTCTTTTTATACACATGAGTGTTTCTGGTAATCACAAATTCTCAAATGATACTACAGATTCACTCTCTCAGACATGGGCTCTACGTTTTTCTTGTATTGATGATGTGCTTGACAGTTAAGCTTCTCTATAAAACTTTCCTTTTTGGTTATGGGATTAGCTATGTGGATAATGGTGGCTTTGTCAATAATATACCTTAGCCAAGCTCAGAAGATGATGTTAGGTAAATGAAGCTAGTTTCAAAAGGTTTTTTTTTTCTTTCCCTCTAGGTGTGTTAGAGTCAAAATTTGAAGATAGAGGTTTTGGAGAATAATAGTAATAATAGTTAACATTTGTTGAGAACTTACTGCATGCCAAACACGATTTCTATTGAATCAATATTTAACTATGCTATTTTATAGATGATTAAACTGAGGCACAGAGTGATCAAATGATGGGCTCATGGTTCTTTTAGTGTTGTGGAGGAAAAATTTTTCTTCTGCTCTCTTAGATACTTTGGCTGGTCTAGTTAAGTTGACATAATTAGATTAACAGGAAAAAAAAACAAATTTAATTTTGTACTTATGGAATACTCATAAAATATGTTGTTCAAGTGTAAGTCAGGCAGTTGAGGCTTATATCCCATCCTGAGGTGAGGAATGGGATAGGGGCTTGGGGCTTCAAAGGAAAAGAGGGTAATCCATAGACAATAAGAGCAGGTGTTTGGTAATTAGATATTTGCCCTGCATGCAAATAGGTCATTCAGATAAAAGTTATCTCTAGTAATAGTTCTCTTTCTGAGCCAGACCCCCTACCTAAGTTCTTTTAGGTAGTTAAGGGAGAGAGAAAGGTTTGATTGCCTTAAGCTCAAAATAATCTATATGCCCAAATGGCATATTTTGAGGTAATATCTTCTGCTTTCCTTCACAGCAAACCCAGCTGTCTGGCTCCAGAGCTCATGCTTTTAGCCACTATGCTGCATCCATTACTAGAATAATACTGAGTCCTGTATCCAGAGATAATTCATATATAGGCAATGCTGATATTTCATTCAAATCAGAACATGAGAACATGGACACTTTGTTTAAGGAAAATCAGGAATAAAATAATAGTACCACATGGGAGGGGATAAATGTACCTCAAGATCCATTACTCATTGCCCATCCCCATGCTAACTGCAGCTCCCGTATTTGGCCTAGGTAGGTGGTATTACTCAGTCCAGCTAGGAACACAGACCCTAAAATATAGTAACTGCCATAGATTAAATGCTTATTTCCTTCAAAATTTACATGTTGAAACCTAATCCCCAATGTGATGGCATTTGGGGGTGGGGCCTTTGGGAAGTTATGAGGGCCTTAGGGATTTGTGCCCTTATAAAAGTGGCCCCAGAGAGCTCCCTCATCCCTTGTGCCCTGTGCAGATATAGCTGGAAGATAGCTATCTATGAACTAGGAATCTGGCTGTCTTCAGACAATGAATCTGTGAGCGTCTGAGTCTGTGGTATTTTTGTTACAGCAGCCTAAGTGGAATACGACAGTGTTGCATCACTGAATTGCTTCCATAATGTTTAAGGAAGTCTTGGTGCAAAGGCCAGTGTATTACAATACAGCAAAAACAAACAAACAAACAAAAAATCCACAAAAAACCCACAAAGGAATATGGACCTTGGTTGTGGCTTAAGAAGGTGTAGGTTTTCGACCCTACTACAGACGTAGTTCCTAGTTCTTTTTTTTTTTTTAAAGATTTATTTATTTTTTCATGAGAGAGAGAGAGAGAGAGAGAGAGAGCGTGTGCATGAGCAGGGCAAAGGGAAAGGGAGAGGGAGAGAATCTCAAGTAGACTTCCCATTCAGTGTGGAGCCTGGTGCAGTGATCAGTTCCATGACCTCATGAGATCATGACCTGAGCTACAACCAAGAGTCAGATGTTTGACTGAGCCACCCAGGCACCCCTGTAGTTCCTACTTTTTAATCCTTGTCTATGTATTGTTTCAGAATATGAGATTTGGAACTAAACATACTTGGTTTGAATCTTAGGTGTTGACTAGCTATGTGATCTCAGGCAAGGCCAGTACCTTCTTTGAGAGTATTTCTATCTTAAAAGTTAGCACCCAGAGAATAGATTTGTTCTAAAGGTTAATTACTTGGCATATGTTAATTACTGATGGCAACAATTTCTCATATGGGCATTGTCTTCTATTATTCAGGAACTACATAGCTACTTTCTCACCCTGCCAGAAAAGGCACCCATTCTCCTCTCTGGGGTATTCTTTAATATTTGCTGAATACTTAAGTGTCTGATTTGGTTAGAAATATACAGTAAATGGTAAGCTTCAGATTGAAACAGAGGCTATCAGGAAAATAAGGGAACGTAAGGAACAGTGAGGGTAGGGTGGGGGATGATCAACCAGTGTCTCTCTGGAGGCAAAGTGTTTGTCAACATACCAGGAAGAGAAAGGACCAACCACCTAGAGAAGAGTGGTGGGGAGGATACTTATTAGAGGATAGGAACAGAAAATGAAATAACTGAGCATGGTGAGAGTGGGCAAAGGGCAGGAAACTGGGGAGCCTCTGTCACCTTCAGGATTACCCCAGCTGTTCACAGCAATGTGTTCTTGCCCCCATGGTCCTAATGCAGGAGAGCCAGCACTCCTGAGTATGACCATCCCTTGGTCCACCAACATGTATGTATCCTGGTGGGGAAGAGTAAATTATTTCCTTACAAACCTGTCCTTTTAAAGATATCCAAGTGCCCTCCAAAAGTGCTTTTCCTAATGCTATATTACTTTGCAGTATGGTAAAGATAAGATTTCCTTTTCTTTGAACTTGAAAAGAAGACACAACATAGTGAATGAGATGCCACATGAGCTATTAAAAATTACTAGAGTGTCCAAGCCCCTTATTCCTGTAGAGAAGCCAAATGAACTCAATCATATTATGATAGAGCTTTCCTGAAGGTGTAATTGAAACACTTAGGTGTAACGTGAGAGGACACGCATAGAAGTTTTATCTCATTTAAAAAAAACACTGTTAGACTTGCCAAAGAGATTTAAATGGCTCAAACTCAAAAAAAAATTCCTTGGTGTTATTACACTGGGTGCACAGATCAGCTCTGAGAGATTGTTTCTGCAGAGGGCTCGTGCGGCTCTAGAGAAGAAAACTATGGAGGAATTAAAGCAGAAATAGACTCTGAGAGTAACACAAGATACTTGAGGTCCAATATAAAATATTGGCTTGAAATCTTTATATTTTGATTCTTTTGAGGCATAGATATATTCCATGTCATCCTTGATTTGTATCCTTTAGGTATATGTTCATATCTGAAAACTTAAACCTTCAGATCTTTTTGCCCCAATCCGTGTTTGTATTCCTTTGACATATTTGACTCCCCCTCTGACACTTTTAGTTGTATGTTTGGGTAGGAAGGGGAAGTCCGTAAAGCAACACAGTTTATGTGTTTTAGTCAGGTATGGTGAGACAGGCAGACACAGAAATGATGTGAGAGGGAAGATGTTTGTGCTCACAGCTTTCAAGAAGCAAGAGATGGGGTGTGCCATGCAGGGCCACACAAGGAAACAGCGATGTCATTCTTGTGGCAGTCTGGTTGCTCTGTGTAGTGTCCCTGGAACAGGGTACTGGTTGAGGTCAGATTGGTCATATATCCAAGTGGGATAGTCCCCTAGAGAGCTGAATAAAAAGGGAAATAATCTTACCAAGTGTAAGGTTGGAGAAGGAGGTCAGCATATTAATAACAAATGAGCTATGGAACAGTACTCATAAAGAGCTTTCCAGGTTTAGGAGTTGTGTTGAAGTGGATGTTGGCTTTTTGGGTGAAATACTTGGCATTGATTCTGTCCTTAGACAATTGGACCCAAATCCATGAGAACTCAGCATCTATTTACACATGGAGCCAGGGCAAGATTTCATTTGCTCAGTAGAAAGACATAAGATGTCTTTCTTATGTAGTAAGTAGTAGTAAGATGTTCAGAAAAATAATTAAACACTCTGGCTACCTTCTCTTGTGGATCTTTCAGATCCACATTATAGGGTGCCACCCACCCTATAATGCTGAAATGGATAGTCATGCAGTAAATTTTGAAGAAAATTTAAGACCTCAGGTCAAAAAACAAGTCACAAGGATCAAGACTGAATACTTAACTAATTTAGGGTGCCATGTAGCTAAGAGCCTGTTGCTAGGACTCAGCAAATAATGGCATGAAGATGAGCAGGTATATGCATACTGGGCACAATAGAACAGCTCATGGCCAAACAAGGTGTGTAGGTCTTTTAAAAATATCTTCTCAAATAGGATATTGAGATCATGGATTTGTTGTGCTATAAGAGAAGATGACTCCATAGTGCACACAGGTATACCTCTATACTGGAAAGCATGTTAGGAGCATCTGATGTGGATTTGTGGTCACATTCCTCTACTTCATGCCAATGGAATGTTGTTCAGTGGTATATTTTGTGTGCCTAACCACCTCCCCCATAGTCAGGTTTTGGACTGAATATTGTCACTGTTCCATATTGTGTATATGAAAGGTATGAGGATTCAGTATTGGTAGAATTTTTCAAAGATTGGTGTAGGATTTTGAAAGGGCATGACTGAATTGGTACCCTACTCTTTTAAAATTCTTCTTCATCTGACATCTATTCTATATGGTTTTTTTTTTAAAGTTGTAGTTAAAGGAAATCTCTTGTTAATTAAGTGTAAATTTTATTTTCCTGTGCTTTAAAAAATATTTGCTATTCAGACTGTCACTTTGTGATATGATGAGAAAGGCCACGTGTAATTTATAACCCCCTTGTTAGTAAGTGCATGCTCAGAAATTCAGCTGTTCTCATTACTTCTAAAATCTTTGCTTTGGTCGGCAGCCATGAGGCCCTCTGAAGCTATTAACTTTGGCCTATGTTCTTAGAATCACACTGTGATTGAGGACTGATGGTTAGTTATTAAAACCACTTCTTTGTCTTCCCATGTGGGGTAATATCCTGATGGTAGTCACTTCACCGAGAATAGTGTGTGTCAGTTTTAGGATGATCAGATTGATTGTGTCTGAGACTGTCTTGTTTCAGGCCTTGGTCTCAAGCTTGCAGCCAATAAGACTTGTTTTCTTTAGTTTAGCAGGATTTCTCTCTCTCCCTCTCTTTTTTTTCAGTTTCTTTTGTTAAAGCCAAAATATTGATTTACATTTCCTCATAAGACCATTGTTTTCCAGCACATAACGTTAATGTCTGGAGTTAGTTATAAAGTCAGAATAGTAAAACCACCTTGCACTGTACAGCTGGTAATGCCAAAGACCCCCTCTCACATCTGATTGTACCTCAGGCTTCTTAAAATACAACCTACTATGAATTTTTTACCTTTTTAGTTCATTCTCTGCTCTTTATATTTCTTACTTTCAGTATATCTAACCTAGAGATACTTTATCTGCAATATATGCTTTTCTGGCTCTTAGCTCCTCAGGTCTGGTGAACCTTGTTCATGATGAGAGCTTGTCCATCTGTATCCCAATGGAAGCCAGCCAGCCAGCTTCCATTGTTCTTGTTCTACACATCTTATTTTATATGACATATACTACATAAAACTCTTATTTTTCTTTCTCTTTTCCTATACAGGTATTCTTTCTTGCCCTAGAATTATAAAATTAGCCATACCTTCCTAAGGCCTGTGACATAGAAAGGGAAAACAATAGTCTTTATTATTTTTTAAAGATTTTATTTATTTATTTGACACAGAGAGAAATAGAGCTGTAGAGGGAGAGGGAGAGGGAGAAGCAGATTCCTCACTGAGCAAGGAAGGAGCCTGATATGAGACTTGATCCCAGGACCTCGGGACCATGACCTGAGTCAAAGACAGATGCTTAACTGACTGAGCCACCCAGGCACCCTCATAAAAGTAGTCTGTGCTTACAAGTGTAGAAAGGTCAAGTGGCTTTTCCTGGCTGGAGATGGGCTTAGAAACCAGCTTTCCATACTCCCTGAATGGGACTTTTCCTCCTTTATTATTCAGAGGAAACTAGATCTAACAAATAAATGCTTGATGACTTTTCAAAATAAAGGACAATGGCTTTTAGTTTTTTTTAAACTCTAATTCTGTGCTTATCATAGATAATACCTAATTATGACGTCCAGAGCTTTTCCTGCTTTCATCACTGAAAGCTGGTTATTTTCTAGCTCAGTGCTCATTTGAGGGGATCAGACATACTATTTTCACCCCTGATTTCATTGTATGGACATAGGCATATGATTTTTGTCATTCCCCAAACCCAAACCACTAATATTTCTACTCTTTGTTAATCTAATCATTATATTGAACAGTCTCAGTTCAATTCCAAACCTCAGTCCATCCTGACTCTCTTATTGGGCATGGACTGGGGACATGTGCCACCTGGCCAACCTGCCATTTATAAAACCAAGAGGCTACGAAATGTCTCAGACTTTGGCTTACCTCAGAAAATGGCATTAAGATGGATACCACCCGCCAGTTTTGTTCCAGGTGTGTAAAAATACTTGGAGGTGGGAATGGTTGTGAGATGCAGCTCTGGCCAATAAGACATGGACTGAGGGTGCCCAGGGATGTTCTACTTCTCCATAGAGGTGCAGAGTCTTCTGTGTGGAACACAGATATGAATCTGAAGGGGGAGTAGCTATTTTGTGACAATAGGGTGGCAAAATGTGAGAGGACACCCAGGACGTTGACATTTGTGGAACTGCTGCACCCCTACTGGATTGCTTACCTCTGAAATTTCTGTTCTGAGAGGAACTCCCTCCCCCCAGGTGACTTAGGTGGCTTTGGATGAATCTTTGCTATAAGGAGAATTCAGTTTCTAATTAAGAATATTTTTTATTCCAACCAAAATATCTGTTCCTTTTCTAAGAATTCACATGCATTTATGGTTTGCCTTTTAAAAAACTTTTTTTTGGCAGTTTTTCTTCCATTTTCCTTCATTTTCAATACAAAGAATTTTCTTAGTAATGGTATATAATGTGGCTTACATTTGAAAATTTGCAAGATTGAGAAATTGGCCATATTATTGTATAAATACTGTGGATCGGTCTTAGATTGACTTTTTGTTTTATGACCATGACCATGTGACTATTTTGCCATTTGCTCATAATAACTTCCATTCTCCAAAATATATTCTATTTATCAAAACATTACTACTAAGTGGAATTATTAATCATGCAAAAAAATTCTAGAGAAATGCAGGTGTATTTCCTTAAATGATGACTTAAAAGATCAAGGAACCAAATCCCCACCTGGGAATTTGTACTACAGCACAATGCATATGTTTGTATGACTTGAAAAAAATCATAAAAGGCACTTAAGATGGAATCACTTTCTCTGTATTATTTCACCCAAGTGATCATGTTCAAATCTGCAGTAACCATTTTTTAAAAATAGATTGGGAGGGGCACCTAAGTGGCTCATTTAGTTAAGTGTCTGCCTTTGGCTCAGGTCATGATCTCAGGGTCCTGGGATCAAGCCCCACATCTGGCTTCCTGCTCTGCAGAGAGTCTGCTTCTCCTTCTACCTCTCCCTCAGTGATCTCTCTCACTCTAGCTCTCTCTCAAATAAATAAATAAAATATTTTTTAAAACTTAAAAAATAAAACAGGAAAACTAATGCTCTTCCTTTTGCATCTTTCCTAATGCATTTCTATTTGTGGTGTTAATTTCCCAAGGACAGCAAGACAATTTTGGGAAAGAAGAATATCAAGGAGGAGTTACCTTAGCAAATATTGGAACATATACAAAACTACTGTGAATCAAAATGGTATTGGTTTGGAACCGATAAATATATCTGGAGAACTAAATACATGCCAGTGTATTACAAAGTGATATTTCCATTAGGTGGAATAAATAATTGTGCTGGTGTCATTTATTAAATAATATGCCCATCTATAGGGATAAAGACAAAATTGAGCTCCTTGCTGTATCATATGTAAAAATAAATTCTGATTACAAAAAGATTGACATTAAAAGAATTTAATTTCTTTTCTTTTTTCTTTCTTTCTTTCTTGAAGAATTTCCCAATACTAAACCAAGATGCTATAAATTTTGGGGGAACATTTGCATTGTCCAGTACCTCTTCATATGTTAGAGATTCCTTTAAAAAACTCACCATATAAATGAGTGGTCTGGAAATCTATTTTATATAAATTAGACTTAATTTATACCAAGAATTATTTCAAATGGACACTGAAAATATCACCAGGCTGATAGGAAAATTGGCAAAGTCTCTGAGGAGATGATAGTGGAGCAAAGCCCCATGGCCCACAATGTATGAAAATATGTTCAACTTTTTTATAATCGAGGAAGTGCATGTAATTCTAACAATGATATGTTATTTGACAGAAGACCGATGCTGTAAAATTGACTGTTGTTACCTATTATTGGCAGGGATACGAAGATAAAGAATATTACTATATATTGCCGGTAGAAATATGAACTTTTAAAATGCTTTTGGGAGATAATTTGCCATCTATTGAAATTAAAAATTTATGATTCTCTTGGAACAGAAAAGGCACATTAGGAGCAACTTAGGAAATCTGAAGTGTGGGCTTTGGTTAATAATTTTAAGAAGTACATGATCCTTAGATTCTTGATCTCTCTTAAGGTAACCTATCTCCTAGCAGTAAACTCACCAGCAATCATGGGTATGCAAACATGGCTATTTACCATGACAGTTTTAGGGCATGAAAGTCAAGAAATAAAGTAAATGCTCATCATAGAATGATTAAGTAAATCAAAGAATATTTTATAGTCATTAAAAATGAATTAGAGCAGGGGTGCCTGTTGGCTAGTCGGTTAAGTGTCTGACTCTTGGTTTCAGCTCCAGTTGTGGTCTTAGGGTTATGGGATCAAGTCCTGTGTCTGGCTCTGTGTTCCACAGAGTTAGCTCGGGATTTTCCCTCCCCCTGCTCAGGAGCTCTCTTTCTCTAAAATAAATAAATAAATCTTAAAAAATAGAATTAGAGTTGTACCTTTGACTTTCAGGGATTTTGCCATTTTGAGAAAAGCAAAATTCAGAAAATGGTATATTGTTCCATTTTTGTGGAACATGGGCAACTGTACATGTGTGGCTATGTGTCCATGTCTGTATAGGATTTTACAAACTTGGAGAAAATTATGAAAGGGCATATAGGTTGTTATTTAAGTAACCAAGTGTAGATTGCTTATGTATTTGTATTGGATTATGTATATATCCTCAGAGGCAGATTTACTTAAGCTAATGGAGTTTAAGCTTCAGGACATCTGCTCATTCCCAGGCCTGGGGAGGGAGCTTACCACATGTTTACATGGCCAGTGACTTTTGTATAAGACATGGATTTGGGGGCACCTGGGTAGCTTAGTCGGTTAAACGTCTGCCTTCAGCTGAGGTCATGAGCTCAATGTCTTGGGATCAAGCCCCACATCAGGGTCCCTGCTCAGTGGGGAACCTCTTCTCCCACTCCTTCTGCTGCTCCCCCCGCACAATTGTGGTTACTCACTTGCTTTCTCTCTCCAATAAATAAATAAAATCTTAAAAAAAAGAAATAGATTTGAACTCTGATCAGGTAAGACCACTATCTCTTTTTATTTGGACATCACCCTTTATGACACTTCTTTTGTTAGATGGCATTGGAGTGGCATTGTAGGGATCTGGGTAAGGAAAAGTAGGAAATAACATTTTGTGTGGGTTTAGAGATACATTTATGTGGTGTGCAGTCACTTTTGTGAATGAATTATCAACTGTCCCAGCATAGGAGAAGTATCAGAAGTGTTCCTACTGCCACCACCTCACCTGGGGTTGTGGGAGGACAGTGTAAAGTTAGAAGTATCAAATTACACAAAAGTGTGTGGGTCATATTGCAGGAACAGTGTTTGAAATGTACAGGGCCAGAAGCTGGTCTGTATATATGGCTTCCAGATTTTAAATTTAATTCGCAAAATAAGTTTGATAGAAGTTTCTTTGAATTTGACAACAATCATACACATTTTGCGATATTACTATTATTCATGAATAGTGAATAGAAAGAAACATTATCAAAAGATCAGTGAAAAATAACTTCTAAGCCATAGAGGAAAGAATGAATTATCTTTCTACAAAAACTATTTCAAAATTGTCCTGTAAGGAATTATCTGAGCCAAAAGAAATAAAAGAAATACAAGCAAAAAGTATTATAGAATGCCAGACAGATAATAAAAGTACTGTGTTTTCTGGACGTTGCAATATAGTATATTTCAGGTTTTATGAATTATGTTGTGATTTTCCACTCATTCTAAATATTCTTTTTTTTTTTTTTTTAATTTATGAGAGAGAGAGCGAGAGAGAGACAGAGACAGAGATACAGGCAGAGGGAGAAGCAGATTCCATGCAGGGAGCCTAACATGGGACTCGATCCCAGGTCTCCAGGATCACACCCTGGGCTGAAGGCGGCACTAAACTGCTGAGCCACCCGGGCTGCCCTCCCTCATTCTAAATATTCTACTTGTTTTTTGTCATTCCGTATTTTTCTTAAAGTGAGATCCCTAAATTGTATACATATTGTATACAGATTACAACCAGGCCTCCCAAAGTCTGGATCTAACTGTGGATATATAATGAGTAAACTAATGAAAAGATGAAAAACGTTTCAGGATTACTTAGGAATAACTACAGTGCATTGTGTGTGTGTGTGTGTGTTTTAAGATTTATTTATTTTTTTGAGTAGGGAGCAGGGGCAGAGGGAGAGAATCTCCAGCAGGCTCGGGGCTGGATTCCATGACCCTGAGATCAATAGCCTGAGCCAAAACCCAGAGCCAGCTGCTCAACCCGCTGGGCTACCCAGGCGCCCCTATATATGTTGTATTTTTATATTACATGTCCACAATTATACGAGGACCAATTTTTTAAAAAATTTTTTAAAATTTATTTATGATAGTCACAGAGAGAGAGAGAGAGAGAGAGAGAGAGAGAGAGAGAGAGAGGCAGAGACACAGGCAGAGGGAGAAGCAGGCTCCATGCACTGGGAGCCCGATGTGGGACTTGATCCCAGGTCTCCAGGATCGCGCCCTGGGCCAAAGGCAGGCGCCAAACCGCTGGGCCACCCAGGGATCCCAAGGACCAATTATTAAGAATGAAATACAGCTTTAATATTCTTCCTTAATCATTGCTTCTCTGACGGTTTGCCTTGGAAAATTGCCAAGGGACTTGATTTTTCTCTGGCCCCGAGGTGCAGCTCCAGTGGTTTTCATTGCAAAAAACATTGCTATGAGGCCTGGCCAGCAGGGGGCACCATGCTGCCAGTCTAGGTGTGCTGTGAGCTCTGCCTGCCAGGCCCATTGAAGTGTTTAAGAGAATAAATATTTGATGGGACCCTCCAGAGCTCTGTGTGCTTGTGTAAGAGGAGAAGAAATGGCTTTCTCTTCCCGCCCCTGCTCCTGCTTTCTCTCTCTTTCTCATGCACACACACTGAGTGTTGAAGCACATGTATTACAGATCGTGCATTGGGTAGACATGATCAGGGAAAAGCTTGCTGGAGAAGATGACCCCTTGGGCTGTTGGCTTAGAAGTGGTTAGAAGTGTGTGGTTTGATGAAAAGAGGAAAGAAAGATGTTGTAGGAATTTGGCAGGGGACTAAAGGAGGCAGGAGAGCTTAAAAAGCGAATAGTCTTCACCATAAAGTGATTCCTATTTAATGTGGGGAGGAACTTTACTCTCATTTTTCTGGTGGGCTGAGTTGCAGGGTAAAGACTTGTGTGCTGAAAGCCAGACTGCTCTTTCCAAAGGAACAACTGTGTAGAAAGGTTATACTCTGAGTGTCACACTGATGTTTGTTTCTTGTTAGATCCAAGTAGGATGGATTAGAATTTCCTGCCTTATCGTAGGGCCTTGCTATGGCTGGCAGAAGAAAATGACCGTAGGGATTAATATCAGATATGGGTGGTTACTACAACATTTGTGGCAGGAAGCACTGTAAAAATAAATTGAGGCTTATGCCTAATTTCATGTTCTAAATAAACAGCTCCTTATGTGTGCCATTCCTGAAATTAGCTAAAAACAAAAGAACTAATGGTCGCTTGGCAGTTACATCTAGATGCTACTAATTTTTATTTAAAATATTTAGTTGTTAGTAAAGCAATACATGTAAGTTGTTAAAGGTTGAAATAGTGTGAAAGAGCTGTAGCCTCCCTCCCCATTGCTGCCATTCTGGTTCTGTTCTGCCAAAAGCAACCACTTGGAACTCATTCTGTTTTTAATTCTTTTATGGTTTCCACCATATTTCTAAATGAGGTTTAGAAATGAATTCTAAAGGTGAAGATTTAACTTCTGGGCTTTGGTGCCAAGTAGTGACATGGTATATCGTGTTTGTTTCTTTCCTGGTAGAATGTGCTTTTTCTGCTTCATTTTTCTAATAGAACACTTTTTCACATATCCTTGTTTCTCCTCTCAGATCACTGTCTATTATATAATCTCTATCTCTATATATATATGAAAAGAAGCTCTCAAAAGAGTGTGTCAGTTCTACTTTTTTTCCCCTGGAGACATCCTTCCCAGGTAAAGTGGCTATTGTGTGGATGTGTTGCAAAGCTATCATGCTAGAACTGTCTTATTCTTTTGTTGAGTTGAATTCCTGTTTTTTTGGATACCATGTGAGAGTGTGTTTTATTTATTGATTAATCTCTAGTATTGTTGAAACCCATCTTGCAGTAAGCAGTTTCCTAAGAAAGCTTACATGAAAATTAAATTTAAGGATCTGATAGTTTGGCTAGGTATAGAAATATACTGTTTGTTAAGTTCAACATGATATTTTCCCCCTTTATAAAGAAGTTCTTTTTACAATCTTGTGTTTTTTTAAAGAAATATTTGGTATTCTGTAATTTCAGATCTTGGTATAAGTCTGTTGTTTTATGTTCTTGGGGAAACTTTTCAGTCAGAAAAAAAATCTGAGGAGTTTTCTTGTATGTTTTTAAAAAATGTTTTCTTTCTCTGACTTTTGTAGAGCTCTTAATGGTTGGATATTGACTTTCATATCAATATTATTAGGTCTTCATTTTTCATCTTGTTTTTTTTTGTTCTACTTTTTTGGGGAGGTTTATTTTATTTTTTATTTTATTTTTCACTTCTATGGTTGGATTATCTGAGGCTATCACACTTCTAACTCCTAATAGCTCTTTTATTCTTTTATATTTTAAAAATAGCATCTCATCCTGGTTTTGTATGAATGTAGTAACCCCTGATAACTCTGAAGATGTGAGCATTTTAGGAAATGTTATTTTTAAAGTTTGATGCATTGTGTTTCCTCTTCTTTTTTCCCTGTTTTCATTTTTGAATCTCTTTTTCATTATGAGAACTTTCTGCACTTATCTGATAGTTTTCCACAGAGCATAGAAGACCAAAGGGAGCTCTCTGAGCATGGGTCAGATAGCAAGTTCGACTTTAGGTGAAGGACTTTGAATGTCAGTATGGGGAGGATTTTTTTCCTGTCTTCCTGTGAGGTTTCAGCATTTGCCCAGGGCATGATTTTTGGCTCTCTGGCCACGAGTGTAGAAAGTTTGGCCATGTGAAGTTTCTGTGCAGCCAGAAGAAGGGGGGCTTATGAGAGAAGAACAGTGCTGCTTTTCTTATGCCTTTGCTTTTAGCCCTTCATAGTTTATCTCCTGAATTTTCCCCAGATTCTTAACCTTGATTTCCTGGCTTGGCTCACCTTGTATTCCCTCCTGGCCTCCATTCTTTATCGATTGTTGGTGTTTCCACCTCCTGAGCCACCTCTGTTTTGTAGGCGAATGCCTCTCTCTTCCTGTCCACAGGCCCCTCTGACACACCGGGGTATGCCTACCTCTGCCCTGCCTGCTAAGTGATGACGATTGCTTATTTTATGTATATGCCACGGAATGCCCAGGTATTTGGTCAAATATTATTCTGGGGGTTTCTGTGAAGATGATTTTGGATTATATTAACATTTGAATCATAGAGTAAAGCAGTGTGGGTCGGCTTCATCTAGTCAGTTGAAGACCTACATAAGAAAAAAAGGCTAAGTGAGAGGGAACCTGCCCTCACAGCCTTTGAACTGGGACAGTGTCCTTTCTCCTGACTTTGGTCTGGAACTACACTACCGGGTCTCCAGCTCGCTGACTGCGGATCTTGGGACTTGTCAAAATCTATAATTGTTTGAACAATTTATAATCTTACTGTCTCTTTACATATACATTCTGTTAGTTCTGGTTCTCTGGAGAATCCTGACAATTGCAGAGATGCTCTTACTTGTACTGAATTACTCTGGATTAAAAAATGGATTGACTTATCTCTTCAGAATGGCATTGTCTTTCTGTTCTGAATTTAGACTCTATTCTTCTCTCAGCCTTTCCCCAAGTGAGGAAGTGGGAGTCCCCTCTGGAGATTTCCTCTCACTGCAGGTCCTGTTCAGAGGGTGTCTTAGGGGCATGTGCTCAACTATCTTGCCAAAAGCAGAACGGTAACTATTTTAGGGGGGAAAATCTCCTTTGCTGATGATTCCATTCCTTGTTTATAAAACCGTGATTGTATATTTTTATATTACTTTCTACTAATTTATAGTCCCTGAGTGGATGAAGAAGATAAATGTGTGTGTCCATCTTACAATTGTGGGTCCGAAGCCAGGTACTTTTTAGGTTGGGCCTCTATTGCTATTAGAGCCCCATGCATAAAGTCTTATCTTCCTCATGTCTCTATGTGAAATTCCAAGTAGACAACTACATGTCTCTATACGAAATCTTTCACTTTATGTTCACTTTATGAAAATTTAAGCTATATGCTTAGTTCCTCATGCATATGGGAACGGGCAGAAAACCTAGCAGAAAAACTTGAATTTTAAAAATTTGTGTTGGTGAGGATGTGGAGAAAGGGGAACTGTCTTGCACTGTTGGTGGGAATGAAAGCCAGTGCAGCCACTCTGGAAAACTGTGGAGGTTCCTCAGTAAGTTAAAGATAGAGTTACCCTATGACCCAGCAATTGCACTACTACTACTCTAAAGATACAGATGTAGTGAAATGATGGGACACCTGCACCCCAATGTTCATAGCAGCAATGTCCACAATAGCCAAACTGTGGAAGGAGTCCTTTGGCAGATGAATGGATAAAGATGTAATATATATATTACATATATATATATTATATTACATATATATTACTATATATATATTATATATAATGGAATATTACTCAGCCATCAGAAAGAATAAATACCCACCATTTGCTTCGACATGGATAGAACTGGAGGATATTATGCTGAATGAAGTAAGTCAATCAGAGAAGGACAATCATCATATGGTCTCACTTATACATGGAATATAAGAAATAGTGAAAAGGACCATAAGGGAAGGGGGGACTGAGTGGGGAAAAATTAAGAGGAAGACAAACCATGAGAGATTCCTAACTCTGGGAAACAAAGAGTTGCAGAAGGGGAGGAGGGGGGGAAGATGGGGTGACTGGGTGATGGGCACTAAGGAGGACACTTGATGGGAAGAGCACTAGGTGTTACACTATATGTTGGCAAATTGAATTTAAGTAAAATTTATTTAAAAAAGAATAAAAACTGGTAAAAAATAAATTAAAAACTTGGGGGTGCCTGGGTGGCTCAGTCAGTTAAATGTTTGCTTTAGCTCAGGTCATGATCTCAGGATCCTCAGATTGAGCCTCACATTTGGGCTCCCTGCTCAGTGGGGAGTCTGCTTCTCCCTCTCCCTCTGACTTTCCTTACCATTTGTGCTCCCTGTCTCAAATAAATAAAATCTTTTAAAAATTAAATTAAACATTTGAATAAAGCTTGGCAATTACATGTGATTATAAAAATGACACTGCTTATCTTGGGTTTTGATATCTATAAACTCCTTGGACTCTATATAGCACACGGGACTCACAGATTTTGCTTTATATCCAGACCTGAATGGAATTTCTGTGCATTTAACAGTAGAGAACTCTGTACCTCCTGCTAGTTTCCCAGTTTGTCTGCTTTGGCTAGCCTCCCATGTAGATCTGGTTCATCAGTGGAGTTCATCATCAGGCTCTGCCTGCTTGGGAAGTGAGGTTTTTTTTGACTAGTTTCAACCTCTGCTTGCAACCAGCTGTATAAGAGCAGCAGCCACTGTGGAGCATGAGCAGGATGTAGGCACTTCTACTTTGATGTCTCTATTTCAGAGTCCTGTCACACTTTGTTTGACTTGTAGTCTGTTAGCCTCCAGGACAGCCTTAAACTTTCCTTTTGATTGGGTTTACTTCCTGTGTACGGAATGAATATATTATATAGATTTTGACCTGTTTTGCTTCTTCTGGGGGCAGTAGCAGGATTGGGCTTCATTTGTGACTCTTTTTTTTTTTTTTTAAATATATGTATTTATTTATTTAATATAAGGAGAGAGAGAATCTTTTTTTTAATTTTTATTTATTTATGATAGTCACACAGAGAAAGAGAGAGAGAGAGAGAGAGAGGCAGAGACATAGGCAGAGGGAGAAGCAGGCTCCATGCACTGGGAGCCCGATGTGGGATTCGATCCCGGGTCTCCAGGATCGCGCCCTGGGCCAAAGGCAGGCGCTAAACCGCTGCGCCACCCAGGGATCCCCCATTTGTGACTCTTATACCTGTTTGCCTTTAGCCCAGGCATTTTCATAATATTGTTTCTTTTTATTGAAGATAGAATCTCATCGAAAATGGTCCTTTTTGCTTATTTTGAATGAGAGTCTCACAACTCATTTTCATTTGATTTTATATCCTTGAATTCACAAGTTTTCTTAATAAAGCAATTGAACAAAATCTGCTTTTCAGTGGTGCCATATTTAAAGATAGTAGCTATAAAAGTCCAATGTCTTGCATTTTGGAACTTCTTATCTAAGAGTTATGCATGATGGAAGATTTCCCTGGCAGCATGCCTTGCACTCAAAATGTTATTGTATCTTTATTCTCTTATTCCTTGTCTGCATTTTTTTTAATGATTTCATTTATTTATTCATGAGAGACAGAGAGAGACAGGCAGAAACATAGGCAGAGGGAGAAGCAGGCTCCCCACAGGGAGCCTGGTGCAGGACTTGATCCCGGATCTTGGGAACACGACCTGAGCTGAAGGCAGGTGCACAATCGATGAGCCACCCAGGTGTCCCTCTGTCCTCATTTCCATGAAAGTATTGAAATAAATGCTTGATGTCCAGGGTATTTATTGAATAATACATTATCTGTAATAGAACAGATTGGAAAATATGATAGGAACAGGACACTCACTATTTAGTAGGAATTATAGAGAATCTTTAATTGATGCAGTTATGTTCACAGGTGTATTTATAAGTTGATTGATTAGAACTCAGCTTGTTTTTTCTCATTGGATGTGTATTATAAAGAATATGCTAAAAAAGTCTGTGTAAGCTATAATAAAATGCTATAAAGAAGTATATTACTAATAGCACTGGTCTGGTCCAATTATTACATTCTGGGAATAGGCTATTAGATAAGGCAGTATTTTTCACCAGCTATAGACTAAGAAGTAGGAAAAGTGTTGAAAATAGAAGTATCATTGTTTTCAAATGAGCTTCTTAATCTTTATTTGCAACTGGTTAAATTGCAGTAGTTCAGGCAAACAAAGTGAAAATTTCTAGCGAAGTGGTCGTATCCCTTTTTATCAGCAGGAATTTCTATATTGGAGAGGATTTCCAGAATATAATTTGGGAGTCCATGCTAGATAGACAGGGAGGGCCACAGGCTTTGCTGTCCATTGGCACGTCCTCCTGGGTGACTCCCAGGTGTTCACTGATGTCCATTGTCAGCAGGCGTGGCTGGGGCTCTGCTGGCCTTTGCATTTAGTGTCTCACTCACTCTTGCTCTTTGCTGTGAATTAGTTTAATACACTAAGTGATAAATGTATGAAGCTGTTTATGCAGACATGACCAACCTTCTTAGGACGCTGTGTTTTCTTGTCTTCTGCTGCAATAACCCAGAACTCCTTGCTGAGTGAATACTTTGAGAGGAGAAAGGTGGATGGCATCTTACGGGGCCTGAGTGGAATGGAAATTTCCAGAATATGATCATGGAGGACTGGCTTAGCTCATAGTCCGCCTTCCATGGAGAGTTATTTAAAAGAGCCCTTGATGGGATCCCTGGGTGGCGCAGAGGTTTGGCGCCTGCCTTTGGCCCAGGGCGCGATCCTGGAGACCCGGGATCGAATCCCACGTCGGGCTCCCCGTGCATGGAGCCTGCTTCTCCCTCTGCCTATGTCTCTGCTTCTCTCTCTCTCACTGTGTGCCTATCATAAATAAATAAAATTAAAAAAAAAAAAAAAAAAGAGCCCTTGATTCTTTCAGTCAGTATTGAACACTTACTGTGCATTGGGCATGCAAGAAAAGTATTTGCTTGTGTAATGTAGGAGAATAAAAACAATGCTTGCTTTTTGGCTATATGTATACGTCAGGTGGATTTTCCGCTTACATTTCAAAGATGATGTTAAGCTAGTTTAAGTTCTAGGTTACGGGAGGTTTGTTTTAGGGGGAGGTTACACTTTGAGCAGTTACTGAATTTTAGGTTTGCCTTTGGAGAACACTTGTCAACTTCAGTTTTTCTCACTGCAAGAAAGTCCAGCACAAGCATCATGTCTGGGTTCTTGCTTTGTGCTGCATCCTGGAGATCAGACTTCCACATTGTTTCGTGATTTGTAGCAGGCGGAGCCCCAGACCCACATTTTTGCCAGTCCCTATTTTCTACATAGATTGTTTCCCATATTCACCAGATCTTTAGAGTATCCAAGAGGAGCATGCCTACCATACATATAACTGAGTTCCACCCCTGCTGAGCCAAGTTCCCCAGAGGAGAGAGTTTACTGGTTGCTGCTGTTGTCAGGTTTTGTCTTCTTAGAATCTGGAGGCTTCTTGTTCCTGAGAAGAAATGGCCAGCATGTGACCATGCTGGTCTCTTCATACTTCTCCACATAGCTCCATCCACATTGTCCCTTTCCTGTCCCTCCCACAGAAGGAACAACTCAAGCTCTCCCACTGCGCACTTTACGGTTCTCTTACTCTGTGATGCTCTTCCCCTGTGTCCCCACATGGAGGTTCCTGATGATTCACCTCCTTCACTTCTTAGCACACCCATCACCTTCTCAGTGGAACATTCCCTGATCATGCCATTGAGAATTGTGCTCCTTCCCCCAGCCCCATACCCCCACCCCTGGACCCCTCTGTATCTTCCTTCTCTGATTGATTTTCTTCCACACTATTTATCACATCTATCCTCTAGTATATTTTTTCCAAACCTATTTTTCCTCTAGAATGTAATTCCCTTGAGGATATATATTTTTGACTGGTTGGTTCTCTGCAGTGTCTGGCACAGTGCCTAGTACATAGATGAGGCTCAGTAAATATCTGTTGAAGGCAGGATGGGTGGATTTTGACAAACCCCTGGCCATTCCTCATGTCACTCAATTTCAGGAAACACTGGTCTAACATGTTTAGAGGGAACCTGAGTGAACCACAGGAAATGCTTGTTTTCTCCTGGTCATTTGTTCCCCTTTCCCAGGCTCTAAGATGTGCTAAATACCAAGGACTGCTTGCACCCAGAGCCTGTCCAGAGCCTGTTGTTAACAGCCATGCCGGCAGGCTTGCTGACATATGTGGTTTGAGTGGGAATCTTTTGAGGGTGACTCATTTTCTGTGAATATTTCTTTCCCCTGATACAGTGGATGGTAAATGGCTCTTATCCTTTTATGTCTTAATAGTGTTCAGCTGGATTGACTTCAAATAGGAGATTTGGACAGATTTACCTGTTCAAGGATGGTCAGAGTGTGGACCTTGGGCCAGCAGCATTGGCTTCACTTGGAACTTTTTAGAAATCTAATAAAAATCTCAGGCCCACTCAGAATGGGCCTGAATATACATTTAATGGCTAATTTCATATGCAACTTGACTGGTCATGGTGCCTGGATGTTGGTCAAACATTATTGTAGATGTTTCTGGGAAGGTGTTTTTGAATGAGATTAACATTTAAATTGGTAGACCTTGAATGCAGCAGGTGACCCTCTGATGTGGGCGGACCTCATCCAGTCAGTTGAAAAGCCTGAATAGAACAAAGTCTGACCATCCTAGACAAGAAGGAATTCTGTCATCAGGCAGCTTTGCTGACATATGAAAGGCAACACTAGATCTTCCCATGGGTCTCCAGTCTGCCAGCCCACCCTGAAGATTTTATACTTGTCAGGCCTCCATAATAGTGTAAACCAACTCCTTAAAATCTCTCTCTCTCTCTCTCTCTCTCTCTCTCTCTCTCTCTGTATACATTCTTGTTGGTCCTGTTTATCTGAAGAACTCTAATAAATTTTAACAAGATCCCCAGGTGACTTGTATGCATCTTTAAGTTTGAGAAGCACTATCCTAAACTCTTCTGGTAGAATGATGGGTGCTGCCTTTAGCTGATTGTAGTTTTGTGTGTTTTAAACAGGACACATCAGGTTGTATATCAAGATTATTATTTTACTATACAGTAGCCATCTCTTGGATGAATGCCAGTTTCTCTAAATTATTGATGATGCTCATTCTATTTCAGTTTGAAAATATTTTAGACTCATTTTTCTATTTCAACTAGAATAAAAGTTAGTATGCTTTCCTTCCCCATCTTTGGTTTTCTCACATAAATGGGATCTCTTTCTACTCCAAACCTTTAATTTTATGGCATTTCAGAGACATGTGGGTCCCATTAAACACACTTAAGCACACTTAGTACTTTACTCAAGTGAGAAATGTTTGCACATAGATGGGGTCATGTGCCAACTGTATGTGTGCATGTCTGTTTTGTACAGATGGAATGTAGGGTTCAAATATTATAGTCAAACTGCCATATAAAATGCTTTCTAGTCTTAGAGTGTGTGAATTTTCATGTTTTCTTTATGATAAATGTTGTTTGCTTTATTTCAATGGTCAGTACACCATAAAGGAATGCATAGAACTTTGTACCATGAGCTTATTATGTACATGAATTTGATATATTTTCCCTACACTTTAATAAGCTTGATTTGAGCCAGTTTCTTCTGTCTGGCAAAATTTTACAGTGTTGGGACGCCTGGAGGGCTCAGTGGTTGAGCATCTACCTTCAGGTCAGGTCATGATCCTGGGGTCCTGGGATTGAGTCCCTCATTGGGCTCCCTACAGGAAGCCTGCTTCTCCCTCTGCCTGTGTCTCTGCCTTTCCCTCTGTGTGTCTCTCATGAATAAATAAATAAAATCTTTAAAAAATTTTTTATAGTGACATCTTATACCCCAAAGGCTTTCTAAGTGATTTGGGGCTCCATGCAAGCACATTTTCTAGCTAGTTAGTGATATCCTTTCAAGTGTCAGAATCTTTAAGTTTAAACTGTCTTAACAGTGGTTTTAATATATTTTTTAATATATATATTTAATACCTTAAGCAAAAGAAGACCCTTTGCTCTTCTATTTTGGTGCTTCTAATTTGTTGTGTATTTGAAACCTGCTAGGTAATCTTGCTACCATCTATTTCAGTTAAGGCTTGGCTCAGAATCACGTCCTCAGAAGGCAAGCTAGGAGTCAAGCAGGTATTTTTATGGATAAATCTTTGAGCAGCCAAAAGACGAATGGTTTGTTTTGCCCCTTCAGATTCTCAGTTTATGCCTTTGGATTATTTCATTGTTCATTGATTATCTGCTGTGTGGTGGGAACATACAAAGTCGAAGTAAGCATTCTTAATGTTCCCAGAATCTATTCTGGGGATAGATAAATAAAATACAAAACAAAGCAGAGACCAGTTAATGTCTGGTCGTAAACACCACCCTGTGGACTTAGAGGAAGAAGAGTCTTTGTGATTTTATCAAACTTAATGGAAGATATGTTTGAATGGGAGAGTAAAATGGGAAGGGCAGTTTAGTTATGGAGAGACCATGTAGATGAGAGAGGATGTCCCCAAGCAAAAATGTGAACATCTATAATTCAACATAAGCTCTATCAAGATTCTAACAGCATTTTTTTACAGAGGTAGAAAAAACACTGCTAAAATTATGTGGAACCACTAAAGACCCCAAATAGCTAAAGAAATTCTGAGAAAGAAGAACAAAGTGGGAGGTATTACACTTCCTGATTTCAAATACTATAAAGCCATAGTCATCACAACAGTATGGTATTGGCATAAAAAAAAAAAAAACAGACAAATAGGCCAACAAAACAGAATCAAGAGCCCAGAAATAAACCCAAGCTTATATGGTCCCCTGATACTTGGAGAGGGAGCCAAGAATCCTCAAGGGAGAAAGACAGTCTCTTCAATAAATGGTGCTGGGATAATTGGATTTTCACGTGTAAAAGCATGAAACTGGATCCTTATTTTACACCATTTACAAAAATTAATTTGAAGTAGATTAAAGACTAAGAGGACTCAAAGCCATGAGACTCTTAGGAAAAAACATAGGAACAAAGCTCCTTGAATGGGTTTTGGTGATGATTTTTTGGATGTGACATCTAAAGCATGAGCAACAAAATAAAAAGTGGGACTACATACAACTAGAAAGCTTCTGCCCAGCAAAAGAAACCATCAATAAAATGAAAAGAAAACCTTTGGAATGGGAAAAAGTATCTGCAAACCATATATCTGATAGAGAGCTAATATGTAATATATATAAAGAACTCATACAGCTCAATGGCAAAAACAACAATGTATTTAAAAAATGGGCAAAGTACTTGCATAGACATTTGTCCAAAGAAGATATATGAAAAGTCAAGAGGCAAATGAAAAGATGCCCAGCATCATTAGTCATTAGAGAAATACAAATTAAAACTGTAGGATCTATCACATCACACCAGTTGAGGTAGTCATCATCAAAAAGATAAGAGATAACAAATGCTGGCATTGATGTAGAGAAAAGGGAACCCTGTGGGACTGTAAACTGGTACAGCCACTATGGGAAACAGTAAGCAGTTTCCTCAAAAAATTACATAGAACTACCCTATGATTTAGCGGTTCAATTTTTGGGAATATATTCAAAGGAAATGAAAACGCAAACTTAAAAAGATATCTCCACCACCACATTCATAGCAGTATTGTTTACAATAGCCAAGACATGGAAACGGCCTAAGTGTCCATTGATGGATTGGAGAGGTTGTAATATATTCATGAAGTGGAATAATACTCAGCCATAGAAGATGAGGGAATCCTATCATTTTCAACATGGGCAGACCTTGAAGACATACTAAGGAAATCAGAATGGAAAGACCTGTCTCACACATGGAATCTAAAGAAACAAAACAAAACAAACCCAAACTCGTAGAAAAAGATAAGACTTATGATTCCCAGAAGTGGAAGGTGGGGTGGGGGGTGGGAAGGTGATACAAAGTACAGCTTTGAGTTGTAAGATAAATACGTACAAGGAATGTAATATACAATATGATGCAGTAGCTGCCCCTACTGTATGATATATATGAAAGTTAAATTTCCCCCCTCCTTTTTTTTGTACCCATGTGAGAAGGTGGATATTAGCTGAACCTGCTGTGGTAATCATTTCACAGTTATGTAAATCAGATCATCCTGCTGTACACCTGAAATTATGCAGCGATGTATGTCAATTATTTCTCAATAAGACTGGAAGAAAATTCCAAACAAGCATGAGCAAAGGGTGTGATAGGAATAGAGTTTATTCGGGTGTGGATGAACAAAAAAACGCCCCTGATAGGTATCTGGAGGGTCACATTGACCTGTTATACATATGCCTGAGACCCAGGGTATCCTTTATGGAGTTGACTTGCTATATTGAATCAGTGGCTTTATATTAAGAATTGTTTTTTAAAATTTTTATTTATTTATGATAGTCACACACACACACACAGAGAGAGAGAGAGGCAGAGACATAGGCAGCGAGAGAAGCAGGCTCCATGCAGGGAGCCCGATGTGGGACTCGATCCCCGGTCTCCAGGATCACGCCCTGGGGCAAAGGCAGGCGCTAAACCACTGCGCCACCCAGGGTTCCCTATATTAAGAATTGTTACGCATCACAAACCCTAGAATAATTCTACTTGCTTGTGTGAATCACTCAATTGGTGTTTCTATCTCACTCTGTTTCAGTGTTCGTGTCTTTTGCTATATTTGGAATGTGTACCTCTTTCTGTTTTGGGATTCTTGAAGCATATCTTCCTTTAACAAATATTCTTTTTTTAAAAAGATTTATTTATTTATTTATTTATTTATTTATTTATTTATTTATTTATTTATTTATTTTAGCGAGATAAAGAGAGCAGGTACAGGGGGAGGGGCAGAGGGAGAAGGAGAGAGAAAAAAATCTCAATTAGGCTCCTGCTGATCACAAAGCCCCACATGGGGCTTGATCTCACAACCCATGAGATCATGATCGAGCCAAAAGAAGAGTTGGACGCTCAACCGACTGAGCCACCCAGGCACCCTAACAAATATTCTTGATATGCGTACTGTAGCTCCTGGAAGGTGGGTAAATCTCTCTGCTTATACTGTGTGAATAGTAAATATATCTAAGTTTGAAAACTTAGAAGATTTTCTTGTCAGGTGTATCCTTTTACTAAATCTTTGAGGGACAGGGCCAGCATAGCAATTTTCTTGTCATGATTCTGAAATATTTTATTCTTAAAACCACTTGTAAAACTCTTGAAACTTTTCATTTTCTTTTAAGAATTTACATCTGTAGCTGATAGTAGTATTTTTCTTTATACTTCTAGTACGGCCAAGTACAGTGTGTTGACGTTTCTACCTCGATTCTTGTATGAGCAGATTAGAAGAGCTGCTAATGCCTTCTTCCTCTTCATTGCCTTATTACAGGTAATGTTTTTAAAGAAGTTATTTAAAATTCATAAGGTTAATTACATGCAAAATGAGATTTTGCTAAAAGGTCACTTAACTGAAAAAGCGTCATAATACTTAAATGTAATTTGTCCCCTCATCCAAACATCGTTTTCATGCACAGACATGATCTCTGCATAAAGGCTGACTTCTTTAGATCTTGCCATAAGGATAATTGCAGTTACTAAAAGAGGCATTGAAAAATTACCATATGGTCATAATTTTAACCCCTTTTCAGTTCTAAACAGATATACAATGTTAGATAAAAATTTTAAGATATGTAAAATGTGTAGCTAGTTTTTAAAAAGAAGATAATTACTTTGGTATAACAGAAATGTAACAGAATTTCCAAAAAGTGAGTGGTGTCATATATTTTTTTGTAGGGAGGATTTTGATTGAAAAATTTTAATTTGTCAACTTCCCTCTTTTGGTCTCTTGTCTTACAGCAAATTCCAGATGTATCTCCAACAGGAAGATATACCACCCTGGTGCCATTGATCATTATTTTAACAATTGCAGGCATCAAAGAGATTGTGGAAGATTTTGTAAGTTTTTGCTTTCATATAATAAAAACATTGTATTGAACATAACTTGTAACTTATTTGTTGCTTTGGTTTTTTTCATTGAAGTTAAGAAATTGGTCAATAGCTTAACTGACTTCTCAAGGCTCATGATGGCATTTTAGGGGAAGGGACATGTACACACAGTGTCTTAAATACTTAGTATTTCAGTAGTTCAGACTGTGTTTTCAAATGTTAGCTCTGTGAACCCTCTTTGGTTTTTATTACTGATGTTCCTTATATCCTTCTTTACAGCTTGCTAATTTGGGTAGCAAAAGGATGGTATTGCTGCCTAGTATCACAGCATTGGGCTGGCTGTGCCTGAGGTTATTTTATGAGTCCTGTCTCCCCTCAGACTTATCTTGGTGTATCTTCAGGTTCATTGGCTACAACCATATTCACGCTTTCTTCCCTTTTTCCTATCTGTGGTCTTGTCTGCACGGTCTTTCTCTTCTTCCCTACCCCTCCCTCCTTCCACCCTTTCTCTCTCCCTCTTTCTCTCTCTCTCTCCCTCCCCCACCCCTGTGTCTCTCTTTCTTACGCACACACATACACTCACACACATATGTACATTTTTCTGGGAATAGGTGAATAAATGGAATGCAATTCAAAGGTACTTTACGTCCAAAATTCTTTACCAATAAAATGAATTCAGTTGTTGTTGGGTTTATTATCCTGAATAATTCTTTTAGTCTCATCTTAAACAAATAAGGAGTGAAAAGTTTCATACTTCAGAGTGCTTGTTCCTTTTTGGAGCCAAAATGTCATGGTTGACACTAGTGTAGACTGCATCCATGTTTGCTACATTTGTTTGTGGATTAGTGAGGCTGCTGGGTCACAGACCTCTAAGCTGAGTCTTGCAGCCTTACCATTGCTGCTAGTCCGTTTCCTTGAGTCCTGTTTCTTTCCTGATCTGTTGTTGCTATTTCAATTATTCATTTGGGACTTTTGAATCTAAGAACTTTTTTTTTTTTTCATAACAGAAGCGGCATAAGGCAGACAATGCAGTGAACAAAAAGAAAACGATAGGTAAGACACCAGGCTGAATCACTTTTTCTGCTAGAAAACTTAAGGCATTCTAAATAAGTAGCTAATGATATTGAGGTAAGTTGAGGGAAATGATCTATAAAATATTTTAAAGAAATAGCAAAAATTACAAACCAGTCCAACAAAATGTGAGTCCTGGCTTTGAAGCTTTGGATGGAATTTGTGTCTTTTAGAAGTTTGGAAAAGGTGGAATTTTCAGGCCTATTTTAGGTCTATAAAAAGTCCATGCATTAACATCCTTGGTTTATAATTGCTCCTTACCTCTATTTTTTATTGTATTGATTTTTAGGTCTGTGTTGTATGTATGTATTTAATCTTTTAACAATAGGGTGATATTTTTCTTCTGGGATAAATATAGCTAGATTTAACTTATATGCATATACCTATATTTATGTGTATGCATTAATGTATATATGGTACATGGCTTGGGGCTCCATTTTGGGGACTGCTGTGGTATGCCTTTATGTCTCAAGATATGGTATGTTGGAATTAATACGTGGAATTTTGAAAGGAGCCTTTAGATTTTGGAAAGCTGATTTATTTTGATTGTCACCAATATTAACTGGTACATTGTTTTTTCTTTTTCAGTGTTAAGAAATGGTATGTGGCATACCATTATGTGGAAAGAGGTAAAAATTAATTTTAAAGATCTGCAGAAAGTACAGGTTTGGGTACTTGTAATTAATTGCTAGTATTGACTGCAGTAGATAAAGCTCGAGTTAAGACATTGGTCATCCCTAATGTAAATTTTACATTGTGGAGTTTCCCATGAGATTTAGGTAGAACCACTGCATGTTGACTTGGTTTCCCTGCTTCTTCTGGAAAGTGCTTACTGTTTCCGTTCACAGTTGTGAAATTTGTTGCTCCTTGATGGATATTTCTGAAATATCAAAGCATTCTCTAGTTTCCAATTCCAGTCCAAGAAATCTTTTCCCTGGTCTTCTCTTAGACTAATCTAAATCAAGTTTTTAAAAGATTTTCTAACTTTGGAGAACCTCACTTTATTTTTTAATTTAGATTTTATTCGTTTATTCATGAGAGAGACACACACAGAGAAAGAGGGGCAGAGACACAGGCAGAGGGAGAACCAGGCTCCATGCAGGGAGCCCGATGAGGGACTTGATCCTGGATCTCTAGGATCAGGCCCTGGGCTGAAGGCGGCGCTAATACCACTGAGCCACCCAGGCTGCCCAGAACCTTACTTCTAATGTTTTTGGTGGGAAGAGTTTTGGGTTTAGGATTACTGTGAAATGTAAGCAAGGGTGAAATAGGCTTGGAAACCATCCTGTGTGGAACCTGAAATTGGTTGTCATGACCAGCTGTCACTGCTCTTTACAGTAGTGAGAAGGGTTTGCCTCCACGTCCCTGGAAACATGAGGTTTGGAGGGCTTGGGGATGGATGAGGGTTTTTTTGTTTTGTTTTATTTGAGGTTTTTTTTTTTTGGTTGTTTATAGTGATGAGTAGAAAAGGTGGAAGAAATATGCTTGTGACATCTGGGTGTCTTGTATCTGATAAAGTTAGCTTTTTAAGTGAGCCTCTGTTTTACCTGGACTTTCTTAATGGTCACAAGGATTTTTGGAGAGTGACTCTAATGACTTCAGTATTTGAAGCTGATTAACGTGATTTTGAAAAAAATTACTTTTTGAAGCCTCACTTAACAATAGTTTCTCTTGCTAACCATTTAATAAGCAGCAATTAAAAATGCTTCTATGGTCTTTTACTCTGCAAAATGCCTGTGATGCAGTAACTACAGCCCTTGGTTTAGTTTTTGTTTTAAGAGAATTATGAAGTCTCTTTATAGTGTTTCATGATAACACCTTAACCTTGATAGCAGTCTTAAAGTCCTATAAGGCAAATACTTATTGACCTTCCTCTTATTTGGAAGTCTCTGGTTCCTGGTCAGGTGGTTGGAAATTCTTGACCTCACAGAAGTTAGAAATGCTCCCAGTGCTATGAGGGTTCAAGGATTCCCACTGCATTTAGGAATGGCCTCTGTTTCTCTAAGTTCTTCCTGCCACCCTCATGCCCAGAAAGGTACGAACAGTGGTAAGAGTAAAGAATGATTTAGATTTGGGATGTTTGCACTCTTTGAAACAGTAGAAAATGGAGTGATAATCTCTGAATTCTGGGTTGAGGAGTCGATGGCCTCACAGACTCCTAAGGCTCATTACCACTTCCCACACACATTTGAAGTTAAAAAAAATCCCAAACTCAATACCTGTTATATGCTTTGTCATGTATATTTTTATTTCAACTAAAATGCTTTTGTTCATTTAAATAGAACTGTTAGTATGTCCTAGAGATGGTGTTAAGTACTGGGGATGCAGTAAAGCATAACTAAATCACGGCCCCTGCCCTTCAGAAGCTGCCTACCGTGGTTCTCAGCCTTCGCTGGGCATCCCATCTGCTTGACTAGCCGGTCTAACAATGAATGCTATGTGGGCTGATTTTGGGAGTTCCATTGGGCCCTAAAATTTGCATTTGTAACAAGTTCCCAGGTGAAGCCGATGTTGCTGGTCCAGGGATTACACCCCTAAACCACTGATGCAGTGGGAGTGGCAGGCGGCTGGAGAGAATGCAGTGCAGGTGCTGAGCATTGTGTAGGGGCATGCTTCAGGTGCTTCTGGAACATATGGGAAGGACGACCAGCCAAGACCCATCAGTTCAGATGAGCAAAGGCTTCCCTTGTGTGATGTTCTGGTGTTCTTTTGAAGGATGAATGAGGGATAACTATCTAAAGGGAAATGCTATTCAAAACAGAGGGAAGTGGGTGAAAGTCTGAAGTGTTTGGGAAGGAAAGCCAGGCACATCTGCAGGGTGGCTTGAAACAAGGATGAGAATATGGGAGAAGACAGGCGATGAGAGATATCAAACACCAGAGATGTCAGGCAAGGTGGACCTGGCTATCTTTAAGCTTCCTAAAGTGATACAGCTCTAATCTGAAATGCTAAAGCTTGAGTTGGCAATCCCCTGGGCTATAGCGGGATAGTTAGTGAATGCTGGGAGGCAGTTCTTTAGTGCAGCTCGATAGCTTTGCTTGACTTTGAGAAGACCTTTGAGCTTATTTTTCAAAATGAAGAAGCTTGAGAAATCCTCTGAGGCTAGAGTGGATTCAGGGATCTAGAAGGGGCTCCTTCTCACCTTTAAGAATTCTCACTCGAGAAAGTTCACACACTCAAGGGACAGCCATGCCCAAGAACGCCAAATAGAAAATCATTTTCAAAAATGTTTCCAGCTAAGTAGTTTTTTATGCACATGAAACTTCTTAGTACTTTGTTACTGGGATATGAATATTTCTTTATTCAAATAACTAAGATGGGAGAAAGCCATAATTTCCGTTGTCCTCCCACTGAATTAGCAAAAAATCCACTGCTCTTTTTCTTTGGAAAACATGACCAATTTTCCTTTCTAGTTTTTAATTAACTGCTTCTTCTGATTTTTTCTATGTAATTAAACTATTCACATAAAATATTTCTACATTTAAAAACATTTTCAATTTTCCTAAGCATTCCTTGCTTTTGTACTGGTGGTTGTTAAGATAGCTCTGTAGCTTCTATTCCCTGATATTCTCTTTATTGTAGAATATGGAATATACTTATGTACCTTCTTTTTGCCTTTAAATTGATACTAACTTCAAATGTACAGTGGATCTAGAATTTAACACCCTCCCCTTCTAATATCAAGCCTAATTCCTGACTTCCCTACATACATGCTTTGATAAACGATTCAAAGCACTAGCAGGAGATCTTTTTAGTAAACCTTCCTTTTTCCTAATAAAAAGTTAAATATAGGCACCTGCCAGGCCCATTCTCCTAACTTACAAGATCCAGTAGTCTTTCATAGATATTACTTTCATAAGTATTTCATAAGTATTCTGTTTGAAATTCTTGATTTCTGAGAGAATAGTAATTTGTGTTAGAATAAGAAGCAAGGCCTAGATGCCCATTTTGAGTTTTGAACTTACTCATGTGTGGTGAGAACAGCCTTTATTCTTGTGCTGAGAATCATGGCCTCTCTTTCACACTCCTAGTGTCCATTTGGTTACACTCCTGCTGGTAGAGACTAGCAGTTAGCACATGCCTGTTTCATTCCCGGTGCTTGCATATGCTTCCTTTATCACTGCACCAGGCCTACGGGTAAGTATTGATATTTCTCCATTTTATAAGTGAGGACGCTGGAGCTCAGGGAGGTGAAGGGCTTGCCAAGATCCTAAGGCTAGTGTGTCTGTGAAGCTTGGATTTGAACCTAAGCCTGCCTGACTTGAAAGCTCATATTCTACATAACTGGGTGCTTCTGTGATGTCATTTAAAGCATTTACAAACCCTTGACCACAGTGTTCATGTTCAGCAGGTTAAGGCTTTTTTTTTTTTTAAGCACCTATGCTGTTTCCCTAGGTGGTCTCTGACTTTGGCTGTGACTCTTTTTCTAGGCAAGTTCTTGATGCTGTACAAATCTTCTCTGTTTTAAGAGGCGTATTTCCAGGGGACCTCTTAAATGCACTGTTGGATGAATTTAGTATTGCTGTATAATCGACCACTGGCTAGTTGCTTGGTTTTGAATCTTGGGCCTAACACTCATTGGCTGTGTGACCTTGATCAAATTCTTTCTCTTTGAGTCTCAGTCTCCCCATTTGTAAAATGGAGAGAATATACGTGTTAACTCAGTTGATCCTTGCAATCACTGCATGAAATATGTGATGTCAACCTTTTTTTATATATAGATGAGAAAACTGATACACACAGAGTTTACATAACTTGCTCTGGGTTACACAGGACTAGCAAAGAGTCCAGCCGGGGTACTTGAGCCCAGCATTCAAGCTGGCTCTGGAGCTGTGCACTTAACCACTCTCCCCTACTGTGGACAGCTGTAGGATTGTTCCAGAGTTCCAGAGTGGAATTTGCAAGTGGGTGGAATAACTGTAACAAAATGAAACCTTAATAGTTGTTCTGATTCTCCTCTTTTCTTGCTCTCCTTTTCTGTTTTTTTGGTTTGTTTTGTTTTGTTTTGTTTTGTTTTCTTTTCTTTTCTTTTTCATTCAGTGTCATAGCGGAAAGGCAGTGTTACTATTTGTACTGAAATATTTTCCTTCTGTTCTTGTCAAGGAAAATATTTTGGGCTTCTGTCTTAAGCTTCATGACATAATTATATAGAAATTTTTTCTTCAAATATTTAGCCCCCTTAATCACTGTGCATTCTTGTTTTTCATGCTCCTCTGTTCTTGTCCCTGGTTTTCTAGGTGGCCGTGGGAGACATTGTGAAGGTCATCAATGGGCAGTACCTCCCAGCAGACATGGCCCTGCTTTCCTCCAGGTCAGGTGTGCGAGTGGGCACAGTGTTTGAAATAAATGTGAAGAACAGTTAAGCATTAGATGGTGACTACAGGAATCACAACCATCTCTTTTCTTTCCAATCCCCAGGCACCAGTTTTCTCTCTCTGGAGGGTTCTTCTGTTACTTGTCATTTGCCTTTTTGTTCCCACCTTTCTTTCTCCCATTCATTCCCTTGTGCTTTGGTAGAACACTTAGATTTATTGATTTATTTTAGTCTCATAAGGCTTCTAGGCTATTCTTCATTCATGTGATGCTCCAGAGCAGTGGAGTGAGTCCATCAGTAACACGAGATTGCATGCAGCTTTTCTGAGGCTTGAGAACCAGTCTCCTGGTGGGTCCAGCTAGGAGACTTCCCATGGAGCCAGGGACTCCTTTACTAACTGCTCAGAGATCCGGGCCATGTTTGCAGGCTAGACATGACCTGCAGTTGGTGTTCTCCCTTCATTCGTCCACTCTGTGTCCCCCTTTATGCCCAAGGGCTATTGCTATGTTCTCCAGGTAATTTTGTGCTGGAAAGGTATCACCAATCACTAAGTGACATGAATAATGGACCGTGCAGTCCTTGACTTTTCCTTGGCTTGATATATAAAAGTATATATCAAAGAGGGTATGCTACAATTAGGACATGAATAAACTTCTTTTTATGAGTTCAAAATTAAATTTTATGCTAAGACTAAAACTTCTGTGTTTATATGCTGCTGGGAATCCTAGATACTCATACTGTTGGCATTTTCTTTGAATGCAGACAGTGTTTTTTTCATTGGATTTGATTTTACATTTTTTTATGCCTTAGCATGAATTTTCTGCTCGACATAAAAGGTTTAAAAATAGGATCCCAGAAGGAAAAGCACCATATACATACAGCAGGACTCATATTTATCCCTATTGATTGGTAACAACAGAAATAGTGAAATGTGGATCACTTGACAGTTTGGTGTATGAGTTTTCACTGTAACCCTCAGAAAACCTAGTTCTAATATGAGTTTGCTTGAGTGGATAGGGTGTTTTCAGGATGCTTATTAGTGTTTGAGTCTGTACATTGTGCTAAGCACTCCGCTGAGTACATCATCCCATCTAATCTTCCTCCAAACCCTTGCCATCCCTACTTTATGCATGAGAAAATAGAGATTAAACAACTTCCAAGTCCATACAGCCTATGAAGGTAGCAGTAGGGGATTTTTAACTTAGCCAGTGGGTTGCAGACTCCATTCTCTTAACCACTAACTCTGCATCTAACCTCGATGATTGGAGGTAGCAATATACAGTATCTGCCATTATTATTGCTTTTCTTTAAAAAAAAAGATTTTGTTTATTTATTTGAGAGAGAAAGAAAGCATGAGCAGGGGAAGTGGCAGAGGGAGAGAGAGAAGCAGACTCCTCGCTGAGCAGAGAGCCTGACAACAAGGCTCTATCCCAGGACCCTGAGATCATGACCTGAGCCGAAGGCAGACACTTAACCAACTGAGCCACCCAGGCACCCCTGCCATGCTTATTGTTATTCTTCGAGTGTTCTGTCCTTAAATTAGGCGTTTTGATTAAAAAGTTACCTGTTGACATAGTAGAAGGTGCCAGGAAGACAAAGCCTGCCAAACCTGTGTCTTCATTCCTGAACTCTGGCTGTAATGTTTTTCAAAGGATGTGTTTGTACCAGCTGTGTCTAGGGTAGCTCTTTTGGTCAGGAGCAGGCCAAGTCTCAGATTCTAAGGGTCACTCAAACACAGTAGTGGGGTCTGAGTTGGCACATACTGTGTTTCCCTTAACCCACCAGTCCTCTTCTCATTCTTTTTCAGTTATTTCTGCTACCTAAATTCAAGTAGCCATTATATGGGGGCCATAAAGGTGGATCATGGGGCAAACAACTTTGTGTTGGTGTTGAACCTCAGAGACGAGTGTCTTTCTGGTCACTTACTACAAAGGTTGTTGAAGGCCAGTCAGCAGATACAATTTCCATGGTAGAGACTTTGTGAGCTATGAATTTGTGGAGAAGACATTACTAAATTTTGACTTTTTAAATTTCTCTCTCCATAGTGAACCTCAGGCAATGTGTTATGTTGAAACAGCTAATCTAGATGGGGAGACGAACCTTAAAATACGTCAGGTAAAGTAATCTTTTATGACTTGTGTTGTTATGGAGGTCCAAACTGTGAATTTGGTCTGCTGTACTAGTTAGTCTTTTTCTAGAGAAAAATGGTCTGTTAGAGTTATGCCTTAACCGTAATGGAACCCATGGGAAGCATGTGCCTTTAGTATGAAGGGAACCCCTTGAGAGGGACAGCAGAGTTAGAAAAAGTGAGCTTCACTCATGTATGGATTACAAAGGGTATCTTGCCTTAATTTATGTCTTAGATCTGTGTCTGTTAGTACAGGGGGAAAGAGATCCCATCATCTAGGTTGAGCCATGTGGTGAAAAGGCATCAGCTATATGGAGAGATGCTCTAGACAAGCTCTGGACACCTTACTTTACATTGTTGTTGTAACTGAGACTTTAATTCTAGAGAGTAATGTATTAGACACAAAATTTCTATATAGAAGTACAGCCTTAAAGCTGTTCTTACTATATATTTTAATTCTAGAATGAAAAATGTTCTTTACTATAATATGAATTTTAAGCATTTGGCATTTAAATTTTCTGTTATATAAAGTTGAATTTGATAGTTCTGTCCACCTGTCTTTCTTTTCTACCTTAGATACTTGATTTAGGTAGATTTTGTTTGTTTGTTTAAAGAATTGCTAAGTATTAGAAATAATACTGGTACGAATAAATACTATATTAAAAGAATGCTTTATTCTGTTTTTATGAATGTTTTTGCGTTTGTATTAAAGTAGAGCTAATAGAGTGCTCTGTGTAAGGTGCTTGAGTATGTGGTTCCTTGAACATGGATGTTCCCAACATAGTGGGAAAATCTTTGCACTTCATTAAATTCTTTGTAAACTTTTGCATTAGGTGCTGTGGCAAAGGCTGCCTGGAAGTCTATATTGAGGGTCTGGGAGCTTGATTTGTTAGCTTTCCCAGTTACTCCTGTTTTAGATGATACATTATTTCCTTTGGATTAGCAATGGGGATGCTGAATGTTGTCTAACCCTGGAAGATTGTATTCAGTTTCCTCTTTTGGTTTAATGTTTTAGGGTTTAAGTCACACTGCTGACATGCAAACAAGGGAAGTATTGATGAAGTTATCTGGAACTATAGAATGTGAGGGACCCAACCGCCACCTCTATGACTTCACTGGAAACCTGCATGTTGATGGGAAAAGGTAACACTTTAGTTTCTCTTCGATTTATGTATTTATTTATTTATTTAGTTAGTTAGTTAACTAAGTTCTTAGATGGGACCAGGAATTACTGGAACCTAGGTAAAATATCAGTTTGTTTTTTTGATTTCATAATATTTTAAAACCGTGAAATTTCTTGGTTTAGCTTAGATATGAGAGACTGAGCTTTTCCTGAAGCACAATTTCCATCATTATAAACCTTATTTCCCTTAAATTTAAGGAAAAGACTGATTTTTGTCAATAAAAACAGCCTGGGTCTGTAATGAGATTATTGGCACTGACTGTTTTTCTGTGTGTATTTACCTACCAGGAAGGAGAGGTGGTTTGGGCTGCATAAAACTTTCTAGAAAAGCAGAAGAGAAGCATGTCAGGTCTATAAGAGCTAATCTGTTTATTAGAGAAATATATATTTTTTTCCTTTGGCTAGCATTCTTCTAAGAGCATCTGTTTTTATTGAGTGGAAGGAACAGCAATTTCTCTTCCTTTGGAATATTCACTGCCCTGTGGTCTCTATTCTGTTGTCTTCGTCCTCTTGGCATTTGTTTGATTGTTGGAGAGTCATTTTTGTCATTATGTTGGGGTGCAGTTTCTTCCTTCTGCCTGTCTTTAATCTGTATGCTCCTTACCGATTCTTCCCACCTTTATATTTTGAACAGACTCAAAGGGAAGGACCTGACTGTGGGGATCAACCCAAAATAACTATGGCAGTTGTGACTGCTTTCTTGGTTTTCACTTAGCATGTAGAGCCATTTTGAATTTCTAAATTATCACTCAGCCCTTTATTTAACCATTAAGTCATCCTTGACAAATTTGATATTCTAGCTTTATAGTCTAAAAACTAAACTGAGTTTTCTAAATGAATAAGCTTCTGGTTATTTTAGCAATTTCTTTTTTGGGTGTGGAGTTCTATAACTGGGTTATAAAAGAATACAAATCCCTCTAACATTTTCTAAGAAAACAATATATGATAATAATATATACATATATTTTTTTCTTGTAGTGATGAATTGATAGGATAAAATATTTTTGTGGGTCTTTTTTTTTTTTTTTTTTGGTAGATGAAGGCAGTGGTAACCTTTATTGCTCCTGTGTCTCAGTGAAACAGTTCAAATTTGACTAAAAGAAATGTTCGAATTAATTGGTTAATTGTGGGTTTATGTTTAAGGGGGAAAGCTCATGCTCATTTATCAAACTATCATTAAATATAAATGTTGTTTCTTATTTTTAGCCCTGTTCCCCTTGGGCCTGACCAGATCTTATTAAGAGGTACACAGCTTAGAAATACTCAGTGGGTCTTTGGCATAGTTGTTTATACTGGACACGACACCAAACTCATGCAGGTAAAACATTTCTATGCTGAAAACAATGCTGATTTCAGTCTTTATTTTTTTTCTTTCCATTTTTATGGAGTAGAGTGTGCAAATACAGATACTGCATTTAGGGAGTTCAAGTTTGTCTGTGAACCTAAATTCTGATGCTGGGGTAGTTTTTCCTGGATTTCCATTATTGTATCAGATGTTTGTTACCTCTTGCTTGAAATATCAATGGTCTTAATTTTCCAGATTTAGGGGGACAATCAGTTCTAGCTTATCCTCTGGACTTAAGTGGGGATTCATTCTAACTTCTTTATTTCTCTGCTTCTCTTCCTCACCCCACAGGTTAGGATTTTATAGTACATTGTTCTTTTAATTGAATCATCGGAAATTTAAAATCAGTTATTTTTGAACTAATGTTTATTCTTCATACACACAAAAAATTAAGTTAAAATGATTTTGCTCTTTCTCCCTGTTAATGATTTTTAAATGATTTGTGAATTTATAGCAGCCCTCATTTGTATTATGATATATTTTGCCAGACAACTTTTGAAATTCTGTATAAATCAGTGTCCCAATGTGTCATTTCTTATATTTCTTTGGTATCTTTTGGATCTTATTTTGCGAATGGTTGCTATTCATGAGAATCAGCTTTTGAGCTTGTCTGCTCTCTTTTTTTTTTTTTTTTAATCAATTCCAAAGCATGTGTTTGACTGTGTTGAACCAAATCTTGAAGTAGGCTGTGTGGATACAGTAGTGAAAGGCTCAGCTCTCAACTTCTGGGAGCCACGCAGACTAAGAAATTACCATGTAGAATGATTACTGCAGTATGTGTCATGACAAAGTGCTGTAGATGTTTACAGAAGGGCCAAACAACCCAGGGTTGGGGCTGTTAGTTGACTAGATGCTCAAAACCCATTTCAGATGGAGTGTTATAGAGGGAGGTTCTTGTGTTGGTACACTGTTTGAGGTAAGATGATGGAGGAAGAGAGAGTTAAATGTTCATTATTTTAGATGAGGTGATAGACCCTATGTTTACCCCAGCTGGGAAATGCGATATAGACAGGGTGGTGGGTGGTGGGGAGTGTGGGAGATGGTGGGCATTAGAAAGCTTCAGAGACCTGTGACATTTAGACTGTTGGAGTTGCCTCACGACAGGTTGATCAGTGTGTAAGGTGCTTGTCTTGGAGTTTCTGGGGGTGAAAAGACCAGGGAGTGAGCCATGGGAGTAGAAGCTAATGGTAGAGCTAATGCTAGGAGGCCATTTCATGCTGGGAAGTAAAGGACTGAGAAGACAATGCATCTGTGCTCAGTGCTGAGATTTTGAAGATGGATAATGGCAGAGCCAAGGCCAAGATGGATACCATAAGCTAACTGCTCACCTCTTCAGAGGGTGAGGGTTGTGGCTGAGAGGTTGGTAGCTTTATTGAGGGAAGAGTCAGAAGGCAGTGTAGCCAAATGGCATGAATTTCATGAGTGAATGTTTTAACACAGCATCAGAGGCATAAAGTGTCAGAAGTACTACCAGCTTCAGATTCCAAGACATGTGAGTCTTCACTGGAGCATCTTCTGCTCAAGGGGCTTCAGGGAAAGAGTGCCCTCAGCAGGATGAAAAGCTCCAGAAGGAGGATGAGGACATGGAGAATTTTTGGTCCTGGGATGGGAGGGTGTGTTGGAATGGCTGCAGAGGGAGTCTGTGCACCAGGGTGGAGATCCATTGCATCTGAGAGAACAAATAGTTGGTGAATGCTCAGGCCCCTCTTGGTTGGATCAGGATGATTGAGTATATCTGAAATGTGTCTCATCTGTCCTTCCTGCTAGATCCTCACTGGTTCAGAGCTGATTGGAAAGTTTAAAGTTTGTTGGTTCTGAGAAGCTTGTATGTGGAGGCTTTATCTTGAATGGTTTAGTGTTCTCCATCTAGTAAGAATTCTCTGACTTCCCAGGCCAGTGCCAGCAGCTATGTCTGATAGTTGGAGCTCCACTCACATGTCACTTCAGTTTTTATGATGAAGTGTCCGACAAAGACTTGGCTTACATTTAAGTGGGCCACAAGACCTGTTTTGAGATTGTGCATATTACAATTTTTTGTTTTTTTGCATATTACAAATGTAACCACTCTCCAAGGTTCCTTGTATACCAGTTGTTTTTTTCAGGATGACACTGGAAGTGCAGCTTTCTAGCTAAGGTGTAAGAGATAATTAAGCCACACCTAAAAATGATCCCATCATCTTTTCAGTGAGCAAGGCATGCACAAAATTACCTCATGGAAGTTTATATCTCGTGAGTGAGATAGGCACTTCTCTTTGCACCTGTATGTGATAAACCTGTGCAAGGCTTATATGTATAGAATTAATAGTATATAGAATGACGGAAAGCCCCAGAAACATCTGTGCTAAACTTGCTGTGCCTTTAGAACTGAAACACGAAGTAAAAATAATGAGCTTTCAAGAGGAATATAATAGAACATGTAGAGCTGGAAGCTATCCTGTTTGTGAAATAATATTTTTTTTGTCTGTACTTGTTCTGCTCGACCAGAGAGGAAGCACCATTACTTTAGGGTTCTTCTACTTTTTTTGTTTGTTCTGTAAACTCTTACCTGTCTTCTACTCTTCAAAGTTCCCTTATTTCAAGTTCACTGTAGTTACACTTGGAAATATTTTTAATATTACTGTTTCTACTGGTTGATTTAATGGGGAAAAAGTATCATCACCTTAATTATAGCAAATATTTAGTGCCCACATACCTTGTTCTAAGTAATCTGCATATATTAACTCATTTATTCTTCATAGTGGCCCTGTGAGGAAGATGCTATTATTGTGTTCCTTTTTAGATGAGGACAATGAGACCAGGTGTCTAAGTAAGTTAATGAAGTTATACACCCACCCAGTAAGAGTGATTCGGGATTCAAACCTAGGCAGTCTGACTCTTGAGTACACGTTCTCACTAGTTACTCTACTGACTACTTTCTTAGGAGGGCAAAAGTGTATAGAATTCAGATCTGTTATAAACTTTTCAGACTCTAACATTTTTGGCTTTTCTTTTTTTTTTTTGTAACTATGAGTAAAGTTTTAATTAAATACACTTATAAGCACTGCTTTAATGGCTGTTTGTGGGAGCAAAACATTCTAAGAAACCTAAATGACAAATGACAATAGGGATGATTCTGGAATTATATATAGCCAATTAATTCAAGTTTTGATTACTTTTATCACTATTAAAATTTTGTTAAATTAACAAAACATGAATTTTAATAGTGATAAAAATAATCAAAACTTTTTTTGGCTATATAACTGTATGTGTTTTAACATGTGTATAGATTCACATAATTACTAACATATTCATGAAAGGTGTTATTCGAAAGATGCTTATTTCTATTAAGAACTCCATTACTCAAAAGCAGCAATATTTTCTAAGAATTGTATAGAAGAATTTAAAATGCTAGTCTGAATTTAACATTACCTGCTCATCATTGCAAGTTGAAATGTTCAGGGAATGGGAGTAAGTAGGCAGAGGTTGACTTTCTACAAAGTGCATGTGATAAAGTTTTGGGCTCTTACATTGGAGGAGTCCTAACCTTGTTAACTGGCCAGGACTCAACCACTGGAAAAGATCAGAAGCCAGTGAACTAATGGAGTCATAGAAATGATGCTTATTATAATTTTTTTTCTGCCTGTGCCTACAGTGAATGTGTGTTAAAAATGATAAGATCATGTGTTTTAAAAGCTTGGGATAGGCACCCTTGGAACTGGTCTGTTGGTTTCTTCAGTGAGAGCAGAGGTAGTATGTTGTCCCCATCAGCCTGTAGATGGGATTTGATTGATGGATCAGCCTTCACTAGTAGATTTCCATTTAGAAGTTTAAAGGACTTTTTAAAAAAGTCTGTAAAGGACAAATAATTCAAAGAACTGAAGTGAAAGGGAGAAAAGTGAATATAAAGAAAGATGCTGTTGTTCTGTTTAAATGTTGAAACATTTCAAAACTGCCATTAAACGGGTTCTTACATGTCTCTGCCCCTGCAGAAAACTACGCCACGGTTGTAGTATTTGTGGGTTTGGGGATAGAATTCAGATAACTGTTTCAGTGATGTGGTATGAGCTTCTCGAAGGAACTTATGGATGAATTGCTCTCTTATTTTATTTATTATTTTATTTATTTTATTTTATTTTATTTATTTTATTTTATTTATTTTATTTAAAGATTTTATTCACTCATGAGACACACACACACACACACACAGAGAGAGAGAGAGAGAGAGAGAGAGAGAGAGAGAGGCAGAGACACAGGCAGAGGGAGAAGCAGGCTCCAGGCAAGGAGCCCAACGTGGGACTCGATCCCGGGACTCCAGGATCACGCCCTGGGCCGAAGGCAGGCACTAAACCTCTGAGCCCCCCAGGGATCTCCACTCTCTTTTTATTTGATTTTATTTTCATCTTGTGACTTTATTCATATTCTTAATTTTTGGAGACATTTTCATCCTAGCTCTTTTAACGATCAGACAGGTTGAGAACAGTGAAGTGTGCTTACTTAAATTTTGCCCAAGGCACCATTTGTATGGCTAGTTAGTGCCTTTCAAGCTTTTAAATCACCTGTTTATGCAAATCTGTGTTAGTAGTAGAGAGACCAGTTTGTGATTCCTGCAGACTGAAGCTCCTGTGTCCATCTTCCCCTATCCAGTTCTTGGCTTCTGATCTAATCCAGGCTCTGTTCACCTCCAGGAGTGGATTATTACCATCTTCTGGGTTACTGTGTTAGTTTCCTATTGCTGCCATAACAAATTATACAAATTGATAGCTTAAAATAGCACGAAGTTGTCATGCTACAGTTCTGTAGGTCAGAAGTCTGATAGGGGTCTCATCCATATCACGATGCCCATAGGGCAGCATTCCTTTCTAGGATACTCTAGGAGGTTCTAGAGGAGAATCTGTTCCTTGCCTCTTCAGCCTTCTTGAACCCTGCCTGAATTTTTTGGAACATGACCATCTTTTTCCATTGCCAAAGCTGGCATATTGCATTTCTTGGGCTATTCTTGTGTAACCACATTTCCCTCTGACTGTAGCCAGGAAAGAATCTCTTCATTTTCTGTTTTTAAAAGTCTATGTGGGTTAAATTGGAACCACTTGCATAATCCAAGATAATTTCCCTAAATCACATCCTTAATTTTGTTAATTTAAACTTTCTTTTTCTTTTTTTTTTTAATGAGAGAAAAAGTGACGGGGAGGGAGGAACAGAGGGAGAGGAACAAACAAACTCCATGCTGAGTGTGGAGCCTGACACATGGCTTGATCCCAGGACCCTGAGATCATGACCTGAGCCAAAACCAAGAGTCAGATGCTCAACCTGAGCCATCCAGGTGCCCCAGTCATATCCTTAATTTAATCACATATGCAAAACCCCTTTTATCACGTAAAATAATGTATTTACAGGATCCAGGTATTAGGGCATGGCCATCATTTGGGGAACCATTATTTTTCTCACCACGACAATCAGAAAAATTTTAGTAAAGTGACTTCAGGTGCATAACTGTTTAGTGAAACTAGTTCCATTGACTTTTCCAACACTGAGAGGATATAGTTTCAGATTTCCCACCTATGTGCAGAGGTCCTTGAATCTGGCTTTAATGAATCTTTCTGATTTCACTTGCCAATACTGGATTCTCTTCCAGCCGGGATTGTCTCCCCATCTGCCATGAGAAATCAGCATGTATTTTTATAGATGGTTAGGCTATCTTCCATTTTTGTTTTACTTTCCTGTCAACATTCTGTTTATAATTCAAGAATGCACTCATATTCCTGACAACCACTAGAGCTTTCCTGCTTGTTTCCTGTTCACACACATTTTTCCAAATGAACTTTGTCCATTCATTTATTTTGATACCTATTGATGTCAACACCTATTTTGCATTTTTTATGTGTATGTGTTTGTGTATGTCTTTTTTCTCAATTTTAAGAGGAAACTATACTGCAAAAATAGTTCTTTGTATATTAATTATAGAATTATATTACTTTGAAGATTCAGTCTAGATTTTTATGGTACAGAATCTTTAAGTTTCTAGTGTCTCTTGAATTAATAACATTCTGATTTCTTTTAAATTGATTTTAAGTAATTTAGAACTTGTTTTCTATGATTGCAAAAGTAGCTAATTTTAAACTAAAATGTAAATAAGTACAGATGTGTTTTTTATTCAAAACTAGCTGTTCATTCAGGAGTATGGTGCATGTTTTAATTTCATTGGTTATTTGGCAAAAGTACATTCTTTCACTTTTTATTTGTTGAATTTGGTTAACTTACCTCCTTTTCTCTCAGCTCTTTAACTCAAGCCTGTTCTATGACTCTTATTCACTTTCAATGCTATTGTACAGAATTCCACAAAGGCACCTCTCAAAAGATCGAATGTTGAGAAAGTGACTAATGTGCAGATCCTGGTGTTGTTTGGCATCCTCTTGGTCATGGCCTTGGTGAGCTCAGTGGGGGCCCTGTACTGGAATGGATCTCAAGGTGGAAAGAACTGGTATATCAAGAAGATGGGTAAGTGTGAGGATGGAGTGACTGCTGAAGTAGGATAAAAGTAGGACCACTTTTGGAAAAGTATGGTTTATGTGTGGTGGCCATGCCATCCTTCATTCTTTTGGCTACTGTATAGAAGGCCAGCCTCCTGAAAGATTAGGAGTTGTGGGATGAAATGAAGATGGACATATGGAGTTGTTTTATATTCAGATGATTGTATTTTTAACAATTTTTAAAATTATTTTCTTCGTAGTTGCTCTTGGGGTTGCAATAAATGTCTTAATTTATCGACATTTGCTTCAGATGAATACTAACTTAATTACAGTAAAATACAGAAAATTTACTCCAGTATAGATTCATTTCTTCCCTTGCTTTATGTTATTGTCATATCTATTACATATATGTTTCTACCCCAGTATAAGTGTTATAATTATTGCCTTATATTTTATAATGTCTATTTAAGCAAAAAGAAAAAATATCCTTACAGAGTTATTTTAAATGAACATACTTATCATTTCTAGTATTTTTCATTTCTTTCTGTAAATTTAAGATACCAGCTTGTGTCATTTCTTTGCTTCATGTAGCTTTGTCCTCTCATTTGTTTGTGCTGTCATTGCTGTCATATATATTACGTCTGTATAAAGTCCAGTGATGTACTTTTATATTAATTTTTGCCATATTTTTTAAATTCAAAGGAAAGGATAAAAATATGTAATTGTCTTTTATAAGTGATTGTGTTATTACCTTTACTGATATCCTTTGTGGATTTAATTCCCATCTAGTGTCATTTCCTTTTCCTGCAAAATTTCCATTAGTATTTCTTGTAAGGCAGATCAGATAGCAACAAATCCTCTATTTTTATCTTGGGATGTATTAGTTTCTCCTTTTTTTTTTTTTGAAGCACAGTTTTGCTAAGACAGTGTTCTCAAGAATTGTAGAATTCTTGGTTGATGTTCTTTTCCTTTTGGTACTTTGCATATACTATCCTACTGCCTTCTGGCCTCCATTTTACTGATGAGAAGTCAGCTGTTAATCTTACTAAGTTTTTACCCTTGTATGTAAGTCATTTTTCTATTGCTGCTTTCAAACTTGTCCTCAGTTTTCAGTAATTTTGAGTTTGTTTAGAGTTTAGTTGAGCTTTTTGGATATGTACATTAGTATTTTTCACCAAATTTGGGAATTATTTATTGTTCCTGCCACATTTTCAAACTCTCTTCTCTTTCTGGTAATTCCATTATGTACACTTTGGTCCACGTGATGTGACCTTAGTTTGTGTTAATTTTTCCTTATTCTGTTTTTTTTTCTTTTTCCTGTTCTTGAGATTGAGTAATCTCTTTTGATCTATATTGAGGTTTGTCTGTTTCTCTCTCCTGCTAGCTCACATCTACTCTTCAGTTCCACTAGTGATTTTTTTTTCTTTTCAATTTCAGAATTTCTGCTAGGCTCTTTCTTTCATCTCTTTATCAGTGTTCTCTGATCCATCATTGTCATCATAATTTCTTTTAATTCCATAAAGAGTTCCTTTTAGTTCTTTTTTAAAAGAATTTATTTATTTATTTACGAGAGAGAGAGAGAGAGAGAGAGAGAGAGAGAGGCAAAGACACAGGAGGAGGGAGAAGCAGGCTCCATGCCGGGAGCCCAATGCGGGACTCGATCCTGGGACTCCAGGATCGTGCCCTGGACCAAAGGCAGGCACTAAACCCCTGAGCCACCCAGGGATCCCCTCTTTTAGTTCTTTAAATGTATTTATAATAGCTTCTTTGAAGTCTCTGGTCCATCATTTGGGTCCCCCTCAAGGGCATTTTCTATTGCTTGTTTTTTCCTGGGTCTTTGTATGTTTCATAGTTTTTCCTTTTTTTTTTGTTTTTTGTTTTTTGTTCTTGAAAACTGGGCGCTTTGGATAATATGTTCTGGCAATTCTGGATTCTGTTTCCTCTTCCTCGGGCTTGTTGCTGTTTTTGTTTATCTGTTTAGTGACTTGCCTGGAAAAATTCTATGAAGTCTATTTTCTCCTGCGGTGTATAGCCTCTGCTGTTACTGCTCAGTTTTATTTCCATGTTTTGACTTTTTAATGCCTTTAAAATGTATAGTTTAAAGTATCGAGTGGGTTTTAGTATTTTCACAGATTTGTGCAACCTTTACCCCTTACATACTTTAGAACATTTTCAGCACTGTAGAAAGAAACCCTGTCCTCATTAGCATTCTTCTTGATTTTATTTTTTAAGTCTGGATTCCTAGGGGTAAGCGTAGCTTAGAGGTTAGCCAGTGATTGGTCAGAGGTTGTTTGCTCTATGCATGGCTTGTGTAATGCCTTCAGCTTTTGGGGAATTTAAAGTCTGCTCACATTCAGTCAGGGAGTAGTAGTTCATAAGTACCCTGTCTGGTCTCTCCTAAGCAGCTACAGCCTTGTGCATGGACATGACCTTTGGGACTACCAGGCTTCGGTGTGATCTTACCAAGGTTTCTTTGGCCATTTCTTTCCATGGATATCCCTGTTTAATTTCTGGCTAGTCTCCTCTTTTGTTTGCTCCTACTGATTTTGTAAGATATTTGTCTTCTCTGATTATTAGCCACTGAGATCTCTATTATTTTTGACAGTGCCCCTGGCATGTCTTTTTTTCATGCTATGTTCCAAATAATGTCATCTTCCTCAGGCTGTTCCTGTCCTAACAACCTGCCTTACTCTGGAGCAGCAGCCTGCCTCACCTTGGGATAGAATTTCTGCAATATGGAGCAGGGGTTGATGGGGTGGGGGATGCGAGCTGCCAGTCACAACCACCCATCCAGAACAGAACTTAAGCATCATGGCTCAAGGGGAAAGGAGAGAAAAATAGCTTCTGACATAAATGCCAAAGGTTTCCACTTACATTAAGTAGATTTTTTTGAATACATGCTTTTGAATTTTTTTGTACACACTGTGATCAATTCTCAAGCACCTTAACTGCTAGTTTTTGATAATTTTGTTCAGCTTTATTTCTTCCTTTTTTGGAGAGATTTGCCAATCTCCTTACACAGCAATTCCAGAAAATAAATACTATTTAATGACAAAATATTTTGAGAAATAAATCTGAATTTTAAAACTTTGGAATCTTTGAGGTTTTTGTTACTATTTAAGTATATTTTGGTTAAACCGATCAAAACAGTTTTTCTCTTTACTATTTATTTCATGCAGAAAAATCAAACACTTTTAATTGCCTGGGAGAACTATTGTTGCTACTTTACAAATATGTCTGGGACTCATAGGTTGGATCAAAACCTTTGGTTTTGGTCCTTAAAATTTGGATTTGGACCATGTTATATGTCTAGCTTCAGATATGCAGACTAATACTTTGTGTACATATATAGTTTCATCGTTTTGACATTAGGCAATTTCAAACTCCAGTATGAACTGCATGATTCATGATGAAAGAATGGTCTTTTTGTCCCACCCATCATGCTGTCTGCTTTGTTTTCTCATGGAAAAGTTGGAGTTGTTCTGTTATAAAGCCATCAGACTTCACGTTCTCATTGTCACTGTTGGAGCTTTGACTTCAATTTCTATCATATTCTGTCCTCACTCATCTCTACTTGATTGTTCTTGTTTAGCTGAATGAACTTTTATACATAGGGTCTTTCCTGAATATGCTTTGCTTATTGATCACCTGTATGATGGCACAAAGCTATTTTGGGCCTGTATTCAAACCTGAAATTTTAAATTTCTTAATACATAATTCTAATTGGCAGATACTTGTTCCTAAGCAGATTATACCTCAGGGACATTTGTTAACTGTGGTACTTAGAGATCCTCTTTAGCAACCACTTAATTCAAAAGAACAAGATAGCAAAGTAGCATGTCAGAAAGAAAAGAAGCAATCAGCAGGAAGCCTTAGTAGATGAAAAGTAAATGAAAGGATGGTAGGAAAATAAAACTACTGACTAGTTTTTGCCTATTTTACTTTCTCAGCCTCTTATCTTGCCATCACAACTACCCTCCAGAACTCTCAGGCTGTCAAACAACCACCATTTGACTAATTTCCTGGGGGAAAAACTCAACTGTGGTTTGAAAAACTCAACTGTGGTTTGAAATTACTAATTTCCAATCCTTGCCTTTTACTATCTTGAAATACCAGTTTCCCTCAAGAGGCATCGTTAATACCAGTCAAACCTTTAGTCTTCTGCATTCCCCCCCTCCTCCTGCCAAGATCCTACTACTTTTTCCTTCAACTAGTGTGTCATGATCATCAGGAAAATAACTTTTCTCTTTCGATATAGATCTTGTACCTCTTTTCCCTCTCCTGGTTCCTGTTCCTGTCTAAGCTGACTCACTTCTGTTTTGGATTCTGCCCCCTAGGGGTCTTGATCCATCCTTAGGGATCCTCTTTATTAAGATTTTCTTCTGTTATCTTCAATAAATAGGCTTCAGTCTTCCTGCCTCCCTCTCCTGCTACCATTGAGACTTTTGGGAGTATCCCAGATAGACTCTGACCTTAGTGAGGTTGTAGATATTCCTCACAGCCATTTAAAATGCCTGTATTCTTTTTATGCATTTTTTTTTTTAGTTAGCTTTTTTCTGCCAAAACTAGACTAAAGCCTCTGTTCTTCTGGCTGGCCTTTGGTGACCATGCTTGCCCGTTAAAAAAACCCTCCTGTCCTGGTTTCAGCAATGCCCTATGAACTTCTCCTCAGTAGATGTATGCTGCTGCATGGTCATTGAGGGGCAGGCTTGCTCCTGCTTACTCCCCTCCCCTACAACCTCCTGTTTGAAGCCAACTCTTTATTAGGAGAGATTGTATTAATAAGTCATTGTATTCACAGGTCATTCCACATAGTAAATAGTCAATAGCTGGTTTAATTCAAATCTCTAAATTTCTACATAAGCAACTCAAATCTCTAAAATTTCTATGTAAGCCAGTAGACTTTTTCTGTGAACATCTTTTAGAAAAAGTTCCCAATAATAAAGTAAAAGGAAACCGAATGAGACAAACTGAAGCTATACAGTTACTCTGGTTTTTGTCCACAGACACAACCTCGGATAATTTCGGATATAACTTGTTGACATTCATCATCCTATACAACAATCTTATTCCCATTAGTCTGTTGGTGACTCTTGAGGTTGTGAAATACACTCAAGCTCTTTTTATAAACTGGGTGAGTATCTCAGCAGAGCTTCAAAGCTGAGCTGCCGGAACAATGCCAACTATGTTTTCTCATATTCTCTCAGAGCATCAGTCCTACAGCTGAGCCCCCAGAAAAGGAGGAATATGGATAATTTATGATTGGGTCTAGGACTTGAACTAGCCAGAGAACTGGCAAGGGATCTCTGGCAAAGCTATCATTGAGCTGGTGATGGCAATGACTAGTTACCTGTCACCTCAGCTTCCTGGTCAGTGAGACAAGAGGATATTGGTGCCTGTTTATTCATGGGGTTCTTATGAGGATTAAGTGAGATGATGGAGGCAGAGTGCTTAGCAGATGCATGCCTTCTGTTGAGTGGGGATAAAATGGCTGCAAATGCTTCTTCTGCTTTTACAGTCTGATTAGTGCTGCACAAGAGGTCTCATAGGTGTTGTCTGTTGCAGTGTGCATTATATATCAAAGGTTATGAGGACCATAGATTTGGATTTGGTTGCAAGAGTGGAGGTGGAATTTTAAGAAAACTGCCCTGGCCATTAAGCACTGGACCTCAGCAGCCAATATTGGTAGACTGGGCACTTTCATGTGCATTTTTATTTGATCCTCACAACAATCCTATGAGGGAGATATTGAGCTCAGAAATATGGGTTAGTGTAGGTCATGCAATAATCATCTAGAAACCAAATCTTCTGTATGTAAATTACATGTTTTCTTCTATTATGGCATTTCTCTATACTAATAGCCACTGTACTACCACCCCCAAATTAAAAATGAGCATTAATATTAAGTTATCTGTTGTAGCTTCTTTTCTGTGTTAGTCTAAATGAAGGATTAATTGTATATATTTTCTGAAGCTTCCTCACCCCTTCTCTCTCTCAGGACACAGACATGTATTATCTAGGAAATGACACTCCCGCAATGGCCAGGACCTCAAACCTTAATGAAGAGCTTGGGCAGGTGAGAGCCTTTTTGGGACCTGTGGCAGTGGTGGGTGACTCTAGCATCAGGAGAGCCCAGTGCTAGAACCACGAAACATTTTGGAAAAATAGTTCTTTATGTAGTTTTGATGTCTAAAGAGCTATATATATATAGCATTTGAAAGTTTTGTGAAATAGAAATGTTAGTTGGCTTTGACCTGCTTTTTGAGGCATTGATGTTTTTTATTATCTAAAAGGTGCCTGCAAAAAAAATACGAAAAATAAAGTACAATATTATTTTAGACATTAAAATTGTTTATCAGGAGTAAATGATAGGGAAAACAGTGGTTCAGATCTGTAGGTATTAGGTAATTTTACAAAACATGGAGGAGCTAATTTGAAGGACATAAATCTACTAAATTTCTCACATGTTTTAGATTTTGTTTCTGGAAAATCCCAGGGAACAAGTTTCTTTTTTGTCATCACCCTTGGAACCCATGTGTCCTTTAATGAGTTGTTTTGCATTATATCTTCATCTTCTATTGAAATTACTGTAAGGACTATCCTTTTGAATGCACTGCAATTAGAGATGATAATTTCATTTTATACATCTTATTTAAACCTCCCAACAGCCCTACAGGGGTGGGTGCTATATATGTCAGACTAAATTTGGCTCCTCTTTGAACCCTTTTTCAGTTTTTCGGGTAGAGTAAATTTATCTTTCTTCTAGGTCCCCGTACCAGTCTCCCCAAATATGCATACTGTAAAATGAGAGATGTGATAGTGATGTGGTGTCTGTTTTCTCCTGGAGCCTTTTGAGCCCATTTTGAGGGTGTGATTGTGCCTGGGATAAGGTCTTTGGCTGCCTTGGTCAGTCTAGCATAGTGCTCAGTATACTATTCTCAGGACCCATTCAACTAGATTCCAGTAATTGAAGGATTAAAAGTGCTCCAGTTCAAAAAACAAAACAAAACAAAACAAAAAGTGCTCCAGTTCTACCAAGGATAATAATTCATCCTAATTGGGAATATGGGAAAACTTTGCTTGCTCCAAAAGTTTTGAATTGGAACTTAAGGATAAGTTAAAATTCAATAGGAGAATGAGAGCAAGTCTGGATAATTCTGTATTGAAAATTTTGCATTTTTAAACATTTGATACAACCTTTTAATTTTTTCTAAAAAGGGGCAGAAAGACATTGTTTATTGGAAAGCTGAATCTATTGAATTTTTTTGTACCCCTAGACTTACTTCGTGTAAAATTCATATAAAAACTTATTTATAGTTGGAGCGTTAATGACCCATACTTTTTATTTCTATGTATTATTTGACTTCTTTAGGAACATTAATAATTTTCCTTTACCTGACAGCCCTTTGATTGCTTTGAAATACTTCATAGTATATTTGCCTATATTGTCTCATTAAAAAAAAGTACAGAATAAATAATTCACAGTATTAATCCCTCTTCCATAAAACAGTAAAGCATAGCTTCCATTTGTGATTTGTGGAGTACATCCAGCAGCAATCATGGCCTCTCTTTAGAAAACTGTGAAGAAACTGGACATATTTTTCCAGGATGTTACACATAAAATGATGTTCTGTATCTTCTGGCAAAACTCTTTATTTCCTAGATGAGGAAATTGGAGCCAAGAAGGATGAGGTGACTTTTCTAGAGTCCGTATGATGCCTTAGTATTTGGAACCTACCCTCTTGTGATCTTGAACTCTTCTCCTTCTTCCCCGTCACATGATCCACTGGAGAGAACTTAATTCACACAGCACATAAGCATTTAGATTTCGTTTCTTTTGCATTCACCTAATTATGTCAAAATGCTTAGATTGTTGACCTCTAGAAATTTTGTCTTTTCATCTTTGTATATTGAGAGCTTTGTGTATTAAATTTGTAAACCTTTGAGTTTCAGAAAGTTATATATAATCTATAGCAGTCCTATGTTGTCTTCATGTAATCTTAATTGTTATCGTGATGGGGGAGCTTTGTTTGCTCTGTGTTGTTTTAGGATATGCTTTCTTAATCCAACTAGGAGTGGAGTGATAAAAAAATATTTTAAGAGTTGCCAAAGCCTGAGTTTGTTGTCTTGATATATTGAACACTAAGAGTGAGGTATGAGATGGTGGGAATAGCTTGGAGACTGATCTGTGTCTTTGAGCTACTTTGCGGCAAAACTTAGTGCTTATGCTTATAGGTCGACATGGCTCCAGGGCTGTTTCTGGAGCCTCCTTTGCACATTTCCACACAATTCGATTCTAGGCTTGGTTAGTGGAAAAGATTTTTAAGTGGTCTAAGCATTAAAATATATTAATTTTATAATAACATAAAATTGTAACATATATAATTATAAAATTTATTTTACTTTAAAGAAATTTGCCTTTTAAAATTAATAGAAATTTTGAAAAATATAGAAGGAAAGACTGTCTTTTGGTCTCTGCATCTTAACTACATTTTTTTTTCTTTTTAACTTTTGATGGATGTTTCTTCCATTCTTTGATGTAGGTAAAATACCTATTTTCTGATAAAACTGGAACGCTTACATGCAATATCATGAACTTCAAGAAGTGTAGCATTGCTGGGGTAACCTATGGGTAAGTATATTTATCACTTACTAAAATTTTGATTTGTATTCTTCTAACAAAATGAGTTTATTTTTAGCTGCTAGCCAAATGCCTTTTTGATATTTTCAAAGGATATTTATAAGAGTTTATATATGTAATTACTACTGAATGTATTTAAAATTTAATGTGTCCTGGGGATGCCTGGGTGGCTCAGCAGTTGGGCGTCTGCCTTTGGCCCAGGGCATGGTCCTGGAGTTCTGGAATCGAGTCCCACATTGGGTTCTCTGCGTGGAGCCTGCTTCTCCCTCTGCCTGTGTCTCTGCCTCTCTTACTGTATCCCTCATGAATGAATAAATAAAATATTTTTTAAAAATTTAAAAAATAAATAAAATTTAATTGGCCCCAACTTTGAACAGTTAGCCAGTTTATTCTGCAAATATTTGCCTAGTGAGAAATCCTTGGATTTAATGCTATAAATTTAATTTTAAAACCTTAATTCTATTAATTTATCTTCTATATATTTATATTTATAATCTAATAATTATAAATGCCTTACTCATATTTTGATCTGAATGCCTGTCTTTTTTATTGATGTTTAATTGATATGTAACATTATTAGTTTCAGATGTACAACATAATGATTCAGTGTTGGTATATACTGTAAAATGGTCACCACAATAAGTCTAGTTAGTATCTGTCACTGCATACAGTTACAAAATTTATTTTTTCTTGCAGTGCAGCTTTTAAGGTCTGTTCTTTTAGCAACTTTCAAATATGCAATATAGTGTTTATTATTAACTACAGTCTCAATGTTGCTTGTTAAATCCTTGCAACTTACTTATTTTATAAGTGAAAGTTTGTACCTTTTGCCCCTTTCTCCCTATTTGACCACTTCCTACCCTCTGCTTCTGGCAACCACTAACCTATGCTCTGTGGCTATGAGCTGCTGCTGCCTTTTTTTTTCTTTTTTGAGTCATGTATTAAGTAAGATTGTATGGTATTTGTCTTTCTCTGCCTGACTTATTTCACTTAGCATAATATCCTATTATGGATATTGTCACAAATGGCAAGGTTTCCTTTTTATGGCTGAATAATAATATTCCATTGTGTGCATGTACCATGTTTTCTTTATCCATTCATCCATTGATTAGAGATTGAGGTTGTTTCTATATCTTGACTATTGTAAATAATGCTGCAGTGAACATGAGGTGAGTATATCACATTGAGTTAGTGTTTTCATTTTCTTTGGATAAATACCCAGAATTAGAATTGCTGGGTCATATGGTAGTTCTATTTGCAATTTTTGAGAAAAAAAGAAAAAAACTCCGTATGGTTTTCCATACCAGCTGCACCAGTTTACATTCCCATCAACGGCACACAAAAGTTTCCTTTTCTCCACATCTTTGCCAACACTTGTTAATTCTTCTAACATTTTAACAGGTAGGAGTTGATATCTCATTATGCTTTTGATTTTCATTTCCCTGATGATTAGTGATGTTGAACACATCTTAGTGTACCTGTTGGCCATCTGTATGTCTTCTTTGGAAAAATGCCTACTCAGATCTTCTACTCATTTTTAATCAGATTGGCTTTTCTTTCTTTTTCTTTTCTTCTTCTTCTTTTTTTTTTTTTTTTTGCTATTGAGTACTATGAGTTTTTTATATATTTATTTTGGATATTAATCCCTTATCATGTTATCAGGTATAGGATTTGCAGGTGTTTTCTCCTATAGGTAGGTTGCCTTTTCATTTTGTTGATGATTTCCTTTGCTGTGCAGAAGCTTTTTAATTTGATGTAGTCTCACTTGTTTATATTTGCTTTTGCTGCCTTTGCTTTTGGTGTCAGATCCAAAAAATCATTACAGTGTCTGGGAGTTTACAACCCATGTTTTCTTCTAGGAGTTTTAGGTTTCAGGTCTAACATTCAAATCTTTAGTCCATTTTGAGTTAATTTTTGTATATGGTTAAAGATAGTGGTTCAGTTTGGTTATTTTGCATGTAGCTGTCCAGTTTTCTCATTTATTGAAGAGTTCATGATTTTCCTATTAAAATATTCTTGAGACTTTTGTCAGAAATTATTTGACCGTAAGTACATGGATTTGATTTTGGACTCTCTTTTCTGTTCTGCTGATCTATGTGAGTCTGTTTTTATGCCAATACTGTCTGGTTTTGATAACTATAGCTTTGTAATAATAGTCTTAAATCAGACTACGTGATGCCCCTAGCTTTGCTTTTGTTTCTCAAGGTTGCTTTGGCAATTTGGGTCTTACGTAGTTCCATACAAATTAGAGTTATTTGTTCTATTTCTGTGAAAAATGCTGTTGGAATTTTGGTAGGGATTGGATTGACTCTGTAGATTGCTTTGGGTAGTATGGACATTTTAACAATATAAATTCTTTTAGTCTAAAAGCATGGAGTATGTTTCCATTTATTTGCGTCTTCAATTTCTTTCATGTCTTACAGTTTTCAGTATACAGGTTTTTCACCTTCTTGGTTGAGTTTATTCTAGGTATTTTTTTTATACAACTGTAATTGGGATTTTAAACATTTCTTTTCTAATAGTTCATTATTAATGTATAGAAATACAACAGACCTTTATGTATGGAGTTTGTATACTGCAGCTTTACTGAATTCACTTATTCTAAGAGTTATTTGGTGGATTCTTTAAGGTTTTATACATATAGTATCATGTTATCTACAAATAGAGGTAGTTTTTACTTCTCACTAGTTTGGGTGCCTTTTATTTTTCCTGCCTGATTGCTGTGGCTAGGACATCCAGTACTGTGTTGAATAAAAGTGGCAAGAGTGAGTATCTTTGTTTTGTTCCTGATCTTAGAGGAAAAGCTTTTAGCTTTTCACTAATGAGTATGATGTTAACTGTGGGCTTGTCGTATATAGCCTTTATTATGTTGAAGTATGTTCCCTCTGTACCCACTTTGTTGAGAGTTTTTATCATAAATGGATGTTGAATTTTGTCAAATACTTTTTCTGCAGCTAGTGTAGTGATCATATGATTTTTATCTTTTATTTTGTTAATGTGGTGTGTTACATTGATTAGCTGCAGGTGTTGAACCATCCCTGTATCCCTCGAATAAATTTCAGTTGATCATGGTGTATGATTTTTTAAATGTATTGTTGAATTCAGTTTGCTAATACTTTGCTGAGAATTTTTGCTCCTATGTTCAGCAAGGGTATTGGCCTTTAATTTTCTTTTCTTGTGGTATCCTTGTCTGATTTTGGTATCAGGGTAATGCTGACCTTGTAAAACAGATTTGGAAGTTTCTCTCCTATTGTTGGGAAGAGTTTGGTAAGGATTGGTATTCTTCTTTGAATGTTTGGGAAAATGTCACCCAAATGAAGCTGTCTGGACCTGACTTTTGATTGTTTGGAGGTTATTGATTACTAAATTAATCTTCTTACTAGTAATCAATCTAAGATTTTCTGTTTCATCATCATGATACGGTGTTTGTTGCATATTTCTAGGAATTTAGAAATTCTTTTCCTAGTGGAAAAGAAACCATTTCTTATAGGTTGTCCAATTTGTTGGTATATAATTGTTCATAGTAGTGCCTATGTTCCATGGTATTTCTGTGTTATCAGTTTTAATATCTCTTTTTTCATTTCTAATTTTGAGTTCTCTTTTTTTTTCTTATTTGTGGATCTAGTTAAAGGTTTACCAATTTTATCTTTTCCAAGAACCAGCTCTTAGTTTCATTAATCTTTTCTATTGTTTTTTTCTCTTTTTCATTTATTTCTACTCTAATATTTGCTACTTTTCCCCTTTTACTAACTTTGGGTTTCATTTGTTCTTCTTTTCTAATTTTTTAGGTGTAAAATTAGGTTGATATTTTTCTTGATTTTTGGTGTAGGCATTTGTCACTATGAATTTCCTTCTTAGAACTGCTTTTGCCTCATCCCATAAGATTTACTATGTCATATTTCTATTTCCTTTGTCTCAACATATTTTCTGATTTTCCTTTTGATTTCTTCTTTGACCCATTGGTTGTTCAGTAGCATATTATTTAATCCCACGTATTTGTGAATTTTTGGTTTCATTCTGGTTGATTTCTAGTTATACTATTATAGTTGGAAATGACGCTTGATAGGACTTCACTTTTCTTAAAATTATGCAGACTGTTTCATGGCCTATGATCAATCCTGGAGAATGTTTTTATGTGAGTGCCTCTTTTGATCACAGTTTTGTGACCACTCTATTTCCCTCTTTCTGGCAGTCATTTTCCAGAATTGACAAGAGAACCATCCTCAGATGATTTTTGGTAAGTAGATTCTAGCACTTCTTGATGTTTTAGTGGAAAAGAACGATTCTGTATTGGCATTTTTACCTGACTATTTTGTAAATAAAATTTCATTTTCATTCTAAAAGAGAATCAAATTAAAATTTTTAATATGAATGTGGTTTTAAAAGCATAGTGGAACTACAAGGATTTAACAAAAAATAGCCAGTCCTTGGTTTATTACTTCCTGCTCACTTCCCATTTCTTAGCATAATATCTTCAAAGTTGTATCATATGTATTGTAGCATATATCAAAATTTTATCATCATTAAAGGCTGATTAATATTTCATTTTATGTGTATACCACATTTTGTATATCCGTTCATCTGGTGATGGGCGTTTGCACTTTTTTACTTTTTCTAGTGTGCATACGGCTGTTGTAAACCTAAGTATCTGAGTCTCTGCAAACATAAGTATCTGAATCTCTGCTTTCAGTTCTTATGGGTATATACCTAGAAGTGGGATTGATGTGTTGTGTGGTAATTTTATGTTTAACTTTTTGAGGAACCACCACATTGTTTTTGACAGTAGCTGTACCATTTACATCCCTGTCAATAACACACAATTTTCCCGTATCCTCATGACACTTGTTAATTTCTGGGTTTTTTTTTTTAATAGCCATCCCAGTGGGTGTGAAGTGGTATCTCATTGTGGTTTGGATTCACATTTCTCTTGGGATTAGTGATGTTGTGTGTTCATGTTTTAAGATTTATATACTAACAAAGCTGATTGGTAGGGCTGTGTGTGTAGGGAAGACAGTGTATTGATGACTGACTGGATTCCCTATGGGATGATCAGCCAGGACCTACTGTTTTATTAATGGATCCTTAGATGTCAGCATCTGTCTTTCTTTGTGAACTGATAAGTCTTCTTCTCATGAGAAGAACTCTCCAGGCTATACATCTGGCTGTAGCTGTTATGGGAGCTGAATGGAGGCAGAGGGCTGGTGATCATACTTATCAGAGTATAAAGCTTTCACTTAAAACTCCTATCTTGGGAGAATTCCCTACCCTAAACCTACTTGTATGCCCAGTGTTTCTGGGTCCAAGGTTACTCTAATTTAACTTCTCTAAATGATAAACCTTCTATGGCTTCCTGGGTGCAAAAGTTTTGGTTACCTGGCTACAAGAGATGAGGGAAGGTTTCTGTGGGCTGAATCTTCCTCAGATGGATCTAGAACCCCTCCTGCTTCCCACTTTCCCCTTATCAGACAGGTACCTCAGGCTGCCATTTCCTCAGCATTCTCAAAGTTTTGCTGGGGACATCAGCTTGTGTTCTAGGTGCTTCCTATCATAAACTGCTGATTTCTGCTGCACCAAACTCTGACATCCAGAGTTCAGATTGATATCACCTTGACTGTGGTCATTTCTTCCATTGTCTTTGTTCTGAAGAAGGAGTTTTAGGAAGGAGTGGAAATATAGGAATATACTTAACTGTTCACATTTTCTCCAGTTTGATATCTCACAGCAATCATATCAAGCTTTCCTTTTCACAGATATTTGCCTCCTTTTCTCTCCTACGTATGAACTCTGGCCATAAATGATTGCACAGATGTGATGCAATCATTCCTCTTATTTTTCCTGCTTTGAGCAGATACTCAGAAAATTTCCCTGGTAGGAGTTACACAGAGACCAACCAAAGTGACAAAGTGTTGACTCCTGCATGTTTCTTCTCCTTGTAACCATGTCGTTGTTTATAATAACTTATAAAATATTTTGCTTATAGTAGGGCTAAATTTTTCTGTCTCATGGTTTGAAAGAATATAGAGTATTCCAAATCTTTAAAAGTTTAATATAAATTGATGGGCTTTTTAGGTGTACTTCTTCTTAAAGACAGATTCTTATAAGGTTTGGGCTAATTTTAAAGGACCTTCTGAACTGAATTAGTATTTCCTGTTCTTTCACAGCCGGATACCTCCTCCCCCCAGTGACTCCTGTGACTTTGATGATCCCAGGCTCTTGAAGAACATCGAAGATCATCACGTAAGGCCATCATTTTGCTTCTAGGACATTACATAGCTTATGATGCACTTTTATTTATGTGTACATGCAGTGTCTTGAAATTTGCAATTTGGGACCTTAGGGAAGATGTGCAGTTTTACTTTTCTAGTGTTAATATTCAGGGAGGTGATCTTAAATAAATGCTGTGTGGTTAATGCTCAGTGTAAGTTAATGAAAAGCTGAATTAAATATGTGGTGAAGATTGAAAGTCTCACCTCAAGATTAAGATGAGTCTTACCATGGAATTCTCTAACATTGTGAATTCTTTAGCTCTTTAAGATTTCTGCAGTACTATTTCTTCACAGTTGTGAATTTAAGAGGTCATGCATTTTGAAAAACAATCACAGTGTGCTTGGATCAGGATAATTTAGGGAAGAAAAATATGGCAGGACATTTATAGCATTCTATTGTGTGCCAAACATTTGATGTGTATTTCCTTTAGCACTTGGGTCATGCCAGAGAGGTGATAGGAAGCTGCGTGGAAATACTGACTTGGCCAAGAGTTACCAGCAGACAAATCTAGAAATGAGACTCAGAACCTTCATCTGTTGGATTCTTAACTAGGACATCACATTATCTCAACTATTCTAACAAACCAGGATTAATTGTAGGATTGCCTAAATTCATTTTAAAGGGTACTTCGAAAAATATTGACTTAGAGGAGTATTTAATGATCAAAATGTTTTGCAACCAGTTTAATCAGTATAAATTAGATCTAATATTTTTTTTCTGAAAAATATTTAAAGTTAGGTACACTTGAGCAAAACTAAAACTTAATCATTCCAAAATTTCATTAAGATACAAATATATATAAGGATTTCTCTGAATTCTCAGCAAGGAAATTTCCTGTTTTCTACTGCAGTTACCCATTTGTTGATGCTAGAACCTTCCCAGCCATGGTTCTCAAATGTGAGCATGTAAGGTACCTAATCCACAGGCCAGGATCCGGACATTCTGTCTCAGCCCCTGGGGATGCTGCTGATATGGGCCCAGACCACACAGTAGGTGCTGCTGAAGTCATTGTTTTGTGTTGCAGTCACAGGCATCCATGTGGTCTTTTTTTTTTTTTTTTGAATTTCAATGTTAGAGGTAGGTTCAGCTATGAGGCTAGAGGTTCTTCAAACAGAAGAGTCGTATCTGAGAAGAAACTTCTGTGGAGGAGGGTAGCTTTAACCAAGGATGTCAGAGGACACTTGGACCTTGTGACAATTTGCTTTTTGAAAAGAGGACTTAGGTATTCTCAAATAGTATTTAGATAGTGTTCGGGTTGACTAAATGTGTCCGTTGAGGTTGGGGTGGTAAATAGGAGAGAAGGTGGAAAGGCATCCTAGAAGCTTAGGAAACTGCTCTTAGTCTCCTTTCATGAATTTTGTTTTCTTGGCCCAGACCAGTAGGTGAGAAAGCAGCAGAGGAAGTAAGGTGAGCCTAGTGCACAGCCTAGAGCCTCAGAATCCCAGTGTAAGCTCAGGAAGAGTGCACACAAGTGGATCCTTGTTTAAATAAGAGACTCATTTATCTACTCATTCATTTAGTAAACAGTTTAAGGGCCTAGTTTATATCAATCACCTTGCTAGGAAGTAGGGGAAGAGATGAATAAAAAACACTCAAGGGATTTCTACTAATTTGCAAAACAGATGTAAAATCATTAGGAGCCATGGTATACCTTTGCATCATAGGGATAGGTATGATACCACACCCTGAGAAAGCGATTTTGTTTTGTGTAGATAGAGGAGTCTGATCTCTTTTGTGGGTGTTAGGGCTAACATAATTGTTGAAATGTGGGCATTGTGGGCACTGCACTGAATGGTATTTGCATTCACCTAAAATTCGGGTATAGAAAATCAGTGGACAGGGGGCAAATCTCATTTGGAGTAGAGATCATTGAGAGATACACTATTTGCTGCTGGGATCTCCATTTTTGAAATCTTAAAATACTGAGTTCAGTTAATTTATATACACATACAGATGTTCTCTTCAAAGCTGGACCCATGAGTGTGTGCTGGGTTTTTGACCACTGTTCACATGCTCTTCTCGAGCCTGTCCTCTTTTAACCTTTGAATGGAGAGGATCTTCTAATGAGCATTTCCTGCCTATGGCCAATGGCAGGCATTTTAGGAAGGAATCTCACTTTAGAGAAGTTAGTGAGCTTCTTTCTTCCTTTTCCTTTTCACCTACTACCTACTGAGCCAAATTTCCTTTTATTCCAGTGGGAAGGCTATCAGGAGTAGGGGCAGATGCAGCCATTATGAAAAGGAAGCCCTGACTTAGGTTATCATAAGTATTGATGAAAACATGGAAACTTTAAAGGATATTTTGATCATCTGGACACTCACAGTTCATTAAATGCATAATGTGGCTATGGATTGGAGAACTTATTTTCTAATTTTTTAGTAAAAGCCTGCTTGCCTACATTCAACATTTTTTAAGCTATTCTTGAAGCTTTGTAAGGTGGTCTTCATCTTGGCTACTATGTGAATGATCCCATTGACATTTAGCATTTAGCTCAACTATAAATAATGAAGACTATAGGCTCTAATATTTTTCTTTCAGAAAATGTGAGATTGGATTAAGTGTACCTAATAGATTTTTAAAACACTTTAAATACAGAGCTTGTTAGATCACATGGTTATTTTGCCAAAATATGCTTGAGGAAAGGGAAGAAGCATTTCTGGATTTTAGCCTATGGATATCCCACATTCTTATCTAAACTGTCTTGGGACCACTGACTGAAATTAAAGTATTTGGACCAAGAAAATCTTTACTTTCCTCCCAAGGGAGTACTTCCATCTGCTACAGAATTTTTGTTTTTCATGGGTCATCATTTTTGATACTCTGGGCTTTTTAGGACTATGTTTTAAGCTTTGTGTGAGCCTATAGCCAAGATGGAATTTGCCTATTAAAGAATCAACCTATGGAAAATTTCAAGGAACAGTTCACGTGGTCCTTTGGTTACATTGCTAACCCATGACTTCCTATTTGTGGGATAAGTTCCCAAAGATTTACCAAGGAAGAACATACAACCTTTTTCTTTTTTTAATCGTTTCTTTTTTTAATCTGGAACTTCTGATGAGTCTTCAAGAATAATTATTTGTATATGTATATATAAATACTTTATAGGTATAATTTGGTTGCCAATTTTATACATGCCCAGTTTTCTATTTTTTTTACATTCATCACATAAAAAGTACTTTTTTCTAGATATATAAAGCGTTTTGTGTAGATTAAAATCTATTAAATGGAAGACAAATATTTTATGATTATGAGGTACCTAAAATAGTAAAATAGACAAATTCATAGAGACAGAACAGAATAGAAGTTATTAGGGGCTAGGGGAAGCTGAGAATAGGGAGTTACTGTTTGATAGATACACATTTGTTGGGAAGATGGAAATTTTGGGTATAGATATAGTGGTGGGTACAAAGCAATGTGAGTGTTTTTAATACCCCTGAGTCATGCACTTAGAGATGGTTAAAATGATAAAAGAGTTTATGTATATTTTTCTACACATAAAAGCTTTAATTTATATACATTCTCCAACAATCAGTTCTTTCAAGTATAAAAGGTTTTTCTTGTAAGTTATAGAAAACAAAGCTTATTTTCAAACATGGATCACTTGTTTAAAATAGATTACAAACATCCATAGGCTGCAAATGGAATTTGTCTCCTTTCTGTAATTTATTATAGAATGTCAGATTAACTAGAGAACCAAAGTTAGAATGTTTTTGTCTGAGGGACTTTTTTTTAATCTTTAAAGAATGTTGTCTGGCCTACTACTCCAAGTGGAAACTTAATTTGAGAGTGTGTGCAACTCTTCTTTATAACTCTCAGAAATATTTTACTATTTGCTATGAAATCAAAGACTCTCTTTCATGTTTCACTGTGGGATGAGGTGATGTGCTAGCTCCATAGCTCTCAGATGCAGGAGGAAGCAATTCCCCCCACCCCCCCCGCCCCGCCACATACTACATTTTTATATATGTGTTTTATTTCATTGAATTGTCTGTGGAACTGGTTGTTACTGATTACCATTTATGTCAAAGAAAGAAAACAATAAGCCCAGGTCAATTAACTGCCTATGTAAGGCACAGTATGGAAGCCAGTCATCTTTGGCAGCCTTTAAAGATTTCCTTCAGCTCCTGCCACTGAGGCCAATACAGCCAAAGACCAGGCCCAAGATCTAATTGTAAAATTGGCAGAACTTCTTAAAAGGCTGAAGTGGCAGCCTCATGAAATCATCTGCACCAAAGTCTAGTAGGAAGAAGACATTGGGACTAGGGTTGGGGTCTTCTGGTAGATGCACTTGAAAACCTGAGAACCCCAGTTTCTTCTGGAACTTTGGAGCCAGTGGGTATGGTCTACTGCCCTTCATAGAAGATGGTAGCTTTCCTTGCTCCCGTGACCAGGTCTCATCTAAAGCAGATGTCTGGCCAGAAACTGCTCATCTCCTTCAGGGTCTGTCTCCACCTTAGCCACTAGATCAAGCCTAGGGCACATTCAGCATGGAGACTGGGATGAGGATGGCCAGTTTGGAAGAGAGATTATTCACTGAAGGAGCTGCAGGTCCTGGTAATTCATACCAGCAAGGACTGGGAGAGAGTGCCTGAGAAAGGGGTGTGATAGCTACACAAGGGAGAGTTTGTCGAAGGTAGAATTCTTCTCTTATTGGCAGTCAACAGAATGTCCCCTCTTGTAGAGCCAGTTCTCTAGGCTGCTGTGATGACTCTCAGAAACTTGGAAGGAGTGGTTGCCTCTACATAAAAAGCAATTTAGTTTCACTGTAGGAAACTCCGAGAATGAAGAGAAATATACTTTTTAATCCTGTAAATCTCTTTTTATCCTTTGTTGCAAAGTACTGTTAACATTTCAATCTGTCCCTTTCCATATACATGTGAACACTCACAAAAACAACACACTACACATGTTGAAATCATATGGCATATAAAGTTTTTTTATCCTGCCTTCTCAAGAAATTAGCATTCTGTTGTAAATATGTCCCCCAAACACTAATAACTAATATTCCTGGAGACTGTCACTTTTAACTTTAGCAAAAGATTCTACTACACAATGTCCGGGTCACCGTGGCTGATTCTCCAGTACCCTGTTGGAAGAGACTTGGGGAGTTGACTCCAGCACCAGTGCTTAGGTCAGGGGTGTGGATGTTGACACAGTTTTGTCCAATGAGATATGAGGAGAGGCTTGCAGGTGGGGAAGGCTATCTGGAATCAAAGCCCAGGTGCCACAGTGCTTTTGGATAACATTTCTTGGCATTTTGTAGTGTAGACCTTGGGGAACTTATAAATAAACTTACTTGATTTCACTGAACTGTAATTGTGCATTTCCTTTTCCTGAAAGCTGATGAGAAGTGGCCACATGAGCAGCTGTATTTGCTTCCATACAGCTGCTCTTAAATCACATTAATAGGTCAGAGGAGAAACTAGAATGTTGTAAATATTAGTCACCATCCATTTGTGACTAAAAAGCAAAGACAAAAACTCTGCAAAAATTAGAAAACACAGAATTGCTTCCTGAATGTGTAAATACAAAATCGATCTCCAATGCATAGCCAGTTGCCTGTTGAAAAGTGAACTGTTAAAGACTTTGGTGTTAAGATAACTTGAGGACAAGGAAGCATGGTGTCACCCTTGGCTTTGAACATCATCCTGAAAGCATTAGACCAAGTGGACAAGTGAGAACTCAAGTGTATATATTAGAAAAGAAAAGGAAAAACGTCCTCATCTGTGGATGATACAATAATTGGCTGCCTTAAAACCCTAGAGAGTCAGCTAAACTTGGGGAACCAGTAAGAGGTTAATTACAATTGGATATGAAATTCATTTATAAAATTCAGTATTTTTACTTACATCTGAATAGACTCTTGTGAAATATAATAGAAATAAGATTCTGTTCATGATATGAAAAGCAATAGATAAAAAGCCTAGTATGATAGATAAAAAGCCTCACGTATGGTAGGCATGTAAATATTTTTTTAAGAAAAGATTAAGAAAATATGCCATGACCTATATTTAGAAGTATTAAAAGCCTTTAATAAATAGGAAGGCATTCTGTATTCTTAGATGGGGAAACAGTATTAAGATGTCATATTCTGATCCCAGTGAGAACTTACAAGGAATGTGTGTGGAGATGGGAGAAATATATTAAATACATATGCAGGATGATTCTTTTTAAGTAATAAGTGAGGGATGCACTGCCTTATAGGTTTTAAGCTATTATCAAGTTAAAGGACAGACATGATGTACAGTAAGTGCCAGGACAATGGAAGAGAAAGCCAGAGACTTACCTGGCTTTTGGTGAATCCGTTCTCGGTATATTGATCCAACATAGATCTGGGTGCCTTCTGTCTGTGGGGCCTGGGGTTACACTGGTGAGGAAGGCAGATGACCTGCTGGCACTCCTGGAACTCACACACATGGGAAGAAGCATGTGAGCAGCAAGACTGAAATGTTGGAACAAGTGAGGCCGGTGCTGGAGGAACCCTGGGAAGGGCACATGCCTCCTTGTTCTCATATGACCCCAGGGTTAGCAGGTCAAGAACAGTATTCCAAGATAGGGGTGATAATGGACTTCTCAGAGGAAGCAACCGTTGAATTGAAGCCTGGAGGATGAGGAAGAATTGGCTGCACGCAGGTGGAGGGTGGTGATGGAGCAGTGGGACAGGTCGAGCCTTGTTTGAGGAACTACAGAGCAGAGTGGCTGGTGGAGCATGCAGGAGGGAAGAGGCAGGAGAGCTGGAACTGTGTGGTGAGCAGCTGCCAGATCATGGGGAACGTGGAGTGCGTGCTAGGATCTCGACCTTTGTTCTAAAGGGAGGGGGAAGCCAGCACAGGGTTCTAAGCAGAGGGTGGCTGAATCTAACTCTGGTGTATGTCAGCCATGTTTTAACAGATGATCTTACCCTTTTGTCTGTAGCCCACGGCTCCATGCATACAGGAGTTCCTCACCCTTCTGGCTGTGTGCCACACGGTCGTCCCTGAGAAGGATGGAGATAACATCATCTACCAGGCCTCCTCCCCAGGTGAGGGCTCTGGGCTGCGTGTGCCCCGCTGTCCCCTTCTCTGGAGACTTGGATGTTTGTAGTTACTTGTCGGGTGTGCTGGGGAGGCATGCCCCACAAAGACCCCACTGTTTACCTTTGGCCTCATACAGTTTCCAAATGATAAACCCACAGAAAGGTCATGATGAGCCCTCCTGACTCTGTAACACTGGGACCACAGGAGGAGACCCCAGGCCAGCTTGCATCTCCTAGCAGAACGCTGTTCTAGACAAAACTCTCAGGGGAGGGTGGACTGGCTTCTTTGTTCACTCAGAGAAGATGTTTAGTCAGCAAGTCATGGGCATGTTACTGATATTCCTTAGGGAGAACTTGACCCCAACCAAGAATAGTAGGTATGCCATCACTCTTGTCCAGATGACTTAGTTTTAGGTCCTGTCTTCCCACCTAACAGAGGTGCTGCCCTCAGGACCCTGGTGGTGGGAGTGAGTGAGTGCCTCCTAAATCCTGAATCCTTACCATTGTACATTTAGGCCAGGCCACTCCAGCTGCTGCAGATCTGGTTGATTTGAAAATAATAATAATACATGCTCAACAGGATTCTACTGTTACCTGTGATTAGTCAATGCTTCATCAACTCTATTGACAGATGAAGCTGCTTTGGTGAAGGGAGCTAGGAAGCTGGGCTTTGTCTTCACAGCCAGAACACCATACTCCGTCATCATAGAAGCCGTAAGTGACGAGCCTGGGCACCTCTTGATGTGGTACATCACCTGCCTTTTGAAGACTCTGTGTTTGAAATAGCGTGTCTGATGTAAATACGATAGCCATATTTCTGTGTTTGTTTTTTTTTTTTTCCTGTGGGAAACCAGATCCATTGCAAAGCTGCAGGTATCACATGATTATTTCAGCTTATTCATGTTGTGTTTGTGTTGCAGGCAGTTTTCTCTCTCTCTCAGAGATGCTTCTCCATGAGGCTTTCATACGCTGGTGTGACTTGTAGTAAAGGGCTTAGCAAGCCTGCTCTTTGTTCTGTAACAGGACATGGGAATAACCCACTTGTCTTGGCCCACTTGTCTTGAGGGCAGGATCTGCAGCTCTGTCTTTGCAGCCTTAGCACCTGGAGCACTTGCTCACTGAAGCCCTCAATGCTTTGGCTTCAGTCTCCCCAGCTGGGGGAGAAGTGAGGTGGCACTGAAGATCTTTGTTATCTGTAGGAGTTTTTCTTTTCCCTAAGGTCAAAGGGTTTATTTATTTTATAATTGATTTTTGAGTTTCCCTGCTCAGGAAGCCTGAGAGAGAAATGTGGTGACTGGAAAAAATGTAAATCAAGAATAACATCCAGTAAGAACCATTGAGGTGGGAAGTGGGGGCAATTTCTGGGTTAGGACTGGCAAGGCGCTGGCGTGTTTCGTGCTGGCCAGTTAGAGGGGCTGTATTTTGCTATAGGATGGGTTGATGAGGGCCTGGAGGCTGTTACTGCCTTCCCTCACTCCTGCCTTCCTCTACCTCTCAATTTGGGGAGGATTCATGGATTTTAACAGTTTTTACGTTCATGCATCCTTGTGTCTCTAGGCCTGGGTAATGCATTTGAAATTCACTTCTAACTTAAGTAAAAGTTGTTACTGTTTCTGACTCGGCACAGTGCTCCATTTTTCTTGTACTTATTTGCAAAACCTAGAAAATATCAGGCCTTATACAGTGTGCCCATTTCTTGGCACTTTCAGGTTCTTGTCTTCTGGAGAACAAAAATCAAATCATAATTGTTTTTACTTGATTTTAAAGTGAAAGAAAGTAACTGAGTATCGAATCTCCCTCATAGAAGCTTTTCACAAATGAAGTCTTTACCCCCCTTTACCCTCCTCAGTATGAGGAGACTCATTGACATTTGCTCTGGGATTTTCTGTTGTATGGGTGCTACTGTTTTCTCTGATTGCAGTGATAGGGACTGGGGGTGGGTGTGGACTGACAGGCCACAGGAGAGCCCGAGATGAGGAGAACATGGCTGTTTCTGCTTTGCTCACAGTACCAGACAAATATGGAGAGCTAGGGGGAGAGCCCACTGGTGTCATTATGGCAGTAGATGCTGACAAAAAGCGAATTGGCATCCCTTTTTGTCATTTTATTAACTTATTAAGGCCATGTTTCTGGGAGTAAATAAGACTACCTGACTAGTTAAGATTCATAATAATAACTTTAAAATCCTATTTAATCATTAATACCAGAGTATCCTCAAATTATGCATTCTTGAGTTGGTTCCCAGCTGTTTACACGGTGTGGCCCTCTTGGTCATCCTAATGGCTGAGTCTGTGGGCTGCATGTGGTTGCCTGGTGGTTGATGGGATGGCAAAGAGGGGTTGGCTCCTGGCAGTCACAGCACTCGTGCCCATTTGTGGGGTGTCACTGGGCACTATTCTGAATGAGCGTCTGACCAAGTTGAGCCAGGCGGAGGAGAAAGAACTGATGATTGCAGAAAGAGAGGAACAGGAGCCTATGAAGGTTGGATGAGGTGGGTCCCTGAGTGTATTTCAGGATGTGAGGAGAAGGGGTGGGGAGTTGTTGACAGCAGTAATGGTGACCTGGTGCCGCTGGGTGTCAGTAGTGCACTTGGTAATTTGCGTGTTGCTTCATTCATTACTTCTCTCAAACCCACAGGACAGGGCTACCACCATTCATAAGGAAGGCACATGCTTAGTGGCAGATACAGAATTCGAACTCATATGGAACTCCAAAGCCCATATTCTTTCCATGGTGATGTACTGGGGAAATAGAGAGCAGGTTTGATCAAGGAGTTTGAAAATGGTACACACATAGTCTGGAACCTAATGGAAAAATTGAGGATGATGAGGTTCCAACTTTGAAGAACCTGATGTAACATTAGATTAATTGCCCTAGAATCTTATGCAGATCCATCATCTTTATTTCTAAATCCAAAATCCAAGAAGCTTTGAATTCTAAAAATTCCCCCCCCCCCATATTTGGGGAATTAGGCTTTTTGCAGCAAAATGTAAATGACATGAGGCCGTTTGTGGTCTTAGGAATCTCAATGTTGCCCCAGACCCCTCTGGATAATTATGGCACATGATGTATGCGTATATTTTTATAAAATGTGTAAAATTTGGAATTCAGAAGCATGTCCTGTCCCAAGGTTTCAGGTCGACCTGTGTAGCTTGTGTCCTGAGTTTTCCTGTCCTGGAAGGGACTGTGTCAACCAGCTGTTGTGCCGGTCTGGAGAAAAATGAGAAGCTTCTACCAGAAGGTGGAGCTATGACCCCACAGACTGGCTTGTGGGAAAACCATACCGGTTACAAAGGCCTTTGCAGAGGGAAAGAAGATGCAGAGAAAATGAGGTGGAGAGGGAGAGCAGGAGAGAGAAAATATGTGTATATATTGGATAGGGAGAGAGTTCTAGACATGTATCATATACAGAGAAAGAAAGTGCTGGAAGGAGAGGGGGGCAGGGAGATGTATGTATAGAGAGGTTTATGACTGGGGAAACTGTTGTTTTGAGATTTTAATCCTTTGCACCTCAGGTAAGAGCCTGCTTTTCTTCCTTTAGATGGGACAGGAACAGACATTTGGAATCCTTAACGTCCTGGAATTTTCTAGGTATGTTTCTCTTTTGTGCACTTGAAATAAAATACTTCCATATATATTTAACAATGTCATCACCGTGTTTGCAAGATTGTATAATATGGTTAAATATAGTACCTAAGTATTCAATTTAGTAAATATATCTCCACAAGCCATTTCCTCTCTGGAATTTGTGACTTTCATTAAAGAAAGTAAAGTAGGTCATCTTTCTTTTTTCCTTCCTTCCTTCCTTCCTTTCTTCCTTCCTTCCTTCCTTCCTTCCTTCCTTCCTTCCTTCCTCTCTCTCTCTCTTTCTCTTTCTTTCTTTCTCTCTCTCTCTCTCTCTCTTTCTTTCTTTGTCTTTCTTTTCTTTTCTTTTTTTTCTTCTTTTCTTTTCTTTTCTTTTCTTTTCTTTTCTTTTCTTTTCTTTTCTTTTCTTTTCTTTTCTTTTCTTTTCTTTTCTTTTCTTTTCTTTTCTTTCTTTTCTTTTTCTTTTCTTTCGAAACGTTCCACGTCCATATCCTCCCTTTCCTTAGGTTTCCAGACCCTCTGACATCAACAGCTACAGACACGTGTGCATAGTTTGGAGTATGTGATGAGGGCCTTATTTCTGTTGTTTTTTCCCATGTCCCATGAGGTTGTGCTCGTGCTCCATTTGAGCGCTCTCATGCCAGGCCTGGGAAACTGACCAGCAGAGGCCGATAAGATCAGTCCATCCCATCAGAGGCTTTGTCCAAGTTGGGCAGTTCTTCTGTATATATTCAAGCTTGTTCTCCCTGAGTGTGGTTTATTTAAGGGCCAGGAATATTTGTTGGATTATTTGTTTCCCTTGTCATCAAAAAAATCTTAATGTTTTGTTTCTTTCCTTCTTATCATTGAACTGTCAATACTAGAGCAAGGTTCTGTTGCTACCTCAAAGGCATGTTAAAATCGGTTTTTCCAATAACCATTGTTAAACAATTCACACATTATTTTTGCCGTCTGCTTTATAAACTATCTGAAAAAGATCAACTTTTTTTTTTTTTTTATGATAGTCACAGAGAGAGAGAGAGGCAGAGGGAGAAGCAGGCTCCATGCACCGGGAGCCCGATGTGGGATTCGATCCCGGGTCTCCAGGATCGCGCCCTGGGCCAAAGGCAGGCGCCAAACCGCTGCGCCACCCAGGGATCCCCCTGAAAAAGATCAACTTTTAACCCTCTTGTGGGAAATGCTTTCCAGCCCTAGTCATTGGTTGTAGGACTGAAAACTTGAAGCTTTGGTGGGTCAAGAGCCCTTGAGGATGGGTGTTGAGACGGAAAACATGATGGTTGATAACAGTAGTGGTTCCTGTAGGGGAGTAGGGCCAGTGTCCCTGTGTGTATAGGTAAGGGACATTCTAGACATTTTTCCAGACTTGTGCTCCATCTCTTGTTGATGTCCTGATGACTGTGTTGTTATGTGGCTGTGGCAGCTGGGACCAGCAGTTATTACAGGGAGAAGGAGTTAGATGAAAATGGGTGAATCCAGATAAAAACATGAGGATATATTAAAAACTTCTGGGAGAATATGAGGAAGTAGAAAGGTCATTGGTAGTTATAGCTGTGGTTCTACTTCTTTTTAGTTAACTCCACTTTTCCCAGATGCAACCTCATGCTGACAGCACTCCTTCACAGTACTTAGTGGCAGCCTTGCTTTATAGATTCAGGAACTGAGATGCCAGGTGAACAACTGTGTTTGAGAGTACCTGGCTACTAGCTAGCTGAGGGAAGAATTCAAAGCCAGGCCAGACAGAGTGCTGTGGGTTAGGATGTGGGAATTTATACAAAGCTGGAGAGAGAATCGCTCAGTCTTGGGAGCGAAGAGTCCATTGGAAATCCTGTGACTGGGTGGTTGGTCTGGGGCCCACTGTGGTTGGGATGTGTCTCAGGGGGATGAAACGTCTGCAAAAGGCAAAGACAGGATGTAGAGGAGGAGTGTGGTATGTGTCCTGGTGTGCTGGAAGCCTGCAGATGAATGGGAGAGTAAGTGGGTAGGGGTTGAGGCCAGGCTGCAGAGGTGAGTGGAGGCCAGCAAGAATTGGAATCTGTAGGCAGTGGGGAGCCATCGAAGGCTCCATGAGTGAGCATGGGTCACAATGAAAGAAGAGTGCAGGAGTGTCCGTGTTGGAGTAGGGAGGGCAGTAATAAGGCACACCTCGGTGCTGAATCAGGAGTGTTCTATGCATTTCTAATTTTTTTTCTACTCCAGTTAAAAGAAGATACAAGGGACTTTTGAACTAAGTGGATTTATATTGAAGCTTCCACTCCGCTACTTACTGGGCAGATTACTAACATTTTGAGCTGTAAAATAATACCTGTATAGAGTATTATCAGAAGTAAATTAGATGTGCATAGTAAATGGTCACATTATCCGTTTCTGCTCTTCTGCTATAAATAACCATACTAGCAAGTTTTCATGGCAGGGAAAAAAATAGGTTTATGTCCATTATATAGAAATAAAAAGAGTAGTAGATATACACTTAAAGTTCAACTTTGAAGGAAAAGGTAAGGAAAATGGAGTTTTGCCATTTTTAGGATGGCCAGATCATCTTTAGATTTGTCTGGTGCTTAATCATAGGGCATGGGTCCTATAATACAGACCAATGACAACTACTCTCTCTCTCTGTCTCTCTCTCTCTCTCTTTTCTTTTTAACTCTTACAGTGACAGAAAAAGAATGTCTGTAATTGTTCGAACTCCTTCAGGCCAACTTCGACTCTATTGTAAGGGAGCTGTAAGTACCAGCTCAGTGTTTATTGTAAGGGGGCTGTAAGTACCAGCTCACATAGCAGGACACCCCTGTTGGCTACTTTGTTTATCTGCTGCTTCTCCTGACCGCTGTCCTCATTACACCCTGAGACTTTGCCCAAAGTTGAAAGACTCTTTCAGATTGGCCATAAAATTGACTTGAAATAAAAGCCCATTGAAGGGTAGTAGTAGTGGTAGTTCAGGCCAGTGTAGCAATGATGGCCCATGAAAAGCTTGCTTTTAGCCAGTAGTTGGTTTCAGAAATAGCAGTTTTCTGTGTTGTGAGAAATCCTTGGATCATGACTTCTGATTCTAGTTTCATCACCAGTGTGTTATGACTTTGGAAAGATAGAATTTTTCATATTGACCTGTGATAATCTTCAAGTACTTTGAGATTTTACGTATATGTGTGTGTACATGCGTGTGTGTGTGTGTGTGTGTTCTCTAGCAGCTCTTCTTAGTTGTGGTTTGGTTTTTCATCCTGAGCTGTGTTCCTTAGCTGAATTGTGTTCAGTGGCTAGTGGGTTGTGTACTCCCTGGTTATGAGCTCCTGCAGTGTCAGGAAGCAAGAGTATATTTGAGCAATTTAGGATGTGCATGTTACTCTTCCCATTTCTGCATAAAGATGTTATAAACATAGGCATGTATTATGCAAATTTAGGTAAATGTAGACATCATTATGTCCCCGATAATTCTCTTGACATTTAAGGTTCTCCCCAAAAAGTTTTTGTTTGGACACATCCCTATCCAGTTTGTTTTCCAAAACTCGACTGAGTCTGATCAAGGCTGTATTTCTACTTGCCCACTCAAGTATTCTCATGCACACTGTATAAGCTCCATTAAAACAAAGCTAGGTTTAGAATACTGACTGGAAGGCTTACTTAAGGGATTGCCAGTCACAATGTTTCTCTATTTTATAGGATAATGTCATTTTTGACAGACTTTCAAAAGACTCAAAATACATGGAGGAAACACTGTGCCACCTGGAATATTTTGCCACAGAAGGTAAGTGAAATTTGGAAATGTTTTTCCATCAAAATTGTACTTTCACGTGTTTGTAGCTGATGCTTGGGGGAGCAGTCATGTTCTGAATGGATGTGTCCCTTTTTTGCAGTACTTGGTTTGCTTCGTAGGAGTATACTTTTCTAGTGCCCCCCCCCCATGCTCTGTGCCTATGACAGTGACAAGATGTGCACCAGAGTCTACACTCAGCTACCTATATGTGACTCTGCTAACTCTTCATCAGAAGTATGAAAGGAACGGGCAGCCCAGCTCACGATGGGTAGAATCACTTTGTAGTTATTCCTGTTCTCAGAAAACTCATGTGCTTATTTCCCTGTCCTCCTCATGTTATCCTTATGACACTGGCTTATCCATGACTTGAGGAAACAATAATTCATTGAGCCCATAGAGAACAGGAAGGGAGTTCTGTGAAAGGCCTCAAATAACACTGATGTCAGGGTTTCCAGCAAGTGAATATGATGAAAGCTGGAGCCTTGCCTAAGTGCTGACGGCCGCTTTCTCAACTTCGTGCGGTCCTGCGGCTATGTGCGTGTGTGTGTGCATGTGTGTGTGCATGCACATGTATATCTGCTTGAAAGCCTGGATCTTTCACATAATGGCACACTGAGCTTTTATTACTGTCTTGAAATGTACCTCCTGCCCCCTCTACTTGCTGCTACCTGCCCACTGCATGTAAGGGTGCATGTGCATAAGGCTCATGCCCAGCTCCTGTACTTCTCTGCTGTGGGGAATTCACTCTGTGGCTTCTCACATACTCTCAAATTTATGCACGAGGGGCTTTATGACAAAATGAAGTAGAGCTCTTTTCAACTCCCTTTTTAGATGTGTGAAAGTTGAATTAGAGTTACCTAAAAAAGCAGATAGTTTCTTCAATTTTTTTGAGCATGCTGGTATAAAATGGAGCCTCATGATGTCACCTAGGAGGGAAAGTATACTGCTTGCTTCCATTGCTGGATACACTGTGGCTGTTTTGCAGGCTTGAGGACCCTCTGTGTAGCTTACGCCGACCTCTCCGAGCATGAGTATGAAGAGTGGCTGAAAGTCTATCAAGAAGCCAGCACCATATTGAAAGACAGAGCTCAACGGTTGGAAGAGTGCTATGAGATCATAGAGAGGGTAATTACATGCGATACAGTCATTGCATGCCCAGTGAGGGGCTCCGTCAAGGACTGAACAAAGTCTTTGGACAGGAATCATTTTGCCATATGGCCACACTCCCTTTTCCTGTGCAGATCTTAACCATTGGCTTTTAATGATGTCTTCTTGCTTTAAGAAACACTTAGTTTTTATGGGCTACCTGAGAGGTCGAAGCACCTTTAGCTAAGCGTTAATGGTATCTTAAGAAGTATCAGGTCAAAAACAGTGTCAGTGACTTTCAGGGCTTACCTCAGGTTAGGCTTAATGAGATTGCTCACCCTATTGAGTTACAGGAGCCTTCCGAATGTGTAGGCTGGTTGGACACTGTTCGTTCTAAGCATTTTCACACTTACTCTAATAATAGCCACCTTTGCCATAGCTACTCCACATTGCTTACTTTGAATTTCCTTGTTGTTGCTGCTCTTTGCAGTTTATCCCAAGGCATTAAGTAGCTTTCTAGGTATCAGATTCCCTCAAATCTGGGAGCTGGATTTTACCTTTTCCTGTTTCATATCAGCAACCACTGGCCCATTCATCTTCCTTCCAGTTTCTAGAACTCTGAAGTCATTAGCTTTTCTTATTCCTTGTGTTTTTTAAAATTGCTCTTGACCTTTTTTATACTACATTTTTAAGTTTTATATTTACTTGTTTGTTACTTTAATGGAATTTGGTAGGAGTAGAGCTGGATTCAAGTGTTCATTTGCTCTGCTTCACTAGAAATAATCAAAATTACTTTTAGAATCAGAAAACGATTGCTTAGGTGATGGTCCCATGCGGCACCAAGCCTGTGGTGGCTGCTCAGGAGGTACTCTTTACCCACAGTTGGGAAATCAAGCGATGATGCCCTATCAGAGGAGGACTCGGGAGGTAGGTGAGTGCTTAACAGTCCTCTGTGCAGGGGCTCTGCAACCTGTCAGACCAGCAGGCAAGGTCAGGGCTGCTGATGCATCTCCATATCCTCGTGAATCCACACCCATCCTCACTGTGAACTGGCCCTCCATGGGCCTGGAAGAAGTATAACAGGGGCCACATTTGATGGCTCCTCAATCTTAAGATAATTTGATATTTTCTTCTCTGCTGTTAAATTGTTAGCATCACCTGTCTCTTAGGCTTGTATTGTCAGATAAGTATTATCATCTAGAATCAGTCTTTCTCCTGTGTCAACCAGAATATAATATGTATGTTACTCATCAGTGGAGTGAGAGGGAAGGGCTTACCTACTGTGAATGTCCCTGGGATGACTGGCCCATAGTCTTTACTGCTAGGTGATTTCTCTTCTAACATGCCCAGGGACCAAGAAATACATGATGAATGCTGGGTTGCCTATGTGTCTCGAGTGTTTCTAACATTGCAAATAGTTTTGAAATGCCACACATGAAGTTATCAGCAATTAATCAGCAAATTAATTATCTGCAAACAAAGTTTTAATGTAGAAGAAATAAGAGAACTGTTAGAATATTTTGACTGCCTTTTGTCATCAGTTTTGTCATTAATGTTGCTCTTAAGTATGGACCAGTCATTAATTGAAGTTCTTTTTCTATCTAGAATTTACTGTTACTTGGAGCCACAGCCATAGAAGATCGCCTTCAGGCAGGTGTTCCAGAAACCATAGCAACGCTGTTGAAGGCAGAAATTAAAATCTGGGTGTTGACAGGAGATAAACAAGAAACTGCAATTAATATAGGTAATTAATTTTAAAATTTCCTGATGCTGGTTTCGTATTGTTTTGAAAACATCTTTAAAAGTGCCTAAGGTTTCCTCAAATGCATTGACAGATGATGTTTTAAGGCCAAGAAAAGTTTACCTAAATCAAATGAAGATGTTTTAATGAGCATTATCTGACTGTAACATTAAAACTATTATATCTCCCTGAAATGTATTAAACAAATTTATTTATATAGGATACAGAATTCAAGATTTGATGACTTTTTCTTACTGCTTTCTTCACAAAATTCTAGTCTGAGACTGAGATCATGTTTTTGCTAAGTTTAATATGCATTATAATTTTAAATAATTATAAGCACTTGAATTATTTTACCAGCTAATGGGTCTTCCAAGAATGTTGTATCTTTCCTTCCCTTCCCTGTCTGGATTGGTAACCTCTTTGCTTGCTAAACATCACAGAAATGAGAATTGAAGAAAGGGAATTTTAAGACCAGATAACCTCATTGATGTTAAAGAGGCACATTTTCAGCGTGAAAGGAGTTGAAATGACTAATTTGAAAAGATCTCATTTTGGTTATTTAAGTTACTCAAAAGTTATCTGGTACTTCTAGCACCATTATGGCATAACAAGCCCTGGTACATATGTGATAAAATGAGTATGTAAGGACCTTACCCTCTGAAGTGAATTTTTTTGTTGTTTGTTTAGTAAACAAGAGTCATTTAGTCATTTCTTAGCAAGGTTGGGCTCTTGCAGTTGGGCTCCCATACAACCAAAATTAAAGTCATAGGCGAGTGTTATGTGATTCATAAACAGTCTCTGAAGCTTCAGGTACAGACTTTGTCTATTGATTTGTATTGTCTTTCAAATGCATGTTTCTGGACAAAAGTCCATGTTTCTGTGCAGATCCCTCACTACTACTAGAAAACAAAAACCCAGAGTGTATAGCCCTTTGGTAATGTCAGTGATGTTTTGTAAAATGAAGGTGAACACCTGCTTTTTGTATAATGGCCCCCTCTCTATGTATATATGTTGTCTCTTCAGGTATGATTTCCCATATAAATTTGGGCTAAAACACCTGCTACTGATATGTGGCTCCTGTTGTTCATATAGGGTACATAAAGTTGGCCGCTGCCCTGAAATGCTGGAAATTTAGGGGAGTGCTTTCTGCTTTCTGAGAACAATATAAAAGAAGTGAGTAATGCCTTGAGTTAAAATTGCACTGTAATGATAAGATCTGGAAAACAGAGCTTGAGTGTTCCTGCTGGACTAACCTTTTTATGCATCTAGCCCCAGATGCCTTCCTTAAGTGCTTTCTTGTGTTTGTTGTAAGAAGCAAATGTGAGGGGCGCCTGGGTGGCTCAGTTGGTTAAGCGGCTGCCTTCGGCTCAGGTCATGATCTCAAAGCCCTTGGATCGAGCCCTGCATTAAGCAGCCTGTGCAGCAGAGAGCTACTTCTCCCTCTGCCCCTCACCCTGTTCTCGCCCCTCTACCAAATAAATTGTTTACAAATCTTAAAAAAAAAAAAAAAGGCGAGTGTGAGTGCACTGGCATTGTACTAGCTGGAAAAAGGCCACTGTCTGTCTCATGGCCTCTCTGCCCTTGGGCAGCACACACATCCCTTTTCTTGCTTGTTCCTTTTGTCATACCTGAGTGTATCAGAGTCTGGAGGAGTTTGGAATGGACACAAATGAAAGCAAATGAATTCATGGGTTTATAATTCATAAAGGAAAGCTTGACTCGAATGCCATGAGGCTTCTCTGAGCCTTACAAGATAATTGATACCCAACCAAAGACTTTGTAAAAATAATGGTTATAGTATTCTGTACTTTTTTTTCAAAGAGAGTATAGCAACATTTGTAGTTTGAGTACTGGAAGCATTCATGGCCATTGGATATTTTAAAATTGAGCTTTCTTAGCAAATACTCTGTGCAAGACCGCAAGAAATTGATGCTTCCTGCTTATATATAATAATATAAAGCTTTATATTATATAAATATAATAAAGCTGATGACTTTGCTGAAGTCTTGTATTCTGAAGGCTTTTTTCTACTCCCATTTTTTTTTGTAGTGTATCAGGATTCAGACATATCTTTGGTGTTATTAGGTATGCAGCCAACAGCCAGGGAACTGATATTCTTTGAAAGAGCTTTGCCTGAATTACTTTTTCCCTTTGTATTCAGAACTCATTGGTAATCCTGGGCAGTGTCGAGGAATTAAATGTCATTTTCTGATTTAGGATATCTGTTGAGCCTGCAAATGATGCAGAAGGCTCAGCAAAGTGTAGACATCCGGACGTTGTATTAGACTTGTCCATGCCAGACCGCAGGTGACAGCTATAAGCAGCATGAGGTCATGCTCCAGATACAGTATGGATTGTATGCCAGTTTACTAATCATGTTCCCATATCCTGGGTAATATGAGCCATTATTGATCTGTCTTCCATAATACTGGATATTCTGTACATTGTAGTGCATTCTATCTGCAGTTTTGAGCACTCAGAAGATACTTGGGAGAAAGATCAAGTGTCTGGCAGTTCTACTTCTCCATGAAATGAGGACAAGAGAGCAAATTCATGGGATGTCTGCTGAGTGCCAGCACTCTGCTAGGAGTGCCTTCTGAATTCCATCTTCAGCCTACATACGAATGGTCTTACAGCTCAAGGGGGGAAATTCAGTGTTTATAAAGGTTATATTCTATTTAATGACCAAGTTGATATGAGGTCTCAGGACTCTTCACTTCTGCTACAGAGCTCATTTTAAACAGAATCACATGGCTTTCATTTAACTGTTCTCTGAAATTTGAAGACTGGGAGACAATGGTCTTGTGTTTCAGCCCTTCCAGGATGCACATTGTTATCATATGTCAACGTCCCTGAAATAGGAATGTCTTATGACTGTTGACTCTTACAACTTAATCACATTTTCTTAGTGTACGTATAGTAAGAGTTCACCTTTAGAGGTGACAGTATGTTTGTTGTTTGGGGTTGTTGACTGTCTTCAGCATTGCATTTATCTATCATAGTTTAAGAGACATTTATAAAATGTAACTTTTAGTTGTAGCTTGGAAATATTTAGTCAAATTAAGTTCCAGGGTATTTGTGTGTCTCTTAGGAGCCAATGAATACTGTGTAGACAGTCCTCTTGCCTGTGGGTTTTAGGTAGTTTGGAACTGGCATGATGCCAGAATCCTGCTGTGCTGGGCTTGAATGTATGCTAACTAGCTGTGTTTCAAGGAGTTGGCAATTTTCTTTTTTAGCTTAAAAATTTGGCATCCGTTAGTCTAAAGTGAAATTTCAGATGTAGCCTTTGTGAATCGTGTCATTTCCTTATTACCACTGAATAAAACATCTATTAAATAGGTATACAATAGATGTGAAGTCTATGGAATCTCTGATTTTTTTCTAATGGATGTAGGATGAATGAGAACAAAATCCTAGTGTGTATTTCATTTTGAAGTCATTAAGTAGGAAAGAGCTTTTATTATAAACCATTTCTAAATTGTTGTTACTCATTTAATACTTTTAAACCACATCTTACAGTCTTAGAAGTTTAATTTTTAAAAAAGTGAATAAATATGGTGCCTGCTCCTCCTATTATTGCCTGTAGCTTGCCTTGCCCACTGAAAGGAAGACAAATTTCTGTTTTCAGTGAAGCTGGGACATTGGTGGTGGTCTCAATCTGAGTGTTGCTTTTCACAAAAAAGTCAGCCCTGTTATTTCTTCTTCTTTTTTTTTTTTTTTTTTTAGCCCCGTTATTTCTTGATTACCTGCAGCTGGGGCATTGTTGCCAGATGCTGTACTCTAGGCTCACGGAACTCACATTCCCTAATTGGGGCAGGAATTAATTCTGAGACAAAGCAGAGAGTCAAATAGATGAGACAGTACTAATTGTGCAGGATAGATATTAAGCATGACTAGTGTTAATAATAGTGAATATTGGCTATAATGTGCTCAGTTCTCTCTGTCAGTTTTATGTTTGATTCCTTGGAGATAGCCATCAACCCTTTTTTAAAGATAGAACCGAGGCACAGAAATACCAAGCAACTTAGCCTAGATCACAAAGACTATGAAAGTGCTGAACATCTGAGCATGTACCTGTGACAGTTGATATCGACTTCCCAGAAGGAGAAATATATGAGTCAAAAAAGACCAGGGAAGCTTCATAGATAACATAGGTTTATTTATTTATTTTTTAAAATTTTTTATTTATTTATGATAGTCACAGAGAGAGAGAGAGAGGCAGAGACACAGGTAGAGGGAGAAGCAGGCTCCATGCAGCAGGAGCCTGACGTGAGATTCGATCCCAGGTCTCCAGGATCGCGCCCTGGGCCAAAGGCAGGCGCCAAACCGCTGCGCCACTCAGGGATCCCGATAACATAGGTTTAAAACTTGAGCCTTCTGGGATCCCTGGGTGGCGCAGCGGTTTGGCGCCTGCCTTTGGCCCAGGGCGCGATCCTGGAGACCCGGGATCGAATCCCACGTCGGGCTCCCGGTGCATGGAGTCTGCTTCTCCCTCTGCCTGTGTCTCTGCCTCTCTTTCTCTCTCTGTGACTATCATAAATAAAAATAAAAATTAAAAAAAAAAAAAAAAGAAACTTGAGCCTTCAAGAATTTATTTAAAATAAAAGGCATTAAGGAGGAAATGTGATGTGATGAGCACTGGGTGTTATAGGCAACTGGTAAATTATTGAACTCTACATCTGAAACTAGTGATGTACTATGTGTTGGCTAATTTAATTTAAATTGAAAAAAAAATAAGTAAAAAGTCTGAGCATAGAATGGGTCAGGACAGTCTAGTTTGGTGGGGGGAGTGGGTTCGTGAGGCAAGGCTGAGGACATGTGCTCTTACCTGTGATGCAGCTGTACTGAGAAGGATCTGGAGGGAAAGCTGCCTACATATGTGGTTCTGTGGATGAGTCCTTAGCTTCCTGGCTCTCTGGATTATGGAGAACTCTGTACTGAGCCTCTTTGACCCCATCTGGAATAGATTAAGAATACCACCTTTCATTACCCATTCCTGATGTCTGGCAATGTGTTTCATACCTTCATCCTCAAATATTGATCAGACTGTCTCTGAAAATATTTAGGACCAACACACTTACTGAAGGTTTAGAGCCATGCTGAAGCCTAGCAATTGGTAGCTTTTTTAAACTGACCCTAAGATACATGGTTAGTAAGGATAACTGTTCCTAACCCTTCCAGAAATGTCTCCAAAGAAGTCTGGATTTGGGTATCTTTGACAATGTGAATTTATCTCAAAAGAGAGAGAGAATGACTGCAAGATCTGAGAGATTTGGTTTGGTGATACTTTCTAGCATGGATGATTATTTTCTTAAAATGAAGTCCTGTTCTAAGTACCATTAAGTCTGTAATATTTTGATTGCTTTGAATATTGGTTATACTCAGGTAGTAGAAAGACTAAACACTTTTGTAGTATGCTGTTAATTTCAGCTACAGTAAAAAGTGAAATCCCAGTGGTTCTTCTCTCATTGATTTTTATGGTCGTTTTTTTAGATTGCAAGATTAAAGAACTAGACCTCAATTTACAAGTGTGGATTGACATTTCATACCTGGCTCTTCTCCAAGAGTTGATCTCATTTTATCCACAAACATTAGAAATCAAGCACACCAAACTGGGGTTGACATAATTTAATTTGCCACATTAGCTAAGTCACAATTAACTGTGTTTAACTTCCATGTTCTGTCACTGCAGGTGTTCTGTGTGATAATTCTCTAAGCAGAATCTCACTTCATTTTCCAAATTAAAAAAAACACACAAAACCTATTTCCAGAAACTTATAGTTTTGTGTTTTTAAATTCATGGATGTGTCAGTGGTTTTATTTCTTGCCTCTCCTGCAATGACTAGAAAAATACTTAGAGTTTTTCCATAATATCTTTGTGCAGCTTCAGTTGTCAAGCAGCATTTTGCTGAACCTGAAAAATAGAAAATAAAGCAACAAGCTAGGGTTTAAAAATTATAGCTCACTTCTGCAGCTGTTGTTCAAATCTAAAACTACTGGCAAATCCTTTTGCGTTAGTTATACTAAAATCGTAACAGTCTTTATTGCATGAAGTTGCTTGAGGTCTCTGGGGATATAAAGAAGGAGTACTCCTCCCATAGTGGGATATAATTAAAGGTGCAACATCCCCTATTGTAAATGAAAATAAAGTGTAGACCACCCTTCTGGACCTGATCTAAGAATTGATAGGAAAAAAGAATACATTTGTAAAATTTTAATGGTAGACAAAGACTTCAATTATGTCAGTCCTATCAGGCAGAACTTTGAATGGCATTGTGGGAAAGTCTCATTTTTACTCATCATTATTGTTAAAGTATGGACTTGAACAAGTTTGAAGATGTATAGAAAATTGTTTTGTCTTTCTTCCCTTTATTTTGTCTTAGAGGTTAAACAGGCATTTGCCTATGTGGCATTATGATTTTAAATTATTCAGTTTGTTTTAGTTTTTAAGATAATGTATAGTGGTTTTAACAAGCAAAATAATCTCATTCCCTTGAGGTAACTACTATTAACGGTCTGGACTATATCTTTATGGTATTGCTTTAAAAAATATTTGAATGAAAAACCGTAAGTTTGTGCTTAAAGACTTATGTTCTGAGGTGATCTACAAAGTATTCTTCTGAAATGGCAGTTGTTAGTGAAGAATATACTTTGTACATTCCAAAATAAACAAATATTTATTGTCTCTCTCCTTCCTAAACAACAACAGCAAAACAAGGTTTTTCTTGGTCTTAATTTTTGTGTGTCTTGAATCTATTTGGTGCCTTTTAATAGGGTTTCCTCAGCATGGGAAAAAGCCCTATTGAGTGGAATTGTCACTTAAATGCAGCAGCTCTGGGACTTGCCATTAGTTAAATGCCTGATTCCTTTTCCACTTAAATATGCCATCTGTAGGAATGGATATTTTAGCTGTTCTGTGGAGGAGGATCCAGGGTCCTACTTGCCTTAGGGACAGCACTATTTGAGCCCCTTCCTTGAGATTGTCACCCAGATAGATACTTGCTCAGAGGTTGTAATTCTCCGTGCTGATGATTCATTTCATGTTTCTGAGAATCATTAATCTTTTATCTTCAGGTGCTGAGGGGAAAAAAAAAACCTGTGAGTGCCAGTTTTCTAGGTGGAGGGATTCTTTTCTTGCTTTTTCTCAATGATATAAATTGAGATTGGAGGTTGGTGAGAAGTGCCAGCTCTCTCAAGGGACACCGAGGGTAGCTTGAAAGAAAGAGTCCAGTCCTGACAGACATGCCAGGTCTTAGGATTTGCTGGACCTGCTCTTTTCTAGTATGCTACTTTGAGGGGGGGACCTCTCATCCTGGTCTGTGGTATCACACAGTGTCTCTAGGTATTTTGGAGTGGACTGCAAAGCCTGAGTAGGGAAGTGGTTCAGAGGAAATATGTTCACCTTCTGAGAGGAAAAGTAGAAGAGTATCTTCTTTAGCCTATAACGATAATTATTTTTAAATGTGATGGAAATTATTGATAAGAATCAGTTTTGGAATACGTACTTTTGTTCTAAAGGTTTTTTTTAAACTAAGGTTTAATTCTTGAAGTGGGGACTGCTTTGAACTTGGGTAGGAAAAGTGATTCCCTTGATGTATGTAGTATTCCTTTGAAATCTGTTGTGAGAGTTACCTACTTTTTAAACAAACAAATGAATCTTGATAGTAGGGTAGACTTGTTTATGCTGATTTGGAAGCACCATTAGATTCCATGTATCTTCCTAAAGTGTTAGCTGTTTTTAAAAGATAATTCAAAACTTACAGATGTTATACAAGCATAAATAAAAATCCACAGAAAATTGACAAATACTTGTTTTAGCCAATAGTTATGAAGACTTCCCCAGCTAGCTCTATTCAAGCTGTCTGCAAGAATCAAAATCTACTTAAAGAACTTATATTTCCTACCCTGCCACTTGTCCAATTCCTTTGTCTTCCCCAGCAGGCTTAAAAAGGTAATAAGAAAGCTGTAAGAAGGAAGGCTGAAATTAAATAGCTATTGAGGGACGCTTGGGTGGCTCAACAGTTGAGCACCTGCCTTTGGCCCAGGGAGTGATCCTGGAGTTCCGGGATGGAGTCCCACATTGGGCGCCCTGCATGGAGCCTGCTTCTCTCTGTGTGTCTCTGCCTCTCTCTCTTGGTCTCTCATGAATAAATAAATACAATCTTAAAAAAAAAAAGCTATTGAAAAGTGATGAATTCATGGAAGGAATGATAAACTAACTCACTTGTGTTGCTCTTTCTTCAACTCTAGGATATTCCTGCCGGTTGGTATCACAGAATATGGCCCTCATCCTGTTGAAGGAAGATTCTTTGGATGTAAGTGGTTTTTCAAAAGTAGTGTTTGTTTTTACTGTATTAAACTCTTTGTTTATTTATTTCTATTATAACTGATGAGAGTTTTTCTTTTTTAACTAAAAAATAATTATAAAACTACTCTATTTTGTTATTTATGAATAGTTGTCATAAATTCCTATCTTTAAATACCAAAAATAGTAAATTTGGAACACTGCTTCATGATGCTTTCCTTTGTTTATCTAGAATTGTGCATTTAAAATGTGAATGGGACCTATTTTGATTGGCTAAACGGGATGGTTCACTCCAGAATAGGTTACTAAGGAGACTTGTGGGATTTTCTTTCTAGGACACATTTTAACAAAGGTAATACTCATGTGTCAGGTTGTTTGAATTTATATAGGAGTAGGCTACATATACACTTAATTCCCCTGACATTCCAATGCCACATGAGGATTGAACAGCATGGTTCTCTGAGCATTTTATAGACCTGTACAGGCCCAGTCATGACCTAAAGCCTCTGATGAGACCAGGGGTGGGAACTGATTTGAGGTTAACCAGTGACCTGGGAAGTAGTTTGATATGGAGAAACCATTTGAGCAATGAGATTCCATTTGTCAGGACTCGTCACAAGGGCTTTACTTCTTGGAACCCAGGACCACCCTTCAGGCAGTATATTTAAAGCCTCTTCTAAGTGCAGATGACAGGGTTAGTGAAAGGAAAGAGATATGCTGCAGGGCATTTATACTTGCAGATCTGGGAGGCCCCGAATCCAACTGTGAAGGCCAACACATGCTCTACCTCTTCAGGACTCCAAAGGCAGGAGTAAGGGGGTGAGTCTGTGTACTTTCCAAAGCACCATTGGCAAGATACTGCTCCATAGCTTGGGAGCTTCACCCTTGAATGAATCTACATAGCCTATGAGCACACCCAGAATATCTGTGCCAGGAGCTCCCTTGTTTGCTGATGATCCTCTAGTTCCAAGGCATCCACAATCTTAAATTAAGTCTCATATGGTCGTAACTCAGAAGTGAGGCTATAGTTTCCTTTCATGCCAGGGGGTTCTATGGAATCCAAGAGATGGACTTTGATGTTACATAGCGCTCTGGGGCCACAGGTTCAAATTTGGACTTTTGGTTGACCTAGATCAAGGAGTAATTTGTGAAACCAAATAAGTTTCTTGGGATGTGCCTGGTTTCTCTTGGCAACCTGTTAAGAATTCTTCTTCCTAACCAGTATTAAACATCATCTTTTTGTATAAGGACTTTCATGTACTCAGTATATGTTGAACAGAGGCACAATTTCTATGTACTTTTTTCCGTTCCATACTCCAAAGGGTATTACATATTTCTAACTAGAGTCCTTTGCTTCTTTCCCCTTCTCCTCCTCCCCTTTCATTTTTTCCCTGCCCCTCATTCTTTAGTCAGGGTGAAGGCATTCCTGTTCTCAAAATATTTCATTTGGTAGGAATGGAATAAAAGCAGAATGCTAGGGAAATATAAATAAATTAGGTATATAGTAGTAGATCCTTGTGAAGCTCCCAAATTGAGCTTTTTAGGTTGTAGAGCTCTGAGGTTGAAGCAGATGAGAGAGAAACAAAGGAAATGACCCAAGAATTAGAAACATTGGATCTAGCTTCTCTCACTTCATCTCACATATAAGTGCAAGCTCATCTCATTTTTTTCACTTCTTAAAAGGATCCTAGCCCTGAGTTTCCTATTGTCCAGTGTTTCATATTTATTGTTTCCAACTTTCTAGCTGTTTACAAGTCTGGTGTCGCAGTTACTTTTTGATGATGTCTAGAAGCAGAATTTGATAAACCCACTTCCTCCTCTGTCAGGTCATCTTTAATAAATACTAATTTCAAGTTTGAAGGCCTGCACCACTTGAGTTTTTCTTTGCTGCTCCTGGAACTTGGCCAGTTGTCTCTGATTTTGAGAACTCTAGGGATACAGCTGGCTCGGAAAAGAAAAGTAGGGTGTTCTAGGGAAGAAGCAAGAGGATGGCTGGAAAAGCAGAGAAAAAAATATCATAGATGATAATTTAAATAACTGCTTTGATGCTGCTTGTCATAGATAACTGGCATTTTTTTCCCACTGGTGGTAAGATCATCTTCTTCCTTGATGATCCTTCACTGCCTTGAAACCCAAGCAGGTGAGGAAATCACTACTGATCTTCCAGCTTCCCACACCCATGCAGCTGGTACTGCGGGGGTAGAATGTGGTATACTTCCCCTGGTGAAAAGGAATAGCTCTCTTTTTTCTGTCTTCCAAATCTTACACAAGTGTATCTTGTTGATAGAATCTACCCTGAATCCTGTTAATAAGGGAGTCTGGGAAATGCTGTCTTTAGCTTTGCAGTCCTTGCAATATAGAGAAAAACATAGAAGAGGATGGAAAAATAGATCGTGAAAATCCGTCAGCAAACAATATTTAGTACTGGCGAATTTGTAGGCAAGAAGGGGGAGTCAGGAGTACCCAGAATGCTATGGGACCTCACTGATGTGGTTGATTTTATAAAAGGCCTTTAACATACAACAGATCCTTTACTTTGTAATGACATGTAGAGTCACCATGAACACTTTGTGTGCCACTCAGAAGTTTGTTTCTGTTGTTCTCATGGCAAAGCACAAAACAGTTGTCAGACTTAATAGCATATAGTGGTTAAGGAAGCAGGTTCTGGAATGCCTGACTTCGTTCAAATCCTGATTGATGTCTGTGCTTAGAAAAGTCTTTGACTCACAGCAAATTCTCCTAGTAAGTCATAGTTACTATTTATTTTCTATTTTTCTTTTACAAAAACCTACTTTTCTAGTTTGGTCTCTTTTCTAGTGACAGGTGGCTCCATCGTAAGTTACCTAAAGTACGTTTACAATATGTAAGCACATGCACACATTCGTACCCACAGTATATACCCACAGGTATACTGTCATTTGCTCCTTCCAGATGAAGGTGAAACTACTTTCTTTTTTTTGGCCAAGTATGGCCAAAATATTGGTATGTGTGTGTGTATGTACCACATCTTCTTTATCCATTTATCTGTTGATGGACACCTGGGTTGTTTCCATGTCTTGGCTATTATAAATAATGCTGCAATAAACATAGGGATGCATTTATCCTTTGAGTTAGTGTTTTTGTTTTCTTTGGGTAAATGCCTAGTAGTGGTTTATTGAATAATATGGTATTTCAGCTTTTACTTTTTTGAGGAATCTCCATACTGTTTTGTATAGTGATTGCACCAATTTATATCACCACCAATAGTTCATGGGGGTTCCCTTTGCTCCATATCTTTACAAACACCTCTGTCTTTTTGATACTAGCTATTCTGACAGGTGTGAGGTGATATCTCCTTGTGATTTTGATGTACATTTCTCTGATGGTTAGTGATATTGAGCACCTTTTCATATGTCTGTTGGCCATCTGTAAATAAGTCATAGAGATGAGAAGTCCCAGAAATAGCATAGGGGATACAGTTAATATTGTAATAATATTGTTTAGTGACAGATGCTGACTACACTTATCATGGTGAGCTTGGAGTATGCATAGTATTGTTGAATCAGTGTTATATACTTGAAACCAACACAACATCATATGTCATTTATACTTCAATAATTAAAAAGAAGATGAAGGTAATGTTTTAATGCACGCTATGATGATGGCTTTTTTTTGGTAGGAAGAAAACACTCGAGAAAGATATGTTTAGAAGTGCTTGCATTGCAGAAAATGTGGGTTGTATATCTTAAGCTGTGGACAAGACCGCTTCTCCAATAATTAAAGCTCCTATGTGTTGAATGCTTCTTTGTGAGTGCCAGACGCTCAGCATGAGTTCTCGCTCTCAAACTTCCTAGCAATTCTTAAAAGTAGTGAAACTTTCTTCTTTCTAAGGCTGGTATTAAGATATTTTTTAAAAAATTCCTCTCCCTTTTTTTCCCCTGCCATCCCAATAATACTTATGTACTTGGTAAGATCATTTATAATTATATTTATTCTTCAACATCTTTTTTGTGGTATACTAGAAATGTTGCATGAGCAAGTTTTTATCTGATTTAATTTAGTCATGTTAAATTAATAATTATTTTAATCCTCCAAAGGTATTTAACATTTAAAGGGCAGAGAGAGGAATGCCTGGGTGGCTCAGTGGTTGAGCATCTGCCTTCAGCCCAGGACCTGATCCCGGAGTCTCTGGATCGAGTCCCACATCGGGCTCCCTGCTGGAGCCTGCTTCTCCCTCTGTCTCTCTCTGTGTCTCTCATGAATAAATAAATAAAATTTAAAAAAAACAAAGGGCAGAGAGACTGTTAAGTTATTGAGGAATATAAAGCAGGATGAAGGGAACATGAAAAGCAGAAACAGTAGACGTTACTCTGTTACATAGGTTGGTTGGTAATTCTCTCTGATAGGATGGTATTTGAGCAGAGGTGGAGGGTGGGAGCCTGGGTGCTTGTCTGGACAGGGGACTGCACATCTCCCTTTGCCTGGGATAGTTTCAGTTTATACCTGTTGTCCTGGCATATCATCATCATTCTATATCTGGGGACTAGTGTCCCAGGAAGGTGGTTCACCCAAGTTCCAAGGCTGGTGCCTTCCTACTCTCTTGAGCAGCAAGTTCAGCTGTGGAGTGTGTGAGAGAGTCAGAGAAATGGCAGGAGCTTCACCTTGTAGTTTTGTAGGTTGTTGTTATGACTTGGATTTTATTCTGAATGAAATGGGTGGTCATTGGTGGAGTCCGAGCAACAGAGTGATAGGATGTGATTTACTTTTTGACAGTATCTGGCTGCTAGGATGGGTGTAGACCTAAAGGGAGGTGGAAGCAGGAACAGAGTGCCCAGTTAGCAGGCTGTTGTGCCAAGCCAGGTAGGAGGTGATGGGGAAAGTTGGATCAGAACATTGGCAGTGTTGGTAATGGGAGGTGGTGAGGTTCTGGGCATAAAGTATTTTCACAGTAAAACTGACAGGATTTGTTAATATATTGATGTTGGGATTTAAGAAGATAGGACTCTAAGGGTTTAGCTCTGAGCAACTAGAAAGATTGAGTTGCCATTTCTGAGATGAAGACTGTAGGAGGAGCAAGTGTAGTTGGGGGAATCAGAAGTCTTTTCTGGGTATGTTAGGATTGCATGGTGATGAGATATTGCCAGGCAGTTGAACACACAAGTCTGGGATTCAGAGAACAGGTCCAGGACGGAAAGAGATTCTTGGAAGTAGTCAATGTACCATTTTAAACTCTTAAGACTTGATGGGACCCTCAGTATTGATTAGAGATGGCAGAGAGGTTAAGAATTAAGCTCTGGGGTCGGAGGGAGGCCTGGGTGGCTCAGTTGGTTAAGCATCTGACTCTATTTCAGCTCAGGTTATGATCTCAGGGTGTGGGATCAAGCCCCCCATCAGGCTCCACACTCAGCGGGGAGTCTGCTTGTCCTTCTCCTTCTGCTCCTTCTCACCAATCTAATGCACTTTCTCTGTCTCTTTCAAACAAGCAAACAAATAAATACATCCATTCATTCTTTTTTTACATTCATTCATTCTTTTTTTAATATTTTATTTATTCATAAGAGACACAGAGAGAGGCAGAGACATAGGCAGAGGGAGAAGCAGGCTCCCCGCAAGGAGCCCAATGTGGGACTCAATCCTGGATCCCGGGATCAGGGCCTGAGCCAAAGGCAGACGCTCAACCGCTGAGCCACCCAGGCATCCCACATTCATTCATTCTTAAAAAAAAAAAAAAAAAGAATTAAGCTCTGGGAAAGTTTATTGTGTAACAGATTAGGAGATGAGAGCCAGCAAAGGAGGCCAAACGGGTGTGGCCACTGAAGTAGGAAGAGAAATAAGAGGTTGGTATCTTGGAAACCAAATATAGAATTAGGGCTTTAAGGGGATCCCTGGGTGGCTCAGCGGTTTAGCGCCTGCCTTTGGCCCAGGGTGCGATCCTGGAGCCCCAGGATTGAGTCCCACGTCGGGCTCCCGGCATGGAGCCTGCCTCTCCCTCTGCCTGTGTCTCTGCCTCTCTCTCTCTCTCTATGTCTATCATAAATAAATAAAATCTTGGGGAAAAAAAAGAATTAGGGCTTTAAGAAGGACAAACAACTGTATCAGTTGCTACTTTACAGATCCAGTGAGATGAGGTCTGAGAATTTGTTACTGGATTCAGCAAGTGGAGGTCAGCAGTGACCTTTTAAGAGTTGTTTGCAGGGTGTTATAGAGGTAAATGCCTGATTGGAGGGGGTTCAAAGAGTTGGGTGGAGAAGAATGGGAGAAAGAATGTATAGAGATTACTGTGAGTTTTAACAGAACTTTTGACAGAACTTTGGTTGGTATGGTGACCTCTTTCCTTATTCTGATAAGCAAGTTAATGGGTAATTTATTCTTCTATTAATGTATCATAAAATGTGATATAAAAAATAAATTATCAACAAAAAGAATATTCTTTTAACATTTTCTGTTTAAGTGAAAGTGGTGGGTATTTGTCACAAATGGTCTTGAAATAATTGATTCAATCAAAACTTTAAACCTACTTTTTTTTACAAAATAGAGTTGGTAGGGGATCCCTGGGTGGCGCAGCGGTTTGGCGCCTGCCTTTGGCCCAGGGTGCGATCCTGGAGACCCGGGATCGAATCCCACGTCGGGCTCCCGGTGCATGGAGCCTGCTTCTCCCTCTGCCTGTGTCTCTGCCTCTCTCTCTCTCTCTCTCTCTCTCTCTATCATAAATAAATAAAAAAAAAAAATAGAGTTGGTAGTACTCTTTTGTTCTACTGTAGCTGTGTCAAAAATCATTCCCATCCAATGGGTTTATTTATGGTGATCCATGTCTATGCAATCCAGCCTTGATGGGAGTGAATGAGAAGGCTTTGTCCACCTCTATTGTTAATGGTATCCTTGAAAGCATCAACAGCAAGAGAACAGGAAGGCATAACCTGTCAAGGTCCCTGATGACTCTTAACTACTGCTGACTGCCTAAGTGGAGATAATCGGTAATTGCATGGTGTATCATAAAGGTATATCATGACAACTGCTTAATGATGGCATTCTTAGCCTGAGATAACAACTTTCTTTGCTGTGACAGTGCAGCCAGAGTATCATAGGAGGAAAAATTACATCAGAGGTTTAAGTCTGTCAAATTCCTCCGTCAACGAAGTTGATTCTGTGTATGGTTTCTAAGCATTGTTTTTTTTTTTGTTTTGTTTTGTTTTTAAGCATTGTTTTCCATTATGAGGTAACTTAGATAGACCTGAGCATGTTTTGCTTGGAATGACTTCCAAGGTGTATCTAAGACAGAACCTTTGATGAAGTTCACTTGATTAGTGGGAGTGTTTAACTATCACCCTTTGTTCTGAGGCTAACTTAGATTTTATGGTAATCTAATAGTTTTAAACCTCATTTACTCCCTTTCTAGAATCAATCCATTTAATGTAGAAAAATAGATATAAACAACAACAAAAAAAATCGCTTGTAATCCCACTACCCAAAGAATTACAATTAAAAATTTGGTCAAGAGTCTAAGAACTTTTCTGAGGCAAGTAGAACATCTATTTTATTTCTGCATACACATATATTTACACCCACATAAATTTTTATTTATTTCTCTGTATAGATATATATTTATATATATGTGTTTATATATATTGGTAGACTATATCCACATATTTATATATTAATGTATTTATGATATTTGTATTTTTGGTTCTTTTCATTCACAATGCGACATACGTGTTTCCTGATTGTTAATTTTCTAAAACATGTTTTGAAATGTTAATCATTATGGAAGAAATGGGATCTATGGCTATTTTGGTGAGATACAGAGTTAAAAAAATAGATTTCTCTACTATAAGTTTATGCAATCTTTAATAAATTTATTGTACTGTAAATCTTAAAGAATTAGATATAGAATATTTTGTTAACCAAACTTATTTGAATTTCTTTTTTGTTGAGTAACTCTTGTGACAGGAACACAGATTTAAAAATGCTGCTTTTAAAAATAGGGGGTTTTCCTCTTCATTGATATAAAAGTAAAAACCACATGAAAGAGAGTGCTCAGAAAATAGAGAAATGTATGTTTAACTTCCAAACTTATATCAACAAATATTTGAGTGCTTTTAATAGGCCAGATTGCTGTTTTTATAGACATAGTTATAAATGACAGCAGGCAAAATACAAAACTGTCAGCATCAGATTGAAGGAAATAGAAAACCCCCACAACTATTAAAGATGTGGTATCACTACCTAGAATCTTCCCTAGGAAGAGAACACCAGACAGTCTTGCAATGTTTATAGTCTAGTTTTATCAAGCATTAAAAGAAACAGTTGCAATTTTATAGAAAAATCCTCCAGATAAAGAAGATGTGGTTTATGTACACAATGGAATATTACTCAGCCATTAGAAATGACAAATACCCACCATTTGCTTTGACGTGGATGGAACTGGAGGGTATTATGCTGAGTGAAATAAGTCAATTGGAGAAGGACAAACATTATATGGTCTCATTCATTTGGGGAATATAAAAAACAGTGAAAGGGAATAAAGGGGAAAGGAGAAAAAATGAGTGGGAAATTTCAGAAGGGGAGACAGAACATGAAAGACTCCTAACTCTGGGAAACGAACTAGGGGTGGTGGAAAAGGAGGTGGGCAGGGGGTGGGGGTGACTGGGTGACGGGCACTGAGGTGGGCATTGACGGGATGAGCACTGGGTGTTATTCTATATGTTGGCAAATTGAACACCAATAAAAAATAAATTTATAAAAATAAAAAATATTAAAAAAAAGAAAAATCTTCCAGAAAATAAGTCTCACTACCTTTCAACGTATTTTGATGCTAATGTAACCTTTGAGTCAAAACCAGTAGGCGCAGAATGGTAAAGAAAAATTATAGGCTAATCTCAGCTGTGAATTTGAGAGGTAAAATTCTTTAATAAAACAATGGCAAACCCAATCCAGGAATGTAGAAAAAGAAAAAAAAAGAAACAAAAAAACCGTACATTATGATCTAGCTGGGTTTAATTCCAGAAATGTAAATGTGTTTTCTTAAAAAATAAATCTGATAATATACTTTCATCTCATTAACAGATAAAAGAAAAAAAACCCATGCAATTATCTAATTAGATACAGAAAAATTTTTTAATGAGGATTTATCAGTAAGCAACAAACTTTTCATCCTGAAATAGAAGTAGCCTTTCTTAAACTGATAAGATGTATCTACCAAAACCAATGGTGATAGAATATTCCTTTTAAAGTAAAGATGAGGGCAGCCCTGGTGGCCCAGTGGTTCAGTGCCACCTTTGGCCCAGGGCATGATCCTTGAGACCCGGGATCAAGTCCCGCGTTGGGCGCCCTGCATGGAGCCTGTTTCTCCCTCTGCCTGTGTCTCTGCCTCTCTCTCTCTCCCCCTCTCTCTCTCTCTCTGTGTGTCTCATGAATAAATAAATAAAATCTTAAAAAAAAAAAAAGATGAGATAGTCACATTCCTTGCTAACAGTCCTTTTTAACATTATATTAAAGGTGCTATCTCCAATGTGACAGGATAAAGAAACAAAGGATGAAAATAGATAACTTTCATTAATAATATAAAATGATTGTCTACATATAAGATGCAAGAAATCAGCAGATGAATCATAACTAGGAGATAAGACAGATTGCCAAAATGATTTTAAAAGAAACAAAACATTACAGATAATTGAAGGGCTGTTAGTTCTCTTCCTTTATCCCAATTGCCTGAGAGGAAACCACCCTCTGGAATTTTTTCATACATTTGCCATACTTGTGTATATATCCATATGCTATATGTAAATTTATTTGGCATTTTTTCATGTTTATGTAAATGAAATCCTATTGTATGTATCTTTGTGCTGTTTGCTTTTTTCACTCATGTTTTTGACACACGTTCATATATTTAGTTCTAGTTAGTTGCTATTTGGGATTTAAAACTTGGTGGCAGACATTTTGGATTGCTTTGCATTTTTTATATTATCAGAAATGCTGCCAAAAACATTGTATATACTTGTCTCTTAGATACATGTGTAGGAATCTCTCAGGTATGTGCCTAGAAACAGAAATTGGGCTAGTCAGTATTACATAATTTCTCACCAGGATGGTTCTACCAATTTTATTTTCTGCAGGAGTGTGTACAAATTTTTATTGCTCCATATCCCTGTCAACATAGGTGCTCAGTCCTTAATGCAAAAGGAAGAAAAAGACGTCCATTTTCTCTGCTATCTGTATAAGGACTGAGGGTGAGTTTTTAATGAAACTTACTCCTACTGCTTGTTGGCTACTTGGGAGAAAAATCTGAAGCAGGTTACTTCAGCCTGATTTACCAGAAGTTTACTTGCATCTGTATGAAGAATTGATATCAGTGTTTGAAATGTTATTTGCTTCTTATGGGTCTTGAGCCATAAGGATGCCTGACATAACTTTTTGTTGGCCTTCCCTCTTCCATTTTTTTGTGGGTAAAATTGTTCTAGAGCAACCCTCTTTCCCCAAACACATGAATGTGAATCCTTTCCTTGTTTTCTATTCTTTTTTTTTTAATTTAAGTTCCAGTTAGTTAACATATAGTGTAATATTAGTTTTAGGTGTACAATTTAGTGATTCAGCACTTCCATATATAACCTGGTGCTCATCACAAGTGCCTCCTTAATCCCCATCACCTATTTCACCCAAGCCCCACCTACCTCCCTTCTGGTAACCATTAGTTTGGTTTTGTATTCTATTTTTTAGTGACAACTTAATGAAATATAAATTTTCAGAGCAGTAATATTTGGTACAGCTTATTTGTCAGATTCTCCCAAGTCCCTAAATAGTTACCTGTTTTGGGATTTCAAGAGAAAGTGCTACTTCTAGGATGCCTCACTTCCATAACATTTATTTTGTTTCTGAATCATGAATACTAGGAATCACCCTTTGTTCCTTGAAAAAAAAAACATTAGCAAAATCTGATAGATTGAATTAGCTCATAGGGTACAAATTGTTGTGGCCGACTGGCACATGTGGCTCCTATTGAACATAATAACCAACCCTTTGACATGTGTGGCAGCTGCTGCCAGAGTCTGCAGCCAGGATCTGAGCTGGAGGGTGGTGCATGTGTAATTTAAGCAATAACACAGAGATTAAATATGTAATTGAAAATGATTTTGCAGAATAAAACTGAAGTCTGGTGTATCTTGAAAAGGAAATCATTGCAGACATATAAATAGCTTACTGTTCAGTTTCATTATAGTTTTAGTAGTAGACAAGACTGAATTGATAAATCTCCACAAAGGGATTCAAGTAGGACTAAGAATCCTACTGCATTTATGTAGAAATAACAAAAGCTATAATGCCAAACTGAATGTAAAAACAGTTTCATTTCATTAAAGCTAATTTTTTATTATAATTACATGGTAAATTTTTATTTCATGGCTATATACAACTACTTTAGCATTGTCTGAGTTTGAAGGTCTTCTATTTGTTATTTATGTGGCATTTGCAGAACTTAGATAATAGATTTTAGTTTTAGGGGCTGATTATTTTTATATCTCTATTTAAATTTAGGGATTTTCTGTTCCATTGAATCCATGAGTTATAGTTTTTGTTATTTCAGTTCTCTCCTTAGAGAATTAACAGGATAGCTTTGTGTGTGGTAAATGATTTGAAAAGTTTAGCAGAATAAAACTAAAATCTGATTTATCTGACAAAAAAACACTTAGGGACAGAGAAGAGAACTTAGATATTGACCTTGCAGACTCAATTCTTAGTCAAAATATGACCTTGACTTTGTTGTTGATGGTGGTTTTCTTAAGAATTTCTTGAATTTATTTTTGTTAGAATTCCATTATGAAACTTACTGAATTGCTTCTATTTATCCATGGTTTCCTTTCATTCCTGCAGAATTGGAAATATCAGAGCAGTCCTGAGGAGCATGTTAAGAAACACTCTTCCTTTTTTATTCTTCCTTCTGGACTTGCCTTCATCAGTCTCAATATCTACACTTAAAATACACACAACAGATAAGCAAGTCCTAGAGGGAAAGAGAAGAGAGGTCTTCTTACATTTTTGCAAGATAGCAATTGGTGATGTGATATGTATGTTTAGAATTTAATATGCCAAGCCTTTTTTTAATCCATTCAATCTACCAACTCCTCATGACACGTTGTTTGTATTAGCTAATTTATGGGTTGCAATGTTTATATTGTTAACTTAAATCATACAGAAATTTATTATTGGCTTGTAAGTTATGTGCAAGTCCTCAGCAAATAAGCATGTTAAGTTCATGAGAGCAGTGTTAGAATTTGTGGCAAGGTGCCGACCCTATAAAAATCTCTTTAGAAGCTGAAAGACCACATGAGCATGTATAGATACTTACAGTTTTGTAAGGAGATTTCTCAACAGACTCATATATGTGGATGGCATAAGTCCCTATATTTAATTTCACTAGATTTCTGATTTTGTCCCTCAGTACATGGGCATCAGTGGCACTGCCCTGCTATCTAGGACTTCAGTAATTTTAAATGTTAAAATAGAACAGGTGAGTTGAAAGTGACTTTGGTACCTGGCCCAGGGTTAGTTAGGAGCATATGCTTTTACATTTGTGAGTGTAATCACGTGAGCTTCCCTCTGCATAGTGAGCTGAGGAATCTAGGGGGGGAAATGTTAGAAGACACTGGAGTAGATGGTCCTTTTTTAAAAAAAATATTTTATTTATTCATGAGAGACGCAGAGACATAGGCAGAGGGAGAAGCAGGCTCCCATTAGGGAGCCTGTTGCAGGACTTGATCCCAGAACCCCTGGATCATGACCTGAGCCAAAGGCAGACACTCAACCACTGAGCCACCCAGGTGCCCCATGAAGTACATGGTTCTTCATGCAAGATTTGATACTGCTTCCGAGATGACCTTAATGCTATCTGGAAGATTTGTCATCTTGGGGGAGGGAGTGTGCTGGAATGGGTATCAGGCGGGGAAGTGGCATGTGATTGGCAAATGTTGGCTAGCTGTATGTTTATCTTGTGAGTATGCTCATTTAGGATACTGGAAAAACAATCTCGTTAGGAAATTTGTTTGTTTTAAGCTCTAGAGCAATGAATAATTACATTAATGACAATAAAATTTGTCCAAAAGGGAGACCATGTCCTTCTTTAGAGATTGTAGGATTTAAGGTTTTGTTAATAGTTAAAATTTCCTTTTTCTAGCAGGATTCCCTATGTGAGGCAGAGAGATTTCATGCTGGTAAAAAGGTGATGCCTAGTGGTAGTCAGTAGGTGCTTTAAGACCTTGCAGGAACATGTGGAATAGCATTCTCCTGGACTACATCCAACATGCATTTTTATTAGGTTCTTGGATGATGAGAAGGAGCTTGCTTAACCAGCCTCTTAACATTAAAATGGAAAGAACTCCCAATTCTCTAAATGTAAGCCATGTAATTAAAGACTTGCACTCCAGTTTGTTTTCCAGTAATGGTAGGTGAGGTTACCATAACCAGCTCTCCTACTGAAAAAATCCAACAGTTTACTACAAGTAAAACTGTTGGATAAAATATTTTAAAAATATATTTTAAAAAGTACTGAAGAGAAGACAAGATAGTAAGGGATTTTCAGGAAAAACTGAAGGAATTGTGGGAGCCCAGAGAGGCAGGAGGAGTACTGGAACAATGAAGCTGCTTTGTGTTGGGGCCCATGGAGGGCTACAGCCCCAGGATGAGAATGAGGCACAAGTAAAACTGGTTTCCTGTGGATTTGACACCTGGGTTCTCCTTACAGTGTAGAGAGGAGGATCGAGAGAAAATACAGAAGAGGCTGAGGGATAAAGGACAGAAGGAGAAAGTTTGCCATGTGCTTAATTAGTCCTAGAAGGTAAGAAAAGAAAGAACAGGCCAGAAGAAGTATCTGAGGAAATAATAACTAGGAATTTTCCAGAAGTGATAAAGACCTCTTTCCATAGATTTGAAAAGCCTAGTAAACCCTAAACAAGATCAGTGAAAACATCCTCACCAGGATACATCATTGGGATACTACCAAACACCATTTGGTATTTCCAAACACCAAGCACAAAGCAAGATTTTGAAAGCAGGAGAGGGTGTTAGGGGAAGGGTAGAGATTACTTCTTTAGGAGAAACAGGTGACTTTCCACCAGCAACAGTGGGGCTAGAGCATAGTGGGATGGTGTTTTCAATGCTGGAAGGAAATGCCCACCAACTGAGAGTTATAAAGGCAAAAATTCTTTCAAGAATGATTTAAAAACAAAACAGAAACAAAACTGAGAGTGTGCTACCAGCTGACCCTTACTAAAGGAAATTGTAAAGGCTGTGTTTTACACAGAGAGAAAATGATTCTGGATGGAACATCTGAGTTAGGCAAAGAAACAAAAAGCAAAGAAAGTGTTAAATACGTGATAAAACCTAGATTAAAATTGAATGTGTTCAACACTATCTGTAGGAGGAAGTGAAGTCAATTTGGAATATAACTATAGCCTACAAGTGGAGAAGAGTGGAAAATAGGTGTTTAAAATCCTCATGTTTAGAAATAACTTTCAAGCACAAACAGCTTTACATTTGGTAGGAATCGTAAGGCTAAAAGCCATTTACTCCATATTTAATAGAATAATAGAATAAAATGTTAGAAATAAGCACTGTGAAGCCTATTGCTTGATTCCTATTATCAAGGGGAAAGAAAAGGAAATCAGTGAACCAGTTGTGGTCTTTTACTGCTTTCAATAAAGTTGTATGAAACCATAGAGGGAAAAGAGACCTAAAATTAACAGCAAAAACCTCAACAAGTCACGATGATCATAAGCTAGTTTGAGGGAGATTGAGTTGAGAATTGAGCAGTGTGCTTGCCAATGGGAACAGAAGGGTTATTGACATCACTGTCTGGCATCTGTGTTAGTGTCGCCTTGCTGTTAGAATTCTTGATCCCAGCATCCTCCCCACTAGATTCAGCATCTAGGAAAGTCCTTTTTCCCTGGTCCTTTTCCATCCTCTTCTCCAGAGCACAAGCAGGTACTTTGAGATGTGTCAGGAGATATTTACCTCATAATTTGGAAAGATATTCTTTGTATAACTTTTATGCATTAAAAACTATGAGATCTTCATAAGCATGTCAAGTGTCAGATTTTTTTAATCACTGGGCCAAGTGTTGGTGGAGACAGAGGATAAATTAGCCATGAGATTTGGCCTATTTTTTATTGAGTCTGTCCATTTCTCTACTTTTATTTTCCTCAACCTTTTCTGCTGCCTAGTGTTTTCTTATCATTTGGGTTTGTGAAAGTTCGATATACTTATTTTAAAGTATTATCTGAGGCTGATAATGTCTGTAAATGTTGATCTTGGAAGTTCTTGAGGTACCTTACCAAGCTGACAGATCAGATCCTTTCTCTAAGTACAGTTTTTCTTGGGCTTTATTTAATGCATTCTTATTTTTATTGAAATATAATTCACAAACAGTACATTTACCATTATGCATTTTTATTTTTGTATTATAAGACGTGTGCATTTGGAGTTTTAGTTTTATGTTTAAAAGTTCCCAAAAAAGGGGATCCCTGGGTGGTGCAGCGGTTTGGCGCCTGCCTTTGGCCCAGGGCGCGATCCTGGAGACCCGGGATCGAATCCCACGTCGGGCTCCCGGTGCATGGAGCCTGCTTCTCCCTCTGCCTATGTCTCTGCCTCTCTCTCTCTCTGTTACTATCATAAATAAAAAAAAAAATTTAAAAAAGGTCTTTAAAAGTTCCCAAGAAAGGGCAATTATTCTTTCTCTAGTCTTGTAGATTTTGTTTTCAATCACATGCATGTGGCAAACACTCATTAACTATGAATTCAGTTCATGGAGCAAAATATATTTGCTTCATGTGCTTTCCTATAGGAACCTCACAAGGCATTTCTAATTCTGAGTTTGTATTAGAGTAATGACTAAATGATCCAAAATATCTTATATATCTTATCTCTGTTTTTCCCAGCCCAAGGGGTTATTTATACATTTTCATAGTGTGTGTGTGTGTGTGTGTGTGTGTGTGTGTGGTCAAAAACCATCCTTTTTAGAGTGAGCCCATTTTTCTTCATTCTAGCTTCATCCTAGCTCGATATTTACCAAATCCAGTCTTAATATCACCAAGAAAATTGGCAGTGGTAGAGGGAAGGTAGCTTGCTTATGTGACAGTGGATTCCCTTGTAGGAATGTGGAGGTTGTTTTTGTTTGTTTTCAAGTATTGAAAGGTTGTAGTCAAAATCAGATATGGTAGAAAACAAATTTGCCCTGAATCTTGAGCAAATTTATCCCAAAGTTTGGTATCTTTAATTTCTACCACGGGCCCTGAATTTTGTCCTGTGGATATAATGCAATCACGCATTGAGCCATGCATTATTTTTATAAATTAAGACCTTCAGGGAACTTGTATACCAAGTGGGAGGTGTGTAAATAAAGCAGATTTTTGGCAACTGGCAAATTTAGTTTCTTAAGAAAAAGAAAGAAAGAAATGGGAATAGAATGAGATAAACACCATGATGAGCAGAAGCAAGGAGAAGGGCTATCACAAGAAAGTAGGAATGTTGAGTTATAAAATTGCTGTGTTTTGAAACCTAGAAAAGTAACAAATCCTGTCTTATCCTGCCTTCTTCCCCCTCCTGTACTTTAGGAAAGAGTAAAATGATCTGAAACAAATATTAACTGTAGGGTCATTACAGATCTAAGTCATCATATTGGTTGAAGAGAAAAATTGTCTTACAAAGTTGTGCTCTTTTAAAATTAAATATCTAAGTCTATTAGAAATCTAAAGCAAGTATCTTTAATGTTTTGTGAAAATTAAGTTATGAGCAACTGAATTATAAATATATTCTAAAATGCTCTGTTCTTCCCTCCCCACCCCCCCACCCCCAAATTAAACTTGAACATAATAGCTGGGACTATGATTTTCTTTTTTTTGAAGGTTCTTCTCGTGTCAAATCAGAAATGATGAAAGAGTTTTTTGGTTTTTGTTTTCCTTAATTTGTTTTTGCTTTTCTTTTAAAGGAAGGATTTGAATGATAAAGGACAAAATTGTATAAATTCACTAAATATATATTGTGCTATAGAGTTTTTCTAATTAACTAGTCTCATTTTTCTGATTATGTTATTATCTGTTATTCTGTTATTATCCCAATTTCTTTGTTTTGGATTCATCACCTTCATGGATTTTTGGACATTGGTGGTTTTTAACTTGATGGAAATAATATTGCTCTAACTATTCACATAGTGTAGGAAACTTACCAAAAGATGGTTTAAATCTATCTTCCCTTGCTTTTTCTCTACAATTCTGTTTAGATGGTTCATTAAACAGACCCCTCACCATTACATCCTCAGCATCTAGCACACCGCCTAATATGCTGTTAAGTACTCGATAGATTGAAAGCATGAATTTATCACTCTGTAAGTTCTGTTTTCCAATTCCCCTAAAACACCAGCCCTATACCTGCTCATGGGAAATATTATTTGTTTCTGACTTATTTTGCTATGTCTACCCATCTCTCCAACTAGATTTAGATCTTCATGTACTTATCTTAGGGGGTATATTCTACCCTCTATTAATGATACAGTGGAGTTTTGCTTCATTCCTTTCCCTGAGCTGAAAGCTTGTTTAAGACATCATTCTTTTTGTATTAGAGAACTTTAAAATAGTTTGCACATAAGTGGTGCTCAAGACACACATTGAGTTGAAATCCCTAAGAAGCATATTGTCTTTTTTCTTTAAAGATTTTATTTATTTATTTATTTATTTATGAATGAGAGAGAGAGAGAAAGATGGGCAGAGAGAGAAACAGGCTCCCTACAGGGAGCCTGATATGGGACTCCATCCTGGACCCTGGGATTACCACCTGAGCCAAAAGCAGACACTCAACCCCTGAACCAACCACCCAGACATCCCAGAAACATATTGTCTAATGGCAAACTTTCTCTACTTGAGTAGTTCATATATCCTTCATGTTTTTTTCTTCTGCTGGTCCATGTGAGTCCCTAGTATATGGCATTTAAGGCTTTGGAAGAGATCACAGGTTAGGCCAAGAGGCTAGACTTCGTTTACTACCTATTTATAGCTCATGATTTAATAATACAGACAAGGAAAAGGAGAGAAATTTGGAGGAAATTTAATTATTGAAATTGCCTCAGGCTGATTGAGTTATAAACTTAAGCCTCTGATTTTTGTAACTGTAGGCTGGTGCTTTACCTTTTAAATTTCAACTCAGTTTGTGTTTTACTTTGTTGTTAGGAGACCTGGTTAACTTTAACAAGATACTGAATGTTAGTTTTTCAGTGTATTTTCAATGGCACCTGTATTCTGGAATATTGCATGAAGGTTGAATGACATACTTTCCAAGCACAAATTACAATATTTCCCCAATTATATGCACTAAAGGCAATTAAAGTATGTATGCAATTATGTGTTTATCACGTTGCTGATTGGCTATTAGTTGGATAAGTACAAGCTGTGTGAATTATACTTGCCCAGAGGTGGTCTTGCTAATGTGAACTGCTTTCCAGAAATAGTCAATTTACCCAAATAAAGTGATGAGTATAATTTTCCTGATGACCACCTCTGTGTTTTTCAGCTCCTGGAAGTTTTACAATGATATCATTTTAAAAAGAAATCCCTTCCATTTGCTTATTTGTACTGCTTATGGCATACTTGAATCAGCTGAGATCCATAAGGTTTTTGCGTTGGAATTGTTTCTAAAAACATGAAAAGGTTATGTTTTTATTTAATGGCCCAAGGAAAATGTACAGCAACAATGGGTTGTGTGCAACCTATTATAGGTCTTACATTTGGGAGGGATAAGAACTCTAAGTAAGCAAGGTGGGTAATGAGACAATAGACATTTAGTGATGGAAGGCAAAAGATTGGTTTTCAATCCAAAGATGGTTCTTGCGTCAACAAGCAGAGAATTGGAGACACTGTTCATCAGGAGGGACACAGTAATCAAGAGATGTGAGACGTGTCCTATACCTTTTTGAGGAAGGACAAAGACAGTCTTTGAAAACATCAAGTGTTCAGAAAAGGGTGCAGAAATGCAGTGGTGCAAATGTGACTTAAAATACATGCTCTTTACATTTGTAGTTTTCTATACAGTGTGAAGTAATTGTCTTAAATTACAAGTGCTACTATAGTGATTGAACTGCAGCTGCTAATTGAGCCTTCAAGTTTAAAAATACACAGGCCTCAGCAATTCAAAGATTATTAAATTACACCTTCTTGTGGGAACCCATATTAATGCATTTGAGCAGTGTGTAGCGAAGGTCTTTGGGGAACAAGGGCGACGGGTGTCTCATTACAGCTTTGCTACTGCAGAGTTCTTATGGGTTGTCGCTCCCTCCTACTGGAGATTTTTGTTAGCACTTTATAGGATGCTTAAAAAAGCAGAGATCTCTTGGATCACTTGATAGTATTGTTTTGTGTTCATCTCCGAATAACTAGAAATTAGATAAAATTACTTATGAGCTGAAGATGTTCATTGGTACATAACTCAGTTGTTTCTAATGCTCACCACAGCTTATGACATGACTGACTCTGTCTCTGTTGCACACACAGCTCTGTTGGGCTCAGAAATGACTTATCAGAGATCACACAAATTAATAGAATTGCTGAGACTAGCTCTGCTGGCTCTGAATATTTGTTTTTTTGTTTTTTACTATATCTGAGCTGTTCTGATGTTTCAGATATTTTATAGTCAAAATTGTATCTGAAGCAATTTTGATTTGCCATTCCAAGCTCAAAGAATAAAGATTGGACACTCATTAAACAGGAGGTTTTATTCTTTGGTTCAACAAATGTATTGAACACCTGCTGTACTAAGCACACCTACAGGCAACTGGGAGTAAGTGGTTGAAAATGGCATAGACAGTCCTTTAAGTGGAGCTCCAAGTTTCGTTGGAGAGATGTGGACGAAAAACGAATGAATTAACAAGAATGGCGTAAGTGCCTTGAAGGACAAGTAACAGGCTGGTGTGTTAAGGAGTGGTTTGGGGATAAAGGAGAGTGCCTTCTGATCAAGGACTCTCTGTAAGGAGGTGACTTTTGGCCTGAGAACTAGTGGAGATGATATGGGGCTAGGGAAGGAGCCTGCGAGACAGAGAAATGGCCAGTGAACCCTCCCTTCTCCAGATAGCACACTGGATAGAACACAGAGGCTGTGGTGAAGCAGAGCCTAGTGAGCAAGATCTCCTAGTGCTGGAGGAGGTCAAGAAGCAAGGGAGGGAAGAGCATATAATACAGGTGACTATAGGACATGGAAGGAGGCTAGGCTATTCTAGATGCAGTGTGGCCTCTAATTGTTGGGCACTGCCATGTACTGAGATGGGGAAGTTGCTGGGGTGAGATGAGGAAGTTGCCGGGGTGAGTGAGTCTCCTTTGGCCACTCTGGCTGAATGTCTAGATGTCAGTGTTCTGGTTGGGTTCAGACACGGCCATGGCTCACAAGTTCTTCGAGCCAGGATGAAAGTGAAAATTCTTTGTGGAATGAAGAGAAAGAAATCCAAATATATCACTAAAGAAAATCAGCAGAACATGAAGGAGAGACAGAAAGGATGGAGAAAATCTTTAGAAATAACACAAAACAGATAGTAAAATGTCATAAAATACATACCTATCAATAATGACTTTGGGGCAGCCCTAGCGGCTCAGCATTTTAGCGCCACCTTCAGTCCAGGGCGTGATCCTGGTGACTTGGGATTGAGTCCCAGGTCGGACTCCCTGCATGGAGCCTGCTTCTCCTTCTGCCTGTGTCTCTGCCTCTCTCTCTCTCTCTCTTTGTGTCTCTCATGAATAAATAAAAATCTTTTTAAAAAATAGTTACTTTGAATGTAAATGTACTAAATGCTCTAATCAAAAGACATAGGATGACAGAACAGATAAAAATCAAGACCCATCTATATGCTGCCTACAAGAGACACATTTTAGACCTTTAGTTATTTAGACTTGAGGACTCATTTTAGAACCTAAACCTGCAGGTTGAGAGTAAGGGGATAGAGAAACATTTATCATGCGAATAGATGTCAGAAGAAAACTGGAGTAGTGATAAAAACAAAACAAAACAAGAGAACAAATCAATGAAACCAGGAGCTGATTCTTTGAAAAAAAATCAGTAAAATTGATAAACCTCTGGCCAGACTTATCAAGAAAAAGAGAGAAGGGACTCAAAATCACAAATTAAATGGGGAGAAATAATATCCAACAGCACAGAAATACAATTATAAGAGAATAATATGAAAAACTACATGTCAACAAATTGGACAGCCTAGAAGAAATGGATGAGTCTCTAGAAACATATAAACCAGCAAAACTGAAACAGAAAGAGATAGAAAATTTGAACAGACCAATGATGAGCAAGGAAATTGAATCAGTGAACAAATAAAAGTCCAGGGCCAGATGTCTTCACAGGTAAATTCTACGAAACATTCAAAGAAGAGTTAATACCTATTCTTAAACTATTCAAAAAAAAATACAAAGAGAGGGCTAACTTCCAAATTCATTCTGTGAGGTCAGCATTACCCTGATACCAAAACCAGATAAAGGCAGCACTAAAAAGAGAACTACAGACCAATATCCCTGATGAACATAGATGCAGAAATCCTCAATAAAATACTAGCAAACTGAGTCCAATAATACATTAAAAAAAAAAACAACCCTTTACCACGATCAAGTGGAACTTATTCCTGGGTTGCAAGGGTGGTTCAATATTTGCAAATCAAACAATGTGATACATCAATAGGAGAAATGATAGAACCATATCATTTCAATAGACACGGAAAAAGCATCTGACAGAAAGCATCTGACAACATCCATTCATGATAAAAAGTCTCAATAAAGTAGGTTTAGAGGGAACATATCTCAACATAATAAAGGCCATATATGAAAAACCCACAGCTAACATCCTCAGTGGAGAAAAACTGAGAGATTTTTCTTTAAAGTCAGAAACAAGACAAGGATAGTCAGTTTTCATGTATGGTATAAGAAAGTGGCTCCATTTTTGTTCTTTTGTATGTGGCCGTCCAGTCTTCTCAACACTATTTATTGAAGAGACTCTGTTGTTCTGCATTGTGTGTTCTTGGCTCCTTTGTCATAAATTAATTGGCATATGTGCATGGGTTTATTTCTAGGTTCTCTATTCTGTTCCATTGATCTATGTGTCTATTTTTTTGTGCTGTACCATACTATTTTGATTACTGTAGCTTTGTAGTATAGTTTGAAATCAGTTTGTTGTCCAGTTTTGTTCTGGTTTCTTAATACTATTTTGACTATTTGGGAGTCTCGTGGTTCTATACAAATTTTAGGAATGTACTATTTCTGCAAAACATGCCATTAGAATTTTGGTAGGGATTGCATTGAATCTGTGCACTGTTTGGGGTAGTATGGACATTTTAACAGTATTCTTCCAATCCATGAGCATGGGATATCTTTCCCTTTATTTGTGTCATCTTCAGTTTCTTTATGACTGTCTTGTAGTTTTCAGTGTACAGGTCTTTCTTCTCCTTAGTTACTTTTTTCTAGATATTTTATTCTTTTTGATGTAATTATAAATGGGATTATTTTCTTATTTTCTCTTTCTGATAGTTTGTTATTACTGCATAGAAACATCGTATGTTTTTGTATTTTTCTGTAACTTTTCTGAATTTATTTATTGTAACTTTTTTTGGTGGAATCTTTAGTGTTCTCTGTATATAGCATCGTATCCTCGGCAAATAGTAACAATTTCACTTCTCCCTTTTTGATATGGATCCTTTTACTTTTTCTTGTTATTTAATCTTGTACATAGTCTTCAGAAATACCTTTCTTCTAATAATCTTTAGTAATATTTTTTCATTTTGAAATAACTCAAAATATCTTATTTCATCTGATATTTTAAGAGCTGCCAAATATTTTGTATTAGGCTACATGATCTATATAATATGTTGAAGACCACAATGGGTTTTGGAGATTGTTTGTTAGTGTTCTAGTGTAAATGAGATGGTATAAACTAGTAAGAGGGCCCATCCAAGTGTTCTCCTATGTTCTTGCCTTTCCTCAGTGATCACCCAACCCCTCTCCCACTCACCCACCCATTTTCCCTCTGCTTTATCTCTCTGCTTACGCTGGTGTGGCTTCAATTTTCTTGTATAAAGCCCCTGACCTCAAAGGAACAAATGCTAGATTAACACACAGCATAAGTTGGTCTGTTTTCTATGACAACTTTATATTAATACTTTTATTTTGACAATTGAGAGAGAACTTAAGATGTGGGGAAGATGGGGTAATATAATATTGCAGTTCATATGGCAGCCACAGTTTAATTTTATGGCAAAATCAATGACTTTAGAAATGGTGACGTATTTATAATACTGAAAGCTTTGTGTTGGCAACTTCTTTCAAAGAAAGCAATTATTATTCTATCATAGACGTGCACACCACCCTCATGCTGTTAAAGACACTTTTTTTTTTAACCTTCCCTGAGCAGGGGACAGGGAGGGAAAACCAGGCCTAGGATCTTTTTTGTGCTTGCTTCTAATGTTTTATTTCTAAGTGAATTGAGACCATATGGGCATATAAACCCAAAGCTAGGGGGTTCAGAGATTTAATTTTGTGGCCTTGAAATGTTTCTAGTTTTGCTTGCAATTAGTGGAAAATAATGTGTTCATAGAACAATTTATAACTCACACAGACCCATTGGCAAAAAAGGACCAGTCCAGGTACAGTCATGTATCCGAGAGAAGTGGCTGATCTCCATAGAGATGACTAATCAATTGAGAATAAGCTCTTTCCCTTCTTCATATGACAACATTTATTTGGTGTGACACTTATTTCACAGTGTCAATTTGCCCTGCCAATATGCTCAGCCCTAATCCTCATTTCACATGCATCGGTGTTCATCCCCTCATTGAAGAAGCTTGGCTGCAGGCTAACAATTTTAAGTGATGGAGCTGTGGTTTGCTAAATGCAGCTAGCTGCTGCTTATATTCGCGTATGAATAGAAAGATCTTCCAAATATTTCCTTGAGGGAATGGTTCTACAGGAAATCTTGAGACAGCTCTTATGTTGATACATGTAAAATATGCTTCTTAATAATACATGTTCATGATAATCAGATAAATGGAGTGTTGACTGATAACTTGAGCAATGTGATTGGCTAATGAACAGGATGTTTATTCTCTATTAGTACTCTGGACATACCAAAGCAAACTGCATCATCTATTGAAGAAAAGGTCCTTAGAGTCCTATTTCTCATTCTTCATTTTAATTTACAAAAACAGTGATTGCTTCTGGGACTGACTTTGGAGTATTTTCTGGGGATTATGTCTGATTCAAAGACCTTTGGCTGTGCCAGAGGCTATAGGCTTCACCTGTGAAGTGCCAGGGTGCCTCTATTGTCATAGCTTAATTACATTATTTGCATCTTGAATTGTTAACTGTGGGTTTCTGTGACTTTGAGAGACTTTTGGTTTTCAGTTTCTGACCAAGCAAGCACATAACTTTTATCAGTTAAGCAAATAATTGTTAGATAAGAGAAAACTTTGTGTCTTCTGCGTGAGGAGAACTAGTCTTCAGAACTTAACAGCAGTGCTGTCCAATAGGACATTCTGCAGTGGTAGAAATGATCATTTGTGCTGTTTAATATGGCAACCTCTGGTCAAGTGTGGGTGGTACAACTGAGGAACTCCTATTTTTTTTTTATTAAATTTAAATTTAAGTATAACTAGTCTCATGTGGCTAGCAGCTACCATATTGGACAGTGTAGATTTAGAGTATTTCTACTTGGTGGTTCAGAATAAATTTAGTGCACTTAGCTCTTCTCCAGGATAAGTTTATATTTGTGGTCTAAAGCTGTTTTGAGAAGAAGCTTATGTTTTCCAAGTCACCTAAACTTTATATTGATGCAACATCATTTTGTCAGTTGCTGGTTGATGATTACATTGACCCTAACAGAAAATGCTGGCTGCTTATATGTGAGAAATAATTTGGTGGTCTCTGGCTTTATTTACAAGATCAAGAGGACAAATGGTATACCTGTGTTAGGCATTATGCTTTCTCAGCTGATGCTAATTTACCTTATAGTGACCCATAGGACATTATCAGTGTTTTTTAAAAGATTTATTTATTTGTTTGAGAAAAGAGAGAGAGAGTACATGAGTGGGAAGAGAGGGGCAGAAGTAGAGGGAGAGAAATCCTGAAGCAGACTCCCCACTGAGTGTAGGACCTCCCCCACCCCTCACCCCCTGCAATGTGGGGCTTGATCCCAAGACCCTGAGATCATGACCTGAGCCGAAATCAAAAGCCAGACGCTTAACCAACTGAGCCACCCAGGTGCCCTATTTTTAGTGTTTTTAAAGGTATCTTTAAAATATTGCTACCATCAACATAGGAGTCATTTCTCCACTTTCAGCTTTATATAATATTCTCAACTAACCTGGCTTTTGCCCTAAAGCTCCCATCCTTCACCTCATGCTGTGTTTTGCCTGGTTGGCTTCTGAAGGCTGTGCATGAATCATAGCACAAAAGTAGCTCGTTGGGTAGGGTGAGAGTTACATGAAAGGTAGAATCCTGAGCCTCTATGTGGGGTACCTGGTGGGGGGTATCTTTAATTTAACAGAGATTCAGAGGAAGAGTGGGAATCGGTGTCTTCTGTGATGAGGCACCTTATTGATTCTCCACCTCAGCTGGGAAGCTGCTCTTGTCTGTGGAAGAGGTTGTGCTCTGCTCACCTCTCCAAGTTTTTTGTCACTTCTGCAGTGAGAAGGCTCTGGAAGGCACCCTCAGAACCACATAGCTTAATTACTACTGGTACTTTGGTTATGCTGTTATGTCTGAGCGATAAACTGTTTATAATTCAACCGCACTGAGTCATGGGACTATAGTTCTTATCTAAGAATATTTCACTGGTTCCCAAAGTACTGAAGAAGATCCTGGTGATGTTTTCAAGCCTCTACTTATTCCGATTACCAAAGAAGAATGAAGTTAGATTTCTCTTGAGCCTGGTTATAGCCTTTATAGTAACCTTCAGAGAGTGATGTAGATCTGGCCAAGTATGCTCTGTTTTACGGAATCAAGATTTTGCCTTTCAAGTATACCCAGCAAGTAAGTAATCACTGCTCTTTAAGAATGGCATGTAAAGAAATTCCTTCCTTCCTGGAGGATTCATTGTATATTCCATATTCACTGTTTGGGAGTATGTTTTTAAGGGGAGTCATCTTATAGTATGATTTCTAAGAATCTAAGGGTAAATAATATACATCATCAGCCTCAATACCTCATTTGAATTCCAGCTTTGCTCCCCCCCCCCCAAAAAAAAGAGAAAGAGAATGCACCAGAGAGTGTGCATGAGATCAACCCTTTGTCTTTTTAGAAGTCTTACATGTGGGCATCAAACTTAATTTCTTACTATGCCCTTTCAACCACAGCAATAAAATAACCATGATGACAATGAATATGATGATGGTGTAGCAGCCACTTTATGCAGACAGGTCTGTGGGAAATCTCCGTATCCCGCGAATTTAGGTGTGAGAGAAGGTGGATGTAATATAGCCAACTAAATCAAGATGGGAGTGAAATCAAGAGCACTTTGCAAATATTTTTTTTGTTGATAGAAAAGCCACCTGAATATTAAAAGTGGGTAGGGGAAAAATGAACTTAAATGCTATATCTACAAATCTACTGAAAATTTCACTAGAAAAATATAAGAATTTAAAGTCGATTAACTCAGTCAAGCGTGACACACACATGAGCTGTCTCTACTTTTAGGGTTGTTTCAGGAGACAGCATCTCAAAATGAGTTGTCAGAAAAGCCGTCAGGTTCTCCCGAGGGACTCTTGCTACAATCAGGAACTGTGCTCCTGATGGAGGAGGCATCAAATAAATTAGACCCATGAATATTAATGATTTCTTAAAAGTAAATATCTTAGTAACTCAGCATCACTAGCCCTTTAAAATGGGGACATCATGCTGTGTTGTAAGTGCTGTTAGAGAGTGTGTGTGTTCATCAGGCCCAGAAAGTGATCATTTGCAAGTAAAGTTCTAACAAGCCCTACACTCATCCTAAAACTAAGCTATACAAAAATTCAAAATGTAATGAGTCATAGTTTGTCTTAAGGCTTTTAAATATGACTGAAATGATCTCTTAAGACTCCCCTAGGAAGTGTGAACTGATGAAGTTTTCTTTTAAATTTTCCTGTGCCAAATGGTGATGTTGAAAATAAGTCCACGCACCTTTGTGATAAGTCTACGCATCTTTGTAATAAGTCTACGCATCCTTGTTCTGCCCTTGCCTCCCGGGGTGGTGGGGTTGGTTGGTTGGTTGGTTGGTTTTTAGCGAAAGACATCTGAAAGAAGATCTGTACCAAACATTTCTTCCATTTGCCTCCTCTAATTTGGTTTAAGTTTATTTAGAATTGCCTTTGTAACTCTCTGGTCTCTGACCATGCATAGGCCTCCCAGAAGATTACGGCCATGAAGGCTAATCGCCTTAACGCTTACCATAGTGGTTAGCAATTGGTTTAGAAGCCATAAAAACCATCATCAGATCATTAGTGAGCACTTTTTTTTTTTAAGAGAGGCTGAAGAATATCTCCCGAAATTGCTCTGAGGAATGTTCTTTCTAATTTAAAAGAAGTACAGGAGTACAGGAGTACAGGAGCAAAACTAGGGGGGAAAAAGTGAATCCCCACAGAACATTAGGGAGCATTCTCCTTGTTTAAAGAATCATGCAAATGTATGTGTGCTATTTCAATGTCACTAGTGTCTGACAATTTGTGCTATGTGCCAGGAGCTTTGCTCTGTGCTGGGGGTGCAAAACCAGAATTAGCCCACTTACAGAGTTCAGTTGAAGGGAGGAGGATGCACATAACATTTTTAAAAGTGAAAACTCATAACCAGATATTTAGAATGCTGCGGGAATAAAGGGAGAATTCAGGACAGGAACCTTAGTTGGGGAAAGAGAAACCTGACAAAATGAATTGGAGAGAGAAGCACACAGGGAAGAATGAGGAACAAGAAGCCATTCCTTAAAGGACATTGAATAGGTTGGGGGGGGCGGTGTTTTGCTGGATATTTGGACTGCAGGCTATAAATATGTGTTCTGTGTGAAAGGGTGGCTGTGGTTAAGTGAGCTTGAGGGTGAAACATCTCAGAGTTCCTTTTTGGAGATGCTCAGAGTACATAACCATTTTAAAGTCTCTGAGGTGTCCCCTTGCCAAGAAACCAGCTTACGTTGATTTAATCCAGCATTTTCTAAATTTAGTTGTACATGGAATCCTTGTAATATTCCACGGAATGGTTTCTGCTCAGTGGCTCAGGAAGTACTGTCTGCTGGTGGTGGAAGAGGGGCTGCAAAACTTGGCCCAGGCCAGACGATAGGAAGTCTTATAGGCCATGCTCCAAGTTTGAATTTTTCCTTTGTGTAAAAATGTTAGTGTCTTCCCATCCCCTATCAGAAAGAGAATTGCTGTAATTACTCTGAGGCTCTCTGCTTTAGGGAGACATAAAAGGAAGTGGCTGGCCTCTTGATTCCCTCCAGGGACTTCCAGCTTAATGGAGAGTCAGCAATGTAAGATATCTTGATACTAGGGTCTGTTTCTTGTAAATGGAGCTTTTGCATGATTCTCTAAGCAAAGAGAGAGCTCCCTAATGTTCTGGGGGGATTTGGTGAAGCTTCCATGTCCTGATTTGCATATGCCTGGAGGCTGGGTCAGAGCAGGCAGGATGAGGACCAGGTGGTACCAGGATTACCAGATGATGGAGCTCCAGTGCTAAAGCCTCAAGGACTGATGGGAAAGATGTAGAAGGATTGGGGAAATGGATTTGGAGGCTAGAGAAGGAATGTCTTGGAATTCTGAAAGCTTTTTGTCTTGAACAACTTAGTATCAAATATTCTTACTTGGAGCAGGGCCTTTTTAGAAACTCCCTGCCATGTCTCTACCTGGATGCTTGCCTGGCACCAAATAGATATCAAGAAATATGAGTTGACTGATTAAATTATATTTTATAATGTATAAGGACATTTTGCTACCTCATATTAATGACTACTTTCAGTTCACATGAGTAATGTCAGTGTACAGATATGCTTGTGCAAACATCATAAAAGTCTCATGGTGAATATTATTGTTGCTACCACCAAGCCACATTTAACCTCGCTTATAGGTAGCCATGTTGATTTTACCTCATGTTTTTAGTTTTCCATCTTACTGTTTTTTTTTTAAATTATGGTATCAGTGGGCACAAAGTAGATGTGGCAAGTTGTGAGGTTTAAGCAGCCCTGAACCCAGCACCCAGCTAGGGCTCCTTCTGAATCCACCTGTGTGGTGTTCTCCACCAACATCTCCTCCTGTATTTCTACCCCTATCCTGAACTCTGTGTTTGTTTTCAAAAGCCAGAGAATGATAGTTTCACCCACATTATATATGTCTTCCTAAGTAACATATTGTTAGCTTTGCTTGTGTGTGACCTTTACAAAATAAGTTGTATGGGCTCTTCTGGATTTGGCTCATTATCAAAGTTAGGCTGAAAAATGTACCTGTGTTTTAAAATAGGTATAGTTCCTTTTCCCTACTGAATATTATTATTGCATTGTAGGATAATGTTTTCACACTTTCTCCTGTGATGGACATTTGGGGTGCTTGCAGTTTTTTGCTGTTATGAACAATGTCTTCCTTGAACATCCTTGTATGCAGCCCTTGCTGTGTACAGGTTTCTCAGTGTACACCCATGAGTGGAATTGCTGGGTAATCATGTTTGAGTGTATTCAACTTTGTGAGATGATGCCAATGGCTTTTCAGAATAGCGGTAGCAATTTATATGTTTTCCTGTATTAGAGTTTCTGTTGCTTCTTTTCTCCAGCCCTTGGTATTGTAAGATGACTTAATTTTTGCCAGTCTGAATTTGGCAGCGTCCTTTGTGAAGTGCTTGTTACTGTTTTTTTCTGGTTTTTCTCTTGGGTTGTTTGTAATTTTCTTACCAATATGTAGAGATTCTTTTATATATTTTGAATATAAAATTTTATTAATTTGTGCATGTGGCACCTTTTCCATCCTTGTGGCTTGTCTTATACTCTGTGGTTTCTTTTGATGGAGGAAAGTTTGTAATTTCGATGCAGTCAGAATAATCAATGGTTTTTCCTTTTATGGCTTGTTCTTTCTGTTTCTTAAGAAACCCTTTCCTTGAGATCCTAAAGGTAGTTTTATACGTTGTTTGTGTTGGCTTTGTTTTCCACATCTAAATATTGAATTGATTTTTGCACAGGATGTGAAGATGCAGTCTGATTTTATTCTATGGGCACAAGCAATTGTGTGGAATTGTATGAGCACCATTAATTGAATAGTTTTTTGTTCTTTCCCTGATTATCCTAAACACCAGCTTTCTTATCCGTGAAGCACCCATATGTGTACATATGTTTCTGACACTTCTGTTCTTTTCATTGACCCTTGTCTCTTCTTTTATATAAGTATTCTATTGAGATTTCACATATAATTACACTTAGTCTATAGATCATTTTCTGAAGAAACAACATCTTTGATATTAAAGTCACATAGTGCATGACATTCATCTAAATATTTAGTATTTCCTTAATGCCTTTCAAATAAAATGTTATGGTTTCTCCTTTAAAAAATTTTTTTTTATTGGAGTTCAATTTGCCAACATATAGCATAACACCCAGTGCCCATCCTGTCAAGTGCCCCCCCTCAATGCCTGTCACCCAGTCACCCCAACCCCCCACCCACCTCCCTTTCCACTACCCCTTGTTCATTTTCCAGAGTTAGGTATCTCTCATGTTCTGTCATATGGTTTCTCCTTAAAGGGCTCCCATATAGTTTTAGATTTCTTTTTTTTTTTTTTTTAGTTTTAGATTTCTTTCTGAATACTTGCTGTTCATATGCTATGATAGATAATAACTTTTCAAGAATTTTATTTTCTACATGTACATTGCTGGTATTTCTAAATGGAATTTTACTATTATTTTCTAATCCAGGAAACTTGCTAGACTCAACAATTTTAAATGTAAATTCCTTTGGAATTTTAAAAGTAAATAATAATACAGCCTTTGAATGGTATTTGGGTACATCTTTCCAGCCCTGGTGGTTTATTTTCCTTCCTTGACTTATCTTGCCAACTAGGGCTGTCCTGTGCATTGCCAGGTACAAGCAGTCATGGGGCTACTTTTGCTTTTCTCTGATCTGAATTCTTCTTATGTTTTACTTTTAGAAATGATGCTTATTGTAGATTTTCTATATAATGTTTAAAAAATCTTTTGATATTTGAATTACATTTACTAGTTTTCCAATATTGAACCAATCTGGCATTTTCAGAAATGGTCAACTTGGTCATGATGAATTACTTTTTTTATTCATTGTTGACTTCTGTGTGTAAATATTTATTTAGAATTGTATGTCTGTCTCTGGGTATAATTTGTTTATAATTTTTGTTTTCCTGTGTTATCCTTATTGGATTATGACATTGGACTTCTGTAACTCCCAATGGCTTTGAACTTGTTTTCTGTTTTTGTCTGCTCTGACTTCTTTTGGATAAAGCTGGGATTATTTCTTTCTAGAACTCACCTGGAAATTTCTTTGTGGAAAGATTTAAACTAGAGCCAATTTCCTTAATCGTTATAAGATTATTCAGATTTCTTTTTCTTTGGAAGTCAGGTTATTAGCTATACTTGCCCCACCCCCTCTGGGTTTGTTTATATCATTAAATTTTCAACTTTAGTGACTTGAAGTTGTTCGAAGCTATGATCCTCAGCTTTGTGATGGTAGCACCTCTCATTTTCTTTCAATTTATTGTTTATTTGAGATCTTGTTTATTAGATCTTGTTTATTTATCTCAGTATTACTGAGAGAATTTGTTAGACTTTTTAAAGAACAAACTTTTGACTTTATTTGAAAGCTGTTTGGGGGCTAAATTATACATGTCTATTTCTCTTTTGCCAATTATGATATAAGTATTTTTCTCATTTCTTACAAGTTATGTCTTTATATATGGAAGATATGCATCATCTAATAGATAACTTGGGTATAAATGATTTTCTCTGGTTATCTTTCATTTTTATTTTAGTTAAAGCTTTTGTTTGTATTTCCTTTCATTGTTTTTAAACTTAGAAAAATCATCTTCTATCTAGAAATTCAATATTTAAAAATTTCTTCTAACTTAATTTATTGCATCTCTAATAAAACTCTTATTTTGAATTTTAATCTGACCTATAATGTGAAATAAGACTCTAAATAGTGATTCAAAGTTCCAGCTTCCTATAAAGAACTTCACCCAGTCCTTTTCTAGACTTACTGAATCCTGCATTTGGGGATAAGGTGGGGTGGTAAGATCTTAGAATGTTTGCTTCTTAAAAATATCACAGATAGTTGTGATATGCAACCAGGGATGGGGATGACTGACTTAAATGTATATTTCTAGATAAAGATGTATTTTGTTGTTCGAGCAACAATTATGAGGCAGTCTTTTCCTTCATTGCTGGACATACCCTTCTTATGTATATTAAACAGGGTATCTAGGGACTATTATAAGGCTCTGTTTACAGTGTGATCTTATACCAGCATCACAGACTAAAAGAGGAGGAGAGCTTTAGAATACATTTGCCTATTTGGTGAGGCTGCACTGCCCTTTTCCTAACTCTTATTTTTAAAAAACATTTCTCAAAAAAAAAAAAAAAAAAAAAAAAAAAAAAAAAAAACCATTTCTCATTTCTCCACTCAGAATAGTGTAGTATGTGTTCCCACTTACACATGTCATTCAAGACAGGGTCTGTTATACATTATCACCTTTTTTTGTGTAATTTTCATTTCTTTTTTGTTAAGATTATTTCTTCTCCATGTGGACTTTCATTATTATGGAATTTTCTTTCATTTTCTCTTTGAGTTTATGAAAAGAATGACATTTTATTGATTTTAACCATCTATTATTGGTGCATAGGAAAGCCATCGATTCTCTTTTAGTAGAACGATGAAAGTACATCCTGCATTTTGGCTCCATTGGAGTCCTTTCAGTTCCTGATCTGTGTCACTTGTCCTTGAATTGTGCTAATGCTCCTTTTATATGTGGTCCTCTCCACTGCTTCCCCTACTCTCATTCCTGATTATTCCTCAAGCTCTAGATTTCAGCTGCACTGTCACTTTCCGTAAGATGTCATCTTAGAGCTTTTCACTAAGTTCTGTCTTCTGCCTGTATACTTCCTAACAGCCTATGTTCCATCCTGATGGTTTATTTCAGTGCAAACACTCATCCAGTGTCACTCGTTCCTGCTAGACTGTAGATCCTTGAGGGCCAGGGAGATTCTGGTCTCTTTGTTGCCATCTCTCAACACATAGGGCCCAGCACACAGTGGGCACTCGATCCATTGGTTAAATTAGTGCACGAGCCAGTGTCTTTGCAGTGTCCATTTGGCAATGTGGAGACCGTGATAGAAGAGGAGAGAGAATGTCAGGAATCCTGGGAAGGTCTGCTGCAGTTTTCCAGGCAGAGGAGAGTGTGAACATTAGCTAGACTTCCTTAGAATGGAGAGTAAGGATTAGATTTCAGAGTGAAGAGGTGTGATTGACATTTTGGTGCCAGTTAGATGCAGGTGTAGGAGAGAGAGCTGAGTGAATCAGGGTAGCTGCAGAGGAACTGGCCATGGGGGACATAAGAGAAAGGTAGTGATATTTGCTTTTCCCCCATACCCCCTGAAGATAAGGCATGAAGCAACATACTTTAGGAATTGGTGTCTACCTCAAAATCTAACAAAATGGTTTTCAGGTGCAAAAAGAGAGCAGTTCTGCTTTGCTCATACTGCTTTTAAAGACTATGACAGTGTTTGGGAAGCCTGGGTGGCTCAGTCAGTTGGGTGTCCAGCTCTTGATTTGGCTCAGGTCATGATCTCAGGATCCTGGGACTAAGCCCCAAGTTGGGCTCCCCACACAGTAGGGAGTCTGCTTGAGGATTTTATCTTTCTCCCTCTGCCCCTCCCCATATACTCCCCCTCAAATAAATAAATCTAAAAAAAAAAAAAAAAAGAAAGACTGACAGCATTTTGAAAATAGTTCTTATGATGTTAAGCCACTGCACCAAATCATTAGGCTATCCTTTGGACTTAAGATAGAAAATGGTGGAATTCCATCTTCAGACCCCCGCTAATGTATGGTTTCATCTTGGGTGGACAGATCTTTGAATGGAAGAGTTTGTTTCTGCCCCTCATCTGTGCTCATGGATTGTAGGCATAGAAGGATGTCTCTCTTTTTCTTTTCATTTTCTTTCTCACTGGGATCCACTTTTAAGTCTCTCTGCAAGTGATGTTGTACAGGTAGTTTATTGAAATCCTCATCAGTGGAATGGTTTTGATGATCCTATGACCCTGAGGAATTTTCAACGAACATCTGCCCTATTTAGGGTACCTTTTGGCACCCCACTGTGTTCAAGAGAAGCCCCCAGAATTGGCACCAGTTCAGGGTTACATGAATTGCCTGGTTTATCAACAGTAATATAAATGGGTGGAAGGAGACTAGGATTAACTGCTCAATGAACCTACATGTTTTATAGGTGATGTCTGAGGTGAGGGAAGAATTGGAAAAGCTTCATATTCTCCATTGGTGAAATGCGCTATCACTGGTGATGCATCTCATTTCCTTGCTTCCTCAACAGAGTTCCCAACGTCATTAGAATATTACTGTTACAGTTGATACCAGCAGGACTAGAGATGGTGGGAAATAGTGAGGTTCTGCAGTTGGTGAAATCCACGCTCCTCCCTACCTGCCTCCCCCGAAATGATCCCTCATGGTAGACAGGTGAGACGCAGCTGGGGAGTGGCTGAGCAGCTCTCAAATAGTTCTGACTGGAAAGAGATCCCTTAGATTCCTTAGAGCTAAACCGGAGCATCAGTATGTTGCTTCCCAACCTCAGGGCCCCAAACACATCACTAATAGAAATTGCCAACTGTATTAGTAATTATTTGACTACCCATTTTTTATAGTTTAAATGAGTCCTTGCCAAACTTCATTATAGTGAATGCGGTATGCACCCTCTGTGATTTATATTTTGTTCTAGAACTACTTGTGTACAAATGTGCAGAATGAACTGGGAGTTCCAGCTGTTGGGCCAGCTCATCAGATGTCACTGCTTAGGTCCCTTGATTTCAAGGAATGTTATAAACAGGCCTTTCTTTCCAGGTGCAACACCACTTGCTAATTTCTAAGAGTCTTTCAACAAATGGAATAACAAACAGAAGGTAGAGTCAGTGCCTGGATTGAAATTGTGACTCCATGCTCTGTATCTTGGGACCCATTACTTCAATGTTCTGTGCCGCAGTAAACATTTTTTTTTTTTTTTTTTGTAAAATGGGAATAATATTGGTACTCTGGGGAAGCTCTGAGGACTAAACAGGTTCATGGAAAAGCTTGAAGAATTGTATCTGACAAAGCATGAATGCTGAAATGTTACAGCTTATGTTATTATGAAGTCGTTCCTAAAATGTAGCTCTCACTTAATGACCAGAATGCTAACTTAAAATAAGTGATTCTTAGTGAATTGTACTATTTAGATTTTGATTATTTGTTTCATTAAAAGGCCTATTGGGTTCAGATCACTGAAATCCATAATCTCTTATTAAAGTATGTTTTATTAGTTAATTCAGGATATTAAGTGTCCAGAGAGGTTGGGAAAAAGCTTTGACATAGGAGCTATACTGCTTTTTAACCCTAGAGAGCCATATAAAGTGAATTGAGAATTGATCATTGGCATTTGGGTCAGGAAAGCAAGGTGTGGACATAAGAAAAAGTGCTTCTCTTCCAGATGCTTGGTCTGGAGATGTGCAGGGTGCTGAGAACAGGGAAGTCCTAGAAGCAGCATGATTTAAAGAGTACACAGTAACACTGGAGAATCTTATCCCTTCCATCCTTGAAGCTGACTTTTTGCTTCAGTGTCCTTTTCTGCAAAGTGAGGGAGTTCCCATGCTCAGCTTCCAGAGCAAGATGGGCAAAGTATATGACTACAGTGGTCTGGGACAAGAGAAGACTGAAATCCAGATTTTTACATAAAATCTCAGATTTTGACATGTTGGAAACCAAAGTTTTAAGAGTTCTGCGTGGTCCAAATAAGTCCTGTCTTTGGATTAGGCTTAAGGCTGCTAGCTTTCAGACTCTGAAATGAGAAGAAAATGTTTATGATACATGTAGCACACCAGTATTGAAGGTGGTAGGGAATTTTGCTAGAATCTCTAAGTAAAAAGATACCTGGTGGACTAGTTAAGGTTTTTGTATGATGCTTGGTTTCAGTGATTCAGGGCATACCTACTGTAGGAATCACTACCTACTATAGGTAGCATGTTCTTTGGAGGGAATAGACTTGGCCCAGAAGCTGTAAGTTATCATTCTGTAAAATATTTGGAATGGTTATCTTTTGCCTCTTAGGTACTATTTGTTTGATAAAGGAAACATTACTTCTGGTTCTTCTGTTCTTTCATATTCAGATGATAATGTCATCTCCTAAAGAACATTAGTTTTATGGCTTGGGGGTCTAGAATTCAGGAAACTTTAGGAACTAATGGAGGTAGCTGAATCTCTTGGATCACTGGCCCCCAGCCTGCTGGTATGGATGTGCCTGTTTTCTTCTGCATAAGTGAGAGTCAGTTCAACTGCTGAAGCATATTACTTGCAAAAGTTCTAAGAATTTGTGAGTTTACCATATAGGCAGGTATACATCTAGAATCACCTGTGTCCCAACCATAAAAATGACCATTCACGTTTCCCAGCTGATATGAGTGATTACTACTTCTTTACTCATTAACAATTTAGTTTTTGTTTGGTCTTCCCATCTTCTAGATGAAATTACCAAACACCCAATCACAGGTTTTATTACCCTGTTTTCTGATAGTTCCAGTCCAGAGCAAATGATGCTTCTGTGAATTTTTCCTAAACTCACGTAACAGAACCCAAATCGGTAATAAGCCACCCACAGGCCCTCACAGCCTGGCTCCCTGATTGCAGCAAGCCAATAAGCCCAGCGTGGTTCTGCCAATCTGTCCTGGTGATCTGTGGATGAAAGGTATTAATACCTATGTAAGATTTCATGATAATATGCAGTTATTTACTTTTTGATACTTATAAAAATTAAAAGCAGAAGACATGGGAAAGTTTATAAAGGGGGGGCTAATGTTAAAGACTGAATGATCCGTTGGAATCAAAGCAGTTTCACAAATTGTATTCCTTTCCAAGTTGGGTATATGGTACTGCTAAGGCATGTGGGAAAGCCTGTCAGTGTCTATGGGCAGATATAATGTGATTCACGTTGCAGATTAGGAGGACATGACCCTTTGAAACCTAGTTAGAATAAGCTCTTTCCAAAAGCTATAGATTGTGCTGATTATGATCCTAGCAGGCTTCAACCTGCTGTCCGAGTCTGGAACTTTAGACAAGTTAAGATCAACAAGCATTTTGCGGTCAAGTTTCATTTAATTAGAGTTCGCTGCCAAGTCATGGTTTGGAGCCCAGCTTCCAAGCCAGGTGCCTTTCGACAGTCTTCAGTCTGAGCTGTGGAGAACCCGCAAGGAGGCTCTGCTTTTTCTCCAGGCCAGCTTTGTATTAGACCAAATCCCAGGGCTTTGCTCTGGGATAAGCTATCTCTGTGCCACTGGATATAGATAGAATGCTTTGCTGCTAATGCATGAAGGCAACACAAAGCATATAAGGCAGTAGAAGTTAGGGGTTCCAGTTTAGTAGGCTTTTCCTAAAAGTGAGAGAAAAGCATTTTCAGTCCTTTATCAGGACAGTTTAAAAAAACATAACGTAAGCGTATTTTTTCAGGTCACTCTTCTAGGAAACATGCAAAGTTCTCAGGCACTGCTCTCTCCTTTTGTGAAGCAGACATGAAGCTTTCCCTTGCCAGCTTTATTATGTCATTGAATTAATAATGTTGTAAAGACTAGATCAGAAGTCAATTTGGCAGCTGTGCCTTTAGGGAAATTTTTGGAAGAGTGACCTTCCATTTTTAATAAGCATGTTATTACATTTAGAATTAAATTACCGAGAGCCAAGCTACCCTCTTGAATTTACTATTAGCCAGTTTTTCCCTTTTATTTTTAATGAACTAGAACAAGTTGAAGCCAGTTGTTTCACAGTACGCAGTAAGAAAGGAACTCACCATCTTTTACTATCAGGCCCTTTATTTTAGGCCAGTTTTATTGTACTAAATATTGGCATTTTAAGCCTTCTCCAAGGTATCAAGTTTTTTGGATTTTTTTTTTCATGTAGATTGGGAAAATCCATTATGTTCCACTTTTATATGTAGATGCCTCTTCATGCTTGGGTTTTCTTCCCCAAAATAAAATGTACAGTTTTCATTGAAATTTTGTGATTCTAAAATTTGTGCAGAAAATAAGTAGAACAGGAAGTCCAATAACATATAGCAACAGATCTGGGGAACGGGTTGTGTCCATCAAATATTAGAACTCAATGTAAAACATTAATCCTTAAGTGCTGGGGCTGACATAAAATAATAGAATCCCAGAGAACAGTAGAGAAGAGTAGAGAATCACCAGCTAGCAAATTTGGTCTATTTTATTATCAAATAATACTCTGAGCCAGACCCAAGAATTGTTCACGTATGATGTTGGCATAGATAAATGGCAATTAGGAGCCAAAGTTTGGATCCCACAGTATAAACCTAATACAAACCAAGAGGATGCTCCAGATTAACTAAAGATGACAAATTCGTAAAGTGTAGGAAACATAGTAGAACAATAAAAAAGATACCATGATCTGGTTGAGGCAATAGGTCAAGACACAAATCCAGAATTATTCCCTTGTTGCAACATGGCCTCTTTGAGAGTTGAGCCTGTTAGGTTGTCTTTTGATTTCACCTAACACAGCCACTTAGTAAAAGCCCACACCTTTGCTAAGGTAGGTTAATGAATGCTATAAATGAAAGTAGCAGTGTATGAACTGGTTTGTGTGGGTGTAAAGAAAAGGTACAATTTTTTTTTTTTTAAATGAGCTAGGGTGATTACATTATGGGTGCTTTTAAAGAAAAATCCCTTTAGCATATTTTCAGCAAATCAGGACAAACAGTAGACTTCTAATATATGATTATATTTGCATTTTAGCTGATAGAAAGTCTTTGACCCCAGCAATAAGTATGTATTTCTATGTATTTCTCAGTTTAATGGTAACAGCCCTGTTATAGTAATGGACATGATTTGTTGAGTGCTTACAACATGCTGGGTGCTTTTAAAAGAATTATCTTTACTCACAGAAAATGTATGAGATGTATTGCATTTTTTAATATATGTTAATAATAAATCTGTAGCGATAGCTAATCTGTGGGTCTGGGGATATGGGGAGAGTTAACTTTATATGTGTGTATGGTATTTGCATTCCTCTGCTGGAATGTGAGTTCCTGGAAATCTAAGAATATTATGGTACACAGGTTCTCTGACAGAGGAGTGTAATCTGGCCTACCTATCAGATGTTGTCTATAGGAATCATGTGTTTTACTCTGTTTCCGAAAAAATGTGCTGCTGCCTAAGGCTATCCCCACCTAGTTTAAATGCCTATATAAACTGAAAAGAATGCATGGCAGTAAGGGTCAAATTTATTTTTTTACTTGTACCTTTCATGATTCAGATGATATTCATTCTTTTTTAATTCATATATATTTTTGTGTTTTAAAATTTCATAATTTTTTAAAGTTTTATTTAAATTCCAGTTTGTTAACATATGTTGTTATATTAGTCTCAGGTGTACAATACAGTGATTCGGCACTACCATACATCACTCAGTGCTCATCATAAGTGCCCTCCTTAATCCCCATCACCTATTTCCCCCATCCCCATCCCACCTCCCCTCTGGTAACCATTAGTTTGTTCTCTATAGTTAAGAGTCTGTTTCCTGATTTGCTTTTCTGTCTTTTGTTTTGTTTCATTTCCATTAATTAGTCTTTTGATCTTGGTTAGGATAGATGCACAATTTTTGGTTTTGACTATAGTTACTCATCATTGTGTGGAACCTAAGATTTATCTTTTCTCTCTTGCTCATTAGCTTGTGACAAATCAATTATATATAAGTAAAGTGAAATTTGCTTAAGAAAACAGTGGGGAAATGATTAGGAACTTAAACAGGATTAAATCAATTTGCATAGTTCTGGAGAGACTATCTTTCCTTGTATTACTTGTGTAAAGCGAAATTTAAAAGATGTGAGACGTAATATCTAAATCATGACTTGTACGACCTACCTCTAGGTATTTTTAACACCCTGATGGGCACTGAAATTTGAGATTTGAGTAAGCACATTCTTTAGGGGTGATGAGTCACTTTGTTGTTTGTATAAAGATAATTTAAAAAATATGGCATCAGATTTTAAAGTAAAAAGAAAGGATCAGATGCTAATTGGAGTGATTGTGTGAAGCTGTGATTTACATGCAGGGAATCATGTATTTGATGGGTGGTGAGAACAAGTGCAAACAATGAAGATTATTACCTTGAGCATTGTTTCCAGAACTCTTGAGGCAGCACAGGGGAGTGGTTAACACAAGCATTCTAATTTGAATCCTGGTTCTGTTGCTTCCTCTCTCTGTGACCTGGGACAAATCATTTAAATTTTGTGCCTAGACTTTCCTGACTGTGAAACACCTACCTCATAGAATTATTGTGAGGAGTAAAGTGAGTTAAGATATCTACATTAAAAGAATGCATAGCATATTGTAAAAACCATGGTTGTTGGTTTCCATTACTTGCTATGATTAATGGACAGAAATTTACTAGGACACAGAGGAGGCTCACAGCCTCAGAGATGAAGTTATTTTGGGGCTACATTCTTGGCAAAGTTTAGAAGGTGCCCCAAGATGGTTCCTCATGTTTTAGAAAGAAAAACTTTAAAGGCTAATCATGTGATTGACTTCAACCTCAATTCAGACCACCTCTGAATGGGATTTTGATGCCCCAATTAACTTCGTTGTTCTCTAGCTTTATCTATAGAATTTTTTCCCCTTAATTTTATTGAGTAGGAGAGTATTCTTCTGTATAAAAATAAAAACATTCTTGAGATAGTCTGTGTAACTGTAACTGACAAACACCTGACTGGAAATTAGCAGTGAGCCACTTCAGACTGAAACAATTATTCTGGGAAACACCAGTTCACAATATAAAGTGAATTAGTGATTAATCTGGAAGAAGAAAATGAGCCCTTGGCAACAAATAAACCTTACACATCAGGGTATTTATGTGTAGTTGTCTTTAGGCTTAGGCTATTGCAAATGTCCCCTTAAAACTATTGGCTAGTGGATCTAACTAGGTGCACTTGAAAGTCTTTTTTTTTTTTTTTTAATTTTTATTTATTTATGATAGTCACAGAGAGAGAGAGAGAGGCGGGGGGGGGGGGGGGGCACAGGCACAGGCAGAGGGAGAAGCAGGCTCCATGCACCGGGAGCCTGACGTGGGATTCGATCCCGGGTCTCCAGGATCGCGCCCTGGGCCAAAGGCAGGTGCCAAACCGCTGTGCCACCCAGGGATCCCTGCACTTGAAAGTCTTAAAGAAACCTATGTCTGTGCTAAGGTTGTATCCGTGTGCAACATAATATTTGCATGCAACATCCTTTCGTTATGTAGAAGAAAATCCCTAGACACAAATATTAACTTATTGCCAAGCGCCCTGTCAGTGAACAGAGGGCAGCAGACCAAATACAAAGGAAAAGAGATAATCTTTTTTTTTTTAATTTTTATTTATTTATGATAGTCACAGAGAGAGAGAGAGGCAGAGACACAGGCAGAGGGAGAAGCAGGCTCCATGCACCGGGAGCCCGATGTGGGATTCGATCCCGGGTCTCCAGGATCGCGCCCTGGGCCAAAGGCAGGCGCCAAACCGCTGCGCCACCCAGGGATCCTGGAAAAGAGATAATCTATGAACTTAAATAGCAGGCATGGAGTGAAGTGGACATTTAACTGCTTGCACTGGCCTGTGCTTTGTGCTGGGTGCCATTAGGTGATCATCCCAGTGCACATGCATAGGCATCCAAAATAGGGCGTGGTTTCTTCATTTGGCCCTTTGAAGAAATTGAGACTTAGGGAAGATAAATACCTTGGCCAAGATCACAAACAGTAAATGACGGAGTCAGGATTCAAATTCAACTCCAGAGTTGATGAAGTTCCTGAATATATGGGTTTAATAATAGTCGATTAATGCCTCTAAAAGTTAATTTGGTGCGGATGGACTTTTACATCAATATTAATTCAGTTTTTTATTATGCATTATTTCAGTTTCATTATATTATAAAATTTGGATTGAACTTTTTTTTCTTTTTCTATTACTAAGCAAGTCTCATTTATGAGTTTGTAGATAGGGAGAGGTATTCTTCAAGTCACCTTTGCAATAGAAATGGAGTAACTAGAGTAAGAATGTCTCAATTTAACCTCATTACCTGATGTAATATTCAAATAGCCTTGTAATCCACTTTCTTTTATGTTTCACTGAAGATAAATTGGGCTACTCGCTTTTATCCCTTAATCTCCAGAGTTGTGTCCTAAATTCTCTATTTCAAGGTTGCAGACAAGCTTCTTTTTCAGGACTAGAATCCTCCTTGGTCTAGACCCATTATTTGGTAATGTAAAGAGATAAAGCGTCTTTGACCTAGTTCACATCTGGCAGTAGGACCTTATTGCAACCCATTCTGTGCAGAACTCATATGACTTTTGCCTCTATTGTAGCCCTTTGCTTAAAGTCAAAGACATTTTTGGAGGTCTCTTTAAATAGGAATCTTTGCTAACCACAGATGATTGAAAACCATCGTCAAACCTCAAACTTTTAGGAATTACCATAGGATGAGGGGGGGAAATTCTGAAGTTTAATTAGAAACTACAGAAGTTACAAGATGAATGATTAAAATAGTAATTTACTTTCTTGCATGCTGAGTGAAAGGCCTGAAATGCTGATTAGGTTGTAGGGGAGAACATGAAATTAGAATGATGCTAATACTTGAGATTGTTTTGTTGCCTTCCCCGCCCCCACCTCCCCAGGGTGACAGTGAATCACATGACTCCTGTCCTAGTAGGATCATGGAAGTCACGGTAAGGAAGTGTCTGTAGTCCTGCTTGTAAGGGTTCTGAGGTAGAGTGACTCAGATGAGCCATACCATCAAGAGTGCCCTGAGGGTGCCTGGGTGGCTCAGTGGGTTAAGCATATGCCTTCTGCTCAGGTCATGATCTCAGGGTCCTGGGATCCTGAGCCCCACATTGGACTTCCTTCTCAGCAGGGAGCCTGTTTCTCTCTCTCTCCCCCCCCCTCTCTGCCCCTTCCCACTGCTTATTCCCTTTTTGTCTCTCAAATAAATAAATAAAATATTAAGAAAAAAAGAATGCCCAGAGATACAGACTTTCAGTTACAAGAGTAACTTCCTAAGGATCTAATGTACAGCATGACAACTGTAGTTAAGATGGTGTTGTATACTTGAAGGTTGCTGAGATCTTAAGCATTCTGACCATACAAAAATAAAAAAGTTAACTGTGTGAGGTGATGGGTATGTTAGCTATCTTGATCTTGATATCAAATCATGTTGTGCACTTTAAATATATACAATTATATTTGTCAATTATTTCTCAGTAAAGTTGGGAGAGAAAAAGAATGCCCAGAGAAACTGTTCAAAACCGAGTGCAGGGATCCCTGGGTGGCGCAGCGGTTTAGCGCCTGCCTTTGGCCCAGGGCGTGATCCTGGAGACCCGGGATCGAATCCCACGTCAGGCTCCCGGTGCATGGAGCCTGCTTCTCCCTCTGTCTCTGCCTCTCTCTCTCTCTCTCTCTCTGATGACTATCATAAATAAATAAAAATAAAAATAAAAAACCGAGTGCAAATGCCAGGGGCAGGGATTGGTGGAGTTGGAAAGCCAAATAAAGGTTGGATCTGTTTGGCTATGATGGGTCCTGTGAAGCCAAAACTGCGGGGGGGTGGGGGGTGACATGGAGAGGGAACCCCAGTTGATCAAGTAGATATAGAGAGACCCAAAAATATCACCAAAAAGCTGCGAAAGGTTTGTCCACATTCCTGTTGCTGCCTCTAGTTATTGGCTTCCTGAGGTTTGGCATTCATCTTCTCCTCCATATCTAGTGACTGTACACCCTTTACCTTGAGGGAACATGTGACAACACCCACATGTTCTTGGATGGTAGAGACAGCCTTAATTGTGAGGAGAATGACACTTAAAAAGACATCTGTTCCATGCACTCAAGAAGAAGATCCACACTCTGGTCTAGAATGTTGGAGAATTAAGAAAATAATTTCTTGTGGCATTAGAGATAACCAAAGTCTGAGATCCTGGGAGCAGCATGGTCATACGTTCCAGAGCTCAGCTGTCCAAAGCAGTAGAAACTTCAAAGGCTGTGTCCAGCAGAGTCCTGGATGATGGAAATCTCTATGCTCTGTGAGGTGTTTTCCCTCTCAGGACAAGGCAACTGTTTTTGGGTAAGCATTGATTTTTATTTTTTTAAAAGATTTATTTATTCATTTATTTATGATAGACATAGAGAGAGAGAGAGAGAGAGAGAGGGAGAGAGAGGCAGAGACACAGGAGGAGGGAGAAGCAGGCTCCATGCTGAGAGCCCGACGTGGGACTCGATCCCGGGTCTCCAGGATCGTGCCCCAGGCCAAAGGCAGGCACTAAACCGCTGAGCCACCCAGGGATCCCTAGCATTGATTTCTCAAGTTAATATCCAGCTCTTCAGGATTATGTCATTATACCCAGAAATTGTGACTGCTCATTCATTCAACTCTTTTGAGGATTTTAGGAAAAATAGATCAGAGTTGGAACAGTTTATTATTTTTATCAATCATAGAGATGCTGCAGGCAAACTTTAATTCACTGGTGCGTGACTTTGATTCTGGCCTCAACAGCATGTGGGAAATGTGGACACATTATGGGGTTCATGGAGAAGAGCACTAATGTGTTTGCACAGTCTTACTGGTGCCAGGTAAGGGCTTAGTCTGAATCCATTCATACCTCCTGTCATTCAATCTTGAATTCCAGAAATCATAGATTTTAAAATTGCATACAATAACTACATTGGCTAGGTTCTTTAATCCAGAGCTAGGTTTTTAAGCTTATATATTAATAAAATGTGTGGCAGAGACTTTAAGATTATTAATGGGTATTTCTATCCTTTTCTTTTTATTGGCCAATGGGAAGGGCATCAGTGAGTTGCAAGCCAAAGTTATAAAATGTTTATCTTGGCCATGGTTGTTTTGCCTTTATGTTTCCAAATACTGGCATGGAATCGCATAGGTTTTAAACTTAATGGGAAGATGCTTTTTCTTGGCACATTTTGATTATTGAATCTTAAAAACATTAGTTTCTAAATTAATGACTTCAGGTTAAACTTTGCTATCTGAAATATTGGGGTTTATTATAGCAATTATTTGAATTTGAAGGCTTAAAAGGGAAGTATTTTTGGTATTTTCTCTCTTTTCATTGTTATTTATGTGAAACTCTCGGCTTGATGACACCAAGCTTCAATATGACAAATGAACATACATTTTAACTTGGCTTTCAGGAAGATGAGGGCAAAGGTGTAAAACTTTACCCATCCACAAATGGATTTGCAACTAACCTTAATCTAAGGTTTTCTGGGTAGAGGCAAGGCTGAGATGATTCTAAAATTACTACTAGTGTCTCATTCTTTAGAAAGACCATTTTGTTCAGTATGTTCTTAAAAGGGATAAGCTTTGGTTGGTTGATTTTTACTACTGGCAGAATGAAAACAAAATTAGAGGTATTTTTCTTTTTCCAGCTGACTTTTTCCCCCCACCAAGGTGAAATTCACATGAAATTAACAATTTTAAAATGAATAATTCAGTTGTGTTTAGTACATTCACAATGTTGTGCAACCATCACCTCTGTCTAGATCCAAATTATTTTTATTACCCCAAAATAAAACCCTATGCTCATTAAGGATTTACTACTCTCCCTCATCCCCTGCCCTGTGGGAAGTCCACTTTGTGTCTCTCTTTACTTAGTAACCAGTGCTGCCCTCATTTGTGCTTGATTTTTTTTCTAGTGTATCTTTTTGATGCCATCCCTGCTCTGGTCTGAAATTTTGTGTCCTCCTTTCTCCCATCCCAGGCCTCCTCACCATTCATAGGTTGAAATCTTAATTCTCAATGTATTGGTATAATGAGGTGGGCCTTTGGGAGATGATTTGGTCCTGAGGGTGGCGTCCTCATCATTGGACCCAGAGGCCCTCAGCCAACCATGTGGGCGCCCCCAGAACTGTGAGAAATAAATTTCTGCTTTTTTATAAGCTGCTCAGTCTACAAAATTTTCTTACAGCAACCTGAGAAGACTAAGATATGTCTCATTTACCTTTCCATTTCCATATATTTGCTTAGTGGGGATTACAACCAACATCATAAATTTGTAACAGTCCAATTTAAATTGATAGCAATAACATAAAAATTTCTCCTAGACAGCTCTGTATCCTGTCTATATTGTTCTTATCATAAATTTCATCTCTGGATACTATATACTCATTAATATAGATTAATAATTATTTTTTGAATTTACCTTTTAATAGGAAACAAGAAGAGCTGCAAATCAAAAATATGCTAATATTGGATTTTATGTTCTACCTGTGCAGTTAACCTTTATTGGAGACCTTCTTCATAAAGCCTCAAGTGTCCTTTTAGAGCCAGCCTGAAGCATGGCTCTTTAGTAATTCTTGTGGGGCAAGTATAGTGATTAATTCACTTTTGTGAATTTTGTTTTTCTGGGCATGTCTTCATTTTTCTGGTTTAGTTTTTAGTTTTTGGTTTTTAGTAATCTCTACACCCAATGTGGGGCTCAAACTCACAACCCCAAGATCAAGAGCAGCATGCTCAACCAACTGAGCCAGCCAGGCTCCGCTTTCCTTCATTTTCTTTCCTTCATTTTTTTAATGATAGTTTTGCTGAACACAGGATTCTTGGTTTGTCAGGCTTTATTCTTTCAGTACTTTAAATACAGTTATCCTCCTGCCTTATGGCATCCATGATTTCCAATGAACAATTGGCAGTTAGTTTTGTTTTTTTAAGATTTTATTTATGAGAGAGAGAGAGAGAGAGAGAGAGAGAGAGAGAGAGAGAGAGAGGCAGAGACACAGGGAGAGGGAGAAGCAGGCTCCATGCAGGGAGCCAGACGTGGGACTCGATCCCTGGTCTCCAGGATCATGCCCTGGGCTGAAGGCGGCACTAAACCGCTGAGCCACCCAGGCTCCAGGCAGTTAGTTTTATTAAAGATGCCTTATGCATGATGAGTAGCTTCTCTTTTGCAGTTTTCAAGATTCTCTTTGTTTTTGTCTTTGACAGTTTGATTATACTGTGTGTTAATGTAGATCTCTTTGAATTTATCCTGCTTGGAGTTTGTTGAGCTCTATGGACATTAGGATTTTTCAGCCATTATTTCTTCTAATATTTTTTTCTTCTCCTTTATTCCTCTCTTCCCCTCCTGAGACTCTCAAAACCATATGCTGTTGTGCTTGATGGTTTCCTGCATGTTCTTCTGGCTCTGTTTATTTTTATTCATTTTTTTTTCTGTTCCTAGGTCTATGTAATTTTAATTGTCCTATTTTCAGGATTGCTGAATCTTTCTCTGGCTTATTCAAATTGACTATTAAACCCTTTCAGTGAATTTTTATTTATTTTTTTAAACTTTTTTTTTTTTTTTACAGATTTTATTTATTTATTCATGAGAGACAGAGAGAGAGAGGCAGAGACAGAGGCAGAGGGAGAAGCAGAGAGAGAGAGGCAGAGACACAGGCAGAGGGAGAGACAGAGAGAGAGAGGCAGAGACACAGGCAGAGGGAGAAGAAGGCAGAGGAGGACTCGATCCCAGGTCTCCAGGATCACACCCTGGGCTGCAGGAGGCACTAAACCACTACACCACCGGGGCTGCCCTCAGTGAATTTTTAATTTCAGCAACTATACTTTTCAGCTCCAGAGTTTGTATTTGGTTTTCTTATTACAGTTTTTACCTCTTTGCTGATATTCTCCACTTGTTATACCTTTTCCTGATTTCCTCCACTTCTTTCTCCATGTTTCCTTTAGCATTTTGAGCATATTTAAGACAGTTGAATTAAAGTCTTTGTCTAGTAAGTTCAGTGTTTGGGCTTCCTCTGGGATGATTTCTTTCCTTCTGAATGTAACATTCTCTCTTGTTTCCTTGTGTGCCTTGTTATTTGTTGTTGTTGTTGTTGTTGAAAACTGGTTATTTTAAATACTGTAATGTGATAGACCTGGAAATCAGTTTCTCTGCATAACTAGGGTTAGTTGTTAACTGTTGAGTGCTGCGATTTGTTTAGTGAGTTTTCTAATCCATCTTGCAAAGACTGTGTTCCTTGTCATGTGAAGTCTCTTCTGCTGATGTGTAGTTATTGAAGTCTCCACTCTGTTTTCTCACTGGTCATCCAGTGACCTGCCAGATTTCCTTAAATGTCTGGATCCAAAAATAAAATAAATATTTTCTCTGTATTTGCAGCTTAGCTGTGAGCTGGGGTAGTCCTTTAATGTGAAAGCTAGGTCATCTACAACTCTAACTTTACCTCTTGTTTGTAAAGCACTGACAGAATTGCTAGAAGTACACACTTTGGTCCTCTAACATCTTTTCTGATTGTACATCTGTCGTGGGTGGCCCTTTCAAGCCCTTACTCATTCAAGAGACTTCCTCGTTGGCCCTTTGCTTCCCAGGCTATTGGGTCTATCTGCTGCTTGCCCCCTCTGCTATTGCTTATCCCAGGTAGGCATGGGGAGTATATCTTTAAATCTTGCAACAGATGCCAACACCACCTGGAAAGCCACTCCAGCCCAAGGGAACAGGGTGGTGTGAAACAAAGGTCAGCCTATACACCAGTCCCTCCAGGGAACCACAGGACCAGTCAAAATGCACAACTGCAGTATTATATGAATAAAATTCACATGAGCTCCTTGACATCAGCAAGGTGTACTATGAATGTGGGCCATCATCCTCATGGCCACAGGGTGGTGCCAGGGAATGGGGACTGGCAGGCAGGGAAGCAAAAAGGCCACAGTGCTCTATTAATGAAATTCAGCCACCTTTATCTTCACTAAGCATTCCCTAGTTACTGTAGGTTTTTAAATTAAATCCTAGAGTTCCAAAAACTTGAGCATGTCAGTATTTTCATCTTAGTCTTTGCTTCAGTGGAGGAACGATTTCTATGAGCACCCTATTCCATGGTTTTCTGGGACATAACTTGGGAGTAACTTTCTTCTTTGGTCATTTTTAAAAGCTGATACTTAAAAATTTTTTAGAGCAGCTTGTGGTTCACAGGTGAATTGAAGGAAAGGTACAGATTTCCTATATATCCCCTACCCCTTCACATGCAGAGCCTCCCCTACTATCACCATCCTTCACCAGAGTGGTGCATTTTGCATTTGTTACAGTCAGTGAACCCACATTGACCCATCCTTGTCACCCAAAGCCCATGGTTATTTTAGGGTTCATTCTTGGTGCACATTCTATGGGTTTGAACCAATATAGAATATCAAGTATCTGCTATTATAGTGTCATATAGTGTCACTGCCCTAAAGATCCTTTGTGTATCATCTGTTCTTCCCTGCCTTCCCCAACCCCTGCTAACCAGTGTGGGGTTTTTTCTGTCTCGGTAGTTTTCAATGTTTCCAGATGTCATATAGTTGGAATCACACAGTATGTAGGATTCTCAGATTGGCTTCTTTCACTTAGGTAATACACATTTAAGGTTCCTCCTTGTCTCTTTATGGCCAATAAGTAATTTCTTTTTATCACTGAATAATATTCCTTTGTCTTGATATATCACAGTTAATCCATTTACCTACCTAAGGACATCTTGGTTTCTTCCAGATCTTAGCAGTTATGAATAAAGCTACTATAAACATCCAGGTGCAGGTTTCTGTGTGGACATAAGTTTTCAACTCCATTGGGTAAATACCCAGGAATGCAATTGCTGGATTTTATGTAAAAGTATGTTTAGTTTTGTAAGAAACTGCCAAACTGTCTTCCAAATTGGCTACACCGTTTTGTATTCCTACCAGCAATAAATGAGAGTTCCTGTTGCTCTAAATCCTCACCAGCAGTTGATGTTGTCAGCATTCCAGATTTTGGCCATTCTAATAAGTGCAGGTAATTACTTTTTGAAGGATGATATTCCCACTTCAAACAAATCTGAGTAATAATATTTTTATCTAAACATGCTGTTATTAAAGCTGCCTTTCAGAGCCTGGGAATCTTTTCCTGCCTAGGAGTTATTAAATAAGCTGTTTTGTACAGCAGCCTCTCACCCCACTGTCAAGGCCCTACAGCTGTGTGGATTGAGTCAGAGGGGAAATGTGTTCTTTTCCTTCTCTCTTGCTGCTGTGTTCTTAGTTGACTCTCCCTCAGCCTTCTTCCTGTGTTGTCACTATAGCTTCAGGCCCCTTACTTTTCCATTCTTTACTGTTCAGTGTTTTAACCCATCTAATATTTTTAAAGCACTACTTTGATCTGGTGACTTTTAAAATACATTTTAATAATTTTAGAAGGAAGCTTCAACTTCTGGGGCTCACCTTCAGGATGCTCCAATAAGCTAGCCTGGTCTTATTTGCCCACCAATTCCCATTATATTTCTTTCTACTCCCACTAAATGAAGAGAGTGACCATTTCTGGTATAGAAACTGAGGGTGCCCATTTTGTGGTTTCTTTTACTCCAATTTCCCTCTTTCTCATCTTCTTTTCTTCCTGTGCTCATAATCTACCACTCTGTTAAAATGTAGCCCAGATGTGAAGGCTTTGTTAAGTTAATATCTACTTTAAAAAATCCTTATTACTTTACTTCTTTTTGGCTCTTTTACTTCCTTTGGCTCAAAGTACTTTAGTACTTTGTATTATAGTTATTTTTGGTATATATTCTATCTCTTAGACTTTAAGATATATGAAGATAGCATATATTGGTTGACATTCTTTTTTTTAAGATTTTATTTATTCTTGAGAGACAGAGAGAGAGACAGAGAGAGAGACAGACACATAGGCAGAGGGAGGAGCAGGCTCCCCAAAGGGACCTTGATGCAGGACCCTATCTCAGAACCCAAGGATCATGCCCTAAGCTAAAGGCAGACTCTCAACCACTGAGCCACCCAGGCATCCCTGGTTCAATTGACATTCTCTGAAAATCTTGGCATGGTGCCCTACTGTTTTAAATGTTTACTATTATTTGCCAAATAAGTGAGTATTTGAGTTTAGCTACATAAAAAGAAACTACTTTTGGAAGAATGTTTTACCATGTTTTAGCTGTCAACTCCATATTGCCAATGGTGTGATTTTAAATTTAAATAAATTTGCTGAGCCTGACTGGGAGAGCTCTTAGTTTAGTTTGACTTCCTGAGGGGAAAACCTGGTAACTAGCAACTCTCAGTGTCTTTAAGGATGTATGTGTTCCTACTTATACTTTAATGAGAAGCTTATAGATTTCCTTGCAGTCTGTGTGCTTAGATGCATTATTTTATTCAAGTGCTTCACCTGGATGCACAACCTGATGGTTTTCCAACTTGCATTAGGTCCCTAACACTGATGGCTTGGACCATATGTGAAATCATAGTGCTCTTACCTTGTCCATTTCATTACTGAAAGTTGGGTTTTGTTTGTTTGTTTGTTTGTTTGTTTTTGGTTTTTTACTTCACTTCTTATGCATATTCTATTGTATGTCATGCCTTAGTTGTGCCTCAGCCTCTGGGGAGGTACCAAGGAGCATGGTGCATTTTTGTTCAACAGGGGACTTTGTTGGCCATAGCACCCATCTTATATGGGCATCTACTAGGAGTTAGTGTCTGCCTGTTTTTCTGTCTCTCATCTCTTTATTTGCTGCTTTGCATGGTTTTGTCTTGTTTGAGGATTTTAGTTTTTTCCTAGAAGGGAAACACAAGATATCCAGGGATACTGATTCCATTTCAGCTGTTCTTATAAGGTACCCTAAAAAGGCATCCCAAGTCTTTGTTTTTTCAGACTGTAGCATCATAAACTTTTTTCTTAAGTATTGGATACCTCCTATGGCATCATCTTTATGTGTTGGTATGCTAGCAAAATCTTCCCATTTCTCTTTGAGGATGGAATTGAGGGTGGGAAGGTAGTTTTTTTCTAGCACATTAAGCAAGGGAAGTTAAATGCAAAACTATAAGAAATTCATTTTTTTGAGGTTTATTCATTTATTTATTCATGAGAGACAGAGAGAGAGGCAGAGACACAGGCAAAGGGAGAAGCAGGCTCCATACAGGGAGCTGGATGTGGGACTTGATCCTGGGTCTCCAGGATCACACCCTGGGCCAAAAGTGGCACTAAACCACTGAGCCATCCGGGCTGCCCAAGAAATTCATTTTTTAAATGTATACCTTTTTTAAAACAAAAGCACTAAATTTTCCTCTTTCCTAACTTTTAATTCTAACTCCCATTTATTTTCTTCATTTTCTAAGTTTGTTTTGTAGAAATTCTGGAGCTGCCTATACTGGTTGGCAGGCACTGGTTTTATTCCTCTTAGAGTAAAGATAAAGTTGACTCTAGGACAGGGTCAAACTCTGTACCAGTACGTCTCAGTTCTGCTGTTTTGCACTAATATATTCAATCTAATTTCCCTTGCATATGATAGCTATTAAAACATTTCAAGACTGTGAACATGCTTATTTAAGACCGGAAAAGCCCAGGTCACAGAGGAAGAAGGAGGCAATTACAGAGTAGGAGTGGACAGACTTGAGTGGTTTGGGAGACTCTGGGAGACAGAGATAATATAAGGCATTGCTGGAAAAGATGAAAGGAGCAGGACAGAGACAAAAATGTTTGTTCATCTGGTAGGTTTTATGATCAGTATTCCCTGAAAATAATTTTTGCGGGTTCCTTCTTCAGAATGAAAATATGAAGTGTGTTTTAGCTTGAAAAAGCCCAGAATTCCTGCATTAGCACTGCCTTTCCATTCCAGCCCTGCCTCTTTCCCACCAGGACAGAAGAGGCAAGGAGAGGAAGGAGCAGAATACATTCTTCTTTACCTCTGGTTGCCCTGTGGCTTCTAGATTGCACTGTTGGCAGAGTTCTATAGGAGCTATTCCCAGTTGCCCACTGATGGCCTTCTATATATTTGTATGGGACTGTACGTGATAATTATTGCTTAACTTCACACAGATTCTGGATGGGTTATAAGATCACCATGATGTGGCAAATGAGACCAATTGCTGTAGCTGCAAAGCAATGACTCTGGTTTCTATATTCCACACAGGAAATCGAGTCTCATTACTGTAATCCTGTCCTACATAAAACCGATGTAATTATAGAGCTAGAAGTAAAAAAAAAAAAAAAAAAAAACCAACAAATGTGATACCAGAAGTCCTGCAACCTTACTAATTTACCCTAATTTCATGATATTTTACAAATTAGCATTTATTGCTCCCAGTCTACCCTGCTGGTTCCTCTAGTAAGTTCACTTCTTACCCCAGACACTAATTTAATTGTGCCTCTCCATCTATCTCATCAAAACAGCTATCAGTGAGTAGAGAGAATGGTTTAGTCTGGTAAAGGATGACTCATGACAATGGAGTTTAAACACCTGGGTGACTTAGTTGTTGAGCATCTGCCTTCACGCTCCTGGAGTCCCAGGATCAAGTCCCACATCCAGGTCCCTGCATGGAGCCTGCTTCTCCTCCCTCTGCCTATGTCTTTGCCTCTCTCTGTCTCTCATGAACGAATAAGTAAATAAAGATCTTTAAAAAAAAAAAAACAACTGAAAAATAGCTACTGAACTAATGTATAAGAAAAACCCCATTATCCAAAATGTGTATTTATTTGCTTGTGTGGTCCTAGTTATATTGGGTTTCACATAGGGACAGGAGAAAAAGATGAAAAGGATTTTAGGGGAAAAAATGAAAGATGGTACAGAACGTTTAGTTGAAAATTATATAGACAATGTGCTATTGTGTCATCATTAAGCTTATGTTTCTGAAACACATTGTGTTCTGTCTGTTGTTGTTGTTGCAGTTTAGCAGATCATAGTCAAGAGCTTGACTGCAGTGTGGAATCAATTTGATTCCACTGCAGCTACATCCCCCCAATAGAATGAATCTGTGGAATGGTTTAGCAGTTTTCATGATGTTGATTTCTAATGTTGATGCCCAACCATTAGAGGATCTCCATTTTCTTCCCAAAGTAATGTTTCAGCACTCAGAGAAGCCATCAGACATCTGTCTCTTCTTGGGTTATTGTGAACAGTTCATCCTGCTCATGGTGTCTTTTCTGGGTTCCCAGTGAGGGTTCAGATGCTTGCCCCCAAGAAACTGTTTGTGAGGAACTAGGGCACTTTCTTCTGTCTTCAGTTGTGCATGGGATAAAGCATGCAAATTCAGCATTTTTATAAATTATGCCCCGCAAATAGTATGTTGTTTCCATTCCAATTAGTTTTAGGCTCCCAAATCAAGGTATTAGGACTTGAATTATTTGAAAGAAATTGGTATTGAAATGTCTCTGATTCCTGTTGTCCCACATTTTTCAGCACATGAGGGTTAGAACGGGCTCCCTGCCACACTTGTCCTCCCATTTCTTTCTCTGAATAGTTAGTAAATTGTCGCTTTACAATCCCTGCAACAGACTTGAGTTTCTTATTTATTCTGTCTCTAGACTATGAAACTCCCATCAGACTTGGAGAGTAAAATGAGAGTAAAATTTCATGAGAAAGAGTGTTGATTGACTGTTCTTCCTCACTTTCAAGTCCTGAGCTAACAGTTGATTGTGGGCTTTAACCATGTCGTCATTGTTTCCCTCTGGTCTCCAGAAGTTGATCTTATTTTTGAGGTATTTTTTTTTTAATATTTGATTGCTTGATTGATTTGGGAGCGTGTGTTTGTGTGTATGCGTTCACACATGAGAGCAAGGGGGGTAGGCAGGGGCAGAGGGAGAGAGAGAGAGAGAATCTCAAGCAGACTCTATGCTGAGCATGGAGCTTGACTCCAGGCCCAGTCCCAAAACCCTGAAATCATGACCCGAGCAAAAATCAAGAGCTGGATGCTTAACCAACTGACCTGCCCAGGTGCCCCACTCTTGAACATACCAGGTTCACTAATTATTCTTCTGAGTAATTTAAAAGCAAACTGTAGTCACCAAGTGAATATAAGACAGCCTTAAAGGATGCTTTATTTTTTTCTCTTTTCTCTTTACTTCTCTGTTTTCATGAGAGTGTTCTGTAACTAGATGGAATAATCCTGTTTTTTCTTACTTCTCTGTCCCTAAATTCTGATCACTTCACCGAAGTGTGCCTTCCAGCTTGTTAGCATTCAGGTTTTATAATAAAGGTGAACATATGAAGTAAACACAGCCCTCTTGAGGTGACAGAGAGGCCCTAGTGGGACAGAATTTTGGGAATGGCAACAATGTGTACGTCTGTCATGTTGGCTTTGTCCTTAGGATTTGCATCGTGTGACCTGTAATGCCGGGTGGCTGAGCAGGAGCCAAGTTAAATTTCTCTGGGGCCACTGTCCTGCAGTTGTCAAACTCAAATGCTTAAAAATGTCTAACATTCTTCTTTTCCAGAGGGCATCCTGTGTTTACACATTTATGCTGTTGAAATAAAGCCTGGTCGATAGAAGAGTTGTAGAACAGGACAGACAGAAACAAATCAGGCCAGGTGCAGAGCAGTACCTTGGGAAATACCTCCAATTATTTTCAGATGCTGGCAACTCTGTGGAAGTTATGTGCTTTCTGAAGTAGCTTTCTCATTTTTATATTTTGGGAAATGTGATGAGACAAACTTTTCTAGTTAATATCTTTTGTGTTTCTGATAGAAAGTGAAAACATTCCACTATAAATAGGGAAGAATTATGAAAGAATATCATACACACAAATTTTAGAAGATGTGGGCAAATAATTTTGTTTTGATTAATATATTTGAGAGAGTGAAGGTGTTTGAAAGTAGTTCCTCAGGCTCTGCTGGAGTTCATGAGCTGGATGAGCTCACCTTTAGAAGGCAGGTGGGCCAGATTGCTTCCAATGGATTGATACAGAGGCCACAAAAAAGAACATTTTATTTTATTTTGTCATTTATTTTATTTTATTGAAGTGCAGTTGACATACAACTTTACATAAGCTTCAAGTGTACAGTATAGTAACTGGAGAAGTCTACACATTATGCTACACTCACTGCAAGCATAGCTACCATCTGTCATCATACAACACTATTGAAATACCATGGACTCTACTCCCTGTGCTGAAACTTTCATCAAAAAAAGAACATTTTAAATGGAAATTCCCTGATTAGTGTTTTTTCCTTTTGATTTATGTTATATAAATCAAATTGATATGATTAATTAACTTATCTATTTATTTAAAAAATCAGTAGTGCCTTGGAGGATAAGTAATCTGACAAGTAGGTAATGATTATCAGGTAATCTGATTGGCAGTACAGATCAGAGGATTGAAATTTCAAATTAAGGAATATGTTTCTAATTTGAGAGCTTAAGCATATCTTCAAATGTCCTTACATTTCACAGATATCTGAGGAAGGATGAGCTAGGTTGTTCTTTTTCCCATCTGGCTTAGATATTTCTAAATTGGCTCTATTCAGTAGCTCTCCCTCTGAGTTGAATTGCATTGGAAAGGTACAGACCACTGTGTGAGGTGGAGGATAGAAAGGAAATAAGCAAGTCAGGGCTCTGTCGAGAAGTCTGAGATGTAATCTGGTTCGGAGACCACACGTGAATTCTCCCCTAGGACATTCTAATCATTTCCCTGGCAACAGGTTTATTTTTTGTGAGCATATCGTAACACCCTACTATCTCTCCCCAGCCTCACCATGCTTCATCAGATATCTATTGTTTTATATGTGCCTGAACAAAAAGTTTTAATTTTGCCAGAGTGAAAAGGAAAAAGTAGATAGCATATTAAATGATTTTTCATTTTATGTATTTTTCTCCAGAAAATAATTAGTTTTGTATTTGACTTGATGAAACTATGAACTTCTCATTGGTAGATAGATATTCAATAGGAAACTCAATTTGACGAGTTAAAACTTGCAAACAAAAAGATGTCTTCTGTAGTTTTTTTTTTTTAATGGGATTTAGAAGCCTCTTACTCCTTTTTTGTGTATGTGCTTTTCTTTTCCTAGTGCTTTGGTGATGGGGCAGAGTCATGTATTTCTTCTCCTTTCTAGAGAAAGGAAAGTATCCCACCCACATCACTTCCAGGGATTCCTAGCTAGGTAGTTTCCCTTGCTGTGCACCCAACACACTGTCTTCCTTGCTACTGCATCAGACTCATCTTTTTAAACTCTTCTACCATGGCATCAACTTAATCTAGAAGTCTGCTCACTATGGTTGCCACTAGCCACATGTGACTATTTAAGTTAAATTGAAGTATTTGTTTCTTCATTGTCCAAGCCACATTTCAGGTTCTCAAGAGCCACATGTGGACAGTACAGAAGAATATTGCCACTAGCCACATGTGACTATTTAAGTTAAATTGAAGTATTTGTTTCTTCATTGTCCAAGCCACATTTCAGGTTCTCAAGGGCCACATGTGGACAGTACAGAAGAATACAGAAGAATACAGAAGAATATCATTATAGAAAGTTCTATTGGGCAATGCTGGTCTAATACCCCTAAGAGTTTTCTCCTTTTTAAGACCCTCAGCCTGGCTTCCAAGCTTCCCAAAATCTTGCTTATGTGTGTACAGATTGAATATAACTGATTGGAAGGTTGTCACAAAAATCCTTGTGATCAGGGAAGCATTGGTGCAAAAGGAGAGGCATTTTAATCCTTTTGGAAGAATGAATGGTCTTCCAACAGGCAGGGGGTGGTAGAAGGTTTTGGGAAAATATATGAATGTGACAATCATTTGGAGAGTGTAGAGGGTCTCTGTCTTGGTGAAGTATAAAGTGAATAAAGGGAAGCAGGTGAGAGACAAGTGGCCAGTATCTTCTATTAGGGGTTTATATTGGAAAGTGCCTCCACATGGTCTTTCGCCAATGTTTGAAGTGAACCATCTTTAGTGATCTTTAATTTCCTCTGTCATCAAAAAGAGAATGTGAAAAAGATGATTCAATATTTGCAAATAATATGGGGACAAGGGTGTTAGTGGATAAACATGTACTTGAAAGGAAGGAAAGATGATGGTAGGAGTTTAGAGGTCCAAAGGTTCTGGAGAAATCACTGTGCTGATGTGGTGCAAAGGGGATAAGAAGTGCAGGAGAGACAGAAAATGTTACAGGAGTATGAGGCAAAGTGATATCTTGAGGGAAAGTCAGATTCTAATCATGACCACAATGAAGGGATTTAAGAAGTTTAAGATGAATGGAAGATTACCCATGGTAGCTCAGACCACATAGGTTGCAATGGATAGGGAAATGGAGGTACAGGTAGTTCATGGTTGGCCCTTAACTTTGTGTCCCAAGGACCTGCAAAGCACTTGATGATTACTGGATTGCTATTAAATGTTTGTTGCCTGTTGCCAAACTGAGTAGTCATGGAGTATGGTGTCAAACACATATCCATTCCTGGGGTGGCAATTGCAGTTGTGAAATATGGAGGTGGGAGAAGAGTAGAGGTCTTTAGTGATGGGTCTGGTAGCAGGTGGAGTATGTGGCTGGGAGTATTGCTGAGTTTAGGGACTTAAAAGGCCCCATTGGAGAGTTGCTGAGTTTATTGCATTACCTAGACCCAAGGTGCCAAAGTAAATGTTGCTGGTTCAGCTACTGGCACTTCCCTCCCAGCCCTGGCTCTGGCCTGAGAGCAGCTCCAATGGATGGGGTTCTTCCAATGGATGGGGTTCTTCTGAGGCAGGAGGGCAGGACTGGTGGAACTGAGTAGAGGTGACAGCTGCTGTAGCCATCTCTGGAAGACATCTCCTATAGGGTGGCTGGCTTGTGAGCTCATGTTTTATGAAGAGAATCAGAAAAACTCTTTGGGAAGATGACTTTGGCAGCAATGTGGCTGGTGATCTCTGCATTTGAAATTAGTATTGAATGAATGGTTGCTCTGCTGCTACTTGCTTGGCACTTAATGTCTCAGGTCATTTCTGAGAAGACTAATTCTTACTCTGTCAATCAATGTAGGCTGATGTGGGGATGAAAAGAAATTTTTGTGAAAGTATTTTATAAGCTCTAACATGCTATAAAAATTTAAGTTAGTTATAAATTGTATTGCAGTAGTAGAGATCTGAGCAAAGGAAATTTGGTGAAGATATCTTTATAATAATCACAGTGAATTAATGAGAACATGGATCCAGTCTATGGAGATAAAAAAAGAAAGAAAGAAAGAAAGAAACAAACAAACAAACAAACAAACAATGAATATAAATTTTTCTAATAAGAATTTAAAACTTGAACTTGGAATCCAGTTAAGCACTGGGTCAAGGCAGCCAGATGAAAGAGAAGGAGGATACCAGGATTCTGAGTTTGAATGACTGAAAGCATAGTGGTAGTGAGGACAGTAGTGCAGGGAAAGACTGGCAATTGAGGGGATGGTCTTTGTGTTGGGCTTACATGAATTCCAGGTACTGCTGGAACATCCTGCTAGAAATAGCCAGGAGAAATCTAGTTTGAAAGCACAGAGGGAAAATGGAGGCTAGGGTTGAGTGCCAACCATTGGAAACAGCGTTGGCAGTTTTGGAATTGAATGCTATCACTAAGGCAGAAGTATCAAAAGAAGGCCAGGGTCAGACTCTTGGGGGAGATAATTTAACTTCCTTTGATGTGGGTCTTCCCTACATGCCTGAGGCACTTAACATTACATGTTTACTTGTTCATATTCCTGATATACACTTAATTCTGGGAAGGAGAGTATATTCATCTTGTGTACTATTGATCTTGAACAGAAGCTTAAATGCCTAGATGCATACGGTATTTGTAAATATTCTTTTGAATGAATGAATGAATGCTCTGAAACTAAGGCATGATGATGGAAGATCAAGAGAGGCCTGGCTCAAGGTTACCATACTGGGCCCATTCCAGGTCAAGTGATATTAAGTGGGACCAGTTGGTATTGCTAGTGTCTTTCTCCTTTTATGGTCTGTAGATTGAGAATGAGTTGAGAATATAGATTGTTGATGGTGGATTAGGAAATGTAGAAATATGAAGGTCAAGGGGATTGGGACAGCATCAATATCTGTGAAATCCAGGTTAACTGGAGAACGACCCAAGCCAAGAAAGGCCTAAGAGGAAGTCTTCAGGGGCTTATGGAACAAAACACATGTTAAAAACAAGGCAGGCAGTTTTGAGGGGGGTAGAAGAAATTGAGTAAGAGGGAAGGAAAGGGAAATTTCATGTTATAGTTTCTTGGGTGTGGCTGTGCTAATTGTGTGGCTTTAATGGGTTGAGGTGTGTCTACCCCAAAAGATATGTTGAAATCTTAATCCTCAGGGCCTCAGAATGTGACCTTGTTTGTAAATAAGTTCATTGCAGATGTAATTATTTAAAATGAGGTCATGTTAGAGTTAAGCAGGTCCTGTGCAATGACTGGTGTCCTTATAAGAAGAGAAGAGATGAATGCGTACAAGAAAGGGAGCGGTGGCAGAGACAGAAGTCACTGCAGCCACAAGGCTGAAATTTCTGGCAACCCACTAGAAGATAGGAAGGACCTAGGGGCTAAGAAGTATTCTCCCCTACATGTTTTAGAGAGAACATGGCTGTGCTGACACCTTGCATTCAGACTTATAGCCCTGAGAACTGAGATAATTTTGTTGTTGTTGTTTTCAGTCACCTAATTTATGGTCAGTTATGGCAGCCCTGGGAGACTTATAGTGACTAAAGGGAAGTTAAAATGAAGGTCATGGAAACCAGGGTGGTATGAGTTATGGTTGCAGTGTTCAATATTTGGAGAATAGTGGCGAGAGATGGAGCAAAGAAAAGTGTTGAGTGCTAAAAGCCTCTAGGTGAGGGAAGTATTCTGTAGCCTCCATAGCTAACTGGCCATGCCGTCATAAGCTCTTCCTACCTTTTTTTTTTTTTTTTTAAATCAATGAACTTTTGCTATCCTCATGAAGTTCCTTCTACATTTCAAGTTTTATTCATCTCAGTCTAGGTTTGTCAGTTCCTGGCTATTTGAGCTTGGGTTGCACTTGGTATGGACATTTGGTTTCTTTGAAGGTATTATGAAAGGGGCTCTATGCATCTAAATAGGACTGAAGTCTTCAGGTTGAATGGGTTCAAGGTGCCAATCACTCCCTGCCTAAGTTCTCCTTGCAGAGAACGCAATCTAGCAGTACGCCCTAGTACATATTCTGAAGAGAGGAAAACAGTTGGTATTCAAGTGACTGATTCCTCTTGCAGGGGTATCCACGAAAACTGGGAATTCTAGACTGCTTTCTAGAGAAAAGAGTCTTTGAATATTGGGAAACGGGAAAATTTTAAAAAGAAAGAAAAAGCTATGCCCAACTTAACCAATATTAAGAGCAGAGCAGTGGCAAAAGGCCCTATGGGGTTCCATTGCCTGTGCTTTCAAGACTCCAGACAGTGGGGGTATGAGGAAAATGAATGTCTTTGATCTGTTACCCTAGAGTTCTTGTATCAGAAAATGAACTTGGGATTAGTGCTAATGTTTTAGAATATATTTCCAATGTTGGAGGCAGAATGAAACGTTTGTATGCCCCTCACTTAGTGCTTATTTTGTTATTTCCACACTCCTAATTTTTGCAGATTGACAGGTACATAATTTTAGGTAATGGCATGACCTGTGTGTATTCCTCCAGTCCTGACTGCTGTGGGGTTCAGGATAGTGGTTCCTGTTGCTCAGTCCATTGCCAGGGAAGTAAAGCTGCAAGGAGCCCTTCGTGCAATTTCCAGTGTACTTATAGGAATGGTGGTTGGCTCCTGGTGGAAAAGAGAAATAGTGCCAATGTGAACTTGTGGACAGGTTTGTTTCCTTCTCCTCCTTAGGTACAAGTATTTAATTTTTTGCTTTTTACCTCCCTCCTGCCTCTTATTAAAACAAAGCAAACACATCTTTGAGGACACCTCAAAATGATTTATTTGCTGAAGATATGTGAAAACTGTGATCTAAGAGATTGGAAAAAAGAAACCTCAGTGGTTGCATTTTGTGTACCTTTTTTTTTTTAATTTTATTTTTTTATTTATGATAGTCACACACACACACACAGAGAGAGAGAGAGAGAGAGAGAGAGAGAGGCAAAGACATAGTAGAGGGAGAAGCAGGCTCCATGCACCGGGAGCCTGACGAGGGATTCGATCCCAGGTCTCCAGGATCGCGCCCTGGGCCAAAGGCAGGCGCCAAACCACTGCGCCACCCAGGGATCCCTCTTGTGTACCTTTTAAAACAGATGGGAAAAGAGGAAAACTTTGGACTGACTGCTTGGGATGTGATCTGCTTCACCTTTTGATAGAAGAATGAGTCTTTACCAAGTGACTGTGTTTGGATATAATCCAGGCCAAAAAAACACTCTGGTCTTTGGCTAGCGTGTAGAAGAAAAACGTCAAAATGAAGCAAAATTACTGCATATCAGTTTCCATGTGTAACTATATGTGTGTAACTATAGCTGAAGCAAAGTGAAGTTTGGAAAAAAAACGATTGCCACTCCTTGTAATTTAGACCCTATTAGTAAGAAGTACCATGGAGTATTAGCGAAGATGCTAGAAGATTTAGTGAAGAGTTTGTATCAGCCACACTCCATTTCCAAAGTATGTCATCTCAACCTTCCCATGGGTTCCTATTGTTAGTTGGATCCTCCCTCTGTATTTCTCTCCAAACACCGTATAGTTTTGAGAGGTGGTAATCAGGCACAAAATCCTTTCCCGTGGTCTGGCTCTGGGACCCTCATCACCTTCCAGACTGAGTGACTGGAGCAGCCTGGCGCACTGGCCCACAGTTGTTTTTCTTAGTTGTATTGCTGCTTTAATTGGCCACAGTTCTCTTCATCTGTCATGAAAACTCTTAAAACTCATACGAGAGTCATTTTCCCCACCTTCTTTATTGCGGGCTCTTTTCTCTCCGTGGGGCATACTGCTGGTGATTAGGCCCGCACCCTCTGGTACACTCCTCTGCTAGCTTTCTTCAGAAAGCAGTCGTTTGTGAGTTTGTGCAGGCTGACTGATTGAGTTACACCCTAAGGAATGTGGAACCTGGTTCTCAGCTGCAGTATGTCTTTCCCAAAAGTTCTTGTACTGCGAAGGCCGCTTTGAGGATTCACATGTGTGTATTGGTTTACAGCAACATTAAAGCTTTCTCCCCACCATAGATGGCTAAGTTACTTAGGGAATATGAGGTAGTGCTCTCCTGGGGCCAGGAGCTCAGGGTTGGCCTGTGGTACAGGCTAGGTCCTTCTGGCTGGTTTCACATGCATTTACGACTTTCTTTTATATCTAATAGTCTTTCCTTGGATTTGAAGGAGAAATTCTTAATGCAATGAGAGAGATTCTGTGGTTGTTTGCTGTAAAAGGTTGGAAGCTCTAATACGGTAAACCATAAAACAAGAAGAGGAAACATTAAATTGATCTCCAAATATTGCATTTGATAGGACATAAATTGACACCAAAAGACCACGAACAGAAAAATGACGAGCTAATAGTGCAATTTGAGGTTATTTTAGTAACGTGTGTGGGTTAAAGTAGACAAAAAGATTAGGAGGAAAACTCTATGTAAACACATTGCCCTGAGGCATGAAGCTTGTGAGCATAGCAATGTCCAAGGTGAGGCTCTGGTTGATAGTGTAGGTGAGTGGTTTTTACTCTGTCTCTACATCAGGCCTGGGTGTAGGGGCTACAGTTGGTCCTTTTGCTTGTTGTCTTCTATATACATAAGGTTCTCAAAATGCTTGAATTGGTGGAGAGTAATATTCTTCTATTGGATTCAGTGTGTACTTTTGTGGGTGTGTGCGTATGTTAGTTTGTATGTTTACTCTTTGTTTCAGTCGACAGATTTTTTATTTTTAAATTACTTTTTAAAGATTTTATTTATTCATTAGAAACACACACACACACACACACACACACACACACACACAGAGGCAGATACATATAGAGAGACGCAGGCTCTTTGCAGGAAGCCCAGTGTGGGACTCGATCCCAGGACTCTGGGAGAATGCCCTGAGCCAAAGGCAGATGCTCAACTGCTGAGCCACCCAGGCATCCCTAAGTCTACAGATTTGTATTTGATTTTTATCATTAGAGCTCTGAAATGATTGTAGGTATGAGTCCTCATCTCAACGGAATTGTCCAGAAACCATTCCTTTCCTATAACCACTAAGAGAGTGATGTTCCATCACAAGTGGTGGCATCTGGGAAAGCATGTTGTAATGTTTGTTCAGAAAAATTGAGTACACTTACCATGATGAGCACTGAGTAACATGTAGAATTGTTGAATCATTGTACTGTACACCTGAAACTAATATAACTCTGTGTGTTAACTTTACTAGAATTATTATTTAAAACTTTTTAAAAGATTTTATTTATTTATTCATGAGCAACACAGAGAGAGAGAGAGAGAGGCAGAGGCATAAGCAGAGGGAGAAGCAGGCCCCATACAGGGAGCCCAACGTGGGACTCGATCCTGGGACTCCAGGATCATGCCCTAAGCCGAAGGCAGGCGCTCAACCACTGAGCCACGCAGGCGTCCCTATTATTTAAAACTTAATAAAAAATAAATAGGATACACTAGCTTGCATAGGAAAAAAAAAAGAAACTTTCATCATTTTGGAAAAATGCTGTATGAATCATCATTTCCTTTTTTTTAGTTGTGAGTCTCTGATCATGCTTGATTTTTGTGTCAAATTGATAGTGGGCCAAATGCAGCATGTAGTAGTGTTCTGTTTGGATAGCACTGTGAATATTGGTGGGTGGGACAGACATTTCCCAGTTGGCTATAGACCCCACTACTTCTTAACGTTGTAGCTGTTCCTTTATTACCTGTTTGGTGCCCTGAGGTCCTTTATCTACCTGGTACCCAAAGCACATTTTCAAACTCTTCCTCAAACAGAAGCAAATAGCTTGTAAGGCATACATCTGTTTGATATATATTTGTGTTTTGTCTCTCTGTCTTCTGACAATGGTTTAAAATGAGCAGTGAAACACTCAAAATTGCTAAGAAATAGATTAAGAAGGTTTAGGGCCAGGATTATATATTAACTGCCTAATTAGCCCTTAAATCTGTGGCATTGATCTTAATGACTGCATTTAGCAGAGTGGGAAAGCTTGTGTGTTTCCCATTTCCTGAGTGAACAGTCCTGGTATTGAACAATTCTGGTTTAACCTTTTTCAATTGGACTGGAAACATTTCTGTTCCTAGGTCTCCCTTACTCCTCAAACGTTGCTAAATTAACATGGGCTTTAGAAACCCCCGAAGAGTCATCTCCATTTCACATACTTCTCATATTTGTTCTATTGAAAGTGTTGATCACAAGACAAGCTGAAGTCTGAGCCTGGATGGCATTGATCTGATTGATTCCTCTGTGTGCTCTCTCTGTGGCCATGGGCCTTCTTCTGGAAAGACCATATCGAGTTCGTCCACTGTTGTGAATGAAAATAATCAGCTGGCGAAAGCATAGAATTAGAAACCTCTTGGTATATTTATTTCTGTGTCTCAAGAATTCTGATTTAAAGCAGACTTTATTTCAAGTAATGTGAACAGTAGGTCGTTCAGGAGTCTCCGATGAATCAATGTTTTCTTCCCTCCTCTCCAAGAAAATCTATTTAAAGCAAAGGTCAAATCTGTGCTGGATTTAGAACCTATTAAATATAAGTCTGGAGAACAGAGCCACTTCTTTTTTATTCTCTACATAGTTTCAAGCACTAGGGACACTCTGGTCTTCTGCAAATCATCATTTCCCACATTTTTCTGGTGTTTGTAATTTTGTTGTTGTTCTGGATGATAGAGTGTTACCTGTAACCTTTATGCCTAGTGAATTTGAGCCCCTGTGAGTCTTTGGGCTTGTGAAATTTAGGAGTAACTTAAACTTTAGCAGTTACTTTGGAGGAGTTTATTAGGCTCTGAGCTGTTTCTAAGAAGGATATATTAGTACATATGTTAATGTGCCTTAATTAACATGCTCAGAAATTGAACTGCTGTGCCCACCCTTCCTCTCTCTTCTCCTTCCTCATCCCTCTGGCCTTGTCCATCTCCATGAAGGTTGTCAAGCTTTGCCCATGTTACTGACTCCCACCCACGCCTCTCACACTGTTACCAAACCCTGTACATTCTACTCCTGAAAGGTCCTCAATCCTGTCACTTCCTCAGTCCAGGCCTCACCGTAGGTGTAGGTGTTGGCATGGTGTCTAAACTTGTCTCCCAGTTTCCTATGGCCTTTTACTCAAAGATTTGGACAAATAAGTGCCCTGAGGGCAAAAAAGCAGGATAAAGAAATGTGTGTGCCCAGGAGAGTGTAACTTAAAGTAGGGTCTTTAAGAAGGATCTCATCGGGAAGAGGGGAGGGGCCACTGAAAAGCTCTTGCTTCTGCTAAGCTTTCCAGTATTAAGGGCTGGAAGGTAGCAGCAGGGCATATTGAGTAACACCAAGTTATCAGTAGGTGCTGTGGCCTGAGCCATGGTGAGAGGGGGTGCTTTGCCGTGTGGGGCATGGTAAAGCCCCTGGCTTTTCAGAAGCTTCCAAAGATGGAACAGAGTGACAGGATCTGCTTTGTTACCAGGACTCTGTTACATTAGGAAGAGAGTGCAGGGTGTGCGTGGGGGGTGGACAGCAGAGGGGAGGCAGTTCAGGAGCCTGCTCTGATGGTCTGGGGGTGATGTTAGCCAGGCCCTAGTGGGATGGGGCCAGGTTCTACATGTGTTTCAAAGACACAGGTGATGTTGTTGGCTGATGGGTTGATTATTTAGGGTGTGCAAAAAAGAAACAAGAATAACCAACATATTTTTGGCTTGGGTGCCTAGAAGGTTGGAGTTGTCCCCGCTCTGTCCCCATTTTTTATATTCTCAAAAGAGTTAATGCAGGCTCGGGAAGGAGAGAATCAGGAGCTCAGCCTGGGCATGATCTGTTTTGCAGGGCCTCATAAGACAACCAACTAGAGATACCAACTTAGGTGGTAGATATTCAGGTCTGGAATTTGGGGGAGAGGTTCCACCTGAAGATATAAATTTGTAAGTCTAGGGGCACCTGGATGGCTCAGTGGTTGAGCATCTGCCATCAGCTCAGGTCATGATCCCGGGGTCCTGGGATCGAGTCCCACATCAGGCTTCTCTCAGGGAGCCTGGTTCTCCCTCTGCCTCTGCCTCTCTCTCTCTTTGTGTCTCTCATGAATAAATAAATAAAATCCTAAATAAAAAAAAAAGAGAAATGTGTGAGTCTAACATATTTAAGGAGATAAGACCAGCTGAGATCCCCAAAGATACAAGTAGGAAAGGTCTTTGGACCTCATGAGCCCTGAATTGTTTATCTTATAGAATTCAGAAAATCAGCTTTCTTTCTGCAGGATTTCCTCCTTGTCCCAAGCCCAGCTTTCTTGAGTGTCTCTAGCTGTTCCTCTTAGATACACTGACAGGTGAGGTCAGTTATCAAGCTGCAGTTCTTTTGCAGAATTGTTTTCCTTGACAGAGTCCCTTTTGTCCAGTTTTTCCCTGCTCTTACCCTTCCCCTATTAGAATCTATGTCTTTGTCATGTACATTCTCATTCTTTTCTTCACAGTCTTACATAATATAGTACTTAGCCTGGTTTTTCATTCATGTGCACCTGGTGGGAGATGAGGTGGTTCTCCATCTTTTTGTCCCATACTTTCACTATCACCTGTATGTCACAGCATAGAGTTTGTAGAATTGAGTTTAACTTCTTAAGATTCACAAAAGTGGTTTCTGCTTTATATTATATGCACACACACACATATGTATATAATAAATACGCATATATACATATATACACATATATTTGGTAAGGTAGATAATATATATTTTATAATGAAGATTTTATATATTTTATGCCTTTTCCATAGTATATCAAATACATAGTGTATGTATGTATATGGGTATATATGTGCATGTGTGTGTATTCATATGTATTTTTTTTCTCAATAACTTTCATCTCTTCTCTCAAACATTTAGGACTAAGACTTAGGAGCCCAAAAATGTATATATGAATGAAGAAGTTCTCATAGGCAGAGTCAAGGAGGGTTATTAACTCCATGCAATATGCCATCTTATTAAAATTTTCAGTACTAAAACTGACACCTTGTTTTTCCCTATAGAAACGCTAGTAATCTGGAAAATTGTGTGTGTGTGCATGTGTGCCTTTATGTGTTAAAGGTGAAATCTCTGCAGAAAGCAATTTAAGAAGCTTCAGGAAATCCTCATTCCTCCTGATAGCTTTTGGGTTTTAAATCTGGGAATTTGTATGTTCTCTCAGTATTATTTGTTTAATTTTAGGGACTGAACCTTTATCAACTGGATAGAATAAAGGCTCCGGCACCATGCCTTATTAGCAACTGTCCATGACAACCCTAATGAGAATCTGCACAGAGCCATGGTGGGATCCAGAGTTATGTTCCATTAGAAATTAAAGAACAAGTGCTCACAAACTTGGGAGGCTATGGCACAGGCCCAAAGGGCCAGAGACATGGTAGGAATGCTAATGGAGCTCTGTGATCCCTCACCAGGAAGCTCTGGCGTGCCCTTGCACTTCTTATTTCCACTTTTGATGGAGGTGTGGGTCAGAGCAACAGAGTAGCACATGCCCGGTGACCAGTGACACTTGGCATTCCAGTACTGGCAAGGCAATAGGGACTGGGGCACTATGGCCAGGGTGTACTTGTTGAATATAGCTGGGTATTGCTTTGTAGGAACATGGGCCAAGGGTCCCAGGTACTGTAATTTTTCAAGAGAAGTTGAGTATCAGAGTTTTCATGTGAAATCACCTGGCTTTTAAATTTTGGCTAAAAAAGTTTTTTTTTTTTTTTTTAAAAATAGGAGATGAATAACTAACCTAAACTCAACCTATCGATTTTATTTCCTGGCCATTCAGATTGACTGTTGAGACCTTTTGTCCAGTTAAGCATAAACTGTTGTAGTTCTGCCTACAATCCAGTCTTGGCCTTCTTGAGACCCATCCTCCCCAATCCTGATGGACTCCTGCTTCCTAAACCCTACCTGACTTTCTTCCACGGCATGTACAACATGGCATGTATTAGTTGTCTATTTGCTTCATACCTGTTTCCTCACCAACATGTAAGCTGCTTGAGAGGGGGGTCTTCATAGTTCCATGCATGGCTGTGTCCTCGAAATTGGCATGCACAGCTACTTACCATGTGAGTGGTCCAACAAGCTAAGGTCTTAAATACTTTTAAAAAATATGAATAGAAGGCCATTGTCACAAGGCGAATGCAGTGATGTGCAAAAGGGACCAGCAGAAGCAGAGAAGAGATGATTCACAACAGACAGTGAACGATTGTTCTGGTCAGGGTCAGGAGTTCAGGAAGCAGCAAATATCTCCCAAACAAGGGGTGGCAAGCATTTTCTCAGCACCTGCTGTATGCTGAGTGATTTGTTTGTTTGCTTTTTTCACCCAGAGGGAGTGGTAAGGAAACTACCCAAATGGTTTCTTTTTCCATTCTTCAACCAGCATTGATTGAGAGGTTATATGATCCACAAAGGACAAGTGATGGCTGCCGGATGTTCGCTCAGAGCTCTGCAGACATTGATGGGGGTGCAGAAGTTGGAGGGACTTCTGAGTAGCAGTGTCGCTAGAGAGCAGTGTTGGGTGGTCCAGGGCCGGAGAGGCTCCATAATCCCCCACTGTCCCTGCAGGCCTTCTCACCAGTTTTGCATGGACTGGTAGCTTGCTCTTGAACAAAAGAGCCAACTCTGTACATGAAGTCAAAATGAATTATCTTCTGACCCCCTAGTCATAGTCTCCCACCAATCCTGTTATGTCCCCTTCCCAGCAACTGACCTCTTTTACCTACCAGGCCAGACACTGCTTATCCCCATACCCTCTCTCCACCCTCTGACCACTCACCAGGCACTGTGTCTCCTTCTGAAATGCATTTCTTGGTGTTGGTCTCTATTATCCCAGTCAAAGCTGAGACTCATCATCTGAAGGCTCCTTGCTGGTCTGTTTCCTATTCCAATCCATCATCTCTACTGTTGGTGGGGAGCTTCCACATAGGAACGTCCGGGTGTGGTATTTTCATACGTAGAAGCCTCTACTGGCTCCCTATGGGCTCTGACAGGATGTGCAAATGCTTCCTTTCCTGTCTCCTGTCTTCCCAGCCTGCCCACCCCCAGAACCTTCCTCACTGTGCCTGTTTCCTCATGCCTTACAGGCCACATCAGTACCTGCTAAGGTATTCACGGATGTCCTGGGCACACAGCAGTCTTTGGCTATTGGGTGCTCTCCTTGGAGGAGTTGCTCCTTCCTTGCCTGTGGGCCTCTCCACCCCTAGAAGTCTGTGCACATTATAGGCTCTCATAGCTAAAGGTTAAGTGAAGGATTTTTTTTCTTTGCTCTATATTTCAATGTAAACTTCTGTCTACCTCTGTAGCCTTGAATCTTTGCCTGGATATGTAGAGAAGAGAACGGTGAGGTGTATTCCAGCCTGACTCTGAGCCTGCCCTCACCTACCCTGGTTGGCTATGGAGTCTGCACAATTAGGGGAACCTTCTGGCCAGGTCCATATGTTGCAAGTTCCTCCTTGCTCATTCATCATTGTGGTGGTCTCCAGTGAAAATGGGACTTTCTCTGCACTTTCTGGCTTATTTGGTTTCATTTTGAAAATCTGTATGAGTGTGTATATATATATAATGTATGCCACTGGCTTTTCCCACTGGAAACTATCATTTAGAAAGTATTCCCAGTTTTAAATGTGCTAACAGTGTTCCACATAAACATGAAATATTTCCTAACACAGCAGAGGATTTGTATACAGCTGTTCTTTCCTCTCACATAACTCTGTACCCCTGTACCCCTAACTCCTACTGATTCAAGGAAAATAGAAGAGGTCACACTGGCAGGTGCTTCTTGGAACCTGCCCATGGTAGCTTAGCTGTAGCTTGGGGAACTGTGGGTGGTGGCCAGTCTCAGCCCTGTGTGTGCAATCTTTTTGATTTGGTAGGTACTAGTGGTGAGCCCAAGATCGCGTTTTCTTCACGTGGCTACACCCTTCAAGATATTCTGTTATTCCCTCCAACAGCTGACAGCTGCCACACATAGATTTGGGAATTTTTTTTTTAATGACCTGCCTTCACTGTCTCTTTCAGAATTTTTTTTACAGTTCTCATTTGTTGTTTGCACAAGTTGAACACAGTCTGGGCACATTATAATTCCTCTCAGAGTCAAGAAGACTTTAGTAGAAAGTGCAGTGACTATATTATTGAAATATTAAAGTTAAAACTTTATGTCCTTAAGGGCAGGAAATTAACTAATTAAGATTATTATGTTCATTTTTTTTCATGGCATCTGTAAGGATTGTTCAGAAAGTGAGCATATGTTTTTTTTTTTTTTTAAGAAACTGGTTTTATCATAAAGCAAATAAGTAGTTCAGGAATTGAAATGACTTTGCATTGCTTATGCTGTGCTTTCTAGGGTGACATAACAGATTCCAGTGTTTGTCACTGTAAGCCAAATGTAGATCTCTGGTTTGCAACTGGTAGTTTTATCTTTCTGTGTGAGACCAATAGCACTCCATATTCCTTTGCTAAAGTTTATCTGACATATGTAATCACATAGTTCGTTAAAAACACTGCAAATTTTAATTGTCTAGAGATTATTTTCTGTAGTCATTTTTTTTTTTAATTTATAAACTCGATCACCATTGGTTTGGTCTGGGCACTTTGTAATAACCTCAGGAATCAAGAAGATTTTAAAAATAGTGCAGTGACTATAACATTGATACATCGAAAGTTAAAAATTTAAATCCCCAAAGGTCAGGAAATTAATTAAGGTAAAGTGGTTATGTTCATAGTAGAATTATTCCTAGTTAGTGTGATATCAACCGTGGCATTGACTCATTGTTGTCTCTGAAGTATACAGTGACTCCCAAAGATCCAGTCTGGACAAATGTGTGACAAGCATCTATTCCATGGAATTATGGAGGGCCATTTTATACAACAGCTGACTGATCACTTACAAATGCTGATTTTGCATTCTTCTCACAGGAGGGTCACACTTCGAAATTGTTTTCTTATAGGAAAAGGGTTATCTCCTTTAAGAAGAATTCCACATTTTTTTTAAAAATTGTAAAAAAAAAAAGATTCATAGTCAAGATTGGAATAAGAATGCTTCTTAGAGCATATAAATTATTTTTTATTCAAGAATATATTTGTTCAGCATATAAAAGGATTCCTAGTACTAAAATCAAAATCTAGTTTCTTGAAAGAAAATAAAGTAAGCCTAGTAGGTTTGCTATTTAATCTTCTTTGTGAAAAGGAAAAATACATATTTTCAGGGATTTTTATGACGTCAATGACTTGAGCTCAGTCACAACTGTTAGTCACATTGTCTTTCAATAAATAGCAGTGATTTCAGGTTTTCAGACTTTCTCTAGGCTTTGAAGATTATGTGAATAAAAAGTCTCTCTCTTTCTCTCTTTCTTCCAATAAATGATACTTGCTCATTAACAGCTGCTGCCAGTTTTCTTCCATATCCCCCACCTCCTGACTCACTCTTCTCATACTGCCTAAGACACCTTTCCAGGAAAATGTGTAGATCTTTTAGAGATGTGAGATGTAAAAAGAAGTTGCAACATAGGGTATCCCAGCTCCCCTGAAGAGAGGTGAGTTCACAGCGGTTATCACTCTGCACAAGGATGACCCCCGTTATACTACCTGCATTATTCCACTTTGCTTACTTGTATGTCTTAAAATCTCAGCAAACAAAATCATTTAATTTGTAAGCATTAGAAAAATATTCCACACCATTCATCATTTGGGAAATGCAAATACAAGCTATTAATTGCACACCCATGGGAATGTCTAGAATTGAAAAGACCAATGTGCCAGTGTTGACAAAGATGAGGAACAACCAAAGCACACATGCAGGACTGGTAAGAAAGCAAAATGCAATAACCACATCTTTTAAAGTTAGAAACAGCCTCACCATCTCTATAAAGTTAGACATACACTTGCTCTGTGTGTCTGTAGAGGTGGCATAACAGAGTAATTCCAGTCTAGGTGTCTACTCAGGAGAAATAGGAGCATATGTCCACACAAAGGCTAGTATACTCATATTTATAGAATTATTCACAATATTCTAAAACTGGAAACAACCCAGATGTGTAATGGCAAGTGAATGAAATAATTTGTGGTATATTTATACAGTGGACTCAGAAACAAAAAGGAATTGATAAGCACAGAAACACTGGACAGATCTCAGAGCCTTAGGCTAAGTGAATAGGCCAGGCAGAAAAGACTGTAAAGTCTGATTCTATTTATATGGCATTCTAGAAAAGGCAAAACTGTAGTGACAGAGTGGATAGGTGATTGCCAGGGGCCGGGTAGGGGAATGGGATCGCCTGCAGGATGGCAGGAGGGAACGTTTTGAGGTGTTGGAAATGTTCTGTGTCTTGGTTATGGAGGAGGTGACATGACTGCACACCTTTGCCAAAAATCATTGAATTATACGCTGAAAATGGCTCAACTTTATCGTATGTTTAATTATAACTCAATGAAGGTGATTAACCAAAGCATAACTTCTATAGAGGCTTATATATATTATTGAGAATTCAGTAAATTGGGTAATATCAGTAATCTAAGAAGATAAACAATTTTTTTATCAGAAATAGAAACATTTTGTGGGGGGTGGGGGCAGCCCATGTAGAGAATGTCTGATTGAGGGAGAGGGGGGTTAAAGGTGACCTGAGGGTACCAGCTAAGTATGTGGGTGCTTGGTGACAAGAGGCCAGATTATCTTTTAAGAATGTTTGCTCAATGCCTGTGACATAGCATCCCATCTTCCTTGAAATTATTAGTATTGTAGGAAATCCTTGAAATATTACAAACTTAACAGAGATTCCTCTTACTTCCTAATGAACTTTAAGTTTAGAGATATTCATTGATTAGAACAAAGTAACATCTAAAGCAAAAAAGGTTGGCAACAGCTGCCAGTAGGGGCCATGAGTAATTTGCTTGTTTTCAGCCTTCACCTTCTTTATTTGCCTATAATGGGTTTGCTAGACTTGTGCTTTGTCTTTAGCTTTACAAAAGTCCATGCCCATTAGGGTTTATAAATGCAAAAGTATTGAGACTGTTAATGCTGTCAGGAAACAGGTGTGATTATATTGGAAATGGAAATGATAGTTTAAAAAAAATGGAAGTGGCAAGAATAAGGAGATTGCCACTGTGACCCATCTGGGAGGCTGGACAGTGGGAATGACAGGAGGAGTAGTAGAATAGAATACAGTGGTGAGAGAAGGCACACCTGACAGTTGGCCAGGGACAAGAAAAATGGATTATTAGAATGGAAAAAACAACAAAACCATTTTGAATCCATGGTCTAGAGGGTGAGCATTATGGTTAGATACTCATTAGCCTAAGGTTAATTCAGGAGAAAGGATTTTGCTCTCCAAGGCGAAGTAAGATTTGGCTGAATTGCTGCTCATGAAACTTGAACCATCCTGGCTTTCAGCATCGTCAGCTCTGAGCCCCTTGGAATTTGCAGAACATCAAAGTGAGGTCTGAAGCAGCTGCTAGCTCAGCGTCTAAGAAATTCCTTATGACACTGCCAAGCTCGTGGAGGGAGAGGGTCACCTGCCTCAACAGATTTCAGTGTTGCTGGAATGGTTTCATTTTGAGGAAAGATTCCTGCTACCTGCAAATTGGTAGACATGCATCCAGATTCTAGAAATCTCCATCTTTCCAGTTTATTAAATCCAGAATGACTGACAGTAGAGCTACCTTTCGGGTCCCATCCGCACATAAGTTGGGCAGGCTGAACTTCCAGTAAATCTCTTATCTCTGAGCAGACGGACAGCCGTTTCCTGAACTTAAGTGTGGCACTATCTGTGGTGTTGACGTGATCTTGTTTAAAAAACTGGAAATGCAAAGACAAATACTGAGCTTGCTGCTAAAAAATGTAAGGTTCCCAGTATGGCACAAGCAAGGGAGAGGTGAGTGTTCGGTATTGCTTTGGGAACAGTCTGTCATTGCACTTGCTCATTTTGGCTTTAAGTTGTGTGTGTTTTTAATCGTGAAGGAAAATAAAATTGTAGAACACGTATGAAAACCTGGAAATAGATTTTTTTAATATTTATGCCTAATAGGCAAATTCTAATGAAGGATTTTGGAATGTTCTGTATCTTTCTGGGAACGAAACTCCCGGTCCCAACTCCCTATGCCCCTTGTAACAGCTAAGTCCATTGTAACTTTCAGTAATTGGTTTTTTATTAAAATAAGAGACTGCAGTATAAATTTTAGCGACTAGGCTAAGTAGGCATTAACAGGTCCTGGGATCCAACCACAATTTGTAACATCGTTCCTCTGGGAAAATAGATTCTAAGTGCCCAATAACTAACTTACAAATAGACTTTTGAATCATAGTCCATTTGAGAATAAGGAACTGTTTGTGATAGTAATTCCTTCGATTGGCTTGCTTGAGAACTGCACAGAAGGGACCTATATTCTACCACACATGTGCAGGGAACCCAGCTAGTCTGGGTTTGATCAAAGATTATTGCCGAGCGGGCACTGGAATGAAAACCAAAGCAGGGGCTGGAGAAAAGTCAAGGGTGGAGCAAGAGGATGGATCTGGAGAGGTTCTGGTGGTAGGGGAGGTTTCCAATCTCACAGGCAAAGGTGTGATTCTGCACAGACGAAGTGAGAGGAGAACAGGTTGGTTCAGGTAGGAGGTGAGGAGCAGAAAACATTGCAGGCAAGAGGAATGAGATATGAGGAACATGAAGGATCGACCAGGAAACAGACTCTTAATGGTAGAGAAGAAGCTGAAGGTTACTGGAGGTGAGGCGGGTGGGGTTGGGGGATAGAGGAAATAGATGATGGGGATTAAGGAGGATACTTGTGATGAGCACCGGCTGTTGTAAGTGATGAATCACTGGGCTGTACCCCTGAAATTAATATTATACTGTATGTTAACTAACTGGAATTTAAATTAAAACTTGGGGGGAAAAAAGGAAAATGTAATGCAAAATGTACAAGGAAGGCTGAATGGCCCACATAGTAACCTAGTAATGTCTGGTGGTTTCTCTGCAACTGGTAGCTTCTCGTAAGGGCACTAATCTCAGGTGAGCGCTTCCGCCTTGTGACCCAGTTACTTCCAAAGGCCACACCTCCAAATACCACCACACCAGGAATTAGGGTTTCAATATAGGAATTTGGAGGATACAAACATTCAGTCTATAGCACTTTTTGTGGTTCAACCTGAAAACATTTCAACTTAGTATCCTCCATGTTCCCCAGACCACTGTTGGCCTTTGCATACGAGTATCTCAAGAAGAGGGGGGGCCATGTGTGCAACTCTGTGTCCTGCCTCCCACAGTTGAAACTCCAGTTCCCTCTTGAGGTCCTTCCCTGCACAATTTGTTGGTTGACCAATCGTAGAGGGACAGGGAAGATTGTATATGTCTCAGGAACTTGGTTTCCTCAGTAGCTACATTTCTGCCATTCACATTCCCAGTACTGGGCACCCTCTCTGCTCCTGCCTCAGAGCTTCATAGGTGGTGAGCTGCCAGCACTTGGGCTGAGGAAGAAGGGTCCAGTCTGTCTTCATGATTGGGCCAGAAATAACCCTAAGTGGAGAAAGTACCCTTCATAATATTACTACTGCTACATATCTTCATTTGTACTGTGCCGCCTTACAAAAAAAGCCACAGGCAGGGGTCTCCTCATCTCAGGGATTTGTATTCTTTAACCTTTTCCTCCATAAGTCCATGGGGAGGGGGTGGCAATGGAAGTGTCTTTCGGACAGTAGGCTAGATTGTGCTTCCATGACAATATTGGCATGTTGTCCACAGACCAGGTCTGCATAGCTTGCCTCATCTCTTTCAGTAAAATATTTCCCAGGAGGTTTTTCTGTCTACCATGACTTGACCCCTGGCAAGCACACTCTTCAGAATTGCCCAGACTTGTCTGAGTTCCCCCGTGAGTACACCCAGGATGCCACACCGGGATTTCCCTGGGTGGGTGGGATTTTCTTCTATCTACCCAGATTCTAAAGGGCAGGCTGTTTGCACAGATAAGGTAAACATAGATGTTTTGTTTGAGATTCAGAATTAGGCAACTAATTAAGAATTCAAAAAGTATAAAGTTACCTGTAGTTTTACTAAAAGTCAACTTTTATTCTTAGGACAGTATTCTATCAATTATGCTTCTGTTATTACATTGACAAAGAAGGCATTGTCAGTGATAGCATTTATTCACTGCCTGAAGTAGCACAACTGTGTATTTTCCTAGATGTAGGAAATTCTTAGTGAATAAATAGTAACCAGAGGAAGAATGAACTTCATTGAGTGCTTATTATGTCCCGAGACCAGTGTTAAGCAGGTGGCACTGATTAGCTCATTTGTTAGAGACAAAAGTGCTGTGAGGTACCTATTCTTAGCTCTGTTTTACACTTAAGAATTGCTGTTTAAAGAGGTAAAGTAACTTGCCCAAGGTCACAGAGGGTAATAAGTACAGAGTTAGGACCAGATCCTGGGCCATCTGATCACAGAACAGGGCTCTAAACTACAGTTATGCCTCAAATACATCTTTCTGAAAAGTGTTGTCTCAAGTCTCTTGTTGAGAATGGAAACTGAGCAGTAAGACAAAAGAATCTGTGCCTCACTTTGTGATGGTAGCTGATCCTCAGCTTAACTAGGAATAGAAAGATTCCTGTTCATTCAACATATTTCTTTAAGACAGTAATTCATGTTATCAGGTGGATAAATTATTTGTAAATGTAGCTTAATAGCCAAAGGACAGTTGTCCAAACAGAATAATTTCAGCAGACTTTTGTGCTTCTCTGATTAGCTTAAACCATATTTTTTATTATGATCCAAAAATTTAATTCTTATATTTGAACCAGATATCCTATTCATAGTCATAAATTCACTGGGAAATCAGACATACTTTTTTTTAAAATCCAAAGAATGATTCTGTGCTTTAATTGCATAAGAGACATCATACCAACGCACTTACTTAGGCTGGTAGTAATGTCTTAAAAAGTACTGTTTTAAAATGTTTAATTTTATTAGATATTTTCTGTAACATGGAAAAAAATGATCAATTTGTGTCTTCTTCTGATGACCTATGGGGAGAAGTGGTTTAATCTGTACATCTCAGCAGAGGATAGAAATTAATTTTTTGTGTTAATTTTATATCCCCTAATACTTCTTGGGGGCTTTTAAAGATTATCTTTAGCAAACTGAGAAATGTTTGCCATTTTTTAGCAACTTTATCTTTTGGAAAAAAAATAACATCACACATTTGTTTATATGGAGTTTCCTGTTCCAGAGGCACCATGAAGGGAGAAAGAGAGTCATAATAAAGTTCCAAAGGAGAAGAATTTGGATGCTCTAGTTCAGCCTAGACTGTAACCAGACTAGGTTATTGTAAATATCAAATGTAAATATCATTAAAGGGGATGTTTTCTTCCATAAAACAGACCTAGCAGGCAGTTCAACGGAATTTTAATGTACTCACAACAAATTGAACGCTATGTGTTTTACATTAGAATGGGCATGTTCTCACTTTAAGGAACTTTTGATTTTTTTCTTAAGTTCTGTTTTTGATATATCAAACACATAAAAACATGACCCCCTCCCCCTTCCACTCTTGTTTCAGGCGACAAGGGCAGCCATTACCCAGCACTGCACTGACCTTGGGAATCTGTTGGGCAAGGAGAATGATGTGGCCCTCATCATCGATGGCCACACCCTGAAGTATGCTCTCTCCTTTGAAGTCAGGAGAAGCTTCCTGGATTTGGCACTTTCGTGTAAAGCTGTCATATGCTGCAGGTAGGCATGCACAAGCTTTTCGTTGTTCATGTTCCAATGTGGCTGTATCCTGTGTTTTTATTTTTTAAAAAAATAGTGCATTAAAAGTATAGGGATAAAGTTTCATTTAAAAAAACAAGCAAAATAGGGGATCCTTGGGTGGCTCAGCGGTTTGGCGCCTGCCTTGGGCCCAGGGCATGATCCTGGAGTCCTGGGATCAAGTCCCGTGTTGGGCTCCTTGCATGGAGCCTGCTTCTCCCTCTGCCTGTGTCTCTGCCTCTCTCTCTCTCTCTCTCTCTCTTTTTTTCTATCTTTCATGAATAAATAAATAAAATCTTTTAAATAAATAAATAAAATTTAAAAAGCAAAATAAAAATACTAATTTAACCGTCCACAGATTTGGGGGGAAGAAGCAGTTAGTGATTTTTGCAGTTTTATTTCTTGTCATCTGAGAAAAGAAGAGCCAGGGCCTCTCTCCAGGGAGATTAACTAGAATAAGTCTGCCACGAGCAAGTGTGGAAAGTTAGAAGAGCCCTGCATATTTGGTTCCTTGACTCTGTATATCTGAGCTCAAATTCCAAGATTTATGCGATATACAGTGGATATTTCTATTCAGTCAATAAGGAGCTTTGGTTGGCAATTTTTGTTTTAGGACCTACCCAGACAACTTTGTTGAATTTTTTTTAATGTTTTATTTTAATTCCAGCTACTTGACATATGGTGTTATATTAGTTTCAGGTGAAGGACTTTGTTGTTCTTTTTTTTTTCTTTTTTTTTTCATGAAATCTGGGATTTTTGAGGGTGGACATTGCAACATTCCATTGACTACTGGCTATGCGAGGTCCAGTTCTCATAGAGATTTGAGTCAGAATTATAAAGAAAATAAACTACTAGAGCAATGAGCAGCATGACCCTGATTATGCAGCAAATAACTTGAAAGGTGAGAAGAGCTCTGTCCATTTCTGAAAACACTGTGCTTAGGCGGTACCTGGTATGTGATTAAATACACAATCTGTATCGTTGGATTAATAATCTCATTTGTGCTTGCTCTTTTATGTTATACTTATACATTTTTTCGTACCTTGTTTTCTTGGATATTTTGTCAGAAGTCAGTTATCAGGATGCTTTTAAATTCCTCACTTGGGCATTAATCCTTTTAGAACTCCTCTTTCGGATTCAATCATGGTCTATTCAGAATAATGGTTATTACATTGACAAGATGGTCTTGCTCTTTCTGCTTTACTAAAAGTCCCTTGGAACATCATCTGCCATGCTACTCTACCCAGACCTCTCATGACACTGCTTGTTTGGGATGACCAATAAGTCTGGGGGAGAGCTAACAGGAAAGTCTCTCCTTGTCTCTCTAACCTTGCTTCCCACTCCCAGTTGTTCTTATTTTAGAGCAAACAATTTGTTGCCATTTTTCCATCAATACACCTCCCTACTCAGAACCCTGAAACTGTTCACATGATGATAGTTCTCTATCATTTTATGCTGCTCTCTTGATCCCTTTGCATAATTTGGCCTCATCAAAGGCCAACGAGAGCTGGAATAGTGGCTGGTGGTGCCCTCATGGTCAAAAGGAGTATAAGGAGTGTAGCTGTTGTGCTTGGTTGTAGGTTGTTCAAGGACCTCAGGGTGAGGAACAAATTCAAATGTGTTTGAAACAATGAATAAGAACTTTGTGTTTCTTCTAAATCAGGAAACTTAGTACAACTAAATGGGACCTGGGATAGTGAGGAATGACCAGAGCAACTAGAAATGAAAGACCATGTTTCCTGGTTTTCTCTCATTCTCTCTCTCTCTTTTTAAAACAACTTTATTGAGATATAATTTACATATCCTACAATTAACCCATGTAGAATGTGTAGTTCAATGGTTTTTAGTATATTTAGAGTTTTGTAACCATCACCACAACCAATTTTAGAATATTTTAATCACCCCCAAAAGAAACCCTCTTATCTATTATTAATCAATCCCCATCCTCCTCTACCCTCCCACAGTGTCCCTCAGTACTAAACAACCACAAATTTGCTTTCTTGTCTGTAGAAATTTGCCTATTTGGGGCATTTCTTATGAATGCAGTTATATAAGATGTGGTCTTTTTATTATTTCTTTCACTTAGTATGTTTTCAAGGTTCATCCATGTTGTAGAATATATCAGTACTTCATTCCTTTTCACAAGTAAATAATATTCCATTGTATGGATATACCACTGTTATTCATCCATATTGATTAGCATTTGGATTGTTTATAATTTTTGACCATTATGAGTAATGCCACTATGAGGATTCATGTACAAGTTTTTGTATGGCCATCTGTTTTCAATTCTCTTGGGTATATACTGAGGAGAAAAATGCTGGGTCAGCTAGTAAGTCTATGTTTAATGTTTTGAAGAACCACCAGACTGGTTTCCAAAGTAGCCACACCCTTTCATATTCCCACCAGCAGTTTGTGAGTGTTCTAGCTTGTCCACATCCATCTACTTGTTATTATCTGTCTTTTCATTGTTTAGCCTAGTGGGTGTAAAGTGGTATCTCATAGTTTTGATTGCATTTCCCTAATAGTTAATGATGTTGAATGTCTTTTCATGTGCTTATTGGCCATTTGTATATCTTCTTTGGAGAAATGTCTATTCAAGTTCATTTTTAAATTGGATTGCTTGTCTTTTATTATTGAGTTTTAAGAGTTCTTTATATATGCTGGATACAAGTATCTCATCAGAAACATGGTTTACAAATATTTTCTCCTGTTCTGTTGGCTGTCTTTTCATCTTCTTGAAAGTATTATTGGGGGGAAAAAAAAAAAAGAAAGTATTATTGGCCGCACAAAAGATCCTAATTTTGATGAAGTCCAGTTTATCTGTTTATTCTTTTACTCTGCTTTGTTGTCCTGTCTAATGGCTCCCTTTTTTAAGTAGCTGATACTGTGCTTTCTTTGCTGTGTTCCATTTGGACAGGTTAGCTCAGGGACATGCAAATGGCAAGAAGGGGAGGAACTGTAGTGAAATGCACTTTTCTCCTAATTTCCTCTTTGTGTCTGTGTTGTGAAGCTGCTGAGTAGGTACCTGATTTCTGTGAGGTCCTCAGCACAAGAGGTTGTCTCACTCAGAGCCAGAAGTCATGGGTGAGGGAGTCCCTCTTCCTGCCAACTGCCAGTTGGTCAAGAGGCCGTCACCCTGACTTGGTAAGCAGAAATAAGCAACAAGAAACAACATGGAAAAGTCTGGTAAACTGTAAATCAAAGCAAACGTGCTCCAACTTCATGGTTTTTCAAAGGGAAATCAAAACGAGGCCGTTTGGATTCTCAGGGGAGAGCAGGAATGCCTTCAAGGCTTTACAGGAACACGCTCTTTGCTTGCCAGGTGCTTGATACTAAAGAAAAACATCTTTTTCCCCCTTCTTTCTTTGGCTGCTTTCAGAGGGCTTTGTGTGTCACATAAAGCTGTACACTCAAAGACTTCACAGGAAGGAGTTCAAACTGGAATTGGCACAGAAAGAGGAAATTTCAAATTAAATACTGTTACTGTCTACAAAATAGAAGCGCTAATTGAAAAAAGGAATCTAGGATAGTGTACTACTTTACCGCTCCAGGAGACATTTCTTGGCTGGTCTCACACTCAAGATTTAAAAAAAAAAAAATCAACACATACTTTTTTTTTTTTTTTTTAATAAAAGCACTCGTGTACTTCAGATGTTGCTTACTATTCATTGAGAATTTAAACCTAAGTTAAATTTAATATGACTTCAAACATAAGGTTGACCTTAATTCTCACTTTTCATCTTTAAAACTCAGTCGTTGTTAAGGTTACCCTTTTCTTTAATAATAGAAGAAAATAATTTCTTTTGGGAAATAAATCAGTGAAATCATGAAGCACTGTCTGCCATCAATATTGATTCAGAGACTGGTGAATGTTTTATAAAAACTGATAAATACTTTTAAGCTAAAACTATTTTAGGCAGAAAATAGAGGAAATAATGTAAGAATTTGTTAAATATTTTGCTGACATTAGACTCAGACAATTTAGCTAATTATATATTATTATACCCAAATATTTTCCATGTAGTTAAAATCCTAGAAAGGTCATAATATGTTCAGCAAAACAGGTACTGGTCAATACTTTAGTGTGGTTTACTTTTGTAGCTGTCAGGGACATTGCCACATGATTTGTTGAGGTATAAACCGGTTGGTCTAATAACATTTTTGTGGTAAGCTTGATATCTGTACTGTATGTTCCTGAGTGTCATGGGATAGTGAATAAGAGTATATTACAGTTCTCACCTCTCTTCTACTTTGCATCTCATATAGGCCTCAACTCCTTGAAAGCAGGGCCTCAGTAAAGCTAGCAGATCCCCAGACTCTAGTGACCTCCATCTTGCCATATGCAACAATCATATTCTTGATTCCTCCTTAGCAGCTGATGTCAATGGCTCCCCCCACTGGATTCTCATTTATTTCCATGGCACCTCTTTTTCCTCCTATGTATCTTCCTTATGGGATCTTCTCAGCAGCTTTTGAAATGTATTTCCAAGGTTTTTTGCCTTTGGCCTTTTCATATTCCCACCCATATCTTCTCCTTGGTGCATTCCATTTATTTTCATGGCTTCATTCATCTTCAACATTAATGATTCTCAACACCAGATTTACACTGAATCATCTAGAGAACTTAAACAATTTTTTCCTCAAAAATTTAAATGTGGGATTATCATATGACACAGCAATCCTACTGCTTAGGTATACAACCCACAGAATTAAAATTGGGTAATCAAACAAATATTTGTGTTTCATATTCATAACAGTGCTATTCACAATAGTCTAAGAGCAGAAACAACCCAAGTGTCCACTAGTAGATGAATGGATAAACAAAGTGTAGTATATTCATACAGTGGAATGTTATTTGTACATAAAGAGGAAAAAGCACAGGTACACATGCTACAATATGGATGGACCTCAAACACATACATAGTGAAAGAAGCTGTCAGAAAAGATCACAGATTATGTGTGATCACATATTCCATTCATAAAATATTTCACAATAAGTAAATCCACCCAGACAGAAAGCAGATTAGTGGTTTCCAGGGCCTAAGGGATGAGGAATGGGGAATGACTGTTTAATGGGCACAGGGTTTCCTTCTGGGATGATGGAAATGTTTTAGAAGTAGATAAAGTAGGGGATCCCCGGGTGGCTCAGCAGTTTAGTGCCTGCCTTCGGCTCAGGGAGTGATCCTGGTGTCCCAGGACCGAGTCCCGCGTCAGGCTCCCTGCGTGTAGCCTGCTTCTCCCTCTGTCTGTGTCTCTGCCTCTCTCTCTCTCTCTCTGCGTCTTTCATGAATAAATAAAATCTTTAAAGAAAAGTAGATAAAGGTGATGATTGTACAACATTGTGAATATACTAGATGCCATTGAGCTGATAAACACTTTAAAATGGCTAGTTTTATATTATGTGAACTTTATCTTAAAAAATGAATAAAAGAATTCATCCATGTAAACGAAATATTTGTTGAATGAACAAAACAGAATGTTGAATGAAATCTGGGTAGAAAGAAATAAAAAAGACACTGATTCCCAGGCCCTACCCCAGGACAATTATTTTTTTAATTAAATTTATTTTTTTACATTTTATTTAAATTCAGTTTGCCAATATATAGTATAACACCCAGTGCTCATCTCGTCACGTGCCCTCCTTTATGCCCATCACCCAGTTACCCATCCCCCCACCCATCTCCCCTTCTGCAACCCTATATTTGTTTCTCAGAGTCAGAAGTCTCTCTTGGTTTGTCTTCCTCTCTAATTTTTCTGCATGCAGTTTTCCTCCTTTCCCCTATGGTCCTCTGCACTATTTCTTATATTCCATATATGAATGAAACCATATGATAAATTGTCTTTCTCCGATTGAGTTATTTCACTCAACATAAATCCTCTAGTTCCATCCACATTGATGTAAATGGTAGGTATTCATCTTTTCTGATGACTGAGTAATATTCCATTGTGTATATATATATATATATATGTATGTGTGTGTGTGTATATATATATATATACACACACACACAATGGAATATATATATACAATGGAGATATATATATGTGAGATATATAGATATAGATATAGATATAGATATAGATATAGATATAGATATAGATATATCTCACATCTTTATCCATTCATCTGTCGAAGGACATTGTGGCTCCTTCCACAGTTTGGCTATTGTGAACATTGCTGCTATGAACATTGTACCCAGGACAATTAAATCAGAACGCTAGGGATTATACAATACTCCTGGCTGATTCTAATGGGTATTGATATTCAGGGTTGTGAATAGATGGCTTCCCTAGTCCATCGGCATGTCTAGCATGACCCCTGTCTTGAGCTTCACCTATATCTGAGACTTTTTCACACTGACGTTCTTTTTACATCTTAAATTCAAAATGTATAAACTGAATTAGTCACAATGCCCTCATCTGTGCATCTCCCCATTCTTTCTGATCTTTTCTACTAGTTTACTAGTTTACTGTCTCAGGTGATGGTACCATGCACCTCTCAGCTGCCAGAGCCTTTTGGTAGCTTGATTTTGTATTTAAGGAACCTATCAGAGACTAAATCATATAAGCAAATTATAATATTGAGTCAGAAATTATACTCTCTTAATTTGTTGATCCTTGGTAAAAATTTGTTTTTGTTTTTTATAAATGAATAAATAGAGGCCTCAGAAAAATTACATTGTCTCACCCATGGCTTCACTGAGTAGTAATGGAGGCATTGTCAATTTATCCTAGGTATGAGTAGTATGAGGGCCTGTGTTCTTATATTTTGTAGCTGGCTGCGGCAGCTAATTTATATAAATATGTGTTTATTACTGTTGGTACTTGAGTTTTATATGAAGTTTTTGCTTTTCACGTATTTTTCAAACTGTAGAATTTGTTTGAACGTGTTTTAGCATAAAGTCTTATAGTATCAGAAAGGGAGACAGAACATAAAGACTCCTAACTCTGGGAAATGAACTAGGGGTGGTGGAAGGGGAGGAGGGCGGGGGGTGGGGGTGAATGGATGTCGGGCGCTGAGGGGGGCACTTGACGGGATGAGCACTGGGTGTTATTCTGTATGTTGGCAAATTGAATACCAATAAAAAATAAATTTATTATTAAAAAAAAGTCTTATAGGATCTGTCTTTCTACAAGAAGTCATGTAGAAAATATGTAAACCATTTTTTATGTGTTCAAGAAGGGGTTCTCTGTTCCATCTTCCCTGTGTCCTTGGAAATACCGTCTTTCATGTTTTCTCATTTTTCTTTTTTCTTTGAAGTTCTTTAGTTTTATTAAAATGGAAATAAATTTTATAGGCACAGACTTAGGATGGTGGGGTTGGGAGGCAGTCTTTGACCTCTTGAGAACGTTCAGAAATCTTAAAAGTCAATGTGTATTGTCAGGAAAAGAGTCATGAAAGCATCATCAGGGTTCCCCTTTTGAGGAAGTTGGTTCACGGCTCCGTCACAGTTCCCTGCAAACACAGGTGATGCTCATTGTCCCCAGTGCCGCCATATTAACAGACATGATTTATGGCTGTATGTCTCTGGGCAGGAGATGGAGTAGGAGGAAAACACCACAGCAGGGATTTCCACTGGATGTGCAAATGAAGGGTTTCAGAAGACATCATTTATTTTCTTGGATGTATTTAAACTTCTGTCTTTCAGGGTAGATTCATAGATAAACGTATGAACCTACTGTGATACCATAGAAATAGTCAAGAGAAGAAAAAAGAGTGGGCACAATGAATGTTTCTAAAAACTTTTGGGGTTTATTTTTCTAACTTTAAGAGTAATTTCTATTATAGAAAAAACTAGAAAATTCAGATAAGAAGAAAGAAAAAAAAATCACAAATCCCATCAACCAGAGTCCATCACTGTTAGCAATTTATATTTTAATCTAGATCTCTTTCAGTTAAAATACTTTTTTTTGGAAATAGGTTGGATTATTCACAATATATGAAATGAAAAAGGTTATAAACCTTTAAAAAGGTTATAGGGGAGCCTGGATAGCTCAGTCAGTTAAGCATTTGACTCTTGATTTTGGCTCAGGTCATGATCTTAGAGTCTAGGGTTGTGGGATCGAGCCTCACAACAGGCTCCATGCTCAACAGGGAGTCTGCTTGAGAATTCTCTCTTCCTCTACTCCTCCCCTTCATGCTCATGCTTTCCTCTCTCTGTCTCTCAAATAAATAAATCTTTTAAAATAGGTTATAAAGGTTTAATTTATGTGTCAAATAGCAGTATAAAATGTTTTTAAAAAGCTTGCTACTATTCTGTTATATGAAAACACAATCATTAATCTCTTCCTCGTTGTTGGATATTCAGGTTAACAAGTAATTTTTTACTAGTATAAATATCCCTGCAATATGATTTTTATAACTTATTCTTTGCAAAGACATTTGATGATTTCCGTAAAATAATAATGGATTCAAGAACAAGCCACAGAGAAATTGGCAGAAGGGTTTGATCCTTCACCTGAGAAAGTGAAGTTGTTTGATTTGGAGTGAGAGAGCTGTGGTCAGTAGCTCACTCCCTGCTGGGAGAAATGTGTTCTCCTCCATTTAGTCAGCAAAGGCTGGGGTTTATTATCCTCACTAAGAAAGAGGAGCAGTTAAGAGATTACCTTGTGACAGGATATGTATAGGAGTAGAATCCGAAAAGAAACCAACACAGCATTTTTATACACTGATGGTATATCATTTCCATAGCTGGCTCAATCTTACACTCATTTTCTGGACTCTCTTAAGCCTGTGACTCACTTCTTCTGTGTCCAAAAACCTGCACATCAGTCTTACCTTCAAACTACGTAGGGTAGAAAAGAAATGGCTCTTCCAATTTGTTCTTCACTCCAGCTTAGCTTTTTACATTAATGAGGCTTGATGGATAATAAGAAATCGTAGAACATTGTGCATTTTGTGTGTGGTATCTTTCAGCCTGTGAACCACACACAAGAATGATATCAAAACAGAGTTCAGACACACTAATTAGAATTGTACCACCGATTGTGTTTTGGTTGGCCTCCACATTGGTAAGGGGTCCAGGCATATCCTTGCAAAAATAAAACTTTTCTTTAGTTTCTTTCATGATATGATTTCTCAGCATCATACATGTTTTAGTTATAAGTCAGCTTCCTCCTTTGACACTTTATTCCAGAGAACATTATTAACTTGTCGAGGTTGTAAGCCTATCCTTGGATTGTTTGGATTACAGCTTAGCATGTTTGCCCATTTGTTGATTACATGCAATTAAGGTAGAATTCGTTCTTAGACGAATTCTAAGGGTTGTTTTTTTTTTACCCGTTTAGCTCTAAAATGAATGCTATTATTTGAATGATTGCAGTGATTTCATTTGATACTAACTGGCCCTAATATTGCACTGCTAAAGGTGAGTGTGCTCAGATGTAACAGCTCCTTAGCATCATGTTGAATAAAAACAATATCCAAGAGCCCACAGTTTAAAAAATGTTCTTCCATCCACAGGTTTGGCCATTATTTATTCAGAATGAAAATTATATTGATGCAAATTCCGTGCTATGTAGAAATAGCTTACTAAATCATTGTATAGACTGGCATATTTGGAGACTTTGCAGTATTAATACAAAGTAGAACAAGGAATCCCTAAGTAATTCTTTCTAGCTTAGAAAGAAACATTTTATTAAACTTTTTGGAATCAAAGCCAATTTTGATGATTACTTATGTTTACAAATGGAGGACTATTTTCATCTTAAATAACTCTTGCAGGAAATAATTTATACCAATCACTCTATAATATCAATGCTTGACTATTAAGAATTTCTGATAGTTTTGATCTTTCTCCAGCCTTTAGAAAGTTACATATTATCACAATTTATATAAAACTCCTTCAGGTGAGAAATAGAAAAATAAATTAACCCGTCAACTTTGTTACTTGCATCCTGAGCTAGCCAAATACTTTGGTGGGGAGATACCATACATGTTATAAAATGCAGGCACACATTTTAATAAGATTGAGAATACAGAAAGCTCTTCTTTAAGAAAATCCTCTGTTAAGTAATCCACATTAAAAGCTAGCACTTGTTTGTGGCATGTTAACATGACAGAAATCTCTACCAGGGGGCATTTAGTAATATGATTTGATAAATGATGATATGCTCTATAACTGGGAGCACATTTCTTAGGAAACTTTTTTTTTTTTTTGGTTATAAAACTGGTATTATCATACCACTTTTCTTCTATAGGAGAGCTATCCTTCCTAAGAGTTCTGAGAAGTGATTTCTGTGCTAGAAGTTCCCTTTGGTTGGCCATCCTCACACTAGTGGGTGGTCGGTACAGACACCCAGATACAAAATGGACTTCGGAAGTAGCAAGACCCTCTCTGCTTCTAAGGCAGTAGTCTAAGGATTATGGTAATAAGATCTGTGTGATCTCCCATCTATCCACTCAGATGCTCTCAACACATTGGAAGCCACAGGAGATGCCAGAAGAGCTCGTAGACACATCACTTTTCAAGTTTTTTCCTGTGTTTCTTCCTCTTCCTCTTTTCATGAATGATTAACTCATCAGTGCGTGTCATTTTTGACATCAGTGCCTGCCAAATGAAACAAGGTGATGTTAGGTCAAACCGAGGTCCAAAATTCTGAAGTAGAAGCTCATAATATTTGGCATCTTTTCTACTAAAAAAACAAACCGTGAAAAAAAAAGTCAAGAATAGAGCCTAACTAAACATGTGGAATATGTCATGAATATTTATATCACCATGTCTTGCCTTGTGATAGTATTTGTATTTAAGGTGCCTTTTTTCTTTTTCCTGTGAAGTAGTTCAGAATGTGTTTCATTAGTACAAGTGCCGTGTTAACTTTCATTAGGAAAAAATCCACTTCTTCTGACAACATTGACACCTTTCCGATGGAGAGTATGCAAAGTAGCTCTTATGTTAATTGGTCCCAAAGAAAATTATGTTTTCCAGTTTCCTGTCTATACATCTGACACTTTCCCTCATTTAGTACTTGCTGAATTATGGATGCTTTCCCTTTCCTGATTTTGACAGCTAGTATTCCTCCTATGACTTTGAGAACCATGAGGAAGCTCTAGAAGCCCTGCTGTCCTCTAGTGTGAACAGGAAGCAGCAGGATTATAGTTAGCAACTACACATAGACTGAAGCCTTCTCTGGCTTTGTTTGTTTGTTTTTCTAGCTTTACTGAGGTATAATTGGTATACAAAAATATTGCACATAATCAACATATACAATTTGAGTTTGAATACACACACACACACACACACACACACACACTCTTGTTACCATCACCACAGTCCAGGTGATGGGTCCAAGTAATGACCATAGCCATCACCTCCAAAAGTTCCCTTGTGTCCCTTTGGTTTGGGTAGTGTTTGCCTTTTTTTGTTTGGTTTTGTTCTGCTTGTTTTCGGATGCAGTAAGATGCATGAGATCTACCCTCCTAACTTTTTTTTTTTAAGATTTTATTTATTTATTCATGAGACACACACACACACAGAGATTGGAGAGAGAGAGAAAGAGAGAGAGAGAGAGAGAGAGAGAGAGAGAAGACAGGCAGAAGGAGAAGCAGGCTCCATGCAGGGAGCCTGATGTGGGACTCCATCCTGGATCAGGCTCTGGACCAAAGGTGGCGCTAAACCGTTGAGCCACCCAGACTGCCCCCTACCCTCCTAACTTTTTAGGTGCACAACACCTTAGTGTCAGCCACCGGCCCTATGTTGTACAGCAGATCTCTGGAACTTGCTCTTGTGTAACTGTACCTTTCTACCCATTGAGTAGCAACTCCCCAGATCCCTCTCCCCTACCCCCTGAGGACCATTTGTCTACTTGTATACCTTTGACTCATTACTTGTATACCTTTGACTATTTTATATTTTAGATGCTTCATGTAAATGGAATCATGCAGTATTTGTCCTTCCATGACTGACTTATGTCACTTAGCATAATATCTTCCAGGTCCACCGTGCCATCACAATGGTAGGAAGGCCCATCTGCTTGAAGTGTCTCTGATTCAGTCTCTTACTTATTTAACTTTCAAGAAGAAACAAATGACAAGAAAGGAATGTTTCCATCTTTGGTTTGTCAGAGTTTTTAAATAATACATTTAGCCCCATTTTGGGCAACAGGTAAATTGTCAACAGGAAGTATGTCACATTGATGGAGCTAACTTAAGTTGCCAAATTTTGGAAGCTGGACTTGGTTTGAGTTTTATGGTTGGTGATTCTTGAGCTTTATTTCATTGTCATCCACACAGCTTTGCTGGGTCAGCAGAGACCAAGAGCATCTGCTGAAAGATTTGGTTTCTGTTGTTTCGTGTTAATCAGGTAGCTGAGCTCTGTTGGAGTTCCAGGGCCATGCTGGCTTTCGTGGCTTAGTTCCTGATAGGTCAGCAAATGCAAAAGAGGTAGGCAGACAGATGGATGGACAAAAGGACAGCCAACCTCTCTCCCACTATTCCATCAAAATCTTGACACTTGGGTCATTTGAGAAAAACAGAGCCAGCATTTTTCTCCTGCTAAGCAAGTATTCATAGCAGTGTCCTTTCACCACTTGGACATACCAGCCATTAAAGACCAGAGTAAATATACCAGTTTGAAGATAATCCTTTCTCAAATATACAAGTGCCAAGTTAAAACCATCTGTCAATCATTTGTGCATTTTTTTCCTTACTTTTATTTGTTTTAGTGGGTAGGTGTTGTTTGAAAATACTGGAGCTTGAGAAATTAGCAGTCCCATGTTATCACAGTATTTTGCCAGTTCACAGATAACTGAACCTTGACTTCGTGTTTTCTCTTTGTGAAATCATGACAAATACACATTGAATTTTTTTCCTCACAGGGATTGATGCTTACTTGTAGATTATTTGAGTATATGGATATAGAGACATGTTCAGTGGTTTTTCAAACTCTGTACTCACATCAAACTATGAATTTTGAATGATCAAATCTGGAAACAAATATAAGAATATCATAGAAGGTAGTGAAGCCTTTTAAAAATGAAAAATAAGCGCTGAGTGATGTTCATTTACTTGAACAACACTTGGGATCTGAATTTATATTGTTGTGTAGCTGTAATTGTATGTTAACACACGTAAGTATAAACATAGCTACATAAAGAGTAATAAATGATGGATGCTTTAGTGCTAATACCAACATCTCATCAAGTCTGAAAATATTTATAATCATAGAAGTGAAAGAAATAAGGTAGAAGTTTGCTGGGGTTCTGCTTGTATTTCCTTTGTTTGAAAACCACTGCAAAGAGTCTCGGGTATGATTCAATTGTTGGGGATCTTGCATTTCTACATTTATACTCAAGACTGTCTCAAGTCAAAGATTTCTTTATATTAAGTGTTGAGTGTGTTTAGATAAAGTGTGGAGAAAAACAGGACTTTCCCCACATCTTACAGGCCTATTTTTAGATCTCTTTTGCTGTATTTGATCCTGTTATTATTTGGGAATAAGCTGATATCTGTGTGATGGACCACGTAACGGCACCACCCCAGGTCAGCTCATTAGCCTGCCCAGGCTCTGTGCTGTGGCCTGGCCGAGGATGTGTCTACTGATAAAGGTGGATGAGTGAATGCAAATGGCACAAACTTTTCCTGCCAAGAGGATTCAGAGTAATAGGAAGGCCAGCCAACCCATCAAAGACAAATGGTAGCACAGATCATAGTGTGAGGTGCCGTAAAAGTCAAATCTAGGAAGACGAGGGGTATCATTAGCACAAGGGCTGGCTTTCTGGTGGGAAATACTGATGATATTGGCAGTAACACTCAAGTTGTCTTTGTGTCCAGACTGTCTAGAAGCATTTAATATCTATTACTTTGGAGAATCCTTAAAGTAGTCCCACAGAGAGGAAACTTAGGATCCTTTCCTTATGGTTTGGTGAGCACAGACACAGAAGGCTAAGGACATTACCCTGAGTCCCTTAGCTGTAATGAGTAGGTCCGAGGTGTGAACCCTGGTAACCTAACTCCAGAGTTGATGGTGGAAAACAACTCTAAAGATAATGGGGAGGAGCTGCAGTGTTTTATCCAGATGAGCAGAGCTCACACGTATTTAGGGAAGACAACAATATGAAGGTCAGCATAGATTGTGTATGTGAGGCATGAGGGCCTTTCAGTTCTTCAACTTTGCAACAGTGGAGACATCAAATAGGGTGGTGGTAGCCTGAGTCTCTGACACAGAGTAGGTATTCATCCAACTGTTGGACTGAATTTCCAGATTTTCTGGAGTGGACTGTGATCCAACTTAGCAGCCATTAAGGAGTTAGAATCAATAACTCCTAGTGAGTGAGTGAATGTAGTTGGAGCTGGTAGGATGGGGGAGACGTTAAGACCCACTGTAAGATAGGCCATGTCAGAGGGGATACTAGAGGAGGAATTAATTTATTTCCAGCCTTTCTAGGTGCTGTATAATCTCTAGCAGCTGCCAAGGGTTCAGATCTAGTACAGGTGGGTGACCGCCAAGTCCAGATTCCTCCAGTGACAGGCTCTTTGATCTGTATGAAGCTATAGAAAATGCCTTCTTGGCTATTTGCTTTTAGCTAGCATTTATAGAAAGACCATTTTGGATCAGTCCCTATAGTCTGTGCTGCTATGGAAGAAAAATGAGAAAAAGTCAGAGATGTGGTCTCCCTTAGCCTGTGGTTCTTGTGGAAGAAAGTAATATGCCTTTAGAAAATACATAAAACCACACAGGTAGAAGACAATAACTGATTGAAAATTAAGTACTATAAAGCTGTAAGTTCTAGTATTTATTATTGGAATTTGTCCAATCAGGGAAAGTTTTCCAAATGCAGGTGAGCTTTCTGCCTCTTGCAGATGGTGATGGAAGTTTTCAAACATGGGGAGAGGCCCACACTTGCCTCTGAACCAGGCTGGATGAACCAGGCTGGATTTGAGAAGGGCAAGCCTTTAGAAGGAATATAACTGTCACAATTGGAGCAATCTAGGAGCCTGGATGACGTGTCTTTTGGGGGCACTAGACGAAGTGATCATCTTCATTCATAGAACATATTTGTTACCCTTTTTTTTTTTACAGGCAAAGGAAATCTGAATGTTTTGAAGTTGATTTTGAGGAGGCACTTCCTTTCCCATGTTAATTTTCTTGTGATGTGAAATAGCACCTATATGCAGTCACTCAAAATACATGCTCTCCTCTATCAACTTATTTTGATGTTTGACTTTAGGTTCTGAGCCAGGGCTGTGTGAGCAGTTCTCCCATTAGAAAAAGATTCTTGAACCCCTCTTAGTTTGCACAGACTGTGTAGGTCTTCACCTTCGAAGTGTTAAGATGATCTTCACTGGTTAGTGCTGTGGCCTCTAGGACTCCAGAGCCCAAGCAATAGCTTTGTAGGAAATCCCTCTTTCTAGGGACACATTCAGAACAGGAAAAAAAGTTGAGGAAAGAGAAGGTTTTCACATAACTCAGACCCTCTGTCAAGGTGGCTGAGAGGCAGGACTTCAGGTGAGGTCAGACTTGCTTGAATAAGAAGCCCACTCAGGGTAGAATCCATATGCTGCCATAGCAAGGCCAATCATGTTTGTTTGCCAAAGCTCTGAGGGCTCAAAGGGTCTAGATGATACTAAAAAGGATCTAAGTGACTCCCCTAGTGCTTGCCCAAGACAAAAAAATACAGTGAAAGTAAATCTGATACTAAGTGCTGTGAACTTGAGGCACCTGGGTGGCTCAGTGGTTGAGCATCTCTACCTTTGGCTCAGGTCGTGATCCCGGGGTCCTGGGATTAAGTCCCACATTGTGCTCCCTGCAGGGAGCCTGCTTCTCCCTCTGCCTATGTCTCTGCCTTTCTCTGTGTGTTTCTCATGAATAAATAAATAAAATCTTTAAAAAAAGTGTTATGGACTTAATTGTGTTCCCCCCATATTTCTATGCAGTCTTAATCCCTAATGTGACTGTATTCAGAAATAGAGCCTTTAGGAGGTAATTAAGGTAAAATCCGGTCTTAGTGATGGGGTCCGGATCCTATAGGATCAGTGTCCTTATACTAAGAGACACAGGAGAGCTCCCTGCCATGTGAATACACAGTTAAGAAGGCAGCCATCTGAAAGCCAAGGAGAAACCAGAAACCAAATTGGTTTTGATCCTTGGACCCCCAGCCTCCAAAGCTGAAAAAATAAATTTCTGTTATATAAGCCTCCCAGTCTATGGTGCTTTGTTATGCCTGCCTGTGCTGACTAATACACAAGCTTGGGTTTGTTTCTACATTGCCTAAGCTAATTAATAAAATCCTCACTTCTTTTTAATCAGCTGGAATTACCTTAATGAATTCTGAGTTTGTGAATCTGGAAGAATTGGAAAGGGGGCAGTGAGTGACAGGTGGGAAGAATTGCATGAGCAGATGATAGCCTTAAGAATATTTCCTTGCAGAATAAGCCTGGGAACGCTTTGTATTTAAAATTGTGCCATTCCAATAAAGGTTAAGTCCTTTTACAGGATAAAAGCAAAAGTAAGGAATATCTTTATGGGGCTAAAATCTTTAATATTATATTTAGTTTACTACACCCATTTTCCCTTAAAACTATCCTAGGATTAGCCTGATTGATTTTGTTTTAAAATAAGTTTAGCAACTTAATCCCTAAAAAATATAGATGGTGACCATTGTACAAAATCCCCTTTTCCCAAAATTATGTCTGTTTCTCTTTCATTAAGTTCCCAACTTTGTTCATTCCATATCTCAGTTTTGATGTAAGTTTTAAAAAGCAGACATTGCTTCTTTTTCCAACTTGAAAGGCATTTTTTTTTTTTACAATGGCATGTAACAAATTTCATCATTCTCACTAAGTCTGTTGTTTCAGATAGGAGGAAGAGGCAAGTTTTATTGGCTTAGAAATGTTTGCTGGTTTTCATGCATCATACTGTTTAAGCAGGTCTTTCTGTATGGAAGGAGAGTGATTTAGAACACGTGTATTAGCCTGCTTCTGAAAATCCTTAAGTTAACCAGTGTTATAATGAGTGCTACAGCTTTTATTTGGATGTTCTATAAAAAATTTTTTAAAAGGTCCTCATTTCCCTGAACAGAGATTCTCAGTCCCAATTCTAGAAAAGCCCAACTTGAACCCAGTTGCTGTTAGCGATTTGTTAATTTTCCTGTTTAGACCTTAGTACATTCTCTGCTGCTCTTCCAGCAAATGGAAAAGTCTCCTAAGGATTATTTCAAATGTAGGTCACACTGCTTCTTGAAATGAAAATCAAAATGAGATCTGCATATATGCTAAATGAATTAAAGGTATGTGTTACAAAAATGTTTCCTCCCAGATACTTCTATGGGCTCCTGGTTTGTCCCGGGGAGATAATTATCCTGTGGGGACCAATATCAGCATAGCCTCTGTCTCTCTGGTACTCGTGGCCTCGAGAAGGAAGGGCCAACCATAAAAACTATGTGGATTGTATAATTCTGAATTTACTACTTAGTCTTTAGTATTTCAGCATATAGAAGCTTTTGATCTCTGGTAGATAGAATTCTTAACTACACCAGCTTCTCTAATGCTGTAGGCCCATGTCGGTTCTGTGGCTACCCTTAATGATCAGCTTTGATTGGTCCAAAGTTTGGCTAAAAAGAAAAAAGCTATATGCTTCTGCTAAACAAAACAAAAACTCTTCTAGAGGCTTCTCATCTCTCTGAGAATAAAATTAAAAGGCCTTAACAGGATATTGCTTCCCCCTCGCTTCCCATGCCCCAGCCACATTAGACTGTCTCTCTACCTCTGCAATCTAGACAGGCCACCAGCTCAGGACCAATATGGGATCATTCTCTTTGTCTGTAAAGCCCTTACCCCAGATGCCACATGGCAAACACTCCCTGATTGAGGTGTCTAGTCAAATACTAGCTTTTCAGTAAGAGTGTCCTTGAATTCCTGGTTGGATTAGTGCCCCTTCCTTTTTCCTTAGCTTTATTTTGCTAGATAGCATTTATCGCTACCTGACTTACTCTACTTTTAATTATCAATACTATCTCTCCCCCCAACAGAATGTAAGTTCCATTAAAGCAGGGATTTTTTTTTTGTCTTTTTCCCCCTGCTCCATCAACAGTGCCTAAAATGATGCCCAGCACATAAGTGAGTACTCAATAAATATTTGTAAATGATTGAATGGTGTGATAGCCTCCCTAAACCTTTATTTTCTGGGAGGCAGCTGACTCCCTTTTTGTGACAGTTGCTGAAGTTAATGCTGAGAACACTGATGATGCAACAATGAAAAGAAAATATTTATGGTATCACAGTCAACTCTTTTCTTCTTCCATTAATTTTCCAATTCAGGGCACCTGCTTAGCTGGTTCACCTACCTGCATATAGAAAATAGACATCAGTGTAAGAGAATATAAAAGCCCTTGAAGAAAACATAGCCTTTTTTTTTTTTTTAAAAGATTTATTTATTTATTTATTTGTTCTTGAGAGATAGAAGGAGAGACAGAGCCAGAGACACAGGCAGAGACAGAGCCAGAGACACAGGCAGAGGGAGAAGCAGGCTCCATGCACCGGGAGCCCGATGTGGGATTCGATCCCGGGTCTCCAGGATCGCGCCCTGGGCCAAAGGCAGGCGCCAAACCGCTGCACCACCCAGGGATCCCTAACATAGCCTTTTATATCTGAATTAGCATGTGGTTCTGAGTTCAGCATGCTCACGGGATCTCCACTTGGGCACTAGAAATAGGAAAAAAAAAGCATTGACTGGACATAAATAAATGCTTCTTTGAAGTTACATTATTATTTTTCCCTTCCTCATGTACACATCCCTTCCTAAGGGTGAAGTTAGCTTCAATGACAGCTGGTACCACTGAATGCTACCATAAAATTGGTTCATTAAGCTAAAGTTTATGAAGCAGCTGCTAGGTGCCTGCGCTGTGTTGAGGAGAGTGAGGCAAGATGACGCTGGAGAAGCAGGCTGGGGCACAGTCACATGGATCTGTCAATCACAGTGGGATTTGACAGTATACTTTTTTAAGTATACAGCCTTAAAAAATTTTAACCAAAGAATGATGTGATCAGATGCATATATTTTTTTTAGAGAGAGAGAGTGGGAAAGAGGCAGAGGGAGAGGGAGAGAGAGAATCTTAAGCAGGTTCCGAGCCCAGCGTGGAGCCTGACATGGGGCTTGATCTCACACTGAGATCATGACCTAAGCTGAAATCAGGAATTGGACGCTTAACCAACTAAGCCAACCAGGTGCCCCAATAGGTACTTTTTAATAACTGTTTTACTGAGAAATAATTCACATGTGGTACAATTCACACATTTGAAGTGTACAATTCAGTCCTTCTTGGAATATTCAGAGTTGTGCAGCTATCACCAGAATCCATTTTAGAATATTCTCATCACCCCCAAAATTTTCATCACCTGTTAGTCAATCTCAGTTCCCCTCCACCCTCAGCCTTAGGCAACTGCTGGTCCACTTTCTGTCTCTATATATTTACCTATTCTGGATGTTCCATATAAATGGAATTATATAATATGTGGTCTTTTGTGGCTGGTTTCTATCACTAAGCATAATGTTTTCAAGAGTCATCCATACTGTGGCATTTTACTCCTTAGGATGGATAGATCACATGTTGTTTATCCATTCATTAGCTGGTGGACATTTGGGTTATTGACACATTTTGACTGTTATGAATAATGCTTATATGGACATTGATGTTTGTATGAATGTATATTTCCAGTAGTTAGGAGTACATACCTAAGAGTGGAATTACTGGGTCATTTGGTAAATCTGTTTTCTAAAAATAAAGGAACTGCCAGATTGTTTTCTAAAGTAACTGTATCATTTTATATTCCCACTAACAATGTCTGAGGCTTTAATTTCACCACATTTTTGCCCAAACCTATCAATCATTTTTATTATAGCCATCCCAGCAATTGTGAAGTGGTATCTCATTGTGGTTTTTCTTTGCATTTCCGAAATGATTAGTGAAATGATTTTGAACATCGTTTTATGTGCTTACTGACCATTTTTATGTCTTCCTTGAGAAATATCTACTTAAATCCTTTGCTCATTTTTAAATTGGGTTGTCTTTTTATTATTGAGTTGTAAGTGTTCTTGATATAGTTTGGATACAAGTATTTTATGAGATACATGATTTGCAGATATTTTCTACCACTCTGTAGGTTGTCTGTTCACTTTCTTGATGGCATTGTTCACAAAATAAAAGTTTATAAATTTGATAAAACCCCATTTTTCCACTTTATCTTTTGTCCCTTACGCTTTTGATCATGTCTGAGAAGCTATGGCCTGATCCAAGATCATGAATATTTACACCTATGTTGTCTAATAAGAGTTACAGTTTAGCTATTACATTTAAGTCTTTGATCCATTTGAGTTAATTTTTGTATATGGTGTGAGGTAAGGTCCAGTTTCTTTCTTTCTCATGTAGCTATCCAGTTGTTCTAGTACCACATGTTGAACAGACTATTCCCTACTGAATGGTCTGGGCCAGATTTCTATTTTTAGAAGTGTACTCAAAATGGCAGCAATGTGGCTTAAAAGATGGTAAGAGTAGAGAAAGGGAGGTCAATTGGACAAATACTTGTTTAGCTTTTATCCTGTGTTAAACAGGTACTGGAACTGTGGCAATAAACAATATGGTCAGATGTAGCCCAACCTCGTGCTGGTACTGAGGACAAGGGTGCAAATCTAACAGGAAAAAGACAAAAGGAAATGAGATGATTCTAAATTGTGAAAGAAGAAACAGGGATGTTGTACACAGAAATGATGTGGCTATTGAATTGGTAAAATGTAAATTTTTCGAGTTTTTTTTCCTTTTAGTTTCAGATATGTCTCTATACTTTGGTTGAACATGCCAAGTCACATGAGTTGGGTGACTATGGAAAGAAAGATGTCTTTAGTGTCGTTGCACCCTGCGTGCTACTTTCCCCTCTGAGTTTTAAATGTGTGTATCCAACTGCTGGCAGCATTGCCAAACAGACAGATTGAAAGAATGACCACTCTTTCATTCATTCATGTATATTAGATTAAGGAGGTGAAAAGAAACAGATTTGAGGAAGGTCTAGATATAATATGGAGAGGACTTTGTAATCAATTATGAAAGATAAGAGTGAAGAACAGGGAATTGTCAGGAATGGGATCAGGGATTCAGTATTTTCATGGTGATGATAGCTACTTAATGCTGAGTGTGGGCTCTCTGTTGAGCTCTTTCCAGGCATTGTGCCATGTAGTGCTCAAAAAATTCCTCTGAAGGTAGGTACCACCACTACCACTGTAGACTTGCCCTTGATCACAAAACTGTGAAATTTAGTAAATAACAGTGCCTTTTACTACTGTCATAAATGCTTTTACTTTGTCAAGCGTTTTTCAAAAAGTATCTGAATATTGAAAGAAAAAGTATATAATAGTTCTAATTAAATATTTAACAAAGAAAATTCCAAGGGAAAACTGATCAAAGCACTTAAATTTCCCATAATCTCACTGACTCTATATAACAAGTGACTATCTATTGGTGGATATGCTTCCTTTTTGAGAGAGAAACCCTCTTCTGAACACATTTTGTGTAATCGATCCTAGTCTTTTTTTTTAAATATTTTATTTATTTATTCATGAGAGACACAGAGAGAGAGAGAGAGGCAGAGACACAGGCAGAAGGAGAAGCAGGCTCCATGCCAGAAGCCCGAAGTGGGACTCGATCCCCGGTCTCCAGGAATTTACATTTTACCCGAGCTGAAGGTGGCGCTAAACCGCTGAGCCACCGGGGCTGCCGATTCTAGTCTTATAGTGTGTGCTGGATGGACAGGTCCTTATGGTGTGGTGAGTGCCTCATGCACACAAGTTGAATTTAAGAAATGAGCTTAACCTTGCTTATCTTTGGCATTTTAATTTCTTTCTCTTACTACATGATGTATGCTTTTTATTACAGTGCTTAAAAGTCTAGGCCAATGAAAAAAAGACGATATTATCAGTAATACCTGGGGTTAGGTGGGAGAGGTGACAGGAGGACTCTGGGGTGTGGTGCATGCTGCCTGTTCATAAATTATGTCACATTCATCCTGGCACTTTACTCCCTCGATGTTGGAACTGGTTAGGTCATCAGATTTTAATTTGTCTAGTGGTGTACTTTTTTTAGAGCAGGGTAATGACTTAGGAAAGTTGGATTGAGATCACTCTTTTGTCATATTAATGAAGTACAGCAACTATTTTAAAACTGACATTTGTGTAATTCCTTAAGTTGGAGCCATTCTCTAATTATAAAATGTTTTAAGGAACATTTTAAATCTCTCAGACTAGGAGCAGAAAAAATACAAATGACTAGAAATATAAAAGTCTTTCATTTACTATTTTTTGACTTTTGTTTCCTTTTTATTGCCATATTTTTCTTAATCTTTTGGTTCTTATCTGTTTATCACTTTTGTGGTTATGGTTGCCAGCTGGTATACAAAACTGAGAGCCTATTTGTTGTTATCTTTATGACAATCTGTTGTGTCTGGAGGAATATAGATTTTTTTTTTTGCACAATGAGCTATGAAAATCAATATGTACTAAAAAAGAGAGAGACAGTGAGAGAGAGAGATGTTGCTAAAAGTCTAGCAGCCATCTAAGAAACATCTGCCAAGAACACCAATACATAGGCTCAGCCCCCTGAGACAGAATATGAATCAGGAAAAGAAAACTAGGGTTTTTTTTTTTTTTTACTGAACCAAGTGGCTTTATTGGGGAGAGCCAGGATTACAACGGACTTAAGAGTTGGCATTTGGGCCCTTCTTCTTGCCAAAGGTGGGCACAACGTTGACAAAGTGTCGGTTGACTGCATTTGTCGCTTGGCTCGCCCTGTCTTCTTTTTCTCCTGTTTGGCCACCTTGGGAGTCTGCCCTCTTACTTTCCCAGCACGGGCCAGGGAACCATGGACTTTACCTCCAAGCATGTGGCCAGCTACCTCCAGGGTGGTCAGAGCCTCCACTCCACACTGACTAGGGTAGCCTCATCCTCTAGAGGCGAGCCTGCCAGGAGCAGGACTTGATCTTCCAGGGTGATGCCCTCCAGCGAGGCTACATGAGCCTTGCCTTGACCTGGGCGACTGTCTCCTGGCCGATCACCTCGAGGGTGTGTAGCTCCTGGGCGCGGACAAAGAGCTGCATGTCGGCGACAACCGCGGACACCGCAGCAGCTACCACGAAGATGGAGTCGAGCAGTTTGTTTTTATTAAGCCAAAAATTAACAATGAAACATTAAAACATCAGCAAATGCTTTTAAGCTATTTTTAAAAGTTGTTTAAGAGTAAAGGCTTACAAATATGTACCATTTTATATAGTAACAAACGAAATTTGGGACTCTTCTGTTGTAACTGGCTTTTGGCGTTGGTCAGAATGAATGAATGGGCAGATGGACAAAGTTGGTGCAAAATGGCAGAGGGACTCAAAGAGAATGGGCCATCATTCATATAAAACATACCTGCATGCAGTGGATACCCAGTGACATGTTCTGTGTATTGCAGGGTTTCAAAAGACTTTTGCCTTGTTCTGCCTTTTTGAATTTGAACTTGTGTGTGAAGCTCATAGGTCAATTTCTGTGAATGCTTTTCCACATGGACTTCCTCAGCTAAGCACTTAGATTTCATGAATCCGATTCAGTGCCAGGGAAAAGCTTCATGATTTGGCTCTAGGCTTTAATTTTGAATGTCTTCCCATTTCATTTCTTGCAAAATAAAGCAGTTCCACAGCATCACACCCCTGTGCCTGTTGGGCAGCTGCTCGTTCTCCTTCAGAGATTGCCAAAAACATTTTAATTAGTCCATTCACGAAGGAGAGGGAAAATCAGATTAACTGTTTTTTTGGCACGATTGACCTTCTCAAACCCAGGGAATGAGTTTCTTTAGGGGGCCCCAGCCTGCCTGGATTTATGTGGACAGTCAGTGAGAGCAACTGGCCTATCAGCTCTGAGGGTGAAGTGAACATTGCCTCTTAAATGGGAAAAACTGATAGGATATGTAGGTACAGGGATGGACAGATGAATGATTCCCAGGAAAGCATTCCAAGAACATTTACTACCTCACTGATTTTAGCTGTTGTAATTTTAAGATGTTGCTGACGACAGTCTCATTTTACCTGCACACCCCCCATCACATGAGTCCTCAGTGTTTTGTGTTATTCCTTTTTCTTATTCCGTTAGCAGTTCTTGATTCTTGTTTTTTTTTTCTTTTAGATCTAACTTTTCCTATCTATTCATTCAGTCTTCAGTAAATGTGCTATAGCCTCCTCTAAGAAGTGTATGTACATTCTCTTACTAAATCCTCATCCTGACCCCATGGAGGCAAGTGTGGAACAGCATGTCCCAGGGCTGGAGGGCAGAAGTTCAGCTGTGTCTTCTGTACCAAATAATTCTGCCTTTTTAGGTGTACTGTTCATTGGATTTTTGTGTATTCACAGATATGAACAACTACCATCACAGCCAATTGGCAAACATTTCCATCCCCTCAAAAAGATATCCTGTATACCTAAAATCCCAGCCTTTAGCCTAAGCAGCCCAGAATCTACTCTCTGTCTCTAGATTTGTCTATTCCAGACGTTTCATGTAGATGAAATCATGAAACAATCTTTTGTGACTAGCTTCTCTCACCTAAAATGTTTTCCAGGTTTATCCATGTCACTGTCACTGTGTATGGTGAAGTCATATTCCATTGTATGGAGACAACCCTGTTTGTTTATCCATTCATTGGTTGATGGATATTTGAACTATTTCCACCTTTTTGCTATGACAAATAATGCTGCTGTAAACACCCATGTTCAAGCTCTTATGTGGGCATATGTTGTCACTTCTCTAGGATGTGGAATCACTGTATGCTTCCCTCTTTGAGCACCCATCAGAATGCTTTCCACAGTGGCCACACCGTTTGACACCCCTGCCAGCAGTGGGCAAGGGTCCCACTTACTCCACGTCCTCCCCCACACCTGTTATTATGTGACATGGTCACTGCAGCCATCCTGGCGAGTGTGAGTGGTATGGCCCCATGGGGGCTGTGGGCTCTGAACCCCCACAGTGCTCCGTCTGCCTCTATGTGCCTTCCCCTTCCTCTGCCATAGTCATGGGAGTCCGCATGGCTTCCCAGCACTGAATCAAGATCGCCCTCTCAGAGCCTTACTGACATACTGTGTGGTCCCAAGAGCTTCCCAGAGCAGGATGCTCAGGGGCATCCCTATTTCCTGCAGGGTGCTGTGTGTACTTCTTTGGGATTACAAACACATTGCTGTTGACCTCGGCCTTGCATTCCAGTCTTCTTTTAGGCAGAGTAGAGACTGGCTAACTAATGAGACTGGTATATTTATTATAACCTGCCTGTGCTGAGTATGTTCATACTTCTAGACCTTTGTTCCTGCAATTCTTCTGTTCCATGAGACCCTTTCTGCCTCTGCCAGATGGAATGGATTTCTTACATGTTCCTTCAGTGTTTATTATTACCAACACTCACTTGGCACCAATTTTTTGCTTGGCGTTTTTTATCTATTTGGGCTTTTGTGTGTACATACCAAAAATGCATATCACATAGAACAGCCACAATAAAGGCCACTATTTGTCACTCCCTGGTTAAGAAGCCAGGCCTTACCAATGCTGTTGAAGACTGCTTTGTACCTAGGATCACATCACCCCTTTTATCCCACAGAGGTGACTATTCTCATCAATTTTTTTGGTCTTTTGCTTGCTTTCTTTCGTAGTTTCTACCCATCTATGATTCATATTGTTTTCCTTACATGTATTTGAATATAGAGGAAATGGAATTGCACTGCAGTCTCATTTAGTTTGTTCAAGGTGGTTTAGTTTTAATCCATGTTAATTCATGTGGCCTTAGTGTGTTCATTCTCACTGCTACATGAAGTTCCATGGTGTGAATGTTACCACAACTTACTTTATTATTCTCTTGTCAGTAGGTATTTGGCTTGTTGCCAGATTTTTATTATTACACACAACATGGCTGAGAAAATAGTAAATGTCTACTTGTGCATATGTGCAAATATTTTTCTAGGGTATAATACTTGGGAGTAGAATTGCTTGGTAGTGGGGAATGTGCATTTTCAACTTTACTAATAATGCAAAATTATATTCTTAAGTGAACTGCCAACAATTTATAAAAGTTTTCCCTAATCCACATCTTGGCCAAGACCTGTATTTTTTAAGTATTTTAATCTTACCAACGTTGCAAGTGTGAAACAGCTTATCTCCTGGTTTCAATTTTATATTTTCTCACTTGTTCATAAGAGGACTTTATTACTAGCCATGCTTTTTTGCCTTAGTCTCATATCTGAATTAACTTGCCTATGATGACTTTTCTTTTAGTTAGCATCCTCCTAGTACATCTTTTTGTGTCTTTTTACTTTTGGCTTTTCTGTATTCTTTTTAAACATCATCTAGCTGGATTTTGTTAGTTTTTTGTTTCTAATTCCAGTTGGAGGTTTCTGTGAAGCTGGAGAATTTTGTCCATTACTACAGAGACTCTAGTGATTGATTGTTGTTTGGGATTCATGAATAATGGGAGAAATGGGTTTGCATGTGGCCATAGTACTAGGCAGCATTCCAGGATGATCCTAGGATTCTATGCCCCTCTGATGGATACTCCCTACATAATCCCCAGGACTGAGAATATAATGGTTTTACTTCCATGATTGGGTTATCCTTTACGGCACAGTCAACTTTAAGAAAGAGAGATTATCTAAGTGGGCCTGACCTATCACATGAGCATTTTAAATCTGGTTCGAAAGGTCAGAGATGGGGCAGTTGAAGAAATTTAAAATGTGATGAGGATTTGATGGGCAGTTGCTTCTTTGTAGCTGGAGGGGAACCACAGAGCAAGGAATATAGGTAACCATCAGAGCTGGGAGTGTCCCCACATGCAGCCAGTGGGGAGATGTGGACCTCATTCCCACAACTTCAAGGAACTGAGTTTGCCACAGACATATGAGCTTAGAAGAGATCCTGAGCTCCAGAGGAGAACCCAGACTGGCCTGTCCCTTGATTTTAGTCTTAGGAAATGCTGCACAGAGAATCCAGTTATCCTGGGCCTGGACTTCCGACCTCCAGGGTAGGAAGGATTTGTTATACAGCAGTAAAAAACTAATACAATCACGTTGCAGTTGAGAGAGCTTCGGGACACTGTTCAGGCGTTTTCAGAAGGTAATTGGGAAAAAAAAACACCTGTATTTGAGAGGAAGATCTAGTCTGGGATAGATTTACAACTGTTGCTATAGAAATGTGAGGACAAACAAGGTGAATCAGAAAGCGAATAGGTGAAGAGCATCTAAACAGAGCACTTGGACAGCACCCCCATTTCCTACCGTGGAATTGTGAAGAAGGGTCTGATGGGCAAAGAGGTAGAGCTCAGAGAAATGTAAGTTACAAAAACTGTCTAAGCTTTATCTCAATGGCAAATTGTCACTGCCTTATGAGCTGAGCACAGGTTATGTACTAACCACTTTCAGAAATACACAGTGGTCTCACTGTTTTTTCTCCATTTAGAAAATTCACATTTTCTGGTGACTTTGGTGAGAAAACTCACCAGCATATACAGACTGCTGCCTTGTCCACAGGTCATTTCCTGGGGGGTAGGGAAGAGAAACAAATGTCTATTGATCTCCCTTTTGGTAGGAATACCTTATGTTAGGAGTGGAAAAAATGAAGAAAAGCAGACCCGTATCTGTTGATGTCCTAGGATGGTAACTGGAGGGCAAGTGTGCAAAGGGTCAGGATGGTCAGGTAACCAACATAAGGAGAGTGGATGTAAGGTTCAGATGAATTTCATCCTATACCAAGCCCAGGAAATGATTGACCATCCTGGTTTCCAGGTGTCTTAAATAAACAGGTGTTCTCAGAATGAACAAGTGATTGAAGTACTAATTATTCAGCAACCTTTGTGCTAGCACCTGGATATTAGATGTCACCCAATATAGGTGTTTCCCTGCCCTCCCCCAACCCCCATCCATCCGGCTGGGCAGCAAGCATGCCAGTACCGTATAGAGGCCTTGCAGTGTGCTGGCTTTTCTGTTACATCACCTTTGAGGACCATTGCTCACCTGGAGAAACAATCCTCCTCTACCAATAGGAAAAAACACAGGAACAAAACTAGCCTGGAACTAAAAAACTTTCCCTTAAACCCACAATTTTTTTTTTAAATTTTTCTTAAATATTTTATGCTCTACTTGTCCTCCACGGTCATGTCTGGTACATCAGACCACAGGGATCCCCCCCACCTGTTGCCAAGGAGGATGGACTCAGATGTCTGCAGCAAACTCTGAGTATAGAGCTACATGCTGATCTTGCACACCAGGGTTAGAAGCAGTGACAGTTGACCAGGGTGGGATCTTGGGTCCTTTACAGGCCAGTGTTCAACCTGTGCTGACGCTGGCCCTCCAAGGTGGACCTTCCTAGACCTGAAGGACCAAAGACCAGCAGGAAGGATACCAGCAAACTTTCTGTCACATGGGTGTGAGGGTGGAGGGTGGAAAAAGTGAGCCAGGTCTTCTGAACCCCTCTTGTCACTTTGTGCTGTGGGTAGATAATTGAGATCTGCCTGAGGTAGCCAGGCTCCTGAGTGTGACTCCCAGACAAATCTGGGTAGACCAAGGCAGCCCCCGGTGGTGCAGTGGTTTAGCACCACCTGCAGCCCGGGATGTGATCCTGGAGACCCCAGATGGAGTCCCACGTTGGGCTCCCTGCATGGAGCCTGCTTCTCCCTCTGCCTGTCTCTGTCTCTGTCTCTCTCTCTCTCTGTGTCTCTCATGAATAAATAAAAATAAATAAAAATAAAAACTTTAAAAACAAAACAAAACAAATCTGGGTAGACCAGCCTGGTGACCCTCTGCTTGACCAGAACTATCAAACACCTTGGTGCATTAGCCAACCCTAGCTGTGTACACTCTGAGCCTGCCTCACTGAATGCTTTTCTGACTTTATTACTGGGACGTTGCACTTTTGCTCGGTTAACTTCTGGACACTGCTCCCAACCTTGCTTTTAACTTTCTTTCTCTATATTGTTGACTCTACCCCAGTTTTGCTCCTAATGTCCACAATACCCATAGGTCCTCATTCTTGTTTGGGTTCCTGCATTGTAAATGACATTTTTGTTTCTCATGCAAAAAGAATTGATTGTAATAAGCCCAAGGGGAAAAAGCCCGAGTCCACATGTGGTAAGACTAGTAAGAAATCAGCATGATTTTCTTTCTGACTTAAGTCCTATCTCCATAAGGAACACAGAAGATCAGTCTGAGGACCTTGTGGCTGAATGTCACCTGCTGTGGTGGTACTGGTACCAGTACATAATGAGCACTTATTATGCGCCAGGAGTTTATACTAGGAGTTTTATATGTGGGGTTTATTTCATTCACATGGCAACACCAATTTTCTGGTAAGAAAACTGAAGTGTAGGAAGAATAAGTAACTTGATAAGCAAATACTGTTGCTAAACATATGTTTCCCCTTGGGGTATAGAGAGAAATACACTTACTAGAAAGCTAAAGGTAAAATAGTGTAGACTTATTTATCTCAAAGTCATCAGTGGTGTTTTTCAGTTAAAGAAACCCTTTAATGAGAATTATTTTCCAAAGAGAATACTTTCTGATTTATATAAAATAAACTATAATGTCTTGTGTACGTGAGCCGAAGTACCCTTGTGCTTGAGAAGGCAGGTGAGAGCAGCAGAGCGTTTCTCTGTAACTAGATGTGAAACGTGGCGGGGCTGGGGGCAGGGGTGGGCAGGGCGATGCCTGGGAGGTGAGGGTCCTAGCTGCCAACTGCCACAAGCCCAGTAGCTGAAAACGACACGAATCTATTCTCTTACAGTCCTGGAGGCTCCAGGGGAGAATCTGTTTCCTTGCCTTTTGCAGGTTCCCATAGATGCTGAATTCTAAAGGATTTCTTTAAATAATAAATTCCTTGACTTGTGGCCCCTTCCTCCACCCTCGCAATAAATCACTCCACCCTCTGCTTCTGTCATCACGTCACCTCCTCCTCTTCTGAAGTAAAATCGCCCTCTGTGGACACTTGTGATGACATTTAGAGCCACTCAGATAACCCCAGAAAATCTCTTCATCTCGAAATCCCTAATTATATCCACAAAATTCCTTTTCACTGGATAAGGTAACATTTAGGTTCTGGGGGTTCAGACGTGGACATATTTAGGAGGTTGTTCTTCAGCTTGGGAGCACATGGCAATTGATCACTTGCAAGGAGTCCTTTTCATGGGAAGGCAAGAGCTTCAGGGGTCTGGAGGAAATCCCAGCCACTAGGCAGGAGTGCTGGGGGGCTCTACAGGGAAAAGCTTAGAGAAATGGCCCTGAGAAGAGGGTGCAATGGCTTCATGTGGCTATCTTGATTTTCTTTTTCTTTGTTGATTTTCAGTGTAGTAATCTGGTATCTTTATCATCCCCATCCTCCTCCTGCTGGAGCACAGTGTGCACATACCTCTGTGCAGAGCTGAGGTAAACAAAACCACAAAATCTGGGGCACATTTCCCCCCCAGATCTCAGAGTAAAGCTTTTTATATGTAGATCAGCCTAACTCTGTGGTGTGATAGAGAATGTAGAGGTCACTGGAATTTTCAGGATAAATCATTAACCTTGAAAAATATTCAAGCTCAACCCGTGAACAAACTTTGGTAATCTGCGAAACATTGTTTACTGGAACATTACAGAAAGAAGTTTGGAGCTTTTGGGGTTTTTTTGTTTTTTGTCTTTTGGTGGTGTTTAGTTTCACAGGAACATTAGTCACCACACAGTGCTGTGGACAACCAGGGAGGCGATCTTGTCATTGTCATTATTTGTATTCTCTCTTGTCAAAGCCACAGCATCCACCAGACCAGACGGTAAGAGCTGTATTTGCAATACTGAAATGCAAATAGCACAGGTCTTTGGACAACTTGAGAACTTGTGTCCTGGCTGATTGGAAATGCTCATGGCTAAAGTCAGCCATCATCCGGAATAAACTTCCCCAGAGGGAATTGTTCAGACTTACACGGGGACCACTAATAAAACACAAACTAGAAAGTGTCCTCCAGCAACAAAAACACGTGGGATGTTTTTCTATATAATATTTCACATTAAATGTAATTGTAGATTAACTTTTATAGAGAAAATATTTACCCAAGCCAGATATGCTTAAATCCTTTCATTTCCTCAAGTATGACAAAGCACTGGGAATATGCTCCCCTTTGTAATTTCCTACCGATTTGCCCCAGTTATGGATAGAACATTAACTCTGCAAAGTCTGCATATGGGAAACTACCCCAGACGGAAATCTTAAATTGGCCAGACCCTGACTCTGGAGTTGAGGCCTCTGTGCTGCGGTCCCAGCATTGAGGCCCACCCGTGGTACGCGGCCTGCTCACCGAGCACAGCTTCCCCTACCTTGCAGTTCTGTCCCCAGGGTGTGGTGAGGGCCAGGTCATCCACAAGGCTTTTTCCTGCTTTTAGCTCACATACGGCTCGGCTTCAAAGAACCACATGCTGGCTTTAGTTAAAGCCAAAACCTGTTTTTATAGTCTTTATGAAACGTCAAGACTTGGAATAATAGTCCTTAGTTCCTATTTTATTTAATCTGTTTATTAATAAACAAATTACTAATAATTTCTTATGGAGAATTTAATAATATCTAAATTCCTGCTGTGAATGGACTTTGAAACCATAGCGATAAAAAACAAAAAAAAAAAAAAAAAAAGATTTTGAAGTGAAACACTCCTGGCTTTCAATCTGGCCTCTACCATTTACCAGCTGTGGCCTTCATCCAGGAGTTGGCTAGAATCATGCCTTTTAAATGGTATGAAGTGGGGACATCTACCTCAAGGACACATCCATGCACATGGTCCTTAGTATAGATCCTTAGTATAGTACTTGGCTGATAACATTACCTGTTTAATAATGGAAGTAAAAGTAGCATCGAGTTCTTGCCCGCTATTTCATCTATGCTGGGCCTTGCATCTTGAGCAGAAGCCACCAATATGTAAAAGTCATATTACTTTTCAGGATAACTTAGGATATTTCTTTGATCCATGAGATGGATAGATAAAATGTCTCTGCCTGAGGGAGAAAATAGACATTTTATGTGGTCAAGACTGCATCACACTATTGCTAGCAGACATGTGAGATGCTCATCTGGAAATTGTGGGTGCAGCATCTGAGCCTCCAAAAAGGGGTCTCCTGTGTCACAGGCCCTAAGGCTTTGTGTGAACAGAGCCACTTCTGTCCTGTCTTCCCTCTTGTGCTGTCTCCACAACAGGTAGACGTCCTCACCGCATCCACTGCAACAAGTGTGGGGAAACTGTATAATTAGCACATAAATGTGGGCAGAGAATGGTGTGCCTGAAACTGTTGTCCAGTTAGTTGCAATTGCATTCTCCCTGGGAGGTGATAGCTGTTAATACTGCCTCGGAGAACTCTTTCAGAATGCAAATGTCACTTCATCTCAGATCCTGTCACATGGGTGCCCTTCCTGTTGTGTCCATATACCCTCAGTGCTGACCCTACACAAGATTTTAGTGGGTTTATTCAGTTACCCTTACACAAGACTATGCCCTTGAATTGCCTCTGCTGGTTCCACTGTGCTCTTCCTCATTTTCTCCTCTGTTTTAGGACTCTAAGCATATTCACTTATTACCTCATAAGGCAGGATCAAGGTGACCTTGCTTTGATTCCCGCTCTCTCACTTTCCCTGTGCCTCTTGGTGCTTCTGTCCTACAGAGTACTGGGAAGGGAAGGGGTGAGATGCCACCCGCAGTGTGGCCAGACCAGATGCTGTGCAGGTGCTTTCAGGTATTCTCATTTGACCCTAATTATCACCCCCTTGAGCTGGAGTAAGTACTTTGTCTGCTGTTTTACAAGTAGGCAGTTTAGGATCAGAATTCGGGTCTGAGTCCAACTTACTACATCATTACTTGGAGTCTGTTGTGACACCTGGATCTTTTTCTTGGCTTGGTATTATTATTACTATTATTAGCATTATTGCCCTAGCAAGGCTTGGATGAAGTTGGTCCTGTCCTATACTTGTTTGGCTTCGTCTGATTTGTTTCTTCTCCTTCACTTTTAGATGATTTTGTTAAACTAAAAAAGTTAGAATTGGTGATAAAAGATCTATAAGAGACTTAGGAACTCATCCTCCTTAAGCATTTCATAAATTACAATTAAGGGAAGATTGTTCAAAGTGCTAATAATGGCACTGTGAAAGAAAGTGCTAAATTGGGTGGCTCTTCCAAGACCCTGAGTGTTTAGTATGCTCACATGCCTTGTGTCAGAAGGGAATGCAGTATACAGGCACTTCTCGAATTTATTTTTGTCTGTCCATATCTCAATTTATTAGAAAGCAAACATCAGATTAAGGCAGATTTGTCTTCAACTCCATCAAATTGCTTCTAGTTTGGAAGAACAAAAGGGAATAGTGGTTTGCAAGTCAGGTAGGCTTGCAAGTGTCAGCTGTGTGTCAGGATTACCTGCTATTATATTGGTGTTCTCTGCTTTTACTGCTGGTGTTTAAAATGTAGTAAACGTGTGAAAGAGGGCTCACGTGGTAGCTTCTGCCCTTCTCAGAATTTATAGCCTCTGGTGGTACGCTACTTCACAGACTCACAAGTACTACCCAGTGCTCCTTTCTCTTTATGGGCTGAGCTTTTTTACTTTGCTCTGTATTCTTACTTTGCAGTTTTTCAGGTTTAATAGACCTAACATGAATGCCATAAAGAAGGCCAACTGTGGACTCCCTGCTCAATTTTCTGATCTGGGAAAAGCTTACTACATAAGGTGGGATTTGACAAGGAGTTCTTGGGTTTTTATGGTTTAATTGGGTAAAGAAGGGACTACAGATAATTATTAAAGCCATAATAGTTAAAATATTGTCCAGTTAGATTCCTGTGCTTGTGGTTTTCTGCATCCTCTTCCCAGACTTTTTTGGCCATAGGGTGTTTTTTATTCGGAGGGACCCCTGTACTAAGTTACTAAGGTACTAAGTCCTTGAGAGCCAATGTAAGATATTTAGCATCACCCAGATGGTGAGTGGAACATCTCTGTTGGTATAATCAAATTCACAAAAAGTAGTATATAATGCTCCAGTCAGCTTTTTTTTTTTATTCAGCTTCTTTAAAAAGTGGAGGGATGTGTAGCAGAATCTAACACACGACACACATGAACACGAGAAATGGGGCTCACTAGGTGACTCATATGAAGGTGTCACTTAGAACTGGGAAACACTTTGTTTCATGTACAGCAAACTTGTTCTTTCTACACAAAACTGTGAGCAACTACATCTGAAACTTGATTTCATTTATATGAAAGGCTATGAAAAACTTAGGCTTCGAAATAAAAGTGATTGATTTGTAAGTGACAACATAAAACAGGAAAATGTCTTCCTTCATTGGTGGGCAGAGTATCCTCCCAGTTCTGGTGTCCCTGAGACATCCCTAGCACTGTGTTCCGCTTCTCTGCGCTACTGACTTTTCACCTTCCAGCCTCTTCCTGTCCTCTTACCTGTCCTCTTGCCTGTCCTCTTACATTCCTCAGACATATTGCTCTATCTCCCTCAGGTCAGGATAAAACCAAGCTTTTCTCTCCCCAGCCCAAAGAGCTGGGCTTTTCCAAGAGGAAAGAAATCCTCACTCCCAATCATTGGGATTAGAGGAAAGAAGCAACTTTTCCCCAGAAAATAGTGTTTGGAAGTGGAAGTACTGATGGTCCCTTGCCAGTTGTTCCTTCCAGTGTCACGGCAGAGGTGAGCAGCATTGCACTATGGGAAAGCATCTGTACCAGAACTCAGAAGATGTGGTGGTGGCCACACAGTGATCCCATCACTAGCCACCTCCAGTGCCTTGAGCAAACTGTTCGCACTTCAGGCCTCCACTTCCTGTTTGTGAAATCAGAGGCTACATGATCTCTAAGGTATTATTTGTTGTTGTTCCAAAAGTCTAGATACTATTTAAATTTTAATACCTAAGATAAATAAATGAAATGTCTCCTGAATTTATTTTTAATATATTGTTTTTGGCCAAAAATATTCACTGATGTAAATTAACCATTTAAAGAAGTGTTATTTTATTTCCTGTGAGACTATTTTACTTGAAATGTTTTATTTTTCATTGTGTCCTTTCAGTGGATTCCAATGCGTCTATGAGCTGAGTTGGTCTAACAAACTAAGTGATAACAGAATGGATATTATGTTTTATCAAATCAATCAGTCAAGTCTCAAAGGGATAAAAATTGTGAAAAAAAATACATGATTTATTCAAGTAAAAGAAGTAACTTATGGCTGAAAAAATATACCCTGTATTACTGTATTATGCTGATTCATCCCACAGGTGTAAAGAAACCTGGAAAGCATAAACATTTGGAAGTTATTGAAAATTTATTGAAAATGGAGTACAAAACTTCCATCCTTCCTTTGTTCCCATCCCAAATGTAGAATTATTGTAGTTTGCTATGGTTTTTCTTCTATCTCAGAGGTGTGATTTCCCTGCATGTGAGAAAAGTGAATGGGTTGGATCTAAGAATAATAGTACATGCCTTTATGATGAAATATAGACAGTGGGAGATGTGTGTCATGAAAGGCTTCAGTGCCTAATAAGGAAATAATCGGACTAACAGCAGGTGTTTTAATTAACACCGAAGTTAGTTTATAGCATAATAAAGAATGGCATGAGGGATTATATTGCCCAGAAAACCAAGACAGATTTGAGGGGGTGGGGCAATTTTTTCCTTCCTGCCCCTGTAAAAGTAATAAATATTGTTGATTTTGAAGAGAAAAAGAAGGAAATAAAAGTCACTAATGGTGTCACCATTCTCAGACAACTACTGTTATTTCCTTGTAACTCTTCTTGTTTGCACATACCTGCATGTGAGCGCACATGTTTTATTTTTCATGTTGTACTCTGTGTATTATGCATTTTTCACAAAGTCTACTAGGTCAGAAATGGCAAGTGGAGATTAGAAACCTAGGGCAAGAGAACTCCAAACTTATGTTCTTTCCATGAGGAATCTCTGCCTTTTAATTCATGCTAATTTAATAGTTATTTGTTCTGTTCTTCATACTCTGTTTACCCTCTCACTTACTGGATTTTAATGGTTATTTTTCAAACGTATGCTGTACAGTACTTGTGAGTGTTGAGTCACTTAATCTTTTTTATCCATGGGCCTACTTAAAAAAAAAAGAATCAGTTGTGGTCCAAAGAGGTAGCTTGAGAATTTATCCATTCTATCTCCTTTCTTCAGCTACAACTGCCCAGATGCTCTCTGTTTAAGGACCTCCTAACAATAAAATTGTAAACCACAAATAGTGTTTAATACCCTTTGATGTCAGCAAATTATTCCTTCTACCTAATTTCAATACCTTATGGCACAGCTTAACCCCTTTCTCTTTTGATTTTTCTCCATTGGAGATGAGGAGCAGCTGGTTACCTCTTTTGTAACATTGCCTTTTCCCAATGAACAAACAAGATCAAGTTACCCTCTAACTTTCTTTTCACGTTAAATTTCTTCTCTGAGTCCTCTTTTACCACAACAAGTTTGCTATGAAGACTGCAAACAGCACCCAACATGTGGTGCACGTTCAGAAATGAAGTTTAATTGGATAAACTTCAGTATTGATTGTGAGTTGCTGTATACATGAAGCATTGCCTTCCTTTCTAAACCCTTCTCCCCATCCTGGTCCCCATTTCTGTTCCTGGTTAGTACTACTTGGAAAGGCCTCTGTGTCCAACTGGGAATAGGAACCAGGCCCATTGCTGAGATAACACTTGGAAAGCCTGTCTGTAGGGACTTGAAGTTCTTAGCTAAAAGCTTTTCCTCATCTCTAGTCTATGCCTGTAGTATTGGAAGTGAGGAGTAAACTGAACATAAAACATTAGGGAACATTGGTTTATCTCTTCTGCAACTGATGTTCATGTAGTACTTTGCCATTTATAAACACGTAGGATCTTTGCAAGCGTTTATTGAGCATCTCCCATTGGTGGCCCTTTACCAATGGATGAGATACTGGAGCTTCAGGGTTGCTTAAAGCAGCTCTTACCTTCAGAGAGTTCACAGACCCATAGAAGGGACAGAATGTAACAGATCATCATGAGCCATTGTGATAAGCTTTCTAACAGAGGTAAGATAAAGGTATAGTGGTGGCAGAAAGGAACATGCGATTAGTTCTTTCTGATGGTCAAGGGAGACCCAAGAAAAGGTGGTCGACCTGAGTTCTAGCATGACACCTAAAGTATAACTTCATTTGTTGAATTCCGTGTTTCCATTCCCCTACTAGAAGCTGGGTATTAGATCTTCCCTCTTGGAAATCCTGGGTTGCTAGTTGCTGGCTAGCTAGAGTATTGGATGTGAAAGGAGACATAAGTTTAGATATACCTGAAGAGTTAGGGACTGTGTCTTAGAGAACGCTGAGTGAGAAATAAAAGTCAGAAATTTTTTTTTTTTAAGTCAGAAATTTTTAAGTGAGAAAAATAACTGACAGGAGAGGAAGGATGAATGAGAGGATAGGTGAATCAGGAAAGTAAGGATACCAGGAAATGTTTTTAGCCTTCCAAGGGAGAATAGATGGTAGCCCAGGAGATGGCTGACAGTGGGCTGGGGCCAGGACAGGGATTTTGAGAGCAGGAGTAAGGATGACCTAACTGTCACAAATGGATGTGGTTTAAAGATGGCCCTTTTAGGGATGTGCTGTCATATTTCTAGATGTGAGTTGTGTTTCTGTGAGCCCTGAGTGCAACACAAGGCCCATGAGACGTGAGACATGGTCTGCAGGCTGAGCCGGAGCCACAGATACAAGTGTGACTGAGGATACAACCTGCACCAAGGGCTGGCAAATGTGTCCTGGAAGGGCTAGCTTGTAAATACCCCAGACTTCATGGTCTCCCTGCACTCGATTCTGTTGTCGCACAGAAGCAGCTGTGGACAATGCCAGTGGCTGGGTTCCAGTACAACTTAGTAGCAGGAATGGGCAGTGAGCTGGATTAGAACCATGTGTCTTCTGACTCCTGGTCTAGATAGTTCTCAACAGGGAGACTGTAGTTGATCGTAGGAGTGGATCAGAGTGTATGCTGTGTAGATATGCCTGATCTAGAGCTCCAGGGAATGCAGACCAGCAAGCGTAAAGGAAGACAAACCAGCAAATGAGATGCCTGTCAAGGAGAGAGGTTTTCAGTGTTTAGGGGGTGTGGGTCAGAGTCCACTGAGATGACCTAAGTGCTGGAGTAGTGACATCATGGTATCCATCCGGCAGGAGAGTGGCATCGTAGGGACAGAAGCACTTTGAAGAGTAAACAGAGGGTGAGTAAGTAAGGGTGTGGGGTTTTATCCCAAGTTTAAATATGAGGGAACAGACTCTCACAAAGGTAAAGCAGATTACTCAGGCCTAACCCAACACACACACTCAGGAATTTGCATCTTGTTCCTGTGTGCAATTTCTAAAAACCATGCCCACTGGGGCCTGAGGTAATTCTCTTGGTTATTTTGTAAAATCTCAAGTTAAGAGAATCCTTTCTGGTTTGACCAAGGAGTTACCTGTTGGTCTACCAGTATGCAGGTAGTAGAACCTCCCTTCTAGAAGTAACCCACAGCCGACTCTGCCCCCAGGGACTATCACGTTCACTCGCAGAGACCAGACAGCACTTTCAATCAGTAAGGATACCACTTGCTGAGTCTGAGGACTGTCTCCTACCCTGGGCCGAGAGCATCAGGTGTGCTAGCTCATTTAACCTGTGTATCAGCCCTCTTATTTCAGAAGTTTTATTTCCATCTTACCCATGAGAAAACCCTAGTAGAGTCCAAGATGACTCCCCCAGAGTAAGTGGTGGGCTGGGATTTAAACACCCCTATCCCAGAGACTTCTCACAAGCAGAGGGGCACTGACTGCAAATCTGAAACACAGGTGTGATGTCCCTATAGTCTCTAATCCTAGGGTCTCTGCCCCTCTCCCCCATCTCTTTCTCTGATAGTTACTATGATTTAATCTTTAGGAAGGTTGCAGGGCTGTGGAATTTTTTTATATCCTGTATTTTCATTCTGAGGTCTACCACCATGGCTGGACATGAGAACTTAGCCAGTAGTAAATGATAAAAACGTGATGGGAGGAAGGTGGGGAGGCAAAGGGTGTGGGTGTGGGGGGAGAACCCAGAATGGGAAGGAGCAGGGATTTGTGGTGAAGGCTGGGGAGGGGGCCAGGCCTGGAGGGCCCCTCGAATGTGTCTGTGTACCCTAAACACATCTGTTTTTAGCTGGCTTGCTTCTGCTAACAGTTTCTCAATTTACATATGTAAGAACTACAGGCAAAAAGACTGGAATCAAGAAGGCATGCCACTTGGATCCCTGCCAGCTTTTATTTCAAGCTGACAACTTTCTGGATGTAATACAAGATTTATAGTTGTTTGTTTCTCCTAATGAGGTGGCAAGATAAGGCTGCATCTGTTACAGCTGTTCAGCACAGGATATGTGAATATTGGTTTCTTTTTTAGAAAGAAACATAAAAACATAAAACTTTCAAGATCCAAAATAGTGTAAATTAGCGAGCTGGTAATTGGACTAATCTCAAGTAAAAGTCTTTTACCTGGCTGGTGAGTGTGAGAGGGAAAGAGAGATTGACACGTGAAATTGGTGAGTAAAAACTCTCCCTTTTCTCTTGAACTTCTGGAGCAGGAGAGTCACGTCGTTCATTCAAGGAGGGGAAGAAAATTGTCTGGAGTTCTCTCAGATGTCTGAATGATCCCTTCCTGGTCAGGGCCTGAATGCTGGAGTGCCAGCCCTCCACTGTGCTTGTAAGCCCAGGTCTCTGGGCATCTTGGTCATGTGTTAGGGAGGCAATGGGAGCAGCTGCTGCTTACCCATCAGAGGCTTTCACCACATTCCACCTGACTCCTCCTTTACCCTGAATGGAGCTTCTTGACCTTATGCTCTTACTTGCAAGAGAAATTATTTTCTCCTTCAGTCAAACTATATTAAAATGGGAACAGAAAGGTTTAAAGAGTGAAACCTATGGCTGTTAACCTTCTTACTCTCTCTCTCTCTGGGTAAACTGAGAGATGAAAACAGCCTTTGTATAATGTGGAAGGAGGTTTTCTTTTTCTTATTTTCTTTACAATATTATTTGACCTTGTTCCACTGCAAAATAAGTCCAACTTGGCTTGGAGCAGAGCCCCACAGATGGAAAATAGTAGAGAGACAGTAAATAAAATATAAATGGCAAGGTTACCACTTGTAGCTTGATGTTACTGGGATTGTATGCTGTATCCCATTTTATTTAAGGAGAAATAAACTTCATATTAATGAAGTTGGCAGATGATCCCAAATCAGAGGAGATTTCAAAAACCTGGAAGGACAGAAATATTATAATTATACCTTTAGGAGATTAAAAATATGGGCAGGAAATAACAAAATGAGATACAGCTTGGAAAATGCATACTCATACAACTGGGGAAAAATAATGTGAAATGCAGAATCCAAGTGAATAGAAGAAATGTGTACTAAAATGCCAAAGAATAGCAATCTTTGGAAGTATCCACTGGACCCCCACAATATACTATGGTGGACAGGCCATTAGGGGCCACCTACGTTGCTCATCCTCAATAAAGAGATGGCTTGTTTTGTAGAAAAGATAACCAGCAGTGTTTATTTTGGTTTCCATAATTTTCCCTGTTGAAGAGCTAAGGAGACTAGAAGGCGGTCATTGGTAGAAAGTGACATAACACCAGGGAGGATAGGAATATAACAGCAGAAGTGAGGAAAGTCTAAAATGAGACTATGATAGTGAGGTTGATCAAAATAGATGGACCACAAGGAACCCTAGGAGGCAAAATCAGGTTGAAGATCCAAGGGGGAGGCAAGAGAAGTTGTAGATTGCTTCATCACTGGAGCTTGGCAGAGTGGATGGTCATTGTAATACCCACAAAAGGGATTATAGCAAGCAAGTCCAAGTTGACAGGAGAGACAATGAATCTCCTATTTGTTGATTTGTAGAAGCTAAAGAGATACTCAACTAAAGGAGTTTCTAGTATACAAATAGATGTTTAGTCCAACTGGATTAATCTGTAAGCTAATTTGCTGTGTCAGTGTTTGATATAAAATGTCAATATATCATGTAGACCTTTAGATTTTATCCTAGAAGGCTGAAAAATGTGAGAATCTCAGACACCTTGCCAAAACAAGAAAGCCAATCTTTAAGTATTCCTTTTTGTCCATAAGTCTGTACTTATTCACCTGTCTTATAACTATAGTAAATCTATTTTAAAAATCAGACATTTACACCACATAGTTTTTCAAAACTACATAATAAAATAATTTCTTAAGGATAAAATGAGTTCTCATATTTTAGTTTTTCTGAAAAAAGTTTAAAAATCAACTAATTCTAGAAAACCATGGAAATTTGGATGAGTATTAGATATAATTTTAACGTTCTAAGACTGCTGATGAAGTGTGAAGTTGAAATAGATTGTTGCTTAGTGTCTCAAAATATTGGGAGTAATGGTCTCCCTTGGTAGTACTTAGCAGTTAATGAGCAGAGTATCGAGAATAGGAGTGTCCCTAAGATAGCTGAATCATACACTCAAGCAAAATTTTAGTTCTTAAATTTAAAAGCTTAGAAAAGTTTAATTATTGATTCAACTAAAATGCAACTTCTGTGAAATGCCGGCTCAATGTTGTGACATGTGCAGGAAGGGCACTGGACCCAGGAATCAGGAGAATTGTTTTCTGAGGCTGGATCTGCCCCCTTGGATGTGTGACTCTGACAAGGCTCTGGAGATGCCTGAACCCGAGTCCACCATACCTGAGGACAGGTACCCACCTTCATTTCATTCTTTGTTGTAAATATTCAAGAGGTGTAGATGATTATTGATGGAAATCTCAGCAATCTTTCTTAGAGATATTTCTAAGAGTCAAATTGCTCAATGTGCATGTGAGCTATATAAGATGAGGTACATATGTAAAGTACATTGTTAATGTCAGCAATGACTGACCATGTGACCAAAGCCGATAACAAGGAGGGACACATGTGTTTTGTCACCAGATAAGTTGTATGACAAGGTAGGGGCTAATTAGGAACCAAGGCTTTGACTTATTTAAGTACCCCCTACTTTTCTTATTGGTGATGAATCTTCGGACAATTATCCTGAGGAATATGCATTGGGACCTCATAACCTGGGTTTTTTAGAGCAGGTGGAATAAGCAGTGGTTTGGAAATGACCTTTTTAAGAGAAGGCCATTGCTCACTTTCTCTGTCTCAAGTATATGGAATGTGGGGCAATGTGTAGTGCACACAAGAGTTGTAGGAGGGGCTTTCCTGGGAGAGTCAAGTTCCTTTGGGAGGTGGAGGATTTTTGAAGAGGTGGAAGTTCTAGGGGTATTATGGGTTGAATTGTGTCTCTCATCCAGTAGGACTCCCCTTATATAAAGGGGAAGCTTGAACCCAGATACACAGCAAAAACACTCCAGTAAAGGTGGAGGCAGAAGTTGGGGTAATGTTTCCACAAGCCAAGGAATGCCAAAGATTGCTACCAAACCACCAGGAGCTGAGAGAGAAGCATGGAACAGGTTCTCCCTCACAGTCCTCAAAAGGAGCCTGCCAAGCCCTGATCTAAGACTTCTAGCCTCCAGAACTGTGAGACAATAAATTTTTCTGTTTTAAGCCAACCAATTTATGGCATTTTGTGGTGGTAGCCCTAGGAGATTAATACAAAAGAAGATGCTGTCACAAAGGAGAAATTCTTACAGGATTCTAACAGAGTGGTAGATGGTCAGGTCACAGGAAAGGAAGGAAGCACAGGGAATAAGCTCGATATAGAGGAGATAACAGGACTTGCTCCCATTGTGGGTGGCCACAAAGTCTGGGAACATTGCTTTGCTTTTACATATGGAATTTACCAGTCACATTTTTCATTTGTAATGGTGGAAGTTGCATCAGGTTTTGGCAGATGTGGGACTGGAAAGGCTTAGAGAAACATCAGACAAATGTGTCTTGAGGTGTCAAGCAGCACCACTGAAAGAGTTCTGCAGTGATTTGTTCTGAAGCTTTCAACAAGTTGATCAATTTCATCCACTTCACCTGTTGCTGAGTTTTTCTGAACCTTAGCAAGAATGCTAATTAGTTATGAAAACCTATATTGATGAATGAGGTGAAGGTCCTTTGAGGAACGTGTACACCATCAGTTAACAGTTGATTTATTCGTTGGTGGAATGTCCTTGGAAAGCATATTGCAGGTTATGAGGGAAGTTTTTGAAATGTTGTAGGATGTAAGTTAATCCTGTGACTACATCTATTACTTATGAAATAAAAAGTATACGTTATCTTTTAATATAGGAGAAACTTTTAAAGTCATTAATTATCTTCTATTATGGCTCTGGTTTAGTAATTTTTATAAACCACCATCCTCCAGTATGTGCCTTGATCCTGGGAGTGGGTAAAGACTGCAGTCCATCCACCCCAAGTATGAATTTTCTTGGGCAATTGCCCAATTCTTTCTGGTTCCTCAGCTTATAAAGCGCTATGAAGGCAGTAGATGTTATTTAACCCTGAAGCTGGAGGTAGAATATTTTTTTTCATTCTCATCTGTCTTTACCCATAGTAAAATAGATGGTGATACTTGCATTCGCCCTCCTGCTTGCTCTTTCCTGCCTCCGCTCCATGTGTGCATCAGCCAAATATGCAGGTTTGTGAGGTCAGAGATGCTAGTGGGAAATGCATGCTGTACATACAAATGAGGTTTGGGACATTTCATTTAGAATGCACTTTCCTTGGTTCTTTTGAAAGGACTAAGATGGAGAAAGGGCAGAGCTTCATTTTTATACACATGGTTTCATATTTTGAGAGTATGAGATCATTTCAGTTCCGTCGGTGATATTAACAATTAGGAAATAATAGCAAGCTGATAATTACACTGAGAATCCAGATGTGAATCCAGCTCAGCTGTGTCCTTATTATGTGACCTTTGTTAGAAAACTCAAAAGCCACTGTGGTGACAGTAAGCGGTCCCAGACAGTATGTAATAACACGCTTCTTACAAGGCATGCCGTAAAACTAAAAGTGAGTTCCTCCAGAGGGAAATACTGGAGCGTTCTTATACTTTGGAGAAAAGTATAATGATTTCTGGTTGTATTATATGATTGAGAGGAGTATATGTAGGAGAGCACTAGAGTAAGGGACCCACCTGCTCTGATTTGGCTTTGGAATTGTAGCTATTAGGTGGGAGTATTGATAGTACATAATTTACTTCCCTACTTGTTTTCCTGAGGCTAATGACAAGCCATGTGCCTTATGCTGTAAGCTGATTGATGTCAATGGGAAGTGTCATACTCAGGTGACAGAGAAGCCAGCCTAGAATTTAAAGTAAACTGTACAATTAACTTGTCTTTCTTTATATTCTGTTCCGGTTCTAAAAACCTGATACAAGATGTTGGCATTTGATCTGGCATCATTTTCAGAACTATCTCATGAGCACTTAGAATATCTCATTTGCTTTAGTCCATCTCTGCTCTGAACTCCATATCTGCCCTGTGACTGAGTGTAGAATTTTCCTGGGGACTAGGGATATGCTGGGGAGTATACATATAGGGGGTAAATATGAATTCAGCCAAGATACAGTCGATACAAAAATAGCATAATGTGGTCATATTTAAGGAATGAAATTAATATCGCATGAATGAAATAAGTGTCAGGATTATGCTAATGCTAGTAGAACTTTATTATTTATGCTTTTTAAAAATAAGATGATTTTTAAGCAGATACACACCTACGTTTCATCCTCTAGTTTAGTTTTCTAGGGTTATTGTGTGTGTCTCTGTGTGTGTGTGTGCTCATGCCAATAATGGTATTTTATTAAAAGAGAAATAGTATAAGAATAGATTTCCCTGGGTTTGACAGAATGCTAAATATATGGCTGACTAAATCTTACATTTGTGCCCTATATTGTCTTCACCATACTCTGGATACCTTAGGGGGTGACTTCTCATCCTTCTCCTATGAACCTTTATAAAAATGGCATTCAATACCCACAAGGATCCTCCCTTGCAAATACTCTTTGGAAAAGACTTTGAAATCCAGATAATGAATTTGTATTCCTTATTTTTCCAGCTGAAATTGGCATGCTCAATAACATTCTCAATGAGCTAATAGTAAAAGCCCACTCAAGACTAAAAACCTAAAAACAAACAAAAACCCCAGTGATAACAAGAAGGGCTTGTGCAGAGCATTCAGGCGGTTGGAATTTACATACTGAAAGAAACTTAGTGCAGAATGGATGACGGGGCTTGGGCAACTTTCTTGGTTATTTAACCTGGGAAATAGGAAGGGGGTAGCACACAGGGAAATAAGTAATGAAGCTTTTAAAAGAATTTGAATTTGAACTAGGGGTTATTATGGTCCCTTTTTTTTTACATGTAATGATCTCTTTTTTAAGGAAACTATTTGAGGTTACTCTGTATACTAGAGTAGCACAAATATCTGTGAAATTTCATTGTGGTCAGAAAAAAAAATTAACCCAGGTTGAGTCGATAATGTACCCAGCTCATTTGTTGGGGATCTGATGATCAGGTACTGAAATGGAACTTTACCAGCACGATCTCTCTCCTGGACAGATGTTATATATGCCTCCATAACATTTCCTCAATAGCTAAAAATCTGACCGAATATTCCAGCTGAAGAGTGTTTAGAGAGAAGTACATTTAACACTGAGCTGTATAAACAGGTCGGAGTGAAAGCGTTTTTTGTTTTTTTTTTAACAACCAGAGTCAAAATCACTGTGGAGCAATTCATAAGCATTTTTTAATTCTACATTTTGATGTTGTGGTATCATCTCCAGCTTTTCTGCCTGTGCTTTCAAAATACCCCTGTGACCAGAGCTTCCTAGATAGGATGTCTGGTTCCAGCTGGGGGATCCCAGAGCCCACCGAGGCTCGTGTTCACTCACACTATGGTCCTTTACTTCCCCTGTAAAATGAGACCCTCCTTCCTTGTGTTTTCTGATCCTACCCAGGAGTCTTTCAAGTATTTTTTTTTAACAAGGGAAGGTGTTACCATCTTTGAGAGGACTTAGAATTGTGATTTTTGTGTTTATGTACAGAAGAGATCAGAAATGGGGATCAGTCGAAACATACTTCAACTACAACCCATTTATCCTCTCTATTTGCAGTAATAAGGGATCAGAGCCTATTAGAGCCAGAGTGAGTAGGAAAACATACTTATATGTCTGTGTTCTTTGGGCTCATCTGTCCTCATAAGAGGGAAAGAATTGTGGGAAGGTCAGGAGAAGAGTTGGCTCTCAGGTTTGTATTTCCCAATTTTTGTGGTGTTTTCACACACAAGTTTTAAAAACATTGAAGGGATTCAATTTTCATTTTTTGGCAGAAGTAGTAAAGGGTATCATAATGTCTTCCACATACCGGAGAACCTTTGCTGAACAATCTTTGCCCTTAAGGCTGCTTGTGAAGGAGCCCTTAAGATACAGGGAGATCAGTATGAAAATAGAGGAGATGAGCCCCAAACATGGAGGGGGAATTCACCACATAGGGTTGCATTCTACACAGAGGGAATGCTCTGCAAAAAAACCAGCATAGACTAGAGAGGGAGGTAATATGGTGGTAGTGTTTAAAGATTTATCCTTTATATATACTACACCAGTTAGTCTTAAAATCCTACAAGGCATGCACCATCATCCCCATTTTATAGATTAGGAAAGGATAGTAGGGAATAGCCCCAAACACACCAGTAAATTCATTAAGATAATATTGAATTACCTAAGAAATGTTCCTTGGGGATCTAAAATTAGAAAATTGTGACTTTTCAGCAAGATGACATTTTTAGCTGGGTTGATTCAGTTATTTTTCTACAAGCATATATAAATTAAGTTTTTTTTTTTTACAAACTAAAATAGTTTCTTACGAATACATTCATTGGGTTTTTAAAAAACTGATTCAGAAAATCTGAAGGTTAACTACTAACATATTTGTGGTTCATTCTGATTTGAGAGTCAAGTTTTAAATTCCAGTTAAAAAAATCAAGTAAAGATACATTCGTATTATATTTTGACTCTGTTTTCAAAACAGTCTGTATAGATATTATTGAACATTGTGAATGGGCTAAATAATTAAGCAAATCTCAGAGAAGGTATTTTTCGATGAAAGGAGGTGTTAAGATTTTTCCCTGTGCTATTCCATGTGGAAGATTTTTCAACAGACTGGTCAGATTTCTGCCAAACTGTGTTGAGGGTTCTTAAGGACTGACCTGATTTTTCTCCTCACTACACAACTAAATTTTCTTAAGCTTTTGGAACTTTTTTCTGTCTTAAATGTTATATAAACTCTTCAGTTTGATCATTGAATGAAATGTTATGACATTTAAGGGGAAAAAATCCTATAAGCATTAATCAATGTAAGATATTTGTTGCTTTTTCATTCGACCCCAACGAGCTTTCATCGTGACATACACCATCCTGGAGGCATCGTCTGCTTGTTTAATTGTTTAGTACAGAACGTGGTTTGATCTCTTTCTTGTGCTTTCAGTACTGGTAAATTAATCAAAAGAAGTTACTGCTCTGCTGGGCATTAGCATGGGTTTAGATGTTTCTGCTTTAGGGCCTGTTCATCAACGAAAATGCTTTTAAGACCCAAATGGAGAGTAAACAGTCACATTGCGGCTGCTTTGAGGTGAGCCATTACTTGTGACCCGCTTACATTTGGGAAGGGGCCTGTTTGTATTAGCAGCTATGCTGGTTTGGGTTGTAGCATTTTCAAAATGTCTTTTTTCTCCTCTTTATTATAATGTTTTTAGCATTCGCAAAGAGCCACCCCTACCATCATTACTGCACATGCACACCACAGGCATTTCTATCTCAATATATGGAAATATGGAAATCAAAATGGGGAAATCCAGTTTGGTCCTATGCCAAAATTTCTATGAAGTTTGAAATCTGAAATACATGGAGGAGAATCAATGTTTGTCATTAGAGGACAATGAACTTACAATGCCAACTAAGAGGTTCTAAGAGCAGTTCTTATCAACAGAAAAGTGTAGTTGGGTTTTTTGTTTCCATTAGATGTTGACACTGTTATTATCATTGGGACTATTTGTGCCATGCATTGTACTAGGCACCAAGAATACACAAGAAGATAGTCTTTGGTTTCCAGGAATTAGTCCCTTGACGCATAAATGGTCATTTCAGGATGATGAAGTGAGTGTGCTGCTTAAGGGATTAACCGGGGGGCTCCAGAACATAGGGGAGACTGGCTAAGTTAGTTGGTGGGGTTAGGAGAGACCTCTCCCAAGGAGAAAGTGACTTTGAAGCCAGTCTTCAAAATGGAGTAGAAGTTAGCGGAGGGGAGAGATAAAGAGTTGGAGGAGGATTTGTCAGGAGGAAAGGCAGGGCTGTAGGACCATGAGTGGTTAGGGGATGGGGCATGGGCATTGTCAGAGAGGCAGAGTCTGGAAAGGAGCCTCGTTAGGCACAGGGTGCTCAGGAAACCTCTTTTTTAAAGAAATGAGTTTGGAGAAATAAATGGGGAAATTATGTGTTTGAATTATTAGTTTACTTTGCAGCCCAAATGTGGAAGAGGCTCAGAAAACCAGAAAATAAAGTTTAGGCATACACAGGAAAACAGACAATTCTAGATATGGACATAGTGCTCCCCTCAGAGTCCATTACTATTAAGTGTTTTTAGCAGCTTTGTTGAGGTATGATGCATATTCTAAAATGGCACATACTTAATGTGTACAATTTGATGTTTGGACAAATGCAAACACCCATGAAACCATCACCACGGTAAAAATAATGGAAATATACCCATAACCTCCTAAAGTGTGATCAGGAAGGCTCTGGAATGGTATCTACTAAGCTTAGGCTTGTTCCTGGAGGGAGGACCCTGAGGAATTCAACAAAGTGCAGTAGGAAGAGTGGCCTTATGAGTAGGGCAAGGCTACAGTGTGGACAGGAGTGGAGACCAACAAACCCATGGTATTTCTTCAAATTTTCTTTAATAATGAAAAGGAAATTAAGACAGTTCTGATCATTACTGAAAAGAATGAATTACTTAAGGTAACTGTGATATTGTCTCTTTCGTTTCTGATCAGTGACATCTAAGTTTACTTTTAAAATAATTATTGATGTGTACAAAGAGCTCCTCCTCATATATATAGAAATTCTTTTTTGAAACAGTTACCCTGGAGAACCATAAGAAGTCCTTTTGGGATTATATTGGCAGTCTGGTGGAGTAATGTAGTAGCAACATAAGGTCTCAAAGGGTATTTAATCAGCTTTTGTTTTTAAGAACTTATTTGCTTTCTCAGTATAATAGCAGTACCTATTTTCACTGTGAAACAGAATAAAAATGAAAGACTAATTCTAAATCCGTTCTTGTCAGAGAAAACTACTTTGAATCATTTTCTCCTGCACTTTTATCTCTGCATGCCCACGTCTATTTAGTGCATGTCCCACATGGACACCACTGTACGTGCAATCTCTCAGCTTGCTGTCTTCGTTCAACAGTATACAGTGGATATGTGTCCATGGTCCATGGGTACATATTTTAGATCTATGGCATTCTTAGAGGCATTGTACTTACGGATGGTGCTCTTGGGGCTGTCTTAGGTCTAGCAGTTCATCTGCGGATCCGCTTACTTTCTTAGCATAAATTCTCTCTGTTAAATTGCCTATTCAGAAGTTATATATAGTCATATATATGTGCATAGTAGATTAGGGTGCTCATTTACTCACACATCAAGATGTGTATATTTGGTGTATTTAGTTGTTGTTGGTGGTTTTTTTTGCTGCTGTTGTTGTTGTTGTTGTTGTTGTTGTTTTTTGGTGTATTTAGTTTTTGACAAACTCTGTTCAAGCTGTTCCTTTCTCCTGAACGACTCTTTTGTCTGGTTGACCCACCATCTCCTTCCATTCTCTTCGAACTAGCCCAGAGAAAGATATCTATGGTTTTTGTTTTATTTTGTTTTTCTGACTCACCACCTTTCACTGTGTCATTGGCTGCTTGCTTAAGTTCCAGCTGTCTTCATGTAATGTGCAGCTGGTTGGAGTGGTGCATAAATAGGTCTTAGTGCTCTTATGGGAGCACACAGTACCAGTCACAGCATGTGTAAAAACACTGTGTGAGCAACAGAGCAGGTAAATATGGGAAGTGGCATCATAAACAGACGTGGATGATGCACATTGGGACTTGCAGACTGAGTGATGACACCCAGGGGCATGGCCCCTTGACTGTCTTTGGCTCCACCCATCCACATGTAGAAAACCATTTTTAGCTTATTCAGCCACCCAGCTCAGTACTGATTCATATGAATGTGGGCCAGACACTTCCTCTTATCCTTAATGAATACAGTGCTCTGCCTTTTAGAGCACTGTGTTAGCTATAAATTTGGAGACTCATTCTAATGGGGAAAGAGTTTCCACAAATATTGTCTGAGTGCCAGCCATGTGCCAGGTCTTGAGGTGAACATTGGGGTATGTTGCAAATCAACGAATGTGGTGTGCTGACCTTCGTGGGGGGATCACAGAGGAAAAATTATCCTCTGCGTGGAGGAGGGATGGTCTCTGTGATGATGTTTCCCAGCTTCTGTCTCAGAGACATGCTGTCACGAGAACCGGCAGCCCTGCAAGACTCACGCAGTAACATTCTGGAGTGAAGCATCTCCCTGACTTGACTGTGTGAAGGGTCTCCTTTGCCACTGTGCTTGGTAGCTGGGTGAGAAGAAAAAAGAGAAGAAAAGAGAAGAGAAGAGAAGAGAAGAGAAGAGAAGAGAAGAGAAGAGAAGAGAAGAGAAGAGAAGAGAAGAGAAGAGAAGAGAAAGAGAAAAGAAAAAAAAAAAAGAAAAGAACCACCTGCATCAACACTTAGCTCTCAAAGTTAAAGAAAAGTCTGTTTGCTTAGTTAACATAGCATCTAGAAGAAATAGGGAATGGCTATTTTTTAATTACCATTAAAGTGTATTAAGCCAGCCTTCGTGCATATTTTTCTCTCCTTCAGTCACTCAAGGACTTGAAAAAAGAAATTGCTTCCCTTGCAGTCAGCATCACGTGTATATGACTTACTCCAAGAACCATTAGACACACTGCCGATACCATTTGACTCCATCAAGATTGAGAGCCTCCAGTTTATCACTGTAGCACCTAAAAAGCGTTAGGCTAGTGTTACAAATCTAATTTAATTGCCAATGCATTTATATTGGTTAACTAGTATGCTGCAGTCTATGTGGCTGGATTATTTAATATATTTTTCTTTGTTCTGTTAATGACCTGGACTTCATTACCTGCCAATAAAGAGTTCCAGAATGTACAAAGAAAGCTGACAAAGAGTATTGGTGGCTTATTAAACTAACTGGCCCTGACCTCTTATCGCTTTACTACTGCTCAGATTATCAGAGAATAAGTCAAACAGAACATGCTCATTGCCATGCTCACTGCCTAGACCCATCAGACCATTATCTTTTCAGTGAGCAGTGGCCTTCTATTTGCTTCTTAGGAAAGTTTCAACTTTAAACATTTCAAATGGAAAAAACTCTATGTGATTTTTTTTTTTTAGCTTTTACTAATCTGATTGAATGGGGTTACAGCTAGCTTCTTAAAAATCAGCCAAAACAAACAAACAAACAAAAAATCAGCCAAAACTATCTTTTCAATAATGTTGAGAAATACTTTTCTTTGAGTAAAAGTTAATATGTACAATTTTAAAAGAACTTTACCTAGAGGTTTGGAGCTCACATAAACCCTAGGTAAGTGAATGTCTCAAAGAATTGGCTGATGTCAAAAAGTAGGCAGAGAAATCATAGCTTTAAATTTTGTGCAGATGAAATATAAACAAGTGCAAATTTTAATTTAATTATTTTGTAATATTATCATTTAAGAGATAAAGTGCTTTTTAGATTTTATTTTTTTACTATAACAACAGATCATCTGTGATGTGATGCTGACTGAAAATGGTCATCTGTTGGAAGGGCTAGTTATGTTTTTGACTTATTCATTGGTGTTATTTTACATGGGTACGCTTGTTTGAAATTTGTCTTCTATCAATTTCTATACCTTTTCTTTGGGAAGAGTAAAATGGATTATAGACTTCCATTTTATTAATTTTATCCCTATTGGGTTGTTTTCTGTTTTGTTTCACTTTGAGAGACAAGAGGAAGAGGAAAAACTGTTTCTAGTACATGAATGAGAATCATACTTCCATGTTTGATACTGTTTGAGGGGGGATCATGCTTGTGGTGGTGGTGTTTGTAACGTGTTCTGATAAACAGCTGACATGAGTTTATGGTATGAGGGCAGACAAAGCTAATTACACAGTTCTAATTATTCAAAAAAAACCTCTAATATTATTACAACTCCATCTTCAGAGGTAGGCTTTCCCCAGTTTAACTCCCAACTTCACCTAGGGACAAAGCTTCTGAGAATGATGTGTTGACCATTGTTCTCTGTTCCCATTTGCTTGCTGCTCTAAGCCCCTGTGTGCTCCATTTCCCTCCCAGCATCTAGCAGAACTGCTTCAATTATTTCTGCAATGTGATCCGTGGAGGTAAACTTAGCAGTAGCCATTGTGCACTGAGCACTTTGTTGGATGTATGGACAAGTAAAAACTGAAGACATAATCTTTACCCTGCAAGAACTCACAGTCTCATTTTGTTTACACACATTCATATTCAGTATGTATGAATATTAGTGTGAATCAGTATGCAATTTAACAGTTTTGGATATAAAGAAATTATGTTAAATTATATGTGAAAACAATCTGATACAGGACTTTAAGGGGGTTGGTGGTAAATTCAAATAGGGACACATGAGCCAAAATGTTCTTCTCTGCTGTTTCTCATCCCACCTCCATCCAGAAATCCTGGGAGGCTCTGAAGCCAGTAACTTAGGGGAGGACCTTACTAGCCAGCACAGGCATGAAGCCTGGATGGTGTCCTCAATGGGAGAGGTGATGAAGGGTGGTTGGCATTTAGCCAAGAGTCAGGTAGAAGCTAAGATGTGGGGGTTTTTTCCCCATCTTTCAAAATGCTTCCTCACCTTCAACATTTATTCGGTCTTCATGACTATCATGTGAGGCATGTGGCAGTGGCGAGACCTTCAAGCTAAAAGCAAGAACCTGATCCTTCAGGTAACTTTGTGGGGCTCTTAGAGTGTTGGGTGTAGATGATCCCTTGCCTGTGCTGTGTTCCCCAGCCTGGCCTGGCCCAGTGCCTGATTGCTCAGCAGAACTCTGTGAGCTTCTCTAGTGAGTGTTTGTACAGTAGCAGAGTGGCTGAGCAGAGAGACCCTGGGTGAGAGAGCTGCGGTTAGGCACTGTCTTGGCCACTTGTTGGGTTCTTTGACCTTGGGCACAAGAGCCTAGTTTTCTTGCCCTTGAGTTGGTCAGGATGACACCACTGATTTCTCAGAGTCAAAGTGAGAATTAAATTAGCTAGTGCATGAAGGGTGATTACCTCGGTTACTGATGAATAGGTAATGTGTGTTAAATCAGCACTTGCTGCTGCTGCTCCTTTATTATTATTATTTATTATTGTTATTTTTATTTTTATTTATTATTTATTTTATTTATTTATTTTATATATTATTTATTATATTATTATATATTATATTATTATTTATTTTTATTAATAATAATAATAAAAGAATAAAATATTTTTGCTTTCAGCCTAAAAGTATAGGTTTTTTTTTAAGATTTATTTATTTATTCATGAGAAACACAGGCAGAAACACAGGCAGAGGGTTTCCCTTTCTGCAGGGAGCCAATGCAGGACTTGATTCTGGATCCCAGGATCATTACCTGAGCCAAAGGCAGACACTCAACTGCTGAGCCCCCCAGGCATCCCAGAAAGTATAGGTTTTAATGCTTGCTTCGGCAGCACATAGACTAAAATTGGAAAAATACAGAGATTAGCATGGTCCCTGCATAAGGATGATACATAAATTTGTGAGGCATTCCATTTAAAAAAAGAAAAAGCAGTATATTTAGAGCTTAAGAAACATTAGAAATCTTCATTGGTGGTCACAGAGGAGAGAAAACAGAGCCAGGGAGGGTGAGCAGAGGCAAGGATGCCAGTTCTGCCCTATCTGTGGGTTCCTCTCACTTGAGGAATTCGAGCATTCTCCACCATCCCTCTGATCACACGTGGTCATTGTTCCTCTGATAACAAGTGGTCATCACCTGAATTATGTCTTCCCTTCTCCACAGCTCAAACTTGGAGCACACCGAAAACCTGAAATAGAACTAACTCAGGGATGGGGAAGATGAGAACTATTATTTTAAGAAGGGTAGAATTTTCTTAGCAACCCACAGGATCATAAAAGCTTTCCCCACGTGTAGGTTAGTATCACCTTGGACCACAGGCCACAGAATCTGGGTGTGGGCTGTATGATTGGGGGGCGGGAAGCAAGCTTTATTGGGCACAGTGCATGCTTTTATCACCAGTATGTCCCTGGAGCCCAAAGGAAGGCCTGGCATGCCTTTGTCACTTTGCCTTGGAAACTGGGTCACTCTAAGTGGGTGATAGGTCATTTTGTTATATTGTTTAAAAAATTATGACACCAAGGGTATCACTACTTTAGATTCTTTCTATAGTATATACCAATGCAATTTAATGACGTACTATGCATTCGTGTGTGAGAAATAAAAGGAAAAGAGGATATTCACCCTAACTTTGTCTGCTATGACACTGCTTTAGCCTTTCCTATCATATTCCCTTAGTTGAGGCTCAGTTTGTTGATGACTCCTATTCTCAACTTGAGGATGGGTATAATTGCAAGATTTAAGTATTTCTCACCTTCTGCATTGCATTTCTAGACTTTTATGCCTTCTGTATAAAGCTGGGAGCCCCTGCTAAAAGTGTTCCTGAAATGTCCCCTTGACTTCTCAGGTTTCTTGGCTGGAACTTTCTTCATTCTAAACTCCCCTCTGGTTGTAGATCTAATCCAAGCAGGCATGTGTGTAGCTAGCTCTGGTCTTGAGCTCCTCTACAAGCTCAGGATTGGGCTCTCTGCCCTGACAGCAGTGTGATCTTGCTCTCTTGACCACTGCATGCCATTCAAGGTGAATGGGGCAGGTGTTGGTAGCACTGACCCCACCTACCAAACTACATAATTGGCAAACTTGATTTTTAGGTGGTGGCTGTTGCTTATAGGAGGTGGTAACGTGGTAAACGTGGTAGTTAGTGTACTAATTGACTCTGAAAAGTGTAGCTACCAGGTGAACTTGAAGGTTGAGATTTGGGCTTTGAATAGGCATTGTAATGAACAAATACTTTAACCTTTCTTTTTCTTTGAGCAAAACTGAAAGATGATCATTATTCATTTAGTATGATAAGTATATTCTTGAACATGAAATACAAACAGTTAAAATTAAGAAGGAAGACAAGGAGAGCTATGTTTGAAGTCCAAAACAATCATTGAAAAATGGGTAATTCAACAGACATTTGTTTGTTACCTACCATATTTGATGCTATAGGTTTTAAAGATGAGTAATAGAAATCCCTAAAGCCAGGTAGCTAATAGCCTAATTGTGGAGACAGAAATATACAGCCAACCACATTTCAGACCAGACTTTATCCAAAGAAGTGTTACTATGGTAGTCTTAATCAATTAGAAGAGCAAGTTACAAATTAAGCTTGCAATAGATTAAGTTGACTACTCCTATACTTAGCTGTTATCATTAATTTCTCCTGTGGGTAGAGTGTCTTGGGGCTCGTGTTCTCTCCTAACATAGACCTTCATGTGATTGGTCACTGTGCCTATACTCATCCCTTCCTCACCCAGGCCCCCCTATCCCATCCACCTGATTTCTGTAGATCTTTCTCTGTCACTTTCCAGGACTTTAGCTGATGTATAGAACCAGTAGGAGTCATTTGCGTGTTCTTCTGTGGCAATGGTAGAATGCTGATGCTTCCCCCACCCCCAATAGACTTTATTTTTTAGAACAGTTTTAGGTTCACAGCAAAACTGAGTGGAAGGTACAGAGATTTTTACAGCATGCACAGAGCTTCCCCCACTATCAACATCCCCCCATACAGTGGTACATTTGTTACAATCAGCGAACCTACATTGACATATCCTTATCACCCAGAGTCCATAGTTTATATTAGAGTTCACTCTTGGTATATATTCTATGGGTTTGGACAAATGTACCCCCAGAAAAGCATTCTCATTTCCTGCTCTTGAGATCAAGAATTAGCAGCTTATTAAGTACAGGCTCTAGGTTTGAGTAGGAATATATGATTCTTAGAAGAAGGAGCTTTGTCTAACTTCTCTGCATTTCCACTCAACAAATTCCACTCTCAGATTTTCCAGTTTGAGAGAGTGGGGCACATGGTGTTTGTCACTGCCATCCCTGTGGCTTTTAAGGTTCTTGGTTGCTTGGGTTAGGCCTGGGGTAAAAGTCAAGAGGCAGACAGGCTGCCCCACTTTTTCTGGAGTACAGGTAGTTACAGTTTTGCTTATTTATTGGATTGGTAACCAGATGACCTTTGTGACAGGTGAAGGGCAGGTCTAATTAAAATCATTCTATTAAGCATCTTGGTCGTCATTTACTTTCAGTGGTGCATGAGCTCATGATGCTTGGTCCTGAAGGAGCCATAAGCTTGCTCTGAAATGTCAAAACTCAAAGCCTTCTCAGGTTTCATCTTGGTTCTATTTCCTATTCCCACCATCCCCACAGCAGAGGCCAGGCACGCTGTTTTGAAATACTAGTGAAATTTGCAGTGGAGAACAATAAATGTATGTTAACTCCAAGGAAGGCAGACACTCCTGAGAGAGTTTTGGGGGCTTTAATAAAGCATTTCAAGGAAGCAGAGTATCGAATTAATGCTTTTTGTGCTAAAAACATTAAGGTATTTAAATGTGTTATTCTAATCCCTGTTTCAGCCTGGGAACAGAAGGATCTAATATCTTTTATTTAAATCCCAGCCTTCCTAGTCTGGGCCCTTCTTTTCAGCCTAGTACAGGAAGAAACCGACTATAGCCAGTTGACTTCAGTGAATATAAACCTGTATGTAATTCACAACATACGACCTATTAAATTTTTACATCAAATGCGGTTACCCTGATCTTAATATATTCTATATCATTTAGTGGAGATGTTAGATTTTCAGAAGCTAGACTCCTGTCTGAGCACCACTTTAATTGTTCTGTTTCCTGGACATGCAATAAAATTGTCATGGACACAAGTACAGATGCATAAATTCTGAACCCCCAAGTAGGGGATACTTATTTCAAAGTGAGCCCTTTCTAGTTGTGGAGTAAACTGATCTTGGGCAGACAGGGTGTCCTCCCTTTCTCAGAGAGCCACTCTGAAAGCCTCAGCTGCGCGGGCAGCATTTATGGCCAAAGCACAGGCAGGATCAGGTTATAAGGTTTTTGTTCAGTGAATAAAGAATATCAAGTTCCCTCACAGCTCACAACAGTATGATGGTTGATCTCTACCTCCTAGGTTGGATAGAAGAGAATGCTCACAGGACAGTGGAGGCAGTCAGCAGTCAAATAGTAATTAAGATCAGTGATAAATATATTGCCTCATCTTCAAATCCGTCATTAGGGTTTTACCCCCTTGAAAATTCTTGTTTGTTGAGATGTTTTCTAGATTTTGAAATCAAGATTTAGGGGCCATATAAAGGTGACTTCAGGTGACTAGAATATCTAATCATAAAATCATTCATATTTAAACTCTGGGTAATGCATCCAACATGAAAGTGTGGAATACTTTGAGTAAGACATTGGCAAGGTTGTTTTTCAAGGCTCGATACTAAAAGATAGGAAAATCAAGACCATATTTTGTGCAATCTGTGTGTGTATGAGTGTGTGTAACACTGAGATAATTAGTGACTCCTTAAGATTATAGTATTGTTAAATACTGTATGAGTCAAGCAAACCTTTTAAACAACAAGGAAATTATTACTAGTAATTGTTAATATATTGGTATAGTGGCAAATTTATATAAATCATACTTTTGAGGAGCTCTCACATTCTATCCCACTCCCAGCCTGTCTGGCTGCCCCTCCTTTTTCCTCCCCCTTTGTGATAGAGTGTGAAGGAGAGCTCACTCATCTCTCGTTTCGGAAAGTTGAGGTCTCTTCTGGAGTGTGGAAACATTTAACCTTAGTATTTTTTTAAGTGAATTCTTATACCATATTGAAAATAATCTTTATACTTTTAGGATGCTATGGAAATTTTAAGCTTTCTGCAACTTGAATTTAATAGATGCCCAAATATACATGTTAAATTCTAAAATGACTGTAGAATTACACCACCAAGATATAAAGCAAGATGATGACACAGCTACCTATTTGTCACCTCACCTGGCACAGTCAGACTTGTGACATTGTGCCAGCAACATGTATTCAACCTTCAGTACATCTGGGCTGTTCAGTTACTCAGCAGATCTTGTGGCATATTGGCCTGTATTTCTCTAGGATGGTTGGATTGTATCAGAGTTCATAGTTATTTCATGCAGATTTGTATCACCAATAATGAGATATAAGTCCATCATTTTACTCAGCCAGCAAGTTAAATGCCTATTCTCCTAGGCACTATGTTGAAAAGTTATTAATAGTACAAAGGTATATAGGTATTCAAGATTGTAATAGAAGGTAATTTTAGACTGAGTTGCCTGTGCAAGAAGCAAATATGTGGTGAGGTGCTTAAATATAAAGACTTTGTTTGGATGATTTGCATCGCTGGACATCACTGAGTCCATTTGAAAAGACTTGGTAAGCCAGTATGTGTTAAGCTTTCAAAGTACTTATGCAAGATGATATTCAGGGGCTGTTGGCTTATTGTAGTCAAAGCATTAGGATCGAAAGAGGCAGGGAGAAAAAAGTCCAGGCTTATGTAGTAGCCCTTCCCAAGAGAGCCCTATGTGAAGCCAAGGATTGTTGCCTGCTACATGTCATTAAGAGCTGTCACAAAAAGCCTATAATAAGCCTATAACGTTTTTAAGGATATTAGAAAACAGAATCAAGACCACTGGCATATTTGGTTAAGAAGTTTGCAGTGTCCATCCCCAGACCACGGGAATAGTGGGCTGTTTCTAACTCCTTTCCATGGATGATAACTTTAGATCTCACAGAGGCGCATATTGTTTTTATATTGCTTTCATTGTTTCCATCTGTGAACTGAAGAGATCTCTCAGAATTACACACCAATAGCATTGTTCCCGTTTATATGAAAGTTAATGTATTTTTTTAAGATTTTGTTTATTTATTCAGGAGAGACACAGAGAGAAAGACAGAGAGAGATACAGGCAGAGGGAGAAGCAGATTCCCCTTAGGGAGCCCAGTGCGAGACTCCATCCAGGTCCCCGGGATCACGTCCTGGGCCTAAAGCAGACACTCAACTGCTGGGCCACCCAGGTGTCCCAAAGTTAATGTATTTTTAAGTAGAATTATATTTTTTCCTATTCTTCCTAATTATCGTTAGAGATATAATTAGTCTTAGAATCATGACTTTGGGAGTTAGTCACCATTTATTGAACATTTGCCATATAAATTGACTGGTTTAGCATTTAGGTTTAGCATGTTAAACCAGATGGGAAAGGAGGGGATGTAGATGGGGAGGGAAACAAGCACATCCCCCATAGTGGGTATAATCATTACACTGGACACATTGAGTTTATTGAAAGAGATGTACCTGCTAAATAATTCTGGGATCAATTCCTGAAACGTTGGTGTCCATGATATTCCTGCTTATGGTCTGTCATCTGTCTGCTCTTTTATGAGGCAGCTTTTTTTAATAAGGTAGTGGAAAGAATGGTAACATCAGTCATGAAGCATTTTGTAGGAAACCTCCCCTTTTATATTACCAACAAATGTGGTTTAAACTTTTCAAGGATGGAAAGAAATCCTTCCACAGGAGAACCTCCACAACATCTGAAATTTTGTAGGAAAAGCTGGGGTGGGATAGAACCCTTCACTGCTGAAGCAACCAAAGCCAGAGACGCTCATCCCTGAGAGTCTGTATGTTGCTCATTTAGCAACTAGGTGTATGGTGCTACCTTCTCAAACCCATTATCTCATGGGTGACTTTTTTCTCAGTAAACACTTAGTCTGTTTTTGAGAAGGTGTTCTGCTCCAGCCACAACCCTATGAGGCTGCCTCTTGGTCAGGAACTGAATTTTTAAAATAAAACCTGAACCACATCTTCAGTTACATCTTTGTGAGGCATTGAGACACTATCTTTTATGGCTTCTTCACATATAAGATAGCTCCTTTCTATGTGTACATTTTTATGAAGGAGCCCTTGAGTCTACCTGAGAACCACTGAGTGCGTGAGTTTAAATTTCACTTCTTTGTGCCTGTGGATTAGCTAGCCTCAGGTACCTATTGGGTTTGCCCAGACACACCCTTCTGCCACCCCCTCTCCCCTGCAACCTCCCATCTGCCACTCTGCTCTAGGGACTGTCCCAAGCTGCCAGCATGATCTGCTTTTGGAGCTAAGGCCTATGGTAAGATGCAGTTAAGACTGAGACATGAGATTAAATTTGAGAGTCACATATTTTGGGTCAGAGCACAGGGATAGAATGTTCCTGAAGGGTAAACTGTCCAGGAGGCCTGGACAACTGGCCCTGCATCAATGCACTAAATGCGTCTAAGGAAAGAACAGAGTCGGAGCAGGTGTTGGTCAGTTATAGAAGCACTTATTAAACAAATATGTAGGAAGTTTAATTGTTTTTAGATTTTATACCTCTATATTAGGTGTTCATATATCTATAAACTAAGATTTTTTTAAGATGTTGCAATCTTTGAAACATCTAGGATTATTTACTGCTATGAAAAAGTATATTTTAATTTTTTTAATGAAAATCTCTTTCATAAGGATGCTTTCTTTAAGTTAATGGGAAAATGGAAATTTACATAAATTAAATCATAGGTATTGGTTTCTGTATCATTAAAAAAATAAAAAATATAAATAAATAAACAAACTTACAAAATCCTGTAGACCATATTTTGGTTAGTACTTTCACCCTCTTATGTGGAACACTTAGATTGGAAGACTTTTATTTTATTTTATTTTTATTTTTATTTTTTTTAAAGATTTTATTTATTCATGAGAGACACAGAGAGGGCGAGAGAGAGGCAGAGACACAGGCAGAGGGAGAAGCAGACTCCATGCTGGAAGCCCGACGTGGGACTCGATCCCAGGTCTCCAGGATCACACCCCGGGCTGAAGGCGATGCTAAACCGCTGCACCACTGGGGCTGCCCCTTATTTTATTTTTTTAAGGATTGTATTCATCTGACACACGCACACACACACACACACACACACACACATTGCACAAGCAGGGGGAGCAACAGGCAGAGGGAGAGGGAGAAGCAGACTCCCTGCTAAGCAGAGAGCCCACCATGTCACTGGATCCCAGGACTCTGGGATCATGACCTGAGCTGGAGGCAGACACTTAACCAACTGAGCCACCCAGCCACCCCTGGAAGATTATTTTAAGTGAAATTACAACCTTATTTTGTACTTCCTAGATGTGAGTTAAAAGCAAAAAAGAACCTGTATATACAAAGCTTGAAAGAAGGGGATGAGATTCAGTGTTCCTGCTAATTATTCGATGTCGCTTTATGAGAATTTTGCATGTACCTTGTGCTATAATAAATGTAAGCCTAGCTAATTAAAACATTTGAACAAGAGAGATCTTGTGATCTTGTCCAAGTCAATGTTGGCTACTTCAGCGTTGTCCATACGCAAGCAGCATTGTTAAATGTGCACTTCTGAATCAGAAGCTATATTTTTACAAGTTCTCTTAGGTGATTCTGATGCTCACTTAAAATTCGAGACTTATTGATTTAGGCGAATGGTCTTCATACTTCCTTTTCTGTCATAAAGACTTTCTATATGGAATAGAGAAGTTTGAGAGTCCAATTAGTAGATGTATTTAGTGAATCTGGTTAATGAGTAAGTATTGTGGCTCTAGTTGAAGTTCTCTTGGATAGCCCTGGGTGGAGTTTCTTATGACTCCCTTGACTGAACTGAGTTTAGTCTACAAATCAGTAATAGAAGTCTACCCCTCTTTGACAAATGAGAGCTCTGAGACGGGAGGGGATTTACTTAACGTTTGCTCACATGATATTGCAAATTAGAATTTAGAAACTTATTCTGAGACTAGGGCTTTGTAGATCAGATAAATTAATGCATGATTGTTAATTCTAGAAAAGTAGTTACCAAAGGTCCTACTTCAGCATTATATTTGAAATAATTTTAGAAAATAAGTTTTAAAATTTCAGGAACACAGGGGTTCCTGAGTGGCTCAGTCAGTGAAGTGTCCAATTCTTGGTTTCAGCTCAGATCATGATCTCGGGGTTGTGAGATCAAGCCCCACGTGGTGCTCTGCTCTCATTGTGGAGCCTACTTAAGATTCTCTCTGTCTTTCCCTCAGCTCCCCCATCCCCCATGCTTGGTGTCTCTTTCTTTCTCTCTCGAATAAACAAGTAAATCTTTAAAAAATTTCAGGTACACATATCCCATAAAATTATATTCTCCAGGACTCTGAATTTTTTCAAGTCTCAAGAGGAAAACTTATTTTTTTATGTTAGAATCTATTGTGTTAGCCAAAAAAGTAGGTAGAATATCTCTCCAGTTGATTAGAGATCTTTGATTTTGTGTTTTTATTCATAAAGCACTAAAACAGGTTATAGAACTGTCCCAAGTGCCTAGCTTAACTCAGATGTGGTCTGGAATTCTTATTTTATAGGGTAAATGTATTATATGCTGGGAATATTTAAGTGTGGCATGTGATTCCAGGTTACAAATTAAGATTAAAAAAGAGCTGGTTTGTGCTTCATGGCAACTTGGCATACTAAAATACTACGTATGGTTGAAGCGTAATGATGCCTATTCAGTTCTGTAGAAATTAGCTGTTGGACATCTGTTTTTGAACCCCTCGTGTGTGCTAGAATTATATTTTCTCAAGGCATCACAGCCGAGGGCATAATAAATCCTTGATGAGAATTTCATGCTTCTAAAATGCTGGGATATGACTCAGTTTATATACCCCAGTAAGGTTCTCTCTTTAGTCTTGCTTTTTGGGAAAAGGCAGCTGTTGGACTTTCAGAGATTTTGCTGCAGCAAGCCATCAGAACCATGACTCGATTTGCCAGAGATTCAAATCCCAGAGTGGTAGATGTACTGAGCATACTTGACTTGCTACTTGCTTGTTGGTTGGCTTATTGCTAAACCCCTTGACAAAATAGCAACATCTTTAACCTCAGAGAAAACCATGGATTTGTTCAGCAGCTTCTCCATTCTACCACCACAGCTCTTCCAACCTCCCATAGCACCATGTTCCCATGGTTGAACTTTCTGTCCTGTGGACTCCCCTCTTGCCCTGTAGACCTCCTGTTGCTCTACATCACTTCAGGCCACCTGATACAGAGACCAGCTTCCTCAATTACTGGGGTGGCATGTGGGATCTCAAGAAGTCACAGCCACAGGCTACCCAGTGCTATTTAAGTGTCGATCTACTATGCCCTGTGATATCTCAGTGGACACAGAATAAGAGTTCAAGATTAAATGGTGGTGAAGTTCTACTTCAACGCATGAATGATTGTACCTGAAGACTGAGCAATGTAACCAGGGAGAGAAGTGATCAACGCAGAGGTTCCCAGATCCTCTGCATTCACAGTACCCCAGTGTCTCAGTGATTCCTTTGCAAAGCCCCCAGGCCAAGAAATAATATGGAATAGTTTCTGTTAGGAAGGGGAGGTCAAACAATTTAAGAATTATTTATGTCCTAACAACTTAGCAGACATTTGAAACAATAATGCTCGTAGCTGGAAAGAAATAATACTTTCTTTCATCCTTAAATAGCCATTATAACTTGCCAGTGCTATGGTATGTGCACCTGTTGAGCTTTGTACACCTTCTCAAACCATGGAGTAAGCATGAATGCTGCATCCCTCATTTCCTATTCCACGATGATTTTTCACAAGTTATTTGCTTTTTATCATAGCAGCCATGAAAACTCAGTGTCACAAAGATGTGTCATAAAAAGGAATGTAGTTGGGTGCCTGGGTGGCACAATCAGTTAAGCATCTGACTCTTCGTTTCAGCTCAGGTCATGATCTCATGGTCATGAGATCGAGCCCTTTTTCCAGGCTCCATGTTCATCAGGGAGTCTGCTTGAGATTCTCTTTCTCTGCCCCTCCCTCTGCTCACTCTCTTTCTCAAATAAATAAATTAATTAAATCTCTTTTAAAAAAGAAATGTAGGGGAATCCCTGGGTGGCTCAGCAGTTTAGCGCCTGCCTTTGGCCCAGGGCGCAATCCTGGAGTCCCGGGATCGAGTTGCGCGTCGGGCTCCTGGCATGGAGCCTGCTTCTCCCTCCTCCTATGTCTCTGCCTCTCTCTCTCTCTGTGTCTATCATGAATAAATAAATAAATCTTAAAAAAAAAAAAAAGAGGAATGTAGGGGCACCTGGGTGGCTCAGTGATTGAGCATCTGCCTTTGGCTCAGGTCGTGATCCCGGAGTCCTGGGATCAAGTCCCATATCATGCTCCCTGCAGGGAGCCTGCCTGTGTCTGCCTGTGCCTCTGCCTGTCTTTCTGTGTCTCTAATGAATAAATAATAAAATCTTTAAAAAAAAAAAAAAAGGAATGTAGCATGATTTAACATTAAAACTATGAGCTACTTTGAGCTAATATGTTGTACTCCTAGCTGAGAAATGTTGCTGTATTTTGCTTGAATATCAATAATTTCCCCTTGCAGCACCCCAGGATACTTACTGGAGTGCTGGGATGCAGGGGTTAGATGGTATGCAGTTTTCAAATGTGTCCAAATTTTTTTTCCAGTAATCGAAGTTTTGCAGGTAGGGCAGGGGATAACATGTGTCTCATACTGGCAAGTTAACAATGATTTCACATAAATACATCAACCATCTCATGAGATTGGTGGTTCTCATTTTTCCAGTTTTATTCATGGAAAGACAAGAACTCAGAATTATTTCCTCTGTTTAAATAGCAGAGGGAACAGGAGAAGGTCATGCTCAGTTATGTCTTCTCCACACCATATTTGGCCTCTGCTTCTGTTGAGCTTAGAGATGAAATGGGAAATCACATTTGTGTAGCAGATTAGAATTGTGAGAGCTGTGTCTGCCAATCAGAAGTTTAATGAGAGCAGAGTGTCAAGGTCAGCCCTTGGCTCCAAGTAGCCCTGGTATAAATGTGGAAGGAAGAGCTACAGCAGTGTATGTTTAGGTGCCTGGAAGGTCAGTGATGGACAGAGTAAAGCTTTCAGTGATTTCATGTTAGGATACATTACAATAGGTGTAGTAATCTGTTCCAGGGAGATGGGGATTCTGTTCTATTCTGCTCTGCTTGTAGCTGTCTGGAAGATCATACTTGGAAGTTATTTGTAAGTTCTGAAGCATGCCTGTTAAATCATGGGTGAAAGACCTGGGACTATTTAGCTAGCAGACACTGAATTTTTAGAGGAAGGATGTGATAAGTGTCTTTCTTCCTTCCCTCCTTTCTTTTTAAGATTTTCTTTATTTATTTGAGAGCAAGAGAGAGAAAGAACAAGTGGTGGGGAGGGGCAAAGAGACAGACTCCCTGCTGAGCAGAAAGCTCAATGCAGGACTCTGTCCCAGGACCCTGAGATCATGACCTGAGCTGAAGGCAGATGCTTAACCAACTGACCCACCCGGTGCCCCTAGGTATCTTTCTATTTCAGCCTTTCCAAGAGTTTGAAAGAAGAGTTATACTTGTTCTAGGCTAACCCAGAGGACGGAATTAGTACTTTGAAGTATGCTTAGTCTATCAACCACAAAAAAGTAATAATAATAATTTTTAGTGGTTGCAGTTGCCCCAGGAGGCAGTAAATTCCCATTATTGAATATCACTGTGAAAAAGATAAAAAGAGATGGATCATTCAACATCTATCGTAAAGGCCTTTCAACCTGTAGATTGTTTTTCTAACTTGCTAATTTTTATTTCTTTGAGCAAAGGCTTCCAGGGTACCTGTGCTTTAAATTCAGTTTGCCATCTCACCAAACAGATAGGTCTGTAGGTTGGTAAAATTAAATGTAAGGTAAATTTTCAGTTTTTTTGTTGGAAACCAGTATTTTGAAGGTCAGAGGTCATATAAGAGGTCATAGTTGTACTGAGTCTTTGAATGTCTTTCTTCTAGTTTATTTTATTTATTTTTTTTATTTATGATAGGCACACAGTGAGAGAGAGAGAGAGAGAGGCAGAGACACAGGCAGAGGGAGAAGCAGGCTCCATGCACCGGGAGCCCGACGTGGGATTCGATCCCGGGTCTCCAGGATCGCGCCCCGGGCCAAAGGCAGGCGCCAAACCGCTGCGCCACCCAGGGATCCCTTTCTTCTAGTTTATAAGTACAGTATCTATATGGGTGCAGCCAGTATACCTCTGGGAAGCCTGGACAGGCCTTTTACTATGAGAGTGCACATGTACACACATGTGGTGTATGTGTATGTGCATGAGTGTGTTTTAGTTCTTCAAGAATTTACCTATAGGGATCCCTGGGTGGCTCAGTGGTTTAGCGCCTACCTTTGGCCCAGGGTGTGATCCTGGAGTCCAGGGATCGAGTCCCACGTCGGGCTCCCTGCATGGAGCCTGCTTCTCCCTCTGCCTGTGTCTCTACCTCTCCCTCTCTGTGCCTCTCATGAATAAATAAATACAATCTTAAAAAAAAAAGAATTTACCTATAAGTTTCCCAAAGTGACTGTCAGCTCACTGGTTCAGAATTTAAAACAAATCGGGCCTGAGGTACTAATAGTTTTCTCAAGTCATTGTATTATCATCTTATACTCTAAGCAGACACTTCATTATAATTAATTAACATTGCTAGGACACCTGGGTGGCTCAGTGGTTGAGCATCTGCCTTGAGCCAAGGGGGTCCTGGGATCCAGTCCCGCATTGGGTTCCCTGCAGGGAGCCTGCTTCTCCCTCTGCCTGTGTCTCTGCCTTTCTTTGTGTGTCTCTCATAAATAAATAAATAAAATCTTGAAAAAGAAATAATTAATGTTACTGTGCTTTAGACCCCATAGATATATTGGGCCTTCTTTCCAGATGACTGGAAGACTTATGAAAAATAACCCACATTCTTTGATTCCTTGCAGAAACAACCCCTTTTCAGCAAAAGCAGTCTTATCTTCCCCTTTTGAACTGTGCTTTTGCACAGTGGAGCTTGGGTAGACTTTCTGTCCCCGTGACCCTCTCCGGCCCAATTCTTAAATCCTTCTGCCTTGGCTGCCTTCAGATGCTGCCTCCATTTCTGTGGAGAATGGGAAGGCTTTCTTCTTCTCTCTCACTCTGGTCCTCTTTCTGTATTTCTCAAGCCCTGCCAATTTTCTTTCCCTTTTGTGAAAGCAGATTTTACAGAAAATTCCCTTGCCAGCCCTAGGTTGTGTGTGATGTACAGCAAAGCAACAATAAGGTCTCTGCTCATTTTTTGATTTATTTGGAAGACACTTCCTAAGACCTCTGTAACCAGCTTCCCTCCTTTATCATTAAGGGGGGTGGTGGGGCACACATGCCCCTGAGGAGTTTACATGAATGGTTCCCACTGGGCAGAGCGATTACAAACAGGCTGTGTTTTAAGTTAGTTTTGACTTGGGTATTTCATCTGTGAAGTTGGCAAATACTTGAAAGCCACAAGCTACTGTTTTCTGAAAACTTCTTTGCACATGAGCATAAAATGTATGTATTGGATTTGGAAATTGTCCAATAACTGCCCTTTTAATGCATCTAAATGTAGATTACAGCTGTTTCCTCTGGAAAGATGCATAGAGTTATCATTTCTTTCTTCTCTTACAGGGTGTCTCCTCTGCAGAAATCAGAGATAGTGGACGTGGTTAAGAAGCGGGTAAAGGCCATCACCCTTGCCATTGGAGACGGTGCCAACGACGTTGGGATGATCCAGACAGCTCACGTGGGTGTAGGAATCAGTGGAAATGAAGGCATGCAGGCGACCAATAACTCGGATTATGCCATTGCACAGGTCAGAGGTGTGGTTGACCAGCTGTCCTATCCTGTTGACAGAGATGTCCATTGGGCATGAAGTCCTGATTAATGCTTGACCTTCAGTCCAGCCCTATGAACTCTGCCACCCCTTTTGATGTTGTATGTAAACACAATCGTCAGAGTATTCAGATTTCTCTGTGGCCTTGATGCTGTGCATTTTGAAGGTCCTGTGGTGCTAGTTGTCATGGTGGTTGTGGGGTTTTTTTGCCGGCTGTGAGTTGGCCAAGCTTTCTGTCCTCCAGGCAGGGCGTCATGCCTGACAGATAGGTCTCTGATCCTGCTAATAATAGTCTCTCACTTTCAACTCCCACATCTCCTGCATGTGCTTTTCCTGGTGCCATACCATGCTAAAGAGTGGCTGTGCTCATTACATCCATTCTCTACCATCCCCAGCCCAGAATCTGTCCTCTTTGAAGAAGGTGCTGGAACATTCTCTCATCAGGCATTTAAGGTTAGGGGAAAGCAGTGGGCTAACAACTGCCACCTTCTCTGTAGCTATAACCCACAGTCGGTAGGAAACAGTGTCCTGCTATTAGGTCAAGTTCAACCTACTCCTCTCTGGATCAGATGTTGCATGCAGAGGCTCCTGATGTGCTTTGTAGTTACTGAACAGATGGCCTGAGGATGAAAGAATTGCCTACTCCTCAATGATGGCCAAAAAGTGAAGGAAAATAGCCAACCTCCTGACCTTAGGTGACATATCTAAATCACTTGGCCTGCTTGATCATCCATAAAATCTAGACCTCACAATGGATACCGATCATTTCCTCCTGTCTACAGATTGCAGTATGTGGTGATAAAATGCCTGCTCATTTGGTGGCTAGCTAGGGTCCCCCCATCATGCTCTTCCAGTGTTTCATCATTTGAAGAATGTGTTAACCCTAATCACATAAGCACAGGTAACAATGGCTTTTTATCCCTTCAAGCTGAAATCAGGGGCTGTGTATAAAATGTGAAAGAGCTTCCAACAACCCCAGGGCTACAAGCTGGTGCTGTGCGACTTTGGGGCTCTGCCTCCCCAGAGGGGGGTTCTGCATTAGATCACCTCTCAAATTCCCTCACAGCTCATGGTTCTGCAAACACAGGGAAGAATTACAAAATCCTCATGGCTCTGGAAAGTACGTGAAATCAATCTTGTTTCTCTGTTAATTTCAAATAAATAAATCCTCAAGATAATTGATAAAGTAGGTAGGGGAAGGAATTCTGATTTTACAGGCGGGAACGCTGGGGCTCCTTCACATTAGGTGACCTGCCTCGGTTCCGAGCATCCAGGATCAGAGAACGCCAGACCTGTACGTGACCTCGGGGACCAGCCCCACACACCTGCCCATTCACTTTCCCAAGTCAACCACTTCGAGGCCTGTGGGACTCATGCTTCCTGTAGTCTGTCAGCAACTGTAGATGTTATACACCCCAGCATTATTAAATACTTGAGTTATAGCATCATGTGGCTGGAAGGGATCTTTAGAGGTTTCCTAGGAGTTCCAGGCAAATATTTGTCTGTCTTTTTCTTTAAAATGTCTGGGGAAGGGAGATTCCATGACCTGCTTTATTGAAACTGCATACTAATAGGCTGTGGAATCTGGAGCAATTGCTCTCTTCAAATTAAAAGCATCAAAGAAATGTAGGGAAGAGAGAGTTAGAGTTAAGGATTTTCTCGCCCCTCCAGTGGAATCGTCTCCACTGCCAAAAGGAGTGATGAATGGCCGTGTGTGTCTGTGGTTCTTCGTTTCTCCTGTCTGTGGTCCTGCCTGTGATTACGCAGGGGCCCTGCTTTTTCAGGTAGCATTGCTTCCTGCCTTACACCTTTTCTCCCTGACACTATGCCTCCCCTACTTCAGTGAGAAGCGAGAGATGCCACACTTTCCTGAGTCCCTCTGCCCCAGTGAAATGATAGACGTCTCTGCTTGAAGTCAACATCTTGTGCTTTTGTTGCCTTGTTTCCTGTGGATGAATACACTTTTGATTGGATTGTTGAGGAAGTGCCCTCGAAGGTTATATACAGAAGAAAACAATTGAGCTCACAGTCCTTGGGGAAAATGATGAAATAGGCAAAGCTCCGGTTCTGCTTCTTTCCTGCCTGCATGTGCTTTTATCCAGCAGGGCAGCCCTGGGACTGCCAGCCGCCCCCTGATCTGCTGCCTTGCCTGTGGGCAGCCCGTGCCTGGGGCCATATGACCCTGTGCCTGCAACCCCAGCTGCCTGTTCTCCTCAGGAGGCCATCATTCCCGCCCCCTACCTCCTTAACGTTTTTTTTGAACGACGTCATGAAAATAGCATTTTGATTTAGGGTAATATGTATTTTTTTTTCCTGAAAACAAATCATTGTAGCGCTACAGTTGAGTCATTCTGGATGACTCCAGCAGATGTTCTGTGTGCCCACTGAAGTCTAACGTCAGGGGGTCCGGGTCAAACGTAAACTTCCTTTTTATTTGTTTAGTCAGTTATTTTATGATTCCCCATTCCCCTTTGGAATCCTTAATGAGCTTTTATGGGGAGTTTTATTTTTCCATATGCACCTACTCCTGCCATGTTGAAGTGGCCATTCAGCTTTTGGACTATGTAGTTGAGTGACCTGCCTTACCATTATCTGGAAGAACTCATGAAACGTGATGTCATGTCAGATCAAGCTCCCTTCTTCAGGGCTAATGAAAATTATTATGTGGCTGCCTCTTGAAAAAAGAAAATTTGTAAATATTGCATTTCCAATCAGAGTCCTTCTTTCTACTGATAGTTAAATGTAATTTCAAAAGTAATCAGAAATTAATAGGAAGTTTGCAACAGCAGAATTTCTAAAGTTTATGGATGTTCGTCTTGAAACTGGGAAAGTTATGTTTTAGTTCAAGGAAACCCAGGGGGATGTCAGTGCAGGTACAAGGCTAATCAATGAGTAGAAATCATGAATTTAAACATGATTGGCCTTCATACCGGAGTGCAACACCATCCATAGAATGAACCACAACCAAATCCCCTCATTTCCTTCCATCCAGCTCATGTTCACACTTTGTGGGGTCCTTTGTTGAAGTAGGACACAGAAAGCCCCAAGAGGATTCAGGGATTTTATTGAATATGGCTCAATATTTCAAACTGCAAGAGCTGTTCCATCACTGTCACCTTAGTATCAGTTAGTTGCTTGTTGTTTTTTTGTTTTGTTTTCCTTGACTGCATAGCACTCTAGTAAGAGGTACTCTGTACTAGCTGGAAGCAAAAAAAGGAGAACAAAATGGGTGTAGCAGGTAAGGCTATGTATTTGTGCCTGAATGTCTGTGCATCTCTGTGCATGTGCAGTTGCTTTTAACCTGAGGACTGACAGTGGAAATAGGCCGTGTACATATGTGCATTCCTGTTTTAAAAAGGGGTACTGGTGCATCAGCGTTCCTGTCCCTTGTTTGTGAGGTCATCATCAAAGCTGATTGAATAGAAGTATCTGGGGGCCACTGTGCTTTTCTTTTCTTGCAGTTCAAGCGACCACCTTCACCTAAGAGTTAAGGCCCTAAAAAAGTATTTGTGTAAACAGAATTCATGAGAATAGCAATGAGAAGCCCACACTTGCATTTGGGAAAAATATTAAGTACATAGATGTAAGAGGAGATTTTAGCTGTCCTCCCTGGACCTAAGAACTCTCTCTGCCTTTAGTTTCCAGAAGTGAATGGTTTTCTTGAATTATCTGCAGAATCTGGTTTCCTCAATGACCTTATCTGTCTCCAGAGGAGATTGATTATGTGACTTTGGCTCCTAAATGATGGGCAATCCTGAACTTTGCCGTTTTTTCCCCTTCAGTTTTCCTACTTGGAGAAGCTCCTGTTGGTCCACGGTGCTTGGAGCTATAATCGGGTGACCAAGTGCATACTGTACTGTTTCTACAAGAACGTGGTCCTCTACATTATAGAGGTGAGCAAGACCAACTTCTTCCTTGAGGGGGAAGAGGGCATCTTCACATATTTAAGGTAATTTCGAGAAAGGATTTTGTCCTGTAAAATTAAAAGGTGCTGCTGCTGGGACAGACACACATGACCTCTACAAAGCGAGAGACACTTGCAGATCAAGGCCTCAGGCCAAGTAACCACTCAGGGAGCCTTTGCATCCTTGGTCCAGGTAGAATGTTGTCATTTACACTCTGCTCATCCTTGGGAGGTCAGAGCCTGGGCAGCTGATGTTTGCACCTTTCTTGTGGGCACTGAGATGTTTCCAGGCAACCCAGACATTCTTTTCTGTCCTAGAATGAAAGGGCCTCATTTCTTGCTATATTTCCCATGGAATCTGCAAGTTACCCAAGCATTGATTCGTTGCCTCTGGGATATTTGGATGATACTCTTTAAATGGGGAAGATGTGGGAGTAAGTGGGGAGTAAACAAATAAGGTAATTAAAAATATCTCGGTGAACTTATTGGGTCGTCAAGCTGGTTTTCAAGATGTTGATTCAATTACAAGCACATTTATTTTACTTATTAGAGGGACTAGGGCAGGAGAGGGGGCGGGCCCAGGAAAAAGTGGAATGGGTACTTGCTGTTTGAACTCAGTAGAAGTGCCAGCCACCTTTCTGCTCCTCTTTAGGGACCGCTTTAGGGTCCCTTTAGGGACTGCTCTGCCACAAAGGTGTAGCGTTTGAGGCCAAGGTGGCTACTAGATTTCCATGTGTGTTTAGAAAAGAGGAAACAGGCAGTCACTCTGTGGAGAAATAGAAAAGCAGGGATAATTGCATATGGGGTTAATATCTCATTCTGTTACACATTATGTGTCTGATTTCTGAAGTTTTGGCAGAAATAATAACCAAGACATAGATCATCTTTATCTGATGTGATCCTTTAAAATACACAGCTTAGGGAATTTAGCAAGTGGTTTGCTAATGTGACTGTGACTAAACATTTCTTTATGTTCAAATTGTCTACTCTTTCCTATCAAATATTCAGGTGAAACATAAAGGTTAACATCATTCAATCTGTAACCAAACTACTAATGAATAGTTTTCCTGAGTTGTGCAGGTTGTTTACTGAACAAAGCTGCCCAGCCAAAGGGGTAAATGGGACAGAAATGTAGGAAAACCCAGAAGATATATATTATTCTAATTTACACAAAGAGTAGCCTACTTGCCTTGTCTGCTTGTCTTGTGCTGTAATACTCAGCTCAATCCACCCTGAGTAAGAACTTCTAGATGTTATTTGTAAAGGATTTTATAGTTTCTACTTTCCTCCTGTCTACATTTCTTACAGTCTTTTTTGGCACTTAAATATGTTTGTCTTTCTGTTTTTGTGACTTTTTTTGGTCTCCATGATAGCAGTCACTCCTGAATGTCACTTGGGGTCATAGATAATTAGGGCTGTGGACTAAAGGAGTGTGGGAATCCATGCTTCCACGTGCCGTTCCATGTTACACATGCATTTTCAGCTCCTGTAGTGGTTGGCTTCACAAGGTTTCTTAATAATCTGGTTTTCCTCAAAAGCAGCAAATTACAGATAGTCTAGACTTCTTATCAAGACATTTTACATGAAGCTCCCAACCCTCTAGCTTCCCAGAGCTTCCTCTGGGGCCCTTCTTAGTCATTTACACCTCCTATCTTGCCTTTTTTTTTTTTTAACTTCAAGAGGGCTAAGGATGAGAAGAGGACAATTTTTGTCTGTCTGGAAAATTCTATTTGGAATGAGGCCCTGAAAATGCCATGTGAGTTCCTTAAATTAATTAAATTAATTTTTCAATTGTAGCTGAGCCATAGTTGTAAACGGTCCTTTGTAAACAGCCTTTAAAAACATTCTTGATAAAATTTAAAAATTAAATAAAGTCCCCACCACTGTGGTTTCAGTTTTCTACTTAGTGTTGCTAGGAGATTTAATTTGGAAACCGAGAAAACAAAATCCTCAACTGAGCCCAGACAGAGCACTGACTCAGTGTCTATCCAACCTCTGTGGCATCAAGATGTACTCCAAATATAATTTTAAAAACAGGAATGTACACTTGCATGGTATCTTATTGTGTTTTGAACCAAAAGATCAAAGATTTTTGTCATTTAATTTGCTCCTCTGCAGTGAATATTTTGCAATCTATAGGTTACCTTGTAACTAATTGAGAATAAATTGTATTATATATTATTCTTAAATGGTTTTTATTCTTAAATGGTTTTCTTGTAACTCAGGGAGAAACCCTTTGCAAGAGCCAGGATGTTCTCATCTCAGAGGTCCTCTGATATATGTAACTGTCAGTCACTTATAGATGTAGTCTAAAAGCAGTTTGGCAGATTAAAAAAAAGATGCACAAATGGGTATGTGCACATACCAATAGTCTTGGCAGTTATGAGGATCAGTATGATTTGAATTACCAAGAAAGATTGTATGGAAGACCTATGAGCCTGTAATACAATCTACTTGCTTGGTTCACTGACCTATGAAACTTGATTTTTCTGCAGAAGGAATACATGGCTCTATCCTCACTGCAATATGGAACACCATCTGAAAGTTCTCTCCACTCTCATCCCTAGCCCCCTTAGGTATATTCCTTTATGACCTTTTCCTGTGTTTATGGAGCTGTTTACATATACAAACAAATTGTTGCTTTTACATAAATGTCCTCATGCTTTGTAATATGTTCTGCCGTTCATGATATACCTACCATTGTATTTGGGGGATCATCCCCATGACTACATATAGATTCATTGTATGATGTTTCACAGTATGGTTTCCTACAATCTATTTAACCATTCCTATATTGACAGATGTTCAAGTCATCTCCCTTCTTACCCACTAAAAGCCATGTGGAATAACAGCTTTCCCTCTCAGTAGACCATAACTCTTCTACCAGAATGACAGTGATCTAATTCAGGCATTACCACCACAGCACCTTCAGCACCTTGAACATAACACATGATCAGGGTTATGCATTATCATTTGTACCCCTGGTTTCTTGTTGCTGACAGACCTCAGTGCTATTTGATATGTCATAAAATTTGTTCAGACTGAAATAACTGTTGGTTCAAGTGATTAAAATAGGAACAAAATGATGGAATTGGTGATTTCAGGTCACCCTATCAGTAGGCAAAATGAAAAATGCATAAACCTTGACTCTCCATTCCCTTCCACTGCTGCCTTAATTTAGTACTTCTTACCTGCATGATAGCAAAGACTGCTGGCTTCACACCGACCATCATCTATAATGCACCCAGGATGAGGTTCCTGAACAAATACATGAGTGACTTCAGTGGCTGGCACAGCTTCTAGAACCGAAGTGCTCAGACCTGATGGCAGGGAGTGAACGAGTGCCACCGTCCTCTTCAACTCTCCAAGTTCCTATGGCCTCTGATAAAATCCCCATGTACCCCTGCCCATCTTGGATCCCAACTGCCATCAGCCTCATCTCCCACTCCATCCCTTATTCTGTTTTTAACCAGTGCTCTGGAAGTGCCACTAATATACAATTAAATACACCTTTATTAATTACACAGTTCTGTAAATTAAAACTGGATTTTATCATTAGAAACTAACTGGCAGTTGTCTGTTTGCCTCCTGTAGGAGGCACAAAGTGTTTCTGGAGATGGAACACAAATAGGGTTGCCCAACAGTATGAACGTACACTTAAAAATGATGAGAATGGTAAACTTTATGTTATGTGTATTTTACCACAATAAAAAAATGCTGAAACAATTTTTAAAAGAGTATCATAAGTACCTTGGACTTGAATCACTGGAGGGAAACAAAAATGAGTAGCCAGACCACATGCTTTGGAGAGCTCCCTGAAGGTTTGAAAAAAAATTGACATGTAGTTTTGTTTTGTCACAGCAATTAAATGCTAAGTTTTGTGGCTGTGACTAGATGGACCATATTTCTCAGAAGGTAACATTCTGTTGTGGGCTAGACCATGCAGAATCTCCAAGTCTTGTGGGGCTGATGGGGTTCCCTGTGTGTCTGAGGTGGGGGGCAGGTAAAGGAATGAAATTAGCAAAGGTAAGGAGATAGGGCTGGGTGGATATATAAATGGCTAGGGATGGGGATCTAAATAACTAGACAAGAGTTTTCTTGCTATTGGAAGCTGGAATTCCTTTTTCATTCTGAAATAAGCAAGTGACACAGTAAAAGCAATTTCAGAAAATGTGTATGTCAATATGTAGGGCAGATGGTAAGCAGAGACCTTTAATGTAATTTTGTAGTTGTAACCTTTAATTATTTCCCAGCATAATTCATAAGCAGAGAGGAATGACTGATTTTTAAAACTCTCTGATTTTGACAATGGGAGGAATTTATCTTAAATGTAAAGATTGGAGAAATATTTCTATATATTTTTGAGGTCCTCATTTGACTGCTCTGTGATAATTCCCAAAGAGAGAAGGGTCGCTTAAATTCCTTAAAGTTCCTATGCTAATGTCCACAATAGCCAAACTGTGGAATGAGCCTCAGTGTCCATTGAAAGATGAATGGATAAAGAAGCTGTGGTCTATGTACACAGTGGAATATTCCTCAGCCATTAGAAATGACAAATACCCACCATTTGCTTCGACGTGGACAGAACTGGAGGGTATTATGCTGAGTGAAGTAAGTCCGTCAGAGAAGGACAAACATTATATGGGTTCACTCACATGGGGAATATAAAAAAATAGTGAAAAGGATTATAGGGGAAAGGAGAGAAAATTAGTGGGAAATATCAGCAAGGGTGACAGAACATGAGAGACTCCTAACTCTGGGAAACAAATAAGGGGTGGTGGAAAGGGAGGTGGGTGGGGGGGTTGGGGTGACTGGGTGACGGGCACTGAAGGGGGGGCATTTGATGGGATGAGCACTGGGTGTTACACTGTATATTGGCAAATCGAACTCCAGTAAAAAAAAATATATACAAATAAAATAAATAAAATAAAATAACAAGCTCATTAAAAAAATAAAGTTCCTATGCTATTTAACAAACTAGGAGTTTGTTATTCAGAATTTCCTGAATAGCATACAGAACATAACAAGGAGTTTCAAAGCATAACAGCCTCAGCATGTTAAGCATTGTCTAGGTGTGCATTTGTCCAGCTCAGACTTTCTGAACCCCTAGGAAAAGGTTATTTGGAATGGAGAAAATTTTTAGTGATAATAACACAAATAGGAAAACAATAAGGAAGTTACTTGATTTTATTTTTTTTTTGAGTTTTTTTTTAAGTTTTTTTTAAGTTACTTGATTTTAACCTGTATTTAAAAAAAGTATGATACAGACCCCTTATAAACTTTGGTTTTGACGTCTTAAGAAACGTAAAAAGATGCCAAATCATCTGTGAAATAGAGATGAGACTTTGAAATTATGATGATTATTTGGTGGCCATCCTAATAAAGAGAATAATTGTAAAATAATTGTAACATACAGGTATTAATGTGAAAAACTGAGAACTTTATACCATGTAGGGTGTCTACTTATTTTTGGCAACATATATAAGAAATTCTACTGTTTTCATGGGGCCATTAAACTGGTATGGGATGCTGGCCAGGAACTGGGATGCATATTTAGCACGGAGGGCTGGAAATATTATCACTGAATGAGACACTGCTTTAAGCCACAGCAATTTGAGACCAAATGCAACCCAACAAACAGAATTTTGTTGAAAGCTGCTTAAGACTTCTCAACATCTGACAAGCCTAAAACAAACAAACAAAAATCCTGCACTCTGGACTCCAAAATGTTCACCAGCATTTCGTTTTCTATGTCTTAAAACTAAAACGGTAAAATGAACTATGGTTTGCATATAAACTGTCATTCTAATCCAAAATGTTCTCAGAAAAGAATTTTGAATCTAGTTTTCTGAAAACACATATGCAGTCTTTTCAGTTGTATTACAGTTTTTTGTTGTTGGACCTCTGAGTGGTTTTGAGGTTTTTTTCTCCATTTTTCAGATCACTATTGTTTGAAAATAATTATATCTAAATTACTTGTAGGCAGTAATTTCTGTCTTTCCTTTACTGTCTGACCAGCTTCTTATTTGTGGAGGCTTAATTTAAATATGTAAATGTGCAAAGATGCTGTGGGTTTGCTCAGCTGTGTTCCAAACTGGCTTTCCCCACCCCACCCCCATCCCACCCCCTTGAGAATAACCCAGACTGCATTGTAAATGGAGGGCAGAAAGCACTGGCCTTGGGTAGATTTTGCTTTAAGTGTTAGACTCCATAAAGAATAGATGTTTTAAAACTTTAAAATATTATCCGATAGCTTTTCCCCTTTTTTGCTTATAATGTACAACTTAAATACATCTCAAAAAATGTTTCATTCTTAATACGCAAAAGATCTCTTTATGGTAGAAGGCAAAGCTCCTGATAGGTAGGCTTCTTTCTGTCTTTTGTCTTCCTAGCCAGAGTTGGCTTTATGTTTCCTGATAAGGAGTCCTTATTTGAGGGGCTAGATTGGAGTTATAAGGCTAATGGTAGCATGTTAATAAGTGAAGGTGAGTTGAAAAGCACAGTCAACATATGAAGCTATCTGTAGAGATGGTTTCAAACATGAAACCATCCGTTTAGTGAAAGCTTTAAGCAGATGTTGACCCACCTCCTCTGTGGCAGGTGAAACACGAGGGCCAGGAGCCCTGGGATAAGTTCTGCAAAGTTCCCCAGTTGATGTGGGTGGTCGTGGTATGCACAACCCCAGTGGTTGTATGCACAAGTCTGTGCCAAACCCGTTCCAAGAACATCCCAGCATGTAGAGTTAGTAATTACCTAGGGGGTTCCTGTTTGGGGCTGATAGTTGTTGAACAATAATTACAATTTAATACATTGGAAGGGAAACCATTTTTAGAACATCTTCCCAGTGGGCAATTTGCAAATGGGAATTAACTAGAAGTAGGAATATTCTGAAGAGTACTTTCCCCTCCTTGTGCATCCTCATTCTCCAGGTCAAGCGCTCTGGGGTCATAGGATCCAGATAAAGGAACCAGACCAATCCCTTGCCCTTGGAAGCAAGGAGGGGATACAGATAAGACTCAGTTACAGTACAGCTTGCTGGGTGCTGGCTTACAGGAAGACCGCATGTAGTACACAGTGAGAGCTCTCCAAAGTGGTGTTTTACAGCCATGGGAGCCTCAGCTTTCCAGGATGAACTGAGCTAAGACCTGAAGGATGAACAGGAGCTGATTAAGTGAGGGGGACTGGAGGAGAGCAGGTTGGTGAGCCAGAGAGAGGCCTACACCTCTCTGCCCCACTTAACCCTCTTTGTTTATTCCAGCTCTGAGATAAATGTCAGAAGTCACCAGGCCCTCGGTAAACAAGAGGGAAGAAGTGTCGTTTGCTGGGGTTTATGTTTCAGTAGGAAGATGGCTGCAAAACTGGCTGCACATGGGCTTAGGAATGTTCTCTCAGGGGATCCCTGGGTGGCGCAGCGGTTTGGCGCCTGCCTTTGGCCCGGGGCGCGATCCTGGAGACCCGGGATCGAGTCCCACGTCGGGCTCCCGGTGCATGGAGCCTGCTTCTCCCTCTGCCTGTGTCTCTGCCTCTCTCTCTTTCTCTCTGTATGACTATCATAAATAAATTAAAAAAAAAAAAAAAAAGGAATGTTCTCTCAAAGCTGACTTGGTTGCTGCCCATTTATGGAGCTGGAAGTTTATCAGCAAATGGGGAGGGAGGGGTGACAGGGAGGAGTTGTTACGAAGCCAGAGAAATATTCACAGTCTGGAGGGAGTCCCCTACAAGATATACCATCACTTTGAACTTTATAAAAATAGACTCTTGCTTGCTCCCTTTTTACATGTGACAATATATGCTTTTTTAATGATGTTTTTGCAGCTGTTTTACCTGAAAGGATCATTATAAAGATCCAACATTCTAAAAAAAAATGTATTTAGGCATTGATGTTTTAAAAATTGAGTCTCTAACTCCATAAAACCTCCCTGAGTGGGGAGAAAAAGTGCAAGTCCAAAAACAAATCAATGCAAAGGACTCTGGGGGTAATGTGAATTTTGAGAGGTCTATTGTGTCTTATTCTAGGGTATCCAGTCTTTCCTCCCAACCTAGTGCTGTGGCAGAAATGAAGCAACCCTAGCGGGGGTTGTGGTCAGCTCATCACCATGTGCATTAAAGCCCTCACTTATTCTTTCCATTAAGTTCTGTTTCATTCAGACATTGCACCTGCATAATTTAGCATGTGTGCTTGTCATGGTGAATGTTATTTCTATTTACCAAATTTCTTCTGACTTCCCTAAAGGCAGGAACTCTTTCTTTCTGACTTTGCCCCCAGACAGGACTAAATGCACAATGCTCAATAAGGAGATAATCAGTTGAACACATTTCAGTAGAGGCTGACATGTCAGAATCTATTGGATTGTGTCTGTGTGTGTCTGTGTGTGTGTGTGTTTAGAATACAAGAGAAGATTATTTAAGTGGCATATTGTATTTCTGCTTTCTTTTTAGGAAATACCTTTCTGGTCTAACTTAAATCATTCCTGGTGGAATTTTCATACAAAGAACTATACCCTCTAAGTATTAGGAGATTAATTATTTATATTTATAATTGTTTAACTTCATCCTTTGAGAGAGAATGAAAGATAATTTTGATTGTATTCCTACCTTAGACTACCTTTTATGTAGGTGAAACTTGTAGATTTTCACTCTGGTGAAGTTGATTTTGCCAACTAGGTTTTTCTTGTCATTTTGCTCCATTTGTGTTGCTCTTCTATATTTCTTCTTGCCCTTTCTTCTGCTAGTAGAGACTAGCTTTCCTAAGACTTTTGAAATCAGTTGTCCTTTAATTCTTAAAATTAATTTTGTGAAAGTGTCTAAGCACAAATCCCCTGATCATGCCTATCTATTCATTTTGATCTCCATGTACAGCCATGAGCACTCTTCTGAGCTGGTAAATTTCAGCAACATTTGATTAAGGGTAGTTGAAAGTCCAAAATCAAGAACAGAGACTTCAGTCATAGGCTGTGGAAAAGATAAGATGACAACAGAAAGAATACCTTCTGTAGCAGATAAGGGGAAGGTAGTAGGAAGAGGCAACTCTTAACTACCCTCCCACTACGAATTCATAACGTAGTGCTCCATTGATGGAAATAATCACATTTTTTGGACAATCCTGCATTTGCTTTGAGAGGATCGGGAGCAGGTGCCTTATATTCTCATTTTTTTCTAAATTGGTCAGCCTAACTTAAGAAGAGAAATAGATTATAGCCCATAGTTCTAAAATACTTTTTGGCAAGCAAGTAAAATGTGTTTGTGATCATGAAATTCATCCTTCTTTTTCTTGGATTTAGGAGTCTTTTGGATTTGATCTTCAGTTAAAATAGCTTCTGTGAATAAGTATCACATCAGAGAGCTCATCTCTCCACTAGTAAATGCCTGTACTTTTAAGTGGTAAATAATCTTCATTGCCTTCTGACAACTCATTGGAGCCAGTATATTGGTTTTCATTTGAGCCAACATACTGGTTTTCCAACAGGTGTTCTGGGAGTTTAGAGTGCCCTTCATTCCTTAGTTGCAGTGCCCTGGCAGATTATTTAAAGAAGGCTCAGGAAGTGATGTATGTGCTTTCTTGCCTCATCTTTCAAAGTGAGGAGAGGCAAAGTAGGTTAGTGTTATTACATACTGCTTATACCTCTGGAGCATGCCGATAAAAGAATATTGATTAAAATGTTGACCTCTTTTATCCAGAGATTATAGGATAAGGTTTATTATTGCTCCTTTAACTAAGCTGCATGTTGTTTTGATGACCTTTTTGTCAATCACTTGTCAATCTGCAACTTACTTCTTTGTAATATTAAGTACTAACAAGAAACTTTTACCTCCTCGTTAGCCTTGCCTTATTGGTTTCCTTTATTCCTTTGAAGGTTTTTATTAGTACGGTATACTGGTATACCACTTCCTTTTTTTGTTAGGTTTAATTACATGTAATAAAATAATCCCTTTCTAGTGTACAGTCTGAATGTCAACAGATGCATACATACAATAGCATCATTGCCACTACATTCACATACAGAGCAGTGCCAGTACTCCAAAAAACTCCCTCAGCCCCTTTTGTAGTCCTGACCCTAGCTCTGCATCCTGTCCCTAGCAATGACTGGCCTGTTTTCTGACTGTACAGTTCTGCCTTTCTTAGAAGGCTCTGTGAGTAGAATCATACCAGTATGTGGTCTTCAGTGTAACACATTTGCAATCGTCCACATTGCTATGAGTATCAGTGTTTATTCTTTTTAGTGCCAAGTAGTATTCCATTCTGGAAATAGGGATTCCCATGGTTGGGGAGTTTCTGGAAGCCTAGTCCCAGGGGTTGTGAACCAGGGACCAGGATGTCATTGGACTGCAGATAATATAGTTTAAGGAATAACTTGAGTAAAATTTGACTGGAATAATACTGATCATAATAAGGCAAGATGATGGTGTTGGAGGGGTGAGTTGGCCTGCTGAATACTTTCTGCTAACCTTTCTGGGGAGAAGAAGGGCCAGGCACTCACAGACTTGTTTTCTTACCACTCTTCCATCTGCTGTCTCACTGGCAGTAGCCATGAATAGACAGCAGCAGGGTTAGGGTGGGATGAGGCTCGGCAGTCAGGCCACCTGGGGGCTTTTCCTCTCCTGCAACTCTGCACATGCCTTCTCAGTGTCCATGCCAGCCTCAATCTTCTTCTCTGTAAAACATGGACAATAAAGTACATACATCAAAGAGTTTGTGAGGATAAAGTAAAACCATACAGGAAAGCCTTTAGCATGGTGCCAAACCATAGAGTCAAATTAATCCTTTAGCATTATTTTAAGGTATTTAATACTTGACCAATCTTTTGACTATAGTGTTATAGGTTTGAGGCTTTTCTAGTTCATCCGTCATCCCAGAATAGGATATCCTACAATAGCAGACAGTCATCCAGTCCACCCTGTTCCAGGAACCTTTTAGGATGAGGTAAGTCTCATTTTTGCCACCTCCTTAGACAGTTCTACCTTCAATGTAGCCCCTCTTCTATGCTGTGACTGTCTATAATCATTGTAGAGCAAAATAACCATGATTCAGTCTGGTAGACTAATAAAGTTTGCTTGCCTCTTGTCTGTGTATTGCTAACAATTCAGGTGTAAATAAGTGATTGTATTCCAGTCATGTGGTCATGTGTTCATAACTGAGGAGTAAATTTTTCTAACATCATCTGTGGTCGGATATTCTCCCCTGACCCCAGAGTGGCCTTTATGGATTTCATTAATTAGCCTAGAATCCTTGATGCTCTCACACTTTACCTGAGTTCTATCAAGAACATTTAAAGGAAACACTGAAACTGATGTACTTGTCCCTTAAAACTCCAGCCCCTAAACAGTACACTCTCTTGGAGTTTGCTAGAAGAAGTCAGGTGAGAGAGTATCCTCTGCTACCAGAATAAGAATTTCACCAATTTCTTTCAAAGCCAAGCCATCTCATGTTAACTGAAACTAGTCCTCCAGACTGCGCTGGACTGAGTCACATGCCCGTGTTAGTGTCCAGAGAGAGCACTTTCTCCAGATGCCTGCTGGTTACCTGAAAACACAAGTCCCTCTCTCCATGTGTACAAACAAGGTGGGAACTGTGCTGTCCACAAAGAAAATGTCAGTACTATAGAGGGTAGGTAAAGTGCTGTGCTGATCTTGGATATTTTTTACCTGGGCCAAGTATAGCCTTAAAGTATCCAAGAGTTCTATCAATTACACCAGCCTTCAGGGTGCTTTGAAATCCACCTGCTTTGGAACACTCCACCATAAGAACAAACAACAGTGAAATATATCCAGGCCACTAGCATGTGTTGATATGAAAGTGGAAAATGAGTTTTCCTGGACTCACTGCTGTTTCTGTTCCTGAGGTTATTTGAATCTGTAAAAGCTGGGTGCATTTAATAAATGCTGCCTTTTTTTTTTTTAATGAGGAAAGTCTTGCCAGAGAAACTTACCCAAAAAGGCAATGCTGTGAAAAATTCCTTTGCTATTTGATAGGTCACAGTAAAGGCTACTGGTATCTTGTTCTTGATTTGTTCATAGTATCATTAGCTGATGCAAAATATACATTTGGCTTGGTCATTCTTGCTGGAAATTTTGAAAGCTCACATTAAGTATTCCTAACACATTGTTGCATTAAGCCTAAATGCATCTGAAAAGATTGGTGTAAGTAATACTCACTACAGGGAAGTTCTAGAGGAGCTCTGGATTTTTCTTCCCACCTGAATGACACCAAGCAGATGGCCTTTGTTTTTACCCTCATCTCCTGGGCCTTTCTTTCTAGTAGTGCTTCCTGGATTAAGCACTGCTGAATACTTACAGGAACCATGTATATATACATGCTCTTGGGGTTTTGTTTTGTTTTCCTCTGTTCGTGTAGATAGAAATCTGTCTGTGATGGTAATACCTGGGGTGCCTCCCAAGGGAGCTCTCAGAGGATGCCTCTGCCTGCTTCCCTCTCCTTGTAGGCTACTCTTGTAACTATAGCCAGCCCCATGGTTCACTTGCCTCTAGCTGGAGTCCACACAAATAGGAATCATGATTAATCTTTCTGCTGCTTCTCCTTATCTTCCTGCTTCAATAGCATCTGTCACAACATTAATCTCACAAATGATAACTGCCCATATCAAGAAATGCTAATCTGTGGTTTCAAAACAATAAGCATAAATGGGGGGAGAAAACCCTAAATTCTACGTAAAACAATCAAGTCTTTATTGTTGCTAATTAAGTTGGTAGAATCATTTCAGAACAATAAAATTAAAATAATAATTAAAATCAAGCTTTTCTGCCTTCCATAAGTCAGAAATGATTTAATTTGAATATTAATCAAAAGTCTCTCCAAAAATACTCTCTTATAGTATTAAGTCTATAATACTTAAAATGAACTTAAACATATTAGAGTTATTATAAGAAAAGCCCTATTGTAAAAGTGTGAATAAATAGAAAGACCTACCCCACTCTGGGATAGGAAGAAATATGTACACATACAAGCATCAGAGTGATTATTTAAGCAAGGAAATGCTGAAGATCCTAAGGAAGTATATGAGAAGATAGCCTGGAAATCTTGAAAATAAATGTATTAATAGGATTTGTCATGCCAGATGTTACACATAGTACAAGGTGTAACAATAAAAGCAGTTTGGGGCTGTACATGGACAGATCAATAGAAACAAGTAGAGAATACAAAAACCAGTCCAAATACAGCTGGCTCTTTGGTTCATGATTAAACTGGTATTTGAAGTAAGTGAGTAAAAGATATTTTACATAAATGGTGAAAGTCATTTGGAGACGATATTACTTTGGATTCCTAATTCTTACTTTACTCTTTCCACCAAAATTAATTACAAATGGATTTGAGGTTTGTTTTTATTTGGATGTTTTTTTCTTAAAAAAACAAAAACAACCCTCCATCTTGTAAAAAGGTTCACATGGTTCTATACTATTTTAGAAAATTAAACATCATAAAATCTCCTGTCTCTGGCTCCATCCACATCATTGCCCCCTTCTCTCTAGAGGTGCCCCTGATACATCCTTTCTACATTTGTTCATGCAGACACCAGCTTGTGTGATTATTCATCATGGGCCTCTTTCTCACACAAAAGGCTGCAGTCTAGACACCTGTTCTTCCCTTTCCTTTTGTGCCCTAACAGTATATCCCAGGGTCTTTCCACATCAATGCTAGAGGGCCTCCTTGTTCTCCTTGCAACTGTAGAGTGTTCAGTTAGGTAAATAGTTTATTTAACCAGTCCCTTATTGATGGACACTTGGGATATTTCCAACTTCAACATTTTCCTTCAACAAATTCTGCTGCACTGTTGGATAAATTCCCAGAAGTGGGACTTCCATGTCAAAGGGTAAATGCATTAATAATTTTGATAAGTACTAGCATTTCCCCTCTTTTCTTTAAATTTCTTGGAGTTCTTTGTATATTGGAGGAGATCAGCCCATTGTTAGTGGCATGAGTTGCAAGTATTTTACTTTTCCTTGTAGTAAAAGTCTGAAATAGTTCTAGACTATTCATCACAGCCTGGGAAGGAGACTTAGATGGAGTTTAGCATGAGGGATTTTGTTAAGGAGTGCCCTTGAGATCAATGTCTACCAAGGGGAACACATAGAAGCATGGAGTAACTGGCTCAGGTAAATGAATGAAATCCTAGGTCAGACGACTGGCCTTGGGCCAAAGCCAGGGTGAGAACACAGGTTCCTGATCTTGGCATTAGCACAGTTACAGGCTGCTTCTTTCAAAGAGAGCATCCTAAGAAGACCATGGCTCAGGATAAGTGGTTTCTAAAGAAATGAGTGAGAGCAAACAAAGACAAGCAAGGAAGGATGTTTTTCCTAGGAAGAGGGTATACAAGTGAGTCTGCAGAATTGCAAGTAGCTCCGAATGCTTGAAGGTTGGATATGGGAAGTGTAGGAGAGAAAATTGGGGTGACATCAGCTAAGCCTTGGGAATGTGTAAGTCATAGCATTTTAAACACAGTAGTAGTGATGTGATGATACTTATACTTCTGAAAGATCATTCCTGTAGCTTTTCATCTTGGCAGCTCATTACAGAGCAGCAGATTATATCTTCCAAAGATGGCTACACCAATATACCTTTTAAGTCCCATGCTCATCACACAAAGTGCTTCTGACACTTTTCTACTGACCAGAGAGTCTGTGTTCCCATTTTTTGTGTCTAGGTGGACCTTTGTAACAGCCTCAAGCAGTAGATACCAGATGACTTCCAATGAGTAGGTTCCCTTGGAACCCAGCTGACCTGTTGTAGGAAGACCAGGCCACATGCAGAAGCCACATGAAACTTTGTGGCCACAGGTTCTCTCTCTAAGGTCTCAGCTGCCAGCTGTGTGAGTGTGCAAACTTCAAAGGACTCCAGCTCCGGTCTTCTAGCTGATACTGATGGATGAAAGATGCATGATCCCTGTTGAGCCCTGCCCAATTCTAGATCTGTGAGCAGAATCATTCATGTCATTGTTTAGAATCACTAAATTTGGGGGTGGGGGAAATAACTTGTTAAGTCCTCATAATCCCTAGAACATTTGGTTATACCAATTTTGATTCAAATAAATTAATTACTGTCCCATCAGGCTGACAAGTTTCTTTATCTTTTGGGTCATGTACCTTTGAGCCATGCTTTCTTTGTTTTTTGTTTTTGTTTTTGTTTTTGTTTTTCATGCTTTCTTTGTACAGATGATAAAGTCATTGAAAGGAAACCTAGTTTCAAGGACCTTGTCACCATGAGGTTTAATGATCAGGCACCAGGCACACTGCTCAATGCTGTGAGCACAATCCACTCTCCCTACACTGGTATCTTTTTCCCCACCTGACCATGACAAACAAAACTATTAATTTTCTGGTGAGAGAGAAATATCAGATTTTGCTGTTGCCATGCAAGTATATGCAGTTGTCAGAACTCCTAGAACTGTACACTAAGAAGGGTGAATTTAACTGTATGCTACTTATATCTTAATTTATATCTTAATAGGCAGAGAGAGATTCTGATCATTGCTCTTAGATATTTGAATCAGGCCTAGTGCCACATCTATCAAAAGAGTCTTGTTTATATTGAACTTCTCCCCTTTCCTTCCCTTCTCTAACTGCACACCGCCCTCCCCCCGCCCCGCCATACACACACATCCTCTCTCACAATCTCACAGTTTTTTGTAACTTGGTTTTGGCGTAGGCCTGCTAAAGGTGATTCATACATCTATGCCCAAGTTGGGATTCAACGAATAGAGCTATGATCAAAATATTGGTTCTCTAGAGACTTGGGGAAAATTTGACAAAACTAAACTTAGTCTCCCTCGAGACACTCCAGCCTGGAAAAGTCACACAGGCACTTTATGTGTGCATATGTGAACAGCAGCAAGGAGTCTTCTCCCACTTGGTTTTCTCATTCCTGTGAGGTTTGGTGGCTCAAATGTGTGGGGGCAGGAGTTTACTTATGGATCATTGGGCTGTCAGAGCCTCCTATTCCTCATTATTTCTAAATTGTAAGAGTATAATTAAAATGCTTGTGTTTCTGTACCTTTCCTTAACCTTCAAATATGAATATTAGAGTAAATCATAAACCACAATTCAAAAATGCAAACCCCTTCTGTGCCCACATTTAGTATATTTAGCCAGTTTCTTTTCCGTATCCACTCAATGACAGCTGACAGAATTGCTTTGAGATGACAGATTGTCAGCACATTGACACAGATTGTGTTAGATGTATATTTTTAGTGGGAATGAATGATTTTTAGCTGAGCTTTTCTCAGAAATATAATAGGGAGAACTGTTATTCCATGTGTCAAACCTATAGAATGTTGTTGGTTAGTGGTCAACCTACTTTGTAATTATTAACAAGTATTTTATAAAACAAAGAGGAAAATTGGAGTTTACTAAAAATATTCTAACATCTACAAAAATAGACATGTTAATAAATAGGAAAGGAAATTATCTCCATCTTCTTGGCTCAAGATAGAGAAAAAAATAGTACTTTAGAATTGTTCCTGGTTCTTAATCATGTTTTATTACTTAGATAATGTTTGGGAAAAGAGACTGATGAAAACTTGGTAGATAGGGCATTTCTCTACATTTATTTGTGAAAGTGAACTAAAATCTGGAGTTCACAGAATAGTATTTCCCTAACATATCTAAGAACTATGATCACTTAATGAGATCCTGGTTTCTTATGAGTACTTTATTGGGATCAGAGGCTAAATTGTGTGCTTATGACATAGCTGCTACCTGCAGGTACTGGAAATAATTCAGTAAGGAGGCTGTGTGTTGCTTTCTGACTCTGAACATTTGGGACCATCTCTTTACCATATACGAGCCCTGAGGACTTGAGATAGGAGAGTGGGATACATGTTAAATCACTTTTAATGTAAGGAATGCCCACATTGGTTCCCAGGGGATAAAATTAGTCAAGGACTTAATGGGGAATAGAATAGGCCTGGCTTCCTAAGTAACTATCTCTCTTAAATCTTCAGCATTGGCCCAAAGCGATGTATTTCTTCATACTCACTTTGAATAGCCATTGTACCACACAACAACTGGCCTGCCTTAACTTGATTCCTTTTAAACTGGGAAGATTTTCAAGGAGAAATCTTTAAGAACCTGGAGCCAGGGAGGAGAAAACACTATAAAATTACTGAAGAAAATAAATTTTATTATAAAAGAAAGCAGTTTTAATTTTTCTCTCAAAATAATTAACAGCTGCTAAGGAACCCTCAGTCCTTCCAGTGCCTACAAAGAGTACTGTTTCCTTGGTGTGATCATTAGCGGAGTCTTTTCAAGTGAATCCATAGATGTCCTGTGGGAAGATAAATCTGGTTCTGTAGAACCCTAGCCCTGGGTGGCTGAGATGCACCCATGAGATTTCAGGTTTCTTTGTACCTGTCCTGCACCATCCTGAGCCTCACCTGGCTGTCAAACCAGGAGGCTTTTTCCTACTCCTGATGGAAGGAGGCCCCAGGGCATTATTACCACAACCTGCTGCAGGGATAGTATGGTAATATAAATAAAGATGATAATAGCAAATCCAAGAAGAATACATAAATAAAACTACTAAAACATACTTGCAGATACAAGTCCCATTCATAGCTTCACTCAGACCCTAGAAGTGGACCCCTTGGCCAGATTATGCCTTTGGTCGTAGCCTGCGTTGAATCCTTTTTAGGATGAAGAGTAATATGGGTAGGACACATTTTGAAACTTGATTTGCAGTTACTGGGCCACTATAAATCTGTATTTAAAAATCTAATTACCAAACATGTTTAATGACCAAGAAAAAGCTTTGTTGAGATAAATAGTGACAATGTTTTATACCACATAAACTCAGCTATGCAAATATATGGGCATATAAAACAGACCAGAAGGACAAACCCAATATATTCATACTTATATTTGAGTCAGTAAATGTATGGATGATTTTTTTCTATGTTTTATAGATATTTTTAAATGTTCCAAAAGGAGTATGTTGATTTTATATGCAGAAAATGTCAATTTATACACATGTGAGTAGATGCTATAAATGACAGGGCTTAGGAAAAAGACAACTGGAAGTTAGAGTTGACATGAATATTAAAAAACAAAATCACCCAGAAAATCCACAGAAACAAAAGTTAGGCCTTTGCAACAAAAAATCAGGATATTATGGGAAAAGCATCACTTATGGAATCTTACATTATTATAACATAATACCTTTTGCAGTCAACAGGGCGTATTTATTACAAATAGTTCTCCCTGAAAGATAAATAATAGTTTTCCAAAATGCCACTCACTTAGCAGGGCTTCATGAACTATGTCTTTGAGAGTCTTTGTGAGTTCAGAACACACCCATATAATAATACAAACTTACCATGATGCAGGAGAAACAAAATAGTGCTGTAATAAAATCTGTTTCAGTCACAAATTTCATATTGCTCTCTTTGAACTTCAGGTACAGTGCTCATCAGATACGGACATCGCACCCAGAACAGCTTAGTTCCCATTGCAGTCAGAGTTCTATATTAATTTGTTCCTTTCTGGTTTAAAAATGTGTACTGAAAAATTTATACTTGAGTGGTAATTGATCATCATAATTGGCGTGAAAAAAAGCTTTAATCCAAATAACACTTTGCATTAACTAACCTGAAAGGAACTATTTCATCTATAACGTATATAGACTCTTCTATCAAGTACACATGCACTTTTTTAAAAGGAATTTGTTGTACAGGATGCCTTATTGCCATAGGTTTTATTTATATTCTACTTTCTACTATATCTCTAAGTTTTGGAGGGGCTAGACTAGTTTTATTTGCTGACATGACTGTTTATGGGTGCAGTTTCCAAGGGCCACTAGGTGTTTCAGTGCCACTCATAATGGCACACTTTTGAAGTGTTAAAGTTTTGTAACATCCCATGCTGCATTCATAAGAAAGTAAAGGTCTTGATACTTAAGTGTACTCAAACGGGGAAAACAGTGTAGCCTTGGCAAACTGATCCTGTTGAACTGCAAATGGTTGTCCATAGGAAGGGTGCCTTGATAAATCTGACCAGGTGAGTGAGTTGTAGATGTCTAATTTATGCAGATTGGATCTATATCCAATAATAACAGATCCCTTTTCATGTTCCATGGTTAATTTTATTTCAAGAATTCCCTAGCACCTGTGTTATTTTTCCTGTTTAATTTTGCCGAGACTATGTTACCCTCAGTACAAGGTATTTTTACCCTTGAGGATCTCCAGTTGACGCACATGACTGCTGGCCACCATGTCTGGCTCATGGAATGAGCTTTCAGATTAATTTCAAATCTTGTTTGTTTCAATAGTAGTCATTCTCTTGCGAAGACACTTATCACAGAATGATCAGCAATTCACATAACTCTGAAACTCCCTCCAGGAAACATCTATTATTTGTGGAAAATGTCACCTGATTTTCTAAGAACTTCTTCAGTTTTCTCTGTATGTTTTGGGGTGAGGCAGAGGAACATGATGGAAGGTATCTACACATTGTGATTTGGTACACACAGCCGTGAAGCAGTCTTGTACTTCGATGTGACTTTTGTCTACTTGGCCCACAGAAGGTAGAGGATTCTTTTTGTAGATTTTTTTTTTAAAGACTGAATGTCCAATCCTCAGTGGAGAAGGAGTATTCAGGCAGCTTTAAATGCTTAGAAAATAATATCAAATGTCTGTGCATTAAGACAGGATTTAGGAGTATTATAAAAGCTAGTTGTTAGAAGGAAGAGACTGGGAAGCGTAACTTCTGACTCAAGTGCCAATTGTGTATGTAATCTCTCTGCCCTTTGGTGTCCTAATTATAAAATGGGACTTAACCAACCTCTTAGGACAGTTGTGGAAGTTCAATTGTAACAGCAAATGAGCTCTTTCCAGAGTCTAAGTACTAAATGCACCCCTCTCCTAAACAGAGTCCTATTAGTGGGTGATTATATTGGGTATGATGGATGTTCATCACTTGAAAATGATTTTAAACCAGTCTGCCTCCTTGGAGGGAAGATGTGGACAAAAGGGTGCCTGCACAGAGGAATCCATGTGAGTTGCTCCCAACCGCAACTATATGCAGAAGAACAGGGAACTTTCTCTCTGAATGTATTTTTAAGGATTCCTTTCAATGCAAGCTCTCCAGTTAAGGATTCCAGCTGCTCTTACTGATGCCAGATGAAGCCAATTTAGGGCACAAGAATATTCTTAACGGGAGATTACCACTCCTCTTTTGAGTGGACCTTCATGAAAACAAAATTTGGACATTTCCGATAGAGAACCCAGATCTTCAGGAAAATGTAATACATTTTCTAAAGGAAGTTAAAAAGCTGAAATATTATCTGATGACTGTACTGTATTCTATAGTAATTATAGTCAAAATAGTAGCTAACATGTACTGAGACTTTTCATGTACCACCCACTGTTTTAAGTGCTTTACACATATTATTTAATACCCACCAATGCCTATTAGAGTTTACTGCCATTGTGCCCATTTTCCATGGGGAAACCAAGGCATGCACAGGTTAAGTAAGTTGCTCATGATCAAACAGTGGCCAAGCCAGGCATTCTGATTCTAGGGCACCAGCTTCTATCTATACCATATATTTCTCAACACAATGGGAATGAGGACTGGACATCTGCACTGACTTGGTCAGAGAAAAACTCAGGTTAATTGTTTACTAAAGGGAAGGGTAATAAGCACAGTTACCAAACACAGGCACATGATAATAAAATCTCAAATTGGATCACAGGTCCATCCTAAGAAGTCAAGCAAAAGATATACTGGAAATTACCACGTAGTCACCTGAATCAGGCCCAGTATCTAATATAATCTTCTTTCCAGTGATTTTCAAAAATCTTGCAGATGATTTATGGTACAGTTATTTCGACTTTTGAGGTTGTGTAGAAGGTTTCTGATCACCTGGAGACACTATATGGATTTTCTCCCTAAAAACTTGTCCCCAGGGAGAAGATTGCTCAGTTGTGAAATTGAGCATTTCACAAAGAATGTGTATGTGTCTCGGTGCCAAGCAATAGTGCCCCAACTATGACTGTTGTGTTTTTCTATATCTAAGCCATGCTCTGCCTGCCTCCCCATCTCCATTGATGCTGGAAAAACTTAACCTTTGTAAAATTCTCATAAAGCAGCAGCAAGAATAACCATAGAGTGTGATTGGACCATTGTTTCAGCAGCACAGGGACTCAGGATTCTAAGAGTTTTCATAAAAACTGTAAGTTGCCCAAATCTGTATTAATCCTGAGCAAAAGCAGCAAAAAAGCATCTTTCAGGGTCCAGAATTGTTGAGATTTTGATCCTGGGTGAAACTATACTCCCATTCAGCCATGGAACCTAAGTCTGAGCCCTAATCTTGCATAATTTTCTGATGTCTGTCTATAGGAGTATATTGGGCAATTGTTTCATAAGGCACATATAGTTACAACCAGAACAGGGACTGCCTTGTGGAAAGAGAATTACAGTTTGTTGGATGGGGATTTTTCTAGGTTCTTGTGGAATCTGTGCTCTCTCTTCTGTGATGGCTGAGGAGCCCAGAATATCTCTCTCTAAGATGTCCTCTGTGTCTGGTAGGCTGTCCAGACATGCTTACCTAGAATGGGTTAGTGTTCTGACCCGAATAGAAATCCCCTTGTTTCTCAGTTTCAAGCCAAATTCTTTAAGGCTTCAGTATTGCTCCATCCTTCTAATCTATTGGCCAAACACATAACTCTTGGAAGCTCATACAGGTAAACTTTACCCAGTGCTCCTCTTAAAATCTACCTCCCACGTCCCTGCCTGTGGGTGGGACTCTCATGAAGATGGCAAAGAGTTGCAGATCAATCAGAGAGGAATTGCTTCTGGATATTCTTCCTTCCCCTTGCCAGAGTAGTTGGGATAAAAAAAAAAAAAAAACACCTTGAAACTTAAGATAATTAAGTACCTGGACACAAATGTTACTTTACTATTAGTAGTGCAAACCCCGTTGTGACCTACATTAATGACAGATGAATTATTTGGATAATAGAACTTTTGAAACTAGAGACACTTCCTGTTATTAAAAATAAGCATACATCATTTTAGAGCTTGTCTTTACAGATATACATGATGAATAGGTGCATTGAAAACAAAACAAGGGATCAACCAGAGTACTTGAGCACCATTTTTGTAGCAGCCACTTGCCTGAGACCTTGCAGACCAGTAGCTCCCGTGTCGATCCTCTTCCTCAGGAGTAGGGAGAGACATAGGAGGACTAATTGTACTTGAGAACTTTCTCAAGTCAGACTGAAAACAGCAGACTGAGAATAGAAAATGTAACCACTGGAATTCTGCTTTCTCATTCATGATTTTATTAATTTGAGTCTTTTCTCTCTTCTTTTTAATAAGGCTGGTTAATGGTTTATCTATCTTATTAATTCTTTCAAAGAACCCACTCCTGGTTTTGTTAATCTGTTCCACAGTTCTTCTGGTCTCTATTTCTTGAGTTCTGCTCGAATCTTTATTAATTCCCTTCTGTTGGGTGTAGGATCTATTTGCTGTTTTTTCTCCAGCTCCTTTAGGTGCAACGTTAGCTTTTGTATTTGAGTTCTTCCAGTTTTTGGATGGATGCTTTTATTGCGATGTATTTCCCCCTCAGGACTGCTTTTGCTGTATCCCAAAGATTTTGAATGGCTGTATCTTCATTTTCATTTGTTTCCATGAATCTTTTTAATTCTTCTCTAATTTCCTGGTTGACCCTTTCATCTTTTAGCAGGATGGTCCGTAACCTCCACATGTTTGAAATCCTTCCAAACTTCTCCTTGTGATTTAGTTCTAATTTCAAAGTATTGTGGTCCGAAAATATGCAGGAGACGATCCCAATCTTTTGGTATCGGTTAAGACCTGATTTGTGACCTAGTATGTGGTCTATTCTGTAGAAAGTTGCATGTGCACTTGAGAAGAATGTGTATTCAGTTGTGTTTGGATGTAAAGTTCTGTAAATATCTGTGAAATCCATCTGGTCCAGTGTATCATTTAAAGCTCTTGTTTCTTTGGAGATGTTGTGCTTAAAATACCTGTCGATTGTAGAAAGCGCTAGATTCAAGTCACCAAGTATAAGTGTATTATTATCTAAGTATGTCTTAACTTTGGTTATTAATTGATTGATATACTTGGTAGCTCCCACATTCGGGGCATAAATACTGATGATTGTTAGGTCCTCTTGTTGGGTAGATCCTTTAAGTATGATATAGTCTCCTTCTTCATCTCTTACTACAGTCTTCAGGATAAACTTTGGTTTATCTGATATAAGGATGGCTACCCCTGCTTTCTTTTGAGGACCATTTGAATGGTACATGGTTCTCCAACCTTTTATTTTCAGGCTGTAGGTGTCCTTATGTCTAAAATGAGTCTCTTGTAGACAGCAAATAGATGGGTCTTGCTTTTTTTATCCAGTCTGAAACCCTGCGCCTTTTGATGGGGTCATTAAGCCCGTTCACATTCAGAGTTACTATTGAAATATATGAATTTAGTGTCATCATGATACCTATTCAGTCCCTGTTTTTGTGGAATGTTCCCTTGGACTTCCTCTATTACAGAATCCCCCTTAGTATTTCTTTTTTTTTTTTTTAATTAATTTTTATTGGTGTTCAATTTACCAACATACAGAAAAACACCCAGTGCTCATCCCGTCAAGTGTCCACCTCAGTGCCCGTCACCCCTTCCCCTCCAACACCCGCCCTCCTCCCCTTCCACCACCCCTAGTTCGTTTCCCCGAGTTAGGAGTCTTTATGTTCTGTCTCCCTTCCTGATATTTCCCAACATTTCTTCTCCCTTCCTTTATATTCCCTTTCACCATTATTCATATTCCCCAAATGAATGAGAACATACACTGTTTGTCCCTCTCCGATTGACTTATTTCACTCAGCATAATACCCTCCAGTTCCATCCACGTTGAAGCAAATGGTGGGTATTTGTCGTTTCTAATTGCTGAGTAATATTCCATTGTATACATAAACCACATCTTCTTTATCCATTCATCTTTTGATGGACACCGAGGCTCCTTCCACAGTTTGGCTATTGTGGCCATTGCTGATAGAAACATCGGGGTGCAGGTGTCCCGACGTTTCATTGCATCTGAATCTTTGGAGTAAATCCCCAACAGTGCAATTGCTGGGTCGTAGGGCAGGTCAATTTTTAACTCTTTGAGGAACCTCCACACAGTTTTCCAGAGTGGCTGCACCAGTTCACATTCCCACCAACAGTGTAAGAGGGTTCCCTTTTCTCCGCATCCTCTCCAACATTTGTGGTTTCCTGCCTTGTTAATTTTCCCCATTCTCACTGGTTGAGGTGGTATCTCATTGTGGTTTTGATTTGTATTTCCCTGATGGCAAGTGATGCAGAGCATTTTCTCATGTGCATGTTGGCCATGTCCATGTCTTCCTCTGTGAGATTTCTCTTCATGTCTTTTGCCCATTTCATGATTGGATTGTTTGTTTCTTTGGTGTTGAGTTTAATAAGTTCTTTATAGATTTTGGAAACTAGCCCTTTATCTGATATGTCATTTGCAAATATCTTCTCCCATTCTGTAGGTTGTCTTTTAGTTTTGTTGACTGTATCCTTTGCTGTGCAAAAGCTTCTTATCTTGATGAAGTCCCAATAGTTCATTTTTGCTTTTGTTTCTTTTGCCTTTGTGGATGTATCTTGCAAGAAGTTACTGTGGCCAACTTCAAAAAGGGTGTTGCCTGTGTTCTCCTCTAGGATTTTGATGGAATCTTGTCTCACATTTAGATCTTTCATCAATTTTGAGTTTATCTTTGTGTGTGGTGAAAGAGAGTGGTCCAGTTTCATTCTTCTGCATGTGGATGTCCAATTTTCCCAGCACCATTTATTGAAGAGACTGTCTTTCTTCCAAAGGATAGTCTTTCCTCCTTTATCGAATATTAGATGACCGTACATTTCAGGGTCCACTTCTGGGTTCTCTATTCTGTTCCATTGATCTATGTGTCTGTTTTTGTGCCAGTACCACACTGTCTTGATGACCACAGCTTTGTAGTAGAACCTGAAATCTGGCATTGTGATGCCCCCAGATATGGTTTTCTTTTTTAAAATTCCCCTGGCTATTCGGGGTCTTTTCTGATTCCACACAAATCTTAAAATAATTTGTTCTAACTCTCTGAAGAAAGTCCATGGTATTTTGATAGGGATTGCATTAAACGTATAAATTGCCCTGGGTAACATTGATATTTTTACAATATTAATTCTGCCAATCCATGAGCATGGAATATTTTTCCATCTCTTTGTGTCTTCCTCAATTTCTTTCAGAAGTGTTCTATAGTTTTTAGGGTATAGATCCTTTACCTCTTTGGTTAGGTTTATTCCTAGGTATCTTATGCTTTTGGGTGCAATTGTAAATGGGATTGACTCCTTAATTTCTCTTTCTTCAGTCTCATTGTTAGTGTATAGAAATGCCATTGATTTCTGGGCATTGATTTTGTATCCTGCCACGCTACCAAATTGCTGTATGAGTTCTAGCAATCTTGGGGTGGAGTCTTTTGGGTTTTCTATGTAGAGTATCATGTCATCGGCGAAGAGGGAGAGTTTGACTTCTTCTTTGCCAATTTGAATGCCTTTAATGTCTTTTTGTTGTCTGATTGCTGAGGCGAGGACTTCCAGAACGATGTTGAACAGCAGTGGTGAGAGTGGACATCCCTGTCTTGTTCCTGATCTTAGGGGAAAGGCTCCCAGTGCTTCCCCATTGAGAATGATATTTGCTGTGGGCTTTTCGTAAATGGCTTTTAAGATGTCGAGGAATGTTCCCTCTATCCCAACACTCTGAAGGGTTTTGATCAGGAATGGATGCTGTATTTTGTCAAATGCTTTCTCTGCATCTAATGAGAGTATCATATGGTTCTTGGTTTTTCTCTTGCTGATATGATGAATCACATTGATGGTTTTACGAGTGTTGAACCAGCCTTGTGTCCCAGGGATAAATCCTACTTGGTCATGGTGAATAATTTTCTTAATGTGTTGTTGGATCCTATTGGCTAGTATCTTGTTGAGAATTTTTGCATCCATGTTCATCAGGGATATTGGTCTGTAATTCTCCTTTTTGGTGGGGTCTTTGTCTGGTTTCGGAATTAAGGTGATGCTGGCCTCATAGAACGAATTTGGAAGTACTCCATCTCTTTCTATCTTTCCAAACAGCTTTAGTAGAATAGGTATGATTTCTTCTTTAAACGTTTGATAGAATTCTCCTGGGAAGCCATCTGGCCCTGGACTCTTGTGTCTTGGGAGGTTTTTGATGACTGCTTCAATTTCCTCCCTGGTTATTGGCCTGTTCAGGTTTTCTATTTCTTCCTGCTCCAGTTTTGGTAGTTTGTGGCTTTCCAGGAATGCGTCCATTTCTTCTAGATTGCCTAATTTATTGGCGTACAGCTGTTCATAATATGTTTTTAAAATCGTTTGTATTTCCTTGGTGTTGGTAGTGATCTCTCCTTTCTCATTCATGATTTTATTAATTTGAGTCTTCTCTCTCTTCTTTTTAATAAGGTTGGCTAATGGTTTATCTATCTTATTAATTCTTTCAAAGAACCAACTCCTGGTTCTGTTGATCTGTTCCACAGTTCTTTTGGTCTCGATATCATTGAGTTCTGCTCGAATTTTAATTAACTCTCTTCTTCTGCTGGGGGTGGTGTCTATTTGTTGCTTTTTCTCTAGTTCCTTTATGTGTAAGGTGAGCTTTTGAATTTGAGATCTTTCCAGTTTTTGAATGGATGCTTGTATTGCGATGTATTTCCCCCTCAGGACTGCTTTTGCTGCATCCCAAAGATTTTGAACGGTTGTATCTTCATTCTCATTAGTTTCCATGAATCTTTTTAATTCTTCCTTAATTTCCTGGTTGACCTTTTCATCTTTTAGCAGGATGGTCCTTAACCTCCATGTGTTTGTGGTCCTTCCATACTTCTTGTTGTGATTAAGTTCTAATTTCAAGGCATTATGGTCTGAGAATATACAAGGGACTATCCCGATCTTTTGGTATCGGTTCAGACCCGATTTGTGACCCAGTATGTGGTCTATTCTGGAGAAAGTTCCATGTGCACTTGAGAAGAATGTGTATTCAGTTGAGTTTGGATGTAAAGTTCTGTAGATATCTGTGAAATCCATCTGGTCCAGTGTATCATTTAAAGCTCTCGTTTCTTTGGAGATGTTGTGCTTAGAAGACCTATCCAGGGTAGAAAGAGCTAGATTGAAGTCACCAAGTATAAGTGTATTATTATCAAGGTATTTCTTGAGTTTGGTTATTAATTGGTTTAAATATTTGGCAGCTCCCACATTCGGGGCATATATATTGAGGATTGTTAAGTCCTCTTGTTGGATAGATCCTTTGAGTATGAGATAGTGTCCCTCTTCATCTCTCACTATAGTCTTTGGGGTAAATTTTAATTTATCTGATATAAGGATGGCAACCCCTGCTTTCTTTTGAGGACCATTTGAATGGTAAATGGTTCTCCAACCTTTTATTTTCAGGTTGTAGGTGTCCTTCTGTCTAAAATGAGTCTCTTGTAGACAGCAAATAGATGGGTCCTGCTTTTTTATCCAGTCTGAAACCCTGCGCCTTTTGATGGGGTCATTAAGCCCGTTCACGTTCAGAGTTACTATTGATAGATATGAGTTTAGTGTCATCATATCTATTCAGTCCTTGTTTTTGTGGATTGTTCCACTGAACTTCTTCTTAAAGGGGAATTTTAAGAGTCCCCCTTAAAATTTCTTGCAGAGCTGGTTTGGAGGTTACAAATTCTTTCAGTTCCTGCCTGTCTTGGAAGCTCTTTATCTCTCCTTCCATTTTGAATGAAAGCCTTGCTGGGTAAAGTATTCTTGGTTGCATGTTCTTCTCATTTAGGACCCTGAATATATCCTGCCAGCCCTTTCTGGCCTGAATATATCCTGCCAGCCCTTTCTGGCCTGGTCTCTGTGGAGAGGTCTGCTGTTACCCTAATATTCCTCCCCATAAAAGTCAGGGACTTTTTTTCTCTTGCTGCTTTAAGGATCTTCTCCTTATCTTTGGAATTTGCAAGCTTCACTATTAAATGTCAAGGTGTCGAACGGTTTTTGTTGATTTTAGGGGGGGATCTCTCTATTTCCTGGATCTGAATGCCTGTTTCCCTTCCCAGATTAGGAAAGTTTTCAGCTAGGATTTGTTCAAATACATATTCTGGCCCTCTGTCCCTTTCGGCGCCCTCAGGAACCCCAATTAAACGTAGGTTTTTCTTCCTCAGGCTGTCATTTATTTCCCTTAATCTATCCTCATGATCTTTTAATTGCTTGTCTCTTTTTTCCTCAGTTTCCCTCTTTGCCATCAACTTGTCTTCTATGTCACTCGCTCGTTCTTCCACCTCGTTAACCCTCGTCGTTAGGGCTTCTAGCTTGGATTGCATCTCATTTAATTGATTTTTAATTTCTGCCTGATTGGATCTAAATTCTGCAGTCATGAAGTCTCTTGAGTCCTTTATGGTTTTTTCTAGAGCCACCAGTAGCTGTAAAATAGTGCTTCTGAATTGGCTTTCTGACATTGAATTGTAATCCATATTTTGTAACTCTGTGGGAGAGTGGGCTGTTTCTGATTCTTTTTTTTGAGGTGAGGTTTTCCTTCTAGTCATTTTGCTCAGTGCAGAGTGGCCAAAAACAAGTTGTATTGGGAAAAGGAGAAAAAGAGAGAGAAGGAAAGAAAAGAGAAAAAGAAAAAAGAGCAAGAAGAAAAAAAAGGGGGAAAAGAGAAGAAAAAGAAAGAAAAAGAAAGGAGAAAAAAGAAAAAAAGGGGGGTGGGGTGGGGGAAGCAATCAGAAATCAAGAAGAAAGAAAAAAAACACACAAAACAAAACAAAAAACAAAAAACAAAACAACAAAAAAAAACATGGGGGAGTATCTTCCGATTCTGTATACTTTAAGTCCCTTGACTTCCCTTGGAACTGGTCCGTCTCCTTGGTCTTGTGGGGGAGGGGCCTGCTGTGCTGATTCTCAGGTGTTAGCACTTGGGGGAGCTGCTCTGCCCCTGCCTGGTGCAGGGCTCAGTGGGGGTTGTTCACCCTGTGAGGCCCCGGGAGGAAGCCACCGTGGCGGGGGCAGCTCTGCAGCCCTGGAGTCAGCTCCCGCAGTAACTCCGGGGCTCTCCGTCTGCAGGGCCTGGGGGCTCCGGGGCGGGGCCACTGATCTGCTCAGTTCCAGGCAGGAGCGTCCTTGCTGTCTTGGACCCTCCCAGACTCTGCCTGTCCCTGGGGGAGGCCGGATCCTGGGCTGTGTCCCGGCGCCCTGTGCTCCGGGGCCTGCGCTGTTGGATTCAGCTCCCGCCCCGCAGCCCCCTCCGCGGAGCCGCCGCCCGAGCCTCTCCGAGCTGTTCCCGGAGCCGCGCCGCCCCCTCCGCGCGGAGCTTCTTCCTCTGCCCGAGCCGCCGCCTCTGAGCTGTTCCCGGAGCCCCGCAGCCCCCTCCGCGGAGCCGCCGCCCGAGCCCCTCCGAGCTGTTCCCGGAGCCGCGCCGGCCCCTCCGCGCGGAGCTTCTTCCTCCGCCCGAGCCGCCGCCGCCGAGCTGCTCCCGGAGCCCCGCAGCCCCCTCCGCGGAGCCGCCGCCCGAGCCCCTCCGAGCTGCTCCGGGCCCCGCCGAGCGCTGCAGCCCTTAGGGAGCTCGGCACATCTCCCGGGGCGCAGTTCCTCTGTTACTGTCCCAGGGAGCCCGAGGGCATCCCCGCCTTTCTGGGGATCCTGCTCCAATTCCCCGGGAGGCCTTTCCGCGGGGAAGGTTGGTGCAGCTCCTGCTCCTCCGGGACGGGGCTCTCCTGCCCTGGGGACACTCGCCCCGGCCTCAGCCCGGCTCCTCGCGGGGCCCCTCCCCCTCGGAGGCCTTTTGTGTCTTTATTTCTTTTTCCCCCGTCTTCCTACCTTGATAGACGCGCGAACTCTTCTCGCTGGAGCGTTCCAGCTGGTCTCTCTTTAAATCTCAGGCCGAATTCATAGATTTTCAGGATGATTGGATGGTTTTCTAGGTAATTTGTTGAGGACAGGTGACCTGGAGACCCTGCTCTTCCGCCATCTTGCCTGTTTCTCCCCCTTAGTATTTCTTGCAGAGCTGGCTTCATGGTCACATATTCTTTCAGTTTCTGCCTATCTTGGAAGCTCTTTATCTCTCCTTCTATTCTGAATGAGAGCCTTGCTGGATAAAGTATTCTTGGCTGCATGTTCTTCTCTTTTAGGACCCTGACTATATCCTGCCAGCCCTTTCTGGCCTGCCAGGTCTCTATGGAGAGGTCTGCTGTTATCCTAATGCTTCTCCCCATTAAAGTTAGGGATTTCTTGTCTCTTGCTGCTTTAAGGATCTTCTCTTTATCTTTGGAATTTGCAAGTTTCACTATTAAATGTCGAGGTGTTGAGCGATTTGCATTGATTTTAGGGGGGGATCTCTCTATCTCCTGGATCTGAATGCCTGTTTCCCTCCCCAAATTAGGGAAGTTCTCAGCTATGATCTGTTCAAATACATATTCTGGACCTCTGTCCCTTTTGGCACCCTTGGGGACCCCAATTAAATGTAGATTTTTCCTTCTGAGGCTGTCATTTATTTTCCTTAACCTATCCTCATGATCTTTTAATTGTTTTTCTCTTTTTTCCTCAGTTTCCCTCCTTGCCATCAACTTGTCTTCTGTGTCACTCACTTGTTCTTCTACTTCATCAACCCTCATCATTAGGACCTCTAGTTTGGATTGCATCTCATTTAATTGATTTTTAATTTCTGCCTGATTAGATCTAAATTCTGCAGTCATGAAGTCTCTTGAATCCTTTATGCTTTTTTCTAGAGCCACCAGTAGCTTTATAATAGTGCTTCTGAATTGGCTTTCTGACATTGAATTGTAATCCAGGTTTTGTAACTCTGTGGGAGAGAGAGAGGACTGTTTCTGAGTCTTTCTTTTGAGGTGAGTTTTTCCTTCTAGTCATTTTGCTCAGTGCAGAGTGGCCAAAAACAAGTTGTACTTGATAGAAGCGCGAACTCTTCTCACTGTAGCATTCAAGCTGTTCTCTCTTTAAATCTCAAGTCGAATTTGAAGGTTTTCAGGACGATTTGAAAGTTATCTAGGTAATTTGGTGGGGACAGGTGACTTGGGGACCCTACTCTTCTGCCATCTTGCCCCTTCCTCACCACTGGAATTCTGTTATTCAGTGCATGCCAGTAGTGATTTTATTCATCAAAGAGGAGGCTTACATGCTAGATATTAACTTAGCAATAGATGAATCTGAAACTTGATTTCTTTGGACTTTTTAAAGATTTTATTCATTTATTTGAGATAGAACAAGCAGGGGGTGGGGAGCAGAGAGAGAGGCAGGATCTCTGCTAAGTGTGGAGCCCAGGCAAATGCTTAACCGACTGATCCACCCAGCCACCCCAAACTTGGTTTGTTTTTAATTTTGACATAAAAATAAACCTCTAATCTTCCACATGGAAATTGTTTCTCTTCCTGTTATGAGAAAGAAAAATGACGTTCTGTTTCCCTTTCGTTCCATGTGCCCCTTAAGTGGTACCTTTCTCCAGGAGAAAGTTGTTATCATCATACGGCTATAAACTATTATAGGAAGTGATGAGATACATATGCAGAAAGTCAGGGAGGTGTGTTGTTTTAATGAAAACTAATTTGTATGTTTTGGAAAGACTCACAGGTGAGGGGTTTTGTTTTGTTTTGAAAGCCAGTTAATAAGACAAATGAAAAACTCGCAAATTTTTTTTAAAAAATCATGAATGATTTACATTCCAATTGTCTCTCAAGTCTTCCCCTTTACTAAAAAAAAAAAAAAAAACCCTGAAACTTGGCATTTTGTAGTTGAATATTATTGATAGTTTGTGACATTAAAGTGTGATGGAGAAAATGGAACTTTGAACCAGGAGAGCCATCATGCCTGTGGAATCAAGTTTCGGTGAAGGAATTTACATTTATATATTCAAAGTAAAATATTTATTGATAAAGTTTGACTACTTTTTTAATTAACCGACTTCCTGCAAACCTCAGCTAAATCAGACGAGGGGATTGTAATAGATTGCTGAAATGAGCTTCATAATATAATTGAAACTAAATACCAGAATTACATTTCAGGGGTACCTAGGTGGCTCAGTTAGTTAAGTATCTCTTGATTTCAGCTCAGGTCATGATCTCATGGTCATGGGATCCAGCCCTGCATTGGGTTCCCCTCTCCCTCTGCTCCTCCCCCACACACTCTCTCTCTCTGGCTCATTCTTGATCTCTCTAAAATAAATACTAAATAAGATTTTTTAAAAGATTTTATTTATTTATTCACAAGACACACACACACACACAGAGGCAGAGACACAAGCAGAGGGAGAAGCAGGCTCCATGAAGGGAGCCTGACGTGGGACTCGATCCCGGGTCTCCAGGATCACACCCTGGGCTGAAGCGGCACTAAACTACTGGGCCACCAGGGCTGCCCAATACGTTTTATTTTTTTTAATTACACTTCAGTGTTTGGGGTACAAGTAAATACATGGCATAGTAATTTTTTTAAAGATTTTTATTATTTATTTATTCATGAGAGACAGAGAGAGGCAGAGACACAGGCAGAGAGAGAAGCAGGCACCATGCAAGGCGCCCGATGTGGGACTCAATCCTGAAACTTCAGAATCACGTGCTGGTCTGAAGGCAGATGGCCAACCACTGAGCCACCCGGGCATCCCGGCATAGTAATTTAATAGAGATCCATGCTGTCATTTTATGGGATATCCTGTACTACATGAATTTGTATATGTATTTACTAAATAATATATTTGTGAAGACTTGGCCCAGATATAAGTTTTCTTTAGCGTCAGTCCTTTACTAAATAATTATCACACAGATTATATATGCTATTTAGCTCTCATGCTTTTGTCTGTATCAGCACCTGGAACCAAAATGCCACTTACATCTTCTATCTTAGTATTGAAATTTTACCATCTTTCAGAAACCAGCTCCATTATTACCTTTTACCAAAAAGCTTTCCTAAAAAAGCGTTTCCTACCAAAAAGCGTTCTCTGTGTGAAGCCGCGTTAGACTCCTGAAACGTGTTTTTGATAATACATTGTAGTACTGCCTACTATTTTCCTTAGAGTTGGTCCAGGTACTACGATTTTTGGAATCTTATTAGTGATGATGTACTCGTACTGTGTGTGTGTTTGTCTGTGTGCAGTACAGCATCTCCTGTTGTTCTGAACACAGTCGTTGATACTTTGCCTAACTTAGGTAAGAGCACACACACTGGAATACTGTGAAGAGCCCCAAGAACTTCCATTTATGTATCAGAAGAGATAACAGATAATTATCAAAGCAAACATAAACAGACATTTTTCTGAGGGGAAAAAAATACATTACTAATATTCTCTTGGGAAGTGACTGCCTGTACATGTGGTGCACTAATTGCTTTGGCAAAATGTTCTGTTTAAACTTTGAGTGCCTTTCAGATTTTGTTAGGATATTCAAAAATGCTTATCTTAACTTATGATTATTTCCTGGGAAGCATGAGGAATGGTCACTTGAAGAATATTACCATGGAGAAGATTTTTGTTTGGGAAGAAGTGTTAGTAACAATTGCAATTTATACTAAAAATGTGAAGATAGAAATAAGTGGTACCTACTTGGGAAGCTATAAAATTCAGAAACGACCTGATCTAACAAGGGATGGAGACACTAATTTTAACTTTGAACTCTAAGCTCCATGTGTTTTGGGGTTAATTTTCTATGATATTAACCAATTTCACATGGTGTGTTTTGTAGCTTTGTAACTGTATTGATCTAACAGTGAAATAGAAATGCTTGTGTCTCCATTTATAGGACTGTATGTGGCTAGCTTCTCCATTATTACTGGGTCCCCAAACTACCAAGAACTTCCTGTAAACACATTCTAAAACTAACAATATCTTTAAAAATGAACTTTTTCCCTTTTTCCTTTAAGGCAAAATTTCAGTTGGCCCGCATTTTTCTTTACTATAAAGGGGAGGCTCCTTAGGGAGAAATACTCTGAATGGAATGTGGCCTTACCACCAAGCTGCCACAGTCTGGATTTGGTGGCCCTGTTAAATGACTTCCTTACTTTGTGTGTAGAAAAATGGATTCCACGACCTTAAAATCAGAGTCTTTACCCAAGGGAACTTCCAGCATAAAGAAAAAGCAGAAGTTAGCTGAGGTTTAAGATGTTTATTTAGGAGAAAAATGAGGTGTTAAACAGTTAGACACTGCCATCAGATTTTTCACATTGATTAATAGTTCCAAAGTATTCAGGTCTTAGGTCCAGAATGTAACAGTTATCCAACTCACAGACATTAAACATTCAGTTGCCAGCTTCTGTTTTCTTGATTGTTAATTTTCAGTCCATGTGGTTTAGGTGTTTGACTAAGGATTTTGTTAAATATCTTTTTTGTTGTTGTTTGAGTTCATTTTTCTGCAAATCCCAATTTTGCGTTAGAGATAGCTTATGTTTTTCTTATTTACCCTTATTTAAGGATAATGAGGTCATGCCTTTTATTTTGTTATTAAAAAGCTGTAATATGTATACTTTGTTCAAAAGCCAGGTTGCTTTTTGAAATTTCCGCATGCTCGAAATCTTTTTTTTCTTTACCACTTACTTGAAGTCTTAACCTAAGCATGTAGTTAAAGTCTCCACAGGTATTCCACAGTGAGAACCTTAACTGGCATTTCAGAAATTAAGTACAAGTATGTTTATAAAATGGCATGTGGCACTTAATTTGGAAACTGTGGAATTATTAAGTTACTGTCTTTATGAAGGGTACAGCTTTTACAACCCTAAGTTCTTAATGTTGATTTGAAGGCATTCATAGATACTAAGTGATTGGGAATATAAGGATTCATTTTTCTGGACTACTTAACCCATGCATATATATCTTAATACTTGTAAAAAAAATTGCAAAAAAAAAAACAGAAACAATACACTCTTAATGTAATAAAGCACTTGCTACTTTGGAGAACAGATCACAAGATCAAACTCCTAGTGATGCCATGGGAGGTCATTTTTCATTTGTTTGAAAACTGAGTTTATTTCAGACTCTAGAGATACCTGCTCTACAAACAGGCAGAGCAAATTCCCTGCTTGAACCAAATCTTATAATTTACAGTAGAATAGAACAACAAAGAAAACTGTGTAGAGGAAACAAAAGATACACCACAAAAGAGAAGAAATGAGAAGGGAGCAAGGAGGAGAGACGTCTTGAACTCAAGATTTTAAGCCTTCCAGTGGGGACATCTAGAGAGAAATCTGGTTGGATAAAAAGTACCAAGATAAAATTGCAGTGTTGGGTTGGGAATTGGGATGTAATGAAGAGGTAGAGCCAAGATTTCCAGGGCAATGAAAGTATTCTGCGTGAGACTGGAATATCATGTGGTATCTTGGATTTGTCAAAACCCACAGAACCATGTAATACAAAGAGTGAGCTTTAGTATAAACTGCGGACTGTAGTTAATAATTATACATCAGTATTGACTCATCAATTGGGACAGATGTACCACAGTGATACAAGATAATTAGAGAAACTGTGTGGATGTGTGTGTGCCGTTTTGTGGGTAGTATGGGCCTTTTGTGCCTCCTGCTCAGTTTTTCTGCAATTTTCTGTAATTTCAGTTTTTCTACATTATAAGTCTATTAATTATTTTTTAAAAATACAGTGATATAAGAAGATGGGCAGCAGCCTGGGGGTGGTAAGAGTTGCTGTTAGAAACACAGTTTGAAAGACCTCAATATAGAGGGACTTTGGGGGCTTAAGCAGTAGATGAGCTCTAACAGGGAATGACGGAAGGAAAGACAGAAAGGCCCACCCACCCTTGTGATATTCCCAAGTAGGTGGGAGTCTGCCCTATGACAAGGAAATAGAGAGGGCCAAAAAGGAATGACACTAAAAATTAGAGGAATACAAGTATCATATCACATCACAGCACGGCACCAAGAAGGAGATGACCCCAAAAGGTCAGAGGTAAGGGATAATAAGGACTTCAAATAGCCATTAAATATGATGATTAGGTGGAAAGGAATTAGAGTAATTTTAATACTATCCTAGTTACATTTGAGGTGTAGTGGTTAAGACTCAGTTGATCTAGAAATGGGAGCTACAAGTATAGGTTCCTTTTAGGAAGGAAACAGCTTTCCTTTTAGATAGTTGAGGGATGGTTCTTATTTTTTAAGATCTATGGTGGGAATGCAAACTGGTGCAGCCTCTGTGGAAATCAGTATGAGTGAAAGAAGTGAAGGGAATTAAGGGTACCTTTCCCATGATCCCTGAGTGATGTATGGAATTGTCAAGTCACTACATTATACACCTGAAATTAATATAACACTGTATGTTAACTATACTGGAATTAAAAATGAAATTAAAATTTAAAAACTAACAATATTACAAAGTCCTACAATAATAATACTAAGCCAAAAAAAAAACAATGAAATATGCACAAAGAACATATATCATTGGTTGTAATAAGAAAGAAGTAAAACCTAAATATTTTTTTTAAATGTTTAAGTTGATAAATCTCATTAAAAACCTAAATAATTAATTAAAAATCTCTGGAAGAAATTGTGTTTGCAGGAAGAGCCTAAAGAGCCAAAATTCTGGTAGAGGCTGCATATTTGAAATGGTAGAAAAAGATGAAAATGGACCGAAGAACTTGATTATCAAAAAATAGCCCAGAAACTGGAAGGAATTGAAAAATGGATGAAACAGAAAAATATATAAGGTGATTTAATGTGCCTGCCATTAGAGACTTGGGCTTACAAAGAAACTAGATGGGGAGATTAAAGTTATATCATCTCTATGTCTTTTGTAAAGGAGGAAGAGTTCAGCCTACCTGACAATTATTTGGTGTATTATTTGGGCCAAGTGGAGCAGCATGGTTAAGATGAAGTTTTGAAGCATTTACATTTGAAATCCCCCACAGTAAAGTGATCTGAATATACTGCATAGAGACATCACTTTTTTTAAGATTTTATTTATTTATCCACGAGAGACACAGAGAGAGAGAGAGAGAGGCAGAGACACAGGCAGAGGGAGAAGCAGGCTCTATGCAGGGAGCCCGATGTGGGACTCGATCCCAGGTCTCCAGGATCACACCCTGGGCTGAAGGCAGCGCTAAACTGCTGAGCCATTCGAGGATCCCCTAGAGACATCATTTTTAATTCAAAAAATCCCATAGAAATTATCGGGCCCAACCCATTCCAGTTCCAAAGGAGAGCAGCATACAGAATGGTTCTGTAGATTGCCTAAAGTCACATGGCTGAACGTGGATGGAACTGGAGGGTATTATGCTGAGTGAAATAAGTCAATCGGAGAAGGACAAACATTATATGGTCTCATTCATTTTGGGAATATAAAAATTAGTGACAGGGAATAAAGGGGAAAGGAGAAAAAATGAGTGGGAAATGTCAGAAAGGGAGGCAGAACATGAGAAACTTCTAACTCTGGGAGACGAACTAGGGGTGGGGGAAGAGGAAGTGGGCAGGGGTGAGGGGGACTGGGTGACAGGCACTGAGGGGGGCACTTGATGGGATGAGCACTGGGTGTTATTCTATATGTTGGCAATTTGAACACCAATAAAAAATAAATTTATTTTTTAAAAAAGTCACATGGCTGCTTACGGGCAGAATCAGGGCTACCATAGGAGTCTTCTCTCAGGCAAATCTTGTTTTTCTCCTACATTACTGCAGCAATGCAGAATTTGAGCTGCTCCAATGAGATGTCTGGTGAACAGCTGTAAATTGAAATATAATCACATATCATAAAATTTTCCCCTTAAAATAAGAGTACAATTGAGGAGTTTTAGTATATTCAGAGACGTGTACAACTATCACTACTATATAATTCTAGAACACTTTTATCACTCCAAAAAGAAACCCCATACCTATTAACAGTCACTAGTCATCCCTCCAGCCCATCAAAAGCCACCAAAAGCCTCTGGAAATCTCTAATCTACTTTCTGTCTCTATAGATTTGTTTATTCCAGGCATTTCAAATACAGGGAATCATGTAGTAGCTTGCATTGGTGTCTGGCTTCTTTCATTTAGCATAAGGTTTTTAAGAGTTCATCCATCTTGTAGCATGTATTAATACTTCATTTATTTTTATGGCAAAATAAGCCTCCATTATATGGATCTACCACATTTTTAATCCATTTTTCAGTTGATAGACATATGGGATGTTTCCACTTTTTGTATATTATGAGTAATACTGCTATGAACATTTAAATATAAGTTTTTGTATAGAGTGATGTTTTCAGTTCTCTTGATATATATACCTAGGAATGAAATTGCTGAATCATATATAAAATAACTATGTTTAACTTTTTGAGGAACTGCCAAATTGTTTTCCAAATTTACTGCACTATTCTACACTCTTACCAGCAATGTACAAGGTTTCCAATTTCTCCATATCCTCACCAACACTTACTATCCTTCTTTTGGTCTATAGCCATCCTCATGAGTGTGAAGTAGTACCTCATTGTGATTTGGGTTTACATTTTTCTAATGATTAATGTTGAGCATGTGCTTGTTACCCATTTATCTATATGTCTGTTTAGAGCAATGTCTATTTAGATCCTTTGCCTCTTTTTCCTTTGCCAATTGGATTATTTGGGGTTCTTTTATTCTTGTGTTGTAAGGGTTCTTTATGTATTCTGAATACAAATCCCTTACAAGCTCTGTGATTTTCAAATATTTCTTCCCTTCTGTGAGTTGTCTTTTTACTTCCTTGATGGTATCCTTTGAAGTTTAGTTTCTAATTTTCATGTAGTCCAACTTTTTCTTCTTTTGTCTTTTATGTTTTTGAGGTCCTCTCTAAAAACTGTTACCTAACCCAAGGTCCCCAAAATGTATTCCTATGTTTGTTTTCTTCTAGGTATTCTGTAGGTTTAGCTCTTAAATTTAGGACTGTTGTCCATTTTGAGTTAATTTTTATATGGTGTAAGATAGATGTCCAACTTTATTCTTTTGCATGTAGATATCCAGTTGCATCACCATTATTTATTGAAAAAACTCTCCATCATTGAATTATCTTGGTACCTTTGTTGAAAATTAATTGAACATAAGTGAGATGGTTTATTTCTGGACTTTCAATTCTATTCTATTGATCTATATGCTTAAAGTAAAAACTCTTTAAAAACAAATAGTGAGACAATTAACTTAGTCATATTAATAAATCCATGTGGAAAACAGAGAATGGAAAAGTATCTATAACCTCTCACTATAAATGTTTTGCCATATTTCCCTCAAGTGAGACTTAGACCATTTAATTCCTGTATAGTTGTCATTCTTTCCCCCCACCCCCCAAAAAAACAACCCTCTGCTCACAGTGCTCATTTCTTTTCCCGTATACTGTAGAAGGCAGAAGACAGAAGGAATGGACAAAGCTGCAGGATCCCTAAAATCACTTTACACACATGCACAGAGGAAGGGGTAGAGGTTAAATTTCCTTTTAATATTTTGTATTTTGTTGTTCCTGTTTCTATCATAAGCCACTGATTTACTGAGTGTGGTTCTGAGGCTCTACACCAGCTGTGCACATGAGTGCCCTTTTATAAATACTTTCATGAAAACTTTGAATCACAAGTTACCTTAATTTAAGAGCAAGAAAAGAACATTCTGAACAAAATATAAACCTTTTTTGAACCCAAGTTCACACTGGTTTCTTTGCTCCCCAAAGACTTTTTTATACCTGAAATATCTATTTAAAGCATATTTCTACTTGAAACATATATTTTTTTAAAATCCTACAGATATCTGTCCTTTAATTCCCATGATTTAACTTTTAAAAACCTCTGTGACCTTATAAACAAAGAGATCTCCTGAGAACCAAACTGGGAATCCGTATATTCAGAGAACCCAGAGACTTTCCAAAAAGTTGAAAGAGATCTAAGGAATTGAAATCTCAGAAGGAAGGACTGTGTCCTAGGTAAAAGGTAGTCATGAAAAACATGTAATATTTCAAAAATTTATGGTTCCAGTGAATATTCACATGCTACATTATAAATTATCAGATTTTGACAATGACTTGGCTTGTATATGAAATAATACTAGCTTAAAAAGTATTAGACAGTGGATGAGACAAAAAACCCAGACTCTTAACTATAGAGCACAAGCTGATGGTTACCAGAGGGGAATGGATGAAATAGGTGATGGGGATTAAGAATAAACTTATCATGATGAGCACTGAGTAACGTATAGAATGTTGAATCACTGTATTATACACCTGAAGCTAATATAATACTATATGTTAACTATACTGGAATTAAAGTCTTAAAAATTATTAGACTGTGAAATACTGCTTTTTAAAATGAAGTTTCTTATTTAAGAATACTTTTGAGGGGGGGCGCAGCACCTGGATGGCTCAGTTTACCATCTGCCCTCACCTCAAGTCATGATCCCATGATCCTGGGATTGAGCCCTGCATCAGGCTCCCAGCTCCTCCCTCTCCTCCCCGCTCATCCTCTCTCCCACTCTGTCTCTCTCAAATAATTAAATAATATATTTTTTAAAATTAAAAAATAAAATAAAACTTTTTTTCTTTTTTAACTTTTTATTTAAATTCCAGTTGGTGGGACACCTGGGTGGCTTAGGGGTTAAGCGTCTGCCCTCTGGCTTAGGGCATGATCCTGGAGTCCTGGGATTGAGTCCCAGATGGGGCTCCCTGCATGGAGTCCACTTCTCCCTCTGCTTATGTCTCTGCCATTCTCTCTCTGTTGTCTCTCAAAATAAATAAAACCATAAATAAATAAATAAATAAATAAATTCCAGTTAGTAATATTAGTAATATTAGTTTCAGGTGTACAATGTAGTGATTCAACACTTCCATATATCACCCAGCGCTCATCACAAGTGCTCTCCTTAATCTCCATCATCTATTTAAAATCTACATTATCTTACCTTCTCAAACCTGACATGTCCAAAGACAGCTGTTGATTCTTTCTTCTCAGAACCTATTCTTGTCCCCCACATGCCCTTCCCTTGTGATCTGACCTTAAAAATGTTTCAACCTGTTTGTGCTGCTCTGCTGGTTACTTACTAAGCTTCAGCCCAATTGCCCTCGTTACTGTCATGTGAATAGACCAAACTCTCCTTTCTCTCTGAGCCATTCCATTGCCCTTTGAAAGAAAGGCTTGTTGTCCTTACCTCCAGCTCACATCACCCTGCTTATTTTCCTCAGACCCCTGATGTTCTGATCTGTGGGATTCTTGTACATTACCTGTGTCCCTCACTTGTCCATAATTGCCTTGGAGGCAAAGATCCATCTTTTCCCCTAAATATCCAGTACCTGTGCCTAGTGCACAGGTGGTTCCCCATAAATATGTGTCCAATAAATGATCAAATAGTAGTGAGTTATAGCCCAGAATCAAAACCCTGGAGAATCAGAGAGGACATGCATATGTATAGAGCCATAATTAGTATATTGCCACAGAATGGGCTCTCTGAACTCACTTCATAAGGGGAGTCCACTTCACAGCATCTTTTGACCATCCTATAGGTTGTGGCCTTCATTCTGCATGGACTGTTGTAGGAAAAGCACTTTCTCTGCATGAGGCTTCCTGTTGTTTCTGAATTCACCCCTAATTTTTATCTTATTGCTAATGAATTTACACAAGATTCTGTTTCTTTAGATAGCAAGTTAAAAATCGCAGTGTGAATGGAGGGTGCTGACCCTACCTACTGATCCTTGCAGCTGACTACTACCTTACCACTCAAACCTCGGCTCAAGCGGTCTTTCCTCAAGGAAGCTTTGTTTGAGGTCATTATCAGCCTTTACTGTCCTTAACAGCATTTATCACATTCCAGATGACAAAGTTAATGGTACATCCTGTTAGGCCCAGGCCTAGTCTAAAAAGTTCTTTGAGGCCAGAGAACATATCAGCCTTTTTTTAAACACCTGTATCTCTAGAAAGCATTCAATAGAATAAGTTGAATCAATTAATTTTTTCCAGCTTTAAAATGCTGATATATCTGATCCATGAATCTATTTTCCAGCAGCAGTAATATGTGACTTTGTAATATTAAGTAAATTTCCAGAAACCTCAAATACAGGGGTGAATGAAAGGCTCAATGAGAGGAACAGGATAATGCACACTTGCTGGAGAAGCCAGATTTAACCTTAATTGCAGAATTCCAGGCAGGTCATTTGTTTCCTGGGTTGACCATTTGATTTTTTGAAAACAATTACTGAAGTGATTATGGTATATTAATACCATTAAATTGTTGATGAACTTTGCCAAATCTTTGGAAAGTAAATATTAAAGGAGAGAATTATGATCATGTTTACATTTTATTTCATCATTTTGTTTTCAGCTTGTCCTATAAATTTTGTGCATGATGTTATAATTAAGGATCTTAAGGGATGAATTTAATAGAGAGTTACACAAAATTTTTGCCATTTACTTCCCCTAAGAAAAAATATCCATACTATATTAAAAGACTCTGTCATCTTAATTAAGAGGCAGCTCTTTTCCTGTTTTTTTTTCCCCTTTTAATTATATAAGCTACACTGAGTGGGATGTAATAGCATGATTTTAAATTGATAATTAGTGTGTGGAAGGCATTTGGCAGTGAAATACAGAGCCGTATCAGTGGCATAACTTTGGCAATAGGAAAATATAAATATAATCCAAATGTCAGTGCAGAAATAAAACCAGGACCAGATAGTTGATAATTTGATAAAATGTTTTGGGGAAATACAGTTGAATGACATTTAAATTTTTTAATCAAAACAAAATATATAGTTTATTTAAAAGTTATAGGACCAAAAAAAAAGTTATAGGACGTGGAGGCATTGTATGTGTGTGTGTACATATGTTTATACCTTATATGTATGTATATATTTCGTATCATTAAAAGTAGTGATCCTCATCCCTACTTTACCTCTAGTTATAATCCCAAAAGAAAACCTTTTTTAGATGTTTCTTCTGGAAGTTATCTTCTTATCTCTAAAGAGTAATATCCTTGTGCTATCTGTTATTTTTCTATTTCTCTATTTCAGACGTTAACTTTCAACTTCCTGTTTTGACAAGTAAGGATTTCCCTCCTGTACATTACTGTTTAACCTCCCCTCCTATTCCCTTACAGTATAGCTTAAGCTATAGCTTATAGCTATCATTTTAATTAATCAATTCAGGGATTAATTGATTAATTCAGGAATTAACCTCTTTAACAATATGTAAATAATGTTAACTGGAGAGCCAAAATTATGCTATGATAATTTTTCCTTCCTTACTCAGGTTTCAATTTCTCCTTTCTTTTTGTCTCTTACCCTAACTGAATTCCATGTACCTTTAATACTCTCCAGAAGTTTCATTATATTATGTATTTTCTTAAACTATTCACCTCCCACCTCCCACCTCCCCGCTGAAGCCCCCTCTCCGTCTGACCGCATCTGGACTGCCTATTCCCTAGGCCTTCTGCCTGCTACTGAAGTTTGTCTCTTGGATTCCTTGTTATCATTATTCTTGACTTCTTCACTCATGTTCCTGTACCACATGTGTTGGTGAATCCTTGAAGTGTTAAATGATAAGTATATTTGAGACATTGGATATCTTTATTTTATGATTATATTTGATTGGTAGATTGGCTGGGTATAAAATTCTAGGCTGAAATTCTTTTTTTCTCTCCAAATGTTCTCTGTCCTTTACCCTCCTTTTGGCTGGCTAAAGACAAACTCAGTGCAATTCTGATTCTCAACCCTTTGTATTTACACTCCAGAATATTATTCTGTCTTCTCTTTGTTTAGTGTTCCAAAATTTGCAAAGGTGTGTGTGTGTGTGTGTGTGTGTGTGTGTGTGTGGCTGTCCTTTCCTTTTATGTGCCTTTTCAACCTAAAGACTGGTTTTCTTTAGTCAGGGAAATTATGTAATATCCTCCTTTTAATTTTCTGCATTTTGTCTTTCTAAACTAAGTCATGTATTGAACTTTCTGGGTTTATCTCCCAGTCTCCTTATATTTTCTGTAATTTAACTTTTTTGCCCTCTTGGAGAGTCCTCTAGCCCCTCACTATTGAAACTTTAGGGAATTTTCTAATGTTTTTTCCTTTTAAATTCGCAAGTCCTTTATTTTTTTCTTCCTATTCTTATAACATTCTGATCTTAGTTTACAGATGTAATAGCTTATTAGATCTCCATGAGGATACAAAATAAAATTGATTTGAAATTTTCTTTTTTTCTCCATATTTATCTCCATTTTATCTGGGTTTCTTTTTTTGAAAGTTCTTCTTAAATTCTCCAGTATATGCTTTTAGTCCTTCTGTAATTAGGTTTTATTTCTTATTTACACGTTTTAACATTCAACTAATAATGCAAACACTGAAATGCTGAATAGTTAATACATTTCAGATTTTAATAAAATTAATATGTGCTTATAGTAATTTGGCCAAGTGATAAAAGGTGACAATTTCTCCCATTGTTTATCACATTTTCTTTTCCTCTCCTAGAAGAATTTCCAAAAACAAAAAAGTTGTGAAAATAATAGAAAATTTCTGAGCACATCTAGATAATGACAGGCACTATGCTTGCTTCTTTAGATTCTATTGTAAAAAAGAGCTTTACACCATCCAAATATAAAGAACACATCATTAATACTATATATGTTCAGACAGACTTGTATAATAACTAAGAGGACCTTCTCTGAGATGAATTCTGGAATTTTTCCCAGATGTGAATAATTAATTGTGTTGTATATACCATTCAGGTTAAATTATGTATTAGCTTATTTAGTAGAAGTCTGAGATTGACAAGTATCTGTAGCAAGAAAGGATATTTTGAGAACTTAACTCCTTGTAAAACATGTACCATGCAGTAATTAGTGCCTTCAGCAACCACTGGTGTACTGTCTATATTAGTATTCTAGGCCTTTTGGCAAGATTGAAAATATATTTCTGCCAGTAGTTAAACTATTACTCTGAAACCATAAATATATACACTTAAAATGGACAAGTTAGCTGTATCAATACCTTAAAATTACATGAAATAAATAATGTTTTATTCTAAATATTAATAATGCCATAATTGGGCATAAGGCAATAAAATGGCCATTGCAGTAGCTTGATTGCTATGAATTTATTAAGGAAATGCTACTTGTTCATTTTGAAATAAAAGCTGAGAGCAAAGAAAAGGGAGAAAAGAAGGGAAAATGTGTTCAAGGATGGTTTTCCACATGAACCTCTAAGTTTAATTGACCAGCATCATTCTGCCTTATATTGGCAAATTTGTAAGGCCTGGGACAGACTGGTGCTACTAGTGGAGAGAAGTGTCACTCTTGACATTGTCTCCCATTTTAATTCATTCAGGGATTGTATAGCTAAGCCTACTGAAGCAGCTCACAATCTGAGGCCTTTGAAGATGCTGCCATTTCTAAGGACCAGAAGTTCATGGCCAGAAGCATTATGTGTAATATCTAGAAAAAAGGGCAGAGTGAGTGGGAGTTTTTCAAAGTATGGCATGGTTTTAGCTTTTATTGTGTCATGTAGTTTTGCTCTGATGGGACAGACAGGGTTGTTGGACTAGCTTGACCTTGAATGTCAGCTCATTTCCTGTAGCTACTCTCAGTGATTATTCCGGAGGTGGTTGTGTAACCTTATTCTGGTCATCATGTATAAATGGAAGTCTCTGGGTGGGACTTGCAGAACTGCCTGGCCCATGAGGAGATATTTTCTTAGGGTTAAAGTAAATGAACTATAAACTTCAAGTATCATTTATAAAATTAATGCAAAGTTCCCTTTTTTGCTTCTGTCTGTGTCCCCTGACCTATAAATGTTGCTGTCAGGCAGAAGCCCATTCATGGATTTCTTCTGTCCTCCTGCATGGTTCTCTCACTGTATAACTTCTGTTCTTGTTGATGTGATTATTGTCTATTTACTAATATTGCATACATTTCTCTTATCTAAAACTCTCCCCTGAGCATCAGCCTTGGACTTTGAATTTCTTCCTGGGAAGCCCACAGGTAATGCACATTTCACATGCCCCCAAAATGACCTCATCTACTGCCCTCTCATCACCAAGCTTTAACTCTAATCATGATCATGACTGTGGCTCCAGTCTCCCTTCAGGGGACTCTCAGAATCCTCTGTGGCTGCCACTCCATATTAATTCCATCAAACAGGACCTCTCAGGATCTCTAAGATTGTTCCCAACTGATTCCTTCCCTTCATGACTCTCCAGTCTACAGTTTTCTATTAGGTAAACTTTCAGAAAGGTGAGTGGCTTATGCCACATTCCTGCCTGATTGCAGTTGCCAAGCTTCCTAGTTGACCTGAGAAAGCATGTTCTAGAGCAGAAAGCACTCTGGGAGCATATGAAGACTTCCCATGGGAGTCCATTCCCAGAGGTCACTTCCAGGGCACTCTCCTTCCCCACCTCCCTGTCCATAGTTAACATTTCCTAGTTTATGAAAGAAAAACATACATCTCACCTCTTCTGAATTTCACTGTGGGGCATGCACCAAGGTACAAAAAGATTTCAGACACAAACCAAGGAGACAGCATTTATTGAAAAAGTAAAACCCTACCTTCTTCTACCCCCCACACAGTGGTCAGTGGCATATAGCTCCTGAGGAACTGTTCAGAGAGAATCTCAGTGTGAAACATAGAAGGCAACTGTCCCATATTTCATGTGGATACCATATTCATGGCAAGGCTCTGTTCATCCCATTGATCTGTATCTGTGTCTGGAAGCTCAGAAGTGACATGCTCATCATGGAGATAATGAATATTAACATGTATATTTTAGGGCAGCCCGGGTGGCTCAGCAGTTTAGCACTGCCTTCAGCCCAGGGTGTGAGCCTGGAGACCCGGTATCAAGTCCCATGTTGGGCTCCCTGAATGGAGCCTGCTTCTCCCTCTGCCTGTGTCTCTGCCTCTCTCTCTGTGTGTCTCTCATGAATAAATAAATAAAATCTTTTTTTAAAATATATATTTTAACTGAATATCAAAGCTAGAATTTTTTCTGAGTTAGTTAATTAGTTAAAAAATGAAGATAGGTGTTGCCAGTTAGGTTTTATGGCAAAAATCTTCCAAACCTTGAATCAGCTAAATTTCCAACTCTGAGGTTTGGAAAAATACTTAAAGGATATGATAAAGAGTGACTGTGTCATGCGCTCAGAGGACCTCATGCACAGAAAATGCAATATAAGAAATGTGATAAAAGAAAACTATTTTATCAAACAATAATATACTAGCAATAGTGTATTAAAAAATAAAAATGTTTTTATTTTTCCCCAAAATAAAATATTGTGTCTAAATGAAAACATAGGGGATCCCTGGGTGGCGCAACGGTTTGGCGCCTGCCTTTGGCCCAGGGCGCGATCCTGGAGACCCGGGATCGAGTCCCACATCAGGCTCCCGGTGCATGGAGCCTGCTTCTTCCTCAGCCTGTGTCTCTGCCTCTCTCTCTCTCTCTCTCTCTGTGACTATCATAAATAAATTTTAAAAAAATTTTAAAAAATAAATAAATAAATAAATAAATGAAAACATAGCAGGAATATTAAAAGTTACTTGAAAATTCTTGGTATAGTCTTTAGGTATACTTCCTAGAAATTAAGATAAAGTAAATTATTGTGATGAATAGTTAACAAAATCTTGGGCAAATCAATGTGTTTGTCTCTTTGCTCTCAGAAAACTTTGAAAAAGGACCTAATCAAAATGTCAGCACATAGATTATTTCCAATAACTTTAGTATTAGAGCATTGTGTTATTTTTTAGCAAATGGCTCAGAGATCCAAAGTATTGATGGATATTGCTCTAATAAAACTTTACCTTCTCATTTATTATGTTTATTAGATTTCTCAGGACTTAAATCTATAAAATACAAATGATGCTGAACCCTGTCTCAGTCTAGCAATAGGTGATACTCTTCCACAGTTACATATACTAATGGGTAGAGGGGGTACTTGGCTCCATCTATCTCATTAAAAGATGTATTTCCAACAAAATTTTTTTATTATTTAATGATTATCAAATGTATATTTTTTATCAATTGTATATTCTAGTACTTGTAATGAAAACTGAATCCAGAAGAACTTTTTAGCACTTAGAGCTATATAGCCACAAGAAATTAAAAGAAAATTGATTCTAATTTCTATTCTTGTGCAATATTACAGGGTGATCAATGTAAGATTTTAAAACAAAAATACATTAAATTAGGATTAAATTATATCTGAGTCAAGTGGAATGGAAAACAAGTTCAAGACGAAAAGAATGATATAAACTTTCTGACTGTTAGGTCTTTGTTCATGGCTTTCTTAAAGTGAGTTATAATGGGCATCCACTTGTATGTAGTACTTAGAATCCATTGGATACATTAAAAGAATGATGAAATTTGTTTTAAAATGTCAATATTTACATTATGCCAGAAATTATTTTTCAACTGCTTGTCCTTATCATTAAAAATTACATTACCTTAAAAATATATTGAGACCAAAGCACTCTGCAGAGTCAATGCAATCTCTATCAAAATCCTAATGACAGTTTTTACAGAAGCAGAAAAACCCATCCTAAAATTGTTATGGAATCTAAAAGGACCTCAAATAGCCAAAGCAACCTTGAAAAAGAAAGACAAAGTTGGAGGAATCACACTTCCTGATTCCATACCTTGCTATAAAGCTACAGTAATCAAAATAGTGTGGTACTGGCATAAAGACAGATGTATAGAGCAATGGACTAGAGAGCCCAGAAATAAACCCTTATGTGTATGACCAAGTGATTTTTTATAAGGATGCCAAAACCTTTCAATGAGGAAAGGGTTGTCTCTTCAACAAATGGTGCTGGGAAAATGAATATCCATATGCAAAATAAAAATAGACCCTTACTTTATACTATATAGGAACAGTAACTCGAACTGGATCAAAGACCTAAATATGAGTTAAAACTCTAAAACTCTTAGAAGAAAACATAGAGGGGAGCATGAAATTGGATTCAGCTATGATTTCTTAAATGTGGCACCAAAAGCAGAGACAACAAAAGAAAATACAGATAAATTGGACTTACTCAAAACTAAAATTTTTGTGCATCAAAAAATACTACCGATAGAGTGAAAGGACAGCCCACAGGATGGGAGAAAGTATTTGTAAATCATGTGTCTGATAAGGGATTAATATCCAGAATATATAAAGAATCCCTACAACTCAACAACAAGAATACCCAATTAAAAAATCAGTAAAGGACTTGAATAGGCATTTTTTCCAAAGAAAGTATACAAATGGCCAAGAAGCATGAAAACATGTTCACAATTTCTATCCATTAAGGAAATGCAAATCAGAACCACAATGAGATGTCAATTCATACCCACTAGTATGTCTACTATTAAAAAGAAATAAACAAAATAACAAGTGTTAGTGAGGATGTAGAGAAATTGAATATTTATGCCTTGCAGGTGGGAAAGTAAAAAGATACAGCCTCTGTGGAAGATAGTATGGAGCTTCCTCAAAAAGTTAAGCATAGAACTGTGTTATAGTCCAGCAATTCTACCTCTGGATATATATCCAAAAGAATTGAAAACAAGAATTCAAATATATGAACACCAGGGTTCATAGGTACATTATTTACAGTAGCCAAAGGGCAGAAACAACTTAAGTAGCCATCAATGGATAAATTGCTAAGCAAAATGTGGTTAATATGTGCAATGAAGTATTATGTGGCCTTAGAAATTCTAATAATTGCTACAATATGAATAAGTCTTGAGAATATTATGTTGAGAGATAAAAGACAAACACAAAGGACAAATACTGTACAATTCCACTTATATGAAATGACTAGAACAGCTAAATTCACAGAAAAAAAAAGTAGAAGAGTGGTTACCAGAGGTAAGAGGGAGGGAAAATGGGCAGTTGTTTATGGGAACAGATTTTGTTTGGGATGATGAAAAAACTCTAGACCATCACCACTATCGGTGATGGTTTTACAACAATGTGAACGTTACCTAATGCCACTGAATTTTACACTTAAAAATGGTTTAAATGATAAATTTTAAGTTATATATATTTTGTTACAATAAAGTAAACAGAAATCTATTAAGAGAGTTGTTCAAGTTTGGAAGTACATTTTGGCAATACATGCATAGCTGTTCACATACTTGAAGAACACCTGTCCAGTGTCCTTCACAGTCTGGACCAGCCCTCTCCTCTCACTTCATTTTCTTTGTTCTAGCCACCTGGAAATTCACATCTGCTATAATTATGCACAAGTTGTTCCCTCTACCTGTAACCCATTCACCCCTACCCCCACCAAAGTGATTAATGGAATCTGATACTCCAAGTACCCACCACCTTTGGAAAAGCTGTGGTAACTCCTAAAGGATTGCTCCCTCTGTAGTGTCCCAAAGAGCATTTTCGTGCCTCTGATTCACCCCAAACCTGTCCTCAACCAAGCTGAATTCTTTAATGGCAAGGATGATATATGCTTCATCTTTGTTACTCCCGACGAATGGCACAGAGAGTAATTTGAAGCAAGATCTTAGTAAATAGGTCAATAACTGAATTTTTAAAAGTACATGAGATTATTTCCTCATAATTCCCTGAGAGAGAAGGCACACCTTTTTCCTACTTTCCAGAACAAGAAAGTAAGAAAATGTCACACCTTGCTCAGGCTACAGACATCAGGTGGCTGATGGGGGTGGAGACACAGCATCAAAAATCTGCTTTCTTACAACCCAGGTCTGTGGAGCCAGGCATTAAATCTTATCGCCAGTATGTTAAGAGCATTACTTTATTGGTTATAAAACACATGTTTTTGAATTTTTGCCATAGGTTTTGTCCATAAATGAAATGATCTTATACATATTCCTGCTACTCCTTCCATAATAAACCCCCCGCCGCTGTTCCAACACCACGGTTTGGAAACAACTGTGTCATTAATGAACGATACCAGATCCTAACCAATGACCTCCAGATGAAAGGCTCATTATTTCATTACTGGTCTCCAGAGCTATTTTGTTCCCTAACACTGTAGCACAGAATTTAGACTGAAGAGTTTAAGCCTTGAACTATTAAAAAAAAAATGTAAGTAGTCCTTGACATAATTTGGAGTGATTACATTCTATTGTGCCAAGAATTCCTTATTAAAAATCAATTTAATTGTGCCTATACCATCTGGTCGGTATTATGGTCTTTTATGGGAGGGAACCATGATTTTGTATTTACCTGGTGCTCTATTGGATAAGCACGTCATTTCATAAAAAGGGGGGAGTTTAAAAAGAGGGGGGGAATTTTGTAGCACTGAAAAGTTAATGATTAAAGAAACTTTAAAAGTGTTTACTAGATTTTCCTTCACTAACTCTTGTGACTTTTGGGTTGTAAGATTTAATATTTTGTATCATTTAGGATTTTAATGGAAAATAAAGTAAGAAATGTGTGTGTGTACATCATATGCTAAATTTATTTTCATGAATAGTTTCTTTTATTTTTGAAACTCTAGTTCAATTAAACAAAACTTAGATTGTCACATTAGTATTTGTGTTGTCTTTTTATTCAAAGACTGAATAATGAAGTGCAAGAAGTTTGCTTTTGATTGTCTACTAGCTTGGTTTCAATAATAGCAAAGGATCACAATTTTTTAGCTCACACTATTGCAGGAAAATGTTTCAAACCAGAGTGACTGCATTTTATTATGCAAAATGGGGAAGATTTTGCAGCCCTTTTTTCAAAAACACTATATATATATATATATAGTGTTTATACATATAGTGTGTGTGTGTATATATATATATATATATATATATATATATATATACATTACCCTAATGTAAAAAGGATCCTTTAGCTTCCTTACATGGCATTAGAGGCTTAAGATTTGGATAATTTTCTCAAGTTTTTTGATTTGCTTATATGCTTATAGTTGTGAAATATTGTGTTCATGTTACAATCTTAAAACATCAATGTTGTAAATTAGTAGCCATAAATGTTCGCTCAATTCTAAATTGCCTTAACTTCAATGTTTTTTTTTTTTTTTAAATCACATGTTATACAGGGTCTGGTATTAACAACTACCTATTTGGTACCAGCCCTAATATCTCTTCCCTGTGCCCTGATTTCCTCATTTGTGAAATTCAGACAATGCCTACTTGTTAAGATTTCTATGAGAGGGGATCCCTGGGTGGCTCAGCGGTTTAGCACCTGCCTCTGGCCCAGGGTATGATCCTGGGGTCCCGGGATTGAGTCCCCCATCAGGCTCCCCCCATGGGGCTTGCTTCTCCTTCTGCCTGTGTCTCTGCCTCTCTCTGTGTCTCTCATGAATAAATAAATAAAATCTTTTAAGAAAATTGCTATGAGATTTAAATGAGATATTCATTTGGAATGTTGTGAAAATTCTTGGCACAGAACGTATGTTAGCTTTTATCATCATCAAAAATACCAAACGGACCATTCTGCAGTTTCTGGCCTTTCCATTTGTTCATCAAAAAAATAAAGCTAGGGGATTAAGGAAGTTGCCTGTGCTTACATAGCAATTAAATGCTCAAACTAGGATGAAATATCTTTGGCCGATTTCATGATCTGTCCTGTACTCTGTTTGAGTGACCTTACCTTTTTAATGTTAAATGCTAATATTCTGCATGTATTCGTTTAATGAACCCCTGGACTGTACAGATTCTGAGTACATAATAGTAAGCAGAATTTTTATAATCTCTGACCTCATACATCTTACACAAGGTGAGACAGACCAGACAGACAGCAAGCAGTGTGACAAAAATTATAGATGTGACAAGCTAACAGAGAAATGTGCATGGTACAGTGATAGACATTAACAAGGTCTTTTTTCCTACATAATTCTTTAATGTAATACTGATTTGTTGTAATAATCATAGAGATGTATAAAGAAAATTAATTTCTCATCTGCCTCCATTCCTGTCCAGGTACTCAATAGGAACAGTTTAACTAGGCTACCTTCCTTTGCACTCATACAAAGACATTAAATTTATGGCATCTTTCTTGTGATTCTACAAAAAAAAAATGGATTTTATACACTGGCTCAGTTCACAGAGCATGTTACTTTTGATCTCATGGTTATGAGTTCAAGTGCCACATTGGGCATGGAGCTTACTTAAAAAACAATTTTTAAAAATGGATCCTGTACACATAAAGACTTTTTTTTTGTCCTTAAAAAGTCCTTATGAGTTTTATAAGTATATAGTGTTGGCTCTTAGCATTGTACGTGTCCAGGACCGACTCAGAGAAAACTCCCCAAAGATTTTAGAGCTGAAGCCCTGCCCATTTATTACAGTAGTTACTATTTATTTTTTTAAAGATTTTATTTATTTATTCATCACACATACACACACACACACACACACACACACACACACACACACACAGAGGCAGAGTGAGATGCAGGCTCCATGCAGGGAGCCTGACGTGGGACTCAATCCCGGGTCTCCAGGATCAGGCCATGGGCCGAAAGCAGCACTAAACCACTGAGCCACCCGGGCTGCCCAGTAGTCACTATTTAATGGGGACCACTCTATCCCATAATTCATTGGACTGAAACACTGGAGGGGGAAGTTTTTAGAGTATCTTGCTGTTACTACTGTTATTATTATTACCATTATTATTTCTGACAACCCTTGCTCTAGAATAGCATCCTTGAATTTTTTCTTTTAATTTCCTTTCTACATACCTACCTACCAACTTACCTATTTATTTTGCCTTTTCTTTTGTCAATCTAATAGTATTTCTTTGTCATACATTCCCTCACTTACATACCTACAGATTTAAAATTTTAAAAGATAAGTGCTTAATATTTTACAGACTTGCTACATTCACTCCCTAATAAAGAACTTTCAGGACTTTTTTTCCCTGCACTATTTGCTTTGTTTTATTTTTTGCTTTCCACTATTAATAATACTGAAAAACAAGAAAGGTTTTTATATGGAAGACCTTTTATTTATGAGAATGAATTTCTAAAACTAGGAACTTTTAGATGAAGTATATGCTTATTCTTTATCCTACTACACGTTGCCAGATCGAATTCCAGAAAGATTGTAGCCCTTTGACTTTTAAACAGGTATCTTTAATGCCAGTTAATCAGCTCAGACCCTGACGTGCAAATCAGTAGATCATGATGTTATTGCCACTTTAGCAAGAAACCATATGGCTAATTTATTTAATTATTCCCTGTAGGGCACTTTCCCACCTCAGTCTTCTACCCTGGGTCTTGGAAGAACAGAGTAAATCGAGGAACAGGTCCTCCCTTTCCCAAATGAGGCAATCATCTAAGTATGTCGACTGTTAGTTGAGAACCTGAGTGGCAGCAGGTACAGCCCACTGAGATTGTGCAATGCGGCCAGGACCTCTAGACGGGAGTCTGTGCAATTAGCCAAGACGGTTACTGCGTTTTTGGCAGTGAAGCAGCAGTTAAAGCAAAGAAGGATCTTTTTCCAAGAAGGAAAAGCCATTTAATAAGTTTGAGTCAGTTTGCTCATAACAGCCCTACATTTGAGGACCAGAAACCCCAGGAGCTTGGCAAGTCAGTGCTTGGCAGGTCTTCCCACCAACTCACCAAGTCTGAGGCCGGCCAGGCAGAACTTGGCTCCCTCTGCTTTGACTGTATTCATTTAATAGCATTCCTAGTTAACAAGAAAGTGAAGGCAGGAATCTTTCTCCCCATTAATCCAGAAGAGCAGAATGTAGTGGCTCTAAGCACAGTCCAAGTAACTCCATCAGCAGGGAAACAGGCTGTCTGTTTGCCTTGTGGGGTTTATGCACTGTTGGATGTATGCAGCTTGGAGGTTGTGGTCCACCAAAAATGACATTAATGTTTAGGAATCAGGCAGTGGTTTCTTTTTTATATATGAATTAACATTTGGATATGGCTACCCAGTGTGAAAGTCTGATTTTATAGTGTGTCAGGGAGCCACTGATACCTGTCTCATGAATAAATAAAATAAAAACTAAGTACATTTGTATGAATTATTTAAAAATACAGTGTGTTCTCTTTCCTTTTTCCATTTCACCTATGGAACTCTTGCCAAAATGAAATCAAGTTTGAGTGTTTACAATGTAAGAGAAAACCAGTTTGTGGATTTTGAAATTAGGAGATGGATTTTTTGTTTGTTTGTTTCATTTATTTTGGTTTTAATTTCTTTTTTCTCTGCAAATATTTCTGATGAAATAAACAGGTCTGATCGTCTAATGATGGATTATTTGAATGAAGATTGAAATTGAATTGGAAATGTTGAGAACGAGCATGTTTATACTTCTCAAAAAGCTGCAGCACCACCTGCAACTGATAAAAATTAGTACAAACATATCAAAAATCTTTAGAGAGACATGTGGCCAAGCCAGTGCCAACTTGGACAGAAACAGAGCACTGGCTGCTTAGAGGAAATATCCCAACATTCAACTAATCAAGATGTTAATCCAATGTAAAGATTAAAATGTTTTACATGGTTCAGGATTGCTTGGAGCAAAGGTTAATGCTGAGAAAGAAATGGTTGATTTCCTAGGATTTTTTTCCCTTATTGTCTGTTTTCCACAACATGAGTGTCTTAGTTACATGGAGTTCACTCAGTCTTTAGAATAATTTCTCATTAACAATTTATAAAGATATGTTTCTGGTATAAGGATCTCAATGTGTGAAGTTCTAGATTCATATCTGGTGCTACCATGGCCTCTACAGAAAAGAGCCTATGGTTCTATGTATGAGATCCGTCCAGGGGGGCAGGAAATGAAGCTTTCCCCACCCACAGCCTGTAAACACAAATATAAGTGTGCCTTTATGTAATCCGTCACATACCATTATTTTGCTTATAATAAACGTGTTACACTGCGATTTCTAACTTTATCAGGTTGACTTAATAAATTTATTTTTCACCCAGTGGTGGCACTATTGACATTTGAGGCCAGATGATTCTTTGTTGTAGGGGAGCTATGCTGGGCATTGGAGGATATTTAGCAAAATCTTCGGCCTCTACCCATGGAATGCTAACAGTACCCTCACGAAGGTGTCCAGCCATTGTCATTGCCTTCAGAGGAAAAATCAATCCTAGTTGAGAATTACTGCTTGAAATAGTTTTGTAAATAAAATATGAACATGTTTTGAAAGGTTCAGAACTGTACAAGAAGTATGAGAGTCCATACTACCTCCTGAAGAACACTTCTGCTGCCTGAAAATAATGAATATTATGTTTCTTTTATGTCTTCCAGAAAGTTGCCATGTAAAAGTATGTACAACTATTCTGCACAGTCATGACCCATTTAACATATACCTTGATATTTTTCATTTTAACATATCTATGAGTTTTATATTACTTTTTGAAATGTCTGCCCAGTGTTGCATTGTTAAGGATGAACCATAATTTGTTAGACTTATTTGTTTCCTTCTTTGATATCTTATACATCTTATTTTAGCTCGTTTCATGAAAAGTCACGTTTTCTTTAGCTCTTCTGTGTTTCTCAGGAGCATTCGAGATATTCTTCTTCCCTATGACCTAGTTCCTTCTGTAGAGATCATTTCATATTATTGTCATTTATTTATCATACTATTTCATCTACATATATTTGTTTTCCTTCTTATTTTCTGATGATGTCGAGGGAAGAGGGGCTGCAGAATTGTCTCAGAACACTTTCTCATCAAATATTTGCCTCTTCCACCCTGGGCAGCTGTCACTTTGCTGCAATAAGTACCTCCCTCACCACTATTTCTTCTCCTTTGACGAGTTGGAGGGCCCCGTATCTCACAGTCAATGCCTGTATGTTATGGGTTTTCTGTTGGATGAATTTGCAGTTATTTCTTTCCAGGTTCCCTCGGTCACCACCCAGCTGATGGTCATTTAGGCTCCGTGCTTTGCCTACCATCCTCCTCACTTGCTTCTTGGGGGGAAACGGTGTTTGCGTGTACATAGCCCTTCACCTTCATTTTGCTTGCTGTGCTGAATAGGGCAAGGGACCTAGGCCATGACTTGTCCCTGCTTCTAGATTTCACCCTTTAAATAAGAGTTGGTTCAGCTGTTTCTTGGATTGTTTCCTATTTCCTGGAAAACACTTTACTCTGTAGGCTTTGTCTATTGGCAGTCCCCCTTGTTTGAGGTAATCTTGTGTTTATTATTTCCGTTCTGTGTCACCTGTATTTTAATAAAGACTGTCCCATAGTTTCATTGAAAATAGCTATTTTCTATTTTCAATTATTTTTGCTTTTTTCAATCGATAGTAGGGGAAGAGAAGAGCTATAGAAATATCACTACTCTACCTTCAACAAAAGATGAATTAACTGAATTAAGCAATAAAATAGTTTGGTGTTCACTAGACATTTATTAGTGTTTGCTCACTTGTTTGAATAGGAGAATATAGAAGTAAAACATAATTGTGAGGAAATAAGGTTAAAACTCTTGAAACAGTTTACAAATATGCTTGAGTCAGATGTGGATTCAGGTTCTCATTGCACCAAAAGTTTGGTTGAAGTGTTGATTGTCAAGGCCTCAAGTGGTTAGAAAGCTGTGCGATTGGAAATGTTGTTTTAGGGGACAGCTAATATTTGAACAGATGTTGTAAAAATATTCTGAATGCAGAATACAGCACAAACTTCTGATTCTTAGTTCCCCATCAGTATTTTTTGACTGAGAACGGCCATGCCTCATGGGGACCTCTTGGGAGAGAGTGGGTTTAAGAGTGAGTTGGCATGTGGACAGATTTTTGAAGGTCAGTAAGGTCAGCAAGCTTATCTTAGGTTTAGGGGAGAACTGTAGTAGTATTTTGAACCAGGGTACAAGATCCCGAAAGCTGTGCTTACGAGAACTTCATCTGGCATTTGAATTGAGGTGTATTTCATTTGATCCCACTGGAACTCGGTGAGTCCTTTATGTTAGGTATCACACTCAGTACAGTTGTACAGTGTAGGGAACAGTTCCTCTTGCAAGAAGGAACTTGCAAGAAGGAACTTAGTCTGGTGGGTTCAAGAAACTGATTTGAAAAATTCTGACTCAGTAACATTGCGGTAGCAGAGTTGATCTCAACTCTTACTATCATGGGGTAGCTCCTCTGTGTTGTAATTGTAGTTCTACTATAGTAACAGATTCAGTCTGTCATGCTTTTTACCACTAAGGTGGATTCTGTGATTCACATGGGATGCTTTAAAGTCTACCCCCAAATCACTGGAATCCTGTTGTATCCCATAAATTTAGATGACTTTTAAACAGCAGCATTTTTGTATTCCATTTTTCCTTATTCACTGCCTTCTAAATCACATTTTCGTTCCTCCTCATGATGGCTCACCCCTCTTCTGTTGCACTCTTACTGCTCCACGTCTTCTCCTAATTATGCCTGCCTGATGGCTCCTTCTCTAAAATATTTTTATTCCCTGGCATTTTGCTCTGCAGTTGTTTTTATGTTGGTCTTGCTTAATCAATTAGAATTATAGTCCACTTGAAGACATAAATAATCGTCTACATTTTATTTATTTATACATCCCATGTTACTCCAGATGATTTGAGCATGTTTCTTCAATATTACCACCTTTTGACCTTTGCTGAAGTGGTGGACATTCGATTAAGGAGGGTCGATATTTTATGAGCTAAACACACAAATGACCAACAAAGGAGTTTTTGTTGTTTTTTATTTATAGTTTTTATCTGTTTGAAAGTCCAACAAAGATAAATCATATTTATCAAGTCAACTTTATAGGGAAAAAGAGCATGAATTTGAGACTCTTCCAGTCAATGAGAAAGTGTCACCACAAAACACATTCAAAATAAATTAAACATAAGTTGCTTTTCCGAAAATGTGTGCACATTAACAAATTGACATATGCCTTAAGGTACATTTCCCTTAAAATATCGGTACATGTGATATTGGGAACTTATATTTTATGAAAGAACGACCGCCACGTCCTGTGGCTCTTTATCCCTCAGCAGCTGTGTCCAGCTGGTGGTCCTCATTCCCCCTGCTACTTCTTCAGTGAATGGAAACATTTAGGTCAATATTGATATAAAACTTCTTGAACTTTCTTCTCTTTCAGCTTTGGTTCGCCTTTGTTAATGGATTTTCTGGGCAGATTTTATTTGAACGTTGGTGCATCGGCTTGTACAATGTGGTAAGCATTCTCCATCTCTATCAGATAGCATGCAGAACTTCAGTGACATTCCTTTACTGTTTATGTCTGGGAAGTGTATCTAAGTCAATCATCTGTATACATAGCAGGCAGCACAAATATATCTTTAGAGCCTTTGTTGCTGCGACACATCCTGCAGAAGCCCGTGCTCTCCACACATGGTTTCAATCATAGCAGATCATTCTTGAATAACCCCATGAAATTATTAACCCATATATCTTGATAATAGACCCTTGTTACCTCCTTACTAAATGCCTGCACAACATTTCCATGTTTTTAGCTCAAGTAGAAACTTCTGAGCTACATCTAAACCTATTTCACTTCATAATTTTATTTCTGAACTCTTAAACATAGATACACATATATAGTATGTAATCTAGTGTCCTTTCTGTTCTTCTTAAAAGAGTATCTGTCCTTGTGAAGGAATGTTTTCTTCCACAGCTAGTGCTAAAATAATGAATGCTGACTTCCAGCTCCCATGGTGAATGGTAATCAGCTTATTAGGTATTTTTCATGATTTCACAGTTCTTTTTTCATTGCTTCACTATCATGAATTCAAAAACTGGAAACAAACATAAACTTTAAGCCAAAATGATGAAGTATAGCTACTTAGCTTCTTGTTTGGCAGGGAGAACTAACTGAGGGACTCACAGCTTGGTGCTTTAGAGACCCCAGCATGCAACATTTCAAGTTGTACTTTCTCATGTGTTTTGGACACTAATTCTGACATTGCCTGCCCTGGGGGAGTTTATAGTCAGAAGCAGCTATCATAGGTAGAAATAGACAGAAGTTACCAGACATACAGTACACATAGTGACGCTATAAATATTTACAGCTTGTGTATACATTTGTGGCTGGATGTGCAAGTCATCTGTCCACTCAATCCTTTTTTTTCTTTTTTTGGTAGCTACAAGGCTAAGATGCTGTGTATAAGATGCTGCATGTGATAGGTTCCCCAGCCCTGTGGAGTTTGACAAGTTAAGAATGCCAAATTGATAGACTAAGCTGCCACTGAGCCTGAGTTCAGATTTTAAGCAGCCTGAATTTAGACAGTGTTGGTCAGTTAATAAGTGTGCTACGACCAAGCATTAGTGAGTCTGTTGCTAATACTTATGCTCAAAAGGCAAAGCTGACCATGGTGAGAGCAGGGCTGAATCAATGCCCATTCATCACCTGTGCTGGAACAGCTCCCCTGACTCACCTGCCACATGGATAGAGGCTCCAGGACCTTCCCTCCAACCGATTGTTCACTTTGCAGAACTTAACTGTTTTAGTAGATTAAAATTATGCTCACTGCTCCATAAGGATTTAGTGCCAGAAAGGGTCAAATCCATGCTCATATACATATTTATAGATAGGAAGCTAAGACCTGTGAGACTGTGCTTTAAAGCTCAGGAATGAAATACAAATCACCTGGTCACATGATGCATGGAGGTTAGCCCTACTTTGATGCTCAGCCATGAGAGCTAGATTCTTTTTTTAGCTCTGTGCAGCCTTAGGCAATTCAAATAAATCCAACAAACTTGTATTGAGGACCTGCTCTGCATAAGGCACTGATAGGCTATAGAACAGTGTTGGTCAAAATATGGTCCACACACCACTTACATTAGAATAACCAGGATTTGTTTGAAGATGCAGATTCCTAAGCCCCATCAGAGTTTCTCAGAGATAGCGAGAAACAACATTTTAAACACATTTTTTTAGTAATGATTGTGCATGTGAAAATTTAGGACCTGCAATGACTTTTGATCCCTGAAGTTGGGAATGTGTTACATGTTCTTTGTGTCCCCCAGACTTTAGAAAAGACAATATTGTGGTAGAGAAGTGAATTTCAAGGTGAAATGACCCTCTGTCACTCCAGTCCACAGTACAGGTGAGCTGCCAGCAAGTGGTAGCAGAGTTGGCATGATCAAGGATCTGTAAAGTGATGTCAGAAAGGTGTTAGCCTTCAGAAGTCAGTCATGCTGAAAGGGCCGAACCCTTTGAGAACATGGAAGCTTATCCCCACAGAAATGGTTTGGTAACTTTTATTTGAAACTCAGAAATATTGCCAAAAGAGTACGAAGAACTATATTAGATTCCTCAGTTATTAGCATTTTGTCCTCATTTGAATTGTCTCTCCACGCATGTACATGTTTGTGCACACCATCTCTTGGGCAAATATGGATACACCCATAGACATGCATGTGCGTGCACACATAGGCATGCCCCACGGGCACTCATGGTGCACACACACCAACACAGTGATTTCCAAACTGCTTGAAACTAACAAGACATCAGGCCCTTTTACTGCTTAATACTTTGGTGCATAGATGCTAAGACCATTCACCTATATAACCACAGTAGACTGATCAAAATCTAAAATTTAGCATGGATACAGTACTATGTCTGATCCACATTAGTCCATATTCCATTTTTGCCATTGCTGTTCCAATAATACCTATTTAAGAGTAAGTTTTTCACACTCCAACCTCACGGTACAAGAGACAGTTTGGGACATCCAAGACGTTCACTAGAGCCTACCTCTTCTGGGCTGGATTTCCTCTTGCCATTTTCTCCAGACAATTTTGCAGTCTTGCTTTGTCTTCTTCTGTGCTTGCTCTTTATATTTGATTCCCCAGGCCCACTAAAGTAGCAAGTCATCATTTCTCACAGCAGATTAAATGGCATTAAAACTGACTTGAGGGCAGCCCACGTGGCTCAGCGGTTTAGTGCCGCCTTCAGCCCAGGGTGTGATCCTGGGGATCCGAGATCGAGTCCCATGTCAGGCTTCCGACATGGAGCCTGCTTCTCCCTCTGCCTGTGTCTCTGCCTCTCTCTATCTGTTTCTCGAATAAATAAATAAAACCTTAAAAAAAAACTGACTTGAAACTCTTAAATCTCTCAGAATAATGAATGAATGCCATCCCATTGGATTCTCATTGTATCCATAGTCAGATTTCTCCATCATTTTATTTAATGGCTACAAGAATCATCATGATCAGATAGATTTCAGTAAGATTTAATCTCTTATTTTATTAAGAGATAATTCTTAATGTGTTTTAAGCTGTTTCAAAAATTTATCCCATTTAATCTTATCAAGCCAGCATAATTTGAAGAAAAAAACTGTGAGCCAACCTCACTCATAAACAAAATTATAAAAATTCTAAATAAAATAGCAGCAAATAGAGTTCATCAATGTATCAAAAGAGTAAAATATTTGACCAAGTAGGTTTTTTTCAGGAATATAGGAGGTTTAAAATTTTTAAACTTTTTTTTATTTTTAAACCTTTCTAAATATCATCATATCAAGAGAAGAGAAAAGAAAAACCTCATCTCATCAGTGGATGCTGAGAAAGTATTTGAGGCAAGTCGGCTGCCATTCCCAAAATAAGAACTCTAAGTAAATTAGGAAAGAAAGAAGCCAATTAACTATAATCCTGACTATTTTTATATTTTAAAAAATGGCATATTGCCATAAATGGTAAAATTCTTAAACAATTTCATTTTAAATAAGAAATTAGTTAGGAATGCCTGAAATCACTATATAATTCAGCATTGTTTTTGGAATTTTCAGCAACTCTCAAGAAAATTTAACTATTACAAATACTAGAAAAAATAATATCTATGCTTATATAAATATGCACACAAAAAGTGGCCTGTTAAATGTGTTCATATATGACTGGATATCTAGAAAACCCAAAAGATACCTGTAAAGAAATACTAGAATTATAAGAGAATTTATAAGGTGACTAGATACACAATAGATATGTAAGAATCAATAGCTTTTTTCTATCCTAGCAATCAATAGCTTATTTTTTTAACTCTAGTTGTGAGCACTTATAAATGCAAAGGGGTAATAATTCCTTTCATATATATCACATAGGAATAATTTTTATAGTACCAAATAGAAAAAAGTCCAAAATTTTATTGAAGTATACAAAATAGAGTTGAATAAATAGAAAGGCATATTATCCTTTTATATGAGAAGATAGTATCATTAAAAAAACTCCTCTAAATTGATATATAAATTTATGTATTCCAAATAGAATCCCAGTGATTGGTAGGGAGAAGGGAGTTGCATAAAATGATATCAAAGTATAAAGGGAATTAACACGTACCTGTGAATAAATATGTAAAGTACAAAAAAGAACAATTTTAAGGGTCAACTTCTCTCTCTGAAGCATCAGACTATACTACAAACCTGTGGTAACCAATTTAATGTGGTGCTGACAGAAAATTGGACTAATAAATTAGAGAATCCAGAAGTAAATTCCAGTTTTGGATTCCAGATCTGTAATATGTGAGAATTTAATAAATGTTCACAAAATTACAAATCCAAATGTCCAACAAATAAATAAAAACATGCCTGAACACACTGGTAGTCAGGGAAATGTAAATTTTTTTAAAGATTTATTCATTTATTTTAGAGGGAAAGACAGAGAGAGTGTGTGTGTGTGTGTGTGTGTGTGTGTATGAGCAAGTGCAGAGGGTCAAGAGGCAGAGGGGGAAGGAAATAGAGAAACTCTTAAGCAGACTCCACACTGAGCACAGAGCCCAACTTGGGGTTTAATCCCAGGACCCTGAGATCATGACCTGAGCTAAAAACCAAGAATCAGACGTTCAACCAACTGTGCCACTCAGGTGCCCCAGGAATGTAAATTTTTTAAACTAAGAGTTAATATCTTTGATTTTTTTTAGTCTGGAGAATATTAAATATAACACCCATTGCTGATAGGGTAGCAGGGACAAGATTATTGTTGTCTTTTGTGAAGAGAAAGGTAAACCTTTTTTGAAAGCAACCAAGCAGCATCTTTTAAAATTTAAAATAAATGTATCTTTTTACTCCACAGCCCTGTTTCTGAGAATCTTTCCCATAGAAATAAAAGATAAAGTATATATGTTATAATATATTGTGGATGTTTATTATATAATGTTTGTGGAAACAAACGAATGCCTATCTATAGGCGAATGGCTGAAAAAATACAGTGCATCAATTCTTATGTGGGCCTGAAAAAGATTGCATTAGTGTCAACCCCAAGGGACTTGAAGCACATCCCATAATGTATTGTTTTGTGAGAAAAATATGATGAAGAAAAATGTATATAATGTCTTGTTTCTGTAAAAACAAAGAACGATCCCCAAACTCTATGTGTACATGATATATTGTAAGCAGGGTGAAAATATGGTAGATCCTACTGATTGGTTGGCCACTGGTAAAGGGTGAGAAGATTTGAAGTGGGTAGAAAGTCAAGTGGAAAAGGAAAAAAAAAGTAAGGATAGCAGTATAAAGTATGCATTATAGCACCTTTAAGCAAAACCACAAGGGTGAGTTGATATACTGAGTGTGCAAAGCTTCTGAGATGTTTGTTAGGAGCACTTCCCTTAAACAGATGACTTGTATTCCTATGAGAGAGACAAGTACCGCCACTCTTGATCCTTTTATCCTGGAAATCAAGAGAAGGCTAAAATCCCAGGGATGTTTTCCTTTTTGCTCTTGGGTGAAAGAGGAGCCTGCAAGTTTTATTGGCCTTTCTCCACCACATCTCTGATTGCTTTATCCTAAGAGATTTTGAAGAGGCTTATTTATCTGGACTCAGGCTCTCTGTAACTGGTGTACACAGAGTTCTCAGAGGCACACATCCAGTTCCCATGGACTTGAGGGCTTGCTGGGTTTGTGGATAGGGATTTTCCCGAAGCATCACATGCTAAACAGTGAGTGACCCAGTCTCTGACCCATTCCCAGAACCGAGTAAGAGAATGACCTGCAGGACGGCTGCACCCTAAACTAATGGGCTTATTCTAAACCTCTTCTCCAGGATCTAGCTTTCTTTTTCCAACACACAAACATAAGCGTGTCAGTCCCTGTAGATTACAGGTAAAGGTAAAAGTCTCAGAAGGCAGCATCTTGGGTAGTCAAGAAACTCGTGGTCATGTCAGGTTGCTCTGTCTCCTTCCCAGTCTTGTCTTGTTCCATGGCTCAGCCAGCCACTATCCTGGATGTCTTAGAGGTGCAACCCCCACCCCTAAACGTCCCACAGGTGTTTATACCTGAAGCTTTGTTAGGGTATGCTTGTTTCCCAGGAGTGCTTCCCGCTGTGCCCCTCTCCCCAAAGTCCCTTGTTATCCAGTCCCTTACAGGCCAGGCCCTCTTTGGTCCCAGAAGCCTATCCCGACCCTCCCTTCCCCTTCTCCATCCTCTCCCCCATGAGTAGTTTTGCAGAGCTCTATGTTTTATGTGTTTATTTATACGGCTGCTGCCGGCTGCCCGTCTCCACCTCTGCAGTAGACCGAGTTCCTGGAGGTCAGGGACCTGCTTCTTTTCCTTCTTCTTCTGTCTTTAAATCTCTGTGCGTGTTCTCGGTGCTTATCGCAGTGTCTGGTGCGTAGTTCATTCCCAATAAATGTTTGTCAAATGAAGAAATGGAAAAAATACCTCGTGCTTCCTGAAATTTGAGTATAAAATCAGAATGAGGTGTAAAACTGTGCCACAGCAATGCTAAGGGAAAGCAGGTTGCTTCACAAAACCACCTAAATCACCGCTTGTTTGACAAAGGAAGGTACTTGTTAATTAAACGTGATTTCTTAGCTAATCGAATATTTACGGTGGTGTTTTTCATGATCAATGGATTTATTTTATGCTGATGAAGTAACAATTAAAAACAGTCTTTCATGTACTTGCTTTGTGTGAAGGGTGTCTGGGGAATTGTGAATCATTGAATCTCATGTTCGCACTTGACCGAAAATTAAGTCATCACTCTATAGAACGGAAACACCTAAACTTGCATGAATGGGAAGTCCTCTTTTAATGGCTCATTGTTCTCCACACAGATTTTCACCGCACTACCACCCTTCACTCTGGGAATCTTCGAGAGGTCTTGCACCCAGGAGAGCATGCTCAGGTTCCCACAGCTCTACAAAATCACCCAGAATGCAGAAGGCTTCAATACAAAGGTATATGGTGTTATTGCAAAATTGTCCCCTCCGAAGGGCATAGGCACTGCTTGATGTCTTCCAGCTCAAGTGCACCTCTTGTGAGAGAGCTAATGCATTAGAGAGAACGTTTGAGAAGAGGTGAAACCCCAGCCCTCTCCCAGTAGACCAAGCTGGTGAATTCAAGATGCCCACTTGGAAAGGAAGCTTCCATGTTGCACGTTCAGTTCCTGTGTGTGGACTCCTTTCCTCTTGTCCACATGTACCTCTGACACTAGTCTGGCCAGAAGTACCCATGGCCCCACGTACCTTAGGATCAGCTGTCAGAGACTCCCCTTACCCTTCAGAAAGCCCTACATGAGGCAGGCTGGAAGCTTGCCTAACAGAGCCTTCTCACCACCATGGCTTGGTTTTTCATTGAAAAGAAAACATTTCTTTAGCTAGCGAGTAAAATTGGCCAGATGTCAACACAGGAATCAAGTCAGTCATAGGTATTTTCTTTTTCAGACTGGAGAACCAGCAGAGAGAAATCCTCTAGACCTAAAAGGTATAAGCAATCCTACAAAGGGCCAAGCAGAAGCTGGGTTAGGTGTTACCAGGATTCCGCATTCAGGACTGGTGAAGGGGAATCTCACAGGGTCTGCCAGTCATAGCTAAGTGGCGGAGTTGGTTGAGGGCCACTGGCCAGAAGGGAAGACATGTGCCTGACTTGGTGCAACACGCCTGTATTGCCATGTTTCTGTCTTAGATTTTTGTGCAGGAGGGGATTAGGAAGTTGAAACAGGTTCATTTCAATATTTTAACATTTTGAGAGAGGTCAATTAAATTACTGGGCACGGGTTGTGTGCAAGATTTGCTTGGTTAGCCACCGTGGCCTTTGTAAGGATGACAAAGGAAGTCCTCAGTAAGAGAACAATCTATGAAGCCATTGTTTTGAGCCAGCTAGTCTCCCTTCAGAGCTGCCTTATTTTGAGGAAAGCGTTAGGCACATCCAAGACAGGAAAAAACAAAATGGATCCTCTTGGTTCTAGTGTCTTCCATACCAGGGAAGACTCCGATGAATAATTGTATCAGTCCTTGTTTACTATTATTTTATCAGTGGGAAGTATGGCCTGTTGGTTCTGCATTCTTTACATAAATCCATTTTTTACAGAGCTTGAATTCAAAAGCCCTGTAAGATGGGAAGTAGGGAATGGACCCACCTAAAAGGTAGTAGAGGCGAGAATGCTCCAAGACTTATTTACAGATACCTTGGAGATTTTTTTTCTTTTTTTTTTGGTGGGGGGTGGGGTGGGTTAGGAGGTCAGGGAGAAGGAAGAAAAACATGAACATTTAAAATGGGAAAATCCCATTGTCTTATAATTTTTTTCATTACTTTCCATTTCCCCACCACTACTTTAAGATCAAACTATATGACAATCCCAGAACAATCTGTAGATTTTTTAAATAAATTCAAGCTGGCTTTAGTATCGTAGTTCTGTCATCTTAGTATTTAAAAAGATAATTAAAATGCATTTATGAAACTATAATTTAGAAGAAACTAAACTTGTACTCTTTTGTTTGACCTTTCAAGTGTTAAAGAGAATTTTTAAATGTGCATGATATTAACCAAACTTCTAGAAATTAACAAGTTGCTCGGGAGGGATTTTAAAAAGCAAAACAAAGAGAGAGAGCGCCCTGTAGGGAATCTACACTTAAAGTGTTTTTAATGCTTTCAAAAAGTCCACAGTTTCTGTCTCTTGTTAACAACTTTGACCTAATAACTTTCTGTTTCTAGATGATTGTAAAAGTTTGTCTTTTTTTATGATTCTAAAAAAAATTTTATAATTCATTTTTTGGATGTGGACAGATTACATACTGGTCTGTGTATAAGTGCATATACATTTAGGTCTTTGCTGCAAGGTAATATTATCTGGAGATAGTCCAGTCATTTGTATGTAAAAATGAGGAAATAAGTATTTTTTTAACTTCAAGAATAATACGTTACTTCTGGAGCTACGCAGCACACTGCCAGTATCCTTCACAATGAGGCGTTTGTTGAGTTGCACAGAGGTCAAGAGTTGTGGGCAGCTCCTGACTCCCTTGGTTTGTTTTCCCTTAGGTTTTCTGGGGTCACTGCATCAACGCCTTGGTCCACTCCCTCATCCTCTTCTGGTTTCCCATGAAAGCGCTGGAGCATGGTAACGGCTTCATGATTTCAACTGTCAGCAAGTAGTCCCTCTGGTGCCAGTTGTTCACAATTTTTTTTTCCCAGTTCTGCAGACTGAGAGATCACAAGAACACATTTTAGAAGGAAAACATACCTAAAATCTAATGAGAGCTAGGGCTCAGGTTTATAGCTTGTAGGTTTCATCCATTCTGGCTCTGAGAGCCTATTTTCTTTCCAGTTGCCTGGAGAGTTTAAATGCTAGGAATTCTAAACTTTATTTTTAATAACTGTTTGAATCTTGGATCTTGAAGCAAAGCACTGTACTGCAATGGAACGTCGATGCCACTTGTCCACGAGCTTGACATTTTCTGCTAATTACTTTTGGCTTTCGTTTTCCAACCTCACACCCCTATATGCAGAATAACTCAAATCTTGTGTCTAAACTTACGCCTAGTTCTTGAAAGAGTCACCCTTATTTGACATACACTTTTCAAGAAAACTTAAAGTTGGAGGACTGATTCAACTGAGAGCGAGACTCTCCTCCAGCTGAAAGACAATGTGTGTGAAATGTGACTGTCTGTGTTTGCTCACACTTCATAGTACATCCAAAAGGTTGCCTCCTAAAGAGACACATCTTTAAGTCTTAGAAAAGGAAAATGTATCATGAGAATGCTACTCTTTCATCCCTCTCAAATAGTAATAATCCCCCTGGGAAAAATTACTCTAAATGTTGACTAGACAAGGCCTTTTGTTGTTCAGAGAACCGAAGAATATAAAGCTTCCAAGCCTCTTTGTTTCTGTGTCAATGTGTTTTGTGCTTCAAACAGAATGATTCATCCTTACTGATATTTTTTAACCTATTAAATACTGACAGAGAAAATGCATGCATAGCCAATTTATTATACCCTATGATCTGTTCTTCGAGTTTCATCTGACCTCCTTTTCCTTCAAGGGTCCCTAAGTCTCTAGATCAGGAAATAAAATTTTCTGCTTCTAACCCCACCCCTACAAAGGGCATTCTAGCAAAATCGTGCTTTTGAACTCTAAAGCTTTTCTGTGATTCATCTTTACTCAGTGTGGATTTTTCTGTATTTTGACGGAGTAGGGTCTACAAACAGAAGAATGTTGAATGTAGTTTGTTTTAGAAGCTCTGCCAGTTCAGTGATAGAGGCAGCCATCATGGCATCACGATGGACTGGTGATGCGAAGCAATTTGTCTCATGAGTAAGAACAATTTGGGAAGTTGTCCTCTTGTCCCTGCTCTCATACTTAGGAAGACACAGGGAATAGCATGGACTGACCACAAGTACTCTCTCCGGGCCCCTTACCCTTCTTATCTAGACATTGCACTCTGTTCCTAACTCTGAAGTGCTTGCGTTTGGACTCTCAGATGATTTATTAAATGGTCATTTCTTGTGTGCTTCAAAAAACACTAATGTGGCCCATTCTACAGGAGAGGTGATGGTTTTCCAATCCTGGAGTTAGGATTCTGCACTCCAGGATTATAGCTTGCTGTTCATGGTGGAATTGCTATATAGTCTACTAGATGTCATTATGTAAATCTTCATTCACCTAGAATAGCCTATGCTTAAAAGCAAATAGACTCCCAAAAGTTACTAATTTAGCTGAGAGATAGCCCCAAGTGAATTTCAAGTTCATTTCTTCCACCCTTATCTGCTTCCCTCAAACTTAGCAATTTGCCTAGTAGCCAGCCTATAAGATGAGTTTTTCCAGTTTGTATTATCATCACTATCATCATTGATGCCATTATTTACTAAGCTTTCAGGATAGAGATTTTCTTTTAATTGTGTTGTAAACATTAGCCTCTTAAGTGAAACTATATAAATGAAATAAATTGCAAATATTAAGTATATTTGGCAGAGAATTAATTTGTGTTCTTGTTCACTAGTCTATGTCCTCTAACAAATAAATATTTTAGAATTAATTTCTAAATTCTCGCTATTAATGCATAGCAAAAATGATTGCATCATTGCCCATTAACCTTTTTTGTATAATATTTATGTCTAAGAAACTATAGTGGATTCTAAGGGTATTAGGTGAATGAATCAATATGGGTCTTAGCATCAAAGAGTTTATAGTTTGGTAAGGGAGACCAGATTCGTGCATGGAAACTTCTAGTACAAAGTAGAAAATAATCGCCTCGAGTAAAATACAGATAATATGCTATGGGATTTCAAAGGGCTGAGAGAGAAATGCCTTTCATTTGGGATTATTAATGACTGATTAGAAGAGATAACATCTAAGCTTAGTGTGGAAGTCCAAGTAGGATCGAGATGTATAGGAATGGAATCAAGAGCTGAACAAAGTGGGGAATTTCAGGGCAGATGTGGAAAGCTGTGAGGAATTGATGCCTTCAAGGGTGGAAGACAAGAAAAGGTTTGATAAGGTGAGTGAAAGCTGGACAGCACAAGATTTTGAATGTGAGGTTAAGAAGTCAGGACTTAGATGTTCAGTGGAGTCAACCTAGACTTTATTTTTTAAAAAAAAGATTTATTTATTTATGATAGACATAGAGAGAGAGGCAGAGACACAGGCAGAGGGAGAAGCAGGCTCCATGCCAGGAGCCTGAGGTATGACTCGATCCCAGGTCTCCAGGGTCACACCCTGGGCCAAAGGCAGGCGCTAAACCACTGAGCCACCCGGGGATCCCCAGCTTAGACTTTAGATCAAGGAGAGAATCATGATCAGAGCAATTTGGGGGAACAATTGTATCATGTCCGGTAAAGTGAATGGTAGAAGGAGAACTAGTGGCAAGAATGTTAAATGTGTCTCCAGGTATTTCAGGGAGTGTGTAAGGAGAGTTACATTCAGGAAATGGGAAAGTGCTTAGATAGGAGGGAACATGTTTGGAGAACCTTTTGATTCAGCAGAATCATGGCGTGTTGGTGATGTGCCAGACCCTGAGAGTGCACACATATAATAGATTCTCTCTCTCACCCCCTGGAAACTTACAGAAGGTCAGAGCTGATGATCAAGGGGTGCATATATCACTGCTTCATGGCCAGTGTACTGTGTGCTGCAAGGACACAGTCTAGTCTAGTGGGCTAAGGAAGAGGCTTCTCTGAGGAAGTGACATGTATGTTCTTGAAAGAGGAGGAGGGTATGATCAAGCAGGGCAGGGGAAGTGTGGCAAAAGGGGGAGAGAGAGCATTTCTGGCCCAACAAGGCAAGCACACAAGAATCCGAAGAGGTCACAGGCAGTATTTCCCAATATAGGGCCAAGGGGACCTGGATTCCAGACTTTGTTCAACCGCTGATGAGCATTTCAGGATCCTGGACAGTAAATGTCAGTAACCTTCCCTCCTCCTTTCCCTATTCTTGTGCACTATGATCAATCTTAAATATGTCTTCACATATTCCCATCATCCCCTCTGAGGTCAGCAATGGCACCCCTAGGTGAGACAGCTACAGCATAGAAGCGAGAGGAGTAGCTGGAAAAGAGGGCAGAGAGGTTAGGTTTAGGTGAGGGTCAGATCAGGAAAACCTAGGTGTGGACTTTTTTCTCGGGAAGGGGTTGGAGGTAGGGAGACTACTGTGTAGAAAAACACATAATGGGGGATCCCTGGGTGGCCCAGTGGTTTGGCGCCTGCCTTTGGCCCAGGGCGCGATCCTGGAGACCCGGGATCGAGTCCCACATCGGGCTCCCGGTGCATGGAGCCTGCTTCTCCCTCCGCCTGTGTCTCTGCCTCTCTCTCTCTCTCTGTGACTATCATAAATAAATAAAAAAATTAAAAAAAAAAAAAAAAGAAAAACACATAATGTTTGGTAAGAGCATGAATTAATTTGTGAGGGGGTGGGGTGGGAGGAGGAAGTAAGTTAGTGGTGGAAATCAAGAAAGATTGCAAGTTTGAGAAGACAGGGATATGATAGCAGATTGGATTACTTGTTTATGTGTGCTGATTTACTGTCTTACCTATAAATGAGTTCTTATTACACTTTGAATTACCACTTAGAATGATGTATAACCCCACCCCCAAAGAAACATTGGAACATGGTACTGATGTGTGACAAACTTCAGGCTGTCTACCCCTAAGTCCCACCTGAAGCTGTCCCCCAGACTCCACCCCACACCCAGGGCCCTACAGGAGTTTTGCCTGATGCGCTACAGACCCTAGAGTACTTCATTTCATTTTTCCACACTTTGTGGGTTATGTCACAAAGATGGTGAATTTTACTAGTTGGTTCTCTCTCCACTATCCACGAAGAGAGGCTTTGATACATACCAGTGTTGTTCACTTTGGGCACATAATGGCTGGGAAGAAATACTTTTGAGAAGGTGTGAGCCTGTCACTCATTCCTTAGAAAGGTTCCAAGAATTCTGCTTTGCTTATTTTTGCGTGGTTTTGGATAGACCTTTCAAAGCACTCCTTTGCTGATGGAGTTTGTGATGATTCATTTCAGGTTTCAAAATAAATTTTTCCACTCAAGCAATTCAGCAAATCAGATTTCTTCCAACCATCACAGCCTTATGCTCAGTCCCGTGGCCTGTCTACAGCTCTCACCCTTTGATCTGAAAGTGATTCCAGGTTAAAACCAGAGATGCCACTGTTGCGGGGACCAAAATTCATCAAGACCCTTGGTGTCAGGCCACACTTGGGTTTTCCACTAGTGGATCCAATCTGCATATTTGAGTAATCCTCCTTGAAGTGGAATGTGGTTATTGGCAAAAGAAAGTAAAATCAATTTTGACTTAAAAAAAAAAAAAAGGAAATTTTCAGATTTTTCTTGATGAAATTTAAGAGGAGGGTGATGAGAAAGAAAATATACTTACCAGCAGAGAAAAATTCCTAAAACATTTGTTTCTCAATTCTTCACAGTCCACACCCTGGAAATCATTCCCACCCCTTTTCAGAAGGATATGGATACTCATTCTGTGGGCACTAATTAAGCAGCAAGGGCTTTGGAGAGTTCTGGAAAAGGCCATTTTATACTTTTTAATAAATGTGCTGCCATAAGATATGGTCTCACTCATTTGGGGAATATAAAAAATAGTGAAAAGGAATAAACGGGAAAGGAGAAAAAAATGAGTGGGAAATATCAGAAAGGGAGACAGAACGTGAAAGACTCCTAACTCTGGGAAACGAACTAGGGGTGGTGGAAGGGGAGGGGGGCAGGGGTGGAGGTGACTGGCTGAGGGGACTGAGGTGGTCACTTGACGGGATGAGCACTGGGTGTTATTCTATATGTTGGCAAATTGAACACCAATAAAAAATAAATTTGAAAAATCAGTTTCATAAACTGTGCACATGTATAAAACATAGCCTACTCTTCTCTGCTTATGGAATTATTGGATCGTTTTAACTTGAGCTATTTCTGATCTGTACCTGGTCCTGCAAATTTAGCTATTTTATATCATGTAAATCCTGATGACTTGTCTTGCTACACATTTGGCTAAGTTTGGGCAAGGCTGCCATTGTTCTCTGAGATTGCAGACTTCTTAAACTCAGTTATTTATTCTTTAAAAAGGAAAAGCTAAATGAGTCTATTCTCTGTGCCAGGCCAACACTGGCTTCTGGACATCCAGTAGGAGCCCAATATTGCATTAGTGAATATTTCCCTAACCTGCCTGATGGTGTGACAGCCTGGACCCGCCAGGAGAATGTGCTATTGTAGTCACAACATTTCCCAACCAAAATGCTGTATTTTCAAGGAAGGTATGTGAAACAATAAGCCAACATTCTGTTCCACTTTAAAAGTGGCTACCACACTGCACAGATTTACAGACAGAGAGAGAGGCAGAGACATAGGCTGAGGGAGAAGCAGGCTCCATGCAGGGAGCCTGATGCGGGGCTCGATCCCAGGACTCCAGGATCCAGCCCTGGGCTGAAGGCAGCACTAAACCACTGAGTCCCCTGGGCTGCCCAAACAATTTTATTTATTTATTCATGAGAGACACAGAGAGAGGCAGAGAGAGAGAGAGAGAGAGAGAGGCAAAGACATAGGCAGAGGGAGAAACAGGCTTCCATGCAAGGAGCCTGATGTGGGACTCGATCCTGGGACTCCGGGACCATGCCCTGAGCCAAAGGCAGACACTCAGCCACTGAGCTACCCAGGCATCCCGCACAGATTTTAAAAGATCGAAAATTAAAAAAAAAAATTAAAAGATCTAGGGATGAACATTAAATGCTGAATGGGACAGAAAGGGGAGTGGTAAGGCCATGTGGCCTCCACCACCTGGAACTCTTTCTGAAAGGAGAGCCTAGTGGAACATCTTCACAAGACCCTGAAGCATCCCAGTGAGGTGAATAGGACGTGCTCACCAAAAACTAGAAAGACAAAATACTTTGGAAATGTTTGCCCAGAGCTACCTAATTCCTAGAGAGAGCAAAGGACTCCCCTGCAAGAATGTCTCTGATACTCCTATTGACCAATCCAGAGGCCACACCTCAACCATCTCCTCTGTTAACTCACACACCGGGGACACCTGGGTGGCTCCATGGTTGAGCATCTGCCTTTGGCTCAGGTCATGATCCCAGGGTCCTGGAATTGAGTCCCACATTGAGCTCCCTGTGAGGAGCCTGCTTCTCCCTCTGCCTATGTCTCTGCCTCTCTCTGTGTGTCTCTCCTGTTAACTCAAACACCAGTACAATGTTCTCCCTGTCCTAAATCACCTTGGGGCCAGATACCAGACAACTAGGGATCACCTCTATAACCCAGAGCCTGCTGAAATTATTCACACCATCCAATCCATACCTTTTCTGATTTGTCCATTCCATCCCCTGAAAACCCCAGTAAAGGCTCTGGATTGTGTTCTCCCTTTGTCTTTTCTGCCTCTTTACTGACCCTGGTGCTTCCCCTTGTAGCCCATGACATTCATGCCTCCTGTTTCTAGGGATCTATAAGTATAAACTTCTTCCTTCATGACAACTATTTCCACATCTGCCTATCTTACCACATACCACATACCACATCCATTTTATGCATGACCCCTGAATGTATATTCAGCCTTAACATTAGTAGGGAAGGAGCCAGGAGAAGGAGTGGTTGCTCTTAACCATCTCTGGCAGGAAGTGATCCCTCACTTCTGCTCATGTCTGATTGGCAAGAACTGGTCACAGGGCCCTACCCAGGTACAGGGAGCTAGGGATACAAGAGCCACAGAGGTGGCTGTTTGACTTTAACATTCAAGTTCACTTTTCATCATTTTTACCACCTTTTTTTAAAATTGCCTTTCTAAGATCCATTTTTAGTAAACAAAAGTGAAAAAAAAAAAACAGATGGAAGTTTGAGTTTCATACCCTTGACTTTCTCCAACAGTAATGGGAGTAGAGAGGAGAAAATCCAGCAAAAGGCTTATATAACCAGGAACTTAACCCAGCACTGCTTATGAATGTAATTATAATCACTAACACTTGTATAAACTCTACCTTCTATAAACTCTTTCCAGTATTTTATACTACTCCTTAACAGAGAAAGGAAAAAATAAATTTTCTCTATGTGCATACATAGCTTTGGAAGCAGAAAGAATTGTTTCAGTTACAGTCCAGGCATTTGAGTTGTAAAAATTTGTTTGTAAATTAGTTACTTGAAACTTGGAATACATCTTCACTCTTGGTGTTAATCAAATAGTACCCAGTTGGTGTAGTACCTCCTTCAAATGTCTGCAGTCTTGAGAGGCCCAGAGAGCAAGACGGGGAAGAGACACCCTGTTCATATTCTGGAATAAGGGCCACTCTGAACCAGAGCAGCTGAGCATTTTGAGGCCAAAGGGAGGGAAAGGGAAAGCAGGAGAAATTTGGCATATGCTCTCCAGCTAAAATTCTTGGCAGGTGCCTGGATGTCAAGGGAATGGTACCCCTCCACCTCATTGCTCCCTACTGAGTCATATGTGAGTGAGGTGCCTGTGATTTGTAATTCAGGTGTTCCATGGATTTTTACTTCATTAAAAATGCCCACATAAGTTCACCCCATCTGTTTTCTTGATTATTAAATCCTGTCTTCTCTGACTGTACCATACCATGCTATATCTTTTTCTTCAGATTTTGCTTTCTGTCAGAGCCATTTCTGGATGCATTTATGTGGTTTAGCTGGGTCATGATGTAATGCTTTTAATGAGCATTTAATTGAAATGGCATCTTTATAAAATGTCACCAACCTAGCCCTTTGGAATATTCTGAAGTAAGTTCCTTGATCATTCCATCTGCTCAGAAAATGAGACATACTTTCCTTACAAATCGTGGGTTTTCCCACAAATATTTTCAGAGAGGTTTTTTTCATGCAGCATTTTTGGACTGTCACTACTAATGTGGAGGGTCCGTGTGGTTTTGTCCCAGTTGTTCACAATCATCTGTTTTAGTGACTATTTTTAAACCACATTTGGCTAATCCTGCTTTGTGCTGGCCCCTGTATCCAACCAGATCTTGCAAATAATTTAAGTCTGGAAGAACAGTGTCATCCGCTGCTGTGGGTCAGTGGATTCTGAAACCCTAGCGTTATGTGGGCCTCTAAAAGAATGAGCTGACTACCTGGGACAGTCAATTTAACACTTTTGATGATATAGTAAACACCATCATTATATTGGGTTTTACATCACATGAAGCCACAGTAAAATCATTCTAGATGTGACTCTCTTTTATCAAAGTAGATGGGGAATATTTCCTACTCTTTTAGGTTCTTCACTCTATGGAAACCTTCCTGTAGACTTTGGGGAGATGCATGCCCTCCTCTCTCATCTCATCTTTCATCTGGGTGAATCTGATTCTCAATTTGCAAAAGGCTGACTGGTCCTAGTTCAGTTAAGGGCCAGCTGTTCTAGTGCAATAGGCAGATTAATCCTTACCTCTCTCCTTGCTTATTTAAGCCTTTGTGTGCTAATGACAGGTTACTGTTAGGAAGTGCTCAGCATCATGCTGGTTAAGATAGGAAAACAAAGGTTTGGTGAGATCATATCTCTCCACTGCATTTTTGACGGTTCTCTCTTATGAAGGACCTTTAGAGAGCCTTGCCAGGTTTGGCCCCTGCCCCCTCACCATCCTGGCATACACCACCATGGTCCCACTCCACCTTGCTCACCCCTCCACCTGGCTGGGCGGGGGTCCCCCTCCATGCCTTTATGCAGGCTGATTTCCTCTTTCCGTTCCTCCCAAATAGCTGTCTATACCACCCCATACTGCTTTGTGTGTAGCAATGTTCTCACTCTCATTTACACAGATGGTGATCAAATAATATTCTGAAAGCTGGCTGAGGGAACTCGACCACTCATCTGGGTTTGAGGGTTACTTTTTCCCTTTCAAAAAAAAAATAAAAAAATCACTTGCAGTTTTAACTATCTGATTAAAATAAAAACAGCTCAACTATAGAAAAGATGTTTTCCTTAGTGGATTGTTGGATTCCTAACAGTGCCAGTAAGTTTAGGCAAAGTGGGAAGAAGTCATTTGTCAGCAGCATGCTTCAGGAAAACACTGGACAGTCTAAATGGGCTTTTCCATATTTGAACTACCAACAAGCTATAGCCCATTGATACATTCATTCACAAATGTTTTCTTAGGACTTCTCATCTTTTCTTCAGTAGTATGTTATTGGCAAGATTTAACAAAGACGATGCCCACAAGTATTCGCTTCTAACACAGATGAAATATAACCCGCAAGAGAGCAATCCACTCCATGGGTATTTCCCCAACAAGGCGTGCAGAGTGAGGATTTGTGACTTGTATAAGGGATGCTATCTTTCTGAGGCTTTTGGCGGTCCCAAGTTGGTTTAGGGGTTTTTCCTTCATGGAATAATTCCTTTCCTGATGGTATGAGTTTGGAGTGGGGCAGGAGGTACTCTTTCCTCAGCAGAAAACAAGAATGCAGTCTGAGTTATCCTTCCAAAACGATGAACAGAAATAAAAGGTTGATCCTGTCTTCTCTAAAAGTTATTTTAAGCGAATTCAGATGACCGCAAGTGTAATCATCGTATTTTAAATACCAGAGTAAAATGCCAATGAGCATTTTACTCTCTTGACAAGGTGGAAATTAATGCATTAGAAAACACTAGAAGCTACAGTTGGAAAATGTCTTTTAGTCTTCTCTGCTTTCTCTCCACGCCAAGTTGCCTGCAGAGTGTTCAGCAGTCTTAAAGGTCCCTATGGAGGTCCTGTCGTCCTGGGTGAGCTCTCAGAGGCCCACAGGTAATCCCAGAGTTGGCCCACTTCTAAAGGCCATCTGGCCTTGTGGGTTGCCTCACTTTGTGCTAAAGCCTGGTGCTGTTCCATGTGCCCATGGTGGGACAGCTAGGTGTTGCCTCATCCTCTCCTAGTCTGACCAGAGAGAAGAGGGTTCCCTGGTATGTTAGACACTTTCCCTTCAGGGTGTTTTCTGTATACTTCTATATTTCCAGTTCCTCTTTTGTCTTTCTGTCATTGCTTTGGTTCTCACACCAGGCGATTTGACCCCTGGGAGACATTTGGCCATGTCTGGAGAAGGTTTTCGTTGTCACACCTGGGGAGTGGGTAGTCCTAGCATCTGCTGGGTGGAGGCAGGGGTGCACCAAGCATCTGGCAATCCGCAGGACAGTCCCTCACAACAAAGAATAATCAGGAAAAGTGTCAGTAGTGACTAAGTTGAGATCCTCAGGACTGATGAAGTGCCCACCCTAACTCAGGTTTTGGAGGTTGCTACTGTTTCTCAGGTCTGTGCACTGTGCTTATTTCCTCTGTGGTCACAGAAATCTAATTTTCTGTGTTTTGACATTTCAAAGGCGTACCTTTTTTTTTTTTTAAGATTTTATTTATTCATGAGAGACACAGAGAGAAAGAGACAGAGACATAGGCAGAGGGAGAAGCAGGCTCCATGCAGGGAGCCCAATGTAAGACTTAATCCCGGGACCCTGGGATCAAGCCCTATGCTGAAGGCAGATGCTTGACCACTGAGCACCCAGACATCCTGCAAAGGAGTACTTTTTAATATAATTTTTTTTCCTCTCCAAGTTTTCTTTTATTCTTTGGGACCCATTTTTCTAGCTCAGTAATGAAAACAAACTCTTATTTACAGTTCTTTACTAAGTGCATGACCTTTTTCATGTCATTTAACTCCTCTTGCTGCCCTAGTTTTCTTATCTAAAGTATGCAGGTATGTTTTTGTATGTGCATTAGCCAACATTAGAAATATTAGTACTAAAAAGATATTCAAAAATTGTCAAGTCATGATTGTAAACTTTGATTTTCAGTTTGGTCTCATACCCCTTCTAACTCTAACATCTGGTCAGCACTGACTCTGGACTCTGTTGGGGCTTAGTGTACATAGAACTTCAGGGCACTCAGGTCTTCATCTGTGAACATGGGCTGAGACTAGGAAATCCACCCTGAACTAAAGTGAACAAAAAAAAGATCTGAAACTTTCTGATTTCTACCGCTACACACCCTGATGTAGCAGTGAAGAGAGCAGACCTTGTAGTCTTAGAATTTTCTGTCTTAGAGGAACTTTGGTGATAATTTAGTCATTTTACCTAATAAAATCCCCATCTTATAGATGTGGGAAAAGACTTAGAACCAAACATTTTAAGGAACTAAATAATGGCAGAGCTGGAACCAGAGGACAGGGCGTTACAGTCTTCTAACGCTCATTGCTGGGATTTTTTCCCCACCAACTTGAGTCCTTCTTACCACCTAATTTTTCTCAGTATACTTTTGTTCCTCTCTTAATAGCATCATGCTTCTTCCTTATCTGTTTTTCCAATTGTGAATTTAAAGTGTTGACCACTTGGTACCAAGTTTTAGTGTCACTCTTTTAATCAGTATTCCTGTATTAATATGACCAGAATCAGGTAAATGCTATCACTGTTGACCTAGGTAGGTACTCAGGAAAAAAACTTTAAATTACCATTGATTCCTCATGTTCTTTTCCACCCCACATCCAAATCCTAAATCCTATCATCTCTACCTTCAAAATATGTGCCAATTCCTATCACTTCTTTCCACTTCCAACATAGCCACTCTGGCCTGCAATGTTCAGTAGAACTTTCTGTGACGGTGGAGATGTTCTGTATCTGTGCTGTCCCATACAGTAGTTGCTAGCCACCTGTAGCCATTGAACATTTGAAATGTGACTAAGTGTGACTGAGGAACTGATTTTTTTATAGCAGTTTTATCAATACATAATTCACATACCCTACAATGCACTCATTTAAAAGGTACAGGTTCTGTGGTTTTTAATATATTCATGTAATTGTGCAACTGTCACCTTAATCAGTGTTTGAGTGTTTTCATTGCCCCCCAAAAGAAACCCCATAACTATGAGCAGTTGCTTCCCATTTCCCCCCCACCAAAAAAATTTCCCAGTTCCTGACCATCACAAGTCTACTTTCTTCCTCTGTAGGTTTGCCTATTCTGAACAGCTCAAGAAGTAGAATTCTACAATGGGAATCACAAAAGATGGGCTTTTGTGATTGACTTGTTTCATTTAGCCCAAGTTTCTCAAGGTGCACCCATGTTATAGCATGTTTCAATATTTAATTCTTCTTTATTGCTCAAGAATAGAATAATAAGCGTTTTGAACTTTTTCCCTCCTTCCCTTTTAATGACATTCTGCCGGATATTCAAGTCTCTTCCCTATGCTTCAAGGTCATTCCTTTGTAAGTCAGTGGCCATCTCTCTCTGTTCTCCTTGGATAACTCTTATGTTCCCCAACAGCAGTCCCATTAGGTGTATAACTAATACAGCCCGTAATGTTGCTTTGCAGTTCATCTTTCCTTATAGTCACAAATTTACCTACTAGAATCAGGAGAAAGGCCATGCCCTGGAGCTCAGTCTATGGCCCAACAATGACCAGATTCTGCCTATTATGCTACGTGGTCATTTTGGTGTTTTAGAAAACTAAACAGATCTTGAATCTTTAGTTAAGAGTCAGATTCTTCAACAAGCAAATGTGTAAATCAGGCCAAATATGTATGTATGTATGGCAGCTACTGGGTTGGAAATTCGAACACAAAAATCCATATAATTCTTGGCCTGTAGGCCAGAAATCTAAATTTGATTATAAAAGGAGATTAGCAGTGTCATCTAAAGAAACCATTCCTGATATCAAAACAGGCTCTGATCCCTCAAGATAATAATCAGACTTTTCACAGCAGGCTAGTTGATGGAAGTTAGACAATTCTATTAAAGCTCAGCCTTAGTGATTGTTTTATACATTGTAATAATCATCCTTAAAAAGAAAAAAGTGGAAAAGATAAAATTAAAGCTTCAAAATCCTAGTTTGTATTTTCTAGATGTCTCACATTAGATTGTTTGCATTCTCCCAATTTGTAGACTTCAGAAGTTCTTGCAGTTGCATATGAGAACATGAATAATGAATATCCCCCCGTATTTTCTGAGTTCAATAATTATGAATTGATTTGTATTAATGTAGTTACCTTCTTTTATTAGCCTATAGTTCCAGTTTGCAAAATAAATAGTAAATAGTAAAAGAACACTCAGAAAAAGTCTAATATTGTTATTAATAAGGATAGATTATTATGTTCTTACTCTTCTCTTTGTTTAAACTAATCTTTATAAAAATGTAAATTTCAATACAGTTTAAGTGTTTGGTTCAGTTTCTTGGAAACCTGATTTTGTTTGTTTGCTTCATTTAGAGAAAATATAAGATGAAAAAATTCGGTTAGAAAGAAGAGGCATTAGAATGACAGATAATGCAACTTTTGAAATTCCCCTACAATTTGTTTTTTGTTTTGTTTTTTGTTTTTTTATTTATGATAGTCACACAGAGAGAGAGAGAGAGAGGCAGAGACATAGGCAGAGGGAGAAGCAGGCTCCATGCACCAGGAGCCCGATGTGGGATTCGATCCCGGGTCTCCAGGATCGCGCCCTGGGCCAAAGGCAGGCGCTAAACCGCTGCGCCACCCAGGGATCCCTCCCCTACAATTTGATAAATGTTTCTAAAGTTCTGCTTTTATGTTCTGAACAAAACAGGTTACAGTGCTCTTCCCCAGAAGTTAGTAATAACTTCTTTGTTTTTCAGATACTCCGTTGGCCAGTGGCCATGCCACAGACTATTTATTTGTTGGAAATATTGTTTACACGGTAAGTTTATCTCTCTTTTTACGGAACCATTCTTAAGTGGCATATGTGTGGGCTCTGCCTCTGGAAACCTTTTATATAAGGTCTTCCTTCATATTATTTGTTTTAAATCTTTAAACTATGTAGTGTAGATTCCTTAAAGCTCAAAATGGTTGTGAAATGCTTACCCTCATTCCCTAGCAGAGATTTGCAGAGTCCAGATCTCTGGACAGGTGATTGATTACCAGATAGATCACCCCATTCTTCAAATGACAGTTTCACATCTACCTGTGAAAAAGGCAACACTGAAGAAGGTGATTTTCCCCAATTCTTTCCAAGCTAAGAAAAGCACAAAAGTAACTCCCACTGCCTCTGGAGGGAGACTTATGATTTCTCCTGGAAAGTAAAAATAAGTCACCAAGGATAATACATTTTCCCCAATTCCTGTTTGTTTTCACAGTATGTTGTTGTCACTGTGTGTCTGAAAGCTGGTTTGGAGACCACAGCTTGGACTAAAGTAAGTTTTCTCTGGAATTGTTTCTTTATCCACTATAGATATTTTGATAGCATGAATCTTTTTCAGCCTTGGGAAACCAATCAGCACTATGTAGCTATCTCATTTAAATTTTGCATGTAAAAATTGTCATTTGATCTTTATCAGGGCAAATTTGCAATCCAAAATTTTCTGATGATTCATTTGCTTGGCACTTACTAACAGCTCTAAGCTATTAACAGTCCTCTCATTTCAAATGTATACACATGTTGTAAAACACACACACACACACATACACACAGAAAATACAGAAGGACAAAAGGGAGAATATTTAATTTCCATAACTTGATAGACAAGAGACAGTTACCATTAATGCTTTTAACATTATAGACTTTGCTCCATGTGTGTATTTTTAAGAAGATAGTGCATTTCAGAACATATAGTTTTGTGATCCTTTTTTCAGTTAAAAATATATCATGAACAACAACAAAAAAATATATCATAAACATTTTCCAATTTTTCCATACCTTAAAGTATACAACTACAAAATCTTTGTTCATGATGAAGGAGTATTAGGTTTGATCAGTATCCCATCATTTAATTATTCCCCAATTTTAGACATTTTGCTGATTTGCCACATTTCAGGGTCATAACCCATGTTTCGTTTTTGTCTATCACTGCTGCTTAAATAGGATCCTATATCTATGCAGGGAAGGTGAGGGAGAAGGCTGGAGATGAATGTGGAAATAGGGAATCCATTAAGTGACAATGGCAATTAATCCAGAGGAGAGGTGATGGTGGCTTGGCCTGGACTGTTACAGGAGGAGGTAGTGAGAAATGGTCAGAACCCAGAGGTATTATTTTTAAAAAGCTAAAAGACCTTGATGATAGATTATATCATGGAGTGCGAAAGAAAGGAAGAAGTCAAAGGTCATCATATTAAGAGAGCAAAGGAGAAAAAGCCAGCAATTCAGCAGATTTTTAAAGGATTGTTAAGATGTAATATCCAGCCCAGATTTGTAAAAAAAAGTTCTTTGGAAAATGAAAGTAATAATTAAAGTCTCAATAAGTAAGAACATCTTGTTCTTTCTGTCCATTCAGTGCATTCTTACTGGATTCAGGAAACATAGCTCCAAGTTAGAGCAAACACTGGTGAGGAACAGCAAGGGGCTGGCTAAAACTGTGGGATGGATCTAGAAGGTCAGCTGAGGTGGTGAAAGCACCTGGATCTTCAGGGTAGTTTGCAGCCACCGGTTCTTTGAATTCATCGTGTAACATTTTGAGACAAGATAATTACAAGATGGAACCTTCCAATGGCTGGTGACTAGTCAAAATATTCCCATAAAGAAAAGTGGCCTGGCCACAGGGATTCTGCTGCAGGTGGAGTTCAGGTGGCTCTCCTGTACTAGCAGAGAAGCCCCACCTGAGTGTGTGTTTCCTTTGCAGTTCAGTCATCTGGCTGTCTGGGGAAGCATGCTGATCTGGCTGGTGTTTTTTGGCGTCTACTCAACCATCTGGCCCACCATTCCCATTGCTCCAGATATGAAAGGACAGGTCAGTGCTACTAACTGTGAGTGGGCTTTCCCTGTCTCATGACACCAAATGAACTTCAGGAGTGGTTGGTGTGGCCTGCTTCCATCAAAATCCATCAGAAGGGAAACAGACCAAATCAAAACACCTGGAAGAGGTTGTCTTGTCCTCAGACATGGCATTTGAAATTTTAACTATTGGATATTATCAATTTAAATCGTCTGACCTACCTGGTACATCCATATTTCCATAATGAATTATATGTTAATTACACACAGTTCTGTTGCATACAGGTGGTTTCATGGCCCTTGGAAAACTGGAGATGTTTGAATTTTTCACAGTCCAATGACTGATGATGGTGGTTGTGAGGTTAAGTGTATTATTATGCTCTGATAATTAGTCACCTATGAAAGATAAATCTAACAACTCTATTAACCAGATCATTAATTAACCAGACTATCTCATTATTCATCACTTGAGCTAGAGAGGCTGAGACTGAAGACCGATATACTCATTTGAATTTTTTTAGTATTTTCTTTTCTTTTGTATTATCTTTATCCAGTGCTTGAGACTGAGCTATCAATAGTGACAAACGGGATCTTTGAATCCCCCTATTGGATCTGGAGAGGAGTTTGACAGTCCCAGGTTGCAAACCATCTCAATTTACAAATGGAGCTATGCAAGCCCAAACACTGTAGGCCTACCCCATAGACCCCTATTTTGGGATCTGCCCATAGCCAGCACTGTCCTAAGACCCTGGGAAGTGGCTGCCCCAGGCTCTGTGCTTTGGAGGCCCCTGAGCTGGCCATCCTTGGCTGGGTATGTTTCTCTTCACAAGATGAGAAGCCCATGGTACAAAGAGCCAGAACCCTCCTTCTAGTCCTTTTGCTGGATTCTTAGGATCTTAAGTTTCCTTCCCCAACAGCCACAAAAGCCCACTTCCCAGGCCTTCCTGGTCCTCTGCCCCAGATTCAGGCAAGAGTGAGCACCCTTGGCCCAAAGGGCAGCTAGTTGCAAGGACATGCATTGGGCCAGTTGTATGTTTGTATCTATATACCCACCCCCATTTGCATGAGGACACTCATACTATGGAACAGAACCAAAAATAAGAAGAGAAGGTCAGGGGCTTCCTCTGGTGGTGTTGCTCTAGAAATGTGTATTTTAGGGATGGGCCTGTGCATGGCACATCTGGCTATCACCTTAGCCTCACTCTGCAGAAATAAGCCCAAACTGCTGGGCCTCCCCAACTCTAAATATATGTGCAGCAGCTGTGTCATGTGTGACAATCCAGGGGTGGCACTTCTTGCCTTTTTCCCGTGGCAAATCAGTAGCTGACATAGCCCAGGGTGTCCTGGACCTCCTCAAGCATGGGTGCTGGGCAGGACAGACACACCCATGTCTGCAGAAGCAGACAGGTGTGTCCCCTGATGCATCTACACTGTCTGGAAGGAATGAGGACAAACCCATAACACACTTTGCAGTTCCTTTCTAAACGCAGGTGATAGAGGAGATTACAGTGCACTGAATGAGTTGAGAAGATTGTGGAGCATTTAAAGAAATCAGTTCTATTTTAAAGCAATAGTGATTCCCATCAAAGTGGAGAGCCTGCCCTTGGAGGAGTGGCCCTCATCGTGTTGACCATCAAAGAGGAATCGTCTCATTCCTGGGAGGGCTCGTCCCACTCTCCCACTCCAAGGCCCAAGAGGTCCTACAGCAGGCTACCCAGTGCATCTCTGAAATGCTCGTGATTAAACACGGAGGGAGGGAGGTGAGCCGGTCTTGAAGGAAACAGCACCTCCTGCCTCCTTGCCTGGATGAGCCAGAGCCAGAGCTGCTCTTCTCCGAGGGCCCCGGGGCTTCCCAGCGAGCTACCGAGCTCACTTTGCCCGGAAAAGAAAAAAAAAATCCTACTGCAGTCAGTTTTTTACATGAGAGGAGAGTGACAGCCGGCAGAATGGAATCAGTCCCTGTGTGACTGGCCAACAGGACCCCTCCTGGGGCCCTCAATAGAGAGATGCTCTAGTGTGCACCCTCTGTGTGCATTTGCAGCAGCAGCAGCTCTAATTCAATGGTGCGCGAGCGAGGCAGGTCTCTGACTCTCACTCCAAGCGAGAAGTCACTTGCCAAGTGCAGACAGGCCACGTCTGCAAGGCAGACACTACTAAGGAGCCACATATTCACTATCCAGGTTGGATGCCGGTCCATGGGGTGTTAGGGTTCAGCTTAATGGTGAAGTTTCTGTGGTTGGGGACTTTTTGAACACATTTAACAAGGTATTCCTACCATCCCATCCCAAAGCAAAGAAATGGTAATATCAAGTCACATTTCACTTTGGTATAAAATTTTTTTATTTTTTACATATTCCCTGTCATTCTGACTTTTTTGTTTGGTTGGTTGGTTTGCACGAGGCAAATGGTGTTTTGAAATCGAAAATAGCTGACTGAGACTGAGGTTCTCATTAGACGTTGAATGAGATGATTAATGTAGTTAATACCCCCAGGACTTCCAAGTGGATATTCTGCTGTCTCCGTGTAAAGAGTTGTTTATTATCACTAGTCTTCCTCCAAAGGAGACCTCTTAGTGGGGACAGGATATCAGAAAACAATGTCAGAACCAACCGAACATTCTTTCACCCAGTGTCTGCGGCCCAGTGGTTCATTCATTCTTTAAACATTTTTGAAGAAGCCCTTACATGGAGAGTGGCCAAAACTAGCCTGAGGTCTCCCAAAGACTTCCTTCTGCCTTAGGAGGAATTACAGGCTATTGTAAAGAAAGATGGGAGCTGGGCTCAGGTACAGGCAATAACAGGGCTTCTTGGGATACTGTTGAAAACCTGCCCAAGCCATGGTCATCCCTTTCGTTTAGGTTGGTATTATGAACTCAGTGTTTATGTCCTCACCTCAAATTCATGTGTTGAATCCCTAAGCCCCAGTGTGATGGTATTTGGAAGTAGGGCCTTTGGGAAGTAATTAGGTCATCAAGAGGGTTTGTGCCCTTATAAGAAGGGGCTAGAGAGCTGGCTCCCTCATTTTTTGCCATGTTGAAGATAACAATGAAAAGTTAGATGTCTGCACCTGAAAGAGGGTCCTTGCCATTACCGGACCATGGCAGCACCCTGATCTCAGATGCCCAGCCTCCAGAACCATGAGAAATGAATGTCCGTGACTGATAAGCCACCCAGTCTATGGCATTTTGCTACAGCAGCCCAAGCTGAGACAGTTGGTGAATGCTTAGGAGTGAGGGGTACTCTGGGAAAAGACTATTTTTATTGTTGTTGTTGTTGTTATTGGATGTTTCCAGTGATTCATATAAATCATTTTTTTGTAGTTCACAGAGCAGTAGGATTTTGGCAAATGAACACAGTCCTTAGGAGCTTTAGAATTAAACTAGTGTCTAATGGCAAACGGCATTTCTCACTTGGGAGCCCGAGACAGACTCCCCACACAAAACATTCTGTCTATTCATAACATCTTCAACTGTTAAAAAGATGCATTGTTTCTGCTAGGGTTTCTTAACGGATTTGGTTAAATATGTCTTTCTTTGTCTCGTCCATTATATCTGGACTCTTTCTCAAGAAGGAGAAGGCAGGTTTTCCCTCCAGGGCACAGGAGGAGAAGGCTCTAGATGAGAGTGATTTTCCACTGTCAAAGAGTCTTTATCTTCCCTCCAACACCTCATGATATGATACACAAAACCCAACAAGACAGTGAGCCAAGATGTCCCAATGGAAGTTTCTGAAATCAAAGAAGTCTGTGTACTTCCTCTCCTGAAAGTATGCAACATTGGTGGGATTTTAAGGGACACCTGTTTTTCCATTTTTCTAGGTCCAAGCTAGATCTAAAGTGAATTAAAAACTCAAGTTGTGTCAATCCTGGTTAATGCCAAAGTCCCCTACCAGGGAAAATATGTGCTGATGTTTTTCCATAGGGGACCATATATTTTCTTTCTCCCAATAGCATAACCATGGGTAACAAGCATCTCCATAATGGGTCCCCAGAGCCAGTGTTTGAAGGTAGAAAATTAGAAACTTCATTTAGCTTAGAGTTGCCTGCTGAAGGAGAGCTTTCAATTAGAGAGATGAGTAAAACTATCTAAACCTAGATCGGGAAACATATTTATATTTTCTTCACATATTTCTCAAGGCTTTTTGACTTGAGTATCTGAAGGGATGCCATCTCATTTGAAGTCTGTGTAAAAGTCTAGAGACCTGACCCAACTAGCTTTGCAACCTTTGGTAAATTGCTTAACCTATGTTAATTTCCTTATCAGCAAAGTCAGGATAATATTACCCGCCCCCCCCATTATCTCAGAGGATGTGTTTCAGATATAATAAGAAAACCTGAGGGAAATAGAAAACACGCCTGATCTTTTTCATGGAGTAACCAATTATTTTTGAACTTTTACAAATAGAAATATTGTGACTTCAATTCCTAATTCTTTTGGCCAAGAATTTTAACATTGTATAGGTTCTAGATATGCTGTTTCTCAGTAAGGTCCAGTGACCTACCTGCATCTGAGTCATCTGGGTTGCTTGTTAGAAAACAACCTTCTCCCCACCCAGAGAATATATTCTTGCAATACACACACACTCACACACACACACACACACACACACACACACACACAGAACCACAGTCCCTGGGTACATAGCCCCAGCCTCTGAAAGTTTAATAAACCTCCAAGCTATTCCTCCCTTTAATGTTTGAGAACCACTGCTCCAGAACACCTAAAATATTACCCTATCGCAGTGTTTGAGTCATGCAGGGTGTTCTAGGAGAAGATGGTATATTGAAAATATTCACAGATGATTTATGTCCTCTGAGCAGTGGTTATGTAAGAGATGGCAGGTATCTACGCCAGTGACTGCTTGAAGGCACCTAGCTTTCTAAATAGAGAATTCTACTGAAAGACATTACATCGTTCACCATGGAAAAATATTCCTCATCAACTTTGGTGTTTTTCCTTTAACGTTCTTTTCATTGCTAGTAAAAAAGAGAGGAAAAAACTTTCACTTCAAAGCCTACAAACTGCTAACTCTGTCTGCAGTGCCAAGCTCTAGGCTCCAGCCAGTTTCTGGCATATGACAGGCTTTCTTTTTTTTAATCCTAAAGACAGGAATGGGTTTACATTTGAATTTTATACTCACCCTTGTGTATACAGTACAAATCCCAATGGACTAAAAGTACACAGAAAGAGGAGTGGTTGCTGCTTGGCCATCGTTGGTCAAAAGGATCCACTACTTTTCTTCCCTAAGTGACTCCTTGCTCCTGGAATTTATAGCCTGGTAAGATCTCAGGCCCAGGTATTTTCCACACCAAATGTAAAAAGAGGGGTTTTTGTTTCCAGGTGGCATATGCTCTGGGAGATGAGAGAGGAGAGTAATGGCCCCATGGATCACCATCTTTGCTCAGCTGGGGTTCCAGGACATCTCTGTAGGATAAAGTCTGACCAGGGTCAGGAGAGGACTTGTGCCCAGGTTAACCTTCCTGGTGTGAGATATGGTTGTTTCACCCCTAACATCCATCCTCTACCACCTTTTCTGAAGGGGCTTAGGATGTAGTCAAATACCAGACCTTGTGTAAGAGACCCAGCACCTTTGGGGAGTCATTTTCACCTCTGACTCCAGGGGAGAGCTTGATCCCAGCCCCTTCTGTAGAAAGTGATTCAGAAACCTTTCAGGAGACACAGGAGACATTCATTGGCTTCTATGTCAGAAGTCCATTTGCTCCTGAAAGAAGTCCATCAAAGAGATGGGCTTCTCTTATGTGTAATGTAGTTGCTACTGTGCTGCCCAGAGCTGTTCAATTACATGGAGGGAAGCTACCTCCAGTGTCTTGCTGCTGCCATGAAAGATGTGATCTAAAAACAAAAAACAACCAAAGTCTCTTATGTGATTGTTGAACCACCAAAAGAAAATAGCCTCAAGTCCCCCCCGACCCCACACCCATGCTTCTTGCTGCCAGTCGTCTGAGTAGCAAGTACATAGGAAAGATATGCCACCCACACATAGATGTTAAGATGTTTCTTTTATAGTCATCAGCATATAGTCAATCAAGGAAATAGGTGCTTTTAAAAAAAAAAAACAAGCTTAAGGGTTAATATTATATTATACTATAGTATTATACTATATTCAAAGTTGGGAACTTACAGATTTATTTAAAGATATGGTTAAAAAAAAAAAAAGTAAGATACCCAGCAATAAACCTAACCAAAGAGGTAAAAGATCTCCAAAAACTTTAGAACACTTGTGAAAGAAATTAAAGAGGACACAAAGAAATGGAAAAACATTCCAGCTCATGGATTGGAAGAACATATATCATTAAAATGTCTATACGACCCAAAGCAACCTACACATTTAATGCAGTCCCTATCAAAATACCACTAGCATTCTTAACAGAGCTAGAAAAAACAATCCTAAAATTTTTAGGGAACCACAAAAGACCTCGAGTAGCCAAAGCAATCCTGAAAAAGAAACAAAACTTGAGGCATCATGATTCCAGATTTCAAGCTATATTACAAAGCTGTAGTCATCAACAGTATGGTAATGCACAGAAAAAGACACATAGATCAGAACAGAAGAGATAATCCAGAATCAGACCCGCAACTCTATGGTCAACTAATCTTTGACAAGGTAGGAAAGAGTATTCAATGGGAAAAAGACAGTCTCTTCAACAAATGGTGCTGGGAAAACTGGATTGCCACATGCAAAAGGATGAAACTGGACCACTTTCTTACACCATACACAAAAATAAATTCAAAATGGATGAAAGACATAAATGTGAGATAGGAAACGATCAAAATCCTAGAGGAGAACACAAGCAGAAACCTCCTTGACCTTGGCCGTAGCAACTTCTTACTAGATACATCGTCCCAGGCAAGGGAAACAAAAGCAAAAATGAACTTTTGGGACTATATCAAAATAAAAACTCTACACAGTGAAGGAAATAATCAACAAAACGAAAAGGCAGCCTATGGAATGGGAGAAGATATTTGCAAATGACATATTAGATAAAGGGTTAGTATCCAAAATCTGTAAAGAACTTATCAAACCCAACACCCCTCCACCCCCCCCCCAAAAAATAGCCCAGTTAAGAAATAGGCAGAAGTCATAAACAGACATTTTCCCAAAGAAGACATACAGATGGCTCACAGACATATGAGAAGATCTTCAGCATCACTCATCATCAGGGAAATGCAAATGAAAACCACAATGAGATACCACCTCACACCTGTAAGTGTGGCTAAAATTAACCCAGGAAACAACATGCTGGTGAGGGTGCAGAAAAAGGGGAACCCTCACACACTGCTGGTGGGAATGCAAACTGGTGCAGCCATTGTGGAAAACAGTGTGGAGGTTCCTCAAACAGTTAAAAATAGAAGAACTACCCTGTGACCCAGCAATTGCACTACTATGTATTTAGACCCAAAGGATATAAAAATGCAGATTTGAAGGGATACACGCACCCTGGTGTTTATAGCATCATTTATCAATAATAGCCAAACTGGGGAGAGAGCCCAAATGTCCACTGACTAATGAATGGATAAGAAGCTGTGGTTTTATATATATATATATATATATATATATATATATATATATATATATATATGCAGTGGAATACTACTTGAGCATCAAAAAGAATGAAACCTTGCCATTTGCCATGGTGTGGATGGAGCTAGAGAGTATTATACCAAGTGTAATAAGATAGAGAAAGACAGTTATTCTATGATCTCACTCATATATAAGATTTAAGAAAGAAAACAGATGAACATATGAGAAGGGAACCACTGGATTGCCACAGTGGTAGAGAGGGGTAGAGAGGGAAATAAACCATAAGAGACTATTAACAATAAAGAACAAACTGAAGGCTGATGGGGGAAGGTAGATGGGGATTAAGGAGGGCACTTGGCTGTGATGAGCACTGAGAGTTCTATGTAAGTGATGAATCACTGAATTCTACTCCTGAAACCAATATTGCCCTGTATGTTAACTAAGTAAAATTTAAATTATAAATAAATAAATAAATAAATAAATAAATAAATAAATAAATAAATAAATAAATATTTGGTAAAGAATTACTTTTAATGTCACAGTTACTAGTATTTTAGGTAATAACATCCCAGAAACATCTAACATGAATACCACAAGCTTGTAGGAATTATCTTATTGGAATAACACAGCAACATTGAATAGAGCAGGTCCTATTTTCCTCAAATAATGTACACAAGCCTATGGCCTAGCTTGTGTGAAAAGTGGTCAGCCTGATAAGGTAGAAAGTCCCATCAGTAGAGACTTGCCTCTTTGCTTGAAATAACTTTCTGGCATCTTCTTTGTACAAGCTTTCTTGTTTATTGAATTTGGCCAAATTATTTGCTAAAGCCTGATTTTCATTCTGGCTTTTAAACTCATACATTTTGTGTAATGATAAGATTGACTTTGTTTCTGGATGCCGTTTTTATCTGAATAAATAACAAAATGAGCAAAATGAAAAAGGACTCTCTGGTTTCTCCTGTTATCTGTTAACTCTTATCACCTGTGATGACCAGGGGTCCCTCCTCTCATGTTTGCCTTCCTTAAAGGCGCCACACACTAATTCCTGTCAGAGACAATCTCTACACTGGGAAAAATTTGAAACTATAACCAAAAATTCTTTATCGATAATGAAAAGAAAAACAAACCTTCCCTTGATCAGAGATATCAAGATGAGTTCTCCCAGGCCTATAAATATTTGGGCTCTAAAATCAGAAAATTCAGGCATCGAATAACAGTTCCATTCGAACATGGCCTTTGTATTTGTTTCATGTCATGCCAAGTTGTTTTTGTTTGCCTTTCCCTGATTTCTGAACAAGGGGGAAAGTATATTTTTAAAGATTCTTTCCACAGGCAGGAATGGGGCCAGCACCACTTTCTCCTGGTTATTTCTGTGCCAAGCCTGACGGGATCTGCAGAAGTAGTCTGAGTTTTGGGGTCACCAGAATCAAACCTCTCTCTTCAGTGCAAATCCTGACATTGAAAGTGGGATTTGAACCCTGTTAACCTAACGCCTAAGAATACATAAAGTTGAGTCCATTGTTCGTACTGTCTGCAACTGTGTTATTTTGAGCCTCCTTTTCATCAAGTATATGGAGTAGATAGTATCTACTTTGGAGTTAATAGGGAGATTGAAGGGCACCTGGATGGCTCAGCTGGTTAGGCATCTGCCTTTGGCTTGGGTCATGATCCCAGAGTCCTGGGATGGAGCTCACATGGGGCTTCAGGCTCAGCGGGGAGCCTCCTCCCTCTCCTTCTCTGCCTGAAGCTGCTTGTGCTCTGTCAAATAAATAAAATCTTTTAAACAAATAGGGAGATTGAAGAAACCAAGGCAGGTGAATAATGGTCGGTGATGTTTACTGAGAACTATGTCTCAGACAGATGTACTTTCCTGTAAATACAGGAATAAATTGCTATACATTGGCAATTACACAGTGAATCACGTGTTAGCTCACCGGATAACCTACCAGCTCTAGGAGAGTACAGAGGCTTGGGAAGAAAGCAGCAGCACTTTGGTCAGGCTATGGAATGGAGTAGCTGAGTCTTGCCAAGTCTGCTAGACTCCGGGGTATGGATGCCCACACGTGGTCACCATAGAGAGCACCCAGGGTGATGCATGGTCCAAGCCAGGTGTCAGTTGAATCCCCTTAAAATTTTACTTTTATTCAGTTGCATCTGAAATCACTTGCCCTGCAGTGTAGTAGAGTTTTTAAAATATGATCATAGAGTCAGAAGCATACATGTACACTGAGTTTGAGCTGCAATCTTCTGGCCTTGAACCCCAGGAAAGAAGGTTTCAGACAATGTCTTTTTCTTAAGTACCTCATGGAAAGCCTAATGTTTTAGTTCCTGCCTCCTTCCCCCCCACCCCCCACACACATCCACCCACCACAACTGTTCTCTTTCTTTTGGCAGTTTATTTTATTTTGGCCTCTTGTTTCAAGGATGCTGTGTGCTAATTAGAGACCAGGCGGCTTTGATTGTGAGTTATTTTTCTCTTCAGTGAAAGGTTTTGTTGTGGTGTTAGCATTTGCCATTCATTCGGATGTTAATTTTTTTAAATATCTGTCAGCAAATTAAAGTACACATTACATGCTGATTTTGTTTGTTTGTAATATTTATACTCCGTGGTCACAAAGTACATTTGATGTGGTTTTGAACTTTTCCTTTCTCCAAACATGTGGAAATGTGTATGTGGGGCACTGGAGTTGAGAGTGCAGGAGTTGACTTACCCCGACATCTGCAGAGGAAAATAGCTTTGTCTGGGTGACCATCGTGGGGGAGCATTGTCCTCCCGCCCAGAGACAACAGGGTTCTTTAGGTTTGTTCTATTTAGGAGGTGGAGAGCTGCCTGAGAAAGGCCAGCACATAATGGATTTGTGCAAGGAAAGATAACCTTGCAAGAAAGGTTAGACTCCATAGAATCACCATGTGCTATTAAGAGCAGGCCAGGACTTTCCTCTTTGGTATAAACAGTGATATAAAGCTGCTGTTGACAGAACCTAAGAAGATGAAAATAGTGAAAAGATTTAAAGTAGGCGAGATCTTCAGTTACACTTGTGGCCACTGACATCACAAAATATCAGAATTCGGGGCACCTGGGTGGCTCAGTAGTTAAGCGTCTGCCTTCAGCTCAGGTTGCGATCCCGGGGTCCTGGGATCGAGTCCTACTTCGAGCTCCCTGCAGGGAGCCTGCTTCTCCCTCTGCCTGTCCCTGCCTCTGTGTGTGTATCATGAATAAATGAATAAAATCTTTAAAAAAAAATCAGAATCCATCAAGATTGTATGCTTTTTGAACCAAGATTAACCAGCTATACTAAGTGCTTGGCATTCCTTTGGCTAAAGATGAGAAAAGAGAAACATAAGTTTCCTGTGTCTGTGCCTATAGTGCACATTCATTCATGAGTTTTGCTTTAGTTTTTTGATTACCACAACCTGATTGTAATATAGGATAGAAACTGAAAGAAGGACATGTTTAAATATGTAGACTTCTGAGCAAGTCCCACCCACTCGGCTCAGCAGCAGCAAACATGCCTTTTGCATCCTAGGTGCCAGAGCATCTTGCCACCAATCCCCTGCCCTACATCCGCTTCCCATTTTTCTGGCCCCTAAATCCCTTCCCCCTTTTCCAGAATGTGTTGTTTAGACAGTGCTGGTTCTGCCTCTGCTCCACCTCGGAGTCTGAATCTGCCACCTAGGACGAGCCAACCAGGATATTCATATCATGGACCACGGTGACTGATCCAGGAATGGGCATGATGACCCACACTGGGGGTTTTATTCTACAGAAACTAGTAAGGGAAGAAGAAAGCATTCTTGCTGCTGGGTTTGTTATACAGGGATGATGTCAGGCTGGAACTGCCAGTGACCACCACAGAAAGAGAGCCTGGCTGGGGATGAACAGGGCACAGAGGAAAGCTGAACTGAGAGAACATGGCACTGAGTGCACTACTGAATCTAGCTCTGCTTGAAGCTGTATAAATTGATATATTCCCATTTTTGCTCAAGATCATTGGAGTTTGATTTCTGGTACTTCTGAAAATGAAGAAATTGCTAAGTCACAGACACAAAAGGTAAAACTGACTGAGTCAAGTTAAGATGAAACTCATATCCTTCTGGAAAATCGGCAGTCATTCTGCATATGATGCAGAAAAGCAGCTGATGAACTTTTCTACTTTGTCTCTACATTGAGCACCAAGGGATATTGCCTATGTGTAGCTTCCCTCACCTCCTTCCCCACCAAAAACAAGAAGACAGCCTTGGGTAGAACTAATTGTTTGAGACAGAGATGTTAAGAAATGGAAGTTTTTCTGAGAGAGGTCTTTTCCCCTTGACAGCCAATAATTCAAAATGTCAGAGTCGAATGGTCCTGAGCACTGCCATCCAATAGAAACATAATGGGAGACATATGTATAACATTCAGTTTTCTAGTGGCTCCATTAAAAAAGTAAAAAATCGTAAGTTAAATTAGTTTTATTAATATACTTAGCCCAACATTGAAAGAAATTATTGAGATAATTTATGTTCTTTTTTTGTACTAAATCTTTGAAATCCGCTGTGTGTGTTAGACGTATGGTACATCTCAAGTCAGATCAGACCTGGAGCCACCTCTGGCCAGTGGCCACTGTACTGGACGGCACAGCTTGTTGACCAACCAAGAATTGGAAATACAGCTTTATTTTCCAAAGCTCAATTTAGTGCAAGTAAGATTAAGAAGTAAGGAAACCCTGGGGATCCCTGGGTGGCACAGCGGTTTGGCGCCTGCCTTTGGCCCAGGGCGCGATCCTGGAGACCCGGGATCGAATCCCACATCAGGCTCCCGGTGCATGGAGCCTGCTTCTCCCTCCGCCTGTGTCTCTGCCTCTCTCTCTCTCTCTGACTATCATAAATAAATAAAAATTAAAAAAAAAAAAAGAAGTAAGGAAACCCAGCCTCAGATAAGATTGGGACCTGGGAGAAGCTTGGTCCATCAAGTCCCTTCCCTACATGCAGGGTAGGGACTACCTAACTTTCATTGCTTGCTCTTAAAACGTCTTGGCTCTTACATAATGCTTTCCCTAAAAATTAAATCTCAGACAACCAAGCTCTTAATCTATGCTTATTAATTGCTTTAAGCAGAGTTTATAAACCATGATTTATAAAGTGTGGGTCTGATTTTAAGTAGTTTTTCCAAAGTGTTGGCCAGACATTTCCTCCTGAATGTGGGAGAGAAGGGGTCAGGATCCAGGACTCTGGTCACATTTATGTCACACTGCAACCAGCTGAGCAATAATAATCTATGGCACCAAAAATAAATTAGATCTGTTACTAATAAATGGTTAATTTGTTCAATACGTGGCAATTTCTAAGTAGGATTATTATGTCATTTTTTTTAAGATTTTATTTATTTATTTATTTGACAGAAAGAGCACACACAAGTACACACAGTGGTGGCAGAGGGAGAAGCAGGCTCCATGCACTGGGAGCCCGATGTGGGACTCGATCCCGGGTCGCCAGGATCGCGCCCTGGGCCAAAGGCAGGTGCCAAACCGCTACGCCACCCAGGGATCCCTATTGTGTCATTTCTAAGATCATGTGAATCCTGTGTCCTTTTTTCCTTATAGAGTTCCAAGCCCCTTTTCTCCATCATGATACTTAATACAAGCCCTCTGTCATTTTAACCTCCTAAATATCTCTTACATATATCTTTCTCTCTCCATTTTTAGCCCATCCGGTTAGTTGGTGCTATAGCATTTTTTGCCTAGACTATTGCAGTAGCCTTCTGACTAGCTATCTAGCATCCAGTCTGTCTGGATCCATTGCTCTACTTATAATCAAAACAGGCTTTCAGGACACAAATCTGATATGGTTGTTCCCCTGCTTCTTGTTGCCTTCAGGATAAAGTTCTAGATTGTTTACCTGGTTTCCGAGGCCCTGTGAAGCCCTGACCCGCTCCTGTCCTACAGTTCCTCACTCCATCCCCGCCGGTCTCTCACTTCCTGGAGTGCTTTCACAGTGCTTTTGCACCTACTTCTCTCCTTCTGAATAGCCTGGTCTCTGCCTTCCACCTAGCTAATGTTTATATACTTTTCAGACCTGACATGAGTCATTACCTCATGAGGGGGCCCTTCCTTGCATTCCTGACCAGAATTAAATCCTCTTAGCACATGTGCCCTTAACATTACTTACCTCTCCTTTTGTTGCACTTAACCACAATGAAAAATTTACACGTGTACACAAAATAATACCTTATACGCATTAGGATGACCACTACTAAAAAAAATAATAACAAGTGTTATGAAAATGTAGGAAAGTGAAATCCTTGTACACTGTTGGTAGGACTGTAAAATGGTGTATCACTGTACACCAGGTACAGTAGGTAGTATGGAAGTTCTTAAAAAAAATTAAACACAGAGAGGCACCTGGCAGCTTAGTAGGTAGAGCATGCAGTTCTTGATCTCAGGGTTGTGAGTTCAAGCCCCACATTGGGTGTAGAAATTGTTTAAATAAATAAACTTTAAAAAATTAAACACATAATTGCCATATGACCCAGCAATTCCACTTCTGGGTATATACCCAAAAGAATTGGAAGTAGGCTCTTGGAGAGATATTTGTACAACCTTGTTCATAGCAGTAGTATTCACAACAGCTAAGAAAGAGGAACAACCCAAATGTCTGCTGACGGGTGAATAGGTAACCAAAAGGCAATCTATATATACAAAGGAATATTATGCAGCCTTCAAAAAGAAAGAAGTCCTGTCATGTGCTGTAATACATATGAGCCTTGACATTATGCTAAATGAAATAAGCCAGGCACAAAAGGGATAATCCATTATGATGCCACTCATATGAACTACCTAGAAAAGTCAAGTTTATAGAAATAGAAGGTAGAATGGTGGTTGCCAGGGGCTAGAAGGCCAGAGGAGAGACGAGGTAGTGTTTAATGGGTATAACAGAGTGTCAGTTTTGCAAGACAACAAAGTTTGAGATATATTGCCCAACAGTGTGAACACAGTTAATGCTGCTAAACTACATACTGAAAAAGGGTTAAGATGATAGATTTTGTATGTGTTTTTTTGCCACAGTTTATAAAAATGTGTTTTAAATACATTGATGTGATTTCATAGTTTATATCAGTTTTTTCTCTAAACTGGAAGCTATAAGAGGAAAGTGAGTGCTCTTCAATATAGCCTTGAAACCTGTCTCCTGTCTTTCCTAGCATTCAGTAAATATTTAAATGAGTGAATTAACAAAATTAAATGAAACACCTCTCATATTGAATTGGGGAATGGATTTGGCTTTGTGCAATAGGTTCTTAATATCAATTTGCTGAATTGATAATGAAAACAGATGCCACACATTCAAACATTTGGAACTAGCCTAGAAAGGATCTGTGCGTAATAAGTGATGGATAGTTTAATGAATTTAGCATTTTTCCTTAAGTGTGCTAAAAAAGCAGTAGCTAAAATAATGCATTTTTCCCACCCAAAGAATAATTTCCAGATTATTAGATTTTTAGAACAGGGTGCCCAGGTGACTCAGTCAGTTCAGTGTCTGCCTTTGACTCAGGTTGTGATCTTGGGGTCCTGGGATCAAGCCCCACGTCATCGGGCTCCCTGCTCAGCGGGGAGTCTGCTTCTCCCTCTCCCTCTGTCCCTCCCCACTGCTCATGCTTGCTCTCTCTCTCAAATAAATAAATAAAATCTTTTCAAAAAAAGATCTCTAGAACATCTCCATTTAAAATTGTAGCCAGGGATCCCTGGGTGGCTCAGCGGTTAAGCACCTGCCTTTGGCCCAGGGCATGATCCTGGAGACCTGGGATCAAATCCCACGTCAGGCGCCCTGCATGGAGCCTGCTTCTCCCTCTGCCTGTGTCTCTGCCTCTCTCTCTCTCTCTCTCTTTCTCTCTCTGTGACTATCATGAATAAATAAGTAAAATCTTAAAAAAAATAATAAATAAATAAAATAATAAAATAAAAAAATAAAATAAAATAAATAATAATAAAATTGTAGCCAGGCTACTTTAGCTACATGGGTGATATCTGGGATATAGTATTTATTGATACTGGTATTTGTAAAAGATTGATAGTAAGGTTAAATTATTTCATGGCAAGTGTTTGTTTTGGAACTGCTAGTAAAGGAAAAGCAAAAATGGATAAAGACGAATTCTTGAGTACGCAAGTGGAGAAAGTGCTAAGCTAATCATTATCCAGTGGTCTTAATATGGGAGATAAAGCTGAAGATAGTGCATTTGGCAGAAATGTAAGTTCTCTAACCCACTATATCAGTGGATGGCATTTTCTTTATTATATTGAAGGGACTAATATATTTGGAGTAATAAATATAAGTTCATAGTTAGGTTTTGGTCAAAAAAAGGTCAAGGTTAGGGAGAATTTAGGTGGCAGCTGGCCTCTGATAAATCTGGGATGATTTCATGGAAGAAATAGACCTTCTCTGTGGGGACTGGACCTCAGCCAGATGGTGGAGCATTCCAGGCTCCTTGATTGCCTTAGAAAAGAGATTTAAAGCATGAGTGGATCTGGAACCAAGAGCCAAGTTGGGGCATAGAATTTTAGTATCAAGTAAAGTGATAACAAGAAAAGGAAAAGTTTATGATTTGAAACTTTTTGTCTCTAACAGAGCATCATAAGTAAAGGAAAGAAAAGCAGTAAGTAAAGTGATTCTATATCCAGTAAAACCAGAAGCAGAAGAAGAGAGGAAGAAAATGAGGGAGGGAAATGTGATTGATAACAGGGAGCACCAGAAGTCTTAATGTGACAGAGAAGGCCAGGTGGGACAAGGCAATCTGGAGGGGGAGGGTTTTCACATTTCACTGAAGGAAATTGCAGAGTTGTTGAGTTTCCTAGTTATAGCATCTAGAAAGAGAAAAATTGACCATGCATAAAAGTCCTATAAGACAGGAAGTCAGGATCTTCCCTTTTTATGATTAATGTGGGAAAATTAATTCTTAGAAACAAAAGGAAATAGAGGACATATGAGTTATTTTGTGTTAACCTACCTGACTACTAAATCATTTAAAGTGAAAAAAAAAACAAAAAAAAGCCCTTGCCTGGGTGGTAAAACACATACACACACGTACACATTGAATTCTTCCATCATTCAAAGAGAATTGCATTAGGGCATTTTGGTAGTTTTCTGTAATATAAACTTGTTGATTCTAAATGCGATTTTTTAAAATATGAGATGACCATGATTTTAGAAAACAACTTACTATGTCAGAATAGTTTGTTTTGAACAGGAAATATAAAATCAAGAAGCAATTTTAGAAAACTAGCAAAATTGTCTACTTAGGGATTTGTTCATTTTGTTAAAAGAAAAACTAATCCTTTTCTTCCCCAGTGTTTTTGATGGTTCAAACATAGTGGAATAACCTAATGAAGGCAGTATTCTCATATACAGCATGAATGTGAATTCTGCTCAAGCTTTTTTGAAGTCCTTCTAACATAGGTCTTAGTGATAGGCTGCCACCTACCAGATAGAAGCCATTTTAGGGCGACTTTCTCCCCAAAACAACCTTTTTTTCTCTTAGAGAAATGGAATTACTCCTTTATTTCTCAATGTTGTTTATGTACCTGAAATATTGGGTGGTTGTTCTAGAAAGTTGCAGTTTGGGTTCGGGTGGTCTCCAGAGCCCACCTCTTCATCCTCTAAACTGGATGGGGTGAGATGAGCTTCCAAAACTCAAAGCTCTAAACATTGAACATCTAACTAATAATATGATGTGTTTGAAGATGTATTATTTCAGAATTTTCCATGTCATTTTGCTTTCAGTTTCATAGAAAGTTGCTTGTCTTCCTTAGTTTTATATATATTTTGCCTTCTTTGAAGCTAGTTCTTGACTCTTTTTCCCTCTGATGTTCTCTGTTATTTCCACCCCCTGCTCTTCACTTTCTCTTAACTCAAGATCCCTTTCAGTAGTAGTTTCCTCCAGGATATCTTTTTTTTTTTTTTAAGATTTTATTTATTTATTCATGAGAGACACAGAGAGAGAGAGAGAGAGAGAGAGGCACAGACATAGGCAGAGCGAGAAGCAGGCTCCACGCAAGGAGCCCGACGTGGGACTCGATCCCGGATCTCCAGGATCACACCCTGGGCTGAAGGCGGCGCTAAACCGCTGAGCCACCCGGGCTGCCACCTCCAGGATATCTTCTCTCCTGTTCTTTAGCACGAGGGTTTTTCTAAGCTTTTGTCCACCACTATAATGGCTTAAGTTTACATTGTAGTTTATTGATCACAGTTTTGCCGAGAAAGCCCTTCTCATGCTGTTTACTACTAACATCACTATCTCCGTGAATTCTCAAACCATTTTTACAAGCCCTTCAACCCTTCAGACATGGCTTGGAAAGTAGTTTTGTTCATGAAGAGCTCATGAGGACATGACTCATTGCGTGCAGTTGCTATCAAAGGGGAAAATGCTCCTTTTCTAATGGCTTCCTAACAGAGCCCATACTGTAAGTGGAAAGACAGCCTTCAAAACCTGAAATACATGTCAATCTTAGAAGATTACATAAGAAAATAATTTGGTAAATAGATTATAAGCAAAAGGTTGATAGTTGAGCCACTCACATCCACTCAACATTGAAGAAAACTAGGTTTTCTGTTTTTCCCGTGGGTTGGAAAACTTTTGAGGAAAGCACAGTCATTGGCATGTAGAAGCCATTTCAATAAGCGTTGAAGGAACCAATGACTGAGGTGGGAGGAAAGGGCTAGAATATAAGCCAAATGATTATATTCATCCTCCCCAAATCATTGCCAATCAGGCTATCTCAGACATTTTGGGTTGTTATTTGTTGTACAATCTGTATAAAAACCAACAAGTAATATTATAGGATGGTACCAACCATATGGTGAATCTAAATAATTTTGACCAGTTCTGTGTCAGCCACTTGCTTAGCCTCTGAAATCTTCATTGTCTTCCTCTGGCTCTCATGCCTTCCCTGGTTCCTCCTCTGCAGGGGTATCACCACCCTCCACAGTCACACAGGTTTCAACCTTGAAGCTACCTTCCCTTCACTCCCCCTCATCACCGGAGTTCCACCCAACACATCCAGAGATGCACCTAGCATCATTAATTTTCACTTGTGCTGGTGGACTTGCATTACAGCATTTATAGCATTGTCCCACCAGTCTCGTGACAGATATTTTATGTTATTTTCTCCAATAGGACACAAGTGGTCTGCACACATACTTGATCTATAGGCCATGTTCTAGTGGCAAAGGAGGAAAAGGTATTTGGCATTGAGGACAAGATTTTACGTAAACTCAAAGAATCAGGACTCTGAATATTATCTTTTGTTGTGGCTTTATTTCCATGGGAAAAGAAATCTTAAAACTTAAATTTCTTATTCCTTGCTAGTGTCTCTTTCTTAGAAATTCTTTTCACTGAACACCCAGGAAAATATCTCCAGTAGTGGCACTGAATGAAGTCTTCTGAGGGAGAGCAGGCTATTCCATTGGCCATTAGACTTGACCTTGCCTGTTTGGGGCTATAAACCAAACATGCTTCACTTTTTTTTTTTTTTTTTGTTAATTACACCAGTCAGGGTCCTTGGTTGCAGTGAACAAAGGAAAAGAAAACTGACTTTGACATGATAAACAGAAAAGGAATATGTGGAAGGAAGTGATGCAACGCACAGAATGTACGGAAAGGCTTAAGAACTAGGCTAAGAAGGCTGGTAGAACCCATGGAAGCCACCCTGGGACCATGTGGTCAGGACACCACCTGGCACCATGGCCATTAGCTATTTGCCTCTTCTAGTGATAGGCTTGGGACTCAACTTCTCCAAATAACCCTTGAGATACCTGAAGTGCAGGCAGGAACATGTGATGGACCACCCCAGTCTGCTGCTGTGCACCAGCCATTTCCTTTCTGTGGATGGTTTTTCTAGCAGATTTATTATCAGCTGACCCAAATGTATTTTATAATGATCCTGGCAGTGCCCACATTCTCCTGCAAATAACAGGAGGGAAAAACATCTTTTCCATTGGGCTTCCATATGGGAAAGGAGTGAGAAGAATCCTAGACCTTTTCTGGCACAGCTTCTCTTAGTGAGAAGAAAATTTGCTTAACAGGTAATTGGAGTATTTTTGAGAAGTACAGTCACACTATGTCATACTCAGTAATGAGCAGAGACAAAGCAAGAGTCCTCCCTGTAAGAAGACTAGAGTTTGGGGAAAGGCAGACCTGAGCTTAGCATACTTAAAAATGTAGATGGTAGGAGCACCTGGGGGGCTCAGTCAGTTAAGCATCTGCCTTTGGCTCAGATCATGATCTTGGGGTCCTGGGATCGAGCCACAGGTCAGGGTCCCTGCTCAGTGGGAAAAATCTTCTCCTTCTCCCTCTATGTGTTCTCTTTCTCTCTCTCTCTCTCTGTCTCTGAGACACCACACACACACACACACACACACACACACACACAAATAAATAAACAAATATTTTTTTAAAATGCAGATGGTAAAGAGGGGGTGGCATCCAGGAAAGAAGCTGCAGGGACTGTCCATGGTGTGGCCTGTTTGGAACAGAGGCCTGTGATGGATAATCAAATCTCAGATAATCCTAAAATCAGAAATTAATGATCTGTAGATAGATAATTACCTAAAACTTATCTATAACAATTCAAATAACAATTTTCCTCTTCCTAGTGCATCTAGAATATCCAGTAGCCGATCCATAGGAGGGTTGCCCCTTGTCACAAGAGCTAAACCTTCCATCAGATTAAAAAGTGTAATTTCTTTGTTTTCTCAGGTTACTATCAAGTCAGGAGCAACCAAAAAAAAAAAAAAAAGAGAGAGAGAGAAGAGAAAAAAATGTGGTTAGCATTGTTCCGTCATATTAATTAAAACACTGTGGCAGGTTCAGCTTGAGAGACTTAGTTACTAAAACCAAGGGAAGTTGCTACCCCATTTATAATCCTGACAGTGAGGCTGTAAGTGGTAATGAAGTTAAGTTTCAGATGAACTTTGTTTTTGCAGAATTTAGGCATTTTGAAGATTCTTCTGGAATACATTCAGGTGAATACATATGCATCTGCTGGAAGAACCTTTACAGTCAGGAAAGAGTATTGATAAGCTACCATTCTTCCCCCTTGCAGTAGCTACTATTTGTCATTACATGTACACTGAAAACACAACCACATGTACCCTTGCATGCCCCCAAAGCCAGTCAGCATAAGTTAATCTTTTCAACAGAAGCAGCCAGCTTTTCTAGCAAAGGAATTTGCAGTCTTTGTGGTTTGGGTAAAACGGTGGTTCATTTTACTGGTTTCTCAGTGAAAAATGTTTCATGATAAATTCAATCTTTCCTCAGAAAAAAAAAATTCCCCAAATCTACTTTTCTGTGCAAAATTCAACGTGAAAGCCTTTCTCTATTGAAGCAGCCAGATATGGAGTTGTGTGGACCTGGACAAACAGTCTGGGGTCCAAGGTTAAGGATATTTATTGCTGGAGGTATTACATGCATTCGTTTCCAGGAAGAATAAAATCCAACCCATCAACAGCGGTTTTCAAATATATTCATTTACCTTCTTTTGTTTTAGGGGGATGTTTTTCTCTTTTCCCTTTTAATCCTTTTCCACACTTGGTAGAATTTGGAAGGATTTTTGCCAGGGATAACTAGCAAAGGTATACAATGTGTGAATACACAGGAGATCTGCTGGTTTCACTGCACAGACTTCAGAGAAAGTTCTTGCGCTCTGACTTTGGCATAGCATGCAGGAAATTCCTTATTGGTCTGCCCAATGCAATAAACAGACCTCCTGCATCTAACCACATCCACACTGAAGTTTCTTAGGTGGGGTTACTTTTGCTTTTTGGGTAAAAGTTAAAGGTCCCAGGATTCCAATTCTGCACTTTCTTTAGCTCCTAAGTTTGGAATTTGTGTAGGGCTGTGTTTAGGAGTTCATGGGACTTGTGGTTTGACTTACTCTGTTTTCTCTGTACACACATGGGAAAGGTAGACAAGGTAAACAGATCCCCTATGGGGAATCTTTTGGTAAACCTCCCCTGACTTCAGACTGATGGGAAAGATCAGAAGTTAGCATTTGCCTTTCGATGACTCATTAAGGACATGGCTTGTTATATTCAGTGCAGGTGAGGCCTTCAGTAACCTTGCTACTCCAGGTGTGGCCCCCAGACAGGCAGCCTCAGTATCACTAGAGAGAGGCTTTGTTCAAATGCTGAATCTCAATCCCCAACATGGAGCTGCCAGACTAGGATCTACATTCTAACCAGTGCCCCACGTGGTTCGTAGGACGTTAAAGAAGTCTGGAGTTTTGTCCATGCTAGCAGAGTGCCTGAATCCATTCCAGTAAGATCTCCATGGGAGGGTGTGAGGGAGAAAACAGGCTGGCCAGTGGAGCAAAGAGGAAGGAGAGCCAGGGAGGACATCGCCTGAGTTAAATTATGCTCATTAATTCAATTTGAGGCAGGAATGTGTGTAAATAAACGCTGGCAGCTGCGGAGGCTCTGTTTCCTGCAGGGCTCAGGCAGGAATGCAGGGGCCAGTGGCCGCCAAAACCTGACTGGGGATCAGTCAGATAGCCCTGCAACCACGAGATAATGACGGAGAAGATGGCATTATCATTATCGTATTAGGGAGGTTTTAAACGCAGAGTTAAGTGCCAAACCAAGGGGAACAGGAGAGGCTGTGCAAGGCATAGATAAAATCTTAATTATTTGAAAAGATTAAGCATGCCTGACTGTTCCCTCCTTTTTTAAAATCAGTACAGATCAGATTTCCAAAGGGGTTAAATGAGAAGGACAGTGCCACAGTCCTATGCAGCCGGTCCGAGTTTCCAAATAAATAACCTATTCAAGTCCACCTTTTCCCTATAAAACCGAGTCCGTGTGAAACAGGGAAGAGAAAATTGAGTTTTCTAGGGCGAGAGCAACTCCTATGTACCCTAAATCTGTAAAATGTTCATAGGTTTGATTTTTGGCACTTTGTGCTTGTTAACTGTTTCAGAGGCTGAGCAATCATCTCTAGTTAATATTTATTAAACCCCATGTGGCATGCTAGGCAAAGATGCTTGCCTAATCATTAAAAGATGGTTTGCATACTGTCACTTTTAGGAGCTCATTCAATGTTATTTATTCCGAAGAAACATCTGCTTTACAGCTTAAAAAATCAGCCGCAAGTCCCTCGTCCTATTCTCTGAAGGAATGGCAATACTGAGAAGAGTCCTCTTCTTTCTGGTCGTGATCCCGGGGTCCTGGGATCGAGACCCGCATTGGGCTCCCCGCAGCGAGCCTGTTTCTCCTTCTGCCTATGTCTCTGCCTCTGTGTCTCTCAGGAATAAATAAAATCTTAAGAAAAAGAAAAAAAAGCTAACCAAGTGCTGGGCGCTTTATCGAATGCTTTATATATTTAATTGTCAGGCCAATTCCTATTTTAGAGACGTAAAACCAAGTCCTGGCTAAGTTAAGGAACCTACCTACCCATGGTCATATGATCAGAAGGGTACCAGAGATTTGACCTTAGGCTGCAAGGGGGGGCTCCTAACAGCAGCCATTCACCCAATGCAGAGCAGTGCCTACTCTTTGAATCACCCCCCCCCCCGCATGCTGTCCCCCAAGTGCTGTGTGTTTCCTCTGCGCTTAGAGCCTTCTGCATAATTTTGTTATGAAAAAACATTTTTATTATTATTATTACAAACCAATGTGTACGCAAGTCTCTCATGCACTCGATTGTTAGGAATTTTAGAAGTGACTGGCCTAGACAAGGCTCTCAGTGAATGAGAATTAATTCCTCCTGAATGACAAGCAGTGTCTTCCACCCTGTGCCTTGTTCTGGTCCTGCAGGGGGACTCACAGGTAATTGGGCTTTACCAACTCTGAGTGGCATTCTGGGGAAAAGTGGAGGAGAGCCCTTGTCTCTCGGCTTTATCCCTTCTTTAAAAGGCTTGAGAAAAGTCCTCCCCCTATAGTCCATGGTGGGTAAAATCGGAGACCACCATGTGGGCTGCAGCACCCACATGGAACTCCCATTAACTCGGATGGATGCAGGCTGCAGGTGTAAGTCAAGGGGACACACAGAAAAATCTGGCAAGTCATTGAGGCCTTGATTGACAGTCTTGGCAGACATACTGCTTTTAGCTCAGGATGGATTTAAACTCTGAGAGGGACAGGAAGTAATGCAAGGAGTTTTCATTTCTGGTTATTTCCTCGCTTTCATACACACTGGCCTTTCTCTTGGGGGAGGGGAGAGTGGAGGCAAAAAAAGATGAGAAATCAAGTTCTTTGGGCCCATCTGTCTTGCCCACTCTCAGTGTTCTCACTTCCACAAGATTGTGGGAGGCTGGTTAGTGAAAGGACAGTGGGCATCTTGCTCTGACCTGCTGTGAGTAGCCACCTCTGAGAAGGTGGGTGGCCTTCAGCAAACGGTACAAATTGAAGTCGAGTTGGCCTCTGCTCCCTTGGCCATCACAGCAGTATTACAGAGGGACTCCACAGATTGCCTCTGTCCTTGGGGTTTGGGGATGGCAGTTGAACAGTGTTGGAGGAAAAAAAAATCATCTCAGGATTTCACTCTCTGTCACTCACCACCCACACGCCCAGCTCCCCAATATACAAGGACCGATTTCTTTGTGGAGAAGTGCCATTCCCCTGCTTCTGCTCCCACTCTCTTTGCCTGCCTGTCTCTTCCAGTCTTTCCTGCTCATTAGCAGAATCTCAGAAAGCAGGCTATGGGAGGAAGCAAGAAGATGATTCTAAAATCAGTGGCTGTGCTGGCTCGCAGTTCAAGCCATCTTCCTTGGGAAGGTAGTGGGATCTTGTGTCCTGCTCACCTGAGCCGGGTCCGTGGTGAGCCTCTCCTGTCTGTTGTTGTTTCCTCTGGTGATATGGCTACTCCCACTCGCAAGCTCTTGCTCCTTACCTTGGCCCGAGAAAGTCCTGAGCATGCTTTGAGAAGTCTGATGTTTGAGGAATGAGGCCCAAGTCAGAGCAGTCGGGTCAACAGAACTCGATTGCCCTAAGGCCTCTGCTTCTGTGTCACCTGTTGACCACCACCCTTGAGCCTTCTCAAGTCCCCGGGCCCCTTCTTCATCTCCTCTTATGTCTCCTCATCCCTCTTTCCCTGTCCTGCTGGCTGTTTACTCAGTTGAGACCAAGAGAACTTTCTGAGGAGAGGAAGGGGTCTTAGCACTGTGTGGCATTTGCCTGTCTCTCCCAGGCCCTGGTCTTTGCAGCAAGGACATCAGAGAAGGTCAGGCTGTCCCGCTCCTGCTTCTCCCAGGACTGCCTTCCCCACCCCAGCCTATAGCCCTGCTTCCTTTCATCGGCATGTTTTCTCCTATGTCTCTTTCCTGGACCCTGCTCTTCCATCCTTCCATCCTTCTGTCCTTCCATCCTTTTATCTTCCCTCCTTCCATCCTTCCACCCTGCATGAGAGGCATGCTCCTTCAAGAGGGGAATGGAGGGAATCCCTGGGTGGCCCAGTGGTTTAGCACCTGCCTTTGGCCCTGGGCGTGATCCTTGAGTCCTGGGATCGAGTCCCATGTAGGGCTCCCTGCATAGAGCCTGCTTCTCCCTCTGCTGTGTCTCTGCCTCTCTCTCTCTCTGTGTCTCTCATGAATAAATAAATAAAATCTTAAAAAAGAAAAAAAGAGGGTAATGGAAAGGCTCATACTGTCTCTGGTAATGGTCTGAGGAACAGAATAGATGGTGGTGGCTGGTGGTAGAGCCACCTACAGCCTGAAGAGAGCAGCCCTGACCCAGAACCATCTTAGTGGCCTGCTGTTTCCCATGATGCCATTATCTTCCGATTAGTCCTATTAGTCTGGTTTCTCTTACGGTAAAGCAGTCACAATCTGATAGGAGGGGAATTCAATCAGAGCAGGGTATTTGTCGAGTCAAGGCATTGTTTTTCTCTTTTAAAATTGACCTTTTACTGAGTCACAGGGATTGTTTCCATGCATTACTCCTTAATGATATGTTTATTTACCTCGACCCACACAATTCACTCTTGCCCTATAATAATCCAGTATTAACTTGTAATAACCAGGATGCCTGTTGAAGGAAAGGATGTTTCAAAGAAAAGCCAAGGGAATTGCAGGTTCAAAATTCCTGAGAGTAACTCTGAATAAAACCCTACCAAAGATGATGTGGGAAAAGAACTAAATTAAGAGGGTAATCTTCCAAGGTAGCAGCACTATCTCTGCTCACTCACCATTGTTTGAAAGTTACCCTTGGTCTGAAGGAAGTTTTTAAGTCTGAAAATACCACAGTAGCTAGTTCTGAAATTGGCTGGCAAAATTATATCATCTCTTAGGTAAGGGGTATGTTTTTATGTACCTGTAACTAATCAGTAATGACACTGAGGTTTCCAAATTACCTAATATGGCACTCACTCCCCTACAACAGAAGTTGCGATGTGGGGGTGCTGATGGAGGAATAAAGCATTTCTCACTGGGATTTAGTCATAAATCTAAATTAGGTCTTTTTCTGGAAGATTCTGAGTGTGGAAATGGTGGCATTTGGCTCAAGCTGGATTTGACTGCACATGTTTTGTGTGTTTTTATAATTAGAAGGGGATTCTGTGCTTCTGGTTTATATATAGTGCCTGTCATATGTTGCCTACCCTTTTGGCCTCCCTATTTTTTGTCACATCTGCAAGCGCAGTCTGACTTTTGTAAACAGGTCACTAATTCCAGACTAGTGGCGTGACTACAGCTGACGTCACACATGGCCTTATACGCTCCACAGGTGCTGAATGCCAATAGTGAGAGAGGGAAGGCCCCGAGGGCTCACCCTCATGGGGCAAGGTGCCTCCTTGGGCCACTCCAGGGAACTCCATGCCAAGCAGCAGCCCTGTGTGCCATCTGGTAGCTGTTGAGGGCGTTCTGAGACTCGGGACCTTCTCTGGAGGGACTGTCAGAGTTACTGCTGAGAGAGCAGAAAATTATGAGAAAAATATGATGAAGCTTCCAGTTTCTAACCCCTTAGTGTTTCCTAGACCTTGTATATGTGGTATTGCTGGGTGTTCATTCTAGAATCACATTTACAAAGAAAAAGGGAATCAACTTACACACATTGAGAACATCTAGTCGATGATCAGACACAGAACATTTTTCCATATGCTAGTCAACTATCCATAATGTCTAAGTGATCCCTATAAATGTCCACACTGTATGATTACATCTTAGAAAGTTCAAAAACTTGCAAAACTAATTTATGGTGTTTAGAGGTCAGGATAGTAGTTCCTGAGTGCAGGAAGGATAATCAGGAAGTGGAAATGGCATGAGGAGATTTCTGCTAAGCTTCTTGGTAGTTTGGTTTAGATTTGGGTTTAGGTTTTCATCTGAGGGCTGTGTCCAGGTACTGACTGTATGAAATGAAAAATCATTTGAGATGTACACTAATAACGTGTGCACCTTTTTGTTGTATATATATTTTACTTTGATAAAAAAAGTTTACACTTATAAATATGACAAGCACATAAGGAAAACTTCCTTCTTCAATCTAGCTTTCATTAATTAATAAATTCCATCGAAATGAATGAGAAGGCGGCCACAAATCAAAGTGGGTGTTTCCACGGGCAGCCCCCTTTTTAAGATTTTTTAAAAAGATTTTATTTATTTATTCATGAGAGGCACACAGAGAGAGAGAGAGGCAGAGACACAGGCAGAGGGAGAAGCAGGCTCCATGTGGGGAGCTCGACGTGGGACTCGGTCCGGGGTCCCTAGGATCACACCTGGGGCTGAAGGCAGCGCTAAACTGCTGAGCCACCGGAGCTGCCCTTAAGATTTCATTTTTAAGTAATCTCTATGCCTGACGTGGGGGCACAAATTCACAACCCTAAAATCAAGAGTTGCACACCCAACCAACTCAGCCAGCCAAGTGGGTCTTTGCTTTTAATAACTCTTCTCAAGTTTTGCTTTGTCTATTGGGTTTTCCAGTTTGCTTTTTTTAGCTTGCTTTTTTTTTTTAACAGGATAATGATAAATAAAATATATCACTGTGTTTTTGAATCTCAGAAGAATGCTTTTGAAAAGTGTTTCCATTGCTGCTTATGCATTGAATAATCTAAAAAAATGTAAAAAAAAATTATTTTAGTAGACTGAGTTGGAAATTACCACTATTTGGATGGTAGTTAGAGTCACAGGAGTAGATGGTACTGCCCAGGGTAGGTTGGCAAAGAGATTAAAAAAAAAAAAAAAACCCAGAACAGAGCTCCAAGCCCCCGGAATGCTGGCATCTATAGGGTAGGTAAATAGCCTTCTGCTCACCAGAGGTAGCACAAGTTAAGTACATGGTGTACAGTGATTACTCTATAAAGACTGCCTAAATAATTCAATCTTGTTTTCTCTGTAAAAAGTGAAATAGCTTTGGGGCGCCTGGATGGCTCAGTCAGTGAAGCATCTGACTTTGGTTCCGGTCATGATCTCAAGGTCCTGGGATCTATTGAGACCTAAGCTGGGTTCCCTGATAGTGGGGAGTGTGTTTCTCTCTGCCTCCCTCAGCACCTTCCTTGTGTTTTCTCTCTCTCTGTCTCTCTCTCTCTCTAATAAAAAAAAATAATTTAAAGTGAAATAGCTTTGGGCTGCTATAAAATTTCTTGTCTGAAATTTTAGGTCAGAACCAAAATAGTACCCCGACTAACAATTTAGTACCATTTCAGTTTTCCTCATGAACGGACTTTTATAATGTGCCATAGATATTTTATATAAACTTCATGAAACTGACAAAAAAAATGTCTCTTTGTTTTATCAAACTCAGAAAAAGCTAAAAACAAAAGGGAAGGCAACCACATATGGGCTCTGTGTGCAGAACATAATCGAAAGGATCACTGCTTGGCGAACAGAGCGCATTCAAGTGTTGCTACCACGCTGTTCACACAGGGCATGTATAGAGTGCAGGCTCACAGGCTCTTTCTTTTGGATAAAAATTTTGTTGCAACGGGTGTGTTTCTTTCCACATGTTTAAGTTTATGTGAAAATACTATTTCTGAAGGTTTTTTTCCATCCACTTTAACATGGCATTTTTTTCTATGACCTCTCAAGGACTATTGCCAGTAAGCAAACACTTCAAGTTCCACTACATAATAACTTCCTTCCAACATATAAAAACTTCCTTTTTATAAATAATTGTTATTTGTAGACCATCTTCAGACAATTGTTTTATTGTTTTGTTATTTTTGTCTTATTGTTGCTTCAATTCTCTCTTCTTCCTCATTTCCCTGCTAAGAGCAATGTCTATTTGTTGCTGTTAAATTTGTTTTATCATCATTTGGCATATATATAATTTAAATTATTAAAAAAGGGGGGACGCCTTGGTGGCTCAGTGGTTGAGCATCTGCCTTCAGCTCAGGGTGTGACCCTGGGGTCCTGGGATTGAGTCCCACATCAGGCTCCCTGCACGGAGCCTGCTTCTCTCTCTGCCTGTGTCTCTGCCTCTCTCCCTGTCTCTCATGAATAAGTAAATAAAATCTTTAAAAATTAATAATAACAAAAGGTCTCATGATTTCAGGAAGTCAGGGGCACCTGGGTGACTTGGTCAGTTAAGCATCTGCCATCAGCTCAGGTCATGATCCCAGGGTCCTGGGGTGGAGTCCCACATCAGGCTCCGTGCTTAGCGGGGAGTCTGCTTCTCTTTCTCCCTCTGCCCCTCTCCCACTTATGCTCTCTCTTGCAAATAAATAAATAAGCTCTTTTAAAAAGAAAAAGATTTCAGGAAGTTGAGAATCCCCTGGGTAGAACATTGTATGAATAAGTTTTGTTTAAATCACGATCCCCCTACCCCCTACTCCATCTTGGCTACAGGACTCTTTAAGAAATGACTTCACTTCTCTTAAAAAAAAATTCTGAGATGTGGTCTGATCATAACTCTCTTCACACTTGCTTAAAGCTCAATGGCAGATTAATAAAATATTCTTTAAGAAGAACTATTATTTTAGGCTCAGCATGGAACCTTAGCTCTTTTCCTGTTGGATATTATCAATACCACTTTCACATCCTTCCTTCCTAATGCAGTAACCTCTTCTTCATTTTCATAGCGGTTGATCTTCTGGCAACACTTGACACTCATTGCTTCTAGAAATTCTATCTTTTGGCTTCTGAAACATAATCTTTTCCTATCTCTCCTGACTGTGACCTTAATATATTTCATTGGTCTGTCCTACTCCATGTCCTATTCCTTAAATGTAATTAGTCTGAAGGATTATTTACTCACCTTTTTCTTTTTTTTTTTAACTTTATCCCTATGTTACATCATATGCACCGAAGGCTTTCATTTCTAGCTAAAAATAATCAACTTCCAACTATATATCTTTAGACCAATACTTTATTGTTGCCTACAACTCAATTTACTTTGAAAATGAAGACAAATCTTTTCATCTTCTGTATCTTTTTAAATACTAATAGACTACCTGGTACATAATACATAATAGATGGATGAAAAGCATGCTCACAACAATAAAGTTTCTAAATTTCTGTGCTCAGTTTTGTGATTTCCTTCTAAGGAAAATAACCCTCAAACAAGAGTTTATCAGCAGAATGAATATTGATATTTCCTTTCCCTGATACTTCTGTCATGGTGATCAGCAGGCCACCGTCACCATTGGTGCATTTTTAGCAAAAGACTCGGCCTATCAGACTTCTTGTGGAAGTGTATTTTAGGGACTGAGATGACACTTTGCTGCATTTTTCCTCCTGATTCTTTTGGGACAGACTGATTTTGAACTTAAGTCCATGGAGCAGAAATGCTAAAACATTTGAGAATCTTTTTTTTTTCCCCTAGTGGGAGCCTTTTATTGCCAGAAGTGCATATCCCATAGAGCTGAAGAAAGTCCTACGAAAGTTAGCTTTTAAAAACAAAGCTGTGTTTAAGTTCTGTGGAAACAGAAGGTATTGCTTAAAAATGACATGGCAGATGTTATGAAAATTTGTTTTAAAGCATTTCTCTCAGGTTAAGTCATGTTTGCCAAGTTATAGCCTGGAACCCATTTTGACAACTCAGCAGAGCTCCTTGGTTGAGGGTCTGCAGTGATTGAGAGTGCTGGCATTGTGCAATGGGCTGGGGAAGCGGAAATGGACTCCCATTGCTTGAGAAGTAGCCTGCTTCTCTTCCTGAGTCAATTTAGTAAAGCCAAAGAGCGATGCTGAAAATGCAAGCAGTGTTGTCTTTGAGATTTACTTTTATTTAATGAAAAATGTGTCTTAAAAGATCCTGTACATTGCTGTCACTCAAGAAAACCTGTGGTTTTCTTCAAAGTGTGTTTGAAATTTCTTTAGGACAAAGCTGTATCACTCTAAAATGGTCATGTTCAAGCCTACAGAATTCAGAATGGAGTGGAATTGGGTTGCTTCTTAGATCTGAACCATTTTATTCCTGCCACTACCCGCCATTACCCTTATGAGTTAAAAATTATACATGAATATAATTTACATTTGGGGCTCTCTGGTGGGTTCTAACTGTGGAGAGGACACAGTTAGAACCCAGCTCTGTACTTAAGTGTAGAAGTGTTTCTCCGGGTAGAACCAAAGTGTTCCATGCTGGCAAAAGGACAAAAAAAGCAAGAAGACAAAAGTTAAAAAAAAAAATCCCAAGATAACCTCTCTAACATAGATTTTGATCTGGCATTTTATTGTTGTTTGCTTGATTTTGAAGCTTCACGTCCTTTTGAAAAACGGAGGTGTGTGGCCTTTTAAAATCTTTCTCTTATTTTTATTAGGGTGTGTTGGTTTGGGTAGCCTACCATGCAGAGCCTATCTTGGCATGGTACAGCATCTCCTTGGTTATGTGATACTCATTTTGGCTTTAGGGGTGGAATTTTCTTGATGCCTGTGGAAAATAAGTTAAAGGCAATGGAAACAACGACAGAAAACTTTGTTTTCACACACGTACCCCTTAGTGACTTCTCTTATTTCTTACACCTGCGTTACTGAGATACTCAGGCAAATTCTGTGCATGTCTGGTGCAGAGATCTCTCTTCTTAAAGGCTGGAAGCTCACTTCTCCTCTGCAATGGTGTGTTCAGTGCTACAGGAGATTTGTACAGCGTCACAGGCTAAATTGCCTCTGTGTGAAGCAAATAGGTGTTTTGTGTGCCGGTTGTTTCTTGGCATAGAAATGAGGACTAGATCATTAAGTGACCCCTAATTGAAAGTATTCTTCAAACACTACCCAGGGCTGAAAGCATTCAGTATTAAACACTAAGTATTAAGTATTAAGTGGTAGTTAATATTAGATTGGCCCAGGTTTGGGACTATTTCCATCAAGCTTGTTGGACATCTTAATCAGATATTGACTTCATACAGGTCTGGGGAAGCTTATTCCTGGCAAGCATGATGCTCATTTTCCTCAGTTTGTGATGTGAATGCTGGAGCTCCATAGAGCCACAACACCTCTGGGATGGCCCACTAACGTGCCACTGTGAGCCTGTGTAAGGAGGGGCCACTATTTCAACCCTGCTCGGGAAGCTGCCCCTTGCTGTGTGACATGCCACAACTTACTTAACCTCCTGAGCATGTCTGACAAATAGAGGATTTAGAACCCAAGCTATTATGGATATTATGAGATAACCCATGAAAGTGTCTGGTAAAGTCCCTATGATAGTTTCTTGGTACATGGCATTTATTATGAGATTCTTCTGTCTTCACAATATCAACCTGTCAGAAACGGTTTGGGAGTAATTTTTCGTCGAAAACTCTGTATGTAGCCATTCAGCACAAATTCATTTATGCCTATGATGTACCAGATACTGTTGTAGGACCCGTAGATACAACCAGGATGAAGACAAGGGCCTCTGTTCTCATGGAGCTTCCATTCTGGTGATGTCAGGCAGAAACTAATGAATAATATATAAGCAGGAGGAAAAACTGTATCATAGTTCTATAGAGAATTACATCAAGTGACTGTGTACTTCCTTCAGATAGGGTGGAAATGGAGACATCTCAGGGGAGCCACCATCTTGCCTGGGATCCAAGTGGGAAGCAGAAGCCCATGGTGCCCAAGGTTGGGAGAGAGGTGATGATTAGAAGGTGCAGAAAGTGGTATGTTCTAAATACAGAACAGCAGTCAGTTTGGCTGGAGTGGGAATAGAGGAGGGTGGCAGGAAAGGAAAGCATGGTGTGAGTAGTGACCAGACCATGGGGGTCTTTATAAAGGACAAAATAAGAAACTTGTATCTTAGTCTAAATGGAATGAAAAGTCTTTCAAGAGTTTTAAGCAGAAAAATTGGATGGTCTGATATACATTTTAAAAGGTCAGCTTGTTGCTACATAGGATGTAGGTGGTTCAATGGAAAGAGTGGAAGCAAGAAGGCCTCTGAGAAGGCCCAGGATCAATAGGAAAAACTTGGAGTAGGGTGGAGGGTGGAGGTGAGAGAAATGTATTCAGGACACATAGAACTTGCACAGGGATTGGATGAGGGGCTTAGAGAAAGGGAAGAATCCAAGATACCCTCTAGGTATTTCATCTGAACAAGGGGGAGACAGTGTGGTGCTGTTTAGCAAAACAGGAAATGTTGTGAGAGGAGGGGGTTTATGAGAGAAATCGACTCTTCTCTTGTGGCCAGGTTAGCTGCTAAGACAGGAGGTCTACAGAAGAAGCAAGAGAATCTGGGAGTCTTCCTGGAGTGTGGATCTGGATGGGAGAAAGGGCTAACTCCCCTTTTGATACAGCACTGTGGAAGCATGACCCGTCATAGAGTCAGATGAGTAGTACGGCTAGTGTTGCGTTCGGAGGTGGCCCCACGTGTAGTGAAGGAGAAGCAGAGAAGTGAAGGGAGACAGAAGTGGGGACAGGGCTGGGAATGCACACAACTGTCTGAGGAGCTATACTGGAAACACCAGCCCTGAGAGAAGAAACTCTTAGGCATGATTCTGCCAGCCTGGGTAGTTCTGGAAGTGGCTGATGAATGGCCCTAGGCCAAGGGATTTCATAAGTAGACTTGGGGTAAGGGAGCCTGGGAGTTGGTTTGAAGAAGAAAAAGGAAATGGCCCAAACTGAAAGGGTCTTGTGAGTTTCCTGGGATTGGAGAATTTTTAAGTAGGGATCTCCCCCAGCATCTGTGTATGTGCAAAAGAAAAAAAAAATCCCTCAGTTCTTGGGGTTGAGAAGTGTTACATGATGTGTATGCCTTTAGAGTTAAATTTTATATTCAGTAGATGGCATACTTTAATGTAAAAATTGATCATGGCTATGAATACAAACTCATAGGTATATTATATGCACATAATTTAAAGTGTGCTTTTTAGGAGAAACTAAACTAGAAAGGACAAATTTTAAATTTTCATTATTTTTCCATTATTTTCATATATAAATCTTAGAAGCAAGAACAGAGCAGTTTCAGAAGTCAGTTTCTAGGTGCTTTAAATTTGCCACTAATACCAAAGATACCTGGCAAGGAGGGCTGAGGTTTCAAAATTAGATTAGATTTCACTCTTGAGCTTATTAGCTAAACTATAGTCATTCCATAGCCTGTTAGCTGGCAAACTATCTCCAACAGGATATGGTGATTATTTGTTAATGATCATTGCTCTGCTGACAATAGCTCATCACTGGGTGCTCAGGGGAACCACTCCTTTTAAACATGTATATAAAGACAATTTGAGTGAAAATAGCATATGTACAGAGCCTATAAACACCAGCTGATCTACCAAATTGGATGATTCCCAAATAAGGATAATTCACAATAATTTAGTTATAATAATGTAGATTAGGGATCTAATTCAGTAACCAGACTAGTATTTATGGAAAAGGATAACAAAATAAAAAATTCTTGGCAATCAAATGAAACAAGAGCATGGGGTTTGAAAAAAGGATAATGAAAAAGTTCACTTAGCAGGAAGGAAAGCTTGCTCAACAGATCTGCAGGAAACCATTTTTCCCACCATCATCTCTGCATTTCAAAAAGCAAACATGATTCCAGCCAGAAGACATCATCTGACCTGTAAAGTCAGATGCTAATAGTCTTATCTGGCTTTTTTTTTTTTACTTGCAGCAAAGCTTCCGTAATATCCTTACTCCCTTCCCCAAAGCTTTGGGGGACATTGGACATTGTACAAGCAGATTGGGTTATTTGTTTGAATCACCAGCATTTTCAAAATAGAAAACCCAGCTTCCACCCATAGGAATCCCCATATCTGGTGGGCAAAGAATAAATACTACGTATGGATACTTACATTTTGGATCATTTGTATTTGAAATAATCATTCGTAACTGTTTGACATGCTTGGCACATCACAACCATAACTATATGAAGTATCCATTCAAAAAAAAAAAAAAGATTCTCCAAAGTGTGTGTGTGTGTGTGTGTGTGTGTGTGCGCACGCGCACTCACATCTCTGTAGGCATTTTGCATGAGGCTAATAAAAGGTCCTCTTCCTCCATTTTCCCTTGAATGTTAAAGTCCCAGGTGCTGGTCTTCAATGTCTTCTGTCCCTCTGCTTTTCCCGTGCTTTCAACCAGGGTTCTTCGTGACCCCAATCCCGTGTCCAGCTCAGAACCCCCACCCCGCCAAGCCTCAAGCCCACACTTACAGGATAAATTTCCATCTTTTTGACCATTTCCTCCTAAATGTCTCTTGGTCTCTAGGCCTCTCAAAATCAACATATCCAATCACTGACTAACTCAATGCACCTCCCAAATAGAGGAGGTTTGCATATGCATGTGAGCACCAGAGGTGGGGGAAGGGGAGGAGTTGGTCAGAGCAGAACTGAAACTTGTTTCTCCTGCTATAAATCTGTTCTTGGTTTCAAGTAAATCAAACCAGGAACCCAACACTCATTCTTGACCTTTGTGCAAGTGATCCTCAAGCATGGCAGTGTTAACTGTGATGCGGCTTTCTGACTAGTCTTCCCCAGCCTACCACCCTTTTCTCTTTCCTCCTCAACCATAGCATTGACCTCGTGACTGGTCTGGTTGATGTTTCTCTCTTCCTTCCTCATCTCAGCCCTCCCTGCAGTATGTATCCAGTCTCCATCGCTTCCCACCAATTCCACCGCTACCCACTTTGTCTCCCTACTTCCATCTATTCTCAACACAGCAACCCAAATGATCCTTTAAGAACCTAAATCACTCATGTTATTCCTCTCTTCAGAAGCCTCTGGTGGCTTCTCACCTCATTCAGAGTAAGTCCTCATCATGGTCTATAAGGCCATTCATGATCATCCTTTGCTACTGCCCACCTCACACATTCTTCTCTCCTACACTGGTCTTGTCATTCAACTATCCAAGATAAATTCCAGCTTAAGGTTTATGAACTAACTGGTCCCTTTGCCAACAGCCCTCTTCCTCAGAAATTAGTGTCCTGGTACTGTCACCCCTTCTAGGTCATTACTCAAATTCTCACCAATGCCCTCCTCAACAACACAGCATACATGTTGTGCTACACACCCACCTTATTCTTCCCATGCTTAATTCCTATTCATGGCTCTGCTCACCTTCTGATATACCTTACAATTAACATATGTCTTTGACTTGACTTCCTATATATATAAGCCCTATGAGTCTGCAATTTTTGTTTGTTTTATTTGCTATTGAGTTCTCAACTTAAAATATTAGGAATTAAATAGACAGTTTCAAAATCAATGAATGAGAGTCATCTGGGAAGCATTTAAAAACACTCTTGTGCAAATTCTACCTCTGTCATATTGAATCAGAACTTCAGGGTAGGAAGTCCAGAAGTTAATATTTGTACGAGGTCCTCAGGTGACCCCATCCCCAGCCTAGATTGGAAGCCATTGCTGCCAGAGAAATTTCTTAAACCATAGATGGCCCCAGCTTCAAACCCTCCACAACTCTCCATTTTCCTATGGAGGCCTGCCCAAACTCCTTAAGGTGCCAGTCAAGACCCTGTACCAATCAAACCCCTGGGGGACTTTTCAAATGGAGACATTTGTATCTTCCCTAGCATGTTACATGCTTCATGAATATTTTCTCTGCTGAAGAGTTTTTTTTTTTTTCACACTCTCTTTGAGTGAATTGCTTCTGGTTAACATTTTGATTCAAATGTCAGTGGTTAAGTATAATATTCCCTTATACACTCACTTCTCTACAACCATCCCAATAACTATGGGTCACTTTTGTAGCTCATTGTCCACCCTATCCTTATCTTACTCTGTTAGAATTGGACAGCTTCTTGGGGCACCTGGCTGGCTCAGTTGGAGGAAGGCATGACTCTTGATCTCAGGGTCATTGAGTTCAAGCCCCACATTAGGTATAGAGATTACTCAAATGAATAAAAGTTAAAAAAAAAAACTGGACTGCTCCTCGTTAGACTCTAAACTCCTAAAAGATTACAGGGAAATCCTTTGCTTTATCTTCAATATCTGACAAATGATTAGATACAGTTCTTTTATGTACCCAAACAAAAATAATCTTAATGATGTGAGATATCTATTTTGGGTTTTCTTGGTTATTCAGTAGCTAGATACTTGAACAGATACACAGAGATATCTAGACAGATCTCTGTGTGTCCAGCCCTGGTCTCTTGGTCTTGTTCTGTTACTGCCAATTTTCCACCTTCTCTTGCCCCTAATTTAATCTCTACTCTTTCTTTCAGCAGATGACTTCCTTTTTTTTTTTTTTTTTTTTTTTTGTGCATAATTCAAAGAAATTTTTTTTTTTATTGGTGTTTAATTTACCAACATACAGAAAAACACCCAGTGCTCATCCCGTCAAGTGTCCACCTCAGTGCCCGTCACCCATTCCCCTCCAACACCCGCCCTCCTCCCCTTCCACCACCCCTAGTTCGTTTCCCCGAGTTAGGAGTCTTTATGTTCTGTCTCCCTTCCTGATATTTCCCAACATTTCTTTTCCCTTCCTTTATATTCCCTTTCACTATTATTCATATTCCCCAAATGAATGAGAACATACACTGTTTGTCCTTCTCCGATTGACTTATTTCACTCAGCATAATACCCTCCAGTTCCATCCACGTTGAAGCAAATGGTGGGTATTTGTCGTTTCTAATTGCTGAGTAATATTCCATTGTATACATAAACCACATCTTCTTTATCCATTCATCTTTCGATGGACACCGAGGCTCCTTCCACAGTTTGGCTATTGTGGCCATTGCTGATAGAAACATCGGGGTGCAGGTGTCCCGACGTTTCATTGCATCTGAATCTTTGGGGTAAATCCCCAGCAGTGCAATTGCTGGGTCGTAGGGCAGGTCTATTTTTAACTCTTTGAGGAACCTCCACACAGTTTTCCAGAGTGGCTGCACCAGTTCACATTCCCACCAACAGTGTAAGAGGGTTCCCTTTTCTCCGCATCCTCTCCAACATTTGTTGTTTCCTGCCTTGTTAATTTTCCCCATTCTCACTGGTGTGAGGTGGTATCTCATTGTGGTTTTGATTTGTATTTCCCTGATGGCAAGTGATGCAGAGCATTTTCTCATGTGCATGTTGGCCATGTCCATGTCTTCCTCTGTGAGATTTCTCTTCATGTCTTTTGCCCATTTCATGATTGGATTGTTTGTTTCTTTGGTGTTGAGTTTAATAAGTTCTTTATAGATTTTGGAAACTAGCCCTTTATCTGATATGTCATTTGCAAATATCTTCTCCCATTCTGTAGGTTGTCTTTTAGTTTTGTTGACTGTATCCTTTGCTGTGCAAAAGCTTCTTATCTTGATGAAGTCCCAATAGTTCATTTTTGCTTTTGTTTCTTTTGCCTTTGTGGATGTATCTTGCAAGAAGTTACTGTGGCCAAGTTCAAAAAGGGTGTTGCCTGTGTTCTCCTCTAGGATTTTGATGGAATCTTGTCTCACATTTAGATCTCTCATCCATTTTGAGTTTAAGCAGATGACTTCCTTAGGCACTTAACATTTTTATTTTATTCATTATTTATTTATTTATTTATTCATTCATTCATTCATTCATTCATTCAGTTTTTTTTTAAGTAGGCTCCACACCCAGCATGGAGCCCAACGCGGGGCTTGAACCCATGACCCTGAGATTGAGACTCAAGCTGAAATCAAGAGTAAGACACTTAACCAATTGAGCCACCCAGGTACCCCACTTAAAAAAGTTTTCTAAAGGAAGAGTGCCTAAGTCTGTACTCCTTTCTAAACAGATAAGATTTTCTCTTCTCCAGATTTGCTTTCTTCCTGTTCTCTGATTCTGTCGTCCATCACTTCTTGGTAGGCCTTGATCCTGTTTTTAATGCCCACTCACCTTCTCTCGTATCTCTCTGTCTCTCTCATGTCTGTCTCTCTCTCTCCTTTTGTCTTTTAATATTTTGGTCTCTTCTACCATTTAAACAATAAGAACAGTTAAGAAAAAAAAGAAAAAAGGCCTGCCTGATCCTCTCGCTGAGCTTGGCCTGTTTCTTCCCTTTGCCACTTCACTCTCATCAGCTGGTGAGCTTCTGCTTGCTACCTCTACTTCCTCATGACCCTGAATGCGGAGGTCACCAGCTGCCATTGCAACCCAGACTCCACACCCATCCCCATCCTGATTCTCCCCTGTCCACTGGCACACAGCCTCAGCCTCTTGCCTTCTGCTTCCCCAAAGGGCACCTGGGAGGCCCTGGTTCCCCTTCCCACCTCTTCCATCACGTTCCCTCTGCCAGCCCTCCCAGCCCTGCCAGGCTGCTGGACAACAAATGACAGAACTGGCAAGAAAGCCTGCGGCCACCTAAGCCTTCAACACACTCCTGTGTCTTGTTCCCAAATCTTGCTCCTCTCCTCTCTTTGTTCCTTGTTGCCCCGCCTCAGGAAAACCTGTCTCTTATAAGATGACAGTTACCCCAGCTTTCTGTCTGTACTTTGCAACTGCGTGCCTGATGTCCTAACTCTCAGCTTTGCATGTCTACACCTTTTCTTCTCTCTCCCACACCCCCTTCCAGATAACATCCTTCCTAATGTCTCTGCTTCTGTCCTTCCTCTCCTGACTCCTGTCCGTGTCCCAAGCCTCTGATCATGTCGCTGGCCCCCTCCCCTCTTTGCCCTTCACAGTTGATCCGTCTCTGCACCTCGTTGACTTTCCTTCCCTCTCTGCACTGTAACCTTCAGATCCTTTAGTGCTTCCATCTTCCTGCTTTCAATCTCTCCTTTGCTGGTGCGCACAATGACAGCCATGCCTTTTCTAAAATCCCATTGTCACTCAGTTGCAGAGACTCCCTTATTTTTCTTCTAGTAACTCTACCCAGTTTTAGGCTCTCTCTACAGCCTGTCCCACTTTAGGGACTCCCCAGAACCCTACTGCCCCAGCAGTGGGGTCTCCTTCCTGGCCTTTCTTCTCTGCCTTCCTATGAATGCTTTTGTTCTTCCCGTATAAAATGCTCTCCCTCCTTCTCCCCACCTTTCTTCTGGTTCATGTTCCTTTGTGAGTACTTTCTCCACAGGTTTTTGCTTTTCTGGTGCTATTTCTACTTCATTATTGAGATGACGAGATGAGAGTCTTAGGATAGGCTCTCTTCTGCAACTTGACAGTCCTGTACACTTTCCTGACCTGGCCTCAGACCTTCGTCTGTTTCTCCCACAGGGTCCTTAATAAATATGTTCTGTTGATGAGCAGTCTAAATAGGGCAGGAAACATCCAAGGGACTTGTATTGTTGCATTTCCAACAAATGATAACTTTAAAAAGGAGGTAAATTACAATCAGTCTGCCAGTTTGATTACCATTTACTAACAATCATTTGGAATCCTGGCCATCTCCATGGGTTTCTCCATGACAGAGGTCTTAGATTTCTATCTCTTGCTTTTTTTTTTTTTTTTTAAGATTTTGTTTATTTATTCATGAGAGACACAGAGAGAGAGGTAGAGACGTAGACGTAGTCAGAGGGAGAAGCAGGCTCCATGCAGGGAGCCCAACGTGGGACTTGGTCCCGAGACTCCAGGATCACACCCTGATCCAAAGGCAGACTGAGCCACCCAGGTGTCCCTATCTCTTGCTTTTTCTTTTGTTTAAGGACTCATTGACTCAGCCAATCAAGCAATCATTTCATGAATCCCTGGGATGGGGACGTGTTGATCTCTAAGGACCCTTTCAGCTGCACAGTAGTGATGACATTTTCTTACCACAAAGACACTACTTGATTAGCAGGCCCCTCAGAGATTTTTTTTTCCAATTTTCTTTTTGCCATTATAGTCTTTCTTTATCCACACCCTTCATGACTTTTTTTTAATCCTTACTTTATGTCTAATCCAAGGATAGGCCTCTGTGCTTTCAGCCATCATATATCGTACTATACTCCTAGATAACCACCGTAGAATATAGAGCCAGTGTAGATTTTGTCTGAGTTCTGTGATAGTCCAAAGCATGATATGATAGAGCCAGCTCTTCAAGTAGAAGTAGGATCTCACCTGTTCTTTCCAGGAGTTAAACTATCCTATTGCGTTGCTTTTTTAGTCTAAGCCTTTGACTTTATTTCTATATCCCTGGCAGATTTTTTTTCAGATAAGATTCTGTGATAACAGATCAGCTCTATGGTCTAGTATCTCCCCTAACAGACTCTCATAATTAAAGTAATTTTAAATATCGTGATTTGAGGTCAACCTTAGAAATCTCGTTGAGAAATAACCCCTCAATGCCTAACGGCTGCCTACTGAGATACACCATATTTGTTCCTGTGTCTGTTGCAGCAGAGCTTCTAATGTCATGGTTCTGATGATTTCTGAAAGTCAGCCACTGCTGTGCACTGGCAATGTGTGCAACTCTATTCTGAGCACGTTGGGCTGTGGTAACAGTGACTTAGGTATGTTGAGCATAGTTTCACTCATCACGTTGTCTTGTCCAGACCTGCGCATGGGTACTTTCATCTCTGCAACTTCTTGTCTCATGAGGAAGTAATGAAGCAGTGATCTGCCTCCCTATGCAGAATAGACAAGGGTGTCCCTGAGGCCTCAAGTCCCCCGTAGGTGTCTTGTAACAGCATTCCACAACAGCTGTTCTGTTTTAAGGCTCAGCACACTCAACAAATTCCAGACACCCCATGGCTGCTGCAGTTGCTTAATGGTTAGCTTCGGGCTTCACTTGGTTCAGGCCTCAAGGGAACTGAGTCAAAGCTGACATGACTTACTGTTCAGGCAACAATTTCCAAAGAGAGAAAACATTTCAAATGCCAACTGACTGCTGCTTTCTTCTGAAGAAATGGACTTTAGAGGAACAGCTCTTCCAGGCAGTCACAATCTTAGTTCCATTTGCTTGAACAGCATTTTGTTTCCTGGCCCTTTCATTTTTTTTTAATTTTTATTTTTTTATTATTTATGGTAGTCACACAGAGAGAGAGAGAGAGGCAGAGACACAGGCAGAGGGAGAAGCAGGCTCCATGCACCGGGAGCCCAACGTGGGATTCGATCCCGGGTCTCCAGGATCGAGCCCTGGGCCAAAGGCAGGCGCCAAACCGCTGCGCCACCCAGGGATCCCTCCTGGCCCTTTCATAGTGGGGACATTTGGCTCAATGATTTTGGTTTTGTGTGTGTGTGATGGTTAACTTTTAGATAACAAGCAATAAAGTAGAAAATATTATTTGGATGATAAAAGGAGCAAACAGTGTTAAGGAGTGTTTTAAAAACTAAATATCTAAAAAAAAAAAAAAAAAAAAACTAAATATCTTATTCAGGGCTTGCCTTGAACTTTGAAGATATTTCTTTACCAGTAATATCCATAGATTAAATCTTTATTTAAATCTGATACATTTTAGCTGAGTATGAAAGCTTTACAAATGTACATTAGAGCTGTTGACTTATTTATCTTCTCATTTATTTAGTTTATGTAAAAGAAAACTCTAAATACATGTTGATGTTATGATAGTAATAATTATTCCAGGTAAGTAGTTTCACAAGTTTAATGATGTGAGTTCCCAGAATAATGTAGCTAATAAAAAATATAATTATGACTATCCATGTCATATTTTAGTTTATATTCTAATCATTTCCATTTGTAAGTATACAATTCATTGACATTAGGTATATTCATCATGTTGTACAACCATCACCGCTGTCCATCTCCAAAATTTTTTCACCATCCCAAACAGAAAATCTGTACATATTAAATAATAATTCTTTATTCCACCTTGTCCCCAGATCCTATTATAATTTGTGTCTCTCAGAATTTGCCTAGACTAGACACCTCATATATAAAGTAGAATTTTACAATACTGGTCCTTTGTGTCTTACTGATGATTTCACTTAACATGTCCATCCATGTTGTAGGACGTGTCAGAATTCCTTTCCTTTTTAAGACTGAATAACATTACTCTACTGAATGGTTTTTAAAAGAGGAAACAAGTTTTCCTTGATCTTCTTAGGGTCCCTGGCTAGGTCTGAAAATTAAACTGATTAACAGAATAGAAGCATACAAATTCATTTATGTAAGTTTCATGTCACATGGGAGCAATCATAAGGACATAAAGACCCAAAGAAATGGTTCAACCTAAGTGTTTCTCTGCTAGGTTTGGGGAAGAGTGAAAGATTAGAAAGATATGATAGGGCCCAGAGTATGAGCCAAGTGTAGTAAACTGGGGGGTGTTTAACAAGGCTGTGTGTTGGGATTCTTTGCAGCTTGTCCATGTTTCTTTACTCTGGATCTAGGGAGGACACCTCTCACATGAGAGTCCTATGACCTGCTCCAGGGGAGAAGGGTAGAAGGAGGTCAGAAATAACCTCTCTTCTACCATTTTCTCAAACTCCTTCTGCTTAAAATATTTACTATGCCTAGATGCCATATTTTCCAGCCAGCATTTCTTGAACCCCATGACTGTATACCACATTTTGTTTATTAACTCATCCGTAGATGAACATTGGTGTTGTTTTCACTTTGGGGCCATGGTGAATAATACTGCCATGAACACTGGTGTGCAAGTTTCTGTTTTAGTGTCGATTTATTTTGAAATGTGCTTTACTCTTTCCCTTATGATAGGAAATACTAAAGATTTCTAAAGTGGTACAGTATTAGCCTTTTTGTTCTTTTCAAATGAAATCATCATTCAGTGGGCCTAAGCTTCCTATCTGAGGGTTTAGGTTGACTAGTTAAGAGAACTGTGTGTGTCTTCGGGCCTCATTGTAAACACCATCTCAACATGATCACAGGACCATTCTCGGCACCCAGGAATGAGTAAGTAAATACGAAGAGCAGACTAATTATCCCTCTTAGATAACACTGGGAGATTTGTGAAAGAGGTGTTTATGTCAATGTGGTGTCTTGCTTGTGGATAAAAGATTCCCCTGTTTTCTGGGAAGTTTGCTTCCCAGGCACTGTCAATCCTGAATCGTCCTGGGGCCTGGGCCCCTTGAATCGCTGTGTCCAGGCTGTGGTGCTGTAGACCATGTGGCCGCCAAAACGCATGCCCTGGGCTTCTGAGGTTCTGTGCAGAAATGCAGTCTCCTTGAGGCCCGACCGTCACATTCCCAGCCACACGTGTGAGCCAAGCCTGAGTTAAGTGGAAAGCTAGTAGAAGGAGTTGGCAGCCTCAGATTTCTCTCCCTCTTAATTCCTGTGTTTGAAAAACATGGAATAAAACATGTTGTCTGGCCTTAGCTTGTGATTAGGTCTGTACTGGGGCCTGATGAATGTGTTTTTTGGTGTTGTCTTCCAGTCAGGGAAACATACTGTTTTGCTCCCAAGGCTGAATGAAGGTGGGGGTCTTTACTCAATATCATCGAATATTAATACAGTAATAACAACTGAGCTTATAATAAAGAATTGTGACCTTTCAAATTATCTGGACTGTCTGCTGTATGTCACATTTTACCTTTCTAGAGAAGTGCTAATTCATGTTAAGTCCGCCTGAGAGATTTGTTTAATGAGCAGATTAAACGGATGATTATCCCTCTCTTCATTTTTTTTTTTTAAAGGAAGGGCTTCTTGTGATGCCCCTCCGCTATTTGGCACAGGAACACAGAGGGGTCTTTTTAAAATTACCCCTGCAGGGTCACTGGGACCCAAGCTGTTTGCTTCATTAAACCCTGGTGGCTTCCTTAGAGCCAGTCCCTTCCAAACAGCCCTGACACAATTGTATCTAAATTAGCATCTGACTGACCCTCCCCCCCAACTCTCCTTTTTTTTAAGCTCCAGCTGACAGGGATTGGCAAAAGATGTTAATTGGTTGGGCCTGGCTCAGAACAATAGACTTGCCAAGATGACAAAAGGACTAATGTTTCTTTCAACATGCACCCAGATTCACATTAAGTACCTCTTTTAATTACCAGGAATTATTGTAATGCCTGGTCAATGGAATAATTGACCCTCAACAGCTAGTGCTTATTCTGTAATAAATAATGGCACAGGCCTCGTCAGAGTAGCAGGTACTAGGGTGATTTGTAGGGACTGAAAAGGGATTTTCTCAGCCAGCGTTCTGTGATGTACCAAGACAGCCCAGTGGGAGTCTGAGACGGGACTAATTTGGGCTTACCCAGGAGGAAATGTGCTAAGAGCCATTAGAATCTATCCTCAGAAACAGAAAGGAGCACATAAAGGAATGAGTTAGGAATTTGAAAGAAACTAGTTAGTAGCTTGGCAGTTTAGGACTCATGTGGTCAGTGAGAAGATCTGGGGCAAAAGGCCCCCCTACCTGGCCCAGGTAGAAACGTTCCAAAGCTTCTACACATGAAGGTTCATTTCCAGCCCATACTTCAGTCCTCCTCTCCCCCTCTTTAGAAACAGGGACATTTGACTTCAAATGTTGGGTCAAATGAGTCCCAAAACTTGGTGTCACCTCCTTCTGTTTTATCATAAATCATAAGCTATCTTACAGGTAATTTTGTATGGTACTGAGGTTGTTAGATAATGTGTTTTCTTTTTTTTTTTTTTTAAATTAACTGTTGGGATGGGATGGGATGGAATGGCAAGGTATATACTACCTCGTAAAATCTACTTTGCAGTTTATGTCCAAATTTTAATCAAGGTTAGATTTTAAACTAGCAGCCCTTTATCCCCATCATAAATGCCCACCAGACACTACCTTGTGCTTGGCATTTCACATGGAGCTTCTGTGTAGTGATTGTAACAGCTCAATCTAAGCATGAGTGTTTGTGAGACCCCTGAAAGGCTATAGCTGGGTCCTTTCACCTGTGAGGTCAGTAAGAACCAGGTCCTCATCTTACCTGAGTTACAGTCAACCAATGTGACCTTTAAAGAAGTTCCTATGGGATCCCTGGGTGGTTCAGTGGTTTAGCACCTGCCTTTGGCCCGGGGCTTGATCCCGGAGTCCTGGGATCTATTCTCACATTGGGCTCCCCCTGCATGGAGCCTGCTTCTCCCTCTGCATGTGTCTCTGCCTCTCTCTCTCTCTCTCTCTCTCTCTCTCTGTGTATGTGTGTGTGTGTGTCTTACGGATAAATAAAGTATTTTAAAAATTTTTTAAAAAATAAAAAAAAATAAAGAAGTTCCTAAAACTTAAGTTTCAGCCTTAAAAAGGAAGTAAAATGCCTACCTCATAAATGAGCTCATCTATTATTTTATTCAATATGGCACCAGGTAAGTAGTAGCACACCCTGCGCCATCTGTTATAATTATTGTCCCAGGATTGCAACGCCAGGGAGTGATGGAGATACAGACTGTATGACTGTACTGCTGCTGTTTGACTCTTTAAGCCTAAGCTTTTCCAGGATGCTCCATTGTTTGTTAAGCCATCCCTAAAGTTTCAGAGAAAATGTGACAATACTTCAAAAATGGTGAAAAATAAAATAGTAATGCTTACTTTCATCTTTAAAAACAGGAGAAGAGGGCAGCCCAGGTGGCTCAGTAGTTTAGTGCCGCCTTCAGCCCAGGGCCTGATCCTAGAGACCCAGAATAGAGTCCCACGTCAGGCTCCCTGCATGGAGCCTGCTTCTCCCTCTGCCTGTGTCTCTGCCTCTCTCTCTCTCTCTCTCTCTCTCTCTCTCATAAATAAATAAATAAATAAATAAATAAATAAATAAATAAATAATCTTTTAAAATAAATGAGTAAAAACAGAAGAAGAGAGAAAATGTCAAATATAATTAAAAATTCATAAGTACATTCTCATCTTGGTCAAGAAATTATTTTCCTTTCATAAAACTGGAAATTCATTTATTTCTAGCAAGTTTCTTTCTTTTTTTTTTTAAGATTTTATTTAGTCAAAAAAAAAAAATAAATAAATAAAAAAAAATAAAAATAAAAAAAAAAAAAAAAAAGATTTTATTTAGTCATGAGAGACATAGAGAAAGAGACAGAGACAGAGGCAGAGGGAGAATCAGGCTCCCTGCAGGGAGCCTGATGTGGGACTCAATCCCAGGACTCCAGGATCCATGACCTGAGCCAAAGGCAGATGCTCAACCACTGAGCCACCCAAATGCTCCATCTCTAGCAAGTTTCTGTCAGGGAAAGGAAAACATTGAAGCAGAGTATTAATCCATGGTTCTCAAGGTAGCTGTATGTTTCCCATGAAGAAAAGGTACAATTTTTGAAGAGATTGCATAGGCATATGCTAATGCCTGAACATGATAGAAAGGATCTTTTAATTTCAAATGCCTCAATTAGAGGTTGATTTTTGTATTCGTTTGGATGTTTGATCTTCAGGTTAATAGGTTCAGTCTTTAAGAATTAAGTTTTCTTAGGTTCTGTGGATAAATATAAAAAATGACTAACAAAACAACAACAAAAGCACCTGAATTTCTTGAAGTGACTTGAGTTGGGGAGATGATGTAGAGTACCAAGTCTTTCTGAGATTCTCTATGAGAAACCTTGGTTTTTCTCATGGAGAGCAGACTCTTGGGTGGAAAACATTCTGACTGTTCAGCATAATCCAAAGTTCTGGTCCAGCTTTACATTCAGCAGTTCTGAGTCCTTGGGCAGTTTAGCCAGTCACCCAGGCTCTGTTTCCTCAACTGTAAAATGAAGGGATAGAACAAGATGACCTCCTAAAACTCAAGTTGATGTATAAAATAAATATCACAGCACCAGACCAAAAGACATTCCAGTCATCATCTCACTTGACATTTATGCTAGTATATATTCATGGTCACCTTCTACTTCTTAAAACTCTTCTCTCTTGACACCCAAGTTATGTCTCTTGCCTAACTTCCTATCCATGTCTTTCCACCTCATTTGCTGGTTCTTCTTTTCCTTTCTGGCCATTATGTGTGGTGTTTTAGTTCACTTGCATCCTTCATGGGCTTCTTATCACTTCCTGTGACCATTTCTTCAATTGCTGTGCTCCAACCAAATATAAATATTTACATTGCAAATGTAAATCCCCAACCCTCACCTCTTCACGGGTACCAGACTTACATTTTTAAGGACTTCTCACACTTGCCCTCTATGTGTTCATATGGTCACCTAAGATTCAACATACTCAAAAATCAAACTCATGGCTTACAACCTCTGTGCTTAACACATCATTATTCATCTCTGTGTTTAAACATGGAACATGGGATTTTTCATATACTCTTGCTACTCCCTGACCTACACATCCATCTTTTCCCAATCCCATGCTTCTCTTCACCAACATGTCTTGCAAATCCACCTCTCTTCACGTTCTCAACTACTATCATGATGATTGTCCCTCTCATCACCTTCTGTTCAACTCTAGCAGTTACTCGGGATGATCCCCATGTCATAACCTCCTTCACTCCATGCTTTACCCTGGAATGCAAACTTGTCACTGCTTAGAAATTTGTTAAGGGTCACAGTTATCTACAGGTTGATCTAAGACTCCTTGGAAGGATTTTCAGGTGCCTCACAGTAGAGCCCTTCTGTACCCTGTTTACTACCTCTTTTTCTCACTATACCCTGTGTAGAAACATGCTATGCATTTCCAAGCTTTGGATTATGCTATTTTCCCTATGGAGTGCCTGTCTTCCTTTTCCCTCAATTGCTAAGGTTTGGCTCACCTTTCAAGGTCCAAACCCTTATAATTAGTGTTTTACCATGACAGGAATTTATACCTGGGTGGAGTTTTCCAGACTTCCCAGCAAAATTCAGATTTTTCTCTATACCAACCCATAGCTCGTAAGTGTTTTTGCTGGAAGAATGTCTGTTATGCGTTGTTATCATTAAGAGGTTGTGTATCAGGGTCTAACCAGGAATACAGAAGCCAAGCTAATTATTTAAAATAGCATATTTTAATTCAAAGAATTGATTGTGGAAGTAATATAGGGTCTGAGAGAGAACCTACAGGTGAACCACAATAGAAAGTCCCTACCACCCTAGGCTGGAAGACCAAAGGGAAGAGGCCATTAGTATCAGCTTAGGAGCTGGGTCACTCTGCAGAGGGGGATTCCTGATGGGTCTGTCCAGCTGAAACCATATTCCCAGTGGAAGCATGGCCACTTCTGGAGACCTTCAGGCAGAGAAGAGAAACCCTGACTTATCTATCCCTTCTTCCCACTCTCTAATCTCTTGGCAGAAGCTCCTATTGCAGAACCCAGTTGGAGCTACCAGAACTTGCAGCCTGCAGGGGTCAGGCCTGTGAAAGAGAGCAAAGCAAGGCTGTGCAGAGGGGTTTAAGTACAGGAGAGACCAAGCACAGACACAGGTTGTATTTTGTCTCCTTTACACATATACAGTTGCTTAAAAACAGATTTCATTTGACTTGCTTTTGTAACCCTAGTGCCTAGCACGAAGAAAGGTTTAATAAATATTTAGTGAATCAAAGTGAACTCTACAGTTTCCTTCCAAGACTAAAATTATGCTTTCACTACCAGTGTATTACCTCCATTTATCATAATGTTGAAACAAAAACATGAAATATTTCCATGAAATTTTTCTTTATAAAATCATAGATTTTGTGTAATTATTTACTTAAACCCAGGCTTTAGTTCAATCTCAACTCTGTTCCTTTATTAACATTAAGCCCATGCTATTTATCAGCTCTGGGTTGATTCTGAAAACTTTTCCACCAACTGTGCGTCAGATTAAAATACAGGAAGGGAAATGGAGACATTGGTTTAATAAATGCTAACAATGTGAGAGAAAAAGAAAAAAATGTTGTTGTGGGCAATTTTCACATAACTCATCCTAAATATGCCTTTGAACAGGCTCCTACACTGGTCTGTGGCCAGGCTCCCCTGTGCCACTCAGGATAGAGCTTCAGGAGAACTGTAGCATCCTCACGGAGGGAGGTGGAAGGCTGGCTGGCCAGTCCCAGTGTCCCTTTTTAAGTTGTCTTGCTTTCCCTCAGAGAGTCATTCCAAAGAAGAAAGGCCATCACCACAGCACCCATGGCCGTGGCATTCAGACACATGTGCCTTCAGAGGTCACACTCTTGCTTAAGAAGCATCTTCCAGTGTTACTCTTCTGGTGACTCCTGCCTGCTACAAAATCCTATTGATTTAATGGGCTGGACATAGGGTTAGAACTTCAAATGTGTTGCAGGATCGAATATTCGAGGCACATGGCCAAGCAGGGTCAGAGGACATCTTAGTGAACATCCCAAGCCCTTTGTTTCCACAGGAGGAAATGGAAGCTCAGGAGAGGTGAGGGTTACTCACAGCCCATAACTTGATGCAACATACCAGGCCTGGAAGTGAGCTCATGCCATACCTTGCCCATGGTTGTTTTTCTTTTGCCATACAAGCTCGAGAAGTTGTGTGAAACCCTCACCTTGAACAGAATGTTGCAGTGTTGTCACTGTCCATGTTAGTGAATTAATTTGCTTTTCTCCTTTGTATGTGTCTCCCCTTATTTCTAATCGAGTTGTTTTCTGTCCCTTTTATTAGCTTATTTTAGTTTTGGACTCTGAGACCATATATTGAACACTTGCTGGGCTCCAGACAATGTCCTGTGTCTGTGTTTCCTGTTTTTTTTTTTTTTTCCCCAGCACCATGTCCTTCCCTTTCAGTCCAGTTGCTCTCATCCCCAATTCCTTAAATCCCACACTCCCTCTGACTCCTTACTGCATGAACAGGCTACTAAGCTCATAAGGGTTGCATCTAGCCACCCTGCCTGGTAGCAACCTCTACATGTAGGTGGAATTTGTGTGTCTTTGTGATTGTCATCCAATTCAACTCTTGGCCAAGAGCAGTGGTCTCCTCTGTCCCAGGAGCAGTATGGGTGGAATTCACCAAAGCTGAGCCCAAATGTTTAACATGATGACATTATAATATCCTTATTTTCTTCCTTCCAGTTTCTTCCCCTCCTTTCCTTTCTTCCCCATGTAAAGACTTCTAAACCTGCTGAGAAACAACTTTAACTCTACAGGTTACATTAGTAGATGTCTAATTCAAGCCAAATACTATACTAGTTGTTTTACATTGATTATATCTGTTCCTTATAGTAACCCTGAAGTGCCAGTTTTAATTTCTGGACTTTATGAAGAAATTGAGAGAGTGATTAAGTAATTTACCCAGTATCACAGAGATGTTAGATGCACAGCTCTGGTTCAGTCCCAGATCTGACTGACTTCAGACCTGCTCATGACCACACTATGTTATCACTATACAGTGTTATGATACATATGATTAACTGGTAACTATACCAATCAGAATTCATATAAATCACCATAATTTCAGGAACAATCCCTAATTAATGTTGACATCAATTATTTGCTAGAAAATTCTATCTTGGCAAAGCTTAAAAACAGGATGGCTTCTACTGTGCTGGCAAGTATTTAAAGAAACCTGTATTCTGCCCCACACCCCACCCCGTAAGTATAAAAATAATTTCTTCATAATGGAGTGTATTTTTGTAAAATGTTAGTTGATATTTCATAACAATGGACTGTAACAGAATAAGATAACTTATTTAATTCTAAAATCTCTTAAATATCACAGGATACATTTTTAATCTTTGAGTATTAGAGGGCCCCCAAAAATTGTTGACCATGAAGAAAGAAGATGAGAGAAAATAAGAAAAGGCGGATGTTTAAAGAGAATAATTATCTGTAGAAGGACATATGTTTTTAGATTCAGTGAATTCATCTTTTATGAAGTGGAAATCCTGGCCAAACCACATAAATGGAGTTGAACTGACTGCCAGATAAGGAGCGTTTTAGAAATGAAAAGTCACTGGTAGAGCCTGAAGGATAGGTTTCCCAATACATTCCGATAAAAACAAAATACTTCAAGATGCTAGAGGTACATGAGTGATAGATAAGAGGTTTTCTTGGGAAGAACATCAATCACTAAAATAGGAGGGAGAGAAATTTGTAACAGGAAATGAAGAAGCCAAAATTTATATTTGTTGATTGGACTATGTATCCTTCCAGCTATGTGATGTTCCAATTACAAAGTTACTTTGTGGGTGACTACATTGTTGCACAAAGAGCAAGATCCACTGGAGAAAAAGACCAAGGTTGTGTAGACCCTTCAATAGAGTGAAAATTCTGTCTGTGGCATCAAAGGGAAACCTAAAAAGAACCTCCTCTCATATCAGAAGGAAACGTTTACATGATAAAATATTACAATGGCATATTTTAAAGATTTGTTCTAATTTGTGGAAGTTTGAGTCCTCAACTCCCCTAAAATTGATGAATCAGTACCAAGAAGATTTGGGCACAGTGAAAGCAAGGATAGCATGAATTCCTATATCACGATTGGCACTTGTTTCCTATTCATTCCAGCAGCCTGTCGCTGGACATTTCATTTCACTTTGGTTCCCACTTGTAACCTGATGTTAGGGGCTACTATATTTGTTACTGAGATGATTTTAAATTAACGTCTCCCGTTATCATCTTAAAAGAATTATTTAAGAAAGCAAATTGCTATCTAGGGTTTGACACTAGAAAGGAAGTTAATCAGCAGGAAGAAGAGATTTAAAATACTATTCCTCTTAGGCAGAGATATTAATACATATGAATCCTGAAAGTCAGTATGGGTACCTGTGTTGCTTGAGACTTTATTGAATTGGAGGACAGAGCTGGTTAAGATCGGAAATAATGACTTTGCTTTTTAAAACTGGACTGAGTGCTGCCTGGAAAGTAAGTGAAATTCACATTTAAAATAATGTATATTTTTCCAGATATGAAGCCATACGTGTTTTAAAGTATTCTCTTCCAAAACTATACATTGTCCTTTTTACTGGAAATGTTCAGGTGAGCTCATAGTCAGGACTTAGATGTAGGGACAAAAAACAACACACAAAAAGATCTTGGCTAAGGCATTCAGCATTATGGCAAATGACTCATTCTCCTTTTTTTGATTCCTTGTATTTGATCCTTGAGCTAAGGGGTAGACAAAAAGAGCTTGTGAATACTTTTCAAGAGTAAACTATAGGATCTGAGACTATAGGCACATCATGACATCTATCTCTTGCTAGATACTCTGAAAGTAATATTTGATGAACGCTGTACATACACACACCCTTTAGTAAGGGACAGGAAAGCTAGAGCTGGTCCATTTCTTGAGAGTGTTAATATCTTTACAGGTATTCATAAAAGGCGGTCATCCCCATGAGATTGGCTTCCTGTATCCCCAGGAAGTCTTGCCTGTTGGTATGACACTAGAAATAGCTTGAGGACTCAGAGCTTTGCCCACAATTAAAATGATGTCCTAGAATGCACTTTATTTTTTTTTTTAAAAAAGATTTTATTTATTTATTCATGAGAGACAGTCAGAGACGCAGGCAGAGGGAGAAGCAGGCTCCACGCAGGGAGCCCGACATGGGACTGGATCCCAGGACTCCAGGATCAGACCCCAGGCCAAAGGCAGGCACCAAACCACTGAGCAACCCAGGGATCCCCTAGAATGCACTTTAATAAACATTTATTGCATATCTACTATTTGCAAAGTTCTGTGCTTACAATTTAACTGACCAAGGGTTAATTTTTAAATGTAAAACTTTATTTGGTTATTATTGTGACTATTATCTTGATCACAAACTTCTTACTATGCTTTAAATTTCAGTTTTAAAATATTTTTCTTTCAAATACTTAAATGTACTTGTTATAATATGTATATCACATATTATAAAAATTACTTAAAGCCATTGGCCAGGAATAACAACTTTTAACATTTGAGGTTGGCGTGATTGGGTGTACCACCTCCTTTTTAACTATATTCTGATCATTATACCCAGGAGATTTGAGATATTTAGATTTTATTTTTGTTTTAGGATATAAAAAATAATAATATATTTCTGTACTGAGAAAAATGGTCCAGTAGAGAGGTGCATTCTCTAAGCTCTAAGTTAGAAAGTGCAGTAAAATGGGTAGCCAGCCCTCTGGATTCTCTATACCCCCTACCCCTGCTATAGTCCTAATAGACCCCATGCTGTTAGAGGAAATTCACCTTATTCAACTTTCAATTTAGCCCTTAACCTGTCAGATCAGCCTACTCCTCTCATCATTCCTGTGAAACTATTCTCACCAAAGTTTGGAGCCAGTTCTTAATTACAATTTCAAAGAACATTTTCCCTTTCTTATAGACCTCTCTATAGTTTGTTGGGTTTTCTTTTTAAAACTCCCTTCTTTTGGGCTGCCTGGGTGGCTCAGTTGGTTAAGCATCTGACTCTTGATTTCGACTCAGGTTATGATCTCAGGGTTGTGAGATCAAGCCCCGGTGTCAGGCCCATGCTGATCATGAAGCCTGCTTAAGATTCTCTCACTCACTCTCCCTCTGCCCCTCCTGTCTCCCCCTCCCCACACTTATGTATGTGCACACATGCTCTCTCTCTCAAAATAATAATAATAATAATAATAAAAAATAAAAAATAGAATAAAATATTACAATAAAATAAAATTCACTTTTTTTTCCTTTAGAACCATTTTCTCTGGAACTCTGTCTATACTTCAGCCAGGCCTTTGCTTCTTCATTCTAGACTTCCTTTCCCCCTTGGTAACTTATGTGCTAAAGTTCCCCAAAGTTCTGTCCTTAGCCACTGGCTCATTCTTAAATGGTCTTATCTACTCATCTCATTTCCTCGAACATCTCACATAATACCTATGTATTTAGAAGCTCCAAGTCTAAATCTCTGAAAGGTTAAATCACTGGTCTAAGTGCCAGACTCCAGGACCCAGAGTCTTCCAGACTTCCCAACTTGGATGACACACCCATACATCCTGAGTTTAGCATGTATGAGACATCTTCATGTTCCCCTGCACACCCCCTCACCTGTCTGTGTTTCTGTCTCTGTAAATGGCACCACCATCTACCAGCTCACGTAGCTAGGAACCAGAATCCTCCCTTTTGTCAGGCTCCTCAATCACCAAGTATGGTAATTCCACTTCTGAAACTTGGCCAAGTCTCGCTGCATTCTACTCTGCGTGGCCTCATTGGAATCTCACCATCTCTGGCCAATTTGGCCATAGGAGTCCCCGTTCTACAGCTTGGTCACTGGCTCCAGCCTTCTTGAGCTGCCATGCCCTTCCTCTGCCTTTTAACAGACTCCTTTTCTGAATATTCCTGAATATTCCCAACATTTTCTTATTTTACTTTTACTTATTTCTGCTCAGAACAAAACTATAAGGATCCAGAGGACAGAAACTCTGTCTTTCTCTTATATTCCAAGAAGTAACTCTATCCTGTTTTCACTCTCCATATACACCTAAAAGCAATATCTAATGAATAAGATCTAACAAAACTTAACAGAAAGGCTAAAAGACTTTGACTCCAACAGAATAAGCTAGTGTGAGCTTTTTCATGCTTTGAGCTTTTTTCGCCTTTAAAATGTGTAAAAGATTATCAGATATTTGAAAAAAACTGAACTGAAGGCAAATTCATATTTATGTGTTCCGTTTAATTTATTTACCTGTAAAATCTTGTGCTGGCATGAAAGATTTTATTTATTTATTCATGAGAGACAGAAAGGTGTAGAGACATAGGCAGAGGGAGAAACAGGCTCCTTGCAGGGAACCCGATGTGGGACTTGATCCCAGGACCCAGGATCATGACCCAAACCGAAGGTAGATGCTCAATCACTGAGCTACCCGGGCACCCTTGGTGTGAAAGATTTAAGCCTAAAAGCCAAGATATGCTATTTTGATTGATTATATATCAAAGAACAGTATAATATTTATAGTTTGAAGTATAGTTTTGGTGTTTATTTGATCAAATGTGTGTAAAAGCAAAAAGTATATTGTAACACTTCTAAGCTAGAAATAAGTTAATAAATTAAATAATTTTTAAAGGATTTATTTATTTATTTGAGAGAGAGAATGCATGAATGGAGGGAGGGGCAGAGGGAGAGAATTACCAAGCAGACTATACTGAGTATAGACTGTGATGCTGGGCTTAGGCTCATGACCCTGAGATCATGACTTGAGCCGAAACCAAGAGCTGGACACCCAACCAACTGGCCACCCAAGTGCCCTAATAAATTAAATAATTTATTGAGGTAAAGAATATATTTCCTTCTGCAATTTAATTTCTTAATGCTTTTGAAATCTAAGAAGAGTGACACTTGTCAAGTTTGGAGAGTAAGAATCAACTACATTTATTTTGAAGAGTAGGAATTAGTTGCATTTTCAGAGTTGTAGAATATACTAGGAAAATCCTGGCACAGCAATTGCATATATAGGAAAGTAGAAGTGTGCCACATGATCAGTAAGAGTTCTTCAACTCTAAAATTCTAATGGGTCCATCATCCTAATCAGTAACATGCAATTTTTTAAAAAATCTCAATTCATTGTGCTCCTTAAGAGTTTTTATTCTAAGCATTAAGAATTTTATTCTAGGGGCAGCCCCGGTGGCTAGGCAGTTTAGCGCCACCTAGGGCATGATCCTGGAGACCCAGGATCGAGTCCCGCGTCAGGCTCCCTGCATGGAGCCTGCTTCTCCCTCTGCCTGTGTCTCTGTGTGTCTCTCATGAATAAATAAATAAAATCTTAAAAAAAAAAAAAGAATTTTATTCTAGCATTCAGAATCTGGGTATCTCAAGTGAGCCTGAGAAGGGTCGCCAAGTGATTTGTAGGAGTTTAGAATAAAGGGATAATTTTACAAGAATAAGTCTGATTGGTCTTATTATTGCAGCATTGTTTCAGGCACTAATAGCGGCTGGTGACAGGATGACAGGATGATGAGATCTTTAGATTCTGAAGTTTCAGTGAACCACCAATAGAAGGAAATAAGTTGACAACTATCACATTATGGAATTGCAACTATTCCCAAAGGTGACAGAAAGGAGCATGTGTTTCCAGTCAGTAGGCAGGGCAGTTGGTTTCCTGTAGGCAGCTGCTTGCTCTGTCCATGGAAGGCCACCAAGTGCTCAGAGGTTATAAATAAGCAATTATTGGAGCCCCTTCAGAAAGCATTACGAAGGTTAGCAACTCCTCATATTCTTTTTTTGGCCTGCTATTAGAATTAATATGCCACGTCTAATATGCCTGCATGTGTCCAAATATCCGTGACTGGGGTGTGGTTTCCCAAAAAGGGGGAGGTTTGGTCTGCTACACACATTTGCTGCTCATCTGTTCGCATCATAGGCAACTGCCCGCCAGCCGCACTTTCCGACTGTGACATGCACTAATTCTAATCCTTGTAACCTCATTCCCATAATTGTACACAGAGCCTTGCCTGTTAGAAAGCTCTGGGAACGCCTTCTTTTATAGGGAACCAGTCTTGGGCTCTATGCCGTGTTGGTCTAGATCTGAACTGGAATCTCTTCGTTTTATTATCAACTTGAAGGGAAAGGACAGGTGGGGTTAAACAGATCCAGACTCAACTACCCTGTTTACTTTAGAAAGCAAGGGAACAACCTAGAAACACATGTCTTGGTAGGAACACAGAGTAAAAAGTAGTGCCCCTCCTTACATCAGAAAAGGTTGAGCAGTTATCATATTTGGCTGAACAGTATAGTAAAGTTTTCCCATAACCAGATCCACCAGCACAGCCCTGCCAAGAGAAGCAGTGGTGTTCTTGCCAGCTCATGGAGTCTTCTAAAATAGTATTTTATTAAAGTCTTTTATTTCACTTGCTGTGAACGTTTTTTCTGTTTGCCTACTATAAGCCAGCGCTTCGCTAGGTGCTGCAGGCAGCAAGGGTAAGCCATGGTCTGCAGCCACTGGCAGCTAGTCCAAGCCCTAAAGAGCATGGAATGCACAATGCATGAAATCTTTTTCTGCTTTTTACCATTACCATTTTTAAGTTAAGAAAAAGGACTCTGAATGTTGATGTACGTCCAGACAACATTTATTTTAGGAAAATGATTGAGACTGAAGTCCCAGTGATCAGGTCCAGATTCCATCCTACCATCTGCTAATATGGTAGCCTGAGATAACACAACCTCTAGCCTGAACTTTCCTTCAGGGGATGATCCTAAGTCCCCTGGTCCCTAGAAGCTACCATACTAATGACGATGGTGTTCCTGTGCTGTATCCTCATTAATGGCACTGCCCACAACCACCATAGAGTATTTCCTGAGGGCTTTAATCTTCGTTTTCTGTACACAGAGGGTTGGACAGTGTAAATCCCCTCTGGTTTTCTTTCTCTAAAAATATCATCTAGTCATGATTATGTAATTTTAGCATTTGCTGTGAAGTTGTTCTCTGGCTGCGTAAAACACTATAGAAATTGTTGGTATAGTTTCAGTGTCTGGCTTTTTAATTGATGGATTTGTGTCATTGTCAAAGGGTACTTCTTTTCCAAATAGCTGACATGGACAGGAGAAATAAATACTAGCCAGTAAGGTGCCCTTTAATTTACTTTCCCTTGTCTTTGCAAGACTCAGGTGATAATGCTGATAATATGTACATCCCATAAAATAGTTTCTATCTACCCTCTCTTCCCTGTTTGCTGTGCCTTTCCTCCCATCCAGAGCACAGTGACTGAAGGCCTGGTAAAAGCCATTAAACTCTGAACAATTGACCATCTATTAATATCTGTACTCGTTTCTTAGGGCTGCTCTAAGAAAATACCAAAAACTGGATGGCTTAACAAAATTTGTCTCCCAGAGCTGGAGTCTGGAAGTCTGAGATAAAGATGTTGGGTGGGTGGGTGGGTTCCTTCTGAGAGCTGTGAAAGAGAATATTTCCATGTCTCTGCCTCCTAGCAGTATCTGGTAATCTTTGATTTTCCTTGGCTTGCCCAAGCATCACCCTGATCCCTGCCTTCATGTTCACATGGTGTTCTCCCTGTATTCATGTCTGTGACCAAATTTCTCCTTTTGTGACCAGTCACTGGATTAAGGGCTCACCTTAATGACCTCATCCTAAGTAATTATATCTGCAGTGAACCTATTTCCAAATAAAGTCACATTCTGAGGTAGTAGGTTTTAGGACTTTAACTTAAGAATTTGGGGAGGGAGATAACCTATAACAGTATCGTAAATTGATCTTTCATTGAAGTATTTTGGGTTCCTATGATATATAATTCTCACTAAGAGCTAAGCAGGTAAAGACTGGATTGCACTTGTTTTGTAAATTGTTTAGCTTTCTGAAGCCCAGATGACAGGAGAATCATCTATCATCTAGATTTGGGGAGTCACAAGGACTTTCAAATGCTTGCTGTTTTTACTAAATTCGGGTGGAAAAAAATAACAGGTCTCATTCTGTCAGGCTTTGAGCTTGGTGCTGAGAATATAAAAATGTGTGGCTATTGTCCTCAAAGGTTTAGTGAAGATAGCAACTAGTACAATATGTTCTATGTAATGAATGATGTATGGACTCAAGCTACAAAAGGACAAGATCAGCTTTGAGGTGGAGTAAAAAAAAAAAAAACAAAAACTGTGGGGACTCCTTAGGGATAATCATGACTCCCCTCAACATGTTCCTGAAGAAAAATAGAGATCCCTCCCACCTCTGACCCCTTACCCCCACACCTCCCACACCCCACACCCCCACACTCAACCACCATTTAAGAAATGGGAAAGCATTTCAGTGGGAAAGAACTGTTCTGATAAGATATGGGAAGGAGTGGCTTATGGCAAGATAACGAATGGACTCAAAGAGAAAAATGTGGAATTGAGCTTGGGACAAAACAGTGGCTTAGGACAAGGAGAGAAATACCTTGTATCTAAGATTAAAATGAAAATAGTTAATATGGGTGTGGTTACAGATACATTTAACAGTGTAAAAAAGATTTAGAGTTGAAGATTTCAAGCTAAAATGTTCCATTGTTACAGGAAATTTCCATGGTTAAATCATCTTTCTTAAATGTAAATTGGAGTGTGTCATTTTGTGGCTTAAAACCCCGTAATAGCTTCATCTTGACATTTTGATATAGTCCAGGATACTTAACAAGATTTAAAGACCCTCCACAATCTAATTTCTCTTTGCGTCAGCTCTCCCTTGCTCTTTCTGCTCCGCCATATTAGCTCCTGGAATGTTCCAGCTTTCTCCAGCATCTGGGCCTCTGCCCAGGCCTGGAACAGGGCTGTCTGTTCCTTCCAGTGGCATGCCCCACCACCGGCCTGTTACCTGATCCATTCCTCCTCCTTCAAGCTTCTTCCAAAGAGTGGCTCATTGGGGGGGGAGGGGGGATAGTTTCTGAGGGTTCTCTACTCCTGCCACAGCTGCCATCATCCCGCAGCACATGCTGTTGTCTACTCTGTTGCTTCTGTGGCACTTACTTCCTGAATATCTTTCTTTTTCAATAGACAGGAGGCTCTGGAGGGCATAAACTGTGTCTCCTTATAGTTTACAATATTTCTGGCATACTGTACTATGTCTGGCATACGGCAGGTGTTCAGTGAGTGTTTTGCTAAATGAATGAATGAGAAACATGTAATTGATGGATCATGTCTCACAAAAAAGTTCAAAGTTAGAAAATAAAAATATTTATTACCAGTCACAAAAAAAAAAGTTAAATTTTAAATTCTTGCAAAACTAATGCAGTTTGAGAATGCCTGGGTGGCTCAGTGGTTGAGCGTCTGCCTTTGGCTCAGGTCATGATCCTGGGGTCCTGCGATTGAGTCCCACATCAGGTTCCTTACAGGGAGCCTACTTCTCCCTCTGCCTGTGTCTCTGCCTCTCTCTCAGTCTCTCATGAATAAATAAATAAAATCTTTAAAAAAAAAAACTGATACAGTTCATATTTAGTTAACTCTCAGAAATATTTGAAAGAGTAAACCAGTAAGCTGAAAGATGAGGTGGTCTGCACCTGCCTTGAAGCCAGGAAGCCATAGAGGACCACAGAATAGCAGCAGATGTGTGCTCCCTAGACTCTCCAGGCTTCCTTCTTCTTCTCTCCCATCTCTCCTCTGTGTGCATATTTTGTATTTTCTCTTCCTCCTGCCCGCTCTCCACTCTTTCATCCTCTTCCCTTTCCTGGGGGTCTGCTACACAGTTTGTTCTCATGCACGTGCATAAACCCCACTTCAGTATTACTTCCACCACCCCAAATGTGTGGTGGCCCTTGTGCTGGGGAATCCTATAGGCCCCCTGTACTACTCAACACATTGGGAAAAGCATTTAATTAAAAAAAAAAAAAAGGTTAGAATTCTGCATTTTATCACCTTTGTTGGATGAATTTTAATGGTTCCATTTCAGAAGTGGCTTAGTGTTTGGTTTTTCTCTTTAAAAAACAAAGACAAAACAAAACAGAAATCTTGACTTTAGCAGAACCTGAATCATTCTCAATCCCAAAATAGGCTGGTAGCTGTCTCTGTCAGCGTTCTCAACTGTTTTTGTCGTAATGCCAGTTAGTATCTCTCCAACTGTGGGGCTGCTCTTGTGCCAGCAGAATCGGGAAAGAAATAATATGCTGCACGCTGTGGTACACGGGTTCATGTTGAGAAATGTGTGTCTTGGCACTGGAAGATTTAAAAGGCTTGAATATTCATAAGGCTTCTTATCTAAGCCACTCACTGGTTATTAGTGCTTCACATTAAATTGAAGATATGTAAATCCTCATGGTATATCCGGGCTGAATAAATCTGAACCTTTGAGAACGAAACAGCGCATGGAGTTTCCAGGAGGCGTCTGTTCACTCTTCTGGGTGGTGCCTTCACGTAACAGCTCCTCTCTCACTGCGGCTGCCTTCCATCACGGAGTGTGGCAAGAGCCCAGATAAAATTGTGATCACTTCGTCTCCAGAACTATATTTCAATCTAGCTTTATATGTGCACCATTTCTCTTCTTTTGCTTCAGACATTTTACGTGGATGAAGACGACTTTGCAGGCAGAACACCCACATTTGGTATCACTGCATTCGTTTTTCTTACGTTTTGGCTTCACTTATGGTGCTTTTAATATTCATGAAGTCTTGAAAAAATAAACATCCTAGCCTATTTCCTCTGAATGGAAATGTTATGGTTTCAAACCCCAGAGAAAACAATTGGTGAGTTCTACAAGGCCCCATTTTCTCTGCGTCAGTTAGAAAGGAGCTCCAGCTCGGGGAGGTAACCACCTGCCCAACTCTTCGGCTTCCCAGAGCAGATGGCCCCGGGGGCCTGCTTTAAAGATGAGGCAAAGAGTCAGCAGACGTGCATTATTTAAAGGTTCCCTTTGGAATAGGAGATATTAGAATCCTTTCAACTGACTCAAAATTACATCATTTCCGTCTTTGAAGAATGTAAAAGAATTATTTATTCCATCTACTTCTCTGTTCAAATGAAAACATTGACCCTTTTCCTCTGTTTTCTCTCCCCACTTTACATTAGGCCCATACTGATTGGCATTTCCTTCTCTAGTAAAGGGGCTCAACCAGTCCCTTAAATATTTTCAGGAATTTTAAATTCTTGCAAACAGGGCAAGAACTGCCCACAAAGTTAAGAGCCGACCTTTTAAGAAAAAACAAAATGATTGTTCTTAATAATAAAAAGAAAACTGATATCCAGCAGCCACGTTTCGGTGATACAACATTGTTCTAGGCTTTGTGTGCTAGAGCTGGGCAGCTCCTGGGGATTCCCCATTTGGCCAATTCTCTGTTTTTTTTACCACAGGTGAGATTCCCATGTCAGCAGTTCTCTTCCAACTGTGTAACCCTACTCTTCCTCCCTCCCTCGTGCTTGCTGACAGGACAGTCCCATGTCCCACGGTGATGACCCACCCATCTCACCCACACCAGGTGCATTGTTCCCTGTCTCAGGACACCTCTGTATCCCCTGTCTTCTCCTTCCTTCTCAGGAACTACACTTTCTCTATGTGTGTAGGATAACTACCTCTTGCCCAGATCATATTCTGCATCTCTCTGGCTAATTTCAGATGTCATTAACAAACCTTTCATTTCTACCACTTCTCACTAACAGTGCTGAAAAGACAAATGTTTGAGTCCCCAGCCTCCTTTATACTGCTCCATGGCCACGTGAGCCAGAAATGGCCAGCAAGCACTAGGGTAACTTGACCACAGGCTTCCTTCGTGAGAGTGGAGCTGGGTGGGGCTACCTTCTCTTCCTTCCTTGAAGGCAGCTAGAAAGTCTTGCCACAGCAGCCACTTTGGGACAGTGAAACCAAAAGCAAGAGGACAGAAAGCCAACACTAAGGGTGGTACTACTACAGGATGGAAAAAGCCTGGGAACCTGACAGCACAAAGGAGCAAATACCTACTCCCAGAATTATTTTGGGAGAATAGTCGCAACTGTTTTTGTTGTTTGAGCACTGTTTGTGGAATTTTTAGTTATGCATGGACAAGTACAACTTAGGGGTACCCCCTTCTCCTCAAAACAAATCAAGTATAAAAACCTGGCCTAATCCTGGGACTTCTTGTACATTTCTAATTTTTCTATGTTTACTAGCTATTTCCCTAACGTGAGCTCGCCAAACACCTTCCCCATCCTTGGTTTTCCCCTTACAGTACTCTGTGCTCTATTTCATTCCCAAGTGTGGTGGAAGAGTGACCTATACTTGTCCTCCTATGTCCCTCACATTCCTTTAGTCCTGGCAGTGGACTTAAGCCCTCACCCCTTAACCTTTTCTCTCATAGGTCATAAATGCCTTTCTAGTCTCTGGAACTATGGATCTTAGTCTTGCTCTTCCCCAGGCTTTCTGCAACATTTGGTACTGCTGTCTTCTCCCGCCATATTGAAGCTCTCTTCTGATCCTCTAGTCTTCCTGTTGTCTTTCTTTGTTCCCTGAAATGTATGGGTAACTCAAGTTTCTGACATGTTTCTCTTCTCTCTCCCCACCCCCCCCCTTTTTTTTTTTTAAAGATTTTACTTATTTATTCATGAGAGACAGAGAGAGAGAGAGAGAGGGAGGCAGAGACACAGGCAGAGGGAGAAGCAGGCTCCATGCAGGGAGCCCAACGTGGGACTCGATCCCCAGTCTCCAGGATCGCGCCCTGGGTTGAAGGTGGCCCTAAACCACTGAGCCACCCGGGCTGCCCTCTCTCCCCTTTTTCTCTGCCAGTCTCATCTATTCTAAACCCAGTTGTGATCAATATTTCTGTAACTGTGTCTCCAGTCTGTCCCACTTTGGCCCAGTGTTGAAAGTGGTGGTCTCTGTTTCCAACTGCTAGATTATAGACCTTTACTTCAAGTCACCCTAGCATCTCCCTCATCCTCTTCCCACAACCTCTGCATTGAAACATCAAATCTTATGCATTTTCCCTCAGCAAAAATTTCTCACACCTTTGCTGCAGTTTATATTTCCAGTGCTATCTGCTGATGGTAGCCTCTAAGTGTAGGAATATCCTAGTTGGCTTTTCTGTGTGAGTCTGACCTAGTATAGACCACCACCTTGGCACCTCCCTCACCCCAACTCACACTTAATCCATCATTAGTCCTATCCATTCTTCCTCCCAAATATCTTCCCAGTCCTCCCCTTTACCCTCATTTCCATGCCATCCCCCTGGCGCAGGACACCACCTTTGGGCTGGCTCTTTGCTTCTTGTCTTGTTCCTCCCTATTTTCTGCACCAGATCTGGAATGTTCTCTCAAAAGTATAAAATTGTGCTCCTCCCCTCTTAAAAATTCTTTAATGATTTAGAATTTTATGTAGAACCAAAATCTTTTACATGGCAGACAAGGCCCAGCCTGACCTAGCCCTGTGCATCTTGTCAGCTTCAGCGTAACACGCTGTCTGGTTGTACCGCTCATCTTTCAGTGCTTTACATTGACAAGCTTCCTCCTCCCCCTCCCCCTACCACAGGGCCCTTGCATGTGCTGTTCTTTCCATGTACAGTACTCCAAACCTCATTGCCCAAACTCTCCTGGAAATTTCAACCCCCTTGTTTGGGCTCAGCTCAAATGGTACTTCTTAAGAGAAGCCCTAGGCCCCCTCATTATTCTTTGTAATCACATCAGAACACTTTCCTTCATTGCCGTGAATGACAAGAAAGTGAGTTGTGCTATTTGTGTAACATTTTATTCCTCCCACCTAGAATGTCAACACCTTGAGATGAGGAAACTTATGTGGGTTTTTTTTTTTTTCCTTCATTGTGTGCCCGGCAGCTAGCTCAGTGTCTTACTCATAACCTGGCCTTAAAAATACTCTTTGCATGAATAACAAATGAAGGTGGTCTCACTGTCTATGAAATGAAATCTCAGTTCTTCAGGCTCCTGCTCCAGGGCCTCTAGAGGCCGACTTCCGCCAACCTTTCCCACCTCTTCCCTCACAACACCCATACATGATGTGTGATTGAGCAAATGGAGCTCTTCACCACCACCTGCATCCTTTATTTCTCCCAGCCCTCCACCTGAACATCCCTCCCACTGCCATTTTTTACATCATAACCCTACCCATCCTTTACTAGTGTAGTACGTGCCACTTTATGAGGGATTTTTTTATTTGTCCCCAACTAGAAGGGATCTCTGCCACTCTTGCTGTCCCACAGTACATTGCTATGTTATCATTTCTGCTTTTATCCTATAAGGAAATGGTCTATGTTTTTTTCTCTCAAAGGTGCTAGAGAAGAATGTGACCCATTGGCCTCTGTACCTAGCACACTGCTGAACACAGGGCCTGGGTGGTCAGACTGCTGGATAAACAGGTGGGCTGGAGCAGCGGTGCTATGCCTACTATCCAGGCTGGGAGAGCAAGCCAGGCTATCTGTTTGAAACACAGATACCTAACTGGGGTAAAATTGGGGAATCATCTTGAAGTTCTTGGCCAACCACAGAGAAGATACTTGATAAGAAGCCCCAGGTGTCATTCAAGATAGGGTAGAGCCAGAGAGCTTAGGGTTTTCTAATAAACTTACCCTTAAGGTGTGGGCATGATGTAACTGCATTCCTCTAAAGTAAGAAAAAAGCATTAAAGTATCTTGGCTCAGCTGGCTGAGTAGATGTACTGCATATGGATCTCAGAGAGGAATAAAGAGGGAAGAGTCCCCTGTGTTCATTGAAAGAAGAGCACCCATCCCCAGTCTCTTGGGATTAGTCAAAGAAGAAACGCTGGTCTGCCTGGGGATTCCCTGGTGCCTGTTTTGTTGCAGCTTCCCACAAGAAAGAAACCTTTTCATCACTTGAGTAATCACCGCCCCCTCCCCACAAAGAAAAATAAACAGAAAATTCTCCCTTTGGGCCGGCTCTGAGCATCAGTTGTAGCTGCTCTAGCACAGATCAAACCAGAATACTTGCACCTTGTGGTCATTGGCATCAAAGGCCGCAGGTTTTTCTTTCCGCCTCATTTTAATATGCTTGTGAGCCTTGGGAGGCTTAATTAAAACTGCAGGGGAGCCAAAGTCAGCATATAAAGGAACTGTTTTGATGCTTCAAAACCCAAGCAAACAGAATCTGGATTATTCAATTAGGTATGCTTATGGGATTTGTCTTGGGTGTTTTGATTGCTCAAAGCCTGCTGGGGAAGTCAGTCATGGGGTTTAGACCTGAAAAGAACCATATTTAATGCCCCCAAATTTCACTTTTTATCTTATTTGGGTTTCCCATTACCAGTGCGTTATTGTGAGCTGTACATGAACTATTCTGACTCCCGTTTACTCAGCTTCTTTCCCTGATACCAGATTACACGGCAGGGCCAGCCAGATCTTCCTGCCTGGTTTGGCTGGCAGTCATGCTCTTGGATCCCTTTCCTGCCTTTCACTGATGGTCTTTGCTTTAATAAGACCCAGGGTTGCCCAAGAGGCAGTGCAGAGCACAGGGCCTCCCCACTAGACCACTTCCTGTCTATGTGGCCTTAGACAAGTCACTGAAATCTCTTCCTCTGTTTTTATATCATTTACAAAAAGGAGATCAGGGTGGTGGAAACTGCTGTGTTTACTGTTCACTGTGTTAATTCGATAAAATAATTCATGGTAATGCACTTAGTACTGTGCCGGGCTCAGGAGGAGTATTCAATAAATGGCAACGATTATCATGGTTCTCCCAGGACATCGGTAGCCATGTCTCCATTAGCTGCAGCCAACAGGTGAGGGAGGACTGGAAGCTTTGTGCATGTCAGCTACTCCCAGAAGCATGCAATAGATAGACTCAGCTTCTATGCTAGGAACAAGCCTGCTCTAAGAAGCCTCAGGTCACGTGAGAGATTGCATACCCTGCTTAGGTCAGTGGAACGTCTGTCATGTGACCAGCTTTCCCAGCAGTCATTGAAGTGACAAGAACTACTACAGTAAGTTAAACTGGAGCCACTTTGTCTACACTATGGGACTTTTGCTCTGAAGTTACCATTCAAAGTCAGGTCTCTGGGGGAATGTATTGCCAGGATCCTGGTGGTGGCAATAAAGGCAAGCAGCCCTATCTCCAAGGGCTGAAGCAGGCTGGCCTGATTGTGGGCATGCTGCACCTCATAGAGTGTATGCTTCTAGCTAATTAGCTTAAAATAGACCCATGTGCTGAGAGCCAGCTCTAATCCCTAACTGTTAGAAAGCCACCCAGGAGGGAAGGTTACCTGGTGTTGATCGAAGAACTCATAAGAATCCAGACAAAAATATTTAGTGTCAGTTGGTAAAGATTTAAAAACAGGTGTTCCCTGGATGGTACTCATGTGCTAGGCTTTAACTTCCTTTCCAGGTGTTTATACCCCAACAAAGCAGGCAGTATCAAATATACAGTATACATGGATAGCCTGTGCAGGAAAAAGGTTCCCCTTCACTGTCTCTAGTGAGTCTGTTAATAACTGGCTGCCTGTGACAAACCAACTGCCCAGATACAGGAATGTATAGAACACATCCCTACCATTAAGAGGCTTTCAGTCTAATGAAGATGGATAAGCAAATAAGCATAATGTTGAACATAATGCAATATCACAGGGTACAGTGGAAAGAGCAGGCACTCTGGGGTTGATGGACCTGGAGCAAACAGTGATTCTTACCTCTGGCCAGCAGCATGACCTTAAAAAGATCGTGTGACCTCTTTGAACCAAACTTTCACATCTATAAGATGGAGGATAATGTGAATTTTATAGGGCCATCTATGTGTATTAAATGAGGGGAGGGCAAGTTACTAGTACAGTGCCTGACAAGTAGTAGCCATGTAAAAAGTGGTGGTAGTAAGATTGTTATCATCATAGAGGTACGCAGGGGAGGAAGTATATAATCCTGGAGAAAATGAGGAAGTGATATTTGAACTGAGTCTTGAGGGGAGGAAGAGGAATTCTCAAAGTCAGAGCAATGGCAGAATGGGGCATTGTCAGCTGGGCAAAGAACAAGATGAGCAAAGGCCGAGAAAAAAGGACTGTTGAGGATTCAGAGACATGCAGATGGTTCAACATGGCTGGAGTGCAGGCTTCTGGTGATGAAGGGCCAAGAGGAGGGGCTGGACCATGAGTAACCTCACATTCCATGCCAGAGTTAGATTTTGCCAGTTTGCAGTGTACTAAAAATTCTAGTGCCAAGTACTATACACTAGGCTACTTATATATGTTATTGGATGCCCAGCAAACACCTTGCAAGAATAAGATAGCCCCATTTTGTAGATAGCAACATTTTGTAGGAGCAAACTCAGATTCAAGGAGATTGTTAATCATTAAACTCACCACATTAGCTTCCAGTAAGTTAGGCAGTTTGTATATGTGAAGGATGTGTTGTCTCATTTGATATTTCATGTTAAATTGTGTTGCCTTATTTTCCTTTCTGTTCCATTATTCTTTATTATTCTCTTCTGCATATGTCTGGAACAAAGCAACACCACAAATAAGTAGAATGCCTCTACTGATCATCAGACTTGAGTGAATTTGGTCACTTTTCCCAACTGGGCAGTTGATGAAGTAGAAACAGAGACATGGTTCATCATACAGTGTAATTCACTAATATACAAAGATCCAGTTTTCCTTTGGGTCATATTGTTCTCCCCACATAAATCAAGCATTCTATTAAGAACAGCACACTATATTTTAATTTTTTTAAATGATAGATGTTAGACTTGAGTCCAAAATAAGGTAATATGGGATATTTGTTTGAGGTTGATGCTATGAATTTCACGAAATTTTGTGTTACCAAAAAAGGAGTAAGATTCATCCTAACTTTAGATGGACCATCCTCACTCCAAATATTGGAGAAGTACATGTTAACATCAACCCTAGGGATCTGAGGTACATAATGCACCCAAGTACCCAGAGCTCTGCAATCTGAACTCTTGCTATCAACCTCAACCTCTCCAATGACTCAACACCATTTATTTGGGATGACTTCTAAACAGGTGTTTCCTCTGTGTCACAAATGGTTTAAACTAGAGCCGAGCTTATGTCCAGCATGTTCAGCTGAAATCACAGGGCCAGCTGACGCTCTGTGAGCATGTTTGCTCATCTGTGTCGATGCTGACAGCCAATACTTGCCGATTCCCACGTTGGTCAGTACTGGACATAGAACAGATGTTGGGGATTATGAGCAAGGATTTGGGGAGGCTGTGGGCCTGAGTGTCCACGGAAGTAATTCATTGTGGAAACGCAGACAGGACCTGCTGAACCTTCAGTGAGAAGTTCTATGAAATAAGCCTCGGTGGGCCTGCATATCAGGACTGAAAACAAATGTTTTCCTGGTGTCCTTTAATTAAAAGAAAAATAATAAATCATCTTTAAATGGAGAACGGTGGGAGCATAATCCCACAAATTTCCATTGAAATTCTCATCTATGATTACTTAGCGGGATCATGACACTGAAGTGTCAGAGCAGAATCCTCTAATGGGTCCCACGGGAAAGCAGTGGAAGACCATTTGTAGAATGCTGCAAGGTTGGCTGTTCCCTCCACCCCCATCCGACCCCACCTTCCAGCAAAATTCCTTCAAGGCTGGACTCAATTTACCCCCATATAACATGAAGCTATTTCTTCCTGGTTGTTTTTGGCTGTCCTGGAGTTTCTTTGTCTAGCCAACCCACCGATGGTACTGTCTGCCCAATGCGCAGCTCACTGTCCAAGACCTTCGGAGTCAGAGGTCCAAACTGTAGAAGGCTGTGGGTTATGACAGTTCATGTGTCTGCTCTGCAGAGTACTGTGATCCTCAGCTCTTACTCTAGCAGTGCTCTGTGGAAAGCTAACCAGAAGGTAACTTCCTTTTTTCTTAAGTGTTTCCAGATAGCATTCCGTAGATTTAGTGAACTTTAGCCTGATCCCTCTCGTAGCAATCCAGCTGTATTCGTTGGTACATTGTATTCGTTGGTAAGCATGCTATTGGTTAAAAATCACATTATTTCAAGACCCAAAAAGAAAGGCATGATACAATTAGAACTGTTTCATCCAGGGCATCTGGGTGCCTCAATCGGTTCAGCATCTGCCTTGGGCTCAGGTCTTGATCCAAGGGTCCTGGGATGGAGTCCTGCTTCCGGCTCCCTGCTCAGTGGGGAGCCGGTTTCTCTCTTTCCATCTGCTGCTCTCCTTGCTCATTCTCTCTCTCTCTCTCTCTCTCTCTCTCTCTCTCTCCCCCTCCCTCCCTCTCTCTCTCTCAATAAATAAAATCTTTTAAAAATTTTTAAAAAAAAGAACTGTTTCAACCTGTAGGGATCATCAAAGAAACATGTAGAAATCAGGTGAAGTGTTTAAATAGGGTTTCTATACAATGGAATATTACTCAGCAATTAGAAACGACAAATACCCACCATTTGCTTCAACGTGGATGGAACTGGAGGGTATTATGCTGAGTGAAATAAGTCAATCGGAGAAGGACAAACAGTGTATGTTCTCATTCATTTGGGGAATATAAATAATAGTGAAAGGGAATATAAAGGAAGGGAAAAGAAATGTTGGGAAATATCAGGAAGGGAGACAGAACATAAAGACTCCTAACTCGGGGAAACGAACTAGGGGTGGTGGAAGGGGAGGAGGGCGGGTGTTGGAGGGGAATGGGTGATGGGCACTGAGGTGGACACTTGACGGGATGAGCACCGGGTGTTTTTCTGTATGTTGGTAAATTGAACACCAATAAAAATTAATTTAAAATAAATAAATAAATAGGGTTTCTAATAATAATAGAATTCAGCATTGTCTCTTTTATTGGTTTCATTGCCAACTTATTTATAACCTGTTAAGGATATCAGTAGTGATAATTACAGACAAAATGGAAGTTCAGCTCTTACTGCCTTAGACTTGATTTGAGTTTTTTGTTTTTTTCCAAGAATGTAGTATATATGTTACTTTCTCTGGGTATAAACATAAAAATGTTTCTGCTAACAAGAAAGCACATTGTTAAAAGGGAGAACAGAGAAACTGACAATAGGTTACTAGTGAATATTTTTAAATAAAAAAGAGATAAAAGAGACATAAATTTGTGTATCACTGGCATTAAATACCATACTGAATAAGCAAGCAAAAATATGAGGAAAAACATAATGGATCCTTGCAATTAACATTCTAAGATTTAAAAAAAAAAACATTCTAAGATTCAAAATCTCAAATGCATTCAAATTTGTTCAGTTAGGAGGGCTTTTGTGTTTGTTTTTTTAATAGCAGCTCAAGGTAACCTCATTGGTTTTGTTTTCAAGAAAATGGAGGAGAAGGCTAATACCTAGATTTTGTTTCTCCTCTGAAAAACATCTTCATTTCTCCCAAATCAAGAGAAATATAAGAAAACAATTCTATAAAAGCAAAGAAATCCCTCAGACGCTTCAAGATTAAGAAGAACAAAGACAAAAAGAAGGTCTGAATAATTTTATGAAGAGCATTATGACATCAAATGTTGTTTACATATTAACCCGTTTTTAACATGGGAGAATGTCTCAAATGTACCAGACTCTCTGTAGAAAGTACAGTCAAAAGTATTCATGTTTGATTGCATCTAAGAATTTTTAAATGAAGGAAGCTGTACTGAAAAGATAAATTGAGATCTATGGGAAAGGAAAATGTAGCTGAAGTGCTTCTATTAGGGTATGGTGAAAAAAATTGGATCTGTTTTATGTAAATTTTCAACAGTGACCTGGTAAAGAAAGTCAAAGTACATTAATTAAATTTACAGAGCCAAAAAAGGCAAAGACCCAGGAGGTTAGATGTAAAAAAATACAGATGGACTGAGAGAGATGAGGGGAAATAGACAGACTTTTACAACATGATATTCAGCTTGGAAATATGCAAGCTAATACGCTGGGGGATACCAGCCAAAAGACAGATAGCTGGTTTAAAGAAAAAGTTAATAAAATGTCGAGTCTGAAAAACTATACAGACCAAAGCCAGGAAATTACAAAGTTATGGATCCCACAATAACTGTAAATTAACCCCAGTGCACATATGTAGTATTTCATATTACTGTATATGGTGTTAACTTTCACGCCTGAACATGCGGGCGTGTGTGTGTGTTTCGTCTGAATTACGGTTGTAATGGGAACAAAGGTGCAAACAGGACACGTAATGGATTGCCTGCTCCTTTCACAAGTCACCCAGGAGCACTGGAGCCCAGGCCAGTCTAGCATCTTGGAGTCAAGTGGAGGAGGAGTCAGGCTTTGATTCAAAGGCCAGTTGTTCGCCAAAGGCATTGGGAAGATTCGCGCATTTCTTAACAGCTGTAAAGAAGTCATGAGTGTCCTGGGTACATGGAAGGAAGTCTATAGGACGTTCCCAAGACAACACATTGGATTTAAATGTGTCTCCACTCTGATTTCTCCTTTCCTTTCACTCGCCCCATGCAAACTACTTTATATCTCTCTAATAAGCTCCTTGCTCCTTTTATCCCTATTTCTTGCGCAATTACCATCCACTTTTCCCCTCTGTATACCTCTTCTCTTGCTGGGCTCATTACAGGAGCTAAAATGAAATGTTTTCCTTTTAATGTATCCAACCTACTGACCTAGGTTGTCATTTGATATGTTATTGTTGTTATTTGCTTTTTTAAAAAAGTGCAGTCAACTTATATGCTCTATATCCCAATATATCTCTCTTCAGACATAGGACCAGGAGGGAGGAATCCACACTCTTCTTCTTGCAACGTTGTACAGGCCATTTCTCTTCAACCTCATGTGTCTCCTTCTACCATCTTCTGCCCTCATCATAGCCACACACTGATTTTTCACTCCTGACTTTGGCTTCATTATTAGTAAGTTTTCTACCTACAAAGATGATTCTTCTGTTTATCTGGTCTTCGTAATCCTTTGATCTACCTCCTCAACGCCTGTGAGGTTCTCTGTGGCCATCTTCCCATTCCTTGGCCTTGCTCCACCTCCATGACTTGGTTACTGAAATCTGTGTTTTCTACAAGATCTTAGTGTGATTGCCCCGGACTTATGCAAGCCCTTGTTCTTCTGCTGCCTCCAGATGCCTGAATCATTCCCATTGACCCTGTGGTCCACTGTCACTGTCATTACCAACCTCTTAACCTTATAGCCAATGTCCAGTAAATACTCTGTGAATGCTCTCTTCCCCATTCTCCCAGCCTTCATCTTTCTTTTTCTCAGCTGGACTCCAAAATCAATTATTTAAGTGATTTGTACCTTCTTGCCCTTAATTCCTATGCCCTCTTTTGTTCTGAGAGTTCCACCTGTCTCTTCTCACCATCTGCTTGCTCATCTCTGTGCTCTTCGGCTTGTCAACAGTTTTAAAGAAAGTCAGATGGTTTGTATCCTCATTAGATTCCTCTGTTTATGCTCATAGTTGACTCTCATTGGTACTGCAAGATCTGTTTATCTGAACTGCATTCTCTAAGCAGCATTTTCTAAGGTTTCTTGCCTCTCTGTGGCCACAGACTGCTTTGTTCTATATGTATGACTCCACCTTCTACTTACAGACATTGAGGTCATTTCCTACCAGTTTCTTCAGTCTTCTTGCCACCCAGAAATCATGGGGTTCACCTCTCACGGTGGTACAAGGGACACGTAAATACATAAGACTTTCCCACCTCTCTTGTGACAGAGCCTGGGCTCTGGGGTCAGGCGGCTGGGTTCAAACCCTGGCTGTGCCACATGCCAGCTGTGGGACCCTGGCTGACTCTCGTGACCGTTCTTGCCTGAATTAGTTCACCTGTGTATAAGACAGGAATGAACAACAATACCCCCCTGCAGGATGGCCGGGAGGATGGAACGCGCCACTCTGTGGAGAGGGCTGAGAACACTGCCCGGCACAGGGCAAGCACAGAATAAGTGTAGTTCTCTCATTGTCATGGCCATCCTCATCAGTGGCCCTGTGTTCATCTTACTGAAAGCTCATTTCTCAGCCTCCCTCCAAAACCAACTAGAGCCAGTCAGCCTCAGAACCTTTGGTCCTACCTTCCCCTTCATTGCTGGCTCCTGCTGCTTCTCCACACTCCAGAAGCTTCCACCTCCTCTGTTGTGCCTCCTACCCCTGGAGGTTCTCTTTCGTCTCCTCAGCTACTTCTGAGGCCCTGTTTTGGTCTTCCAGCTTCTGCCCTTACTCTGATGGCTCCTATAATCCTAGTTTATAGGGAGCCATCAGAGTTTGCTGTGATTAACATCCCCTGTTCCAAGCACCCTCTTGTGGCTTTTTCTTGTCTCCTGAATTAGATCGAAACCCCTCAGGCCAACATGCAGGCCTCCCTCTCTACACATGGCCCAAACCCACGCACATTTTTCTCTTGCAGAATATACTCCTATCACTCCCAGCTTGACTCTTTGTTCCAACTTTTCTGGATGGAGGGTTTCTCATTACTTGAAACTAAATAGAACCTATTTATTGAACCTCACACAAACTTCCCTCTTATAAACTACTCTACTTTGCCTTAGATATGGATATCTGCTCCTGCTCTGCCAACCAGAAGCTGCTAGATGACAGGCCCATTCTCTCTTGCTCCCCATGTGGTCCATGCAGCATCAAACACTGAAATGAACTTTGTGAATTCATACCTGGATACTACCCCCCATCTTTAAATCTAGTGATTTGTACAAGCCACACACAGCTGCACCATATGCTGCTGCCACCACAGCCTAAAAAATGGAATTTTCAACCTTGTGACAACTTTCCCACGTAGAGACAAAGGACATGGAATAAATACCCAGCCTTCTTAAATATTAATATGGCACTCGCTTCATCTCTTTCTGAAAAGAAACAAAATGTTATCCATATTGTTGAGTGCCCCTGGTGGCCCTCCCAATCTCATTCATATTGAGCTAGAAATACTCTCATGACTTTAATGTTTACTATTTTCATGCATGTATTATGTATGTATAAACCTATAGGAAATATAAACAATCCATGGTGTTGCATTTTTCAGGGTCTTGAAACTTTAGATAGATTGTATCGTATATACCCTTCTCATCAACACTGGGTTGTTTTGGGGTTTCTTTCAAAATTACTTTTGATGTTTTTCCACAGTGACATAATTGTAGTCCATTCATTTTAATGCTGTTTACAGTTACATAAATATGCCAAAATTTATTTATTCTCCTATTGATAAACACTTTTTTTGCCATTATCAAAAATACTTCAGCAAACTTTCCTGACCATGTCTGTGGACATGTATAAGTTTCCCTGGAGTGTATACCCAGGAATGGAATGGTATACTGGGAATCTCTCACCCTGTGGTTTTTCTTGAAACTTGTGCCTTTTAATGCAGAGGTTTTCATTGTAATGCAGACAAATTTATCTCTTTCCTTCATGGTTTCTACTGTCTTGTATCAAATTTTCTAAAAGCTAGTCAAGGTCATAAAAGTATTCTTCCACATTTTCTTCCACAAGTTTTAAAGTTTTGCTTTTTCACCACTTGAAAGTGACGTGTGCCTTGATATGAAGCAGGTACAATTGGAAGTTTGGCAACCAGACAAACAGGGCCATGCACTAGTGAGCCCTCCTTCCCCTGCTAATGTACAGGACACCCGACGGCTAGGTTTCTAGTATTTTCATATGGGATTCTACATGGCCAGCCTCTCTTGTGTTGCCTCTCAGGGACAGGATCTGAGCAGAGTGGGGCTGGTGATACCCTGCTAGCCACACGTAGAGGAACATGAGCATGTGCCTCCAGGCAAATGGGTTTGAACCTAGAGAGCATCTGAGATGCTCCATTATCCCTGCACAGGAGACTCTCTAGAGAGCCTCAGAGTAATAAGACCTCCAGTATAGTTAAGCCAAAAATAGTACATATAGTATAATATATACTATATAAATATAGTTATTTTTGGAGAACTGCTGGGCCATCAGCTAGAGGCCTGGAAGCCTCCTCTCTTCACTGACATCACTTCCGTTATATAAAAATGATTATTTTCTAATCTTTTAATGCCCTCTGGTATGCTTTGAAGGCCAAGATATTATTTTTACTTCATAGATATCAACTTTAATAAGACTTGTCCTACTGAGGAATAATGAGGAACCATGAAACCCCAACAGATCCTGAAGCCTACTTATTGTTTGTTTGTTTTAAGTAATCTCTACACTCAAGGTGGGGCTCTGACTCACAACCCTGAGATCAAGAGTCACATCCTGCACTGACTGAGCCAGCCAAGCTCCTGCAGCCTATTTAGATTGTGGGCCATCCATTAACAGACATTACTTGCACCATGTTGTTTGGTGCAGCAACACATGGCAGCTTTTACTTTATTGAGTGAAGGTACATAACTGCTTGCTCAGCACAACTGCACTGTGCCAGGGAAATGACAAATTCCTATGAAACAGGTCAATTATGTAAATTATTTAAATGTATTATTTTAAAATGTCACATTTCAAGCAAAATAGAAAAAGATAAGGGTCCAAAATGTGAAAAAGAATTAATTTATGTACTGTAAAGTTAAAGTAGGGTTTCTGAGCTAAAAATGGAAGCTAGATTATACAAACATAAAGCCTTGCCATTTATTAAAAGGAAAATTATTGAAATGTGAACAGATCGTCACAGGATACTAGTCAATTATGAGTAGATAGCATAGCCAGTGTTTGTCAGGAATATGGCTCTCATACCATGGGACAGCCAGGCCCTGGCTTGGAGTCAGAGAGACCTGGGTTCAAATTCTGACTTAGACCCTCACCATGTGACCTGGAGTTGGTTGCTTAACCACCAAGTCTTAGCTGCATCATCCGTAAAATGGGAACAATTAGTTTCTCACTTGCAGGTGTTTTTGTGGGGCTTGGAAATAATATACATGAGGGTACCCAGGAAGAGGTATTCCATCAAACAGAGTAAAAGCTCAAATAAAGTCATACTCCCCCACTTTTGACCGAGGCCAGTGGTGTCTTTAAGGAAGATAGAAAATGATAGGGAAGGGTTGGGAAGAAGTGAGGGTTGGTTTTAGAGTAATAATGTACATTTCTATTGCTTGGGATACCCTCGCTGGGAGGCTGGAGTTATTGCAGGTTATGCTTGTGAATCCACAAGGGCATCCAGTAGCGTATACATAGAGAAGAATACGTAGCTGAACCAATGCTCTGCATTCTGTCAGTGTGCATAAGATGCCTGTGGATGTAGCCATGACCAGTGCAAAGGTTGACACTAATGAGTGCTCAAAAACTACTGGAGGAAGGAAGGCAGGTTGGTTGCTACTGAGAAGCTTGTAGTTTTGTGAAAGAAAGAAATCCACTTGAAGAGTAGTAGAAAGCATTATTTTAATTTCTTAATTTGGTACTCAGGATGGGTATTTTGCAATACTCATTTGCTTATCATGAAAGCTTGATTAAACTGAGTCCCTCCCCCTCCAAACCCCTCCCCCCAAGAACATTTTTTTCTATTAAAAAAAGGAAATCTGAACTTTGGTGTGGAGGAGCAGTGAAAAGTAACAGCAAGAGTGAACAAGAGAGAGAGAGAAATATGCAGAAGGCGTCCCTGGGGGGCTACACGCTGCTGCTAAATTTCAGTTGCAGTTGTCAGAGTTAAAGAAAACATTGGAGAAAATGTCTCATCGAGGGGTCACTGGATTGTTCTGCTGTGAGAAGGCCAGCTGAGGGGTGGACCAAGGCCAGCTGGCAGGGGCTCAGAAGACTGGGTGCCACACACCAGCCACTGAGCTCATTTGCTCCACCTCAGTCATTTTTAGTCATGGAGCCACTTCAAGATCAGCATGAGGCACTGTGCACATGTTTGGGGGTGGGGGAAACAAGGCAGAGTTTAAGAAAGGAAGAATACATACTTAGTTCTGAAGGGTGAACCCAGGCCTCCTTGGGGATTCAGGTGAAATGAAATGTGGATGAACACAGCTAACTAGATGCTGGGCACAATTGCCCTGGGAGGGAGGTGCTGCTGCTCTCTTGATCTACAATGTAGGAAATTGAGGCAGGGAGAGGTTAATTAACCCCATTTCAGTGTCTTGGTCTGAAGCTTAGAGGCACAGTTCCATCCTAGGTCCATCTGAATCTAAAGTCCTCATTCTTCCCCTCTGTACTCAGCTGCCGGGAAGGACCCCGCAGGAGCAGTTAGGAGTTAGCCCAAGGCTGCTACACTGGGTTCTAGAAGTCTCCTGTCTCAGTAACTGTTCATTGTGACTTCTTGAGGCAATGGAGCACAGCATCTGTATCCCCAAGCAGACATCGCTCTTTCTGTGAGAATCCTTCTGATTGTGGATCTCCATTCTGGAATATAGATTGAGAAGCACTCCTCAAGGAGGCACTTGGACTCAGGTCATGATCCCAGGGACGTTAGGTCGTACATCAGGCTCCTTGCTTAGCGGGGAGTCTGCTTCTCCCTCTGCCCCTCCCCCTGCTCATGCTCATTGTGCTCTCTCTCACACACACATAAAAATAATTAAACTCAGGACGCCTGGGTGGCTCAGCGGTTGAGCACCTACCTTCGGCCTAGGGCGTGATCAGGCTCCCTGCATGGAGCCTGCTTCTCCCTCTGCCTATGTTTCTGCCCCTCTCTCTCTCTCTGTCTCTTTTTCTTTTTTTTTTCAAAGATTTTATTTATTCATGAGACACAGAGAGAGAGAGAGGCACAGACACAGGCAGAGGCAGAGGGAGAAGCAGGCTCCATGCAGGGAGCCCGATGTGGGACTCTATCCCAGGTTTCTAGAATCACGCCCTGGACTGAAGGCAGTGCTAAACTGCTGAGCCATGGGGGATGCCCTCTCTCTCTCTTTCTGTGTCTCTCATGAATAAATAGAATATTAAAAAAAATAATTAAACTCTTTTTTTAAAAAAGATTTTTTTAAAAAAGGAAAAGCACCTCAATGACTACCCCAATAGGGTAGGGAACAGAAACCTTGATCCACCGCAGAGATCAAGAACCACTGGATCTGAGCAAAAGTGTGATGTAGTGAAAGCTTAATGATTTAAGGGCTTTCCATGTCTGCCCCCACCTCTGCTCCCATCCCCGGTAAGCTCCTGCTTACAACTTCTGGAAATGTCCTATGCCTGCTGATTGGCCGTCTAATGTACAAATTATTTTCAAACCCAGATATGTTTTAGTAACTGCTAATTACACTTTTCCTTAAACTTGTTCATGGAACACCCCTGACAGTGGAGGAGAGAGGAGACATGCATCCCTCAGGGAAGCCTGGGGCTATATCCTCTGGCATTGCATCTCAAAAATGATACTGATTTGAAGACTCTGGTTTTAGGGAGAAAATCATTCAAATCTATTGTAAAAATGTTCTTGGTTTTATTTTCTATATCATTTATTTCTGCTCTAATCTTATTTATTTCCTTCCTTTTGATGGTTGAAAGCTTCATTTGTTGTTGTTCTTTTCCTAGCTCTGTGGTTTTTTTTTAAGATTTTATTTATTTATTCATGAGAGACACAGAGAAAGAGAGAGAAAGAGAGAGAGAGAGAGGCAGAGACACAGGCAGAGACAGAAGCAGGTTCCATGCAGAAAGCCTGATGTGGGACTCGATCCCAGGACTCCAGGACCATGCCCCGAGCCAAAGGCAGATGCTCAACCACTGAGCCACCCAGGCATCCCTTTTCCTAGTTCTTTTAAGCATAAAGTTAGGTTACTTGAAATTTTTCTTGCTTCTTGAGGTAGGCCTGCATTGCTATAAACTTCCCTCTTAGAACTGCTTTTCCTGCATCCCAAAGGTTTTGCGCCATTAAGTTTTCATTTCCATTTTCATTTGCTTCCATGTACTTTTTAATTTCTTCTTTTATTTCCTGGTTGACCATTCACTGTTTAGTAGCATACTATTTAACCTCCATGTATTTGTGGTCATTCCAGGGCTTTTCTTATGGTTGGCTTCTAGTTTCATAGCATTGTAGTCAGAAAAGATGCATGGTATGATTTCAGTCTTTCTGAATTTGTTAAGAATTGTTTTGTGGGCTAATACATGATCTGTTCTAGAGAATGTTCTGTGTGTATTTGAAAACAATGTGTAATCTGCTGTTTTGGGATGGTATGTTCTGAATATATCTGTTAAATTCATCTGGTCCAGTGTGTCATTCAAAGTCGTAATTTCCTTGGTGATTTTCTGTTTAAATAATCTATCAATGCAAGTGGTGGTTAAAGTCTCCTACTAATATTGTATTGATTAGCTCCTTTATGTTTGTTTTTAATTATCTTATAGATTTGGGTGCTCCTATATTGGGAGTGTAAATATTTACAATTGTTACATCTTCTTGTTGGATTGTTCCCTTTATTATTATATAGTGTCCCTCTTTATCTCTTGTTACAGTCTTGTTTTGTGCTGTTTTTTAAAATATTTTATTTATTTGATAGAGAGAAAGAGAGCATGAGCAAAGGGAGGGGCAGAGAGAGAGGGAGAAGAAACTCCCACTGAGCAGGGAGCACGATTCAGAGCTCGATCCCAGAGCACTGGGATCATAATCTGAGCCGAAGGTAGATGCTTAACCAACTGAGCCACCCAGGCACCCCTACAGTCTTTGTTTTAAAGTCCATTTTGTCCGATATAAGTATTGCTACTCTGATTCCTTATTATAATTTGCTCACATGATTGGTGTTTCTCCATTCCCTCACTCAATCTGCAAGTGTCTTTAGGCCTGAAATCAATCTCTTGTAGGCAGCACATAGATGCATCTTGTTTTTTTTTTTTTTTATCCATTCTGACATCCTATGTCTTTTTATTGGAGAATTTAGTCCAATTACATTAGAGTAATTATTGATAGATATGTATTTATTGCCATTTTATTACTTGTTTTGTTGGTGTTTCTGAAGATTTTCTCTGATCCTTTCTCTCTTTCATGGTCTGCCAATTTTCTTTAGTGACATACTTATATTTCTTTCTGTTTATTCTTTGCATATTTATTAGTGGTTTTGATTTGTGGTTACCATTAGGTTTGTATACAGCATCTTCTACATATAGCAGGCTATATTGAGTTGATGGTCATTTGAGTTTGAATCCATTCTTTGCTTCTGTCCTTCCTGCATTTTAGGTATATGATGTCATGTTTTATATCTTTTGTTTTGTGAGTTCCTTGGCTGATTTTTTATGGAAATACTCATTTTTACTGCTTTTGTGTTTCCTACATTCATACTGTCATTTTTGGTCTTTCCTTTCTACTCAGAATCCCCTTTTAGTATTTCATGCAGGGCTGGTTTACTGGTCATGAACTCCTTTAGTTTCTGTTTGTCTGGGAAACTCTTTATCTCTCCTTTTTAGAGAGAGAGAGAGAGAGAGAGAGAGAGAGAGAGAGAGGCAGAGATACAGGCAAAGGGAGAAGCAGGCTCCATGCAGGGAGCCTGACATGGGACTCAATCCCAGGTCTCCAGGATCAGGCCCTGGGCTGAAGGCAGTGCTAAACCACTGAGCCACCCAGGCTGCCCATTTATCTCTCCTTCTATTCTGAATAATAACCTGGCTGGATTGATTGCTCTTGGCTGCAAGCTTTTCCCATTTAGCACTCTGAATACATCATGCCATGTCTAGCTTGCGAAGTTTATGTTTAAGAAAAATCTGCTAATAGTCTTATGGGGTTTCCTTTGTATGTAATTGTCTTCTTGCTGCTTTTAGTATTTCTGGTCACTATATTTTGCCATTTTAAGTACAATAGGTCTTGTTGGAGGTCTGCTTTCATTGATTCTGTTGGTGGTTCTCTGTGCCTCCTGGATCTGGATTTGTTTCCTTCTACAGATTAAGAAAGTTTTCAGTCATTATTTCTCCAAATAAATTCTCTGGCCCCTTTTCTCTCTTCTTCTTCTTCTGGGACTCCTATAATATGAATGTTAATACATTTGGTGGAGTCAGTCACTTCCGTAAGTCTATTCTCATTTCCATAATTCTATTTTTTTTCTCTTTGGTTCAGCTTGCTTACTTTCCACTACTCTGTCTTCTAGGTCATTAATTGTTCTGCTTCTTCCAGCCTGCTCTTCATTCCATCAAGTGTGTTTCTCATTTCATTGTTAAGCCTTTTATCTTCTCTGCTATGTTATTCCTTATCTCTGTGTTAATTGTTTCACTGATGTCCTCCACTTTTTTCTCAAGTCCAGTGCTTTAAGTTCTCTATCAAGCATGTTACTAATATCTGTTTCACTTAGGTCTCCACCCATGGCCTTGTCCTGTTCTTTCATTTGAGACAAATTCCTCATTCCTATTTCTGTGTTAGGAAAGTCTCTTATTGGGGATTCCTGGGTGGCTCAGTGGTTTAGCGCCTGCCTTTGGCCAGGGCGTGATCCTGGAGTCCTGGGATTGAGTCCCACGTCGGGCTCCCGGCATGGAGCCTGCTTTTCCTTCTGCCTGTGTTTCTGTGTCTGTCTGTCTGTCTGTCTGTCTCTCTCTATCATGAATAAATAAAATCTTTAAAAATAAATAAATAAAAAGGAAAGTCTCTTATTTTTGAGGGTAGTAGTTTTATGAAGAAGAGGTCTTATAGTGCCCTGCCATGTAGTGTCCCCTGTTCCCCAGGGCCTGGTACTTCTGGAAGTGTCTCCAGTGTGTGCTGTGTACATTCTGCTATTGTGTCTTGACCACTTTATCCTTCAAGCTAGCCATTTCCAGAGTCTCTCCCTGCCTACTGTGGGCAGTATTTGGTCCCTGGCCTGAATGTAATACACTTTAACTAGGTGTTCTCTGGTCTGCTTGGGAAGTAAGACCTGTTGTCACTGCCACTGGAACTGAGGCCTTGCAAAACTCCCTGGTCAGCAGATGTGGTATTGGCAGGGGTTTGGACCAGTCTTCTGGGGGAGGGCCCCCCCACCATGCTGGGACTGAGGCAATCATGATTGAAAGGAGGTTTTCCAAGAGAACATTGGGGGCGGGGCTTGGTGTAAGCAAGTTAGATGGTGCGTGTCAGCACTCTGCTGGTTCCTGCAGGTGGCCCTGGGCTTATGCTGAGGGGTGGCGGGGAGGAAATGGCACTGGCCAGTTCCTTTGTTCTGTGAGCAGTCTTTCATTAATGCTGTCCTCTGAGATGTGGTCTGAGATGAGCAAATAATCTCCCAACTGTGTGCTCCAGGGGCTCTTCAGATCCATGTTTCCACGCTGTTTGTCTGTGGGCTGTTTACCCTGCCTTCTGTCCAAGAGCAGTGCAGTGCCCTCTGAGCTCTCCCAGGACCAATCCTGCTGACCTTTAAAACCTCAAGCTTTAAGCCTTGCTGGGTACAAGAACTCATGAAGTTCAGGCCCTCTCACTCTCCAAGCCAGTTGCTATGGGGGATTCTTTTTCACCATGCACTCGCTCCTCTGAGGGGTAGTCTTTCTCTTGACCTTCCCTGCAACTGTGGCTCCTTCCCCACCATAGTGGCCACAATCTGTTTCTCTCCTAAGCTAGGTCTCCTCACTTCCTACCTTCTTCAATTTGGCCTCTTCTCTAGCTTTAGTTGTGGAGTTTGTCTGTCAATCTTTAGGTTAATTTCTGGGGTATTGAGGATGATTTCATAGTTATTTAGTTGTGTTTGTGAGATGAGACAAGCCCAGGGTCCTCCTACTCTGCCACCATCGACCTCTTATCCTCTTTTCTTGGTTTTAACATGAAGTGATCTATTTTTCAAATCTTTGAGAAAGATTAAAGATCTAGGATGATGTGTCTTGTTTATCTGTGGTTTTTACTATAATTTAGACCACACAAATCTTTCAGGTCATATTAGCATTTTTAAAGGTATTCTAAATGCACAAAGGAGTGATTAATGAGGACTTTTTAGTGAGATAAAATTTCTCACATTTAGGATATGTGTGTGAGAGTGTATACATTTTATTAATTATGCAGTTCCCCATTGTCTGCCTCTTCATTAATTTCAAGTACAAAGGCTGGAGAGACAGTCCATCCTAGGACTCCATCACTCCTATCAGGCCATGTGAGTGGCTGCTGGCCTTATGTACTCATAAGGCCATCTCCTGGGGTAGAAGTTTTTATCATCACCCGAAACAGTGATTTTATGTTTTTAGTTTGTGGTTCTGCCACCAAGGAGCCTACAGAAAAACCTAAAGGCTGACAGGATCTCCAGGATCTTCCAGCTCTGAATTCCTTTCCATTTATGCTAAGGATAAAGATTGTTGTTGGCTGATTATTCTACAGCAGTTCAATTCTGTATCACTGGGGAGACCTCACTCACTCCTCGGCCCTTTGGAAGCAGCTTAGGCTCTTTGACACAGTCTGGGTTGAGAATTTCCCCCAGCTTCCTGGGCCAAGACTCAAACAGGCACCATAGTTAGCATTCTGACATGCACCCATATGGAGAACATTTTTCCTGAACAATTAGTAGCCATTCTGTTTTCTACTCAGGCATAAAGTTATCAGTGGACATCTTTCATCATTGTAGAATGACAGCTGAGTCCATGCACTGAGTGGTTTTCTATAGAGATAAGAGGAGTGCTTGGCCTGGTATAATGATAGGAAGCTCACCTTGATCAGTTAAAAATAGAAGGCACCCTATCAGCAGTAAGCACAAGTGAGCAATGCTTGTACCTGAGCATAAAGAATAGAGTTTGGCTATTTCACTATTTAGCTATTCTCACTGTTAACACTTGCTGCCTGTCACCATTAAGCAACCTATTTGCAATATAATTTGGGAATTCTGCATCATTCAGCTCAACCTGTCCACCCACCCGAGGATAGTGGTGGGTAAACCTCCTGACAGAGCAGAACATCATTACCCAGCTCACCCTCAAAGCTCATTCAAGAATCACTCTGCATCACTATTGTCCACTTTAAGGATGTCCAAGTGAGATTTGGGCTTATAGCAATAGCATTAAAAAAAAAAAATCAGTTAAAGGAATGTGTATAGTACTTACCATGTGCCAGGCGCTTTTTGTAGTACTTTACATTTATTAATTCATTTAGGCCTCATGGTATCCCTAATAAGGTGAGTATTACATTTTTACCATTTTACAGAGGAAGAAACTCAGGCATGGTGGTTAAATAAGAGTAACTGGCAGAACTGGGATTGGTGTCTGGGCAGGCTGTCTGTGCTTGTTATGGACTGAATGTTTGTGTCCCCCTAAAATTCATATATTAAAGCCCTAAGCCCTAATATAGTGATGTTTGGAGATGGGATCTTTGAGAGGTGATTAGGTTTAGATGAGGTCATGTGGCAGGAGTGGGGGCCCTTATGATGGGAGTAAAGCCTTTGTAAGAGGAGGCATTAGAGATCTTGCTGCCTCTCTCTCCCTCTTCCTCCCCGTCTTTGCATGCGTGCATGCTCATGCACACACACACAGCTCATGTGAACATAGCAGCCTTCTATGAGCCAGAGAGAGTGCTTTCATGAGAAACCAGCCATATTGGGACTCTGAGGGCGGATATCCAGCCTACAGAACTATGAGGATAAATGTCTGTGTCCTACACCCATGGCCCATCGGCCATGCTGTTATGGCAACTCAAGCTGACAAACAATGCTCTTCAAAACTCTGCAATCCAGAGGTGCCTGGGTGGCTCAGTGGCTGAGCGTCACCTTCGGCTCAGGACGTGACCCCGGGGTCCTAGGATTGAGTCCCATATCAGGCTCCCCACAGAGAGCCTGCTTCTCCCTCTGCCTATGTCTCTGCCTCTCTTTTTGTCTCTCATGAATAAATAAATAAAATCTTAAAAAAAAAAAAAAAAAGACTGTGCAATCCAGCCTCCCACAGCCCCTCTCCCTTTCAAGAAACACCTGCTGGTCACTTTCTTTGGTCCTTCTGATGCCTTTCCTCAGCAGTGGCTCCACCAAACTCTTGATTCAAGACCTTGATTTTATCCACCTCTGTGGGAAGAGGAGTGAGTGAAAAACCTCTTTATTCCACCATAGGAAGAGCATGTGACCCATAGGTTGTGTCACAAGGGTGTATATTCCATTGGCACCATAGCAGCCAATGAATGAATGCAGTGAAAGCAGCACCTGTCTGTTCCAGAGCCCTGGGCTCTGTGGAGGCAAGAGGGCAGTTTTAGCTATACCTGGAGCCAGTCTCTGTGTCTTTATCTGTGATCTTCTAGATTCAGGGCCCAGCTAGTCATAATTATGATGAGGGAAACTTGCCTCTCTTCTAGGGGTTCATTACTCAGATGGTGAATAGGTGAGATGGGCCATCTTTATTGATACCTGTCCTAAATACTTTGCTAATATTCTAAATTACCATAGTGGTTGCAACTGTGAGGCATCTGATTTTCCCTCAGGAAAATGGATAACTTTCTGTGACAGCACAATGACTCTTTTGGCTTTATGTGCAACCACATGAGAATCTCAATCTAGAAATAGTGATTGTTGAAATTGTAAACACATGAAAGAAACACTGTGCTGCAGACACTCAGAACCACAGCATAATTTCTGGAAGCCAGCAGGCCCACCTCTATGGAAGGAGAGTCAGAGCTGGTACCGTGGAATCCCTGCGGCCCTCCTCATCCACCCTGCAGGACAACTGCCCCAAGACACAGAAGACAGAGGCTACATGAATGTCTTCAGTGAATGTCACTTCTTTTGTTCTTGAAGGTAGAAGAGTACAGATTACATATTTTAAAAATTATACAGAACCAGTTTTAAACCTGACCTCTTTTCACCTTGGACATGAGTCCCACATTTCTGAGAAGAATAGCTGATTTCCTGCCCTTAATTTCACACACCAGGCCCTTGCAGAGTGGTAAGAACTGTCTTCTCATCCAAAAACCCATCTCAGGAAATTAGTGGTCTCTAAACTGGGGTGCTAAAGAGCAAAATGAGAAATAAAAATGACCCCTACCTGGAAAAGGATGTTAATAATCCAAGGGACGTCAAACCTCAGCTTTCTAAGTAAGCGAACTACAGGAACAACACTGCCTCTTTTCAGTCAGTTTGGGAAAATTTGGAGCTGTTGTCTCATCACTGGCTGGGGAATAAATAAGAGTTTAAATTTCACCACAAAATTAAAAACAAAAATCACCCTGTTCTACCTGCCCTGAAATAAGAGTTCCTTCCCTTGAATGGAAGTGAAGTGTGGTGAGGGACATCTGTGTTGGCTTCAGAATTTTCTTTCTGGAACTTTTAACTTTGCCACAACTGCCCTGCCATTCAGTGGGGATAGGCCCCCAAGTCCTGTGGCTTCTGTCATAAATAGTTCAAGTGATGATGATAATATCAGAGTAGACCCCACAAGCAAAATGAACGTCATTACCAACCTGAGCCACTAGAACAGCTCAAATACTGACAATACTAAGTGTGGTGAAGATGTGAAACAATAGAAATGCTCATACATTCACTTCACTCCTACAACTGCTTCAGTGAACACTTGGACTATTTCTTTTTTAAGATTTTATTCATTTATTTGAGAGAGAGAGCATAAGCAAGGGGAGAGGCAGACGGAGAAGCAGACTCCCTGCTGAGCAGGGACACCACCACCACCACCACCATCCCACTCTGGGCTCGATCCCCGGACACCGGGATCATAACCTGAGCCAAAGGCAGCCACCCAACTTACTGAGCCACCCAGGTACCCCTATGTGGGCCATTTCTTATAAAGTTAATCGTATAACCCCACCTTGTTTTGTTGTGCTTTTACTGTGTCTTTACAAATCGAAGGTCTGTGGCACCCTTGCCTTGAGCAAATCTACTGGTTCCATTTTTCCAGCAGCATTCACTTACTTTGCATCTGTGTCACATGTTCACAATTCTTGCAATATTTCAAAGTTTTTCATCATTATTATACTTGTTATGGGAATCTGTGATCAGTGATCTTTAATGTTAGTTACTATTATAATTGTTTGGGGGCACCACAAACCGCAACCGTGTAAGACCATGAACTTCATCCATAAATGTGTGTGTTCTGACTGCGCTGTCAACCAAATGTTCCCCCCCCCCCTCCTTGGGTGTCTTCCCTATTCCCCAAGACACAGTATTAAAATTAGGTAAATGAATAACCCTACAATGGTCTCTAAGTGTTCAAGTGAAAGGAAGATTGGTACATCTCTCACTTTAAATCAAAACCTAGAAGTAATTAAACTTTATGAGGAAGGCAGGCCAACAGCTGAACCAAGCCAAAAGGTAGCCCTTTTGCACCAAACAACCAAGCTGTGGATGCAAAGAAAATGTTCTGGAAGGAAGTTAAAAGTATAACTCCAGTGAACACACAACTGATAAGAAAGTGAAACAGCCTTATTGTAGATATGGAGAAATTTCAAGTGGTCTGGGCAGAAGATTAAACCAGCCACAACATTCTCAAGGCAGAGGCTAATCCAGAGCAAGCCCCTAATTCTCTTCAATTTATGAAGGCTGAGAGAGGTGAGGAAGCTGCCGAAGAGAAATTTGAATTTAGGAGAGGTTGGTTCATAAGGTTTAAGAAAAGAAGCCAGCTGTATAACATAATAGTGCAAGGTGAAGCAGCAAGGGCTGGTATAGAAGCTACAGCAAGTTACCCAGAAAGTCCAGCTAAGATAGTAATGAAAGTGGCTACACTGAAAAACAGAACTTCTATGTAGATGAGAAGGCCTTCTATTGGAAGAAGATGCCATTGAGGTCTTTTAGAGCAACAGAGAAGCCAGTGCCTGGCTTCTTAGCTCCAAAGGACAGACTGACTCTCTTGTTAGGGACTAATATAGCTGGTGACTTAAAGTCAGTAAAGTGCTCACTGACCATTCTGAAAATCTTAGGGCCCTTTGGAATGATGCTCAATATACTGTGCCCATGCTTTATAAATGGAAAACAAAGACTGGATGATGCATATTTTTATAGCACATCTGTTTACAACATGGTTTACTGAATATTTGAAGCCCATAGTTGAGATCTACTGCTCAGAAAAAAAAATTCTATCAAAATATTGCTGCTCATTGACAATGTGCCTGGTCACCTAAGAACTCCAATGATACACAAGATGAGTGTTGTTTTCATGCTTGCTGACATAATATTGATACTTGCAACTCACAGATCAGGTAATAATTTCAACTTTCAAGTCTTACTGAAGAAATACATTTTGAGAGGCTCTAGCTGCCATAGAAAGGAATTCCTCTGATGGATCTGGGCAAAATCAATTGAAAACCTTCTGGAAAGGATTCATCATTCTAGATGCCAGTAAGAACATTCATGATTCATAGGAAGAGGTCAAATTATCTACATCCACAGGAGTTTGAAAGAAGTTAGTACCCACCCTCAGGGAGGACTTGGAAGAGTTCAGGATGTCAGTGGAGGCAGTCACTGAAGAGATGGTGGAAACAGCAAGAGAACTAGAAGTGGGGCTTGAAGATGGGACCATATTGCTGCCGTCTCATGATCAAACTTGAACAGATGAGGAGCTGCTTCTTATGGATGAACAAAGAAAGTGGTTTCTTGAGATGGAATCTACTCTTGGTGAGGATGCTGTAAAGACTGTTGCAATGACAACAAAAGATTTAGGATATTATATCAACTTAGCTCATAAAGCAGCAGCAGGGTTTGACAGGATTGACTCTTGACTCATTTTGAAAGTTCTATTGTGAGTGAAATGCTATCAAACAGCTTCACATGCTACAGAGAAATCCTTCATGAAAGGAAGAGTCACTCAGTGCAGCAAACTTCACTGTTGTCTTCTAAGAAACTGCCGCCGCCACCAGGCCTTCAGCAGCCACCACCCTGGTCAGTCAGCAGATCAATATCAAGGTGGGACCCTCCACCAGAAAAAGATTACAACTTGCTGAAAGCTCAGATGATGGTTAGCATTTCTTAGCAATATGGTAATTTTAAATTAAAGTATGTGTAATGCTATTGCTCACTTAACAGACTACAATATAGTATACACCTAACTTTTATATACACTGGGAAACCAAAAAATGCATTTGACTTGCTTTATTGTAATATTCACTTTATTGCGGTGTTCTAGAACCTAACCCATAATACCTCTGAGGTCTGCCTGCACTTTCCATATGACAGAGAAACCCCACTCCCAGGTGTTTACCCCCAAAGAAAGAGACATATGCACACAAAAATGACTTGTACAAACATGTGGAGAGCAGCCTTATTCTTAAATATAGGCCCAAACTAGAAATAGCACAAATGCCCATTCATAGGAGACTAGTTAAACAAATTGTGATATATTCACATGACACAATACTATTCAAAATATTTAAAAAGAGTGAGTTATAGATACATACAAGAACATGGATGAGGGGCAGCCTGGGTGACTCAATGGTTTAGAGCCTGCCTTCGGCCCAGGGGTGTGATCCTGGAGACCCGGGATCGAGTCCCACATTGGGCTCCCTGCATGGAGCCTGCTTCTCCCTCTGCCTGTGTCTCTGCCTCTGTCTCTCTCTCTGTGTGTCTCTCATGAATAAATAAATAAAGTCTTAAAAAAAAAAAAAAAGAACATGCATGAATCTCAAAGGCATCATGTTGGTTAAAGGAAGCCAGAATCAAAAATATGAATACTTTCCCCTTATATGAAATTCTAAAGTAGGCAAAAACTTAGCTATAGTGAAGAATCAGGGCAGGGATTGCATATTCCATTTGCACATACAGATGTAGTTATACAGTTGTAGATAATTGTTAAAAATCTTTGAACTAAATCCATAAGATTTGTGTTTTTGAGTTTCTTGAAGTTATAACCCCATCGTGAAAGCATTCTTTTATCCTCCTGGAGGGTGAATACACTTTTTTGAGAGCAAAAGGGGATGCTTTTTAAAAATCCGTATCATGTGACTCTGTTAATCATCCAGCACTCACTTTTCAGGATCTCAAAATAGTAGTGTCCACTGAAAGGCTACCTTATGCTTTGGTGACCAAAAAAAAAAAAAAAAAGTTAATGAAGTCCACTGTCAGAAAGAGAGGATTTGTTATACATTTTATTTTTAATGACCATACAATTGTAGGAATGACAAATTTAGGTGGCTGCCTATTCTCTCCTACCATCAGGTACAGATCAGAGGGAGGCTGAGGCAGCAGATTTTTGTGCTGGAGGTTATGGTTTCAAATCCCCTTTTGTGCAGGTGGACCTAGACATGCCACGGATTGGCATTTTTTAAAAAAGATTTCATTTATTTATTAGAGAGAAATAGAACAAGCAGGGAGAGCAGCAGCAGGAAACAGAGAAGCAGACTCCCTCGTGAGCAAGGAGGCCCATGCAGAGCTCAGTACCACGACCCTGAGATGACCTGAGCTGAAGGCACATGCTTAACCGACTGAGCCACCCAGGTGCCCCTGGATTGGCATTTAACTATCAGGATCAGGCGTGTGGGGTAGTTTCTGAGTTAGCACAGGCATGGAGGTGCTTCTGGGATCACCTGGTTGTTTTCTAAAAATTCATTTGCATTCACAGAGTGCTCAGTAGGGTAATCATAAAAGAATGTTCCATGGACGACACCTGAGAGATCTCTTCCCCTTCTCAGTAAATCCAAGCTTAAAATTGGCACCAGGCCATAGGCATTTTGTACAGGGAAAGAATGGGCATGCAAAATTACAGGAAAGGAACCCGATTTCACCCTGAAATTGCATCCTCCCTCCTGTGGCAAGTGAATGAGGTCTCACTCTGTCCTTTATGAGGCCACGGGAAATTCTTTCCTTCTGCACCACAGAATCCACACCTGTCTGTGTTCACGTGCTCCAAGAATTCCCCATGGAGGCTGGATGTGTGCAGTACACCTTCCTCTCAGCCCAGGCTTGGGAGGGGTGAACCGCTCCCAAACATATCACCTGTTGCATGGTCACCCAGAGCGAATGATGTTAGAAGGTACACTGCTGCCCTTCTGAAAAGGGCTCCTGTGAAGAGAAGACTGGATTGAACTTCCTTCATGTACATTCATGGAAAACAAGGTTTTCAAAAAGCCAGAGCTCACAAACAAAACTAGGGCTCCCTTGACTTTGAACGGAAAAAACAAATTAGGAAAGATGGGGGGTAAGCCAGAGTGGAGAGAGGAGCTAGGGATTACAAACCTGTTCCGACCAGGTCCTTAAAGTTTGGTTAGATTTTATTGTAGTTGTGGCCAGGTGAGGGTGAAGGGCTCAGGGTAGTTTTTCCTTGTTTCTGTTGTTGTGACATTGCAAGTGTCCAGATTTTTTTACTCACTTTTTGAATTTAGTGTTCTGTGTCTCTGATGTTGAATCGAAGTCAGACTCCTGCCCGGAGCGTGGTGTCACATCTGTACTTGGAGATGTTCTCTCCTGCTTAGGGATGGGTTGGAGTGAGGGGTCGGGGAAGAAGGAAGCTCCTCATACCTCATGCTGAGGAGAGGAAGTAGAATTTGGGGCCAACCAGCATGTTTGAATCTGGCAGCAGGTCCTGGGCAGGGGGCAAGGAATTGTAGACTTCACTTTTCTTCTATGAAATGGGAACTGTGAAGGATCGAATGAGAAACCCTGTCACTTAGGGGTGTGCAAAGAAAGCCTAGTTCCTTCTTCTGGCAGGTGAGCTGTTGGCTTTTCCACTTTCCACTCATTGTTTCCCCTGCGCCCCACACTGGGAGCACAGACTGCCCTTAACTGGCTCTGGTTACTTCTGCTTCCGGTTTTAAACTTCTTGTCTATCATCACATTCTTGGGTGGCTGGACCTGGGGGGGTGTGTTTTGTGTGTGTGTGTGTGATTAGTAGCACGCTGCAGCAGAGGAATGCGCTAATCCCTGATCACTCTCGTAGTGGGTGCCCCTGATTAATACTTCTGCTTTAACTCAAGGCTGCCCTGGGCAGCTCATTGCAGTCAGACAAACCTCCAGTCCTGTCAGGGCTCTCACCTCTTCATGCCCTAATATGTCAACCCGTTTCACCCACCTGAGCCTCCGTTTACCTGCATTTGGGTTCCTCTGCACTTGGCATCTGAATGGTTCAGGTCAGTGCCAGTAAAGATGTGTTAACTGAGGGGTGCACTCTTCCCAATAGAGGGTCAGCACATCAAAAGGATGCTTTTAAAACCCACTCAGTAGTATTTAGGAGGGGTGAGGGCAGAGGGTAATTTAAATGCCATTTGTTACCCAGCGCAGCTCAATAAACATTTTTTTTGTTATGCTAAGAGAACAAGAAAAATGTAATTAAATTTGAATAACTAAAGCTGTGGCCTTAGGGAAACTCTCAGGACTTTGGGCCTCAGTCATTCTGTAAAAATCTGTAGAAACCTTCCTGGAGACACAGCTTTAGGTTCACATACATGAAATCTTCCCAGCTCCAAGCTTTGAAAACCAACAACAAAACAGTATTTCCAAACCTCTTTGTAACTTTTGTTCATTTAGGAAGGGGCTTCATATTGCCAACAGGGCAGTTCAAAGCTCATTGAGTTTCATAATCTGTTTTAAGTAGAACCTTGTTGTAAAGTGTAATTTTCAAATGACCCTACTTCTTGATAAATATACCTGGTGGATGATCCAGGATGTATCCCCATAAGTATAGCTCGAAGGAGTCCACCTTCCATGGGCCACTGGCGCACCACCCTAGCCGTGTGTGCATAGGAGAGCCAAACCTAAGATGCCTGCTCAACTGCCACTGGACTGACCTCAGGGTAGGGGGCTGGGGGTGGAGGGAGGTTGGTGGAAGGTTGGGTTTGCAGAGGGAGCTGGCCAGTCAGCTCCTTCCCATGGTGTGCTTGGGGGATGGAGGGTGGGCTTGAGTTAAAGGTTTCTTCCATGTGAGGAAGACATGTTTTGTGCAGAAAAAAAAAAAAAAAAAAACAGGAAATGGAGATAGCCTCAAAGAGATATGCAAACAACAATCAGCCATCATCCTCCCCCTGATTATTCCTGAACGTGTCAGCATGCACCTGTGAAAGGGGGTGGTGGTCCCAAGTCAGAAGGCTGGGACCACAGACAGTTTTTGAAGTCCCAGAATGTGTCTGTGAAAGGTGAGGAAGTCCTAAAGCAGGACTTAACAAAAATTAGAGTCTGTATTGACATATACAGACATATGTATAATGCTCAACATTTAATGACGTGCATCAGGACATGGTGTCTCAAGTTCAGTTTTGAGATTTGGCCTAATTATGTCACTTTTCCCACTTCTCCCCCCGCCGCCGCATTGCCAGGGTAGGTCTGCTGTAAGAGGTGTCAGGACCTGGAGCTTTCCATAGCAGTATACCCTGACATTTCTCTCTGTTAGTGGATGTAATGCTCTATCACTTGAATTGCTGCTCGGAGGCCCACTGTGTGTAGGCACCCCTCTACAGCTAAGTCCTGTTCTTGGACACTTCTTTCTTTCTTTGGTGGCTGCACTAAATGGAAATTCTCATACTTAACCTCTTTTGACATTCTCTTCCTTCCTGAGGATGAATTGACAGGGCACAATGTACTCAAACGGTTTTGAGGTTTAAAACTGTTCTTTTAGGAGTCTGGCTCTCTTGTTTTAGAAAATGAAAGCCAGTCCTCCAATGCCAGGGTGGAGTCCAGCCTTACCCCAGACCTCACTGCTTCTCAGATTCATTGTCATGAAGTTCTGAGTACCACGCAGAGCTATGTGACGGACTTCAGAGGCAAGACCAGTGTGGGCAGTTGTAGGCTTTGCCAGGGCCGCTGGGGATTGGAGGTGCAGACAGAGAAGCTGAGATGGCAGAGACAGAAGCCATGCTCAGGTACAAGCAGATGGACAGAGCAGGGCCCCAGTGGGTGTGGCCCGCTCCCAGAAGAGAAGGTAGAAACCAGAGTGAGTGGATCCTTGCGTGCCACTGCCACCCTGGGGTCAGGGTGAACCCCACCCTCTCACGCTTGAAGAGAGCTGCCCTAAGCCACCCATGTTCTCAGCCCTACCAAGTCCCTGCAGGTGTCCCTCAACTTACAAGTGCCCCAGCCCACTGCCCACCTGCCCTTGGAAAGCCTCATGCTGCTTTGTAATGAGTTTTTGTGGCAAAACAGATCTATTCCAGTGGAATCACCTGGTGAGGCCTCCAGAAAAACAAACCAACGGTTGTAAAGGGTTCTGTCACTTTGGTCCTTTTGGAAAGTAGCCCACCCTTCCAGGCCGGCCTGCCACTTGCCAGCCAGCTCCATGCTCCGGGCCTTGCTCACTAAAACCGAACTCTAAGGACTCTGTACTCCCCAGCCCCTGTTTTTGTTCAGAGCAAACTTGTCCCTCCTCTGCTTTGGCCCTAAATTCTCTTTTCAGTTCCTTGCCTAACATTGTAGTTGGCTGTGCAACTCTATTCCTTAAAACCCTCTGCCCGTGACTCAGAATGCCAGGAACGAGTAAATCTCATCAAAAGCTGAGCTCCTCACTACCTATCCCCATCATTCATTCTGACTCTTGGAAAGCTCTCCCTTGACCCCTCTTCAGCTGTGGAAATCCCATTTATCTTTCCAGCCACATCTCATATTCTGATGTCTTTAAGAAGTCTTACTAGCCTTCTAGCCTTGTGAAACCCTGTAGAATATGATCATGATACATATTATACTCCTCTGTCTCGTGTACAGATGGTCCCTGACTTCAGATGGACTTTCAACTTAACGATTTTTCAACTTTGTGATGGCGTGAGAGTGACATACATTCAGTAAAAACCGTACTTTGAGTTTTGAGTTTGGATCTTGTCCCCGGCCAGCAGTATGTGCCATGATTCTCTCTCATGAGGCTGGGCAGTGGCTGCTCCCAGCCAGCCATAGTGCTGTGAGGGTAAATAAACAACACACTGACAACCATTCTTTTTTTTTTTTTTAAGATTTTATTTATTTATTCATGAGAGACACACAGAGAGAGAGAGAGAGAGGCAGAGACACAGGCAGAGGGAGAAGCAGGCTCCACGCAGGGAGCCCGACGTGGGACTCGATCCCGGGTCTCCAGGATCACACCCTGGGCCGAAGGCAGACACTAAACCGCTGAGCCACTCGGGGATCCCCTGACAACCATTCTACACCAAGACAACCATTTGTCACTTTTAGTACAGTATTTAATACATTACACAATATATTTGACAACTTTATTATATTTTTAATCTTGCTTCTTGTTTCCTTTTTATTGAAGCATAGGTGATACATGTTATATTATTTTCAGGTGTACAGCATAGTGATTTGACAAGTCTATTCATAGTGTAGCTACCACATGTCATTGTACAACATTTACTATACTATTGACGATATTCCCTGTGCTGTGCATTTAATTCCCCATGACTTAGTCATTCCATAACTGAAAGCCTATATCTCCCACTCCCCTTTACCTATTTTGCCTATCTTCCTACCCCCCCCCCAAATTGGCAACCACCAATTTATTCTCTATATTTATGGGTCTTTTTTTTTTTTTTTGGTGTTTTTGTTTGTTCATTTCTTTGTTTTTTAGATCTTACTGGTAAGTTTTCACTTAGGCTATTTGTCTTTGTCTGGCTTATTTCACTTGGCATACTTTCTAGATCCATCCATGTTGTCAAAATGGCAAGATCTCATTGTTTTTTATGGCTGAGTAATATTCCATTATGTGTGCATGACTTTGTATATATACACGCATGCACACACACACACCGTATCTTCTTCAACCATTCATCTATGGACAGATACTTAGGTTGCTTCCATTTCTTAACTATTATAAACAATGCTATAATAAACATAAGGGTGCATATGCCTTTCAAATTAATGTTTTGTTTTCTTTGGGTAAATACCCAGTAGTGAAATTACTGGATCATATGGTATTCCTATTTTTAACTTTTTGAGGAAACTCCATGCAATCTTTCACATTGGTACTATATTATAAAATAGGCAAAAGCAAAAGCCTATTTTATAATAGATGGTTTTGCCCAACTGTCTATGATGTTCAGTAGGTTAGGTGTATTAAACACATTTTTGGCTTAGGATATTTTCAATTTATGGTGGGTATATCGGGATGTGACCCCATCATAAGTCATGGAAGATCTGTAGATTGTATTGTACAATGGTGTGTATGCATGTATGTTTGTACTTATAATTTTAAGCTCCTTAAAGGCAAAGACTATAACCATACATTTTTCTCTGAATCACCATGCCTTGGACCAAGGCACCGGTTCCAAGAATGAATGAGCAGTGAAGGAACATGAACTCATGGCTAGGGAGAGTGGACATAAAAAGCCTAGTAGAGAAAAGTTCATTTGATAGGAGTCTGGCTCTAGCTTTCTCCAAAGGAGGGCTTTAGGGTCACCATTCTGATCAGAAGGGGGCTTAAAAGCACTTTATAGACAGAGGGAGACAACACTTGTTAAAATAAAAGGAGGCCAAAGCTGATGGATCAAGAAAGAGGCATTCACCACGTCAGGTCCCCTTGACCATTCTTCCTGGCTGTATGTTTTCACTGTGATTGATTTTAATGCTTTTCTGTTGGTTTTGTGTCATAGAATGTTTCACATTCTACTTAATCAATTCTATGAGATTAAATTACATCTATGTTTGAAAGAACAAGTATTCATACAGGTGTCACTTCTATTTCTTGCAGGCAACTATGGTCCTGAGCTCCGCACACTTCTGGTTGGGATTATTTCTGGTGCCCACAGCATGTTTGATCGAAGATGTAGCATGGAGAGCGTAAGTGAAAAGTGAAATAGTCACCCTAAGTCTTGCTCAGCCGTCCTTGCAATCACCTTTCATGAACCCTTGCCATAGGGTTATTTCATGCTGTGGGAGTTCTGAAGGAACAGGTATCCTGCTTCCTGCCAGCAACAGATGTAAAGAATGTTGGGGGTTTGGGTTTCTCGTGTGTGTGTGTGTGTGTGTGTGTGTGTGTGTGTGTGTTAATTTTAATCTGTGTTTCACCTTGATATGAGAATATAGACAAAAAGGAGTCCTGAGACAGGCTGTGTAGGTCAATAGGTATGGTGCTTGTACATGATTTTTAAGGAGGGTTTCTAAGTACAGATTCATTCCATCAGGTTTAAGAAGCATAACTCAAAATTCATTTCCCCTTATATCTAAAAATCAATACCTAAACGATCACAAATAAAACCTGGCTTTAAATCCCAGACTTAAATGAAAATTGTATATATGTAATTTATAGTAGGAAACTTTCAAATATAATTTAGAGTGTCAATGTACAGATCTATGAGAAGATTAATCACAAAGATGAAATTATAATGTAGGTTAAAGGAGAAATAATTAGGTTAATATAGGTTAAATAGGAAATAATTCATGCTCAATTTTTGCTTATATGTTTCAAAATACAATAATATATTGTTTCTGAAATATCTTGTACACAAGGTTAGCTAAGCGACTAAATTCTAAGGTAATATTAATTTTAATTTCATCCATGAGAAAGACATGGAATACTCCAAATGAGATAATAATGATTTTTGTTTGGGGTAGGCTGATTACTCCTACAAATAGTTGCCAACTTCCCTGAAAATTGAGACTCCTGGATTGGTTTTACTTTGGGCAAAGCATAATTATTTTGTGGCCCTGAGGTAGAGAATTGCGACTTTAATCCAAACCTTCCAGGAAAAGACATCAGATTTCATTTTTATCTTTCCCCCTTCCTCCCACAGTCAATGTGAATTGTTCTTGCCTGACAGTTAAGGATGCCTTTTGAAAAAGTCTTCATTTTGGCATTATCTTGACAACTGGTGATGCCTAATACAGAGAGAGAGAGGAGGAGAGAGAATTGTATAGCACATATTTTGGGTGGTTTTTTTTTTTTTCTCTTAACTAAGTTTTGCAACTATTAGTAAAAATTAAACAATTCTAATTTATTAAATGGCTTGATTTACCACTACTTCCCTTTATCAGCTAAAATTGTGTTCTATAAATAGCTAGAATCCTGGGAAATAAAATTATTATAGCCCGGAAAGATGTTTTCTTAATCTAATAAATGCTCTGAAACAAAATGCTAGTTCTATTATTTGTTCTTAAAGCACAGAGCCCAGTTGTGGCACACTGTATTACCTTGCTAAATTTCTTCAATTTTATGTACCAATCAGGTTAGTTTCGGGTAAATACAACATGATACTGGCTACATCAGATCACTTTACAATTTATAGTGATTGAGAATAGGAATGTGATTATAAATTAATCTCAGCCTATTTTAATTCAACTATTTTGATTAATGTCATGAAAAAATTTTTATTGAGCCTGTGTATTTGCCAAGCAAGACTTGAGCAGAAGTATCTTATCTTTCTACCATTTCAAAAAGTGTCTACAGATTACAATGTCTCTACCTCCTCATCAGTCTTCTGGATCTTTCCCAATCCATGCCAAGTAAAAGTTACCAGTCACCAATGAAGCAAATTATTCCTTCAAACAGGACTTGTTTCTGGTTTCTCCTGACACTGTAAAATTAGCACCATTTACATTTTTAGCAAGGATAAATCAAAGGACACTGCCTCCAGCTCCACCATATGGAAAGAGTTAAAGTCACTTGTTTCCAAGAAACTTGGCAGCCAGGTGGGAGAAGGGACCATGAGCTAAGAAGAAGGTGCTGGCCCTACCTGCTGCCGCCCTGCCCCAGATAGGCCCAGAAAACAGCCCTTCCCAGGAGCAGACGGTACCTCAGCTCTGGGCTGAGCTGGAAAGGCCGCTACTGAATTCCAGAGGCACTTAGAGAAATGTACTTTTGCCTCTTTTTATTTGGGGAAACCAGGGAGGATTGTATATATTGGCTCTCCCCTGCAGTATTTGCCCAAAGTATAGGCTCAATTTGTAATACACGGTTAAAGTCTAAATAACAGTCACCTCTCTCCTCAAAAACAAGCATTTTGCAAGCTGATTTGATCTCCCTGAGATCATGGGGCCCATGTTTTATCTTCTGTTATACTCCTAGCCTGAAAGAGATGTTGTTGAGTCCAGTAAATTCAGAGGCTTCTTCAGGAAGTGAAAGCAGACTAAGAGTTGCCATAGTACGGGACTGTGATTTCTCTTTCTGAGCTTCAGCTTTCCAGAATGTGTTCTGTTTTTCCCTTCCTGCACCCTGAACAAAAAACATGAATCCTGACTGTCCACAACCACCCTTCATTTGGTTCCAATTGTCAACAATTTATTGAAACATGATGTGCTGTGGCTCTCCTTGGACTTCCAAGGAGAGTTTTGAATAAAGTGAACCAGATTCCTGGAGCATGTGAAAAGCCTGTGCTGTGACGGTGACATGGGGCAATGTTTGGAGTCTTCCATGGTGCAGTTGCATTCTCTCATCTTGCCTTGGACCGATCTTACAGACCTTTTGCTTTGTTTTGAATTTTAGTGGTTAACTCTATTTTCAAAGAGCTTTTAAATCACAGCAGAAGGCAGGCCCGTGTTTTCATGTGTATCTCTATGAGTACTTAGGAAAGTGAGCTGCTCTTTCTGCATTTTCCCCCACATACTTACAGTCCCTCTTACCCATTTTAGGACCTAGACCGTTCAGAGTCAGAGGGAAAAAAAAAACCAGCATGAAGTCATTTAGTCATTTTTTTCCATGAAGTCTGTCGGCTTTCTGCTTGAATATCCATTACTCGACTATCTTAAGTCAGATTTGGATGCCATAAAGTACCTACTCTGTTATCCTGTTAACCATAATTTTCATGAGGGACAAACTAACACATCTTTTACTAAAATAATTGATTGATTATATGTGATACCTGGCTAATGAGTATTTTTATTAGAAGCATGAAGTTTAAATTGCCCAGAACTATTTTAATATCCTTTAGCTTACACACTTCCAAAATGTTTACCCATGACAGCATTCTTAGGTAAGCTGCCACATACTTATTCTCATTTAGGAGAAATCCACTAGTTGCTTTATAAAAATAATATAAAGCTCAAGGCCACTGAACACAGGAACCAGTCTCTTTTTATCTAACTGTATCTCTTATTCTTTACCAGTCAGCACACAATACGTTCAGCAATTCCAGAATGACTTCATTTCCTTATTATAATCCCAGATAGGCAGTTAAAAGGAAATAAAAGGTAATAAGAAATTTCTGTATACAAACGAGTCTTGATTTTTTTTGAAAAAGAAGAACTTTCTAATGAAACTAAGTTCATGTGAAGCACATTGTATTTACGTTTTCATCCATATTTAGAATTTCATGTTTCCTTTCGACTTGCTACTTTTCCATGCAAAAGAAAGAATTGAGGAAAAAAGTTTCCAGGGAAAAAAAGGATGAAAATTTCAAGATTCTAAGCTAATCAATTTATTTTAAAAGTCCCTAATAACCTGGAGTTACCCACAACTATACCTGGAGGCTCACAGATGATTCTTAACACTCTGACAGTGGCTAAGCATCTCTATGTTATCCCTTCTGTAATCATCTGGTCTCTGGATGCGGGGTTAGATGGAGCAGCCCTGGACCACCAGGCATAAGCCACTCATGGATAATGGAGCTCACTCTGTCAGCTGTGACTCCAAGCAAGCCAAACCTCAGCTCCTGGTGAGACCTAAATTGCATGCCGGTGGCTAATGCTTAAAGATTGGCTTTTCCCAGGTGGACTTTGATGGGGGAAGGATCCTTAATCTAATTAAGGCTTTATTAGGTAAGGTCTCTTGAGAAAGCAGTTTTCCATTGTATCATTCTACCCCAGTGCCACATTCAGAAAGACTCACAGAACCACCCCCAACACTGGGTGATGCCACCCGGTGTTCCCAAATAGTGGTCAAGTCCCCAGGCTAGCCCATGGGAGTTAGCCTAGTGAAAAGACTGAAAAATTGCCAAATAACCCTTAGACATAGGAGTTTAATCCACTGAGAACATGTACAGTGCCTGGTAGCATCAGCATACTCAGATGATTTCCTTCTGCAGCGATTTTATGAATGAGCCCAAACCAGCAGCTTTGATGCAGTGGGTCACATTCTCCCTTGGCCTAAGGTATAGACTTCCAGTGTCCTGCTCCCACTAGTCCAGCCCTTCCTGTTCTTAGCCTACTTCTTGATGATGCCCTTGTCACCCAGCCCAGGAGATAACTCCAAGGGCTGTTCTAGAGGTTGGTGAGCTCTGCTTGCTCTGTGTGGGGAGGAAGACAGAAGGAGAGGAGGAGGATGGTGGAGGGAAGAGGGTCCTGAAACAGAACACACACTCATCCTCAGGATGCGCAGACAGATTCTCCTGGGGAGAACAAGTTCTCCTTGCTGCTCAGTTGTCTTGTTATCATTCTAGCCCTGTAAGCCCATGGGATGAAAGCTGGAGGCCCACCACATTCAATAATACGGGACAGTGTAAATTTTAACATCCTTTTTGACTGTCTCCAGCAAAATGTTAAATGTTTTCTTATTTCTTGTTTAAAATAAAATTCCACAGCTTCTGCTTTGAACTGCAGCATGTTATCTCTACCGAGTCCTGGGACTCGGCTTGATGTAATTAAGGTATTATGTGTTAAAACCTGTGTGGCTAAGTTCTCCTGTTTACTTTGGGGGAAAGGAATGGCAGGCACATATACGGTGTTTTAGGACTAATACTTCATTATAGATTAACTTGGAGTGTTAGGGGATGACTGGGCATTATCTTAACAGACTTTCTTCCCTTGATGGTGGGGGGTGGTGGGGTGGGACTATGTGATTCCACTAAAACAGCTTGAGTCCTGTTACATTGTTTTTCACTTCCTTGCAGAGAAGTGATGAGCACTTTTTGTTCTTCTGTCTTTGAGTCCTGGTACTTAGCAGGATCTTCACATTTGTTTACTCTTGAAACTAATGAAAAAGCTTTTCATAATAAGGAAAACTGCTCTGGATTGATTGCTAAGCTCAGAGCCTTTTTTCTTTCTTTTTTTCTGTTTTTCTCTTCCCATTTCATACCTGTGTCTAGTTAAATGCCTCTCTTCAACTTTATCATTTCCAGTCGGTAGCTCTGTGTTTAGTCTCAATTTTAGGAAGACCCTGAGATCAACTGTGTATTTGAACGTTGTAAGGTATTCTTAGTTGAACCGGAAAACGGGTGCAGGCAGCTCTTCCTAGAGTTCAAGGGGAGTGACCCAACCAGGCTGACGGTTTAAACTGCAGTGGAGAGTCCAGCATGTATTTGTTCTTCTATCAGTTGTTTTACACCTGTGGAGGCCCACGATTATGGGCCCTGATGAGAAGTCTCTGCAAGAGAAGGGTGGAAATGCTGTGTCTGAATATTTGTGTTGACCCTAAAATTCAGGTCTAGGATTTGACTTGAAAGCATGAACTCCAGCATTATAAATCCCATTCCTGCTGTGACAGTGGCTCTTTTCATACTAAACAGAGAACACATTGCTCACCCAGGGCTCTGTGATCACAGCAGCAGCAGGGGCCAAGGGACCTGTACACATCCACTAACGTAAGGATTTAAGCATCTTTTGGGTTCTTAGGTCTGACAGTGAAAAGCTTTAGAGATAGACCCCAGAATATCCACTAACCCCAGTCTTTGGTCTGAATGGCTGGGGTCCTCAGTTAGATCCCCAGGCTTTTGGGAACAAGCAGTGTTCTTTGGAGGAGATGCCAGGTAACTTCTGAGGTTCCTGGCCCCAATGTGTTCTGCAGGACTTATTTATGTCCTGCTTCCTTGTTTATGAGAGTGGAGCCCTGGCTGTACACAGGGACTGTGAATGTTTGTGATGTCTCAAGCTACAGCCACAGCCTCAAAGGGCATCCAGATATGGCCCAAAAGGGAGCAATCAGTCTCTACCGCCATGGAAAGTTCATGTGTCATGTGTTCTTTATCTTTTCCTTGTGACACAGGGCCAAGCATACCTGCAAAAAAACGCTACTGGAGGAGGTACAAGAGCTGGAGACGAAGTCCAGAGTGATGGGGAAGGCGATGCTTCGGGACAGTAATGGAAAGAGGTGGGCCATCTCCAGCCAAATGTGGGGAGTGGGGGCCAGTTCTCCCGGCCCATCTCCCTACCTTTCCTTCCCTGTTTTCTCTTCTCAGTATTCTATGCAAGCAAGGACCACTTAGTTTTACGAGTTTGGGTTATTCTCTAAGAATACAGTCATAAGGAGATTTAAATGACATTTTGTCAGTGACCACATGAAATCTGGCCTGTCCCCAGGGGTTTCTATTGGGTCTGGGCATGGGTAAAAAACAACCCACATGTAGAAAATGGAAATAGTAGCAACACTAGCCTAAGGTGGAAATGTTCTGTTTTAGTAACATTGCCAAAGAATTTTTAAAAGCTAGGCCTTTTGATATCAGGGCCAATATTATACTAAAGGATGAGCATCTACCATGAAGGTTTGCATGCTAAACAATACATGTTATTCATGTAAATCTTGTTACAGTTCACAGCAAGTATACATGGGGTTTTTTGTTTTCCTTTTAATGAATTATGATTTTCTATTGGTGCCGAGAAAACTCATGTCACGTGCAGGCTAGTTCACAGAAACATATGCTGCTGTTCCCTCTCATTATTTGTGGTAGAGCATGAGCTGCCTCTTCCCCATACCTAAAAGTTTGGCATATGAAAAGCTTTTGATTAATCGTGTATGTTATAATGTTACTAGATTGCATCTAGTTAAAGCCCATATACTACCAAAAGAAGTCTACCTGGACCCAAGAACAAATTGCTGTCTTAGACACATGGAATGTCTGGAAAATTATGAGTACAACTCTTCTATAAATGCTTCAAGGAAATCTGTAGCTAAATGCCAGGGCAACAGAAATCTACAATTTGAATACTTTTAGACATTGCTACTATGTATCTTGTTTATGTTCTGTTTATTCATACCATCTTTCAAAGCAATGAAGACAAAGCATTTTTTTGAAGGAAAGAGAATCCAGATTGTGAGAAGTATTAGGAATATAACTTCAAATAACTGCGTATGTTTTAGGGAAGGGGTTGTAGAGTACGCAGTTGAAGTTGTGGTTTTTGTGTTTGTTTATGACATTTTTTAACAAGTGAGTCCATTAGCATCCATTACATGGCAGTTGTGCTCATCACTCTAAAAATAATCTGTCAACAAGACAAAAATCACTGTCTTCAGTAAGCTGAAAGCCATGAGTTTGTGGGGACAGCAGCAGGGCTTAAAGCAGATCTATATATAACTGTTACACAAGGCAGCACATGGCTAAGGCCTGCTCTGTCCGTTAGATGCTTTAGGCACAGTGCTTAGCACCTACTAGATTTTCAAGGACTTACAAAATTATTAAGACCTGAAGAAAACATGTTCATAGATTCTAAAAATAGGGAGAAACCACTGCAAATTGAAATAAACAAACACTTAAAACTCTACAAAATGCCTATCAGTCATAATAACTGCTCAGCTTAAAAAGCACACCAAGTTTTAGCACCACTGAAAACAATTCCCAGGACATCCTAGATCTCAAGAATACTCACATATACACAGTAACTGCTGAGAGATCACAGGTAGTTTCTAAGTAAAATGAGAGTTTCCTTTTTTTTTTTTTTTGCAAGACTTTATTTATTCATGAGATACAGAGGCAGAGACACAGGCGGCAGAGGGAGAAGCCAACAACCTGTGGGGGAGCCTGATGTGGGATTCAATCCTGGGACCCCAGGATAATGACCTGAGCCAAAGGCAGATGCTCACCTAATGAGTCAACCAGGTGTCCCATAAAAGGAGAATTTGAAAGCCAAACTATCAAACGCTTCTCCAGCACTTGAAAGGAAAACCTTGTGTCTAGTGTGGCCTAAGAATGCTCTTTACCATGTTTGATCTGATGCGGATCAGGGTCTTGTTCTGGCCCATGAGGTTACAACAGGGCCGGGTCTGGGGTACATAGCGTGGAGGCATTCAGAGGAGGCAGCAATCCAGGAGACCATCTGGCTTGAGAGACCAACAGGTTCACATGGGAGACAAGGACGCGGAGGCAGTGAGTAGACGGAAATGATGGAAATGATGCGTGTGTATTTCCAGCAGAGGGAGCAGCCCGTGCAGAGGCACCGTTGGGATTGCTTGCGGTCATGCAGCCCATGGGGATCCGGAGCCTGGGTTTGAATTCTGGCTCAGCTGCTGCTCAGCCACATGACCTTGGACATTCCATTTCGTACAGTGAGCTGGTCCCTTACTGTATAACGAAAGACTAATACGTGAGGGTGGGGGTGGAGCTGGGGCCGGGGTTCCTGCAGCAGTCTGTACACCCAGGCCTGGTGCCTGACACCCCCCCCCACCCCCCACTCCCCCCCCCCCCACCCCACCCCCCCGCAGGAATGTGGAATGTCAGCTGCTAGTCTTCAGTTTGGCCCCAGGAGGGGTGTGAGCCATCCTGACCATTGATAAAAAGAATGACATTTTTAAAATTCACTTATCCTGTTCAAAGTTCACTTTTCAACATTCACATGTGTATGGGAAGATGATTAGAGTTTAGATGTGGTTTCCTCCCGTCTGCATTTGAAAATCTGTTTTCTGATCGCCTTGTCCATGTTCCAACTTCTGTAGTTGTGGGGATTGCGCGTGAATGTAAGTGCGCCGCCCCCACTCCAGTCTCCTCCAGGCCCCGGTCTCGCCTCCGCTTGGTGATCCCTGCCTCCCACCATCGTCAGATCCTCAGAGCACCCTCCTCACCACCACCACCATTTGTTTTTCTGTCTCCTAATTGCTCCCAGATTGTCAGGGTGGTCTATTTGCCAACTAGATAGTGGCGACTGGGCCACTCAGATTTTTGTTCTGCTTGGCCTCATAACTGTTCCTTTATCACCTTTGTGTGCTTCTTTCACACCTGCCCGGATTCCTGTGAGCCTCTGGTGCTCCTGAGGAGTCGGGGAGGGGAAGCCCAGGGTTCGGGTGGGGGTGGGGCAGGGTTTTTTTTCAGCTAGGTGCTTCCTTGTGAAGATTTAGGGACACCCTCCTGAGGGACCCGAGTCCTCTCCCCTCTCCTTGCACCTCCCGGGTCCTTATTCCCAGCCCCTCACCCCAGCCCGTCTAGTATTAAAGTGTGCTTGTGCATCTTGCTTCAGTTGTTAGGCTGGCACGTAATAAAAGCTCTGTAAATATTTGTTGACTGACTGCAAATGCAAAAGCCCGGTGAGTTGCTGGTGACAAAGGGAGGGTGAGCCTGCATTGTCTGTGGAGACCAGTGGTGCCTGTTGCGTTGGCTCCTGTTGAGAGTGGCCACAGAGAGATACTGGGAGAGGGGCAGGCCGCTGCTAAGCCTGCAGTGAGTGGCCACCTACCTCAGGGCTTCAGAATAGAGCCAGCAGACTCACAGACGGACAGACACGTGGCCTATTAGCATCGCCCTACCCCGCAAAGAGGAGTAGGCTGGGAGCCCGTCCTCCCACCCACCCTGCCTTCCCCTGCCGGCAGGGCCTCTGTACGCCAGGTGTCCTCAACATCCCCAGCCGCAGGAGAGCCCCGCTGCTCCACTCTGAAAGCCTTCCTCCAGGACATCCTGCCAAGTCATAAAACCTGGGTCCAAGTCATTGGCAAATATTCTAGCAGTTTTTCTCAGGAATGTGCTCAGAAGAAATAGAACAAAAATTTTTATGCAGTAATCGAAAAAAAAAGCACTTTGCTGCCAAATTTACAATTAAAATTTTGAAACGGTAGCTACGAATTCTGAGTGTCCCTCTATGCTCTTTCTCTGTTCAATAAAATACTTCCAACTTACTGTTTTATTGATCTTGTCCAAGCCCCAAACTCTTTTTTTTCCAAGCCCCAAACTCTTCTATTATTTTGGTAAACACAATAATGTTATGATAATCTCATTAGCATGCTTCTGCACTTTGCATTAGGAAGTCTTGTCTTCTGAAATGAAGCTGTGTTATTTATGCATAATTAAGCCTGTGCTCATGACTTAGAGAAAACAAGCTGAGAAAGAGAAAAGATGAGATCTGAGAATAAGATGCCCAGAAACTACAGGGAAGTAAGAAAATGCTTCAACTGGCAAACAGAAATGTTTTTTTTTTCTTTTCCTAATGTATGTTTTGTCTTTTCCTTAATGTATTGTCTGTGTACCTCCCAAACACCAGACACTTGTTAATATTTGTATTGTTCAGAATACCTTTCCCCAAACCATCTTCCCCAGAAGTCTTGACCACGAGATATCCCCGCTGTTCCGTGTGTAGGATAGAATCTGTCTTGCACGTCAATACTCTGCACGTGTCTAAGAACATGAGCTAAAGGGAAGAATTCTTTCTTTCAATCTTTTGGGAGTATTTGCTCCCTCTTTATTCCTAAAGGGCAACTCAGGCAATTTTTGCTTTTCTCTGGTAGAAGAAGATCTACCGGTGGCCACTTACCTTACAAATATAATTTCTAAAAGTGCCTAAGATGTCACGTAGGAGTGGCAGACTAAATTGTTTTCTCCTTTGGTGCAAGGCAGAGGGTGTTCTGATGTTTGGGTATTAGAGCAGTTGAGAAGAGAGGTGAATGTATTTGATGAAAACATCTAGTTTCCCAGTTCTGCTTAATCTGAATAAACCACAAGGAGACCCTTGTTTTGTTTGAGAACTTCTTTCTGTTCAGCAGTGGGTGGGGGAGGGGGTGCAGGGTAGGCCCTGGGCTGATTTTCTCCTCTTGCAAGGTCAGGGAGTTCTGGTTGCTGCTCCTCTCTTTCACCAGCACAGCGGTGGGATTCTCTTTCACCTAAGTGCCTCCCTGGAGTATAGTTTACTCTGTGCCCTTGGTAAAGGTAGCCAGGTGACTGGTCTTCGCCTTATGGTGAACGATCACTGAATCTCTTACTTGGTTTTCTGTCCTCGTGAATGCTGATACATGGGCTGTGTGACCCCGGGGCTGAGCCAGCGTGCACAGGGTAATCTAGACAGCTGCTCTGCCTTTCGGGAATCCAGGAGGGAAATGTGATTCTCTCCGGAGTCGGGGTGCTGCAGCCTGTGCTCACCAGCTCCCATGTCACTGGGGCCTACCTCTGTGCAGATAGGTGGGGCACTGGTCCAACCTCGCCATCTGGGAATCCGAATGGAGTGTTATCAGTGGAAAAATAGGGGCCAGAGCCTGAAACAGATCAGCCCGATTTTCAAACACGCCAAAGATGATTCCTCCGCTCCAGGCAGCACTCCCCTGATGCTCTTTTAAAAAACCAACTATACCAAAACACAACTCCCCAGTACATTTTGAGGTGAGTACACAACTCAAAAAATATCCATTATGCTTTGGGCTTTAGACAGAGATCCTTTGATCTTTAATGTGTAAAAGCTATTTGGTGTTGTCACACCTCCAAGTTAAAATTGTACAACTGCTGAGTCAAAGATGAGTGTAAGCAAGCCTCAAAATAGGAGATACTCCAGCTTGATTGCATATCATTTCCCTAATATAGACTTTCTGTCATTTCAGGAGAACTCCTTTTTCCTCTTCGCAGTGGCCGTTGGCAGCACATCCTCTCCATTTTCCTTTGTTTCCCCTTTCTACACTTGTCCTCCCTACAGTATCTACTAGGTTTTTATTAGCTAGAAGGATAGGAAATTATGGCATCATTTTAGCAAACCTCTCCAGGCCAGGTGGCAAATGTCTGCTTCCAACACCTGGTTAAGATTTATTTCACTTCCAGCTGCATTTTTTCCATCACTGTGTCATGAAGCAGAGGAAAGAGCACAGAGCAGAGAGGCAGACAGACTGGAGTTGGGCTCTTAGCCCCGCCACCCGGTCAGCTGTGTGACCTTTGCTGGGTTATTAACTTCTCTGGACTTCAGCTTTCTCAAGTTACTTGGAGGTTTAAATGAAATAATACATATTAAAGCACATGGAGACGTTTGGCAAGTGTGAACACCCATGTTGTCCCCCAGTGTAGAAGCTAACAGGTTTCACTGGCCATTTATAACACACGTGGGTTTTTCCCAGAGCTCTTAGAGTGTGAGCACAGCGTACTCTTCGGTTTGTGTCATCAGGGTACACTCCCATGACTGGGGGGGAAGGACAAGGAGCTGGCTGGGCCCCAGGCACATGAGAGCAGTGTGAGGAAGCAGTGGTGACTCTTGGGTCAGGAGCGTGGGGGAGAGTTCACAGTCCTGACAGTTTCCCAAGCCAACCTTGGATTTTTGCTTTACCTAACTCCACTTTGCAAAGAAGAGTGTGTTCCCAGCCAGGCTGCGTGCCCAGTCCAGACTGTCTGCTCGCAGCACGTCTATACCTGAGTGCGCCATCTCTCCTGAGGACCAGCCCTTCCTTCAGAGTTCCCTGCCCTCATCAGTGACAGGTTGCTGCAGTACCTCACACACACTGCTAGCATCATCCTGTCCCCTCTTTGCTGCCACATGTGGCAGGGGGCCAGGACTCCTAAATAGACCATCTTTCCAGCCCCTGGATCATCATCCTTCCCGAGGTCAATGGCAGTAGCTTCTTTGCCACTCTGTCTCCCTGGCTGGTCTCCTGGCTGGGGTGTCTTCCTGCCTCGCTCCACCCTGCACACAGCCAAGACTATTTCCAAAGCACAGCCCTACTCATGCCGCTCCCTGGTCTAGAATCTTTCCTATTAGCTTGTCCAGGTAAGTGCAGACCGGAGCCACACCATGATTTCCGCCTTCTCTCCCTCTTTTCACCTGCATGGATCTTAGCTTCCCATCTCTCCCCTTGCCCTCCCAGGCTCCTCCTCCCCGAACTCTGTCATACCTTTCTGCAGCTGCTGCTGCCTCTTGGCCCTTCTCTGTTGGTTGGTTTTAGACAACAGTGTCGTACTGGGTCAAGCTCTGGGTGCTCAGGACAAATGAGGCAGACAGACTGTTGTCCTGGAGGGACCTGCAGCCCTGAGGACAAATGCTGCCACCCCCAGACACACCCCATGACATTACTGAGTTGTCTCTGACTTCTCACCACTGTGATCACATCAGCCGGGCTGCCCTGAATGTATTCATTTGGACAAGTTTTTTCAGTTATTCAAATATTCAACATACACAACAGTAGAGCAGCTAGGACGAAGAACTCCCATATCCTCGCTGCCCGGATTTTTAACATTTACCAACGTTTTGCCACAACTGCTTCATCTGGCTCCTTCCTGGCCCCATTTTGGTTTTGCCAAAGCATGTAAAGCAAATCTTCGACATCATATTTCACCCTCATATACTTCAGGATATAATTCTAAATATCACATCCTCCATTTTAACATGTATTATCATTAATACATGTTATACTTGTTTATGCTATTGCATATAAACGTGGTAACTCTGATGCCTGTTATCAGATAAAAAATTAATAATTCCTTGGTATTAGTTGATACCCAGTCCACAAACAGATTTTCTGGGTCCTCCCAACCTTTCTTTTTAGAGATTTATTAGGTTTATATGAGGATCTCGGCAAGGGCCACAGGTAACCGTTGGTTGCTATGTTTCTAAGTTTCTTTTAATCTCAAGAAGCACACCTGCTTACCCCCACCCTGCCTTGTTTTTAATGCCATGGGCTTAATAGGAGTTATGCCCCATTTTCTTTTTCTCACCATGATTATCACCACATGCTGTGAATGAATTGCTCCTCTGCAGAAGAGGGAACTCAGCCTCAAGGTGATGGTGTCACCGGCACCCCCAGCATCACCTAAGCAAAGTCAGAGGCCAGACCCTCAATTTTGACTCAGGCTTCCTTCCACAAAGGCAAGGTATTGAGAGCCACCCAAATGCTTCCATTTCCAATTGCATCCCAGAGCATGTGGAAAGCAGTGGAGCCCCCAGAGAGATCAGGAGGGGTGGCCACCTGAGAGCAGGAATCTGACTGGAGGCCTCAGGAGAAACTCAAAGCCTGCCAGTATGATAAAGTCACTTGCAGAACTCCAAGGAAACCAGAAAATAATAGCTGGATGTTGGTGCCTTATGCATCCCTTAACATAGAGAACATGGAACCCACATGGAGACTCTGCCCTCCCCTACAATACAGAAGCCAAATAGTCTGTCGACTTCAGAGAAAGAAGAACAAGAGTTCACAAAGGCCCCCAGCTGTTTTGATCCGATTCAGAAAAGAAAAGCCTTATTGAGGAAGATGATTTCCAGCTAGAATCACCTTAATGGAGACTAAGATGGTCTATCAAAGAAATTAATTGAGTGGATTTAATCCTGTGTAGGGAAGAACACACGGTGAGGCCTTAGAGGGCACACACAGTTGAGACCACAGGGAGAGTGTGTTAGAACAGTGCAGAGTCTATCGCACCCCCATGCAAGCCCAGTGAATCCTGCCCCATTGCTGACAAACAGTACAGGTGAGGAAATGCATTAGTAGAAGAAAGGGAGTAAACGGTCCAGGAAATTACCAAAAGGCTCACTGGATTACCCAAATGGGGATTTCTGGTGATTGTTTGCATCCTGGACACAGGAAAGAGAGAGGATGAAGAAAAGCAACTCCTAAGGAAATAAAACACCTAATTAGCATTTACCTAATACCTAATCCTCCTGTGTCAACAGAAAATCGTTGGTTCTCTGTTATTTTGTGGGTGGTAAATCCCGAGTGCCTTGATGGTGGTGGTGGTGGGTTTTTTTTTTATAAATTCCTTTTGTATTTAATAACTTAAGAATACTTTTATAAATACCTTTTATATTTGTTACGAAGCAAGAAAAGGAAAAGGACTTCTAGTTCCCCTTTTAGTGGCTCATTAGCCATGCTGGACATCCCAGGAGCTGAGCCCCTGGCCATTGCTGTAATGATAGGATTACTGAATCTTTATGCAATCTCTGAAAGAGGATGAAGAAATCATGGTCTAATTTGTGTTGCAGGGAGGTTAGCTGATAGGCGTGGAGGCAGGTTAGTGTCCAGCCCTGGTGTGCTGGCAGTGCATCCTTAGACTCCGTTTCCAGAATGACTTGAGCAAATTTGTTTTTCCCATCGTGGCTTCCATTAGTTTAATGTCAGCTTTCTCTATTTGCCAACAAGACCCCTTTTCAAAAATTATTTTTACTTGAGAGCTTAATGTCAGTAACTAGTGCTGATGTCTCATCACATGCCCTGGAAAGCAGTATGAAAAACTCTAATCCCCTTTTTTTTGAAAGTCATTTTATTTAACCCATTTGAACAACAATAGAAACATGCAGAGGTGAATTTTTAAATAAAAAAAATTTTTTCACAGTGTGGTGTAGGTCTTATCATTTGAATAGCGATATTTCACATTCCAAGCAGAGATTAGTTCTTCAGGAGTTTTTTTAGAAGATCTTGGCTAATCGCTTTTCTACTTCATTATCAGTGAGTGTCTGCCTTTCACTTTGGCTCCCTTTTCCTCCCTGCCTCCAACTGTGATGGTGAAGCATTCCAGCCAGCAGAAAACAGATGACCAGAAGCATCCATCCTGAAATCCAGTAACAGTTTAAACATAATCCAGGAACAGCCAGATTCCTCCACTCGCTTCTCAGTGGGGCCACTTCTAAATCCTTAGGGAGGCTGAGGAAAGAAGTGTAGACCTTCTAGCACCCTGGAGGAACAGGTACAAATTTGCTCTTGGAGTACATTTAAGAGAATTACTGCATCTCCTGGATCTATTGGACTTTTAGAGGAAAAAAGAACTTGAGAGGCAGGGTTGGACATTTTTTGTTTATTTTTGGTGTGTTTTTTTCCTCAGTCAGCCCTCACAGGTGCCAGGTGTGGTGTTTGTGGTAGGGCGCGGTAGTTGCCATCTCTATGCCTGGCACCTGGGAAGCCCATTAAGGGTCATTTGGCCACAGGTGAATATGACATCATTGACCTTGCAGTTGAGAACTCAGAGAATTTGTAAAAGTTAGTGCTCAAAGATGATCCTTGTAGTGGGAATTGCTGCATTTAGCAGTAGATTTGTTGAAATTTGGGGGAGATTTTCTCTACTAATAAGAGCAGAAAAAAAAGTGAAGGTGTCTCTCTAGAGCACAGAAGAGTAAATCCCTCTGTAGGACAGGACATAGGAATGCCTGCTTATCTTAGAGCCTTGGTGGTTTAGCCATTCAGTGAGGTGCAATTATGTCGTCCCTTGCTAACAAGGCAGTGATAATATAGTTATTCAGTGTTTATTCTCCTGCCCTAGCAATTAGGATTGGCTCAAGGCACCTTAGGTGGTGGTAATTGGGAATTCACACTTGCTAATGAGTAAACATGTTGGCTTCATAGCAAATAGAATCAGTGATTGGCTTAATACGGGACAAGTCATTTACTCGTCATGCAACAGATATTTATTGAAAACCGAGGATGTGCCAGGGCATGGCATAGGATGAGACAGACAGGTCCCTATCATGTTAGAGCTCCCATTCCAGTGAAGGTAACAGACATTGAACAAACAGCAAATAACAAGAGAATCAGTGATAACTGCTGTGAGGAACATGGAAGAGAAGTTTGTCACGGGGGAATGAATGGGTTTGCATGTCAGGAAAGCCTCTCAAGATGTCACTTAGAGACCTAAATAGGGATCCCTGGGTGGCGCAGCGGTTTGGCGCCTGCCTTTGGCCCAGGGCGCGATCCTGGAGACCCGGGATCGAATCCCACGTCGGGCTCCCGGTGCATGGAGCCTGCTTCTCCCTCTGCCTGTGTCTCTGCCTCTCTCTCTCTCTCTCTCTGTGTGTGTGACTATCATAAATAAAAAATTAAAAAAAAAAAAATTTAGAGACCTAAATAAAGCATATAGCCAACCCAACAAAGATCTGGGGAAGATGCATTGCAAATGGCAGAAGAGGTGGTTGTCTGGCTGGTGCCCACAAAGTACAGGGCAAAGTCACCTGAGAGGCCAGCTCACGTGAGAATTTGCAGGTAAGGTTAGGGGATCAGGATTTCAGCCACCACAAGCCATAGAAAAGGCTTAAGCAAGAGAAATGCATGAACCAATATTGTAAAATACATGATTGTCATACCGTTTTCAAGCCAAAGAGTCCCATTCTTAAAATGTTAAGTAAAAAATATATATATATGAAAGTGCAAAAAAAGTAAAAAAGAAAGTATTTTCAGTATGAGTTTATTTTTTTAAAAGATTTTATTTATTTATTCATGAGAGACAGAGAGAGAGAGATTGAGAGGCAGAGACAGGGGCAGAGGGAGAAACAGGCTCCATGCTGGGAGCCTGACGTGGGACTCCATCTGGGATCTCCAGGATCATGCCCTGGGCTAAAGGCGGTGCTAAACCGCTGAGCCACCCGGGCTGCCCATGAATTTATTATAACAGTTAAAATCAACACATTTGTTTTAAAGCTAATTAGTAGTAACAGTGAGATTATTTTTTATTTTATTTTATTTTTTTTTCTGTGCTCCTAGATGATTTTTTAAATGACAGAAATTTGAACTAAGTGTTATAGAGGACAGATGTCTTATCCAAATTTTTTCTATTTTCTTTTGACTGTATTGAGAAAAGCCCTGATGTACGAAAATCAGTTGCCATATTAGTAGTGTTTCATGGGGCCCCTGGGTAGCTCAGTCAGTTAAGCATCTGTCTTTGGCTCAGGTCATGATCCCAGGGTGCTGGGATGCAGCTGTGAGTCAGATTTCCTGCCCAGGGGGAGTCTGCTTCTCCCTCTCCCTCTGTCCTTCTCCCTCTACTTGTGCTCTCTCACTTGTTCTCTCTCAAATAAATAAAAATAAAAGTTTTTTAAAAAGTATTTCTGGGTTTACCTTGTGACCTCAGACTATTTTCTTTAAAACCAAAGAAGTTTTTATACTTAATGTAATAATATATTTGCTTAATATATAAAACAATATAAATAATAATATATAAGTAGTGATAATTAATTGTGTAATTATTATTAAATATAACTACAAATAATATAGAAATAATTTATATCAATAATATAAATTTGCCTATGTATCTTATAAATGTCCCGGTCACATAAAGAAGCAGCCAATGGTTTGTACAAGCATTAAAATTCTCCAGAATAATGTCATCTGATATTGATTGTTCTCTTGTTATATGACTGACTTATGCACACAGGAATATGGTCAAGCAATGCACTTGGAACAGAATAGATTAATTGCGTATTATTTTACATACAACAGACATATAATGCTTTTTTAAAAATAACAATATATAATTACCACTTTTTAAGAAGTAACGTATTTATAAGATTAAAGATTAAAAAAACTTTAATCTGAAATCTTCATAGAAACAGGTTAACTTGCAAACATTTGTGACTTTTAATAGGTTTGATGTGCATTACATGAAATATTTAAAGGCTCTTAAACATTTTTTCAAATATTATATCATACAGAAAACATTTTAAAAACTAATGGTTGAGGAGTGCCTGGGTAGCTCAGTCAGTTGAATGTTCAACTCTTGATTTCAGCTCAGGTCATGATCTCAGGATCCTTGGATCTAGCCACCCACTGGGCTCTGTGCTCAGCAGGGAGTCTGCTTGTCCCTCTCCCTCTGCTCCTCCCCTAACTCGCACACATGCTCACTCTCTTTCAAATGAATGAATGAATGAATGAATGAATAAGTAAGTAAGTAAGTAAGTAAATAAATAAATAATTTTAAAACTAGAGGTTGAAAATAGTAAACAGTGCCATAACCTTAAAAGCATACATTACCCCTGTATTTCAAGTTAGTCACAATATCCACATGCATACATTCATCAAAACATTTGAAGACATTGGTAAGAATATATACTTTAGAAAAAGTAAAACACAGGTAGTTATTTTATATCACACATCTAGTTTAAGGAATATAAAATGAATAACAAACTTCTGGCATTTCAATGAAAAAGTATGACAAGAGTTTCACATGTACTCTTTGAATTTATGGATAAATATAACTCTTTAGGAATGGAATAAAAAAATTTCAATTCTGCCATATATTTATTTTTTCCAGTTCATCACAAATAGTCAAGATTTCAGGTGGAAAAAATTTTAGATTTTTTATGTATTTTTCTTTTTTTATGTATTTCTAAGAATGGTAGTTTTGTTTATTAAAGTGTTGGTATGTCACCCAGACCTTCTGTCATCTCGACTATATCCTACCTGTCCAGAAAGCATTTCCTTTTGTGAAAAGAGCTAAGGACAGGAACTTGCTGATAGCACTTTTGCCGTGTGCAACTTTCGGATCATTGTCCATGTTGTCATCATCTTTTTGCCCGGATCACACATCTATTGAAAACTGAAAAAAATATCCAAACTGCCACAGGCTGGAGACAAAGCTCTTTGCATGTTTTCAGTTCATGCAGTGTCTTTCACTGGCTGCAGAAGATCAAAGACCCTGAAGTGCTCAGATAGAGCAAAAAGGCATGGGGCCGGATTGTGAGCAAGCCTGGTTGCTGCCATATTGCTGGACAAATTGGTTGTATTCTTTGACCAACCATCCACAGATATCCCGTATGCAGGAGCACTGGAGACACGATTACTTTTCAGAGTAAAAGCCAAGTGAGCTTTTTGTTTGACAACCCGGAGAAATGCTGCAGCCACGTGTTTCTGTTCCATTTTGGCCTTCTCTTTTTTACACCCATAAACCATGCGATCCTAGGTCAACTGGCTGAAGACCACATTGCTGCTGTCCCTCAAAGTTTTTCACTTTAGCTTCTTCAGTACAGGGAAATGAAAATCCACTTAGAGCCTCAAAACAGTTGATTTGTATCTGTGCTATTTTGTGAGGAATGTCTCTGGGAAAAGTGCACTGTCTGATTCCAGATAAAGAGCTTTCTTGAGGCTCCTTAGGGATTTCTTCCATGAGGCCCAGCATACGTCCTCATTTATGTATTTTAGATGCTTGCTTCTTATTCCTTTAGGCAACTTTTTCTTCTTCCTTTGTATGTAGTATTCTCAAAGGACATAACCACATCATTCCATCAAGTTTACTTCATTGTTCTGTCACTGCTGGATTCCTTGCATTAATTTCTTTCTTGAACACAGCAGCTTATACTCAAACCACACGTAGATTTTGTGTTTTCCAACGTTTGTTCTTTTATAGCTCTGTTGGAGCATGTCCAACTTATGACATCATTAGAAATGCTGCACAGGCTCTGAGATGCACCTTCTGTTTACCCATCTTGATTTTCTGTGCTGCTGTTCATGTTAGTGTCCACAGCAAATATTTTCATCTTTCTAACAACTGAGATGTGTGTATATAATGTGTGTATACAGAATTTCTCACCTTCTACCATTTACAACAAAAGAACATCTACCATTTATAAAAATGACAAAAGAAAATGAAGTTGCAACAAAAGAAAAATCTGATCATTGAATTAATTCATAGTGAAGTTTATCATTTGTTCTCCCAAAACTGTCTACCCATCTGTGAGAAGGACAGGACATGGTGCTCCTTTCTTTTTTTTTTTTCCTTCTTTTTTTAAAAAAGATTATTTTAGAGAGGGAGAGTGCACATGCATATCTGTGCTTACTAGTAGGAAAAGGAGCAGAGAAGGAGAGAGAGAGGGAGAACCTTTAAGCAGACTCCCCACTGAGCACAGAGTCCAGCACAGGGCCTGATCCCGTGACCCTTGAGATCATGACCTGAGCTGAAACCAAGAGTCAGATGCTTAACTGACTGAGCCACCCAAGCGCTTCTGGTTTCTTCTCTTCTATAAACCATTCCCCATTTGTATCCAAACTCTTAAAACATTTTGTACAAAACTCCTGCTAACAAGTAGTATCGTGACTTTTTAAAATGTCTGTGAGTGGGCATATCCTGTTGTTGAAGGTCTCCTTATAACAGTAGATTCCTCTGACAGAACCTTGGTGTGTTCTCTTCTAAGCTTCAGGGGTCAGCCTGGATAAAAGTGGAGTTTCTGAGAATTTTCCACACATGGTTGCTCATTCATACTCACTCACCCAGAGATACCAATGTTGTCATCCTTTGTGGTGATGCTAATCCAGGCAAGAGCATGTATTAAGCCTTGCATTTGGCCAGAGATCATGCTAGCTGATGAAGAAATAGGAAAAGAGTAAAGTGATGATGTCAGATGAGCAGATACAGAATGGGAATACAGTGTGAAAAGTGGTTTAAAAGAATGACGGAGACACTGTCGGGAGGGGAGAGCCCAGTGCAAATTAGAATTTGTTCCCAGGGAGCAAAGCAGGGGAAGGGGATTCTGGCTGCAGGGAATAACTCTGCAGAGTTCTCCCAACACAATGAAAAGCTCAATATGACGGGCCGGGAGTCCAGCATGGTGGTGAAAGGTTAGGTTGGACAAGTAGGGAAGGACCAAATCATATGACCCGTGATGAGGCTGAGGTTTTATTCTGTGAACCACAGGGAGCCATTAAAAGCCTCACTAATTAGAAATAGCTGTGGCATAAGATCTCATGAGTAAGGAATATTAAAAAGAACCATTTGGCCTTTCTTCACCAAGGTCTCTACAGTTTGTCCATGCAAAAACGAGGTATAGCTGTCCTCAGAATTCCTCTGTCATACAGAGTTGTGTCAGGACATGCACATTGGATCCCCTGCTCTTGAATGATTTACATTACAAGAAGGCTTTCATATAGTGGTTTCACACCCTTTTTGAGGAAAAAAGGAAATTGTAGGTTACTAGCCCCCTGGCAGATAAGCACTAAGCAACCAAATAAGCAAATTTAGGGTAATGCCCCCTTAGGCTGATCTCCAGCCCTGGGAACTTTCTGGCACTGCTGATGTGGGGAATGTTGTTTCTCACACAAGACCTAATGGGTGGCTGTTTATAGAACATACATGTTTTATATGTCCTGTAACAGCTAGAAATAACATATGCTGTTATAAGGATGAAAAAGATGGTAAAACCTAGATTAACCTAGATTCAAAAACTAACCACAAGATGCACCTCGAGGTCACAAAGCCAAGAATATATAGCCAAGTCCCGTCTCCTCTCCGTACCTGTTCAATTTACTCTCCCAGTCACTGTCCTGGGCATACACTCTTGGTTCCTTAAAGTCTATCCTTGGGCCAGTGGCTCACAATTGTTTTGGAACAAGAAATCACTAGAGGCTGCTTCCAGTTGCAAATCAGAGAGACCCCATTTCAAACCACCCTTCAGGTCATGAGAGGTCCCAGCTTGTGCAATTTGAACATCCTGCTGGAGGGCAGTCATGGTTGATGGATCCCTGGCCAGGAATGTCACCAGGACCCAGAATCTTTCCATCTTTTTGCTCCAACACTTTATACAAAATCTGCTCCAGCCCCTGTCATGGTCACAGGGAGGTCATCCCTACATGAGACTTGTTCACAACCATTGGAAGGAGAGTTTGCCCCTGACGAGCAGTTCACAAGTTTCTGCTTTTCTTTTCTTTTTTTTTTTTTTAAGATTTTATTTATTTATTCATGAGAGACACACAGAGAGAGAGGCAGAGACACAGGCAGAGGGAGAAGCAGGTTCCACGCAGGGAGCCCGATGAGGGATTTGATCCCTGGTCTCCAGGATCACGCCCCAGGCCGAAGGCGGTGCTAAACCGCTGAGCCACACGGGCTGCCCAGTTTCTGTTTTTCTGGAAGGGGATGGGGCCATCCTGTGCATATCCTTATGGTCAGGGAAATGCCATGGTGGCTTGGTTTAAGTTTAGATTACCAGAATCCATCCATAGGGGAGTGTTGGGGTGGCAGGGTATCACTCTGGGAAGGCATGCTCCTCCGCAGGGGAAGAAAGACGTGGATGTTGGTGGAAACAGTAACATGTCCACTTCAGGTCTCTGATAATCTAATGAAAGTTCTGTCCCATCCCTCTACATGGCAATTTTGCATTAGATTTTTAGGGGATTTGCTAACCTTCTGAAGACTATTGTTCTTCATTTCAGAAAAACTACGTCACTTCCAGATGCACCTTCTTAGTTTTTAGCATTGTCTTGTCCTCTTTCTCTATCCTGGAAATAACTATCTGACACTGGAGATACGTTATGGTCATAATTCACTATTTCCCAATTCTTATGGATGACCCAGAGAGAGGCCAAGTAATAACACATGAATAATTAATTGCAAACATCCAATTCATTTTTTAAAAAATTTACAATCCAGAGGTTTCTTTCTACTGGGAAAGAAAAGGCAAACACATTTTCCCTGTCCTGTGCCCCACGTAGTTTTATTTTCTACCACATCTTTCCTAATGTTATCCCAACACTATTTGCCATGCATCTTTCCACAGACTGCTAGGAACCAAGAATAAGGTAATCTGGCCAGACCTGTCAGGACAGCCACACACTGTGGGATCCAGGTGAATCTTTTCAGTGAGTGCTCTTCTCTTAACTGGAAAACATGAGCAAGCAATGATGTGGACAATCATCTTATTTTGAAATTTGAAAAGAAATGGTTTGCCAGAAATGCCAGGCAGGTTTAGCAGCTGTTTTACCTGGGAGAAGGCAAGGACCTAACTTCTGGAGAGCCCCTTCAGCCTTGTCTATCCATGCGCTTATCAGTTTTCAGTAAATCTTGCTTTAAAAGTAGTGAAAGAAGGCCCTGGCAAAGTCTGTGTGGTGTTGCCTCACTCCCCACATTCTCCCTGAAGATGCTTCTTTAAAGAGGAGACCCAGAGAGGATTCAATGGGTTGCCAAGACTATCTGTGGCTACCAGCCAAGTGGAGTCGGGGAGTCACATTTCCCAGCCCTCTGCAACCCAGGCTGTAGGTCTGGTTCTCAATCTGGACAGTCTTCAAAGGGCACCAGATAACTGAATGTTAATTTTCCTTTTCTGTTTACCTTAACAGTCAACACACAGATTTGAAAAGGCAGCTGCAGTATGGTTCCTGCTTGTTGCACACAGAATTTTTCAGCAGGTGTGACCTCACGGGAACACTTACTGCACCCCTGTTCTCTTCAAATTGCTGATTTGAAAACCCACTGCTTATAGTCACATTCTGCTGAAGAGTGTGGGTTTTGTTTTGTTTTTTTGGATGAAACAGACATTTTTCAAGAGATGCTTTCAGATACTAGGCCAACTACTTGACCACAAAAAACAAAATTGTGAGTATCCATACAGGATTATGGAAAATGAGACTTTTAGCTCCAACTCCAAAGCAACTCAGCTAGTTAATGGAGACCTAACTCAGGTTAGTACCTGCAGAGGGCCCAGCTGACTCTCCTGCATGTCCAGCCCTGGCTAACTAAGTGTGGGTGTCTGCCTCAGGGGGCTGTGTTTGCTGCTTGTCCTGCCATGTCCTATGCCTCAGATGCCTTCTCTGCCCTGAGAAAGAAGAAACTGGACTCCAGCGCTTGCATGTGAAGCTAAGAAAAGGCCTTGACTCACAAGTGATGAGAATGGCAGCCACACACATGTAGGAAGGGCTAGGCTCTAGTTACAATATATTCATTGGAAAAGGGAAGGAAATTCAGATGCACACAAATTCCTTTTTCCAAAAGCTTTGTCTGAGTCTACCTAGGACTTAATTGATAATATTATATTGCTGCATGAGCGATGAGGTAGAAGGATAGAGGAAAATACTTCCAAAGGTTGGTGGTGGCATGGCTGGACTCCAGAATACTCACAATCTTGAATTCATTTGCCCTTTATAACATCTTACTTACACACAAGAGCCCACCTTGTTCCAGAATGGACTTTAAGCCACTCAAAAACATGAATCAGTTGTTATAGTTTAAAAGATAATTTGTTGAAGCCCTCTAGTTCTGTCCAAGGGCTGTGCCCCACTTTGAGTGACTCACTCATGGTCTGAAGTCCTATAAACAAATACCCTAGGCTGAGATCTACACATTTTTCTCCATGTAATTCTCATAAAGAGACTTTATTGTATTCCCCCCATTGGGCTGTGTGTGTTTCCCAGGGAGACCGTATGATGCAGGCACCTGCATCCACTTTATCCTTTCCCTCTCTGCTGAGTCTTACATGGGCCGTCAGACTCTTGTGAATTCTGGGAGGACACAGAGGTCAGGCTGTCCACGTACCTTGATCCCTCATTATCTTTAATTAGTGCTTAGGAGGTTAATCGGTAGTGAAGCTTACCTTTCCTTATTTCAACAATTGAGTCAGGGACATTGGGGCCAACTTTGAATAGTTTGTTTGGATTCTTACTTGAATTTGTAAAGTCACATGTTTACTGTCCAGCCCTGGACCGTGTGTGTGTTGCAGGGGTGCTAGGAGAAGAGGACCAATCATATGGGACAGCAATTTTTACTGTAATTAATTTGCAGCTTAACAGGGCTGCTAAAAAGTTTGCTATTTTAAAAGAAATTAACATTCATGAACACTCTCGATGGTTTCAAACTTGACCCAAATCTTTTTAAGCTGAAATAGGCACATTTGTTTCATTTTACATATAAAGGCAAGTTCACATTCAAGGAATTTAATTGATTCAAATACTATTATTAAGTTGTTACCCCCGTGTCTTTTCCTTCATATATTAGATGCTCTGTCAAGTCACAGCTGATTTTCAGTCTTTTACGTGATAAAGCTGCTAACTATATTCTCGCCCAATAGGCTTGCTTCATTGTTCAAAAACTGTCTTTAATACCTGGCTAAAATTTCCCTCTGCTTGTTTCCAGCACCCTGTGCTATTTCTCTCCAGATACTCTCTATAAGCACCAAGCCCTTTAAAAATCATCATTAACTTTTTATAAATATTCTTTCCACCCTCCCAAGTGTGCATCTTCCCTCCTTGGCCACATTCACATACTTGCCCCTTGTTAAAAGCTAAACTGAGGCCTACTAAAAATGGGAAGAGTTTGAGCAAAAATCAATTTGAATCAGAAGCAGCAGACCTGAGGTGGTTTTAGGAGCGCTCCACCAACAGAAAGGAGCTCAGGGAGAGACTTTTATTTTTTAAAAAGATTTTATTTATTTATTCATGAGAGACACAGAGAGAAAGAGAGAGAGAGAGAGGCAGAGACACAGGCAAAGCAGGCTCCATGCAGGGAGCCCGATGTGGGACTCGATCTCAGGTCTCCAGGATCACACCCTGGGCTGAAGGTGGCGCTAAACCAGTGAGCCACCCGGGCTGTCCAGGGAGAGAGTTTTATACAGAAGAGTCAGCTGCAAATGAAGGAAATGAAGGATTGGCTATCGCCTAAGCCCAGTTGGCTTTGTGATTGGTTGTCCTTAGGTTTCAATTTCATAACTTTAAGGTATTTACAAGCTTAGATTTTGGTTCGCCTACATAGGCCACCATGGAGTTAAAACCACATCAGTCTAAGGGCCTCCTTGTTTCATTAATTTAACATCCTTAAATGAGGCCATTGTTTCCTGACTTCACGTGAGGAAGAACTTTGGACCTGTGCTAAAATGCTTGGTTTCCATTGTCCAAGAAAGAAACTCTTAGCTGGTCTGTGCGTCTGTCTGAGAAGCGTTGATCTTTCTTTGGCAACATTCAAATGTAGACTTCATAGTCCTGTGGCCCTGGAAACACTCTTCTTTACAAAGAAGCTCCTTGTGACGAGATCCCGGCAAGTCACACCGGCTCCTCTCTTCTTCCAGGACTATGTGCTAGTATGGCCTTTGGAAGGAGAAAGACAGAGGGCCCTGTGGCCTGGCGGTTTTCATCTTTGTCTTTGCTTTTGTACTTTGGCCCACCTGCACTTCTTCATCTCTTAATCTTTCCAATCCTTCCACAAAGAGTGCTTAAGCATTTTCCTGTGCTGGGCACTGGTTGTGGTGAACTAAAGCCATAGAACTTACCCTCTGAGAACACACCTTCTGGTGGGGAACTGAAAATAAGCACAAACTCTAGCATGATAAGGGAGATAAAGAGAAATAAAGCAAGATTTTGGTGTAGGAAGTGAGGAGGCGGGGAGGTTTTATAGCAAGCTGCTTTGAGGAGGCTGCTCTGAAAGAGAGCCACTGGGGGAAGAATATCCCGGACAGAGAAACTGCCACATGCAAAGACCCTGATGTGGGAAACTGTTTGGTGTTCTGGGAATGGCAAGGTAGGCCATGTGGCTGGAGCAGAGGGAGGGAGGGGAAGTATAGTAGGGGACTGGGTTTGAGAGGAAGCCAGGGTCTTACATTTAGTGCATGATTTGGAGCAGGGACATGGCATAGTCCAATGTGTAGAAATAGAACTTGAACAGAACTTTATGCCAGGAAAGCTGCATCTTCCTGGCCAGCATGAGGGTGTACCCCTGAGTTCTTTGGCCTTGTTGTTTCCCAGATGCCCCATCAGGAAATGCACAGAGCCTAAACTATTCCTTACTCACTCTAGCATACCAGGGGCTACCGCACAGCATTTGTCCGAGGCCTCTCTGGGTCAGCCAGGTGCCCTGCTAATTTATCTGTTCCTAACAGCCCCGTGACTCCAACCTGACCTTTTCATAGGCTTTCTGACTGAACCACGGAACTCAGCCTTGTGTAAGGGGGTGCCTCACCACCTCGTTACCAGTCGCAGAATGAGGTAATGGTTTCCATATGTGCCGGGCCTGTCATTCAAATTGGACTTTGCCTGCTCTGCTAATGAGGTCAGACGGCTCTGCCTGGGGTGGACGGCCTCTCCCTAGGGTAGGCGGCTGCAGGAGATGGATGAGACTCTCCTACCCGCTCTCGAGGAGCTCAGCAATGCAGTATTTCTTCACCCTGCAAAGGAACACAAAATAGAAGGAAATGCATACTTTGGTTTGTTTGAACTTTTTGTTTTGAGATCATTGCAGCCTCAACATGTGGTTGTAAGAAAGAATAAAGAGAGAACCCATGTAGCCTTTACTCAGTTTCCCCCGATGGGGACATCCTGCAAAACTAGAACAGTATCATGGCTGGGGAATTGACATTGATGCAGTTAAAATAGGAAACATTTAGTCACCATGAGGATCTTCATGTCTTTTTATAGCCACATCTCCCTTCTAGATAGCTCCTGGCAGCCTTGAATCTACTCCATTTCCATAATTTTGTCATTCCAAGAATGTTATGTAAATGAGTCGTACAAAGTATAGTGACCTTTTCTCAGCATAATTCTCTAGGGACTCAACCTGGTTCTTGTATATTATCAGTGCTTTCTTCCTCTTTCTTGCTGAGTAGTATTTCATAGTATGAAACCATTCACCTGTTAAAGGATATCTGGTCGGGGTGGGGGGCAGGTTCCAGCTTGGGGCTATTATGAGTACAGGTTTCTGTGTGAACATAAGTCCTTGTATTTCTAGGATAAATGTCCAGGAGTGCAAATGCTGGGTTTGTGGTAGTTGCATATTTAGATTTTTTTTTTCTTTTGTAGAATAAGAACCATTTTTTAGCTTCCATCTGTGGGTTGGTAATTTGGACTGCACATTAGCTCAGGTTTATCTGATCTTTTTTTTTCTTTTTACATATAATTCAAATATATAAACTTTACCTTTTGAAAATATATAGTTCAATGGCTTTTAGTTTATTCACAAAGTTGTGATGTGTTTGGTTTTTTAAGTAAATGACAGACTTTTTCAGAGTGGCCATACCATTTTATATTTCCACCAGCAATATGTGAATGATCCAGTTTTTCCACATCCTTGCCAGCATTTGTTGTCACTATTTTTTTTATGTTAGCCATTGTGGTGTGTAGTAAAAGTGTATTGTGGCTTTAATTTGCGTTTCCCTAATTGCTAATAATGCTAAACATCTTTTCATGTGTTCATTTGCCATCTGTGTATCCTTTCTTTTTTTTTTTTTTAAGATTTTTGTTTATTTATTCATGAGAGACACAGAGAGAGGAGCACAGAAATAAGCAGAAAGAGAAGCAGGTTCCTTGCAGGGAGCCTGATGTGGGACTTGATCCCAGAACCCCGGGATCACAACCTGAGCCAAAGGCAGATGCTCAACCACTGAGCCACCGAGGCACCCCTCAAAATTGTTTTAGCTACTCTAGCTCCTTTGCTTTTCTGTATACTTTTTAGAGTAATCTTTTCTATACCTACAAAATATCTTGTTGGGATTTTGATAGGAATTGTATTAAGCCTATATATCGATTTAGGAAGCATTAGTATTTTTATTATATTGATTCTTCCAATCCATGAAAATGACATGCCTCTCCATTTATTTAGACCTTTCTTTTGTCAACATTGTGTAGTTTTTGGTGTGTAAGTCCTATATGTATTTTGCTAGATTTACACCTAAGTATTTCATATTTTTTAGCAGTCATAAATTGCATCATATGTTTCCTTTCAGGATTCATGTGTTCATTGCTAGTACATAGAAATACAACTGACTTTTGTATGCTGATCTTATAGCAGATTTTTTATGCATCTTATAACCTTGCCAAGCTCACTTATTCGTTCTGGGAGTTTTATATGCATGTGTATATGTGTGTCTGTATTTTCTTATTTATATTTCTTGGGATTTTCTAGACCATCACATCATCTGCAAATGGAAACACTTTTATTACTTTCTTTCTGATCCATATTTCTATTATTTCCTTTTATTGCCGTATTGCACTGGCTATAACTTTCAGCACTGTGCTGAGTAAGAGTGGTGAGAAGGGACAACCTTGCCTTGCTTCCTGCCTTAGAGGGAAAGTATCAGTATCAGTATCTTTCATCAGCAAGTATGGTGTTAGCTGTGGGGTTTTCATAGATGTTCTTTGTCAGGCTGAAAAAGTTCCCCTTTATTCCTAATTTGCTAGGAGGTTTTGTTTTGTTTTTTAAATCATGAATGGGTGTTGAATCTTAAAAAATGTTGTTATCTGTGGCAACTGGTATGCTCATGTGTTTTTTTCCCTTTTTAGCTTATTAATATGGTGAATTACACTGATTGATTTTTGCATATTGAACCAGTGCTGCATCCCTGGATTAAAACCCACTTGTTTATGTGGTGTTATTCTTGTTATATATTTTTGTTGTTGTTGTTGTTTTTTAAATTTTTTATGATAGTCACAGAGAGAGAGAGAGAGAGAGAGAGAGAGGCAGAGACACAGGCGGAGGGAGAAGCAGGCTCCATGCACCGGGAGCCTGATGTGGGATTCGATCCCGGGTCTCCAGGATCGCGCCCTGGGCCAAAGGCAGGCGCCAAACCGCTGCGCCACCCAGGGATCCCCTTATTCTTGTTATATATTGCTGAATTATGTTTACTAATATTTTGTTCAGAAGTTTACATCTATATTAATGAGGAGTATTGGCTGTGGTTTCATTTTTTCTTTCTTTTTTTTATATCTTTAAATGATTTTGGTATCAGAATAATATTGGTTTCATAAGTGATTTGGAAAATGTCCTTCTTCTTCGATTTTCTGGAAAAGATTGTGTAGAATTGGTGTTAAATCTTATTTAAATATATATGGGATCCCTGGGTGGCGCAGCGGTTTGGCGCCTGCCTTTGGCTCAGGGCGCGATCCTGGAGACCGGGATCAAATCCCACGTCGGGCTCCCGGTGCATGGAGCCTGCTTCTCCCTCTGCCTATGTCTCTGCCTCTCTCTCTCTCTCTCTCTCTCTCTCTCTCTCTCTCTCTGTGACTATCATAAATAAATAAAAATTTTTAAAAAATCTTATTTAAATATATTTGGTAGAATTCTCCAGTGAGAGTAGAATCCAGTAAATTCTCCATTTTATCTTTTGTTCTCTGTTCTGGTTTTCATTTCTCTGTTTTGTTTTTTCTTCCTTTTTGTGGGCTATGTGAACATGTTTTAGAATTCCATTTTAACCAATCGTAGTTTTGAATATGCTTCCCAATGTAGCTTTTTTTTATTGTTCTGTGTATTATATTTACATAACTAATCATAATCTACTGGTGGTGTTATTTTACCAGTCTGAGTGCAGTACAGAAACCTTACTTCCTTTTACATTTCTTTACCCACCCCCACTTATAATATGCTGTTCTTCAATATTTTCTCTATATACATTTAGAACCACATCAGACAGTATATAATTTTTGCTCTAACTTAGTCAAACATAATTTGGGGAAATCGAGAGGAAAGGTAAAGCCCATTGTATTACCCATATTTTTGCTCACCATGTTCTTTCTTTCTTCTTGATGTCCCAAAAGATTCCTTCTTTTATCATTTCCCTTTTGTTTAGCTATTCTTACAGGGTAGTTCTGATGGTGACAAATTCTCTTAGTCCCTTCCATTCGAAAATGTTTTGATTTCTTCATTCCTGAAAGATCTTTTCACTGAGTGGACAGTTCTTTCAGCACTTGAAAAATATTAGGCCACTTCTTGCCTCAGTAGTTTCTGATGAGAAATCCACCATCATTCCATTTGGTTTTCCCTATGAGTGAAGAATCATTTATCTTTGGCTGCTTTTGAGATGTTTTCTTTGTCTTTAGTTTCCAGAAATTTAATTATAATCTATCTTGGGCTGAATTTCTTTGGGCTTATCATATTTAGAATTTGTGCTGCTTCTTGAATCTGTAGGTTTATGTCTCTCACCAAATTTGGGAATTTTTCAGCCATTAGTTTTTTGAGTGCTTTTTCAACCTCTTTCTCTTTCTCCTCTCCTTCTGGAACTCTGAAGATGTGAATATTATATCTTTTATTCCTGCAAGTTCCTTGAGACTCTGTTAGTTTTTTCCTCAGTCTATTTTGTCTGTTTCTCAATCATTGCAACTGTTCTGTCTTTCTATTTAGTGATTGTTTCTTCTGACCTCTCCATCTTGCTATCGAGCCCATCCACTAATCTTTTTATTTGTTATTATATCTTTTAGTTCTAAAATTTATAATTCATTCTTCTTCATATCTTATATTTCTTTTTGAAGCTTTCTTCTTTTATTTTCATTTGTTTTAAGCATATTCCTAACTGCACATTGCAGCATTTTTAATCACAGCTACTTTAACATCTTGCCAGATGATACCACCATCTCTGTCATCTTGGTGTTGGCTTCAGTTGATTTTTCTTTTACATTCATTTGGACATCTTCCTAGTTCTTCTTATGACAAGTCACTTTCAAATGAAACATGGATATCTTAGGTGTTGTGTTATCTGACTCTGGATCCTGCCAAGTAGAAGTCATCCAGATCCTCTGTTTGACCTCCATCGAAACCTACTAGGTAGGGATGGGAGTTTCTGTTGTCCACATGATCTCCACTGACACTGCTATGGGTAGGTAGGTGGGGGACAGGGGAAGAGGCAGGGGTCTGCTCCTGTTACTACTGGGCAGTGATGAAAGTACTAATTCTCTTTTAGACCTCTTCTCATATCACCCCAGTGAGGAGGAGAAGGAATGCCTCCTTTCTCTGGGAAGAACATTCTTCCCATGTTCTCTCTGCAGACACCACAGTGGGCCTGAGACCTCATTATCAGCTGGCAAGGTTGAAAATCCCAGGTCCCTACTTGGCCTCCTCTATCACCACCTCAGTAGGGCCATAGCGTGCCTTTTAGCCTTGTGAGGGTGGAAGTCTAGGCTTATCACTTGGTCTTTGCTGGCATGAGTGGGAGCAGAGCCATGGGTTTTTTTTCTTGGGGTGTTAGGCTGGAATAGAATGATTATGTTCTAAAAGGGTATTTTTGTCTTGCTAGGATGCCTCTTTCCTGCTCCTTTGGCTAGAGAAAATAGGCTTTTTTCTGGACTTTCTTGGTTGTACCCATGGCATTTCTGGGTTGCTAGGCTTTTCAGCTCCAAGCCTGGGATCTGTGACACCAAAAGAAAACTGAGGTTTCTCATACTCTGAGTTTCCTTCTTCTATTCACTTTATAGTGTCTTCTATTTGTTTTATATATAATGGCAGGGTTGTCAGCTGTCCTTAGCAAGAGGAATGGGGAAGATACAGCTATTCCATCTTCCTAAAAGTAGAAGTCTCTCTGGATAGAAATGTCATTTAAATGGCCTTTTTTACACTAATTGAATGGCAGTGGGATATGGTAATATAGTACTAATTCTCAAGAGAACCCATTTTCACCAGTGTCATCCAAGTTGCTGTTTCAGGTAAAAGGACAATATGGTTGCCAGCTGCTAGTTTCTATTTCTTCTTGATCTTTCCTCCCAACTGCATTGGTTTATTTAAGTTATTACTCCTGCTAGCAGACACATTAGAAAAGATCACATGTTATCTGTTTTTGCTTTTAAATCTTTTCAATGTCCTCTGCTCCTCTTTTTGTTAAAGGCTTCCCAGACAGTTCTGTCCAGCAGCAGAGCAGGGTTGACTTACGTGCAACACCTGTGTTCTGACCCAGAGTGGTTGTCAACAGACTGATCCCATCTATCTTGAGGCTGCAAATCTACTGTTTCCTCTTGCAAATTCACTGCTTAATTTGGTACTACAACTCCTTTGAGGACAAACTTGTCTTTTTTATAGGGAATCATCTAACCCACACTGTAAGAGAGTGACATTTCTTCTAACACCTGGAATAGTCCACTTACCCCTTATCCCATACCCCGTTTCCAAAACTTTGAACAGAAGAAAATAAGTTCCTTGCTAGCATAAGCCTTTCTTTCCTCTAGTTCCTCGTTGTGGTGGTCAGAGGAGACTTGAGACCAGGGAAGACAAGAGGGATCTATCCTTTTATTTTTTTAATGGAATTTGTATTAAGTTAGTTAACCTTGAGTCCTCAGGCAGACTGTCTTTCAACTGTTCCATGTAATCTGAATTCTTAACAAAACACAATGTCCTATCTCTGTAAAGGCCATGGAGTTGTTTTGTTAGGTTTTGTTTCTCACAGTCTAGAGTTTAGAAGGGGCTTTCCTCTTCTGGAAGAGAATTGGGATGATGTCCCTATTCTGTTAATTGTAAAGAATAATATAGAGGAATTCATCTTGGCTGCTACTGGAAAGCCCACTGTGTGCTAACCCAGTGTTGGGCATTGTGACAGATGGAGAGACAAATGATGGCAGGATCAGGCTGTGGAGACACAAGATAATAAAGACAGAATAAGACATCCCAAATCAGTAAATACAGAGCACAAATGCAACTTTATGTATCTAAACCACACTGTTCTCAGCCCAGGGTGGGTACTGTGAAGAATGCCAAGACAGTATGACTTGGTCCCTGAGAGAACAGACCCTCTGGCCGAACACTCAGATGGCATGTTGGTGCTTCTAGGAATCACCCCTTATGGTGCCTCCTCACCCTGCCTAGTCTTTGTGGGTTTCTACAGGCTGAGGAATCCAAAATGGCATCTCTGGCTTGGATCTCTCTAGATCCCAATATTCCATGGCCTCCTGAATGTGTCAGAGGTAATTTGAAGCCTGACATCCAAAACTGGACTCATCGTCTTTCCCACTAAATCTGTTCTTCTGTGTTTCCATCTGGATGACCAACAAGGAGTTGTCCATTGTTCAGGATGCAGCTTCAGTGTTGATTCTTCTTGAAGCCTTCCTGAACTTTCTCTGGGTTATCACTCCTCAGTTTTACCACTTTTGAGGCCCATATAATCTCCATTACGGCACTCATCACCTTTGCCATAATATACATCTACATGGCAAGGTCACTTCAGAGACTATGAGCTTCAGGGACAGCACTGGATCTCACACATAACAGGTGCAGCATAATTGCACCATAATTGCTAAATGAAAGGAAGTCATGTTTTAAAAGCAGATGTGTATGGACTGGCAGAAAGAAGGAGAATGATTTACTACCACCTAATGGAACAGAATTTATAAAAGCCCCCTAGCTCCAGGGTCATAACTCCTATCTTATTGGAATCTTAAGCTAGAAAACCTATTTTGTTTTTATTCTTGTTATTTCCCTCATTACATTATTCTTACTAAGGCAACGTTTGTAGGTCTGGAATATACATGAGCCTATAAGGTTCGTAGTTTTTGATGTTCAGATTATAAGGCGTAAAATAAGTTACCAATTAAGGCTATGAAATCTCATTCTCTAGGGATCCTTAAAAATAGGTTAAAATTTCAGTAGTCTGATAGATTGGTAGATGTTTAGCCTCACCTGAAGGAAAAGGAACTTTGGAGACTAGCTTTTTTCTTGAGGAACCTGTCAGATTTGTTTTGAATATGGTCCAGTAACTTAAAAATAAGTTTCTAAAAATACTTATTTGTTTTTGGCTTTGTATGTCAGCTGTGATTCCTAGCAGCTGTAACTCCTGACAAGATCTAAAAACAGATTTGCAATTATTTGCTATATTCTCCGTGTTCCTGCTCTTTGGCAGTTATGCACGTGTGATTTTTGCAGGAATAGCCTTCTGACAGAAATGTGATATTAAGAGTTTATTATTCCCTGACATAATGCTTCTTAGCTCTCTGCTTCTTCCTAAACTGCTCATTTTGTGAAACAGGAGGACACTACCACCTCTAAGATATGTCGGCTTCTAAACAGAGCCTGTCTGGATGGAGTTGCATGAGGTTGGGTTTCACCATCATTACTGGGGAGGCACCAAGATTGCATGTACGTTTGGTGAAAGTATATAATATACAGCTTTTGTATCCATAAGTCACAGTTGGCATGCACACTTCAGCTAGGATAGAACACAATCAAAGAAAACACATTAGCTCCAGCATCCCCCACATCATTAGCAACAGTTCATGGTATGGGAGGGAATTTACTTCAGTTCAGGACTCATTCCTTCTCTTTTTCGTTTAATTGAATTTTCTTTTTTAAAAATTGTGATAAAATTCACATAGCGTAAAACTTACTATTTTTTTTGCAATCTCTGCACCCAGCATGGGGCTTGAACTCATTACCCCAATAACAAGAGTCTCATGCTCTACCAACTGAGCCAGCTAGGTGCCTCATGCTTACTATTTTATTTTATTTTATTTTATTTTATTTTATTTTATTTTTCATGCTTACCATTTTAAAGTGTATAATTCAGTGGCATTTAGTACATTTACAAGGTTGTACAGCCATCACCACTGTCTACTTCCAGAACATTTTCACCAAAGGAAACCTCACGTGCTTTAAACAGTCATTTCCCATTTTCTTCCTGCACCTATCCACACTATAGTTCCTGGCAACCACTACTCTTCATTTCTTTTTACATACTTATCAATTCTGGACATTTCATACAATCATGTGATATATGGCCTTCGGAGTTTGACTTCTTACTGTAATGTTTGGCACTTACCATGATGTTTTCAAGGCTTATCCATGTTGTACCATGTCTCAGTACTCTGTTCCTTTTCATGGCTGAGTAATAATCCACTGCATGGAATATACTCGGTTTGTTTCCATTCATCAGTTGATAAGCATCTGGATTATTTTCATCTTTTAGCTGTTGTAAATAATGCTGCTATAGATACTGGTATACAAGTATCTATTTAAGACCATTTTCAATTTTTTGGATGTATACATTGGAGTGGAATGGCTGGGTGATACAGTGTTCTATGTGGAATTTATTGAAGAACAGTGGCTGCACCATTTTATAATCCCACCAGTAATGTACAGGGCATCCAAATTCTCTACCTTGTCTCCAATACTTGTTATTTTCTGTTTTATGTTTGTTTTTTAATTATAGCCACCCTAGTAGATGTTAAGTTCTCTTCGTGATTTTGATTTGTATTTCCCTAATGACTAATGACAAATATCTTTCCATGTGCTTGTTGGCCACCGTATTTACTCTTTGGATAAATGTCTATTTAACTCCTTTGCCCATTTTTTAATTGGGTTGTTTGTCTTTTTTGTTGTTAAGTTTTGGGGATCATTGATATGTTCTGGATACGAGGCCCTTATCAGATATGTGTTTTGCAAATACTTTCTCTAATTTCCTGGTTGCCTTTCTACTTTCTTGATAACGTCCTTGGATGAGCAAAAGTTTTTTTTTTTTTTTTTTTTTTTAAAGTTTTTAATTTTGATGAAATACAGTTTATTTTTTCTTTTGTTGCCTGTGCTTTTGGTGTCATATCTCTGAAACCGTTATCAAGTCCAAGGTTATAAAGATGAATAGTGGGGATGCCTGGATGGCTCAGAGGTTGAGCATCTGCCTTTGGCTCAGGGCATGATCCTGGGGTCCTGGGATCGAGTCCCACATTGGGCTCCCCATAGGTAGCCTGCTTCTCCCTCTGCCCGTGTCTCTGCCTTTCCCTCTCCTCTCTGTGTCTCTTGTGAATAAATAAATAAAATCTTTTTTAAAAAAGATGAATAGTTGTTTATAAAGATTAAACAACTCCTCTGTTTTCTTCTAAGATTTATATAGTTTTAACTCTTATGTTTAACTCTTTTATCCATATTTAGTCAATTTTTGTATATGATTGCAGGTAAAGACCCAGCCTCATTCTTTTGATTTGGAAATCCAGTTGTTCCCAACACCATTTGCTGAACAGACTGTTCTTTCCTCATAAAATGATTTTGGTAACCCAGCCAAAAATCAATTGACCATAGATATATTTGACTTTATTTCTAGGCTCTTAATTACATTACACTGATTGTCTATCTTTTTTTTTTTTTTTTGATTGTCTATCTTTATGCCATTGCCACTATTCTTATTATCATAGCTTTATGTTAAGTTTGGAAATAAGGAAATTTAAGTCCTATAACTTTGTTCTTACTTTTTCAAGATTATTTTGGCAAGCTGGGTGTCCCTTTCAGTTCCCTATGAATCTTAGTAGGATAAGCTTTTCCATTTTTGCAAAAAAGACTATTGGAGTTTTGCCCCACTTCTTGATTAAAACTTCCAACAAATGCTTTGAAATAGAAGTGGTGAAAGCAGGCTTCTTTTGTCTTGTTCCAGGTTATAGATATGTAGCTTTCAGTCTTTCACACCGAGTATGATGTTAGCTATGGGTATCTCATAAGTGGCTTGTGTTGTGTTGATTAATTTCCCTTCTATTCTTAGTTTGCTGAATATCTTTATCATGAAAGGGTATTGAATTTTGTCAAATGCTTTTTCTGCATCAATTGAGATCCATCATTCTGTTAATGTGTGGTATATTACATTGATTGATTTCTGTGTATTGAACCATCCTTGCATTGCTGGGATAAATCCCATTTGATCATGGTGTGTAATCCCTTTATTATACTGCTGAATTCAGTTTGCCAGTATTCTCTTAAGGATTCTCTCTCCTTTTTTTGAACCAAAATCTCATAGATTTAGATTATCCTTCCCGATCTTAATTTGTACTTTTTATTCTTCTTTCCATTATTCAAAATTAACCAAATATTTGATTGTGTTTCCTTTACCTTTTTTCCATATCTTTGTGAGTAGATAGCTTCCAAAACATATATAGATGATAGAATACGATAAAGGGAAAATGTTCTTATCACCCCTTTCTATTTTGAGCTTTTTCAATATTATTGTTCATGAGAAATTTTGGTAATGTTCATTCATGATGCTTCTTTTCCTTCACAAAGAAGAAAAAGAGAAATTGGGAAAATAATATTCCTTTACATTTCATCATTGGAGCACATAGAGAAGCCAGTTTCACAAACATCTCCACTAGAGTGTTTAATAAGCTCTAGGACACTTTTCATTACCTTAAGCTTTGTCAAACTTGTGGCTATTTTAAGGGTCTCCAGAAAAGGTTTTTGTAAGCATGGAAGACTTGGAAAGGATAGTTCTGTGATTTTTTTCTTTGTAGCCATAATGTTTTCCAGTCATTAGGTCAGGGAAATATATACATTATTCACAGAAACCATGTAAAGTCAATATGGTAGGGCAGCCGGGGTGGCTCAGTGGTTTAGCGCCTGCCTTTGGCCCAGGGCCTGATCCTGGAGACCTGGGATCGAGTCCCGCATCATGCTCCCTGCAGGGAGCCTGCTTCTCCCTCTGCCTGTGTCTCTGCCTCTCTCTCTCTCTCTCTGTCTCTCATGAATGAATAAATAAAATCGTAAAAAAAAGAATTAAAAAAAATAAAGTCAATATGGTAGACTGAGCTGACTCAAGACTTTTCCAGATGCATAGAAATTCTCAGTGAAATATGAGCAAAGAAAGGCTTTTAATACATAATCAAGTTCAAAAGAAACACATAGAAACCCAGGTATCAAAAATGAAGAGACATAAGATCCAGTAGGCTAAGAGGAAGATTAAGCCAAAGAAGAGGTATCAGACTGTATAAAAGGCTCAGGGACTGATGGCTCAGAGATTAATGTAGAGATAGGAGATAAAACCTCAGTCCCATGTGAGATGGAAAAAAGATCTATGCAAAAAGCTGCAAATTTGATAGGGCTGTTATTTTAATGAAATAGAAACTAGGAACAATTAACCTATTAGACTAACAATGCAGCAATGTGGAGGAAAGATTTATCCACTAGAAACTGGAAGCCTATGCTTATGTATGAGGTCCAATTTTAGACTATTCCTAATGCTACAGGAACTAAGCTAATATAAAAATTGATGTAACCCATAGGATCCTGGCAGAGACAAAAGAAAATCATTCTGAAGAATGATTTCATAACTAGAACACATATAGTAAATGAACTACAGTGAAGGAGAGTCATGGAATACTGCAGACATTTATTAGCTTCCCCTCTCCACCAAAGCATTGGAGATGCAAGGAATGTCTGAAAGAATCTATAAAATACTGAAGAAAGAAGATACAGAAATCAAAAAGCAAGAGTAAGACCATATGTAAGAACAGGTGGGTCTGGAAAATAAACATGAAAAGGGTATTAATCTAAATTAAAGCATGCCAGTCAGCTGAATAATAGTTTCAATAAAGTTAAAGAAAGAAAGGAAATGGATAATGTAGAGGAGATACAGTGATGTGGAAGATAGAATTCTATATGTAAGAAGCTCCTGCATAAGAAAAAACAGAGAATGGGGCACAGTCAGTATTGGGAATGTTTTGCATACATGAAGATAACTTTTGAGTTATAGTGGCTTTCCAGGTCTGAGAAGCTGAGCAGGATATAAAAACAAATCTACACCTAGTCACACTAAATGTTGTAATGAAACTGCAAAACACCAAAGACAGAGTAATTAGAAAATTATCTAGAAGGAAAAAGATTACCTGCAGAGAACTAGTTCTGTAAATGAGGAGATAATTAAAAAGAATATAAGATAGGAAAAAAGAAGGCACGAAGAAAAATGATACACGAGAAGCATAAAATAAATGACACCAGTTAGACGTATTTTAGAACATGAGTATTAGTTGTGTAGCATATATATGTAAAACAAAAGTATGAAGCACAGAAGATTATTTCTAACCATATTATAATAGAAGGGAAAAGAATGGGATCTGGGAGGAATATAAGGGACTTCATATTTGATATTTTATTTTTGTTAAAATTTGAAGTAGGGGTGCCTGGCTGGCTTGGTCGGAGGAGTCTGTGACTCTTGATCTCAAGGTCATGAGTTCAAGATACACATTGGGTGTAGAGATTACTAACAAAATAAATACACTTAGAAAAAAATGTGAAGTAGTTCCCACAACCAGGACAGGACTTGGTGCAAGAGTGCAAATAGAGACCAAGTACCACGTCTGTGTCTGAGTGTGTGAAAGTTACAAGTCAAGCTAACAAATAGCCATATACCTTGATCAATATACCTTCATAAAGAGGGTGGTGCTTTGTGATTCCCAGATCCTTTGGGATTGGAGCCAGAAAGTGGTGGCATGGAGAATAGTTAGCTGTGCTGTTCCCCCCACCCTCTCTTCCAACCCCAGCTCTGTCCTGCACTGAGAGGGGTTTGCGCACATGTGTTTGGACATCTCCATCCATACACACCCCATGCAAAAAAACACTCATTGGCCACCCACAAGCTGAGGAGTGTGTACACTGGCTGTAGGATCTGCTCTTATGAGGATAGAGCTAGTGAGGAGGTCAGGTTAGCCTTAGATAACTAACTTGGAGAGGCATCACTCCACAGAGACTTCTGATGTCCCAAATACCTGGGCCAGGTGACAGGCATGGGCTTGGTGAACATGTCTCCTTGACCCTATGGACCCTTTGCCACATGGAAGGAAGGGCTGGAGGAAAGAGTGGGTCCCTTTAAAACAAGGGGTCAAGCAGTGGAACTACCATTTGCTAAAGCTGAGCAGGTCGGTGGACCTTTGCTGTATTAGTTTCTGTGTTTGGAGTGTTTCATTATAAAAAAGAAAGAAAAGCATATAGTATTTCACATGGGAATTAGGGACATCTGCCTAGCACAGAGACAGGGGCAAGAACACAGCCAGCAAAGCATCCTGTGACCTTTGTATTTGGAACAGCTCAGTCTCTGTTTCCTCACCTGCCCACTGAGGGACCAAGATGTGTGATTTCCCACTTGTGTGGTCCTGTGAAGTTCTCATGCGCCCCACAGCAAGGCAGAGCTTCTGGACCTAAGCATGGAGGGATGAGGATGGCCAGAGCAGAGGAGGGGTATGAGAGCAGAGCCTAGGCTGCATCTGTGCACTAGGTTCCTGGGGAGGGAATTCCTTTCCCTTACCACAACCTGGCTGGGAAGTGTGCCCTCCAGAGCTGCGGCTCAGCCCTCAGGAGCCCCACCTTAATGCCCTGGGCAGAGCCTTGGCAGTGCCTTCCATTGAGGAATCCTGGCCAGAGCTGGGTCAGACAGGGAGGACAGCCCTTCATTACCCTCCCCTCATGTCCTAAAAGTAGCCAGTGCAGGGGGTACCAGCCTGTCAGGGGGCAGTGAGCTCACAGAGGGTCAGCACAGGGCACGCTAATGGGCTTGTCCTTGTTCATTGGCTCCTCTCTGCCTGCTGTCTGGGGCAGTTGCTCAGCAGGGCCCAGTGAGATTAATCGGCCCATGGAAGAAAAGGCATGAGAGAGAAGGGAAAGCCAGTGTGAACGGATAGAAAAAAGTGTTTTTCCTCATCATCCATCAAACATTTTGCCAAGCTTAGCTAGTTGAGGCTTACCTCTAATTGGTGATGAATTAAATGTTGTCCTTTCAACCAGCATAATCAGAAAAATGCTCTCTTCTGGCAACGCAAGTGCAAAGCGAACTTTAGCTCGAAAACTATTGAGAATACCTTGGGCCCTGTTCTTCTTTCAAGGCCCTTGAGGTTGCTGTGAAGTGGACTCTGGTCAGGAGACCATCCTTCTCAGGCTCAAAACCCATAAGACAGGGTACTGGGGGAGGTGCTCAGGTCAGCAGACAACCACAGCTTCTGTGCTTTCACGGACAAACAACCCGTCAGGGGTGGATTTGTCTGCTAAGGCTGCCATCATCGCAAAGCACCACAGACTGAATGGCTTAGCAGGAGTTTCTTTTCTCACTCTTCTGGAGACTGGCATTCTAAGATCAAGGTGTTGGCAGTGTTGGTTCCTTCTGAGGCTCCTCCCCTAGTAGATGGCTGCCTGCTTTGTCTTCATATGGTCTTCCTTCTGTGGGTGTCTGTGTCCTAATCTCCTCTCCCTAAGAGGGTACCAGTCCTATTAGATGAAGACCCACCCTAGTGACCTCATTTAACTTAATCACCTTATTAAAGATTTCATCTCTTGGGGTGCTTGGGTGGCTCAGTTGGTTAAGCTTCTGCCTTCAGGTCAGGTCATGACCCCGGGGTCCTGGGATCAAGCCCCACATTGATCTCTCTGCTCATGGGGAGCCTGCTTCTTCCTCTTCTCCCTACTTGTCTTCTCTCTCTCTCTCTCAAATAAATAAATAAATAAATAAATAAATAAATAAATAAATAAATAAAATATTTTTTAAAAAATAAAGATCCCATCTCCAAATACAGTCCCATTCTAGGTAACTAACTGGGGGTTAAGACTTCAATGTATGAATTGGGGGGGAATACACTTTAGCCCTTATCAGAAGGCATTGGCAAACTCCAACACTCCAGGAATCTCCTGGAACGAGTGACATTGTAATGATAAGAAAACAAAGACCTGTGGCCTACCTGGGCAATTTTAAAGTACCCCCCCCCCCTTTTGCTATATAGGAATAAACAAGAGCTGTGTTCCATAGTTCTTACAGGGGCAGCAAACTTCCAGGGAATCATTTCAGGAAAGGCAAGAAGAGCTCCTAATCCTTGTGTTTTCCAAAAAGACTCACCTTGATTTTCACTGTTTCAAAATTAACAATCAGGTTGTGCAGAAAAAAGTCTCTTGCTGGGGACCCAAGGCTCTCACCCTGGTACAGCTGTTGGCTTGGGAAGAGGCGACTGCAGGTGAAACAGAGGCATTAAGACATTGACCATAGAAAGAGATCACTGCTCACAGAAGTGTTCTGGAAAGCCAAGGGTGTGCCTGGTATAAAAGTGCACTTGTAGTGCACTTCAATTAAGAGGAAGGCAATGTGGAGAGCCGTTACGTACAGGACAGACTGGAAACAGAGCGCCTCTTAGAAGAGGGAGTAGTGCACTCAAGGTGTCAAGATAGCATCTACCGTAAATAATAGAGCTGTTCACCAAACTGGACATTTTCCTTGACATGAGGAAGCCTTTCTCCCCCTGATTTATTTTGCAAACTAAAGTCACTGGGTGAGGCCCTTTGAGAGGTGTTCATGTGAGCCGGGACTCACTGTGTTTGATCTACCCACAGGATGAATGAACGTGACCGCCTCCTGAAGAGGCTCAGCAGGAAGACGCCCCCCACTCTCTTCCGGGGAGGCTCCATCCAGCAGTGTGTTCCCCGTAAGTACCCGCACCACATTTTGGTCAGCCTGACCCCAGCCACTCAGGGAAGGCGATGGCTTCGTTAAGGCTTGCTGGTGCTGATAGGGATGGAGACCGCTGTCCAGCCAGAGCCCCACACTTGGAGGTGGAATTTGTGTGTTTGGCCCAAGGCAAGTGCAGCTTGAGTGTAGGTAATTCCCTAGGACCCCATCAAATGCCTGAATGATAAAATCCTGAAACTTAAAATCTTGATGTGGTCGAGATCCTTCTGTCAGCCTCCCAATAGGATTTTGAACTAGGGCTGAAGTGATCTTACTTTTGAATTATTGGCCCCAAAGATAGCAATATGCACTGTCTTACTTAATATTAGCTTATTAATTAAAACAATGACAAACACTGGGGAAAAAAATCTCTGTACATTTCCCAGGAAGGCTGCCCTGAGTCCAGCATTGGTGCCCCCACTTGACAGTGGAGGCCAGGCCTGATTTCTGCTGAAGGGTCCAGACCCAAGCCAGGGACAGTGGGAATGCACCAGACCCCAGGGGAGGGGGCAGGAGGCCATGAAAAGAGATGGGTGGCAGAGCTCAGGGGGATTGTGGGGCCATTTCAGCAATTCAGCCACTTGGCTCCCTGCAGAGGGGCGTTGTTAGCACAGGTGTCCTTTGGGAGGCAGTCACCTACCTTCCTCAAGGTGAGGCCTGTTGGCACAACATCTGTCACCTGCTTCTGCCCCTCCAACTCCTGCTTCTTTTTCCAGCGCCCCCTCTCTCTCACATTGCATCTCTTCTCTTCAACAACACTGCTTCCTGCTTTCTCTTCTTTTCCTGAGGTGTTCAGAAGGAAACAGGAATGGTTTAGGAGAAGTAAAGAATCATTGTATCCATAGTACAAGTACTGAGGGGTCTATATCAGGCTCAGTTGAGCTCTACCCATCAATAGATCTTCACAGACTTTCTCACAGAGGAAGGAAAGGGATGGACTCCCTCTCCTCACTTTCCCACGTGGAATATCAACATGACAGAGACCAACTCCATATGGCATCCCACGTGCTTTGTGTCCCGTCCCAGGGAGTAGGTGGTATCAGCCCTGAGAGCACCTGCAGACTCAGGTCAGCATAGTAACTGGCCCCACAAGGCCCAGCGATCTGGGTCATAGCCATGATCTCTCTGATCCAGTGTCCAGGGAGTAAGTCTATGGGGCCTGCTTCTGGAGCAGGGCTGCCTGGGGGTCTTGCCTCAGCTCTGTCACTTTTTTGTGAACTTAGGTAAGTTAACCTCTCTGTTTCTGTATCTGTAAAATGGAGAAGATGTAAGAACTGAGTTTTTTGAGAGAATTAAATTAGAACATTTATACCAAGTGCCTAGAATAGTACCTGACAATATAGAGTCCAATAAATGTGAGGTATTACTGGTGGTTTTTTTTGCCACTAGTTGAGTAACTTTGGGTGACATACATATTTCTCTAAACTTTCCTCCAGTGCGGGAAAAAGGAAATCTAATAATATACATCTAAAAGGAAAAAAAATAATACACATCTTACACAGTCTTTGTGAGGCTTCAGGATGGTGTGTGTAAAGCACCTTCTCTATAGCAGGCACAGAGAAAATGAGTACCGATTCTGTAAACGGTGGGGTTCATACCATGGAGCCCTGCTGCTTCTCTAACAAATATTTCAGAATAACCCTAGAAAGAATATATAAGGTACATATATTGAGATCAAAGACTGAGTAAGAACTTTTGTGAGAGAGTCATAAAATGTCTTGAAGCAACTACTAAAAATTTTTTCTTAACTCAGGATTTTGAAGGAAAAAAGAAATTGATAATCAATGAGTATAAGAAATAAAAAGCCTTTAAAGTCACACCAGATTTTATTTTTTTTAAGATTTCACTTATTTATCTGACAGCAAGAGAGAGAGGGAAGGGAAAGCACAGAGGCAGAGGGAGAGGGAGAAGCAGACTCCTGGCTGAACAGCGAGCCCTGGAACTCGATCCCAGGACCCTGAGATCATGACCTGGTCTGAAGACAAATGCTTAACCAACTGAGTCACCCAGGAGTCCCTCACCACATTTTAAAAACACCCACCAACTAATAGTAAAAAACCAATCACTAACCAAACATTCTGTCAGAAATAACTAGAGAAGGCCATGGAGCAATGAGAAGTGGCCCTGGCCTATGAGATGTTCTGTGTTCTCCTCTCAGCCTCTGCCTAGCTATCCCTCCTGGGTCTGTCCTCCGCTGTCCTGGGCCTGTCTTCCTAGGAAACTGGAAGGAAAACTCTCATCTTGGCAGCATTTTTGAGTTCCTTACAGGCCACCAACACACAGTATTTATAACTGAGATCAGCATTTCCTATAGTCTCATTTCCTTGTTGTCCTCATGGTCGCCCCATCATTTCTGTTGCTTTTAGGAATCTTTAAAAAAAAAAAAAAAAAAAGGAATCTTTAAAAAAAAAAAAAAAAAAAGGAATCTTTTTCACAGGAAACTTCTACTCTCATGAAGATGTTATCAGAGCTATTTAAGAGGAGTTTTATTAAAAACAAAAACAAACAAAAAAAAGAGGAGTTTTATTCCAAAATAATGGGGGAATAATGACATGATTTTATGGACTTCACCAAGTGTTCTTTGGGGAGAACAAAACAACTAAGACTCTCGGCTACCCCTCTGCGTCCTTTCACCTATCTCGTTCTGCTCCAAGATTCTGGCTACTGCTGAGCATGTAGGAAGCAGATGCACTGGGAAGTCAGCCCAGGGAAGTTCAGAAGTTGGGTCCATCCAGGGCTTTCCCTAGGCCCCATCACTACTTTATGGCTGCCAGGACTTCCTGAAAGACAAATGAAAGTGGGAAAGGCTAAGAGCTGGAGGCTTCCTCTGAGTTCCCCATTTGGATACAAATGGTATCTAAATGTTCACCAGGTAGAAGCTGGTGACCTGATGGTGGTTGTCTTTGTCAGGCTGAGGGGTGCTGGCTGGACAGGAGGAGGCTATTTGGGTAGTTATAGTCTGTTGTTCCACTAAAGTTTTCCCATTACAGCCCTAACTTCTAGCAGGCCTGCTTTCTGAAAGGAAAATACTGTATCTGAACCAGTGAGATACCCCTGCCCCAGGATAACCCTACCAAGCCATCCTCCTTTTCTTTTTGAGTTGCAGAGTTCACTTTAAGTCTCTCCTGTGGCTAAGAAAGCCTAGTGAAGAAAGTCTTAGTGCATAACATTCTGGAAACATGATGGTAGATGCAACCAATGGGAACTGCTGGCACAAGCCTTTTGGTAGTAACTTCTGGGTGTTCAACTCATCCCAGGAGAAGAAACTGCTATTGGGAAGGTCCTCTTAGATGGACACCTGCAAGCCCTTCCCAGTCTGGAGTGGCTGAGGAATCCCACCAGAAGGCCCTTGTACCAGTGAGACAAATACAAGCCACAGAAGCCTTACAGCTACATGCTCTATTCTGTCCCAGTAGGCAGAGGCAGGATGTGAATGAAAACGACTTTTGCTCCTTCTACTTGAACAAGGAGTAGACTGTTCCAAATGCCAATACCTTTCCCCAAAGGACACTCCCAAACGTGTTTTTTTGTGTGTCTCAACAAGTCCCCTGCATTTCTTCCTCTCCACCAGGACCCTCCCTCCAAAAAGCCCATCAAAAAAGACAGATAGCAGTTGTTCTGTTTGGATGGGTTGTTGCACCAGTTTCTCTTCTTCACTGGTATGAAGGTAGAGGCTTCCTCTCTTGGTGCTGAGTGTGAATTGGCCCTGAATGAAGGAGAGGGTTCTGTGGCCTGGGTATAGTTAGCCTTGGAAAAGCTGGGCACCCATTTAGGGGGTTGGAGCTCTGAGGGAACTTCAACCTCACCTGGTCCAGGCCCTTTATATTACAGAACAGTGAACTAAGGACACTCGGAGAAATTAAAAAATCCATGGTCCAATGGCCAAGTCACTGCCAAGCAAGGATTAGAACCACCTTTCTTGCCTCAAGCCCTGGGTGCCAGGATCCAAGATGAAAGCAGAGCAGATGGAGAAAGCCGCCTTCAGGGTGGAGAGCTCAAGAGTCATGGGCCTGCCATCAGAAAGGCTCATGAAGAGCGCTTGGAGGGCGCCCCCACTGGGCCGGAGCCAGTTCTGCCGGGCTGAGGAGTGTCCACCCGGGGTGGCACGGCGGGCCACGGACTGCCGCGTGGCCCCCACAGGAAAACATCAGGTGTTTACTGAAAATGTTCCCTTTAGAAGAGCACAGAATAAAAACTATCCACAGTGACCACAGAGCACAGCCTGCGACTGGAGGAGCCAGTGTTGTTTGCTAGATTGTGCTTTGAGACATGCCAGGGAAAGGTGTCTGGCCTAGGACTGCAGTAAAAAAAAAACACTTTGTGCTAGAGGGGCACCCACCTCAGAGGGCGGACACAGGACATCTGCTCGTCTCCCCGTCTCCCTGGGCTTCCCTGACCAGGCACAGGGAAATCTAAAAGCTGTCAGAGGAACAAAGGAGAGAAGAGGCATTTCCTCTTCGGATCCCTCGAAGCCTCTGAAGCCTCGTGGTGTCGGAAAGCCATCAAAGGACATTCAGGGGCCCTGCACCCAGCACCCCCAGGGCCCCCCTCTATAGGCCTGTGCCCCACATTCCAGCCCCAGAATATCGGCCTCTGCCAGATGGGGCTCACCCTGGCCAGGGGCTGCTGTGCCATGGCTGCCACATGGTGCCATCTTTTGGTTTGTGGATTTGGTTCTGGTAGAGATGGAGGTGAGCCAGTAGATGAAGATCTCCGGGGAAGATTCCTTTCTGTGCTTATCCTTCCCTAGTTCTTCCTACACTCCCACCCACCCCTGCTACCTAGCCCGTGTCTTCAGTTGCCTTGCAGGCCACCTGTGCTGACAAGCCCTCGCCTCCCAGGGTGGCCCTCCTGAGCTATGGGGTTTTCTCAGGCGGTGGCCGGGAGAGCTGGGAAGCCAGCCCAGGGTCAGACACTCTGGTTTACGAGCATATGCAGAGTACAGAATCACCCTGCACATCCTCTGTCGGAGCCTCTTCCTCTTCCAGCCCCACCACAGCTGTGTTATACATTGCTGTTAGGTGTCTTTATAGTTCCGAAACTTTCCTTTGTAAGCCAAGTGTCCGAGTAAAATAATTAGCAATCCAGGAGGTGATACGTGGGCACAATTTCTGACTTCTTGTTCTCCTTTAAAGAATGTGACAGTGGACTAACACATCCATTGACAAGTCATGTATACACATGGATGGGATTCACCCTTTTCAGACATTTCACTGTGTGGTCTTTTGGTCAGAACGTCTAATCCAGCTGTAGGACGTTTTCTTAGCCCTGGCCCAGAAAGATTTGCCAACAGAGAGAGAGTCTTGTAAATGCTCCTTTGGTGGGAAGGACCCTTGGGCTTTTGAATGCTAAACCTCTCTTAGAACTAGAGATGCAGAAAGAATGTTGGTCCTACAGAAGCACTGCCTGGGTTTGGCTCTCAGTTCTGCAACTCACTAGGTCTGTGACCCAGTGCCTCAGTTTCCCCATCCGTGAAATGGGAAGAATACCATCAGCTGTCTCATAGGGCCATTGGGGGGAATGAATGAGCTGTTTGTATACAGTACATAGAACAGGCCTGATACACATAGCTTTTACTAATTGTTGGCAGCTGCTGCTAGTATTATTCTTATTATTATTGGAACTGATTGTAAGAGCCAGTCTTTCTGCGGCCCTGTAGCCTCTTGACTTTATCTTGCGATCTTTTCTTTATTTACACAAGAATAAACCCACTGTAATTTCTTATTAGCAGTCCAAATCAGTCCAACTTAAAAGCAGGAATGCTCCAAGCATCACGTGCACATTGCCAGTTTTCACCACTAGCGTTGTGTGTGTGTTCCCTCGCATGTTTACGGCTTCATAAATTACCCAGCCAGCCTGTAGCTTCAGGCAGCTTGGGACACTTCTGCAGCGGAGCAAGTCGCCTCTCCTCTTGATTGGTGCTGGGAAAGTGCAGACACAGACCAGTGACCCACTGTTTATGCTTCCCTGGGCTGAGCTCAGCTGCAGGGAGGCTGCCCCCTGAATCCCTCCCACCCCAGCATCGGGCATCAGCAGCCAGAACCAGTCAGGCCCTGTCTGGTCAGGCCTGGTCCTGCCCGACCCCACACTCTGCCCATGTTTCCCTTCTGAGCCACAGGTCTGTCTGTCCCGGTCCCCACCTCCCCGAGGCTGGTGAGCCCAGTGCATGGCAAAGGTCAGCTGCCTGTCGCCCACAAAAACATTTTTTCTAAACGCAGCGCGCTCCCTCGATGGTCCTCTTAACCGAGCCCTGTGTGTGCTCCTCCTGCAGATGGGTACGCCTTCTCTCAAGAAGAGCATGGAGCCGTTACTCAGGAAGAGATAGTCCGCGCTTATGACACCACCAAAAAGAAATTGAGGAAGAAATGAGACATGAATTGTCCTGATGGGTCCCAGGAAAGAGATGCAGTTTGTTGCACCCAGTGTTAACACATCTCTGTCGTAAGAGACTGGTGTCAGCAGCCAAAACACCACGAAACACATTTCTGTGGCCTTAGCCAACCAGTTTGTTAGATGCCCCTTCCCTCGCAAACCTGGAGTAGATTCCGCAGGGGAAGCCATTCCGATCCCTTCCAGTTCGTCGGCAGCGCTTGGCCTAACTTCTGTGTATGTTATTATGAAGCATTCAGCTCTGCTCTGTGAGGTGTGAAATTAAAAGCGTTACGTTTCACCAATATTTAAACATCAGTACTAGTTGGTCTGGGAGAAAGGTAAGAGAGTTTTATGTTGCGTGAGAAACCCGTCTTGCGGACTCGGAGCAGGGGCACGCTCGCTCCTGCGTTCTTGACTCACCGATGGAGTCCGCCAGGCAGCACATGAGCCTCACGGCAGGCAGCTTGATGTCTCACTTTGATTCCTGTTTTGTTTGTCTGAAGTTGGCATAAATCTCTTGATTGCGGTGAAATCACAGCCATGTCTGTCATCGGGGTGAGAGCGCTTATTTGAACCCCGTGGCCCCATCCCCAGCACGCAGGTGCCTCCGGGGCTGTCCCGGCTTCCCTCATCGCAGACCGTGCGCATGGCGGGCGCTGTGCTCCGTGCATGGCAGCCGGTGGGCAACCAGCCCAGATGTGCTCCCCGTCTTGTCCTAGCACAGATTCACATGTGGATGCGAGCAATCGCTTCTGCCACCGCCCTTTCCCCTCCACTAACTAAAGAGAAGAAGCATAGCTATCCCGCCCAGACTCCAGTGTTGACCTGCCTCTTTCCGAGGACAGGGAAGCCTGCAGGGCGGTGCACTCCTGCTCTGATCGGGCTCTCAGTACGCATTTCCCGACCTCCAGACCACTGGACCTTGGGCATCGCTTAAGTCAGACCACACTTGTTTTCTCGGGAATTCAGAGCCCATTTTGGATCTTCACTGTGGAGAAACCAGTGAATTAGTTTAGTGTGTCTCCCCAGCGAAGGGACACGTCTGTCCCTCTGTGACTCTAAAGTCAGAGAGGAGGAGGAGTGAACCCAGTGGGAGCGTAGGGGCCCTTGAGGCTGGTGGAGGAAGATGACCATCAAAGGGGAAGGCAAGAGGCAAGGAACTCGGAGACCGCGGGAGGAGGACACAGGACGCCTTAGCCACATCTCCTCGGTAGAAACTGAAATGAAGCCCAGGCAGTTGTGATCATACGTGCAGGAGGCTAGGCAAGACATTGACATGCAGTTTTAATTGGAAAGAATTCCAAACGTTTTTATATGGATGAGGTGTCCTTCCTTATCGTCAGTGGTAGATACGAGTACCTCTGAAAATAAAGTGTCCCGAGTCTAAGACAGGAGGAGAAGTGCTGCGTCACTGACTTTCCAAACTGTGGAGTCCCACCTTCTAAATTTGGATAGAACTAGTGTGCCCTCAGGCATGAATGTGAGCACCTGGAGCCCTTAATAAATGGCCAGCCTGGAGGCACATTCTCTCCTCTCCGCTTTGGTTGCCAAACCAGATTTTTGGATGGCTTAACATAAATACTTCTGGGCAGCTGTTACTACTTAAAATGGCACAGTTCTTCTGGGGATGGCTGTGCTAAATTGGGAAATAAAACAATAGTGCACTTTGCTTCCTCATCCTTCATTTTTGGAGCATCCACATCTTATTTGGCATTGTAATAACTTAAAGTATGATTTGCATTGACTGAGAAAACTAATCCTTTACTTATAAAGTGACCACGATCCAGGGAGGGCTTACGGGGAAGCAGAACAATGAATTGAACAGGTGAGGCTTAGAAAATTGCCATTCCTTCCTGCCCGAGGTGGTAAGCCATTTTTAAATACTAGAGCACTCAGCAAAATGAATCGCTGAGACTGTCATGCAGGAATTACAACCCCCTCCCCTAAAAAAATGTGCCTGGAATTACAATACACAGAGGTTTAGGTCTTTATTGGATACCCAGAGAGATGATGTAAATACAGAGGAGAAACAAAAATTTGAATCAACTGTGTGGTAGGCATCCCGACTAAATGGTTTCATTTGGGACTAAGCCTTCTGGAAAGGGGAACTAAAACTCATTTTTTGTCTGACACTTAGCTCTTTCTTAAATTTAAAACCTTCTGATTTAGATTTTCAGATTACAGCATGTATATGTTTTGTTTTGGGCTTTTTGTTTTTTATTTTGTTTTTTTTTTATGTTAAATGTGTTTTTTATGTTAAATGCAGTCACATTTTCTGAGACTGGAGTCTATATTCCAATTCTTTTGAGAACCAGACTAAACAGTGTTTGCAATACTGAAATATGTACACAGAAGGAAGCATTAGATGGAATACCTTTCTATTAATTCTCCTTTATGATTAAGCTATCTGGTAAATGACTAAATTGGGCTTCAAGGAGGAGCAGCTGTCAATCTGTGCGATGTATGACAGTTAGCTGTGGCCAACTCGGGGGCTGTGTCATTTGTCCTGTCTTCAAATTGAGGTCAGAGTGTCACACAAGCCCCTCCCCAGGGAGCAGGGTGGACTGGAGTAAGTTGCGTACTCTAGCTGTCAGCTCAGTGGAAACGCCACATGGGACTTGTCACTCTGCCACATGGTAAGTGACATGCAGGCTGGCAGGTCATACTTGGTCAGCACTCTAGAGCCGGCCTCTGGATTGGGCTAAAACAGCAGGATCCACAGAGGCCCAGCCTCGGCCTGGTATCATACACAGATTGCCGATTCTTGAATGTGTGCTCCGTTCTGGCTGAGTCTGCAGAAGGAAGAGAGCAGCCATCGCATGCGCGTCTCTCTGAGTTCCCCTACGTCCCGGCACCCCAGCAAGGGTGGCCGTGAAAACTTCCAGCACGTTAAAAAGGCAGGGTAGGGAAACAGAATGGACCAACCATTTCTGCCTGGTTGCCCAGATTAGCACTTCATTGCTAACCAGAATGGGCGTGATCATAATTTGGGGGGTGTGGCTGATGTGTCCACCTTTTGTCTCTGCAGAATGTTCAGGACTTCTTGACCAGTGTTATGTTCACCCATCTCCCAGCACACGTGTGATCATCTAGGGAGGGGATCGGTAGAGCATACAAAACCCGTGCTTTGGAGAAGGGAGATGCTGTTGCTTTAATATTCGTGGAGTAATATCCTAAAATATGAACCTGAGTTTTGGCAGAGCATGGCTGGGAACTCTGTTGACGTTTTCTTTTCTTTGACAAGGCTGCAGGTCTTGCTGTAAGGAGCTGGCAGTGAAAATCAGTGATAACTTGTCAAGAAGCAATGAAATGCAAAAAAAAAAATGAGTATGAGTAACTAATGTCTGAAAATGCATATAGACATGTATATTATAGGCTTAACAATTGAATTTTTAAAAGAAAGCTAGAGTCTGTAATCTCCATTTGTTATAACAATGACCCTTTATCTCATTTTTTTAAAGAGAATTTTCTATCCTGTTTCCGTTTCTAGAGGTTTATGTTTTAGACCATAAGTTGAATAGGATGTTTGCAAAACTCTGCTAGAGGGTAAGGTAGTCTTTCGTCTTGAACATGTGAAGGAAGTGCACACATTCCAGCTGGCTTTTGGCTTACTACCAAGAGTCATTGTCCCAAGGTAATTCAAGGAGTGATTCAGCCTCAGCATTTGAAATGTAGACTTCATCTCCTGGGGTCCATAAAAAATGGGAACAGGGAAACTGTGGTTAAGTAGAGCCTGAAATAATAACCTGGCAAACAAAGGAGTTTATCAGGTCAAGGTAAAGGATGGCATCCCCTATCACATTCGTTGAATGCTTTCTCCATACCAAATCTTGTATTAGCAATTTTAGTAGTGATGAGGATAGTGAAAGAAAGCGCTCCCTCCTCAAAGGGAAAGCACACATCAGTGGGCTTTGTTGCTGGTTCTCCATTGGCCCAAGACAGTTGCTGGTCTCCGTATAGCCTTGGGGGAGATGATTTAGCCTCATCCTGGCCACTTTCCCATCCTCAGAGGCAACGAGGATGGTGACAAAGGTTTCTAGTGGGTTGTAGAGGTGAGAGTTTGAGGTCTCCAGAATATATTAATAAGTATCCCCAAAAGGAATAGACGTGGAATACTCTACCTTAATGTGTCATACTCTCTGTTTATTTTTTTCTCGGCATCCCACATTGTCCCACAGTACACATTTCCTTTGACATTACAAGAGCTGCATTGACTGCCAAGCCTCCACTGGCAGTCTGTTGAAAGCTCTCTCTTAGCTTGTTGGGTCTGAGTGTGGCAAACCGGCATGCCGTCTTCAACTGGAAGAAAAGGCTATATGGAGCCAACACAGGGTTGAGAAGCTGTGAAACAAAAGGGGGCAGAAAAGAAGGGCGAGCTCACCCTGTTACCCCACCCTAAGCATAATCCAGAGCTGTTAACTCTGACAAACACCTCTGCTCCCCTGACTGAGGGGAGACAAAAGAGTGATTCTTTTACACCCGGGCTGGCTCGGTTTCAATGACAATCTCTTGCCCTAGTTGCCTTAGAGACATCCACTCTGCTCTTTCTCTCAGGCTCCAGACCAAGAAAAACATGCTCACAAGATTAGCCCATCGGCATTTCTTCTGACCTGGCTAAAGAAAGAAAGGAGACCTGTTCCTTTTAAAAGTCAGGAACAAAGTGTCAGGTGGCTTTGATTTATGACAGAAATAGGAAGAAGAAAGTTGAGGTAATAGCGCTATCCAAATAACCCTGCCCAGGAACCCAAGGGGTCGAGAGGGCTTATCAAGAGCCTTTTGTAGGCAAGCTCTTCCGTATGGCAGAGAAGGGGCCAGAAGGAGGGGGACAGCCTGGAGATGAGGCTGTGAACTCACTTCCAATGGCACTGGACCCAGTCATCCGTAAGGACAGCCATGCACCTGCGGGTGGATCAGTAAACACCAATTAAAACATGGAAAAAAGAAAATCTGCCCTGTCATAGGGTTTCTCTGCTTCCCACAAGATCCCTGCACAAGTAGATGCTTTTCGGGTTTTTCATTAATGAAATCAGTGTGTGTGCTGACACGCGCATTCCTCCGCCGTCCTTCTCCCGCGTTGCCAGTGACTGCTGAGTTCGGAAGTGTGCCTGCTGCTTCCCAGGAGCCTCCCTCTGAAGGGCCCCGCTACCAGCTGCAGCCCGGCCAGCTGCAGGGGTGGGGCGCACAGGGCTCTGCCAGGAGCAGCCAGGTCTGCAGCCCAGGTCTGCAGCCGGTGCCTCATCCTTCCTGCAGGTCACTGAATTGCTGTTTGAATGCAGCATCTTTGTGGTGTCTTTCCCATGCAAGCAAAGCCATGTGCCCTCCTGTCTGCTGTCACATCTGTGCTCAGATTGCTTAAATATTGTTTGCAACAGGGAGGTTTTAATCTGGTTATGCAGAGGGAAGCGGGGCTGTGGGGGCACGTTTAATTGGCTCCCAGCAGAGTAGTGAGCGCGTCTATGGAGTGTGGGGTTTTTTGTTCCCTCTCTCTCGAAGTGTTACCATTTTCACGTCCTATTAATGTCCTCTGGTTGTTAAATTACAGCAGCACATTATAGCGGAGCTGGGTTCCCTCCTGGAGTGAATACAAATGAAGGGCATTTACTTGTATTTTTAGAGGTTTTGGAAAAACGTAGTGATTTGTGGCTTTGATCAATCCTGTTGACTGGTATATGTCTGCACAAATCTGTTTCAAATAAATCTTTTGTTAAAGTAAATGATTGGACCGTGATTTATTTTGGAGTTTTGTCTTGCACTAATAAGCCATCACTGCCATAGGGACTCGGGACAATAACACAGAGGTTTTGTCAGCAGGTACAGGCCATGTATACTCTCTGCCCCAAGAGCTGATGGCCAAGGAAACGCAGTTCAATGGCAGGAGCACAGGAGAATCTGAATTGTAGATTAGCATGAGCTGTGCAAGCCCCAGTCCCCTTTATGGGAGCAGAGTCCGAGAGGCCACACTGAATTGGATTCATCACACGATGGAAAGAACTGTACGGAGAAGGGCTTCTCCCACTGATGAGTGGTCTCCCCTTGGTTTATCTCAGCTTCCCTGCAGACGCAGATGTGAAAAGTTCAAATTCTATCGTCAAGCATGAAATTACAAGACCGTCACTGAAGGGGCACAGAACACGCCCCCCCCCCCCAACGGTGCCACTCTAACATACTGATTCTTTTGAACTGGAGGCCAATGAGGAGCAGCAGATGCAGGGAGAGCTCTCTCACCTCCCCCTTCTACATAATGCAGGTCCCAGCACTGCCACCGAGAAAGGTACCCTCCCTGCACGGGGAAGAGAAGAACATTCTTATCACTGAAGACTGGGGCATCCACGCTGGAATGGATCTGTACAAACAAACCTACTAAGATAACCTGACCTTCCATTAAATTACCCTGGATCTCTCCCAAGGACTGTCCCACGGTTTACTGCCCCAGCCCAAGCCCCTCTGTCAGGTCCCATCCCCAGCTTATCTTTGTGTAAAACTGTGTGTAAGCTTCTGGACCTAATGGCTTCTTGGGGTCTTCATCTTCCTGCTGAAGATTCCCATGTACATGTAAAAATGTACTTGTATGCTTTTCTCCTGCTAGTCTGTCTTGTGTCACTTAAATTCTTAGGCCAGTCACAGAACCCAAGAGGGTAGAAGGAAAGAAGTTCTCCCTGGGTGGCTCAGTCAGTTAAGCATGTGCCTTCCGCTCAGGTCATGATCTCAGGGTCCTGGGATCCAGTCCTGCATCAGGCTCCAGCTCAGTGGGGAGTCTGCTTCTCCCTCAACCTCTGCCTCTCCCCTCTGCTCATGCACTCCCTTCTCTCTCTCACATAAATAAAATCTTTAAAAATAAAGAGAAGGAGACACCTGCCCATTCCCTGTAGACACCTTGAGCCACATTTAGAAAATCATCCACTGCCTTGAAGTTCCCTGGGATACACAAATCACATGGCTGAGGCCACACTGAACCTTGGGTAAAGGGGGATCTGGGGGCCCAGACGTTGGCCTGGGAAGTGAGGATGCAGGGGCCTTCCGCCCTGCAGACCACCTCGGGCGGGCTCGGCGTATCACCTGCTTGCCTGGCTTTGTGTGGGCAGTTCTACACTTCAGCCGCTGCAGTGAGGTCAGAGTCTAGGGGTGAAGGACAGAAAAGAATGAAAGCCTGTGAGAGATGGTTCCCTGCACGGGCTGAGCCTGCAACCCACAAACCTCTTAACAGCCCACTTCAGATCCACTACAGATTCCCAGAGCGGACTCTCATTCCTCCCAGACGGTCTTATTATCGCTGAATTTGGCCAGTCTAGGGCAGTCACGACCTTGGTGGCCACATCCTGGGCACGGGCAGGGACGGGAGGCGGGGCCCCTCCCCAGGCAGAGCTCTGCAGCTTGAGGCAGAACGGGGAAGGACCTTGTTCTGCTCTCCACAGGCCCAGCCTTATTTTTCATAAATTGTGCAAAACTGAAAATGATTGGATACAATCAATAGCAAAGTATTATATTCCAAATCTTTGCCACTTCTCGGTCATGTCTACAGTATCTGCCTTTGCTGCTACGCTGCTTTTCTTCGAAATGCCATCCCTCACTTGTGCTCACCAGAATAAACTTGCATCTTCGAGAGGCTGCTAAGCAGCTGAAGACACTTGTCAGACCCTCCATTTCTGCCCACAGCAATACTCTTTAGAACAGCTTTCCCTGTGAAAAAGACTCCAGCTACTTTGAAAAATCATTCAGATTCTATTTCTTTTCCACATGTTTGTGTAAGAGACACATAGAATGTGAGGGATTGAAAATGTCTATCAAAGCCACAGGGCACAGGACAGGCACCCACCTCAGCCTCTGATCTTCTGCCTATGTTCCGTTCCACGTATGACTCTTTCAAGCGAACTTTCCAGCAATTGTTGAGAAGACCAGCCACTGCTGTAACTGGAACTATGGATGAAGTCTGGGACTTTATGTTTTTCCCCAAAGAGGATAAAATAAAATCCCTCCACCCACCAATGCTAAAAGTACCAGACATGCATAGTCCAGCTCACAAACATTAAGCTTTCATTTATCCGAAGCAGGCCAGACGCATAAATAAAATGACTTACGTTTCTTGGTGGGGGGCCCCAAAGTTCCACCTTCAACTATTTGCCTCTTCTGGCAACTGCACTCGTCCTTGGCTTTCGATTGCAGGTGATGGAAGTTTAAGGAACGGTGCGTGGGGACTCAGAGCCACAGCCTTGGCCTGAGCCGAGAATTGCCAGGGTCCGTCTCAGGGGCTTCTGTGTAATTGCTGTTAGAGTTGTTGACGTTGAATACTACCTGTACTCTTTCCTCTCCTTTGGAGAAAACATGTTTTGATTTGAAATACTCTAATTGCCTAGAAATTTCCTGATTTTCTCCCAACTTTCAAAATAGCAGCCGTGCCTGTATTAAGTTTCGTTTGATTTAAAGCTCCTCTGCTGACCTAATGCACCTTGCCCGTGGCTCAGGGGGACCCATGGTTGTCGCTGTCACTTTCCAAAGGGCCTTGGATGGAGGCTGTGGTAGCTGCTGCGAGCCGAACTAGAACAGCCCTTAGCCACCGACAAAGCTGTTCATGCCACTTTTTCCCCTTCCCGGTGTCAAGAGAAGCTGCCTGCAATTCCTTACAAAGACGGCTGCAGGAAAAGGCCTGGGATTCGTTCCACGGATACATTTAAAGTCAGATGGGGGTGGGATGAGGGGGGCTGGGGGAGACCCTTCCTCGGCTATAAAAGAATCCACCTCTGAGCAAATTTCATGAATACTTCAGCTGGGAATATGTGGGGTTTTTAAAAAATTTATTCATGAGAGGCACAGAGAGAGAGGCAGAGACACAGGCAGAGGGAGAAGCAGGGAGCCCGAGGCGGGACTCGATCCCAGGACCCCAGGATCACACCCTGGGCCGAAGGCAGATGCTCAACCACGGAGCCACCCAGACACCCCTGGGCAAATGTTTTAATGGGATCCCACTTTCCTGTCAACGCGGTGACAGGCCTGCTGACAGGCACTGAGGGGCTGGGCGCTGAGGGTGCCCCCCAAGGCACCTACCCTGGTGCGTGAGGGAGATTCAGTAACACATGCAGGAGGCCCGTGAAACTGTGTGGGTGTAGGAGCATGTGTGTGTAATCACACATACACACCAGCTCTGTGGAGAAAATGAAGCAGACGCAAATGTTCAAGATCACAACAGAAAAAATTTCTTCTGGAGAACTTTGCGAAGCAGGTTGGACAATGCCGTGGAAAGGGTGGAAAGGCTTACCACGGTCCCTATGTCAGGAGACAAGAGAAAAGCCACTCCCTGCCACCATATGCTGAAGGGAAAAGTTGCAGGGCTCTGTCAGTCCACTGACCAGACAGCCGGAAGTTTGAGAACCCGGGGCCTTCACTGCTAAGATGCTGATGGGGGAGAGCATGGGTGGTGCCGCCCGTGTGCGCTCCTGCGCTGGGCTCGAACTCTGCCCGCCCCAGGGCCCCGGGCTGGGAGGGTATCAGACACCCCTTCTCGCTGCCCTTTGGAACACAAGCTGTCCTCCAACACAGATGGAAGATGTGTTGAGGTGTAGAGCTGAGCCAAAGTCCTGGCCACACGCAGCTTCTATTCTAGAGGGAGAGGCAGACAATAAACAAAAGAATAGGGCAGCCCCGGTGGCTCAGCGGTTTAGCGCTGCCTTCAGCCCAGGGCGTGATCCTGGGGACCCAGAATCAAGTCCCGCGTCGGGCTCCCTGCATGGAGCCTGCTTCTCCCTCTGCCTGTGTCTCTGCCTCTCTCTGTGTCACTAATAAATAAATAAATAAATAAAATCTTTAAAAAAACAAAAGCAAAAAACCCCCCAAAGAATATATAAGCCGATACCATGTTATGCAGGGACAGATGGTGTCTTAGCTGGGGCTGCTAGAGCAAAAATGCTGTCGACTGGGTGGCTGACAAACAGCGAACCTTTATTTGGCTAGTAAGCAACAAACATCATCTAGAGGCTGGAAGACTGATCAGGGTGCCTGCACATTGGGTCTGGGAAGAGCCCTATTCTTGGTTCCTTAAGGGGCCTGGGCTGCTAACCTGGAAATGATTGCAGCAACATGTGGGGAGGTACGCACGTGTTTCGGGAAGCACGCGCCCTGTGGATGATGTCAAGGGGCCTCCTCATTCTGCATTCTACTCTACGGCAAATCCAGGCCACTAGGTGCACTGAACACCACCACGGGCAGTGCTCCAAAGTGAATTGTAGCCATGAGGTTCTCACATAGTTCTAACTCACTTTCTATTAATCATAGCCTGGATGTGGGCTGGACTACTGTTTGCTGAGCACAGTGTTTTCTTATAACTATACTGTGAAAAACAGCAGTCATTGAACTACATGAATTCCTCATACTTCTCAGTAAAGGATTCCTGAATGCATATTGATCCTTAGATAGTCAACAAAGGGGTCCTGTTCTAAAACACCTTTCATTAGATATAAAATTTCTTGGGGCATCTGGGTGGCTCAGTGGTTGAGTGTCTGCTTTTGGCTCAGGTCGTGATCCTGGGGTCCTAGGATCAAGTCCTGCAACAAGGCTCCTCACAGGGAGCCTGCTTCTCCCTCTGTTCATGTCTCTGCCTCTCTCTTTGTGTCTCTCATGAATAAATAAATAAAATCTTTGAAAACAAATTTCTTAAAATTAAAATGAATACAGAAATATTGTACTGATTAAAAAAAAGAAGAAAATGAAAACTTAGAGTGATTAATACATCACTACAGATCACTCTTAGTCCTCCAATTTATTATCAGGAGAAATTGTTTTAAGATGGCTGTAGTGACTTCAAACTTTTGCCATCCTCACATAGTTCTGTTGGACCAAATGTTGGGAGTCAACCTGTCACAAAAGTCTAGATGGGAGCAGCAAGTATTCTTACAGAGGTTGCCATGAGAAGGATCTAAAACAGGACTAAAGTTCTCTTCTGTCTCAGGCATTGTTAACTGAATGGCTATTTGAAAATTTTTGTGAGCAGAGAAAAATCTGTGTGCCAGTCCATAATGTCAAGTTATATTGGATGCTACTTTTCAATAAATATGGCATTGCCTTGGCCTAAGGATGTCTCAATAAATTCCTTTTGAAATGCTTAAAATCTCTATGTCCAAATACATTTTCTACCTCTACAAGCGTTAACCACATGTGCACTGGATGCAGGTATTGTGCTGGGTGCAGAGGCGTCATTTACAGTTGAAGTGTTAGTCTCCATCCTTGAGAAACTCGCCATCTCAGGGGACACCTACATAATTCAATGTGGCACCAAGCAGCGTGACACAAGTGCTGTAGAGAACAAAGGGGAATTACACCCAGTGTGTGTGAAAGGAGCAGAGAGCAGCACTGTGCCCTCCCCGGTCTCTACCTCCCTTAGTTCCCAAAGCCCAATCTCTAAGGTTTACTGGATAACATGAAGACAGAAGAACAACAAAGGATCAACAAAGAATACGGCAAGGTGAGGTTTTAAAGATAGTTTAAAATTTAGCCAAAAGACCCCCACTTACATAAAAGCAGAGCTGCCGAAAGGCAGCCTACAGAACCAGTACCACGATGGAGAAAACTGAGGTAGCCAGCACTGCCATATTATGTCAACCCACACGACTGCCCCCTGAGCAGACGTGATGCTGAGTCCCATTTTGACCAACTGAAGCTCCAAGAGGCGTCCTGGCTTGCCACACACTTGTCAGGGATGGAAGAAGAACTTGGATCCAACTCCCACATCCTCCCAAGTCCGTGCTTTATAAATAAAACAAAGGACTGTGCTCAAGCGGGGCCCTCAAAAAGACGCCTGCCAAGTCCCGACCAGTGCAGCTGCCCAAGGAATGCTATTAAAGCCAGTTCTGATGGAACATTGAGTTTTTATTTTTGCCTTGAAATGAGACACACTGAGTTCTCCCAGTCACTGACTTGATACACAGCTGTCATAAGTAGATTAATATATTTGCAACATGCACATCAGAAAGAGGAGGAAAATCCTAAGACCCATTCGGGTCACAAAGCCTAGTGTCAGCTTGAAGGACTCCAGTTACTGACTTCCACCCCCACCCTTCCCACCCTACTGTGTAGGACTGCGGTGGGGCAGCTGAGCCCCCGCTGGCTATCTAGGCTCTGCCAACAGGGGGCACTAGAGGCTGAGGCAACACAAGGGCAAGGTCCTGCCTGTCTCCTGACCTATCCGGGTCCACAGACACAGCCTTCACCTTGGCGGCAGTTGGCACCAGTGTCCAGCTTAGAAAAAAATTTGGCATTCCCAGAGCCAACCACGCTGTGTCCCAGTCAGCAGGTGCCCCCTCTCCTCTTTTTTTTTTTTTTGTATCTAGGCTCTTTATTCTATCACATTACACTGGTCTGATGTATATTCCACCAATATACCATAGGTGGGGTTTTTTTTTTTAGTACAATTAACAATGTTATTAGTTTCAGATATACAACACAATGATTTAAGAATCCTATACATTACACTTGCTCAACAGTCAGTGTAGTCATCATCTGTAACCATGCAAAGTTATTATAATACTATTCACTATATTCCCTATACTGTGTTTTATCCCTTTGACTTTGACATGAAAGGCATGACAGGGCCTTTCCTTCAAGCACCTGGATTCTAAGACCCCGCCTGCCCCACCCCCCACTTCTTCCCTTTGTTCCTTTGGCCCTAGAGGTAGTAACTGCCTCAAGTCATCACTAGCTCTGCATCACCTCAGTTTCCCCTTTTGCTGTTTCAGTTCCTTAACACCTGTCTAACCATCTCTTTTTACAAATTCTCTGTCGCAAATAACTGGTGTGACAATGGCCACATCTGCTAAAGGCAAACATCCGTATATCCCGACACAGCAGTTCCTCTCCTGGAGTTCCACCCAAGAGAGCTGAGTGCTCGTGTTCACCAAAACACATGTTTAAAAATGTTTGTAACAGCCCCAAACTGGGAGTAACCCAAATGTCCAACAGTAGAGAGGACAATTTGGTATATCGATGGCATTTTTTATGCTAGAATACTACACAGCAGTGAAAAGGCACTGCGGCTCCCTCCAACGTCAGTCACAACACAGAGCGAAAGAGGCTGGACATGGAAAAGTATGTGTTGTGTGATCCCATATGCATGAAGTTCAAAACCAGGTTAAGCTCACCTATGGTGAGAGACTGCGGCAGAGCCTGTCTTTGAAGAGAACTGTCAACAGAATTCTTTCTGCCTCTTGACCTTGATGATGGTTTATTGAGCTGTACGCTGAAGACTGTGTGCTTTACTGTGTGTAGAAAATGATGCAGTGAATGTTCCTGACTGAGCCCCAGCTGGTTCAGAGGGATGCCAACCGGCAGTCTAGAAAGGCTCCATAGGTACAGCCAGAGCTAGTGGAGGTACAGGGAGGAGAGAGATCCTGTGAATTTACACAGCAACAGCACAGAGAAATAAGACAGGCCATTTCGGGCATCACAAAAAGTGGTATTGATTTGAGGGTCACAGGAAACCAATTCTGTGCAAATCTCTTAGGCAACACTAGAAATACTAACGCAGGTAAAACTGGTTATTGAAAGAAAAATAAGGAAAACCTCCTAATGCAGTTCTAAGGATCTATCTATTCATCTGTGACATATTTTGTCAATATAAATTATGTGTTTCTTTGTATTGGGCAGGTTAAAAGTATCTGAAAAGAAATTAAATTATATGTGTATTATAAAAGCCTATCAGATGCCACTAGCATCGAGCTACACTATGTCCTTTGTCTCCACACCAACCTGAGGAGGTAGGTGTTGCAGATCCCCTTTTCCAGAGGGTCAGAGACAGGAAAGCCTATGTTGAAGGCACACGGCCGGTGGTGGAGATGGGTTCTAACTAGGGTCCATTCATCTCCAGAGGAAGTGCGACGGAACCAGTTACAGATGAGACAGAGATGAGCGATGCAGACCAGCTCCGGTTTTAAAAAATCAGTCAAGAATTGAGACCAGAGTTGAATGAGATAGCCTCATAGAATAAGTTACTTCTGTTTCAAATTTTCCTGTGATCATTCTGTACACATATGTATACACATGTGGTAATTTTATATACATGTTGCAGATGGCAATCAGTCTTCTGCAGCTATTATGTCTGAGTAAATAATGTCTTGTGTAACCTATGATTTTTCTAAATGAAAAGACCTACACTTCAAGATAGTTGAAACTGGGATGCCAGGTTTCTGTTTAAAATCAATCTTAAGGCTGCCACCATAAACTTTTTACCCCTTTTATCATCCCTCATTTAAAAGCTTTTTTTTAAAGCATTAATTTTAAAATTCTTGTTCTTGATTTGAGTCTAGTTCCTTCAATTTGGTGTAGAAATGTTGAAGGCATGCTAAAGATTTAAACTGTGAACAGCACAGTGACCCTCACTGCCAACTCCCTGCGTAAAACTGTAACGTTATCTCAGAGTTATGCTGTCATGGTGCTGTGGGGTTATAGTCAACAATCAAAAACACTGAACTTCTTGGACAGGAGTAACTGTTTCTCTAGGGTTTTTAATTCTTCCATCTCTCACCGATAAAGGATTCTATCCGGAAGAACAGAGGGCAAATAAAAGCAAATGCAAATCACGCACTAAAAAAATGTTTACCTAGCATATCTCTAATTTTTGGTTAAAGAGTTAATAATTTCTAACTCTTTGTCATCTCTCACCGACTCAACTCCTCCAAGGCACTTGAAGCCCAGTAACATTCATGTTTTCAATTAAGAAAAACATTTCAGAAGGCAAAAGAAATTTTCTATATAAGTATTTTGGAATGAATAGGCTGAATGAAAATAGCTGATCTCTGGCTCTTAAAACAGAGAGAAAGGGCGAGGGGTAGCAGGGTGGAAATGTCCTCAAGGCTCTAGCATCTAAGAAGGAAAAGAAAAGGAGGATTAAGGTTGAGTGATGAGGAATGGTGTTCTCATTTGTATGCATGATTTATTCCTCCTTGCAATATTTAGGCTGCTCCTTTTAAAAATGAAAGGGGCTCAAAGTTGAACACAAAGGGTGCACCTTCCCCAGTGGCCAGGTCCAGACCTACTGCCGGCCCCCCGGGGAGCCCAAGCACTTCCCTGGGTTGTGAAAGCCACTGCCACCACCTCCTCCCTGTCTTGAGCTTCCTCCACTCAAGATTATACAGCTTGCTCGGACGCTCTGTCTCCTGCTCCAGAGGCAAGGGAAATAAGCAGAATGGGGAAGTGATCACAGGTTTTAAGAATCCTAGAAAGTTCCCTTCGCTGTTACTGCTCATAAATTCTTGGCTTAGCAGTCACTCAGCAGGTCCAGAAGGGCGGGCAAGTTCTTGGGCTGCTCCTTGTCCATCCTAATGACAGGTGGGTTAGTGGACTTTCTCTGTCTGCACGTCATAAGCCTTCTCCCCAAATTCTGACAAGCTTCGCCAAGCACATACCTCCAGCAGAGGTCTGCAGTGGACGGTGTAGGAAAATACAGAGTACACATTTGAATGCGCCAGTTCTGACGGAAGAAGCCCAGGCTAAATTAGTGAGAAGTCTGGGTTCTGAAGTCCCTTCAACAGAAACAAACGTATTCCTTTTAAGCATTTAAGAGATGACATTCCTTTTAAGCAAAACTGAAAAAGTATAAGCAATCAAAGGCAAGTAGGCTGCTCTTCCATTTAAATGGCTTTTACTCAATCACTGAGGGTGTGCGTGGTAGAGACAGAATGTGAATTTGCAGGAAACAGGGCCTCTGAGGCAGACAGGGAGTACGTGCGAGTGCTGTTACCAGGCAGGGGCCAGACCCTTCCCTGTCCTAACTGTTCGCACCACTGAAACTTTTCTCCCGTGTCCAGTCCATTTGCCGACATCTGCCCTAACTTTCCTCGCCAACTTGGTTCTGATTGTCACGGTTTCTTCAGGCAGAAGGCACTTCTGAAGGCAACTTAAACCCTAATTTGTATAAAACAAGGAGAAAAGATCAATCATAGAATTCATAAATAAAGACTGTGCAGTCTTGAGAAAAATGAGCTCGTGGTAAATTTAATATGGGAAATATTAGCCAAGCAGCTAGGAACATAATCAGAAGTGGAACTCTAGCCTGAAACTAGGAGTATTGCAGAGTAAATACGCCAGACCTACGTGCATTTGTCTTAATGGTCTTTTTGCCACTTTGGATGTTGATATTATTGTTAAATTGTAACTTTTTCAGCCACAGCAGGAACCATAGGAGATAAGCAGCTTCCCCGAGGCCCTTAAATGGACAGAAAGAGCTGGCTAATTACTTCTTTCAACCCACACAGAGGAATACAGAAATCCCCAGAACCATCATGATCCAAAGGTTTAGATACAGAAGAAAATGTACAGTAACAACCTATTCTGTTTGTAACTGTTCCTCCCCCCCTCCCCGTCCCCCGACATTGAAATACTTCTCCTGGGTGCAAACTATACTTTACAGATTCTGATTTCATGATAGGATGGAAGGTATCCTTAAACCAACTGTTTGACCTTTTACTTTGAAAGCTCAACTTCTTGAGTGTTTTTACCAAAACTGAAAAGGCCTGAGGGTGCTTCCAATGATGTTACCTATACTTTTGGAAAGACCTGGAAGCCCTCACTCACTAGGTGAAGAACTCGTTAAAATGCACTTTTGCTTTCAGCATATTTAATACCACGTAGGAAAGGAACAGTCTCAGAGAAGCCAGCACTCCCCGTCCCTCTATGTTAAGAAAGGCCTGTCTAAGATGTCACAGAGCAACTCCTGCGTCAGCTAAGGGTGGACTAGACTACGGATTGATGAGCAAAGACCAATGGCCAAATCTGGACCCCTGCCTGGTTTTTATGGCCCGAGAGTTTAGAATGGTTTTTACATTTTGAAATTGTTGAGAAAAAAACAAGTATTTTGTGACGTATGAAAATTGTATGGAATTCAAACATCAGTGTCCATCAGTAAGGTGTTAATTGGAACACGGCCATACTCCTATGTTTATGTATCCCCATGACTGCCTTGTGTGACGATGGCAGAGTCAAATAGTTGGTAGAGACCATCTGGCCTGCAAAACCTAAAATATTTACTTTCTGGCTCCTGCCAGAAAAAAAAAGAGTTTGCCAATCTCTAGGCTGAGTGATCCCTGAGGTCCTTTTCATCTCCACATTTCTAGGAATTTTACTTTAATAACCCAGAATCCTCCATCAAGGACAAGGTTTAGAACATGCATTAGCCACATACTACAATAATCCCAAAAGACTGAATCTTTTGTGTTGTCAACATTTTCCATGGAATACATGAAATAATACTAATAGAATACACATATAAATTTTGCTGATATTGGTTACTTTTAAAGGTAGGCTCTTGGTTCTAGAAAGCAGTATTTATCATTCTTTAGCCATTTTATTATGTTACTAGTTTTAATAAACCATCTGAAAAGTTACCAAGTAAAACAAAAATGAAAAAAACCCAACTCCCTTGGAATTCATACCATAAAATATTTATTAGTAAGTAAAATGATTTCCCCTGCCTTTGTTGCTTAAAAAAATTTGAGCATCTTCATTGATACCACTTGCCAACAATGGTTTTACATCATTCAGTCATGAGAGAGGGGGATGATAGAGAGGAGAGAATAGGGTAGATAATGAACGGATGGACGGGTAGATAAATAAACGATAGATATAAATGTGTGTAAGACCATACCTTACAACGTTTTTGTTTAATTGCAAATCTTGGTTTTGCCAGCAGTTGGAAATTTGCTTGCACATACTTAGATTTACTTCTTTCAAGTAAACAATACAGAGACTCACTTAAATTTCATAATTCAGAACACTAGTAATGAATACAGTGCTTGTTGAGAACGAAGAGAGGAAAACAAAAACTAACCTCAAGAGGGAAGAAAGGCAGTATCTCTTTGAAAAGCTGTTCTCTTGACTCAACAGTCCTCACTGCCTGGAAAAACAAGCCATTTTGATAACAAGACTATAAAAAGCCTTATGATTTGCAAAGTGAATTCTATTTGTGGTTTAAATTTCATCCCAAGTCTCAGGTTATGGCTGAGAAGCTATATGAAGTATCTTTGTAAACCATTTCTTTGAATTTTTATAGGAAAACAAGAGAATGTTTTTATCAGATCTAGGCAGAAATGCTGATCTTCATTTATAACAGTAATTACCTGCACACAGTACCATACAGACATGGGGATCCTGAAGCCAAATAGAATGAATGACAAGCCATACCACACGGTAAAATTCAAAGTAACTTGGAGAAGTAGCAGGTGACTGTTTAGGATTTCAATAAAAAAAAAAAAAAAAAAAAAAACATCTAATTACTTCTCAGATGTCACTCTAATGCCAGAAAATTAGATGATATGATCAAGAGTGAGATGAATGGTTGTATTACTACGCCACTGGCTACTTCCAAGATTGAAATAATCCCAGAGTTCTGAAATGTCATTGGCTAAGTAACTATACAATTTCTTTCCGTCTCTTTTTAATGTAGAAAATCACTTTGTAATAAGATCTCTACACAAGGTAAAAAAGCACAAAATAGACCCCCCCAAAAGCACAAAAATAGACAAAATATATATATCTTTTTACAATGAAATGAAGATGTGCCTGTGAAACACTGAGATTGAGGACTAATCTCAGGGAGTTCCTACTGGATTTCCCTTTATAATAGTTTTGTTCTTTACATCTTCCCCTGAAACTTGGATGTTTATAAAAATCTTACCTAGGTAAAAGGGAGGGAACAAGTATTCTGATCTTGTACAGTAAAAAACAAGAAGAGACAATAATAAGGATACAGTGAGAACCCTTAGTCTATCCCATCACAAAATTCTTCTGACAGCCAGACCTCAAGAGCATATAAGGCCCAAGCATCTGTCACACAACCACTGGCAACAACATGGGCATCTCCAGATGATGCTTTTTTCCATCGGAAATCAGTCACGCGCTGGGAGGAAACATCCAGAAAGGCTAACTTGGAAAGAAATGTTTCATACACTTGGGGGCAAATGAAGCCATCGAGGAGAAGGGGGCTGTCCGCACCAGCAACATGGGCAGACCTCCACTTAGATCCTTTGGTCCAAGTGCATAGCTTCTCCGTGCTCCTGTCTCATTAGGAGCCTGGTCGCGCCCCGGGTTACACAGTCACAGCCGGGTACATCTTCTGTTCGCTGTTAGTGTGAGGGAAGGGCGCCTGGATCTGCCTGTAGCCCGTCTGCAGGCTGTCCAGGAAAGGGGGCACAGGAGTCATAGGTACCGAGTCATGCTGTACCGTGTACCCCACGTACGGGGGATGTAGGTACTGCCCTTGATGGGGCACAATCTGGGTGGCCTGCTGACAGTTCAGCACAGAGAAATTTGTGGGCATGTTGACATACACGTTGTTCATGGTCCCCTCGGGCAAGCAGCAGTTGGTCTGTGACCTTGTTGGGGGCGCCCTGGCCCCCGAGTTGGCACTAGAACTGGAGCTGGCAGCTGTGCTGGACTGGCGGGAGGACGAGCCCCTTGAAGTGCTGGCACTGGGGATCATGGGGATGGTCTCCATCAGGCGGTTCCCTCCGGGGGCGCGGCTCTGCTGGGGCTCCTGCTTAGGCCGGAGACATCTGCAGCAACAAGCGGCCACCAGGGACCCCAAGATGATGAAGGCGACAAAGACGGACCCAACAATGAGGAATGGCACGTAGATGGGGACTAAAGGATAAAAACACATCATCATGATTTATTCTAAGAATGCAGTAAAAATAGGTGCTTGGCAGCAGAGATACATAAATGAGCAACACCCACACCCAGCACTGAAGGACCAGAGCTGGGCCTCCTTGGCTGGGCCGGTCTGTGTGCTTCTTAGCAGCCCATGGGACGCCCTGTCCTTTGCAGGCACTCAGGGCAGGTGCTAGGGCCCCCTCGGCACCACCCAGAGCAAAATGGTTAACATTCGCAGCTAGGCTGGCCTACCCAACACGGCTGAGACAGATGTCCAATTTAGCAAAAATATGAATTTTATGTCCTGAGACTTCTAAGATTCCTACAATAACTAAACTGCTCAAACTTAAGTCTGTCCTCACAAATAGCTGTAGGACCTGCATAGAAATGAATTACATTGTTTAAGAGTCTTTTTTTCCCCCCAGAAAATTATATTCTTTACAAACCTCTTCTGCCACTTTTAAGCTGTTCTTTTAGGGGCACCTGGGTGGCTCAGTCAGTTAAGCATCTGCGTCCGGCTCAGGTCATGATCCTGGGGTACTGGGATCGAGCCCTGCATTGAGCTCCCTGTTCAGCAGGGAGCCTGCTTCTCCCTCTCCCACTCCCCCTGCTCATGTTTTCTCTCTCTCTCCCACACAAATAAATAAAATCTTTAAAAAATAAATAAAAAATTTAGCTCTAGCCATGACCTAAATTTTGACCAAACCTGTAATGTAAGGCAGAGGTCAAAGGGTAAAAAACAAAAAAACAAAGCACCCTCTACACTCACTTGCCTCTGAGGACTGGTCCTTGGGCCTACCACACACGCAGCATGGTAGGGGAGGAAGTGACTTCCCAAGAGGGAAGTTATTCCAGGCTACAGGTCAGCACGAAACAATGGACCAAGGAGAACAAATGTTGGGAGCAATGAGACCTTTATTCCAGGAAGAGCCGCCCCCAGTGATCAAGAAGGCACCCAGGGGGGACCAGGGTGGCCGAGGTGGACTGGTGACACCTGGACTTAACAGCATTGGGTTGTGTGTGAAGAGCCACAAGGAAAGCCTGCAGACCATAGAGCAGTAGGCATTATATTTAACAAGTAAGGTTTATTCTGCAAAAACAATATGAAAGATGAAAATAACATCTTTCCTTAGTTGGTAGCTCCACTTTTATTTAAAACATGCTTTTGGAAGCCATAGGGCTAGCACTCTAGGGCTTCCAGAAGCCAGACACACTGGCTGATGGGGACAGAGAGGAGGCTGCAGAATGCCTCAGGGCCACTGCTGCAGGCTTCCACCCTATGTTACAAAGGATCAGGGTTTTTAAAAGATTATATTTATTTGAGGGAAGAGGAAGAGGCAGAGGGAGAAGCAGACTCCTTGCTGAGCAGGGAGCCTGATGCGGGGCTTGATCCCAGGACCCAGGGATCATAACCCAAGCCGAAGGCAGGCGCTTAGCCCTATGAGCCACCCAGGCACCGGTATTTTGGGTGTGCTCCCGCCCACTGCCTTGACTATTTGATCGGAAAATACATAAGGACAGGAACCAGGACTCCCCAGTCCCAGCCAAGCACAGGGCCAGCACAGTGTACAGGACAGCACTTAGGGGAAAGGCCCATTTCTCCTGCACCTCTGAGGTCAAATTCATCAAGAACCCTTGAACTGTGTCCTAGAGCAGTGGCCTTTCTAATTATCAGCACTCTGATATTCCTGACGGTGGGGTTTTGAGAACATAGGGCCACACGGAGTCCTGGGAGAATAATGCCTAATGAAGTAAAACTTTGCTTGGTATTTCACCAAAGGTATTTCACCAAAGGCTGGCATTTGGCGATTTCCTAAACCTTCACTGCTGAGGAATAAACACTGCATTTACACAGTGCCTCCCCTTTAACAGGTAGAAACACTTGCTCCAGAGCTCGCAGCACAGCAGGTGTTCAGACCTAACAGGCTAGCAGGAACAATCTAGACTTCTAAGATTCCTACAATAACTAAACTGCTCAAACTTAAGTCTGTCCTCACAAATAGTGAGGAGGGACGCAGGTGACAAATATTTCATTCTCCAAATATTTTATTAGGATGTAAACAAAAGTCAAAAAAAAAAAATGCTCCAAACATAGCAGAAACTAGCTGAAAGCAGTGTAAGTTCACAGAATGAGTTTGGGGCAGAAAGAACTAGTTCTCCTTCCAGGATTTTTATCGAGGAAAGTAAATAACTGCACAGAGGTGAAGAATGCAGTGCTCCCCATAAACTCTCCGCACCACTTGATTAGGCATGTTGTCCTTCTGGACTGTAGGAGAGAAGTGAGAAGAACAGAATTTTCAGGAAAAAGATTTAAAACTAGAGTGAAGAAGGCACCCACGCACATCATGAAATGTGCCTCATGAAACGTCAGCTGCCTCCTGCTTTGTCCAAAGTCAACCCCAACTCTTTAGAGACTGCTGATGAGCCCAACTTAGCAGACACACCAAGGGAGCAGTTCTGTCTTTGGCTCATTTCTCAAAGGTTCTATCCCACCACCACACACCCTGCAACAACGAGCTCGAGCTTTAAGATGGCACCTGTTCTGGAATTACTACTCTCGGTTCTTTTTTTTTTTTTTTTTTCAAATGTCCTTTTTTTTTTTTAATTTTTATTTATTTATGATAGTCACAGAGAGAGAGAGAGAGAGAGAGGCAGAGACACAGGCAGAGGGAGAAGGAGGCTCCATGCACCGGGAGCCCGACGTGGGATTCGATTCCGGGTTCCAGGATCGCGCCCTGAGCCAAAGGCAGGCGCCAAACCGCTGCCCCACCCAGGGATCCCACTACTCTCGGTTCTGTACTCTTCAGAGTCAAGGCCGGGGGACAATAGGAGTAACTTGCTCATAAAAAGCCTGGCTGCAAAGGGACCAGCACTGAAGAGTGGCCTTTTACCAGGCCCAGGAGACAGTTCTGTAAACACGGGGCCACGCAGTGCCAAAGCTCAGGCAGCTTAAACCCTGGCTCAGCGCACTGATAAGAAGTCCTCTCCTTAGCATAACCAGCTGCAGAAGGAGACATCCATCCATGACGCGGCTGCCATTTGACCTCTACCTCTAGCCCGATGCTAAATCCTCCCTTGGGTCCTCAAGCACACACTAGTGCAGACCCTCAAGGGAGACAGTCTGTGAGGTTTCTGAAGAATGACGGAAGTGCAATCTATCAAATTCGTTCGTGGATTTGTTTAGGTTTCCAGCTCTGGCTTTGGCAACTTGAAAAAAATACAGAATTTTAAAAAGAAAAAGAAAAAAAACAACTAAAACCACAAAGAGCAAGCTTGGGCATGGCTCTAATGTCACACCTACTAAGTCTGAGCGGTCAGGAGAACCGCCCAGAAACCAGAGAGGCCCTGGGCCCTGCAGCCAAGTGTTCCAGGGGATGGGAATGCCCCGGGGTCTGGCACAGCGCAGCATCCCACGGGAAGGTCCTGAGAGCTGCCTGCCATGGACGAGGCAACCTCGCCATTTCCCCAGGTACCACCACGACGCTCACCCTTACTAGGGGTTAGACCCACGGAGGCAGGAGGTGTGGCAGGGGAAACCGAGGTCCCGGCCAGGAGGCCTGCGCGGCCGTCTGCACCCCACGCTGCCTTACGTGGGTGCGTAGTTTTCTTCGCAAAGTCCCAGCCCAGCCAGTCTATGGGTGACGGATGGGGAAACTGAGGCTCGGTGTGCCGCTAAGCACGAGTTAACAGCTGGGCCGGGCCCTTTCCTTGGAGCCCGGCGCCCCGTGCCGTTCCCGCTCGGGCCCCCGCCGCGCCCCCCGCCGCCCGCCCCCGCCCTACCCGCCGCGCCCCGCCGCCCGCCCTACCTGCCGCGCCCCCCCTACCTGCCGCCCCCCGCCGCCCGCCCTACCCGCCGCGCCCTCCCTACCTGCCGCCCCCCGCCCCCCTACCTGCCGCGCCCCCCCGCCCCCCGCCGCGCCCCCCCTACCTGCCGCGCCCCCCCTACCTGCCGCGCCCCGCCGCCCCCCCCTACCTGCCGCGCCCCCCGCCGCCCCCCCTACCTGCCGCGCCCCGCCGCCCGCCCTACCCGCCGCGCCCCCCTACCTGCCGCCCCCCGCCCCCCTACCTGCCGCGCCCCCCCCTACCTGCCGCGCCCCCCCTACCTGCCGCGCCCCCCCGCCCCCCGCCGCCCCCCCTACCTGCCGCCCCCCTACCTGCCGCCCGCCCTACCTGCCGCGCCGTCCGGGCCGTCCTTGTCCGCGCGGCCCGGCTCGCCCGCGCCCTGCTGCCGGTCGTTGTCGCAGCCGCCCTGGTCCAGGCGCGCCTCGGCGCTGGAGCAGCAGTAGCGCAGCGCGCAGCTGCCGCAGCAGATGGTGGCGTCGCCGCCGTCGAAGCGCTCGGGGCACTGGAAGCCGAGGCGCCAGACGCCCTGCGCGTCCAGCCAGCCGTGGCAGTACTCGCCGCTCGCCCGCGCCCCCGCCGCCAGCAGCGCGGCCAGCAGCAGCCGCAGCAGCGAGGCGGCGCTCCGGGGCGCGGCGGCGGGCGAGCCGCGTCCGCCCCACATGGCGCCTCCCCGCGCGGCGCGGGCTCCGCGGCCGCCTCCGGCCCCTGCCGCCGGTCCGGAGCGGAGGACGCCCGAGGCCTAAGCCATCCCTCCCTCGGCCGGGCGGCCCGGCGCCGGGGGCGCTGCCTGGGGGGCGGCGGGCGCGCTGGGGCTGGCGGGGCGCGCGGTCAGAGCGGCCCCGGAGCGGCCGTGCCGCGGCCCCGGGAGGCGTCACCCGCGGCCGGAGCCTCCCCGCGCATCCCCGAGGGGACGCTCCTGCCGCTGCCCGCCCGGAGCCGGAGGCCTCGGGGTCCCGCGCCCGAGTCGCGCCGGGGAGCGCCTCCCTCCTTCACGCCCCGCCCGGGCGGCGACGAGGGGCCGCGGAGGCGGGCAGCGCGCGCGGGGCTCCGGGCAGCAAGTGCAGCGGCCGTCGGCGCTCAGCCCGCGCCGCCCCGAGCCCCGTCCGCATGGCTCCGGCCGCGCCGCCGGGCGTCCGCGGGGCCCCGGGAGCCGGCCGGGCGGCTGCTGCCGGGCGCGGGTCCAGGCGGGCGGCTCCCCCCGGCCCGGCCCCGGCCCCGGCCCCGGCCCCGGCCCCGCCTCTCCGGCGGCAGCTCGCTCCCGTGGGAGCCGGGCAGCCTCCGCTTCCCTCGGGAGGGGCGCACGGGCCGGAGCCTCCCACGGAAGTCTCGGCCCTCGCGGCCGCGGGGAGGCGGGGAGGCGCGGAGGCGCGGAGGCGCGGAAGGAGCGGAGCGCGGCGCCCGCCCGCACAGCCCCGACCCGGCTCCGCGCCAGCTCCCTCTGCGCTCGCCCGGGCGCCGCGCGCTCTTAAGAGGGGCCGGCGCGGGCGGCTGCGCATGCGCCTGCGGGCTGCCCCCTCCCCGCCGCCGCGGACGCCGCAGACGCCGCAGACGCCGCGAGCCCCGGGGCCTTCCGACGCCTGCGGGGCCGCGGGAGGACCGGGGCGCCGGGGAGCCGCCGGGCGGGGAAGGGCCCCGGCTGTCGATCCACCCTCAAAACTTCCCCTAAAGGAAGGGTTAGAATCGCTTCCCGTTTCAGGGGCGCAGCTGCCACGCGGCGGGCCCCAGGCCGCCCACCGGGACGTGTGCAGGGCGCGCCCCGGGCCTGCGCCAGGGCGACGAGGGGCCCCGGGACCGACGCTGCGGACGTGGCCGCGGCCTGGAGGACCTGCTCGGGCCTCTCTTCCCTCGCTCGGCCGTGGCCGTTTACTACCGGGTTGGGGCAGGAAGGTGCCTCCGTGCAACACGTGCCCCAGGGGAGCAGACAGCTGCCGCGAGGGGGAGGCCAGGGTGCACGAGACCCGACGCGGCTTTGATGGAGGAGAAATTAATAGCTTCTGCCTTGCGGAAGCTGGAGCAACAGGTGCTGGTGCTATTAACGCAGCAGCAGCGATTATTTTTAAAAGAACGAGCGACCCTTCCGACACGGGCTGGAAAGTCAGCAGACCTGACACTCGGGCCCAGCCCCTCCAGGAGGGAAGCGCTGCTCCCTGTTGGCCTCGTCTTTATTTTTTTTTTAATTTTATATATTTATGATAGTCATACAGAGAGAAAGAGAGAGAGGCAGAGACACAGGCAGAGGGAGAAGCAGGCTCCATGCACCGGGAGCCCGATGTGGGATTCGATCCCGGGTCTCCAGGATCGCGCCCTGGGCCAAAGGCAGGCGCCAAACCGCTGCGCCACCCAGGGATCCCCCTGGCCTCGTCTTTAAAGCGGAGCCTGGGATGCGGTGGTCCCGTCCAAGCGGCGGCGCAGAACCCAGGGCAGTTTGCGCTCTCGGCTGCGCGAAGAGCCCCTGGGCACCCTGCAGGCCGGCCCCAGGCGCCGACACAGAGGCGCTTGGTGTTCTCCCCCTCGGCCCAGCAAAATCAGATCAAAGGGAACAAACCCACCCTGACTCACCCCCAGTGACTACCTCATTCTTTTCACTAAGCCTCTCTCCAAGGATTGCACTTAATTTCATTGTTGGGGGGGGAGGGGGCATTTTTAGCTTTATAAAATTATGTATTTTAGACGCACCCGCCACCAACTTTTCTTAACCCCCATACGTTGACAAAATTTCAGTGACAAATTATTCATCCAACAAACACATGTTAAAGTCTTCCAGTAAGTAGATCTGTTGGGTACTAGGGATGAGAATCCAGACATCATGGATATTCCCTTCAAACAGAGCTCCGGGTCCCTGGGGCAAAACAAATTGGACACAGAGACAAAAGAGTTGAATAAACAAAGATAATGTATGATAAAGGCTGTGACTGATAGTGTACAGGGTCAATTTAAGCATATAACCTGGGCGTGACCAGGGTGGGAAGGTCAGAAAAGTTATCAGAGGAATGGCATTAAGTTAGACCATAAGAGGAGCGCCCGGGTGGCTCAGTTGGTTAAGCGGCTAATGTTGGTTCAGGTCATGGTCCCAGGGCCCTGGGATCCAGCGCAGCATTGCCTCCGCGCTGGATGAGCGGTCTGCTTCTCCCTCTCCAACGCTTGTGCTCTCTCTCTCATAAATAAAATCTTTAAAAAAAAATTAGACCAGAAGAAAGTGAGGGAAGACCCAATTATTTCAGACTGAGTCACTTTCTTCATAGATCCTATTAGCTAAGTTTACTGAGGGCTTATTCTGCACCAGACCCTGAGCTGAGGCTTACCTGCATAGCCTCATGTAATCTGGGCAACACACCTATAAATACATAGTCACTACCCTCATTTTCCTAGTGAGGATAACTGGCCCAACCCATGCACATAGAAATTGTCCGTTTGCCTGGACTGCATCAGAGTTCTAGCCCAGTCCGCCTCACTGCTAGTCTCCGCAGTCTCCACCACAGTAAACCCTGGATTAACTATGAACTCTATGCCAATCTCCAGATGCTTAGGTATCATTATTTTCCTGTGGCACCATAAATTGATTTGGGTGGAGTTCAGAGGGCCGATACCCTTACCTTTTGTTTCCTTTGGGGGAAAAAAAGTGAATGCAAAACAATTGTACATTTCTCTAGCCAGTACCTATACCATACTGTTCTTCCACTATCCATTATCCTCTTGTCCAAAACATGACAGTTTGTCAGCATTTATTTATGAAGAAAGCAACATTGAACATTTTCATGTTGGAATTGATTCGGTGACCTAGTAGTGCCACAGTTTCAACACAATATATTTTTCCCAAACAGTTCAAAGTTTGGTCACCGGTAAGTTTCAAAGTGCAGAGCTATGAACAAATTCATTGTCCTTTTTATTGATATGTTCCTTTGTTCCTTGAAAATTAGAGACCTGGGGCACCTAGGTGGCTCAGTTGGTTGAGCTTCCAACTCTTGGTTTTGGCTCAGGTCATCATCTCAGAGTCGTGAGATCCAGTCCTGTGTCAGGCTCTGCGCTCAGTCAGCAGTCTGTTTGAGATTCCTTCTCCCTCCCTCCCCCTCCTGCTCTGCTCCTCCCCCCCCCCCCCCCAATCACGCTCACTCTCTCTCTCCAAAAAAATGAAATAGGAGATCCCTGGGTGGCGCAGCGATTTGGTGCCTGCCTTTGGCCTAGAGCAGGATCCTGGAGACCTGGGATTGAATCCCATGTTGGGCTCCTGGTGCATGGAGCCTGCTTCTCCCTCTGCCTATGTCTCTGCCTCTCTCTCTCTCTCTGTGTGACTATCATAAAAAAAAAAAAATGAAATCTTTAAAAAAAAAATTAAGGCCGGTTTCCTTTTTTTTGTTTTTAAGATCTTATTTATTCATGAGAGACACACACAGAGAGGTAGAGACAGAGGTAGAGGGAGAAGCAGGCTTCACACAGGTAGCCTGATGCGGGACTCGATCCCAGGACCCCGGGATCACGCCCTGAGCCAAAGGCAGACGCTGAACCACTGCACCACCTAGGTGACCCTAAGGCCTATTTCATAGTTACTTTATGTGGTGTTGATTGTCTTCAAGGCTTGGATGCTTTAAATCACCTGTTCCTCCCTCTGGCTTGTTTTTACTTTTAATTTGTGTCTCCAGTATGTTGTATTAAAATTGTATAAAATAAGTTGTCAAATACTTATTGTGCTTCTGTCTGGGAGGTGCTACTGGGAAGTATTAAGTTGGTCTTGCTCCTTCCATAAGAAATAAAAAGAAATTCCCTCACTGTCCTTAACAGAGAGCCTAAACTAATTTTAGTAGTCTCTTCTGAGAAACTATAACTAGAAAACATAACATATAGGTAGTTGTAATAATAATTTATTATAATCAAAACTAAATGTCAGGCCGACTGCCAAAATATATTTAAACACATATGAAAGAGTGCCCTCTTCCTTCTCAAAAAGTTTAATTCTATAGATGTTCACTGCAGAAGTATCTTTTCAGGTAACTTTGTCTTTCAGTCTGTGCCTTTATATATGAATAAAATGCAATTGATTTAAATGCAAACTGCTGACATATCTTCAAAAGTACACGTAGAAAGTCCTATAACTAAAGAAATGATTACTTATACCTTTGCTAACTGGAGTTGACACAAATCATATGGAGGTAATCATATTTCATTTGGCTGGCAGTTCTAAATGCTGCAAGAGCTACAGTGTTGTTCTGGAAGTTTCAGCAAGAGCAGAAGGTTCTTACCATCTGTACACCAGTCAGCAGTCTGTTTAGGAAGAATGGCTTTCACTGGGTTCATTCATTTTTTTCCCCTTTCTCTTTTATAAATACGAGTAGTATTGAAAATTCACATTTGGTTTGCCAGAAGTTCTTTTAAGTTAAAGTGTTTGTGTTAACAAATGAGACCTCAAACCCAAACAAATATGCTAATTTACATTTCTTTTAATTTTGCCTCATGGTTACCTAACCTCATCTGAAAATAAAAATGGTCATTAAATTTTGAAAAAAAAATTCTTTTTTTTTGAAAAAAAATTCTTTCTTGTTGCTTTTAAATTTCTCATCTTTCATCCTCCTATTTTTTTCCTTGTAATTAATATACTGACTTTCGCAAAGTAATTCCCATATTTTAAATTCTTTTTTTTCCTCTGGATGCCTGGGTGGCTCAGTCAGTTAAGTGACAGACTCTTGATTTCGGCTTGGGTCATGATCTCAGGGTTGTGAGGTTGAGGCCCGTCTCCAGACCCTAGTCCAGCTGGACACACAGCAGTGAGTCTGCTTCTCCCTCTCCCTCCACCTCTCCCCCTGCTCATGCCAGTGTGCTCTCTCTCTCAAATAAATAAATAAATAAATAAATCTTAAAAAAATCTTTTTTTCTCATCTACCATTGACTTTAAACATTTGACATTCTTCTTTCCCTCCCACATCCTTAACTCCAGAGTTTTAATGAACCATTTTTATATTGATTTTGATGTTTACTATTGTTATTATTATTTCGGGGGAAAACAGAGTTACAAGCCAGCCAGGACGTCTTCCAGTAATGCAGGAATATCTAAAAGGGTGGCATAAACAAAATCAACCTGGCATCAAAAGTCTACAGCAAATATTTGCCAATTGCATACCTGGTAAGAGTCTAGTATCCAGAGTATGTATATACAAATCAATAACAAAAAGACAAATCACTCAAATAGCAGGCAAAGGGCTTGAATACATATTTCTCCAACAACTAACAAACACATGAAGAAATACTCAACATTGTTAGTCATTAGGAAATGAACATCAAAATCACAATGAGATGTCATGTCACACCTGCTAGGATAGCAATAATAAAAATAATGATAATCAGAAAACAACAAGGATTGGAGAGGATATGGAGAAATGGGAACCCTTACACATTGCCAGTGGGAATAGAAACTGTGCAAAAACAGTTTGACATTTCCTTAAAAAGTTAGACATAGAATTACCATATGAGCCTGCAATTCCACTCCTATGTATATGTACTCAAAAGAATTGAAAACATATGATCCTGGGGGCACCTATATGGCTCAGTCAATTAGGCATCCAACTCTTGATTTTGGCTCAGGTCATGATCTCAGAGTTGTGGAATCGAGCCCCATGTCAGTCTCCACATTCAGAACAAAGTTGGCTTGAGACTCTCCCTCTCCCTCTCCCTCTGCTCCTACTCCCACTAGTGCACACACACACACACACACACACACACGCACACACACACTCTCTCTCTCAAATAAATAAAATCTTAAAAAATGAAAGCCTATGTCCCTGTATATATTTGTACACAAATGCTCATAATAGCCAAAAATTGGAAACAATCCAATGTCCATCAACCGATGAACAGATAAACAACATGTAGTATATCCATACAACTGGAATATTATTCAGCCACAAAAAGGTAGGAAGAACTGCTACGTGCTACAACATGAATGAATCTGGAAAGTATTATACTAAGTGAAAGAAGCCAGACACAAAAAGCACATATCGCATTATTCCCTTTATAGGAAATATCCAGAATAGGGAAATCCATAGAGATGGAAAGTAGATATGTGGTTACCAGGGGTTAGGTGGAGTGGGGGAAGAAAGGGAGTGACTGCTTCATGGGTATGAGGTTTCTTCCAGGTTTGAAGATGTTCTGGAACTAGATATTAGCTATAGTTGCACAACACTGTGAATGCGCCAAATGTCACTAGTGGCAATATTTATGTGTGTTTTACCACAATAAGAAAGAATCTGGAACTGAAAGGAGAAGACTGCTCCTGTGAAACTAGTCATCTGCCCATGGTGTCCCACGAAGGTTCTGAAGCAGGTTTACCGATGTCAAGTCTCTATTCTCTTAGAAATGAATAGTACAGAGGGACAATCAGTTAAGAAGTCCTGTGCCACATCCAGGTACTTCTGAGTATAATTCCAAGCCCCTAAGTTAATGCTGCGGATCTTCTGTTACCGACTGAATTGCATCCCTACTCCCCACACCCCCAGGTTCATAGGTTGAAGTCCTAATCCCTATACTTAAAGATAGGGCCTCTAGGAAGATGATGAAAGTTCACAAGAGGGGGGCCCTAATCCAATAGGACTGTTGTCCTCATAAGAGGAAGAGACAGCAGGGATAGGTGTGACAGAGGCATGATCCTGTGAAGACATAGCAAGAAGGTGGCCGTCTGCAAGCCAAGGAGAGAAGCTTCAGGAAAACACAATCCTGCCAGCACTTGATTTCAAGCTTCCAGCCCCCAGAACTGTGAGAAATTTCTGTTGTTTAAGCCTCCCAGTCTGTGGTATGCTGTTATGGCATCCAGAGTAGCCTCATATACCCTGCTCCCCCTACTCCCTCCAACTGACTAACCATCAGGAATGCCCTAAGACAACTGTGAGGTCTTCTTTAAAATGCAAGGCAGCCCGGGTCAGAGCTCTATCTATGGACCATAGAGGGATGACTTGAGATGACAGGGATATGTGCTAAAAACAGTTTGAGAAAACTGCATGTCCATGTGGAATAAGATACGGTAAATGTGTGCTGATTCAAAATGGTTGGCAGATGGAGTATGGCTAACTGATTGCTCAAAGTGGACTATCCCACAGATCCATGTTTGACTTAACCACCAAACATTTTATTCCTGTCTCTGTTGATATAACTGACATTATGATTCCTTTTGTCTTCTTTTCTAGAAATAAATCCCTGAAGGCAGAAATCAAATCTTACTCATCTTTGAGTCCCCTCAGTGTGGGACATAAGTGAGCTCAGTCTGCCCAGTCAATAAACATGCACTGAGCATGTGTATGTGGCAGGCAGAAAAACACTCAATATTGAACTGAAGTGTTAATTGTAAGGAATTTGAAACCAGTAAAACTTACCTAAATATTTAAGCCACTCTGAGTATCGAAGCTTGAATATAAAATATCTGGTAGGCTTAGGCTTTTAAAAAGTGAGGCAGGGCATCTGGGTGGCTCAGTGGTTGAGCATCTGCCTTGGGCTCAGGTCATGATCCCAGGGTCCTGGGATCGAGTCCCACATCAGGCTCCTTGCAGAAAGCCTGCTTCTCCTTCTGCCTGTGTCTCTGCATGTCTCTGTGTGTCTCTCATGAATAAATAAATACATTCTTTAAAAAAAAGTGGTGCTTAGGAAAGAATCCTTGGATAGTGAGTTCAGAGAAAGGGAATTCCTCACCAGAGCCTCCCATGGCCCCACCTGCACAGACCCTTACTTGAGACTTAAGGTGAGAGGTGCTCCACAATGTGGGAAGATGCAAGAGAGGAACAGGCTGTTTCTGGATGTCACCATGTAAAAATCAACACACCAGCCATCCACAGAAACGTGCCAGCAGCTTTCATACCTCGGTAGGAGAAGCTCCACTGTGCCACCATTGGTGGTCTTGACTTTGCTTCAGTGTCTGGTTTGGTTGGGGCAGTGTCACCACCAGCACCTTCTGCAGGCACGAGGGGTATCACTTCTGTCCTCAGCATGTGAGGTGGCGCTGCCAAGAGCTAGAGGCGCCACAAGGAAACCACACCAGCCTTGTGGTCACTGGAAGGAAGAAGGAGTTTGCCAAGGGGACACTCTAGAGGGATTCCCACAACTAAGAGGAACTGCTGGGTGGGGTGGGGCTTTTCCCTGCAGAGCAAGAGAGGATGGAGAAGTGTCTCATCTTGTCTTGCAGTAAGGAATTACATTGTTAAAAAAAAAAAAAAAAAAAAAGGAATTACATTGTTTCACATCCAGGCTACAAACCTAGGTTCCTTGAATATTGTTTCATATTATTTATGAAAATAATTCAGAAGACACTTTAGATCACAGGTTCCTTGGGATTTCACATTATTAAGATCATCGTTTTTATGACCCGGTCAGAATGGGGGGGGGAAAAGCCCATTTATCCTGGGTGTTTAGATTTGATGTAAATAGGAATTTCCTTCATCAAAGCTGCCTCACCAGTCTCCTGGTAAAAACATAAAAAGATAAAAGGACCATTGTGCTGCTTATTTTAGCAGAAGCGGAATGCTGGAATTCACAGCGCAGCCTCCCAGTAATTATCCCTGTCCAAAGACTTTAACTTTTCTAAACCAAGCCCTCCCCCGTTTTATGGTTTCAACCTTCTTTTTGTACCTTTTGGATTAGTAAGAGATTTTCTTTGGCTTTTGCAAGAAGTCAATCTCTCAGGAAACAATTGAATTAAACTTCATATTTGTTTAAAAGTCCTTGGATACTGCCTCACATCTGTATTTCCTCAAAACGTCTCTACCGAAAGAATAAAGAAAGAAGGTTCTGCATTGCGTAGTATTCAAATGAGCAGAAAAATGTGTAATGAGTTCCATATCCTAAAAATGTTAGCGTCCTGATAACACCTTAAGACTTGTTAAGTATTTCAGGCCACTTCCCAGCTTTACAGTGTTGCTTGATATTGTGAATTCTATACAATGTAACTATTATCTGGAGAGTCTCCAACTTATTAGCTTTCATTACTTAATTAAAAGGAAATTCTTTTTTTTTTTAATGTTTTCATGTTAGGAAATATGCTTGAGTAGCTCTAAGACTGAAGTCCAATCAGTTAATAACTACTATTTATTGAGCGTCTGGTATGTGCCAGGTATTGTGCTGAGTTCTTTGATATCATTATAGTGTCTCTTCTAATGAATATGTTATTAATAAGCTAAACACGGTTGAAATTCATCCACTTTTCTAAATTTCCTAATGAGTTAAAAAAAGAAAGCCTATGCAGAATGTCATCCAATTAATTTTAATACAAGCATTGTTAGTACTCCTTTCCCGGCTTTTCTTCTCAATGAACCCGTTTCTAATGTTACACAAATGAGATGAAATGTCTTAGAAAAAATACACAAATGACTGGCATTCTTAATTTGTTACCAATTTCCTTTTTGGCACATGGTGGCTTGATTTTATAAGGTGCACATATTTTTAGTTATTTTATTTCTGGAAGTAGGTCAGTTTCCTTTGGAGATACAAGGCTGGGAAGAAAATATCAGAAAAATAGAAAGTAGAAAAGTGCAGGAAGGTCTAAGATGATGAGGATATTATGCCTAAAGAAAATAAGATGAAGGAGGTTGTTTCAAAAATGCTTCAGTATGAGAGATTATTTCAGGAGGGTGCTTAGCCTTCCAGTACAGAGAAGAGACCGAGGGAAGTGGAGTTACATTATAGAAAGTGATATTTAAAGACCACTCTCTAGCCAGTGTGGATGATGAAGGAGAAATGGAAACCCCCAACTCCTATCTCCTTAGAAACCTGTTCAATAAACTGTAGCCTTGGTAGGAGGAGGGGTGTCTCAGGATAACTGGGCCAATGGACATAGCCAGGACTAGTTAAATTCTTGAGATTCCTCACTATTAGTCCTTGAATGTTACTGTGCCACATAAAACTTTTAGGCTTATAATAAAGGAAACAGCAAACAAGGTTCATATTTGTTCTTTTGACATTGATCAAACTCCGACTTCCTCAAGCACATAAAATATTTTATTTTCTTTTTTTTTCACATAAAATATTTTAAAACAAGACAAGATTATTGCCTCTATTAATGCATCTGGTATCCACTTCCAATAATATTTTAAGCTTCTGCAATAATGCGCCTTTTAGTGCTTCTGAGAGCAGCAGCAAAGGGAGAGTGGGAGGTGATTTGCTGCCTATGGGGTATCTTGAGACCTGGTCTGGTCTGTGGCAGTCACACAGTTCTAGCTCCCGCACACTCGAAAAGCCATCCGGGGTGAGTTTCAGATGTAGGCAATTTACATTTATAGACTGGGTCAAGCAAATTCGACAGTTTAAGTGAGCACCAAATGAATGGGAACATAAATATGTTGGGGCCAATAAATGGTCATATTTATAGAGTGCAGTAAAACCCGTATCTCCTCACTCCACTTGGAGAAATCCTGCCAACTGGATTGAATGCGTGGTCATGATATTGAGTGCTAAAACCACAGGAGAGGTGAACTCAGCCCTTTAAATCGAACTTTCAACTTCTCTAGTACTATTTCAGATGCACTTGAATATTCAATATCCCCCTGGTAGGGAATGAATAATAAGTGCTAAGATACAAGACAAATTAAACAAATAATACAACTGAACAAACAAGCAAAAACAAAACAAAACAAACAAAAAACAGTTCCTTTTAAACTCATTGATACATTTCCAGAATCTACCTGAGGCTGCCAAACTCTGCCTAATTTGGGGGAAAATATAATCCATATGTTACTTGATAGGAAGAGAAGGATTAAGCCAGACTCCAAGTAATAAAAAAATTGGTAACTGGTTCCAAGAAACAGCACTCACGGCTGTTTTCTTCATTATGGTGGGTCCTGTTTTGGTAGTGTTGGAGGTGATGCTGAAGATCAGGGCTTGGTCTATTTTGAATTCTGGTTGTTGGGATAGGTTTAGCCTCCCAAATATAAGGAGCACAGCCCCCCATTTGTTGAGTTCGGTGCGAGGAGCAGAGTGCTCCCACACACACTGAAATTACATGGGCTGAGTCCTGAATCCAGAGCAAGCTCACGAAATGGAAGATTCCTCCTGAAACACCAGCAGAGAAGCCTCATAGCGGTCTCCTCACCCTTTCCACGTGTCACAGAAAGTGAACATTGCCTCTTTATGGAAGTATTTTGACACTATTTACCATGTCTCTGGCTGACTGGAGATTCCAAGATTCCTCGGATAATGAAAACTTGGAATTCTGATAATCGACACACCAAATCTTCCAACGCCCTTAATTAATGTTCACTGTGTTTAATTTCACAATTGGCTGTAGGTGTCCGCAAACTCCGGTATTTGACTGTTTTTTTTTTTTTTTTTCCCAAAGACGTAGGATCAGGGCAATCTTATGAGTTGTTGTTTTTAACCAAATGATAAAATCATGCCATGTTCGGTTGACTGAATAAACTATGAAATCTGGGAGGTTTTTGTTTTTACTTTTGACTTGCAAGTAATTTCAAACTTGGAGAAAGGGTCGTGAGGATAAGAATCATGTAGAGAACTGCGTACTCCTTCACCATATTCGTCATTTGTTAACATTTGAGATATCTGTTTTATGTCCAAACAATGACTCATAAAAATGGCTTAACCTTGCTCCTTCTGATTTGAGACTATCTGTCCTACAGACATGTAGACAAAAGTATCAACAGGACTAATTGTACCTTGCTTGTTAGAACAAAACCAAAATGTGTCTCTTATGCTGGTCTTTGATTTATACATTTTCCTCCTTGTCAACAAATTATTAAATCTAAATGATATGCTTGTTAAAATGCACTTATTTGGGTAGCCCGCTCCTAACAGCTTGCCTAATTTACATGTATTACGATGCTAAACTTTGGGCTCTAAGTGTCACAGCAAAGAATATAATTTCAAACCTTTCAATATAGAGGAAAGTCTATGACGGCCATAAATGGCCCAAGATTTCCTGTCTTTGGCTCTTGGACTCCATCTTCTGGCTAAAAGTTGGCTGTGAGACAGTTGAGTTGAACACCCAACCGTTACAAACAATTGACTAACGGAGCCTTGGAGGCACTAGATTTAAACAGAAAAAAGCATTGACATTATGCCAACAAAAATGTACTAAATCCACAGGAAAAAGAGCAATATACAAGAAAGAAGATGACCAAAGGCTGAAACGGCTCTGCTGCTTACCTAGAATGTCAATCCCATAAACCTACTCCAGGGGCTGATGATTCAGTGGATGATGAAGGTAGGAGAGAATGAAGTGCAAATAAAGTCTGGGAGGCCAGGTATGGGGAGCAATCAGCTGGTCATCATGATTTTACTTTAAATTTTAGGTAAGTTTTCTCCAAGTCACTGCTCTGACATCTAAGCCTTTGAAGGCAAGGACTGTGTCCAATTTACCTTTGCGTCGTCCATAGACTGTAGACTTTCTTGTTGAAGGAGGGAAGAATGAGAAACTAATGTCTTTGCTTTTGTTTAACACATGCAGGTATTTGAACCTGAAATACAAATATTAAGAAATAAATTATTATAGTATACATAGCAAAATCTCTAGGAATTAATAGCTTTCCTGTAGCCAAAGTTATACATGCCTATTTATAGTCACATTTTCAATATCAATCCAACCTATTTGCAGAAACTAATTATCTACTTAGAATCCCAAGATTCTAGACTTGGAATGGGCTCTAAGAAGTATATACTTTAATTCAAAGATCGATCAGTTATCCATTTGGTTTTGAAACATTATCATAAGTAATTCTACAGATTCCATACTCTTTGAAAGCCTATTCTGGGTTTAATCATATTTGCAACATATCCTTAAAACAGGCAAAATAGGGGCATCTAGGTGGCTCAGTGGTTGAGCATCTGCCTTGGGCTCAGGTCGTGATCCCGGGGTCCTGGGATCGAGTCCCGTATCAGGCTCCCCACAGGGAGCCTGCTTCTCCCTCTGCCTGTGCCTCTGCCTCTCTCTCTGTGTCTCTCATGAATAAATAAATAAAATCTTAAATACAAACATGGTGCGACACTTGCATTAGTTGTTAATAGTGAAATACAGGGATCCCTGGGTGGTGCAGCGGCTTGGCGCCTGCCTTTGGCCCAGGGCGCGATCCTGGAGACCCGGGATCAAATCCCACGTCGGGCTCCAAGTGCATGGAGCCTGCTTCTCCCTCTGCCTGTGTCTCTGCCTCTCACTCTCTCTCTCTCTCTCTCTCTCTCTGTGTGACTATCATAAAAAAAAAAGTTTAATAGTGAAATACAGCATTTGCTTTCAAATATAGGTTAAGTGCTTCTATGTGAAACTTGACAGAAAATCACTTTTGTGCATTTGTAGTTTGGAATTCTATCAGTCTATCAGTTGAAGTTTAAATCTATATTTTAGTAAGACTATGCTGAGTATGGAAATCATTAAGATTATGTAAAATAAAGTGTGTCTGCTTCAAGATACATCCTTTTTTGAGTCAACAAATGTTCATTTCATGCATATTGAAATGATAATATGAGGCAGAATAATGATTATCAATTTATTATAATTGTAGATTTTGTAGGATTGTCTTTGTGCAGTAGCACTCTTAACATTAAATAAGAATTGTATTTATTTTTTCTTTTAAAAAAATTCTATGTAAGCCATGGCCCTTTTAAGGAAGAAAACTATTTAGGAATTCTTCAATTTTTTTGTATGTATGCTTTAAAATAGCATGTTAACCTTACCACTAAGAATTTCACAGGAAAACCTCCCACATTACTCTACGGCAACATCCAGGATAAATATCTCTGCTCCAGCCATAATAAGGACTAAAGGAAGAAGAACAGAATATTTACTTAGAAATGAGCTGCTCAAATCCCTTGCTTCTCTACCAATCATAGGTGAAAACGAATTCTAGCTAGTATTGTAAAAATGTAGGTAGCTACTAGAAATCTAGAAGCTGACAGTGAAGAAATTGTTTCTTTTCCATAATGTTAAATTTGTAGCATTTGGAGTGCCTGGGTGGCTCAGTGGGTCAAGCATCCAACTTTTGGTTTCAGCTCAGGTTATGATTGCAAGGTCATGAGATTGAGCCCTCCTTCAACCTCAGCAGAGAGTCTGCTTGAAATTCTCTTTCCATCTCCTTCTGGCCCTCCCTCTACTCGCACATGTTCTCTCTCTCTCTCTCTCTCTCTCTCTCTCTCTAGATAAATAAAGTCTTTTTTTCTTTAATTTTTTAAAAAAAGATTTTATTTATTTATTCATTGGAAACACAGAGTGTGGCAGAGACATAGGCAGAGGGAGGCTCCACCCCCATGGGGAGCCTGATGCAGACTCAATCTCAGGACCCTGGGATCACGACCTGAGCCAAAGGCAGATGCCCAATCACTGAGCCACCCAGGTGCCCTGATAAAGAAAATCTTTAAAAATGGTTTATTACATTTGGCTGATAAAATCTTAAAAATAAACCTTATTAATATAGTATGTTGACTGAAAAAAAAATGACTCATTCTCTGCCCCAACGTTTATTCATAGCCTTTGTGACTTTGAAGACCCTCCCTTGAAGAGGTGGAGTCTATTTTCCCACTCTGAATCTGGGCAGCTTTGTGATTTACTTTAGCCAACAGAATGCAGCAGGAGTGACTTCTATGCCAGGTCTAAGCCTAATCTCTAGAGACCTCACTGGTTTGTATGCTTCTGCTCTCACTCTTTGAACCCCTGTTGAGCCCTGAGAACAAGCTCAACTGTCCTGGAATAGGTAGGAGAGGCCACTCAGAGCAGAGACTGGGTGTCAGAGGGGATGGCAGCCTTGACCAGTCAGCCCCCAGCTGACCTGCCAGGTGACTACAGCCGTGTGCATGAGCAGACTTGAACCTAGCTGAGATCCTCTAGCTCTGACCCAGAGCAGCACAACCACCCAGCTGACTAAGAGAATGGTGAAAGATGAATATTTATGATTGTATGCCACTTTAGTTTGTGGTTGCACTGCAGTATTGTGACAATACATAACTGATACAGTTAATGGTTACATTTTTAGAACAATTCAGGCTTACTCTTTCATTCTAGAAATCTATGTTATGATGGTGATATTTGGCTTTGGCTTCGGTGATTACCACTCGACCATGAAGAATTCAACCAAGGCATGGATTTGGTACTTCTCCATGAGTTAAGAGTTGTCATCTCCAATTTATAACTTAAAATGCATCCACATGCACAAAACAGAGGGTTCAGAAGATTTCTCAGGTCCAAGTCAGATCTGTCTGCCTCCAGATCCAGGTTTTTTGTTGTTGTTGTTATTCTTCCAGAACCAGGTTCTTAACCACTGAGCTACACAGTCTCTGGGACAGGCTCCAGCAAGAATGGAGATGTTCACTTACAAGAAGTCACCCTATGGCCTGATGGACAATGTATTCTGGGTAAGAAATGAAGAAGTCACCTTCCATTTGGAAACTGCTCTTTGTGCATGAAATCGATCTTGATTTTCTGGGTAAAGAGAGTCTGGGTCACAGGAAATGCTGTAATCCCACCACAGACCAGCACAGATGCTCAGCAAAAGTGTACAGTGTTCATGAAACTTATCAATGAAATATGTTCTGCAGCCTAAGGAGAGGAAATCTGTTAAAATTATGATTCTTTATTACAGTCCTGTTATTCTCCTGACACATTTACTCTGAAATTAGGCAAGAATGATTATTTGACCATATGCTTGTTAGTCTACCGCCCTCCTCTGATTAGTCCAAACTGACATTTGAAGAAATGTGTTGGGAGTGAAGCAGTGTGTTTGTAGGAGAGACACAGCAGAAAACTCTTGTGAGTAAATATTCTAGGGAAAGACAGTAGACTGACTGGGCAGAGAAGAGCAGTGGCTCTCAGCGTGGCTCCAGGGTCAGCAGCCTCAGCATCATGGGAGGAAGTGTTAGAAGTGCCCATCCTTGGGTCTTTCCTCAGACCCATGGAATCAGAGCCTTGAAGTGTTTCAACAAACCATTTAGGTGGTTCTATGTCCACCAAGGGTGAAAACCACCAGAGAAGAGGAAATGTCATTCAAAAGGAGAATCTTTCTTCCTTAGACACTTTAAGTTGGGTCTTGTGCACTGTTCCGGGAGGTGGAACCGAGCAGCAGCTCTGACCCTCCCAGATCTCTGCTCCCAGGGGCCGGTGGAGGACTTGGAGTCTCCTTGTTCCCTGGCTCAGTTTGTGAACAAGGCAAGTGGGGAAGGGAAAGGTACTGAGCAGAGAAGCCCAGCCCACCTATGGCCTCCCTCTGTTCCAGCTACCCTTACTCCTTTGGCTTAACCCTCTGGCTGCCCCACAAGGTCAAAGCACCTTGTCTGTCTTGCAGAAAACATTTCCCAGCCAAGTGCTTTGCCTACAGCTGTGAAATTGATTAGTGGCCTCAAAATTCCTGGGGAAGGGTCTCTCCTGGCAGCTGTAGTTGCTATTTTGAAACTGGAGCAGAAAAGACTGTGGCGCAGGATGAGGTTACGTATTATGTACAAGAAAAAAGTTTTAAAGTATCTTTTTCTCTTGAAAGTTAAGGACCGACTTACCCAGTAGAAGAAATGCAACATAATCCTACTTCCTGTACTGGAGTTTTTTGTTGGATTAGCCTAATTTTTAGTTAATTGTTCCAAAGCTACTTCTGGAAGCAGCATCAAAAAATTTAGTTTGTAGGTATTTGAGAGATAGTGGAATTAGAAGATGAAAATTAGCCGGTGCAGATTCTAGGAAGGTGTGCTCCTGGGGAATGAAGAGTGGCTAGAGCGAGCCGCCTGTGTGTACTCAGGAACACTGTCTGAAATACGGAACAGAAATCAAAAGCACCTTATATAGTAGACATGATAGATTGAAATGATTAGTTAGATCTGGAATTCTCTCCTTTAAATCCATTGTTTTCCGTAAGAATGGATTTTGAAGGCCCTGTTAAACTCTTCGAATCACTCATGGGATGTAAGGATACTAAACCTGCCGAAAAGTTCAGCCACAGATGATTCCATTAACCTAGCCATAATTTTATTTACCTAGTAATCGTTGATTTTCTACTATGTGGAAGACCTGCATTAAGCAGTGGGAACAGAGGAGTAAAAGGCAGTCTATAGGATGAAGATAAGATGTGATGAGCACTAAAACAGATCTGGTTCAACTGAGCTCAAAAGAGAAAGCCAATGAAGGGAGTGGGGAGGAGGCTTCTAAGCTGAGTGAAGAAGAGGTGGTGGGCATTTCAGGCAGGGAGAGGAGACTCTGAGAGGGCAAATCCATCTGAAAAGGGCCTGTGAGAAGGCCTTGTGACTAGAAGAGCATGGGAGGGGGTGCAGGGGACTGAGGCTGGGAGAAGAAGTCAGGTCGGATGGATTCTGCAGGTGGGGGGATGGAATTCAACGGTCACCCCCGTAGTTTGCCAAGGTTACGTAGTTGGATGATAGATAACTCTACCAGAAGTCTGAAGACAGCCTGGGCAGGTGGATAAAAAGGGCAGGGAGTTTGATCTGAGATGACAACAGAAGCAAACTCAACATTTGTCATTTGTCTCCTGTCAGTAACGTGATAGAGTCCTGCTGCTCTCAGTACCTAAGCTGATTACTTCCCCAACCAAAACAGACAGACCCTCAGAATCTCTAAGGGGGCAGGTAAAAAATTCATTGTTATAAGAACACTGACAATTTGGAAAATGAAACAAATTGCTTTTGAAATTCTCCAATATTATTCAAGAAAGGACAGAAAAATTATTTTTAATCCTAGGGTATATGTGGTTCTAAGTGTCGAATATTACTGATCCTAAAGCACCTCTTATAAATGCATCCAGGTTAACTAATATTTATTGAAAACCGTATCATGCCTGTCATTTACATTTTGTTTGGGTTACTGGTGGGATTATTTTCCCAGTAAGTATTTTCTAGGAAATACTTCCTACTCCATGCTAAGACTACCATATTTTTTTTCCCCATAAAGCACCTTTTGAACATCCTAATATTCTGAAGTAAAAGGATGCTGTTTGATACAGGAGAGAATGTATGTCCAGGCTTCAGCTACTGCTTTGGGAGTAAATTATGTGAAACAGACAAATATTAATCTCCTGGCCCAGATATTTTATTTTTAGGTAATATGTAACCAGTTAGATTTGTACACTGGGCAGGTGGATGGGGGAAAAAAGAAGATTCATAATAGGAAAATATATAAACTATGAAAATAAAAGAGGTCTCCTAGGTGGAAAGGTCACAAACATAACATTGGAGGGAAGTGTTTTCTTCATCAACTAGGTGATTGGGCTGGCCAGAGGGGGGAAAAAAAGTATCTCACGCCCCCTGGTGTCTTCTCGTTGGGCTTGTAGCGTACCAAATACTTGAATCAGTATTTCAGGAGAAAAGATCCCTGTAGATTTCTTCCTAACTCAGAACAATTCACATCACAGTGAATGAATTTGAATTCCCTGTTCTCATTTATGAGAGATTTTATTAATTATAAAATAATTCAAATATCTATCTAAATATGAGAGACAAGAAGGCCCGGTGTTTGCTGATGACTATCAGCTGAGTTAACTTCAGCTGTAAAATGGGGCTAATCAAGAATGGTTAGAGCATGAGGTCCTGACCAGATGGCTGCCATCAGCTGAACACATATCTGAAATAATTACTAGGAGGAGACAGGGACAAAGGCTCAGTGCCTATAGAAAGCAGTAGTTTGGTAAGCAAAGGAACCACAGCCATGGAGGAAAATCAAGAGGACAGGAGAAGAACCAGAGGTAGGAATTTCCAGGAAATACATAGACTTGACCATGGGAGGAAGAAAAAAACATGAATGGATTGGAGTTTTTAAAGATTTTATTTATTTATTCATAACGGACACACAGAGAGAGGCAGAGACATAGGCAGAGGGAGAAGCAGGCTGCCCATGGGAAGCCCGACCTGCAACTGGTCCCAGGACCCCAGGATCAGGATAATCATGAACCAAAGGCAGATGCTCAACCACTGAACCACCTGGGTGCCCTGGATTGGAATTTTATTTTATTTTGATTTATTGTTTTGGAAGATTTTAATTATTTATTCATGAGAGACAGAAAGAGAGAGAGGCAGAGTCACAGGCAGAGGGAGAAGCAGGCTTCATGCAGGAAGCTCAATGTGGGACTTGATCCCAGGTCTCCAGGATCACACCCTGAGCTGAAGGCAGAGGCTTTAACTGCTGATCCACCCGGGGTCTCTCCCTTGGACTGGAATTTTAAAGGTTGCTCCAGTATAGTTTAGATCTAAGATAGACAATCAAATAAGCATCTATCAAAACAAAAAGAGGGAATGGGGAGGGGGGGAAGAAATCTCATTTCAGAGAAAGAATCAAAATAATGTTATCAAACAAATGAAGAAAGTGGTTTATATACATTTGCTCATACCAGTTTTACTAGAAGCTTCAGAAATTTATTTTAAAAGTTTAAATATCTGGGCAGCCCAGGTGGCTCAGTGGTTTAGCGCCGCCTTCAGCCCAGGGCCTGATCCTGGAATCCCAGGATTGAGTCCCATGTCAGGCTCCCTGCATGGAGCCTGCTTCTCCCTCTGCCTGTGTCTCTGCCTCTCTCTCTCTCTCTCTAGAATAAATAAATAAATAAATAAATAAATAAATAAATAAATAAATAAATAAATAAATAAAATAAAAATAAATAAAATAAAATAAAATAAAATAAAATAAAATAAAATAAAAAAACGCCCTAGTTTGGGACGCCTGGGTGGCTCAGTTGTTGAGCATCTGCCTTTGGCTCAGGGCATGATCCCAAAATCCAGGATTAAGTCCCACAGCAGGCTCCCCACAGGGAGCCTGCTTCTCCCTCTGCCTATGTCTGTGTCTCTCATGAATAAATAAATAAAATCGTTTTTAAAAAAATAAATAAAATAAAAGTTTAAATATCTAAAAAAACATGAACAAAATAAAGACCAGACAACGGACTCTGGAAAAATATTTTTTATGCACGTGAGTTTGGGCGGGAAGAGGAAAGAAACACATGGCTCAGTGACTCTACTGGTTTACCTGTGGCTTGAAAGCCAAATCTCCGGTACAGTGTAATGTGAAACACAAGAATGCTCTTGTCGAGTTTTTCATCATCCAAGTGTCTGGGAAAAGAATTTCCAGGGCATGGCTATCCACGGTCAGCCCTCCGCGGGATCTGGGCTTCTATCTGAACAGCTGGTTAAACTGGTAAAAAGCGAAACACATGCAGGTGTGGCCAGTGTGTGGGTGTGTTTGAAGGTCCTGCGTGTGTGCTCCCCGCATTCAGCGATAAAACCCAACGGAGGGTCCCTGTGGGCGCCAGTGGGCGCTCCTAGCCTGCTGGGAACCACCTGGAGACCTTGAGGAAACAGCTCGGGTGGGAGAGAGTCAACCGCCCAGCGGCCCAGCGGCTGCTTGCAGGGATGGGGAGGTGGGGCCGAGAACCTGCGTTTCTAGCAAGTTCCCCAGCGCCGCTGGCGCCGCGCTGAGAACCACTGCCCCGGGGGAGGTTCAGGAGCAGCTGGTCGGGTGGGTGAGGAAGGAGAAGGCTGCATGTGTCCAGAACATTCCCCATGACGCTTCATCTTCCTTTGAGCTCCCAGGGAACCCTCTACACAGAGCCGACCCATCCCCAGGCCGTCTGGAACAAACAGTGCGCCTCGGGGTTTCTGGGGGCCACTCTCCTTCCTTTAGCGGATTAAAATGCGCGGGCAGGCGCGGCTCACACGCCTAAGCACACCCAGGCGCAAACTCCTCCGCTCACCCCTGCGCCCTACTGTGCACCTGCCACGAGAGAGGCAAGGAGACGCCCAGCCAGGGCGCCCGCCCACGCCCTGGTACCCCGCCCCCAGCCCCGCCCCCTGCACCCGCCCCCAGCCCCGCCCCGCCCCCTCCGCCCCACCTGCGCCGCGTCCCACCTGCCCGCCGCCGCCTCGGCCCGAGCCCGGCTCAGCGCTGCGCAGGTGAGCGGGCACTGCGGCCTATAGTCTCGGGAGGGCCGGAGAGGAGCCCAGGGTGGTTGAAAGGAGGAGTGGCGCTCTCTCTCTCTCTCTCTCTCTCTCTCTCTCTCTCTCTCTCTCTCTCTCATAAATAAATAAATAAATAAATAAATAAATAAATAAATAAATAAATAAATAAAATAAATCTTAAAAAAAAAAAGGCGGAGTGGGACCCACGAATTCTGGCGGCCTGGCGGCAGCTGGAGGTAACATCTACCTGCGGGGGCGCCTCAAGAGGCTTGTTCCTTCCCCTTGTGTGCGGTGTTCGGCGTCTGTGGCTGTTTGGCAGGTGGGATGAGTGGAAGACATCGTGAAGGATGCTTCAGCACGAAGGGAATGGTCCTGGGCTCCATGTACTCACAGGACCTCCTCCCTTCTCCCTCGGCCCAGCTCTCTCTCTCTCTCTCTCTCTCTCTCACACACACACACACACACACCCTGGGAGGTGCTGCGCGGGCGCCTGGCTGTGTGTCCCCAGGTTCAGAGGCCCCGTGTCTCTCCAGATACCCCCCTGTCAGCACAGAAATGAAGATTCCTAGATGTTAGGAATCTCCAAGGCACCCTAGGGGTGGCCTCCTTGTTCTGCAGAGACAAAAATTCTCGAAACGAGACTCGTCCAAGGGTATCGTCATCAATTTTTAGTTGCTTTTAGTACTTTTTTAAAGTTTTGTGTAATCCCTACGCCCAACAGAAGACTCGAACTCACGACCTCCCTCCTCCCCCCATAGAGAGTGGCATACCCTTGCCACCGAGCTAGCCAGGTGAGCTTGTTTTTAGTTTTTCTTTTAAGATTTTATTTATTTATTTATTTATTTATTTATTTATTTATTTATTTATTTATTTATTTATTTATTTATTTATTTATTCATGAGAGACACAGAGAGAGGCAGACACAGGCAGAGGGAAAAGCAGGCTCCATGCGGGGAGCCTGAGGCGGGACTTGATCCCAGGACCTTGGGATCACGCCCTGAGTGAAGGGCGGAGATTCAACCACTAAGCCACCCAGGTGGCCCTGTTTTTACTTTTCAAAGCATTACGTGTGGCTGGTCTCTCTGGACAAGGTGCATAAATAGAATCTTTAGGATAACGGGACAAAAATCCTGACTTAAGGGATAAAATGAATGCAGGGAAAACCTTATTTATGTGTGATCATCTACTTTTTGGTGAATATTGCATTTCATTCTGTCTAGGGTAGGGGCCAGTAGTGGCCCGAGAGCAGAAGTCAGAGAAATGGATGGAACAGTGGAGGCCACATGAGGCTGTGGCTGGCCTGTCTAGAGAGGACATGGACAGAACACAGGTTCCACCTAGTGTCCCGTTTCTTAAGAAACCAAACAACAACAGACAGAAAGTCTGAGCAATCAGCCTTGAGAGATGCAGTCTGGCAAGGGACAGCAGATGTTTTTCATAAGCTCCTTTCCATGAGGAAAGATTTCCTGAGTGGAAATGAGATTTTTAACAGGGAGCTTTGGGACAAGAAATCTTCCCAAATGATTTCCATAGGGTGGTCCACAGCTGGGCTAGTTTGTATGTCAGGAAATCTTTTCTCAATGAGCCTCAATGGCTGGGAAATGCCAGTTTTTAGGGAATAGGCAAGACTCTGTCAAAGTAAATTGTATTTAATGTTTTTTCCCCTAACCAGATAGTAACCTGTGTGCTGTTCAGGTAATTGGTTTTTCGTGTTTCATGCTGTCACCCTAAGGCCTAGCAAAATGTGTGTCCGGTTGTGGCTGCATGATAAATATTTACTACAAAGGCATATAAAAGCATCGATGAATCATAGAATGAGTCCAGCCTTCCTGAAAATCCCCTCGTGTAACCTCCAAGGCAGCCAGGGCACCTTCCTTCTTCATTGGCATTGAGTTCACATTGACTCGGTCCTCTCCCATCCCCCCCACCTCCTGCTGGGAGCACAACCCCCTTTCAGAGATGTCAGGGAGGTGTTCCTACTGATCTTGAAAAAGTTCTTTTCACTTAAGACACTGTGTGTGCCAACCCCAAGACAGAATCCAGGTATTTTCATCTGATTCCCCAAATGCTGGTAAGGTAATAGTGTGTTTTGGACATTTTCTCAAGATTTGGGGGTTAAGACATCAAGTGAGTTAAGACCTCCCTGGAGGTGCACAGTTCGGCTTCCTTCTCATTTCACTCAGCTGTCCTCTAAGCAAGGTCCTCTACGTACCTGGAAACCATGGCCCAGATTAGATCTCCAGCTGAAGCCCCTTTTCCCAGTGATCCTTCTGTGTGCTCAGCTGCTTCCCTTATGGCTCCATTTGGCTGTTGTAAAAGGCGCCTTGTAGGGTACTTAATGCATCTTTGGCAAAACGCAAAATAGTAGAGTTAATTGCTGGAATGTGCCCAGACCCTTGCAGGCTCTGGCTGCTGTGTGATGTGGCAACCATTGAGGGAGTTCAGTCAGTTGTGACAAAAGGTGAATCCCTTTTCAATATGTTCTGCAATTTCTTGGTTTCTACTTGGCTCACTTCATACGCATTGTTTTTATAGCATTTTCCAGGAAAAAAAAAACACATATATATAGGGGGTGTGATCAATATTGGTTAGATTTGTTGTCTATGTTAATGGTGAATACAACTCTGAGGAGTTACCAAGAATGATCGTGGATGGAGTTGAATGATAGACCTTCTTAACCTGAAGATGATTTGTGTGCTCAGGCACATTGGCATGATGTGCCCATGAGGGTTTTGCATCTGTGGCTTCCAGGCCCTCTTGGGAGCTTTCCTGGTGTAATCTGAGACCTGCCCCCACACACAGAGAGCGGGAGACACCAAAGAGGCAGGCCACTCCAGCGTGGTAGGTAGCAGTTTTAATCATAGCAAAAGGAACAAACATTTGAGGCCTGTCTTTGGTGGCAGCAAGACTAATGGATCCCCACACCTGCCCTCCAGATCTTAAAAGCTCTTAAAGAGGCCCTAACTGAGCTCAGTCACATATACTGTGCAGGTGTTTTCAATATCACATCACCATCTCGAGGCTCTGCTCATGAAGCAGCCTTGGCAGTGGGAAAGACGTAGAACCCATGTTCCAAGGACAGGGGATGAGTGGGGAGCCTCTGAGTACCCAGGTCCATCCCATGGGTTAGTCAGTAATCACATTTCCCAACACACCACTTGTTCCTAGTTTTCATCTTTACAATTAGAAAAGGCACCTAGAGATCATGGCTTCAAACTGATTACGTCAAGTTCAATTTAACAACAGCCATGAGCCTACCTAGAAAGGTGAGGTGGGTCAGTTGGTGAAAGAACTTGAATACCACCCTGAAGAGCTTGGACTAAGTATTTCTGAGTAAGAAAGAATGACACAGGGCAACCCGGATGGCTCTGCCGTCTAGCACTGCCTTCGGCTCAGGGTGTGATCCTGGGGACCCGGGATCGAGTCCCACATCGGGCTCCCTGCATGGAACCTGCTTCTCCCTCTTCCTGTGTCTCTGCCTCTTTCTGTGTCTCTCATGAATAAATAAATAAAATCTTAAAAAAAAAATAAAGAATGACACAATACATCTATCAACAGGGTTAGCTGAGGAAATTCAGTGGGACAGAAACTGAAGAGCTAGCACCCATAAAAAAGGAGGTAAATAATATCTTAACAACTTGGTGGTAGATGGTGAAGATTTGATGGTTTAGGTGGGAAGAGACTATAAACAAGGAGATGGTTCTGCTCTGCATAAGTGAATAGGAACTTTTGAGCGTGGAAGAGTACAGAGGGAAGTGGGGAGAAAGGAAGGAGGGACTGGACCCTGTGGCTGTGACTGGAAACCCACATAGGGATTTGTATTTAATCCTATATGCAATAGAAGTCGTCAAAGATTTTAAGCAGAACACGGCTAATCTAAGTCAAATAGAAATTTAAAAGGTCTTGGGACACGTGGGTGGCTCAGTCAAGTGTCTGCCTTCAGTTCAGGTCATGATCCCAGGGTCCTGGGATCAAGCCCTGCTTCTTGCCAAGCTCCTTGCTCAGTGGGGAGTCTGCTTCTCCCTCGGTCCCTGCCCCTACCTTCTTTGTGCACGATCTCTCTCAAATAAATACAATTTTAAAAAATAAATGTAAAAGGTCTTTTGGAATTCCCATGGCTTATCTGAAAACTTCCCTGATAGCATCTGTATTTCCTACTTATCAAATTATTTCCCTAAGGAAACCTAAGTTGAGAGTGGAAGTGGAGTTGCCATGCTGAAGGTTATATATATGCTGTATATACTTAAAGCATAAGATATGTATTTAATAATTTATTGAAATATTTTAATCCTTTATTGAATTATTGGCTAAGGACCATAATGGGTGTCATATCTTGCTACACTATGCTGATGGTCTCTGAGTCTATTTTCTCCTATACTAAATGTCCTAGAAACATCATGCTTTTTACTATAAACAGGAATTTGTGTAAAATAGAAAATAAGTTTCTTCTGAGATAAATCCTCTTTCATAGGAGATATCAGTAGATACCATGGATCCATTATGTATGGCACAAGGAATGCTTTTAAATGGTGAGCTCAGGTGGCATTACCTATGTCTCAGCAGCCATGCCAAGAACCTGTGTATGACTTAGGAACTAAGTGTGGCTGCAAGTAACAAAGCAGACAAACAATGGCTTAACCAAATTAGTGGCTCTATGGTAGTCAGATCAGGGCTAGTATACATTTCCAGGATGCCATTGCAGATTGGACTCCTGTCTTTCTGCTCATGCTTTTATAGCATGTGCTTGTTGCCTCACAGTACATCGTGGCTGCTGTGGCTCCAGCCCTGGGCTCATGTGGGAATGAAGCAAGAAAGGACGAGCAGTAAAAACACATGTGCCAGCTGGGTATGGTCCTTTTTTCAGGGTCTTTCCTGGATGCCCCCTCCCCCAAACTGCTTTTAGATTGTTTAGCCTAAAGTATATGACATGAGCATCATCAAAGGAAGTGAGGTAAGGTAGTAAATATGAGCAGACTGTGTTAATGGGGAAGATGAGGAGAATGATTATTGGTAGACAAATGGCAGTCTCTCTCATACCCCAGATGTGAGAAGGATGGTGCAGTGACTTTGGCCACAACTCTGAATGAGAAAAGTAAATCATAATTTTTTACAAATAAAAAATTATTTCCTATTGCTGTGAAACAATTTACCTCAAACATTAGACTTAAAAACAGCAAACATTTATTATCTCACAGAATCTGTGGGGCAAGAATTCAGGTGTGCGTTAGCCATATTAAGGTCTCTCATGAGGTTGCAATCGAGATGAGTGTCTTCTAGGGTTGCATCCCATCTGAAGGCTCAATTGGAGGATGTCGCCAAGCTCGCTCATGTGCTCTTTGGATTCAATTCTTCACATGCCGTCAGACTTAAGGCGAGAAGTCCTTGCTGGCAGTTGGCCAGAGGCCTCCCTTAGCATCTTTCTGGGTGACCTTTCCCTCAGGGTGGCTCACAACTTGGCAGCTGGCATTCACCTGAGCAAGCAAAAGAGAACCAGAAAGATGGCCAGATGAAATTTGGAGCCTTTCTGTCACTTAACCTCATGACATCTCACATGCCTTTGACCATATTCTATTTATTAGAAGCAAGGTGCCAGGTGCAGCCTATACTCAAGGGGATAAATCTACACAAGTGCTCGAATACAGGAGGCAGGGACCACTGCCTAATACCTTAAAGCTGCCAATCACCATGTCTGTCTTGTGCATGGGTGCACAGACCCCATTTCCTTGCAGATCTCTGAGGACATTGCCCAAGAACAAGGCCCATTTATTCTCCTCCCTCCTGATGCCTTTTCTTCTGCCTACTTGAGATAAGCAGTCATTTTGAGAGCATACACATACATACTTATTCCTCTTTTTTGTCTCAACTTTTGATAATTTAAAATTTTTCTTTTGGTTATTGACCTTCATAACTTTATATTTTTATTTTTGCTTTATATCCCAAAATTTTATTTGAAATTCTAGTTAGGGGATCCCTGGGTGGCGCAGTGGTTTGGCGCTTGCCTTTGGCCCGGGGCGCGATCCTGGAGACCCGGGATCGAATCCCACATCAGGCTCCCGGTGCATGGAGCCTGCTTCTCCCTCTGCCTATGTCTCTGCCTCTCTCTCTCTCTCTGTGACTATCATAAATAAATAAAAATTAAAAAAAAAATGAAATTCTAGTTAGATAATATATGTTATATTTATTTTATGAGTAGAATTTAGTGGGTTCATCATAACTTTATATTTTTAAATCTCTACCCTTCTACCATCAACTTTAGTCTCTTGACTCCTATGTTAGTTGGCTTGAGCTACTGTAACCAAATACTACAGCCGGGGAGGCTCAAACAACAGACTAATTTTCTCACTCAGTTGCGGATTCTGGGAGTCCATAATCACAGTTCTGTCAGGTTTGGTTTTTGGTGAAGATTTTCCTTCTGGCTCACTTCCTCACTGTGTCCTCCCATGACTTCTGCACAGAGATCTCTTCCTCTACTTATGGGGACACCAGTCCTAGTAGAGGAAGACCTCACCCTTCTGAACTCCTTTAACATTATCTCCCTAAAAACCTTATCCAGATACAGTCACATCAGGGGTTAGAGTTTCAACACATGTATTTGAGAGAAACAATTCAGTCCATAGCAACTCTGTTATATAAACGGATGCTTCTTTGTTTTCCTCGTTCTGTTAACTATACCTTTACCTATACCTAGCTATACCTGTCTACTCTTCTATTAACTACACTTTTGCTTTATATTTTCATAGCTGTTAATATTTGTATTCTAAGCATTGTGTGCTTCATTGCATGTTGAGTCTATGCATTGAAAGCCAATGAACAGTATTTACATTCCTTTTATCCTGCTGAGTCAAGTAATACTCTAGGATTAACTTTCCTTCTCTACAGTTCTCTGTTCAATTTCACTGGCCTTGGATCTTCCTTAATGAAACTATGACAGGCTTTGAGGACAAATGGTTTCTTTCTATTCCTCTTTCCATCTCTTTATATTCCATCAACTGTTCAATGTCATGCAACTTTTTATTTTCCTTCATATTCAGCGCATAATTTTATTTTTTTTAAAGATTTTATTTATTCATGAGAGAGAGAGAGAAGCAGAGACATAGGCAGAGGGAGAAGCAGGTTCCACGTAGGAAGCTCGATGTGGGACTTGATCCTGGGACTCTGGGATCATGCCCTGAGCCAAAGGCAGATGCTCAACTGCTGAGCCACCCAGGCATCCCAGAGCATAATTTTTTTCTATGGCTTTTGGGTTTTCTGGAGACTTCTAATTGCCTTTCTTTTTTGCTTAATAGAAGAAATGCATGCCTTATTCATGTCTTCAGTGTAATCCCACTTCTCAATCATAGTATCTACTACCAAGCTTTCTCTGATGCCTTGCTCTGCAAAATTGAGGACATTGATAATGAGGACTGGGAGAGCCCTCAGCTCTGCAGTGACTATGTTAAGGATATCTACCAGTATCTACGGCAGCTTGAGGTTCTGCAGTCCATAAATCCACACTTCTTAGATGGAAGAGAGATAAACAGATGCATGCATGCCATCCTGGTGGACTGGCTGGTGCAAGTCCACTCCAAGTTTAGGCTGCTGCAGGAGACTCTGTATATGTGCATCGCCACCATGGACCGAGTTTTACAGGTTTAGCTGGTTTAAGAAGCTTCAGGTGGTTGGGATTACAACTCTGCTCTTGGCTTCCAAGTATGAGGAGATGTTTTCTCCAAATATTGAAGATTTCGTTTACATCACAGACAATGCTTATACCAGTTCCCAGATCCAAGAAATGGAAACATTGATTTTGAAAGAACTGAAATTTGAGCTGGGTCGACCTTTGCCACTGCATTTCTTAAGACAGGCATCAAAAGCTGGGGAGGTTGATGTGGAACAGCACACTTTAGCCAAATATCTCACGGATCTGACTCTCATTGACTACGACATGGTGCATTATCACCCTTCAAAGGTGGCAGCGGCTGCTTCCTGTCTGTCCCAAAAGATTCTGGGCCATACACAGAGAATGAACTATTGGAAGTCATGCAGCAAGCACATGGCCAAAAATGTAGTGAAAGTTAATGAAAACTTAACGAAATTCATCGCCATCAAGAATAAGTATGTAAGCAGCAAACTCCTGAAGATCAGCACAATTCCTCAGCTGAACTCAAAAGCCAACCAAGAGCTTGCCTCACCTCTGATGGGACCGGTCCTAGGCTGCCGTGGCCCTGAGGGGAGAATGCTTCATCCGTGCACTTTGTCTTGCTGATTTGGAACTCTTCACTTTGTATATAGTCCTCTGGTCTATTTCATGAAACCTTTTCTTAGACTTATTTTCTAAGTGTATATTGAGGAAAAATAAAGCTATTAATTGAAAAAAAAAGTCCTCTTAATTCTTTAAGTCTTAATTTTCAGAACGATATGACCTCCTGCTCCAATCTGTAACTGCTTTGGGAAAGCCAAAGCTATGGGTCCACCAAACTGTTCCAGTTTCATCCTTGTCACATAGGAAGATGATATTTTCCACACTGCTGCTGCTTTTTAAATTTCCCGGGCTTTTTGTAGCTGTTTATGCCTAACGTTTTTGAATCTAGTTTCGGCTAGTATGATTAGTTTTCATAAAATGTGAGCGGATGAAATATGCACTATTTGCACCTATAGTCCAAATGGAATTCCTACACATGGTCTTCTTCCAAAACAGCCTTGGAGGCCCTGTGTTGAAGGTGGGTCACAAGACATAAGAGATCTAAATTTTTGAGCTTCAAGAAGCAAGTTGTACAAAAGCTACCCAGGATCATGACCTTAGTGTGACTGAGAAATGAATGTTACAGTTTTAGGAAATTGTTGGATACAGCAGTTGGCCAATCCTGACTAATTTAGAAATTGGTGCTGCAAATAGTAGTGCAGGTTAAAACATGCAGCAACCCTGGCTCAGTGATGAAGTTGTGGGCTGCAAGAAAACGGATACCAGGCTGTGAGAAGAGGGAGGCTCATGTTGTGTGTGCCTGACAAAAGTGTCACCTGTAATAACTTTGCAAGCAGGTCATGTGCTCAGGGAGCCAATGGCTCTAGAGGATGTGACAGGAAAGAATAATATTATCAGCAGGTGCATTTGGCAAGGTGGTGCTGGAAAGTGAGGAGCTCCGAGTAAATTGGCTATTTTGCAAGCAGATAGGTAAGAGAAGGGAGAATGCCAAGATTAAGGATCTAAAAGGATGGAAAAGCTAACCTTAAGTAGTGAGACATAGGATTTAAAAGGCTTCAACTGGCATAAACTTAGATTTTGCATCTGTACAGAGTGATGGCGCCTCATGGCAAAGATCCAATTAACAGTGTGGTTTTCCCACTTAAACTAATAACTTCAAGTTCCCTAGTATTAAGAGAGACAAGGTCAGGAATGAAAAACAGATCTGAGGATTGTATCTAGCAAAAAATTTGGGTGTTAAGACATGGCACTGACTAAAGGCAAGTGTATTAGGAACCTCCTAAAATTTTGATGGAGTTATATTGTCAAAGAAACTTTGAAGCAGAATTGTCCACAGATTACTGGCTGAGACCTAAAAGAAGCTTGTTCCTGTAGGAAGCAGGTTATGAAAGTTGTGTTGCCCATAAGAAGGACTTATTCCCCAACCCCCCTTGATCCCAGGATCATGCGCTGAGCCAAAGGCAGATGCTCAACCACTGAGCCACCCAGATATCCCTCCTTTAATTTTTTTTTAAATGGGAGATTATATTGAAGCTTTCTTGTCAATGTTGCCCCACTGCATTTTGTGTGTTTGGTGGGGAGGGTAGATAACTGGTCTCTTAGATCACAGGTGACTGTAGTAGGATGGGCCATGTTTGGAACTGATGTAGAAAACTGAACATTGTCTACAATACTTACTGTAGTAAGTAGACACTTTGAAATACTAGTATCAGGGGATGCAGTGCTTGGAAGAAACTTTGGATTATCTTCTCTGGGGAGAGGCAAATGTATTCTCTGTATAGGGAAAAGAATAAAATGGTTAAACAGTATATGTCCACAAAACTGTTTTGTTTTCCTTCTAACCATTGACAAAGACTACATTTCAATAAACTACATAGTCCATTTCGGTAATGGCAAAATTGAACGATGACAGAGGTGACAAACTGATACATAGCAGTGCTTCTGAATGATGTATGCACATAAATGCCCTGGAGATCTTTTTTTTTTTTTTTGGAGATCTTTTTTTTTAAGGTTTTATTTGTTTATTCATGAGAGACACAGGCAAAGGGAGGAGAAGCAGACTCCGTGCAAGGAGCCCAATGTGGGACTTGATCCTTGGACTCCGGGATCTATCCTGAGCCAAAGGCAGAGGCTCAACCACTAAGCCACCCAGGCATCCCTGTCCTGGAGATCTTAATAATCAAGTTCAGATTCAGTAGGTATGGGTGGGGCCTGAGATTTATAACAGGCATTTCTTTTTTTTCTTTTTAAAGATTTTATTTATTTATTCATGAGAGACACACAGAGAGAGGCAGAGACACAGGCAGACAGAGAAGCAGGCTCCATGGAGTCAGCTTGTGGGACTGCATGTGGGACTCCATGCTGGAACTCCAGGATCAGGCCCTAAGCCGAAGGCAGACGCTTAACCGCTGAGCCACCCAGGTGTCCCTAAAACAGGCATTTCTAACAGGCTCCCAGGTAAGTTAATGCTCCTGGTCTGTGGACCATGCATTTTGAGTAGTAAGAGTATATCCCATTTCCAGGGCTGGATCACAAAAATATCCCCATGTCCTCCTCCTTCAAGGACACGTGTTGAAGATGGTTTCATTAGATGGAAGGATCCTGGATCTTTGGGTCCCTACTTAGAGAAAATCAATCTGTAAGAGCTCTGACTAGGAGCATGCACATTGGACTTTATTTCACCTTTACCCCTGAAAAGTATTTTCATGGATTGTAGGCTTTGTGTTGACAATTTTCTTTCAGCTCTCAAAAAAATACTGTGCTGCTTCACTTAGGACTCCCTGGTTTCTGGTTTGTCATATTTGCCTCATTCACATTTTTATTGTGCTTTAGATATACTTAACCAGTTGTTTTTTTCTTTTTTCATTGAAGTAGAATTTTTTTTAATTTTTATTTATTTATGATAGTCACACAGAGAGAGAGAGAGGCAGAGACACAGGCAGAGGGAGAAGCAGGCTCCATGCACCGGGAGCCTGATGTGGGATTCGATCCCGGGTCTCCAGGATCGCGCCCTGGGCCAAAGGCAGGCGCCAAACCGCTGCACCACCCAGGGATCCCTGAAGTAGAATTAAAATACAACATTATATTAGTTTCAGTTTCACAATATGATTCAATAATTCTATACACTATTCAGGGCTCATGAAGATAAGTGTACTCTTTTATCCCCTTTAATTGATTTTTTTTTTTACTTGAGTACAGTTGATTCTAATATTACCTTAGTTTCAGATGTGCAACATAGTGATTTGACAAGTTTACGCATTATGTTATGCTCATTACAAGTGTAGCTACCACGTCACCATACAACACTATTTAATAAGATAGGTGTACTTTTTTTTTTTTTTAAGATTTTATTTATTCATGAGAGACACACAGAAAGGGAGAGACAAAGGCAGAGGGAGAAGCAGGCTCCCCATAGGGAACCTGATCCAGGACTCAATCCCAGGACCCTGGGATCACAACCTGAGCTGAAGGCAGATGCTCAACCACTGAGCCACCCAGGTGCCCCAAGATAGGTGTACTCTTAATTCTCTTTGTTTTACCCATTCCCAACACACTTTCCCTCTGGAAAACACCAGTTCTTCTCTACATATAAGAGTCTATTTTTTTCTGTCTTTTTGTTCATTTTTTTGTTTTGTTACTTAAATTCCACATATGAGTGAAAACATATGGTATTTGTCTATATTTGACTCTCTCACTTAGCATTACACCTTCTATATCCATTCACGCAAATGGCAAAATCTCATTCTTTTTTTGTGGCTGGGTAATAGCCCACTGCACACATATACCACATCTTCTTTATCCATTCATATATCTATAGATAGTTGGATTGCTTCCATATCTTGGTTATTGTAAATAATGCTGCAATAAATGTAGTGATCCATAGATCTTTTTGAGTTAGTGTTTTTATTTTCTTTGCATAAATATGCAGTGGAATTACTGGATTATATGGTAATCCCATTTTTAATTTTTTGAGGAATCTCTGTACTGTTTTCCACAGTGGTTGCACCAGTTTGCATTCCCACCAACAGTGCACAAGCATTTGTTTTTCTCCACATTTTTGCCAACACTTGTTATGACTTGTATTTTATTTTTTTAGTTGCCTTTTTAAAAGATGTCATTTATTTGTTGTTTATTTATTTATTGAGAGAGTGAGATAGCTAGCTAGAGGAAGGAGGAGTGGGGGTAGGGGAGACGGAGAAGGGAGCTGAGCAGGGAGCCTGATCCCAGGACCCTGAGATCATGACCTGAGCCAAAGGCAGATACTTAACCAACTGAGCCACCCAGGTGCCCTTCTTGGTTTTAATTATACTCATTCTGCCAGGTGTAAGGTGATAACTCATTATGGTATTGGTTTGCATTTTTGCTGATGAATAGTGATGGGTCTGTTGACCATCTATATGCTGTTTTTGGAAAAATGTCTATTCGGGTCCTCTGCCATTTTTATTAGGATTATTTTTTGGTGTAGAGTTGTATAAGTTCTATGTTTTGGATATTAACATATTAGATATATTATTTGCAAATATCTCCCATTCACTAGGTTGCCTTTTGTTTTGTCAGTGGTTTCCTTTGCTACACAAAAGCTTTTAATTTTGGTGTAGTCCCAGTAGTTTGTTTTTGCATGTTTCCCTTGCCTTAGAAGACATATCTAGAAAAATGTTGTTGCGGTTGATGTCAAAGAAATCACTGCTTATGTTTCTTCTAAGAGTTTTCTGATTTTAGGTCTCTCACTTAGGTCTTTAATCTACTTTGAGCTTATTTTTGTGTATGGTCTAATAAAGTGATCCAGTTTCATTCTTTTGCATGTAGCTGTCCAGTTGTCCCAGCATCATTTGTTAGAGACTGTCCTTTCCCCATTGTATATTCTTATCTCTTTTGTTGTAGATTAATTGACCATATAAGCTTGTATTTATGCTTTGGTCTATTCTATTCTATGACCTATGTATTTATCCATGTGTTAGTACTATACTGTTTTGATTACTATAGCTTTGTAGTATGTCTTAAAATCTGTGATTACAATATCTCCAGCTTTGTTCTTCTTAAGGTTGTTTTGGCTGTTCAGGGTGTTTTGTGGTTCCATACAAATTTTGGGATTATTTGTTTTAGTTCTGTGAAAAAAATTGTTGACATTTTGATAGGGATTACATTAAATCTGTACATCACTTTGGATAGTATGGACATTTTTTTTTTTTAGTATGGACATTTTAACAATATGTGTTTCTTACAGCCCATGAGCATGAAATATCTTTCCATTTGTGTCGTATTCAATTGCTTTCATCAGTATCTTAGTGTTTTCACCTCCTTGGTTAAATTTATTCCTAGGTATTCTTTTTGGTGTTTCCTCGCTTCCTCTTTCTACTTCATTATTAGTATATAGAAATGTAACAGATTTCTATATATTAATTTTGTATCCTGCAACTTTACTGAATTCATTTATCAGTTCTAGTCATGTTTTGGTGCAGTCTTTGGGGTTTTCTTTATATAGTATCATGTCATCTACTTATTGTGAAAGTTCTACTTTTTCCTTATTGCTTTGGATGCCTTTTATTTCATTTTCTTGTCTGATCACTGTGATTAGGACTTCTAGTACTATGTTAAATAAAAGTGGTGAGAGTGGACATCCTTGTCTTATTCTTGATCATAGAAGAAAAGCTTCCAATTCTTCACCACTGAGTATGTTAATTATGGGGTTTCCCCATATGGCTTTTTATGTTGAGCTATATTCTCTCTAACCTCACTTTGTTGAGAGCTTTTATCATGAATGGATATTGAATTTTTTAGTGTTTTATCTACATCTATTGAGATGATCAGTTTTTATTCCTTCTCTTCTTAATGTGATGTATCATGTTGATTTGTGAATGTTAAACCACTTTTCCATCCCTGGTATAAATCCCACTTGATTATGGTGAATGGTTTTTGTTTGTTTTTGTTTTTGTTTTTTTTTTAGGCATTGTTGAATTCAGTTTGCTAATATTATGTTGAGGATTTTTGCATCCATGTTCATCAGAGCTATTGGCCTGTATCTTTCACTTTTTGTAGGGTTTTTATCTCCTTTTGGCATCAGAATAATGCTGGCCTCATATAATGAATTTGGAAGTTTTCTTCCTCTTCTATTTGGAATAGTTTGAGAAGAATAGGTATTAATTCTTCTTTAAATGCTTGGTAGAATCCACTTGTGAAGCTATCTGGTTCCAGACTTTTGTTTGTTGGGAGGTTTTTGATTACTGATTTAATTTCATTACTAGTCCTCAATCTGGTTGGCCTAGCTGTCTGCAATTAGCCTCTCTGCCATAGCCAGTGCACTGAAGGTCAAGGCTCACCCCTTGGATAGCCAGCCAAGAGGCCTAGTTGCGGAAACTGCAGGCATGGTGGCATGTGGGGTTGTATCCCTCCCCCATCTTAAGGCAGGAGTCTCTTTGGAGAGGCACTCGTTCTGGCGGTGGCTCCTGCTGGGTATGGCAGGGCAGAAGCTGTTTTGGAAGGACACATCTGGAGTCTGGTGGGAATGAGGGAGCAGGTCCATAGGGGAATGTCTGGCAGGCACGTAGTGCTAGCAGGGTAGATGGAGAGCACAGTGTTGTCTCCCACAAATGTCCAGCTACCTAGGCTGGGAGGTGGGGAAGAGAAATGGCACTCACTAGCACGTTTGCTTCTGGAGCAATATCCCATAGATGTTATAAGATTACTTGCCTCTCCAGCACATGTTCAATAAATCTTTCATGTATACTCCAGGCATTTTTAAACTAGTGCTTCTGTGCTGTGTCTCAGGCTGAGTTAATTAGTATCCTGGCTCTTTCAGGGTTGGGATTCCATTTCCTGTTGCCCTCTGGCTTTCCCAGAGTTAAGCCCACTGATATTACAATACCCAGAGTTAAGCCCTGCTGATTTAAAATCTCCCTGAGTTAAGTCTTGGTGTTTTCAAAGCCAGACATTATGGGGACCAGTCTTTCCAGTGCAGGTGTCCAGTGCTGAGACCTGCACTCTCAAATCTTCACGCTTGTAATGTCCCTCCCATTTCTGTTTAGTCTCCCAGGGGTGAGAGGGGGTTAAGTCCCACCCATGTCCCTGCCCCTCCTACCCTTTGGGATGTCCCCCCCTCTCTATGATTAGCTGCGGAAGGTCTGTTTTGACAGTCTTCAGAGTTAGTCACCTACTTGTAGCTATTATTTTGGTATTGTTCATGGGATGGGGTGAGGATCCTTCTACTTGGTCATCTTCCCAAAATTCATGCTAATACTCACAACACTTTTTGGAGGTAGATACTATTTTATCCTCCTTTTACAAATCAGGAGACTGAGGCACAGAGAGATGAAGTTAACTAGCCTAGGTCACATGATGGTGCCACTCTAACAGTTATTTCTGGATGACCTCTTTTTCCTCTCTGGGTGCTTTCAGCATCTTTTCTTTATCTTTTGGTGGGTGAGATAGTGTATACAACTGTCTTTTTTTCTCTTTCATCTTGGTTCCTACTAAGTTGTTTTCTGTGAAGACTGTGCCTTTCTTCAGCTTTGATACTCTTCCAGATGCTCTCCCTAGATTGCTATCTTCATTGTCCTCCCTCTCCCTTCTTGTACTCCTCTTAGTTGGATGTTGGACATTCCAGATTGATTCTCTATATTTCCTTTCTCTTCTTTCATAATTTGTTTCTTCCTTTTTCTCTACATCCTAGGAACTTGCCCAAACTTTATCCTCCAAACCCCCTCTTGGCGGAATGTATTTTATGTTAGCAATATTTTTAATTGTTAAGGACCCTTTCATGTTCTTTGATTTGTCCTTTTCATGCCACTCTTTCCTTGTTTTATGGATGTATTCTCAAAAATATCTGAATATATAATTACCAGTTTTTTGTTTAAAAAATGTTTTCTTTTGCAATGTTTTTCTATATTTTTTGAAGTGATTATATATATACATCTCTGTATGTACATAGATGTATATGTATATATATACATATATATATATATATATATATATATATATATATATATATATATATATAAACCAACTTTGTATTCTATGCTGTTGATTTTCCAAAATACTATTTACAAGTGGCAGGATGCCTCTGGAGAGAAGTGCTTGTGAAATAGCCTGATGGGCCATTTTGGAGAGTACAGTGAAATGTGTAAAGCAGAGCTTGGAATTCTGACTTCCAAGTCCAACTTGAGTGAACTTGGGAAAATTACTGAACTTCTTTGTTTTACTTTCTTTGTTTGTAAAATGGGGATATTAATACTACCTACTTTGTAACACTGTTGTGGTGATTAAGTATGAAAATATGTGTAAGGCGCTCAGGGCCTGGGGCAGAATAAGGCCTATAGTAAGCATTGCTACTGCCATTCCTGTTGATGTTATAGTAATTATAAGTGAAGAGGAGGAGGAGGATGAAGAGGTGGGACACTGCTTGTGAGAACTTGGAGTAGAGCAAAGTGAAGCAAATCGCTTCACAGAGTAAAATATGAAGAATTTTTAGTTTGTGCAGCATGCTGAGGAATAAAAAGGCTAGGAAAATAAGAAAGCTATGTTGGAAATAAGAAGTAAAGACAGAAACTGGGCTGAGATTTCAGTAAGGAAACAAGAGTCCACGCAGAGGCCAAAAGGAAGCTTCCTTTGACAGGAAAAGCCAAAAGACTTATGATTAAAGCACGTACCATTCTATTTTAAGCCTCTGGTTTTGTTGATCTAATTTGAGCAGTGAGGGTTAACTCCAGCAGACCTGGAACTTGACCTGATCTGTGTTACTAAAGTCCATGCAGGGCATTAACTGCTGGTCAGTGTATGTAATGTACCGAGTAATAGTGTTTCTTTGTAACTGTGGGTCTGCTAAGTTGGTACCAACTTGTCAGCATTGTTTATCCATAACAGTAAGAATGATGATCTACACCTTGTCCCAATGAGGTCTCCTTGTCCCTAGAGAGCCTTGCCATTTAGATTGGTTAGCTAACAAGAAAATGCCTGGAGGGTATAAGGAACAGCTGAGATTACATTTTGGACTCTAGTTCTGAGGAATTCCATGCACAAGTCAGTGGTTCTTGATCTGAGATAAAGAAAGGGGTCTGTGTGGGCCCTCATAGAGGGAGGATGCTGGGAGCAGGTGCCTGACCTCGGTGGCCCTATTGCTATGGGGCAGCCTCTGACCCTGATGTATCACCTTACTTTACTGCTGTTGTTAGACTATATCCTTTTCCTGTAATAAATTGAAAATGGGAACGCATTGTCATGTTGAGTCCTGTCTCTTTAGCAGTCAAACTTTGGATGACCATTTCATCCGACTTCCCCCAAAACTCTCCCAAGGAAAAACCCCTCAGGTAAACTGGGATAGTTGGTCATCCTACCATTTGTGCAAATGTAATTCCCTTTCTTCTTTTCTTCTCCATTTTTACTCCACATTTAAATACTCACCCGAGGTCCATGAGTAGGGGACTCCCACGGCCATGGCTACAGACATGGACCTCTGGTCAGCAGAAAAGATTGATATCCCTAACGGGGGTGGTCCCCTCCTGAATGCATTGCAGATGCATGGGCTTCGAGGAGTCCCTGTTGCTCACGCCCAGGGCAGATTTGGAAAGTCAAGGTCAGGTGAACCAGCCTCTGAGCAGTTTCCCTACCTGGCTCAGCAGGGGAGTTTACACTCCACTTGTTCTCCTTAACAAAGAAAATTACAATTTTCTAAAGATAAAGGACACATAAAAATGGGAGATAACTCCTTTTTTCTAAGCAGGTTTTGGTGTTGTTTCACCCAATAGCAAACAAATAAAATAGTGACTAAGTTGACTTATCAGGGTGTCCTTTCTGGGTCTAAGTTTATAATTCTGTTTTAGAGGCATAAACTGGTTAGAGTAAGGTTGTTCTTATTTTCAACTTGGAAGTCCAAAAAAAAAAAAAAAAAAACTTGGAAGTCCAATAAACTTTTCTGTAATGGGAAAATATAGATCTTCAAATAACTGGAGACTTCTTAATCCTGTTCCTTTTTCAAAGTTGAGATATAATTGACATAACATATTAGTTTCAAGTGTACAGCATAATGACTCAATATTTATATATATTGTAGAATGATCACCATTATTGTGATTTATTGATCTAGTTAATATCCATCCTACATGGCTACAATTTTTTGTGTGGGATAAGAACTCTTAAGATCTACTCTCTTAGCAACTATTAAATATATATAATGTTAAGTATATCATTTTGTACATTATACCCCCAGGACTTTTTTTTATGAGATTGGCCTTTTTTTTAATCACCTATAAAATTCAGTAAGTTTTGAGTAAAATAATCTTTTTTCCAAAAGTAATTTGTAGAAATACAAAAGGGACTGATAGGATAGCCACTTATATAAAAATAATGCCGTTCCAGATGGCAATCAAGTAGTTTTGCATTTTTCATAATGATCACTACTTAATGAATCATTTGACACAATGTCATAAAATTTATGATGGGTGGGAGCATTTACACCCCTCTAAAAAACATGATTTCTTCTTCAATTAAAAATAACCCCTCTTTCTTGTCAAATTTTTAAAGCTTTTATTTAAATTCTGGTTAGGACAGTGTATGTTAATATAGTGTAATATTAACTTCAGGTGTAGAGTTTAGTGATTCAATACTTCCAAACAACACTTGGTGCTTGTCACAAGTGCGCTCCTTAATCCTCATCACCTGTTTAATCCATTGCCTTACCCACCTCCCCTCTGGTGACCATCAGTTCTCTATAGTTAAGAGTCTGTTTCTTGGTTTGTCTCTTCCTCTCTCTTTTTCCTTTGCTTGTTTGTTTTGTTTCTTAAATTCCACATATGAATGAAATAACATGGTATTTGTCTTTCTTTGACTGAAGCTTAATAATATCTAGCTCCATTCACATCATTGCAAATGGCAAGATTTCATTCTTTTCATTGCATATGTGTGTGTATATATATATTATATATATAAGAACTATAGTTATACACTAATACTGAAATGCTCATATTAAAATGTCTTACTAACGTGAATCACATTGAACGTGTAGAAATAATGGACAAGGGATCCCTGGGTGGCGCAGCGGTTTGGCGCCTGCCTTTGGCCCAGGGCGCGATCCTGGAGACCCGGGATCGAGTCCCACGTCGGGCTCCCGGTGCATGGAGCCTGCTTCTCCCTCTGCCTGTGTCTCTGCCTCTCTCTCTCATCTCTCTCTGTGTGACTATCATAAATAAATTAAAAGAAAAAAATTAAAAAAAAAAAAAAAGAAATAATGGACAATGCAAGATTTGCTTGTATTTTCACCATCCCAAAGATAATTATCATTAGCATTTCAAAAGTTAACATATGGGGCATATGATTCCAGTTTTGTCAGATGTACCTATAGATGTGTATATATACTTACATACACATAAACGGATCATAGTAAACATGCTATTTGGAAGCTCATTTTCTTCCCCTACCTTATAAAGTATGAACACCTTCTCATGTGGGTAAGCATTCTTTTATAACATGATTTTGAAAGATTTCTGAGTATTTAAAATAAGATTATATATATATATTTTAAATCAGTGATCTGTTGTGGGAATTAGATCTTTCTCCAGTTTCTGTTTCTTTACAATATTTTCAACTGAACATCCTTGTACTTGGATTTTTACCTGCAACTTAGGCTATATGCTCAGAATAAACATCTAACATTAAATTGTTAAAAGGGAAAGTACATCTTTGAAAGTTTTGATATATTTAGACATTTTGCTCTGCTGAATGTTTCATGAGCAGTGAATAAAAGGATTTGGTTTACCACACTCATAAACACTGGTTTTCCTTTCCCAGCCATTTCTAGTTAGATGAAAAGTAGTAGCTCACTGTCTTTCTCACTTGTTTTCCCATTGATTACAAGTGAAATTAACTTTTTAATTTTTCATTTTTAAGGGTCATCTTTTGTGTCTTTCTGCATCTGTAAATGGTTCTTTGTCCCTCTCCCTTTTATCTATTGAGGTATTTCTTTTCTAATTGTTTATCATAACTGTTATAAATCTTATAACCAACTTTAATTTGCCTTTTAATTTAATTTATGGTCTCCCACAAATTTGTTTTCATTTTGCATTAATAGGAAATAAGACCTTGTCAGAAAATTACATCAATCAAATGTTGTGGAGGAAAAATAGACACAAAATCAGTCTTTAGCTTTTTATTGGCCCAGTGACTATGGAATTTCATCACAGCAGGTGCTGGAACTCACTCTAACAGGTGGGTACAACCCTTGAAAATAAGGAAGGAAAAATGAAGCAGTAAGGAGTATCAAAAGTTTGATTTATGGATTTATCTTGGTCAGAATCAAGTTCTGAAAATAGCCGAGTATTTGAAAAAGAATTGAATTTTGGCTCAATTTTCAAATGGTTTGGATCCACAAGCGAAATAAAATATTTACAGTGCTAAAAATATCGTCAAAAGTAGACTTTTAAGATCTTTGTTACAATTTTGTTTTCTCCCATAAATATGCTCACAGACAGCTCCAGAATATGAATACTAACATGTTGATTTATGGGGTTGACCATGAATATATTATAATTTCTCCACAGAAGAGTTAACAGATGTTTCTAAATGATCAGCACTTTGCTTGACCCAACTGCTCTTAATCATTTAGCATTAAAACCAACCAATAGATCAAACTCTTTTTTTCTAGGATAGGGTGAAAAGGAGGGAAAGTTTCTTCAGCCTTATTCATTTCATTTCTCTGCTTTCCTCTGGTGTCTCTTCAAATCTGAATCTAATTTTCTTGAAGAGTTTAAGGCATCTTTTCCTTGTTAATTGCAAATATTACTATAAATCATGTGTCCTTCCTTCTTAAAATTTCTTCTAGAAATTTTGTAGATCAGCCTTTGGCCTTTACGTCTGTCTACCTTTTCAAATTAATTTCACATTTGATGAGGCAGAGGTTGAAGTTCAATTTTTTTTACATATGGGTATTCAGTTGTCTCCGCAAGATTTACTGAAAGCATTTAAAGGTTATCCTTAAAGGTTCACTCATTTTTTTGTATGGCGGTACCTCAAAATGTTTGCCTAATTTCAATTGACCTTATATATATATGTGGGTCTATATTTGGACTCTTCTGTTCCATCAATCCTATACGTCTAACCATATACACTATCTATATTTGATTACTATATTTGGCTTTAGAATAAGTCTTGAAATTAGGTCATGTACGTTCTCCAGATTTATTCTTTTTTCCCCAAATTCTTTTCACTGTTCTGAGTCTTTGATAGTCCACAAAAATTTTAGAATTAGCCATCAACTTTTCCTAGAAAAAGCCAGCTGGAGTATTATTTAGAATTATAGTGTCTATAGATAAATTAGGAAAGAAATGGCATCTTAATGATTTTTAATAAGAATTATCCAGTTCATGAACATGATATATCTATTTAGATCATCTCGAAATTCTCTTAGCAATATAATACGCAGTATTCAGTAGCACTTTGTAGAATTTGTTCATAAATCTTGATTGTAAGTGTATTGTTATTTATTATTTTGATTCAGATTGTGTTGAATCTGTTGATGATTTGGGATGATTAACATCTTAACAGTAGTAAGCTTTCCAATCTGTGAACAGGATATATTTCTTCATTTATTGTCTTCCTAATATTTTCTCATGAGCGTCTTTAAAACTTTCAGCATACAGATCTTGCACATTTTTTAGATTTCTATTTATTTCCTGTCATTTGGTGCTATTGTAATATGTTATCTTAAAATAAATTTCATTTTCTAATTATTGCTACTGTAAAAATACAATTGATTTTTGTATATGGACCCTGTAGCTTCAAATTTTCTGAATTCCCTTATTAAATTTTAGTAAGTGCTTTTTTAAAACTTAGGTTTATTGAGATATAATTCACATACCATAAAACTCACCCTTTTAAAGTGTGCAAATTGGGATCCCAGGTGGCTCAGTGGTTTAGCGCCTGCCTTCAGCCCAGAGCCTGATCCTGGAGTCCTGGGATCGAGCCCCACATCAGGCTCCCTTCATGGAGCCTGCTTTTCCCTCTGCCTGTGTCTCTGCCTCTCTCTGTCTCTCTCTCTCTCTCTGTGTCTCTCATGAATAAATAAAGAAAATCTTTTAAAAAATAATAATATGTTAGCTGTGAGGTTTTTATAGACAATCATTTTGAGAAGGTTTTTTTTTTCTTTGTTTCTTTAGAGTTTGAGGGGGTCACAAATGTTCTTGAATTTTGTTAAAAGCCTTTTCTGCATTTTTAGAGATGTTCATATGCTTTTTCTCCTGGAGTCTGTTAAAATGATGAACTAGAGTATTGATTTTCAAGTTTGCCTTACTGGATTAAATTTCAGTTGCTTGTGATGTATTATACTTTTTATATATTACTGAATTTAATCTGTAAATATTTTGTCAAGGACTTTTGTATTTATAATCTTGAAGGATAATAGCCTATAGTTTTATTATAATGTCTTTCTTTGGTTTGAGCATCAGGAAAATACTGTCCTCATAAAATGAGTTGGGAAATGTTCCTTTCTCTTTTATTTTTATTTTTTTTAAAGATTCTATGTATTTGAGAGATTAAGAGAGAGCATGAGTGGTGGAGAGGGGCAGAAGCAGACTCCACACTGAGCAGGGATCCAGATGTGGGGCTCAATCTCAGGACCCTGAGATCACAACCTGAGCCGAAAGCAGATGCTTAACTGGGCCACTCAGGTGCCCCTTCTCTTTTATTTTTAGAAAGGGTTTGAGTAGAATTGATATTTTTCCTTAAATATTTTATATATTTCATCAATAAAACTGCTTGGATTTGAAATTTTCTATAGGTGAAGACTTCAAACTATATATTCAGTTTCAAGTTCTTTAATAGGTGAAAGACTATTAGGATTTTTGTTTCTTTTGTGCGAGTTTTGGTAATGTTTTATTCAAGAATTTATCCAATTCATCTAGGTTTTCAGATTTGCCAGCTTAATGTTGTTAATACTATTTCTTTATTATAAAGTTTGTAGGATCTGTATTGATGTTCCCTCCTTCATTCCTGATATTGATAATTAGTGTTTTCACTTTCTTTTCTTGGTTGATCTAGATATACATTCATTTAATTGATGTTTCCAATGATCTAGGTTTTCAGTTTCATTTATTTTTTCTATTGTTTTCTTGTTGTGTCCAGCCTATTGGTAGTGATGCTATCAGCTATGAATGCCTGAGGCACTTTCCTGGCCTGGAAGACTCACAGTGACCCCCACAGATATTTCCCCAATCCAGCCAGTATTGTGGCTGGATCAGCCCTTGGGTTCTTATTGTTATGTGGGATGCACAACAGCAAAAACCATCAGAGAACTTTGAGGAACAAGATTTATGACTCACAAGTCCTGGAGGGCACACAGCATGGCTGAGGGGGCTACACACTGGGGTCATGTTAACAGAGGGTTAGAGATAGACAAAGATACAAGACCTGATGCTCTAGGTGGCTTGTCTAGTTTTTGAAGGTTCGGTCTTTTTTTTTTTTTTTTTTAAGATTTTATTTATTTATTCATGGGAGACATACATAGAGAGGCAGAGACACAGGCAGAGGGAGAAGCAGGCTCCATGCAAGGAGCTCAGTGTGGGACTCGATCCCGGGACTTCAGGATCATGCCCTGAGTCAAAGGCAGACTCAGGTGTCCCAGAAGGTTCGGTCTTTGTTGACTAATTTAAAGCATAAGAGTGAAAAAACAATAAAATAAAATAAAGCATAAGAGTGGGAATTAGAGCACAGGAAGTGAGAAGCGGAATCACTCAAGTAGTCAGTTGTGTAGGTTACCTGGGCTTTCTGAAACAGGGACCTTCATGTACAGCCTAATTCTTTTTCTGGTTGTTTTGCTAGTAGCTGACAATATGCTTACTCAAGATGAATGTCTTTTGAAATGGATGCCTTGTCAATCTAAATCTTAATGTCAGGCACTTATAGTACATTTTTCCATTTTCTATTTTAACTACCTTCGTTTTTTTAAAGATTTTATTTATTTATTCATGATTGAGAGAGAGAGAGAGAGAGAGAGAGAGAGAGAGGCAGAGACATAGGCAGAGGGAGAAGCAGGTTCCACGCAGGGAGCCGGATGCGGGACTGGATTCTGGGACTCCAGGATCACGCCCTGGGCCAAAGGCAGGCGCGCTAAACCGCTGAGCCACCCAGGGATCCCCAATTTTAACTACTTTCTAATAAATTTAAATTTATTTATTTATTTAAAGATTTTATTTATTTATTCATGAGAGACAAGAGACACATAGACATAGGCAGAGGGAGAAGCAGGCTTCCTGCAAGTAGCCTGATGCGGGACTTGATCTTAGACCCCCAGGATCATGCCCTGAGCCAAAGGCAGATGCTTAACTACTGAGCCACCTAGGCATCCCTCAATTTAAATTTAATTTGCTCTTTTTTTCCTAGGAAACTTCATTCATGATTTTGAACTTTTCTTATCTATCTTATCTATCTAGATAAGAAAAGCTATAAGTTTAAGTTTAAAGCTATAAGTTTCCTTCTAAGCACCGCTTAGGCTGCTTCCCACAAAATTTTGATGTGTTGTCTTTTAACAATCATCCTATTAAAACTACATATTTTTTTCATTTCTTGTTTAACTAATGAATAAGTAATATGAATGTGTATTTAACCTCCAAATATCTAGGGGTATTACAGCTAGCTTAACTGTCTTTCAGCTGAGATTGCTAATTTAATACCATTATGTCCAGAGAATATATCCTATATAATTTCAAGCTTTTAAATGTATAGAGGCTTATTTTACAACTTAGTATATATTTTATATTGGGGAATATTCCATGTGCACTTGAAAAGAATATGTGTCCTATTGTTGGTGTGAATAGTGTTCTATGAACTTTAATTAGATCAACTTTAACTGGTAGTGTTGTTCAAATCCTCTATATCTTCCTAACTTTTTACTTATTTTATCCATAACTAAGAGAGTAGTGTTGAAGTTTTCAACTATAACTGTGGATTTGTGTATTTCTCCTTTAAGTTTTATCAGTTTTTTAGTTTATGTATCTTGAAGACTTGTAATTATGTGCATATACATGTAGGATTGTTACGCTTTTTTGATAAGGTTGATTAATGTCAATTTCACCCTAAATTTTCTGATATTAATGTAGGTAGACTACCTTTTCTATTATTAGTGTTTCCATGGTTTATCTGTGGTTTCTATCCTTTTAAACTATTTAATATATGTATTTCTTATTGTGGTAAAAAAAAAACCCACACAACATTAAATTTACTTTTTTTTTTGAGAGAGAGAGAATGTGTGAATATAAAAAATAGTGGGTAGGTGGGGGCAGAGAGGGATAGGGAAAGAGAAAATACCAAGCAAGCTTTGTGCTTAGCACAGAGCCCGATGTGGGGCTCAATCTCATGACCTCAAGATCATGATCTGAGGCAAAAGTCAGACACTCAACCGGCTGAGCCATCCACGTGCCCCAAATTTACCATTTAGTGTACAGTTCAGCAGTGTTAAATATGTTCATATTCAACAAACCTCTAGAAATTTTTCATCTTATATATTGTATTTAAAGTGCATTTCTTGCCAACACCAGATTGTTTTTTTTTTTAATTTTTAATTTTTTTATTGGAGTTCAATTTGCCAGCATATAGCATAACACCCAGTGCTCATCCCATCAAGTGCCCCCCTCAGTGCCTGTCACCCAGTCACCGCCACCCCCCGCCCACTCCCCTTCCACCACCCCTAGTTCGTTTCCCAGAGTTAGGAGTCTTCCATGTTCTGTCTCCCTTTCTGGTATTTCCCACTCATTTTCTCTCCTTTCCCCTTTATTCCCTTTCACTATTTTTTATATTCCCCAAATGAATGAGACCATATAATGTTTGTCCTTCTCGGACTGACTTACTTCACTCAGCATAATACCCTCCAGTTCCATCCACGTTGAAGCAAATGGTGGGTATTTGTCGTTTCTAATGGCTGAGGAATATTCCATTGTGTACATAGACCACATCTTCTTTATCCATTCATCTTTCGATGGACACCGAGGCTCCTTCCACAGTTTGGCTATTGTGGACATTGCTGCTAGAAACATCGGGGTGCAGGCAACACCAGATTGTTGATCTTGCTTTTTCACTGAGTCTGGTGATCTTTGATTTTATTTAGAGTATTTAAACCATAATGTAGTTGGGTTTAAATCTACCAGCTTTCTATTTATCTTTTATTCTTTTCCCCCCCTTTTCATGACTTTGTTTTGTTTTTGTTTTTAAATTCAAGTGAGTTTACATATTGTATTATATTGGTTTGGTTTGGTTTGGTTTGGTTTCAGGAGTAGAATTTAGTGATTCATCACTTACATATAACACCCAGTGCTCATCCCAGTAGGTGCTCTCCTTAATGCCCATCACCCATTTAGCCCATCCCCCAACCCACCTCCCTTCCAGTGACCCTCAGTTTGTTCTCTATATTTAAAAGTCTCTTAAGGTTTGCCTTTCTCTTTATTATTTTTGGTATTCCATGATCTTCTATAAGCTGTTTTATTAGACATACCATTTTATTTAGTGGTTTCCTACAATTTACAGTATACTTTTAAAATTCACCACAGACTACATTTAAATAACATTAAATCATGTACATATAGTACAAAAACTGTATAATAGTATACTTCCTCTCTTTCTCTGTGCTACTGTTGACAAAATATTTTATTCTACATATGTTATAAACCCTGCAATACATTATTACTAATTTTGCATTAAATAGAAACAAATTTTTAATTAGAAAATAAAATTCTTTTTTATTCATCCAAGAATTACCCTTTTAGAAATTTTTGTAAATCACATTCCCCATCTCTTAACATGTTCTTTCTGCCTAACCAAATTCCTTTTATACATCTTCTTTTAGTTGAGGATTGTTAGTGGTAAACTGTCTCAATTTTTGTCTGAAAATGCCTTATCTTCCGCTTTCATTTTGAACAATATTGTTATTAGCTATAGAATCCAGTTTGACAATAGTTTTTCTTTTTTCAGCAAATTTCCTTTTGGCTTTTCTGAAAAGTCAGTGGTCATTTTCACCGTGCTTTTCCTTAACTTTAGAGTGTGTGTCTGGCTACTTTAAAGATTTTTCTCCTTATCCTTGATTTGCAGCAAATTGATTATGCTTTGTGTGTGTTTAGCCTGCCATGGGTTGGCTTCTCAGATCAAGCCTGAAAAATGTACTGCCTTTATTTCTTCAATGATTATTTTTCTATCACTTTCTCTATCTGTAACTCTAACGAATGCATATAAAACTGTTTAGTATTGTCTCCCAGGTAATTGATGCTCTTTTCAGTTTTTGTTCAGCCTTTTTCTTTGTGTTTCAGTTTGGATCATTTCTACTGCTTTGTTCAAGTTTTTATTTTTATTTTTTTATTCTGCAGTGTCTGATCTGCTAAACTGATTCAATAAAATTTTCATTGTATATGTTTTTTCAGCCCTAGAAGTTTCATTTGTTTCTTTGTTTATGGTTTTCATTTCTTCCCTCATTGTGTTCATGTTGTCCTAAATCCTTAAACATATTCGTAATAGTTGTTTTAAAGTGCTTGTCGGGATCCTTGGGTGGCGCAGCAGTTTGGCGCCTGCCTTTGGCCCAGGGCGCGATCCTGGAGACTGGGATCGAATCCCACGTCAGGCTCCCGGTGCATGGAGCCTGCTTCTCCCTCTGCCTGTATCTCTGCCTCTCTCTCTCTCTCTCTGTGACTATCATAAATAAATAAAAATTAAAAATAAAAAAAAATAAAAAAAAATAAAGTTCTTGTCTGTTCATTCCATCATCTCTGTCAGTTCTGGATCATTCCATTGACTTTTATTTTGCTTATGGATTAGGTTTTCCTGCTTTGAAAATCTATTTATTTCATACTAGATGTTGAACATTGTTACTATTATACTGAAGTGTCTGGATTTGTTTTCTTCTCTTAGATGGGTTGGTTGTTTTTTCTTCCAGGCAGCTTACTTAACTATGGATCCACCTAATGCTTTGGGTGCTTCTTTTCAAGCTTTGCTAAGATAAGCTTTGTTAAAATAAGATTATAGGTCTAGAGTAGTTCTTGCTCTAGCGCTAGCTTAGCCGTATTATTCAGGTCTGGCTCTTTTGAGGTCTCTATGAATATCTCAAATATTCATCAAGCCCTTCCACCCTATTTGCTTAAATATTGTGTCCTGTGAAGGTCTGGGAATTGTCCACCCTACAACTGGACAATAGAGACAACTGTCTCTGGTAGTTGTCTTTGCCCAACTTTGCTGAGTTTCACTCCACATATATATAGGTTGTCATCTAGCTGTTCACTTTGTAATATCCCTAAGGAAATGTCTAGAGCTATTTCTGAATTCAGTTTCTTTTTCAATAGTACTATGCCCAGCAAATATCAGCTGCCTCAGCCTCCCCAAACTTTTAGCTTAGTCTCCCCAATTCACTGAGAGTACTGTGCTTTGCTTGGGTACTACTTTTCTGTACCACGGTCTGGAAAGTGCCTCTAGGAAGAAAGCCTGGGAAACAGTATGGCTTACTTTAATTCTTTTCTCTTAGGGATTATGTTCCTGTGCTGTCCTTTGTCCAATGTCTGAAAATACATTTTTCATATCATTTTCTAATAGTTTTAAGCAGGAGGGCAAAGTACATTATAGTACATTATAATTAGAAGGAGAATTCTCCTGGATAATTTTTGAAAATAGCTTTACTGAGATTTAAATCACCAATTCATCCATTTAAAGTATACAACTCAATGGCTTTTTAAAATATATTCACAAATACGTGCAACTATTACTGCAGTCAATTTTAGAACATATTCATCAGCTCAAAAAGAAACCCTGTTACCCTTTAGATAGTAACCCTTTCCCTCTTCATCTTCCCAGTAGACCAATTACTAATCTCCTTTATATTTCTATAGTTTTGCTTATGAACTTCCCAATAGAATCATATTATATGTGGCCTTTAACGACTGGCTTTTTTTTTTACTTAGCATAATGTTTCTAAGTTTCATCCATGTTGTGTGTGTATCAGTATTTCATTACTTGTTATAGTCAGATGATATTCCATCGTGTGGATATACCATATTTTGTTTTTCCACTCATGAATACATTTTTGAGATACTGGTTAGGTTTTTCTCCCTCTCCTCCTCCCCCCCAATGTTTTTCTTATTGCCTTATCTCTATTCAAATAGTTATTAGACTTTGGGGTTATTTCCTCAGAAAAAAAACATTTGGATAGAAGAACAGAAAAGAGGGTTCTGCCTTCAAGAATTCCTGGTTTTTGCTATTAAAAACTAAGTAGAATGGGTTTGAGAAATAGGACTTTAGACTACATGGGAAATTTGAAAGCTATCTCCTCATTCCCTCAGTGTGCACTGGAATGATGATGTGTTCCAAGAGAGGAATGGCTTTGCTGGTGATGTTAGACCACAGGTGCAACATTATGATTTATAAGGAATATATATTTGGTCCAGATGGTCATCTGAATGACCAAAACATATTTCTCATATATATTTGGTCTTTGTCCACTCATAGCAACAAACACCCTTGGAATTTCCTGAGTGATAAGAGCAATGAGAACATCTTTTGTTATATTTGGTCTTGTCATCAATTCCTGAAAATGCTTCAGACGCATAAAGGTGAAATGCTATCTTTTTATCCCTAAAAAGTCCCTTTCTAAGGCAACTGGGTTTATGTTAATAAGGTAGCTTTTGGAACGCACCTTAGCAGGGGGAACCAACACTAAATAGAGGGTTGGAACTTTGAGCCCCACCCACTCCTTTCTGGAGAAGGTGGAGTGGTTGAATCAATCACCAATGGCCAATGATTTCATCAATCAGGCCTATGCAATGAAGCCTCCATAAAAAAACAAAAGGAAGGGTTTTACGGAGTTTCTGGGTTGGTGAACCAGAATTTTCCATGTATTACTGTGTAGGCCCAAACTCCACTGGGACAGAAGTTGCTTTGGGTTTGTTTGTTTGTTTTTGTTTTTGTTTTTGTTTTTGTTTTTTGTTTTAGTTTTGTGTGTGTTTCAAAGATTTATTTGAGAGAGAGGGAGAGAGAAAGCAGGAGAGAGAATCTGAAGTAGACTCCACACCAAGGGCAGAGCCTGATGTGGGGCTCGATCCTATAACTAACTGTAAGATCATGACCTGAGCCCAAAACAGATGCTCCACCAACTGAGCCACCCAAGCACCCCCAAAAGCTGCTTTGTGACCTTTGCCCTATGTATCTCTTCATCTGGCTGTTGAATCATATTCTTTCATATTATTTAATATCTTTTGTAAATAATTGGTATCTAATGAGTAAATGGGTTTCCCGAGTTCTATGAACTGCTCTAGCTAATTAATTGGACCCAAGGAGGGTGTCATGGGAACCTTTGACTTATAAACAGTAGATCAGAAGCATAGGTGACAATCTGAACCTGGGATTGGCATCTGAAGTGTGTTTGTGGGGATGAGGGGCAGACTTGTGAGACTTAGTCCTTAACCTTTGGGCTCTGATGCTATCTTTAGGTAGATAACATCAGAATTGAGTTGAACTATAGGATACCCAGATGGTGTCTGAGAATTATTTGGATGTATAGGGAATAAACCCTCCCACACATCAGAATTAGTGACCCAGAATCATTCATAGGTATGGGGATTTCCAACCTCCACAAAGGTTCTAGTTTCACTTGACACAGAAACCTCGTGAAGTGACCAAAATAAACCATTAGCTTTAGTGGTGACTTAATGTGGGAAGATGACAGAAGAAGAGGGTGCCCCGATGCTGTGCACTGTGTGAAACCCTGGAAAATTAGTATAAGCCTGAGGCACAGTCCCAAGAATAATTGCAGTTGAATTTCCTACTAAGTCCTAATGCATAGGGGAATCAGAATAGAGAGTACATTGATGTCCAGAAAATAAGGAGATATGTTGATTTTTGCACAATAATTTTGAAACCTGAGATTACCAGTATATTACATCTATTATATAAATTCATCGAAATCCAGAACACTGTGCAAATGTTATACAACTGTGATTCAAAGTGACAGGACATTCTACTTAAGAAAAATACTTTATATGCTGCCTTCATATGCCAGCCTTAATCTGTTGAGTTTTCAAGATACAAAGTTTCTGTGTGACTCCTTTTCAGTTAAGATAGGGTTGTTAAGCATCATGACCTTCTCTACCTTTTCTCCCAAAATAACTTGTACTAAAGCTTAAATTTTGGTGAAACAAAATGCTTTTAATTTTATACTTAAGACAACTGATAAATTCTCACAACTACAGAAAAGTAAACAGGTCAGGTGAAACATTGAAGACAAATTAAGGAAAAGCAAATAGCCTTCCCCCATTATTTATATCAAGGGATTGTGATCCATACATAAACCAATACATAAATAACTGGCCAGAGCCACAAGAAAAGAATGTTTGGGGGTGTTGGCATGTTCTGCGGTTTGGGGGAAGGACATAAGAACACAGGATGTTGTGGTCCAAACCTCACTCATAGTTGGGGCCAGAAGAGGCCTTATTTAAGCTCTTACACAGCCTTGGCTTTTAGTAGTATCATAAGAACAGATCAGTTCTTCCTGAGTAATCACAGCTTGTTCTACTTGAGAAAATGCGTACCCATCTGAAAGAGTAAAGCACAGGGGAATCTGTTAGGAGCACTAATGTACAAGGAACATTCTGACAGAAAGCAAGACCCCTACCTAACTGGCACACATTGGCCACATTAGCCAGACTAATAACAGAGGCAAGGAGAATGGCGAGGTGTGGTGAGAGAACAGTAATGGAACAGCTTGCAGGTTTGGCCATATTAAAGAACCACTTAGAGGAGCCCTTTAAACATACCCATTTCTGGAATCATCATTGAAAGAAGAAAAGTAACTTATATCCATGTGGCATATACTGAATTATTGGATTAACTGCAGTGCTTCTGTGTGGAAGGAAAAACGAGTGGTCCCAGAATTCTCTCCTCAGTAGAATCACCTGAAAGCTGGTAAAATCCCGGGATCCAGCATTAACACTGGACCAGTGGTTCTCACACTTGAGTGTGTGCCAGGATTCACTTGGCGACCACTGGCCCTACCTCCAGAATTTCTGGTTTAATGAGTCTGCTGTGTTAGAGCTGATATTTCTAACAGCTTCCCAGCTGATGCACCAGCTGCTGGCCTGAGTGCAAGGTATGGAGAACCACTGTTTAGGGCAATTGAACCACAACTGTCAGGTGGATGCTGGAATCAATAGCTTCCAACCCCTGGGGGCGTCCTTCCTCCTCTTTCCTTCCCACTCAGAGGAACTCGATCACAATCTCAAGGTGAAACTTTGGCATTTTTTAGAACCACCCAAGTGTTTCCCATGTGTATCCATGGGATGTTCTTAGTGGCTATGAAGGACAAGATACCGCAGGACAGGGCCTACAGGTTTGGCAGGAAAACCCACAGGCAGGATTTCTGAGCATTCAGGGGCTGCCTCTTTCTGAGTGTGGGCCCACTTCATGTCAGCCATAGACAAACAAAGGTAGAAAAACAGCTGTCCCTTCATTTTTGTATCAAATGTTCTAATCATAACAACAAGGAGGGCTACAAAAATGAATGAAACATCCCCCTTCTCTTACTTATCCCCTTGCCCTTTTTACATGGAAGACATGTTAGCATTTTAAATTGTCTCCTCCCCACTCAAATGGAGACCTCAAACCTTTCTTTCCTGTTTTTAATTCTTGACCTAAGACTTCCAGAGAGCAGGTGGGTCTGAAAAGAATATTTCTCCCTGATTCTTACAAGACACATACACAGAGAAGGATCTTTTGTGAGCTGATGAAATATCAGCCACATTACCCTCATTAAAGGCTCTGGGTGATGTTTTAAATTTTTCTTTTGTACTCTAGTGATATGTTGTGATTTTTTTTTTTTTTACCCATTCTAAATATTTGCATTTAAACCTAATTTTCCTAAAAAAGGTCCCCCCAGTTGTACAAAGATTTGGCCTCAGAAAACCAGAATCTGTGGCTACTCGGAGATTAAATGGTATCTTCTGGAAATCTGGGCTGGTTTTCCTTTCCAAACTGTTCCCAGGGAGGAATGATAGCTGAAAAGCGACAACTGGACACATGACCCTTAGCTTGTCCAGCCAGCACCTCTCAGCCTGACAGACACACCCTCAGGTCACCAGCTTCTACCAGGTGGACATTTAGCCCGTATTTGCATCCAAATGGGGAACTCAGAGGAAGCCTCCAGCTCTTAGCCTATCCCACTTTCATTTGTCTTTCAGGAAGTCCTGGCAGCCACAAAGTAGTGATGGGGGCTTAGGAAAAGCCCTGGATGGACCCAACTTCTGAACTTCTCCCGGGCTGACTTCTCAGTGCATCTGCTTCCTACATGCTCAGCAGCAGCCAGAATCAGGGGGATGGGGGAGAGAGGCAGGGAAGGGGACTGGAGGCTAGAATGAAGTATGAGGGAATTTTTAAGTCACTTTTTTTCTTCAACCTGGTAAAACATTTAACAGATTTCAGAATCAACCATGTCATTTCTCATTATTTTGGCATAATTGTCTCATTTAATTCACTTTATTATAAATTTAGGAGTCTGATAAAATCTTAAAGTCAGAATTTTCTGGCTCAAGAAAGAGTTGTTAATTGCAATTAATAGAGAACCTACCTGCTTATTTCTTATTTGAAGAGCTCAGAGCACTTTACAAATTAATATTGTGGTGTACAGCAGAAAAACACACAGAACCTAAAAACCTACAAACTGGCTGAGGAATTTCACCTCAAGCAACAAAAGATGATGTCGTAGAGAAAACAACTTAGAACCTCTTGTACTCCTATAAGATTTCTAACCCTCCAATAGGATTCCCTATTTTAATATTTTTACAAAGTGAGTCATGAAAATAATTTCTCCTTATACAGCATTTTTAAAAATAATTGAAATATATTTTTTCTATTTCTCATATACAGCCAATAATGTTTTAAAGTCATTCATGTTCTCATATATTATTAAAGGTTTTGTAGTGGTTTTAGGACCATCTGATTCTTGTGTAAAGCACTTATCCCTCTATCTGAATCTACATATATGGGTCCTTTAACACTCCATTTTGCCTATGGTAACCCCAATAGCATGAAATACCAAAAAGGTAGAAAAGTACAGCTCAGAGATGGTAACTAACATGCGCAGAGTTCCATAGCACGTCAAGAGGCAGACCTGGGAGACAGTTGCCCATCTGTCTGATTCCTATGTGTCTGCTCTGGAGCTGAACAATGTGGCACTTTAGAATGAGACAGACTGATGTTCCAGTCTGGCTTCCACCCATTTCTAGTTATATAATCTAAGGCAAGTGACTAAATTTGCTGAACCACCATTTTGTTCTCTGCAAAATGAGGATTCATTCAGTTAACTTGTCATTCAACAATTATTTCATAACTTTCTCCACATGATGGCTCCAAATATTCAGTGTAATAAAGGCCACATGTCTAACATTGGTCAAGATCACAGTATGTGCTCAGTAAATACTGGTTCCATTTTGTCTGTGTTTAGAGTTGATATTGGACAGATGGAAGAAGGAATGACTATTTGTTAGTATATGTAATTCTGTTTGGATTCTTTATTAGTCAATTAGTTCAGTAAGATTTGTGTTGAGTGTCTACTATGTACATGCATTCTTGGAGTAAATTAGTGAAGCAAAATACTTGTTCTTATAGAGCTTATGTTCTAGCAATAATATATAAGTACATGAAGACAACAATCACATAACAAAAAGTTAATCATATAGTACCCAGGAGTGTATTAAAGAGCTAAGATTGAAAGAAAAAGTAAACTGAAATCAGGGATGCAGTTGTATAGCAACAGACTGGTCAAGGTAGACTTTATTGAGAACATGATATTTGGGCAAAGACTTGAAGGAAGTGAGAATGGACAACACAGATATATGAGGGATTTGCTTTCTAGGCTGACTTCAGCCTAGAAGTGTCAGCCAATGCAAAAGCCCTGGGGCAAGAGCAGTCCTTATATATTACAGAAGATCACAGAGAATGAAGTGGAATGAAGAAGGAAGATCAGATGACACCAGGAAAGTCAGGATCCAGATCAAGTAAGTTTTTCTTGGCCATTGTAAAGCTTTTATATTGAATGTGAGAGATAGTATTGAAGAATTTTGAACAGAAATTTGAGGTGCTTGTGCTGACATGATTTTAAATGCATCACTTTGGCTGCCATATGAGAATCAAGGATAGAAGCAGGAGACTTGTTAAGAGATTGTTGCAGTAGTGCAGACAGGTGATGGTGGTCCTGACAAGGGTGCCAACAGAGGTATGACTGAGAAGTGGTCAGGCTCTGAATACAATGTGATGGCAGAGCCATCTATATGTTAGAGGAATTAGAAGGACTCCAAGGATTTTGACGTGAGCAATTGGAGGCATGTAGTTGTCTTTAAGTGAAGGCTGCCAATGGAACAGGCTCGGTGAGAGAGGAAACCAGGGGCTCAATTTTGGAAATCACTGGTGGCCTTGACTGGAGGAATGTCAGTTAAGTGGTGAGAATGAAGGTTTAATGGAGTGGGTTTAAGAGAGATGGGGAAAAGGGGATTTGGAGAAAATGGATACAGACAATTTGACCAAGAACTGTTGCTGCAAAGGAGAGCAACAAAATGAAGTATGCTCTAATGGGTAATGTGTGGTCCAGATATAGTTCTACTTTTTAAGACAACCTTTTGTGTGCTCATGAGAATTATCTAACAGAGCAGAGTAAAAAAGTGGTGATGTTAGGAGACAGAGGAAAGAATGACCAGAGTGGGGTTCCTGGGTGAACATGAGCAAATGGAGTCAGTGGCCATGCACTGGCATGAGAGCCAATTTGTGGAAACAAGTGTGAAGGCAGTGCATGTGGATGGGAGTAGCTGGCAGGTGAGGTGGTGGTGAGAGCCCCTGGAAGTTCATTTCTGGCCCATTTTTCTCCGGGGTGTAGGGATCAAGGTCATCATTTGGGAAAGAGGATCAGAGGGATATTAACTCAAATCCTTAAGACATCTGCTGTACTTAGTGTTTTCTTGTCCTAGTTCATTTTTTATCTTTGGTTACCTTTCAGCTGTTGCTTCTTAGACATATCTAGTGAGAGAGGGGGAAGAAAAGTGTTGGGCACAGGAGAAGAGGAAGTAAGAGTGCATGTGTGCAAAACAGAAAGAGTGATCAATCCAGAGACAGACAAACCTCAGAGATAAGAAAAACAAAGAAAATAAAAGAATCTAGAATTTTAAAATCCTACAACTCTCAGTGAACACCTTGGTCAGAAAAGAGGGACAGTTGGTTTTCATTCCCCACAAATACCCCACATTCCTTTGTAGTACCTTTTTGTTTGACTTGTTTCCTTTCTCAGAATAGTATTCAGCACTCACATTATCAGACATGAGTCACATAGGAACTAAATCTTTCAACCAGGCACTTCTTGGATGCATTTCTTATTGAAGGAAGGGAAAATGAAATGACTTTTAAAGGTTTTTGTGCCCAACGTGGGCAATGTTAACATCACACTCCCAGAAAGGGTACATAAGTTTCCAATGAGTAAAAATTACTCGGCACCAGATACCATTTTTCCATTTCAAATGGCATGTTGGGAGTCTGTAAAAGGATCTTGAAAACATGAGGATGTTAGGCTTAAGGATGTTATCATTCAAGAATGAAAAATCAGGAATCATGTTCTTTGAAATTGCACTTGCTTTCAAGATCATCAATTTCATGAATCCAGTTGAGCCCTCCTGCCCTATGAGAACTACTTTACCTCTAAAAAAAAATGTTTAATACTACAGGTAGTTTTGTTTTTTAAAAAAAATTGTGGTAAAACACATGTAACATATGATTTACCACCTTGGGGTGTCTGGGTGGCTCAATAAGTTAAGTGTCTGCCTTTGGCTCAGATCATAATGCTGGGGTCAAGTCCTCTCTTCAGCTGGGAGCCTGCTTCTCCCTCTGCCTCTGCCTCTTGCCCCAACTCATGCTCTCTCGTTTGCTCTGCTCTCAAGTAAATAAAATCTTTTTAAAAAGTTTACCATCTTAGTGATATTTAACTATACGATTCAGGGGCATTCACAGTGCTGTGGACGCATGACTGGCATCCACCTGCACACTCTTGCCATCTTACCAAACTGAAACTCCATACTGATTAAACACGGAGTCCCCATTCTCCCACATCACCCCCCGCCCTTGGAAACCCCCACCCACTTTCTGTCTCTATGAATTTGATGACTCTAAGTCATCACCTCCACCTCATATCAGTGGAATCATATAGTACTTGTTGTTTTGTGTCTGGCTCATTTCACTTGGCCTAATCTCAAGAAGCACCTGACATTTAATGACTCATCCTTCATGTCTGCAGTCTCTGCTTGTGGCCTACATTAGGGCAGGTTACTTACATGGGGTGCTTTGGTCGAAAGATTCATGCCGGAAGACAATCTTTTGTGGTTGGCTGGGTAGGGACATTTGGACATTTTTTGCCTCCACCCTGTGGGTAAATCAATCATAGCCTCGCTTTAGTTAATTGGAACAGATTTCAAAGAACTTTATTGGGGGAAATAACGTTACAAAGTAAAAGAAGAGTCTTCCTCGTATTTTAGAGAGTGTTCATATATCTAAATAAAGTAAAAAAGTTATATTATCCAGACACTCAGCAAGGTGCTTCTGAAATAGGGGTTTTGCTTGTGAGCATTTCTTATATACAGCTCTCCTGACTCTCCCCAGTAATCAAAAGGAATGATGCATGTCCTGTCAGTCTTCTGGCCTCCCAGAGCACCTTACAGATTTTATGGTGTGTATTTTAAAAATCTTTGTCACAACTTCCTGGTTCAAGACTCTGAACAACGCATATCAGCAAGGATCAGCTCTAGGCATGAGAGATTGCTTCTCTAGATCCCAAGGCTTTTTGTGGGACCACACTGGAAGCCCCAAGTTCAATACTTTCTAAATTCCAAAGAGTGAGGTCATTGTGTGTAAATATAGCAGTGTAATTAGGGAAGTCCATAGTTTCTTTTCTTTTTTTCTATAAGCCTGAAAAGTGGGATAAAAACAAAATACCCATGCAGCCTAAATTTCTCTGTCTTCTTGCTTCTGAGATGTCACCAAACCATAAGAGTCTTTTGCTGTGTTGGCATTTGTCATGTCTCCTGGTATTTCTAGAGATTTGAGGGGCTCAAAGCCTGTGTAACAAATTGCAGCTTCTTTCAACAACCACCTATACCATCCCTCCAGTGGGAAGAGGGCCTTCTCTAGAGCCAGCTTCCCTTTTGTGGCTCAGAAGAAAGTTTCTAAGAGCTGCCTGAAGTAGCATCTATTGGGGTGGTGTGGCTCAAAGGTTATCACACAATGGAGGGGCCTTTGGAATAGTTGGCTATTGACTTGCCCCTCTGAATTCCACTCTAGAATGAAAGTGACCTCTCGATAATGTTCTGAATGAGATTTTTAAAAATTAATCATAAAAAGGGTTGAAATTTCCAAAGTAGTTGACTCAGAGTAGGATTTTACTTTTGCTTGTATATCTAGGAGCTGAAGAACATTTGGCTCTGGGCTTTTCAGAATCCACTTACTCATTTGTATTCTCTCCTCTCTCCTGCTCCTTCCCTTCCTATCTCTGTTAAATTTGTCACAGATAAAGCATTTACATGGTTAAAATTTTAAAGAGAAAATAGAGAATAACTATTCTACTGTCTTTTCCCATCTTCCTGTTTTCCTCAACTCTTTTCCTTACTGGTAATCATTCATAGTGGTTTCTTAGCTATTTTATAAGAAAAAGCGTTCATATATTATTATACCTCCCCTTTTACACTAAAGGATGCATATTGTACACAGTGCTTGACATTTGACTTTTTCTATTAATACATCCTGGAACCATTGGCATCTCAGTTCATTGAGAGCTTCCTGACTCCTTTTCACAGCTAGAGAGTGTTTTAGTGTGTGAATGTACCACACAGATATGGTTATTCCTAAATGTTTGTTGTTCCAAATACAGCTGCTGTCCCTAACACTGGGACAAATGTGAGTATTTGGGGGATGTAGGGGGGCAGGACATTCCCAGAAATGAAATTACTGAGTCAAAGGCCATATGCAAATGTATTTCTGATAGATACTGCCAAATTAACTATCATAATTCTTTCCTTTATCATATTTTCACCAACCAAGGGTGGCCAACAATGATAGATGATGAAAAATATTCTGTGTACTTAGCATTTTTCACTTCTTACTGTAAGTGAAGTTGAGAATCTTTTCATATGTTTAAGAATCTTTAGTATTTCCTTTTCTGTGAACTGTTTATACTTTGCCTATTTTTTTTTTTTTTAGGATTTTATTTATTTATTCATGAGAGACACACACAGAGAGAGGCAGAGACATAGGCAGCGGGAGAAGCAGGCTCCATGCAGAGAGCCCAACGTGGGACTCGATCCCGGGACTCCAGGATCATGACCTGAGCCGAAGGCAGACGCTCAACCACTGAGCCACCCAGGCATCCCTACTTTGCCTATTTTTCTATTGTTTGGGTGTGGTCTTGCTGATTTCTGGAAATAATTTATCTATTTGGGATGTTAGTCCTTTGTTACATGAGCTTTCTTTTTGTACATTTACATTGTGTTTATATTTTTGGTTTGGTTTCTTTCTTATTGAGGTTCATTTTGCATGTGATAAATGGATAGATCTTAAAAGTACAGAGTAATGATAATGATACAAAAAGTACAGAGTAATGATAATAAAAGTACAGAGTAATGATAATAGCTTTTAACAAAGCTATTTACCTATGTATCAATTTCCCAGATCTGTTTTTTGTACCAGTAGCATATTGTTTTGATTGCTATAGCAATATACAATAATACTTATAATAATAATAATTTACTTTATTATGATAGCTTCATAACAGTTTGAAATCCGAAATTGTGATGCCTCCAGCTTTTTTCTTCTTCCAGATTGCTTTGGTTCTGTGGGGTGTTTTGTGATTCCATATAATTTTAGGATTTTTTTCCTATTTCTGTGAAAACTGACATTAGAATTTTGATAGGGAGTACATTGAATCTATAGATGGCATTGGGTGGTATGCACATTTTAACATTGACTCTTCTGATCCATGAATGCAGGATATCTTTCCATTTATTTGTGTTCTCTTTAATATCTTTCATCAATGTGTTATAGTTTTTGTGTATAGGTCTTTCACTTCCTTGGTTAAGTTTATTCCTAGGTATTTTATTGGTTTTGATGCTATTATAAATAGGATTATCTTCTTTATTTCCTTTCAGATAGTTCATTCTTAGTGTACAGGAATGCAACTGATTTTTGCATGTTGATTTTGTATCTTAAAACTTTCCTTAATTTATTAGGTCTAACAGTTTTTTGGTGGAGTCTTAAGGATTTTCTTTTTCTTTTCTTTTCTTTTTTGGTCTTTTTTTTTAGGACTTTGTTTATTTATTCATGAGCGCCATGGAGAGAGAGAGGCATAGACATAGAGGGAGAAGCAGGCTCCATGCAAGGAACCCGATGCGGAACTTGATCTCAGGACCCCAGGATCACACCCTGGGCCAAAGACAGGTTCTAAACTGCTGAGCCACCCAGGGATCCCAAGGATTTTCTATCTACAAGATCGCATCATCAGCAGACACTATTTTACCTCTTCCTTTCCAGTTTGCATTCCTTTTTTTTCCTTGCCTAATTGCTTTGTTTAGGACTTTTAGTACAGTGTTGAATAGGAGTGGTGAGAGTGGACACCTTTGCCTTTTGGTGATTTTAAAGGAAAACCTTTCAACCTTTTACCATGAAGTGTGATATTACATGTGGGTTTGTCATATATGGCCTTTATTATGTTGAGGCATGTTTCTTCTGTACCCAGTTTGTTGAGAATTTTTATCATGAAAGAATGAATTTTGTCAAATGCTTTTTCTGCATATATTGAAATCATCATGATTTTTGTCTTTCATTCTGGTAATGTGGTGTGTCACGTTGTTGGTTTGTGGATGTTGAACCATTTTTGCATTCCTGAGTACATTCCACTTGATAATGATTGTGTGGTCATTTTAATGTGTTATTGAATTTAGATTAGATAGTATTTTTTGAGAATTTTTGCATTTATATTCAACAGGGATATTTTCTTGTTGTATCATTACCTGGCTTTGGTATCGGAGTCATGATGGCTTGGTAAAAGGAGTTTGAAAGTGCTCCTTCCATTTCTGTTTTTTGGAAGTTTGAGACAGACTGTAAATGTTCAGTAGATTTCACCAGTGAAGCTATCTGGTTCTGGACTTTAATTTGTGGGAGGTTTTTCATTACTGATTAAATTTTCTTACTTGTTTTGGTCTGTTCAGATTTTCTTCATTTTTTAAAAAATTGAGATAAAATTGACTTATAACATTAGTTTCAAGTGTACAAAATAATGATTGTGTGTGTGTGTGTGTGTGTATACAAAATGATCACCGCTAATCTAGTTAGCACCCATCACCACACATAGTATAATTTTTTTTTTCTGGTGATGAGAATTAAGTTCTACTGTCTTAATATTTTAAAATCTATAATGCGGTACTATTAACTATAGTCACCATGCTGTACATTACATCCTTATGACTTAATTATAACTGGTAGTTTTCATCTTTGACATCCTTCACCAATTTCACCCCATCCCATCCCTAGCTCTGGCAACCACCAGTCTGGTCTCTGTATCTATGAGTTTGGTGTTCTGTTTTGTTTAGATTCCACATATAAGCGAAATCATACAGTATTTGTCTTTCTCTATGTGGTTTATTTCATTTAACATAATGCCCACAGGGTCCATTTATGTTGTCACTAATGGAAGAATTTCCTTGTTTATTATGTTTGATTAGTATTCCATAATATATATATAATATATATATGTAATATATAATATATATAAATATATACACACATATTACATTTTCTGTATCCATCCATCCACTGATGGACATTTAAGCTGTTTTCATATCTTGGCTATTGTAAATAATGCTGCAATGAACATGGGGGTGCAGATATCTCTTTAACATAGTGGTTTTGTTTCCTTCAGCATTTCTAATTAATTTTTAGAAAACTACATACTGTTTTCCATAGTGGCTATGTCAATTTTCATTCCTAACAACTGCACAAAGGTTTCCTTTTTTCCACATCCTTGGCAACACTTATTTCTTGCCTTTTTGGTAATAGCTGTTCTAACAGGTGTGAAGTGATATATTAGTGTGGTTTTGATTTTTATTTCCCTGATGATTAGTGATGTTGAACACCTTTCCATGTACCTGTTGGTCATCCCTATGTCTTTGGAAAACATCTCAGATTTTCTGATTATTTTTTAAATGGAACGTTTGGTTTTTTACCATATTGAGTTGTAGGAGTTCTTTATATATTTTGGATATTCCCCCTTTATCAGATATGATTTGCAAATATCTTCTTCCATTCTGTAGGTTGCTTTTTCACTTTGTTGATGGTTTCCTTTGCTCTGCAGGAGGTTTTTAGTTTGACATAGTCCTACTTGTTTATTTTTGTTCTTGTTGTTGCCTTTGCTTTTGCTGTCAAATCCAAAAAATCATCACTAAGACCAATATGAAGGAACTTACCCCCTATGTTTCCTTCTCGGAGTTTTATGGTTTCAGGCCTTACATCCAATCTTTAATCCATTTCGAGTTAGTTTTTGTGTATGGTGGAAGACAGTGGTCCCATTTTATTATTTTGCATATCGTTGTCCAGGTTTCCCAACACCATTTATTAAAGAAAATGTTATATATTTCTGGTGCCTTTGTTGTAACTAATTGACCATCTATGTGTGGGTTACTTCTGGATTCTCTATTATTTTTTATTGATCTATGTGTTTTTATGCCATATCATAGTGGTTTGATTATTATAGCTTTGAAACATAATTTGAAATCAGGGAGTGTGATGCCTGTAGCTTTTTCTTTTTCAAGATTGCTTTGGCTCTTCAGGGTTTTTTGTCATACCATACAAATTTTTGGATTGTTCTAATTCTGTGAAAAATGCCATTGGTATTTTGATAAGGATTGTATTGAATCTGTAGTTTGCTTTTAGTGGTGTGGACATTTTAACAATATTAATTCTTCCAATCCATAAGCACAGAACAGTTTTCCATTTGCTGTATTATCTTCAGTTTCTTTCACCAGTGTCTTATAGTTTTCAGTGTATAGTTCTTTACCTACTTGGTTAAATTTTTCTTAGGTACTCTTATACAATTATTTTATGCAGTTACTTTTTTCAGTGCAATTGTGAATGGGATTATTTTCTTAATTTCTCTTTCAGATACAACTGAATCAGACACAACCCATTTTTTTTGTATTGATTTTGCATCCTATGCCTTTACTCAATTCATTTATTAGTTCCAACAGTTTTTTGATGGAGACATTATGGTTTTCTGTGTGTAATATGTCATCTGCAAATAATAAGTTTTACTTCTTCCTTTCCAATTTGAGTGAATTCCCCCCACCTTTTTTTTTTTTTTTTTTTTTGGCTTAATTGCTCTGGTTAGGACATACAATATTATATTGAATAAAAGCAGTGATAATGGGCTTCCTTATCTTGCCCCTAATCTTGGGGGAAAAGGTTTCAGATTTTCACTGTTGAGTATGATGTTACCTGTGAGCTTGTCATATATGACCTTTATTCTGTTGAGGTACATTCTCCTTACACCCAATTTGTTGAGTTTTTATCATTTGAAAGGATGTTGAATTTTGTCAAGTGCTTTTTCCATATCTGTTGAGATAATCATATAATTTTTATTCTTCATTTTGCTAATGCGATGTATGGCATTGATTTGTGGATGTTGGACCATTATTACATCCCTGAAATGAATCCTACCTGCTTGTGGTGTATGATCATTTTTAGTTATTGTTGAATTTGGTTTGCTAATACTTTGTTGAGGATTTCTGCATGTATGTTCATCAGGGATATTGGCCTATAATTTTCATTTCTTATACTACCCTTATCTGGTTTTGTATCAAAGCAGTGTTGACCTTGTAAAATGAGTTTAGAAGTGTTCTATTTTTTGAATGAGTTTGATAAGGATTGGTATTAATTCTTCTTTAAACATTTGATAGAATTCACCAGTAAAGCCATAGTCCTGGGCTTTTGTTTGTTGGGAGGTTTTGGATTGCTCATTCAATTTTCATACTGGTCTGTTCATATTTTCTATTTCTTCATGATTCGTCTTGGTAGATTTATGTGTTTCTCAGAATTTATCCATATCTTCTAGATTGTCCAATTGTTGGTGTATAATTGTTCAGAGTAGTGTTTTATGATCCTTTGTATATCTGTGGTATTGGTTGTAATGTCTCCTCTTTCATTTCTGATTTGAGTTCTCTCTCTTTTTTTTTCATTAGTCTAACCAAAAGTGTTTACTTTGTCTATTTTTTTAAATACAGCTGTTAATTGATCTTTTCTACTGTTTTAGTATCTATTTCTGCTCTGATCTTAGTTATTTCCTTCCTTCTGCTAACTTGAGGCTTAATTTGTTCTTTTTTCCCCCCTAATTCTTTAATAAAATTTATGATTACACTATACTATAGTGTCTCTTAAGTGTGTTATTGCATTACGTCTAAAAAAACCATATATATCTTAATTAAAAATAATAGATTTTTAATGTATGCTCACCGTCACCTGAACTTTTAGCAAGTCACAATCACTGTTCACAGATCACCATAAAAACATAATAATGAAAAAGTTTACCAAATTGCCAAATTGTGACAGAGATATGAAATGAGCAAATGCTGTTGGAAAAATGATACCAACAGACTTGTAGATACAGTATGACACAAACCTTCAATTTCTAAAAAAGAAAAGAAAAGGGGGGAAACGAGAAAGCACTATTTGTGAAGTGCCATAAAGAAAAGCACAAAACAAGATATGCCTAGGTGTACTTATTGCCATTGTGTTTGTTGTTTCCTGCCTGTTCAGTAATTCCTTTGTTCTTTCAGTTCTTATTCTGTTTCTTTGTGATTGGATGATTTTCTGTAGTGGTACGTTTAGATTCCTTTCTATTTATTTATTTGTGTGTGTGTGTGTGTTTACTATAGGTTTTTGCTCTGCGGTTACCAAGAAGGTTACATAAAATTATTTATATATTTAAAAAATATTTTATTTATTTATTCATGAGAGACACAGAGAGAGAAGTAGAGACATAGGTAGAGGGAGAAATAGGCTTCCTATGGGGAGCCCGATGCGGAACTCGATCCCAGGACTCTGGGATCACGACCTGAGCTGAAGGCAGATGCTCAACTGCTGAACCACCCAGGTACCCCTGCTGCTTATATTTTTAGGTTTATTTTAAGTTGATAACAACTTAAATCCAAATGAATGCTAAAGGTCTGCATTTTTACCCTCCTTACCACTCTTTGTTTTCGATGTCACAATTGACATTTTTTTGTCTTGTGTATCTATTTACAAATGATTGCAACTATAGTTATTTTTACAACTTTTGTCTTTTAACCTTCATATTAATTAGTAATTTATCCACCACCTTTACAATATTAGATTATGCTGAATTTTATTATGTATTTACCTTTACCAATGAGATTTATACTTTCACATTTCTCTGTTACTGATGATTGCCCTTTCATTTCAGTTTAAAGAAGTCTCTTTAACATTTCTTATAAGGGCAGGTTAGTGGTGATGAACTTCTTTAGTTTTTGTTGGTCTGAAAAACTTTCAATTCTAGCTTTGTTGGATACCGTATTCGTGGTTGGTCGTTGTTTTCCCTTCAGCATTTTTAATATAGCATCTTACCCTTTCTTGGCCCATGAGGTTTGTTCTGAGAAATCTGTTCATAGCATTCTTTTGTGTGTGGTTAGTTTCTTTTCTTTTGTTGCTTTCAAGATTGTTTTTGATTTTTGACAGTTTCATTATAATATATCTTGGTAAGGTCTTCTTTGGGTTGTACTGACCAGGGAATCTTTTAACATCATGTAACTGGATGTGTGGAAAAATATTTTAAAGTCTTTTGGATAGATAGCTAGAAATGGAATTGTTGGGTCATGGGGATAAGCATTTCTTTAAACTGATTAGAAATGGCCAGTTGTTCAGACTGATTATTCAAGAGTTATAATTGCTCTTCATCATTGCTAACACTTGGTCCTGTCAGTGCTGAGTACTGAATAGGTACTAAATATGTGGATGTTAACTAATCACCCCATTCATTTAATTTAGATTTGCCCATATTTCCAATTTTACTTCTTCCTAAATTAAAAACAAAAGAGTACCTTTGGATCTCTTTACCCAGGTCATACTATCCATTGCTTTTGACCCTTTCCTTCATGGTTAACAAAGTATTCCAAATATAGTAGGCATTCAACATAGTTAAAGACTGATTCTTTGCCTTATAATTCCTGTATAAATATTCCAGATCCAGGGAGAGCCCACTTAAAACCCCAGGATATGCCAGGCTTCATATAAGTTTCTGAAATAGAAGTCTGTTGTTACTGAGAAGGAGCATGGCACTTTCACTCAGAATAATACCCAGGTTACGGCAAACAATTGGTACTGATCTCTCCCTGGAGATAGTTTGGGTATAGAGATTAAAAATGTTAATACACATTAATTTCTAGCAATTGGCCTGTTCTTCTCTCAAGGCCATCAGATCAAGACCAGTGGGAACAAGGCAGCAACTGTGAAAGCCAACACTGTAACATGTTGTCTTCTTCCCAGGCAGTGGGAGAAAGGGAGCAATTCCAAAAGAAGCCCTGGTCCTTTTCTCCTTCAGTGCACTCTCCTGACTTCCTGTAGCCACAGCTTCATCTAGTAGGGAGGATGCAGAGAGAGGAGCTTCTTTCCCTTGCATGTCTAACCCTATTTGCAAGAATCTGCAGGGGAAAGTGGCAGAAATTAGCAGATTCTCTGGCCCAACACAGATATCTGGATGTCTGTCCACCAATTACTAGAAGTTAAAATAAAGTTAGCAAGGAAGGTTGTGAAAAGGGCAAAGTTTTCTTTAAAAACATGTGGGGTAGGGGATCCCTGAGTGGCTCAGAGGTTTAGTGCCTGCCTTCAGCCCAGGGCATGATCCTGGAGTCCCGGGATTGAGTCCCGCAGCAGGCTCCCTGCATGGAGCCTGCTTCTCGCTCTGCTTGTGTCTCTGCCTCTCTCTCTCTCTGTCTCTGTCTCTAATGAATAAATAAAATATTAAAAAAAAAATGTGGGGTAAAATGAAACAATTTTTTTTAAAGTTCTGCTGACCTTTTTTTTTAAAAAAAAGTTTTTTTTATTTATTTGTTTATGAGAGACCCAGAGAGAGAGAGAGAGAGAGAGAGAGAGAGGCAGAGATGCAGGCAGAGGGAGAAGCAGGCTCCATGCAGGGAGCCCGATGTGGGACTCAATCCCAGAACCCTGGGGTCATGACCTGAGCCAAAGGCAGATGCTCAACCGCTGAGCCACCCAGGCATCCCTAATTTTTCAAAATGAGTCATTTAAAAAAATTCTGGTGACCAGACATTAGAAGAGAATGCCATAAGGAAATATGTCAAACCAATGCATGCGTGCACGTGTGTGTGTGTGTGTGTGTGTGTGTGTGTGTGTGTGTGAAGGGGCAGTGTGTAGGGCACTGTAAGCCACTGAAAAAGTCTTGTCTTTCTCTGAATGAGAGGAGAGGTCATAGGAAGGTGGAGAACAGGGAGTGATTTGGTCTAATTTACACTACCAAAGCCTCCTCCCCCTGCTATCTATGGGAAGGGCCAGAAGCAGAGATACCTGTTTAGAGGCTACTGAAATAATCCAGAAGAAAGATGATAGGGGCTGGACCAGGGCAAGATAGTATAGATTGTTAGCAGTGACCTAATTCTCAGTTTACTCTGAGGTAAGAGCAATAGAGTTTTCTGACACAATGGGTGTGGGATAGTAGAAAGAGAAAACGAGAATGACCTCAAGATTTCTGGTGTGAGAAACTGGAATAATGAACTTGCCATCCACTGAAAAGGGGACCTTAGGGGAAGCTAATGTGACAGAATAGGGGCCTATGGAGATATGAAGTTCAAGATACCTGTTTGACATGCACCTAATAAGCTTGAGGAAATCATGGAAAATATGGAAGTACCTGGGAAGGAAAAGTGGGAGGAACAAGGAGAACAGGGGTGCCTAGGTGGCTCAGTTGATGAATCATCTGACTCTTGATCTTGGCCAAGGTCATGATCTCATGGATTGTGGGATCAAGTCTAGCATTGGGCTCCATGCTCAGCAGGGGGTGGGGTGTTCTGCTTGGGGATTCTCTCCTTCTGCCCTCCCCCCACTTGCACATGCTTGCTCACTCACTTTCTCTCTCTGGAATAAATAAATAAATCTTTTAAAAAATGAAAACAGGTTTTTAACAAAAATCAGGATAAAGAAAACAGTCTCACCTCATTTTAAACATTGTAGGATTAAGTTCTTGAACTCTGTTACTTTCCATCTCCCGAACCTCCTCTAGTAATGTTCTGTTGCAGGTATTTTTAATCCTGTAATATGTGGGAAAGATAAAACATAACACATAAGCTTTACACACTCTAAGCAACAATTTCTCCCCTCTTGGATAATACTGGACATCCATTGCCTATGGGCCATATGATAGGATGCAATGTAGCAGTCTCACTCTCCCTATGAAACTAGACTTTATTTTCCTAGTAGCTATGAAACATTACCAAAGGCATACTGGACAGAGCTGGATAGTGCCCATTAGCAGCCAGCCACCCCAAACACTGCTGACTTTTCATGCAAGTCTGTAGATCTCAGTGTGTGTCTATGCCATTGAGGGCCCTGACTCTGGAGTAGTCAATCTGTATGAATGCATCCAGACAATTGAAGATTCACAGGACTAACATAATTCTGTATGACTTTTTCTAGCATGGTCAGTATTCTATAATCTTGATTCTCAAATTTTCAGCTGTGTGATACCTCTAATCCTTACTTCAGTCAGAGAGACCTGGGACTAACTTTGCCATTTATGAGTTATAATGGCAGAGTGGATGTGTCAGAGCTTCATGCATCAGGTGTACATATTTCACTTGACATATGCAAGGCAGCCTAAACAAGATTCTCTCCATTTCTGTGGCAGCTTGTTTTTCATTGGGTCTTTTCATTCTAATGGACGTCAAAAGAAATCCAAGGTAGCCATACTTGTATCAGACAAACTAGATGTTAAACCAAAGACTGTAACAAGAGATGTAGAAGGGAACTCTATCATAATAAAGGGGTCTATCCAAAAAGAAGATCTAACAACTGTAAATATTTATGCTCCCAACTTGGGAACACCCAAATATAGAAATCAATTAATAACAAACATAAAGAAACCATTGATAATAATACAATAATAGTAGGGGACTTTAACACCCCACTTACAGCAATGGACAGATAATCTAAGCATAAAATCAACAAGGAAATAATGGCTTTGAATGATACATTGGACTAGATGGACTTAACAGATATAATCAACATTTCATTCCAAAGCAGAATACACATGGAACCTTCTCCAGAGTAGATCACATACTGAGTCACAAAGCAGCTGTGAACAAGTACAAAAAGATTGAGATCATACCATGCATATTTTCAGACCATGACATGACACTATGAAACTTGAAGTTAACCACAAGAAAAAATTTGGGAAGACCACAAATACATGAGATTAAAGAATATTCTACTAAAGAATGAATTGGTTAACTAGAACATTAAAGAAATTAAAAAATACATGGAAGCAAATGAAAATACAATGATCCAGAACCTTTAGGATGCAGCAAATGTGGTCATAAGAGGGAAGTACATAGTAATACAGGTCTACCTCAGGAAGCAAGAAAAGTCTCAAAGACACAACCCAACCTTACACCTAAAGGAACTAGAAAAGGAAGAGCAAATAAAGCCTAAAGCCAGCAGAAGAAGGGAAATAATAAAGATTAGAGCAGAAATAAATGATATAGAAACAAACAAACAAAAACCCCAGTAAAACAGACCAATCAAACTAAGAGCTGGTTCTTTGAAAGAATTAATCAAATTGATAAACCTCTAGCCAGACTTATCAAAAAGAAAAGAGAAAGGACGCAAATAAATAAAATCACAGATGAAAAAGGAGAGATCACAACCAACACCAGAGAAATAGAAACAATTATAAGAGAATATTATAAATAATTACATGCCAACAAATTGGGCAATCTAGAAGAAATGGATAAGTTCCTAGAAACACTCAAACTACCAAAACAGAAACAGGATAAAATAGAAAATTTGAACAGACCCATAACCATCAAAAAATTGAATCAGTAATCAAAAATCTCCCAACAAACAAGAGTCTAGGGCCAGCGGAATTCTACCAGACAAAGTAAAGAAGAATTAATACTTATTCTTCTCAAATTGTTCCAAAAAATAGAAATGGAAGGATAACTTCCAAACTCATTTTATGAGACCAGCATTACTTTGATTCTAAAACCAGACAAAGACCTCACTAAAAAAGAGAATTACAGGTCAATATCCCTGATGAACATGGATGCATTAGATCTCAACAAGATACTAGCATATTGAATCCAACAGTACCTTACAAGAATTATTTACCATGATTAAGTGGGATTTTTTTCCTGGGCAATAGAGGTAATTCAATATTCACAAATCAATCAGTATGATACACCACATTAACAAAAGAAAGGATAAGAACCATATGATCCCCTCAATAGATGCAGAAAAAAACATTTGGCAAAATACAGCAGCCATTCCTGACAAAAACCTTCAATGAAGTAGGACTAGATTAAATATACTTCAACATTATAAAGCATATATATATATATATATATATATATATATATATATATATATATATATATGAAAGAACCACAGCTAATATCCTCAAAGGGGAAAAAACCAAGAGCTTTTCCTCTACTGTCAGGAACAAGACAGGGATGTCTACTCACACCATTGTTTCTAACACAGTACTAGATAGAAGTCTTAGCCTCAGCAACCAGACAGCAAAAAGAAATAAAAGGTGGGGTGCCTGGGTGGCTTGGTCGGTTAGGTGTCTGCCTTTGGCTCAGGTCATGATCTCAGGGTCCTGGAATCAAGCCCCACATTGGGCTCCTTGTTCAGTAGGGGAGTCTGCTTCTCCCTCTCACTCTGCCCCTCCTTGTGTTCTCTCTCTTGCTCACTCAAATAAATAAAATCTTTTTTTAAAAAATAAAAGGCAGGGATCCCTGGGTGGTGCAGCAGTTTAGTGCCTGCCTTTGGCCCAGGGCGCGATCCTGGAGACCCGGGATCGAGTACCTCGTCGGGCTCCCTGCATGGAGCCTGCTCCTCCCTCTGCCTGTGTCTCTGCCTCTCTCTCTCTCTGTGACTATCATAAATAAATAAAAATTAATAAATAAAATAAAAGGCATCCTAACTGTCAGGGAAGAAGACAGGATACTCTATGTCGAAAATCTGAAAGACTCCACTGAAAAATTGCTAGAACCAATACACAAATTCAGCAAAGTCCAACATATAAATTCAATGTACAGAAATCTGTTGCATTTCTATACACCAATAATGAAGCAGCAGAAAGAGAAATCAAGGAATTGATTCATTTACAATTGCACCAAAAAGCATAAGATACTCAGGAGTAAACCTAACCAAAGAGATAAAAGATCTGTACTCTGTGAACTATAGAACACTTAAAAAAGAAATTGAAAATGACACAAAGAGGGGCGCCTGAGTGGCTCAGTGGTTGAGTGTCTGCCTTGGCTCAGGTTGTGATCCTGGGGTCCTTGGATCAAGTCCCACATCAGACTCCCTGCATGGAGCCTGCTTCTCACTCTGCCTATATCTCTGCCTCTCTCTCTGTGTCTCTCATGATAATAAATAAATAAAATATTTAAGAAAAAAAACCGACACAAAGAAATGGAAAAACATTCCATGCTCACTGATTGGAAGAACAAATATTGATAAAATGTCTATACTACCCAAAGCAACTTACACATTTAATGCAATCCCTATCAAAATATCATTTTTTCACAGAGCTAGAACAATCCTAAAATTTATATAGAACCAGAAAAGACCTCACATAGCCAAAGTAATGTTGAACTGTTTATGTGAGATGACATTTTTAAATGAACTGCCATATACTCATAGCACAACCAAGTTCATTTGTTAAGGTTCCTGTAAAATGCTGCCACTAAAGCCACTGAGCTTTTAGGGGCAGTTCTTTTGGCTCTGTTTTATTTTCAGTTTCAACATATCATTTCCTTTACTAATCTATTTATATTTCCTGCTTATAAAATATTCTATGATCCAGAATGATTTTAAAATCTTGGTACAATCCCAGGAAGATACTTAAATGAAAATTTAGCAAAAACATGAAATAATTCAAATGTACATATAGTTATATTTTAAAAGACTATATGTACTACTAAAATACTTTTTTTTTTAGCTACGTAGCACTTACACTAAAGTATAAATTTCAAAGATTTCATAGTCCCCTTTTGAATTATGGATTTTCACACTTCTATTTATCATCTAACAAAAACAAAAGTGGTGTGCTAAATTATCTTTACTTACAGGATAAAAGTGGCCTCAAGTAATTAAAAAGACAACAAAAAATTCAGGATAACTATTACTTGCCTTGAAAATGCAGTTGGGAACTTGCAGACAACCTTGGCCATACTCAGTTATATAGAAGATGCTAACATACTGATAAAATGATTTTTTTAAAAAGATTTTATTTATTTGACAGAGTGAACATGAGAGAGAGGGTACAAGCAGGGGGGAGAGGTAGAGGGAGAAACAGACTCCCTGCTGAGCAGGGATCCTGAGATGCAAGACCAAATCCTAGGATCCTGGAATCATGACCTGAGCCAGAAGCAGACGTTTAACTGACTGAGCCACCCAGGCGCCAGGATAAGATGATTTTAACATGAGCCCCTCAGTACCCATGTACCCTTATCTCTTTTTGGCAATCTGGAATCTACACCTGGATAAAGACATCACTGGGAAATCAATTCACAGAAGCCACAGGTTTTTAAAAAATCCAAATTAAGATCTACATTCAATATCATGGATTACTTCCCAAAAAATTTTCAAACCACTAATATTAAATTTTAGCCCTCTTGCAGTTACACATTATCAAGAAAAAATTTGGTATCCTTACATAACTATGGAATTTACTAGGCGAAGTTTCCTGGAAAACAGTAGAGACAGATGCATCTCAACCCTCACTTCCACAGGAATTCATTAAATGTATGTAGGTGGTACCCAAATTCCAAACAAATTATGTTCCAAATACTCATTTGCACATCTCCTTGGATCTAAAGGCACATTTTCTCAAATAATTATGTTTGCCTTGATACATAGAAGAATTAGACATTAAAAAGCAAAATAATATTATTCCTTCTAGAACAGTCCTTTCTCTACTTTTTAGTTTGAACTTTGTAATAGTTTAGAGCTCTGTTGTTTACATTGCAGATAATGTACAATGATACTATGTAAGTTATTTCTGGTTTGAAAGCTTGTAATTTCATGGATTCTTTATCCCATATTAGAGATTTCAGGGATTTGTAGCACCTTAGTTTAAAGCTCCCCTCCCCCCCCCGTTGGAGTTGGTAAAAAAAGAAAAGGAGGGGGGATCTAATACTTACATATTCTGGGAGAACTATATTGGACAGATTCTTCAAATTTTTTAAAAAGTGAAGAATGTCTAATTTGAACATTTCCCTCCTATTTCTTATTTTATTTTTAGCTTTTAATCTGTGATCCTCTGTATCAAGTTTTGGTTCCTCTAAAGTGGATAGAAGTTATATAAGTCCCACTTCTAAAGAGTAAACAGATGACCTTTTAGAAAAAAAATCACAGACTAGCTAATATCACTACAAATTCAGCCTCTCATAAATCTTGATGCCATCTTTTTCCCCCCTAAATCAATTGCTGGTAAATCTCCAGTAGCAAAGGCAGTGGGCATTTACTTCCCCTTAAAGTCCCATGACTTTTAATGTTCATAAAATGGGAAATTTCCAAATTTATTTCGAAAACCATATAATTAGAAAAGGACAATTAACCATGACAACATATCTTTTGGTAATTACTTCATTTTTCAACTTACGATTTCCATATTAAATTTAAAATCAGGCACACAATGGGGACTATGAGAAAACCCAGCCAGAAGTATGGACAAACCAGGATCATATTGACCTGCAAATAAACAGAGATAAAGAGTATTTGCATAGGAATCTTTTAGTTTGTCAGTATTGGGTACCAAGTGCAACTTTCAGTTTCCTTTTTTCCTCCACAAAAACCTGGAGATGCAGGCATAGTCTAGAACCACTAAGCCCGTTTGCGCAAACATTCAATAAACCCTCTTGCTAATTGCATCTGCCTGTCTGGGGTCTGAGTCTCTGGGGCGTCCACCGGGACACGTTGGCACCCGTGAGCCAGGGTCCAACAAATGTAAGTATGTAAAACCTAGCTAATAATATTAGCTATAAACAACCAAATAAATATTTTGATCAAATAAGTTTTATTTCAGGAATGCAGAAATGGTTCAACCTTATATTACCTAGCAATACAACTTTAACTTCCAGACATTGTAAGGCAATTATGCTGTTACAGTCCCTGGAAAAATTCACTCCTCTCTGTCTGACAGATTAATTGGTAGCTAACTGATCACTTTAATTCAATCTAGACTGTACCGACTTGAGATTAGGTTAGGCTCTGTATTGCATATATTTTTAATTTTCTGTATATTCGACATTTCAACATCTTAAAATTTCTATCTGAAGACTGCCCCTCCCAGGGCTAGTCTGTTCTTAGAGATAGTAAGATCTTAACTGGGACGATGCCTTTGATCTGCAAACTAAAGGGCTAAACCCACAGCCCCATCTTCTCTAACTGGCTCAGGTGACAATATTCCTCTGCTGCAGTCATCCCAGAATCAGGTACCAGGCAACTAGAAACCACCTCTATCCCAAAGCCTGCAAAAATCATTCAGACTGGCCATTCCTGGGCTATTTGCCCTTCCCTGCCATGCTTTCCCCAGGGAAGTCCCAATAAAGGCAAGGTCTTAATGCTCCCCAGCTCCTGTGTTCTGCTCACTGACCACCCTGGTATCTTTCCCATGTGGCCCTATATGGTATTCTGTGCTTTATCTTTAGGACCTGTGAGAATAATAAATTTTGTTAAAATGGCAATAGTAAGTTGTTACCTATCAGTAATTTAAGTATAGATAGATTAAATTATCCAATCAAAAGACACAGACTGGATAAAAGAATCCAATATGCTGCTGCTAAGAGACTCACTTCAGCTTTAAGAAAACAAAGGCACAAAGTAAAGATATTGAAAAAGATATTACAAGTAAATGGTAACCAAAAGAGAGCAGGAGTGGTTATACTTCTATTAAATAGACATTCTGCCAAATTGGTCATAAGAGACAAAGGAGGTCAAAATATTGTGGGGCTTAATTCATTAAGAAGATAGAAAAATTGTAAATTTATTTGCACCCCGCATTGGAGCACCTAAATATTTAAACAATATTCACAAAACTGAAGAGGGAAAGTCATGGCAATATAATAATAGTAGGGAATTCAATACTCTACTTTCAACAATGGATAGATCATTTGGAGAAAATCAATAAGGAAATAGCTTACCTGAATAAAACAATAGACAAAATGGACCTTATAGACATATACAGAGCATTCAATCCAACAGCACCAGAATACACGTTCCTCTCCAGTGCATATGGAACACTACATGATTGATCACAAGTTGGGGCACAAAGCAAAGAGACAACCTACTAAATAGGAGATATTTTCGAATCATATATCCAATCAGAAGTAAACAAGTAAACACCCAAAATATTTTGGATAAGAAAGAAGTCAACACCAAAAAAAAAAAAAAAAAAAAAGGAAATATTTCAACTAAAAATGGGCAGAGGACCTGAACAGACAGTTTTCCAAAGAAGATTTACAGATGGCCAATAGACACATGAAAGGATGCCCAACATCACTAATCATCAGAGAAACGCAAATCAAAGCCACACCTTATACTTGTCAGGATAGCTAGAATTAAAATTTTAAAAATAACAAATGTTGGTAAGAATGTGAAGAAAAGGGAATCCTCATGCATTGTTAGGAGTGTAAATTGGTATAGTCACTGTAGAAAACGGTATGAAGATCCTTCAAAAATAAGAAGACATAGTGTAGGGACACCTGGGTGGCTCAGTTGTTAAGCATCTGCCTTTGGCTCAGGGAGTGATCCCAGGGTCCTGGGATTGAGTCTTGCATTAGGTTCCCTGTAGGGAGCCTGCCCCTCCCTCTGCCTATGTCTCTGCCTCCCTCTCGGTCTCTCATGAATAAATAAATAAAATCTTAAAAAAAAAAGATATACTGTATGATCTAATAATTCCACTACTGGGTATTTACCCTAAGAAAAAGAAAACACTAATTCAAAAAGATATATACACCCCTATATTTATTGCAGCATTGTTTACAATAGCCAAGATATGGATGCAATTTTAGTGTCCATCAATAGAGGATGGACAAAGAAGGGTGTATATATACAATGGACTATTACTCAACCATAAAAAGAATGATATCTTGCCATTTATGACATCACAGGTAGACCTAGAGGGTATTATAAGTGAAACACATCAGAAAGAGAAAGACAAATATATGATTTGACTTACATATGGAATATAAAAACAAAATCAAATGAATAAACAAAAGAAACAGACCCATAAATACAGAGAACAATCTGGTAGATGCCAGGGGTTGGGGGTGGGAGGATCGGTGAAATGGGTAAAGAGCAATGAAAGGTAAAGGCTTCCAGTTATGGAATGAATAAGTCATGGTATTAAAGGTAGAGCACAGTGAATATAGTCAAGGTTATCATAATAGCATTGTATGGTGATAGATGGTAGTTACACTTGAAGTGAGCATACGTATAGAGTTGTTGAATCACTATGCTATACACTTGAAATTAATATAACACCATAGGTTAATTATACTTAAAAAAAAAAACAAAGCTCAACAAAAATAGTTCAGAAACAAAAAAGGAAATTGGAAAGTATCTTTAGACAAACAAAAATGAAAACACAATATACCAAAACTTATGGGGTGCGGCAAAAGCAATTTTAAGAAGGAAGTTTATAGCAATAAATGTTTATATCAAGAAAAAATAATTTTGGGGCACCTGGGTGGCTCAGTGGTTGAGTGTCTGCCTTTGGCTCAGGTTGTGATCCTGGGGTTCTGGGATCGAGTCCCACATCAGGCTCCCCACAAGGAGCCTGCTTCTCCCTCTGCCTATGTCTCTCCCTCTTTCTCTGTGTCTCTCATGAATAAATAAATAAAATCTTTTTTAAAAAAGAAAAAACCCTCAATCTAACAACCTAAGGAACTAGAAAAACAAGAACAACCAAGCCCACAGCCAAAAGGAAGGAAATAATAAAGATTAGAACAGGATTTTAAGATGATGGCAGAAAAAGAAGCAACAGGGATCTGTCTCCCCACTACACAATGCAATTGCCCTCATGGAATATCTGATGTAACTGTTCTTGAACTCTGAAAACTGTTGAAGGCTTACATACCCAGGGGGTGACTTGCATGATATATTGTGCTGAATTTTGGTCAATTACAGCTCTCAGCACAGTTGCAGCTACCCATCACGTACTTCCCGTCAAGTGGCGCATATTTCTGGAGCATCCTTCATACCAGTTAGGGAAAACTGACTGGGGGAAAGAAACCTGTTGTCCAAATATTAGAGGTCTTTGCTCTGATCACTGATTGCTGCTTTTGATTACAGAGGTGCAAAGAGGCAGGAAGTTAGTATTGTTGTGCATTCCCCCATTGTTCCAAGCCTCTCCCCTCTGGCTGAAGTGACTTCAAGGTGCCTTAAAGCGCCACCAGAACTCTTTTTCCACTCCATTTTTCCCCTTACTTTTCCCCTTTTAGGATCCAGACATATTTAAAACTAATAAATTAAAAAATAGCTGTATATATAAGTAAAATTATAAAGTGACCACATGTGCCCAGGAGGAGGTCCAGAAAAGACCTAAGAAGATATTAAGTGTATGCCTCATCCTCAGCACAGAGGCAACCTGCAACAATAAATAAATAAATAAATAAATAAATAAATAAATAAATCCCAGCAAACCCTGGAAAAGAGGGAAAATCTTATTTCCAGAGTTGCCACATTATTAGATTTAAATTTCCAGTGTTCAGCAAAAAATTCACAAGACATACAAAGAAATAGGTAAGTATGGCCTACTCAAAGGAAAAACACAAACCAACAAATTGCCAAAGAAAAAGGCTTTGGGACGCTTGGGTGGCTCAGTAGTTGAGTGTCTGCCTTTGGCTCAGGGTGTGATCCCGGTCCGGGGATCGAGTCCCATATCGGGCTCCCTGTGAGAAGCTTGCTTCTCCCTCTGTCTGTGTCTCTGCTTCTCTCTGTGTCTCTCAGGAATAAATAAATAAAATCTTTTTTTTTAATTTATGATAGAGAGAGAGAGAGAGAGAGAGGCAGAGACACAGGCAGAGGGAGAAGCAGGCTCCATGCACCGGGAGCCCGACGTGGGATTCGATTCCGGGTCTCCAGGATCGCGCCCTGGGCCAAAGGCAGGCGCCAAACCGCTGCGCCACCCAGGGATCCCTAAATAAAATCTTAAAAAAAAAAAAATCTAATGGCAGATATATAAGACAAAGGCTTTTTTTTTTTCTTTTTCAAATTCATTATTTAAATTCCAGTTAGCAGCATACAGTGTAATATTAGTTTCAGGTGTAGAACTTAGTGATTCATCACTTAATTCAAAACCCAGTGCTCATCAAAGAGACTTTAAAACAATTGTCTTCAAGATGCTCAGAGAAATAAAGTATAAAGTCAATAAAATGATGTGTGAACAAATATCAATAAAGGGATAGAAAACCTAAAAAGAAATCAACAAGAAATTCTGGGGCTTAAAAGTAGAATATCTGAAATTTAAAATTCAGTAAAGTGAACTAAAGGCAGACTTGAGTATGCAGAAGAACAAACCAGTGAGGTTGAAGATAAGAAATGGAAATTACTGAGACTGAGGACCAGAAGGAAAAAAGACTGAAGAAAAGTGAACAGAGGCTAAGGAAGATGTCAGGATAAGGAAGGAAACAGCTTCCCTTCTTTCAAGAATCGTACCCTCAAGTATTATCTCTCTTGATTTCTAGCCAGTGTCTCCAAACAATTCTTAAATCTTCTTCAGTTTTTAGAGTTGTTTTTGTCAGGCACCTCCAGTACTGGCCGCTTAATTGAGGCTGAAACAGGAAGTCTCTTAAAAGTCTTGTTTTCCTGAGAACTGGGTTGACATGGGCCAGGGGTACAGGAGTCATCTCCTATTTCCACAGAGAAAGAGAATATGAAGGATGAAGGATGACTATGTGATAGATAGACAGGGATTGAACTGGGCAACTCTGGACCTGTCTTTATCCATTTGGTAACTAACTTTGGGCCAAGGCTATTTCTAGTTCTATAATCATGTAATTATGTGATCCATTTTGTAAGCATCATAGGCCTAAGTCCCCATTATAAGTATAGACAAAGTAGAATTTAGAAATTTGTAAATAATTGTAAAAGTTTAAAAACTATATCACCTCTGAGATTTAACATAAGTGAAATATCAGTTGCATTAAACTTTAAAATATTTAGAAGCTGGAGCTTCTGGAGCTTCAAGGAATGTCTCTTCTGGTTAAACATTTCAAATAAAAATGTTTTCTTAGTTGCCATGCATGCCTTACCAAGTACCAAATAGCACATAGCACATTACATGAAAAATATAATTATAGTATTAGCTATTTTAGATGATTCTGAGGTGATTATAGCTTTCATCAGTTATGCTATAACCATGGTTATAACCATGGTTAACATATATATTTTAAAGTAATGAGATTTTATTTTATTTTTTTTTAATTTTTATTTATTTATGATAGTCACAGAGAGAGAGAGAGAGAGGCAGAGACACAGGCAGAGGGAGAAGCAGGCTCCATGCACCGGGAGCCCGATGTGGGATTCGATCCCGGGTCTCCAGGATCGCGCCCTGGGCCAAAGGCAGGCGCCAAACCGCTGCGCCACCCAGGGATCCCAGTAATGAGATTTTAGATTAAAATATTATAACTACAACATCAACCATAATTTAGTTGGATCACCAACTATCTAACTGCATTGAATTTATCTTTCCAAATTCCTTTGAAAGTAGATAACATAAGCTTTTCTTATTAACGAACATTGGTTTCCAAGAGGAGTGTAAAGTATACTCACCAATGACAATTAATAAAACTAACCTGTCCTGTCATTTCAGGAGCAACGGGAATGGTGGGCCATACGAAAGAGTAAATTGCAAAAAACACCAGCCATATAATTATGCTTCCCCAAATGGCCAAATGACTAAACTGCAGAAAGAAAAACATTACAGAGGCACTTCAGCCTTTTCTATTTATTTATTTTTGCCTTTTCCATTTAAACGAAAAAAAATGCTTTATGAACTGACAAAATCATTTGTCTAGGCCATGTGTTCTCATATGAGGGAAATTATAATCTTTTGATTTCTTTAGACTTCCTTTCTAACATCCTTCTCCAAATATTTTGCTGCAAACTCAAGGAGCCATTGTTTAAAGGATCCAAAACAACTGTACCTTGTCACCTAAGCCAAATGATATTCAGTGTCTTCAGTGAAATTGTTAATTCTCAATCAGAAGTGGTTCATACGATTGATAGGTTATTCAATGAGACTTCTGCTTCTGCCTACTTATTAAGCCAAAGCTCTCTTCAGAAAAAAAAATTTTTTTGAACAGAAATCATTCAAAATGTGACCCTATCATATCTGTTCTGGATGAATAATTTTGGGACAACGGCAGACGTTGTGACTCTTAGATTGAAACTGGAGGGGTTTTCTGTGCATATCAAGTATGGATGTCATTAGATTGAGGATGTTGGCTGTAGGATCACTGTCTGTGCATGGGGCTGGAAACTGTGCCAAATTCTCAATGGTAAATGCTAAGAACGTAGGTCCTTCTGTTGATCTGACCTGTTGCCTTGTATGATTTGTGTTAGCAATAAGGAAGATGAGTAGGAGACCTGCGTTCTGAACTGTGCTGGGTACCTCAGAGTTACCATCTATGTATAAACCAGTGATTTGTGAGATGAGATGGTTTCTTAAGGGTCGAGTGCTCTCATCCTATTAGGTAGGTACTTCTCATTACTTAATCCCATCTGAACAACAAAAATATGGAGGAAAAAACTCTAATTTGCTATTTCTTCAACTATTTGTTTCTTCTTTATGAGTCCTTTTCAAAGGCAGTTTTTAAAACTCTTCAGAAGTAATCTCTTACTCAGAGGATTTCTCTCTCTGATTTAATAGAACTGGTCTCCTAAGGGATCATGCAGGAGATGATGGAGAAAAGAATCAGCTCAAGACTGTAAGCTTTAAACTTTTCAAACACTTTAGTGTATTTTCATGTAACCATTCACGTTTAGTTGGCATTAACACAGGAGTGGCAATGCAAGGCTTTCTTTGTGGCTTAAAGAGTATTTTCAGGTGGGTTTCTGTTGGAATCATCCCCTTGGGGGCAGCAGCAAACTGCCATTGCTGCTCAGATATATTTCCTTCTCTCTCCCTGCTAGGCTCACTCTCTGTACCTAAACAGTGGCTGCCAGCATCCTCTACCTCAATGAAGAACCCCGGGCGTCCTCCTCAACCCTACCAACAGGGCAGAGTAGCCTATAACCAAAAGTGAGAACCAGTCCCTTTTTCTTGCCCCAGCCTGCCAGCTCCTTCCTAACCAACATGTGAGCTGGAGGGCAGGCATCTGGTAGCTCGTAGGCCAGAAGAGTTTTGTTAAGTCCACTTTGGCTCTGAAATACTGCCTTATTCATAAATGAGATTCACCACATGCAGATAGGGTAGGTGGTTGTGCATTTAAGAAATACTCTTACTGAAGAGAATTTAACAATAATTAAAAGGAGGAATGGAAAATAATTGTTTATTTATATGTTACCTTAATGTGGTACAATACCACACAATTGGTGTGCCATATGAATTACTAATAAAATATCTTTGTTCAGAACACTGCAGTCCCAACTTTGTGTTGATGCTCCCTGCTGGGGACAGTAGCAGTGAGAACTCTATGTTGTTTGCATTAGAGAAGAAATACAGGATACGCTAAGTAATTTTAGCTCTCCAAAGGTGACAGGCTGATAAAAATTCATTTTCTCTCATAAACTTTTGAGTACAACTTGGAAAAAAACTTATAAGTGTGTATATGTACACACGTACATATTCACTTAAATTATGGATCAGTTCATAAAAACATTCTACTTATCAGAAGTTCTACCTTTAATAATATTCTAGGGAAATTATTACTAATGTCTGTAAGTATACAAGTACATCTGTGTTCATAACAGTACTGATTATATATTATTTATAGCAACAGAAGTTAACACAATTATTCTAAAAATAATGTAAATAATAAGCATCTAGGTGATAAAATATTATAATACAGTCATTAAATAAAATATAAATATTAAAGACATAGGAAAATGTTAAGGACCTACTATTAAGTGAAAAAAGCAAATTATAAAATATTAGTTACCTTAGAATTCTATTTTTATGAAAAACAAAACAAAGTCAGTCACATAAAACAAAGACTGAAAAAATAGAACATAAATCAAAATATCCATATCATTGATATTGAAAGGTATGGGCTATTTGTATTTCTTTCTTTTTCTGTATTTGCTAAATTTTCCATTATAATTCTGTGCATTGATAATAATGAATTAAGGATCTCAATTAATGTCATGATAAATTGAATCTATTTCTAAGATATAAGGCAGGGAAATGAATCTTTTAAAGACATTAGCTAACTAACATGCCACCATCCACTTTAAATCAACAGTTGAATATGCAAAACAAAAGAAGGTAAAATATGAAGACCAGAAAAAAAAATGCTTATTACTTTTTGAAAGCTTAAAAAGTTAACCAACATGCAAACAACAACTGTACAGGATTGAGGAAGTACCCTAAAGAATACTCACTTTAGTCCAAGATAGTGTGTCCAAACCAGCTTTCAGACAGACAGTAACAACCACGTACTATGCAAGGAGATGAGAAGGGGAAATAGATTGGAATTTCCATTATCATACACGTCATTTCACTCCCTCCCTGATTCCCCCACCCAGTCCCTGTTCTCCACATCCAGTGAACTCTGGTGTCACAGGTCACTAACTGTTTTGGTAGGTTTTAATTGAGGAGAGAATGTAGTACTTTTCAATAAATGTTTTCATATTTAGAAGCCCTTTAACATGACAAAAATCATGCTTATATTTACATTCTTTATAAATCAGAAAGATTTCTTTCTGATTAGAAATCCAACTGCTATTGATAAAAAGCACAGTTGAACAGGGTCAATTGAAATCGTCATAAAGAACATTTTGGCTATTCTTGGCCTTTTGCATTTTGATATATACATACTTTAGAAATAGCCCATCAGGTATCTGGGGCTTTTGATTGGGATTAGAATAAACCTATAAATCATTTTGAGGAGAGCAGACTTCCTTTTAGTATTGAGTATTCCAATTAATGAGCATGGTATATTTCTCCATTTAGATGTTCTTTTTTTTCTTTCCATTTAGATGTTCTTAATGTCTCCAATATAGTCTTATAATTTTCCTCAGAGGTCTTGAACATTATTCATTAGATGTGTTCATGTTAAAAGCAAAAAGATTTGGGACACCTGGGTGGTTCAGCAGTTGAGCATCTGTCTTTGGCTCAGGGCGTGATCCTGGGGTTCCAGGATCGAGTCCCATGTCAGGCTCCCTGCAGGGAGCCTGCTTCTCCCTCTGCCTATGTCTCTGCCTCTCTTTCTGTCTCTCATGAATAAATAAATAAAATCTTTAAAAAAAAAAAAAACAACAAAAAGATTTGTTCATGTTTTTCCTTTGATATTATAGTAAAATAGTATATAAATTATTTTCTAAAAAAATTCTTTATTTTCTAAATATTTATTGCTATTATGTTGAAATATAATTGGTTTTTAAACATTGGCCAATATCCAGCAAACTGCCAACCTTTTTTATTAATTATAATATTTGTAGAATTTTTTGTATTTTCTGTATACACAATTATATCATGTATGATTTAATACCAATTTTTCTCCTTTTCCAAGGCTGTGCTCCTTTTTTTGTCCTCTTGTTGTGTTGGTTAGTAACTCCTAACAATGTTGAAGATAACTGATAATACTGAGCAGCTTTATTTTTCATCTTATTCTTAATCTCAAAAAAAAAAAAAGCTGTCAGTGTGTCACAGTATGATTCTGTCAGTGTGGTTTCCTGTGCAACAACAGATGTGTGGTATACACCGGGTGTTTAACGTCCTACTTTTGAAGCAGACTTTATGTCCACTCTCTCGCTCTAGACTCAGCATTCCAGCTAGCATCCATCATCTCATCTAAACTATTACAAAATCTTAAAGGTGCCAAGCCACTAGCCTCTGCCTACTGCCTCAAGTTCACCTTTGCCATCATCCTGAACCTCCCTTGCCCAACATGCAGTTCGCACCGTGCTCTAGTTCCATTGGGCTTCTTTAATTCCCTGAAAGCATTAGGGTGTACTCTACCTCCCTGGAGGTTTACTGCATTCCTCCAAGCACTATCTTTGGGCCTGTTACTTCCTCCAACCCACTGGCACTGAGAAGAGCATATCAGGAAAGCCGACTTAATGATCTCACCATGCTGACCCTACTAACTCTACAATTTTTTCTTTGGCATGTCATTTTGAGGTATTTAGCATGGGTCTAGTCCCCTTTCCTTCTTCAATTGCTATGCTAAGTTTATTTTGCTATTGTTTATTGGTGGTGGTTTTACTATACTTTTTTCTTTCTTTTTTTTTTTTTTTTTTGCCTTGGGAGATTGAGATTCCATGAGATCACTTTACTCTGGCATTTTAACAAGGATTATTTTATATGTTTGCATATATACACACATGCCTTTATGTGGTAAGGTCTGAAAAGAAGGTAATTGCTGTATGCATATGTCCAAATAAGTAAGAAACTACTACCTAACCACATTTAGTGTTTAGGACTATATAATACAGAATTAAAAGCCACAACCAATAACATGAAATAATAGACAACCAGCTAAAGTGAAAAGAGATAATATGCCCATAAACCGCTTCTTACACAGAAGAAAGCAACATGTGTTGCTAAATGAAAAGGAAAAACATGCAGAGGAGTATGTTTCTACTTGCATACCAACAGGAGAACATACAATTAAATACACACCTATAATTTTTAGAATCACGAGTAAGAAATTAGTGGCAGACACAAAACTCAGAAGCCATAAAGCAAAAATATCAATAAATTTAACTACATAAAACTAATATGCAGAATATATGCCATGACCAAAATGCCATGAAAAGTGAAAATGTAAAACTGGGAGTATATTTTTGTAACAAATATGAGGAAAAAAATTAACATCCTTACCACATAAAAATCTGCTAATAATAATAAAAAGACCAACAAACTAATGGACCTGGTAAGGTAATTCAACAAGCCTTCATAAAAGAAGAAACAGAAGTGGTTTCTCACTTCAAGCAAATATGCTTATCTTTGCTTAGGCAAAAGCAATAACTGCAATAGAATACGTTTTACTTACGAGATCAAAAGTAGTGGCTTAGGGAAACTGATATTCTTTTTTTAAATTATTTTTTATTATTATTTTTTATTAAAGTTCAATTTGCCAATGTATAGCATAACACCCAGTGCTCATCCCATCAAGTGCCCCCCTCAGTGCCCGTCACCCAGTCACCCCCACCCCCTGCCCACCTCCCTTTCCACCACCCCTAGTTCGTTTCCCAGAGTTAGGAGTCTCTCATGTTCTGTCTCCCTTTCTGATATTTCCCACTCATTTTTTTTCCTTTCCTTTTTATTCCCTTTCACTATTTTTATATTCCCCAAATGAATGAGAACATATAATGTTTGTCCTTCTCTGATTGACTTATTTCACTCAGCATAATACCCTCCAGTTCCATCCACGTTGAAGCAAATAGTGGGTATTTGTCATTTCTAATGGCTGAGTAATATTCCATTGTATACATAAACCACATCTTTTTTATCCATTCATCTTTCGATGGACGCCGAGGCTCCTTTCACAGTTTGGCTATTGTGGATATTGCTGCTATAAACATTGGGGTGCAGGTGTCCCGGCGTTTCACTGCATCTGTATCTTTGGGGTAGATCCCCAGCAGTGCAATTGCTGGGCCATAGGGCAGATCTATTTTTAACTCTTTGAGGAACCCCCATACAGTTTTCCAGAATGGCTGCATCAGTTCACATTCCCACCAACAGTGCAAGAAGGTTCCCCTTTTCTCCACATCCTCTCCAACATTTGTTGTTTCCTGCCTTGTTAATTTTCCCCATTCTCACTGGTTGAGGTGGTATCTCATTGTGGTTTTGATTTGTATTTCCCTGATGGCAAGTGATGCGGAGCATTTTCTCATGTGCTTGTTGGCCATGTCTATGTCTTCCTCTGTGAGATCTCTGTTCATGTCTTTTGCCCAGGAAACTGATATTCTTATAACTAAATGTGTGCAACCTCTTTGGGGTATAATTTAGTAATGATTTTAAAAATTCACAGTACCCTCTGATCCAGCAATTACACTTCTAGAGATTTGTCCTACAGACATACTTACTCATGGGTATAAAGGATAATACTCGCAGCATTGCTGACAATGGCAAAGGACCCAAAACAATTTTAGTGTCCACTAATAGAAGACTGATAAATAACTAATGGTGAGATAGTCATATAAGCAGCCCTGAAAGAATGAAGTAGATATTTATGGGCTTATTTGAAGTCATCACCAAGGCATACTGTATAGTGAAAAAACAAGATATAGAAGAGCACCTCTCTACCTGTACAAAAAAGGGAAGGATATATATGTTTGTTATATGTATTTCATATTTATAGAAATTATATATGCGTGCATATATATACACCCACACATATATACACATGCATATGCAACCATTATAATAGTTCATTCTTGGAAAAGGTACTGAAGCATGTAAAACTTATGAAATTCTTATAATGCTTGAATTTTTCAATTAAAAACTAGAAAAGAAATTTAATTATATGGGGGATCTTACCGTATAAATAAAATTTCCAAGAAACAAATAGTCTGTAGTGTGACCCCCTTGTAAGACCATATCTGAAAAATGAAAAAGTCATTTTAAAAAATCTCTTATAGAGTCTGAAACATAGATTTGAATTTATTTTTACCAAAGGAACCCATACTAGCCACCAAAAATGTTTCTCAATTATTGGTCATATTTCAAAAGTGACAACAATGTTTCCATTGTTGCCTGTCACAATTCTAACATTTTTCCATTTCTTATTCTCTCCAAAGATATATTAAGCAAAAAATGGGTAAATAAATTGCAAGGAATACATGAATGTGATTATGAAAACTAGTTTCAGATGCATAAAGACCATCTGTCAAATTGAAAATCCAAACCATCTCACGAGTGATGTTAGGACACAAGGCTAGGATTTTAAGCATTTTAAAATCATACTTTTCACTTTATTTCTTTCCCAGGATTACTAAAATAATAAACCTAACAGATAATTTAAATTTATAATGGAATTTCATATTCTCTTATTGCTAAGTCTGCTAGAACTTATGAATGTCATTCTGTATGAAGGGTTAAAGCTATCTCAAGATTAGGGTGATTTTTTCACTTATAAAAACTCTCAAATATATAGTTGTCCTTTTGGCCCTGGTTGATATAGAAATTTTGAGGGATGTAAGTTCCTGATCCCAACACTGAGTCAGAAGCTCACTTATTCTATTTTCTCCTGATTTATAACCCACTAAAATACACAAGGCTCATAACCCTTTCTTAAAATTATCTACAGTGGAATATTAAGGCATCTCATTTACAGAAGCTATAGGTAAATATTCGGGCCAGTTTAGAACAGTTAGAGAAGTGACAATCGAGTCTGGATTGTGTATAGACCTAACTTGGTGAGTTTTAATGGGAATGGGGTGATAGTATAGATGAGAAAACTGAATAGAATGGCCATATTGAGTTATGTTGTCTAGATGCATATTCACAAAGGGAAGATAGAAATTATAAGATTTGTTAGGACAAAAGGGAAACTTGCAGTTTGCACATGGTGATGTCATACAGAAATTCTTTTCTTTCTTTATATTGTACAAAATCAATGATGCAAACAGAAAACTTCCACAGAATCTATGTGTGAGGAAAACCGTGAGACAAAAAAATCCAGTCTCAGAAAGCTGAGGGTTTTTAAGCAGCTATGATGAACACAGAAGCTATACTTGGTGATAGTAAAAGCACCAGAGCAAAGTAAATATCAAGCTGGCCAAGGGCAGCAGACCTCAGAAATATCAGCAAAAATATTCTCCTTAAAAGAATCTTCTTCCATTAGCTGGGAAAGAAAAAATCTAATTTCTTGAGGAATGATATAAAAAGAAGCAAGCACAACATCCATAAAAAGAGACTATAGGAAAAAAGGCATGGTATTCTATTCTATGTTACTTGTGTGGTTACCATTCACTATACTAGAAATTTGTCTAATGTATAAAATATGTTTGAAAATGGTTTGAAAGCAGAGGTACCTGGGTAGCTCAGGTGGTTAAGTGTCCCACTCTTGATTTCAGCTCAGGTCATGATCTCAGGGTCATGAGATGGAGCCCCACATTGGGCTCTGCACTCAATGTGGAGCCTGCTTGAGATTCTCTCTCTCCCTCTCCCTCTGTCCCTCCCCTCATGCTCACTCTTTCTAATAAATAAAATCTTTAAACCAAAAAAAGTGTTTTTTTAAATTCTAAAAAAAAAGGTTTGAAGGCAAATGAACAGAAGGGCACCAAAACTTATTAAAGTATACTCACCAAGGAATTAAAAACAAAAACATCTATTATAACCAGCCAACAAAGAAATGATTCAGAGAAGCCAGAGCAAAAAGACTTATTGTGCGAATTTGATATATTTGACCATAGAATTAAAATAAAGCAAAATTAAAAATAATGCTAGAATGATCAATCTGATTGTAATTATTCAATGGCCTAGACAATGTGGGAATGATGAAATTTATATAATATCTGAGGATAGGTGAATTCGATGGGAAGTACAGTAAGTTTGCAGACTGTCTCATCTAAAATTGGGAGTTAATAAAGAATATTCAAAGTTAACAAATGATGGAATTACAAGTTTATATCAAGTGTAAAGGCATGCCATATGCAAGATAATGGGTTGCTAGAGGAGAAGGAAGGGAGATGGAAGGATGGGAAACATAATTCTTTTTTTTTAAAGATTTTATTTATTTATTCACAAGAAACTTTTTTATGTTAATTCAAACTTTACTATAAAAATGAAAACAACAGAAATGATGATGCAGGGGATCCCTGGGTGGCGCAGCAGCGGTTTGGCGCCTGCCTTTGGCCCAGGGCGCGATCCTGGAGACCTGGGATCGAATCCCACGTCAGGCTCCCGGTGCATGGAGCCTGCTTCTCCCTCTGCCTGTATCTCTCCCTCTCTCTCTCTCTCTGTGACTATCATAAATAAAAAAAAAAAGAAATGATGATGCACAAGATGATCATACACACTAGTGAACACGTGTTGGAGGGAAGTGGGAAAGGCAGTAGGGCAGCCCCTTCCCATGCCCCATGAGGCAGTACCCACCACAGTCCTAAAAAAAAGGCAGGAAAGTATCATCTGCTGATGTAGGGAAGGATCAAACTTTTCATAGGGAATGTAACTACCTGCCAAAACAAAATCCAAGTATTTAAATGTATACAACAAAAAACATTCAGCAGTATAAAATTCACAATGTCCAGCACCCATTATAAAATTATGATATATGAAGAAGCAAAATTATGACCCATAAGCAGGAGAAAATTGGCAATAGAACCAACACAGAAATAACATACATATTGGAATTAGCAGGAAAATTTCTAAGATAGCTATTGTAAGTTTTACAATTACACTCAGACATTTGAAAGAAAGCAATGAGAGAAAGGAAAGATGTAAAGAAGAACTAATTTGAATTTCTAGAGATGAAGAATATTAATACATGGAAGGAAAACATCACTGGGTTGTTATTAACTTCAGACAGACTGCTAAATAAAAGATCAGTGAACCTAAAGACAGGGCAAAAGAAACTAAAAATGAACCAAAAGAGAAAAAGATGGTATAAATAAAGAGGTGGGAAAATATCAAGAGTTCTAACAGGTGTGTAGCTGGAATCCCAGAAGAAGAGGAAAAAGAGTGAGAGAAAAAATATAAAAAGAAATGATGAGTAAATTTTTCCATATTTGAGAAACTATAAACCAGTAGACCCCAAACTGAGTGATCTCAAGAAGCATAAATGCAAATAAAACCAGACCAAGGCATATCAAAATCGAATTGCTGAAAATCAGCGATAAAGAGAAAAATCTACAAATCATACAAAAATAGAAAACATAATAAAGAGAAACAAATAGAAAAAATATCAGACTTCTCAACAAAATAATACAAACCAGAAGATACCAAGCATTTTCCAAGTGTTGAAGAAAATGAACTATCAACCTAAAATTCTATATACAGCAAAACTTTTTTTTCAAAATTGAAGGAAAAAATCTTGACAAATAAAATTTGAAAGAATATTAATTTGCTTTAAATTTAAAAAGAATTTTGATTAGCTTTAAATGCTTATGTTAGAGTAGGAGTCTATAAAATCAGTGACCTAATCTTCCAACTTCAACAAGTTGGAAAGAAGAGCAAATTAAATCTCAGTTAAGTAGAAGGGAAAGAAATAAGGGTAGAAATTAATAAAATATAAAAAAAATGGTATATAAAATCAATGAAACCAAAGTTGGTTTTTTAAAATTATCAATAAAGTTATTCAGCTGCACTTATCGCCACAAAAAAGATAATTCCAAATTACCGGTATCAGTAAATGAAAGAGAGAATATCAATAAGTTATCAGTATGAGTATCACAGATAATAAGGGAGCATTATAAATAAAAATGTATGCAAATAAATGTGACAACTTGGGTCAAAATTAAAAATTCCCTGAAAGATAAAAATTAACAAAATCGATTCAATTAAAAAACTGAATATCCTTATATCTAGTAATAAGATTAAAGTCATAATTAAAAACTTTCCCATGAAGAAGACTCAATACCCAAATGACTTCATCAGTAAAGTCTATCAAATATTTGTGGAAGAAATAATACTAACCTTAATCTTTTTCAGAAAACAGAGGGAAACACTGTCCAAGTCAATTTAACAAGCAAGTACTACCATGATTCAAAATCCAGACCAAGAATATTATAGGTAAAGTCAGACAAATATCTCTTACAAATATAGGTGCAAAATCCTTAGCAAATATAAACAAATCAAATCTAGCAATGTGTAAAAAGGATAATAAATCATGACCAACATGGGCTTATTTCAAGAATGCAATGTTGGCTTAATATTCAAATATCAGTGAATATAATTAGTCATTTTAGCAATAAAGGAGAAAAATATGATCTTAATAGATGCATTTAAAAATAATTTCATCAAATCACAAATCTATTCACAATAAACTAGCAAACTAGAAATAAAAAGAAACTTCCTTGCAATATCTGGGTGGCTCAGTGGTGGAGCATCTGCCTTCTATTCAGGTCATGATCCTGGGGTCCTGGGACAGAGTCCCGCATTGGCTTCTCCCTCAGCCTAGGTCTCTGCCTCTCTGTGTGTCTCTCATGAATAAATAAATAGAATCTTAAAAAAGAAAGAAAGAAAGAAAGAAAGAAACAAACAAACAAACAAACAAACAAACTTCCTCGATATGCTAATGGACATCTGTGCTAATATCATAATTTATGGTAAAAAGAATTTTTCCTCTCAAGAGGAAAAAAAGCAAACATGTCTACACTCATCATTTCTATTTAACATAGTTCTAGAGGTTGTAGACTCTGCATCAGTGCAAGGGGAAAGGAAAAGGAAAGAAAAGGAAGAAAGGAAAAAAGGAAAAAGCAAATCTCTATTCATAGACAACATGGTCGTATATATAAAAAATCCTAATAAAGCAAAAAATAGCTACTAGAAGAATTAGCAAATTTAGCAAAGACACAGGACGCAAGTTATTGTAAGAAATAAAATGTATTTCTATATAGTAACAATGAAATTTGGAAAATAAGATCTAAAAATACTACTTAGAATACCATTCAAAACTTGAATACTGATGGATAAGTTTAACAAAAGATGTGCAAAGACACAAAACATGCCGGAGAGAAATGAAAGACAAGTTATTCAAGAGATATGTTTATGGATTGGAAGACTTGATAATGTTAAAATGTCAATTCTCCAATTCTCCTGAAGTTAATCTATAGATAAAATGCAATTACAATCCAAATGCCAGTATTTTTCATTAAAATTTGAAAAGCTGATTTTCAATAATTTATATTGAAATTCAAAGGACCTAGAATAGCCAAAATTTTTTCAGATAAGCTATACTACCTGGTTCAGGATTTAAATATGAAGTATAGTTATCAAGACAATATGGTCCAAGAACAGACATGTAGATCAATGAAACAGATTTCAGATACAGATCCATACATAAAAAAGATGCCACTTTTCATGGAAAAAGCATAATCTTGTCAACAAACGGTATTAGAACAATTGGATGTCAATATGCAAAACTAAACCTCAACTCCTATCAAATCATAAACAAAAATTAGACCAGAAAACTAAACATGAAACCTAAAAAGAGAAAACTTCTACAAGAAAACAGAATTAACTCTTTATAACCTTGGGGTGGGAAAAGATTTCTTAGGACAGAAAGAAAAGCACAGACCTTAAAGATGTTTAAATAAATTGGACTTAAAATTGAAAACTTCTCATTTTAATAATGTTAAGAAAAATTGATTAAGGGAAAAAATTACAATGTATACATTTAAAAGGATTCTTATCCAGAAAGAACTCTTACAACTCTATAAAATGTTGACAATTCAATTAAAAAATGGGCAAAGGACTTGAAAAAAACTCCCTCAGAAAAGGTACATAAATGGCAAACAATCATATGAGGAGATGGTCTATATCATTAGTCATCAGAAAAATGCAAAATAAAATCACAAAGAGCTAGTGTAGAATATTTCAGTGATGTTGCAACCAGTCAGTGAAATGTTTGGGGTGAACTTATTCACACTGAATTTCTAAATTAAGATTGATAAGAAATCATCATACAAGTAAAATTACAGTCCCTGATTTATACATATCCAGGTTGCAAATGGCCTCTCATACAATGGGCTTCTATGGTCACAAAACCTCTCCAAGACCTTTCTGTGAGGATCTCAGGCCCAGGTCTTGATCCTTGCCCCGTCACCCCTCTGACCTTCCTGCCCTAAGAGCCTGTATTACCACTGCTGCTGGAAATACCCAGCTGCAGCTTGCATAAGACCACGTCAATATCTGAGAACTCCAAGAAGGAAAAAAATCGTATCTGAGCAGGTCAGTAACACCATTGTAAGTAAATTAAAAAGGGAAAATATGTCCCAAATTCTAAATAATGTTTAATGACCTTTTAGAATATAAAATTTTCATTAGCTGTAAATCACCAGAAATATAATTAATATTATAGAATACAAGCATATTAAAGCCTTAAAAACAATGCAAACATTTTTAGAATATGGAAAATCACCATTCCTTGCCTGTTTGCACTTGTACTAGAGTAATAATTCCCAAACTTTGTATTTCGGAATCTTCTGGTGAGCTTCATAAGCTACTGATGCCTGTAGCCTAACCAGAGATTGTGATTCCATTGGTTTGGGGGTGGTCTGGGCTTTGGATTCTTTTTTTTTTTAAATCTTCCACTGATTCTAACATACTAGTTTGGAAACTGCTGTCTCTTTTAGAAAATGGTAGGGATGATGAACCTCTCTCTCTCTCTAATTATTTTTAATGTCTTCCATTAACAGATTTCATGTGATACAAGTTAAAACATAAAGAACACTATGTAGATAATGTAAACCTGGTCAGTTACATTTAGTATGACAAATTTAGGCTGAATTTATAAAGTAGGAACCTAGAAACAACTGGTTGTCACTTCACGTATCTTTGCCATGGTGAGTGAGAGTTTGTGATTATGTAGTTTGCTTGCCTGTTAAATAATTCAGTCCCATTAACTTTTAAGTAAATTTGCAAAGATTAGTTTATTTAAGTTAGTCCTCTGTCCCACCCAGAAAGCACAAATAATTAGTAATTGTTTATTCCTTATAAAGAATGTGAGGGTGTTGTCGCTGTGTGTGTGTGTGTGTGCCCCATTTTAAAAGTTATGAGTTGAAAATTTTAGTGAATCTAAGAGAAAAATGACAAAAAATGAATTTTAAAAAAATTCATTAATTTTTTAAATTAGCTTATTTAATACTTGACATTAACAACATAAGTTCTGTAAAATACGAATTTAATAACTGTGGTATTTCTGGTTCTGGGTTTGCATTCGTCATTATCTGGTTCAGATCCCTTTCTATATTTTAAGGATGATCTATGATCCTTCAAATATATTATATGTATTGTATAGTGAGCATTATTTTCTCTGGGCTACTTGATATATTATGAAGTTAAGTCTTCATTAACTTTTTAAATCAGATTTATTTAGATATACTTTACATACCATACATCAACACACTTAAAGTGTACAGTTCAGTGGCTTTCAGTTTATTAACAGAGTCTTGCGACTATCAGCATAATCAATTTTGGAACACTTTCATTTCTCTCAAAAAGAAATCCCAGACCCCTCAGTTGTCACTGTTCATCCCTCCATCCCCTCAGCCTTAGGTGAACACTAATCTACGTTCTGTTTCTATATATTTTCCAGTTCTGGACATTTCATGTAAATAGACTCACACAATATGTGGTCCTTGTGACTAGCTTCTTTCATTTAGTATAATGTCTTCAAAATTCATCACTATTGTAGTATGACCAGTACTTCATTCCTTTTTATTAACTAACATTATTCCATTGTATGGATGTAGCACATATCCATTATACATTCATTCATTGATCAATGAACATTTAGGCTGTTATAAATAATGCTATGTGTACACATTTTTCTGTGGGTATAGATTTTACTTTCTCTTGGGCAAATACCTAGCAGTGTAACTGCTGGATGGTATGGTAACTCAATGCTTAACCACTACAGGAAATTCCAGACTGTTTCCCAAGCAGCTGCACCATATTAACATTCCTGCCAGCTGTGTATGATGAGAGTTCCAATCTTCACGTTCTTGCCAATATTCATTGCTATCTGTCATTTTGATTATAGTATCCTAATAGACATGAGGTAGTACCTCATTGTGGTTTTAATTTGTATTTGTTTAATGATTAGTGATGTTGAGAATTTTTCATGTATTTATTAGTTATTTGTATGTCCTTTCAGGGGAAATATTTATTCAAATATTTTGTATATTTAAATAATTGGGTCTTTCTGTTTTTTTACTGTTGAGTTGTAAGCATTCTTTATATATCCCAGATAGAAATCTGTGTTATAAATATAATGTGCAAATGCTTTTTTTCCATTCCATGTGCTGTATTATCATTTTTTATTGAAGTATAATTGACATACAATGTTATATTAGTTTCAGATGTAGAACATATTGATGAGACAATTCTATTACTCATTGCTCATCATGGAAGTGTTAGTCACCATCTGTCACAATAGTAGGTTATTACAATACTATTGGCTACATTCTCTATGCTGTATATTTCATCTTTATAACTTATTTTTTTTAAGATTTTATTTATTTATGCACGAGAGATATAGAGAGAGGCAGAGACACAGGCAGAGGGAGAAGCAGGCTCCATGCAGACAGCGGACGTGCGACTCGATCCAGGGTCTCCAGGATCACACCCTGGGCTGAAGGCGGCGCTAAACCGCTGAGCCACTGGGGCTGCCCTATAACTTATTTTATGAATAAAAGTTTATGCCTCTTAATCCCCTTTATCGATTTCATCCATCCCCCATATACCTCCCATCTGGTAACCACCAGTTTATTCTCTGTATTTGTCTGCTTTTTGTTTCTTTGTTCAATCGCTTTGTTTTTAGATTCTACATGTAAGTGAAATTCCCTAGAATTTGTCTTTTTCTGTCTTATTTCACCTAGCATAACACCTTCTAGGTCCATCCGTGTGGTCACAAATGGCAAGATCTCATTCTTTTTATGGCTGAGTAATATTCCGTGTGTGTGTGTGTGTGTGTGTGTGTGTGTGTGTGTACCACGTCTTCTTTATCTATTCATCTATGGGTGGACATTTGGGTTGCTTCTACATCTTGGGTATTATAAGTAATGCTGTAATAATCAAATGGGTACATATATCTTTTCAAATTAGTGTTTTTGTTTTCTCTGGGTAAATACCCAGTAGTGGAATAACTGGATCATATGGTATTTATATGTTTAATTTTTAAGAAATCTCCATGTGCTTTCTACAATGTCTGCACTAATTTACATTCCCATCAACAGTGCATGAGGGCTCCCTTTTTACCATATCCACACCAACACTTACTTTTTTGTCTTTTTCAGATTAGCCATTCTGATTGGTATGTCTCATTGTGGTTCTGATTTACATTTCCCTGATGATTAGTGACGTTGAGTATCTTTTAATGTGTCAGTTGGCTATTTGTATGTCTTCTTTGGAAAAATGTCTATTTAGTTCCTCTTCCCATTTTTTAATTGGATTGCTTTTTTTTTTAGTTACTTAAAGTTGTTTATAGTTTTTGGATATTAATCACTTACCAGATACATCATTTGCAAATCTCTTCTCTCATTCATAGGTTGCCATTTGTTTTGTTGATGGTTATTATTGTTATGTAAAAGCTTTTTATTTTTAAAATTTTATTTATTTTGGTGTAGTCTCAATAGTTTATTTTTGCATGTTTCCCTTGCCTGAGGCGACCTATTGATAAATATGTTGCTAAGCCTGATGTCCAAAGATTACTGCTATATGTTCTTTTAAGAGTTTCGTGGTTTCAAGTCTCACATTTAAGTCTTTAATCCATTTTGAGTTTATTTTTATGTATGGTGTAAGAAAGTGGCCCAGTTTCATTCATTTGCATATAGCTGTCCAGTTTTCCCAACACCAATTATTGAAGAGGTTGTCTTTTTCCTATTGTATATTCTTGCCTCCTTTGTTGTAAATTAACCATAGAGGCATGAGTTTATTTCTGGAGTCTCTATTCTAATCTATTGTTGTGTGTGTCTATTTGTGTGCCGATGCTGTATTATTTTATTATAGCTGTATAGCATCTTGAATCTAGGATTGTGATACCTATCTCCAGGTTTGTTCTTTTTTAAGATTACTCTGGCTGTTCAGGATCTATTGTGGTTCCATACAAGTTTGAGGACTATTTGTTCTAGTTCTGTGAAAAATGCTATTTGGTATTTTGATCAGTATTACATTAAATCTGTAGATTGCTTTGGATATTATGGACATATTAACAATATTAATTTTTTTCAATCTATGAGCATTGTTTGTCTTTCCATTTGTGTTGTCTTCAATATCTTTCATCAAGGTCTTATAGTCTTTGGAGGATAGGTCTTTTATCTCAATTAATTTTATTTCTAGATACTTTATGCCTTTTTACACAATTGTAAATGAGATTGCTTTTTAAATTTCTTTTTCATTATTGTTTAGAAATGCAACATATTTTTTAAATTTTTATTTATTTATTCATGAGAGAAACAGAGACAGAGGCAGAGACATAGGCAGAGAGAGAAGCAGGCCCCCTATGGGGAGCCTGATGTGGAACTCAATTCCAGGACCCTGGGATCATGACCTGGGCCAAAGGCAGATGCTCAACCACTGAGCCATCCAGATGCCCCCAAACAGATTTCTTTATATTAATTTTGTATCCTGCAACTGTATTGAATTCATTTAATACTTCTAATAGTTTTTTGATGGCATCTTTAGGGTTTTCTGTGTATAGTACCATGTCATCCACAAATAGTGACAATCTTACTTCTTCTTTACCACTTTGGATGCCTTTTATTTCTTTTTTCTTGTCTGATTGCCAAGGCTGGGACTTCTAGGACTATGTTGACAAAAGTGGTGAGAGTGGACATCTTTGTCATATTCCTTAGAGGAAAAGCTTCCAGTTTTTCACCATTGAGTATGATGTTAAAAAAATTCGTTGAATTTTTATATTCTTTTATTTTGCAATGCTTTTTTTCTCATAATGCAGACATTTGGCATAAGATTCTTGGTTGAAAGGTTTTTTTTTTCAGATTTTTTGTAATTAATTTTTTTTTTTATGTGTGTTTAAGTACCAACTCTACCCATAAGAGTATTTTTCATTTGTGATTTCCATATTCCCATGGTTTTGGCTTTCACCCATTTGCTCAATGTGTCCAGATATAGATCTCTTTGCAGTTATCTCACTTAAAGTTCACTGAACCCCCTGGATGTGCATATTAATGTTGTTAAGCTAATTTGAAGTTCTTTAGCTATCATTTCCTTGAATATTTTTTCTACTTCATTCTTTTCCTGCTCTTGTTCTAATACTCCCATATGCCTATATTGGTGTGTCTAAAAGCTTCTTATATTTCTGAGTCTGTTTTCATTTTTCCTCATTCTACTTTCTCACTGGTCTTCAAATTGTATACTTTCTATTAATATAAGATCAGGTTTCATAATTCTTTCTTCTTCCAACTCAACTGTACCATTAAGCCACTCTAATGAATTGTTCTTTATTCTTTATTAAAAGTTTTCAACTCCTGGGCAGCCTCGGTGGTGCAGCGGTTTAGTGCCGCCTGCAGCCAAAGGCGTGATCCTGGAGACCCGGGATCGAGTCCCACGTCAGGCTCTCTGTGTGGTGCCTGCTTCTCTCTCTGCCTCACTCTCTGTCTCTATGAATAAATAAAATAAAATCTTTAATTAAAAAAAAAAAGTTTTCAACTCCTGAATTTTTATTTGGTTCTTTATTATAATTTCTATCTCATTATTGACATCTGTTTGATGTACCTTCATACCTTCAAACCTTTAAGCATTTCTTTTGGTTCTTTGAACATGTTTATATGGGCTAATTTGAACACTTTGTTAAATCTGGCATGTAGGCCCTCTCACAGGCAGTTTTTGTTACCTACTTATTTCTTGGTGTATGGGTCATGCAGTCCTATCTTTTTGTGTGTATTATACTTTTTGTTTATTGTTGAAAATTAGAAATTCTACATAATATACTCTGGATACTAATTCCCCCCTCCCTTCAAGATTTATATTTGTTTTGATGCTTGTTTATTTGTTTTGAATTTGGCTGGCTATTTTAGTGAAGCCTATTTCCCCAGTGTCAAACCTTGATATCACTTAGAAGGTCCAGCTCTGGGAAAGCACAGAGTTACCTTGGTTTTATCTTGTCTGTCTTGACTGTCTTTTTCTCTTATTTCCCCATTAAACTATCTGACTCATTTGGTATTACACCAGTTTTTTAGGCTTCACTAATTACCCATGGATTAGTCTATTGTTTTTGAGAAAGTTATGGGACATAAATTGTACAGCAGTCTGATCCAACTAAATTCAGGCTGAGAAAATTTTGAGACAAGTCTTTGAGGTTTGTTCTTACCTCAGGAGAGCTATTTTTATCTGTTTCTGTCCCTGGTTTTCTCCGGTAAATTAGTAGGCCTATGATTTAGTTTATTGGTCTCAATTAGGAACATCCCTAGACTTGAACTCTTCCCCTAGTCTGTTTCAAATAGTCACTTCCTTTGGGAAGAGTTTTGGAGTCCTCTCTTCTTAAGTACTACCTCTCACCATAGGCAAAATCTTATTGCTACTACTCTTGAGGATAGTGAGGTTGTAGTCACTGGTCTTCTTGGCTTGCCTTCCCAACAATCTTTTAGAGATTCTCTGTCCTACAAGCAAGCTTTGGTGAGAGTGATCAGGGACCCAATAATCTTAGCCTGTCATGCCTGTAGTAGAGACTCCGTCCTATGGATATAAATTGATTGGAAAAGGGGACCTCTAACCTCTTGTTCTTACTCATCAGGAATTTTGCCTCTGTAACTCAAAACTGTGGAGGATGAGAAATGCTGGTGGCTGCCTTTCCTGTGAAATATAGTAACCCTGATGGGTAATTGAGAAGACTAGTAGTACTACACTATTGACTGTGAAATATAGTAACCCTGTGAAATATAGTAACCCTGATGGGTAATTGAGAAGACTAGTAGTACTACACTATTGACCACATCTGCTTGCAGTGGAGCTTCCACCAAGCTAGGTTGTGAATAAGAGAGGGAAGGAGTAGATCATAGCTACAATTCCACAGACTCTTGATATTCTTACTGAGTTGCAGTAGACTTGCTTGAATACATATTTCTTCATTTGTCTTTGGGATAATATCCAGAAAATTTGCAGAGCTGTTTTTTTTATAGTTTTGGCCAGTTTAGCATATTTGAGTGGAGAGTAGACCCAAAGAGCCCCTCACACTTCCATCCCAAAAGGAACTTTTTGTAAGCTTGTGACTATATTTGTTATCATTTGAAAGTTTTGTCTATTTTGTTTTTACAAGGAAGGCCTTTAGCTATATTAATGGCAGATCCATTCATTTAAATACCAACAAACACAAACACATGCAACTCAAACTCAATGTTTAAAAAATATATCCACAATAAAGGACATATTGCTAGTAATACCCAATGAAAATTAAATCTTGTTAAAGAAAAGTAATTACATTTTACACTTTAATTTATGGCTGTGAACCCATTATACAGCAACAGCCTACTTCATAATGTATCTCCTACATTTAGATGTACTGAACCCAGGTCAGTCTGTAGAAAAACTTCACACATAATGTTTGTTTTGAAAATGTACATCAGGAAAAGGAGACTTGGTCCAATATATTGGTCCAATATATTGAATTTGCGTTAAAGTCTAAACTAAAGCATGAAGTTTGGAAGTGAAACAAAAAATAGACATAAATTTCAAACTTACTAACAGAAGGTGTCTATAATTCATTAGAACTGTTGTGCTTTCTATCAGACCTGCTGACTCAAATATTTATTACAAATTAACAATAAAAGCACTAATTCTCAATTTATATATGTCAAAGACAAAGAAGATGGGTTCTAAAGATCAACTCTTAAATGTCAACCAGATTGTAATATTACATATAGGGGAATATCTTTAAATTCCATTTTTTTTTTTTTTTTTTGCCTTCAGTTCTATCTATGAGGACACACACACACACACACAGAAATACTGGCTCCAGTGAGAAGAACATGCTTTGTTGAATATATGAAACAATGAAGGCATTACCATGCTCCAACATTTTCATGGGCATCCAGAACAGAATAAAGGAGTGGACCAAAGCATTAATACATTGAAACCAAAACACCTAAAAGAAAGGAAAGCAAGAAAATTATGATAGTGCATTGGTCTCAATCTAAAAACGTGACATTATGAAATATGCTTGAAATAGTTATAAAGCCAAAATGTTTTCCTGGATATGGAAAAACTCCATTTCTTCTACTTCTAAGAGAAATGACTGTGAAAATATGAGATATTATTTGAAAAGAAAACTCAAATATAGCATACGTGTTATATAAAATTATAGAGATCTAAAAAAAAAAATTATAGAGATCTAAATTATCCAATGAAAAAAGAACCGGAAGTAATTTAAAGAAATATTTTCAATACTTAAATTGTGGTATTTTAAATATAATTCCATACTGTATTTTATATGATACATTCTACACCTTTACATCTACATCCAACTCTGGTCAAAATACATTTTAATAAACCATATACAATTTTCTTAGAGGAAATCTTAATATAAAATCTCTAGGGTCAAAAAAAAGTGCACGTTGGGATTAGGAGATGGTCGAACAACAACAAAAACAAATCTTTGTTCTTTTGATTCTAAATATATCACTTATTTTTATGCTTGCCAGGAAGACTTACAGATAAAGAACTAGAGAAGAAAAAAATGTGGAAAAAAAACATACTTTGTCCTGTGACCTAAATTTCCTGGAGCAAAGCTGTTTTTAGGAAAGAATGTTAGAAACTGGTTTAAAAACAGAGCTAATGCCAAATTGGAAAACCTCAAGACTCATGAAACATTGGGTAGAATACATAGAAGTTTTTGTCTTGGTAGTGAAGAAAAATTATCCTTGGACTTAGCACAACTCCTGTCCTTCCTAATAAATATGAAAATGCAGATCCAAAAGGATTAATTGTTTCCAGTTAACTTTCTTGTTTTCCAGAAAAAAATAAACTCAAGAATAGTCATGGTAATACAAAATAAAAAGTTTTTGCACACAGCAAAGGAAGCCATCAACAATACAAAAAAGTAACCTATGAATGGGAGAAGATATTTGCAAATGATACATCCTATTTGGAGCAAATATCCAAAGTACATCAAAAAACTTCTACAAGTCAACACCAACAAACCAAATAATCTGATTAAAAAATGGGAAGACATTTTTCTAAAGAAGACATACAGGTGGCCAACTAACACATGAGAAGAGGCTCAACATCACTAATCACCATGGAAATACAAATTAAAACCATAATATCACCTTATATCTGTCAGAATGGCTAAAATAAAAAACACAAGAAACAACAAGTGTTGGAGAGGATGTGAAGAAAAATGAACCCTTGTGCACTGCTGGTGGCAATGCGAAGTGGTACAGCCACTGTAGAAAACAGTATGGAGATTTCTAAAAAAATTAAACATAGAAATACCATGATCTAGTAATTCCACTACTCAGTATTTACCCACAGAAAACAAACACACTAATTCAAAGAAATATATGCAACTCTTATGTTTACTGCAGCATTATTTACAATAGCCAAGACATGGAAGCAACCCAAGTGTCCATTCATAGATGAATGGATAAAGAAGATGTGGTAATATATATACAATGGGATATTACTTAGCTATTAAAAAAAAAATGTGATCCCACCATTGGCAACAATATGGAGGGACCTAGAGGGTATTATGCTAAGTGGAATAAATCAGGCATAGAATGACAAATACCATTATTTCATTTATATATGGAATTTAAAAAATACAAGGACAAACAAAAAGTAGAAACAGACTCATCAATACAGACAACATACTGAAGGTTGCCAGAGAAGTGGAGGAAGTGACGGTGGGATGGGGTGGCTAAATGGGTGAAGGGGTGTGAAAGATACAAGCTTCCAGTTGTGGAATGAATAAATTATGGGGATAAAAGATATAACATAGGGAATATGGTATTATAATGGTATTGTATGGTGACTGATAGTAGCTACACTTGTGAGCATAGCGTAATGTACAGACTTGTGAATCACTATATTTTAAACTTGAAACTAACATAGCATCATGTTCCAACTATACTTCACTAATATTTTTTCTAAAATAAAGAAAAACTATTCATAGTTATACAAAAATATCCAACACCTAGGTATCTAATTCAGGCATCCAATTCAGAATTACCAGGCATGCCAAAAAGCAGAAAAATACTACCTAAAATAAGGAAGTAAATAAATGAATTAAATCCAACCTACAGCCAAAATAGATGTTAGAATTTGCAGGCAAGGATGCTGAAAAAGTATAACTCTATTCTTCATGTTCAAATGGTAAATAGGGAAATGGAAGATATATAAAAAAGTTCCACATAGAAATTCTACAGATTAAAAGCTACACTTTTTGAGATAATAAATTCACTAGATAGCAGTAATGCAGATTCAACACTGCAGAAAGAAAAATTAATGGCATAGATATTGCACAAGTAAATTGAAGACAAAATAATTTTTAAAAATACCCAAAATTCAGCAGAGAGGAGAATATATGAAACAAAGATATAGATTCAATGAGGTTTTGGACAACTTCAAGTGTTTTAATATATGTGTAATTGGAAGCAAGAGGAGAGAAGATAAGCCAGAAAAAAATAGTTGAAAAAACAATGGCTGAAAATTTTCTGTATATGATGTAGACTATAAACTAGGAAACTTTTCTTGTAAAGTACAAAATGGAAAATATTTTATATTTTGGGGGTCTACATGATCTCCATTATAATTACTCAATTCTGCTATTGTGACTGTAAGGTAATTACAGGGAATTTGTAAATGAATGGGTCTGGCTATTTCCGAATAAAACTTTATAAAAGCAGGCAGGAGACTAGATTTGGCCTATAGACCATGGTTTGCTGATCTTCTTACTATAAATCTACAGATCCAAGAAGCTCAAAGAACCCCAACCACAAAAACGATGAAGAAATGAGACATCACAATCAAATTGCTCAAATTTGGTAATAAAGAAAAAATCTTCCAAAAATCCATAAAAATCTTAAACATTTACATACCTAATAACAGTACTTCAAAATACATGAAGCAAAACTGATAGAACTTTAAAGGGATATAGATGAATCCATACTTTCAGTTGGAAATTTTAGTTCCTCTCCATAATTGATAGGATAACAAACAAAATTACTAAGAATGTAGAAATTTGAACACTATGAACTTGACCTAATTTAAACATTCTGTTCAAGTAAACATGAAATATTTATAAGATAGACCATATTCTGAACTGTGAAGCAATATATTTAAAAGGCCTATGTTTTTTCCAAATGTCTATATTTTTTTATTGAAGTATAATTAACATACAATGTTATATTTGTTTCAGGTATACAATGTAAAGATTCAATAATTCTAAACATTACTCAGTGCTTATCATGATAAGCATGCTCTTGATTCTCTTTGTCTATTTCACCTATCCTCCTACCCAACTCTCATCTAGCAATCACCAGTTTGTTCTGTTTTTTTTTTTTTTTGTTCTGTTTTTTTTTTTTTTTGTTCTGTTTTTAAGAGTCTATTTTTTTACTCTTGTTTTGTTATTTGCTTCTTAAATTTTATGTATAAGTGAAATCATATGGTATTTGTCTTTCTCTAACTTATTTCACTTAGCATTATGTCCTCTAGGTCCATCCATGTTGTTGCAAATGGCAATATCTCATTCTTTTTATGGCTGAGTAATATTCCATTGTAATATATATAAATCACATCTTCTTTGTCCATTCATCTTTGATGGACACCTGGGTTGCTTCTCTATTTTGGCTATTTCAGATCATGCTGCAATAAATATAGGAGTGCACAGGGATTAATATGTAACCTATGTAAAGAACTTCTACAACTTCTACAACACCAAAATAATAATGATAATGATAATAATAATAATAATAATGTGATTTAAAATGTGCAGAGGACCTGAGTAGACATTTTTCCAAAGAAGACATAACAGATGGCTAACACATCAAAAGATGCTCAACATCACTAATCATCATGGAAATGCAAATTAAAAACACAATGAGAAGTCCATTTATACCTGTTAAAATGACTGAAATTAAAAATACAAGAAATAACAAGTGTTGATGAAAATATAAAGGAACCCTTGTGTACTATTGGTAGGAATGCAAATTGCTACACCCATGGTGGAAAACAATATGGAAGTTCCTCAAAAAATTAAAAACACAATTATCATTGATCTAGTATGGCACTACTGGATATTTGCCCAAAACAAAAACACTAATTTGAAAAGATACTTGCAGTATCTGTCTATATTTATTTTAAAGCTTCACTAATGATTGAGATACAGTTAGGTTTACTCTTAGGACCTGTAAAATCCCTTTAATTCCCCTGTTAAATCTCAACTCCATGATCCCAGAAAGAAATCATTCCAAAAGAATCACTCGTCTCATCTAAAAATAGGCTTACGTTCCTCTTTTGTATTTTTCCAGGACTGCCCATTACACAACATGCCTCTTGAAGCTGCTCAGTGCAGTTGGTTGGACCATACATGGTGCCTTGCTTCTTTTCCTTAAGACTTCCCTTCCCCACATACTATTATTTACCCTCAATTCCCTGGATAAACTAAACTACAAGGTAAATGATTACACAGGGCTGCATCCCTCGGTTTGTTAATTATTTGTTTAAGCATCAAAAAAAGAAAAGACCAAAGGTAACTCTGGCATTGAGCTGAGATGAAAGACCTGCAATAAATCTTCTGTTTACCTTTGTGTTGAAAGTTTTCCCTGTCTGAGAAACTGTGTAGAGTTGTGGATATGTAAGCAGGCTCTTCTGACTGCAACACTGTTCAAAGATCCCCAGAGTAAAAGGTGGCAATGAAGTGAAAATCTACATAGAAAACAAGGATTTATTAAAAAGAACTTTTAGTCTATAACTGAGTTAAATAAAATTGTAGCAATGTCAATTTCATGACTTTGATAATGTATTGCAACTATTAAGATATCATTATGGGAGAAGCTGGTTGAAGGATAAACAGAACTATTTTTGCATCTTCTGGTAAGTCTTAAGCTATTTAAAAATAAAAATTATTTACAAAGAAGATTTTAATCAGTCACATAGATTCAAATATTTAACAAATCATGGCTTCATTTTTCTAATTGATTTGATTCAATGGGTTATAACTATGTGCATATTCCTTTATGAGCTTAAAATGAATAATATTTTCTTCTATTTAATGACCATAAAAATAAATTGAATATCTAGATATTTAAATAATAGGCATAATACTCATCAATGTATCTACCAACAATGACATCTGTATCCCTCATAAGAACCAACTGTTTTATAAGCTAGTTCACTTGCCAGGACTTGGCATGTAGTAGTTATGCAGTAAATAGTGTTGTGAATATTAGATTAAACAAAAATACATTATATAAAAATTCTCTATCTTGATCATTATCAGAAACAAAGAGATGTTTCCTATTCCCTTACTCTTCAAATATTTTGTTAACAATCATTATGGTAGCAACCATATTATATAAAAAATACACTATCCTTTAAAAAGTTCTGGACCTTGTCAAGGAGAAAACCTTGTACAGTGGATATAATAATATGAGAAAAAGTTTAAAGGGAGAAGTTTAAAAAAGAGAAGGAAGGAAAAAAGAAAGGGAAAAGAAAATGAGAGGAGAGGAAAATAGCAGGAGAATAAAGTGACATATTTCTGCTCCATTTGGTTTCTGTTCCTATGGCAGGGACTGGTCACAAAGAACAACGAGATGGTGCAAGCTTCAGTGAGCAATTATTTTTCACACCTCTGCTCTTCTTATGTCTGCTTTTGTCTCATTGGCCAAATCAATCACATGACCAAACCCAGAGTCAGTGTGGGTGGGTAAACCAAAAGCTGTGGATACAGAGGGCATGATCAAATTGGGAGACTTTTATTATAACAATGTAACACAACACATGACTTATGTAGATTTTCTAGAATTTTATACAGAATATTGACAACAACTAAAGCAGGCATTATACTTTGTCAATCCTTTTTTTTTTTTTTTCTTATTGTACTGGCTAGGACCTACAGATGATGTTGAATAGAAGTGGTGAGAACATACATTCTTCTCCTGTTCTTGATCTTAGGGTAACAGGCTTTGCCATCAGGTATGATGTTAACTGTAGGTTTTTCACTGAAGCACTTTCTCACTGCTCATCAGAAATAAATGGCTGGTGCTGGTGTAGACTAGGGCCCCAGGCTCATGCAGGTGGTAGGCTGGCTAGGGCACCCAGATGCTGTTCATGAAGGAGAGTTTAAGTCTCTGAATGTTAAGAGTCAATTTACTTAACTTGCCATTTAGTTACATCAATATCTGCTTCATTTCTTTTTTTTTTTTTTTTTTAAGATTTTATTTATTTATTCATGAAAGCCTCAGGAAGAGAGAGTAGCAGGCTCCATGCAGGGAGCCTGATGCAGGACTCAATCTCAGGACTCCAGGACCACACCCCGGGCCAGAGGCAGGGGCTCAACCACTGAGCCACCCAGGCATCCCTGCTTCATTTCATTTTTTTAAACATATTATTTTATATCCTTCAGTATTATCTTCTATCAAACCCTTCCATTAGAATGGCTATGGAGTAGCAACACTGATTTTTTTTTTTTTTTTTTTAATTCATGAGAGACAGAGAGAGGCACAGACACAGGCAGTAGTAGAGGGAGAAGCAGGCTCCATTCCCTGCAGGGAGCCTGACGTGGGACTTGATCCCAGGTCTCCGGGACCACACCCTGGGCAGAAGGCAGCACTAAACCGCTGAGCCACCCGGGCTGCTTGCCCCCTGCTTCATTTCTAATTAATTTCTAATAAGCTATGTTGTTCTTAAATAGTTAGGATTCTAATGTGTTATTAATAAGTTAATGCTTTGTAATTAACAAATATTCATCTTCATCACTAGCCATATTTATTTTTCTGAAGGCTATTATTTCTGTTACTGATATAGCCACTTCGCCTTTTTTTAAAATTACTGTTACATGATAAATCTTTTTCCATCCTTTTCCTTTTTACCTATCTGTGCCTTTATATTTGAAGTAGGTTTTGATTTTGTTAATCCAAGCTGACAATATCTGCCTTTTAATTGGAAATATTTAGACAACTTGCATTTTGGTGTAATTATAAATGTGGTTGGATTTAAATCTCCCATCTTCCTATTTGTTTCCTATTTGTTGCAGTTAGTCTTACTTTTTACCTTCTTTCCTGACTTCTTTTGAAGTAACTGAATATTAAGATTTTTATCTCCATTATTGGTTCATTAGCCATAACTTTCAGGGTTTTAGTTGTTCTTTAAGGTTTATAGTATACATATGCAATGTATCACAAAATTCAAATAGTACACCCCCCAATCCCTCCTCTCATTCTTTGTGCTATAGTTATCATACATTTCTATATCATACATTTTAATTCTAAATTAATGACAAATCCCAGAATACATTATTAATTTTGCTTTAAACAGTTATTTGTCATCATGATTGAATATGAGGAGAAGAGGGTAAGTCTCTTATTAATTCCCACATAGTTAACATTTCTCTTTTTATTTCTTTGGATAGATCCAAATATTATCCCGGTATATTTTTTCTTTTGTTTGAGGCACTTCCTTTAACATTTCAGGTATTACATGTCTTCTGGTGATGAATTTTCTATTTTCTTGGTTTATTTTCCAAAAGACATTTTTGCTGGACATAGAGTTTTGGGTTAATGGACTTTTTTCTTTCAGATCTTTAAAGACATTCCATTGTCTTCTGTCCTGCAAGGTTTTGAATGAGGAATCTGCTTTTATTCCTACATTTATTTTCCATACATAATATTTATTTGATTGATTTCGAGATTATTCTCTTGGTCACTGATTTTCAGCCATTTGGTTGTGTGTTTTTCTGATTTTTCTCTGTGCTTCTGTAATTGCTGTTTTCATATTTACTGATACTATTTCTGAAGTTTCTAATTTGCTCTTAATCCCATCCAGAAAAATGTCCATTTCCGATTTGTATTTTTCATCATAAGGTTTTATTTGGTTCTTTTCTATATCTTCTGTTTCTCCCCTCATTATGTTCCTTTATATTCTTGCACATTTGTCTTCCTTTATATTCTTGCACATTTATAAGATTTAAAATATCTGTTTTAAGTCCTTATGTACTATGTACTTATGTACTAATTCCATCATCTTTATAATTTATATATCTACTTTCATTGACTTATTTTTCACATTATGGATCTTATTTTCCTATTTTTGCATGACTGAGAACTTTTGTTGGATGTACAACTTGGAATTCTGTGCTGTTGAATACTTAATTTTGTTCTTTAAATATTGTTTGTCTGTGTCCTGATTTGCAGGTTACTAACTTGCAAATGAGTTTGATTTTTTTTTTAGAGCTGCTTTTAAGTTTTGTTATGATGGGCACAGAATAGTGTTTATTATAGGTCTAATTTATCCCCGTTTTTAAAAGTGTGACTTAAGTATTCCCAATATTATGTGTAACTAGTTATCCCTAGCCCTGAATAAGCTCCAATAATTCATCCTACTGCATTCTGGTAGTTCTTTCCCTAGCTTTGGGTAGATTTTTCTCATGTATATACAAACCAGAACCTATAGATCTCCAGAGTCACTCATTCATTCTCTCTCTCAGTATGGTTCCTTCTTTGACATTCTAGCTACCATGGCCCACTGAGCTCCAACTTCTGTGTCTTTAATTCATTAAGACACCTGGGCTTTCTCTTGGATCCATCTTCCTGTAACTGTGGCCTGGAAATAGGACTTCTCTCAAGGATCACCGCCATGGGCAGCCTGTTGTTTAATGTTTGAAAACTATTGTACTATATATTTTGTCTGACATTGTAGGTATTTCTGGTAGGAGGGTAATTCCTGTAGCAGTTAGTCATCCGTGGGTAGAGCAGAAATAATATATAACCTTCAGAAACAGTATGACAAACTATTTAAATGTAGTTATTTTTAAATAAATTTATTTTTTATTGGTGTTAAATTTATCAACATACAGAATAACACCCAGTGCTCATCCCATCAAGTGCCCACCTCAGTGCCCGCCACCCAGTCACCCCCACCCCTGCCCCCCTCCCCTTCCACCACCTCTAGTTCGTTTCCCAGAGTTAGGAGTCTTTCATGTTCTGTCTCCCTTTCTGATATTTCCCACTTATTTTTTCTCCTTTTCCCTTTATTCCCTTTCACTATTTTTTATATTCCCCAAATGAATGAGACCATATAACTTTTGTCCTTCTCCGATTGACTTACTTCCCTCAGCATAATACCCTCCAGTTCCATCCACGTCAAAGCAAATGGTGGGTATTTGTCGTTTCTAATGGCTGAGTAAATGTAGTTATTAAATAAGCAATCTAGCTCTCTTATTGCCAGTAACTATTTGAAATGTCCTAGGCTCTATCTTTTTCCCATCTGTAAAATATATACATAATGAAATAAGGTTTAATAAGTCCATGGATATTAATGTCATCATATACTATCCTAAAATATCCACAATTTTAAGTTTCCCACCAGCCCTCATTTACTGCTTATTTTAAAAAGCCAGTCTCTGAGCTCCCCTTTATTATAATTTTTAAAGATTTCATTTATCTATTCATGAGAGACACACAGAGAGAGGCAGAGACATAGGCAGAGGGAGAAGCAGGATCCCTGCAGGAAGCCTGATGCAGGACTCGATCCCAGGACTCTGGGATCACACTCTGAGCTGAAGGCAGATGCTCAACCACTGAGCCACCCAGGTGCTCTCCTTTATTTAAAAGAAAAAAAAAAAAAAAAAGGATTCCATTGACCAATATCTGTGGCCTATCCATTCACAGTGAATTTTCTCACACGGAGGAGAGACTCTGCCACCCTAGTCTGTAATGAAACTCTAAAAAAAAATTGAGTATTGTCATCTGTGACCAAAAGCCTGGTAGAGACAAATATGTATATGACCTCAGGTTCACTGGTATAATGCTCTAGCCAAATACGTTTAGAATTGACTTGCACACAACTATAACTATTCATAGCACTAGACATTTTTGTATTATTGGACACTCAATGACTTCTGTCTGAGGACTTCTGTCTATGCTGTTTCAGAATTCAAGCTCCTAGAAGACAGAATTTTAGAGATTAAAGCACAGGGTATCTAGATTGTAATATGCTATGATAATGGAGTACAAAAGAAAGGCCATGTAGGGATCTCTGGGTGACGCAGCGGGCGCCTGCCTTTGGCCCAGGGCGCGATCCTGGAGACCCGGGATCGAATCCCACGTCGGGCTCCCGGTGCATGGAGCCTGCTTCTCCCTCTGCCTGTGTCTCTGCCTCTCTCTCTCTCTCTCTCTCTCTCTCTGTGACTATCATAAATAAATAAAAATTAAAAAAAAAAAAAGAAAGGCCATGTAATAGTCACTGGGAGCCTAATTTTTATGCTAGGTTTCCCTAACCTCTCATTTTTAAAGTAGAATAATAAACAAGAAAACAAAACAAAAATCTAAAGGGTGAATTAAAAGGCCACTTAACAATACTGTTATTTTTAGTTTTTTAATTTAAAATGAGTTAAGTGATAGTATGGGATTGTTTAGTTTCAGAAAATTCTGTTTATTTATTTATTATATTTATTATTTATTATAGGACTTCATACCAAAATTCATCATTTCCTACAAACATAGGGTGAAATATTTACAAAAGGACAAATTTTCCACCAGGAGGTTTAAAAGGCCAAGAAATTACCCACATTTACAGAGGTAGGTAAATATTAATTATGTATATTAAATGGACTGGGTAGAGGTAGAGTTCAATAATAATTACTTGGCTTAAAAGCCTGAAAACATTGTACAGGCATATAGTAAGGAGATTTTGGATGTATTATCAAAATACACTGCATACAAATTTATTGTAGTTGCTGTAGAATGATCTCCTATGATTGAAACCATGTGTGGAGAGTATGGGCTTCTGCAAGATGTGTCACAGCAACAAAGGCTCTAAAGATGTATCTGTGCTGCCTGCTGTGTATACAGATGATTGACTTAGATACACGTCCCAGACATAAATAATAAAGAAATGTCACTGAAGTTCTGCATGCTATCAGATAGAGACGGAGAATGCTTACCACATTGTACAAGCTAATGCACCAATGTTCAAATATAATCTGGCCAGAAAATCCATTAACAAAGGCAAACCAAAGCTGAAAGAAAAGAAAGTTCAAGAAGTTTTATATCAATATTGACCTAAATGTTTCCATTCACTGAAGTACTTAAAATATTGTACTTTATCATTCTTTTTTTATGTCATCAAATGGGATTTTGCCAAAATGTAAATAAAATCAAGCTTGAGTATTTGAGCTTAGCAGAAAGCCATCTGTTTATTTTAGAATTTTTATTTCATTCTCTATCAAAAAATAATTTCAATGAAATATTTAGATCTAATTGTCCAATAATGCATTGTATCGTAAAGAATGATATTGAATTGTAAAGGTTCAGAATGATTTTGTCCATGGCTTCAGCAAATTGTACCATCTGCAATTAATAACATTTGTAACTGACCCAGCCAAAAAAAGGAGAACTCCTAATTCAAAAAACCTATGCTCCTCTATGTTTATTGTAAGATTATTTACAATAGCAAAAATGTGGAAGCAACCCAAGTGTTCAGAATAGATGAATGGATAAAGAAGAGGTGGTATATATATCCAATGAAATATTGCTCAACCATAAAAAAGCATGTGATTTCGCCATTTGTAACAACATGGATGGATTTAGAGGATATTCCTCTTTGATGTGAGTTTGTGTTATGTAACTTTTTGGGAAGAGTTTGAGAAAGATTAGTGTTAATTCTTCCTTGAATGATTGGTATAATTTGACAGGCAGGTCTTGATTACTGATCTAATTTCTTTCCTATTTATAGTCTGTTCATATTTTCTATTTCTTATTTGCCCAATTGATTTTTGACAAATGTGGAAAATCAATTTAATGGAAGGATAACTTTTTCATCAAATAGTACTGAAGTAATCAAATTTCCATTGACAACATAACTAGACAGTCTAAACCCTCCACTGTACACAAAAATTAACTGAAAATGGATCATGACATTAAGTGTAAAGTACAAGACTTTTAGAAAACTACATGGAGGAAAATCTTTGGAATCTAGAGCCAGGAAAAGAGTTTTTTGACATAGAACCAAAAGCATAATCCACAAAAGGAAAATTTATAAATTGGACCACATCAAAATTAAAAACTTTTGTACTCTGAAAGACTCTATTAAGATGACAAAACAACATGATACAGACTGGAAGAAAATATTTGCAAACTACATTTCTGCCAGGGGACTAACATCTAAAATATGTGAACTCTCAAAAACAATTCAATTAGAAAATGGACAAAAAATATGAAGACACATTTCAATGAAGAAGATATGAAGATAGCGAATAGGTACATTAGAAGATGTTCATTAGCTCCCATAGAAATGCATTTAAAACCACAATGATATATCACTACCCATCTGTCAGAATGGCTAAAAACATAGTGATCACATCAAATGCTTGTAAAGACCCACAGAAACAAGATTAACAGATGCTTTGCTGATGGGAATTGAAAATGGTAAAGTCACTCTGGAAAATAGTTGGGAGTTTCTTTTAAAACTAAACACGCATTTACCATATGATCCAGCAATTGTACTCTTGGACAGTTGTCCTAAATAAGTGAAAACTTGTGTTTGCACAAAACCTATATACAAATGCTCTTAAACAGGTTGATGCTAAAGGTTATGATAAGAGAACAAATGATCCAGGGAACAACTTGTATCAATCTCAAGGGAATTATTCTGACCAAAAAAATGCAATCTCAAACGGTTATATACTAGACGATTCTACTTTTATAATATTCCTGAAAGAACAAAATTATAAGGATAGGGAACGGATTAGTCAGTCAGGGATTAAGGGTGGATGTGGATGTAAGGGGCAGCATGAGTGGGATCCTTGTGATGGAACAGATCTGTATCATTGGGGAAGGATTGGGGAGGGAAACAGGGCTCTGTCTCCATTTCTGTGGTGTTTATATCAACCTACACTTGGATAAAAATACATAGAATCACACACACAAGTATGTGTAAAGCTGGTGAAATATGAATAAGCTCTGCTGGTTATATCCTGCTGTTGATATTGTCCTGGATTATTCAAGGTGGAGTTTCGGTAAAATTAGGTGAATGTTTCATGGGACCTCCTAAAAATATTTGTTGTAACTTCCTGTGAATCTATAATTATTTCAAAGTAAAATATTTAAACATATATTTCCATAGCCAAATTAAAGGTTTACACAGGTATTTTTTAAGTCAGGTTGGTAGTTAGAAGATTCAAATTTACTGAATAACTTTGGGTGAATACCTAAAGCAATATTATGTAATTTTAATTTAAATGACACAAAGTTGGCCAAAAAACCCCCTAGACTACCAAGCCTGATGTCAAAGAAAGACCTAACTTTTCCATGAAAGAAAGCGTATCTCTTTTCTTACCTCAATAATGTATAACACTACATTTTTGTAGAAACAATACAATATGCATTTTGTTACTCTAAAATAATTCCAAGCTCCATGAACCAACAGAAGCTTCTCCAAGTAGCTAAACTAAAAGAAACAACAGTCAGTGCAAGTTCAAACGAACCTACCATTTAGTAACAAAACCCACAAAATGTCATTTTCTCTGCATTTCACACCTTAGAGTTCCCACTCTAGAATAATACAACACAGAAGGAAGCAGAATGAAACCAGTTTTGCAGACAACCTGACATAGTTCTCTATAAAGAAAATTTTTAAAAAGCTTTATGAAATTAACTTCTCTTATCACTAAAAAACCCCCTTTTTTAACATCACATTTTTTTGCCCAGTAAATACTGCTTGGATTTTTCACTTGGAATAGTCAAGGCTTTTTTTTTTTTTTTTTAGAAGCAAATTTTTTTTTAAATTTTTATTTATTTATGATAGTCACAGAGAGAGAGAGAGAGGCAGAGACATAGGCAGAGGGAGAAGCAGGCTCCATGCACCGGGAGCCCGACGTGGGATTCGATCCCCGGTCTCCAGGATTGTGCCCTGGGCCAAAGGCAGGCGCTAAACCGCTGAGCCACCCAGGGATCCCAATATTCACGGCTTTTAATCTGATAGTCACCTAGGACTTTAATCATAGTAATGGGACAGAATTATTTAATGAAAGGAACATCCTATTAAAAACAAAAACTCAGGGCAGCCTGGGTGGCTCAGCGGTTTGGTGCCACCTTCCTCCCAGGGCATGATCCAGGAGACCCAGAATCAAGTCCCACATCAGGCTCCCTGCATGGAGCCTGCTTCTCCCTCTGCCTGTGTCTCTGTCTCTCTCTCTCTCTCTCTCTCTCTCTGTGTCTCTCATGAATAAATAAATAAATAAAATCTTAAAAAAAAAAAAAAACCAAGAACTCAGGCTAAATCACTCATCTTTTTTAAATTTCTGATCAAGTATAAGTAATTATGTCTTATAGGAATCAGTTCCCCACTTCCTATAATAAATAAAAAGTTAAAAGTGAACGTTACATGCAGCCTCTGCAGTGTAGATGAGCCTCCTTACCCTTATCTACATACATACTTTCATAGCAGTTATCAAGTAACAAATGATAGACATTACTGTATATTTTTGTTTCCCACAATGAAAACTCCATGGGAGTAGGTCTCATTGTTTATGATGAATCCTAAACACCCAGAAACATGAATAGAATTTGATATTCACTCAATGAACATTTTTTTGAATAAGTGGCTATTTAGGAGTGTCATCCCACAAAATGAAGTAATTCAGTCATTGAAAGACTCCTAGAAAAAAAAAAAAAGAAAGAAAGAAAGACTCCTAGAATTTAGTACTCACTTGAAAATGACACAAATTGATACATATGAAAAAATTTTCAACTTTCAAAAAAGGAGCATTTAAGATTTTGGACCATGAGGGAGCAGAATGTGGAAGAAGATGCTCAATCATAAAATGCAGAGCTAAACAAAAAAATAAGTGAATTAAAGAAAGGAGTCACTAAAGACAACATTCCTCTTGCCTCAGTTTTAGCTTTGTAGCAGTTTAAAGTCAGAGTTCCATTTCTTGGGATGATTCTAAAATATTAAGAAATTTGGGAAGAAGGATGTGAATAATTTGCACTTTTCATAGAATAAAGTGATCCATAATAAACATTATAGGTAGAATGTCATACTGATATCCTCTGAGAAGGTGAAGTTGTGCATTGCCCAGGAAGAGCAAAAGTAAAAGACATCTGTTTGACCACTGCTGCAGAATGCATACTGGTAGTACGTGGGGCAGCAATGGGCAAATTTCCACTTATAGTTCTGGGGATAAGATTCGTTCTGGAAAAAGTATAAAATGGCACGCATCATGTCAGAATACCTCTGCCCTCTCTGCGGTCAAAGCTGCTCTTGGGTCAAAGTAAGATGGAGGGAAAAACAAAAAACAAAACAAAAAAACCCAGTGTGGCTCCAAGTATTATCATTGACATGAAATAGCCTTTTAATGGGGGCCTGAGCATGAATCAAATCAATCTCCTGCATTAGTCTAGGTGTGGTACTTTAGGGTTGGGTGGAAGGAAGAAAAGAAAACTTGGAAGGTCCGATCCAAGATGGTGTCACAGGAAGACCTTCAACTGACCGACCTCCTTCATAGACACACCATATTTACACTTATTTACATAGGAATTCCTCCTGAGGGCTGACTGAATAGCTTCTGCACAACAAAAGATGGAGACTCAGTAACAGAAAGAATCCCCACCCAGGACACTGCAAACTGCAGTAGGGAGGAACAGGAGTTCTTAGGGAGGAATAGATTCCTCTGCCTTGGGGCACAGAAAAAAAGGCACAGTCTGAAAGGGCAACTAGAATATAAAGCAACCAACCCTAGAACATTCCCAAATAGCAGAGGAATGCCCTAGAACTCTCTCCAGGTTGGAAGAGCTAATGAGTACCATGGTTTGTGTTCTCCCTCTACCTTGATAGTTACCAACAGGAACAAGGTCTGGGTGGCATAGGCAGCCTACCACTTCAGCAAGCCCTAGGCCACTGGCCCATTCCAGCCCCAGATACCAAAAAACCCCCCTAAACAAACAAAAAACAAACAAACAAAAACCCCACAGTTTAAAAGAGCAACTAGAATATAAAAGATCCAACCCTGGAATTCCACCAAATGGCAGGGCAGCTGCTGGAACTCATTTTAGGTTGAAGGGGCTGGCAAGCACCACTGTTTGCACTCCTCTCCCCCTTGATGACACAAACAGGAGCAGAGTTCAGGTGCCCTAGCCATCTAGCCGACCTGCCACCTGAGTGAGTCCTGGACACCTAGCCTAGAGTAGCCCCAGACACTTTGGGCCACAGGATTTTAAAATGAAGATGGGTTAAGGGATCTCTTAGACAATATCAAAGGAAGTAACTGTGGAGGCCGAGAAAAATTAAGGCCATTCCACCTAAAGTTTAGCATTAGCACAAGTACAGCCATCTAAGGCCCCTGTGAATAAGAGCTGAACTTTACAGGAAAAAACTGCAGAATGTCCTCAATGTCTTTGGTGGGGAATCCCATATCAGAAAGACAACAGAGCCCACACAGCCGGCCCCGTGGTAGAAAGTCCCATATAAGAATGAGAACAGAGCTCAATGCCCTTAAGCCCCATATCAGAATGTAAACAGAACTTGAGAAATTCCTCCACCCCTTCTGAAAATCCCCTAGACCAGCCTATAAAAAACCCAGCTGTAACCCACTTCGGGGTCCAAGTCCCTGCTCCCCTGTGTCGGGTATACTTGGACCCAAGCTCGAACTTGTAAGTAAACCCTCGTGTGTTTGCATCAGTGTCGGCTCCTTGGTGGTTTCTCGGATTCGCAATCTTGGGCACAACAGTAACATTCACATTATACAGGTCTCAGAGGGAGAAGAGAGTAAGGGGCAGGTAAGTTTATCTGAAGAAATAATAACTGAAAGCTTCCCTAACGTAGGAAGGGAAACATATCCAGATTCAGGAAGCACAGAGAGAGAGAGAAAAAAAATCTTTTACACAGCAAAGGAAACCATCAATAAAATGAAAAGGCAGAGAAGACATTTGAAAGTGACGCATTTGATAAGGGGTTAATATTCAAAATATATAATGAAGCTATTCAACTAAGCGCCTGAAAACTGCAAGTAATCCAATTAAAAATGGGCAGAGATGAAGAGGATGAGTTTAATGAGTGATCGGGATTAGGGAGTACACTTGTGATGAACACTGGGTATTGTATGGAAGTGTTGAATTACTATATTGTACACCTGAGACTAATATTATACTAATATTAACTAACTGGAAGTTAAATAAAAACTTAAAAAAAAATAAAAACTTGAAAAAATGAGGAGAGGACATGAATATTTTTCCAAAGAAGATACATAGATAGCAAGCAAAAATATGAAAAGATTCTCTTTCTCTTTTTTTTTTAAATAAAGATTTTATTTATTTGAAAGAGAGAGTGAGCAAGCAAGCAGGGGAAGAGGTAGGCAGAGAGAGAGGGAGAAGGAGGCTCCCCGAGGGAGCCCAATGTGGAGCTAAGCCAAAGGCAGACATCAAGCAACTGAGCCACCCAGGCGCCCCATATAAAAAGATTCTCAACATCACTAATCATCAGGGAAATGCAGATAAAAACCACAATGAGATATCACCTCACACCTGTCAGAATAGCTAGAATCAAAAAGATAGATACCACATGTTGGTGAGGCTGTAGAAAAAAGGAACCCTTTTACACTTTTGTGGGAATGCAAACTGGTGCAGCCACTGAGGAAAACAGTGTGGAGGTTCCTTGATATTAAAAATAAAAATACCAAAAATAAAAAATAAAAAATAAAAATACTACCAAATAATCTTGTAATTCCACTGCTGTGTATTTACCCAAAGAAAACAAAAACACTAACTTGAAAATATATATATATATATACCTTTATGTTTACTGAGGCATTACTGACAATAGCCAAGATATGCAAGCAACTTCAGTGTCCATCAATAGATGAATGGATAAAGAAGATGTGGTGGAGGGGGGATGTATAATGGAATATTAACCATAAAAAAGGATGAAATCTTGCCATTTGTGAAAACATAAATGGACCTAATAGGTATTGTGCAAAGTAAAATAAGCCCAAAAGAAAAAGGTAAATGCCTTATGATTTCACTTATAATGTGGAATCTAAAAAACTAGACCAAAAAATAAAACCCCAGAAATATTTCCCTGGATCCCCAGAACACCTGATACTGGCCAGGGTGATGTGTCTATAATGTTTAATAGTTCAAGACTTATGTCACATAAAACTGCTGAGATCACTGGAAGCATGTGTCCCAATAGCATGTAGCAGTTTAGGACAGGATCAGGTGAATTTGGTGTGGTCATTTCCTTATTTACACACACAGGTGCTTTGATCATAGTTTACTGACACCCCATCCCAGATACTCTAGCATCCTTAGTTTTCCCTGCTATAAAACCAGAACAGTTCATCCATGAGTGAGAACAAGATTTTCAGAATGGATCTGATTCAAACACTTGAATCATATGCTCTTCATCTATGCTGTAGAATCCTAGGAATCCATTTTGTTACCACTCTAGTTTCAGGCATCTGTTTACATGTGGACAGGGTACTAAATCATCTACCCTCTCAGAGACAGCCACCGTAAGAATAGCCCCAGCAGGGATGACCTATTCAGAGTATGGGATTATACCTCAGGAGCTGTTCAAGAATTACAAGTGGCTCCTGAATTCAGCAAGAGTGAAAAGTGTTATTGTTAGTTACTCAACTGTAATGAAAATACTATATCCATTAAGAGCTGATCTTAAATTATTGATTAAAATACTATATTCTTCAAAAGTCAAACTGTCAATATGTAGAAGGAGGAGATATTCTTGTTAGACATCCTAGGATATTATATAAATATGCAGAGGATGTAAATCACAGGCCACACACTCTACTTAAATACCTTCCAATAAATGGTACAGCCACTGTGGAAGGCAGTTTGGAAGTTTCTTACAAAACTGAACATATTTTTATGCTTTCACTATATGATCTAGTGATTACACTCCTTGGTATAAACCCAAAGGAGTTGAAAGCTGATGTCCACACAAAAAACCTGAACATGGATATTTATAGCAGCTTTATTAATAATTGCCCACACTTGGAAATAACCAAGATGTTTTTCAGTAGGTGAATGGATAAAGTATTGTACACCCAGAAAGTGGAATATTTTTCATCACTAAATAGAAATGAGTTGCCCAGCCATAGAAGACATGGAGGACACTTAAATGCCTATTACTAAGTGAAAGAAGCCAGTTTGAAAAGTCTACATACTGTATGAATAGGACATTCTGGAAAAGGCAAAAATAAGGAGATAGTACAAAAATAGTGGTTTCCAAGACTTTGTGATTGGAGGGAATGATGAATAGGCAGAGTGCAAAGAATTTTTAAGGCAGTGAAACTACTCTATATGATACTATGATGGTGGATACTTGTCATTACTCATTTCTCCAAACCCTTAGAATGTATAATCCCCTAATGTAAACTGTGGACTTTGGGTGATGATGATAATGTGTCAATGTGGGTTCATCAGTTATAACAAATATACTGCTCTGGTAGGGGATGTTGATAATGGGGGAGTTTTTGGGGGAGGGTAGGGAATATATCGGAACTCTATATATTTTCTGCTCAATTTTGTTGTGAAGCTATAACTGCTCTAAAATATACAGTATATTTTTTTAAATGCATGCCTAGAGGCAATGACTACTTAAAAAAAAACCGGAAATGGAGAGATTACAAGTCCAGGAAATCTTCATTGAGAGACACCATAAAGCAAAGTACATATTACAATTTTATGATACTGGAGATTTAGAGATTATATTAGCAGAGCTATAGATTCTTGATGGCATCAGTATGACCAACTCCATAACTGCTCAAGGAAAACTTTTGCTGTAAAGTGCATGAGGACAAAACTAAAGAAAATCCCAAACATGCTGGTAGTTTCATATGAAAACTAACAAGTGGGGTAGGTCTCAGGGATGGACTCGCGGTATTCAATGATCATGCCTGTACTACTGACCTGTGCAATGGAATAATCTGAGTTGTTAGTGGCCTGCATGCCTTCATTCCCACTGATTCCCACACCCACATGGGCCATCTGGATCATTCCAACATCGTTGGCACCATCCCCAATGGCGAGGGTGATAGCCCCTACATGCTTCTTAACTAGGTACACAATTTCTGCCTTCTGGAGGGGAGATAACCTGAAAAAGAAGACAGAAACCACCACTCTTTTAGTGCTTTGTTTTTGCTCATTTTACTTCACCTTTAATCTACACATAACCACCTTTAAATGGTAGTTACTAGTAAATTTCCCAATGCACTATTTACACTTTTTACATACGTAAACACATTCCACCCACTAATCTGAAAGAACAGATGAATAAACAAGCAAAAAGCAGAATCAGCACTATAAATATGAAGAACAAACTGATGGCTGTTGGAGGGGAAGAGGATGGAGGGATGCACAAAATGGGTGAAGAGGACTTGGAGATACAGGCTTCTAGTTATGGAGTGAATAAAACATGGGAATAAAAGGTACTACATAGGGAATATAGTCAATGCTATTATAATAGTGTTGTAGGGTGACAGATGGGAGCTACACTTGCAGTGAGCATAGCATAACATATAGAGATGTCCAATCACTATTTTATATTTCTGAAACTAATGTTATGTGTCAACTATACTCAATTTTTAAAAAAAAGTTCCCTCCCGCCCTCAATCAAAATAAAAAGAAAAGCAAAGAAACCATGAAGTAACTTCTTAAACATCCCAAAAGAAATATACAATATCAGTTGCCCAGTTTACATGGAGATAAACTCTTCAATTTGCCTTTCTCTCCATCACTTCCTGTTGTCTAACACTGGCCTGCTATATTAATTTTTATCATCTACCTAAATGAGAGCAGGAAGTGAAGGCATTTATCCAAAGGATAGCCTGTAGAGTAGCCTATGAAAATCTAACTACCCTCAAGTGAACTTGAAAAATACCAAGATATATAAAACCATGAAGATATCAGTCAGGAGAGTCTGTGGTAACAACAAACAAAAGCTAAGTGATGTAACATAACAAATGCTTGTTTCTTTCTGTGGTATGTGTCCAACACAGATGAGGATACTGTTGATCCTTATTTTCCCTCAGATAAGCTACAAAAGCAAATTTTTAAATATTTCAGGCTAGCCAACCCTGTCTACACAAAATATTTACAGATATCCTAAGGAAAAAGAACCAAAAGTTTTATCTCTTACTCATCATTTACTAATGAAGCATTCATTCACTAAATAATTGAATACACACTTCTATTCAAAATGACAAGGGACACACAAAGGTTTTATTTTCTAGTAATCAAATGATCATCCCCTTCCCACAAAACAGATCCTAAAAACTAATTTAAATTTAAGCCTTTCAAATTTTAGGTGAGATTATTAGAAACTGGAGAGGTTTCCTTGACACACTCCAAATTTTAAAACAGAAGCACAGATAGAAAAACTTTTGTTTCATAGTGAAGAAAATATAATGAGTTAACATTACTATATTGTAGTTATAGTATGAAAAGTCATTGCAATAGAGGACATTCCAGAAACTATTTGTAATTTCATTTCAATCAAGAGATGTTGGTTGTTTGGCTGGAATGCCCACAATGACAATAACTTCACCATTTAGTCTGGCAACTACTTTTAAATTCAGACTATGATATTTGTGGAAAAATGAAAAACTATCTCATATTAATCCCAAATTAGACTCTTCATACTTTCAAATCTTAATTCTATCCTCTGGGCGAAACAAGCTCTCCAAATATGAGAAGAGAAATATCAGGTGCCCACTAAACCTTTTTCTCCCCTTGCTAAACATCCTTGGGTGCTTCTGTCCTTTGGTAAATGTGGTTCTGGGCCTTTCACCAAAGCTCCAAATCAGTTCTGACCAGTTAATAATAGAAATGGATCATCACTATACTGATTTTGGATCCTCCCCACCCATATATGAAAATAAATCCTAAAATAATATTAGTCTTTTATAACCATCTGTTAACTGACCTTCAATTAATAAAACACTTTAGGTCATGTGTCCATGTGTAGGCATTAAGCCAGATTTCCCTAATCCTGGAATTTTAGGGTTATATCAAATTGATAGTATTTACATTCATGTCTGGCAAAGTTCATCATTTCATTCTATTGGCTGAAACAACACAGAAGTCCCATAGCCATCTATTCACTAAAATTGAAAGGGGAGAAGTCTACTTAGGGTAGGAAAAAAATAAATATGCTCTTTCAAAGCATAAAAGTGATAAGAAAACACAGCCCTAAAACACAGTTTTAGGAATTCAAAACAGACATTAAACAGCTAATTTCTATTCTTCTCATCCAAATGGACATTTTTACCTTCCAAAAATAGTATTTCACATGTCAACTCTCATTGTGATTTATAATCTATAACATGGAACCAAATAACAAATTCAATAATAATTTAGAAAGAATACATAATATATTATAATCCTTAAAACTAATTATTGAGTCACATTTGACTTAATGTAAAAATTGCAGTACTCTTGTCATTTATTTTCATGGATTAAAAATATACAAGGATAAGTAACACACAAAGATAAGTAAACCAATTGACTGGAATAATGTCACGGTTTTCCCATGGGCACATACTATTGACTTCCTTATCAATATAATCAGTGTGAGGAATAAAAAATAAAATGGTTTCCACTCAAAATTTGGGTTACATAGGTGATGAATATTAGGGAGTGTACTTGTGATGATCACCAGGTGATGTACAGGACTGTTGAATCACTATGTTGTACATCTGAAACTAATATTACCCTGTATGTTAACAAACTAGAATTTAAATAAAAGCTTTTAAAAAATTATAAAATAAGTTCAACATATATTATGGCATAGATATATTCTTGGATTTATAAGCAAGCTTTCTTGCTATGTTTGTGTTTTGAATTTGCTGAGTAAGCTACTTAAAGGTAATCTCATATTCATGAATTATTCTTCATTCAAGAAATATTTATGTCCCTAAAATGAGCTAGGCACAATTCTTGAAACAGATGATAGAGCAGAAGATAAAATATATAAACATCCCTGCCTTCATGAAGTTTACATTGCAGTAGAGAGGAGACAGACAATAAACTGAGTAAGTAAAACAAAAATTATGGCATACAGTGATAAGAGCTTTGGGGAAAAAAGTCTACAACTTCATAATTGACTTTTAAAAATTAAATTTTCTCTTTTAATTATGTTCCCCCAAGTACCAAGGATTAAGAAATTATAACAAATACTATATGACACTCTCCAAGTATCTAAACTTTTATTTCTAAATGACATCCAAATTGTTCGTCAAAATTTTAAGAAAACTTTCTATACCTTTTAATGGTTATAAGGACATTGGGAAATTTCCTTCAGCGAGAAAACAAGTATAAAACTGGAAAAAAAATGATTAAAAACAAACATTTCAGCTCACCAGAAAATGACCGAAAGTGGAAAAGAACTAGAGACATGTTCATTCATGAAAAGATGTTACTGTATCAGGTAAGTGCAGCAAGTTTGTGACCTTCTTTCCTGGAGGTGTTCATATTCCCCTAACCTGGGAGTAGGGCAAGAATCTGCAGATTTACTGTCAGGACATGGTGGATATGGTTTGGAGCAGATAATGAACACCCACATCTTTACCAACTGGAGTGGCCCTCCCAGTTCAGGGAGGGCAGCAATCAGCTAGAAATTTAACAGGGACATTTTGCAACAGAATAATCATGGGAGGACTGAGATAATAAACTTCCCACATATTCCTTTAGTGGATCACTAAATTAAAGATATGCAGGGAAGAGCCCAGAGAGACCTGCAACTTGTTATACCTCTAAAAGCATTCCTTCAACCACATATAGCACTGGTAGCAGAAGCAGAAGCCTTAGGGTTTGAATTGCTGAGGACAAACTTGTCCAAGTCATAGTCACCCATAGACATTGGGTGATGACTAAAGTTGGCAGGCACAGGAGAAAGCTCTGGGAAAGCAGGCTTTAAAAAAACAAAAACAACAATAGCTGAGGAAAGATATCAGTAACTGCAAATGAACAGGGAAACAGATTTCACAGTCAAGTTACTAAAATACTGAACCAATAAAATGCAGAAGAATAAACTAGAATCAGAAGAATTACTATTGTATTTTTCCACAATATCCACTTTTACTTAAAATAAAACAAAATCACTAGATGTGCCAAGAAGCTTGAGAGCATTGTTTCCATACAAAGTAAACAAATCAGTCAATAGAAGCTGAGAATCAAACCGATGTAGGATTTAGCAAAGATTTCAAAGCAGCATTATAAAAATGTTCATAGAATTAAAATACACTCAAAGAATCAAAGAAAATTGTGACAATTATGAGTTAGCAAATGGCATATCCCAACAGAAGAATTGAAACTATTAAAAAAAACTCTAGGGATGAAGTGAAAAATACACTTCATGAACTTAATATCAGATCTGAGATAGTGGAAAGAATCAGTCAATTTGAAGTTACATCAATAGAAAATATGCAATTCAAAAAGAAAGGAGGGGAAATTAAAGGAAAATGCAGTGGCAGTGCCACAAGTCTATAGTCAATATCAAGCATTCACTCATATATGTGATTGGAGTTCCAAAAGTAAAGGAAATAAAAAATAAGGGGGGAAAAAAGCCCTTGAAAAAAATAATGATTGAAACTTTCCAATCTGGTAAAAACAATACATTAATTTAGGGATCCCATGAATCCAAAGTAGAATAAATAACAATAAGAACCACATTTAGAGCCAACATAGCCAAACAACTGAAACCTAATAACAACAACAACAACAAAAAGCTGGAAGGCAGGAAGAGGAAAATGATACATCACATACCGAATAACAACAGTGAAAACTTGTCATCATAAACAAGGGAGCCAGAAGACAGCAGAATAACAAAGTATTAAAGGGAAAAAAATCAGCCAAGTATTTTCTCTGACAATAGCTTTAAGTTAGAAATCAGTAACAGAAAGGGATATAGGAAATACCCAAATGTGTGAGAATTAAATAACACATTTTTAAATAGCCCATGAGATAACAAAAGAAATCATGAGAAACGAGAAAATACTGTCCTTTGAACTGAATAATAATGAAAATACAACATATTAAAATTTGCAAAAGGTAATTAAATCAGTGCTTAGAGACTTATGGCTTGAAACTCTTCTAGTAGAAAATGGATTTTTTTTTTTTTCAGATTTGCTCTTCACAATAATACAGGGCCTTTGTTCTTACTGACAATGTCTTTCATCTGGTCAATATATCAATAAACAATTTATCACTGAAAAATTATAATCTGCTTTCTAGTACATCTTAAGCCTGACAATTATAATTAAATTTGGACATTTCTCAATTTGAGCATATATTTTACCAATAAGGAACTTTGCTTCTATGAAAACTTGTATTTCCATATCTACGTTTTCTTTACATATACAGTGTTAAAGATAGCAGAGAGGAGAAAAAGAACAGTGACTATTTCCTTACCTACAACATAATACTGCTCTACATGAGAGGGCCAAATTGAGGAAACTCCTCTCAACTTCAAAATTGAGGGCATACTTCAATGTTTCACCATCAATGATGAGGGCCAGGTCATTTTCTTTACCTATCAGAGTTCCAAGAGCTTCACAGTTCTGAGTAACTGCTTGTTGTGTTGCCTAAAACAAAGCAAGGGGGCAGAAATCACTTTATTTTTTCTTTTTTTTTTTTTTTTTTAATTAACTTTTATTGGTGTTTAATTTACCAACATACAGAAAAACACCCAGTGCTCATCCCGTCAAGTGTCCATCTCAGTGCCCGTCACCCATTCCCCTCCAACACCTGCCCTCCTCCCCTTCCACCACCCCTAGTTCGTTTCCCCGAGTTAGGAGTCTTTATGTTCTGTCTCCCTTCCTGATATTTCCCAACATTTCTTTTCCCACAATGGAATATTACTCACTTTATTTTTTCTAATTTTATTTATTTTTATTTTTTTTAAAGATTTTATTTTTTTATTCATGAGACACATACAGAGAGAGAGAGAGAGAGGCAGAGACACAGGCAGAGGGAGAAGCAGGCTCCATGCAGGGAGCCCAATGTGGGACTCCATCCCCCAGACTCCAGGATCATGCCCTGGGCCGAAGGCAGGCGCTAAACCATTGAGTCACACAGGGATCCCCATATTTTTTCTCATTTTAATATAAATGAAAAGACTTTCTGAATCAATATAGTAGACTGAGGTACATTTTTACCTCATTCTTCCCTTCAAATAGCTCACTGAAATTAAAAAGTAAATAACATGAAAAGAAAATTGACATTATTGGTCATCAGTGAAATGATAATTGAAACCACAATGAGATACTACTTCATACCAATTAGCATGACTAGAATCAGATTAAGTCAGATAATAAGTATTGACCAGGATATTAGAGAAACCTAAAATTCTCAGACAATGCTGCTGGGAATGTAAAATGGTGTAGCCACTTTGGAAAATAGTCTGATAATTCCACAGATGGATAAACATGGAGTTTACCAAATGACTCAGCAATTCCACTCATATATATATATATATATATATATATATATATATATATATATATTTGACAAATGAAACATGTGTCTACACAAAACTTGTACTTGAATGTTTATAGCAGCACTATTCACAATTGCCTAAAAGTGAAAAGAACTGGATGAATGGATAAACAAAATATGGCATATACATATAATATTCTTGAGCCATAAAAAGGTTTTGAGGTATGAATACATGCTATGACATGGACAAACCTTGAAAATATGGTAACTGAAAGAAGCCAGTCACAAAAGACTGTATGCTATTATTATTCTACTCACATGAAAGTCGAGAATAAACAAACCCATAGAGACAGAAAATAGATTAGTGGTTGTTTAGAGTGGGGGCAGGAGGATGAGAGAGATAACTAAAGAGTATAGGATTCTTTTAGAAGTGAAGGAAGTGTCCCAAAAGTTGGAACTTCCAACTTCCAAAGGAAGTGTTCCAAAAGTGTTGGAGTGTTGAACAGTGTTGACTGTGGTGATGGTTGCATTTATATGTGAATATATTAAAACAGATTGAATTGTACACATTAAAACATTTTTTTAAAGATTGTATTTATTTGAGAGAGAGATAGAGAAAATGACAGAGATAGTGAGAGAGAGCACGAGCAGGGAGGAGGGGGAGAAGCAGGTTCCCTGCTGAATAGGGACCCCATGTGGGACTCAATCCCAGGACTCGGATCATGACCTGAGCCGAAGGCAGACACTTAACTGACTGAGCCACCCAGGTACCCCAAATGTAAATTTTATGTGATATGGATTATGTCTCAATAAAGCTGTTTTTTAAATGGTATATGAGTAAGAGTGAATTCATATCAGTTGGAAAATACAAGTAGATGCTAATAGCATACCAGAAAGCTCAGAGAATTTTTGAGAAAAATGTCAAAGGTGGGGACAAAATAATGGTATGAACTCTATAAAACTGAGTCTCAGGTTTCTAAGGGAGATATATAAAAGTTGTAGAGACTCATCACTCAATAGAAGATGTGTGGGAGGCACTCCCTTAGCTTATTTTCTTCATCCCAACCACTTTTTCCTTCATAATTCACATAAACCATTGAAAGCTCAAAATTTTAGAGAAATGATTCCCCTTGCCAGTGTCAGAGTGGAAAACTCATGTAGCAGAGTATTTTAAGAAAAATATGTAATAAATTTTTTTATGTAATAAAATTTTAAGTCATACAGATTAATGCTAAGGAAAATGCTTTCATCAAATACAAGTGGAATTTAAAAAATATATCTGTTACCACTTTCTTTTGAAGGATTAGTGAAATAATAAGTGTGTCAAAATATTTGATTCTTGCCAACTGTTTCATTTCTATGACTATGTGAAATGAATGCCATAAAATACTAAATCATATTTTAAAACTTATTATTTATTTTATTTAACTATAATTTTCAGTTATATTCAATGATCTATAGGTATCTGATTTTTTAATGATCTCCCCTAAACATACTAATAAATGAAATTTTAACAAATTTGCCACCTGGGGAGAAATTTTAAAGCATAACTACTATCAAGCACCAAAAGCTTTAATGAAAAAAATCTTCCTCCCTATTTTTCTCAGAAGACCTTCATTACTCATTACTCAAATGAAATAATTGGCTTTCCTGAAAGAAAAGGTATTTAATAATCCTTGAATTACTGAGGGCTTTATATAAATCTGAAGGTCTAATAATAGATGGGATTCAGGCACTTGAAATTTGATTTCACACTGTATAGGAACTATGATGTATGATATATGTATCATATTAAACATTTCTACTTCTGCTTTTTCCACACAATGGACTGCATATCCCATCAATGATCTCAAGTGACTGTAATTGTTTTATTGCCCTCAAAATAATCTGCCAAATTGAATTTTTCCTCTATTTTAATCATTCTTCTCACATTTCTTTTAATTAGTGAACACAAAACTTGGTGCTTTTCTATCTAATTAATATATTGTTTTTAATTTTACAGCTTCTTAGAATAAGTAAATGCTTGGAGCTAAAGCTATTATATTAGTTTTAATGTCTTCTTTTTTGTCTTCCATTCCTAAATTGTTTCTCTTTACCATTCTTCTGTTGCCAATGTTAACAGTGTTAAGGTAATTCCACCCACATGGTTCACTCTAGAACATGACTACCTGCTCATTTCCTAACATTAATTATGTAAAATCCTACAGCACAACCTACAGTACATTATATGAGGAATTTCAACTATATGCTTCATCTATAAAGCAAGTCTATCAGTAGCTAAGTAATAATTATTTAAGAATAATGAGTTTTGAAAATGATATAACACTAAAGTTTACAGGAAATTAAAATATAAGAGAAAATCTTGAAGAAACAATGTACCAAGGTCATTATGTAAATCATAATGTTTAAGTGGCATAGAGTTTTCCATAGCAAACTTCATTAACAAGATTAGCTTCTGGAAAATTCTAACTCATTCATCTAATTACTTATGCAACTTTATTCCTCTTAAAAACTTGAATACAGTCCACTGTACAAACTTAAACTGAAGGTCAGAAGTTAGTCTAAGGCACTGAAATTTCAACAATGACACATAAAGAGCTTGAATTCACCACTGCCATCCTTATAGAAAAAAAGCTGAACAAAGTGAAAACCAATCTTCTTTAGGCCTATCAGAGACAGGTGAGATCACAGGACAAACTTCCACCCAGAAATCTAAAGAGACAAGTGAATACAGAGAATCACAGCTGTTTCACTGGAGCAGAAGGAACTAGAGTCACAAACTGATAGGAACACTTAATTGGTAATTTTGAGGAACTGAGGCTGAGTATGGATTACCACAAAAGTGAAACTTCTTGAGTTGCAGTCCTGATGGGCAAAGACTCACATTTTTGTGGATTTATTCTAGAAACCTCACCAGGTTCTCATGGTGAAAAGCCAACAAAACAAAATAAAACAAAACAAAAACAAAACAAAAACAAAAAAACAAAAAAACAAAAAACCTTCCCTCATGGTTCAGGCAGGAGGGGAAAAGTGACCATTTGATATATGCCCAGAGCATTCTCCATAACAAAAGCCTCATCTCCAAAGTTAAAGACTACCAGACTTTTATCCTATCCAAATGGAAGGGTGTTTCCCCAATTCTAGCCCCCTCTAACCAACCTGTCTCACCCAAGGGAAGAAAAATGCTAAGAAATACTTAAGAAGACAAAGTAGCACAGGTTCACTAAATGACTGAGATTTAATCTTAAGAACATTTCCCTTCCCACACACCTAACCACACACCAACAGGGCCCCAGTATAGTAACAGTGCATTAAACATAAAAGAACTGTGAGGCACAGATCTACCTAAGGAGGAGTTCTTGGGAAAACCCAAAGACAACAAAGGGGAATAAATAAGAACACTAGAGGAATGTGGAGCATCTCATGTGTATAGCTGCAGCAAACATTAAATACAGTGAGATTACCATAAAACTTCATATTACAGGCCTTTAGAAAAATTTCTCTTACCAGATTCATCATATCCAGCTTTCAACAAAAATTTCAAGGCCTGCTAAGTTGCAAAAAAAGCACTGTCTGAAGAACTAAAGCAAGCATCAGAACCAGATTCAAAGAAAACAGATTTTGGAAGTATCAGTGAATTTAAAATAAACTATGATTAACATATTAAGGTCTCTAGTGGAAAAATAGACAACATAAAAGAACAAATGGGGAAGATAACCAGAGAAATGGAAATGCCTAAGAAAGAATAAAAATGAAATAAAAATCACTGTAATAGAAATGAAGAATGCCCTTGTTGGGTTCAATGATAGAGTGTGCAAAGTCTAAAAATTAATGAGCTTGAAGATATGTCAACAGAAATTTCCCAAACTGAAATATAAAGGAAAATAAGAATTAGGAAAAAAACAGAATGGAATATCCAAGAACTGTGGGATAATTTAAAAGGTCTAACATATAGCTAATGGGAATACCTGAAGGAGAAGGGAAAGAAAACAGAACAGAAAGAAAATTTTAAGTACTAATGACTTAAGAATGTTCCCAAATTAATGGCAAACACATAAGTATAGACCCAGGAAACTTAGAAAACACCAAGCAGGATAAATACCAAAAAATTTATATCTAGGCATACCACATTCAAACCACAAAATCAAAGGCAAAGAAGAAATGTTTTAAAAAAGCCAAAGGGAAGAATAAATAAGAAATATCAGGTTCTCGTCAGAAACCATGCAGTCAAGAAGAAAGTGTTAAAAGAACAAGAGACAACAACCAAGAATTCTATATCCGGTGTAATTATCCTTCAAATGTGAAAGAGAAATAAAGACTTTCTCAGATAAAAACTGAGGAAATTCATTGCCAACTGATCTGCCCCATAAGAAATATTTTTAAAAATTTTCAAGGAGAATAATTATTATATGTGTCAGAAACTCAGATCTACATTTTAAAAAAAGAAGACTGAAAAGGAATAGATGAAGTCTGTTTATATTTTTTAAAATATGTGTAAGTAAATTACACAGTAAAAAAAATATTTAACATAAAATAAATGGCTATAGCCATTTAATTTTTAAGGGCAAAGAGGTCCAATATTAGATTATATTCCTTCAATGTAAATGCTACTGATCAACTCAAACTTTTGATAAAGATTGCTATATGCATATATATTTTCTCTCTCTCTCTTCTCTTCTTCTTCTTCTCCTTCTTCTTCTTTTTTTACATTTTTAAAATAAAAAATCTGAGAACTGGATTTGGCATAATGCCAGAAGCAGAGGTGTTAAAGGATTAGCCTAAGACTGAGACAAGAAGTGGGGACCAGAGGTAATGTTCTAATGGGCCTGAGTGGGAGTTCAAGACAACTTATGTAGATTTTAAGATGTGGGGGAAACACTCTAGTAAAGTTGATTATATTCATATTAAATCAAATTTTAAAAAATCACTTACCTCAAGTGAGTTTGTATTCAATTGAATACGAGGCATTTGAGCTGATATCAATTTACAGGAATATGCTACCAAAAGAAAAATAAAGATGTCACATATTTGAAGACTCAATGCCTTCTATGAGTTCATTTTTTTTAATTAAAAAAAATCTACTTATATTCTTTCTTCATCATACTCTATGCCTTATGACTAGGTCAAAGCCCAGTAGCTCACCACAAATACTGAGCAAGAGATTACAGAGGGAAAAAATTGAAACATTACTAGTTCATTTAAATCTTAATTGGCAACCTAAATAGAAATGGTTGGGAAGGTGCATATAACTAATGCCTAAATCTGTACTTTCAAATATCTGTGGATTTTTATTTTTATTATCTTTCTATGACACGAGATTCAGTTTGATTTATAACAATTCCAAGTCTTGAGGAAGCCAAGTTTTGTTGTATCAAGCCACTACATCAATAGTATTATGCCTACTATGCTAATAGAATCCTAGGTACAATTAAAGGAAATAAATTCACCCAATGCTCATAATAACGTTCGATGTGATGATCAAGTTAGACACCTCAGGAAGCATTTTCCAATTTTAAAACTTTAAGTCATTCTCACTTTAGAAATTAGACTAAGAATATTTTTGTAAATAGAGGATTTAGCCTATGAGGACCCAAATATACAAAATTATATCTGTATCTACAAGAATGAAACTATCTCTGAGATAGATGAGCCCTTATCAAAAAAAGTTTGAGTCTTTGTAAAAGCAGTCATTTTAAAGTTCTGTGAAGCAGAAACTGTGTTTCTGAGGAAACATCCACTAACCAATAACAAATCATCCAAAAATAGTTGCTTTCCTTTCGTCCCATAGGCTCACAGGGGCAATTTGAAAGCTGCTAGAGAGGAATGCCTGGGTGGCTCAGTGGTTGAGCATTTGCCTTTGGCTCAAGTTCTTGGGATCAAGTCCTGCATCAGGCTCCTCACAGGTCTCTGCCTTTCTCCGTGTGTCTCTCATGAATAAATAAATAAAATCTTTAAATTAAAAAAAAAAAAGAAAAAAGAAAGCTGCTGGATAAATGAAAGGAATTACCCTTGCTGTGAAAATCATGGAAAGTAGTGATTTGAGTGAGTATAAGAAGAGAACCCTGCAAATATTGAGCAAGTTAGGACAATATTTCTCTTCTTATAGATTCAGTTTTGTCCCTGGGAACTAAGGGCTGTCCTAAAGAGATGGTGTGCAGGTGTTTAATTCAGCAGCTATACACAAATCTGGGAGACAGCCCCCCGCCCCCAATCTCCAGAGTACCCTCCTCTCCCACCAGAATGGTCCTCTTGGCAAAGTTGAAAGTATGGGATCTCTCTTGTTCAAAAACGGGGGAGAACACAATGCCACTGCAGATTCTAAAATATAAAGCTTTTCTTTTCTTTTTTTTTAACAATGTTTTTATTTCTTTTCCTACCTAGAACAGCAAGGTTTTTTTTTTTAATTTTTTTTTAATCTATTTATGATAGTCATACAGACAGAGAGAGAGAGAGGCAGAGACATAGGCAGAGGGAGAAGCAGGCTCCATGCACCGGGAGCCTGACGTGGGATTCGATCCCCGGTCTCCAGGATCGCGCCCTGGGCCAAAGGCAGGCGCCAAACCGCTGCGCCACCCAGGGATCCCTAAAGCTTTTCTTTAAAAATATTTTGTACTTGTGAAACATAACAGGGGTAATGGTGATACAAAAAAAAAAATTACAAATTGCAAAAAATATATGGTTTTGGTGCCATAATCTTAGATAATGTGATAAAAATAAAACTATTAATGTGATATCTTGTTTGATCATAAGATTTTTATGCCTTACATTTCTGCAAATTCATTTATTCGATTGTCAAAACTTACAGTTTTAGCAGCTTTATTTTCAAACAACATATGTAATTAAAAGCAATGTAAGTCACTCTTGGAAAATGCAAGATTGTCAGTAATTTTTGACCATTTCAAATTTTGAACAAGATCTTTCTGATATAACTATTACTGGAGCTATTAAGATTTTTTTTTAGGCTGTGAGGACACTGTGATAAATTTCTGATAAATTATTTTGAAAATTAAATTTTTATACATTTGTAACTAATGATTTCTATGGGTCAAATTTTCTAAAACTATTCATATAAATCAGTTTCATTAAATTGGAACTTAAACCTAAATTTATACAATATCATTTTAACATTTCCTTTGAAGTTTCCTGAAACTTGTGGACATCATACAGAAAAGCAAAAGTAGCTTCATGATTTTTACATAATTCAAAATGCCTACTTATGTATTCTATTGAAAGCCTATCCAATTACAGGAAACAATCATTTTTTAAATGGTCTTCTTCATCAATTATTTGTTCATCTGATGCTTCCTATGTAGACAGTGTTTTCCCCCCACAGAATGTAATGATCTTTAAATTTAATTTCTATTTCAAAATCTGCGGATATTTGCTTTGCCTTATTGCAGCAGTATTTCAAAACCAGAGATTCTAAACTTTTCAAAGAATTCTAAAGATTTCCTGATACATTTTATTGCAATGTTCATGTGTCCACTTTTATTTTGTAATAAGTTACTGACAAAGTTAACTGCCTAATGCTGACAGTTTCTGTAGCAGCATCCCGGTTGGAGAGTTAATATTTGTGCCTGACACTGACAAACCAGCCTCCCACTGACCACTGTGGGTTCTGGTGCAGCCCCCATGAGGAATCTTCTCTCCTGAATCTGTTGCTGCTGCTTGCTCTATATAGACAAAGGCTAAAAGTCTCTATATATCATGATGAAATTCAATCAGTATGCAAGTGCTGAGTGCTTACTTGTACCCAGCATCATGGTGGGCGCAAAGGAAGATTTGCAATAGATATATGATAAGCCTCTTAAAACCTAAAGAATCGGGATCCCTGGGTGGCGCAGCGGTTTGGCGCCTGCCTTTGGCCCAGGGCGTGATCCTGGAGACCCCGGATCGAATCCCACATCAGGCTCCCAGTGCATGGAGCCTGCATCTTCCTCCGCCTGTGTCTCTGCCTCTCTCTCTCTCTCTCTGTGACTATCATAAAAAAAAAAAAAAAAAAAACCTAAAGAATCAAAGCTAATGCAAAAGAAAAAAATAGCATATTGGTAAGTGAAATACAATAACATAAATGCTGCTGAGTTTAGGAAGCAGCAGATTATGTTGAATCACGTTATCAGAAAGCTTTCAGAAGTTAATAGAACTAGCAGTCTTAGAAAATAGGCCAAAATGAAACAGCAGTCCTTATATAATCACTTGTGGCTATTGTCAAAAACCAGTCTTGACACACTGATTCCTAAAAGTTACCCTCCTGCCAAATCCTTAGTCAAATTTTGTTTGTAACCAGAATCAGGACTACCTTTAGTCTTTTAACTGCAAAAACATTAGCCAACTTGAGCTCCATGAGAGGTGATGGTAATTAGAACTGTCACAACATTCATAAAGGCAGCAGCCAACATTTTCAAAGCCCTCACTGTGCCCAATACTTTGGAAAAAATTTGACATACACATCTCATTTAATCATCACAACCACCAGAGATATCATGGTTATCTCAGTTTTACTAATCAGAAAATTAAGGCTGAGAAAACTCTACAGAAGTACAAGCTCATAAATATAGAGGCAAAAGATTCAGGTTCAAAACCGGGTCCTAGTTAACTCCAAAGTCTGTGATTTTCAACCACTATGTTCTACATTCTCTTCTAAAGGTGTAAAGATGTCAGCTCTCAGACATAGCTCAATCTTTTTATTTTTGAATTCATTTTCCAGACATTCAAACCATGAATGTAACACGAGAGCTCTCTAACCAAAGGCTATTGCTTTTCTTGGAAAAAGCTAGAGTTCAGAAAGCCCCTAAGAAACAAATTATGTCAGCACGGTCTTCGGTTTATACCAAGGTTCACTGATTCCATCTTCTAGCTGGTCTCTGCAGGGATGATAATAAAATTCGATCTGGGACCCAGGACTCCAAAGAGGTCAGGGGATTATAGACTGCTTTCCACTAACAGACGTGTTTTGCTTTGCTCTTGCAAAGTTTTACACGTTTGAGGCAACATCTCTGCATCAGGACATTTCACATCAGAAGACAGAATTCTCAATTGTCTTTAAAAAACTAAAAACCTAGGTCACCTGGGACTCATTCAGTTAAGTGTCTGACTCACAATTTTGGCTCAGGGTTGTGAGATGGAACCCCACATCAGGCTCCATGCCTATTGTGGAGCCTGTTTAGAATTCCCTCTCTCCCTCTCTCTGCCCCTCCACCCCCTAAAAATTTTTTTGTAATTAAAAAAATTTTTTAAATAACTTTTTAGTTAGCAGACACTCATTTCCAAAAGGCAAGGATGCACTGGCTGCCCCTTCAGGGGACAGTCCTCCCCTTGTGACCTCCCCCTCCAACATGTATATATTGCCCTTCCTCCACACATGTGCATTGCCCTTCACTCTTGTCCTGCCTGGTTCTTCCAGATATTTCCAAGTTCTGCTTTAGGAAACTAGAGAGATTGTTTCCTTTCTTCCTTTAAGTCCACCACAGTTACTAAAGAATTACTTTTGGAAATGACTGCAGTTCAATATAGCAGTTATCTAAGAATCCAGTTATTTTGAGCAAAGAATCCTTCAAGTGAATTATAGACTTCTGCTAACAAAAATAAGTCTCATTCAATAAGGATTAAAAATTCCCCTACCAACAATGACTGTGTCTCATCAACATTGGGATTCAATCCCGAGCTGAGGAGACAGTCAAAGGCTTAGGGAAAGTAAACAATCCTCAGGTTGTGGATCTGGAAAAAGTGACTAGGTGAAATTTAGGAAGGTGGTGAGAGAGCAGTTGTCCTCTCCTGTGGTGATGTCAGCTAAGTCCTTCACAGGATATACTCTGAGAATATACATCATATTACTGTGGTCACTGAGTTCATAGTTATCAAGAAACAGCAAGTCACACTAAAGCCAAAATATGGGAGAGCTGGCGAAAGGAGAGTATATGTGTGGTATGTTCTCAAAAATTGGCCAGGTGGTGAAATGAATGACTACCTCATGGTTGCACTCCTTTTTGTGAGTCCTTAATAATTATGTTAATATCTAGCATTATGAAGGACTTGTAAGTGCTTCATACCAAGCTAAGCTCTTCATAGGGATGACCTCAAGGCATCCTCAGAATAACCCTATGAGGTTAAAACTATTATTTTATCCCCATTCTACAGACATGAAAATTGATGCTTACAGAGGGTAAGTAGATCCTTCAAAAATAGCCAACCCTTCATTGACTATGTGTTCTCTTCCAGCTATACCCTATTTCTCTGCTCCTCTTCACAACAAAACTCTGACTCACCACACTCCCTCATCAGTGAGGCCTGAGAGATCAATCTACCAAATGTACCCCAAATTTAGTCTCTCCCTCACACTTCGCATTACATTCTAGTACAAGTCACCATCATCTCTTGTCTAGACTTTGATGAAGGCTTCCTACCTCATCCCCTGACTTCAATTTAGTCCAGTCTTCATACAATAGCCAACAAATATTTTTAAAACATAAATTAGATCCTATTACTCTCCTGCTTAAAGCTGTGTACATTTCTTATTGTGACCTGACAAGCTCTCATCTCCTATCTTCTCTGCCTTGCTCTGTACTCCAATTACTCTGGTTTTTCATTTGTTACTCTAGTATGCACATCCCCACACCAGGGCCATTATGCTCATTATACTCTTTGGCTGGAACACTTGTACCAGAGATCTTCCCAGTGCTTGTTCCCTCTTTCCACTTGGGTTTCAGGTTCAAAAGTCATCGTCTTAACAGGTGTTCTATTTGATTACCTTGTCTACCTCTTGCTATGTCTTACTGTGTTTTTATTCTTAGCACTGACTGCAATATTACAAAACACAGTGATTGGCTTATTAATTTTATCTTTTCCACGTGGACATAAATTTCATGAGGACAGATTATTACTCACATTTTCATTCCCAGCTCTTAGATTTTCCTGGTACCTGGCAAGTATTGATTCAATATTCATTAAATGAATGAAAGTAAACTAAATAGTTGGTGACAACATTTAAAGGGGGTGTCTGGTGCATCGTTTTATCATATACATTAATCTAACTGGAGCTGCTACCATGATGATTATTAAGAAAATAATAATTTCAATTCCTTCTATGAAAATTTGAATATTTGCAGCTAACAACTGATTTTTCAACTCTTATTCTGTATATCTCAACCCTAAGATACAATCATACAGTAAAGTTACAGGGGAAAAACAAAACAAAACAAAACAAAAAAAACCCAAACAAACAAAAAAAGTGACACTGGAGCTTGGAAAAAAACAACCAAATATTCTCACTAATAATCAAAATTTTTATGAATAAACACATATAATACAACGGTAAGTATATATGTTATAGGGGGGAATATGCCCTAACTTCTTCAAAGGAAAGCAACAAGAAACTACATATTACTCATGTAAGCATTCTCCAGTTTCTATTTCAACAATGTGAAGGAGACAGAACTGTTTGCTTTGCTTAGTTTGTTCAATTTTCCTGCCATGTAATGGCAAGATTCCATTGCACTCCGCTTTGCCAAAGACATATGAAACAATCACTTGAAGGAAGCTCAATCATTCCTTCTTGATACTAGGATATATATACCTGTCCAACCAGATTTTCTAAAACTTTGTATCAATTACCTATGTTAATTGCAGTTTCTTGTTTATCTCCTGTCAAGACCCATATTCTTATGTTTGCTTTCAGTAAAGTCGCTATCGTTTCTGGAACACGTGCTTGAAGACGATCTTCAATGGCTGTGGCTCCAAGCAGCAGAAATTTCTAGGTATTTTTTTGAAAAAGATATTTTTAATATTAGTTAATATTAAAAAATATTTTAGCATGGAATAAATAGGGCAAATTTTGACAAATGATATGCGGTCTACTTCTTATGTGAAGTCCCATACATGTTACCCACACACACATTTTTTCCCTAGTCTCTTCCATTGGTCTATTTGTCCCTATTCTGCTACAACATGAAGCAGTATAACATGACAGAGTAGACTCATGGGAGCACCTAGGTGGCTCAGTTTAGCGTCTGCCTTTGGCTTGGGTCATGATCTCAGGGTCCTGGGATCCAGCCCCACATCAGGCTCCCTGCTCAATGGGAGCCTACTTCTCCCATGGCCTCTGTCTCTCCTCCCCACTTGTGCTCTCTCTCTCTCTCAAATAAATAAAACCTTAAAAATAAAAATAATAATGTCTAACAGATTATAATTAGACAATTAGGTCTAGAGAGGTAAGCCTCTTTCCTTTATTAGTCTTTAAAAAGTATGATAATTCTCTGCCTCCTTCTACTTCTGTATGAATTTTGGAACAAACTGCTCAAGTTCTATAAAAATCCTGTTGGGAATTATATGTATCTCCAAATTATTTCCTGTATTACATTGAATTTATAAATGACTTTGGGGAGAATTGCCACATTTATTATACTGGGGTTTTCTATATATTGTATAAACCTATCCACTTATATAAGTCCTTACAAAAAAATTCATATTCTCTCCATAAGCTTCTTAGCACCAGAAAGTTTATAGTTTTTGTTCCTATTGTAAATTATTTCCCTATCACTGTAGATATTCCAACAGAAGCTCTACGGTAGATAAAGAGGTGTATATAAAGCATAAGTTGTTTCCCAGAAGCCAACACAAACTAAAGGTTCAAGGGGTTTTTACATTGCTATTTGTCGTTAAAAATGAAATTAAGAAATAAAACAAGCTGATTCTGTGCTGATAATTAGAATTGAAATAATTTGAGATACTATCATATATAAACTGTAAATTAAACTTTAAAATAACCATAAAATTTTTAGTCTTCCCAATGACCAGCTGAATTTTTAACTGATAAATATCCAAGTATACCAATCCTATTAGATATTCTTTAATTTTATTATTCTATTTGGGGCCATTTCTACTATAACACTTCCAAGTTATTTCTGTATTAAAACTTTAGATTTTAATGTAAAATTTTCCATAGCTAGCAAAAAGGTATTTTTAGTAATGATTTATGTTTCCATGTATGAAATATGGATTTTTAAAAGAATGATTTAAATATTTTCATGATAAAAATACATGGCTAATTAGGAATAAAAGGGATCCCCTTCCTGATTATGTTGGAGGGGGAAGCAAACATTTTGAGATACTCCCAGATTATTCTGCTCTCTTCACAAAGGCCTTTACTCAAAGGAAACTATCTTATCAGAGGCTTATCACCTTGGGCTTACCAGAGCCTTCCAAGCTAATGTAGGGGAAATACTCATCTCTAGCACCTTCTAGTTTTTGATGTGGGGGAAGAGAAATAACATAACTCAGGTTCCCAGAAGTCTGAGATCTAATCATAAGACTATAAAATAATTCTCCTCTCCTTCACCTTACCACATCACTGTCTCTTTCATGAATATGGGGGACTGCCAATGAAAGAAGTGTAAGACTCAGACTCTATTTAAGAAGGAGTCTCTAGGGAAACCTAAAGACAGCAGGAGGATGAAAACAAGGACACTAGACACAAATTTAACCTCTACTACCACAGATCCAACAAACAGTAAACAGACTATTTCTAGTCAGAGAAACATGAAACTTCAACCAAAAGCCCTATTTGCCTCATTCCTTTTACCCAATACATCATGTGTGGCTTTCAACAAAAAATAACAGGGCAGCTCAAGACAAAAATCAGTCTGAACAGACAGAGCAAGTGTCAGAACCAGACTTAGATATGACAGATATTTGGGAATTACCAGACTAGAAATTTGAAATAACTATGATTAATATACTAAGGACTCTAATGGTAAAAGTGAACAACATGCAAGAACAGATGGATAATATAAGCAGAAAGATAAAAATGCTAATAAAAAAATCTAAAGGAAATGTTAGCAATAAAAAAAAACACTGTATCATAAATAAGGAATGCCTCTGATGGGCTCATCAGTTGCCTGAACAACTGTAAGGAAATAGTGGACATGAATATTTGTCAATAAAAACTTCCCAAACTGAAAAACAAAGAGATAAAAAAATGAAAAAATAAAATAAAATGCCAAAAACTGTGGGGCAGAGCGGCCCCGGTGGCTCAATGGTTTAGAATCACCTTCAGTCCAGGATCAAGACCGGGATCAAGGGATCCCGAGACCCGGGATCAAGTCCCACGTCAGGCTCCCTGCATGGAGCCTGCTTCTCCCTCTGCCTATGTCTCTGCCTCTCTCTCTCTCTCTCTCTCTCTCTCTCTCTCTTTGTCTCTGTGTGTGTGTGTGTCTCACAAATAAATAAATAATAAAAACAAAATCTTAAAAAAAAAGAACTGTGGGACAATTATAAGAGGTATAACATATATGTAATGAGAATACCAGAAGTAGAAGAAAGAGAGAAAGGAACAGAAAATCCTTGAAATAATTATTGGTGAGAATTTTCCAAAATTAATGACATATATAAATCCTTAGACCCAGACCTCAGAGAACACCAATTATGGTAAATACTAAAAACTGACATCTACATATTTCATGTGCAAACTGTTTTCCAAAGAAAATCTTTTTTTTTAAATAATAAATTTATTTTTTTTTTGGTGTTCAATTTGCCAACATACAGAATAACACCCAGTGCTCATCCCGTCAAGTGCCCCCCTCAGTGCCCGTCACCCATTCACCCCCACCCCCCGCCCTCCTTCCCTTCCACCACCCCTAGTTTGTTTCCCAGAGTTAGGAGTCTTTATGTTCTGTCCAGAGAAAATTTTGAAAGAAGCCAGAGAAGGGGGGAAAAAACAAGTCTTACCTATACAGGAACAAGAATAGTAACTACATTGGACTTCTCTTTAAAAACTATGAAAGCAAGGACAGAGTGGAGTAAAATAAAGTGTTAAAAGGAAAAATACACCAAGCTAGAACTTGTGTCCAGTGAAATTATTCAAGTGTAAAAGAGAAATATATCCTTTCTCAGACAAACAAAAATTGAAGAAATTTGTTGCTCACACACCTGCCTTGCAAGAAATGTTAAAAACTCTCCAGGGAGAAGTAAAATGATGTAGGTCAAAAATTCAGATATTCATAAAGAAAGCCATAACATCAAAGAGGGAATTGGTAAAGATTAAGTAATATCTTTTTTTTCTTATTGGCTTAACATATATGGTTTAAAATATAATGTAATAATGTATTAGGTGATTAGGGTTATGAACAAATGCAATGTATGAAAGCAATATAAGAGATAGGAGGGAGGAATTGGATAAACTATCATAAGGTACCCGCCCTTCCCATGACATGGTATAGTATTATGTAAAAGTGGACAATTTAGTTGTAAAAGCAAATTGTGAACTCTAAGCCAACCATTAAAAACATTTAAAAAATATATAATTGAAGTGCTAAGAAAGGAGAGAAAGTAGATCATTAAAACCAGAGAAGGCAAAAAAAAAAAAAAAAGCGAAGACAAAGAAAGAGTAAGAAAATGTTACAAATAGAAAATAGTTATGAATATGAAATATATTAACTAGTAATCACTGTAAAAATGTATGGTCTAAATATACTAATTAAAAGACAGAACTGTGAGTGGATTTAAAAAAAAGACTATGTTCTCTGTAAGAAACGCACATTAAACATGAAGAGACAAATAGATTAATAATAAAGGGATGGAGAAAGATACACTATACTAACACTAATAAAAGAAGCTGGAGGAGCTATATTAATTTCAAGACAAAGCTGACTTCAGAATAGGAAAATTATCAGGAATAAAAAGAGGCACGGACTAATAATAAAGGAGTCAGTTTTCTAAGAAAACATGGTAATCCTCAGTGCACCTAACAACAACAGAGCATCAAAGTATATTAGACAAGAACTCGTGGAACAGCAAAGAGATGAATGTAATCTTAATAGGTGAAGACTCCAATACCTCTCTGTCAATAATCAACAGATCCAACAGACATAATCTGTAAAGATATAATTGAACAGAACAGAGCCATCAATTCTTTACATGTAATTGACATTGAGAGAATGTTTGTTCAACAGCAGAATACACTTTTATCTCAGGCTCACATGAAACACCAAGATAGATCACGTTCTAGGCCATAAAGCACACATTAGCAAGTTTTTTGAAAAATAGAATTGATCAAAGTATGCTATCAGGTCACAATGGAATTAAACTAGAAATCAATAATAGAAAGATAGCTGAAAGAGTCCCAAAATATCTGGAGATTAAGCAAAACTATTTCTAAATAACACATGGGTCGTCAAAGATGAAGTCTCTCCAAAGAAATTTAAAAATATGAACTAAATATGAACTGAATATGAACTAAAATATGAACTAAATATGAACTGAATATGAACTAAAATATGAACTAAAATAAAATTAGAATGCAATTTATCAAAATTTGTGGGAACCTAACACTCATTAAGTTTTAAAGTTCCTAAAAAAAAAAAAAAACTCTCAGGAAACCTAGAACAGGGGGAGACTTCCTCAACTTGATAAATAACACTTACTAAAAAACCTATAGCTAATATACTTAACGGTGAGAAACTAGATGCTTTTCCTCCTTAAGACAGGGAACAAGGAAAGGATGTCCTTCTTAACACTCCAATTCAACACCATACTGGAAGTTCTAGCTAGTATGATAAAATAAGGAAATAAAATGTAAAAGGATTGGGAAGGAAGAAAAATGACTTTGTTTGCAGATGGCATGATTGTTTATGTAGAAAATTCTAAAGAATCAAATGTAACAAGTGATTTATAGCAATGTTATAGGATAAGTGGTTAATAAACAAACATCAATGAACAATTGGAATTTGAAATTAAAAACAATACAATTTACTTTAGCATCCAAAGGGGGTTTATAAGTATAAATCTAACAAAATATTTATAAGTTATATATGAAGACAACTACAAAACTCTGATGAAAGAAATCAAGAGGACCTAAATGAATGGGAAGATACATCATGTTCATAGATAAGAAGACTTAGTATTGCTATGATGTCAGTCCATATCAGTCTTAACAATCACAGAAAGTTATTTTGTGGATATCAACAAACTGATTCTAAAGTTTTTATTGAAAGGCAAAAGACTCAGTTTAGCCAAGACAATACTGAAGAAAAGAACAAAATCAGGCAACTGATATTACCCAACTTCAAGAGTTACTATAAAATAATAGTAATCAAAATACTGTAGTATTGGTGAAAGTATAGACAAATAGGTCATTAGAACCTAAAATAGAAAATCCAGACAGAAATAGACCCCTACAAATATAACCAATCTTTGACAAAGGAGCAAAGGCAAGTCAATGGAAAAAATATAGTCTTTTTCAAAAAATAGCACTAGAACATCTGGGCATGCACATTTAAAATATAAAATGAATCCAGGAGAGTCCAAGATGGTGGAGGAGTAAGAAACCTTAGTTTCACCTGGTCCCAGGAATTCAGCTAGACAGCTATTAAATCATTCTGAACGCTTGTGAATTCAACCAAAGATCTGAGAAAAGAATAGCTACAACTCTACAAATAGAAAAGCAACCACTTTCTGCAAGTTACATTCTATCCATTCATTGTATTTAGTTTTACTTTTGTATATATATAAGCTCTTCTTTCTTTACAATTTTGGGATGTCGTTTCTTCTAACAGACCAAATATACCCAGAATCTAGTGTATGGCTCTGTTCTCTTCACCTGTCTGATCATATTCACTTTCTTTTCTTCTTCCCTTTTTTTTTGTTTTTTTTTTCTATTTTGTTAAAATCTTTTAAAATTTTCATCTTTACAATTACATTCTAGCCTATCAATGTATTTAATTTTATTTTTGTATATTATATATATATTTTTTTCTTTCTTTACAATTCTGAGATGTAGTCTCTTCTAACAAACTGACCAAAATACACTCAGAATATGGTATTGCTCTGTTCTGTCCACCTGTCTAGTTATATTTCTTCTCTCTTTTTTTTTGTCTTTCAATTTTCATTTTTACAGTTACATTCTATCCTTTCATTATATTTAATTTTTTATATATATCTAAGTTTTTCTTTTGTTACAATTTTGGGATCTAGTTTTCTAACAAACAGGTCAAAATACACCCAGGATCCAGTGTATTGCTCTAATCTGTTCACATGTCTGATATTCTTTTTTGTTTGTTTGTTTCAGGTCTCTTCTAATTTGTTTAGTGTATATTTCTCTGGGGTCATTGTTGCCATCTTAGTAGTTTATCGTCTCATTCATATATTCTTCTCTGAACAGAAAGACAAGATGGAAAAACTCACCTCCAAAAAGAGAACAGGAGGTACTGACTGCCAGGGACCTAATCAGTATGGACATAAGTAAGATATCAGAACTAGAATTCAGAATAATGACTATAAAGATATTAGCTAGGCTTGAAAAAAGCATAGAAGACACTAGAGAATCCCTTTCTGGAGAAATAAAAGAACTAAAATCTAATCAAATGGAAATCAAAAAGGCCATTAATGAGATGCAACAAAAAATGGAGGCTCTAACTGCTAGGATAAATGAGGCAAAAGAGAGAGTTAGTGATATAGAAGACAAAATGATAGAGAATAAAGAAGCTGAGAAAAAGAGAGATAAACAACTACTGGATCACAAGGGGAGAATTTGAGAGATAAGTGATACCATTAAGCAAAACAATATTAGAATAATTGGGATCCCAGAAAAAGAGGAAAGAGAGGGACAGAAGGTATGTTGGAGCAAATTATAGCAGAGAACTTCCTTAATCTGGGGAAGGAAACAGTTATCCAAGTCTAGGAGGCACAGAGAAGCACCCCTTAAAATCATTGAGAATGGATCAATAGCCCAATATATAATAGTGAAACTTGCAAATCTCAGAGACAAAGAGAAAATCCTGAAAGCATCTCAGGACCAGAGATCCACAACCCAAGTGAGTAGAAACATTAGACTGGCAGCAGACGTATCCACAGAGACCTGGCAGGGCAGAAAGAATTGGCATGATATATTCAGAGTGCTAAATGAGAAAAATATGCAGCCAAGAATACTTATCCAACTAACATGTCACTCATAATAGAAGGAGAGATAAAAATATCCAAGAACAAACAGAAACTAAAAGAATTCTTAATCACTAAACAAGCCCTGCAAGAAATATTAAAAGAGATACTTTAAGTGAAGAAGGAGCCCAAAAGTAACATAGACTAGAAATGAACAAAGACAATATATAGAAACAGTGATTTTACAGAAAATACAATGGCATAAAATTTGTATCTTTCAATAGTTACTCTGAATATTAATGGGCTAAATGCCCCAATCAAAAGACATAGATTATCAGACTGGATTTAAAAAAGCAAGAACTATTGATATGCTGTCTGCAAGAGATTCATTTTATATCCAAAGACACTTCCAGATTTAAAGTGAGGGGGTGGAAAGCCATTTATCATGCTAATAGACATCAAAAGAAATCTGGGGTAGCAATCCTTATATCAGACAAATTAGATTTTAAACCAAAGACTGTAATAAGAAATGAGGAAAGACACTATATCATAATTAAAGGGTCTATGCAACAAGATCTAACAATGGTAAATATTTATGCCTCTAACATGGGAGCAGCCAATTATATAAGCCAATTAATAACAAAATTAAAGAAACATTGATAATAATGCAATAATAGTAGGGGACTTTAATACCCCCCAGTCACAGCAATGGACAGATCATCTAAGTAGAAGATTAATGAGAAAACAAGGGCTTTGAATGACATACAGGACCCGATAGACTTTACAGATATATCCAGAATATTCTATCCTAAAGCAAAAAAAAAAAAAAAATACACATTCTTCTCAAGTGCACGTGGAACATTCTCCAGAATAGATCACACATTGGGACATACATCAGGTCTCAACTGGTACCAAAAGACGGAGATCATTCCCAGCATATTTTCAGACCACAATGCTTTGAAACTTGAACTCAGTAACAAGAGGAAATTTGGAAAGAACCCAAGTACATGGAGGGTAAAGTGCATCCTACTAAACAATGAATGGGTCAACAAGGAAATCAAAAAGAAATTTTAAAAAATGCATGGAAACAAATGGAAATGAAAGCATAACTGTTCAAAATCTTTGGGATGCAGCAAAGGCAGTCCTAAGAGGGAAGTATATAGCAATATATAAGCCTTTCTCAAGAGATAAGAAAGGTCTCAAATACAAAACCTAACCTTACACCTAAAGAAGCTGGAGAAAGAACAGAAAATAAAGCCTAAACCCAGCAGGAAAAGAGAAATTATAGAGATTAGAGCAGAAACCAATGAAATAGAAACCAAAAGAACAGTAGAACAGATCAACGAAACTAAGATAATTAATAAGGTTGATAAACCCCTGGCCAGATTTATCAAAAAGAAAAGAGAAAGGACCCAAATAAATAAAATCATGAATGAAATAGTAGAGATTACCACCAACACCAAAGAAATACAAACAATTATAAGAACATATTATGAGCAACTATATGCCAACAAATTAGGTGATCTGGAAGAAATGGATGCATTCCTAGAGATGTATAAGCTACCAAACTGGAAACGGGAAGAAATAGAAAATCTGAACAGACCCATAACAAGCAAGGAAAGTGAATCAGTAATCAAAAATCACCCAAGAAACAAGAATCCAGGGCCAGATGGCTTCCCAGGGGAATTCTACCAAATATATATATATATTTTAAATTGGAGTTCAATTTGCCAAAATATAGCATAACACCCAGTGCTCATCCCATCAAGTGCCCCCCTCAGTGCCCATCACCCAGTCACCCCAACCCCCCGCCCACCTCCCTTTCCACCACCCCTTGTTTGTTTCCCAGAGTTATCTACCAAATATTTAAAGAAGAATTAATACCTATTTTTCTGAAGCTGCTTCAAAATATAGGAATGGAAGGAAAACTTCCAAACTCTTTTTATGAGGCCAGTATTACCTTGATCCCAAAACCAGACAAAGACCCCAGCACAAAAAAGAATTACAGACCAATATCTCTGATGAACATGGATGCAAAAATTCTCACCAAAATACTAGCTAATAGGATCCAACAGTACATTAAAAGGATTATTCACCATGACCAAGTGGGATTTATTCCTGGGCTGCAAAGGCTGTTCAACATTCACAAATCAATCAATGTGATACACTACATTAATAAAACAAAAGAGAAAAACCATATGATCCTCTCAATCAATAGATGCAGGAAAAGCATTTGACAAAGTATAGCATCCTTTCTTGATTAAAACACTTCACAATGTAGGAATAGAGGGAACATATCTCAATATCACAAAAGCCATCTAGAAAAAGCCTACAGCAAATGTCATTCTCAATGGGGAAAACTGAGTTTTTCTCCTAAGGTTAGGAACGTGGCAGGGATGTCCATTACCACCATTGTTGTTCAGCATAGTACTAGAAGTCCTAGCCTCAGCAATCAGACAACAAAAAGAAATAAAAGGCATCTGAATCAGCAAAAAAGAAGTCAAATTCTCACTCTTTGCAGAGAACATGATACCCTATGTGCAAAACCCAAAAAGACCCCACCCCAAAATTGCTAGAACTCATACAGGAATTCAGCAAAGTGGCAGGATATAAAAATCAATGCAAGAAATCAGTTGAATATCTACACACAAAGAATGAGACAGAAGAAAGAGAAATTAAGGAGTCAATCCTATTTACAGCAAAACCCATAAGATACCTAGGAATAAACCTAACCAAAGAGATAAAGGATCTGTACTCAGAAAACTATAGAACACTCATGAAAGAAATTGAGGAAGACACAAAGAAATGGTAAAATGTTCTAAGCTCATAGACTGGAAGAACAAATATTGTTAAAATGTCTATGCTACCTAAAGTAATCTATACATTCAATGCAATCCCTATCGAAATACCATCAACTTATTTCACATAGTTGGAACAAATAATCTTAAAATTTGTGTGGAACCAGAAAAAATCCCAAATAGCCAAAGGAATGTTGGAAAAGAAAACCAATGCTGTTGGCATCACAATTCCAGACTTCAAGCTCTATTACAAACCATACTCATCAAGACAGTATGGTACTGGTACAAATACAGACACATAGATCAATGGAACAGAACAGAGAACCCAGAAATGGATGCTCAACTTTATGGTCAACTAATCTTTGACAAAGTAGGAAGGAGTATCTAATGAAAAAAAAGATAGTCTCTTTAACAAATGGTGGTGTGAAAATTGGACAGCCATATGCAGAAGAATGAAACTGGACCATTTCCTCACCCCGTACACAAAAATAGACTCAAAATGGATGAAAGACCTATGTGAGACAGAAATCCATCAAAATTCTGGAGGAGAACCTAGGCAGGAACCTTTGTGACCTCAGCCACAGCAGCTTCTTATTAGTTATGTCTTCAAAGTCAAGGGAAACAAAGGCAATAATGAACTATTGCGACTTCATCAAGATAAAAAGCTTTTGCACAGCAAAGGAACAGTTGAAAAAAACAAAAGACAACTTATGGAATGGGAGAAGACATTTACAAATGATATATCAGAAAAAGGGCTTGTATCCAAAATCTATAAAGAACTGATCAAACTCACCACCCAAAAGATATGAACAGACATTTCTCCAAAGAAGCCATACAAATGGCCAACAGACATGTGAAATAAAGCTCCACATCACTCGGCATCAGGGAAATACAAATCAAAACCACAATGAGATACTACTTCCACCAGCGAGAATGGCAAAAACTAACAAGACAGGAAACAACAGATGTTGTTGAGGATTTGGAGAAAGGGGAACCCTCTACACTGCTGATGGGAATACAAGCTGGCGTAACCACTCTGGAAAACAGTTTCCTCAAAAAGTTGAAAATAGAGCTACCCTATGACCTAGTAATTGCACTACTGGGTATTTACCTCAAAGCTACAAATGTAGTGATCCAAAGGGGCACTTGCACCCCAATGTTTATAGCAATAATGTCCACAAGAGCCAAACTATGCAAAGAGCCTAGATGTCCATTAACAGATGAATGGATAAAGAAGATATATATATATATATATATATATATATATATATATATATATATGAATGGATAAAGAAGATATATATATGTATATATATATACATATATATATATATGGAATACATATATTCCATATATATATATATATGGATGGAATGGAATGGAATGGAATGGAATACTACTCAGACGTCAAAAACTGAAATCTTGCCATTTGCAATGATATGGATGGAACTGAAGGATATTATGCTAAATAAAATAAGTCAATCAGATAAAAGCAATTATCATATGATCTCTCATGTGGAATTTAGGAAACAAAACAGGATCATAGGGGAAGAGAGGGAAAAATAAAACAAGACAAAATTAAAGAGGGAGACAAACCATGAGAGACTCTTAAGCATAGGAAAAAAGCAGAGGGTCACTGGAGGGGAGGGAGATGGAAGGATGGGGTTACTGGGGATGGACATTAAAGAGGACATGTGATATAATGAGCACTGGGTATTATATAAGACTGATGAGTCACTGAACTCTACCTCTGAAACCAATAATATTTATGTTAATTAGTTGAATTTAAATTTAAAAATAAAATAAAATAAAATGAATCCAGATACCTGAATATAAAATGCAAAACTATAAAACTATGAGAAGATAAGAAAATCTAGGTAACTTTGGGTTTGTTGGTTATTTCTTAGATACCAAAAGCATGACCCATGAAAGAAAAAAAATGATATTTAGACTTCATTAAGATTAGAAACATGTTCTGTGAAAAATACTGTGAAGTTAATAAGAAGACAAGCTACAAACAAGGAGAAAATAGTTTCAAAACACATATCTGGCAAAGGACTTATAACCAAATATACAAGGAACACTTAAAACTCAACAGTAAGAAAATAAAACAACGTGATTTTAAAAATGGGCAAAAGGTCTAAGCAGACACATCACCAAAGAAGATATACACATGTCACCAAGCATATGAAAAGATCATATGTCATCAGAGAAATGCACACTAAAACAACAGTGAGATACTACATGTGCCTATTAGGATGTCCAAAATCCAAAACACTGATAGCACCAAATGCTGGCAAGGGATGTGGAGAAACAAGCACTCTTACTCATGGCTTGTGGGAATGCACACCCATTTTGGAAAACAGTCCAGCAGTTTCTTATAAAGCTAAACATGTTTTACCACATGCTTAGGCAATTATGCTTCTTCATATTTACCCTAATGAGTTGAAGACTTATGTCCACAAAATAAATATAGACTTGAATATTTATAGCAGCTTTATTCATAATCACCAGAACTTGGAAGCAACCAAGATGCAACCAAGATGCCTTTCAATAGGTGAATGGATAAACAGACAATAAAATATTATTTGAAAAATATTTAAAAAGAGATGAGCTCCAAGTCGTTAAAAGACATGAAGGAATTTAAATGCATATTCCTAAGCAAAAGTAGCCAATCTGAAAAGGCTACATACTTAAGATTACAACTCTATGACATGCTGGAAAAGGCGAAACTATAGAGACAGTGCAAAAAAATCAGTGGTTGCTAGTGATCAGTTCAGGAGGAAAGAGAGAATAAATAGGTGAACACAGGAGATTTTGAGGGCAGTGAAACTATTCTATATGGTACTGTAGTAGTGGAGAGTGACATGCATTTGTCAAAGCCCATAGGACTGTACAAGAGTGAACCTTAATGTAAACCATAGATAGTTTAGCTAATAATAATATATCGATATTGGTTCATTAATTGTAACAACAATTAATTGTAACAATTTGGCATTGAAAAGGAATGAAATACTGATACATGCTACAATGTAGTTGAATCCTGAAAATGTTAAGCTAAGTAATGATTTTTGTTTACATGAAATATCCAGAGGGAGTGAATCTATAGACACTAAAAGTAAATAGTAAATTAGTGGCTGCATAGGGCTGGGGGAGAGAGTAGAAGGGTAAAGAAGGGTAACAAAGAGTGAATTCTAATGGATATGGGACTTGCGTGGGGGGGGGGCATTGTTGAAGATTTGTGTTCTTTGTGGTAATGGTCTCACAATTCTGTGAATAAACTAAAAACTGTAGATTATATACTTTAAATGGGGGAAATTGTATGGTATCTGAATTATATCTCCATAAAACTGTTGTACTTAAAAAAGAAAAAAAAAAAGACAAGGAATGCTTCAAAGTCTAATTCAATCAGCCAATATATCAAAATCATATTTTGCCAACAGAGTGACAACATTAAAGTTGTCACTGGCAACATTAAAATTAATGACTTTAGGAGTTATGGTCTATTGATACAAATATAGACATTGTCTTTCTTACTCTTACCCAAGAGGAAAGAAATTTATTTATTTATTTATTTATTTTTGAGGGTGAAAAGTATTTGGTTTTTATTGTTATGTATTTGACTGGGTGAAGGAACTGCCCTCGTCACCACTGGCCCTAGAGGAGCAGGCAGCAAGATGGTTCTGGAGATACTGCCAATTTGGGTGTCAGGACTTACAGGTTCATGAGCACAGTGGTTCTTCCTTCTATTGAAGTGCAAACTAATTCACAGCCAGACTTCAGCAGAAGGGAGCAACTGTCATAGCTAAAGGCACTTTAATCAGGGTGCACACCCAATGCCAGAGTTTGTTTTCCTTCTGGTTACTCTGATAAATCTAAATGCCACCCTGCTGGAGAACCAGCACCACAGGCAGCTGGGTTAGTGTGTTAGTCTAGTGAGCAAAATGAGGGCCTGCTCACTAGTAGAACTTCTTGTTAGCACTGTTTGCGTGGTCAATGAGCAGCTGGCATGGGGTGAACTGTTTTCCATAGGCAGCCTCATACTTCCTGAGCCGGTCCACTATCTTCTGAGCACCATACAGATCCACAAAGCAGAAGGGCCCACCCTCCAAGACATGGGGGAAAGCCAAGTCCAAACACTGTTCTGATGTCTCCCTCTGTGGGTGTGGCCAAGATCCCTTCCTACAGGCACATGATGGCCTCATTCACAAATCTTGTCGCCAACTGGATGTCTTCATCCAAGGAGACGCCATACTTAGGGCGCACCTTCAGACTTGCCAAAATACCATCCATGTCAGAATTCACATTCTTAGTCTTCACACCCTCCTGGTAGATGTAAAAGCTCTTCCCAGACTTGTGACACAGGAAATCCCTGGACACCATCTCCTTCAGCAGTTCTATGTTTCCACCTTCAAACCGATCCCCAAAGGCTTTGCCCAGATCTTCTGATACATATTTTGCTACATCCACACCAACTTCATCGACCAGTGTGGCAGCACCCACAGGAAAGCCAAAGCTTGGGATCCCTGGGTGGCGCAGCGGTTTGGCGCCTGCCTTTGGCCCAGGGCGCGATCCTGGAGACTCGGGATCGAATCCCACGTCGGGCTCCCGGTGCATGGAGCCTGCTTCTCCCTCCGCCTGTGTCTCTGCCTCTCTCTCTCTCTCTGTGACTATCATAAATAAAAAAAATTAAAAAAAAAAAATTTAGGAAAGCCAAAGCTTGTGGTAAGGGAATCCAGCTTCTTAGGCTCAACTCCTTCCTGGAGGATTCTGAGGACTTCAGACATCATGGGTGCAAGGCACCTGGTGGTGTAGAAGCCAGGTCCATCTTTCACCACAGTGATGACCTTCCCCTGCTTGAGCCCGACAGCTACCACTGAAGCAGTGGTGTCCTTAGACGTTTTATCTGTTGTAATAATCTCCAGCAGCAGCATCTTGTCCACAGGAGAGAAGTAGTGCATGCCAATCACCTTCTCAGATCTTTTGCTGGCAGCAGTAATTTCATTGATCGGGAGAGCAGATGTGTTACTGGCAAAGACAGTGATCTGGAATCACCACTTCTACTTCTTTTAACACTCTGTGCTTAAGACTCAGGTCCTCAAAAACAGCTTCAATCACCATGTCAGCCTTTTCAAAACCCTGGTAATCAAGCTGCCTAGTCAAGTTGCTAAAAATGGAGTCCCTTTCAAATGATGTTAGAGCTTTCTTCTTCACTTTATCATTCAATCCTTTGAACACCTGCTGCTGTCTTCAGCCCAGCCCAGTTGGCATAGTATCTTTAAGTATGGTCTTCAGGCCCTTATCCACGGAGACCTGGGCAATGCCCGCTCCCATTAGCCCTGCATCAAGAATGGCTAGGTCCTTTACTTCTTTCTGCAGAGCTCCAAATTTATTCTTCTTACACAGGACCTGACCGTGATAGTCCCATCAACACCTTTGATTATTTGGTCATTGCAAGCTCTCCAAATTTCTGAGATTCAGAGAGATAGCCAGCATCGTTCCCTTGCTCAATTCCAGTCTTTACCACATCGATCATTTTCAGAGGTGCAGGATAAAGGCCTTTGGTCTGTTTTCATACTTCTTCTTCCACCTTTTTGTAAACCTATTGTCTGACAAATGGAATACTCAGGGCATATGATGTCAATTTTTTTACTAATCCCTTGTTTCTTTTTATAAAGATTTTCTTTCTTTTTTTTCCTAGAGATTTTCTTATCAGATAGTCCTTTGGCAAAATTAACTGCAACCTCTTCTAAGTATTCAATTGTCCATCCCTCTGGAGGTTTTAATCCTGGTCTCAGGAGTTCCACTAATTGGTCAACCAGATCCATTTTCTTTGCTCTGTCTGCAGTCAACATCATGTCAAAAGCAGAAGGCAGACCCACCATTTTGGGCAGCCTTTGTGTGCCTCATGCTCCTGGTAAGATCTGCAGCAAGACTTCAGGGGCACCTAATACTGTTTTCCTGTCTTTGGTTGCTATTCTATATTGGCAGGAAATGGCAAGCTCAAGTCCTCCTCCTAAACAGGCTCCACTGATGGCAGCCACAATAGGCTTTGTGGACTTCTCAAGTTTGTCAAACATTCTCTGTCCTTCCTGTGATATTTGTGTTATCCTTTCATGGGTCTTACAAGAAGCTAACATGTTGATGTCAGTACCTGCAATAAAGCAGCCTGGCTTCATAGAGATAAGGACAGCACTTCTGATTTGATCACTAGCCCAGATTTCATTCATTACTTCCACGAATTCTGTTTAGTTCTTTATTCAGTGTATTTACCTTTGAACTGGGCGAGTTAATTCGAACAACAGCCACATCCCCTTTGACTCCATAGTTAATATGGGTTCTAGATCACAGAGCAGAGGACCCTGTAAAGTTGCAGCATACATAACCTGGGCAGCAGAACATCCGGGAGGCAGTGGTGCGGCTGAGGCTGCCTATAGCTCAGGAGGGCACCATCTTGAGCTGAAGAGGACGAAAGTGTCAAGAAATTTAAATCTTATAAGGGTCCAAAGGAAAAATACTCAGGAGGCAAAGAAGTGCAACTAGTCTCAAGAGCTAGGACGAAGATCAGAAAATAACTCCCTATAACTGAAAACAAGTAGGATCATAATAATGTACATGGAATTATCTATAAGAATCAATTTCATAGAACTACTTGACACTGACAAGTCTTTGGTGCCAGATTCCAACATTTACCTAAAAATCTGCTGAGAATAGCCATATAACTGTAACTAATACAAGATCAGAACTGTGGAAATTAACACAAGTCACAAGGCAGAAGATTAGATGCTCTGGTGGCTAATAAAAAAATAAGAAAAATGACAATTGAAGGACAAGTTTTTCTAGATGGCATACAGTTGTTGCAAGCCCAGAGTACTAGAACTGATGACATAGATTTCAAAAGAAAGAAAGAAAGAAAGAAAAAAGAAAGAAAGAAAGAAAGAAAGAAAGAAAGAAAGAAAGAAAAAAGAAAGACAGATCAAAAATAAAAATTCTTTTAGGCCATTACATCTTGAAAGATATATCTTTTTTTAAAAATCCAATTTTCTCTGATCAAAATCTATGTACACTTGACAATCCTCTCATGAGTCATTTGCTCTCCTAATGTGTCCATTTTTCATGAAGTACCCTTCAGTGGACTACCTAGTTCCCAAGACAGGTCTCTCTGGACAGAGATGTAATGAAGAACAAGGTCTAGTCCCCAGTCCCCCAGAAGTTTGGTCCATGTTACTCAATCCCCAAGAGCTCATTGCTCCTGGGTGAACTGGAAAACATCCTGTGTGCAAAAGGGAAGGGATGATAGTAAAACACAAATGAATACATTTGACAATTTTCACTGTGATTTTAGCATCCCAGAGCCTGTCATTTGTATAAGTGACTCAGGCTAAAGAGATATCCCAGTCATACTAAACACAGACATTGAGTATTCTGACTTTTGTACTTTTTAGCCTCAGTCATGGAGAGAAAATTCAGTGTTTTCTTAAAGAGTATGACATTGTTTTGTTAAAGTCCCTAAAACTGATTAGATCTCCATTCAGACCTTCCAAGTGCTGCATGCTACTCATTGCTAGCTCTGAGTATACAGACAATCTTTAAAATGTAATATGACACTCACCTAGGTCAAAAACCACCAAGATCAGAAAGGAAAAACAGGGCCATTTATTACTGCCCTTTGAAGTTTAAAGAAAAGAATAAAAGCAGTTAACACCAAGCCCTACCAATTATACATAGTTATCTTCCTTACTGGGAAAGCAGAGAAACTTAAAATATTCAACTCCCAATATTTCATTTGTTTATTCAACTAATATTCGTTGAATACTGACTATGTGCCATTCACTGTGTATGTAGTGTGCACTGTATACACTGGAGACTAGCATTCAACTGATGAATGAACCAGTCAACATAGGGCCATGACACTCACCATCCATCTCACATACCTGGCCAAGGCAAACTTACTTATTCTTTTTCTTTTCCTATGGCTTCCTTACTCTTTGACTTTGTTACCATGACTTCCAGGTTAAAACTTAAAATTAAAATATAAAATATATCAGATTAATTGAAAAAGAATTGTACAATCTTTCAAGTTCAAGAAGCCAATTTTCCTTTTTTTTTTAAGATTTTATTTATGAGAGACAGAGTGGATGTGGCATAGGGTTGGGGGCAGGGGAGACCAGGGGGAAAGGTACAACCAGGCTTGCCACTGAGCATGGAGCCTTATGTGGAGCTCAATCTCAGGACCCTGAGATCATTACCTGAGCTGAAACCAAGAGTCAGAATCTTAGCCCACTGAGCCACCCAGGCGCTCCTAGAGGTCAATTTTCAATTGCCCAGATTTCGTCCTAGTATGGGAGAGCAATAGACAACCTGCTGGGAACATAAGGAATAGGAGGGTTACATAAATCGGTTAGTCTCTTCATGTGCTGTGTCAACAGATGCTGAATAATTATCCACGAGGGCTACTGCAGCACATTCATGCACTTGGTGTGAAACAAGGTTAGGTTCCTAATTTTTCAATACATGACTTTGAAAAGAAGATGGACCCAATGATGTAAAAAAAAAAAAAAAAAAAACCCCTCCAGTCTAAATCTGTTCTGGCTCCTGCAGGAATGAAATGCGGAGTTCATGGAACCCAATGACAAAAGAACTCAAGCCAAGAAACTAAGATAGCAATTGGTTCAGGAGCTACAGAGCCTGAGGCCCCAACAAGCAAATTCACAATGACCCTCCAGTGACACTCAGGAGTCCAAGGTGCATGAGATCCCTCTGAACAGTAACCACCAAAGAATAGCACGATAGAAGTGTACTCATCCATGTAATAGAATACGATGGATTAATTTAAGAAAATAACAGAAGAATAATCAGTGCTATGGAAAAATATTTCCAGTTTATTACAATGTGAAAAATTTCATGATTTGAGCAATATTTTTAAAAGATTTTATTTATTTATTCGTGAGAAAAACAGAGAGAGTGGCAGAGACATAGGCAGAAGGAGACTTGATCCCAGGACCCCAGGATCACATCCTGAGCCAAAGGCAGACAACCACTGAGCCACCAAGGCGTCCCTGAACTACATTTTTTGGGGAAAATTTGACAGAGATTTTGGATGGGGGAGATTTTTACATTTAACTTCTATGAGAAAAATTCATGTATGTGTATTAAAAACCTACAGTGGAATACTACATATGTGAAGAAAGACATTGGAGGATTATACACCAGAATTTAGTCATTAGCCCAACATTAAAGATGATTATCATACTATTTAGCTTAATTTTCTGTGATAAACATGTATTTCTTTCGGATGGAAAAAATTATAAAAAGGTGTAACAAAATTGAAGGGATTAGGATATAATTCAGAAATGAAAGAAATACTTTGAATATTTTAAAATATGTATTTTATAAATTTTCAGTATAAGACAGATTTATTCTTTTTTAAAGATTTTCTTTTGTTAAGATTATTTATTTATTTTACAGAGAGAGTGAGCACAGGCAGGGGGAGCAGCAGAGGGAGAGGGAGAAGCAGGTTCCACTGAGCAAGGAGCCCAATGTGGGGCTGGATCTCAGGTCATGACCTGAGCCATAGGCAGCCACTTAACCAATGAGCTACTCAGATGCCCCAAATTTATACTTCTAAAGGAAAAAAATATTTAACTGAGTTTTTATAATTTCATATTAATTATGTTTTCATATGAAAACACTAGTAAGTCTATATTTTCACATATTTCACTGGGCAAGTAGAGTACATATCAGAGTACATATGTTACCTTTTCAATTTTATCATAACATTCTTCCAAACTTTGCATCCTGTCTTGTATAACTGAACTAGCTTTTTTATACTCTGTCAACCACTGCTGATATTCTGCCTCAGTTAAATCTGTATAGGCAACACAGAGAGTTCTCAGCCCTGTAAGATAGAATGAAATTATAAACAGATCAAGCCACCAACAATCAGGGAGATCGGGGAGGAATACAGAAATCAAAAACAAAATCCAAAAGTATTTTAGAGGTCATGGGAACTCCTTCACATGGCCTTACCTGATCTGTCCCTGGCTACCTTGTGATCTTATTTCCTCCTCTCCTCATTGCTTATGGTCCTATCCCTGCTGATCCTCTCACTTCTGGACACTTGAACTTGTTCCACCCTTGACCTGGAATACTCTCCCAAAGAGAGCCATGTGGTTCTCTTTCCCTTCCTTCGGTCTCTACCTAACTCACCCTATAGAGATAGCACCCCACACTCTGTTCCCCGGACCCTGTGTAATTTTTTTCCATAGCACTTACCACCCCCTGACATTATCTATTGGCTAATTCCTTCAGGGGATGAGCTGTCTATGTTTTGCTCACTTCTGTACTGCAAGCTTAGAACAGTGCACAGAATTCAATAAATAATCAGTAACTATTTGTTGAAGGAAGGAAAGAATGAATGTTGCTCTAGTTTTCCAATTTCAAAGGAAGCCAAATAATTGTTAAAATAACAGAAAATTAATATGGATCCCATTTTGCAAAGAAAAGATTTTAGAAATCATATGGTACTCTAATATTTTAGGCTGACTCCTGCAAAACATTCAGATAGTTGAGGATCCCCTAGAAATTAACTCTCCACAGATAAGCTATAGAAGTTGTTATCCTGTTTTGAGCTCCATTATAATACAGTTCCTATATGCTTCTACCTGTTTTAACCTGCCTATATCTCACACATATTTTAAGATGGCAGCAAAAGGCCCAAAGTGTAACCTTGCAAAATATCGACACTTTCAGGCAAGACACACATAACTATAGGAAGCAGTAGTTTATAAACTAGAAGGACAAAGTGAGATACAGCTTCCAGGTATTATTAGCTTTACTTTTACATTAGCTTTTTTACTTTTACTTTACTATTACCCCTCACTTCTTCAAAAGTTCTGTAAACCTTTTAGTGAGTATTGTTCTTATTCAAAACTCACTCATGGAATTTTATTTCTTGAGAGATAGATGACAAGTCAAAATCAGGAGGATAATAAGAGAATGGCAGGAAAACATCAACTGTCAGGTTTCTGAGTTATATAAACAAAGTAATTAACTTCGAAATATATAACACGTCATTTCCATTATGGGCCAAGTTCCTAGTACAACAAATAGAGATGACAGAGGTCTTTGAATACACTGCTTTTGGAGTAAAGGAAGAACTGCACAGTAAAAATGTATTTTTCAGTGTTTGCTCATAAACCTAAAACACTGGTGGAGAGAGGAAGAAAGGAAAAATAATATCTCACCAGGGTTTGTTTGAAGAACTATTTATTTTTAAGCAAACAGAAGGCATTACAAAGTCACATATAGAAATGGTTCCCACATATGGGCCATGCATCAGTGGCATGCATTCAGGTTTAATTTCAATATTTAAGAACAGCATTTCAAAAGGAAACAAGATTCTGAACAATTGTCATTTACCTCCTTTGGCAAAATGTTCCAGATGGGTTAATGTCTCCTTCATAAAGAGAGAATCTTCTGAAAGTCTCTCATAAATCACTGTATCCTATCAAAAAAAAAAAATTCTTGTGACCAACATCTTACCTAAGCCTGAAAATCTAACTTCTAAATACTGTGTTATAATTTTATATTTATATCTAATACATGTGAAGGAACACAAGCAGCCCCACGGAAGGCATAATTCCAAAAATGATACATTACATACAGAGCAACAGAGATAACAGATTTCTCACTGAGACAATCAAAATAAGCCAGTGAAGCACAATCTCTAGAGAACTAAAAGAAAAAATTGTCAACCTAGCATCCTATATTGAGCAAAAATTTATTTCAAAATGAAGGTGAGAGAAAATAAAGATGAAATAAAAATCTTTTCAGACATGAACATATCACCAACAGATCCATGCTATACAATATGGTAAAGGGAATCTATCAGACAGGAGATTATAGTAAATGGAAATATGAGTCTGAAGAGCCCTGAAAAATGATAATGAGTAGTCTGTGTAGTGTGTAAATGAATATGGCTCTCTCTCTATGTGTGTGTGTATATATATATTTTCTTATATTTTTTATTTAAAATAAATTATTTATATTTTATATACTTATATAAACATATATATTTATATTTTATTTAATATAAATTTAATATTAAATATTAAAATATATATAATTGCTTTAACAGTGTGAAGTTGATAACATTTGTAAAATTAAAATGTCTGATGAGAATGCAAAGATGGGGAAGAGAGATTGAAGTTCAGAATTGTAATTCTTTTTTTTTTTTTTTTTTTTTTTTTTGTAATTCTTATATTACACATGAAATAATATATTATCACTTGAAAATAGAATGTAATAAATTGAAAATGTCTAAGACCTAAAACAACCACTAAAATTTTTTTATAAAGGAAATAAATTGGAATTAAAAATACTCAAGTAATTATTGGAATAAAGAAAAAAAGAACTGGGACACATAGAAAATAAATGGCAAGATGATGTATTTAAACTAGCTGTATCCATAAGCACACAGGTAAATGGTCTAAACATGTAGTTAAAAGGGAGAGATTTCCAGGATAAGTATGAAGTGCATGAACCAACTACATGCCCTCTAGAAATCACACTTTAAATATATAGACACAAATGGGTTAAAAAGAAAGAAAAAGATACTCCCTACCAACACTAATCAAAAGAAGCCTGGAATGGCTATATTACAACGACAATAGAGATTTCAGAGTAAAGAAAATTGCCAGAGATAAGGAAAATCATTTTGCAATGACAAAAGGGTTGATTTATCAAGAGGAATTAGCAATTCTGAATGTTTATGCATCTAATAACATCGTTTTAAAATGAAGATAAAACTAATAGAAGCAAATGCAATGAAGTAAAAACTAACAGAACTTCAAGATGAAAAACACAAATCAACAATGACAGTTGGGGGTTTCAATATCCCCCTTTCAATAATTGATAGAACAAGTAGACAAAAATCATTAAGGATATGGAAGATTTGAATAACACTATCAATAAACTTGACTTAACTGATAGTTAACAAACTACTTTACCCCAAAACAGCAGAATACTCGGGTTTTTTAAGTGCATACAAAACATTTCCCATTAGATAGGTCACAGTCTGAGCCATAAAACAAGTTCCAACAAAATTAAAAGGAGTCAAGTCATATAAAGTATGTTCTGTAATAAAATGGAATTATGTCATAAGTCAATTAAAGGAATATTTCTGGAAAATTCCTAAATATTTGAAAACTGACCCACTTCAAAATAACTCATGAGTCAAAGAAGAAATCAAAAGAAAACTTAGAATATTAGAATATTTTGAACTGACTGAAGATGAAAATACAGCACAAATCAAAATTTGTGGCATGCTACTAAAGCAATAATTTGGAGGATATTTATAGCACTAAACATTGGTATTAAAAATAAATCAAGTTTTGCCTTATGAAACTAGAGAAAGAGGAGGAAATCAAACCACAAGTAAGCAAAGAATGGAAATAACAGAGTAGAAACAGATGAAACAGAAAACAGGGAAACAGTCAGAAAAATCAAATCTGAAAGCAATTTCTTCAGGAAGATCAATAAAACCAAATAACTGAAAAAATGAATAAATAAAACCAATAACTGTCTAGCTAGCCTGCCCTCAGGTTCAGGTGGCTTTCTGGTAAATTTTAGCAAAGATTTTAAGAACAAATAATATCAATTCCACACACACACTTTTCCAGAAAACTGAAATGGAAAGAGTACTCCCCATTAATTTTACAGGGCTAGAAGTGAAGAAAGAATAAACAGTTTAATAAATGGTGCTGGAGGGCAGCCTGGGTGGCTCAGCGGTTTAGCACTGCCTTCCGCCCAGGGCGTGATCCTGGAGACCCGGGATCGAGTCTCACGTCAGGCTCCCTGAATGCAGTCTGCTTCTCCCTCTGCCTGTGTCAATGCCTCTCTCTGTTTCTCATGAATAAGTAAATAAAATCTTTTAAAAATAAAAAAATGGGGGATCCCTGGGTGGTGCAGTGGTTTGGCGCCTGCCTTTGGCCCAGGGCACGATCCTGGAGACCCGGGGTCAAATCCCACATCAGGTTCCCAGTGCATGCAGCCTGCTTCTCCCTCTGCCTGTGTCTCTGCCTCTCTCTCTCTCTCTCTCTGTGACTATCATAAATAAATAAAAATTTTTTAAAATAAAATAAAATAAATTTAAAAATGGTGCTGGAAAATTAAATATTCATCTGTAAAACATGAACTTATATCTCATACTATATCCACAAATCACTCAAGTTGGTTTCCAGAGGTAAACATAAACCCTAAAACTATAAAAGGAGGAGAAAACAAGCAGAAATCTTTGTGACCTTTAATTAGGCAAAGATTTGTTAGATGGGTTGCTAAAAGCATGACCCATAAAGGAACAAACTGTTGAATTGGACTTCATCAAAATTACAAATGTCTGTTCTTCAAAGACACTGTTAAGAGAATGAAAAGATAAGCCACAGATATTTGCAGATCATGTATTTGATAAGGGACCTATATCCAAAAGTTAAAAAAGAATTCTCAAAACTCAATAAAAAGAAAAACAAACAGTTATAAAAATAGGGCCAAATATTTAAACAGACGTTTCACCAAAGAAAATAATTGGGTATTGTGCATAAAAGAGTTATCATCATAGGTCAGAGAAGGCTATCCTTAGAAAGACCTACTTATAAGGTTGGCTCTTGGCTGGTGTCTAAGGAATTTGGCTTGTATTCAATTCTCTGAACAGATATGAACTTCCCATGTGAAGCCTGCACATGGATTCCTCCAGACTCTGCTTGTGACTTTTCCCTTATAATCTGGTTGTGTATCCTTGCTACATTACTGTAATACATCTTAGCCATGCATATAATCATGCATCCTTTTAGAGATCCACTAAAAAGATATGGGTAGTCTTGGGAACCCCAGCACAGATAGAAAATAAGCACGTGAAAAGATGCTCACTGTCATCAGTCATGGCATGGAAATGTAAATTAAATTCACAATGATATACACACCTATTAGAATGGCTAAAATTAAAGAGAATAACCATGTCAAGTGTTGGTGACAACTGCTGGTAGGAATGTGACCACAGTTTGGTGGTTTCTTAAAAGTTAAAATACACCTTCCACTGACCTAGCCATTTTACTGCTAGATATTTACCAAAGAGAAAGGAAATTATATGTTCATATAAGGACTTGTACCCAAATGTTTATAGGAACATTGTTTGTAGTAGACAAAACTGCAAACAAAAAGTCCATTAACAGGTGATGGATGAACAAACTGCTATATCCACACAATGGAATACCACTCAGCAAAATGAAGAAATGAACTACAATGTTTATGAATTTTAAAGTAATTATGAGTAGAAGAAGCCAGAGAAAAAGCCATACAACCTATATGACTTTATATAAAATTTAGTAAATGCAAATAAATGTATAGTGACAAAAAGCTTACCAAACTGTACACTTTAAATATGTGCAGTCTATTTTATGTCCCTTTTACCTGAATAAAGCTGTTTTTCTTTTAAGTACTTATGTCTGTGAACATATACACAAGTCTTAAAAAAAAGAAAAAAGGATTTATAGGGTAAAGCCATTTCCTGAGATTCACCAAATCTAAGTACTTTGGGCTTGAAACTGGGATCAAAATTCCTGTTTTAAACCCTTAGCATCAACAAGTTAATCATTAGTTTTCCACAAAGCAACTTAATAACAAATATTTCACTAACATTAAAGCTTAATATAATAAACACTCTGGTGTTGGGGCAGCCTGGGTGGCTCAGTGGTTTAGCACCGCAATCAGCCCAGGGCCTGATCCTGGAGACCCAGGATCCAATCCCACAACGGGCTCCCTGCCTAGAGCCTATTTCTCCCCTCTGCCTGTGTCTCTTCCTCTCTCTGTCTCTCATGAATAAATAAATAAAATCTTAAAAAAAAAATACTCTGGTATAAACCACCATAAATTTCAATGCACTTGACTTTTGGGGAAGCTTTGAGGCTACTCTATTTCACTCTTGGATGATGCTGTCAACAACCAGTGGCAACAGCAGACACAAAGTAACAACATTTTAAAATATTCTGAAGTCATAAAAGGCTTCCTACAAGTTGTTGAAACAGTGGGAAGGAGTTAATATGAATAATGAATCCCTATACTTACAGCCCCTTTACAGTAGAGCCGGAGATTTCCTGTAGGAGTTCGCACAATTACAGACATCCTTTTTCTATTACTAAAACAATATGAAATGTATTATTAACTTCTATATTCCTCAGTACATGGTGCTCACACACACACTCAAAATCAAAGTTACAAGAATTCTCAAAGTCCCCAGCTGACCATTAGTGAAAAGGCCAATGTGTTTCTTGCTAGTCTCCGTTTCTTAAACTACTTTCTACCTATTTTCTACCTACTTTCTCAAACTGAGATTCTAATACAAATGTCCACCTTCTACTACTATTTCCCAGTTACTCTCCATTTCCTCCAGGGAAATGTATTGGCACAATACATTTGTCTCTATCAGGTAGACCTTCCTGTCCTCACCCTGCTGCATAGAGATATGAACCTGCTGGCTTGTTACTTTTATGTATAGTTATTTTTATGTATAGTTCTGTCTCAAAGTCCTTTGGATTTTTTTCGTTTTGTTCTTGTTTTTTTCTGATGGTAGAACCTAAACTCATGGATTTTATTCCTGATTTAGCAGGCCAGATAGGCTTGAAGATCTACCCTCTCCACCTTACCCCACACACTGCCAAAGTAAACTGGTCAAAATTGGTTGTTGTTTTTTTTCCTTCTTCCTCATTTTGTCATTCCCTGACCATCCTGACCCTGGATGGCTCTCCATGGCCTATAACCACTTTTTAAGAGACCCAAACAAACTACCAGCAACTCAGCGCTTTCTCAGGTATTTATCATATCTCGCGACCCTAAGTATTACACAATCCAAGGAGGGTTCCAGTGAGTAGTTCTACACCTGAACATGTGAGCTAGAAAGTACTTGTCAAAAAGATAGGGACTAGCAATTGCTTTAACTACTTAGCTGCCAGAATACTACTAAAGACAACTGAGTCATTTAAGTGTCACCTAGCCAGAAGCTTATCTTTTAAGGACAGGAAATGAGTGCTCCAATAATAGTGATAATCAGATATTAAGTAAGGGGAAAGCTAGAATGAACATCAAAATACATTTTCTTAAAATAAAGTTTTTAGAAAAACCTTTCCTAGAAAGAGGAAAAATTGTTAACAACTTTTCTGAGATTTAAAGCTTTTTTAAAAAAGATGTCATTGGCTAACAAGCCTTTAAAAAAATATGATTTTAAAAAATCATCTGGCCTTGAAAAGAATGAATTATTCTTTTTCTAATTTTCTAGAATTTCCTTTTCTAATTTTTCAGATTCCACATTAGAAATGCTCAGATAGTCTAAGCGATAAGACTTCCTGAGTATTCAAAACAGTACAAAGAAAATAAAATCATCGCCAATATCCTCACAATAAGGCTTTGGGGATCAGGCCATAGTGGCTGAACCAGGAGGCCTTCTGAAGTCTAAGGGAAAAGAAGGATTTGGACATACATTGTTTCCTTTGGGGGAAAAAATGAATTAATACACTGTCTATTTTTAAAGAAATAGTTTTGGGTTTATTGGTTAAAATAATGTTCACTATTCATCCATTCATCAAATGTTTATCAAGCACTTACTAGATACCAGATTCCATAGAAGGTGACTCTGGCCCTCCTGGAACTTACGATCTAGTTGGCAACATAGTCAGTAAGTAGTAACCCAGATGTAAAATCTCAAGTGTGACTCTCAAGTGTGACAAGTGCTAGGAAGGAGAGGCGTGGGAACCCCTCTCAGCTACAAAAAGGGATTTGGCCTAATGATGAGCGAGCACCACGCTCAGATAAAGGGTGGAGGAAAGCTAACTAGAATTTTTGTGATTCTGTATTCAAGTTTTGATTTGCATTATCAAATCTCAACTGAAGAGTCACAGAAGGAACCCTGGAAAATATGTGAACAGAATGAAAAGGTATCTTACCTAGAAAATTCCAGAATATTAAGAATTTCAAATGTGAGGTTTTCTCCCATCTACAGGAAGATAAGACAACGTCTTCTTACCCAAGGAAAAAACTACTCATCCTGCAAAATAGTTTACTCTCCCAATCAGAAACAAATTTTACCCTACAACTACACATCTTTTTCAAAATAGAAATTTTCTTGCAAACCTGATGAGATAATGGTGCCCTCTTCTGGCAAGAACATTGTTTGCAAACTGTGGAATATGCAAAGATGCTTCTCACAGTACAAATTTAAAACTAAAACACTCTTTTCAACATTTTATGAACTCTAATGTTGCAAGGGCATATGGAGTCAATGAAACAGTCAACAGACAGAAATTGGAAAATAAATCTTTTCATAAAATTGCACCAATCAAAAAAATCCTTAACCCTTAGAGAATTTGAAGAGGTGTACATAAAGAGATTACATGCTATAAAATGTTATATCAATAAAACTTGCATTCCTTTATAAATTGTTCCAGCTACAGCCTCTTGACTTCCTATAGCCAGGATCAATTCACTAATAAGGTAATGCAGAATGTCAAATAATTTGAGAGTTCTCCATGTGACATATACTATGGATATAAAGATGAATAATAGTGAAAGGGAATATAAGGGAAGGGAGAAGAAATGTGTGGGAAATATCAGAAAGGGAGACAGAACATAAGGACTCCTAACTCTGGGAAACGAACTAGGGGTGGTGGAAGGGGAGGAAGGTGGGGGGTGGGGGTGAATGGGTGATGGGCACTGAGGGGGGCACTTGACGGGATGAGCACTGGGTGTTATTCTGTATGTTAGCAAATTGAACACAAATAAAAAATAAATTTATTAAAAAAAAACTAAAAAAAAAGATGAATCAATCAGTCCATTCTGCTCAGGACTGACTGTCTAGTAAACATCCTTAATGACTGTATTATTACCAGAAAAAAATTAGTATGTTGGGCATCATCTTTACATTGCTTCACTTCTTCCCCATAATATCAAAAGCTGTGGTAAATGGTCATCAAGACAAAACAAGAAAAATATATACATAATATACATCACATTACATGAAATGAAAAATTCAACATAATAACAACTCACCAAAAAATAGCTTGAAAATTTTTAATTTTTCATTAACAATAGTATCTCTCTTGATGATCTGTTGATTGTAATTCTTTGGAATAGCTCACTTTTATTGAGTACTTTCTCTGCTCAAAGCACTAATTCTGATTACTTTACATATATTAACTCCTTTAATCCTCACATAAACCCTATGACATGCATGATAAGAAAACTGGGGCAAGCAGAGAAGTTAAGGAATATGCCTGAGAACAATGGTTGAGAAGGTGGGGGAATCCCAGGTACTGTGATTCTAGAGCTCCCCCATTCAACTACTCTATTTGTGTCTCTCTGGAAGGGGTGTGTAAACCATGAGATGCTACTCACAGCTTCTATGGTGACAGAGGTTGGTGTTCTTGTAGTAAAAACAAAACCAAGTTTCTTTACCCATTTCACTAAAGCTGCTTCATCTGTGAATAAAAAGTCTGTATTAATGGAGATTGACCAAATACATTAACACCAAATTTAATTTAAAACAGATTTCCATTCTCCAGCACTAAAATACCATGACTTTTTTTTTTTAATTTGGCTTTTTTTTTTTTAATCCCAATGCCCTTATCTAGGGACCAGAAAATATTCATGAAAGAGGAAATTTGGCTAATAGGCCTCTTTCATCAGGAATAAGATATATTTACCAGTTTAAAATCCTTTCTTAGTACTCATTATGATTTTGTTCTATTAGCCATTAATAGAATCATCACAAGATGTTGCAATGCCTTAAACTTACTCCTGCCTAGTGACTGGTTTTAACTAAATGTTCTATTGAACCCCAGCTCAGAGAGTGTCCCTCACCAGCCTCCTTATGGCAGCCTTTGAGGGTATAGGAAGCAGGAGCCCCAGAGCTACAGAGCAGCTCAAAACTGCACAGTACCATGAATAGCCCTGACCCATGAGAACTCTAGGGAAGGAGCAACACAGAAACAATCCAGGGATCAGGGGCAGCATCACCTCTTCTCAGGGTGCATCACAGTCGGGGTGCTTTAGGAAAACACAGTACCTACCTACCTGGGGAGGAAGCCTGGTAGATTATTTTATCTTCATCTCTCTCAGGAACAACAGTGTGGCACACGCATAATAGGGTAAGAAATTCCTTTATATAATCTTTTGTGGGCTACAAAAAAGGCACAAAGCTAATGAGTCTCTGCCAACACCAGTGACATAAGCGTTATATATAGTCTGCGATTAGTATCAACAGTGGGTTTTCACTTCAGGTACCCACGGAATCAGACAATGACTAAAAACCATGTCATGCATTCAAAATGTGTTTGTAGAGTGGCCACCAAGGCAGGGACAGTGCAGGGCTGGGGAGGTCTCAGTGAATAAGATGACCCTGCTCTCTTGGAGCCTCTGTGCTCACTGGGGCAATGGGTTTTCTCAAAACTGAAAGAAACAAAGAGGGCTTGTCACTGAGAAAAGAGGGGCATATTTGAGGTAGGTGATCAGGAAAACAAAAAACAACACATCGAAGAGATCATATTTAACTTCAGACCTAAATGGAAAGGTTAGTTGGCAGTGTTCGTTGACATGTGACTGTGGCACGCACAGTCAAAGGGAAGAGCACTTCAAAGGCCCCAAGGCAAGAAACTGAGTCATGGGTTTGTGAGCTTCAAGACAAGTGTGACTCCAGCATCTTGAGCAAAGGAACAATGACACAAAATGAGGTAGGAGAGAAAGTCACAGTAATGAGATAGGATTTAATCTGTAGGGGGTGGGGGTGCCAGTTCTCTGAAGGTTTTTAAGCAAAGGGAGGAAATGTACACCTTTATGTTTTAAAAGATCACTTCTATTTTTGAGAAGATTTCAAATCAAGTGGATAAGTATCTTAAAATTGGTTAAGTGAAGATCTTGGTGACATACAATAGTACCCAATAGCTTAGAAACATTTAGAGACTTTCTTACAGAGATTGCTACATGGTAAAATAAAATGTTCTTGTATAATGTTTGGATTCATTCGCACTAAGTTTAGCAACGCACGCGCCCCCCCCCCCCATGATAGCAGTACAAAATCCGATGTTTATGATATTAACATCAAAAAAAAATTTCAAGACTCCTTCCTGGCTCAGAAAATTATACCTTATGATAAACCATATAGATGTGTTAAAGTTGTGTAGCATTACCATTACCGTGTCAACTATGAGTGAAAATAGCAGACTTACATGACCATTCTCAAAGTTCTGCAGTAATGTTGGGTCATTAAATTCGTAGGACTCTGTGAGGACAGAGGGTGACAGACTGAGGAAGAACAGAGAAGATTTGCTGTAAATAAAAGTTCCTGATGGTACCAGTCAGCAATCACATGGATCTTAAGCAAACACACAGCCCCTTGTCCTGTTTTCAGTAAGTTACACTACACAGTATATAGAACTACTGCTGACCCTTCAACAACATGGGTAGGAACCGGGTGGGTCCACTAATACAGATTTTTCTTGTACAGTAAATGTATTTTGTCTTCTTTGTAATTGTCTTAATAACATTTCCTTTTCTCTAGCTTTATTGTAAGAGCACAGTATAATATATATATTTGTGTATATATATATATATATATATACACACACACAAAATATGTGTTAATCAACTGTTTATATTATAATCAGTAAGGCTTCTGGTCCAACAGTAGTAGCCTCTTAGTAGTTAATTGTAGAGTTAAAAGCTATATATAGATTTTTCAACTGCATGGGAAAAGTCAGTACCCCTAGCCTGTGTGTTATTCAGGGGTGAACTGTATAATAAATATTTTAAGTTCTGTCCAATTATAATCCTCTCAGGCCTCAAGTTGCAAAATGGCACTAGAAAATGCCTAAATTAAAAAAAAAAGAAAATGTCTAAATCTGTGTTGAATATCATGTAGTTTAAGACACAGAGTTTAAGACAGAGTAACTAAAAAAGCAATAAATCAAAGTCTGAATTTTGGGTTCTTTGAATATCACATGGGGAGATTTCTGGGAACTGCCTTTGGAGGTCTGGGACAAGGGACAGCTGTGTTATACATCAGAACTCTAGTACTGATTTTTTTTAAAAAGTCCATTGTGGGGGGGAAAAGGAACATGGGCAAAGTAGAAAAGAATGTTATCTAGTTACCTTAATTTTTTTGTATTGATATCACTTTTGTCTGACTGATTCCTGAGGAAAAATGAAAGAGGAAATATAATGGTTTTAAGACTGTAGCTATAAAATGCCTTAGTGAATTCTAGCCACATATAAAAGCAGATATAAGCCATATATTTTTAACAACTGCAATTTTTCATTTAGGTTTAAGTTTTAATCTCATTCAGTTATAGCTATGTTATTAGAAATTCATATAAGTTTTGAAGTAAATAAAGGCTAATTAATTTGTTAAGAAAAAAATGAGAATTTTCAACAGAGCATGGCAATAAAAACACTTACCCATATATTATACCTGCTATGGAACATTTCTTAAATTTCATAATATTGCAAGTGAGGGTTCCTGTTTTATCAGAAAATAAGTATTTTACCTAAATAAAGAAAAAATAAACATGATAAACAACATAAATATAAAATATATTTAGAGAGCAAAGACAAAATTAAGTTCTTTCTCTTGAAATCCTCAAAATATTTGAACTTTAAGGAAACAAGAAGTTCAATCTATAAGAATTCTACCTTTAAGAATTACACTTCTTTTAGAGATTCTATTCTCTGTTTTATACTACAGGTGAAATTCTATGCTAATATGCAAAGTAAATTTCAAGCCATCAAACCTAAGAAAATCAGAAGTTCAAGTTCATTTTTTTTGCCACAAGAAATTTCATCAAATGTCTCTTGAAAAAATTGAGATTTATAGACAGACAGATACACACATCCACACTCCAAAACCAAAGACACCATAAGAAAAAAATTACAAGCCAATATCCCTGATGAACATAGATGCAAAAATACTTGACGAAATATTAGCCAATCAAATTCAACAGTACATTGAAAGGGTCACACAACATAATCAAGTGGAATTCATTCCAGGGATACAAGAACAGTTCAATAAATCAGTCAATAGGATATACCACATTAACAAAATAAAGAATATAAATCATATGACCATCTCAATAGGCACAGAAAAAGCACTTCACAATATTCAACATCCATTTGTGATAAAAACTCACAATGAAGTGAGGCTTAGGGAAACAAACCTCAGCATAATAAAGGCCAGTATAACAAGCTTGCAGCTAACACTAAAGGTCAATGGGGAAAAGCTGAAAGCTTTTGCTCTATGATTGGAAACAAGAAAGATCATCTACTCTCACCACTTTGTTCAACATAGCATTGGAAGTCCTGTCCAGAGCAATTAGGCAAGAAATTTAATTTCTTCCACATTAAAAAGGCATCCAAATTTAAAAGGAAGAAGTAAAACTGTCACTATCTACAGGTGACATTTTACATATAGAAAATCTTAAAGAGGGCAGCCTGGGGGGCTCAGCGGTTTAGCAGCGCCTTCAGCCCAGAGCGTGATTCTGGAGACTCGGGATCAAGTCCCATGTTGGGCTCCCTGCATGGAGCCTGCTTCTCCCTCTGCCTGTGTCTCTGCCTCTCTCTCTCTCTCTGTGTGTGTTTCTTATGAATAAATAAATAAAATCTTAAAAAAAAAAAAGAAAATCTTAAAGATTGCAACAAAACCCCATTTGAATTAATGGATTCAATAAAGTTGCAGGGAGCAGCCCAAGTGGCCCAGCAATTTAGCACCACCTTCAGCCCGGGGTGTGATCCTGGAGACCCGGGATCAAGTCCCACATCAGGCTCCCTGCATGGCAGCTGCTTCTCCCTCTGCTTGTGTCTCTGCCTCTCTCTCTCTCTGTGTCTGTCATGAATAAATAAAATCTTTAAAAAAAAAAAATAAAGTGCAGGATATAAAGTCAACATACAGAAATCTATTGTATTTTGTTTTCTTTTTTAAAAATTATTTATGAATTTTTTTAAACAGACTTTTTTATAGCAGTTTTAGGTTCATACTAAAATTGAGTAGAAAATACAGAGTTATCTTCTGCACCCACACATGCACAGCCTCCCTTACTATTGATATCCTGCCCCAGAGTGGTACATCTGTTATAATGGATGAACTTACACTGCCTTATCATTATTACTGAAGTCGATAGTTTACATTATGGTTAACTCTATTTTTATTTCAATTTTTACTTTTATTTATTTTTCAAATTTTATTTAAATTCTAGTCAGTCAACATATAGCATAGTGTTGCATTTCTATACATTAATACATTCTGTAGCATGAACTACCAGAAAAAGAGGAATTAACAATTTCATTGACAGTTACATCAAAAAGAACAAAAAACCTAAGAATAAATTTTTTTTTTAAATTTTTTTTTATTTATTTATGATAGTCACACAGAGAGAGAGAGAGAGAGGCAGAGACATAGGCAGAGGGAGAAGCAGGCTCCATACAACGGGAGCCCGACGTGGGATTCGATCCCGGGTCTCCAGGATCGCGCCCTGGGCCAAAGGCAGGCGCCAAACCGCTGCGCCACCCAGGGATCCCCTTAAGAATAAATTTAATCAAGGAAATGAAAGACCTATACATTGATGAGAGAAAGTGAGAAAGACACAAATAAATGGAAAGATATTCCACATTCATGCATTAGAAGAATTAACATTGTTAAAATATCCATACTACCCAAAGCAAACTACAGATTCAATGTAATCCCTATCAAGATTCCAATGGTATTTTTCACAGATTTAGAACAAAATGTATATGGAATCATGAAAGACCCCAAATAACCAAGGCAGACTTGAGAAAGAAGAACTTAGCTGGAGGCATCATGCTTCTTAATTTCAAACTACATTACAAAACTATAGAAATCCAAATGTATGCTATTGGCATGAGAACACACACACAGATCAATGGAACAGAATAAAGAACTCAGAAATAAGCAATGCACCTCTTATCAATTAATTTAGAACAAAGGAACCAAAAATAAATGATAGGGACAGTACAGTTTCTTCAATAAATGGTTTTCAATAAATAAATGACGGTCTCTTCAATAAACTAGGCAACCATATGCAAAAGAATAAAACTGGACAACTTTCTTACACCATATACAAATTAACTCAAAGTTGATGAAAGACTTGAACAGAAGAACCTGAAACCATGAAACTAGAAGAAAACACAGGTAGTAGCTCTTCGACATCAGTATTGGTGATGATGTCTTGGATTTGACACTAAAAACTAAGGCAACATGGAGCGCCTAGGTGGCTTAGTTGGTTAAGCAACTGCCTTCAGCTCAGGTCATGATCCTAGGTTTGTGGAATTGAGCCCCACACCTTGTGCTCCTTGCTCAGCTAGGAGCCCATTTTTTCCCTCTTCCTCTGCCTCTCCCCCCAGTTCGTGTACTCTCTCTTGCTCTGCTCTCTCTCTCAAATAAGTAAATAAAATCTTTAATAAATAAAAAGCTTCTGGGAGGAGGGGCAAGATGGCGGAAGAGTAGGGTCCCCAAATCACCTGTCCCCAAAAATTACCTAGATAACCTTCAAATCATCCTGAAAATCTACAAATTCGGCCTGAGATTTAAAGAGAGACCAGCTGGAACGCTCCAGTGAGAAGAGTTCGCGCTTCTATCAAGGTAGGAAGACCGGGAAAGAAATAAAGACACAAAAGGCCTCCAAGGGGGAGGGGCCCGCGAGGAGCCGGGCTGAGGCCGGGGCGAGTGTCCCCAGGACAGGAGAGCCCCGTCCCGGAGGAGCAGGAGCTGCACCAACATACCCGGGCGGAAAGGGGCTCGCAGGGAGTTGGAGCAGGACCCAGGAGGGCGGGGATGCCCTCGGGCTCCCTGGGACACTAACAGGCACCTGCGCCCCGGGAGAGTGCGCCGAGCTCCCTAAGGGCTGCAGCGCGCACGGAGGGACCAGGAGCAGCTCGGAGGGGCTCGGGCGGCTCCACGGAGGGGGCTGCGCGCGGCCGGGGGCGAATCCAACAGCGCAGGCCTCAGAGCACAGGGGCCCAGACACAGCCCAGGATCCGGGCTCCCCCCGGGACAGGCAGAGGCCGGGAGGGCCCAGGACAGCAAGGACGCTCCTGCCTGGAGCTGAGCAGATCAGCGGCCCCGCCCCGGAGCCTCCAGGCGCTGCAGACGGAGAGCCCCGGAGTTACTGCGGGGGCTGACTCCAGGGCTGCAGAGCTGGCCCCGCCACTGCAGTTGTTCCTCCTGGGGCCTCACGGGGTAAACACCCCCACTGAGCCCTGCACCAGGCCGGGGCAGAGCAGCTCCCCCAAGTGCTAACACCTGAAAATCAGCACAACAGGCCCCTCCCCCAGAAGACCAGCTAGAAGGACAAGTTCCAGGGGAAGTCAAGGGACTTAAAGTACACAGAATCAGAAGATACTCCCTTGTGGGTTTTGTTGTTGTTGTTGTTGTTGTTGTTGTTTTTGTTTTGTTTTGTTTTGTTTTTGCTTTTTGATTTGTTTCCTTCCCCCACCCTTTTTTCCTTTCTTTCTCTTTTTCTTTTTTTCTTCCTTTTTTCTTTTTTCTTGTTCTCTCCTCTTTCCTTCTTTCTCTCCTCTCTTTTTCTCCTTTTCCCAATACAACTTGCTTTTGGCCACTCTGCACTGAGCAAAATGACTAGAAGGAAAACCTCACCTCAAAAGAAAGAATCAGAAATAGTCCTGTCTCCCACAGAGTTACAAAATGTAGATTACAATTCAGTGTCAGAAAGCCAATTCAGAAGCACTATTATACAGCTACTGGTGCCTCTAGAAAAAAGCATAAAGGACTCAAGAGACTTCATGACTGCAGAATTTAGATCCAATCAGGCAGAAATTAAAAGTCAATTGAATGAGATGCAATCCAAACTAGAAGTCCTAACGACGAGGGTTAACAAGGTGGAAGAACGAGTGAGTGACATAGAAGACAAGTTGATGGCAAAGAGGGAAACTGAGGAAAAAAGAGACAAACAATTAAAAGACCATGAATATAGATTAACGGAAATAAACGACAGCCTGAGGAAGAAAAACCTACGTTTAATTGGGGTTCTCGAGGGTGCCGAAAGGGACAGAGGGTCAGAATATGTATTTGAACAAATCCTAGCTGAAAATTTTCCTAATCTGGGAAGGGAAACAGGCATTCAGATCCGGAAAATAGAGAGATCCCCCCCCCCTAAAATCAATAAAAACCGTTCAACACCTCGACATTTAATAGTTAAGCTTGCAAATTCCAAAGATAAAGAAAAGATCCTTAAAGCAGCAAGAGACAAGAAATCCCTGACTTTTATGGGGAGGAATATTAGGGTAACAGCAGACCTCTCCACAGAGACCTGGCAGGCCAGAAAGAGCTGGCAGGATATATTCAGGGTCCTAAATGAGAAGAACATGCAACCAAGAATACTTTATCCAGCAAGGCTCTCATTCAAAATGGAAGGGGAGATAAAGAGCTTCCAAGACAGGCAGGAACTGAAAGAATATGTGACCTCCAAACCAGCTCTGCAAGAAATTTTAAGGGGGACTCTTAAAATTCCCCTTTAAGAAGAAGTTCAGTGGAACAATCCACAAAAACAAGGACTGGATAGATATCATGATGACACTAAACTCATATCTCTCAATAGTAACTCTGAACGTGAACGGGCTTAATGACCCCATCAAAAGGCGCAGGGTTTCAGACCAGATAAAAAAGCAGGACCCATCTATTTGCTGTCTACAAGACAGCAAAGGACACCTACAGCCTGAAAATAAAAGGTTGGAGAACCATTTACCAATCGAATGGTCCTCAAAAGAAAGCAGAGGTAGCCATCCTTATATCAGATAAACTAAAATTTACCCCGAAGACTGTAGTGAGAGATGAAGAGGGACACTATATCATACTTAAAGGATCTATCCAATAAGAGGACTTAACAATCCTCAATATATATGCCCCGAATGTGGGAGCTGCCAAATATATAATTAATAACCAAAGTGAAGAAATACTTAGATAATAATACACTTAACTTAGTGACTTCAATGTAGCTCTTTCTATACTCGATAGGTCTTCTAAGCACAGCAACTCCAAAGAAACGAGAGCTTTAAATGATACACTGGACCAGATGGATTTCACAGATATCTACAGAACTTTACATCCAAACTCAACTGAATACACATTCTTCTCAAGTGCACATGGAACTTTCTCCAGAATAGACCACATACTGGGTCACAAATCGGGTCTGAACCGATACCAAAAGATCAGGATCGTCCCCTGCATATTCTCAGACCATAATGCCTTGAAATTAGAACTAAATCACAACAAAAAGTTTAGAAGGACCTCAAACACGTGGAGGTTAAGGACCATCCTGCTAAAAGATGAAAGGGTCAACCAGGAAATTAAGGAAGAATTAAAAAGATTCATGGAAACCAATGAGAGTGAAGATACAACCGTTCAAAATCTTTGGGATGCAGCAAAAGCAGTCCTGAGGGGGAAATACATCACAATACAAGCATCCATTCAAAAACTGGAAAGAATTCAAATACAAAAGCTCACCTTACACATAAAGGAGCTAGAGAAAAAAACAGCAAATAGATCCTACACCCAGGCGAAGAGGAGAGTTAATAAAGATTCGAGCAGAACTCAACGAAATCGAGACCAGAAGAACTGTGGAACAGATCAACAGAACCAGGAGTTGGTTCTCTGAAAGAATTAATAAGATAGATAAACCAATAGCCAGCCTTATTAAAAAGAAGAGAGAGAAGACTCAAATTAATAAAATCATTAATGAGAAAGGAGAGATCACTACCAACACCAAGGAAATACAAACGATTTAAAAAACATTATGAACAGCTCTACGCCAATAAATCAGGCAATCTAGAAGAAATGGACGCATTCCTGGAAAGCCACAAACTACCAAAACTGGAACAGGAAGAAATAGAAAACCTGAACAGGCCAATAACCAGGGAGGAAATTGAAGCAGTCATCAAAAACCTCCCAAGACACAAGACTCCAGGGCCAGATGGCTTCCCAGGGGAATTCTATCAAACGTTTAAAGAAGAAATCATACGTATTCTCCTAAAGCTGTTTGGAAAGATAGAAAGAGATGGAGTACTTCCAAATTCGTTCTATGAGGCCAGCATCACCTTAATTCCAAAACCAGACAAAGACCCCACCAAAAAGGAGAATTACAGACCAATATCCCTGATGAACATGGATGCAAAAATTCTCAACAAGATACTAGCCAATAGGATCCAACAATACATTAAGAAAATTATTCACCATGACCAAGTAGGATTTTTCCCCGGGACACAAGGCTGGTTCAACACCCGTAAAACAATCAATGTGATTCATCATATCAGCAAGAGAAAAACCAAGAACCATATGATCCTCTCATTAGATGCAGAGAAAGCATTTGACAAAATACAGCATCCATTTCTGATCAAAACTCTTCAGAGTGTAGGGACAGAGGGAACATTCCTCGACATCTTAAAAGCCATCTATGAAAAGCCCACAGCTAATATTATTCTCAATGGGGAAGCACTGGGAGCGTTTCCCCTAAGACCAGGAACAAGACAGGGATGTCCACTCTCACCACTGCTATTCAACATAGTACTGGAAGTCCTGGCCTCAGCAATCAGACAACAAAAAGACATTAAAGGCATTCAAATTGGCAAGGAAGAAGTCAAATTCTCCCTCTTCGCCGATGACATGATACTCTACATAGAAAACCCAAAAGCAACCCAAGATTGCTAGAACTCATACAGCAATTTGGTAGCATGGCAGGATACAAAATCAATGCCCAGAAATCAATGGCATTTCTATACACTAACAATGAGACTGAAGAAAGAGAAATTAAGGAGTCAATCCCATTTACAATTACACCCAAAAGCATAAGATACCTAGGAATAAACCTAACCAAAGAGGTAAAGGATCCACACCCTAAAAACTATAGAACACTTCTGAAAGAAATTGAGGAAGACACAAAGAGATGGAAAAATATTCCATGCTCATGGATTGGCAGAATTAATATTGTGAAAATGTCAATGTTACCCAGGGCAATATATACGTTTAATGCAATCCCTATCAAAATACCATGGACTTTCTTCAGAGAGTTAGAACAAATTATTTTAAGATTTGTGTGGAATCAGAAAAGACCCCGAATAGCCAAGGGAATTTTAAAAAAGAAAACCATAGCTGGGGGCATCACAATGCCAGATTTCAGGTTGTACTACAAAGCTGTGGTCATCAAGACAGTGTGGTACTGGCACAAAAACAGACACATAGATCAATGGAACAGAATAGAGAACCCAGAAGTGGACCCTCAACTTTATGGTCAACTAATATTCGACAAAGGAGGAAAGACTATCCACTGGAAGAAAGACAGTCTCTTCAATAAATGGTGCTGGGAAAATTGGACATCCACATGCAGAAGAATGAAACTGGACCACTCTCTTTTACCATACACAGAGATAAACTCAAAATGGATGAAAGATCTAAATGTGAGACAAGATTCCATCAAAATCCTAGAGGAGAACACAGGCAACACCCTTTTTGAACTTGGCCACAGAAACTTCTTGCAAGATACATTCACGAAGGCAAAAGAAACAAATGCAAAAATGAACTATGGGGACTTCATCAAGATAAGAAGCTTTTGCACAGCAAAGGATACAGTCAACAAAACTAAAAGACAACCTACAGAATGGGAGAAGATATTTGCAAATGACATATCAGATAAAGGGCTAGTTTCCAAAATCTATAAAGAACTTATGAAACTCAACACCAAAGAAACAAACAATCCGATCATGAAATGGGCAAAAGACATGAAGAGAAATCTTACAGAGGAAGACATAGACATGGCCAACATGCACATGAGAAAATGCTCCGCATCACTTGCCATCAGGGAAATACAAATCAAAACCACAATGAGATACCACCTCACACCAGTGAGAATGGGGAAAATTAACAAGGCAGGAAACAACAAATGTTGGAGAGGATGCGGAGAAAAGGGAACCCTCTTACACTGTTGGTGGGAATGTGAACTGGTGCAGCCACTCTGGAAAACTTGTGTGGAGGTTCCTCAAAGAGTTAAAAATAGACCTGCCCTACGACCCAGCAATTGCACTTTTGGGGATTTACCCCAAAGATTCAGATGCAATGAAATGCCAGGACACCTGCACCCCGATGTTTCTAGCAGCAATGTCCACAATAGCCAAACTGTGGAAGGAGCCTCGGTGTCCATCGAAAGATGAATGGATAAAGAAGATGTGGTCTATGTATACAGTGGAATATTCCTCAGCCATTAGAAATGACAAGTACCCACCATTTGCTTCAACGTGGATGGAACTGGAGGGTATTATGCTGAGTGAAGTAAGTCAATCGGAGAAGGACAAACAGTGTATGTTCTCATTCATTTGGGGAATATAAATAATAGTGAAAGGGAATATAAGGGAAGGGAAAAGAAATGTGTGGGAAATATCAGAAAGGGAGACAGAACATAAAAACTCCTAACTCTGGGAAACGAACTAGGTGTGGTAGAAGGGGAGGAGGGCGGTTGGTGGGAGTTAATGGGTGACGGGCACTGGGGGTTATTCTGTATGTTGGTAAATTGAACACCAATAAAAAATACATTTTAAAAAAAGAGCTTCTGCAAAGCAAACCACCAACAAAATGACAAGGTAACACAATGAATGGAAAAAAATATTTGCAAATCATATATTTGATGAGGGGGGTTAATATTCAAAATACATGAAGAACTTTTACAACTCCACTACAAAATAACAATCCAATTTAAAAAATAAGAGAACGTCAATAGACATTTTTCCAAAGAAGACATACAAATAGCCAACAGACACATGAAAAGATGCTCAGCATCACTAATCATCAGGGAAATGCAAATCAGAACAGATAACCATCAGAACCATAATGAGACATCACTTCACACCTATTAGAATGGTTATTAACCAAAAGACAAAAAATAACAAGGAGCACCTGGGTGGCTCATTCAGTTAAGCATCTGTCTTCAGCTCAGGTCATGATCCCAGAGTCTCAGCATGGAGCCTGCTTGTCCTTCTCTCTCTGCACCACCCCTACCTCCCTTGTGCTCTCTTGCACGCTCTCTCTCTCTCTCAAATAAATAAATACAACCTTAAAAAAAAAAAGACAAAAAATAACAAGTGTTGGCAAGGATGTGGAGGAAAAAAGAACACTTATATACTGTTGGTGGGAATGTAAATTGGGGCAACCACCATGGAAAACAGCTTGACTCCTCAAAAAATTAAAAATAGAACTACCATATGATCCAGCAATTCCACTTCTGGGTATTTATCAGAAGAAAATTAAAACACTAACTCAAAAAGATATATGCACATGCACCCCCATGTTCATGGCAGCATATGTACAATAGCAAGATATCTGTCGATGGATGAATGGATAAAGAAAATGGTATATATATAATGATACATAATTATATACACACATGCACACTTACACAAAAATTCAGCCATGAGAAAAAAAGAAATCTTGCCATTTGTATAACAGAAAAAAGACTTTGAGGGCATTTTGCTACCTGAAATAAATCAGACAAAGAAAGACAAATACCACATGTGTGATCTGAAAAAGAAAAATAACTAAACTCATAATTACAGAAAACAAATTGGTAGTTATCACAGGCAAGGAGATAAGCAAAATAGATAGCAAGGTAGATAAGCAAAATGGGTGAGGGGGGCTCAAAAGGTACAAATTTCCAGTTATAAAATATGTAAATCCTGAGGATCTAATGTATAGCTTGGTGATTATAGTTAATAATACTATATTGCATGTTCAAAAAAATACTATATTGCATATCCAAAAGTTCTCATCACTAGAACTCCGTAACTAATGTATGGTGATGGATGTTAATCAGATGTATCATGATGGTCATTTTCCAATATTTATAAATATCAAACCATTACATTGTTTTCTTTTGTCTTCTTCAAAACTTTATGTTGTATACCTGAAACTAATATAATCATAAATGTCAATTATACCTCAATAAAAAAGGAAAAGCGGCAGTGTTAAAGCATTTTTTATTATTGTAGAAAAATGTACTTGGATAAAATTTACCATTTTAACCATTTTTTAAGTGTTATTAAGCACATTCACATACAATCATCACCACCATCCATCTCCAGAACTTTTTCATCATCCCAAACTGAAACCTCCTACCAACTCAACAAAACAGTAACTCTCCATCCTCTCCTGTCCCCATAGCCCCAGGTAACCACTATACTGCTTCCTGACTCTATAAGTCTCACTATTTCAGGTACATATAAGTGGAATCATATACTGTTTGTCCTTTTGTGTCTGGCATGTTTCATTTAGTGCGATAGGCACAGTCTATCTATGTTGTAGCATGTTTCTGAATTTCATTCATTTTTCAGGGCTGAATAATATTCTATTGGTATGTATTTAACATATTTTGTTTACTCATTTATCTATTGATGGACATTTTGGTTGTTTCCACCTTTTAGCTATTGTGAATAATGCTGCTAAGAACGTTTGTGTACAATAGCTGTTTGAGTCCCTACTTTCAATTCCTTCATGAAAATATCCAAAAGTAGAATTGTTGTAACATGTGGAGTCCTTGGTTTAATTTTTTGAGGTTTCACCATACTGTTTTCCACAGTGACTGCATCATTCTACATTTTCACCAGTTTTACACAAGGGTTCTGCTTTCTCCATGTCCTCTTGAATACTTTTTGTTCTCTGTTGTTATTATTGTTTTATGGTAGCCATCCTATTGGGCATGAAGTGGTGTCTCAGAGTGGTTTTCATTTGCATTTCCCAGAAGATTAGTGATGTTGACCACCTTTTCATGTGCTTATTGTCCATTTACATATATTCTTTAGAGAAATGTCTTTTAAAATCCCTTGCCAAAAAAAATAAAAATAAAAATAAAAAATAAAAAAAATAAAATCCCTTGCCAATTCTTGAATTAGGTTGTGGTTTTGCTGTTGAATTGTAGGTGATTTTAAATATATTCTGAATATTAAACTCTATTGTCTTGTTTTCAATATCACTGATTTCTGCTCTTACCTTTGTATATTACCTACATACACAACATAATTAATTTTTAAAGCTTGAGTTCCACAGGCAGTTTTATTATATTTAATTACTACCCTAAAAAGGCTAGAGTCAACTGACTAGGCAAGGTGGATAAAGTGATCTTTTCCCAACTGTCAACCGAAATCTTATGTTCTAAAGAATTAGTAAATAATCAGATTTTCATGAGCAGAAAAGTTGCTAGAAAGCTGATGGTTCCATCCTCCTTCATCTTTAGTTGTCCAAGGTAAAAAGGCTGTTCATGTTCTCAGATCAGTTATTTCCAGGTGCCAGAAACCTTCTAAAATAAATATTTCCTGAAAACTCACTATTCAAATGATACTACACAATGTAATCATAAGTTAGAAATAATTTATGCAAATTACTGGTTATAATTATTAGCATTAATTAAACCCCTTCTTCATACCAGGTACTGTGCTCAGTGTATCACAAATACTTTATGTCATTAAATCCTCCAGGAGCATGGCCACCAGTGCCAGGTCCCCAAGCTCCTGTGACTCCTGAAAGCTAACTGAAAATTTGAGAGCCAACTGAAGACTTCCCTGCCTGCCTCTCCAGCTCCTCTATTCTTTCATAAGTACATGAATAACCTGCATTACTTCCATTCTACTTGCAACCCATGTTGCATTATCAATATTTTTAACAAACCACACTTTTGAAGCTCCATATGGATATCATATTAACTATAGCCTATGGCTGAATTCAGCACTTTGACCTTGCCACATGCTCTTCCTAGATCCACCTTCTTCAAAGTTCTTGTCACATACTCAGTCCCTGAAGAGACCCTCACCTGCCCAAGCTCTTCATTAAGGTTGGATGTTCTAGCAATGGCATAGATATTATTTTCTTTATAATGCATATCTTCATCCTGCAAGAAATGAAACAAAATAGCCAAGCCACAGTCAGAACAAGGCTCAAAATTTCTTCAGGTCGACTGTACTACCACTGGTTTTCTGACATGACTGATGTTAGAAAATTCAAAATGGCAAGTCTAGAATACCTAGAGAGTCTTGGGTGCTAGTTTCTCATATACACTGGCAGAGCTAATTCAGAGAGACAATGCTATGTAAAAACAAATGTCAGTATGTTGTTGGCTTGGTATTAGAAGATTTGGCTTCCAAATCCTGGATCTAACTCAGATACTCTGTGGGATCCTGAGTATGATTTGCAGCTACTACATCTACAAAATCAGAGCAATAGCACAGATCTCATAGCACTACTGTGAAAATTGAATGAGAATACACTTAAAAGCACTCTGTCTCATTTTGTGGTTGTTAAAAATAACAGTACCCTTCAAGTGATGGTAATTCATTGACATATGGAGATCATTTTAATGAGACATCTAGCAAAAATTTTATTTCCAGGAAAAGTCTTTTAAAATATAACAAAATTGCAAACATACATTCAAATTGGAAAATTCATTCAGTCACATGTTACTTAGTATTAAGTGAATGCATGGTTTTCACTTAAGAAATCTTTTCCTTAATTTGAAATGATTCTAGAATAGCTGTTTCTGTCACTCTTGCCAAGATAAATAAATCTATTATAAGTCTACTGGACCCTCCTCCTCTAGAGTATCTTAAATTTTAAGGAGCTATCTCTTTACAGTTGCTGCTAAGCCACTAGCTCTTAAATCTTTCCTCTCAGCTAGAAAAAAATATATTTTAAAAAATTGTGTCTTCAGGAGTGACAGAGAGAGGTACAAGGCATGGCTGAGTTAGGCTGACACCAATGTTTGGCTTTCCTGTCAAAAGCACAACTGTCCCAAGTACTAGCATCGTGGTAAGATTATACTGATTTTTAAAACCGAAGCCACAGACCAAGAGAGAACTGTTTGTTAAACTTTCCCATTTCAATACTCACCCAGTTTATAAACATGGCCTGAACATATTTCACAATTTCCAGAGTGACCAGTAGACTAATGGGAATGAGATTGTGGTATAGGATGATGAACACCAATAAGTCAAACCCTAAACTGTGGGAGCTGTAATCTGTGGAAGAAGATCAGAGGAAACATGTCACAGCTTCAGGCAATATCTTTATTCATCTTTGTTTGCATTATTACTTTTTAAAATTGTGAAAATTTCTCCATGAAAATTATTAGAAGCGTAATTAAATGGATACATCAAAATGGTTTTTAAAGTATCAGTTAAGCACCAACTATGTAAAGGATGTTTGACAAGTATCAACAAACAAGATCTAATAAGAGTAGACCCTGCCCTCAAGGAACACTGGGTGCAGCTTGAGAAAGTAAGATGAGTCAATAATTATGGCACAATGAATTCCACAATGGCCTTGAACATAGAGAGTAGCAACAATAACACAAAGTGGAGGGCCCAGAGGGAGGGCACAGCAAAGTTTTGAAGAAGGGAGTTTGTTAAATGGAGACAATGAAGTGAAGAGAATGATGAAGATCTTTTATTTAGCTGGAACTATGTAGCTTGAAGACAGAAATAATTAATGATTTTGAAAACTCAGGGAATGAAGGAAAATGAAACCAAAAGGAAAAGAAAAAAAAAGAATATACTTTGTAAAACCTAGTAATAAAAGCTCTTCATTAAGGTTGGATTTTAAAGAGATAAATATGTTTGAGAGAGTAGTTTTTCAATAAAAATTCATTCTAACTTCACAGAAATTTACTGAAAAATACCTAGAAGGTATTCAGGGGACATATACCTACTGCTTTATATATGTCATTCTGAAAACTTACATCTCAATCTTAAATATTAAATTTATATGTTGAGTTATGGGAGAAGGAGTAATAACTGAAAAGATTCCAGTTATAAAAACACAAATTGATTTGTAAAATTTAATTAATTAAACACAAATGTGTACATATGGGGACAAAATTAAGTAATAATTTAAGTTAAAATTTCATATTCATTTTTCCTAAAAAGGAGGCACACTTGTGATTTAGAACAACAGTAGTTAAATATAGATTTCTAAATTCCATCAATTTAAAAGTCGAATTTAATTCACTACAATTTCTATTCAAATTGTTATCACTGTGAGTTTTCTAGCTTTCCCTTACTTGCCATGATTATACTTTTATACTTACTGTATAATTTTAAGATCATGAATTATTCTTCTAGGCATACTAGAGGCAAATAATATTATGACTGTTTTAATAATAAACAGTCATGAGACAGAGAAGCAGACAGGAAATCTTTAGTGCTTTCCTACATTTTATTAATTACTGAAAATAAGGTTATACTTTAGTTACCCAATACCATTTTCTTCTTTTGGACTAGAATATCCTGGGTAGAGAAATATAGTCCAGAGCCAATTACGGGTTCTCATTCCAAACAAACCACTAAGTTCCTCTATACTTTTTGGTAAAAATACAGAGTCTATTTTACTTTCACAAAACAAGGGACTGGACTAGAAAACTATACAGTTCTGCTTCTAAATATAAAATTATTTCTTTTAGCCAAAAAATAATTACTGAGTTTCTATTATGAAACGGCACTGTTCTTGGAGTTAAAGATTACAATGCTTCCTGTCTTCAAAAATTCACAATCTAGCTGGGGGCAGGAGACACAGGCAATAATAATAAAACATGGAAATGGAATGATATCTATTAAGGATATTACAGAAGCCAAGAGGGTTCCTAATTAAATTAAGAGAGAAAGATAAGATATGGGAAATGCTACAGGAGAAGGTAATATCTCATCTTGGACTGAAATGAGAAATGACAGGTATCCAGTCAAGAAGGGACCAGAGACACTTTTGAGGCAGAAGGAAGGAACACATGATAAAAGGCATAGAGATGCTGAAGCAACTGGTAGATGGAAGGATCATGAAAGAGAACAAAAGTCAGTCTTCTGTGAATAGAGACTAAGTATTCAGGAAAGGGTGGTAGAATATCAGGTGATGGAGTTAGGACCAGGTTATAAAAGTCCTGAGTGCCATGCTATGGAGATTTATCTTGACCATGTAGGCCAGGAATCTACAGCCAGAGTGTAAATATTTTAGGTTTTTCAGGACATACAGTCTCTGTTTTTAACTACTCAACCTTGCTATTGTAGCGTGAAAAGCAATCATAGATAATACATAAATGAATAGGTACAGCCATGTTCCAATAAAACTTTATTTACAAAAGCAAGCAGTGGGGCATCAGGCAGTAGTCTACCAAGCCATTATAGACAATAGGATACACTGAGGCTACTACATGTATTCTTAACTACTTTTTATCTACATCTTTCTAGAAACTGTATGAAGAATGAATTTGAGTGGAATTTGACTGAGGGCTGGAAAACCAGTTGGAGAATTGTAACAGTAGTCCAGAGATGAAAAAGAGGGTGCACACAGAGAAAATATTGAAAAGATGAAATTAACAAGACTTTGGGACTGATTGGATGAAGAAGACCACGGGGGTATGAGTGGAGAAAAGAGGACGAAGTTGAGAAGGAGGGGTAAGAGTGGCCTTCATGTTTCAGCTTGGATGATGGTTGGATAGCAGTACCTACAATTTACATGGAGAATACTGAAAATAGACACTGGTTTGGGGGGAAAAGATGAATTTAGTTTTGTACATGATGAGTTAAGAAGTCTACATGATACCTGGAAAGCAATGTACAGGAAACAATGTTAGTAATTCATAGAGTGGTCTGAGCTGGAGGCAAACAGGTAGAAGACATCAACTGATAGATGGCAGTTGAGATTATTAGAGCAAGTGAGCTCTGTTAGAAGGATCTAGTTGGACAAGATAATCCCTAAGAAGCTGGTGAAGGTCCTTCTGCAGGAAAAAAACAATGCAAACATACATAAATGAATGAAATTTTCACAAAATTCTCAAGATTTATGGACCCAAGTTGAGACATTCTTGGTTAACCTAGGATCCTGAAAAGCACTAGTATTTAAAAGGTGGATCAATGTTTCTATGAATCAAATAGAGAAGAGTGGGTTTAAAAAAAAAATAAGAGGGTGGCTTAGGTCCAAATGGATTCCACTTAAAAAATGACCACTGGGTTTGGCAATTACAAATTGATTCCTACCCTTGAGCCACAATTCCAGTAGACTGATTGAAGTGGCTTGCAGATGGAAATGGACCCAAGAGTGACCAGGATGTAAGAAAATAGAAACAGTGAGGGTTGTGTCTTCTTTCAAGAAGTCTGATCAGAAGGTAAGTGCAGGTCATTTGTAGGGTATGCAGAACTTGACACATTTTATCGACATCAAAATATCAGTATGGCTGTGTTTCAATAAAACTTTATTTTTGTAAGACTTTTGTAAGAATTTATATATGTTTCTAAATAAGATAATATTCACAGCCCTGGGCTAGGGCAAATTAAATAAGCATATTTAAATTGAGATTACTTTTTTGGAATCACTTAAAATCTAAAAGCTTGAGATAGAAACTGAACAGGTACCATTTAGAAACCCAAACTGCATAAGAATGAATCTTTTATTTTTTTTATCCAACCTACAAAGTATTTATCTTAGCTTCTATATTTTTAAGATGCTCCCAGACAGATCCTCTCAAGGGAAGTTAGAACAATAAAATCTCCAGCTGATAGATGAGAAAAGGCAGAAAAATGCATGATGGTTAATTCTGTAAACATGGAAAGAAAGAAGTGAAAAAAAAAAAAGACAACTCTGAATGCCAAGTATCAGTTTACCTTTAAGTCTTTTGCTGATCTTCTGGTCAATTTAACCACTGAATCCCCTGTGGGGCCCCTTGTCCTCATTTTCTTGGCATCATTCATTGTATGCAGAGCACTGTACTAACCCAGTGAGGTGGTATTATCCCCATTTTTGAATGAGGGAAGCCAAGCTCAAAGAAATAAAAAGCTTTGTCCAAGTTCTCCTATTGACGAAGAAGTGGGCCATGTCTGTCTGGCTCCCATCTCTTTCCTCTGCCTGTATCCTCCCTCTCCTTTATTCTGGAAAGCCAAGATTATGTGGAACTGGCAGAACAATGTCAAGAAGGAAACACTCGGTTTCTAAATTCATTAATCCTCAGCATCTCAGAAAACAAATAACAATAACAACAACAAAAAAAACCCACCACCAGTTAAAACAAGGGCCTTCCCTTTCAAATAAAAACATGGAAACAAGTGTTTAAAGTCATTTTAGAAGCACTACAACTCCCCAAATGGTAGCTCCTTACCACCCCCAGACACTTACCATTTGTCCCGAAATACCAAGTGCCTTCTACATTCCAGAGTATGGCTCCCAAGCAGCTCACCAGGGACATGGCCAGAAGCAGCACGAACAACACCAGGATCTGCACATTGATCACCTTCTCAACACGTGATTTCTTGAGAGGCGATTTGATAGAATTCTGCAAAATAACACATGCATACTCACCAAAGAGAATGAAAAACCATCAGAGGAATTATCATGCATGAATATTTTGGTGGCAGGAAGAAGTAAAAAATCCCAACAGTTGAAAAGGAGAACATATATTTTGCCAAATAACTGCCACGACTAAATGTGTGCCACAGCGTTGAATGACATAGCTTCTCCACATTCAGTCCTTAAAGCATCTGTTACTAATTCACAAAGAACATATTCATGCAAGCAATCTATCAACTGAGAGTTCTAGGATATAAAAAAAAAAAATCAAATGTATTAAATCAGACAGTCTAGGTGATCTTTGGTACAGAACCCCCACCCACCACCAAAAAAAAAAAAAAAGACAGTACTAATTTATTGGCTTTGGTATTTATAGTTTTTGAATTATTTCTGGTTTAAAAGGCATAGAAAGGGCAGCCCCAGTGGCGCAGCGGTTTAGCGCCACCTGCAGCCTAGGGCATGATCCTGGAGACCCGGGATCGAGTCCCACATCGGGCTACCTGCATGGTGCCTGTTTCTCCCTCTGCCTGTGTCTCTGCCTCTCTCTCTAGCTGTGTCTCTATGAATAAATAAATTTTTTTAAAAAAGCATAGAAAGATACCTTTCAAAATATTCGAGATTTTACCAGTACAATAATTGCTCTGACACGTGCATATTTTAGGGAAACCAAAGCTTTGGGTTAGGGGTACATTGAGAGTTTCAAATAATAATTTTCTATTATCATTTCAAGTTTTCCCATAAATTCCTGATAATTGCCTGCAGAAGTCTACTGAAATGTTGGCAAATAAATGTACATTTAGTTTTTTAATATATAACACATAATTGGCAAGCATATAGATATATACAGATAAAGAGATATTTAACTTTTCAAACACACTTTGCCAGATTGTTTACCATTTCTACATTTTTTTAAGGTGGAAGCATAAATCTTCAAAATCTACAAGCTTTGAAAATATGAGTTAGTAATCTAAATTACTCAACTTTTTTTACAAAGCTTAGGAATAAGATTTTTATGATCCTAGGTTTAACTGCATTAAGCATATTATTAGTGAATGTCTGTGTATGTGTGTGCACATAATTTAAAATATATATACTTAAGTATATCATCTCCAAAGCAATCATATCATTCCTTCTCTTTTGTTAACCTATATAAGTAATGTCTTCAAACGTTACACAATATAGAACAGATTCCAGCTAAGTGTGTTCTACTTAAAATCTTTCAGTAAGGAAATATTGACATTTACTAGTTCTTTCTTTCCTAAAGTCATGAAAAAGCCCTCTTTGAGATTTCTGCTATTCTGAAATGATACAATCAACATGTATAATACACATTTGCAATGATTTACATCCATAGAATAATGTGTTAGAGAAGGATGCACTTTCTCATGAGCTGCAGGACAGACAAGCCACACTGAGAGGATAATGGAGCGGTCTTCTTAAATTAACAGGAGGACATTTAAACCTAAGATGCAATGTTGTATAACCAGGTGTACAATTAAGTAATACAGCATAATCATTTGAAGTGTACTGTTGGAGGGTTGTCCATTTTACAACTGAATCATGGGTCATGATTATGTGGGTTCTATGTTGCCCTTGGTTCCCTGTCCAAATACAAACTTCTGTTTGTAGATAATGTTTATATCATTTCTTAGTCTGGGGTTCTCAGTATACAGAAGACAAGGAAAATGTACACGTTAATGCATCATTGTGGGGTACAATCCAGGGCAGGAAGAATGGAGGAAAACGAAAAGTGAGACAAGAAATCAGGAAGCAAACAGAGTGGGATGTCACTGACTGGTCATAGCTTTGCAAGAAAATGTATCCAGGTCCTCAGTCATGCAGCCCCCCAACTTTTCCCAGACTAGTCTGTCACCATTCCATGCCTTTTTCTCTGCCATTTACAAGACAGTCACACTAAATTGCATTCCTCAATTGGATACATGCCAATTCTTGGTCTACTGCTCTCCTATCTGCCTCCCTTTTTTTCTGAACCTCACCATGCCCTTGATACTTCCATGTATTCTACTCAGCCTTCAGGTCTTAATTTACATGTTACTTCCCCACAAGAGCCTCAACATCAGGTCAGATGGAGCTCCTATGTAGACACAGAGCATCTTATAATTACCCCTCCTGAGTGACCTCTTGCTATTATTATCTTGACTATCTTTCTTCACACACTGCAAGTAACTCAAGGGCAGTCAAGTGCCCTTGAGCCAACTATACCCCCAAGTTCTTAGTACAGTGTCTGGCATTACATAGGTACTAAAGAGATATTTGTAGAATGAACAGTCCAAAACAAATGTTGTATTTTAGTGGATGGCATAATGGGTAGACTTATTGTCAAGTTACTTCTCATTAACAATAAACATGCAAAAAAGTTCCTACTCCAAAACAAAGTTGTCTTAAGGGATTCTTGAAACACAATGATTGATTTTTAGGCACACAATTTAGTGATTCAATACTTCCATACAACACCTGGAATACATCACAACAAGTACACTCTTTAATCCCCATCACCTATTTAATCCATCCCCTCACCCATCTCTTCCTAACTGGACTTTAAAGAAAAACTTGAAAAAAATATGCTGCCTTTTTTATTTTCAATACTTTCAATGCTAGAGATTTATCTTCTATTAAAAAAAGCAGCTATCCATGTTCACTGCAGTGATATAATAGTTTCTCTCCCCTAGACTTTTTAATGTACCTATGTCATTTCCAACATCAAAGACTGATTGATTATTGATTTCAGAGAGAGAGAGAGGAAGAGAGAGAGTGCATGCATGCACATGAGCAGGGAGAGGGGCAAAGGGATAGAGAGAGAGAATCTCAAGCAGACTCAGCTCTGAGAATGAAGCCAGGTGTGGAGCTCGATCCTACTACCCTGTGATCATGACCTGAACCAAAATCAAGAATCAGAAGCTCAACCAACTGAGCCACCCAGGTGTCCCTCCACATGTTTATATAGAATGTAATTTTAAGTCTTCAATAGCAATTCACATAATATTCTGTACAGATTGATACTATTTTTGCCAACACAAAATGTTTTCCATACATTTGTGTGTCTATACACATATTATTAAATATTTGTTCATTAAGCAATAAAAAAGAGAGAGAGAAAAAGAAAGAAAGAAAGAAAGAAAGAAAGAAAGAAAGAAAGAAAGAAAGAAAGAAAGAAAGAAAGAAAGAAAATTGAGAGGAATGGTACATGATGGTAAGAATTTACACAGAACTTCTAATGTCATTTTGGCCAAAATAATCTTATCACAAATGGGAGGCATATAGACTGAAATGAAATATGGATCTCCCTTCAAACTGCAGGTTAGTAAACAGAAATAAGCTTCCTAAATTTAAGAGATAAATGCTAAACCCCTCACTTCATGAAAAAAAGAAAAAATGTAGAGGTAATACTGTCATCACAAATTATTTTACCTGCATGAATTTGGTTTCAAATCCAGTGTAAACAACTATGCCAAGGACCCATTGAGTATTTTTAAGTTGTGTACCTCTTAGCAAGACCTGATCAGGCCCAATTGGAACGGGGCTAAAAATAAAGAAGAACATTTATAAATTACCAAAAAGGTTTTTTTTTCTTTTTTTTTTTCACAATGCATAGCAAGCCTAAGCTTTCATCTTAAATATATTTCCTTTGTCAAGTCCAACTGTAAGGGGAAGTAGCAATAAAAACAAATGTGTTTTCATAGAAAGTACCTACTTCTAAAAGAGGATGGAAAAAATTGTGTTATCATCCATTTCTCACTAACCCAAAGTTATGTCGATTAAAATTTGAGAAAGAAAATATCTCTTATACCTAGAGAGACTACAAAACTTACTGTCAAGAAGAAGAATAAACACCTGTGTGCCAATTTGATAATCTATAGAAAAGATTACACGTGGTCATTCAGAGCACACAAAACAAGCTCAGTCTGCCATATTTACCTGTTCTCCTCTGCTCCTGCACCAGGCTGACTCATTATATAAAAGATGTTTCTATAAAAGTCTTAGGTGGAAGCTAAGTAGAAGTGGAGCAGAAATTAGGAAAAATCCTTCATCATTGTCAAACTGAATCCTTAGTGGATTCTCTTCTTAGATGACTTTCTAAGAACCTTAATAAGAACCTTATTCTTCCCACTAATTGACCCCAAGAGATGTGCTAAGTGCTTGTATGCAAAAGGAACTTGGACCAGACTTCTCAAGCCCTTCCATCTGCAGGTACACTGATTAAGAAAATGCCATACACTTTCCTTTTCCACTTAAGAACTCCTTTTTTTCTTTTTATATCAATATACTGATGCTTTAAGTAAAAAAAAAAAAAGAAAAAGTATAAAGGTTTAAAATGTTACCAACCAAGAGAACAAAAACTGCCATATTTTCTGTTCCATTAAAAAAAATGTTTGGAAAAAAAAAATGTTTGGGGCAGCCTGAGTGATTTAGCGGTTTAGCACCACCTTCTCTCTCTCGAATAAATAAAATCTTTTTTTTTTAATTTTTATTTATTTATGATAGTCACAGAGACAGAGAGAGAAGCAGAGACATAGGCAGAGGGAGAAGCAGGCTCCATGCACCGGGAGCCCGATGTGGGATTCCATCCCGGGTCTCCAGGATCGCGCCCTGGGCCAAAGGCAGGCGCCAAACCGCTGCACCACCCAGGGATCCCCAAATAAATAAAATCTTAAAATAAAATGTTTGAGGAGAGAAAGATGATACCTTTCATCATTTAGATACAAGGTTCCAATGAAGGTATTGAAATGGCGATTAGGTCCTTCACATTCTATTTTTCCAGATAGGCTTGACAATTGCCTTTCTGTTTGCATTTGAGCTGTTTCTAACAAAGCCTGTAAAATAAAGTCAAAGTTAAAAAAAAATGAAGATAAAAATTTAATGGCAAATTTAAATGTCTCTAGTAGTTAATAAAATAAAATTATAAAAATCAGGATCTAAAAATGTATTGCACTTAACAGATAATAAATAATGTATATCAAACTTTAACATAAACTTTGTTAGAAAACTGCCATACCAGAATTTTGCAAATAACTTTAATAAGGTTGAAAGGAGTAGAAAAGTTAAGTTTTCATCATCTCTGTATGAAAATAACACTTTTGAAAGTGAAGTCACTATAACCAAACATCATATCACATTTGATACATTTATGCCTTAGTTGATGATGCTGAACTCTGGACTACGCTAAGAGCAGCAAGGATCTCGAATAGCAATTCCAGATTTTTGCATGCATCAGATTCACCTGGAAGTCTTATTAAAATACAGATTGCTGAGATGTACACCCAAGATTTTTATTCAGTAGGTCTGGGGCAGGGCACTAGAATTCACATTTCCAAAAGGATGGTGATGCTGCTGGTCCAGGGATCACTTGGAGAAACACTGATGTAAGGAATTTCTCATTGCAATAAGATGATCTCAACTTTCCAGAGAGAAAAAGTAGATCATCTTCGGGAAAACAAGAATCAAACTGTCATCAGTCTTTTTAACAGCAATACAAGATACAGGAAGACAGTGAATTTTTATTTTTAATTATCTAAATAAAAGACCCTTTAAATTTAAATGTTATATCTTCCCAAATATCAAACAAAGGTGAACATATAATGCAAATATTCTCAGGCATGAAAACAATGTATTAGAGGTTTCGATGCTCAGAAACCAATATTGAAACAGTCTGGGATGAACTTCTGTTAATCAAAAGATGCCTTAAAGAAAACATAAGAGCAAGTTACCAACTGGGTAAGTGTCTTCTAGACGTTTGTAACACATATAACTGACAAAGAATTGGTATGAAAAATATGTATAGAAATTCTATAAACCAATAAAAATTACAAATATCTCAATATATACGTGAACAAACCACATGAACAAGTACTTCCTAAAGAAAATTTGTATTGCCAGTAAGCTCAAAAACAGATGTTCAAGTGATATATTAATGAATTTAAAAAGAAAAAGCGTTATTATGTCGGTAGAGGCTGAAAAAATTAGTAAAAGGCTTAAGATGTATTCTGGAAAAATAAAACTCTTAGCAAAACTTCACAAATTTGATAAAAAGCAAACAAAAAGCAACTATTCACACTTAGCTACAAAATGTTAAAGCATTTCCATGTTCGTTAGGATCAAGAAGAGACTAGGTTTTATCACCAAATATCTGTAACTGCTCAGGAATTTCTGGGTAACGTCAAAAGATAGTGCGGATTCTTTTACCCAAAAAAATCCTATCTCCTTGACTTAAAAATCATAAACATGTGTAATAGAGTGGAAGGTGGTTGGCTTCAAGATCAATAAACAAAAATAAGTAGATGTATCACAGTTAAACATTCACCCACTAGAGTGTCCTCTAGTAAAGCTGCTATGAACATTTGCATGTTTATTGTTGTCACGTGAACCTAGGTTTTCATCTCTCTGGGATAGTACAATTACAGGTTATATGATAGTTGCATGTTTAATTTTATACAAAACCGCCAAAATGTTTCCCCAAGTGGCTGTGTCATTTATATTCCCATATTATATATATGTCATTTATATATTGAATATAAATATATATTTATATTCAAACCCATAGTGTTTGAATGATCCGGTTTCTCCACATCCTTACCTACATTCAGTGTTGGAACTATTTTCAACTTTGACCATTCTGATAGGTGTGTAGTGACATTTCACTTTGATTTTAATTTGCATTTCCCAAATGGCTAATGATGTAGAAAATGTCTTCATGTGCTTATTTGCCATTTTTATACCCTGTTCTATGAAATATCCCTTGTGCTCAATTTCTAATTGAATTGTTTTGTTTGGCCTTTTTTTTTCTGTAGAGTTGGAGAGTTCTTTATATATTCCAGATACCAGTCCTTTGTCAAACATGTGGTTTGCAGATATTTTCTCCCAGTTTTCAGCTTGTCTTTTCATCCTCTTCAAAAGCGAAAGCCTTTCATTTTGATAAGGTCCAACTTCTCAATTTTTCCTTTTCTGGACCATATTTTTAGTATCGATTTTGAGAAATCTTGGCCTACTTACTCTAAATTCTGAAGATTTTTTTTCCAATTTTTTTCCTAAAAGTTTTATATTTTATATTTAAGTCATGATAAATTATTATTTAGCTTTTATATAAAGTATGAGACTTAGATCAACAGTTTATTTATTTTGCCTATGAATGTACAATTGCTCCAGCACCATTTGTTGAAAGGATGATCTTTTCTCCAGTGAACTGCTTTTCCTCTTTTGACAAAATCATTTGGGCACATTTGTGTAGATTTGTTTCTGGGTTTTCTATCTGTGGCTTTGAGCTATCTGACCATCCTTTTACCAAAACTATACACTCTTGATTACTGTAGTCACAGAATGTCTTGAAGTCAGATAGATTTAGTCCTTCCATTTTATGCTGTTCTTTCAAAGTTGTTTTAGCTAAAGTTTTTTTGCCTTTATGTCCATATTTTAGGATAAACTTATCTGTCTCTACAAAAAGTCTTGCTGGTATTTTCATAGGAGCTGCATTAAACCTATATGTCAATTTGGGGAGAATTAACATCCTTACTGTGTTGAGTCTTTCAATCCATGAACACTGTTTCTCTCTCCATTTATCTAGATCTTCTTTCATTTCTTTCATCAACATTGTAATGAAATGTTTGGCATTCAGGTCCTGTCGGTATTGTTCGATTTATATCTAATTTATATTTTGAGCACTTATAAATGAAACTATATTTTCAAGATTGTATTTACTTATTTGAGAGAGAATGAGTCAGGGAGGGGCAGGGGGAGAGGGAGTGGCAGATTCCCCACTGAGCAGGGAGTCAGGGGCTCAATCCCAGGACCCTGGGATCTCGACCTGAGCTGTAGGCAGATGCTTAACCAGCTGAGCCACCCATGTGCCCTGACCCTGTATTTCTAATTTCAGGGTCCACATGTTTATTGCCACTATAAGAAATAAAGTGGTTTTTGTATGTTTATCTGGTATCCTGCATCCTTGCCAAAAACACATTATTTCATTTTATTTTAGATTTCTCAGGAATCTAAGTAAACAACTTTCCTATGTAGACAACTATGCCAAATCAAATAGACAGTTTTATTACTTCCCTTCCAATCTGTAGGCCTGTTTTCTTCTTATTGTATTTCCTACCTCTTCCAATACTATGTGAACAAGAGTAGTGAGAGCAGACATCCTTGCCTGTTTCCCATCCGGGGGGATACATTTAGTCTCTACCACTTATATTTTACCACTTATTTTTAATATTAGCTTTAAGTTTTTTTGCAGATTTTCTTTACCAAGTTGAGAATATTCTCCTTTATTTCTACATTCTCTAAGTTTTTATCATGAATTGACACTGAATTTTGTCAGATGCTTTTCCTGCATGTATTGATATTATTATGTGATTTTTCTTCTTTAGCCTAAAATGATGGATTACATGAATTGATTTTCAATTATTAAACAAGCCATGACTACATGGAATTAACCTTTATAATTCTTTTCATATATTGCTGAATTCTACTTACTAATATTTTTAAAGAGTCTGAGTGTTTATTCCCACAAAGGATATTGGACTGTTTTCTTTTTTTCCCACTGTCTCTGTCTGATTTGAGTATCAGGGTAAAAATAACAGCTTCATGAAATGAGTTGGGAAGTGCTCCCTCCTATTCTGTTTTCTGGAGGAGACTGTGTATAATTGATGTTAATTTTTCTTTGTATGTTGTTAGAATTCTCCAGTGAAACCATGTAGGTCTTGAGATTTCTTTTGGGGGAGTTTTTAAATTATAAATTCAATTTCCTTAGTAGTTATTGGGCTATTCAATTTACCTTTCTCTAGCATTTGTAGGTTCTGTTATCTTTATCACTGATTTCCAGCTTTATTCCATTGTGGTTGGAGAACACGTCCTCCATGGTTTCAATTTTTTTAATTTTATGAGGTTTGTTTTATGACAAAGGTATTGTCTATCTTGGTGTATGTTCCTTGTACACTGAAAAGACTGTGTGTCTTTCTTTTGTTGGGTATTGTTGAATGTTATATAAATATAAATCAACAGATCCTGTGGATTAATGGCACATTGTTCTGTATCTTTGACAATGTTCAATCCAGTTGTTCTGTAAATTAATGAGGGTAGCTGAAGTCTCCAAGTGTAAATGTGGATTTGTATATTTATCCTTTAAATTCTATCACTCTTAGCTTCACATATTTGCAGTTCTGTTTTTTGATGTATACATACATCAGCATTGCTATGTCATATTGGTGGATTGACTCCCTTATCATTGTATAATGATAAAAAATGTTCCTTTCTGTCTCTAGCAATTTCATCTGCTCTGATGTTTATTTGACCTGATATTAATCTAGCTATTCCTGATTTCTTTTAATTAATCTTTACATGATATATCTTTTTCCATTTTTTTTACTTTTAACCTGACTACACCATTATAAATAAAAATGTTTTTTTAATAAATAGCATATAGTTGGATCATGTTTCTAACCCATTAGATGATACTTTAACTCAATACTTAATGGCATATTAATACCATTTATATTCAATATAATTATTGATATTTTTATTTTTCCTTTCTGGTTTTGCTTTTTGCTTTTTCCTGCCTTCCTTTGGATTACTTGAACATTTTTTAGAATTCCATTTCGGTTTATTTGTTTTAAAATATGTTCCTTTGATATAACTATTGCAGTGGTTGCTCCAGGAATTATGTTATTAATAAGCAACTTCTCATAGTTTATTTGTATCATCATTTTACAAGTTTAAATATAGAAGCCTTGCTTCCTTTTGTCTCTTTACCCTCATCATTATATATCTTAAATTTCTCCCACACATTTAGAACCATATCAGATAATTTTATGATTTTTGCTTCAACCATCAAACATAATTTAGAAAACTCAAGAGGAAAAAAAAAGCTTATTGTATTTAGCTTTATTTTTGCTTATCATGTTCTTTCTTCCTTCTTCCTTATGTTCCTTTTTTATGGTTTCCTTTCTGTTTCAAAACCTTTCTTTAGCCATTCTTTTACAGTGAGTCTTGTAGCAACAAATTCTGTTATTTTTCCTTCGATCGGGAGTGTATTAATTCTCTCTTCATTCTTGAAAAGTATTTTTGCTGGATACATGATTCTGGGCTGACAGTTCTTCCCTATCACCATTTTTAAAATGTTATGCCATTTTTTTTTCTGATTTCCACGGGTTTTAAAGAGAAATTTTCTGCTATATGAGGGGTCTTTTCCCTATAGGTAGGATCCTTTTTCTCTCACTGCTTTAAAATATTTTTTCTTATTACACTGTCTCATTTAGAAAACCCTTCTTAATTCCTTATTCTGTTTTATTCAATGGTTATTGTCCTTCTGCCACCGGTAAAATGTCAGCTCCCTGAAGGCAGAGACCCTGTCAGATTTGTTCTCTGGTATAGCCCTGGTTTCTACAGCAATGCCTGGAACATGATGGAAGCTCAATATTTCTGGAAAAAATAAATACATCTCCAGAGCAAACTCACATGGTACATATGAGGAGGATCCTAAGACTGAGGTATTCCAAGGGAAACAGGAATTTGGGCAGAACTGATTAAAACTACTATCCTCCTAACAACCTATTATTCTCTTCTTCCTGAACTGAGGAAGCATATTTTTTTATAAATTAATTTTTTATTGGTGTTCAATTTACCAACATACAGAATAACACCCAGTGCTCATCCCGTCAAGTGTCCCCCTCAGTGTCTGTCACCCATTCACCCCCACCCCACGCACTCCTCCCCTTCTACCACCCCTAGTTCGTTTCCCAGAGTTAGGAGTCTTTATTTTCTGTCTCCCTTTCTGATATTTCCCACACATTTCTTCTCCCTTCCCTTATATTCCCTTTCACTATTATTTATATTCCCCAAATGAATGAGAACATACACTGTTTGTCCTTCTCCAATTGACTCATTTCACTCAGCATAATACCCTCCAGTTCCATCCACGTTGAAGCAAATGGTGGGTATTTGTCGTTTCTAATGGCTGAGGAATATTCCATTGTATACATAAACCACATCTTCTTGATCCATTCATCTTTTGATGGACACCGAGGCTCCTTCCACAGTTTGGCTATTGTGGACATTGCTGCTAGAAACATCGGGGTGCAGGTGTCCCGGCGTTTCATTGCATCTGAATCTTTGGGGTAAATCCCCAACAGTGCAATTGCTGGGTCGTAGGGCAGGTCTATGTTTAACTCTTTGAGGAACCTCCACACAGTTTTCCAGAGTGGCTGCACCAGTTCACATTCCCACCAACAGTGTAAGAGGGTTCCCTTTTCTCCGCATCCTCTCCAACATTTGTTGTTTCCTGCCTTGTTAATTTTCCCCATTCTCACTGGTGTGAGGTGGTATCTCATTGTGGTTTTGATTTGTATTTCTCTGATGGCCCAAGTTTCACTTTAAGTAGTTTTTTCATAATATGTTCCTCACATATTTGCTTTTCCTCACTAAGATCTGCTAAATGTCTGCCTCAAGTTCCTTGCAATAGAGAATGACTGCACTATCAAATGTTTTTCTTCTCTGATTTCATGTTCTGTACTTGGTTATGTGTTACTTGCCTTCCAAAAGGAGCATGTTTAAGCTCCTCATAGAAGAGAGGGTAGCTTTCTGGTGTGGGTTCCAGCTGAAAATCCCCCCTCCCACCTGTTCAAGAAACATAGTTGCCAAAGCACTTTCAAGATTAAAACCTTTAATCTTCATCTTCAGTGGAATTAACTCAGTAGTTATTATAGCTCCACATCACAAAGGTTAAAAATTTCTAGAACATATTTATAAAAGATATATATATATAAATATATATTTATATAAATATTTATATATATAAAATAAATATGAAATAATTTTATTTGCCAAACTATGTGCAATTCTTAAGATCACAACAGTACATAATCTGTGTGGGATAAAAATACAGTCAAATAAATATCCTTTGAAAAAAATCTGATCCATCATACACATATCACATATACATTTTTTTTCCTTCTTGAGACAAAATGGCCATTAAAGTAATAGTATTTTTTGGAAACTTTGGAACTGGGTTTATTGACTTCACATAGTTATCATTCATGACATTTTTTAGAGGAAGGAGTCTGCTACTTCAGGCAGTGGGACCTTGGGAGTCAAAGACCTGAGATTTTTTTTCGAGTGAGGGTGAGATTTATAGAATTTCCTGAATTGGGTAATAATGATCTAGAAATCTAGAAAGACACAAAGAGAAATTAGGCAGGTTTTCTTAGAAGTCAGTGGTTTGAGCTTCTGGAAGTAAGATATATTCTCCTAGGAGGGCCTTGCATCGTTGAGACATACCCAGTGAGGGGCTGACCCCTGAGCTGCGTGATTCCTGAGACTGACTCTGTGCACAGGGTGGAAAAGTGGGCATACTGTAATCTGTTGTTTGTAAAAGCAGTTTTTCCCCCCTGTATTTCATTTCTTTCTTTCTTTCTTTTTTTTCTGTTTCCTTGTATGATCAACTCTAAATAAACTCTGAAGTTCTAGAAGCCAAAAATATATATTTTTTTTTTTTCGTTGTTTCCAAAAGTTTTTAGTTGGTATAGATTCTTTGGGTCTATCCTTTTCGGCTTGCTCAGCTTCTTAAATTTGTAGTTTGTGTCTTTTGGCAAATTTGTGAAGTTTTAGTCATCATTTCTTCTAGTAGTTTTTCAGCTCTACCCTCTCTTCACCTTCCAGAATCTCATGCCATAAATGTTCTGGCTTCCTACTTGGTTTTTCTGACACATTCTTGTGGGGGAGTTGGGTGCCTTATTACAGCTGGGTAAGGGTGAAGGTCTAAGGCTCCACACTTAACTTTTGCTGGCATAGGTGGGAGTGGGGCCAAATACTCTGGTGTTTTGCTGGAGTAGAGTGGCCATTGTCTCAAAACTTCTATCCTGCTGGCTGCCCCTTTTCTGGTCCTTTGACTAAAGAATGGAGGTTTTATTTTGTTTTGTTTTTTGTCTGTGCCATTGGTTTTTCTGGGTTTTTGGTTTCTTCAGTTCCAAGCCTGGTATATACGAGGCAAAAAGAAAACCCAGGGAACTCGCCACCCTGTTGTTCCCTGGGTTCTATGGTCCCATAATATGTTGTCTTCAACCACTCTTTCAGTGTCTTCTCATATTTGCTTTCTATATAATGTCCAAAGGTTTTAGTTGTCCTCAGCAGGAAAAATAAAAGAAAGTATGTTAACTTCATTTCCCCTGAAACAGAAATCTGTAATTGCATTTTTAAAAATCAGGAAGGTACCACCAAACTATTACAATAATTAGTACTGGGAATAAAGATGGGATTTGGAAGGAGGAGATAAAGTTTAACAGACAGCCAAAGTTTCTATATTATTTATATTATTTTTACAAAGATGATATATTACTTTAATAAATTCTAAATATGTTTTTTTCATTTTTCATTTTTTTCATTAAATCAAATTAAAGTTTGCAAAAAAGATTAGCAGACATGTAAATAGTCAAATGTAAATTCAGGGACTTCCTTGCTGAAGCAAAGTGATAAAGCAGACTCAATTATCTTAAAGATTGTCTCTTTTCCATTAATAGGAAGTTAATTGGAAAACTATCTCTTTTATAATCACAAGTTACTCTGAAATGCAAATGATAGTTTAAAAAGCAGTGGTTATATGCTCAGAGCTCATTTATACCCCTTTAATCTAGTTATGATATTTATCACGACGGTTGTTTTATCACCAAAGCATTAACAAAAATATCCTCAAAATAATATGCACAAAGGCATGTCATCCTTTATATGACCTGAATTTTATAGGACATTTTTTTTCTTGCACTAGTGACATATCACCTAGTTCCTACTTAACTTTTTAAAAGTACCCCTCTAAATAATTAGTGAGAATGAATTACCTCTATACAACAGCAGAGAAATACTTTTCTTCATGAGAAAAATAATAACTGGTACCTGGAAAAAATTGGCATTGTGAGCTTAGACACAGAATTAGGATTTAAAAAGGTGTCTTGGGATGCCTGGGTGGCTCAGCAGTTGAGCATCTGCCTTCAGTTCAGGGTGTGATCTCAGGATCCGGGATTGAGTCCCACATTGAGCTCCCTGTGAAGAGCCTGCTTCTCCCTCTGCCTATGTCTCTGCCTCTCTCTCTCTCTCTCTCTGTGTCTCTTATGGATAAATAAATAAATCTTTTAAAAAAAGTGTCTTGGGATCCCTGGGTGGCGCAGTGGTTTGGCGCTTGCCTTTGGCCCAGGGCGCGATCCTGGAGACCCGGGATCGAATCCCACATCAGGCTCCCGGTGCATGGAGCCTGCTTCTCCCTCTGCCTATGTCTCTGCCTCTCTCTCTCTCTCTCTCTCTCTCTCTCTCTCTCTGTGTGTGACTATCATAAATAAATAAAAATTAAAATTAAAAAAAAAAAGTGTCTTTACCTGCCGTAATTTTAGGTTTGTCTCCCCATCCAGATTAGATGTTGCAACATAGCATGTTACTTGAGGTTCACTAAGGAAGATAAAGCAAATAACATTGAATTAATATCTCTCTAAAAATTAATTTCCCAATAATGTTAACAATGAAATAAGACCTACATCAACAGCTGAAAGGACTTTTGAAAGCTGAAAGAATGGGACACCTGGGTGGCTCAGCCGTTTAGCACCTGCCTTCAGCCCAGGGCATGATCCTGGAGTCGCGGGATCAAGTCCCACATCGGGCTCCCTGCATAGAGCCTGCTTCTCCCTCTGCCTGTGTCTCTGCCTCTCTTTCTGTGTCTCTCATTAATAAATAAATAAAATCTTTAAAAAAATAATAAAGCTGAAAGAATTACAATTACTTTTTCAGGAGACATTAGCAGTCTGATACTACAAGTCTAAAATTCATCTTATGGTAGAAAACTTTCTACCCCTACAAAGCCCTTTAATCCCAAAAAAGAGAAATGGCTGAGGGTGAACAGAAGAGGTTATATAGCTCATAACAGACCAGTGTCAAAGCTAAGGTCAAATCTAAAATTCTGTTATTTTCTAAAATACGTCCATTGTAGTTCCCAATGGCTCAGGCTCTATGGTCTTTATATAATGAGGGTAAAATCTTTAGGATAACTCTGGACAGAGCAGAGGCTCTCAAACACTACACTTGGGCTTCTCTATTTCTACCTAACCTCATCATTTAAGTCAAGACACTAAAGTAACAAACATTTGCCTTGCCAGATTCTACTCCATGTCAAATGCAATTCATTCACGAAAATTAATTGTTTTGGGGGGGAAATGCCACAAAGAATAACAAAAACTGTCATTAAAGTTTACTTAGTTTTGATTTCAGTCTTAACTCTTTTTGACTGTATTTCACTTACTGATTATCAAGTTTAAAGTAAAACAATCTGTATCAATTTTGCCAGATAAGACCATATACCTCCAAAATAAAAATATATCTTTATTAAAAATATCAGTGATATAACAAAGTAAGAACTTCCAAAAATTTTCTCTTCTATAAAACAGTGAGATAACTGACAAAAACTATGAGAATCAACTTTCTTAGAACTTGGAAAATTAATTAAATACTTAACTCAGGGAGATTTTACTCAAGAAAAAAAAAAAGCCAAATATTGGTTTTTAAAAAGTTCCACCTCTTCCTTTTGGCTGCTTTAAATATAATAGTCCACATTCCTGGTAATGAGGGAGCATAAAACAGCAAGACTTCTTTCAAAGTATGTTCCCATAAAGTCATTATTTTACCTATATGATGGATCTCTGAAAGGTTCCCCTTGAAGGGCTTGTTTTTATTTGACCTGACCCAGAGTTTACCCAGTGCTAAAATCCTGGGTAAACAGTGGCGGGGATGGGGAAAACATTTGTTGAGAACATCATGAAAGTGTTTTAATATTGCAGTGTCTGAGGTGATATATAACAGGGGAAACAATAGACTAATCAAAGGGCCTATAAGAAAAATTTGTACTGAGAAGCAACACAAATAAGTCCTGGGTGGGGTGCCTGGGTGGCTTAGTCGGTTAGGTATCCAAATCTTGATCTCAGCTCAGGTCTTCATCTCAAGGTCATGAATTCAAGCCTGCTTTGGGCTCCACACTGGGCAGGGATCCCTTAAAAAATTTTTTTTAAATAAATCCTAGGTAAGAGGAAGAATCTGATTGCCAGAGATGCCACATTATATTACTTAAAATGTCCCACTTTCAATAAAAAACCATGAGAAGTAAGTATGATCCATACACAGATTAAAAAGCAATCAATAGAAAGCGTCCCTGAGCAAAACCAGACATTGAACTTACTACACAAAAATGTAAATCAGACATGCTAAATATGTTCAAATAGCTAAAAGAAATTATGTTGAAAGAAATAACATATTAGAATATGTCCCATCAAATAAAGATTATCAAGAAAGAAATAAAAATGATAAAAATGAGACCAAATAAAAATTCTAAGTTGAAAAGTACAATAAGTGAAGTGAAAAATTCATTGCTTAGATTTGAAGACTCAAACCTGAAGATAGATCAATTGAGATAACTCAGTCTAAGAAACAAAAATTTTAAAGAATAAAGAAAAATAAACAAAGCCTCAGAAACATGTGGAATACAAACAAACATACCAACAAATGCATAATGGGAGTCCCAAAAGGAGAAAACTGAGAAAGGGGCAGAAAAAAATATTAAAGAAATGCTGTCCCAAAAGCTCTGAAAGTTGATGAAGAGCATTAATCTATACATCCAAGAAGCTCAACAAAATAAGCCTTCAAGTAAAATATTCTCAAAGAAACCACACCTAGACAAATAATAATCAAAGTGTTAAAAGTTAAAGCCAAAGAGAAAATCTTGAAAGTAACAAGGGGAAAGCTACTCACCACTTTCAAGAGATGCCAAATAAGACTATAAATCATTTCTCAGCAGAAACTTTGGAGGATTGGGGCACCTGGGTGGCACAGTCGGTTAAGCATCCAACTCTTGGCTTTGGCTAAAATCATGAACTCAGGGTCATAAGATCTAGCCTTTCATTGGGTTTTGCACTCAGCATGGAGTCTGCTTGAGATTCTTTCTCCCTCTCCCTGCTCCTCCCCCTCTCTCTGTCTCTCTTTCATATTAATGAATCTGAAAGAAAGAAAGAAAGAAGAAAGAAAGAAAGAAAGAAAGAAAGAAACAAACAAACAAACAAACAAACCTTGGAGGATAGAAGGCACTAGGATGACATATTCAAAGCAGTGAAAAAAAATACACATTCTTTGAATATTCTCCAAGATTGATCACATGCTAGACCATACAACAAGCCTCAATAAATTTAAAGGATTGAAATCATACAAAGTACATTCTTAGATCACAATAGGATGAAGTTGGAAATTAATAGGGAAATAAATTTGGGGAATTCCCAAATAAGTGGAATTTAAAGAACACACTACTAAATAACCAATGGGTCAAAGAGAGATCAAAAAGGAAGTTAAAAAATACTTTGAAGTGAATGAGAGTTAAATTTATACCTGTAAATGACTACATTTTAAAAAATTAAAAAGAAAAATCTCAAATTAATAACCTTAACTTGACACCTTAAAAAAAAAACTAAAAAAAAGAAGATATTTTAGATACATTTATAAATGAAAACATAAAGCTTGCAAAATACAAGGGGGGGATGTATATAGATGTATTTGTCTATAAACATAAAAGATCCCTGGAAGTATACACAGGAACATAATAGCATTGCATATCTGATGGCAGGGAAACAGAAGGGAGGGAGACATCCCTGGATGTCTTTTCCTAACTTTTAAAACTTGAAACACATGTGTGAATTAGCTATTCTAAAAAATTAAAACATTTAAAAGCCCCTTGAAACTCCTCTTTCAAATTTGAAATACTCTAATGTACTCAGTCTAGCAATCATATAACCATGATTTTGTTCAAGCCCTGACTGGCTTAGAACATTGTATTGGTGTTTCTCCTTTCAAAGCATATTTTCACTCTTCTTATTATCTTTCTATTTTTACAATTCCCACATGGAAAACATAAAACAAACTATTCTTTTTTCTGAGAGAAGTGAGAACCAAGAATACAAATAGAAAATATCTGTTCCAAATGATAAAGCTTTTCCATTAGACCAATAGCCCTTATTTAAAAAATTTTTTGTCGCTAAATTTGATCATGAGATATGCATATCTAGGGCCAATAAAGTGGTACCTGCTTTTAAAATATTTTTTATAGAGAAGACAAATGTTTCAAAGAAAGTGAATTTTAGCAAATTTTTATATGTATCTCTTACAGATTTGAAAGATAGCAAAAATTAAATTTTATTTTTTGTGTGAAATATATCATACATCCAAAAGTTTATAGAATGTTTATAGTGTGAGAACAACAAAATACTGTTGTATTGCTATATATATTGCCAGATAAGAAATTGACCAGAAAGGCCTCCCAATTGCTTTTCCTCTCTTCCTCCTAGAGATAGCTACTATATTAATATTTGTGATAATTATTTCCTTTTCTTTATAATTTCATTACTACATTTGTGTGTATCATTAAGCAATATATTGGTTACTTATTATCTATAACAATTTGGGGGGTTATGTACACAATAATATCATCTACAAATAATGAGAATCTTGTTCTTTTATTCTACTCCATATATACCAGTTTTTTCCTTTGATTGGGTTAAAATAGTTTCCTTTTATTGGTAGTTTTCTAGGAGTTTTTATCACAAATGAATGTTGCATATTTTTAAATGCTCCTATTGATATAATCATGTTTTTTACCTTTTAATCTACTAAAATGAAAATGCATTAAAGTGCGTTCTTTGGTTTCCTAATAATGAAACTGCTGTGGTCACTCTTCAGAAGTAGGATCAAGCCCTACCCAAGATTTGGTTTGAGTGTCAAAACTGATAATGCCACAAACACACCAAAATGGTGGGAAGGTTATTATTTATAAGGTGCCAAAGGAGGGTGCACACAGGCTTTCCTGTTAGGCAGCCCAGAAGTGCACGAAGGGGAAGAGGAAGAGAGGCTTAAAAGTTGTCAGCAAACATCCAAAAATGGAATCAGACTCCTTATTATAAAAATAAATTGCATTCCTGTGATGAACCCCATCTGACCATTACATATTACCGTCTTTAATATTGTCAAGTTTTAGTATTTTTATATTATAATTAACAACAAAACACACCTGTAAATTTACTTTATCATCCCATCTTTGTTCATTTTTTGTATGAAGGTTATATGTATCAGCCTCAGAAAATTAACTAGAGAGTATTCTTTCTTTCTATCTCTTTGAACAGTTTATTGGAAGATTGGTATTTCCTCTACATTGATCATGTGACAGAATTTTACAATTACAGTGTCTGGTCCTGATAGTCTCTTTGTGGGTTTTTTTTTTTTTACTACTTTCATAGTATTTTTAATGATTACATGACCATTCAGGTTCTATATCCTTTCTAAAACAACTTTTGGTAAGTTATATTTTTCTATGGATTTATGCATTTTATTTAAATGCTAAAACATGATTATAAACTTTCATTAGATCTTCTCTTTAATCTCTGATGCATTTCTAATTATATCAACTTCTCAATTTTTTATATTGTGTACTTGTGCCCTTTTTTCTTCCCTGATTAATCTTACCAGAATTTTATTAGTCTTTTTCTAAGAAATAACAGTAAGCTCTTTTGTCCAATAGGTTAAAGCACTGGTGGCAAGAACAAATTACATCTGGTAGGAATAAGAGTTAGCTTTGGTATTTCTGCTTTTCCAGAAGCTTTGATAATGGCTGTGGAACAAATCTCTCTTCCCAATAAATCTCTCCACGCTCCAAGATGATCTGTGTCTAGAAGGCGAGGAACATGTTTTTATCACTTTGAGATGATTATGACTTGATCTAGGGAAACATTTTACCCAACATATCAAATGCAGCTGTGTTCATGACTATAGCCACTCTTACCTAGAGATGCCCTAAACTATGTTCTCCTTAGAGGGAACACGAGGACAGAGCTGAGCTCTCCAAGGGGCCCAATATAGATACAGATGAGGAGGTGGTCAGACATGACCTAATGGGAAGGAAATACTGATTGTAGGGAGTCTCTGTATAAGTTTCCTCCAAAACAGCCAATGAATAGTTCTACATAAAGAACAGAGACTGTGTTTTTAAATTTGAGCCTCACACGAGCCCACTAAATGCTACTGAAAAATCACTTATTCTCGTGTGAGTCACTGTTTATAGAATAGAAACATCTCAGTATTAGCATGAGATTAAAATATGATAATAAGTGTAAATATTTTAAATTTTTCTGAATGTCTGTAAAAATTACAGAAAGGATGGAATTAATCTAAAAATTAGGATGGAAGAATATATGTCCAGGGAATTAAAGAAAAGATAATAAAAGGATAGAAAAGCAGTCAGCAAACTATGGCCCACAGGCTATAAAGAGGCTCTGACTCTTTTTATAAATAAAGTTTTATAGGAACACGGCCACACCTATTTGTTTACATATTGCCTATGGCTGCTTCTGATGCTACAACAGAGTTTGCATGGCCCTCAAAGCTGAAAATATTTACTATCAGTCCTTTCACAGTAAAAGGTTTTGCAACTTGACTTTGCAGTAAAACTTTGCTGGTCTATCATATAGAAAGAGATGGAGAAAGGGGTGAAAGGGAAGGCCTTTGGTTTTCTTAAAATTTCTAATTCAGAATAAGAATTCCTTAAATGGGGGTGCCTAGGTGGCTCAGTCTGTTAAGAATGTGGCTCTTGGGTTTGGCTCAGGTTTTGATCTCAGGGTCGTGAGATCAAGCCCTGTGTCAGGCTCCATGCTCAGCACAGAGTTTGCTTGAAATTCTCTCTCCCAGTCTGCCCCTTCCCCTCCAAAATAATAAGTAAATAAATCTAAAAAAAAAAAAAAAAGTTCCTTCAATGCCCACTATCATAACCAACCTGGAAGAAATCAGAACCATGTCTGCAGGAAGGAACTGTCCATTTGAGGCCTTCACAATATCGCCCACAATTACCTTTGAAACCATGAGAGAAATCACAGATGCATCAATTTTAAAAGCAAACACAGAGTCAAAATGTGTCAAATATTTTTAAGAAAAATGTATGATCTGAAAATTCTGGAACCATGCTAAGAAACTCTAGATATTTTAGAACAATTTTATTCTTTGAGGGATTCATTCCTCTAACACAGTTGTTCTTAACCAGGAGCTATTTGCCCTGCCCTTCCATCAGGGATGGAAGTATCTGGAAGTATCTGGAGACATTTTGAGTTGACACAACTTTGGGGGGTTTTAGGAGATGATGCTATTGGCATCAAGGGGATAGAGGCCAGGGATGCTGCTAAACATTCCACAATGCACAGGACAGCCCCCCACCTCAACAAATGATTTTCTGACCCAAAATGTAAATAATGCCAAAGTTGAGAAATTCAAGCAACTGTTTTTGCAGTGATGTGCAGTTCATACACTATCACACTGTAATTGCTTGCCTAATGGTGCAGTTTCTCTCTGCTGGTCTGGAGCTTCACGTAGAACAGAAAAAAATGCCCATCTCAATCAATCAATCAATATTTGTTTACTGAATGTATGAGTGAATTCTAACTTGTAAGAAAGAGAGATCTAAATACTAGGAACAATACATGAAGAAAGCAATATGAGTTTTCGATGCTTCCTTCCTGTGTGCTTTTCTTGAACAAACGCCTTAAGCATTTACACTGTGCTAAGTTATTGAGGACACAACTCTCAAAATTCACAGGCCCTTCCTGGGCAGCTAGAAAAGCTGAGGGAGGAGAGAGGATTGAAATTCTTTCCTAAACTAATTCTGGACCTATACTGAAAAAAATAATAATTTCTTTCTGAAGAGGAAAAGAACAAGGAGACTCTATTTTTCTTTTTATAGTATGATTATATAGATCATTTCTATCTTCATTAATTGAGCAAAGATTAATTAAATATTTCAAATCAAAGTGAGAAGAGAATCTTAAAAGCTGTGTCTATAAATGCTGAGAACACATGTAATAGTAGGGAAGAAAAAAGAATTGTTAATTAAACATTCACAACTTATATCAAGTTCACAGTGCAGTGAACAAGGCATTTGTAGCTTATATAAACAACTAACTTACAGCACAATCTAGCAATGGCTAAAATGAGACAAGCTGAGACTTTGTGATTAAAACTAGATTTCCCCCCAGAAACAATATTAAGGCAGAAGATTATGTACCCAGGGAACTGACAGTAGGCAGTCATCACCCTAAGGGAGGTCATGAACAGCACGTCTCTTACAAACTCTTATTTCTATTTTGCCCACAGGACCCCAAATCAGCATCCTTTTCCTTTTGTAAGCACCTGTGTAAAGTGCTCCATTTGGTTAGACAGGTGTAAAAGCAGTCAAGAAGGATAAGAATTCCTGGTCCTTGGCTCTAGTTGTTTGACGTGTTCTTTCACTGGAAGGCACTGGAGGTAAATTAAACTCAATCATATAATTACCTCTACTCAGAAAGAAGCCTGCCATCCCCCAACCTCCTGCAACCTCACTCCTTTCCCCTTGTCTCTCACCAACCCTCTCCCCTGAGACTCTGCCACCAGGGATGGAGTGGATCTCAGGGACTTCTTTCTCTTGGTCCAATGAGAGGAGCAAAATTGCAATCATGACTGACTCATCTGTTTTATCTCTCTCAGGGCAAGAAATACTGACAATACTTAGAAATGAAAACATTTTTATAATTAGTCCTCAAAGGAATTTTACACTGGTCAGCAATGAATTATTGAGGAAGACAAAGTATCTAGCCCCACTATGCCTTTAACTTCTATCATAGGGCAAATATTTATGAAAACATTCCCTGATGTAGTCTCCATATAATGATTGTCTTGTACCCTGATCAACAGTTTGTGAAGCATCATCCTTAAAAATTCCAGACAATGACACAGAGGTTAACACAGAGGCACATTAGAAAGCATGTAGTCTTCCAACCAAATAGACTTAAATTCAAAGCCCATTTTCAGTACTTTCAGGCTGTGTGACTTTAAGCAAAATACTTATTCTCTTTGATCCTCTACTTCCTTACTCATCTACAGAACAGGATAATATGACAGTTCTTAAAGGCATGTTTCATGGATAAAAATCTGTTTAAATATGATAGGTGTTTATTACTAAGTGAAAACTTATAATACATTCTTACCTCTTTCCACATAATGATTTTCCACACATTCTCTCTTAACACTGGAAAACATATAGCTACGTATTAACTGTAACAATTGCATTAGGTAAAGTCCAAAATCATAAAAGATACTTTTCCCAAAAAAAACCCAAAAGTGTTTCTTTATAAAGTACTGTCTTTATTAATTTAACCTTGATATAAACTGGAAAAATATGGAAACTCTGTTCACATGCACTGCACCAAAATAGAGTGATATGCATAATACAATGCAACCTAAACTAACTTAATGATAGAGAAATGACCCATAGGTAAAGCTACATTAAATTACTTCTTTTTAAAAAAATATTTTATTTATTGTTTGACAGACTGAGAGAGAGCGAGAGAGAGAGAGAGAGCACAAGGAGGCACAGTGGCAAGTAGTAGGAGAAACATACTTCCCACTGAGCAGGTCGCCCAAAGCAGACTCAATCCCAGGACTCTGGAATCAAGACCTGAGCCAAAGGTAGATGCTTAATCAACTGAGCTACCCAAGTGACCCTACATTAAGTTACTTCTGATTCTAAAGAGAAAACCATTTGCTATTACATGCTAAAATACTGGCTGATAGCCTGAAAAGCAACATTATACATTTCTAATCAATTACAAAGAATAGCACATTTCAAAGCTAGGATTGAGAGAGACTATGTAACACCCAGATTGTTTTTATCAATATAAGAATTGCTCATATCCCAAATATTCCAGCTTCCCATCTTTTTTCTTTTCTTTTATTCTAATTAGCAAAACTGACAATTTTCACATATAAGAAACAGTTTCCTTATGGTTGTTGTTCTTTGTTCCTGTATTTCTTTAAATAATAAAACATTATGAAACAAAGTACATGTATCTATTTGGTCAATTTGGGTATTTTTTTTAATAGTAAAGAGGGATAAAAACTTAATCTAGTATCTTACCTATTATATCCTTTGTGTTAACTAATTTGTCTGCTATATGTCGTTTCTGTTATAGAAAAAAAAATCCATTATGTCAAAAGTTCAAAATGAGTAATTCACATCATAATACAAGTCATAGGTTTAAAGAATAGAGGCAGCAAACCTACTTGTAAAGGGTGGAGTTTTTGTTTTGTTTTGTTTTGTTTTGTTTACTATAATTGATTACAATTTTGTTTTGCCCTTATCTGACTTTTACATTGAAATGTGATCTAAGGGAGGGAGTATAGCAAAGTGGTTAAGTGTGTGGCCTATGGCAACAGCTTCCTTGGTTGACATTCCAGCTCTGCCTCTTACGAATACAGCCGTGTCAGGTCACTAACCTGTCTGAGCCTCAGTTTAAATGGATACACACACACACACACACACACACACACACACACACAAAACATACACACATATAAATACAGACAATACAGGGTCTCCTACATAGTGAAGCGCTACTTGAAATGCCAGTATATTATATGCTGCTTTAAACACTAATTAGCAATCTTGAATTTTGCCCCAATTCAGCCCAGGGCTTTTGATTAAGTTTGAAAATTTTCTTTCATATTATAAACCAATCAAAAGACCAGCAACCAAAGAGATTTTACTGATGATCTATCTTTATAAGATAGGAATGAGGCAGAAACATAGGAACAACAATAGCCAGCAATTTTGGAAAATGAGCATTAGGATTGTGAGTGAGGAGGAAGGGGACTCAGAGTGACCTCGGCTGTACCTGGGAGGGTCAGAACAAACAGAAAACAGTATTATATATCCCTCTTCTTTTCCTTCACTGCTAAAATCTGTAGGCTCATGTGACACTGTATCTGTGATAAGGTTAAAGAAGAAATGAAGTCACTGCACAATTTCTGAACTTTCTAGCCAGTTAGGACTTTCTAATTGCATTATATCCTCCAAGATACATCTTATGATCACTATTAGGTGCCACTGATTTCTCAAACATACACACACACACACACACACACACACACACACACACAATTTAAAATCTGAAACCTTAAAACCTTAATGTGCTTGCATTAAGTTGATGTGAAAAGCAACTACAGATTTAAAGAATTATACCAGCTCCAACTAGAAGCTTGAAAGAAAAACAACAACAACAACATACCCCTTCTACTCATGACAGTAGTTTTGAGAACATTTCACTAACAGTAAACTTACATAATCTTCTACAATCTCTTTGATGCCTGAAATTGTAAGAATAATCATCAAAGGCAAGAGAGTTGTATATTTTCCTGTTGGAGACACATCTGGAATTTGCTGCAAAAACAGAGTTACACTGTGAATCTTATGATAAATATTTCTTACATTTTGCTAACACTAAAAGTCAGGCAGCTAGTGACATACTCAGGACATAAGAACAACACACGGTGTTAAATGAGACTCTTAGCACATCAAATCCACCCTTAAGCATGATACTAAACATCACATTATGGAAAAGTCACCAGTGTGACTGCTTAACACTTCAGTCCTTATGTCATCTCTCCAATAGAATACTTTTATTACATTTCGAAGAGACTAGTTCAGAACTTAAGTGTCTAAAATAGCATCCTTTCAAAAGAGTTAAATCCAGAAGGTCAGTTAACTGAATCTTACTTCTTTTTTGAGGCAGAAGAGAAATTTTTTGGAGGCACATGAGAACAACATTTGTTGTAGTAACAAATTACCTGTGGAGACTGCTTGCTATAGGTCTACCTGCCACTCTTTAAAATATGAGAAATACAGTGGGGTGCCTGGGTAGCTCAGTCCGTTAAGTGTCCAACTCTTGATTTTTTCTCAGGTCATGATCTTGGGGTTGTGAGATCAAGCCCTGTGTGGGAGCCTGCCTAAGATTCTCTCTCTCTCCCTCTGCCCCTTCCAACTCCTCCCCACCCTGCTCACACTCAATAATTAATTAATGAATTAATTAATTAATTATGAGAAATAAAGTGATAAACAGGCTGTGGCAGTTTCCTGATGGATGGAAGGGTAGGTGAGGTCCTAGATTGGACCCTTTAAGTTTTCCAGATTTAGACCAGTTTTTAGGCTTGTATTTCCAGGCATGGGCCTGTGTGTACTCTCTATGCTGCCTTATTTCCTGCTGGCTTATTTCTTTGTGGAGCAAAATAGTGTCTATTGTGAAGTTCTTGATAATTCTCGCAACTACTTTAAAAGCAATCTGAGAACCAGAGGAAGAAGAGGAGAAATTTTAAGATCATTTAGGCTATCAATTAAATCTGTCTTTCAAATAACTTCTATCTGTCCCTCTTCTCTATCTCTCTGCAATGCACCTCCAAGCCAGTCTTGCTGCTTACAGGCCTCTCTCTGTCTTTCCCTCAGTTAAGCCTAGCCAGAGCTGGTCACTTCACTTTCGCTCCTGTCATTACCTTCTCACTGTCCCTAGATTACAGTCTGAGCTTCTGAATGTAACATGCTAAGTTTCGTATAACCTGATCTCAGATGACATCTTCAGCTTCTTTTCTACTTTATGCTCCAAACAAATTTTTTTCCTGCTTCCAGAACATTTCAGACACTAGAAAAAAATTTAATACTTTAAATTTTCACAATTCAAAATCTATAAAACCTTCTCAGAGAAATTTTTACCTCTTTCCTTTCCCCCCCTTGGTCCCTGGCAACCAGCGTTTCCCATTTCTGTGCCTATATTCACAATCTCCTGAGCTCAAAAGACCTTCTCTTCTTCCACTGCCCCTCTGCTTACTGTTAAACTCCTTCTCCTCTATTCTTTGGCTCAAATGTCATCTTCATTTTCAGCAGCTTTTCCTGAACCATTCACCCTCAAGCCCAAAGTAGTCTCTGTTTCTCTAGCATTTTATAGATATGTCTTAAAGTACTTGTATGTTAAGACTACCAGCTCTCCAAAGGTAGGAACTATGTCTGATAATTCATCCTTGAATTCTTAATTCCATGCACGGACTTTGGTACATACTATGGGACCTCTGTAAATGTTTACTAATGCCATCTTCTGTTTAAGTTCAATTCAACCGATATATTAAATTCTTATCTCAAAAGTTGGCCATTTGAAGGCATTTTTTCTATTCTCTAGGAACTTAGAGTTTGCCAGGAAAAATAAAGCCAATTATAATGTATAGAATAGATCACTGCTACAGATGAGAAAGATGGGGGAAATCAACATGGAGTATGGCATTTGGTGAAGTTGAGAGGAGGGTGATTTTGAGTTGTGCTTTTAAGAAAATGTGTAGAGTATAGCCTGATGAGTGCCTTCTGGGTTAGGTAATAGAATGAACCAAGGTCTAGAGATAGGAAGAAAACTAGGGAATTGTGAGAGGACTTGCCTCTTGGATTGCATTGGATTGTAGGGTTCATGATGAAAATAAGGTTGAATAAACAGGAAAAAAATAAATTATAGAAAGCCTTGAATTTAACTGTTTTGAAAAGATGTTATTCCTAAAAGAAAACATAGAGGGAAAGCTTCTAGACATTGGTCTTGGCAATGATTTCCTGGATATGAGGCCAAAAGCACAGGCAACAAAAGCAAAAATAGACAAGTGGGACTACATCAAACTGAAAAGCTTCTGCCCAGCAAGAGGAACCATCAACAAAATGAAAAGGCAACCTACATAATAGGAGAAAATATATGAAAATCCTCCATGTGATAAGGATTTTTAAGGTACTCCAACCCAACAGGAAAAAAATAATAATAATCCAATCAAAATGGGCAAAGGACCTGAATAGAATTTCTCCAAAGACAACATGTAAATGGCCAAGAGGTACATTTTGAAATGTATGTAAAGGTGCTCAGTATCACACATCAAGCAAATGAAATTCAAGACCACATTGAGATATCACCTCATACATGCATGTCAGGATGGCTACTAGCAAAACACGAAAAATTAATGAGTGCTGGTAAGGATGTGAAAAGATTGGAACCCTTGTACACTTCTGGTGGGAATAGAAAATGGTGCTGAAATTACAGAAAATAATATGAAGCTTTTTCAAAAACTTAAAAATAGAACTACCATATGGTTCAGCAATCCTACTTCTGGGTATTTATCCAAAAGAGTTGAAATCAGGATCTTGGAGAGATAGCAGCACTCCCATGTTCATAGCAGCATTTTTCACCATAGCCAAGATATGTGAACAATCTGTCAATGGATGGACTGGATAAAGAAAATGTGGCATACATATAATGGAATATTATTCAGACTTTAAAAAGATGGAAGTCGGGATCCCTGGGTGGCGCAGCGGTTTAGCGCCTGCCTTTGGCCCAGGGCGCGATCCTGGAGACCCGGGATCGAATCCCACGTCAGGCTCCCGGTGCATGGAGCCTGCTTCTCCCTCTGCCTGTGTCTCTGCCTCTCTCTCTCTCTCTCTCTCTGTGACTATCATAAATAAATGAAAATTAAAAAAAAAAAAAAGATGGAAGTCTTGCCACACATAACAACATGGAACCTTGAGGACATTATGCTAAGTGAAATAAGCTAGCCACAGACTGATAAATCTGCATAAGTCCACTTCTATGACACATCTAATATAGATTCATGGAATCAGAGAGTAAAATGGTGATGTCAGGGGATGGAGAGAGGGAGAGATGAGGAGTTGTTATTCAACGAGCATAAAGTTTCAGTTATACATGATTAATAAATCCTAGATATCTGCTGTACAACAGATGTCCATGGTTAACATTGCTGTATTGTACAGTTAAAATTGTTAAGGAGGTAGATCTCACATTAACTATTCTTACTGAAATACAAAAAAAAGATAGAAAACAAAATTAGTTATTTTCAACTGGCATTTGGACTTTCTTCAAACTATTCCTTTAAAAATATTAAAATTATCCTATCATGGAGGTGGCATAAATTATAAAAGTCAGTCCAATAATAATTCATTAGTGATCTAAATCAGGAAGAACTGTGGACCAGTTCATATATTGGGCATCAACATGTTTTTCAGGCCAAAAATGGGAGTTTGGATGTCTTACTGAATAACTTAATAATTGTAAGAAGAGAGTTCTCTTCTTACAGTGTTTGAATTTATTCTCTATATCAAATTCTTATTTCAGCTAAGTGAGCTTTTTATATTTTCTTTTTTAGAAAGCTTATTCTAGTAATGTGTTCAGAAATATTACCTGTAATATAGTAATGAACAGGAAGAAAGCATTAGCAGCTTTGCTAAACTGCAGATATAAATATCGAGGGAGGAATGACCACATGTTGTACTTGGCTGTGCTGTAGATAAAAAGAAAAATACCACTGTCAATTAATACTGTGAACTCTAAAAACATCAAAGAAAAACCCAGAAGTGGATAAAATATTGTTGTAAAACACTGACTCTTTTCTAAAGATTTTTTTCATTTTTAAAAACATTCATTGTTATCTGAAAACAATGTTAGAATAAAGAAAGAATTTTCCCCATTTCAGAAACAGTAGATACAGTAGATAAGCAAGATGTATTCCACATTTTCTAATGGCCTATAATTCTTTTTTTTTTTAAGATTTTATTCACGAAAGACCGAGAGAGAGAGAGAGAGAGAGAGAGGCAGAGACATAGGCAGAGGGAGAAGCAGGCTCCTCACAAGGAGCCCAATGAGGGACTCAATCTGGGATCCCGGGATCACACCCTGAGCCGAAGGCAGATGCTCAACCACTGAGCCACCCAGGTGTCCTGAGTGGCCTATAATTCTTGTAACAAAACTTCTAAGTAACATTTCTCTTATAGTTCAAGGATGGTAAGAGCCACCAATTTTTCTCCCTTCTCTCCCTCATGGGCTCTTTATCACTAAAAGTTATCTTAAATGCCTAAGCCATGTCATGGACAAAGAAAATCATCACCAGTGTGTTTCGTGTTTTCTAATTAATCTACTATATTTTTAAATCAGAAAGACCAGGAGTTTTGGGAAGCCAGCAGAATAGGAGGATCCTGAGTTCAACTTATCCCACAAACACACTGAGATAACAGCTCCATCCCAGAGAAGCCACACCAAAAAGGGCAGGAAGGGCAGAGTTGTAATTGGAAACCAAATTCCCTGCACAAGTAGCCACAAACAGGAGAGACAGCATAAGCCCCAAGAAGTGAGGGAGTCTGACCCTACACAGGGCACCCCCAGACCTGGGGACCCACACTGATGAGTCCCGAAAAATCTGGCTTTGAAAACCAGGAGGACTTCAATCCAAGGGCTGTAAAACTCAGCAGACATAACTGTGGGAGAGCCAGAGAGTGAGAAAAAACTGAGTCCCTGCCCTTAAAGAGCCAGTATACTAAAAAACTCAGTCCAAGACCTAACACAGAAGCATCAGTTTCAAAAGCACAGGGAGTATACAGGAAGGATATTTATTTACTAATGTTAGAAGGTATGCTGCAGGAACAGGAATCTGCATGAGAGTTTTCTGGGAATAAGAGTGCTGGAGGAGGCCATTTCTCTTTCTAGCCTAGGTAGCCAGATGTTTGTGGGAGCCAGAAATACTGTTCGTCTACCTTACTAGCATTTGGTGCCCCAACCCAGCATTCCCCTGTGAACCCACCCTATCCAGCCAGCCTGATTCCTCAGCAGGCATCCCACCAAAACAACTCCTGCCCCACCACACTCTGCAAGCAACTCCCACAGGGAACAGCAACACTTCAAAGTGACTCCTACCCTGGAGAGAGGGAGAGATAACCCCACATACTAACATACCCACAGTTTCTGCAGTCGGGCCTCTTAGCTGGTTACACAGAAAGATGTACTATACATCTGCAGCTGTGGCAAAGAGGCTATTTGCAGACAGCTAGGCTGACTTCTGGTCCCGCTCACCAACAAGCCCACAGTAGCCACAGATAGGCCTCTCCACAGTGCAGGGAGCAAATCCTATCTAGTACACAAACAGAAGGAAAAGTGGGTCATTGCAGCTGGCTGAATTAAGGGTAATTGAGGCCCAACCATAAGAGGAGGGTGCAAGCAGCCCAGTCAGGAGACACTCCTGGAGGATATGGCTCTGGTGACCAAGGGAGATTGCACTACAGGGCAACTCTTCTACAGGAGGCCATTATATTTAAGTCTAGGAGACATAAGTAGCCTACCTAGTACACAAAATTAGACACAGAGAGCTAGACAAAATGGAGACAGAAGAATATGTCACAAATGAAAGAACAAGATGAAATCACAGGAAAAAAAAAACAAAATGAAACAAAAATAATATGCCCAATAAAAAAAAAATTCAGGGATGCCTGGGTGGCTCAGTGGTTAAGTGTCTGCCTTTGGCTCAGGGAGTGATCCCGCGGTGCTGGGATCAAGTCCAACATCAGGCTCCCCGTGGGGAGCCCATTTCTCTCCCTACCTCTCTCTGTATGTCTCTCGTGAATAAATAAATAAATTTAAAAATTTTTTCAAAATAATTGTCATAAAGATACTCATGGAACTTGAGGAAAGAGTGGATGAACTCAATGAGAACTTCAACAAAGAGACAAAAAATCTGAAAAAAACAGTGAGATATGAAGAATTCAATAACAGAAATAAATACACTAGAGGAAACAACAAGCAGATTAGAGGATGCAGAAGAAGAGATTAGCAATCTCAAATACAGGGTAATAGAAAGCAACCAATCTGAACAGCAAAAAGAAAACCCAATAATGAAAAATGAGAATAGGTTAAGGGAACTCGTGACATCATCAAGTATAATAACATTCACATTATAGAGATCCTAGAAGAAGAAAAAGAGAAGAGGGCAAAAAATTTATTTGAAGAAATAATAGCTGAAAATGTCTCTAATCTGGGGAAAGAAATAGACATCAAGATACAGGAAGCAGATATAGTCCCTAACAAGACGAACCCAATGATATCAACACCAAGACATATAAAATAAAATGACAAAGAGTAATGATAAGATAGAATTTTTTTTTTAAGATAGAATTTTTTAAAAAGCAAGAGACAAGCAGAGAGTTCATACAAGGAAAACTCCCATAAAGCTATTAGGTGATTTTTCAACAGAAACTATAGACCAAAAGGAAATATGATATATTCAGAATACAAAACCCTGGGTGGCTCAGCAGTTTAGCACCTGCCTTCTTCGGCCCAGGGCGTGATCCTGGAGTCCCACATCAGCCTCCCTTCATGGAGCCTGCTTCTTCCTCTGCCTGTGTCTCTGCCTCTCTCTCTCTCTCTCTCTCATGAATAAATAAATCTTTTAAATATATATATATATAAAATATATATAATAAATATATATAAATATATATAATTTATATATTATATTTAAATATATATTTATTAAATATATTATTTATATTAATATGTTAATATATAATTAATAATAATTAATTATTTATATTAATATATTAATATATAATTAATAATATATAATTTATACTATATAAAATATATAATAAATATATAAAATATATATTTATATATATTTAAATATATAATATATTATATTTAAATATATATTTATTAAATATATTATTTATATTAATATATTAATATATAATTAATAATAATTAATTATTTATATTAATATATGATTAATATATTATATATTTATTAAATATATATTATATTTAAATATATATTTATATATATTTTATATATATATATATATATATATATATATAAAAGAAAGCCTACAATTAAGAATATTCTATCCAGCAAGATTACCATTCAGAATAGAAAAAGGGGTAAGGAGTTTCCCAGACAAAAGTTAAAGGAGTTCATCACCACTAAAGCAGTCCTATAGGAAATGTGTAAGGTATTCTTTAAATGGAAAGAAAAGGCCGTAATTGGAAGTATGAATATTATGAAAGGAAAAAATTTCACAGGAAAATACAACATATAGTAGAGGTAGTAGATTAATGACTTACAGTGAGTATGAAGATTAAAAGACCAAAGTAGTGGGGTGCCTGGGTGGCTCAGTTGGTTAAGTGTCAGACTTAGGCTCAGATCATGAACTCAGGGTCCTGAGATCAAGCCCTGCATCAGGCTCCCCAGTCAGGGGGAGCCTGCTTCTCCTTCTCCCTCTTCTGCTCTGTCTCTGTCTCTCTCTCTGTCTCTCAAATAAAATCTTTATTAAAAAAAGACAAAAGTAGTAAGATTACCTACAAAAAAGTAGTCAAAATAAAAAGACATAAAATATGACATCATAGGCATAAAACATAGAGAGAAAAGTAAAAATGTGGTGCTTTTAGAATGTATTTGAACTTAAGCAACTATCAACAGAGAGCGCTACATACATAAGATGTCATATATAGGTTCCTGATGGTAACCATACAGCAAAAACCTATAATAGTTACACAAAAAATAAAGAGAAAGAAATGCAAACATAACACTAAAGGAAGCCATCAAACCACAAGGAAAGAGAGTAAGAAAAGAAAGGAACAGAGAAGTACAAAAACAATCAGAAACTGACAAAATGGCAGTAAGTAAATACCTATCAACAATTAAACGTAAATGGATTAAATGCTCAAATCAAAATACATAGGGTACTGAATAGATAAAAATAAAATAAGACTTATCTATAAGCTGCTTATAAGAGACTCATTTCAGATCTGAGAACATATACAGACTGAAAGTGAAGAGAAGAAAAAATATACCAAGCAAATGGAAACCAAAATAATAATAATAGTAATAATAATAATAATAATAATAATAATAAAAGCTTGGGTACCAATACTTATATAAAACTAAATAGACCTTAAAACAAAGACTGTAGCAAGACACAAAGAAGGTCACTACATAATAATAAAGGGATTAATTAATCCAACAAGAGGATATAACAATTGTAAATATCTATGCATCCAACATAGGAGCACCTAAACACAAAAAGCAAACATTAGCAGTAATAAAGGAAGAAACTGACAGTAATACAGTTAATAGTAGGGGACTTTAACACTCCACTTACATCAATGGTTGAATGATCTAGACAGAAAATCAGCAAGGAAACAGCAGCTGTGAATGGCAGCTGCTGGACCAGGTGGACCTAACAGATATAAACAAAATATTCCATCCAAAACAGCAAAATATACATTCTTTTCAAGTACACATAGAATATTCTCTGGAATAGATCATATGTTAGGCCACATAAACAAGTCTTGATAAAGTTAGAAGATTAAAATATCAAGCATCTTTTCTGACCAAAATGATAGGAAATTAGAAATCGATTACAAAAACAAAACAAACAAACAAAAAAACACCTGGAAAAAATACACACGTGGAGGCTAAATAAAGTGCACCTAAACAACCAATGAATCAATGAAAAAATCAAAACATACATGGAGACAAATGCAATTGAAAACACAATGATCCAAAAATCTTTGGAACAAAGTAAAACCTGTTCTAAGAAGGAAGTTTATAGTGGATATAGATCTACTTCACAAAATTAAAAAAAAAAAAAAAGAAATCCCAAATAAACAACCTTACACTTAACAGAACTAGAAAAAGAAGAATGAATAAAGCCCAAAGCTAGTAGAAGAGACAATAAAGATTAAAGTGAAAAATAGAGACTAAAACATTAGAAAAAGATAAATGAAACCAAGAACTGATTCTTTAAAAAGACAAAATTGATAAATGCTTACCAGAGTCATCAAGGAAAAAATGACTCAGATAAAATCAGAAATGAAGGAGGAGAAATAACCAACACCACAGAAATAAAAGGATTATAAGATAATATTATAAAAAATTATATGCCTGGATCCCTGGGCGGCTCAGCGGTTTGGCGCCTGCCTTTGGCCCAGGGCGCGGTCCTGGAGTCCCGGGATCAAGTCCCGCATCCGGCTCCCGGCATGGAGCCTGCTTCTCCCTCTGCCTGTGTCTTTGCGCCTCTCTCTCTCTCTCTCTCTCTCTAATAAATAAATAAATAAATAAATAAATAAATAAATAAATAAATAAATATTTTAAAAAATTATATGCCAAAAACTAGACAACCTAGAAGAAATGGATAAATTCCTAGAAACGTAGAACTTTCCAAAATTGAAGCAGGAAGAAATAGAAAATTTGAACACACAGATTGCTAGTATTAAAATTGAATTGGTAACCAAAAAACTCCAAAGAAACAAAAGTCCAGGGCCAGATAGCTTCACAGGTGAATTCTGCCAAACTTTTGAAAAAAGTTAATACATTGTCTTCTCAAACTATTCCAAGAAATAGAAAAAGGAAAACTTCCAAATTCATTCTACATGGCCAACATTACCCTAAAGCTAAAACCAGGCAAACATTGCTAAAAAAGGAAATGACAGACCAATATCCCTGATGAGAATAGATTCACAAATCCTCAACAAAGTATTACCAAACTGAATCCAACAATACATTAAAAGAATCATTCACTATGATCAAGTAAGATTTATTCTAGAGAAACAACTGTGGTTCAATATTTGCAAATCAGTATGATACATCACATTCATAAGTATAAGGATAAAAACCATATGATCATCCCAACAGATGCAGAAAAAGCAGTTGACAAAATATAATACCCATTCTTGATAAAAAAACGCTAAATAAAATAGGTTTAGAGGAAACATACCTCAGCATACTAAAGGTTTTATATGAAAAACCCACAGCTAACATATTCAACAGTGAAAAACTGACAGCTTTCCCTCTAAGATAAAGAACAAGAAAAGCTGTCCATTCTCATGAAGTTTATTCAAAATAGTACTGCAAGTCTTAGTCACAGCAATCAGACAAAAAAAGAAAAAGAAAAGGCATACAATTTGGTAAGGAAAAAGTAAAGCTGTCACTATTAGCAGATGACATACCATATATGAAAAACCTCTTAAAGCTCCACTCTTAAAGCCCATTACTAGAATTGAGAAATGAATTTAGTAAAGTCGCAGAATACACAATTAACATAAAGAAATCTGTTATTTCTACACACTAATAACAGAGTTACAGAAAGAGAAGTCAAGGAAAAAAATCCCAGTTACAACTGCACTGAAAATAATTAAATACCTGGGAATAAACTTAACCAAGGAGGTGAAAGAGCTTACTCTGAACACTATAAAACACTGATGAAAGAAACTGAAACAAATGGCATGATATTTCATGTTTATGGATTGGAAGAATCAATATTTTTTAAATGTCCCTACTACTCAAAGTAATTTACAGATTTAGTGCAATCCCTATCAAAATACCAATATTTTCCACAGAACTAGAACAAATAGTTTTTAGATTTGTATGAAACCACCGCAAAAGATCCCAAATAGCCAAAGCAATCTTGAGAAAGAAGAACAAAGCTAGACATGTCACGGTCCCAGATTTCAAGATTTACAATAAAGCTATAGTAATCAAAACAGTATGGTACTGGCACAAAAACAGATTAAAGAACATAACAGAGAGCCCAGAAATAAATTCACACTTAAATGGTCATTTAATCTATGACATAGGAGGCAAGAATACGCATGGGAAAAAGACAGTTCCTTTAGTAAATGGTACTGGGTAAACTGGACAGCTAAATGCAAAAGAATGGAACTGAGCCACTTTCTTACACCATACACAAAAATAAACTCAAAATTGATTAAAGATGTAAGCCTGAGACCTGAAACCATAAAACTCCTAAAAGAACACATAAGCAGTAATTTCTTTGGCACTGGATGTAGAAACATCCTTCTAGAAATGTCTTCTCTAGCAAGAGAAACAAAAGTAAAATTAAAGTATCAGGACTACACCAAAATAACAAGCTTTTGCACAGTGAGGGAAACCATAAACAAAACAAATAGGCACCCCCACTGAATGGGAGAAGATATTTGCAAATGCCATATCCAATAAGAAGTTAACATCCAGAATATATAAAGAACTTATTCAACTTAACACCTCCCCCAAATTAATCTGATTAAAAATAGGCAGAGGACCTAAATAGACACTTTTCCAAAGAAGACCTACAGATGGCCAACAGACACATGAAAAGTGTTCAACATCACTCATCATCAGGGAAATGCAAATTAAAGCCACAGTGAAATACCACTTTACACCTGTCAGAATAGCTAAAATAAAAAACACAAGAAATAACAAAAATGTGGAGAAAAAAGAACCCGGGTACCCAGTTGGTAGAAATGCAGATTGGTGCAGCCACTATGGAAAACAGCATGGAGGTTCCTTGAAAAATTAAAAATACAAATACCATATGATCTAGTAATTCACTACCGGATATTTACCCAAAGAAAGCAAAAACACAAATACACAAAGATATATGCACCCCTATATTTACTGCAGCATTATTTATAATAGTCAAGATATAGAAGCAAGCCAAGTGTCCATCCATAGTTGAATGGGTAAAGATGTGGTGTATACATACAACAGAATATTACACAGTCATAAAAAAGAATAAAATCTTGCCATTTGCAAAAGCATGGATAGACCTAGAGGGTATAATGCTAAGTAAAATAAGTCAGTCAAAGAAAGACAAATACTATATGATTGTAGTCATATAGGGATTTAAGAAACAAAGAAAAAAAGAGACAAACAGACTCAAATACAGAGAATGAACTGGTGGCTATCAGAGAGGCACGAGTGGGGGGACAGGTGAAATAGGTAAAGGGGATTAAGAGTTACAGTTATCTTGATGAGCACTGAAAAATGTATAGAACTGTTGAATCATCACATTTTAATTCTGAAATTAATATAACACAGTTTTATTTATACTTCAATTTAAAAAAAAGCCTAATGCTCAATTCTCCAAAATAGGATATTGGTGGGGAGCTCAGCAGATCTGTGAGGTTCCACTGGAAAGCACTTTCCCTCATAGGTAGGTATTACTAAACAAAGCTCTCAAATGGCAGAGGGCTGCATAATATTGCTATGAACAGGAACCAGTAAGAGGAGAAACCAACTCAGAGACAGAAACCTTGAAGGTGAGGTGAAAACACAGCCTATTCTTGGTAGTGAACTTGAGAATTCAGTTTCTCAAGGTTTGAGACAATTATTATAGCCTGAAACATCCACATCCACAAGTGTTTTTTGCAAGTGAGGACCACATCTTCTTCCTCCTTCCTCTCCTCCCAGCTACACACACTTCTCACCTGATCGAGTTTTTGCAGAAATTGTTCTTAAGGGGTTCATTGAGGTAAATGGTGCGGGCTTTGGACACTTCTGATCCTTGCAGAGACTTTTGCCAGCCCATGTTTTCCTCCACCTTCTGACAGCCCACAGAGAAATCAGCAGGTCCTGCAGCAAGAAGGCACAGGGATGTTACACAGAAATGCAAATGAAGCTAGGCTCCAGGGAAAGTAGGAAATGCACTGTGTGTTCTGGTTCAGCACTTTAGTCTCTGTGAGTCCCTTGGAGTCAGATTGCTTCCTAGCCCTAGGCCCTCATCTGCCAGATCCACTTCTCCAGAAATCACACACCCTAGGCCTCCACTGCCACCCTGCATTGGAGGGGCAGTTCCAGTTCCTTCATAGTTCCCACACCCCCACTCTCCCCAGCCCCAGAGGCTCTGGGTAGGCACAGACATTCTGCCCCAGGAGGAGACAGTGGACCAAACAGTGATACAGGTTCCAGCAGCTGGGTTCAGAAAGAAGAGAGAGGAGGGGAGAAAGTAGAGAGGGCTGGGGGAGGGGAGGGGCTGAGGAGAGTGTCTTGGCTGAAGAGCAATAGTTCCCTGACCAGAGAGCAGCCCCCTGGCCATGATGGCCTTAACATTCCCCTCACTTTGACTAAATTTTAAACAGAGGTCTTATCTATAGACCCTTAAATTCCCTACTTTTTTCTAACATAAAACATTTACTTTAGAAAACATAATTGTAAATTTTTACTCTACTCTCTTTGGAATGTATATAAACATCCTTAAAAGCCCCTTGCCAGCTTTAAGATCCAGGGAATGCCTTTCTCAAGGACCTGGAATATCTCTGAAATGTAATCATCAAAGATCTCCATGGTAAGGTGGGAGCCTAACTTCAGGGGTGCCTTGCTCTAAGTGTAAAACCCCCTCCTGTCATGAAGATAAGAGAAAATGTACTTATTCTTTGGGTGAAGTCAGTTATCTGGGGCCAATGACAATCCCCATCTTCCCCACCCCATCTCTTATAAATTCTCCCATCTTTTGTTTCAGCTGAGGTGAATTCATTTTCTCTCCCCTATTGCAATAGGCTTGAATAAAGTCTTCCTTGTCTGGTTAGCTTTGCCCAGGCAATGTTTACTTTGATATCTCTTAAGACAAAATTGAATGAGATTTTTGACCAAGGGGCCAAGGAAAGACTCATTTGTTTTGATGAGAAATAGAGGCTAGTATGTCCTCAACAGTAAGAAGCATCTTTGTGCTAGAGTCCATGTGCTCAAATTTCCTCAGATCCTTGAGTAAAAGAACTTTCTGACCATTATTGTATGTTTAGCTTAGCTATTTCTCTTCAAGCACCTCCCTAACAACACATCCATGTGTGAGGGTGAAGAAACAAAAGGTGAGTGATAGTTAACTAAGGAGATGCTGATGAATATAATGCTCAAATCACCTCACTAAAGACCTAGAATCTTCAAGGCTATCTGCTGACCTGCTACCTGAGAGAAGGATGCTGGTGGCCAAGTATCCTAGTTGAAAGGCCTAAACTGATGTCCCAGCTCAAATACTCAGTGCTTTCTGCCACACTAACATGTCTCTTCAGCAAATAACTGATCTGTTAGAGTGGCCCCTTTAAATTTAGTAATAGTAAAAAATGAGCCAGCATAGAATCTATGAAAAAATAATGCTGCCATTTGCCCAAAAAATGACAAAGTATAAGGAACAAAAGACAAAGGAAATTCTTGTTTGCACATCAAAAGAATTCTTACAAAACTCACAGAAAATGCATTTCCTGTAAAAGATATTAAATATGTCCATTATGAAACCAGAGGTCAAAAAAAGAAATACAAAATTATTTTTTAAAGTGATAATGAAACTGCAGAAGAATTTTTAACATGACCTGAAAGAGCTCAGAAGAGAAATGAAAGAGAAATATCTTAAGAAAAAAGAAAGCCACATTAGAAGCAACTACAATAACAAACAGCTGGAAAGAGGGATGTCCTACCCAGACCACAGAAAACTAAGCAAAATGAAATGAAAAAGAGCACAGAAGATAAAGAACTGAAGAGAAATTATAGATGTGGGACAACGGATATCCAATGTATGCATATCCTTAACCAAGAAATAAAAAATAAAACAAAAATATTGGTGAAATAGACCTTTCTTTAATGAGAACATGACTAAGAAAGATCTGACACAAAATAAATGCCAAGACACTTCTTGGCAGTTTATTAGACTTTAAGCATGATGAAAAAAATCATTATAAGACAAATCAAATCATTTATGAAGGTTGGAAAGAGAGGGAATATTGGGGCCATACTCAGACATCACCATTGAAACATTCAAGCTAGAAGCAGGAGACTCAGATATCCTGTCAAGAAATGAATGAAAAGCTGATAAACAAGATGTAGAAACCAGTGATTTATTTGTATATATAAACAAGGCTTTAGATAATGGTACGCCATCCTATTGTGACCAAACTTTCTGTTGAAACAGCTTCAAATGCTGACTTTAAAGGATGAAGAAAAGCTTTTTAAATTCATTAGGCAAGATAGTAGTTATTATCAAGTCAAATTTTAATCAAAAACAAAAGCCAAGAGAAGTAAGCAAAAAATTCAAAAGGCACTTTCCTCCTGGAAAAATCTGCCAATTAATACTAAAGTTAGCTGTGAGGAAATGGAGGGAATATAAGTCAAAGCTCAGGTTGTGCCCAAGGTGGAGGAGACTCTGAGAAAACCCCATAGTCACACAGATTCATCTCAGAATTAAAGTGAAGTAGAGGGCAGCCCAGGTGGCTCAGAGGTTTAGCACCGCCTTCAGCCCAGGGTGTGATCCTGGGGACCCAGAATCGAGTCCCAAGTCAAGCTCCCTGCATGGAGTCTGCTTCTTCCTCCGCCTGTGTCTCTGCCTCTCTGCCTCTCTGCCTCTCTCTCTCTCTCTCTCTCTCTCTCTGTCTCCCTCTCCGCCACCCCCCTCCCTGCTCATATTCTCTCTCTCTCTCTTTCTCTCTCTCTCTCTCTCCCTCTCTCAAATAAATAAATAAAATTAAATAACACATTTCAGATAGGCTAAATGTCTAAGTATGAAAAGTAAAGTTTCAAATATTCAAAAGAAAATATTAATTAAATCAGTGTGATATCAAGGTATGGAAAAGATTACTTCAAAAAGGTTCAAAAGCACAAATCATAAAGGAAAATACTAATTAATCTGACTTACCTCATGAAAATAAAGAACCTTTGGTACATTAAAAAGTGAAACAGAATTTAAAAACAAACTACATACCTCCAGAATATATTTTAATGTATATAACTGACACAGGTTTTCTACCCAGATGATTTAAAGAATTCCTACAAATCAATAAAAAATATAAAAACATGATCAATATACAAATTGGTGATTAACTTATAGAAAGAAAAAAGCAAAATGGCCTATCAATACATGAAAATATGCTCAAGTTCAATCAAGCTAAAGCTAAAAACTAAAGAGTATGACAAAGCCAAGGCTGGTGAGGACATGGGGAATTAGAAACTAGTAGAGGACAGGTGGGAGTACAAATTAATTCAACCATTTTGGAGTCTAAGTTTAGGCTTCAGTGTCCCACAATCCAGTACAGTAGTCATTCTTCATCCATGGGTGATATATTCCAAGACCCCCAGTCAATGCCTGGAACCACAGAGAGTACCGAGCCTTATAAACACTATGTTATTTCCTATACCTACACATTTATGATGAAGTTTAATATATATAAATTAGTCATGCTAAGAGAACAACAGCAATAATAATAAAATAGACCAATTATAACAATATACTGTAACAGAAGTTATGTGAATGTGATTGCTTTCTCTCTCAAAATATCTGACAGTATTGTAATTCACCCTCTTGTGATGATGTGAGATGATAAAATGCCTGTGTGAGAAGACAAAGTGTAGTGAATGATGTGGGCATTGTGAGCTAGTGTTAGGCTACTATTGGCCTTCTGACCATATGCCAGAAGGAGGATCATCTGCTTCTGGACCGTGAGTGACCCCCCGGGGTGACTGAGACTGTGGAGAGCAAAACCGTGGTTAATAGTGGACTACTGTACTTCTGCTTCTAATTATAGCTTTAAAAAAAATCTCATTCATGTATACAAGGAGGTGTGAACAAGAATGTGCATTTCCACTGTTTGTAACCATGAAAAAAAAAGGAAAAACTAAATACTTATCAGTAGAGGAACAATTAAATAAAACCCATCTTAATCATATGATGAAATATTGTGGAGACATTTAAAAGAGTGACTATGGGGATCCCTGGGTGGCGCAGCGGTTTGGCGCCTGCCTTTGGCCCAGGGCGCGATCCTGGAGACCCGGGATCGAATCCCACGTCAGGCTCCCGGTGCATGGAGCCTGCTTCTCCCTCTGCCTGTGTCTCTGCCTCTCTCTCTCTCTGTGACTGTCATAAATAAATAAAAAATTAAAAAAAAAATAAAAATAAAAAAAATAAAAGAGTGACTATGGCTAGATGATCAATATGATAGAGCTCAGAAATCTAAGAATGATGTGAAAATGATATATGTACTCTATTAAATCATTTATGTAAACTTTTCAGAAACATAACTACAATATTGTATCTTGCTTATGGCTCTATATTTGTAAATGTAAATGTATTATAAATGTATGTATATAAATGTATTTTTAAGCCACTGAAATCATACACAACATAGAATAATAATTGCCTGGAGCAGAGGCAGAGGGAAGAGAACAGGAGGACTGAGCCTTGAGATAATGGTTAAAGGTGATTTTTGCTTTGCCTTATCTCCAATGATTTCTTTAAAAATTTAAATTTAAATTTAAAAACAAAAATTACTATATATATAAGGTTGTTTATATACTATATATAGTTATACAGTATATACTATGTATAGTTATATAATATATATATGACATAAATATATAGGTTTGTTTGAGTGGTGAAAATACACGTTTGTTGAATTTCATTCACGTGCATTGACATACATCACACAGCCTGACTGCATTGGCATCTGCCAAACAGTGACAGTCCAAACCACTAGAGTGTTTTTAAGCAATAAGTAAATGACATATGAATCTATCATCTCAGTTTACTGCCTCTCTGGACATTTAGGGTATGGGACACTGATTCTAGTTTCTTGACACCTATTCCACAAAATTTCAAGGGCAAGACCCTGGGTGAGCCTGGGATCTCCGAGAATGGACCTGAGTTCAGTTACTGGAACAGTGCACAGCTGCTGCTTAAAGGGGCCACACCCTGAAATAGAGGGCTTCCTAGTTACTCACCAGTCAGGCTGGCGACACCACCTTTGACTGCAAAACTGGCCTTTTAGGGTTAATATCCTGAATGTTTTCACTTAGCATCAACAGCCCTAATCCTGAGGGACCTGGCCCCGGTCTTGGCCCGGAATGAGCTGTAACCTTCCCAGCTTGCCTCTGGAAATTCTGACAGTTGGCTCAGCACTGCCCTTGCATGGTGCTCCTGAGACAGAGCTGAGCTGCGGCACTTCTTGTCCTTCCGACTCACCAAGGCTGCTCAGTATGAGTAGAGGGAAAGATGAGCTATGGTATGTGAATGCAATAGAATATACACCAGTCAGAAGCATATTCTATAAAGTAACATGAATAGGTCCTGAAGACCTAACATTTTATAAAAGTTAGCAGAATAAGATTCATAGCACAATATCCTTCACATTAAAAACATTTTTAATGTATACAAAATAAATACCAATATAGTTTTTCAAGGAAATATATTGGAAATGCTGAAGATGGCTTGGAAGTAGGGGACAAACATTAAATATACAAGTGAGGAGTATGGACATACAGTCAAGAGATGAAGAAAAATTACTCATGAGAGGAAAAAAAAATCAAAAGACAGATTACTCGGTAAAGCTGTCTGCCACAGATGGACAGGAGAAGTTTTATAGCTCTTTTATTTAAAAAAAAAAAAGTGATTTAGGTTTCATCCTCTTCCTGTGCCCCATCATTTCCAGGTAAATTCCACACATGTGCATGTACACTTTTCATGTCTTCTTACCACAGCATTTCAGTTATTAGAGTATCAGCTGGTGAAGTGATGCCCATGCTTCATGTGCCATGAAACAGCTTGTTTCTGATTCACTATCATCCTCTCAACTGTAGGTTTGCTTCCCTGGATGAATCTGAAAAGGGAACATTTCATGAGTTCAATTGCACTTGGAAATCAGCATGTGAACCAGAGTTAGCCTTCTTCCCCTATTTCTATTTTTAAAGTGAAGCATCACTTGTGGCAAATATGTTAACTGGATGAATAGTAACATAGACCCAGGTAGCAGAGACCAAGAACTAAATCTGCTCAACTTTCTATATTTCTCCATACCATACCCAGCTTAGAGCCCCTTATCAGCTTTCCATAGGATGCTATGACCATATGATGAGGTACAGTCTAGGGAAACTGTGGGGCAGGCCATGCTTCCAGACTGTCCACCAGGAGACTTAATAACACCCATTCTCATATCAGTTTGGTAGGACTGCCATAACAAAATGCCACAAACTACATGACGACATGATATAAATCCATTTTTTCATAGTTCTGGAGGTTAGAAGAGCAAGGTGCAGGCAGGTTAGATTTCCTGAGATCTCTTTCCTTGCCTTGCAGATGGCCACCTTCTTGCTGTGTTCTCACGTGGTCTTTTCCTGTATGAACACATATCCCTGGAGGCTCTCTGTGGATTCTAACCTCTTCTTGTAAGGATACCAATCATACTGGATTAAGGTCCACTCTAAAGGCCCCATTTTCACATAATTACCTCTTTAAAGGCCCTATTTCCAAATACAGTCACATCCTGAGGCACTAGGGATTCATATGAATTTTTTGAGGGGACATAATTCAATCCATAACAATTTCCAAAGAGTCTTGCTCACAATGAGGTGCCTCTTGATGCTTTAGTAGCCAAGGAGTTCAGTATTAACCAAGGTGTTCATTTTCTAAATCAGGTGTATTTTTAAGAGAATACCCTAACCCAAAGAATAAGGAGCTTCCTTCTCCAGCCCCCAAGTCCTCAGGCACACTCATCATCCCCTCTTCTCTAAGATAACCCCTAGTGAGTAACTGTGGGATATCCTTAGGGCTTATCACATTGCCCTCCCTAAGATAAAGCTTGGCTTATTAGTCTTTGGTGCCTGGTTACCATAACAGCTCCTGGCATCCTAAGAAATATTGTATGGATGTACCTTGTTTGCAGGCCATGAGCAGCCTGAAAGTGAGGAACACTGGGGAGGGCAGGAGAACCAGAAGAAGGTGCCAGGGAGTCAGAAAGGGTGGGCCAGAAAATAAACCATCACCCCTTCACTTTTGCAGTGACCACCCCTTTACTTTTGCAGTGATGTCCCTGTACAGAAGCATGCACTTCCAAGTTATAGCAAGATGCAACACAATTTCTATTTGAAAATGTGTATGGAAAACAAAAATGCTAGATTTCTTATGGTTCTCTCACACTTATTTAAAACTAATGATACTCAAGGCATAGTGTCTATGTGTTTGATCAGGGAAAGGTAGGAACACAGTATTCTCACATTCCAGGGAAAGCCAGCAGTGGACTTTCTCTGGACAAACCTAACACTTTGTGTTCTAAGAAGTGAAACCTTAGATCTGACCAAGAGGAGGTGAAATCACTGAACGGCAATGATGGTTGTCTGGGTTGTGAGGCCTGATGTGAAACAGAAAGAAGGGTTGGCTGATAAACCCTGAACTGAAATTCCACCTTTCTGGTCAAGACAGGCCATTGCTGGGACACCTGAGTGTCTCAGTCAGTAAAGCCCCTGAATGTTGATTTAGGCTCAGATCATGATCGTGAGATCAAGCCCCATGTTGGGCTTTGCACTAGGCATGGAGCCTGCTTGGGATTCTCTCTCCCCCTCTCCCTCTCCCTCTGCCCCATCCCTCACCCCCCACCCCTCTCTCCCCCTCTAAAAATAATTTAAAATTTAAAAAAAGACTGGCTATTGTTATATAGGGAAATTTGTCTTCAGTTCATTTCCTGGATTATCTAGTCTATATTTTTACTTTAAGCATGCTCTTCCCTGCCTCCCCTTTAAAGACTGCTATGGATTGGACTGTGCCCCCTAAAAAGATATGTTGATGTCCTAACCTCTAATATTTAAGAACATGCTCTTATTTGGAAGTAGGGTCTATGCAGATATAACCGAGTTGAGAAGATGTCATTGGGTAGATCCTAATCCAACAGGACTGGTGTCCTTATAAGAAGAAAATGCCATGTAAAGACAGAAACACACAAAGAGAATGCCATGGGATGATGGACAGAGAGAGATTGGAGTGATGTGTCTACCAGCAAGGAAACACCAAGAATTGACAGCCACTGCCAAAAACTAGGAAGAGGCAAGATAGGGGATCCCTGGGTGGCTCAGTGGTTTAGCGCCTGCCTTCAGCCAGGGCGTGATCCTGGAGACCCGGGATCAAGTCCCACATCAGGCTCCCTGCATGGAGCGTGCTTCTCTCTCTGCCTGTGTCTCTGCCTCTCTCTCTCTCTCTCTCTCTCTCTCTGTGTGTGTGTGTGTGTATGTGTCTCATGAATGAATAAATAAAATCTTTAAAAAAAAAAAAGGAAGAGGCAAGATAGGATTTCTACTCAAGATCTGAGATAGAGCATAGCTTCATAGATAACCTTAATCTGAGACTGTGAGAATACATTTCTGTTGTTTTAAGCCACCTGGTTTGTTGTGCTCTCAGAAACTGAAACAAAACTTCTGGATACAGCAGTTCTAAGGAGCTGATACAAAGACAAACCTCTTGGAAGTAATGTCTATACCAGCTGACCCTGCTTCATCAACTCCCATTAACCATTCAACTTAATGAAATCTGGCTACCACCACTCCATGGAAACTACTCACAAAGATCACCAATGTCCTGTTTGTCAACAGCTCCAACAGACTCTTCTTCTTAGACCCCCGTGTCACTTCCTGGCAGCATCCTCTTCCTCTGCCTTCCTCCTAAACATCAGTGGGCAGTAGAACTCTATCTTTTCTTGTTTGAAGCCCTGTCCGTGTGAAAGTCTATCCATTCTTCAACACCCAGGTGATAATCATAACTATGAGAGGCCCAAATTCAAGTCACCCCAAACCCATTCCATCTTATATTTTCTATAAGTTGAGAAATAGTTGTACAATCTATCCTGCTGCCAGAAACTTAACTAAAACCCTTCAGCTTACTCTCTGACTTTCCACATCCAACTAAAAAGCAACCTCCACTTAAATACCTTCCCCCTCCACCACCATTGCCAGAAGTTAGCCACTTGTTTCTCACCTGCACTGTTGCAAGATCCTCCTGCCTCTAGTTATGTCTACTCTACAATGCTTATTTCTTTCCAAAATACAAATATGATTATGTCACTCTCTGCTTAAAAACACAACTGCCCTCAAAATGGAGCTAAAGCTCCTTAACAAGAGTGTTCTATTACCCGACCCCTGGTTACTTAGTCTAGTCCCTCACCCTCTATGTTCCAAGTACATTGAACACTGAATAATTTCCAGGTCCCTACACACTCAAAAGTCATTTCCTTGCCTCTAAACTCTAGCATGTGATACCCCACTAGACCACAATTTCCATAAGGAAAAGAACTTGCACTAGATGAGAAATTAAATAAGAAATTATAATGTATCGCGGTGCCTGGGTGGCTCAGTAGGTTAAGCAGCCGAGTCTTGATTTTGGCTCAGGTCATAATCTCCGGGTTCTAGGATCCCGCCCTGGAACCACTGGCTCCCTGCTCAGCAGGGAGTCTGCTTGAGATTCTTTCTCTCCCTCTGCCCCTCCCCCTGGGCCCCCACCTGCACACTCTTACACTGTAACATAAATAAAATTTAAAAAAAAAAAAAATCAAGGTATCTGCAAAGCACCGTTTTGCTCCCTTTGGAGGCTCTGAGGAAGAATCTAGTCCTCAGCCCATCCAGCTTCTGATGGCTGCCAACATTCCTTGGTTGGCTTGTGGCCATAAAACTCCAATCTCTGCTTTCATCTTCACATGGCCTCCTTCTCTATTTCCTGTGTCCAATCTCCCTTTGCCTCTCTCTATTTAAGGACACCCGTGATTGCATTTAGGGCCCACTCTGCTACTCCAAGATAAACTCTCCATCTAGAGATCCTTATTTAATCACAGCTGCAAACTCACTTTTTTTTCCAATTGAGATGACATTCACAGGTTCCAGGAATTAGGATGTGGGTATACTGGGGGTTGGTACATTTTCAGCCTACTACAATGGGCTCATACTTCCTAAAACATAACTAGGTACTCCATCAGTCTTCTAAGACGTAAAATGGGCCCCTCTATTCACAAATACATCTTTACCATAACTTAACAGAAAAAGCCTGACAACCCAACCATGATCCCTAGGAGTCTAATGTTTGCTCCCACGGTTCTTCATGCAATAATGCTGGCTGTCTGGTGAGTTGCCTTCTCCCCAACCATTTAATACTTCTCCGAAGAGTCTCTTCATACATATACCTTAGATCACTTTCTTTCCTCTAGCAGGGGAACTAGTGAATATAATACAATATAAGGAATATACAGCCGTATCAAGAAACGTTTTGTGGGATCCCCGGGTGGCTCAGTGGTTTAGCACCTGCCTTTGGCCCGGAGCATGGTCCTGGAGCCCCGGGATCGAGCCCCGGGATCGAGTCCCACGTCGGGCTCCCTGCACGGAGCCTGCTTCTCCCTCTGCCTGTGTCTCTGCCTCTCTATTTCTCTCTCTATGAATAAATAAATATTTTTTTAATGTTTTGCAACGTGTAGCTTAAAAGGACAGCGCAAATGTCGTAAGTGACCGGTCTCTGGGCAAGTAAAGCTGTCCCCAGCACAGCCTTCCAGAAGCTGATCCTCCGAAGAGGGGGTACGGAGGGAGCACAAGCACCAACAGCCGGAGCTGCCACCAGAGCGCAGGGTTGCTCCTCGCAGTCGCAGGTGATGGGGAAGGACATCCTCCCCTCCTCGCTCTCCGTCCAGCCCTCGCCACCCCTGCACCCCTCGGTGAGGGAAGCGCCGGCAGCGCCAAGCCGGCAGCCAGTCACTCGGCCCGACGCGGTCCAGCCAGCCCACTTCCTCCGCCGGGCGCTCGCAGCCGGCCCCGGCGCGGGTGCGCCACGTCAGAGGCTGAGTCCGCCCCGCCGCCCGGCCTCGCCCCCGCCCCGCACCGCAGCCCGCGGTCCGCGCACCACACGCGGCTTCCGGGCCTCCGCGCCCCAGGCGCGCACGCGCACAGCCGTCGGGGGGGTGGGGGCGGGGCGCTGATCCGCCCGAGCCCCGCGCGTGGGCCTCCTCGGCCGCCGTCCCGTGGTGCGCGGTCCCGCCGTCGCGGAGTCCTGGCCCCTTGTGGAAGGAGGCTCAGGTTCTAAGCCTCCAGCGCTCCTCCTTCGCCCGCGCACGGGCAGGACTTCTCCGGAGCCTCGCCGGGTCTGCAGCTGCGGGCGGCGCGGTCCCCCCCACCCTCTGGCCGCAGCGTGCCGGCCCCGCGGGCTCCTCTGGCCCCGGCGATGCCGGAGGTCCCATCCTTCGGCTGGAAACCCGGCGGGAGACAATAGGACGGAAACTTTTCAATTTTTTTTTTATTGGAGTTTAATTTGCCGACATCTAGCATATACCCAGTGCTCATCCCATCAAGTGCCCCCCCAGTGCCCGTCACCAGTCACCCCCACCCCCCGCCCTCCTCCCCTTCCACCACCCCTTGTTCCTTTCCCAGAGGTAGGAGTCTCTCGTGTTCTGTCCCCCTCTCTGATATTTCCCACTCATTTTCTCTCCTTCCCTTTATTCCCTTTCACTATTTTTTATATTCCCCAAATGAATGAGACCATATAAAGATACATCCATGAAGGCAAGAGAAACCAAAGCAAAAATGAACTATTGGGACTTCATCAAGATAAGAAGCTTTTGCACAGCAAAGGATACAGTCAACAAAACTAAAAGACAACCTACAGAATGGGAGAAGATATTTGCAAATGACATATCAGATAAAGGGCTAGTTTCCAAAATCTATAAGGAACTTATTAAACTCAACACCAAAGAAACAAACAATCCAATCATGAAATGGGCAAAAGACATGAAGAGAAATCTCACAGAGGAAGACATAGACATGGCCAACATGCACATGAGAAAATGCTCTGCATCACTTGCCATCAGGGAAATACAAATCAAAACCACAATGAGATACCACCTCACACCAGTGAGAATGGGGAAAATTAACAAGGCAGGAAACCACAAATGTTGGAGAGGATGTGGAGAAAGGGGAACCCTCCTGCACTGTTGGTGGGAATGTGAACTGGTGCAGCCGCTCTGGAAAACTGTGTGGAGGTTCCTCAAAGAGTTAAAAATAGACCTGCCCTACGACCCAGCAATTGCACTGTTGGGGATTTACCCCAAAGATTCAGATGCAATGAAACGCCGGGACACCTGCACCCCGATGTTTCTATCAGCAATGTCCACAATAGCCAAACTGTGGAAGGAGCCTCGGTGTCCATCGAAAGATGAATGGATAAAGAAGCTGTGGTTTATGTATACAATGGAATATTCCTCAGCCATTAGAAATGACAAATACCCACCATTTGCTTCAACATGAATAAGTCAATAGGACTGAAACTTAATGCTGTCTCAAGAAGGGTGAATGTGGATGCCTGGGTGGCTCAGCGGCTGAGCATCTGCCTTTGGCTCAGGGTGTGACCCTGGGGTCCTAGGATCTGTCCTGCGTCAGCCTTCCCCCCCAGGGAGCCTGCTTCTCCCTTTGCCTATGCCTGCCTCTCTGTGTCTCTCATGAAACAAAAAGAAAAAAAAAGGTGAATGTTTGGTGGTATGACAGGGTAATAGCCTTGGGGATAGCAGGAATATAAGAGTTCTTGGGGTGTCTGTGTAGCCGGTAAGAATATCAACTCTGACAAGCAAGAAAGGTCACCCCTCTTCATTCTCTGGGTCTCAGTTAATTTCTGACTCCTCTGAACCACATCCACCTGCTCTTCCCTGCTCCCATCTGATAGGCTGGTTAAAAAATAAAAATTACCCCAGTCTTTGGAGACCCCTTACCAGGGATTAGGCCAGATTCTGATTTGCTGGGTAAATTAATGGTTTAGTAACTTATGCAAGGTCACATTGCCAGTGACAGGATTCACACCCCGATCTCCTGGACTCCAGAGGCTGTGCTCTCAACCCAGATGCTACATCTCTTTATGAAATGTTTAGCCTCAGCCCTGTTTGAACCCAGTTTGGATCGTGGTGCTCTGAAGCATAAAACACCCTGGACTAGAAGTCAAACAACAGAACCAGAAGTCAGGAGGTGACCAAAAACATGACTCTACAGTTCTCTCATCTTCAGTTTCCTCTGGACAAAATGGGGTTAATGTCCCACGTCTGGGAATTGTAGGGAGTGTAACTGGTCATTTGAAGGCCATCATCCAGCCCATCATAATGTCTTCTTGCTGACAGATTTTCAAGAACAGATGCAGCATCTAGGTAAAGTGGCCTCATCATCACTGATGCAAGACTAGATTCTATACCACTAAACTGGTTGGTGGCAGATGAGACATGATGACGGTGCAAAGGAGGTAATTATGACACTATCCACCCCCTACATCCACTCCCTCTTCACCTCCCGGCAAACAGACTCCGACAGGAACTATGCCACATGGAGAAGGGAGACTGACTTTGAGACAGTGAATCTGTTGTCAAAATGCCACTGGTCAGTTTGAGAGAGATACCTCACATCACATAGGGCTGAGTAGCTCCTGGAATTATCAACAGTCCTGCTGAATTCACATATCACTTTCCCAAACAAGTGTAATCCTCCCCCAAAAAAAGCAGGAACCTCCAGACATTAAGTCACATTTGCAGACTTCCTTGAAGCCAGAGGCTAGTGACACATGAAAGCGTAGACTAGGGGGAATTTTTTTTTTAAGATTTTATTTATTTATTCATGAGACATAGAGAAAGGCAAAGACATAGGCAGAGGGAGAAGCAGGCTCATGGCAGGGAGCCCGATGTGGGACTCAATCCCCAGACTGGGATCACACCCTGAGCCAAAGGCAGATGCCCAACCACTGAGCCACCCAGGCGGAGTTTTAAGTGAAATCTGCAGCAATTCTCTCCCTCTCTGGGGAGGACTTTAGTTGGCAAGTCAGAACAGATTCCTGAAGAGGGTTCTAGTTATATGAAAATTGATTTTTCGGGCTCAAAGGCTTGCATTTCCCTGAGATAAAAGGAAGTTTTCTTAAATTTAAGATATAATCAAAATGGTTCCTATTGTAACATACCTTTGTATGGAAATAAGCAGCCTTGCTCACTCATTCAAAATAATATGGCAGGCTCATTTGAACATAATATTAGTGGCTGTGTTATTTATGTATATGTTCATGTGATATTTTATATTTCATTCCAAAAAGGAAATTTTAAATTGCTTCAATTTGGACATTTTCACCTAAAACCCAAAGCAGTCAGAAGACAAATTCCATTTAAAGGCCATCTAAATGAATGAATGAATGAATGAATGAATGAATGAATGAATGAATCAGTGAGCGAATGAATGCAGTTTGTCCCAATCTTATAGAAACGCTACCTTTTCTGAGTCCTTTTATAGACTCCAGGGAATAGGAATTCATCTAGCTTATTATCCCCAGAACTCAGGTAATGGAACTTTAGACTGAGTTCTAAACAGATCACATTCACTCATTTTGATCTTTAAGCTTCTGGGAGATAGGGATTTCATTATCTACTTGATAAACCACCTCCAAGTTTAAAAACTCTCACCTTTGGAATTGTTTTCCTGTTACTAATCCAGTCCCTCCTCTAACAATTTAGTATTATGGAAACTTAGATCTGGAAAACAGCCTTAAAGGTTGTTGTATTAGTTTTCCAACAAACTTGATTAAAATACAAACTTATTACTTTACAGTTCTGTACATTAGAGTCCAACAGAAGTCAAAACAAAAGTCAAAATCAAAGTGATAGCAGGGCTGCGTTCCTTCTTTGGGGGCTATGTGTGGAGGCAAGGCGACTCTTGCCTTTTCTACCTTTTAAAATCCAGCTGTAGTCCTTGGTTTGTAGCCCCCTTCCTCTTTCTTCAAAGCCAGCATTTCTCTGACTGTTCTTCACATCATCCTTTGACTGTGATGTCAGCCAGAAACATTGTCTGATTTTAAGGACACATAATTAGATTATTCCCCCCCATAACCCAGAAAAATCTCCCTATTTTAAGGTCCTTACCTTCATCACATGTATAAAACACCTTCTGCCACATAAAGTACCACTGAAAGGTTCCAGGGATTAAGATGTAGATGTCGTTGGGGGCCATTATTCCACCACAGCCTAGCCACATTTGTAAAAAGTATTTTTAATATTGCATCTGCCCTGGCTCTCTGGGTATTTCACTTTTCTGACTCAGGTTAGACCTTGGCTAAGTCTCTAACATCCTCAGTAGCTCCCTGATTTTAACTACATTAGTTGAATGCACTTGATACATCAGTGGCCTCGTTTCTACAAAGGGCACCCCCAGCACCGTGAGGACGGGACACGCCCACGTGGTGTATCCAGCTATTAACGCAGAAGCTGTGATGTGTGGCTGTGGAATATTTCTAATAAATATATTGTTTCGAAAAAAAACTTTTTTTTTCAAATCCTCTCTTCAAACTCCTTTCATCTCTTCAAACTCCTTTGTATTAGAAGGAATTCCTTAATAGATGCTTCTCTAATATGAGTACTTCCACTGATGGGAATGTTATTTTACAAAACCACAAAAGGCAATGTTGACCAACACTAAATGTCACAAAATTCTTATGTTCAGTCCCAGTAGCCCCCATGCATAGGTCCTTGTCTTAAAAAGCACAGGAGAAAACCAGTATCCCCATCTACACATCTCCCACATGAAGTTTTTTATATGCAGACAGCCAGAAGATTTCCTTTTTTTCCTTTAGTTGAACAAATTGAACACCTATTGTATGTGGATTCTATTCTAGGTTTCAGAGATACAGTGATTAATCAGCTAGAAAAGTCCCCAGTCTCATAATGCATTTCTTCCACTGAAGGAAACAGGTGGATAATCCAATAGACAGCCTTAGCATCACCTTAAATACCACCAAACCAGGGGTACCAAAATAATTTTTGAGAGAATTTTATATATATATTTTTTTTTTGAAAAATCACCTGCTGGGGCACATAGGGGGCTCATTCTTTATTTCAGTTCAGGTCATGATCTCACCACATCAGGCTCTGCGCTAGGCATGGAGCCTGTTTAAGATTTTCTCTCTCTCCCTCTGCCCCTCCCTGCCACTAAAATAATCTCCCATCTAGCAATTATGGAGGGGGTGGGTAGAACCAGTTAGATCTTTGTACACATATTTTATATTTTAGAAAAGTTTACATTTTGAATAATGGAATAATACCAAAACCTTTTCAGAGCCATGGTCCTCTGAAGATCTTACTCTGGTCTTAAGGGAAAAACAATTTTAGGGCAGCCCAGGTGGCTCAGTGGTTTAGTGTCTGCCTTCGGCCTGTGGCGTGATCCTGGAGATCCACGTTGGGCTCCCTGCATGGAGCCTGTTTCTCCCTCTGCCTGTGTCTTTGTCTCCCTCTCTCTCTCTGTGGGTCTTTCATGAATGCATGAATAAAATCTTAAAAAAAGAAAAAAAAGAAAAACAATTTTAAGTGAGGCAGAACAGTTTCTATTAGAGTAAGCAAAGATGAATTCCTAGGAAAAGTAGAGCCTTCCAAGATGACTTCCCAGGATTTCAATAAGATTAGCAGGGAGAGGGATGCCTGGGTGGCTCAGTGGTTGAGCGTCTGCCTTCGGCTCAGAGCATGATCCTGAGGTTCCGAGATCGAATCCCACACTGGGCTCCCCACGGGAAGCCTGCTTCTCCCTCTGCCTATGTCTCTGCCTCTCTATTTCTGTGTTTCTCATGAATGAATAAATAAAGAAAAATTAAATCAGATTTTAAAAAAGACTAACAGGGAGACATTCTATAGATTCGTATTGACCTAGGCAGCCAGGTGAGAGGGAGAATCAGGGCAGATAAGCCTTTTAGTTTGGGCATATGGTTGAGGATAGGGCATAATATGATGTTTTATGTTAGTTATTAAATAGAAGTCTTCTCAGAGGCACAGAGAAGACTAGGAATTCAGGGATAGAAGACTAGGGATAACACAGTTCTGGCAGCAACCCCTGCTATCTGCAAACATCCTGTAAAGCAAGAAGGAACCAAAGGTCAGACATAGAGGATAAGCAAGGCTCTTGGGAAGTTAGTCTCCCCAGTCCAAGGATAATTTCTCACATGATTGGCAACACATCAGAATGGGGAAGTCTGACTCTGTAGTGCTCAAAAGGTAACATGAGCCCACCAATGAGCTCTTTAGAAACAACATGAAGGTATTTGGAGCACAAGGGCCACTTCATGCGGTTTCCATCTCTACAGGCTACAAAATCCAGACCTAAGCACGTTCAACTTGCTGTGGTTGAGTTTACCGGAGTCACTTGAAACTCCAGGTTGTGACAACCTGTAAAGCAAAAGCTAGAGGATGCTCCAATGAATAAGGTCATTAAGGCATTTGTTCTTATTCATTCAACTTAAATTTTACCTTTTTCTTGTGGTCTAAATTCAGCCTCTCCACATGCATTCTCAGAGCTGGCGATAGGAACATGTCATTTCCACTCAAATTCTGTGCTGCTGTTTCTGAAATATAGACGTAACTGAAATAGGGGCAAGTTGGTGGCTTAGTCAGTTAAGTGTCTTGCCTTTGGCTCAGGTCATGATCCCGGAGTCCTGAGATAGAGCCCTGCATCAGGCTCTCTGCTCAGCGAGGAGCCTGCTTTTCTCTCTCCCTCTTCCCTCCCCCCACCCCCCGCTTGTACTCTCCCTCTCTCTGTCAAATAGATAAAATAAAATCTTTAAAAAAAAAACAGATGTAAATGAAATAATGTAAGTAAATCTAACCAATTTTTATTCAAATTTCCTGACATAGAAAATGAAAAAAAATGTTTATTTTCAATTCAACTTTTCCAGAGGCTCTGCTGTTGACATTATAATATTGAAAGTTCATTGGACTAAGTTATCTGATGACACAACTTCTCCATTGTTGGGAAAGTGATGCATTTTGTAATTAACATTTGAGGTATCTCCTTCGATTTAGCTTTCTTATTAGAAGGCTTTGTTGCAAAGTGATTGTTTAAGTTTGTGTATTTATTTTAGGCATGTTTGCCTTTAAGACCTCAGAAGAATTCTGACTTTTGTTTGGCTACAGATTGACATTAGTCATAGTTTTGAAGACCTTAAATGATTGCTGGAAGTGTTTCAGGCACTGTTTTTATTGGGACCAAATTTGTATCCTGTGATGATATTCTCATTCTCAGTGTTTCTTATTTTTAAATTTTGTTGGGTCCCTACATGGGTATGCTTACTTGAAACTAGAAATTCCACTATAAGTGGGCAAAGTGTAAAATGAGAACAAAAGAGTAGTACAGTGCTGGCTGTCTGAGTAAATAATGGTATGACATTGGTATCTTATCCTTTTTTGGTTCCCCACAAGGTTCTGGATAACTCTGATCACTCCCTTCTATTACTACCTGTATCCTCCCAGAGAACTTGGGCATGACTGGTAGTAAAGATCAGTGGTTCCCATTCCTGTGAAGCAAAGTATAATCTTTCTTACTGGGGCAGCCAACTATGACTTGGCTTCTTTCCTTATTCATACAGAGGTTTAGCTGTTTAAAGATAGAACATGATTGAGACAATTTGAGTGAACCAAGCTCTGCTCCCTTAATGTCTACAAATACAATGGAAAATATCCCAAACCTCAACATCTACTCTTAAACAGGAAGTTGTCTCTTGGCAGCTCCAGGGTTGACAGATCTAAGATATGACCTTTATAATATCAGATCCTTACTGACATGTAGACTTAGTGGTGGGTGGGAGCTGAGAGAACTTGTCTTCCAGCACACGTGTAATACTCTGAGGAGTCTCACAGAAAGAAACAGGAAGACTGAGAGGAGATGGAGATCATACACTAGCTGGTGAAAGTAAGGGCTGTAAAAAATGGCTTACTACTGTCCATTTTATCTGATTTGTCATTATTCACCACTTCTCTTACCCAAAATATGTCATGGCTGGTGGATTCATGGGTTCTTCTTCATCATCACCATCATCACCAATGTTTTAATGCATTGTTCATTTAGCATGAACCAGAAAAATCCAGAAATCGAAGGGGGGACTAAGTCAAATGAAAGGTCAGAGAACTAGAGTGGAAAATCAACAAATTCTTTTTGAGAATACATAATCATTACCCAGCTCCAGTGTTCATGAGGCCAAGCCTCATTAAAGCTTGCCATAAAGCTAGAATATTAAAAAGCTGGTAGAGAAATGGATAATGTTCTATGGAACATTACTCTCTATTTAGACTATTTCATTCAAGTCAGTGGGGGAAGGGTGATGTGTAAGATAGATTATTAAGTAAAAGGTGCTGGAATAATTGGTCCTGTTTATGGGGGGGAAGTGATTAGGGTTCATTCTTATCTCCAACCATTCATAAAAATTAATTCCAGATGGATTAAATATGAAATACATTTACTCACTAAACAAATATATATTAAAATATTATCATGTTTAAGTTACTATAGATACAGCAGTAAACCAAACAAGAATCTCAGTTCTTGGGGCACCTGGGTGGCTCGGTCGGTTGAACATTGATTTGGGTTCAGGTCATGATCTCAAGGCCTTGGGATCAAGCCCCATATTGGCTTCACACTGGGCGTGGAGCCTCCTTGAGTTTCTCTCCCTTTCCCTCTCCCTTTGCTCCTCCCCAACTTGTGCACACTCTCTTTCTCTCTGTCTCACTAAAATAAATAAACCTAAAAAAAAAAAAAAAAAAAAAAGAATCTTGGTTCTCAGGGAGGCTACATACTAGTGCAGAGTGACAAACAGTAAGTTTATTATTAGGAATATGTGTTATGGAGAAAAACAAAGCAAGCAATGGCAATAGGGTATAGGAGTTTGCAATTTCAAATAGGATATTTAGAGAAAGCTATACTACGAAGATGACATTTGGGTAAAGACTTAAAGAAGGTGAGAAAGTTGCCATGTTGTTCTGGAGCAAGGACATTTCAGGCAGAGGTAGCATTTAATACAAAGCCCTAAAATGGGTGTTCCCCATTTTACTTGTTTACATTTTACTTGTTTCAGAAATAGCAAGGAGTGGCTGATGTGCAGTGAGCACAGGGGAGAATAATGGAAAATGAGGCCAGACAGGTAGCCTGGGGTAGAAGGCTGATGGCCGTTATAAAAACTTTGGCTTTTTAAGGTCAGATAGGAAGTAACAGGATCTAATTTTTTTTTAAGATTTTTATTTATTTACTCATAGAGACACAGAGAGAGAGAGAGACACAGGCAGAGGGAGAAGCAAGCTCCATTGCAGAGTGCCCTGGTGTGGGACTCCATCCCAGGTCTCCAGGATCACGCCCTGGGCTGCAGGCGGCGCTAAACCGCTGCGCCACTGGGGCTGCCCAACAGGACCTAATTTTAGTGGAATCTTCTCTAGTGTTTGTTTTGAAAATAGTCAGTGAAGGCTAATTCAGGAACAAGGAGACCTGTTAGGAGGCTATTGCAATACTCTAGCTGAAAGAGAGCAATGGCTCGGACCAGGGTGGTAGCAGTGATCATGGTGAGAAGTGCTTGTTTCTGAATATATGGAAGGTAGAGCCAATAGGATTTGCTGATGGGTTGTGTGTGCTGGCAAAAGGAAAAGAGGAGTACCTCTGCCTCCTGATAATCATGTCATTTTGTAATCCCCTCCTCTGGAGGGTGAACTGGACTGGTAGCCTGCTTCTAATCAATAGAAGATGACAAAGATAATGGGATGTTACTTCCATGAGTAGATTACATAATATTGTGACTTCTGTTTTATTAGCAAACTCTTTCTATTACCTTCTTAGCTTGCATGCTTTGATGAACTGAGCCGCCATCTTCTAGAGGCCCATGTAGCAAGGGACTGAGGGTGGCCTCTGGCCAATTGCCTGCTGGGAGTGGAGGCCCTCAGTCTAACAGCTATAAAGAGAAATATTGTCAGATTTTATTTCATAATAATTGTAAATTTCTTTCGAAAAAAATAAAGTTTTTAAAAGTTCAGTCTGGAATAAGAATTTATAACATATATAATCAACAAAATAGCAATATGAGTAAAATACAGTTGCAATAATACATACTAATATTTTAACTTCATAATATAATCTAAAGTAATAAGAAAAATCTTATAACCCAATGAATATTAACTCAACGAATATATGTAAATGCACAACAATACAAGCAGGTAATTCACAGGGGAAAATATGATCTATAAATACATTAAAAGATACTTAACCTGGGATCCCTGGGTGGCGCAGCGGTTTGGCGCCTCCCTTTGGCCCAGGGCGCGATCCTGGAGACCCAGGATCGAATCCCATATCAGGCTCCCGGTGCATGGAGCCTGCTTCTCTCTCTGCCTATGTCTGCCTCTCTCTCTCTCTCTCTCTGTGACTATCATAAATAAATTAAAAAAAAAAAAAAGATACTTAACCTCACTAATTTTTAGAAAATGCTAATTCAAACAACAAAATACCATTTTTCCTTCTTACAACTCCATAAAGTAGGTACAAGCATACCTCATTTTATTATACTTTGTAGATATTGCAATTTTTATAAATTGAAGGTTTGTGGCAGTCTTGCATCAAGTAAGTATGTCAGTGTCATTTTCCAACAGTATTTGCTCATTCTGTGTCTGTGTCACATTTTGATAATTCCTGCAATATTTCAACTTTTTTCATTATTATATTTGTTATGATAATCTGTGATTAGTGATTACTAGTTGCTGAAAGAGGATGGTTAGCATTTTTTAGCAACAAAGTATTTTTAATTGAAGTCTGTACTTTGGGGTTTTTGTAGACACATGCTATTACACACTTACTAGACTTCAGTATAGTATAAATATAATTTTTATATGCACTGTGAAACCAAAGAATTCATTTGACTCATTGCAATATTATACTTATTGCAATATTAGCCTTATTGCAATGGTCTGGAACTGAACTTACAATATATGCCTCTGAGGTATGCCTGTACTAATACTGTCCTCATTTTATAGATGAAGAAACTGAGGCTTCAAGAAGCTAAGTAACTTGCTCAAGGTTACACAATTATTCAGCTGCAAAACCAGAATTTGAAACCAGTATGTCTGTCTCCAGAGCTAGTAGTCCTAACCACTGTACCATCAGGAGGTGACATGTAAACTCTCATTATCTACCCTCTTATACGCACACCCCCTACACACACACACACACACACACACACACACACACACACACAAACTCATATACAGGACCATCTTTGTCATTTCTCTAAAGATGATGTTATTATTTATTTAACCTAATCTTCCTTGGACATGTTATATGGGTTATTCTTTTCAGTCAAATCCTGATAAGGTAAACCCAGAATCCTGTGGGAGGAAATACCAAACAGATTAACAGACATATAGTAGGAGACCCAGAAGAAGAAGAGAATTAGAATGAGGCATTAAAAATATTTAAAGATATAATGACCAAAATTTTCCAAAGTTTGACGAGATCTCACAGATCCAAAAGTTTATTGAACCTCAAATAAAATAAATTCAAATGTTCCTACCTAGGAACATTGTAGTCAAACTGCTGAGAACCAAAGATAAAGAAAATGTCTTGAAAGCAGCAAGAGAAAGATGTCACAAACACACATTGTTTCTGATGAGAAACAATATAGGGCCAAAAGTCAAAGACAGAAAATCTCCAAAGTGCTGAAAGGGAAACATTACCCAGAATGTTATGTCCAAAGAAAGGATCCTTCAGAAATAGGAGAGAAATAAAATATTTTCAGATAACTTAAAGTAATGAAGGTCCCAGACAGTGTTACAAGTTAAGAAAAAAAAGAGGCATACATATTGGGGGAAAAAAAAAAAGAAGAAGAAAACTTTTATTTGCATTTGAAATGATCGGTATACAAAATATAATTAAGAATCTTTTTTTTTTAAAGATTTTATTTATTTATTCATGAGAGACACAGAGAGAGAGAGAGGCAGAGACATAGGCAGAGGGAGAAGCAGGCTCCATGCAGGGAGCTCGATGTGGGACTCAATCCCAGGTCTCTAGGATCATGCCTGGGGCTGAAAGCAGGTGCCAAACGGCCGAGCCACCCAGGGATCCCTATAATTAAGAATCTTTAAAAAAGCTACTAGAATAAGTGAGTTTAGAAAAATCAGAGAATATAAGCTTAAAATACAAAAACCAATTGTATTTCTATACGCTAGTAATAAAGAGCTAGAAATTAAAATTGTACAAAAATAACACAATAACTTCAAACAATGTGAAAAACTTAGGCATAAATTTAACAAAATATGCAAAATACAAGTACACTAAAAAAGTACAAATCATTACTGAAATTAAAGAAAACCTAAATTAATGGAGATATATATAATATTGATAGATTGAAAGATTCAGTATTTTTAAGATGTCATTTCTCCCCAAATTGATCTATTGATTCAATGCACTCCCAACCAAAATTCCAACATTCTTGGGGTGAGGCTTAATAGTTTTTTATTTAAGTAATCTTTACAACCAGCTTGGGCCTTGAACTCATGACCCTGAGGATCAAGAGTCAGATGCTCTTCCGATTGAGCCAGCAGGCACTGCCCCCACCCCACAATATTCTTTTACATAGAAATTAACAAGCTGATTATAAAATCTATACAGTGACACAAAGGATCTGAAATAGCCAAAAGTGTGTGGAATGGCACAAAAATAGATACATAGAACAACAACACAAGAGAATAGAAAATCTAGCAGTAGACTCACACATACACATTCAACTAATTTTCAACAGAATTCAATGGAAAGGATAGTCTTTTTAGCTTTGGTGTTGAAACAAGAGAGAGTATCCATATTCAAAAACAAAAAATTTAATCTGGATTCTTACCTTCCACCACACCAAAAAGTAACCTCAAAACGGGTCATGTATTTCAATATAACAGCTAAAGAAGACAAAGAGAAGGGGGTGGAGGGGAGACAAATTACAAGAGGAGGAGAAGGAGGAAAGAAATCTCTGTGACCTTGGATTAGGTAAAGATTCTTAGGTAAGACACAAAAAGCATAAACAATAAAAAACAAACACTGATAATTTGGACTTCATCAAAATTAAAAACATTCTCCTTCAGCAATGCCATTAAGAAAATGAAAAGGGAAAAAAAAAGAAAATGAAAAGGGGCCACCTGGGTGGCTCAGTGGTTGAGTGTCTGCCTTTGGCTTGGTCATGATCCCGGGGTCTGGGATCGAGTCCCACATCGGGTTCCCTGCAGGAAGCCTGCTTCTCTCTCTGCCTATGTCTCTGCCTCTCTGCATCTCTTATGAATAAATAAATAACATCTTTGAAAAAAAGAAAGAAAGAAAATGAAAAGGCAAGTCAGACATTGGGAGGAAAAAACATCAATAATGTGTATTTAACTATATATAGTGTGTATATATATCGATATATATATAGTATAGATAACTACATAGATACACACATAGCATCTATGTATCTAGTATCTCATATCACACAGATGTAGATCACAAATGACTGATACTCATAATACATAAAGAACTCTTACAACTCAATAATAAAATAAATCAATAGGGGGATGGGCAAACATACAATTATATAAAGACAGAATTAAAAGAAGATGTATAAAGAGCCAACAAATACAAAGATAGTCAACATCATTAATCATAATGGAATTCAAATTAAAACTACAATGTGATACCATTTCACAACTATACAATGGCTAACATCAAAGAGCCTGGCAATAGTGATGTTAGTTAGGGAGAATGTGCAGCAACTGGAAGTCTCATGTAAGGCTGGTTTCCTAGGCACCATGCTCAGAAGGTCTCCTCACTTGAATTAACGCTCTGCTGTCACTGTCCTGAAATTCTCAACAATGTTAGCTTTGAACTAGTGTTTTCTAAGTGAAGTCCAATGAAACAATGGAAAATGTATGTGAGCAGAGGAGACGCTAGCATACATGCCTGTTTGTTCCTTGCTGCCTCATTCAGGTATGGTGTTTGCAGGGTCCCATGAGCACAGAATTCCAGTGAACACAATGTATCGGGGTTCAGGAAGACTCAGAGCGAATAAAAACTAATCATGTTGTTCCTCAGAAAATTAAAAACAGGATTATCATATGATCCAACAATCCCATTTCTGGGTATATATACCCCATAAGAAATGAAAGCAGAGACTTTGTACACCCATGTTCATAGCAGCATTATTTGCAATGCCTAAAATCTAGAAGAAATGCCACTATCAATCAATGGATGACTGGCTAAACAAACTGTGGCATGTATGTACAATGGAATATTATTCAGCCTTAAAAAGGAAGGAAATTCTGCCACATGGTACAACATGGATGAACCTTAAAGACATTATGCTAAGTGAAATACCCAATTGCAAAAGGACTTTGAAATGCTGCAAAAAAAAAAAAAATACTATATGATCCCACTGATTTGAAGTACTTAATGCAGCTAATTTTATAGAGGCAGAGAGTAGAATGATGGTTGCCAAGGGACTGGAGTCAAGGCAGAAATGAAGGAATTTGCGTTTAATGGGTATAGAGTTTCCATTTTGCAAGATGAAAAGAGTTCTGTGGGTGATGGCTGCATAACAATATAAGTGTACTTATAGCCCCTGAATGGATATTTAAAAATGGTCAGTGGTCATATGTATTTTACTGCAGTTTTTAAAAAAGTAATTATATTACATCTATGATTGAGGGAGAAGGGGGCAGTGACAGCCCTAAGATATAGAGTTGCTGGATAAAATAAAATGTGTCCCATGCAGTATTTGGGATGTACTTTTACTAAAGAAATGACAGTGGTTTGCCTGAGGCCTAGCTTTAATTGTTCATCGCCTAATTTTATTTGCTAACACTGGCAATCCTACTCAAGAAGCCACACTTTCCATTCGAACCAGAACTTGCTTTGGATGAAGAAAGTGGTGATCGCCTTCTAAGAAACACAAAACTCCAAAGAATGCTATTGTTCCCTTGTTCACTTGGGTTATCCCCTGTGTGAGCCAACCACTTACACTGAGAACGAAGCTCTAAGACATTAAAGGAACAAAAAGCGTCAGGAAGCCTAGAGTTCCTTTTCCTTTCAGCTCTTCCTTACTCATCAGTAAGCCTAAGGGAGTCTCACTACAAAGTGCATGTGTAGAGAAGAGAAATAGAGACAGCTGAATCAGTTTTCTGCAGTGTTCCTACTGTCTTCCTAAGAGTTAAATACATGAGCTATGAAACCTAAACTGTGTAATTTCAGTGATTCCTCATACAAGCTAAAAGCTCTTGTATTTGCACCCAAAACTGGCTGTTTTGGATTCTTTTATGAGACCATTAGTCAGGTGCAGACATAAGAGGAGAGAGAGGAAAGGCTCAAGACAAAACAAAGGTAATTATATTTACAGGTCCTAGAGACAGGAGGCACACAAGGCCCTATGAGAAAGACACCAGAGTGGTCAAGAGGCAGAAAACAGGAGCCGGGGCAGTTATGTGCCCTGCCAGGAGTGGAGCTGGGGCTGGGAGCAGTGCACTCAGGCCATGGTCTTTATTGATGTTTCCTTGGAAAAGTCAAGACAGGCGCAAGAGAACAACATAGGATAGAATAATTTGAATAATTTCTGTGGGCCTTAGACTACAGGGCTGGTCCCTAGTTTCCTGGAATGATAAAGTCAGAGGAATGAATATAGCCTACGAGGGATGCATGGGCAAGAAAGAGGAGGTAATTCCTTGCTGTCTTTAAGAATCGGCTAGCCCAGGAAGGCATGCTCTCCTCAGTCAGACAGGATTTTTAAGATTTCAAAACATGATAAGGTATAGGAGGAAAAATACATACACACACACAATGCAATTGGTGCTCTGATGTTTTAACATCATATTAAGGAAAGTTTGGGATGATAGTAGTAGAGGTTTTTAGACTGGGCATAAGTTGCCTTAAACAGCATAGAAAACATTTTATTATGAGAGTAGAGAGGAAGAACAGAAGTCAAACTAGAAGGAGACTGGTCCACAGGCTGGTCCATAACTACATTTCCTATCTCCATGGCAGGAAAAATATAGCTGAAATTTTGAGGATTTTAACAATATCTTGGTGGAATTGCAAACTTTGTTAGAAATATATTCAGTCAAGGTGGCAGGTCTGGCAGTTATGGTGTTGAAGGGTACGAAATATAAGTTAGTAAAATATATATTAAGACGAGTGGTTCTGTGTGTAACCAAGGAGAAACAGTGGTTTGGTGGTCATGGTCTGAGATGCAAGGTGGAAGATCATGGCAGAAAGCGGGAAGTGTATAGTAGGAGAAGGCAGTGGGAGGGTCAAATGTTGATTTAAATATGGAGCAGGTGCCTCCTGGGGAAAACAATAATTTCCATTAATTCCTAGAATGGTACAGATAGTAGTAACTTCTACCAGATTCCTCATTAGGAATGGGAATGTAGGGATGTACATTTGAGAAGAAAGCAAGGAATATACAAGGATCATAAGCTCAGAAACAAAATAGAATCCCTAATGTCAAAAGAAGAAAAGCAAACATGCCTTGTGTCCAATTTGTGCCTAAGGAGAGGCAGACCTGGAACATGGTTTGGGTGAAGAGCTTAATAATATCCAGGGCAAAGTATCTGACACAGTGGCCAAAGTCCTCTCCAATGGCTAGTCTTGGGCAGAGACCATGTCATCTGAGGTGATATCATCTCCAGCAGTGAGCTCCTGGGCCAGGGATGTTGCACTGGGGTATTCTTTTCAAGTGAGTACTTACTGATGTGGGTGTGGGTCTCAGCATTTGCCATGTTTGGTCGAAACAAATGTTTACTGGAGTGTAAATGAGTGAAAGCACCCAGACCAGGAGTAATTAGATCAAGACTTAACAGAGTTTTGTGGAGCTTTTTTGTTTTTGTGGAAGTTGAGATTCAAATGGGTCCCATGTCAGATGGCAGGTGCCTGGCCCAGGGGACATTCTATGACTAATTGGTCCTAAAAGAGTATAAATTGGCTAGCCTAGGAGGGAGCAGTCTCTCCCCAGCCAGGAAGGCTTTTGAGATATCTAAACATCATAATACAAAGAAAATTTTCCATATACATATTAAATCCCTTGACATTAAATAATATAAAGATGAAATAGCAGTGAACTTTATGCTCATAATTAATAACATGAACAACAAATAAAAATCACCATGACAAGTCAAGAGAGATTACAAAAGAAAAGAGCTTTATATTTCCTGCTTTTTGAACAGTGAACCACTCATTTATTTTGCACTGGATCTAGCAAATTATGCAGCTGGCTCTGGCTTATACATTTCTGGTAGGAATGTAGATGGTATGACCATTTTGGAAAATAATTTGGTGACTTCTTGTAAAGTTAGCCATGCATTTACCACATGGTCTGGAAAGAAGCTAAATGAGCTAACTTGGTCATATTTGTACACTTCTGAAGAAAAGTGAAAGAGATCTTATGATCGGCAGCCCTACCAGTAACACATAGAATGGAGGAAAACTAATTAAATCCCCTAAAAGAATGGAGAAAGGGATGCTAAGCAAGCAAAAATAATGGAGGCAGAAAATGAATAAAGAGAGAAGCAAGAATATTCCATTACAGATGGGAGGGCTCCAATTTCAGGTTGCTGCTTTGATTCAATTCCTTCTTTGATTCAAGCCTATATTAAGACATTATCTAGGAAAATGGCTGGTTTCTGCAAATAAGTGCTTGTAAATTACACCTGAGGCAACCAAACAGATTAAATATATTGAAACACATATGGGCTACTGATCCCTAGGAGCATACGTTTGCTTAAAAGTAGTGTAACTAAGAAGCAGGCTTCATTCAGCTCAGATTCCTAAAATAGTAATTCATAATTCATATGAGGCCCATCAAGGGCCTGAAATTTTATGTTGCTACCCAGAAGTTTGGTTTCATACCTTGAAAGCCAGTTGACTGATACCCAGTGACCCAGCTGTGGGACCTGTCTAGAAGCTTTGGGGACTGACTACTTACTACTGGGAGGACAAAGACAAGCTGCCTGTGAAGGTCTAGTAGTACCAGACCCCAGCATGGTGGAGGAAAGAATGCCATTCTGCCCTTATTCAGAAGGTATAGGTCTATCCTGTCATGGGTAGCAGTCTGGCCCAAACTGAAGAGCCTCCACTGTAAATCTGGAGAACCAAGGTCTGTTTTTGGCACCGCCATTGGCCTTTTGGTTGACTTGGGCAAATTATTCACTTCTCCATACTTTAGTTTCTTCCAAAATAAGCATGAGTTATTCTTACCCAACCGACTCTCTTTGTGTATAAAATGAGATAAGCAGCACAAAATCTCTTTGGGCAAATGAAATTTCATTGAGAATTAAGACGACTTGTTAGTTATTAGTAACACTAGAGAACAGAGATGGCACCCTCCCCTTCCCTTCCAGATTATTGGCAATGGGAGAGGATCAAATAAGGATCATGTTTGGATTTGGAAAATGACCTTTCAATATTTTGCTATTCATGAAACAAGGATCAAAGAGTTTTGTGGCTATGCCAACTTCCTGAAAACCCAAGGACTGCTATGAATCCAGAAGAGGCATTAGTTGTTAAAACTCAGAGATGGAATAGTCTAACAGTGATACAAGGCAGCTTCTTATCTCTTGCCTCACAGCATCACTAAAACAAAACAAAAACAAAAACAGAAATGAAAACCTTTAATGGATTCCCCAAAGCACAGACTTTACAGAAAAGCTGAAGGAGACAGAGAGTCAGTGAGCAAGAATAAAAACAGTCTGGTACATTCAGGAAGGAAAAATAGAGACATTATCACACTGGCAGATACTGAGAATAAATAATGAACAAAAGTACCTCAAGGCTTAGCCAAATGGATCACAAAGTGGATATGAGTCAGCAACACAAGTCCTTTTATTAGTAAAGGTCAAGACTGAATACAATGCTAATATTTTATGATGTTTATGAAGCACTTAGTATGTGCCATGGACATTTAGTATATACATGCTTTAATCCCACTGTGTAGGTGTGATGTTATTCAATTTCACGAATGAGGAAAATGATGATCAGAAAGTTAGCCTTCAGCCCAGGGCGTGATCCTGGAGACCCCAGATGGAGTCCCACGTCACGCTCCCAGCATGGAGCCTGCTTCTCCCTCTGCCTGTGTCCCTGCCTCTCTCTCTCTCTCATGAATAAAATCTTAAAAAAGAAAAAAGAAAGAAAGAAAGAAAGAAAGAAAGAAAGAAAGAAAGAAAGAAAGAAAGAAAGAAAGAAAGTTAAAGTATTTCCACAAGTTCCCCTAGCCCATATTGTGGCAAATCGGAGACCCACGTTGATATCTCTGGTCACCAAAGTCTGTGTTCCTAATCCCAATATTGTAAATCGACTCCAAAAAAGCTCCCTGCCCACAGAGAACATGGGTTGCAGTTCTGGGCTTTGGCAAAGGGGCTTAGCAAACCTGATTCAAAGGATAGCAGTGAAAGAAATAAGATTATTTAATCTGGAGAAAAGAAAGCTATGATCTGAAGCAATGTTAACTTATCTGATAGCAATTGGAATAAAGGAATGGAAAACCATACAGGTTTCCAGGAGTCAGAGTAAACCAAGATCAAATCGTGATTGTTTCTAGAAGTGAAGAGTGCTAAATATCTGTTGCAGTCATGAAGATGCACCCCTCAAGAGAACCTTGACAAGGGGAGCATAAATGACTGAGCCTTCAGGTGTCACAGCTTTTGGGTCTGCCCTGGCACTCAGGCCCAGGACATGCTCCCCCAGGCTACCCCTAGCCAGTGACTGAGCTGGAGGAAGTACAAGAGCTTGGCCATTCCTCCCCAGTGAGGGACTCCTCTATCAGCCTTGACTTCCTACCTGACAGTCATACAACTCCACTGCAATCTGAAGCTTCTACCCAAGCCTCCTTCTACCCACCTCCTTTCTTAGGTAGCATACCTATATCCTAGCCTAAAAGTTCTCCTTACCTACTCCTGCTCCCTCCCCATTCTCCTTAACAGGTCTTTCTGCAGTAAATCCCTTGCATATAATCCTGTGTTGGTTTTCACTACTCAGAGACCCAAACTGATACAATATTGAGTGTGTAGTGAAAGACAAATAATACCTTTGTCTTTAAAAGCAGGTGTGGCAATTAGTGATTGAGAAATTTTAAGTAAGGCTCTCAGGGCCCATAGAGAATGTGCTTAGAAGATGGCCCATCTTCCCTTAGACCTGAAATTCTAGGAGTCTGTATTTGGGGCATAAATATAACAGGTTGAATGTTCTTAGCTTTTTAAATTAAAAAAAAATTCACCGCATTATTTAAGTAAGAATTATGACCTTAAGGTGTTATCTGAATGATAATGAGAAATGCCTGAAATGACACCTTCATTGCACCTGTCACCATCTGTGATTTGAACCTGCACTGCTCTAACAGATGCTTTTAAAATTATTGCAAAAGTGAACAGGAACCAATACTCATTAGTAACAGACAGCTGCAGATCTGAGGCTTGAGCCCTCACAAACCAGCTTTGGAACTCTACTGAAGCCCTGGAGCAGCATGACTCAACTCAAACTTCCCCAAAGTCTTAAAGAGTCAGAGCCCACAGCTCAGCATTTGTCCTGACTAGGTTAGAAGAGGCCTTTCCCTATTTTGAGTCATCAGCCTTATAAGACCAATAGACATATTTTGGCAGTGAATACATGGGGTCAGAGCTTTGAATAATTCTTCGTAATAAAGACATCTAAAAAAATTACAAGGCTATTATTATGTCTTGCTTTAAAAAAAATAATTCTTCGTAATAAAGACATCTAAAAAAATTACAAGGCTATTATTATGTCTTGCTTTAAAAAATTATTTATTTATTCATGAGAGGCACACAGAGAGGGGGGGTGGGGTAGCAGAGACAAAGGCAGAAGGAGAAGCAGGCTCCCCACAGGGAGCTGGATGCAGGACTCAATCCCAGGTTCCAGGATCACAACCTGACGGGAAGGCAGGGGCCCAACCACTGAGCGACCCAGGCGTCTCTTATGTCTTGCTTCTAACCAACTGTGTGACCTTGAATTATTGAAGCTATCCAGATTCTCTCTCTCTCTCTCTCTCTCTCACACACACACACACACACACACACACACACGCATGCATGCATGTGCACACACACACACTGCAAGTTAAGGGGGTCAGCATTTTAAGATCAGTGAAATTATAATCCTCACCCCCTATTAAGGGGTTAAAGTTATTCTTTGTTTCCCATGAGGACTGAACATTTAAGAAAATACCTTTTCATTGAGATATTGTACACTTCCTTTAGATGTGGTAATTATCCCGCTCTGTATACTAAGTCAAGAAGGCTAAACCTCTGTTCTCACCTGAACAAACTGTTTAAAGAGCTTCATGATAATATTACATTGAATAAGGCATTTGCTATCATCAGCTCCAAAGACATAAACAACTCTACTATCAAACAGTCACAAAAAATAAACATTTAAGACTAAACCTAAAACCTTTTCTTTGCACGGAAAAAAAAAAATCTGAGTACAGTTTTGGGTCAGACACATTCAGAATTAAGCTATAAAAGGGCTAACCTGTTCTGCACTTGCAACCACCAAATTCCTCTCCCACTTGGCTATATGGTTCTTCCCACAATCAAAATGACCAGCCTGTCTGCTCACTCTTTGGCTGCTTTACCCCTTGCCCCCTCCTGGTTGTTAGGGATGGGAGTCAGGAGAGAGAAGATGGAAGCTGGGAGAGACAAGAAAAGCAGACACAGCCAAAGCGACTTTTACCAAGCAGGGTGGCCCAAGGCAGAAATTCCATCCAGTTTAGCCACTGTGGTAAGTGAACAAAGCAGCTGCAACAGGCCAATGAGGAAAGGGCAATTTGAAATTTGAGAAAGGCATCCTAAGGGCACCTGGCTGGCCCAATTAGTAGACTTGTGACTCCTGATCTTGCGGTCAAGGTCAAGCGTTCAAGCCCCACTTACATTAAAAAAAAGGTGGGGGGGGGGGGGGGGGGAGGAAAAAAAAAAAGAAAGGCATCCTTTTTAGAGTCTCAAACACGATTTGAGATAAATTTTTAAAATATTTCTTCACTTTCATTTTTGTTCTGTTAACTTGCAGGAATATTAGGTTTTTCTGCTCTTGCCGGCACTTATATTTCAGAAACATTCTAAGTAAGGTAGATTTTATCTGGGCTGGCTTGGGAGCCTTTCCCCTCTTGCCTAATCACAAACATGGCATTGTATCTATGGTAAATGTGTTCTGAGTTAAAAAAAAAAAAAATCTTACAAACAAGCTTTTAATGTAAAAGCTATTTGCAAGCCAAGGCCTACCTATATATGGAATTTTTATTCATTTACTTATTAAATATATACTGAGTGACCTACTATAGGTACCAGGCATCATGCCAGGTGCTGAGGATAACTTCAAGGAACTCTCAGTTCTTTGCAGAAGATATAGTGTAGCTGAAGGACATAATGGAGAGATGAGAAGGGCCACATCGTTACTTTCATGGGCTCTCAGCACTTTTGCCTTGCTGGGGTCTGGAAGTTTGGCACATGCCAGACAGAGGTGCCTATGTGACCAATCCCCAATAAAAACCTTGGGCACTGAGCCTGTAATGAGCTTCCCTAGTAGACAACACTTCCCTCACGTCCCATTTGGTGCTGGAAGAATCTAAGTGTGTCTTGTGTAACTCCCCTGGGATAGGACTCTTGGAAGCTTGCCTGGTTTCCTCCAGACTTAATCCCATGTGCCTTTTCCCTTTGTCTCCTTTCCTTATAATAAATCTTAGCTGTGAGCTATATGCTGAGTCCTGTGAGTCCTCACAAACCACTAACCTGGGGGTGGTCTTGGGATCTTCCAACACAGAGTTATCAGGAACACTGGGCACTTCAATGCTGGGACTCAGAACAGAATTAACCCCTCCCAAGCTACATGCTTGCGGTGGATGGGCATGTGACCTGAACCCACTGATCAGAATGGAATGGTCACTCTGCCTCATCCTACAGACAAAAATGAACACATCTCCTTCCTATTGTAAAGCACACTGAAATGCAGCAAAGAGACATGGGGGGATTAAAGAAAAGCTCCCAACTACAACATAAGCAAAATCTATTTAGCTAAGAATTAGAGATAGGAGTCTAAAAAAATGCTTAAAAAAAAAAAATCCCTAAAGGTGTTATAGGGGCCAGGACTATTCCTGCTAGCAAATCAAGAACAATAAAAGATTTCTGGCATGTGATACAAAAACCCAAATGAAATTAAGATGCTAATTAAAGTTTTAATTAGATAAAAAAGCCCCTAACCTGTTGTACAGAGACTTAGGACTGTTCAACATTAGGGCAGTCCCCAACATCAACATGCTAAGATCAAAGCTGGTCACTAACATTTCTTCCAACCTTTGAGCCCCTACCTACCACCTACTCCCACCAATAGGGAAATTCTCCATGGAGGTCTTTCTGAAAGTGGCCCCAATTCAGGATCGGGGCCAGCCAAATTGGCTGACCAAATAACTTATTCTACATTCAGATAAGAGTGTCAACAAAGAGATGCTTACAAGACTCATTATTTCTATCATTCATCCTACTAAGCTTGTTCAGCAAGATGTGTGTACATTCCCTACCAGTAATCAATGTAATCAAGGACACTTGCTTCCCCCTTTTTTGTTTGACTTTTATTCTACTTCATTCTATCAGGTAGGTAGAAGCTACATTTATCATTTATCCCATAAACTGGATGGTAAGGGGTCACAATTAAACCTGATCAAATCCAAGCTAATGGAAGGATGGATACCATCCGGAGAAGCTGAACTCTTTTAAGAGTTGCTGAATAGTGTCACTTCACAATATAGAGGCTATATATAAATTTATATTCTTTCCCATGGGGGAGAATGTGAAAACATTTTGCAATTGCACAGAAGACAGTTTGATTAAGTAGGGGTAGTTTTGCAGTGAGAAGAGTGTGTGTATATATATATATATATATACTGGGCAACGAAGAGCTTTCTTGGTCTTCAAATGAGACATTAATACAATAGAGGGAAAATACACCTAAAAGCTTTTTTTCATTTTGGAGAAGATAAAGGATTGTATTAAAAAAAAAAAAAAAAAGAGGAAAAGTATAGGGGCCAACTCAAGAGTCTTCAGAGATTTAATGCTCAAAATAAAATAAAAACCTTGCTGAGAATAATTATTGCTCCCTAATTATCCTAAGGGCAGCTAGTCAGGGCCTAATACATCCATAGTAACTGAAAAGAACTCACAATCTGCCTGTAGAGATGGAGGAAACAATCACCACTGACACTTGCAGTCATGTCCTCTGGAACATGGGGCATTTGGCCTTCTCAGTGATGGATGGCTCTGGCTTGCTGGGAAATCAGCTTCTGTCCTAACAGATAAACCACCGCTCTGACTTCCAGTGTTATAAAGGATTGTGGAAGTGACCCCAAATGAGCTTACTGGCACTGCAAAGGGAATAATTACCCCCCTTCACTTGGAGCACTATTTCTACATAATTTCTTGCTCCGCTGACCAGACATTAGTCTGAAGATTAGAAATTCATTAGAACTTCTCGTGTAGGAGTAATATTTGTGAAAATGCCTCAGACTCCGCTTACAAATTATGATCCTTAACACAGGTTCTTCAGATGCCTTATTCATCTCTGTTCTGGTTACATCCTTACAACACTGTTTCTGCTTTATAACTTTCAGGAGCAGTCTGCCCATCATTTGTGAGACAGAAAGTATGTATTTGCATAGGAAGATTAGGGTAATCACAAAGACATGCCATCACAAAGTCACAAAACTAGAAAAACATCTTTAGGAAGGAGTAAATTAGACTGAAAACTTCCCAAAGCATTTCTGCTCTTCCAGAACAGTTGAGTGGGAAAAGCACAAGCTCTGTAGGCAAATGGTCCCATGATTGACTCTAAACTCTGCTGCTTATTATGTTAAATGGCAGTAATACTTCAACAAGATCTTGGGAGACTTAAATTATAAATTCATTTTAAATACTGAAAGGAAAATAACCTCAGAATGAATAAAAGATACTCAAGTACGGGCCAGTGCTAGGTGAAACTACACAAAACTGGGATACAAGAGGGAAAGCAGCTGGGAACCTGATGGTTTTGAAATAGAAGATTGCAAGACAGCCACACTATAAAAAACAAGCTCTAATGACATGACCTGGAACATAATATTCAAATGAAGAGTTTTAAGCCATTGTTCCTTTCTATACTGGAACCGTAAGGGGTACAATCATTGCTAAATAGAGGCTATAAATAAAGAGCCTTTGTATTTGTCATCAGCCTCATTTACTGGGAAATGAGTGAAAATATGATAGAATACACTTCTTTGTTCCCAACAAGGGTACCAATTTACAAAACATATTAAGCCTTCCCGCTGTTTTCAGGGAACTTTCCATATAGTATAGAATCTGGTATTATTTCAAATGCCTATTTGGGATCCCTTTACATGCCGGTGCTACCACATCTTACAAAGGACTAAATCAAACAAAGAATCAATGTGCTTTTATTTTTCTTCTTTATCCCTACTTTTTTCATTTCCCTCTTTGTTCTTCTCTTGATCTTCCTAACTGACCAAACCAGGGGAGGTAGAACTTCCTGAAGAATATTCCATATGAGCAATAAATGCTGGATTAATCTCTTATACTGGGAACAAATGGTAACACTGAAATGAGTGCAATACACAAATAAGGCTATGTTCAAGATAAATGTCTCTTCTTCTATTCAGGTGATTCTCCATCTGTGAATATACCACTCTCCCACTTCTTCATACTGAACAAGAAACCAAATAACGTCCTTTATTCCAACATTTTTACTTCCTTCTCTTTCCAGTTTCACTGCCATCACTCTAGGATAGAGAACAACTTAGGATGATGGTAACTGATAATTAAATGATCACAATAGTTCTTTTATTTGTTTCTTTTCACTCTCCTCAGCCCCCATTCCACTGAGTACTACACTACACCAATTTTCCTGAAACATGAAAGATGATCTTATCACTCGCCACTGAAATTCATCAAGAGACATCTAAAACCTGTAAGGCAAAGTAAAATTTCTTAGTGGGGTATTGAAAGCCTTCAAATGTCCCAGTCCCATGTCCCATAACTGAACTATATAAACCATTTACTCCAAGTCATGACTCTTATTAAAACCTTTCACTCCAGGTGTTAAATGCACTCCCTAAAAATTTCTGTGTTGTATCTTACCTGGTGAATTGAATATAGTTACTCATCAGAAAGAAAAACTAAATCTTGAGATACATGTAAATCTTACAGAACCTGGTCTTGACATACTTGTTCTTGTGATTTTGCTCAAGCAGTATCACCACAGGAAAACTGTGGCATATTTTCATAAACACAAAAGTCATGTAATTCATTAATTCATTTTATCAACTGATTTTTCAGTTTCTAAGAGCAAATATCCTCTTGCCTATGAAGATAGAGACTGTCCTCAATAAATCCTCAACACCTGTAACACGGCCTGGCACCTTGTAGGTGCAAAAAAAATTTTTTTATTTTTTAGTAAATAAACCACAGGGGACCAAAAGAAAAGAATAGTTCACATACAGCTTTGTTTTAATATTTATTGGTAGAAATAGATCTTCAATGCATACTTTTTGTGTTTATATAAATTCTACATTCTCTTAAGGGTTTTTTGTTTTGTGGTATTTGGAGTTTTTTCACCTCCAAGAGAACTTAACATATTATCTATGCATTTGAGATTCTTCATAGACATTTTTTTTTTTTAGATTTTAAAAGTAAATTTAAGAAACCATGCATATTGTATACCTTACTTAATATAATCCAAAGAATTGTCTGCACGTTCAAAAAATTCACAAAAAGGCTGAACTCAAGTTAAATAATCTATATGTACTGAAATGTCCACGTTCCGTTTCTGAGTAAAGAAATACTTGTTCAGTATTACATATTGCTTGCTGTCTAGTAAGTAAGATTGTCAGAGACGCTTCAGTAAATTATCTCTATTTTTAAATATCTTAATCTACTTCCTCCCAGAGATGATCCTGTAAATGTTAAACATTGTGCCATATGCAGTAATAACCCAAAAACTTAAATAAGAACCAAACTGGTAGTTTTTTAGATTGAATATTTTAACCTTAAAATTATATATCTATATATACATATATGGTATGTGGCATATTAAATTTAACATTTCAAGTAACTTAAACATATTTAGCAAACATTCAGCAAAACACTCTTTCGTGAAAAGATATTGTCCTTAGAACAAAAAGTGAAAGGCTTATTTAAACACCAATGTCTGGACATGGTACTAAGCCTATGGAGCATGAAAGTCCAAGTAAAGTCTGCTGTGCTATTAAGAAAAGGAAGATTTATTTTTAACCGACTGACTTGTGAAGATACAAAAGTGCTTAGCATGACAAAATTACCAAAATAAAAACATTTTAAAGATTATTTGGTTCTAGCAATATTAACTATTCTGTACTTGTGGGTAATTTAACATTTGCCATTTTAAGTTTTATATAAATTTTCTTTTTAACAAGTTAAAAAAGCACACAAAAAATAGTTCAAACTATAATAATCTGTTCTTTTTCATCCTGGTTAAGCTCATCACAAATAATTCAACAAAAGAGCGCTTAAATACTCAGCTCTACTAAAGTGTAATATTTGAATAGACCCAACACCTCACCCATTGTTTGCTATGCTGGACCCTAAAACAGGCTGCCGACAGATGGGGCAAGTGCAATTCTCTGAGAGCCATCGGTCAATACAATGAATGTGAAATTCATGCATGCAAGGTAATTGCCTGAGCTTGTTTCCAGTTACATAGTCACTGATACAAACACTACAGATTTTACCTAGTTCACTATCAATACTGTTATGCTCATAGTTCCGGGTGGAAAGATTGTCAATCTGCTCTTTGGTTAAACCACGTATGTGATCATCATCATCACCTTCATTTAGTAAAAAGAAATGAGCAAGGCGAAGGATAGGTAGTGTTCCAGTTTCAACTAAGTTATTTGAATTTCGCAACTGCCTGCCACCTCTAGTATCACTGTTTCGGGCAGGAGGCTGGGTAGTTTCATTTTCACCATGCATTGCAGTGCTGTCTTCTTGGGCCCGCCTGTTTTGAGAGGTACCTTCACTGTGCTGGCTGATGTCATTAACTGCACCTACGTTACTCAGACCTGAGTGCCTCTCTGGAAAATGCTGACCATGTCTCTGAATCTCTGACTCAGATTCGGCCTCCATTAAAGAACTCAATTCTCCAAATCCAGTCATGATCTGCCTTAAAATTGACCGAAGAGCCACTGATGACGGTTCAACAAGCTCATTCTCAGAAATCCTACGAAGAGGAACTGTGATAGTACTAACATAGGTTTGAATACCCGATCGCTCTAAGCGAGAGATAGTTCGGCGAAATCCCCCACTATTGCTTTCAATAGTGACTGTATTTTCTGCTAGCCCTACCCTAGATCGAGTTCTGCTTGCAATACTATCCCGATCTCTGTTTTCTCCAGGACGAATCCTTCTCACTTGGAGGTCCAGTGTGATTGTTGGATGTCGTCGTGCAGCAGTTGAGGATCTGCTGGATTCTTCTCCTTCTTCTACTGTTATTCTTGACACAAGTCTTGAGTTAGAGAATGGAGCATAGGCAGTACCTCTACGTTCCCTATCTTGCTCTAAAAAGACACGCGTTATACCTCTCCGCCTAACAGACCTTCTAATGTTTTGCTGTAAAGGTCTACTTTCCCTCTGTGAATTACGATAAACAGTGCCACTTTGTCTCTGAATTGGTGAACGGCTTCGACTACTGAAAGTAGACCGTAATCTTATTGGCTCTAATCTTTGGTTTGTATTCCTCACTGTAACATTAGTTCTAGCCCCATTTTCCCAAACATGTGCTGCTCCAAACCGTTGCCCCTCCCTTTGCCTGAGTTCACTACCACCTGACTGGTTTGTGTGACCACTGAAATTGTGTGGACCACTAGTTCTAGTAATGCCAACTGCTCCCCCGATTCCATTTCTTAATCTTCCTAATGTTGAGAAAGATCCTTCTACTGAATTCTGCCCCCTTGAACCAAGCCTAGTCCTTGGGATGTTGGAACTACTATCACTGAAATTCACTGAGGTTTGGCTTCTTGTTCGCCTAGCCACAGGACTAGCTGATCTTTGTTGCCTACTTGTAGTATGATCCCTGCTAATATCTGAGAGTGGAATGCCTGTATGATCTTCACCATGAATTTCAATTCCTCTATTCTCATGATTTATGTGTATTTCCAGACTAAACCGAAACTCTCCACTGTTTGGGTTTGTTCGACTCACAGCTCTCCAAGTTTGGTTCCCATTTTGTCCACTTCGAGTTGCGTTTCCTGTGCGTCGAAAGGTGTTCAACCATTCTAGCAGAGAATCTTCATTTGAATTTTCTCTAGGGACTTCTGAGTCTGGAAAGCAAACCAAGTTAACTTAAGATCAATTCCAAAAATCTATGCTTGGACTTTTATTGAAAACTTACAAGATAAAATTTTTATCAAATTAAGTTATATTTAAGAGCATCTGTGCATTTTAATGAATGAAAAATGGGAAAAAACTGAACTTTCTAAAAGGTGTATACTGTAAGCATATTATAATATATTCCCATGTATTATAAAAATATAAATACTCTTTGCAAAGCCATGGAGAAATCCTTACTCTTACTTTCTATATGCCTATTACTGGGAAAATACTAAGGCAAATGAGAAATAGATCCAATACTAAAATTATATATTTAAATTGCTTTAAAGTCAGTAAAATATAGTGGCAAAACTTCTATATAATTCATCTTGAATTTGTGGAATCCTTCTAGTAAAAGTAACTCAGCATTTTTGCAATTACATATTTTTGTAACCTCAGGAATTTTATCCTATTTCTCAGGAACTGCCAAAAATGTTTATCTCAAGAAATATGGTTTTCTGAATACAATATTAGAACTACATAGGTCTTTATGTAAAGCTGGGAAACTTTAGGCATGTTATGTAATGACTGTATCCTTATCTGTAAACTGGAGATAATAAAAGCATAAACGTCATAGAGTTATCATGAAAATAAGATACTGTATATAAAATGATTAACATCACCTAGCACATAGGAAGCATTTGATAAATGTTAGCCATTATACATATTTTCTGTTCATTTAGAATGTAAGCTCCATGAAGATGAAGGGTTTTGTCTTGTTTTATTTACTGTTAAATCCCCAACTTCTACAACAGTATCTGGTAGAAATCAGACTCTCAATATTGTTGAATGAATCAATTTAGAAATAAATGTGCCCCTGATATACTTTTTTGACTATAATTCTGCCTCTATGGGAATTTTTAACCAGTGGTTTATATATATAAAGGAAAAAACTCAACAAAAAGCATTCTAATGCACATGAACTATACAGACTTTAACCTCAACATTTATTCTACGCAAAAATGGCTGTTAAATGAGATTGCTTTGGTTTCACGTCATTACTGTAATCTTTTATAAAAACTCTTTTTTTTTTTTTTTTTTTTTTTACATGTTAAAGCTATTAATCAGCTTCTGGTGTCAATAACATAAAGAGTAACTTTAACCATATCTAAAGATACAAGCTATTTTATGTATGGTTAAGTACAGTTTCCATTAAAACATAGTATAGTAAAAGGACCAGTTTTACCAGCTATAGCAATATAGTACAACTCTCATACCTACATATACAGAAAAAAAAGAATTAATATCCAATTTCCATTTTAATTTGGAAAGAGACAGGAATAAAAGGCAGGTAAAAAGCATTCTAAAAGTTATTTCCTTCTTTAATTCCTAGAACATTGTGATGATATGTATATGTAAAAGAGTTCACTAATTATCTAACAAAACCTGTCCTGCCCTTCTCCCATTGTATGCATTATAAGGTCACATGGGCAGCTGAGCAGCTGGTGTGGCCATGTGACTAAACTCTCATCAGGGAAATGGGAGTGGAAGTGATATATCTCACTTTCGGGCTGGTGCCTGACTCTCCTTCTGCAACCTAGACCTGCCAGGTAGAATCTGTGTTGTGACTGAGCTTGGTCATGCAAACAATACTATGGAGCAGCAGTGTCCAGTGAAACTTTCTGTCGTAGTGGAGATGTTCTACATCTGTGCTAATACAGAAGTCACTAACCACATGCAGTGACTATTGAGCACTTGAATGTGGCTAATATGAGTGAAGAAGTGAATTTTAAATGCTATTTAATTTTATTTAAGTTTAAATGGTCACCTGTGGCCAGTAGCTCCTGCACTGGATGGCACATAGAACTACTCTGCTGGCTTCTGGAGTCAAGTTTGCCTATGTTCCCTGGACTATTAACATGAAAGAGAAATAAACTTCTATCTTATTAAACCATTGCATTTTTGAATTTTTAATAGTCTTTGCCCTAACTAATACAATAATCTTGATATGTGAATCACCAAAAAAAAAAAAAAAAAAAAAAGGTGAAATTACCAATAATAAATACCTCTAAGGAAGGAAATGGAACTGGTAAAAGCTACGTTAGATTGGCTCTACTTTTAATTCTTTATACTTTTATTTAGTTTGGGTTTTTTTTTTTACACTTTATTTTTCGTAAGGACATCTATTATGACAGTGTTTGTTCAATAAAATGACAAAACAAACACAAAAACAGTAAAAACAGTAGACAGGTTTCCTCACTTAGTCTTTCTGGTATTGCTCTGTATAAATTTTCAGAAGCTAAGTTTAGTTCTACTACATTAAAATAAGTAGTGTGTACATTCTAAGATTAAAAAGAACTATGCTGGTAATTAACTTAATTGTATACTAAGAGCTCCCTAAAGGCAACCTTGTGTGTAAAATGTTTGTATTCAACCCCTGTCCTATATTGCCTAACTATGCTGTTTAGCATATTATGGGTAAATACTATCTGAGTATCACATTAAAATTGGAAGACATGAAGAACAAACATACAAAAGATCCAGTAAGTTCATATCCACAATTGCTCCAATCAAACCTGCTTCTATTGGAAAGGGGTCCACAGTACCTCTGGTATTTGTCCCATTTCTCAAGTCAGGCTGATTTGCTAGTTGTTCCTTGACTCCATCTAACCGCTGTTGTAGTTCTTCTGACGTTATTTCTCCTAAAACAATAAAAAATTGCTCACTGAAAGTAACTATTGTAACCTATTGTTTTATGAGAATTCATGAAGGGTAAGACTAATCCTCAGCAATCTATTAGAAGACACTCTATTATTTTCATGTTCTATTAAACTGAAGACAGTTAAAAATATTTAAGTGATACAAGCATATATCATTTTGGTTGTATTTCATTTATTGTTTTATTAAAATGAAAAAAAAAAAAAGATTTAATTTTATTAATTTAAAAAGTCCTCTCAGCTGATACACTTAGGAATCTATAAGCTTGATTCATCGATTCCTGTCAGAGTTAAAAAGAAATTTAAAGGGAATATTTTGAGAAAAAACTTTGAATCTTTATTTGTTTGAATTTTACTTCAATAGTTCATTATATGGGTTATCAATATACAACGAGCAAATATACAATTACAAATATATTCTCTGCAAACATACAAGTTTCAATTAGTTCATTTGTGAGATGAACTTATAAAAAATTCATGGAGCACATTTGACTCTTGGAGTGTTATTAATTCAGCTGAATAAGTTATAAAACCTCAAATGAGTTAGAATTCGGTTTTAAATATTTTATCTGTACAAGTATCACTTAAAAGAGAAATAGGACCATATATGTAAATATTTGACACCATTATGTATAATAAGATATTTGTTAGCTTGGCATTGTATAACAGTGCCTCATGTCTAAGATTCATACTTACTTATAAAATATAGAAGTAAGCCAGTGATGTTCTATTTTGTTATATTAAACAGTCCTTAAATTCAAAAAATAGTGCATTATATTTTGGGAGAGGGAAGAAGGGGAAAAACTCTCCTTATTTTGAAACTCCTTTCTACAATGATAACAAAGGTATCTCCTCTTTCACCCATCTCTTACCAGGGGTGCCTAAAAGATTGTGGTCTCTCATTAGCCTATAATCTTCATCATTGAGTTCATTAATAAACTGATAATAGGCTTCTTCTCTGTGGAGACGCTCTTGCTGCCATCTTCTCTCACCTTCACGATGATTATGGTCTTGAGATGAGGCTTCTTCACTACCATCATGCGATCTAGATCTAGACGGATTCATACTGAGATTCCTGGCTGTCTTTTCAAACAATATATATGAGATTCAAACTGTTAGTCAGGGACTACACATGGCTTCATATTTTTAACTTACATCTATTTTCATTTTTAAATTTCATCCTCTACCCATATATCTCATATGCCAAACCTTGCAGTGAAGAATACATGTAAAATGAAAAACAGCTTCTGGGCAATAGAATTCAACTGGACCTACTTCTTTGCTCAAGCCATTTTTTAAGTCAGACTGGATCTATTTTATCACTCATTTCTAATATCTGAAGACCAAAGTGATTATCCCTTTTTTTTCTTTTTCTTTTTTTTCTTTTTACCTCTTTCACTCTGGTAAAGTTGATCTAAAAGCCCTCACATTGATGTTTCAAATATCTGGGTACTTCATGTTAGCATACAAACTTTAAGCTGAATTATACACTTTAAGCCTAATTTTAAATTATCCTCTTTACTCCGTAAGCAAAGAGCTATTGGGAGGCTATCATCTACATTTATTTCCAACAAAGGTATTCTTCCTAAGATAAAACTCATGTTTGTAATATTATCCTCCATTGTACTTTGTTGAGGTAAAAATAATTTAGCCTACTGTATCTACTGAACAGACTGGGAGTTGGTCTCTTACACCTAACAGGACACAGTACTCAATGCATGGCTCTGAGGGCTGGAAATGTACAGCAGAGCACTCTGTGTCTCCCCACAGCAAATCTCATCCCTGGGCCTCAAATTATTAGTCCCAGAGGTTTTTGAAGGCCCGTGAAACTTCCCGGCCTTGCCTAGGCAAACCTTGTATTTGGAATATACTTCAATGCCACTCCTTAGGGGCTTAAACTATAAAGAAACTGATGGGGAAAATTATATTTGTTTCATAAATACTTTAGAATTTCTTAAACATGTGTATTTAGTGAGTCAACAGTTCTCACCTGGTAACGCACAGCAAACTTACTTGAGGGAATTTTTGAAAATACAGATGCCCAGATCTCATCTCTAACCCTAAATCAGAATTTTCCAAGCTAGGGCCCAGGTCTACCTGTAAGAGCTAATTTGAGTTTTCTGTGGATGAAACAATCTATTCCTTGACAATGTCTGGATGTTAATAAAGGGTATGTGTAATATGGCACACGACTTAATCGAGGCTGGAGGATCAAATAGCGAGGTGGCCAGTGAAGCAATTGCTGCAGCTCTGACTCACTGCTGAAGCAAATTACTTTACATATAAAGTAAATTGGTCTACAAGTCTGAACTACACCTGAGTAAGCAACTCTCCAACTTCACTTACGTTCTAACATTTGATTACAAATTCAAGGGTTTTATTACATGATTTACATACAAATACTAGGACTTATTGATTTTATTACGTGATTATTATATATTTTTAAAGGAAAGATCTAGTAGCACTACCCCATCGTTTAACGCCAATTAACATGTTTTAAAACTCAAGATTGCTTTCCATTTTCAGAACAAACAAGATTAGGCCATCACGAGCAAAGACCACACTCGATAGGAACAGCAGTAATAGGATTTTTGTACTCAACAACCCAAACATTTGAAACCTATTCCAAAATCAAGCTGGCCGAATATTATTCAAAACTTTAAGAGCTGCTCCTCGAAATGGTAATTTTCTTGTACGATGAACCACAACGAAAGAAGAGGAATACCTTATTTTCCTTTCGACATGCTTTTAATATATGCCATGGTATCCGTCCTTCAATTGTTTGTGCTTTTTTTGAGAGCTGCCCATCTGAAGCAATAAGAGAGAACTGAATTATTCGGGAATTGTGGTCTCTCTGAAGGACAGGACTGGCTAGCAAAGTCAAAGCTCTGCTGCAAAGTCAAAGCAAAATCTTCAGTGGATTGAGAAACACTCACCTAGAAAACTAGATCCCCAAACAATTAGGTCATCCGCACCTCCCACAAGGCCCCCTTCTCCCACAACGGAAACTAGGCCTTCCCTCCTGCGAGTCACAGCTCCCGGGCCGCGGCCGCGGCCGCCGCGCCAGGGCCTGCCTGCCTTCCTAGCCTGCTCCCATTCAGACGTTACCAGGCTTAGGGGGCTCCAGCTTCCTCCTGAACCTTCACTTTCTCGCCACCCCCGCCCTCCGTCCCGCTACTGGTTCCTTTCCCGGCCGTTGCGACGGAAGCTCGCGCCAGTGCACGGTTCGCACTACAATAAACAAACCGGGCTCCGGGGCCCAACCAACCTCTTCCCAACCGAGCCTCAAGTAACGCTTCCCTTAGCGACCTGGATGCCCACAGGGAGCAGGTGACGGACGGCGCAGCTGAGCCAATCAGCGGTGAGGGGAGCGCATGAAGGGCGCAGCTAACCAATCGGAAGAGAGACGGGGGGTCGAGCGGGGCGTGCTTTCCTCGGCGTCTCCCGGAAGTAGTGGCCGGGCCCCGAGCCTCTCCCCGCCCCCCGCCCCCCGCCCCCCGCCCCCCGCCCGAGCCCACCTCCTCCGGAGCTGGGCGGTCTTGCTCCCGCCCACAGGAGAGTCGGCGGCTGGCGGCACTCCGCCGGGGGTCCTGGGAGGCTGTGACCGAGAGGCCAGAGGGGCGCGCCGCCGGAGGCCGCTGCGTCCCGTAATCGTCTACTGAAAGGAGAAGCCGGAAGTCCGTGTGGCAACGGGGGGTCGTCCAGCTGGCGGGGCGGCTCCGGAGGAAGGACGCAGGCCCCAGCCCTTCTGCCCCCGCTGCCAGGGCCCCCCTCGGACGAGCAGAGACGCTGCACCGCCGGCTGGGCGCTCGCCGGTGCTACTGAAAATTGCGTCCGGCGGGATGTAGGACGCTGGCGTTCCGCGTTCCGTCCGGTCAGTGCTCGAGGCCCGGCGGGTGGTCCCAGGGCCTCGTTGTGGAGAGCCAAATGCCGGGCCGCTCAGCGCTCCTGCAGCTGCTTTCCACCCTTGGGAAGGCATAGCTCCTACCCTGCGCTATGTTGTGGCCAGTTTGTCGAGCCTGGCTACGGAGTGGCCCCCCAGCCATCTGTTCCATCTCCCCCCTGCCCGGGTACCACGTAACTCATCAGCCAGGCTCTTCTCTTGATTGCTCACGGGCACCTGGAAACTACAAATCCCAGCCATTCCAAAGTGCTTTTGTGTTTCTTCACTCTCCCGCTAGGAATGCACTTGGAAACTCCTCGCGTTCATGGCCCTCGTTCTATTTGCTTAGATGTGCCGCTTAACCAAACTCACTTCACCATTAAGGAAGCCCTTGAGTAGGACTGCCCGGCCTGGTGCACGCTCCTTTCCTGACAGCCCATCCAGAAGGCTTGATGTGTGCACAGAGCGCACGCTACTGTTGTTCTTCATTCACTCGTTCATTAACCCGTTCATTCATTTCTGTCTTAACTTTTGAGGAGCTAATCTATCCCCACCATTATGCTGAAGGGCTGGACAAATGATGTAGTCTTTTTTCTTTTTTTAAGATTTTATTCATTCATAAGATACACAGAGAGAGGCAGAGACACAGGCAGAGGGAGAAGCAGGCTCCCTATAGAGAGCCCCACGCAGGACTCCATCCCAGGACCCTGGGATCACGACCTGAGCAGAAGGCAGACACTCAACCACTGAGCCACCAGGTGCCCCAGATGATGTAGTCTTAAGCATGGATGAGCTATGGCTTTAGTAGGAATACATAGACAAATTTAAAAAAAATCATATCATTATAGATACTAAAATGGAAATATATGAATAATGCAGTCTGCAAGGACCTTTGGGACATCTCTACTGCATACCTCTATAGACTGATCTCTTCTTGAACTACTTGAAATTCCTCAACAATCCTATAGGAACTCCTAAGCAACCCCCAACCCCACTTTTACCTAATTTCTTTGATCTCCCAAGACCCAGCTCATTCCTCATCTTCAAGGAACTTTTTCTGATACCTCTGAAGTGACACCCTCACTCCACTCTCCAGCCCAATATTTACACATAAAACTAGACAGATGTCCCTTTGGGGGTTCCCATAGCTCCCTCTGTATAACTATTCAAGCATATATTTATTTATTTGACCAATACGGGGTGCCACTACATATTAGGTGCTAGTAATAACAGCAAAGAATAAGACAAAAAAGGTCCTTGCCCTCCTTTTCAACGGAAAAAGATAGCCACTGAGCAAATACAAGGATTTTCTGTTAATTTATACATCTCCTCCAACTAAAAGTCTAAAATCTATAAATTTGAACAAATGGTTTTATTCATTTTCATAGTCCCAGAATCTAGCATAGCTAGATAGCACACTACTCTTGGCTTACTGCATGGGTGAGCAGAGAAAAATGCAAACTTTCTGCACATAGCATTGAAGCAATGACCTCAGAAATTGTGAGTACAAGTCAGAGAAAGCCACAGGTGAGATATCCAAAATTCAAGCAGAAGTCATTTGAAATGGTCTACACAAGTTTTTTATTTTATTTAAAAAAAAAACTTTATTTATTCATGAGAGACACACAGAGAGAGAGAGAGAGAGAGGCAGAGACACAGGCAGAGGGAGAAGCAGACTCCATGCACAGAGCCTGATGTGGGACTCAATCCCGGGACTCCAAGATCATGCCCTGAGCCAAAGGCCTACATTCAACCGCTGAGCCACCCAGGCATCCCTACACAATTTTTTAAAGAGTACTAGTCCAGCGAGTACAAATACCTTTAAATGTTCAACTGAAAGACATATATATATCCTAAGAGTCAAAAAATGTAAAATCCAGTCAAGTGATTTAGCTGGTGAGAAGCTGCAGATTTTTGTGAGTAAATAGGTAATGTATGTAACTTGAATCCAACAGTTTTTGTAGTTAACTATAAAACGAGTTAACTCTCAAGGGAGATGAGATATGGTAATTAGGACAGACAGATAAATCATGGATATTTGTATTTCAGGTCTCATAACCTGCCAAAATCTCTGGTCTGATGAATCTGAGATTACTGGAATGGTACCTGACCTCTTTTAACTTGAGGGCTTTTTACAATTAAAAATAAAAAGGTGTTAAGAGAATTTAAACCATGACCTTAAAAAGATGGTCTGTGTATTTGGTTTTTTGTGTACTTACAATGTTTAAATGATTTGGGCTTCTTACAATGGTAGCCTTAATTAAAACTTAAAATGCAAAATTGAATAGTTGATTTAGACATCTAAGTTTTGGTTGAAATCTTACTGGGTTTGTAGCCAGTATAGGAACAGCTGAGAGAAATTCAGGTTCATCATACAAATGTTTATGATTAATTTCAACATTATTATTTAAGGATTCAGGAAGGCATTAAATCCAACCCTTGAAGTACTTGTGGAAGGAGCATCTCTTACAGAACTGACCGAAGAGGAGAGCTACCACCCCTAAGGTGGCGCCTGGAAGTCCTGAGTCAAAGAGGTACTGCATCAGCTGCTGTAGTACAGTGATCTGGAACCCAACCTCTGAGAATCTCTGCCACCACAGCCTTCAGTTGTCTCTTAACACCATCAAAGCTGATAACTGGGTGCTGCATCCTACTGCAGAAAATCCTCCCCTCTCTATAACCTCACTTACCATCAGAGAAATAGCCTCAGATGGGTAGAAATACAGCCTCTGTGTTGGCTCCATTTTCCACATCTTGGTGAATACATTTTAATTGGCAGAATCTAATTTGCATTAGAACTGTAGTTGCAGAAAAGTCTGGGTCAGGTCACTTTTAGTGTTCCAGCCTTTCTACAAGATGGCACACTAGAAGAAGGAAGGAATGGAGGTTGAACAAGGAAATCCAAAGTATCCAAAACTTGTCTCATCAATTTTCACCCACCCATCAATTTCACCATCCATCCAGTAGGCCAGAGACTGTCTTGGTTCAGGTTCTCTAGAAATAGAGCCTGAGGGATCCCTGGGTGGCGCAGTGGTTTGGCGCCTGCCTTTGGCCCAGGTCACGATCCCGGAGACCCAGGATCGAATCCCACGTTAGGCTCCCGGTGCATGGAGCCTGCTTCTCCCTCTGCCTGTATGTCTGCCTCTCTCTCTGTGTGTGTGTGTGTGTGTGTGTGTGTGTGTGTGACTGTCATAAATAAATTAATTCATTAATTAAAAAAAAAGAAAGAAATAGAGCCTGGGACAAGGATGCATATTCAAGTGATTTATTAGGGAAGTGCTCTCTAGAGAAGGGGAATGAAGGAAGCAGGATTGGCCAGGAAGACAAAGAAATACAAATGAACCTCAGCTGATCCCACAAAATTGACAGCAAGTGTTATCCAAGAAGACTAATGGTTTTGTACCCCAATGCCATTGGATAAGGCATTGCAGGGGCAGGAGTATAATTCTCTAGGAAGGTGGCATCCTGAATTGTTATCCAACACTCAGAGCAGCTGAAATATAAATGAAATAGCTTGTCAAGTAGATTTGGGCAGAGCACACACAGAATTCACTCTAGTCTGCCCTCTGTAATGCTTAGAGCACTTACTTTGCACATTGTTACTCCATACAAGCACAATTTTTCCAGAATTTGTATTAGTCACAATCTCTGGGAAATTTTTTATAAGAGGAAGGTAATGGGACAAACTACAGTCCCTACTACTACAGTCGACCTCAAGGCCATAACTGATAGTTGTTATCTCCCTCCTCCAGCACCCTCCTAGATTCCCCTCCACTTGGACTTGTTGGACCCTGGCTCACGGGCACCAACGTGTCCCGGTGGACGCCCCAGAGACTCAGACCCCAGACAGGCAGATGCAACTAGCAAGAGGGTTTATTGAACGTTTGCGCAAACGGGCTCTCCGCCTCAGAGGTGGCAGAGCGCCCCGATTAGCAATTACAGGCATCTTTTAAAGGCAAAGAAAACGCGGGAGTAGCATAGCATTCGGGTTATGACGTGATTAATTTCTTTAAAGGTCAACACGACCATATTCAGGGACTTTTCCAGTCAGGGCGAGGCGGGGGATAGTTTTTTTATCTCGGAAAAACAGAATGTTTTCGTTGCTTGAATTCATGGGAGGCGCCTGGATGGGCTGCCTCAGGGTTAGGCCTGGGCCCACTCACGGGGGGGGGGGGGGGGGGGGGGGGGGCGGTGGGGGGGGGCGGTGGGGGGGGGGTGGTTCTTCAGGCTATCGCTTCTGCTAGCATAGGTTGGTTGACTGATGGATCAACCCAGGTACTATTCCCTAAGGGGTTTCATGCCTTGGTTATCATGTTCTTATCAGGCTGCAGTTGCTGTATTGAACTGTTCAGTTACAACCAGGCATGTGAATACCAAGAAATGCCCCTAGAGGACCTCCTGAGCACCAAGCACATTCCTCTCTGTCTCCATTATGTAGCAGTAGTCCCAACTCCCAATGATTTGTAGTCTTCTGGCATTAGGAGCCCAAAGTGACCAGAGAGCAACCATAGCTTTAAGTTTAGTGGGACTCTCACAGGAGGAAGCATCCCATGTCTGAGTATCAGGATCTCTAGATTAGCAGGGCCTGAAGTTGCAGACAAGAAACATAAAGTCTCTGAATGGATCCTTGGGAGTGATGGGAAGCAGGCCACTCCTACTTTTATCCCTTGATCTCTGGATCCATATATTCTACCTACTAGGGACACCAGCCCCTATTACAGGCATTGCTTCGCGAAGTATACTGCATCCTGAAGGATAATGCTCCAACCTTACAAGGGGTCATTTCAAACCTGGAGCTTCAGCTATGCCTTCCACAGGGCCATAGTTTCACCCCATCAATCTGACAGCTCTCTAGCAATGTGGTGTATGGTATGTATTATGGTCAGTGGAGCCTCTGGTCAAGTGCCCGCCACCACACCCACTTGCTGTAAAGTGAGCCCCTCAGTCAGAGGCAGGGTTATGTGAGATCCCATATCAGAATATCAGACCTTGATCTGAGGCAGTATTATGTGAGATTCCCTGTCAGTATCCTTGGATAGTGGTGCTGGATGAAGTGCTGTGGGCAGACCCATACTTGGAATACATGTCAAACCCAGTCAGGATGAAATGTTACTCCTTCCAAGTTAGGAAGGTCTGATGTAATCACCCTGCCACCCAGCAGCTGCTTGGCTTCCTTAAAAGCTCAGCGTTGGTGTCTGCTGCTGACAGGCCAGACATTTAGTAGCAGCAGTAGTTATGTTGGCTTTGGAGAGACAGTACAAGTTGTAAGGTCCACACATCCCTTCATCTCTGCCACCATGGCTACTCCATCCATAAGCCCGCTGCATAAGATCTTGGGTGGCCACCTACCTAGGCTGACATCTGCTGGCCTACTCATCCTATCTGCTTGGTTGTTTAGTGCCTCTTCTGCAGTGGACACTCTAATGGGCATTATGTGCTATAAAAGATCTTCACACTCTATGCTCTCCCACAAATCCAACTCTCTGTCTCTTCTGCAACCTTCCCCAATCTTTCTTCTTCCACCTCCTGACAAACAAGCTAAGCTAACATTCCTCACTATAGAATACACCCTTGCCCTGGCCACTTCTATCTCCAAACAAAGTTCATGACTAAATGCACTGCCTAAAGCTCTGCCAACTGGGAAGATTTGCCTTCACCACTCTCTTTCAGAACCACCCCCAAGTGGGGCTAAATCACAGTAGCAGATATTTTCAGCTTGTATCCATACCAAGGTGACCCATCCATGCATGAGCCAAGCTTAGGTGTGTCAGCTGGTCACAGGGACCCTCCACCCCTGCCATACGTGTTGTGGGAGAAGCATTGATACAACAGTGGTAGGTGACATGGGGGTCTCAGCCACCTGCTCGCTTGTTCTCTCTGGACTTGCTTGAGCCTAATCCCAGATGTGTGAAATATACTTATAGCACATTGCTGCTACAACCATCTGGCCCTCTGACACTGTAAGTCTGGCAGAACCCAACTTAGGATCACTTGGGGTCTCATGTTAGATGCTTAGTTTCTGCCGGGGCCCAGTAGCATGACAGGAGCTGCTTTTCAAATGCTGAATAGTTCTGTGCTGCAGATGGCATGGCCTTGCTCCAGAACCCTGGGGCCTGTGCTATGACTTGCCTATTGGGGCTTGCCAGAAGCACCAAACAGAATCTTTCTCTACAACAGATACCTTTACCACCAGAGAATCTTCTGGCTCAACTGGCCCAGGGGCAGGGCTGCTTGTGCCATAGGATGCACCTACCATAGAAACCTTTACTGCCCTGGGCCTTACTGAAAGATAGCAACCTTTTAAATCACTTGATAAATATATTCCCAAGTGCAGTTAATATGCAGCCTCCCAAGTCCAAAGAGACCTCTGAGCATGCTGCTGTTTTCCTAGGAGTAGGAATGCACAGTCCAATACCTTGCCCCATACTTTAGAAATGTTCTAGCATGCCCAGACCACTGGACCCTTAAAACCTTCACTGATGTGGCAGGCCCCTGACTCTCTGTTGGCTTTATCTCCCACTTTCTAGAGCAAAAATATATTACCAAGGCATGCAGAGTAACCACAAACTTGGTTAAGTTTGTGGTACTCCACTGTCATATGTCATGATCCATCAAGTTTTTGCAAGGTCAGAGTCACAAATTAAATAGGACTATGACAAGGAGCAACATATCTTCATTTTTAAAGACTTTGGGGATGGTACTAATCTCTGCCATCCCCTCTGGCCTGCAATACAGTTTTTTTATTTACTATCTTGGTGAAGAGGGATGGTTTTAGGGACTACTTCTTGGAGTTTCCTACTATAGTAGTTCAAGGAACCAATGTGAGAATTCTACCAACAGCTAAGCATTCTAATTCTGAGGATACATTTGAGAACCAGGGAAATCACTGAGGCCATGGACTCAGTTGACCCCTTTGAGAAGGACAATGGCCAGGACTCCAGTTATTACCTGACTCGCTATTGGTCCCTCCTTATAAGAATGCAACTTCCCTTTCAGCTGGTTGGTTCTCAGCCTAAGAAATTACTCTAGTCCGGAAATTGCACAAGATCATGACTTTCCATTGTGATGCCTGACCTTAACATTCTACTAGCCCATTATTAATTAAAAATCATATTCTGTTTACTTACTTTTAGCACTATTCTTCCTACCTGCCCATCTCGCTCTCTGTGGAGTCCTTTCCATGGATCCTCATGGTCCATAGATCCTGTTGGTCCATGGATCCTCCATGGATCCTCATGGCTGAGGTCAGGCCCCTCGGCCAGCATTCTGATTTGGCCACCCATTCCAGTAATTAAGTGATTCTAATATTTAAGTGTTTCTGATGGCTAAATGCTGTCACCTGGCCTCTGCTGTTCTGGTATTCTCTAAGCCCCTTTGCTACCAGGAAGCCCATTTTTGTAACACCATCTCTTATCAGCCTCAGCCTACAGGGAACAATCTCAATGATGTTGGTAGCCCTTTCACCTGTGAATTTCTTATTGCCTTAGTTTTTTCTGGGACCTCTTAAGAAAGATAATCAGCTGGTGGGCTTTCTGACCTTCTATAGTAGATCCATTCTATCATGGTGTTATGGACTATTTGTATTCCCCTCAAATTCATATGTTGAAGTCAAACCCCCATTGTGGGAGTATAGGAGGTGGGGCCCTTTGGAAGATGATTAGGTCACAAGGGTGGGGCCCTCATGAGTGGGATTAGTGCCCTAATAAGAAAAGGCTATAGAGCTAGTTTGCTCTCTTTCTGCCATGTGAAGATGTAACAAGTCGGCATTCTGGGGCACCTGGGTGGCTCAGTTGGTTAAGCATCTGCCTTAGGCTCAGGTCTGGGATTGAGCCCTGAATCCGGCTCCCTACTCAGTGGTGAACCTGCTTCTCCCTCTGCCCCTTGCTTGTGCTCTGTCAATAAATAAAATCTTTTTTTAAAAAATAGTTGGTATCCTCACTAGAACCCAACTATGCTGGCACTGTAATCTCAGACTTTCAGTCTCCAGAACTCTAATATCTGTTGTTTCAAAATCACCTAGTCTATGGTGTTTTGCTAAAGTCCAAGCTGACTGAGACACATGCTCATTTCTAGACTTTTGATCTCTTCCTCCATAGTTCTGGCATCTCTACTTCATTTAATGTATGTAAGCCACTGTTCCTTCCAACCTTCTAAAAGCCATTCGCAGCATAACATAAACATTCTTGAGGTGCTTTCCAGGGAATTAAATCCTGTTTCATGGGGAAATGCCTATACTGACAAATTCTCTTTTCTCCAGCTTTTTGGTCTACCTGCCTTGCTCCAGCACAACTGTGGTCCTGTCTCAGAAATTTTCTCCCTATAGTTGCTGATGAAAAGTTATTTAGAGCCAATTGCTCTTTGGCTTATAAACCCTCTCTACTTACAGCACAATGAGCACATCTGTAATTGAATCACGGTGAAATGCAACCCCAGGTTTTTGGTTTGGTATCCAGAAGTGGGTGGTGGAAAATCCTTGTCTTCATCTAAGAGTTCTGCATGGTAAGGGAGGGAAGATTCTATCTTCTAGCAAGGGACGAGGAACACTTCTGCGTGATGATTAATTCAGGGGAGGATGGGAGTTTATATGCTGTATCTACTCAACAATGAGATCTGTATACCTCAGGGTCCCACTCCCTCCCTCTCAGGGTTCTGCCTTTGGCAGAGCAGATCTACCTTGACTGAGCATTGAGCCTTCCCGCAGTTCTGCTGCTCTGGCAAAGTTAGACCTGGACCTGCTGTCAGGAATGCTCTCTTACTCTCACATTTCACTTTTAATTCATGATTAAGTGACTTGAGCCTGCCATTTTCTTTCCTCAGTACATCAATGGTGCCCAGCAGTAGCCATCCAACTCTATCGCCCTTATAGTAACTACTTCCTCCATATCTCTCAAATCCCAGACAAACAGCCAGGGCATTCTCTTTCACTTGCAATACATACCAACTCTCCACAAGTGAAAACCTTAGCAGCTGCACTTTTCATGTGCCAGGACTGTCAAAACTCCGCTAAAGGCTTTATGGCCAGTCACCTAGCAGATGATTCAGCTCCAAAAGGTCATCCTTGCTTCCTTGGATTTCTCTAGGTATCAGGCCAATCTTATATCTTAGAAACAGAGCATGAGTCAGTGATTTATAGAGTATTCTTCAGGAAAAATCTTTTGGTAGTGAAGGAGGACAGGAAAGGGAGAAGAGTTGAGCAAGGTTGGACATTAGACATTAGTCTAGCCTACCTTGATTCTTTTATTTGGGAAAATCAATCCTATCGCTCTCTGCCAAGATAACTCTTAGGACTCATAAGCTCTAGCATCTCCACTTCTGGAGAAGATTCACTGACTTGTTGACCTTGATTATGTTTTCCTTCTATGTGATCTTATAGGAACCCATAATAATTTATGTCTCCCACTTATCACAAAATTGTCTTCCCACTTGTTTGAGGAAAAGGGAAGCATTTTCCAAAACACCTGTGGTACTCCTCTCTCTTAAGGGCTTTAATATGGCTTAGGGTGAGGGAAGGGGTAAGGAAGGTATAGGTATATAATATGCAAATTTCATATCATACATACATATATTTAACTCTCTAAAGTGATTAGGTTATATTTATAGCTCTACCCTCCAGGTGAATAGGATATATTTTATAGCTCTATCCTAAATCCCCTAATATCCACTAGCCCAGTGGTTCTCAATTCTGGCTAAATTTAGAATCTAAAGCGCTGTTAAAAATTTTGGAATGTGGGCCTGATTGCCAAAACATTCAGATTTAATTAGTCTAGGATTGGACCTGGGCATCAGTGATATTTTTTTTATAGCTCTCAGATTATTCTAATGTGGAATTAGGATTGAGAAACACTGAGCTAGACTGTGATGTGCATGGGGCAGGCGTCTGGCCCTATTCCTCTAGGATATTTCCAGGGTTTACCTCAGTATCTATGGAAGATAAACAGTAATGTTGAATAAATGAATGATTAAAAGAAGTAGAGAGATAAGTGCAATTTCTTCCCTATTTATGACACAAACTGACATTTAACAATATTAAATCACATTTATAAATAAAGTTGACCTAAGCAGACTTTCCATTCCTATGGTCACAAATATCCCCAGAAGAGGTTAAAAGTCACCAAGTTCTACTCAGGCTTATAAAAAGACAGCTTTGGCATACAAGGGGAAGATTAAAGAATATCTTACTGGAAGAGGCAAGAGGACAGGGATAGACAAGTTCATAAGAAGGTCAATGTCAGTGGGAAAGGAAATAAACATTTATGAATACCCACTATGTTCCAGACACCATACCAGCTGTTTTCATAGCAGTCAGAAGGACACAGCATACAATAGTAGCTCAGTAAGCAATGTCAGAAGAATAACAGAGTGAGGATGGAGCAGATGATGGATGAGAGGGGGAATGACTGCTATGTAAGTCCACACATGCCCTGCTGAGAACTGTTTTTAAAATATGAAGGGAGCACGTAGGTGACTCAGTCAGTTAAGCGTCAGACCCTTGATTTTGGTGCAGGTCATGATCTCAGGGTTGTAAGACTGAGCCCTGCATTGGACTCTGAACTCAGCAGGGAGTGTGCTCAAAATTGTCTCCCTCGCGGGATCCTGGGTGGCTCAGCGGTGCCCCTGCCTTTGGCCCGGGGCGTGATTCTGGGGTCCTGGGATCGGGTGCCACATCGGGCTCCCTGCATGGGGCCTGCTTCTCCCTCTGCCTGTGTCTCTGCCCCCCTCTCTCTCTCTCTCTCTCTCTCTCTCTCTCATGAATGAATAAGTAAAATCTTAAAAAAAAAAAAAAAAATCTCTCCCTCTCACTCCCAACTCATCCTGCCAGTCTTTAAAACAAATAAGTTTTTAAAATATGAAGGATGTCATATCTGGAAAGAACTACAATGAACTGGGCTGGGAATGAGAATAGGAGACAAGAAGTTAAATCTGGAGGTGCTAGAAATTCATTTCAAAAAGCATTGTTGGGCAGCCCGGTGGCTCAGCGGTTTAGCGCCGCCTTCAGCCCACGGCGTGAAGGCTCCGCGGTGCCCCTGCCTTCCGCCGGTGATTCTGGGGTCCTGGGATGTCGGGTGCTACATCAGGCTCCCTGCAGGGAGTCGGTTTCTCCCTCTGCCTGTGTCTCTGCCTCTGTGTGTGTGTGTGTGTGTCTCTCATAAATAAATAAAATATTAAAAAAACAAAAAAGCATTGTTTATGATTCAGAATGCATATTCTAGAGGAAGCATGCATGGTAATTCCCAGCCTAGTCCAAAAATACACATTTAATCAGTCGTGGATCTAAATTATTAATTGTCCAAATATGAGTTTTACTTCCTGTGATCAGATGTGCATACTATAAAGTATTGCAGGGAGAGAAGAGGGGAGGAGAGGAAGAGTATTTTCTGATAGTCACAGAAATGAAGTTTCTGATCTAAAAATCAATTGCATTTGAAAATTTGTAAATTGTTTATCAGGAATCAGAATTCATTCATTTAAAAAAGTATAAATTGTGGTTTAGTTTCTAACTAGCCCCAAAGCTTAACTGGTAAATTGCTTGAAATTAATTTTTTAAAATTTGATTTGATTCTCCTACTGTACTTGACCTGGAAGTTTATTCATCTCTTTTTTCAGTTCCTTCTCTTATTATCTGTGACCTTGGGCCAATTACTCAATCTCTGTATGCCTTCATGTCCTAAATTGTAAAATGAGGATAACCATAGGACCTACCTAATTCTGAGGATTGAATTGACTTAATACTTTGCACATAGAAAATATTCAATTAAATAATAGCTGTTATTTCCATTATCATATTATTGTCTGTCAGTGGTTGGCTCTCCTCCTTCTACCCCCTGCAGAAAAGCAAAATCATAGACAGGGATTTGTGTAAAAATACTTTATTTAGGAAGTATTTCCTGGAAAAACCAGAAAGGAATAGGGGAGTGGAACTGCAAAGGAAAAGAGCTTAGGTAAATGATGCTAAGTCACCTTTGACCTAAATTCATAGAGGACACAGGAGACAATATAGGTCACCCCAGTGTGGTCCCAATCAGAGGTTATGAGAGCTAGAGCATTCATACTTGCACCCATAGTTGTTAAGGTGGGGTGGCTTAATTCCCCGGTACATCAGCTTTGCATGTGAAAAGGAAGATGAGTTCCAGTAGCCTAAGGGTAGCGCTACATGTAGCCCCACGTCAGCGCTCTGAAAGGTTATGGTCATCTGCTTGACCTGGCATCTGCTACAACATCTTCCTTATCATCAAAATCATCATCATCACCACCTCCCAGAAAACACACCATGGCAGATAGTGTAAAAGGCATAGTCAATTCTAGACTAATTAAATCTGAATGTTTTGGCATATGTCCCTCCACACATTAGAATTCTTCTGAAAACACAGGATAAATACACAAAAGCAGAAGTATATGCTAAATAAGTGTAGACAAGGTACTTGCTATGAGTGTATAATATCGGCTTGGAGTGACAAGGAAAGTTGCTAGTAGTATCTGAGTTGGATCTCAAAGAATGGGTAGGATATAGAAGAGTAAAGAAAAAAAAGTGGGAGGTGTTGATGGGGAAAGGAGTGGGATGATGAATGCTTTAGGGAGAATCAATAAACTTGTTCTAATGTGGTGGTTCTCAACCTTGAATGCTCATTAGAATCACCGGGGAGCTTTAAAGGTCCAGATGCCCAGCTGTAGCCCGGATCAATTACGTCGGAATTGCTGGGGTGATTCCCCAGGTATTTCCAATGAACACCCAAAGCTGAGGACCACTGTTTTAAGTGGGATAGGATACAGCTTATGAGAAACTGGCTAGGAGCTACACTAGAGACACAGAAGAGCTCAGATTGTGAAGGCATTAGCTATGCAGGGCTAATGATTTTAATCTCCTTCTGACATTTCCATGTGAGCTGCCTTAAAGCATTTTCCTATGTCAGGCAAAAGTAAATACAGCTCCTGGAATATTAGATGAAGGAGTTTGAACTTCATGCTGTCGGCAGTGAAAGGTCACATAGGGTCCTTGAAGATTTTTGAGCACAAGAATGATATAAATAAAACAACATTTTAAAATTTAAACAGGATGTAGCGTTTTAGAGCAAGAAGGACAATATCTGATGGAACTTGACCTTGGGTGGGAGGGGGAAGGGCTACTAAAGGAAAAAAGTTCCAGAGGTTCTGGAAGCATGAAGTTGCATGGAAACAAAGAGCCCCAGGTGTCAAGTATCAGGTGGTTGCAGAGGTGACCTAATCATGTTTATGTGTGAGAAAGTGAGGTCTGTGGCTCACAGGAGATCCATGTTTGTACAGGAACCAGCCAGAAAAAACTTGGCTTTTCTGGTGATTGGGGCTGAGTAACAGTCCAGCTAGCTAGAAGATGAAGCATAGTAGAATGAGAAGCCAGAATAATATTTTAAGTCTTGAAAAACCGAACACAGAACTAAACTGTGTTCCTACAGATTACTTTCTACACGGTTGTGTAGTGAAATATATTTCAAACTGAAAAACAGTACTATGCTTATTCCAAGACAAAAAAGGCATCCAATAGAAGAAAAAGTGACATGATTATAATACTGTTTATCAACTTAAAGAGGTAAATTTTCCTTAATACTTAGAGAACACAGAGCAGAATTCATAATTGATAAATGGGAGACATTCTCAGTTTGGGATGCCCCTATCAGTCACTGTAATGGGAGTCTATTAGATAAGAGAAAAACAAATTCTTAACCTGTTATTTATATTATTTTTTCAGCTGCCTGTTTTACTTAGTATTTGATGGGGTCTTGCTCTCATACTGCTTCTCATTAAAGAAGCAAGGAATGAGTATACTTATTTTTTTAAAATATCCTACAAAAAATTAAGTTAAAAATTCCAAGCTAGTGTTATGCTATAAAAGGGAAATCCTGTTCTCATTTTCCTACTTTCCCAGCTTAAATGTCATGGTCTGTCATTTTAACTACTCTGTTGCCAATAATTCTAACCTCTGTCGCCTCATCTTCTTTTCATTAAACCCAGCTGGCAAGGCTCTAACCCTGGATGAATCTAACATCTGTCTTTACCAGGCCTCCACCTGGGCTGTTGAGTGCTGGTGATGAAAATCTCACAACAGGGCAGATGGATATTGATATAAATGCATGGCTGCACCTGCAAATGGACCCGCGACATTGGCTAGAAGTCCCACGATGATATCCTTGCCAGCTATCTCTCTCATTCTGCCCAAAGCTTGTTTTAAACCTGAGTCTTCATAGACATGAAAAGATATCACTGCTTTCTCCTTCCACTCCTGTCTCCTCACTCAGAGAGGTAAGCTTTTTTTGTACTTATGGAGAAAACCAAAGCCATTTGAAGAGGAACTGCTTCAACTTTCACCAAATCCACAGATTCATGTGTATCCATGAAAGAATTGAAAAACATGGCCACAATATTTCACACTTCCTATCACTGAGAAGTGGAGTCTACTTGCTCTTTTTTTTTTTTTTTTTTTTGGTCTTGCATTTTGCTTTAATCTAAACTTGTTCCTCTCAAAGTCTTTCTCATTTCAGGAACTGGCAACCTCTTCAGGAATCATTTCAATTCCTTCCTTAACTTTACTTCCCATCCATCTGAGCAGCAAGTCCCACACCTACTTGTCTGTCTGTCTGCCAATCTATCTTTCAATATTGTCTCCTGTGATCCATTGTTAACATAGCAGCCAGGATATTCTTTTTAAACTATAAATCACATCTGGCTGCTCCCTTACAACCTTCCAATGACTCCTTATTGCCCTAAAAGTAAAATCCAAGCCCCCGACTATGGTCTGAAAGGCCCTATTATAATCTTATCCCTGCCTACCTCTTTATCTTCACCTCACACAACTTCCACCCTTACTCGTGACACTCCTATCATGCTCCTATCCTTTCTCAGCTTAAGCCTTTGCACTTGAGGCACACCATTCATGTGGATTACTCTGATCTTTCATTTTTGCAGGCTTTTTTCCTTGTCTATCAGGTCTCACTTAAGCATCACCTCAGAGAATCCTTGACCATCCGTCCAATTTGAAGCAATCTCCTCCCAGTTCACTTTCCATCACGTTACTTTGTTTCAGAGACTTCATGGTATTTAGAGTTTTTTTTCTCCCTTTTCTTGTGAGCTCCTCACCCCATCTTCCTCATCCTTCTGAACAAAGGAGCTCTCCTATTCTTATCCACCCCTGCCCTTGTGGGCACACTTCATGGGCCACTGACCTAGCTGGACCCAGAGCCCTTCCTGTGATTTTTAGAACTGGAGTTGAGAAACAGAGTCAGTTCTTCTCTAACGATAGGCATCTGATGTGAAATTCAGCAACTGTTAGTGGTCATCTTTCCAGTCATGTGGAAATGAGTCTATAGGAACAAATGACATTCACATGATGAAGGGGAGAAAGAAAGTTATTTTTGAAGTGCTTTTTGGTTCTGGTTGTTTCCAAGTTTTAAATGATATTCTGGGTGCATATAGGGTTAATTGAGAAATTTTGCATTAGTATTTTCTTTGAAAACATGTAAAAGGCAGAGTGTTGATTGATCTAACTTGTTCTTTCTTGTGCCTAACACTACTCAAATGTAGATGTTTAGTATGTGCTTTTTGATGAAGATGAACATTCCACCTGCAGAATGGAAGATTTAGATACTTTCTGCTTAAAGCATACTTTAATATTGAACAAGAAAACAAGCTGTAGAGATGAGAAGTGATCGACCTGGAGATTAATGTCTCTTCCCCCCCCCACCCTGCCGCCTTAAAGTCCATTTCAACCTTTACAGAAATAAATCCAATTAAACACATTCTAATTAAATATAATTATGCAAGCTATGTTCTGGGCACTTTAAGAGATACAGAGATGAATAAGTCAGACTCAGTCATTAAGGTGTTCATTAACGGACAGATTTTTTTTAAGTATATAAAAATAAATGAGTAAAACACAAAGTAGCTGTGATGTTTCCACATGAGTTACAAATTAAGTATAATGGTGCCAGGGCTGAGGTAAAAAAAAAAAAGAGGGGGGTCATATTCAGTTGTAAGAACCAGGAAACGCTTCATGACTAAGTTAAGCATTTGAGCTGTACCTTGGAGGATGGGTAGGACTACAAAGGTCAGAGATGGTATGAGGAAGCATCCAGACTTTGAGAACAGGCCAGACAAAGGCATATTTGGCATGAGTATGAAGGACAATGTGCTGCTAATGAAGCCCTGGACTCGTAGGATTGGCAGTAAAACAACAGAATGTCTGTCTCCTGGCATTGTTCTTCACTGGATTTGGGAGGTTTGGGGGCACGGCAAAATTTTCAGAAATTTTAAGTTTGAGATGACAGCAGAATATCCTCTTAGGTTTAACAGGAGGCAGTTGAATTGTGGGGCTCGTGTTTGGGAGGCATGTTAAGACTGGAGATATGAAATTTATAATGTAAATAAAACCATATTTATGAAAAGCATGGGCATTATTTGCACACTTTTTGGAATATGAACTAATGAAGGTCATAGACTTTGCACTCTCATGACCTCCAGTGACCACATAGACATGTGATACCAGTATAACCTGAAATTGAAAATAAAATTGAAACACCAGCTCCATGTTCCTGATATGCTCAATTCATTTAAATAACAATTAAGTATGAACTATCATCCTTGACCTATAGAAAATCCATTCTAAAAACAGATTCCATTCCTCAAGTTTTTGGAAACCTAACATGTGTCCAGTCCTTCCTAGCTCATTGCTTTGACTCTGTAGGCCACTTCCTATCTTTCATAATTGAGTCTTAGGCTAGTGCCCTTTCCTTTCTTTTTTTTTTTTCCTTTCCTTTCTTCCAAGTATGGACACAGTATAGATGAGGCCTGATAGCCTGGGTATAACAGAAGGGAACTCCCACACAGAAAAGAAAAACCTAAAGCCGGATATTAGATATTACTGCTCCTAACACATTAGCCAAGCTTCCCAAAAAGGCTCTAATGTCTATCTTTTCCTTAGCTCCCCATCCTGATATTGTGTTCAGGGGTCTGTTTACCTCAAATGACCATATTTTCCCAACCTGGCATTCAGATTCCTAACTTTTACCCTAGCTTCAGAGAGGGAAGCAGGCTTTCTCTGCCCTACTCCAAGGCTGGCTTCCTTTCCTGCCCCAAGATTACTGATAGTAAGAACACTGTTACTTAGCTTGATTATAGTAATCATTTCACTATGTCTGTTTATATACATAAACACATCATGTTGTATATTTTAAAACTATACAATTTTTTAAGAGTCGGGGGAAGGGTTGAGGGAGGGGGAGAAAATCTTAAGCAGGCTCCATACCCAACACAGATCCTGGCCTGGGGCTCGATCTCACGACTCTGAGATCATGACCTTAGCCAAAATCAAGAGTTGGATACTTAACCGACTGAGCCATCCAGGTGCCCCCAAACAATGCAGTTTTTATTTAAAGAAATCCAGTCTCTTCAGGGGGAATTCATACCTTCATCCATAGGGTAGATCAAGTCCAAAGAAATCTGGGACCTTCGGTGTTTTGGAATATCATATTCAGGTAATACGGGAGATGACTGGAGAGCACCCATCCAAGTGCAGAGCCAAGCCCAGTCCCTTGCTTCTTCACAATCTTCCCCAGTGTGGTGCTTTGGTTTCTCAAGATCTATGAGTAAATAGTTGGGCAAAAAAGCACAGCCCTTAAGAAACACAAATATATAGTTTTCTGAAAGAATCTATTCTAAATCCATACTTGGGGGACACCTGGGTGGCTCAGTGGTTGAGCATCTGCTTTTGGCTCAGGTCGTGATCCCAGGGTCCTGGGATCCACTCCCGCATCTTCCTGCAGGGAGCCTGCTTCTCCCTCTGCCTGTGTCTTTGCCTCTCTGTGTGTCTCTCATGAAAAAATAAATAAATAAAATCTTTTAAAAAATCCATTATTTGGGAAAAGATTTAATTCTTTATGCAAAGAAACAGTCCTGCTATAGAATCACCCAATTGACATCACTGACTAGAACAGGTAGCATTCTCTAAGGGCCTTTTATTGCTCCATTTCCCAAAGAAAGCAGCTGAGGGTTCAGAGGCAGGAGGCTAATAAATAGCAGGGCAGGATTCAAACCTGTTATGGGGGTTTAAAGGTGGGAGAGATTATATGTCCCTTGGAGAGTGGGGAAATTTGGTGTAAAATACATACAAATATTTTTATTTTTTTAAATATTTTATTCACGAGAAAGAGACAGAGAGAGAGAGAGAGAGAGAGAGAGAGAGAGAGAGAGAGGGGCAGAGACACAGGCAGAGGGATAAGCAGGCTCCACGCAGGGAGCCGATGTGGGACTCGACCCTGGTCTTCAGGCTCAGGCCCTGAGCTGAAGGCAGCACCAAACCGCTGAGCCACCCAGGCTGCCCCCTACATACAAATATTTTTATAAATTAAAAATACACATCTAAATAAAAGGAATAGACAAAACGAGAGATTATTATCAGACATGAGGACTCCTTTCCTACCTTCAGCTGGCACCTTTCCTACTTAAAATGATCAACAATTTAGTTTCCATGCATTTAGATTCATTGCTGTAATCATGGCTAAACTTTGCTGTTCTTCTAGGCAGTGGTGCAGAAGGCTGTACTCAAAATAATGTTCCCTCTGAATGGATGGGAAGCATTCAGATGGTCACCTGTTACAGGATTAAAACTATGACCACTCGGGCTCATTGACTCACTTTTACCGACGTTTGTAATATGTGTCATGTTGGTATCATCGTGCAGCCCTTATCAGATTGTGAGCGACAAGAATACAGAACAATCTGTGAGATGAGATGTTTACAAACATACAGACTTTCGATAATGATAATGCCCTTTAATATCTTGGAGTTCGGAAGTGGCACAAAATGTGGTTCTAATGCAAACTAGCTTCCCTCGCAAAAAATTTCTGGTTATGTTTATGGCCCAAGTCTCGCTCTAGCGATATTGCTGTAAAAAAAAAAAAAAAAAAAAAAAAAAAAAAAATTTTTTTTTTTCCTCCAAGCGATTGCCACTAATTTCACCTGGGACTACTGATCCCATCATGCAACGCTCCCGTATTACCACCGTGTGGGGTGGAGTCTTAGGAGGGGTGGCAACGACGGCCGCCCGTGCATTCTGGGCATTGTAGTCTGGGGCCCTGGCCGCCGTCGGGACAATCCACGTGGTTCATCCAGCGGCAGCTTTGGGCAGTGGCCACCCCGCTTCCTCCACCCGGTCCTCGAGGTGCGGGCCCCAGCGGGGCCGGACCGGCAACGCGGAGCGGGCTGCGGGGAGGCCCGGAGGCAGCCGGAGCCTTCGCGACGTTTTTGCGACAGCCGTGGCCGTGTTCCGCGCGTCCCCTCCCTCCCTCCTCTCTCTGAGGAGGTACCGGCTGTTGTGCGGCGCTGCCTTTCTGTTTGAGTGTATGAGGGAGAGAGTGAGTGAGTGAGTGTGAGCGTGTGTGTGAGAGCGGGTGAGGCGTGAGTGCGAGTGCAAGAGGAGGAGAGCCCGCCGCGGCCGCCCCGCCGCTCCCCGCCGCGGGAGCAGAACGCGCAGCAGGAGCGAGCCGGAGAGCCGGCGCCCCGGGAGCCCGCGGGGACAAGGGCAGAGACGCCGCTCCCCACCCCCAGCCCTCGTCCCTCCGCTGCGCCGCGCCCGGGGGAGCCTCCCCGTGCCCCCCCCTCCCGGCCGGCCTCTGCCCCGCCGTCCCCCTGGATGTCCCCGGCGCTCTCGCGGGGCCTCCTCCTGCTCTTGCCGCATCAGTCAGGCTGGTGCTGCGGCCGCCGGGCGTAGAGCGGGCGGGTTCCCGGGGGCTGCGGCTGCCGGTGCCTCCCCGGTCCCCACCCCTGCCCCCCGGCCCCCCGACCCAGCTGCCCGGCCCCGGAGGCTGTGACAATGGACTATGACTTTAAAGTGAAGCTGAGCAGCGAGCGGGAGCGGGTCGAGGACCTGTTTGAATACGAGGGCTGCAAAGTTGGCCGCGGCACTTATGGTCACGTCTACAAAGCCAAGAGGAAAGATGGGTGAGTGTTTGTGTCGGGGCCGGTGTCCGCGCTGGGCGGCGCTCCCGCAGGCCGAGGCAGGTAGCCCGGGGGGGGGGGGGGGGCTGGGGCGCCGGCGTGCCGGGCTCCCACTTCCTCGGCACCAGCATCGGGTCCTGCCAGCCAGGTTTGGGGAGGAAGTGCCGTACGAGGGATCCAAGCCCACGCGAAACCCTGCCTGCCGCCGCCGCCTTCGTCTTCTACTTTGCTGGCTAATAGGGAGAAGCAGCATCTACTCCATGGGCTGTACACTTTTCCAGGATTTCGGTTATAGATTTTCAAAGAATTGTAGTAAAACGTCAGCTTAAATGATTTTCGTCGTGGGGGGGGGTGCCTCGATTTATTATGGTGACCTTCTGGGGGGTTTCCTCACGCCTCTGGAGTGAGATCCGTCAGTCTGGAAGGGAAGCTGCGATCCTTGCCCCCCACCACGGTGTGATTGATTTATTACCAAATTTGGATTTTATTTGGGGGGGGGAGAGAAAGCAGCAGGTAAAGGTGATGCTGCAGAGTTCTTCGTAGTGATAATCGGATATAAATGTAGCAGTTGCTATTTAGAGATCATTAACCTGAGTTTTACATAGAACAATGGGGGTTTGGTGCAGGGTGGGTGGTGGGGAAAAAAAGGCAAGGGACAAATAGGGGACTATCTTGTTCAGGCCTGTTCCCCCAAAATGTAGCAGTCGGCAATGAACTGTAAATAGTCCCTTTGCTTTAAATATTTTCCCCTAGAAATAACTTAATTAAGTCTACGACTGGTAATGCTCTCAATTTAGTTTTTTAAACAGGCAAGTGAAGTGTTCATTTTTCCTTTGTCAGTAGATGAATGTCGTGTAATATTGACAAAAGAGAAGGCAATTCTTAGTTGAGGGGAAAATATATTTTATTAACTCCTTGTTTTCCTCTTGTAAAAACGTATGTTGCCTCTATCGCCTTTGACCGTACGGAAAATTGCTGGAAAGATAATGTCAGAGCTTATTATATAATCTTTAGATTTCAGTGTAAACAAAGTAGGTTTATTTGAATATCACTGTTAATTTGTTAGCTACCTTTCAACATTTAAAATGATTGCTTTTTTTTTTTCCCCTCCCCAAATTAGGTAGGAGGGTATGTTCAGAACTATATTAGCGCTAGAAAAATGAAACCATTCATAAAGCTGAAGTAAGTTGGGGGGAGCCATATTTATAAATACTTTAATATTCTGGATATTGGAAAAGGAAGTGTATATTCGACATTTTTCTTAGATTTAGTAAGATATCTTTTTAAAATAACTTAAAAGGGACTCTTAGAGGAAGATAGTGATTCTAATAAATTTAGTATGGTGCATTTCAGTGCTTATATGCAGCAATTAAAGCAGTACAGATATCTGCAAAAGGTCTGGATTTGAAAACTTGATACTCTGTGTGCTGCATGTATTTAAAAGTACTTAGTGGAAGATAATCTGGTGACATTTGAGAAATCGTAGACTGGAGATGCCTGTTGACTCTGTTGTTTATATTTTTAATTGAAAAATTCTAATAACATTTTTTTAAAATCACCTTTCTCATATAATATTTTTCAAAATCCTTAAACCATCTCCCTTTCCCCCAATATTATGTAATTTGGGGCATATTCAGAAAATCCCCAATCCCATGAGAGTAGACATAGTAGGACATCTAACTAGTCTGTCATCTTCTTTATAAAATTATGGTGACCTTAAATTATTTTTAATCTCTCTGAGAGAAGCCAGTTTTATTTTCATAAATTAATAGTTTAAGCTAATAAAATACATAAATTTATTAACTTTGATTTTATATTTTATTTTAAACCTATGATACTGTTTATTGCCAAGAGGTACTTTTAACCACATTTTATACCTCATGGTTAGGTTTTAATTTAGACTAAGAATAGTTTTAGAAGAATTATACAATTTGAAAATAGCTAAATGTATATACTATGTAAACATTTCTTAGGCATTTGTGAAAGCTGAAAAGTAGCATTGCATTTTGGGAAAAAAAATAACTTTATTTATAATTCTTTGGGCTTGTTTTCCAGCAACCTTTAATGATTTTGTTTATAGGATGAACTTTAAAAACATACAAAAGGATCAAATGTCAAGAGAGTTTTAGAATTACTTAAGACAGCTTTTGTTTTCCAGAGGGAATATTTTTGGTTTGGCTTCTTATAACCTCCCTCTGGTAAAATACTGCATTGTATTTATGAGGTTCTTTTGATCTTATGTCAGTGAAATGTAATTTAATGCATTTTAGTCCTGGTAAAATAAAATCTGTGGCTGTTTAATCTTTTGTAAAAAGATGATGATGAAATAATTTGTTTCTAGTATTGATTTACTTTCAAATTAAATTATACATTCTGTAACTGAAATTTCAGAGTACTCTAGGAACCCAGACAATTACACCTTCAAAGAGAATCCTGAGATTTACAATAAAATAGGTTTTGTTTAGACATATTTGCCTATTAAAATGAACATATGTAAATGTTGTATCCTTTCGGTTGTCCAGCAAGCATCACAGAACATGAGTACGTAGTAAAAGAATTTAGACCAGAGGAGTTAGCATCTTAAATTACTAAGTTTTAGGAAATAAAACAGCTCTCAGGGTCATTTCTTTCACTTAAAGAGTTATTAATACAGTCCTGCCAGGATCCTACACTTATGTTAAACTTCACATTTTAAGGAATATGGGGAATGAGGAAATATTTTATTTGAGGCATGATTATATATATGGAAAAAGGGTCTTTTATAATTGTGTTAATTTCAGATTCTAATAGAGTTAAAACATAAATGCACAATAAATCTTGGAAATAATTTGCTCTCACTGTCACCATAAATGAGATAGAGAGTGTCCTTTGTGTCTGAACACCAAAAGGGTACGGTACTCAGTAGGAAGCAAGGAGATTCATTTTCTTTCTGAGTCAGTTGCATTTCCTCTTTGCAGAATTTAGGCAACCAAACTCATTTTGTTCGAAAGAATGGAAAAGTGCAAGAAGATAGAAAACAGTTTGTATTTTTAAATTTTAAACTCTATTTGTAGGGACTGGACATTTCTAGAATTTAAAAATCAATTTGAGATAAGAGTGATCTCTAAAAGAGAAAAGCAAAAGAAATTCTCTTAAATAGTATTCTTAGTTTGCTGGACTCTGTTCAGAAGAACAGATAATATATAATTGGGGTTGTATTTGTGAGAGAGTGAGAAATACAAAGAAAACTTTTGTTGGGGTACTTTTGTAGGCAATGCAGAGATTAGTAGGCAGTAATATTGATAATAGCTAAATTATTGAGTAAGAACGAGGTCCTCGGCAAAGCCCTTTATATTCATCATCCATTTAATCCTCACAAGTACCCTATCAGGACAGTTCTGTTTTGCAGTTTTACAGGTGAGGAAACTGTAAGAAAGGTTAAACTATTAGAAAGGTTAAATTTGTTCATGGTTATATGACTAATTAAATGTCAGAGCTGCAATTAGGGGATTACAAACAGGTCTCTTACTCCAGAGCCCATGCTCTTAACCATTATGCTTCATATAATTAATACATTAAGATAAATGTAAACCTAGACATGGTGATTTGGTGTTTTAGTTGGTCATTCAGAAAACATGAATACCTTATCATAGTACTAGTCTTTTCAATTAATTTAAAAAATACTTTTTTAATACATTTCTGAACAGCCCTGGTTTTTTCAAGTGCGGCAAGTGTGTATGTAGATATGTGGGTGTATTTTTATGTACACACATACATGTGTATGTCTACAGATATACACGTGTATATATGTGTGTAGAGGGGAAACCAAACCTCTAATAAGGGATGTTAAGATAAGAAAGTTCTTTATCTAGTGGGAAAACTCTTAAGTTTGAGAGACTAGAAAATGGAGTTTGAGTTCAGATTCAGCCTCTGATTGATTACCAGTATGACCTTGGGCAAGTCACTTGCCTTTTGTAAGACCTTGGTTTCCTTATTTGTAAGACTGGAAGATTTGATTTGATAATTTTTAAGATCTTTTCTAGTATTATGATTTCAGAAAGTAAAAATTATGAATATGTAATACTTTTGCAAGATGAGATAAACAACTACTGAAACAAATTTTACTTTAAACAATGATACACTTTTATGTTTCTTAGTGTTGTGCTTTAACATGCGTTCTTACCAGCTTCCTAAAAGAAGTTAACTTCCAAAGACTTGCCAGCTACTTTACCTGTCTTACTACTGTAGCATTCCATCATCTTTATTTCTTCAGATGTCAGGATTTACTGGCTAGCACTTGCTCCCACTCCTGTGAACCATTCATTTGATAGCTAGCACAAGGAACTCTTCTGATTCAGTCTGCTTTGGAGCTTTAACTCAGTTTTAATTCCTTAATTATGATCAGAACTTGATGGTACCCTTTATTTCCACTGACAGAATCTAATAGTTTTTCTTCTGAATTTTGTTGAACTCTATATCTGTGTTCAATTTGATTTAAGTATTTCTTTAGATGTCAAAATGCCAGATACAACATATATACCCATTACTGAGGATTTTGCATGCCCAATAAGGAATATTCCTTATAACTTCTAAAAAAATATGATTGAAAGGAACAAGCAGAATATTTACTATGCACTCTGTGTTACTTGCTGTTGAATTCATCTACCTTAGATATTCAGTGCATTCAGATCCACTGTTTAGGCCACTTGGAGGTTTCATGCTTATGTCTCATTTTCTTAGTAGCCAGACTGGCACATTCATTCATTTGGGATTTGTTCATTTGACTTTTCCTTTTCTTTTTCTTTCTTTTTTTTTTTTTTAAGATTTTATTTATTTTGACAGAGCACAAGCAGGGGGAGAGGCAGGTAGAGGGAGAGCAAAAAGCAGGTTCTCCGCTGAGTAGAGAACCTGACATGGGGCTCGATCCCAGGACCCTGGGACAATGACCTGAACCGAAGGCAGACACTTAACCTACTGAGCACCCAGGCGCCCCTACTTTTTGTTTCTTTCAATATTTGAAGAAACCCATTCAGTCATTCATTAACCAGTATTTATTGGACCCTTTTACGTGCCAAGCACTGTCCAAAGTATTGGGAATACAAAGATGAGTAAAATATTCCATTAATTGAGGAGGTATCTAATGGGGAAATAAATGTAAAATAAACGAGGCAGCCCGGGTGGCTCAGTGGTATAGCCACCTGGGCTGCCTTCAGCCCAGGGTGTGATCCTGGAGACCCAGGAATCGAGTTCCGTGTCAGGCTCCCTGCATGGAGCCTGCTTCTCCCTCTGTCTGTCTGTGTTTCTGCCTCTCTCTCTCTCTCTCTCTCACTCTCTCTCTCTCGATCTCTTTGTGTGTGTGTGTCTCTCATGAATAAATAAAAATCTTTAAAAAATGTAAATAAACGGTAGCAATTTAATAAGCACTATAATAATTAATACAAGGTGCTTTTGGAACACAGAGATGGAAAGTCCCAACTGCTTAGGGTTTTTAAGGAAAGCTTCTCAAAGAAGGCAACATTTTGTTTGACTCCTAAAAGATGGGGAAGATCTCATCAGGAAGGATGTTTTAAGAGGACTGGGATAAAAAGGAATGCTTTTGCTTTTTTATTATGCTCTTACAGATCCCAGCAAATTTTGTGCATTTGAATTTTTTCTTCTCACGCCTTACCTCTTCACATCTTTCTGCCTTTGAACTCCTGCTGTATGTGTTGTATTATGTACATGCACTACAGATGGTCCGTTGTACCCACTGCACACGATGAGGTTTCTGTTATTTCACAGTGAACACCTTAATTCTTTGTGTGGCAGTTTTCCATCAGAAGAGTGTTGCTGAATCAGAGTACAAGCAGCCTCTGAAATTCAACTGTCTGACTTAAGAATTTCTCTCTCATGTGTAAAGCTGTCATGGCGGAACTCCATTTTGGTTACAGCTCTGGATAGCAGATGATTCTACCTTGGTCTCACCTTCATGAAGAGCAGGGAGCCAGAATTTTCTATGCTGCAAGATGGTGGTGGCAACAAATTGGAGGGGAATTTCTCTTGTTGGAATCTGATGTGTGAAGAAGAGATGGGAGGGAGGTAGGGGAGATGGCTTCCAGCATCCTGGATTTCAGCTAGGAAAATAGAAATAATGAAAGATTATTATAAATTATTATAGGCTATTTGCAAACTTACCTACTTTAAAAAAAATTATTTCTCTTAGCAAATGTGTTTAGAATTATGATTTATAAACATTTAAAATGTTACCCATATGTAAGTTGGGAACTGTATATGCCAAATCAGTATATGCCAAATATTATCTCCTATGGCTGGTGTCATCTTTCTTGTAGTGCCTTTTGTTGTTGAATCTAGTCCTCATTCTCTCTTTATTCTTTTTTTTATTGTTTTTCTGTTCTTAGTTGCTGCTAGATAATGAAAATCCTTTGCCCTTTCCTTCTTCAGAACAATTTGTAAATCCTTTCCTTCACACCAGCTTAGGTAGGCCTTGTTCATCTCTTTGTTACTTAGAAACTACTAAGATATTTTTTGTTTTTACATATGGCTTGTTACTTCAAGGTGGTTCTTGTCACTAAAAAGTGACCATCAGCTGTTATTTTGATCTTAATACTTGAAGACCTTGATTTTAGTGTCATGATTCTTAAGATTCTTCAGTATGGTTATTGTCAAAGTCACAAAACCAGTCCGTGCTGTAGTAAGCTTCCTTTACTGATGGAATTATATCATGTCCTTCAGATGTGTTATGGCAGAAAAAAAAAATGGCTGAGAACCCCCTTTTTAAAATTGATATATATTACATACCATAATATTCACCCTTTTAAAGGGTACAATCTACTGCTTTTTGGTACATTCCCAAGGCTGTGCACTCATTACCCCTCTCTAATTCCGGACCATTTTTATTGCCCCAAAAAGAAACCCCATATCAGTTAGCTGTCACTCCACATCCCTTGTCTTCCCAGCTTCTGGCAACCACTATAATACACTTTCTTTTTCTATGGATTTACCTATTCCAAACATTTCATATAAATGGAATTATACAGTGTGTGGCTTTTTTTTTTGTTTTGTTTTGTTTTTTTACTTAGCATAATGTCTTTAAGGTTCATCTATCTTGTGTATGTATTAGTATTTCATTCCCTTTTATGATTGAATAATACTGAATCGTATGAATATACATTTTGTTTACCCATTCGTTAATTGGTAGATGTTTGTTTTACTTCTATTTTTTGGTTATTATGAATAATGCTGCTATAACATTCATGTTTGAGTTGTGTGAGTATTTGTTTTCAGTTCTCTTGGGCATATACTCAGGTATGTTTAACTCTCTGTTTAGCTTTTTGAGAGAACCACCAAATTTTTCAAGGCAGCAAAGAACCACTTTTGAGTAGCTTTATCTTGTCTTTAGTTTAGGACCAAGGTCTTTGTCATTTGTGAGACCTGACTATCCTATCTTATTCCCAGAATATTGTTCACACCTTTGTCCGTTGTAGTGATTCTGAAATAACAGATTAATACAGGTGCTCCTTCATCAAATCAGACTATCATTCTGAACTTTGTCTCAGGCAGGACCTTGTGCTGGAAAATTTTCCCTCCAACTGAGGTAGGTTCTAACATTTAGATTCAGAAATCCTAACTACTTTATCTTAACATACAACTCCAATAATTCCCTCTTCACTCATCACCTCACAAAACATATTTAGTCCTTCATAGATGTATTATGTAACTACTTCAGTGTATATGTGGTTAATGTTTATATGTCCTTTGGGTCTATCTGGTGAATGTTTATGGGTTAGATATTATAGATTTCCTCTAGGGCAGTATAATTGTGTTCCCCTCAGTTCCTGGCATATTGCCAAATGTTGACAGGTATTTAATACTTTTTTTTTTTTGGTGTACATGAAATTCATATTTGAAAGTCTTCCTTTTAAGTTTGCTGAAATTAAAAACTTGAGCATATTACAGGAGACTAAACATCTTGTGAAAATACTCAGAGAAGCAGAATTTGGTACCAGGAGCAGAATTGAAGAAAACCAAAAACCAAGGGCAGGGCAAATTTTGTTAATCAGTTGAACTAAATACAAATCGTAGGTATTTAGGGATCCCTGGGTGGCTCAGCGGTTTAGCTCCTGCCTTCGGCCCAGGGCTTGATCCTGGAGTTCCAGGATCGATTCCCGAATCTGGCTCCCTGCGTGGAGCCTGCTTCTCCCTCTGCCTGTGTCTCTGCCTCTCTCTCTTGGTCTCTCATGAAAAAAAAAAAAAAAAATCTTTAAAAATAAAATCGTAGGTATTTGAAAAATTGAACCATTACAAAGAATATTTGACATTTCATTATAGTTTCCCTTTAGCTGTAGTTTTTGTTTTATTTTTGGTAAAAAAAAATTTTTTTAACGTGTTTAAAAAACATTATTTTCCTAATATCTGTAATATGTCAGGTTGTGTGCCAGATGTGAGTGATTCAGCAGTCAGTAGGCCATGGTCTAAGTCCTTAGGGAACTTAGAGACTTGAGTGATACAGACAAATAAAAAGTTAATGAGAGCACCGAGGGATAGGGCTGTGGTAGGGAGAATACATAGGTTACCATAGGGTACCTGACCAGTTCTGGGGGTTCAAGGATGGTATTTCAGTTGTGACTTGAAATATAGTTAGAAGTTACACAAGTGAATGGACAGTGCACAAGAATGAGTGAGGGTTGGGGAGTTACAGTACAGGCTAGAGGGGCAGCATCTGGTTCCAGAATTGTTTATAAAGGAAGGGTTTCTATCTGGTTGAAAAGGGAGTGTGTAGGGGTTGTATGGTGTGTAGTAAACACGTTTTAATTTAAATTATTTATTTGAAGTGATTTCAGGAACTTTGATGTCGTGTTGTAGGAGGAAAGGCTAAATAAAGTTCTCTCCACAACCCTTTGGAGCCACTGCTGAGCAGCATTTATGAAGGAAAGATAGTATGGTAAAGAAATTGAAAGAGTTCCAATGCCAGATCTTAGTAGTAATGGATGAGGTGGAGGTATAAAAAAATCAGTTGGAGAAGTGGGGTCTTAGAAATCACGTCAGGGTCTTCGTTTTTCTTTTTCTTTTATACTGAAGACAATAGGACCATTTATTTGTAGGATTTTAAGCAGCTAGTAACAAGTTCAGATTAAGTATTTTAAAAGATTGCTTGGCAATACATTCAGAATAACTTCAGGGAACTGGGGTTAGGAGAATGTAATAGTAATCTAGGTGGGAGATTTTGGAGGTTTGAATTAGGATATGATTAAGGGAACGAGGAACAATTGATAGGATTTGTTAATTTACTGGATGTGTGAGAGAAAGAGGTAAGGACTGAGGAGAAGGCCCTAGGTTTCTGGTATGAGCTGTGGGATGTTGCCATTCACACAGCCAAAACAAGAAAAGGAGCAAGTTTGAGTTTTGATGTATTAAATTTTGTGTACCTGTTAAACATGTAAGAAGAAATGTCCATTAGGCAGGTACATGAGTCTAGTGCAAGAGAGAGAGCTGGGTAGAGATAAATTTGGGAGTTACCAGGTACTTGAAGCTTCACAAGATCTTAAAATTGCCTAGGGAAAGTGTAGAGTGAGAAGAAGTCCTAGGATAGAATGTAGGAAAAAAGATGGTTCATCCAGGAGGCCAGTAAGTTGAGTCCTGAGGAGGACAAAACTCAGGATCAACCACATTGTGCAACAGGATTTGTGCAGTGTATAGCTTATTGGCTATAAACTTGGAGAAAAACCAGGACCTTGTCAGTAGAAGCATAATAGCTAAGGAGAGAGTGTTTTCAGAAGGAGTGGTAGGCATACCTTATGCCACACACAGAGCAGGGGAGATAATGTTGTTCAGGCTAAGTAATGTATTTTAAACAAAAGAAAAATTCAGTGAAAGATTTTTGGACACTAGACCTGAAATTATATCTCACTTTGTAGATTTTATCCAAAATGTTTTGTGGTACTTTTATGGGTATTATCATTCAGGGCCAAGCAGTGAAAAACTTTACTTCCATCTTTGTTCTATATTAGCTGTATTATTGAAGCTAAACCTGTAGATACTAGCTTGCTATTTCTTTGTTAGTTTGTTCTTTCATTCCATACTCTTCAAGACAGTTTATTTTTTAAGTAAAATAACTTTTTTCCCCTCTGATTATAAAAGTGATACAAGTTCATTGTAGAGAATTCATAGTCCAGGGAGACCTGGGTGGCTCAGTGCTTGAGCATCCGCCTTTGGTTCAGGTTGTGATCTCGGGGTCTTGGGAATGAGTCCTGCATTGGGATCCCCACAGGGAGCCTGCTTCTCCCGCTGCCTTTGTCTCTGCCTCTCTCTCTGTGTTTCTCATGAATAAATAAATAAAATCTTAAAAAAAAAATTCATAGTCCAGAACTGTATACAGAAACTAAAAGCCCTAACTCTACTACTAGGAGACAATTACTATTTTCTTTATCATCTTCACAGATAACACTGTAAGTAGAGATTAATGAAATCTATTATGATCTTGCTTTTTTTTCATTCAAAAATATTATGCATCTTTTCCTTTTCCTGTTAATAATTACAGCTCTAAATAATCAGTTTTAATTATTGCAGTCATTACACATGTATGAATGTAAATATATATCTGGTGAAACAGTTCTCTAGTGATAGAAAAAATTTAACTAGTCTCCAAATTTTACCCATTAGTTATCAAAGGATCTCCTAGAAAATGTGTCTGCAGTTCTCCAACTGTAGCAAGTCCTTGAACCAGTTTCAGGGTCAAAGGTTTTATACTTCAAACAACTGTCTTTTTATTATAAAATAAGATTGGGATATATAGGTCATATATCCTCATGATAAAAACTCAAATCGTACATAAGGATAACTAAGAAAATCTAAGTCTTCCTCTTTAGGACAATCATTGTCAGTGGCCCCTTAAATATATGCATATAGAAGCATATATATGTATGGGTAGACTTTAAAATTTATTATGATACATCATTCATTTTGAGCAGACAGTACATGCATATGAAAAAAAATGTAAGTACACTGAGGAAGTTTAAACTGAAGAGTTCTCACTCTGTCTCCTCTAGCCACTCAGGTCCTCTTTCCAGAGCTGTTCACTGATAGTTTTCTTGTGTATGCTCTCCAGTTTGTGGAAACAAACATCTTTTGACTTTGTTTATGTTACTATTTTTCATGTACAACTCTTATTTTTATGAAGACACATTTATCATTCATTTCTTTAATGGCTGCTGGGTTATTTGTCAGAATTAGTTAGAAAGGTCTGTATGTCATTATCTTTAAACACAAATTGTATGGTACTGTGTATATAATTCTGTGCCTTTTTCCAGTTTATATGTTTTGGTGATCAGTACCTGCACATACGACACAGTTCATTGCATCAGCTCATAATCTCGTTTTTTTGTTGTTGTTTTTAAAGATTTTATTTATTTCTTCATGAGAGACACAGAGACAGGGAGAGACATAGGCATAGGGAGAAGCAGGCTCCCTACAAGGAGGTTGATGTGGGACTCAATCCCAGGACCCCGGGATCATGACCTGAGCCAAAGGCAGACACTCAACTGCTGAGCCACCCAGGCATCCCTCATCATCTCATTTTATGGATATAATGAAATATATTGGTCTACTTGAAGGACATTTAGATTCTTTCACTTTTTTGTGCTCCATAAAAGCACTTCAATAAATGTCCTTTACATCTGTCTGTGCACACAGCATTCTCTCAGATGGGAACAGAGCTTCTCAAGTCCCCAAAATTTCCCACAGAGATATTTGCTGTGGCTGATACCCCTTGCAAAGAGTAAAGTTTTCATGAAGCAAAAGAAGCTCCTTTGCCCTATCTACAGAGACTTTCAGTCCTCCTGGCTTTCTCTCAGTGGTCCTAGAAGCTGGTCATTATGCCCATACACAAGTCACTGATAATAACTCTGGTACATCACTGCAGGACTAGTGAAGTGCAGGTCAGTTTCTCAGGAATAAGTCTTAATAGACCTGGGTTAAGGCTCTTCTGTGGGCCAATCTTAGTCTTCTAAAAAGGTTCCACCAATTACATTCACATCAAAACTCCAAAAGCAAAACTTATCTGAAAGGAAGAAGTGGGAATAGATACAGTAATGATGTGTTTGAATCATGGGGGTTAAACACATTGTAAAGTTTAGATTATTCTTTGGGAACTTTTGCTTTGAGTTTTCTTTCCCCACATAGTCCTGTGTATTTTAGATTATTTGTTGGGATAGAAAAATTTAAGAGCCATGTGGATGTTTAAAGTTATAGTCCTTATTATGTTTACATTTTATTTTATGTTCATTTTATCAAATTTCTGTATTCCCACTTAATTCTGCTGGTACACTTTGTTCCTATTACAAGTAACTAATGTTCTGGATGTGTTCTACCTCTAGCCACTTAACACTGACTTTTACTAGAAGATTCCTTCCGTTTCCTGTTACTTGGCTTTGGTCATCCTTTCATTGTTGCCCAGCACTGAGCTTCACCCAGTCTTTTCCTTTCTCCCCCTTTTTGGCTTACTTTTTCTGTGTGTGTCTGTGTGTTTTAATTTCATTTTATTTAAAGTCAGTTAATTAACATATAGTATATTATTAATTTCAGAGGTAGAGTTCAGTGATTCATCAGTTGCACATAACACCAAGTACTCATTACATCACATGCCCTCTTTAATGTCCATCACCCAGTTACCCCATCCTCCCACTCTTCCCTCGCCCCCCCCCCCCCCCCCCCCCCCCAGCAGCCCTCAGTTTGTTTTCTATGGTTAAAAGTCTCTTGTGGGGGATGCCTGGGTGGCTCAGCAGTTGAAGGTCTGCCTTCAGCCTGAGGCATGATCCTGGAGTCCTGGGATCGAGCCCCACATTGGGCTCCCTGCATGGAGCCTGCTTCTCCCTTTGCCTGTCTCTGCTTCTCCTCTCTCTCTCTCTCTCTCTCTCTGTTTCTCATGAATAAATAAATAAAATCTTTTTTAAAAAAAGATGTAATTAGAGGAGACAAACCACAAGAGACTTTTTTTTAAAGATTTTATTTATTTCATTTTTTCTGATGGCTGAGTAAACCCCATCTTTTCTACCCGTTCATCTGAGCTCTTTCCATAGTTTGGCTATTGTGGACATTGCTGCTGTAAACATTGGGGTGCAAGTGCCCCTTCGGATCACTACATTTGTATCTTTTGGATAAATACTTAGTGCAATTGCTGGGTCATAGGGTAGCTCTATTTTTAACTTTTTGAGGAATCTCAATACTCTTTTCCAGAGTGGCTGTACCAGCTTGCGTTCCCACAAGCAGTGTAAGAGGGTTCACCTTTCTCCACATCCTCACCAACATTTGTTGTTTCCTTACTTGTTAATTTTAGCCATTCTGACTGGTGTAGAGTGGTATCTCACTATGGTTTTGATTTGTATTTCCCTGAGGTCAAGTGATGTTGGACATTTTTCAGGCGTCTGTTGGCCATTTCTATGTCTTCTTTGGAGAAATATGTTTATATCTTCTGCCCATTTGACTGGATTATTTGTCTTTTGAGTGTTGAGTTTGATAAGTTTATAGATTTTGGATACTAGTCCTTTATCTGATAAGATATTTGTAAATATCTAGTCCCATTCCGTAGATTGTCTTTTGGTTTTGTTGACTGTTTCCTTCCTGTGCAAAAGCTTTTTATTTTAATGAAGTCCCAATTTGCTTCTCTTTTGTACTGATTCTGGTGTTGGTCTTGTGCTTTGTCACCTGTCTTGGTGACCTCTTGGCTTGCCTCCATAGACTGAGAAACTGGAGCTCATTATGCTGCCAATGGAATTGCTTGACTTTGTGTGTTCAGCAGAGGTAATCATTCATGGTAGATAAGCAGGCAGATGATTATCTGTAAGATAATTCTGATGCATTTAAATTTTGAAGTGATTTTTATTAAAAGTTTTAAGTACTGTAAAAAATAATTCTTTATAGATATTTCTGCTGGACAGAAGTTGGGAAGGTATTTACTCTGTATACAGAGATACAAAGCTAAGAAATGCACAAACATTTTATCTTTTTTTAAATGTATTTATTTATTAGAGAGAGAGAGCATAAGCAGGGGGAGCACCAGAGGGAGAGGGAGAAGGAGACTCCCCACTGAGCAGGGAGCCTGACATGGGGCTCATGGGGCTCAGTCCCAGGATTCTGGGACCATGTCCTGAGCCAAAGGCAGACACTTAACCGACTGAGCCACCCAGGTGCACCTATCTTCTTATCTTAAAATCTATTAGTATAAATGAGTCCAGCTCTACTTGAAAACTTAGACCAGATATCATGAAGCTGAAAAGTTACTATTGTCCTGTTTTAGCCAAGACTAGCTGACCTTTGCATATCCTCATTAGCCTTGTGATGAGTTAGACTTGGAAGTACATAAGTGGAAAAAAAAAAACAAAAACAAGGAAATCTATCAAAGTAGCATGCACATCTCATAGTTCATCTGTTTGTCTTCTGGGTTTTTGTTTTTGTTTTTGTTTTTTTGGTTTGGACCATTCAATTCTAAAAGGTATTTCAGCCTGATGTTCTTTAAGCACTTTAGGTTTTCAGAGCAATCAAAAACTAAGTATAACACTTTTAAACCTTATTGATTCTGATCATGGAAAGTCTTTGTTTCTATTGCACTTTGTGTAACTGGACTCACTGGAGTGGAAATATGTTTGCTGGTTTCCACATCAAAATGCGGTACAATTACATTTTGCCTTGGTGAAATCTTGTACTATAATTATCCCAGAACATTTTGGAATGTAAGATAACATTTGCCACTAGTTATTTATTTTAAAAGTGTTTAAAAGTACTTTTGATTAAGTTGCAGTGTACTAAGTAGGGATATTAAATCCCAGTTATCTTTATGGGGAAAATATTAATGATACCTTCCAAGAAGTTACAAATTTATAGTTTGTAATTTTTTTTTTTTTAAGTAGGCTCCATGTGGGGTTTGAACCCACAACCCTGAGACCAAGACCTGAACTGAGATCAAAAGTCAGACAAACCGACTGAGCCACCCAGGCACCCCCATAAAAGTTTGTTATAGCTTTATGGAGATAAAATTCACATACTATACACTTAACTTATTTTAAGTGTACAATTCACTGTTTTGTTTTTTTTTTAACATATTTAGAGGGTTGTGCAGTTATCACCACAATCTAATTTTAATTAGAATTAAAGAATTAAAGGGCCAGAATGTTTTTGGCCCTTCTAAAAGAAACCTTGTACCCATTAGCAGTCATTCCCCCTTTCCCTTCAGTCCTCTAGCCCTTTGCAACCACAAATCTGCTTTCTGCGTCTTGATTTGCCTATGGTAGACATTTCATTTAAATGAAATCACACAGTATGTGGTCTTTTGTGACTGCCTTCTTTCACTTAACATAATGTTTTCAAGGCTCCTCAATGATTTAGCATGTATCACATTTTGTTTAGTCATTTATCAGTTGATGGATATTTGATTTGTTAGCACTTTTTGGTTATCAGGAGTAATGCTAATACAGACATTGGTGTACAACTATTTGAGTTCCTGACTTCAGTTCCTTAGGTATATACCTAGGAATGGAATTGATGGATCATATGGTACTCTGCTTAATTTTTGAGTAACTGCCAAACTATTTCCACAGCGGCTGCACCATTTTACATCCCTACCAGCAATGCACTAGGGTTCCAATTTCTCCATATTCTTGGCCAACACATATTTTCCTTTTTTTTTTTTTTTTTTTAAAGTATAGCGATCCATATGAGTATTAAGCGGTATCTCATTGTGGGGTTGTGGGGTTTTTTTTTTATTGTGGTTTGATTTGCATTTCCCGAATGACAGTGATGTTGAGCATCTTGTCGTGTATTGACCATTTGTATATCTTTTTGCGAAAACATCAAATTCTTTGCTCATTTTAAGATTCAGTTATCTTTCCATTATTGAGTTATAGGAGTTCTTTTTAATATTCTGGATACTAGATCCTTATCACATACATGATTTGCAAATATTTTTCCCACTCTGAATTGTCTTTCTACTTTCTTTTTGGTGTTCTTTATAGCACAGAAGTTTTTAATTTTTTTTTTTTTAATTTTTTTTTTTTTTAGAAGTTTTTAAGTTTTTAATTTTGATGCAATCTAGTGTACTTATTTTTCCTTTTGCCACTTGTGCTTTTGCTGTTGTATTCAAAACCTACTGGCCGACCCAAGGTCACAAAGACTTAATGTTTTTTCCTAAGAGTTTTATAATTTTAACTGTTAGATTTAGATCTGTGATAAAATTTGAATATTGTGGGATTGGGGTCCTAACTTTGTTCTTTTGCTGCTTGTGGACATCCCAGGATCTTTGAATTGTCTGGGCACCTTTGTTAAAAATCAGTTGCTCCTAAATGTAGGATTTTTTTCCTGCACTCTCAGTTAGTTTTACTGATCTATATGTTTGTTCATTAGCCAGTATTACACTACATTGATTATTGTCCGTTTTGAAATTGGGAAGTTTGAGTGCTCCAATTTTGTGCTTTTCTTCCAAGATTTTTTTCATTTTTTTATTTGCAGTAAAATACACATAATAGAAAATTTACTATTTTAACCATTTTTAAGTATACAATTCACGGATATTAAGTACATTCTTATGTTCAGCCATCTCTCATCATCCATCTCCAGAACTGTTTCATCTTACAAAATAGAAATTCTGTATCTGGTCAAAAATAACTCCCCCTTCACATCTCATCCCAGCCTGGAAACCTTCATTCTGCTTTTTGCATCTATGATTTTACTGCTTTAAGTACCTCATATAAGTGGAATCATACAATATTTATCTTTTTGTAACTGGTTAATTTCACTTAGAGTAGCCTCAAAATTCATCCATACTTTAGCATATATCAGAACTTTCTTTCTAAGGCTAAGTCATATCTCATTGAACTTATAGACCACATCTTACTTACCCATTCATCCATTGAAAAACACTTGGGGTAGCTTCCACATTTTAGCTACTGTGAACATAGCTATACGGATAGTCCCTCAAGACCCTCCTTTCAGTTCTCTTGAATGTAAAACCAGAAGTGGAATTGCTGGATCATGTGGTAATTCTGTTTTTAATTTTTTGAGGCATTGCCATACTGTTTTCCACAGTGACTCTACCATTTTACATCTCCACCAATAGAGCATAGGGGCTTGTTTCTCCACATCCTTGTCAATACATATTATTTTCTGGTTTTTGTTTGCTTTTATAGTAGCCATCTTAATGGGTATCAGGTGATACCTTTGATTTTCATTTCCCTGATGATTAGTGGTGTTGAACATCTTTTCATGTTTTTATTAGCCATCGTGTAAGTTCTTTGGAGAAATGTCTGTTTAGATCCTTTCCTCATTTTTGAATTGGTGCTTTATTTTTTGTTGTTGAGTTTTAGGAGTTCTCTCTATATTCTGGGTATTGATTCCTTATAAATGAATTGTAAATATTTTCTGCCATTTTACAGGTTGCCTTTTTACTCTATGGATATTATCTTTTGATACACAGATTTAAAAATTTTTTATGAAGTCCAATGGCTATTTTGGATTTTCCTTTTTAAAAAAAAAAAAATTATTTATTTATTTATTTATTTATTTATTTATTTATTTATTAATGAGAGACACACAGAGAGAGGCCCAGACATAGGCAGAGGATGAAACAGGCTCCCTCTGGGGAGCCCAACGCAGGACTTGATCCCAGGACCCCGGAATCATGACCTGGGCCAAAGGCAGATGCTCAACTTCTGAGCCACCCAGGTGCCCCTATTTTGGTTTATCTATTTTCTATTTGTTTTGTTTTGTTTTCTGTGCCTTTGGTGTTATATCCAAGAAATTACTGCTAAATCCGATGTTGTGAAGCCTTCATCCCATGTTTTCTTCTACGAGTTTTATAGTTTTAGGTATTACATTGAGGTCATGGATCTATTTTGGGTTAATTTTTGTATATGGTGTTAGGTGGTGGTCCAGCTTCATTTGCATGGATATCCACATTTGCATGTGGATGTCCATATTTCAACCACTTGTTGAAAAGATCTTTTCCTCCACTTGTTGAAAAGATCTTTTCCTCCATCAAGTGTTCTTAGCACCCTTATCAAAAATCATTTGACCATACATGTAAGAGTTTATTTCTGGACTCTTTATTCTGTTCTTTTGGTGTATGTTTGTCTTTATATCATTACTAGACCTTTTTGAGAATTGTAACATTGTAGTAAGTTTTGAAATCAGGAGTGTAAGTTCTCTCTAGCCTTCTTCTTTTTCAAGATTGTTTAGACTATTCTGTGGCTCATAAAGTTTAAATTCTGATTATATTTGGTATTTTTAACTTTTCTAATAGGTTTAGGATACCTTAGAGATGTATGTTTGTGAATGGGTCTAGGTTATTACTAAGCTTTCTAGGTAACTGGTTCACTGGTTCACTTTTTATTTGCCAAACTTTTTTTTTTTTAATCATTGTGGATGAAAATCCTTTTAAAATGTATTATTTAATTTATATGTATTTTGTATGTATTGGCTTCTGTACCAAATAGTTGAGTTTTCATAATTCATCTGCCTGTGTTGTTTTCTTTTATTCCTCTCTTGTCAGCTCTCACCTAAAAAAAGAACTTAATGCTTTTTAGATTATGGGAGTAATGGAGTATCAGTTGTAGAAAATGTGGATAAATTTTAAGAAGATAATAAAATTCACCCTAATTTAGCCAGACTTTTTTCTTCTAAACATGTTTTAAAGTCAAATTATATTGTACCTATTATTTTAAAACCTGCTTCATTCCCTCACCAATAGATTGTGCATATTCCATGTTATTAACCATCTTTCTGTTAGGGTTTTTTTTTTTTTTAACATTTAAGTTTTACATTCCAGTTTTTCTTTGCAATTTTGAAATTTTGTTGCTCCATCTTTGTAGATATCCATGATTTTATCTGTAAGAAAATTTCTAGAAGTGGCTTTGCTGGGTCAGTTTTTAAGGTTTTTGATATATAAGGCCTGATTTTCTCCAAGAAAGTTTGAACTTATTGGTAATCTCATTCATAATAAACAGGAGTTAATATTTACCACTTTCTTGGTTAGTATCTTTATTGTTTAATTTTAAAAATAACTTTCTTTAAATCTTTGCAAATTTAATAGGAAACCTATGGAATCATCGTTTTATTTATGTTTGTTTCATTAATATTTAAATTTATACCTTGTTAGTCATTATTTAGTGTCTTGTGAATTGTTGATATTTTGCCTGTTTTACTCTAATATTCTTCTTTAAAAATTTTTTTTGTAAAATGTTTTATTGGGATATCAACTCTTCATATTGCAAATATTTCTAATTTTTGTCTGTTTTTACATTTGTGAAATTTTAATTTGTAATAAAATTTATTATTGTCTTATTGCTTCTGACTTTTCTCCATTATATACATTTTTAAATGTTTTCTAACATTTTTGTGGGTCTTAAAATTTTTGCAGTTGAATTTTGATATAATCTTCAATTTGTTATAGCACGTTATATAGGGTTCTAATGGGTGAATTTTCTAGTCCTTTTAATACTGTTAAATAATTCTTTCACAATTGATTTGAAATGCCACCTTATCATTACCCTCAATTCCCAAGTATACTTCTGTTTTTTTCTGAACCTTCTCTGCTAGTTCATTGATCTCTCTATTCTTGTGTTACTCCCCTCTTGTTTTGAGTCATAGATTATAATAGCTGGTGAGGTACCTTTTCATTACTCTTTTTAAAAATTATGGTTGTTTTTGCCATTTATTCCAAGTAAACTTGAAAATCAGTAATTCAGAGGCTCCTGATGGCTCAATTGGTTAAGCATCCAAATTCTTGGTTTCGGCTCAGGTTACCATCTCAGTGTCCTGAGATCAAGGCCTATGAGACCCACATCTGGCTCTGTGCTCAGTGTCTGCTTCTGCTTGAGATTCACTCTTTCTCTCTCTCCTTCTGCCCCTCCCCCTCATGCTTCCACATATGCTCTCTCTAAAATAAATAAATAACTATTTAAAAAAGTAAAATCAACAATTCAAGTTCTGAAAAATATTTTTTGACTTGTGTTTAAATTGTGTTGTGTTGATTAATTCCCATATTCAGCATTATGGATATTTTTTTTTATTTGTTCAAATTGTATCTAATGAATGTTGATAAAGCCTTGTAGTCTTATTTATATAGATCCTACTTGTTTATTACTAGATATTTTATTTTTGTAATTTTATGTGTAGCTTTGTGTGTCACATGCCTCATGCAGTATTTGTGACATACGAACAATTTTTCATTAACTATTTGTTATGGAATTTAAAAAACATATTCAGAGTAAAGGTAGTTCCTTGAATCCCCATTAATCTACCATGTTGCTAAAAAAGCCATAAACTTTCTGTTCCTGTGTAGTTAAAATTTTTTATTCCATTTGTGACTCTTTCATGTTACATTTTTTGCTTTTATTACTAATTTCTTTATAGTACTTCAACTTTAGAAAATCTGATGTTACTGCATTGGCTATAACTTTTTAATAATGCCAGTGTTGGGGGTGGGGTATTTTTGCCTTACTTTTTATTTTAAATGGTAATATTACGAAGTTTTTTGTTAGGTGAGACCTTTTATTAATTTTTATTTTCATAGCATTATTAGATATCAGATTGATATATGCAATATACTATCTTTATGAGCTTGAACAATTTAATCTGTCAGAGCACTTCAGATTTCTCATCTGTAAAATGAATTCATCCCACAGAGATCTTTTGTATAATATGGTAAGATAAAGCATGGAAATGAAGTTTTCAAGCTCTTGTAAGGCCATCTAGGTTTCATGTATTTTAATATATTTATTAAATTAATCTCACTTGTTCAGTCATTCGTGATTCTCTATTTCTCCAGCACTCAATTATGCTAATTCATGTTTGTGAAGAATTTGAGGTGTTTATTAGTAGATGATTTTCCTAGATACGTCTGTAGATAATAACCTGTAGTGCTTCTGCAATAATGTCACGGTTGTGTTCCTGAGAAATATTTTATTATGAAAAATCTCATAAAAACAGCTGTTTCATTAGGGAAAGGGGGCTGCTGGGATTCTGTTGTCTTGCTGTAATATGCATATTTTTATAGCTGTAATGTAAAAGTATTATGTCTATTGACTAAACTTAATAGAAACAAACCATATGTTTACTCCTTTATCATTTAGTCCATTCACTTAGAAGGTTCTTAGATACCCCTATCTCCTTTGCCCTTGACCATGCATTCTTTTGTTTACTACTGGCATAAAACAAAACAATGCTTGGGTAAACAGAACAATTCTATTACAGAAGAACAGCCATACACTCAAACAGTGCATCTATGCATGCCTATTGTTTGCACACAACTATTATTTTTCCTACTTACTCGATGCTGATTCCGTTTTGCATTGTAATAACCATGGCTTTGTGTACTGATTTTTTTCCCCCTAATTAATTGGTGATGTTATAATCATGTTGTTACAAAAAAAACTCATGCAGTAAGAGAATTGCTTATATTTGCTAGTACAGAATAAATAATAAGTACTGTCAGTACTCATTGACTATAATTGGCCAGGTGACCCATTTCATATATTGAGATACACTGTTGTTGCTCTGGCTCAGTGCAGGTGTTCAAGCTTGGCTCAGTAAACTGTGCCTATTGAATGGGATCTGGGTGTATAAATGTTTGTTCTTGTTATAAGCATTTGAATGGGTTCCAGAAAATTGTAGAGGTAGTGTATCTCTAGAAAACATATGTGCAAAGGTAGGAGTTGGGCAGATGAAGCAGGTACTCACTGTTATCACTTGGACCCTGTATTAAAAACAAAGTAAAGAATGTAATTCTACTATTGAACAAAATCATAGTACCTTTTTACTTTTTACAAGTGTTGTCACTTTGTAGGAAGATAAGAACTAGAACAGGTTTGGAGAAAGGCAAGTAAAATGATTGAGAGAAGGATGTTCTATAAACTGAGAGGGTTTGGGTCTTTCAGCTTAGAATTTAACGGAATGTATTTAAAGTATAGAAAACTGTGACTATACAGGTAAGTTGAATATGACCTTATTTCTGAGTCTCAGGCTTACGAGCTCTTGTTTCTTCCTTTTCCAATCTTGAAATAGGACAATTAATAGAAGCTCTATAATACTTTATTTTGCTGCCAAAAACATAATGAATTTCTAGAAAAATTTAGGTATATTCATGAGTGATAGATCTACAACTAGTTACTAAATGGAACTTAAGGTTTTATCCTCAGTCTTCTGATGATCCAGAGGTATAAGCATACCTTCCCATATGGGTGCTACTTTAAATATATGGAAGACTAACAAAACTTCTTTGTGACCCAATATATAGAACTATGACTGATAACTGAAACTGAAGAAGACAGACACACTTTGGCACCATAACATAAGGAGCAGTTTAGTAACAGACAAAGTTGTCCAAACATAAGAAAGAATTCTCTGCCTCCTTATACACATGGTTTCAGCATACCTTAAATGACAACTTGATGGAATTGTGATAAAGGAAACTCAAGTATTGGGTGGATGTTTGGACGAGATAATTTGTCCAATTTGTATGGTCCTATCAGCTCTAAGATTTTATTATAAAATACAAGGAATGATGATCAGTTAGAGAACATTGGACTGAATGGGCTAGATCTAGAAAATATATAGTAAATTATGCTGAAACCTGGAGATGACTTGTTTGCCCTTCAAAGTTGATAAGCATCACATTTTTTAAAGATTTATTTATTTATTAGGGTGATTGCATGCGTGTGCTGGTGCATGAGTGCATGGTGTGGGGAGCAGAGAGAAGAGGGGGAGAGAATCTTAAGCAGACTCCACACTGAGTGTGGAGCCCAACACAGGGTTCAGTCTCAGGACCCTGAGATCACAACCTGAGCAGAAACCAAGAGTCAGATGCTTAAGTGACTGTGCCACCCAGATGGCACCCACATGTTTACATTTTTTAAGCAATTCTTTAAATTTTTTTAAATTAATGAAGTGATAGAAGTATAAACAATATATACATAATACATAGAAGAATATGAACTGGAAAGTAATAGTGCTCCATTCTTCCAACCACTCTGTTTCCTTCTCCAGCTAGTGGTGAGGGAAAGGGAGGGTTGAGAATTATTCTGAGGTTTCTGGCTTTGAATAATTGAGTTGCTGGTGGTGCCATTAATGGAGAAATGGAGTAACTCTTGGAAAAACAGGAAGCTGTGTGGGACAGTCTTACTGAATTGTCTAACATTGTTTGTCTTATTTAATTATTTAGGCCTCAAATTTTATTTGCCTTCTACTGACATTTTGTCTTCAAAGATGTCAAATTATTTCAAAAGGGATAGGAGCAGACTTGAAGAGGTTTTTACTGGACAAATTTAGTGCAATTTGAGCATCAAAAAATAATAGATTATAATATGTCAAAAAAGAATCCATGAATCCCTACAGACAGTAAAAAAGGGAGGAAGAGTTTTTTACAGAAGAATGCCAATTCATAAATGTAGAAGGAGTGATGGAATTAGAAAAAAAGCATTTTGAGACTTCCAGTATAATAATTGATTCAGGCAAGAATCATTTATGGATACTAAAGTCATTTGATGAAAGTTTGTTGGAATATAGAATATTCCTTTCACCTTCAAGTATTATCTCATGAATAATTTACTAATTGCAAAGAAGAAAATATATCTTTATGTATGGAGAGATCTGGTAGTCCCCAGTTTAACAAAATGATCAATCTTAGCATCAGAAATAGTGGGAGAGCCCATCCCTATCTGTTGTGATACAATTAGAAAATTTAAAAAATCATCTCTGAATTATTCTTGCCTACAATGTTTAACTCAAATCTATAGTTGTTTATTACACTTCCCTTCAATTTTTCATTAGGTTTAAGCATTTTTATTTATTTTTATTTTTATTTTTATTTTTTAAAAGATTTATTTATTTATTTATGATAGAGAAAGAGAGGCAGAGACACAGGAGGAGGGAGAAGCAGGCTCCATGCCGGGAGCCTGACGTGGGACTCGATCCCGGGACTCCAGGATTGCGCCCTGGGCCAAAGGCAGGCACTAAACCGCTGAGCCACCCAGGGATCCCCGGTTTAAGCATTTTTAAATAAATGTTTTGAAAGAATGATTTTTAACGACCATTATAAATCCTGTATGACAATTTGTTAATTAATTAAATGTAAATCTGCCAGTGAGATTATTTAGGGGTGATTTTTTTATAAATGGTGATTTAGGACTTAAACTCAAATATTCATTTAAATCTGTATCAAAAATACAGACGTAGTAATCTTGAATGACTGTAACTTTGTGAACATTTCACCTATTGCTCCTTGGAGCTTTCATTGGAGACTCTTCATTAAGAGCATTTTAGAAGACTGAATGGATGAGGAAGGATATGGAATAGTGAGATGGAGACACTGGCAACTCTACAAGTCCTGTGGTTCTATAATAGTAAGTAACTCAGCGTGACTCCCATGGGAACTTGGTGTTAGCTATTTATGAATTTAAGCCATTAAAGCCACTGGTGGTCTATAGTGCTGTACCTCAGTGTGATCTTAGTTTTCTTTCACTGATAACTAGTGAATGTGAGTATCCTTTCATATGATTGACGGCCATTTGAATATCTTCTTTTCTGAGATAGTGTTCAAATCTTTTGCCCCTTTTTCTACTGGATTGTGTCTCTCACTGATTTGTAGGAATTCCTGTGCTTTGTTGAAAATACACACATTACAGAAAGTTTGTCATTCTGTGACTTGCAGTTTTGCCTACATAACAATGTCTTTTGATTAAAGGAAGTTAATAATTTTAACACAGTTTAATTAATTTTTTTGGTGAGCAACCTTTTTTTGCGTCCTATTTAAGAAACTTTGTGTTCTACCACAAAGTTGCTTTTTTAGCATTTAGATCATTCTGGATTGATTTTTAAATGTTTTGTTAGCTAAAATCAAGATTTATTTTACATAGTCATAATTACTGTGACCTTATAATAAGTGTAATAAGTCAGATAATATAAGTCTTTCAATTTGTTTTTTAGATGATCTTGGCTGTTCTAATTCCTTTTTATTTATTTACACATTTTAGAATTTGCTTATCAGTTTCTGCCAAGCATGCACACACATCTTCCAGTCCATGACCATGGTATACCCTCCATTTATGTAGGTCTTTAACTTCTCTGCTTTTCATACTTTACAGTGAAGTTCTTAAACATCTTTTTAAGAATTTTTTAATTTTAATTCAATCAAAAAATTCTAAATTATGGAAACATAATTGATGTACACAATGTTCTGTTAGTTTTAAGTGTACAACATATTGATTTGACAGTTCTTTTCCTTACTCCATGCTCACCATGATAAGTGTAGTCACTGTCACCATATTATTACAATATCATTGACTATTCCTTATGCTATACTTATCAGCCCTGTGACTTATATATTTTATAACTGGAAGTTTGTGCCCCTTGATCCCCTGTATCTATTTGGCCCATCCCTCTCCCTGCCTCCCCTCCGGCAACTACCAATTTGTTCTCTGTGCTTATGGGTCTGTTTCTGCTTTGTTTATTTGTTCACACATGTCTTGTTTTTTAGACTCCACATATAAGTAAAGTCATTTGGTATTTGCCTTTCTCTCTCTGACATATTCTAGGTTCACCCATGTTGTTGAAAATCTCATAAAGCACCAAAACATTAAAATATCTGCTGTGGAAGCAGATCTTTTCTTGTAAAAAAGATCAGGAAGGAATAGGCCATTTTTTATGGACCCCCTAGATTTTAATTTCTGTAAATCTTTTCTCCTGGGCTTTCCCAAAAGATGACTAAAGTGTGTGGGAGTTGTCTAAGAGTACTGTAACATTTTGATATCTCTTCCCAAGATGGTTCCCATTTCATTACCTGGTTCCCATACCAGGTAATGAAATTTTCAGTGTCAATATCATCAGGTAGCTCTAAAGTGGAGGAACTTGGGGTTGAACTTAAGTAGTGGGGTCTGTGAAAATGAGAGAGCCTTCATATACACACCCTCTATTCTCTTGTCTTTTCCCAAGGTTTATTTCTGTGAAAGTAAAGTTACAGAAGCTAGCCCCTGTGAAAGATCCCTGAATAATGTTTTGGTGAAGATAGGAACCTCCTATCCTATCCCATGAAAAGATATGATAGATGGTCTTTTGTGGAACATACCATTTAAAAAGTTACTTAAAAATCGAGTCCAAGGAATGCCTGGGTGGCTTAGCAGTTGAGCATCTGCTTTCGGCTCAGGGCATGATCCCAAGATCCCGGAGTCCCACATCGGGCTTCTTGCAGGGAGCCTGCTTCTCCCTCTTCCAGTGTCTCTGCCTCTCTCTCTCTCTCTCTCTCTCTGTCTCTGTCTCCGTCTCCCATGAATAGATAAAGAAATCTTTAAAAAAAAAAATTGAGTCCAGTTACCCTTACCCAGAACACAAATTGATTCATTAACAAAGTACTGGTACTGAGTGGAGCTGCATGAATATCAAAAGAAAGTGTATAAACCCAGTAGTCAGTGCTACAGACTGAATGTTTGTGTCCTCCCTGAATTTATACATTGAAACCTAATCCCAGGTGTGTTTGCATTTGGAAGTGGATCCTTTGGGAGATGATTAGGACAAGGAGGCAAGCCCTCCTGAATGGGATTAGTACCCTCAAAAAAGAGACTCTAGAGAGCTCACTCACCTGTTTTGCCACTTGAGTATATAGCTGGAAGACAGTTGTTTATGAACCAGGAAGCAGGCTCCCTAACAGTCAGAATCTTGATCTTGGACCTAGCTTCCAGTATTGTGAAAAATAAATATGTGTTGTTTGTAAGCCACCCAGGCTGTTTTTTTTTTTTTTTTTTAAATTCAATTAATTAACATAGAGTGTATTGATTAGTTTCAGAGGCAGAATTTAGTGATGAATCAGTGGTCATTACGTCATGTGCCCTCCCCCATAATGTTCATCACCAAGTTACCCCATCTTCCCACCTCTTTCCCCTCCAACAGCCATTTATTTTTTAGAGAGTATGTGCATATGCGTGCGCAGGTGGTTGGGGAGAGGGGCAGGGGGGAGAGAGAGAATCTTAAGTAGGCTTCACACCCAGAGTGGAGCTGGATGCAAGGCTCAGTCTCAATGACCCTGAGATTATGACCTGAGCCAAAATCAAGAATTAGATGCTTAACAGGCCCTCGGGGCAATGGTATTTTGTTATAGCAACTGGAATGGACTAAGATGGTCAGTTTGTATGCTTTAGTCAAATCAAAAGTAAATTTTAGCCAGGTTTTGGGTTTATAAGAGGAAGTGACTAAAAAAAAATGGAGAGTTTTAAGTATAGGTCCTTATGGGTAACATAGTTAAAGGTAACCTTAACAACAAAAGAGGAAAGAAGATAGTGAAGAAAATAAAGAGCAGAATACTAGAGATGATAAAGCCTGACAGTTACTAGTCTTGTTCTGTGGATCTTGGTCTAAAGGCCTTTGGTTAAGTTCTCTCCTTCCAAAGCCTGCTTCTAGAAGGAGTGAACCTTCTGTTGAGGGATTTATCTAGTTCTAGAAGACTCCTAAGAATACTCAGCTTGAGGTTTCTGGGTGCCATCAGTCTTCCAGTGATTCAAGGCTGATTTATGCCTACTGAATTGAGAGACATGATTCCAAGGAGTTTCATTGTACTAGTTGTTAACAGTAGATAGTTCTTTTTCTCAGGGCCAAAGACTATTTTTCTCTGTCTTTTCCAAAAGACCATGTCTCTAAGTTTTAAGTTAGATAGGGATTGTTTAGGAGGATGTTGAGGAAATACTGGGTACATTGCATGAATTCCTGACAAATAGTATTTGGCCATGTCTGCTTATAGTTGTGTAGAATCTAGTATCAGAGATAACGTTCCTAAATGTATAGGCTAGTCTTTATTAATTCATAATTGGAGAGTGGTTGAGCCCCGGAACGAATTGATTTCATTGTCATTAAAGCCAGTGGCAGTATCTTGGGCCTTGGAAGTTTGAGAGTCTCTAAGATCTTTGCTAATAGGTAGCAAGTATAGTTTCAGAATTCCCTTTGTTCTTTCTACCTTCTTGAAGATTGGGCAGTAAAGTTTCTGAGCAAGTGGAAGGGCTTTGAAAACTCTAATAATAGCTTCAGCAAGATGGGTACCTCTCATCAGAGAGAGGTTGGAAACACATTGAATAAAGTTTTTTATTTTATTTTATTTTATTTTATTTTATTTTATTTTATTTTATTTAAGGTAGAATGAGTGAAAGAGAGCGCTCACACACGAGCAGGGGAGAGAGGGAGAAGTCAGTTCTCTGGGAGCCTGATGCTGGGATCATGAGCCGAAGGCAAATGCTTAACTGAGTGAGTCACCCAGGTGCCCCTGAATAAAGTTTTTGCTACTATTTGAGATGTAGATTTCCAACAAGAAATCTATGTCTATCCCAAGAATAAGCAAATGATGACCAGGACATATTCACAACCCTTGTGTGAAAACCATTTGGAGGTATTCAAAGAGACCTTGAGGTTTGACTCTTGTCCATGTTTCACTTTTATTATTTTTAACCAAGGATTATGTTGGTGAGAGGTGAGACATAAAACAACATGCTCAGCAATTTTAGTAAAGTTTTCCCATTGAGTGAGTTCACTAACCAAGTTTGTCTTTACCAGAGTGTATAATTTTATGTAAAATATTTCTGTTTCTTTTGAGAACCTTTGATGCCATAAAGAAACTTCCTTGAGAGCACCAGAAGCTAACATGGGTAATCACCCAGATTTCTCCCCCAAACCCACTCCGAAGGTAATTGCTGGCATTGTAATGCAGCCTCTTTGAGCCTATTAAAAGACTTGAATTTTTCCTATCAGGAGGGCTAAGATCTTAGTAAGGGATACCTATTGCCATAAAGATCAGCCAGGGCATGTTCTTTGATCTTTATGTTATCTCTCTCTCTCTCTCTTTTTTTTAATGGGCTTCTATCTTTATAATCATTGTCTCTTTTAGGAAGTATTAATGCTGAAGTCAAGAACCCTCATTGTTTCCAAAGCATTTCAAAATTATGGACTATCCCAAAAGTGATCCACTCTGTGAACCTATGTGTATTAACCCTTTTAACTCCAGCTAACCAGTTCACTAACGGGCAAACTGGTGATTTCATGGTGAGTTCTGTCATCTGGGAGAGTCTTGTCAAAGGAGTCATATTTTAGGGGAGAATTGAGATCTGTTTCAGCATACTGTTTTTAATAATCATTTAACAGTATAAAAAGTATTCTTAGCTCATAGGCCATCCTGTGGGTGGTATTTGGCCCATGGGCCATATTTTGCTGACCCCTTAAGTATTACAATGAATAGAAATATGTGAGGGATAAAGTAATTGGATTTTATGTGAGCTAAGCCTCCTTGCTGAGACATGTTCTATCTTTGCAGTGAGCAACAAAGATTGTACAGTATGAAGGACCTTGGGGTTGGAAGAATATCCTTAAATGAAGTGAGCGGAAGTCTTTAACTACTGTGCCTATTTTTAGATAAACTGGGTAGTCTTTTGCCACTGGGTCAAGAGAAATTTCAGTAACCTCTTGATTTCTGATGATTCTCATGAAGTTAAGTCAGAACACCAGTGGCTTGTTCAGATCTCTCATGGATGAATAGGTAGAAAAATTCATTATAATTAACTTAGTAGGAAGTGACTGAGGTGCTCATTTTATATTGCAAAAGATCTGTTCATGTTTAGGTTTACATGGAAGAGATTTGGTTATTGAGGTCTTGGCTAAATTATTTAATAATCACACCATTTTGGAAAAGTTGGGACCCATTGCCTGCTTTGGTCAGTGAGATCTAGGAATCCTTGTAACTGTCTCTTAGTTATTTGTGTTGGAAAGATTCGAACAATTTGTAATCTGTCAAGAGTAAGGGATATCTCCTTAGGATAAATCATGTGCTAGTTAGTATACTTGAATAAAGTTATAACTTCTCTTTGGAAATCGTATGTCTTTTCTGAGCTAAAACCAAAAGATACAACAGCCTTTGGCCTTACCATATCTTTCAAACACAACAAAAGATCATTCACATGTTAGACTACAGTAGAAACCCAGGGAAATTTAAGATCCTTGAGGTACAGATTGAGGACTTGTTAAAAAATTGGGGGTACCCTAGGAAACCTCTAGGACCTAACTGTCCAAGATATATTATTGATTTTCCCGAGACAAACAAGTATGGACTATTTTGATCTAAAGAAACACCATGCACTGAGTGGGGCACTTGACAGGATAAGCACTGGGTGTTATGCTATATGTTGGCAAATTGAACTCCAATAAAAAGAAAAGGAAAGAAAAGAAAGACCATAGAAAGACACAGATACATAGGTGTGAAATATGTACCCTCAGGCAGTAGTGAAGATAAAATATTATTTTGATATGGCTCTGTATGAAATTGAGATGAGGGCCACCTGGGTGGCTCAGTTGATTAAATGTCTGCCTTTGGCTCAGGTCATGATCCCAGAGTCCCGGGATTGAGCCTTGCATTGAGCTCCCTGCTCAGCAGAGAGCCTTCTTCTCCCTCTCTGTTTGCCACTCCCCCTGCTTGTGCTATTTATTTGACACAGACAAATCAAGTAAATAAATAAAAATAAAAAGCAAAATCTTGAAAAGATGAGAGGGAAGATGTATATTCTATTTATGGGCCTTAAATCCTGAATAGATCTACATTCTTTTCTATTATTCTTTTTTTTTTTTCCTAAATAATGAGGACAGGAATATAATGTAAGTACGATGAGTCCTTTCTATGTAAAGTTTTCAGATATGTTTTTTAGTCCTTTCTGTAGCTGCTGCTTTTTGAGAGCATGTCCAAATGTGAGTAGGTATTTGGATGGGTCAGTGGAGCCTTGATGGCTTCAGCCCCAATAAATCTGCCAATGTCAGTAAACTTTTTGTTTTTCCACAAAAAGGCATACTTCCTGGAGATGTTGAGCTTGGGTTTGATTTAAATAAAGGGACACTAGTAAATCAATGTCCCAATTAGCTGTGACCTGATTATTGAATAGGAAGACCTCTAGATTTCAAGGAAAGGGCCATTAGGAGAACACTTAATATGGTAAGTGTTTTGTGCAGTAGGTCTTTCCCTATTAAATTACCTGGAGTGATATCACAAAAGGAGGAAAAAATGTTCCTTTGTTAAAAGCCTGCTAGTAGACTGAGGGTAGTACTTGAGAATGTCTGAGGTTTATTATAGATACCATCACTGAAGTAGTTTGTCAACTCCAAGGGAGAGGTTCTGTAATAGTGGTAGGGTTTAAGGTTGGTATAGGATCAGTATTAACACAGATCTTATAGGGTTTCCCTTCAATATTATAGAAATTTGTCCTTCTGAGTTTAAGGATAAAGTAGGATATTCTCCCATCATATCACCTTCCTTGATCACCTATTTTATTTTTTTTAAGATTTATTTATTTATTTATTCATGATAGACATAGAGAGAGAGGCAGAAGAGAAGGCAGGCAGAGGGAGAAGCAGGCCCCATGCAGGGAGCCCGACGCGAGACTCGATCCTGGTACTCTAGGACCGCCCCCTGGGCCAAAGGCAGGCGCCAAACCGCTGAGCCACCCAGGGATCCCCCACCTATTTTATTTTTTTCCTTCACTTTGTTAGCAATGGCAGAACTATTGTTTTTCCATTGTCTTTCCTGTTTATAATATCTACAAGTGTCTGTATCAAAAGATTCACTTTATTAATTCAGAAGTTCCACATCCTGGCTACTCCTTTTTAATGGTTATCCTAGAGATTAAAACATGCATTTTTTACTCTATCAGTGTGTAATTCTGGTGCATTTACCCTTTCCCAAACATTGAAAGAATATTAAAATGTTTCAAATCCACTTACTCCTCTTATCCCTGACTTATGACTGTATTGTTGTATCTTTTAATGCTTTATGTTTAATACTCTACAAGATATTATCATTGTTGTATATAGTCAATATTCATTTAGAATTACTACCACTGTTACCGTTTCTTATTCCTTTCTGCATTATTGTACTTCCTTTTTGGGTCATTTTTGTTCTACCTGAAGAATACCTTTTTTACTTATGGCTCTGTGATTCATAATGTTTCTTGAATCTGTAATTTGCTGTTAGTTTTAGAAAATTCTTAGCCATTGTCTCTTTAAATATTATTTGTGCCCGCCTCCTCTCTTGTTTCTCTCTCCTTCCTCATGGGATCCAGTTACATGTATTTTAGACCCTCTCATCTGTATTATCTATGTTTCTTATCCTGTCCTTCATGATTTTCATCATTTTATCATTCCAGTCTTTATTTTGAATATTTTCCTATGATATCTCTTCCAGTTCATTAATAATCCCTCCTGTTGTACTTCTGTGTTTTTAAACCCATCCATTGTGTTATTAAATACAGTTTTGTTTTTTAATAATTTATTTTCTCCTCAAAAATCTGTTGTGTCCTATTCCTGGGCTTTTGAGACTTTCAGAATTCTGAGTCTTTTTCTGAGTCTTTTTAAATTTTTTTTTTTTTAAGATTTTATTCATTTGAGAGAGAGTGCACATGCAGGACTGGCAGGAGGGGCAGAGGGAAAGGGAGAAGCAGACTCCCCACTGAGTGGGGAGAGAAGTGCGAGGCTTGATCTCAGGACCCTGAGATCCTGACCTGAGCTGAAGTCAGAAACAACCAACTGAGCTACCCAGGTGCCCTTTAGTTTCTTGTTACCTTAAGCATTCTGTGCGTAGTTAAAAATGGCAGAGACTATCTGGAGCCGTTACAAGTCTATTTCTATTGCTTGTGGTTTTTGCTAATTGTCTTGTCTCCTCAGTTTCCTGGTTTTTGTTTTTGTTTTTGTTTTGTTTTTTTAGGTTTAGACCTTGTATTTGAAATCTTTCTTTAGAAATAACTTATACCTAGGAGATGGTATCTTCTAACAACACTTCCAGGAGTGCCTAAAGGAGCTAGCAGTCTATGACTATATTGATCTGTTTTCAAGCTTTGATATTTGAAGCAGTCCCCATGAGAGTCAGTATACTTCTTGTTCATATCATTCTTAGATTACTGTTCTTTATGGTATTGCCCAAAGTGCATGGGCATTTCCTTGCAACCTTTCCTTCTTTCTTCTTGGCTTCAGTGGTCCTTAGACTAACTATAAGCTTTATCTCCTTAGCCCTGTAAGGTTATCCAAAACCTCATTCGGCTCCCCAGTAGCCTCACTGTAGGACTGAACATATCTCTTCGACTATCATTAAATCCTGAGTTACCTTATTAACTGTTTATTTTTTATACCATATGTTATATTATAGTTTTTTTTAGTCACATGCCAGTTATATTCTCCATTTTTTGTTTGTTTGAATAATTGGAATCCTTTTTTCTTTTCAAATGAAATGTTTTATAGAAAAGTAAAAGGCAATAAAAAGAGGATCTGTTTAGGTTGAGGCAGGGCTAATGCCTTGATTCTTCCATATTTTTCTCCCTTTACCCCTTACTGCTCCTGAGTCATCTCATTAAAATTTTAAGTCTGTATGCAAGTTTGAAAAACTTACCTTGCAAGAGAATTTCACATCAATTTTAAATATATTTGAGTCATAGAAAGACATATAATAAAAAAAAACATAATGAATACTTTTATCTTCTAATTAAGGAATAAAACATTACAAAATTAAAGCTTCTTGTGTATCTTTTGTGGGAGAATAACGGTCCCCCCCAAAGATATCCATATCTTAACCCCTGGAACCTTTGGATATGTTAAATTATGTGGCAAAGGGATATTAAAGTTGCAGATGGAATTAAAGTTTCTAATCAGCTGTCCTTAAAATAGGAAGATTATTCTGGCTAATTTGAGTGGGCCCAGGGTAATCACAGTAGTACTAAAAGTGGAAGAGGGAGGTCCCAGTTGTTAGAGAAAGAGATGTGACAACAGAAGCATGGTTAGAGTAATGTGACATGAGAAGGATTTCACCTGTTACTTCTTGTTTTGAAGATGGAGGAAGAGGTCCGTGAGCAAAGACACGTGGTTGCCTCTATAAACTGGAAAAGGCAGGGAAACTCATTCTCCCTTAGGGCCTCTAGAAAAATATTGTCCTGTTGGCACTTTGATTTTAGCTACCAAGACCCATGTTGGCTTTCAATCTACAGATGTGTACCATAAAAAATTTGTGTTGTTTTAAGCCATGTTTATGGTAATTTGTTACAGCAGAAGTAAGAAACTAATATACACTCTCTGATCAGATTTACATCTCTCACCCTAGAAGTAACCAACACATTGGTGTTACAATTCTTGTGAATGCCTTTATATGGCTATTACCACATGTATTTTTTTTTTTTTAAGATTTTATTTATTTATTCATGAGAGAGACAGAGAGAGAGAGAGAGGTAGAGACACAGGCAGAGGGAGAAGTGGGCTCCATGCAGGGAGCCTGACCCAGGACTAGATCCTGGGTCTCCAGGATCAGGCCCTGGGCTGAAGGTGGCGCTAAACCGCTGAGCCACCTGGGCTGCCCCACATGTATGTTTTTTAAGTACAGTATGTATGTTAAGTAATGTGCATATGTTTAAACTTGATATAAATGGTATTGAATGGTACTTTTCATTCTTTGCCTTTTGGTAAACATTGTTTTTGAGATACAATATGTTGAAACAAATATTTATAACTTATTTATTTTATTGCTGTAAAATGCCATTGTAACTTGTGAAAATTATATATTCTCAATATACATTTGGATTGTTTGATAAACATTTTTTTAAGGGAACTAACATTTTAAAATTAGAAGATTTCACATTAAAATCTATTGCTGGAGGGTACCTGGTGCCACAGTCAGGCCATGGCTTTTTTTTTTTCTTTTTTAAGATTTTATTTATTTATTCATGAGACACAGAGAGAGAGAGGCAGAGACATAGGCAGAGGAAGAAGCAGGCTTCATGCAGGAAGCCCAATGTGAGACTTGATCCCAGACTCCAGGATCATGTCCTGAGCCAAAGGGAGATGCTCAACCGCTGAGCCTCCAAGGCGTCCCAAGGCCTTGGATTTTGATTTCAGCTTAGGTCATGATCTCAGGGCCCTGGGATCAAGCCCCACATCGAGCTACACAGTCTTTGCAGAGTCTGCTTGAGAATTTCTCTCCCTCTGCCCCTGTCCCATTTTGCTTGCTCTCTTTCTGTCTAACATAAATAAATCTTTTTTAAAAAATCTATTTTTGGCTCACCTTTAAAAAATTAGAATGTTCATAAACAATGTTTTGAAGTTGTGCTATCCAGTATGATAGCCACTAGCCACATGTGGCTGTTTAAGTTTAAATTTGTTAAATAAAATTTAAAGTTCAGTATCTGTCATACCACCTTTATTTCAAATGCTCAGTTCTCATACAAGGCTGATAGCTACTACCTTGGACAGAGCATAGAATATTTCTGTCTCACAGAATGCTCTATTGGACCCTGCGTGGCTAGTGGAGTCATAGATCCCAAAGCTCCCATATCACATGTACATTTTTGGCCCGCTCTCTGATAGAAGGTCCTTGCTCAGGAAGGTTTGAATCACAGTCAGTTGTGTGACTTTGGTCATACCAGACCTTTTGGTATATCAGTTTTCTCATCTGTAAAATGGAGCTAATTAGCTGTCCCTGGCATTACATGTATTAATATATAAGAAATGCTTAGAAGAGTACCTAGTACATTAAATGTAAGTACAGGTTGTCCTTATTATTGTGTAAATTACCTGTCTGATCTCTCTGTATACTTGAGTGTGCTGCCTTGCCTTTAGTAGCAAGTTCAGTAATAATGAAACTTTCTAGATACTGAATCCCCTTCCAGTTACCATCCTATGTTTCACCTTTCTCATAGGCATTTTTTTTTCCTTAAACAGCAAGGGGAAGGAGAGAGAGAGAGTCTCTTAAGCCAGTCTTCATGCCCAGCACAGAACCCATTGTGGGGCTCGAAGTCACACCCTGAGATCATGACCTGAGCCAAAATCAAGAGTCAGATGCTTAATTGACTGAGCTTATAGGCATATTTATTAAGAGTTATTTGTTCATATTACCATTAATTCCTCACTCTCCACTTATTCTTCAGTGCACTCCAGTCTGGCTTTTGCCCCCACCATTCCATTTAAGTCCACTTGGCTAACATCCCGGATCTGTATGTTGCTAAACCCAGTGGACACTTATGGAGCCAGTATCACACAGTGGTCACGAATTCAGGTTCTGGATTCTCCCTAGTTTGCTAGATACATGGCCCTGAAAAGTTACGTGCTTTTTCTAGGCCTTAATTTGTTCACCTTTAAAAAGGGGATAAAGCAGCTATCTTATAGGGTGTTGTGAAAAATGAATGAACCTTTACGGTGCTTAAAATAGTTCTGGGAATATTGTAGTTATTTAATGAATACCTCCTACCATTATCATCATCATCATTCTTGATTCTAACACATTTTCTTTTTCTTCTGTAAGCTCTTAATTTATTATACTTTTATTTTATATGTATGGCTTCTCTTTTTCATTCATCTGTGGGAATTTCTTATCTTTTCTCCAATGTAAAAGTGAGAGTTCCCCATAACTAGATCCTTCAAAGCCTGTATTTCAGGCCTTTCTTTTTTAACTCTTATATTCTTTTTCCAGGTAATGTCATCAACTTGTAGGCATCAGATGCCTTTGAAATATTGAGGACTGTGTGATTTACATCTCCAGGCCAGACATCTGTTCTGAGCTCAAGACCCATTTATACTCTCATCTACTCACTTCCATTTTGATGTACAAGTTTCTCAAACTGAACATACTCAAATTTGATTTGTTTCTCTGTATTCTTCTTTACAATTGGCAGTTTATCCAACGAAATTACTATGTCAGTAATTTGGAAATTAATTGTGGATATCTTTCTCTTTCAGCCTCTAGTCAGTCACAAAGACCTGTCAGTCCTTATCTTCAAAATATAATTCCAGTCTGTCCACCCTTACTATCCAGTCAGTTGCATCTTCTCTGCTGTTAATCTAGACCAAGCCACTATTATCCCTTGGCTAGAAAATAGCCATAGAAGTTTTTTTTAATTGTGGTAAAATATACATAACATAAAATTTAAGTATACTCCACTGTACAGCATTTTCACATGTACCATTCAGTAGTATTAAGTAGATTCACTTGTGCTACCATCACCACCATTCATCCACAGAACTCTTTTCATTCTGCAAAACTAAAACTCTGTACCTATTAAATAGCAATTCCACATCCCCCTCCTGCCAGCCTTTGGCAACACCATTTTACTTTCTATCTCTATGAATTGGATTGTTCCAGGTACCTAATAGAAGTGGGATCACAGTAATTGTGAGCTATATGTAGGTTTTCACCTTAATTTTTGGTAGAATACCTGTTAAATATCCTCTTTGTTCTTTATTGTTTCTTTCTATTCTCCTTACCCTTTCTCTGCATTCTTTTTCTCTACCCCTTCTTCTCTTTGCCCTTTCTTTTATTCCACAAATACATTTTTTTTTTTTTTTTAAGATTTTATTCATGAGAGACAGAGCAAGAGAGAGAGGCAGGGACACAGACAGAGGGAGAAGCAGGTTCCATGCAAGGAACCCAACTGGGACTTGATCCCGGGCCTCCAGGATCACGCCCTGGGCCGAAGGCAGGTGCCAAACTGCTGAGCCACCCAGGGATCACCCCACAAATACATTTTTGAAAATACGGATTAAATTCTCCATTCAAAAAACATAGAATGACTGAATGTAAGAAAAATAGACCCAGATGTATTTTGCCTACAAGAGACTCACTTTAACTTCAAGGATATTCATAGACTGAAAGTGAACTGAGGGAAAAAAATATTCCATGCAAGAGGAAACGAAAAGAGAGCAGAAGTAGCCATACTTAATGTCAGACAAAATAGACTTTAACTCATAAGCTATAACATGAGGTAAAGAAGGCCATTATATAATGATGAGGGAATTATGTCTTTAGAGAGTCATAACAATTGTAAATATATATGACCCCACTGGAGCACCCAAATGTATTAAGCATATGCTAACAGATGTGATGGGAGAAATGGACAACAATATAATATAGTAGGGAACTTCAGTATTTCACTTTGAACAGTGAATACATCATCCAGGCAGAAATCAATTAGGAAACATTGGATTTGAATCAATGTTTTATATATAATGTATGTAACATATATGTGTATTATGTAAGTATATGTATATCTATATGACAATGTTATATATATATAGCATTCCACCTAACAACAGAATATACATTCTTCTCAAGCCCATGTAGATCATTCTCCAGGATAGATCATATGTTTTTTTTTTTTGATAGATCATATGTTAAATCGCAAAACATATCTTAGCAAATTTAAGAAGATTGAAATCATACCCAGTATCATTCCAGATCACAATGGAATGAAATTAGAAATCAACAAGAAGTAGAAACCTGGAAAATCCAAAGTTATATGGAAATTAAACAACATACTCCTGAGCAACTAATGAAACAAAGAAGATCTCAAAAGGGAAATAAAGAAATATGTTGAAACAAACAAAAATGGAAGTAGTATACCAAAACTTTGGGATGCAGCAAAAGCAGTTCTGTGAGGGGAGTTTTATATTGATAAATGCCTTCATTAAGAAACCAGAAAGATCTGGAATAACCTTCCTTTATAACTCAAGGAACTAGAAAAAGAACAAACTACACCCAAAGTTAACAGAAAGGAGAAAATACCAAAGATTGGTGCAGAAGTAATGACATGGAGACCAAAAAGTAATAGAGAATATCAAAGAAACTAAGAGGTTTTTTTTTTTTAAAACTAAACAAAAAAAATAGACAAACTTTTAACTAGACTAACTACAAAGAAAGATTCAAATAACAGAAATAAAACAGGAGACAAGTGATATCAAAGAAATACAGAGGTTCATAAGAGATTACTATGAATGATTATATGCTAACAAATTAGATAGCCTAGAAGAAAAGGATAAATTCCTAGAAACATACAGTTTATCAAGACTTAATTCTGGAAGAAATAGAGAATCTGTTCATAGTAACAAAGGAGATTGAATCAGTAACCAAAACCTCTCAACAAAGAAAAACTTAGTACCAAATAGTTTTCCTATTTAAAGTAAACCTTTAAAAAAGAATTAACGCCAATCCTTCTCAAACTTTTCCCAAAATTTGAGGAGGAGGGAACACTCTTAAACTCATTTTGCGAGGCCAGCTTTACCCTGAAATCAAGCAAGATGAGGACACGACAAGAAAAGAAAACGGGCCAATATCTTTCCTGAATAGAGATCCAAAAATTCTGGACATAATATTAGCCAGCTGATTTCAGCATCACTATTAAAAGGATCACATGCTATATTCAAGTAAGAATTATCCCTGGGATATAAGGATCTTGTAATATACACAAATCAATAATTGTGATACATCATGTTAACGGAATGAAAGATTAAAATAGATTAAAGAAATAATCATATGATCATCTCAATAGATAGAGAAAAAGCATTTGCCAATTGCAACCTCCTTTCCTGATTAAAAATTGTTGACAAAGCAGATATAGAGGAAATATGCCTCAGAATAATAAAGGCCATATAAAGACCATAGCTAACATCATACTCAGTAGTGAAAAGCAAAACACTTTTCCTTTAAGATCAGGGTGCCTGCTCTTACCATTCCTGTTCAACATACTATCAGAAATCCTAGCCAGAGCAATTAGGCAAGAAAAGATAAAAAGGCATTCAGTTCAGAAAGGAATGAGTAAACTTGCTTCCGTTTGCAAATGACATGATCCTACATATAGAATATTCTAGAGACTCCACTAAGAAACTGTTAGAATTGGTGGATTCAGTCAAGTTGCAGGATACAAATCAACATACAGAAGTCAATTGCAGTTTTAAAAATATTTATTCATTTTATAGCACGGGAGCATTAGGGGCTTGATCTCAGGACCTGAGCTGAAACCAAGAATCGAGGCTTAACCAACTGTGCCACTCAGGTGCCCCAAGAAATAATTTGCATTTCTATGTACTAACGACAAAGCATCTAGAAAGAAATTAACGAAACAGTCTCATTTAAAATAGCATCAAAAACAATAAAATACTTAGTAAATTTAATGTGAAGATTTGTACTATGAAAACGATAAAACTTCAATGAAAGAAATGAAAGAAGACACAAATAAATGGAAAGATATCCCATATTGGGTAAATGGAAGAAAATATTAAGATGTCCATACTACCCAAGCAATCTATAGATTCATTGCAATCCCTGTCAAAATTCCAGTAGCATTTTTCATGGAAATAGAAAACAATCCTGAAATTTGTATGGAACCACAAAAGGCCCCAAAGAGGGGTCAAGAGCTGGTTAAATATCTGCTCCTGTAATTTAGAAGGGAAATGATATGGACAAGGGGTGGCAGTAAAGCTGGAGAGCAGGGCTAATAACTGGGTAGGTGAAATGAAGAGAAAAAAATAGAATAATTTCCTAATTGGACAAATGGTGAACCACAGAGTTTGGTGAGTTGTGAAGGTCTAAGGATCAGGACTAAGGGTGATAGTGGGGATAGGACAGTGGTTTAGAATTTCCAAGCATAGAAGCAGATCCTCTGGATTCTTGCATCTTTTCACTTCACCTGCTTTCTTCGGTAGTCCAGCATTTACAGGAGAGGGGAAAGATCTCAGAGCTTTCACAGGTGTACATTTTCTGATGGTTTTATGTGTCCATCACCTTAACCTCTTATTCACCAGATATTTATTTATTTATTTTTTCCTTATCTCACATTTCATTTTGGAGATAAATCTGAGGTAATTTTATCTTAGACTTTCTACATATAACTGTCAGTATAGATAGATCTCTTCTGAGAAATATAACGCGGAAATACAAGCCAAAGAACATTTCCAAGTTTCTGTAAACATTGTCAATTTAAATACTTTTGCTTTTAATTCATCTTAATATTTATTTTTTAAAGATTTTATTATTTATTTATTTATTTATTTATTTATTTATTTATTTATTTATTTATTTATGAGAGAGAGAGAGAGAGGCAGAGACACAGGAGGAGGAAGAAGCAGGCTCCATGCCAGGAGCCTGATGTGGGACTCGATCCCAGGACTCCAGGATCGCACTCTGGGCCAAAGGCAGGCGCTAAACTGCTGAGCCACCCAGGGATCCCCTTTTAATTCATGTTAAAGAAAGAAATCAAACGTTAGAATCCAAGTTAACTCTAAAGCTATGGCTACTATGTTTTGGAAAATTGGGTTACTAGGATGAAATAGCTTATGTGTTTATAGCTCCTTATAAGTCTGTTTCATATCTAGATCACTGCTTCAGACTCAGAATAGATTTATAATTGTAAAATTGGCCTTCATGCAGGTATTCTCATTCTTTGATGTCAGATTTATAAAGTATATGTTATATTTTCATCTTAGGACTTTATAGTAGTGCGAATGAAGACAGCAGTTATTCATAGAGTCACCAAGCTAAGTCTTGCAAGTGCAGTGATGTGTATGTAGTATGAGAAAATTTGTCATTGCATTAGTGCCTGCTATATTTGGTCTGCAGTCATAAAAATATATTCACTTTTCATTATAATCAGATAACTGTCTTCTCACAATTGATCTTTTCTCCAGATGTCTAATTCAAGAACAATTTTATAGGTGATTAATTACAGAAATTGTATCAGCGGACATGTTACACGATACAGATTATTTCACAAAATGTTATGAACTATTTCATGTGATGTGTCATTTAGAAGTATTTAGCTCTTTAAAGGTGTAAAAAATCAATTTATCTGTTGTAGCAAAGCTTATCTAACATGTAGGAGATGTTAAGAGTTTATTAGAATCTAAATTTGTACCTCTCATTTTGTGAGTTGGAAATTGGTTTTCCCCACTAACTTTATTTACATTTTGTGATTAATCTAATTCTGATAATCGTGTTTTCCCTCTTTTATATAGTATTTTGTGTCTTGTCTCTTAGCTTCAAATCGCTCAAGTATATAATTTGCTAAATCATACACAGTTTTATTTATACACAGTTTACATTTTTTTACTTCTTTGCTATTTTTTAGTTTTATGTAATAAATTAAAAGATCGTAGATCTGTGAATGCTACACGTAAAACTTTAAACTTCAGGTAGTCTTTTGTTTTAAGATCTTTTCGTCCTCCTTGCTTATATAATAACAGCAGCTTTAAATGAAGAGTTTCTGATAGCTCGTTATCTGTGCTTTGCCATATGAGTTATTAGGCGGGAATTTGAATGTGTGTGTGTAAGTAAAAAGCAAAAATAATCTGTTTATTAGCTCACGTAGGTAGAGGAGATTTGTTCATTTACATATGACCCATTTATTGCTGTGGTGGAAAATGCCTAAGAGTGTTTTACCTGGAAGCAATTTGTAAAAGAGTTGGTAGTCATAATTTCCTGAACAGAGCTAATATAGTGTGTGGAATCATGCTTTAGGAATCAGACTGCATGGATTCGAGGTCCTGGTGTGCTGCTCTCTAGCCTTGTGACTCAGATTCTTTGTTTCCTTTTGTGTAAATTGGGATACTGATAATGCATTGTGATGTCATTATTAAACAGTGCTTGCAAATAAAGGACAATCTGTGTCATAAGCAGTATAAACTACATAATTGATACTTTATTTTTTGTAAGCCACCTATAAAATTCTTCTCATTACTATCTGAGTTAAAACAATACTGTGGCAGTCAGTAACTTATTTATCCTAAAAATGATTTCTTCTTCTTCTGTGTGTATATATTTAGATGCATATCTGTATATCTCTATGTATATGTGCAGACATATAAGTGTACATGTGTATTTGTATTTATGTACACATACATAAATATGTTTTTGAAATGTGCTTATGTATGTTTATAAATATTTTTGCAGAGAAAGTATGTGGTTATGCATAACTATACATAACTACATACATGTAAAATCATATTTTGTATAAATCCAGTGCATGTGTGGCATGGACTTTTAACATTTATTTCAAATGCTTAATGTAGTACTTGGCTATGGAAAGGGCTTGGTACATATTATCATATTCTTCTAGGAATCCCATTCTTTGCCTGCGGAAGTTGCATTTATTGAATATATTCACTTGTGGAGAAAGGGCTTTCTGGTATTTTGGAAAGTTGGAGGCAAAGGTATATAGGTCCCACTCCTGGGAAATGATTCTGCTTTTTCCCCTTAGATTAACACTGAGTTTGCCCAAGAACTAAGAAAACCCAGGGCTTATAAATCTACTAATAGAGTAATTTTTAATAGAATGCTATGAAAGTGTCAGATATAACAGGTTAATGTTAATATTGCTGCGGGACTTAAACTTCTCTAGTCTGGCAGGAACCTGCTTTGTGAGGAGAGACTCACTGGCAGCTGATAACCTCCCCTTCACCTTTCATCCACTCAGAAATATTCTGCATATTTTATTACTCTATGTGGCCCCTGTTTCTGGTAAGAGGATATGTATTTACCTAATTACAATGAGACTCTATCCATTTCTACCTTATGTGTAATTGGTGTTGGAACAGTGGGTGGAAGGAAACAGGTAAGAGGCAGGTTTCTTCTTGCCAGTTTTTAACTCCTGTGAAGCACTGTGCCTGTATGTAGGACTGCATTAGGCAAAGTGAGTTTATTACTCCCTAATTTTACTCCTGTTAATGTATTGAAACTAGCAAAATTTTAGTTTGGGCACTTGTTATTCGACTTTTAGATTATTGACAATAACTTCCCAATTACCCTTCTTGCCTTGCATTGACCCTTCAGTGTGTGCTGATGTGTGATCGTCCTTAAGTTTAGTCTAATCACATCTTAAATTTTATTGTTTAATACTGTCAAATATCTGTGTAATTCTGTTGAAATTTTCATAATATTTTTTATCTTTGGCTTATACCAAATTTAACTCTTCTCCCACTATAATTTTTTTCCCCCAGACTTTTAGGAAATCCTATTTTTGTACTTGAGTAGGGATAGTTCCATTTAACTGGTTGTTTCTTGGTTTTTGTACATGCAATTGAATTGAAAATACTGGTTGGGGGCAGCCCGGGTGGCTCAGCCATTTAGCACCACCTTCAGCCCAGGGCCTGATCCTGGGGTCCCGGGATCAAGTCCCATATTGGGCTCCCTGCACGGAGCCTGCTTCTCCCTCTGCCTGCGTCTCTGCATCTCTCTTTTTCTCTCTTATTAATAAAAGAAAAAAAAATATTGGTTGATACATGGCATACTGTCATTGTCAATCTGTGCAAGACTCTGTATTCTTTATTTTTCATTCTCCTATTACGGCCCCATTCTCTTTTCCCAGTATAATCAGCTCCCAATCTTATTTTTTCAATTTTATCCTTTCATCCCCTATTTCAATCTAAATATCTTATAACATACTTAAATCCCTGAAAATATTGTTTGTGTATGGTTATGTTTTTTTTTAAAGATTTTATTTATTCATGTGAGACACAGAGAAGCAGAGACATAAGCAGACTCTCTTTGGGGAGCCTGTTGTGCGACTTGATTCCAGGACCTCAGGATCATGACCTAAGCCAAAGGCAGATGCTCAACCACTGAGCCACCCAGTGCCCTGGTTATAAGTTTTTATGTAAAAAACTCTGGTATAATTCTCATTCCTTTTAAAAATTATCTGTTTCTACTTAACTATACATAAACCCCATTCATTGCTTTTTACCGTATATTCTCAATATGTGCATACACCATGTGTTATTACTTCTCTCTTCCCAGTGATGCGCACTTAGTATACCTCTATTTGCTTCTATAACTATGTCATTTTTTGTAGCTATCTGAAACCCTTCCTGTGGTATACAGTCAGGAGAGGAATTGCTGGTGTAGGAAGTACACATACTTAATATCACTATTCCAGATTGCTTTCTAAAATGTTTGTGCCAGTTTATACTCTTAGTAATAGTACACAAGGGTTACCTTTCCTTTATGTTTTCACCAGTTTAAATGAGAAGCATTAAATAATATTAAATATTAATCTTTAAAAATACTGAAAACAAAAATAGAATGCAAGAATGAGAGGGTAGATATTTATTAACTTATGTAGAAAAACTTTTGTGGCCAGATTTTTCTTTATAAATTCAGGTTTAACACTGTGTTACTAATGATAGAATTAAGACTCTGCATGTGAGAAACCGAGCTGTAATGTAATGACTTCAGATCCCATCCATTTTATTTGTTCAACAGTGAGCATTCATAACATTCTTTTCACTTGCAGAGTGTTGTTGACAGGGTAGAGTGTAGATTGAGGGACAAAAAGACATTTTTACGGTATCTTAATAACATGAATCTTGAATATTTATTGACAGTAATAAGTGGAGTATAATATATGAACATTTAAGAAACATTTGGGTATATTCACATGCCTGATGTAATAGTACTTTTAAGAAAATAAATATTTAGGGCCAAATCGGAATAAATTAGTGGATATGTGAAATAGGAAAGACCAACCATTTGGGAGAAAAATACTATGCATTAATTTCTGGTCTTAGTGTTGCTTATTTCTTCGACCATGACTATTAAGGAGAAGAAAAATGATTATAAGTGACTATGCCAAGATACAGTTCTTGAAGTCAAGATGCAATGACCATAGTAACTTTACTCTTTGTAGAGTAGTGCTCAGAAAAATATGACATTTTGGGAAGATTAAGAAAGATTGTTAAGTAATCTATTTCTAAGCAAAAAGCCAAGTCCCAAATGTGTAGACAGAAACTTTCCTAGGTTTGACATCCCAGGGGCTGCCTGTCCTGTTTATTTTGAGTTTACTATTTCAGGAGTTGCTTAGTAGTTGAGTATGATTGCCCAGGAACCAGAGTGAGCTGAGTTGCACCCAAAAGAAGGTGGCTACAATCTTAGTAATTAGTTTGTTTGCATATTTTAGTGAAATCATGAGCAAATTGTAGCCAGGAATTGGATTCATACAAAAAGTAACTAGGGATACAAAGAGCAGTATTATGGGTATTGTTATTGACATAATAGGTCTCTGTTAACAATTCAGAAATATAAACCAGCATAGAAGATAGAAAAGAGACTGGAGGGGAAAATGAGAGCATGGAGATTTCAGCCTGTCTTTGGTTCTGGCCATTTAGATCTTGTTCCGTGGGTCCTGGATAGAAGCTATCTCTAGAATCATCTTCTAGAGGATTCTTAGGAATCCTCAGTGTGAGATCTCTGGCTGGGATGGTCTTCCAGTAATTTGAGGATGTGTTATATCACTGTAATTGAGAGCTGTGCATTGAAGGAGTTTTACTGCTATTTTAGTTGTCAACAGAATATGGCAAGGTCATTTCCATGGGGGTTCACGTGCAGTTTTCCCCTAACGATGCTGCAAAAATAGCCAGTCACCTAATCTAAGAGCATGTGGAGCTGATTAAGTATCTAGCAAAAGAAGAGAAGATTGAACAGTTCTGGAAAATTATTATGTTAACCTGAATTATTAGAATGGCAGAGAACGGCTTCTCTATTGACATATATATATATTATACACAATTAATTTATAAGGATTCTGTGATTACCCACAGAGCTAGAATGTATTGTGAACTGTGAGGACTTTAACCAACCTGCAAGCCTCCTTGATTTCTACCATCAAGGGTGCTGTGCCTGTTCCTGATTGATAAGGATATTAAAACCTAGAAACAAAAATGAAATTGAAAGTTATTGTATCAGTTTTTCATATAAATATGTTTAATATATATACACACATACATGAATATATTTTATTTGCATTTAATCTATAAAGATTGAACTTCTTTTGGATTTGTCAAATCAATTTAGAGATTGAGTTTTCAGAATAGGAAATACAAAGTTATTTTAAGTGTAAAAGATGCCATCAGTTTTATTATTTTGATTTTGGGACTTAAGTTCACAAAAGATAAAATCAAGAATTTTAAATGATAATAATACATGAACCTTAGGGTATCTAAAGGTAAAAAGTAGTTCTAAGGAATATTTGAAACTCCTATAGCAATAGGAACAGTAATTATTAGGACCTTTAATCTTTTTAAAGTAGATTTTATTAAAAATGATTTAAACTATAGTTATGGCCCAATGATACATATTTAAGAGCATTCTTTCCCGAATTGGAAATGTTAAGATTATTAAAAATACCTAAGATGTCACACTAAAGCAAGTTAGGTTGTTGAGTTCACATCTCTATAGCATTTGGCCGGGTAAACTTGTTGTCTTGCACAATCACTAAGATTCCATGCTGTGTGTAGTCTGGCATCCTCCCAGACGTTTTCCCCACAGTAACCATCAAACTGTAGCATTCAATGATAGTTGCTTATGATCTGCTTCCAAATTATTGCATAATAAAGATAATTACATCTTTAACACATTAGATTTTATGTAATTCACAATTTTAACTACATAACTAAATAGTGATTAGTTCAGTGGTTTCTTTCTTTTTCTTTTTTTTCTCCCCCCTAAAGCATGACTTTTTCCATGAAGGAAGCAGTGCACTGATTTATATTCTGGCTCAAGCTCCTTGATCTGGCTGACTACTCCATAATATTTTCCTGTCATTGCAGCTGACAGTATAATTTTCCAGAACAGACTCTTAAACTCCAAACCACATCTTTTTTTTTTTTTTTTTAAATATATTTTATTATTATTATTTACTTATGATAGTCATACAGAGAGAGAGAGAGAGAGGCAGAGACACAGGCAGAGGGAGAAGCAGGCTCCACGCACCGGGAGCCCGACGTGGGATTCGATCCCGGGTCTCCAGGATCACGCCCTGGGCCAAAGGCAGGCGCCAAACCGCTGCGCCACCCAGGGATCCCCTCCAAACCACATCTATTGACACTGTAATCAATATTCATGATTTCATGTAATCCAGTTAGATTAGAACTTCTAACTTCTGCTATTGAGAAGTCCATAGATATCCTGATTTCTGATCCTTTTTTAAAATTTAGTTTTATTGAGATATAATTTACATATAGCATTGTGTAAGTTGAAGGTGTACAACTTGACTGATAAAATATATACATTGCAATATGATTACCACTGTAATGTAGCTAACACTTCTGTCATGTCACATAATTATCATTTCTTTTTTTGGTGGGGAAAATTAAGATATAGTCTTTTAGTAACTTTGAAGTGTATAATACAGTGTTGTTGTCTATAATCACTGTGCTGTACATTGGGTCTCCAGGACATTTTTGTCTGCTGGTTGCAAGTTTGTACCTTTAAACAAGTCTCTCCACTGAGCTCAGACCCTGGTAACCACCCTGTACTTTGTTTTTATGAGTTTTGGAAATCCACATGTAAGTGATACCATACAGTATTTGTCTTTCTCTGATTTCTCTCACTTAGCTTAATGTCCTCAGGTTCATCCATGTCACAAAATGACAGGATTTCCTTCTGTCATAGCTGAGTAATATTTACTATTTCTAAGTGACCTGTTCCCCTATCTCCACTGGAAGCTTGTAAAATCTACTCATCTCAACTTTTCTGAAATGTCTAAATATTGTGTCTGGATGGCTTATTTTCAGCTGTTTGTGATGGGAACTCATTGGACCCTTTCGGTTTTATAAACCCTGTCATTCAGTTTAGGAAGTTTCCTTGAATTACTTTATAAATTTTCTTTCTTTTTTCTTTCTTTCTGGAACTCTTAATTATTTGTATATTGGATTTCATGGACTGGTTGTCTAATTTTTCTGTTTTTCTTTCATGTTTTTCTTACTTTATTGTTCTATTTTCTAGAATATCTCTTCAATTTTATCTTCCATCCAACCAGTTCTACTTCCAGAGATATCTTCTTCGTTTGCTACTTTTGGAGGATTTTGCTGTGTACATCTAATTTGTTCTCATCTTTCTTCACTGTCAGCTTCTGAGTTAGTTTTCTTGGATCCTCTCAATCAATTAGTGTCTGTCCACTTACTTTGGAGTTTCCAAAATTTTATGCCACTGCCTTTCCATTTTTTATCCATATGAGTTTCTATCTTTAAAACATTTCTTTACCATAGTTTTAGCAGGGTTTTAGGAGGGAAGTGAAATTTCATAACGTATGTTCAATACTCTATTTTACCAAAACACTGCTCATTTTTTTTGACTACTTTACAGCCATTTTATATAATTGACTTACTCCTCCTGATGATTAAAGGCAAGTGTTCATCATGGTTCCATCCTCTTCTCTTCTTTTGGTTTTCTCACATAACACACTTTTCCTCAGCTTTATTTATTATTTTTCTAATGTAATATTTTCTTCTCATATGTTTTCTACTCTCCCTGAAGTGAAGCTATCACATATATTCTATCCCCCTCTATGGAGACAGCTGACCTAGAAGACCCCCTCCCATCTTACTTCTGCCTGTTTCTAAAATCACATCTGTCCTCAGGGCTGTCAGCATGTTTCATGATGTTAAATTGCTACTGCTACTCTCTGCTGTTCCCTGAGTATGTCTCACCTTCCCCATGCTTCTGTATTTTTGTACATGTTGTTCCTACTTTCTGGGATGTCTGCTCTAACTACTGATTTATCTCCCCAGCTCCTCCCTCCTTTCCTGACAAACTTCTGAAGTCTTAAGAATCTCTGCTTATGAAGCCTGTTTCTGAAGCTTGCTTTCATCTTGCTTCAACCCTTCAAGCTATAGTTGTTCATCCTCTCTATTTATAGCACTTAGAACACTATATTGCAATTATTTATTTATACAGTCTACCTTCTTCAACTGGATCATGACTGAAACTAGGGAACAAATCCTTTTCCTCTCCAATGTGCCTTTTTACTAAAAAGTGACTGTGTGGATGGATATATAAGTAAATGTGTATTATAAATCACAGGGCATTATTATATTATGATGGTAATTATATTCAGTGATTTTCAAGAGGAGGTTGCCTTTTCGCTAATCAAACATCTTTTTTATTCTCCCATTTCACCTTTCTTTCTCATCATTTACGTTTATAAAATATAAGACATACAATTGCTTGGGATGAGGGAGAGGACTATGCAGATTAGAATTTTTCAGTTCATTGAGAAGACATTTGCATATAGCAACTTGGCTATTATTAAGTAAGAGAAATTCAGGGTCATTGTTAAGGAAGTAGGTAAATGGGTAAGCCTTTGGTTTAATATTTTTTTCCCCACCACTCTCTTTCTCCTTAGGGCGCTCAGATCTAGGATGCTATCCTCAGATAATACATATAAACAGTCTCTTACGCTCCTGGGTTCACCATCTGATTAAATCAGTAACATGCACGTAAAAGTGTCTAATAGACTTATTCTGACCCTGACTTCATTTTATTTATTTGTTTTTAAAGATTTATTTATTTTGAGAGAGAGAATGTGTGAGAACAGGGGGAGGGGCAGAAGAAGAGGGAGAGGCAATTTCAAGCAAACCTCCCACTGACTGTGGAACCCCACTCAGGGCTCATTCTCATGACCCTAAGATCAGGACCTTAGCTAAAACCAAGAATGAGTTGCTCAGCTGACTGAGCCATGCAGGTGCCCCTCGACTTCATTTTATTTTTGTGTCACCCTCTTTAACTTTTTTTTTTAACTTTTTCAGAAATCATTCAGACTTAGTGAACATTAAGCATAGATTCACTTAATGTAGTTTTAAAATAATGAGTACCCATGGTGCTTTACTAGAAAATATATTGTAAAGCTGGTTGTGGTACAACAAATCTTTTTTCAGAGAAATAATGTTGGTATTGGGATTTTTTTCCACAGCTAAGGATTTGGTGTAAATATGTTGTAGAAACAAAGATAAAGCTATGTGAGTCTTAATAATTTAAGATAATGTAGTATTAAATGAACTTAAATGAATTGGTTTTATATGAGTTATTCAACCAAACCTTCTTTTACTCTGTTCAGATCTTGAACTTTACCACCTTTGCCCTTACTTTTAGTATATGACCTAATTTCCAACATCAGGAAAATAGGAAGTCCATCTAGATGAGAACTCTTCCAAAAAGCATTTCTCCTTCTAGCCCTATCTAATTTTCCTCCAGCATTTCAGTCTTTGCTTTCCTAATTTTTTACGTCTCTCTCTCTCTTGTAGCAGCAGCTCCATTTCTCTGGGTTCTTCCTGTCAATGCTTAGCCTATTCAAGTCTCTTCCATCTTAAAAAAAATAGTAATTCTTTAACCTTGTGTATGATTCCAGCTACTGTTGTACTTTTTCCCCTTCAAATACCTACACCTATTGTCTTAGTTTGCTTTTATGCCCTAGTCATTCCTCAGCCTTCTGCAATAGACTCTGCCACAACATCACTCCCAACTATTTTTGCCTAGTCTACTCTCTGGTGACTTCATCATTGCTAAATTCAGTGAACACTTCTCCGTCCTCACCTTACTAGCCTTCTTTGCACCTTTTGATACTATTTACTATTCTGCCCTTTTTCAAAATCTTTTTTTTTTTTTTTTTTGACGGTCCTCCTTTTTGGTGTCACTTTGCTCTCATGGCTTTGATTGCCGTGTATATGCTAATTATAGTAAATCCGTGTCTTCAGCTTTTTCTTGAGCTTTACACGTGTTTATTCAGCTTGCCATCCTCATTTAGGTGTCTCATATGTATTGCAGACTTAACCTATACAAAACAGACTTTTGTGTTCTTGTTCCCTCAGATCGTTTCTTCTTGCTGCTTTTTATTTCAGGTAGTAATATTGCCGTTAACCGGTTGCTGGGGCAGAAATCATTTTCTTTGACTCCTTCTTCTGCCCAATATCCAGTCACCAAGTGCTCTTGGTTCTAACATATATTGTTCCAGTCTGTCTGCCCTGTGGGACAACCACCATTCTACAGCTACCGCCATCATCTCTCAACCTGAGTAATTTTAATGCTGCTTACTTTTAACTGGCTTCTCTGCCTCTGCCTTTAACTGGCTACTCCCCTTAAGCATTCAAAAGGCAACCAAAGATACTTTTTTTCAAACGAAATATAACTAATATTTTCTTTTTAAAGAAATCTTTAATGGAGTGCTTCCTGTTATTCTTGGAGTAAAAAAGACTTTTATGTTCTGATTCCTAATTAACGTCGTCAGCCACATGCCTCATTGTTTTCTGTGTCTCTTCTCCCTCAAATGATTTCTCTCACCTCATTTGTTTTCACATTGTGTTTCCCCCTAAACTCATCTCTCTCTCTCTCTCTCTCTCTCTCTCTCACTCTCTCTCTCACACACACACACACACACACACACACCAGCAGTTCTTGAATCTGATCTGGGAACCGCTAGTTACCCCACAATCTTTCAGAAGGTCCATAAAGTTGATACTTTTCATAGTAGTGCTATGATATTACAGTTGACCCTTGAATAGTGTGGGGGCTGGGGGAGTATTGACAGCCCACTACTATGACTACAGTCTAAAATTCACATATAACTTTTACTTCCCGAGAACTTAACTACTAATAGCCTTACAGATAACATAAACAGTAGATTAATACATATTTTGTATGTCACATGAGTTATATACTGTATTCTTATAATAAAGTAAGCTTGAAAAATATTAGAATCATAAAATACATTTATAATACTGAATTGTATTTATCAAAAAAAAAATCTACGTATTAAGTGGACCATGCAATTCAAACCCATGTTGTTCAAGGGTCAGTGGTATTTCCTTTTCTCATTGTCTCATGAATGTACAGTGGGTTTTTTCCCAAAGATATCATAACGTGATGAGGTCATTGCTCTGGTGGCTAATAGATACATGCTTTTGCATTCTATGTTTTTAAAAGTTCTCATTTAAAAGATATAATAGGGTAAATAGTGATAGATACAACAAATAAAAACTCTTGAAGGTGTTCAGTAATATCTAAAAGAGTAAAGGGATCCTGAATCAAAAAAGTTTGAGGGATCCCTGGGTGGCGCAGTGGTTTGGCGCCTGCCTTTGGCCCAGGGCACGATCCTGGAGACCCGGGATCGAATCCCACATCAGGCTCCCGGTGCATGGAGCCTGCTTCTCCCTCCGCCTGTGTCTCTGCCTCTCTCTCTCTCTCTGTGACTATCATAAATAAATAAAAAATTAAAAAAAAAAAAAAACACATGTTGAGCGACTCTCATCAAAGGTATTTGGGGGATATGAGGACTATAACATGTTTGAAATTATAACCATTTTGTACTATAGTAATGCATTTCTTTCTTTCTTTTTTTTTTTTTTTTTGACCCACCAATATCTGAATGGATTTTAGAAACTAAGCTCTGTGTGTGTGTGTTTGTGTGTGTGTATTTGTGTTCAGTGCATAGTGTATAATACACACATGAGCATATGTAGAAAGGAAATGTGTACATGTTAGAGCAGAAAGAACCTATTTCTGAATCTTTGACTTCCCAAACCATGGAGCCTTGAACAATTCTTTTTATTACTTTGAATCTAACTTTCTTCATCAAATAGTGGAATTGAACTAGATTATCTAAAAACGTTTTTCCTTAAATAAATACTTTCCCCATATGATTACATATGAAAAACATCCGAAATGTATTAAATGTTACTTATGTATTAAAAATGCACATAAATTTAGTTTTGTCTGTATATTAAAATAACTTTGTTTTTACAGGAAAGATGATAAAGACTATGCTTTAAAACAAATAGAAGGAACTGGGATCTCTATGTCGGCATGTAGAGAAATAGCAGTAAGTGAAGTTCTTTTTATAATCATTATTATCAATTGACTTACGAGTGTCAACTGTGTAAGTCTCTGAATTGTATTTGTCACATATACACATTAATTGAAAGTTGCTAAATATTTTTCATATTGACTATGGAAAAATATATTTGTTTCCTAAGAGAAGTAAAGGTGGTATATAGTTCTATCAAAAGATCTATAAATCATTTATTTGGGAGTAAGTCAATCTTAGTTGTTTATATAAATGTATATTTTGCCAATAAATGTCACTGAATATGAAGGGTCCAGTTATTATTTCATTAGGTGCAATAAAAGTAAATTTGTATGAATCTATATGTAGTTCATTAAAATTAATATTTCTATTTTAATAAGATGAGATTATGTCATACTTAAAATGAGATTGTATTATTTGATTTTCATTGTATTTGTTTGTTCATTTGAATATGTAAAAATACGTGCTGTTTTCTTTTGGAAACAGCTTTCCATGTGGTAGCTGTGGAATTTCATTTTGATTCCAAAGGAAAATATTCATGTTAATGCATTACTAAATAATTATTCACACATTTAAACAGAGTATTGCTTCCATGAGATATTACTTCAGTTTTTACTGTTGTAACACTATGGATCCAAATTTATCTTTTCTGGTTATAATCAAAATATTCTAGAATATATATTATAATCTTTGCTTTTGTGGCTTTTAGCCCTTGTATCTATCCACAGATCATAGGCTTTTTTGATTGAATTAATTAATATATTAATTTGAATAATTTTACCTGTTTAACAGAATCTGTGCTGTTGGGTTTTCACTTAGTAGCCATTTGTTGTGTGTCATATTGATGGGAAGTAGAGTAGGTAAAAGTAAGAAAAACAGAACAAGTGAGGATCCCTGGCCTTAAATATTTACACACCGATGAGGAAAAAAAACACTAATCAATTTTTTAATAATAATATACCGATCACAGTGATAAAAGTGTGTGAGAATAAGAATGTGATCTACATCTAAGCAAGAGAATCAAAGAAGGTTGCATGTTTTGGAAGATACATAAGAATTACTTACATGAGGGCAGAGTAGAGGTGAGGTGGAGAGCGTTCTTTCTTAACCAAAGGTATGCCATGTTGGAAATTGTATTTCATGTAATTGATAGATTTTTATTGCTCTTGAATCTAGAGGAAGGATATCTGTACCTTTTCAGTTCTTCAACATCTACAGTTCTACATATTCTAGTTACTTTTAAAGAATTAAAATCCATCACACCGTGGTTAGTGATATTAGATGTCCTGTTAGAGATCACCTTTGGAGGGGTCAGGGAGTGACAGAAAGGGGAAACAAGGGAACTTGCAGGATTCTAGTAATGTTCTGTTTCTTGATTTTGTTCTGGGTCTGGTTATATAGGCTTATTGTGTGAGAACTCACTGAGCTGTGCACTTACGGTGTGTGTGCTTATCTCTGTTTATTAAATTTCAACAAAATATTTTAAAAACTAACAACTCTTCATTTTAGGAACAGACATTCATGTATATGTTGATAACTGTAAATGCAATTAAGCACAGAAAGAAATATGAAAACTTATTTTTAATGTGTTTGATTATAGCTCTTCTAACCTAAAAGGGGCAGAAATTTTTATTTTTAATGAAATTTACTAATTTTTCCTTTTTATGACTATTAATTTCTGTGTCTGGCTGAAGAAATCTTTACTTATTGATTGTGAAGAAATTTTCTCATGTTTTCTTCTAATAGCTGGGTAATTTTGGTTTTACTTTTTAGTTTATGTTATACTTAATTCAGTTTTGTTTGTATGGGTGTAATGTTAGGTTAGAGCTTCTCCCCCACTTCACCCTATGTAAGTGTACAATTGTGGGATCATTTTTTAAAAAAGATTCTTCCTCATTGAATTTGTTTGGCACCTTTGTAAAAACTTAAATGACTATGTAAGTATGGACTATTGTTGGTCTCTATTCTGTTCCATCTCTTTGTCCATCTTTACGCCAGTCTGCGGTCACTCCAGCTTTACAGCAAGATTTGAAGGCCATCAGCCTTATACTTCTATTTCAGGATTGTTTGGGCTATTTTAGGTCCTTTGCATTATCATAGAAATTTTTGAATCAGCTAGTCAATTTTTACTTCTAAAATATGCCTACTGGGATTATAGTTTGGATCAGTTCAGGGAAAATTGATATCTTAATAATTTTGAAGCATCCAAACCATGAATCTAAAAAGATATACTTTCTATTTCTAAAGATTTTCTTTAATTTTTCTCAACAATGTTTTGTAGTTTTTAGTTGTAGAGATTTTGCATACCTTCTGTTAAATTCATGTCTAGGGACTTCATGCGTTCTGGCGCTATTGTAAATGGGATTATTTAAAAAATTTTATTTCCTATTTGTTTGCTTCTATATTTAGAAATAGAACCTTAAAAAAGGAAACAATTTTTAAAATATTACACATTTCATATATGTTGTATGTCTAAATTCACTGGTAGATTTAGGTGATAATATGCAGATTTTCTACATAAAAAATTATGTCATGTGATTTGGAATAGTTTACTGTTTTCCACTTCTTAATTTTTATTTCTTATTGCACTGGCTGGGCCTTCATATAATGTTGAAGGGTAGGAGTGCCTGGGTGGCTCAGTCGGTTAAGCGTCTGCCTTCAGCTCAGGTCATGATCCCAGGGTTCTAGGATCAAGTCCTTGCTCATTGGGGATCCTGCTTCTTCTCCCCTTCTTCTTCTTCTTCTCCCTCTGCCTGCCTCTCCCCTTGGTTATATGCATGTGTTCTCTTTCTTTCTCTCTCTCTCTCTCTCTCTCTCTTTCTCTCTCATCTTAAAATCTTAAAAATCTTAAAAAAAAAATGTTGAAGATAATGACGATGAAGGTCTTTGACTTGTTCCCAGTCATGGGGAAAGTGTTTTCAGTGTTTAACTATTAGGTAAAATGCCAGCTCTACGTTTTTTTATAGATGGCATCAGTCAGACTAAGGAGGTTCCTTCTAGTTTTTTCATAAGTGGTATCAGATTTTATTGGATGCTTTTTTCTGTGTGTACTGAAATGATCCTATAGTTCTCTTTTATTCTGTTACATTGATAGGCTACATTGATTTTTAATGTTTATCCAATTTTGCATTCTCAAAATAATCCCTACTTGGTTATATATTGTTAGATTTGATTTACTAGTGTGTTATTAAGGGGTTTTAAGTATGAGTTTGAAGGATGTTGGTCTATAATTATCTTTACTGTAATATCTTTGTCTTTGGTATCAAGATTATGCTGCCCTCATGAAACACACTAGGCATTCCCAATTGTCAGAATGTAGGCATCCCCTGACAATTTCTGTAAGAATAGTAGTTTTTCTTCCTTAAATGTTTGATAGAATTCACCAACCAATATTATTTACTTAATAGATAAAGAGCTCTTCAGATTTTATATTTCATCCTGTGTTTGATATATTGTATTTTTTATGGAATTTGTCTATTTCGTTTAAGTTGTTGAATTTATTAGCACAAAATTGTTCATAATATTTCATTAATCTTTTCACATCTGTAACTTCTGTAATGATGTCCTATTTATTGCAGGTTTGTGTTTTCTGTCTCTATCATTGATCTCTGCTCTTAAATCTTTATTATTATTTTTTTCCTTCTATTCTTGGCTTACGGTTCTTTTTTATCTTCTTAAGGTAGAACTTTAGGTCATTGATTTTAAATTATTCGTTTCTTTTTTTTTTTTTTTAAAGATTTTATTTATTTATTCATGAGAGATGGGGGGGAGGGGCAGAGACACAGGCAGAGGGAGAAGCAGGCTCCATACAGGGAGCCTGACGTGGGACTGTATCCCGGGGTCTCCAGGATCAGGCCCTGGGCTGAAGGTGGCACTAAACCACTGAGTCATCCGGGCTGCCCTATATTATTCTTTTCAATAAACAATTAAACTATAAATTTCCCTCCAAGCTGTATTCTACTTTCATTCTGAAGTTTTATTACATTGTATTTTCATTATCATTTAGTACAGAATATTTTCAGTTTTGTGATTTTTTTTTCTTTTATTCCTAGATTGTTTAGAAATATATTGTTTAATTTTTAGGGCCGCCTGGGTGGCTTGGTTAAATGTCCAACTCTTGATTTCAGCTCAAGTCATGATTTCAGGGTTGTGAGATCAAGCCCTGTGCCAGGCTCCTTGCTCACTGTGGAGTCTGCTTGTCCTTCTTCCTCTGCCCTTCTAGTTTGTGCATTGTCTCTCACTCTCTTTCTCAGATAAATACATTAATTAAATATAATTTATTTTTAAACATGAAGTAGAATAGAAAAACCTAGAAATGAGCCCACAATATTATATGGTTAGTTAATCTTTGTCAGAGAAGGAATGGATATGTAATGGGAAAAAGTCTCTTCAGCAAATGATGTTGGGTAAACTGGACCATGTTCTTTCACTATACACAAAATAAACTCAAAATGGATTGAAGACCTAGATGTGAGATCTGAAACCATAAAATTCCTTAAAGAGGGCACAGGCACTAATTTCTCTAACATTGGCTAAAGCATCATTTTTCTCTGTCTCTTGAGGCAAGAGATATAAAAGCCAAAGTAATCTATTGGGACTACATCAAAATAAAAAGTTTCTGCACAGTGAAGGAAGCAATCAACAATACTAAAAGGCAACCTACTTAATGGGAAAAGATATTTGCAAATCATATATCTGATAAAGATTAATATATCAAAAATATATAAAGAACTGATACAACACCCAAAAAACAAATAACCCAATTAAAAGTTGGGCAGAAGACCTGAACAATCATTTCTCCAAAGAAGACATCCAGATGGCCAACAGACACACAAAAAAGATTGCCCAACATCACTCATGATCAGGGAAATGCAAATCAAAACTACAGTGAGATATACCACCTTATACCTGTCAGGATGGCTAAAATCAACAACACAGGAAACAACTGTTGGTGAGAATGTGGAGAAAAAACTGTTGGTGGGAATACAAACTGGTGCAGCCATTGTAGAAAACAGTATGGTGGTTCCTCAAAAAGTTAAAAATAGAACTACCCTACCATCTAGTAATCACACTATTGCCCCAAAATGCAAAAACATTTATTCAAAGGGATGCTTGCATTCCTCTGTTTATTGCAATGTCATTTACAATATCCAAATTATGTAAGCAGCCCAAGTGTCCATCAATAGATTAATGGATAGAGAAGACGTGGAATGTGTATTGGTGTGAGAGAGGAATACAGTCATTAAAAAAAAATGGAATCTTGCTGTTTGCACCAACATGGATGGAGCGAGAGAGTATAATGCTAAGTGAAGTAAGTCAGGCAGAGAAGGACAAGTACCATATGATTTCACTCATGTGGAATTTAAGAAACAAAACAAATAAGCAAAGGGGAAAAAGAGAGAGCCAAACGAAGAAACAGACTCTTAACTATAGAGAACAAACTGATGGTTACCAGAGGGGAGGTAGATTGGAGATGGGGAAAATAGGTTATGGGGATTAGAGTACACTTACCTTGATGAACACCGAGTAATGTATAGAATTGTTGAATCACTATATTGTACACCTGAAACTAATATAACACTGTATGTTAACTATACTGGAATTATAATAAAATACTTAATAAAAACATTTTTTTAAACATGTGAGTCTTGAAATAATTTATTGTCATTGATTGCTATTTCCATGTGGTCAGAGAAAAGAGATCCTATATTTTAGAGATATATACTGAAATATTTACAGGTGAAATCATATCAGTCTAGGATTTATTTAAAAATAATCCAGGGGTGAGATGGGAGGAGTGGGTATGAATGTTGAATAAATGAGATAGACTGAGAGTGGATGTTGATACATGGGGGAGGGTCTGTTTTACTATTCTATTTTATTTACTTTTGAAAATTTTCTATAATAAAAAATTAAAAAGAAAAAAGGATATGCCATCTATTTTGGCATATCTTATCAGTCTTCTCTCCCTTCCATTTATTAAATCTACCTCTGAGAAGGAAGAAAAGATATTTCCCCACCACTCATTTCCTTTTTTCTCTTACAGTCCGCCCCAGTTTATTTTCTTTCATAGCACTTATAGAAAATTATAAGGTGTTTCTTTTTGTTAGTTTGTTTTCTCTTTTCACTAGACTGTAACTCATTTCTTCACCAGGCATGACAAAGTCTTTGCTCAGTAAATCCTTGTAAAATAGAAGGAAGAAAGAACTCTTGAGCATTTCTTCTAAAGTTAAAGAGCATTGCATATCTTCATCCTCATTGTATTGTAAGTGGTTCGTTTGGTATTTCCACAATCTTTTGTGAGCTACAATCCCTTTAGCATAGTGCTTTTCAAACTGCTTTGGTGGACTGTCAGTATTCTAAGAGGCAGCCTTGTAGTTGGGGTAAGGGTAAGGGAGCAGAGAGATAAAGCTCCAGGCTTTACTTTTAAGGCTCACGTCTACTCTAATTTAGGCACCTCAGCGTTTGTTTTCAGTTTTGTTTTTATCGACTTGTAAAAATTTGATTGAAGAAAGTTTCCACAGCTTTAACAAAATAATTGAAATAATTTAAGAATAATATGCTGTATACTTTTGTGGTAATTTCAACTTAGCTATCATCATACCATGGCATAAATTCAGAATATTATTTTTGTCATGTTGTAAAATTTTAATACTAGAAATCAGTGTCATTTAGAGGATATCAGAGGTTTTCTTTCTTATTTTCTCACTTGCTCTAAGTGATATTTATTGACTAGATACAGTTTTATTTATTTTTTAAAAGATTTTATTTTTTTGAGAGAGACAGAGTAAGAGAGAGCACAAGTGGGAGGAGAGGGAGAGGGAGAAGCAAACTCCCCATTGAGCAGGGAGCCCAATGCTGGGCTCAATCACAGAACCACGGGCTCATGACCTGAATGAAGGCAGATGTCCAACCAGCTGAGCCCTCCAGGGGGCCCCCCCAGATACAGTTTTATTTTATTTATTTTTTAAAGATTTTATTTATTTATGAGAGAGAGAGAGAGAGAGAGAGAGAGAGAGAGAGAGAGAGAGAGAGAGAGAGGGAGGGAGGCAGAGACAGGCAGAGACACAGGCTGAGGGAGAAGCAGGCTCCATGCAGGAAGCCCAGTGTGGGACTCCATCTCGGGTCTCCAGGATCAGGCCCTGGGCTGAAGGCGGTGCTATCTGCCTTCAGATACAGTTTTAAATGTTATTATGTTATTTTTTATTTATTTGTACTTTAAGAGTTCAGATTAAATGTTGTAATATTATATGGTACAATTAGAATGAGTTAAGTTTATGATGAATGATGTATTAAGACATTTGTATTTTTAGCAGTGATCTTAATACAGGAAATTATAAGATTTTATTCCCAGTAGAATTAGAAGAATTTAGGTGGTTTCTGTGTTGGAAACCATTGCTTAAATTAATTTAAACCTGGGATGCCTGGAAGGCTCAGTGGTTGAGTGTCTGCCTTAGGCTCTGTCTGCCTTGAGTGGTGATTCCAGGGTTCTGGGATCGAGTACCACATAGGGCTCCCTGCAGGGAGCCTGCTTTTCCCTCTGCCTTGTGTCTCTGCCTCTCTCTGTGTGTCTCTCATGAATAAATAAATAAAATCTTTAAAAATTTTTAATTCAAACCTTTTCTTTAAATTATTTTTTAACATAATATCTTCAAAAAGGAAAAAAAAAACCCACATCCCCCCAAAACCTTAGAAGGGTCCTAGGTAAATGTTAGCTACTCTCAATAAAAATCAGTTACCACTACTGCAGTCACCGCATTAGGATTGTGTGCTTACTTGAATTTGTCTCCTACTAGAGGACTTCAGCAAGTCTTACTTAACACATTTTATATCCCAGGACCTAGTACTTCTACCACAGTGACTGGCATGCAGGAGAAGGCATTTGGTTAATGTTAGCCCTGCTAAATGTAGCCCAGCTCCCTGGTTTTTTGGAAGTGCTTCAATAGAAATATTTACTTGGACCTGATTCCCCACCGAGACTCAGTTCCATCTTTGACCCCACGGTGACCCATCTCCTGATAAATCTCCCTTAAAAAAATACCCAGCATAGTGTGTTTTACTTACTCAATAATAGTAGTTACTTACTGTATTGGTTTACCAAGGCTGCTGTAACAAAATACTATGGACTGAGTGGCTTAAACAACAGAAACTTCCTTTCTCAGGGATGGAACCTATAAGTCCAAGATCAGAGAATCTGCAGTTGATTTCCTCTGTGGCTTCTCCTGGGTTTGCAGACAACCACCCTCTTGTGGCCTCTTTAGTGGTCATCTATGTACAAGCTGCCCTGGTATCTCTCTGTGTGTCCCAACCTCCTCCTCATTATAAGGTCACCATTCAAATTAGATTAGGGCCACCCTAATGACCTTGTTTTAACTTAATTGCCTCTATAAAGGCCTTATCTTCAAAAACAGTCACATTTGGAGGTACTGGGGGTTAGGGCTTCAACGTAGGGATTTGGAGAGAACATAAATCAGTCTATAACACTATTACTTACTATGATAATGATTATCTCTTACTGTTGGTATATTACTAAATCATTATCCTCAGAGATTTGTTGTCTGACTCATCAGATGGATGTTTTAAAAATAGATGTGGGTTAGTTTTTTTAAGAAATAGATTTTTTTTAAAAGAAGTGGATTGTTCTTATGAGGAAAGCAGTGATCTTAGTCTACAGATCAGAAGCCAAAGGGTGTGTTGTATGATGCCTTTTAATTTGTATATTTTGTTTATTCACAAATTAATTATTCACCAAATACTTAATGTGTGCCTGCCAGGTGCCCAGGCAGGGTGCTAGAAGGTAGCAGTGCCATTGTGAGCAAAACATGGTGCCTGCTATTGTCCATTTTGCAACCTAGTACATACTTAAAATATCTGTGCCTCTGGAAAGAAACGAGAAATAGTTCCCCAGGTATTATGTCTTGGAAAGTGTTGGTACTAGACCTTAGAGCACTGACTTTGTATTTTAAAAGTCAGTTAATTTTAAAAGCATTAAAATTCTGATTTGAACCACTGTCTAGGACTATGATCATAAGCAAATTATTTAATCTCCTCAAACCACTATTTCCTCATTTATAAAATAGAAGTAATATAAATATTTCATAGGGCAGTTCATGATTAAGTGAGATAATGCACGCCATATGCTTAGTCCCATACTTGGCCCTTAGGAAGAACTTAATAAAATAGTTGCTGCTGGGCTTTTTGTTCTGTTTTGTTTTGTTTATTCAACACAGGAGCTAAGCCTCATCTTGGAGGTGAAATTGAAGAGGCATCTAAGAATAGCTTTATATGTAGGTTTCTAATAATTGGAAAGAACTTTTGCCAGAGCTTTGGAGTTTGTTATAATTTCTACCCTGCCAGTTTCCAGAAAGGATTTGAAATAGTGCCTGGAAGTGTGTTCCAATCATGAGGTAATGGAGAAAAACACTGACCCAGAAGTAAGATGAACTTAGCACTAGGTTTAGCTCTGGAGCCAGCTGGATGATCCTAGGTGATCCTGGAGTCTAGACTTTCTCTATCAGATTCTTTGCCTTGTTTGTTTATGAGGAAATGGTTAATCTTAGATACTGGCCTTTAGGTTTCTGAGGTTTTGTGTATAATCTCTAAAATCTCGTAAGTTTGAAATTCTAAAAGCAGAAATATATAACTTGAATTTAATCTTGCTCCTGAATAATTATTACTTTCCAGAGAATAATTGTTAATAATATAAATGACTTAATAGGTAGTCCATTCATAGTCTTTCCTTGGCTAAATTCATTTCAGTGTCCTTGCCATATTGTTGTGTTTTTTTTTAAGATTTTATTTATTTATTCATGAGAGACACAGAGAGAGAAGCAGAGACACAGGCAGAGGGAGAAGCAGGCTTCATGCAGGGAGCCGGATGTGGGACTTGATCGCGGGACTCCGGGATCACGCCCTGGGCCAAAGGCAGGCACCAAACTGCTGAGCCATCCAGGGATCCCCTGCTATATTGTTAACATTGCATTTATATTCTTGTTTTGATAGCAGTGTTCTTATAAAAGGTACTGAAGTCGTAAGTTCTAAGACCTTGACTTTCTCACATGGCTGTCATGTATTTGGAACACATTTGGAAGGCACTATATGTAAGTCAGTTTTAACTGATAAAGACATAATATCTCAGAGGCCTCATGAGAAATTTTTTTTTTACTTTTACTAATGTTTCTTTCTTTTTTTTTTTATTCAGTGGGGTTGGAATACTTTTTAACTGATAGATTATTAGGGCCACTTTGGTTAGTAAATGGAATAAAATAAGGAGATAAAAGATTTTAAATAGAAGATTGTCCTTTTAGGAAATGAGAAAACTTAAAAAAAAAAAAAAGGAAATGAGAAAACTTAAACCCTAAAATGTGTTCTACTTAGGTGCTTCTGTCTGTAACTTCTTTATTTTTTTATTAAAAGTTTGCAAAATTTTAATGAAATGTAAAATTTAAGTGCCTGAAAAAAATATCTCACAGAATTACAGATCTAAATTCTCATCTGATATTTGGTATTGACAAAGGTTATATTTTCTGAGGTTACAGTTAGTTTTTTAAAAGCTATTGAATTGTACACTTAATATCGTTAAAATGGTGCTTTTGATGTATATTTTATCACAAAAAACCAACTAAACAATAACAAAATAGATTTACTCACTTATATCTTTCAGAGTTTGCCTACATTTGTTACTGAAGCACCTATATGGACACTTTCAAAACAGTTTGGGTGCATATTAGATTTTTAGGATATTACCATTAGGTTTGTATTGCCTGTGAATTATAAATGGTGTGGTTTATTTAACATTATTTTCATGGCAAAGATTTTTTAATGGATCTTCCTTGTTTTGCAGTTACTTCGAGAGCTTAAGCATCCAAATGTCATCTCTCTTCAAAAGGTATTTCTGTCTCATGCTGATAGGAAAGTATGGCTTCTGTTTGACTACGCTGAACATGACCTCTGGGTAAGGTGAATTACTGGTAGACATTGAGCCATTGGTTTCAGTCGGGGATTAAGAGTGACTAAAAACAATTTTAGGAGTTTATCTTACTGTGAGATTTATATTTTTAAAATAAAAGTACCTCATAGAATGTGGTTAATGAATTACCAAGGCTAGGGCATTTTGCCTTGTATTATTACATTTTGATCGTATCAGTTTGAACTTTGTAACATACTACAGAAAATAGTAGAATATGAAGAGTATAAACAATTCAGTATTGTTTCCTAGCTATAGATTGTTGATAAAATTTTAAAAAGTAACTGTTATAGCTGTTTTGTTAGAGAATTTCAAAGTAGCATGTTTCTTTTTACTTCTATAAAGGAATATAAAATGAGAAAATAATATCCTTGTGTAGGAAGACAAATATATTTAGAAGACTAGACTGAGGTCTAATGGTTCTGTTACTTGTCATCTGATATTAAGCAAGTTTCTTAATAGCTCTGAAGTTGTAGTTCTCCTATCCCCATCTGTAAAATGTGATACTTTTCCTGCTTTTTAATGAGATTTTTCTGAAAAGCAACTTGTATTTGAAAAACTTTATTGTAAGTGTACTATACAAATGTAGCATACTATTAATCATTTATTGGATATTATTTACACTTAATACTCCATATTCTAATGTATTTCTTATTTCCATCAGAAATTCAATATTGTACTTACTTGAATTGAGCATATTCTTGTATAGGAAGAATTATTTTTGGAAGAGAGTCCCCTATTAAATCCTTGATTCTCAAAGTCAAGTAATTACAGCCTAGTAGATTAGTTTTATTAGATTACCTAATATAATGACAAAAATAATGTTACACTGATAAAAATTATTATAAACTGAGAATTTATTTTGGCTAGATAGCTGAATTATAGACAGTTAACAGTGCTTTGCATTTGCTCAGTGGATTGTTTTTAAAATTTGTATTTACATAAGTTTTGGGTAACTATAAAATTTACTCCTTTATTAAATGTAACAGTTATATTCTTTGAAAGTCTGAAATACCATCTTGGGAGTTTATGATATATATAATGAAAATCTATAGCAGGATAGCCAAAATAATTTTGAAATATATTCACAAAACTTATATCCTGATTAGTCTTATATAAAGAATATGTTAATACAGACTATAGTTTAGAAAATGAAACAAGTAAAAACCAGTATTACATTGAATTAATTAATTAGCAAGTACTTCACTTCTGTGAACTATATTTTTTTCTAGTATTTAATAAGTAATTTAATAAGATCTTGAAGTATTTCATTATGTTTTATTTACTAGTCTATATTTATATTTGTTGTGTATTTATTGAGATAAATAAAAAAGAAAACATATGTACAGATCTTCCTTGGCTTACATGGGGTTGCATTGTAATAAACTCATCACAAATTGAAAATATAATTAAGTCAGAAATACATGTAATACACCTAACCTATTGAACATCATAGGGTAGCCTAGCCTACCTTAAATGTGCTGAGAACATTTAAATCAACCTCCAGTTGGACAAAATCATCTAATACAAAGCTTGTTATATAATAAAGTGTTAGAATATCTCATGTAAGTTATTGAATACACTACTGAAAATGAAAAACAGATTGGTTGTATGAGTATGGAATGGTTGAAAATGTGTTGGTTGTTTATCCTTACTGGGTGCAGTAGCTGCTGCTGTCCAGCATCACGAGCAAGTATTGTACTGTGTCACCAGCCTGGGCAAAGATCAAATTTCAAAATTCAAAGTATGGTTTCTGCTGAAATCTTATTGCTTTTACTCCATAATAAAGTAAAAAAATCACAAGTTGAACCATTATAAATCAAAACCATTGATACTGATATGCAAGGGATTATAATATTCTGGCTCAATTTCAGATATCTTCAAAATAATTTACATTTTTCATTCAGCTATAGTTTGTAAATAGAAATATAAAATTTGAAATAAAACTAGTATAAAGTCCAGTAAAACTGCTCAGAAGTAAGTTCATCTTCTAAAAACAGTCAAATAGTTTTAAACTCACTAATGTCCAAAATTAGCCTCATTTACGGAATTTTAACTTCAGATTTCAGAGATTGAAACTTATATGGGTTTCATATACTTTCAGGTTTACAAGAAGTATTTTCACTCTGTAGATGCCTGTTTTCCACAAGTAAATGCAATTTGATTCAAATTGTTTTTATAAGTTATTTGGAAATAATTTTTAGAACTGAAAATAGACATCAAATTTTCTGTTTTATGAAACTTCTGTCCAAGGTCAATGCTGGTTGTAAATATTTTTGTTACTGTTGTTAGCTTCTGTTCTAAAATAAATCTAATCAAATTGAATTGGGATTCTGTTGATAAAAATTTTTAAATTAGGGTGCCAATATTGATACAACCCAAACTTATGAGAAATTTTCTAGGCTGGTTGATAAACATGATTTGTATTAAAACATGATTTGTAATAGTTGAACATAAGAGATAGTACTATATTCAGTATAATTCCTAGCAGGCTCATATGTGATATCTAATTTTCCATGTAGGTATATAATATTTATGCTTTTACAAATTATGCTACATGCATTGTTGCCAGATACAAACACATAGTCCTCATTGGCTTTATTGTCATCTTATTAATACTCGTTTGAGTCAAGTAAGTACTTTTAATGTTCATTTTAATAAAAATCATTCAGTTTATTGAAAAACCTCCTTTATCCATTTTACTTTCTTATTTTAATTGGAATATTGAAATGAATTAACTGGGGTAAGGCGGCAGAGGGTAACAAAACAGTTCTAGTAAAAGGAGTCCTTTTAAAAAAAATCACTAAAGTGCTGGTGAAATTTCATGGTGAGCACATCACATATTTGTTAAATAGCCCTGGAATAAAAATGAGGGTAAGAGATTTCTTACCCAGTGTAGTTTTTGTAGTTATAAAATATTAGTATAAAACAGTATTTTGTTAAATCCTAATGAAAATGTTAACTGAAGAAATGCATATGGCATTATTTATTGTACCTCCCCTACATATTATTTTATTCTGGCAGATTTTAATTTTAAAAATTAATTTTAAAAAGCTGTTTTTATTAAGCTCTGAGAATCACTGGTTCTTATTAAGGTAAACAGACTTTACTGTCATACCATTTCTTAGGATAGGTGACAGAACATTCTAGATTATTGAGTTGTAGTTCTGTTTTGTTTGACTGCTTTTAAACACTTTGGAAAAATAACTGAGAAGAAAATTAAAATAGTGTAATGCTGTACTAAAGTATAGATTAATCATACTGCATGCATGCTGAATAATACATTTTACCTTCCCACCAGGTAGTCTTTGCTGTATATTTTTTCTTTGGAAAGTAAAAGTTCTTCACTCATTATTAGTTATTCCTTATCCATGTTCTACTTTCTATTTCAAAAGAAAGTAGGAAGTGGAAATGTTGACCTCTAATATAAAATATGTCACTCTTTTAATTATGTTTATCAATTTCAAGAATATGTTTTCACTCAGAAATACTGCTCAAGAGTCTGTTCATGTTCACATAAGATGCCACATATATACCTCTGTGTTACAGCAGAGTTGACTTCAGCTGACTTTAGGTGTTCTTACAGTAAAAGTGCTTTAATTAAAATGAAGAAACCTGTCAAGAGAGTTTGAAACATTGGATCTGATTTCTGTTGAGGTATATTTATTTATAAAGTGATTTTTCTGTTTATAAAGTGGTATTGTAAAAAAAAAAAAAAAATAAAAAAAATAAAGTGGTATTGTGTTTACCAGATGTCCACTGATACTATCCCTAGAAAGCTCTTAGTGGATAGTACAAGGCTGTTTTTTTCTCATCTGATTCATATTTCTAATATTTTCACTGTGAACTGGTCATTTACATGTTATTCTTTAGGTTTCTATGTATTTTATTGAAATAATTTTCCTTTTTGCTTTTGTTTGTAACCCTTGTATTATAAATAGTTACTATATCTATGCTGGATCAGCCAACCGAAGTATATCTTGAAATTTGTTCTATTCTTTTTCTTTTCATTTAATCACTACAGATAAAAAAGATAATATTCTTGAAAATTTTCACCAGGTAAACAGTCAAATTCTGAAAGAAATTTTTAATTATACTTTCAAAATAAAATCACATTATTCTCTACTTCTCTGTTGCAGTCATTTATTCTCTGAGACATGATCATATGCTTAGGAAATGAAATTTTAGCTCCAGTTATTAGGAAATTGTAAATTTGTGTTATCCAGCAGAATGTGAAATTATATTTTCAACATCTTTGGGAATCCCTGAGTGTTTCTTTTTCTGTCAGGAAATTATTATACTTCAAATTATCTTTCCCTCTTTTCTCTTTTAAGCTTCTGGTGATATTTCTCTTTCTTTCAGCATATAATCAAGTTTCACAGAGCTTCTAAAGCAAACAAGAAGCCAGTTCAGTTACCTCGGGGAATGGTGAAGTCACTATTATATCAGATCCTAGATGGGATTCACTACCTGCATGCTAACTGGGTGTTGCACAGGGATTTGGTAAGTTGATATGTAGCTTGGTCTAAGCAAGAAAGATGCATTTATAGTTGGATGATTTTCTAGTTGTCTCTAGATATTAGTGCTGCATAGAACTGCAAACCTTAGAGTGAGAGTGCTGTAGTCTCATAACATAGTATAGCCTTGTGCTTTTTTATATGATGCATACTTGGACATACACTGACTAGTGTTCACTGACAAGGTGAAAGGGCACATTGATTTCCCTAAGCTTTTGTTTACTTTTAAGTCTACAAATAAAGTATTGACTTGCTTTACATTGATGATTGCATGGTAGGCAAACACTAGAAATTGATATATTTATGAATAACTTGAAAATGAAACTTTTGGAGCCTGCTGCATACTAAGTTACATATATTAGAAGAGGAGATGCTAATTCAATCTGGTTATTTTTTAATCCTCACTATATTAGTACATTTATTAATCATAATTGAGTACATTATTCAGAAGCCTTGCCATATTAAGGTCCATTAAATTTTTGAGAATTTAGAAACTTCAGAAATTGGCTTTCTGATTTTTTGTTTTACATGGCAGAATAATTTATGCCTTTTTAAAAACCTATCTAGCATTAAGTTGTGCATTGTTCATTTATCTTCATGGATGTAAGTTAATTAAAATATCAAATTCCCCTATTGAATGTAAGTACATTGCCCTTTTGTTTTTTTTTTCATTGTAGAGATGGTAAAGTATATGGTAAAGAGATGGTAAAGATGGTATAGTAAAGTTTATAACAATACCTTCATTCTGAACAACTATAGACACAATGCTGGAAATGATGATTTGGTCTCTAATCATATGTGTTACATAGGAAAAACCTGTAGACTTTGAGGCAGCGCTGATCTGCCCCTTGCACATATTCTTTCCAAGCTGCTGTATATTTAATACCTTCAAATCAGATGTTCCAGTTTCATAGTTTCTCGTTCTTTCATCTGCCTCCAATAAATCTCCTTTCAGTATGTTTAATGGTACTTATTTTATCTCCTGTTCTCATACCTAGAAAGCATTTAGATTGGGACCAATAAAAAAAAATAGTTGAAAGAACTTTTTCCCTTGTAAAATTTATTTTCAATATTATTAGAGTATTTACAGTGAATTTATAGAACAGAAGTAGGACAAATCTGTTGGCTCTTTATGAAGCTGAAAGTAAATTTCAACCTTTAGGGGTGGAGTCAACTTAGGGAAACCACTATTACTACTTTTGAGCTGCTGACCATTGCTTGTGATAGCTAAGAAAATAAATTCTGGCATTTTTCCCTAATTATGCTGAGATGACACTACATTTTCTTTTATATCATTAAAATATGTATGTCTTTTAGATGAATGCAGATAATACAAAGCAGCATTTAAAATAAGTTAATGTATATTAGACTTCAACCACTTACAGTAATGTTACCTACAGTACTGAGGATAGTTATAAAGTTTAATTTGTTTTTTTATTTCTCTTTTGGGAAATCTTTCTATTGACACAGCCTAAACAAGTTCTCTTTGACCTAGGGATAGTGTAGGACATGTCACTTCAAAGGTCTCTGTCAGTTGTGTGCCAACGGGGTGGGTGGGGGGGCCGGCAGTGGGAGCAGTGCACTCAAGATGCCAGTATCAAAGGGATGCAATGTGTGTAGATGATTTAAAAATAATAATGAGGGCAGCCCAGGTGGCTCAGTGGTTTAGCGCCGCCTTCACTCCAGGGCCTGATCCTGGAGACCCGGGATCAAGTCCCACGTTGGGCTCCCTGCATGGAGCCTGCTTCTCCCTCTCCCTGTGTCTCTGCCTCTCTCTCTCTCTCTGTGTCTCTCATGAATAAATAAATAAAGTCTTTAAAAAAATAAATAAATAGGGGATCCGTGGGTAGCTCAGTGGTTTAGCGCCTGCCTTTGGCCAAGGGCACAATCCTGGAGTCCCGGGATTGAGTCCCACATCGGGCTCCCAACATGGAGCCTGTTTCTCCCTCCTCCTGTGTCTCTGCCTCTCTCTCTCTCTCTCTCTCTCTCATAAATAAATAAATAAATAAATAAATAAATAAATAAATAAATAAGAAACAGATGAAAAATAGTTACATTCTATTGGCATGATATGCTGGCAGTTATGAACAATATCAAAGATAAAATATTCCTATTCACTAAGCAAACCATTCCCACCCCTGTTATCCCCCTTATTTGCCACTGCTATCTGTTTGATAGTCAATTTATCAAAAATATTTTCTGAACTGTAATATATTGTGTACTGCTACCTCCTTTGATTTCCCCATTTGGAGTGAGAGTTCTTGTTTTGTCTGGGTGTGACTCCTTACACCTAAATCTTTTGTGCATTGCAGGCACATAGCAGCACATTGAATCATTGTGTCATTAAAGTGGTAACTTCCTCTGCCCCCAGTCTGGATCTTACTGGTTCAGATGCTTGCTTCTTGAATATGTTCTCAAGTTTTGAAAGAAAGATTCATTATCACGGTTTGTTTTTTTTTAAATGTGCCTACCTTCTGTTAATTGAAAACTAAATTTTGGAGTTTTGATGTTGTATGATGTTCAACTGTAATTACATTAAAAATTCATATATATACTTATATAGCAAAAAAGTATTTACTTTGAAAAATGTTCTTCAGAAGCTGTATAACTTCACTTTTTAAAACTGTACCTCAAAAAAAAAATTAAAAAAAAATTGTACCTCAAATACTTGTTATTATTTGCAGATGAAATATGTACCCTATAAGAACAAATATAATTAATAGTTAATTTCATTCCTTGCTGCTTTTCAGTCTGGTTTAGATTAAATGTGCCAATATTGATCTTAAAAGACCTATATAGATTTCTAACGTCATGAATTGGACCAATGGGTTGAATTGCTGACTTGCCAAAGAAACATCATAGTAAGATGGATAGTTGCCACAGACTCTCTAAAAACATCATTTTAATAATGCCCCAGAATGTTTTAGAAGCTTTTGCTTAGTAAAATTGTTTTCATTATTAATAGACATACTGGTTTGAGATGATAGTTACAAAATTCTTTGATATGTGCAGTTGAACTTTAACAATAATCCTATATAATAAATATTCATTTTGTCATTATTAATCATCACATAGTAGCAGATTAGTAACTGGGGTCTCATCCTTGGTAGGAAATAGAGATTCATAAAAAAAAAAAAAAAAAAAAAAGGAAATAGAGATTCATAAACTCTGGAACTGTGGTTGGACTGAAGTCCATAATAAATGCATATGTGTGTGTGGATGTTTTAAGAAGATTGGGCCTGAAAGGAAGCACATGCAATATTTATTTTTGTGAGATAATTTATGAATCTAAGCCAAACGTTTTTAGTTTTAGAACATTAAAATATGTGTGTATAATTTAGTTTACATTTATACTTTGTTGTAAGCACAGATAAATAAAAACAAAGATGTTTGCTTTATTTTTCCCTTGGCTACACTCTTTCCCTTTCTTTTATTCTCTTCTCCATGGGAAATGAAAATAGTCTGACCAACAGGCCATAGTCCTGGTTCTGTCATTACCATATGTATTGGGATTCTCCAGAGAAACAAAGTGTGTGTGTGTGTGTGTGTGTGTGTGTGTGTGTAGACAGAGAGGGAGATTGATTTATTTTAAGGAGTTTGCTCATGCAAATTGTGGAGGCTTCGTAAGTCCAAAATCTGCAGGATAGGCCAGAAGGCTGGAGCCTGGAGGGAAGAGTTGCAGTCAAGTCCAGAGGCAGTCTGCTGGCAGAATTCTCTCTCCTTGCTCAAGGGGCATCAGTCTTTGTTCTATTAAGGTCTTCAACTGATTGTATAAGGCCCACCAGTGCTATGGAGGGTGAGCTGCATTTCTCAAAGTCTACCAACTTAATTGTTAACCTTATCCAGAAACACCCTCATGGAAACATTCAGAAAAATGTTTGACAAAAAAAAAAAAGTTTGACCAAATATGTGGGCACCATGGCCCAGCCAGGTTGACATGTAAAATAACCATCCTATACAAATGAGTAAACAGGTGCAAAATTGAAACAATATGGGACCGGGCAGCCTGGGTGGCTCAGCGGTTTAGCACCTGCCTTCAGCCCAGGGCATGATCCTGGAGACCTGGGATCAAGTCCCACATCGGGCTCCCTGCATGGAGCCTGCTTCTCCCTCTGCCTGTGTGTCTGCCTTTATTTCTCTCTCTCCGTGTCTCTCATAGATAGATAGATAGATAGATGATAGATAGATAGATAGATAGATAGATAGATAGATAGATAAACAATATGGGACCAGTTAATTCATTTTTACCCCCCAGTTATCTGCTTTTATAAAATAAGAGTGTTGGGTTAAGGAATATTAAGTTTTTTACCTACTACTCTAGAGAGGAACTAAGTTTGAAATCTTAATGAAAACTTCAAATAAAGATAATAAATTTAAGTGACTCAAAATAAGGAAATGTTTGAAGTCTTTTAGCCTGATTGGGTTGAGTTTGGGTTTTTTTCTGAGCACAAATAAAAAGACAGTAAACAATCAAAATTGTATTTGATACTTTTTTTGTGTAGAAGCCAGAGTTTCATTTGGCAGTGGTGTCTGAAGTTTTTCCTCTGAAATGGTAGTCCTCCTTGATTGAGTTAAAGCACATTGGCAAGATCATGAGAAGCTGTCACTACTAGTGCCTCTTCTATGACCATTTTAGGACATCCAGCCAGTTCACTCGCTTGTCTGTCTGACTTCTTTCAGTAGAAATGATTGTTTTTTATATAACTTTCTAAATTTAGGATTTTTTTTGTACAGTCATGAAATAAATTTGAAAGTTTTTTTTTGTTTTTAAGAGTTCTGTGATTAGATTAAAATTTGAAAATCTATCAGGTATATGCATGCCAGTATATGAATTGAAGTGATAGCTGGTTTTAATCTTTTTCTTCCTTCTCACTCAATATACCTACTTCCAGCTAACTCAGAGATTGCCCTGCCTACTCGAATCCTTTTTTCCCTTCCTCTCTAGTGTTTAAAATTCTATTCAGCCTTTAAAGCTCTGCTCCTACTACCTCAGCAATAAAGTCCCCCCATATCACCCTGGCTGGAAGTGAGAGTGTATATATCTAAAGTCCTATAGGAGTTACTTGGAACTTCTCATGGGTACTTAAACTAGTTTTGTTAATTTTTCTATCTGATTATAAGTTCCTGAGATCAGAGACTGGCTTAATATGTTTGTATCCTTCCCAATGACTTAGCAAAATACACAGTGTATACAATACTGCTTATATTTGTTGAATGGACAAATTAGCTCATTTGTAACAGAAACAAAGTGGCTTCCAAGGTGATTCTCTATAGGTTATTTCTGCTGCTGGATGTTTGTCTGTAGATACAGACATGTGCGTACTCTGTTGCATTTCTTTTTTCTACTGCCCACCATCTTAGCGCTACTGTGATTTACTGCAGTGGAGCTGTCCAAAAATACTTCTCATACTACATCTTTAGTTTTCAGGAGCCTACCTCTTTCTACCTAAAAGAACTCAGCTCTTATCAGTCAGTCCAAAGACCATTCAGCTAATGATATTGATCTGTTGATTTCTTTTTTATCACACTCTTCCTCTACCTAATATTTTTGTTACACCCAGTGAAACCTGTTTCCTGACCATTTACCTGTTTGTTCACGTTCTTCTTATGTCATTTGTTTTTTCAAATGTTTTTCTTTAACCTTAATGTTAGAACATCTCCATCATGGGTCCCTTAGTTTTTTCAAAAACATCTTAAGAGTCCCTTCTGTGTGAATTATTCTTTAATTGTAGATAAGGCAGCAGTACCTGCCTTTTGAACAAACCAGCTGTTCTGAATTTGCAACTCTTATTTCACTTTTATACTACATTTAACACAGTTCATTACTAGTCACAATGTAAATACTTTAATTTCTAGCTAATATTTATTCATTTTTAATTTTCTAGTGCACTCAGTGCTGGCTGAATTTTATGCTTTTGGTTGAAAATATTCATCCTTGGGATGCCTGGCTGGCTCAGCAGTTGAGCATCTGCCTTTGGCTCAGGACGTGATCCCAGAGTCCCGGGATGGAGTCCTACATTAGGCCTCCTGCATGGAGCCTGCTTCTCCCTCTGCCTGTGTCTCTCATGAATAAATAAATAAAATCTTAAAAAAAAAAATTCATCCAGCTATATCAGACACACTATAGAAGTGGTTTACACTTAAATTGGACTCTAAAGACCTGGACTTTAAACATATTTGCAAAGGAACATAGGAAAATAGAGTAGTAGTTAATAAGCCTGGCCAATTGACCATTAATTTTTGTTAAGTGTGTATCAAATTCTCATATGGTCATTAATGTGTCCCACTTTAAAAAAAACTGATACTCAGAATTTCATTTTAATTAAGACTTTAATGGTTTTATCATAGTGGTAATTAACTTGGAACTACCAGGCACATAAAGGTTGTATTTTCATCCCAACAGGACTAAGTGAAGTGTAATATTAAGTGAGAGATTCTGTAATTTTTCATCATAGCTATTATTATTATTATTATTGTTATTATTATTATTATTATTCAAGCTGAATTACAAGGCTGTATATGAAATTTGGAGTGCTTTGTTGTAGTATTGCAACTGTCAGCTGTAAGCACTCCTGCCCTAAACCAATTCAGAATAGTTCTTTATGCCTAAAGTTTCTTAGAAAATAAATCTCTACAGAGATTTCCTTTAGGAGTATGCCAATGGAGATGTGCTACTGTGAGAAGTGAAATAGCCCAGTGGGCCACTGTATATACATATTTAAAAGAGGTGCAAGTCATTTCGAAGTTTTAATATGACTTAAAAAAAAATGTCTAATAGTGCTGCTGCCCTGCAGTCCCAGTAACTTGGAATCAATTGGTGGGGCTTCCTCTGTTCTTGGGGAAGGATGGGTTGGTTTCCTAGCAACAGTCATATAAGATCAAAATCTCTGAGTGAGCCATGGACTCAAACTCAATTTCAGAGAGCCTTCTTTATTAAGGCATCTTATCATGTATTGATGGTAGCATAATGAATTATGGGGGTATTCTGGGTCTGATTCTCTTTATTTGAGAGAAAGAGTGCCTGGTTTCTTAGTTTTGTTTACCAATACTAATATTTGCTCTTGGTGATACGGTTTGTTTTGAGGTGGATGTTTTATTGTCTGTTGAATTCTGTCACTAATAAGTGGAGAAACTAAGAAGCAAAGATGTTAAATACCTCGGTTCTGGTTACTTGGAGAACTGTAACACAGCAGGATCCCTAAATGTAGGGGTTTTTCTTCTAGGTTAGTGAGTTTTAAATTGAAGGTTGTAAGCCATAAGTGAATCAGGAAAGCACACAATTCAGCCAGCCTTTTTATTTTTTATTTTTTTAATGGAATAGAATATAAAAAATATCAGAGTACATTATACATATTAAGGGCAGTTATTGTCATGAGACTTTTGTTTCATATATATTTATATGTGAATATTGTCATTTAATATTAAATGATTTTTTTCCTGTGGGTTGTCTTAATAAAGGTTTGAAAGCCACTGCGCTATACAATTTCCCAAAAGGTATTTGATATAGTTAGGAAAAGAAGAAAAAACTTGCTTAAATCTTTAGAAAATACTTAGTGCAAACTGAAGTTTTACACAAACTTCTTGACAGTGATGATTAAATTATTTTAAGTAGTAGTCGCCTTTTGGGAATAAATTTTTCTAAGTAGGGTTTATTTATGGGTGGAAGAATTTCAGGCAAGTTTCACTTTCTTTAATAACTTTTTAAAATTGAATAGTTTGCAGTTAACTTATATTATTGTTATAGTGAGAAAAAAGTCATCTGAACTAGAAACAGGAAAATGTCTATTTAGTCTTATTAAAAGTTCACACATGCTATTCAGTGTGGCTTGGGATGTTTTTGTTTAAGTGTGATGTTTTCTTTCTGCCTAAAAAGAAGGGCCAGCTAATTCAATTTTTTAAAGATTTTATTTATATATTTGAGAGAGACAGAGTCCGAGCAAGGGGACCCAGAGATCAAGACCCCAGCTGAAGGTTTAGATGCTTAACCAGCTGAGCGACCCAGGCACTCTTGGGTGGGTAAATTCTTTGGTGGTGATGGGGAACAAGCAGAAAGGACTCTGAGATTTACTCATATGCTAGAACAGGCAAGCAACAAAATAATTGAACAGTTGGGAAGAAAGGAGCTGGCATTCACAGCCTCTGTTGTGTTTTTTGCCCCTTCTGTATACTTTAGCTTCTGTAAGATGAATGTGGGGGAGATGTTAAGTGTATTTCTTTAAAACAGAACTTTTGCGAGGGGTGGCTCAGTTGGTTAAGGGTCTAACCCTTGATTTCTGCTCAGGTCATGATCTCAGGGTGGTGAGATGGACCCTCCCCCCCTTCCGGTTCTATGCTGGGCATGGAGCCTGCTTGGGATTCTCCTTCTCCCTCTGTTGCCTCTCTCCTCCCCTGCACACTCTCTGTCTCTCTCTTTCAAAACAAAACCAAAAACCCAGAGTTTTGGGGAAGAAAAATACTTTGGGAAATGTCAGGTTTAATCATGCTTATTGCTTGAGATTTGCTTCGTTTATTGGGAACTACCAAGGATTTACTCTAATTTTCTTGTTTGTTTAATTGTTTAGCATTAAGTTTGCATCCATGAAATTTAGGCTTGAGGATAAAACATGAGTTTTACTGATGATAACTGATTAAGGCAAACTTAAATGAGGTTTGCATTGATTTTAATTAATATTGTGAATTTTGTGCTTATTCTAAAGTATGTTTACTTAAATGACCAACTGGGCAATTTTCCTTGAAAATATTTGATTGTAAACAGTCTGTTTGGTTGCTTGACAAATGCTAAATTTGCTTAATTTTGTTCTTAATATTGAGTATACCCAATGGACTGTATTCAGTTTTTCATAAATAATGAAAAGTAGCCTATTTATTTTTACTAAATGACACAACTGCAAATACACATGTTTATATGGGCAGGTTACAAGTTGTTAATAAAAATATTGTTATTTGGTTTGCATCTTGCTTGTAGACTACTTTTTCTTAGATTCTGAATGAGTCCTTTCAGACACTTTATCAACACACTACTAGAATATTTTTAGTCAAATTTCTCACCAATCAAGAATGGTTATTCTAAATAATCTCATTAAGGTTGTCATTTGTTTGTTTGTTTTAGAATGTGAGACTTTTTGAGTGATCCTGAAAATTTAGTAGAAGTAGAGGACCATCAGTTTTAAGTCAGAAATATCTTTTCACTACTTTCAACATAATTGATGTGATAAATCATTATATCATTAATATAACCACTTCCATTTTTATAAACAAAATTTACTATCATCCAGAGCAGTGTATTTCCAAAAACAGGACAGATTTGGGAAGGTTTTGTTTAAAGGACTTTTGAATCATATTAAAGACAAGAATTTATCAGGTCTCGGCCTGCATCAGATATAAGTTATTACTACTGTATGTAGTATTAATGTTGAATTCCTACTTTTTTTCGCTTGTGGCCTTTAGACTTTTACATGTGGAAGAGACAAATACACTGTAGTCAAAATATCAAGAAACAGCTTTTCCAAAAAAAAGTTTCATAGTTCTCTGAATTATACTTTGAAAGAGCATATGAAAATTAATATTCCAGTCTGATTTTCTAATTGTAGACTCAGGCCTTGAAGTATTAGAGTATTAAATTGTTTTCTAGACTGGTGAAGATTTACCAAAGTATTTTAAGCTTTAAAGATAGAATATATTATATAAAGTTTTGTCTTATGTCAGCTATAATTGTTACTATAAACCTGTTTAAATCACAGGCTCCTGTGGCCACATATATTTTTAAGTAAGTCTTTTTCAGTTTGACAACTGTATGTCTTTAGCAGATATAAGCAGATGAGAAGCGGTCTTATCGGAGGGGAAGAGGAAATCTTCCTAAAGAAATAAGCATATGCAGTTAGCCACATTTCAAAGTCAGTTCAACATAAAAGGTCAAGATTTTATGTAAATGCTTGTAAATGTTCTAATCAACACATAGGAATTTTTTAGTAAAAATGAAAGTTCCTTCAGGTAGAATAAGATATTGTTAGCAATAGTTATTAAATTAACTATTGAAAAATATTTCTTTTTTTCCTTTTTTTTTTTTTAATTTTTTTATTTATTTATGATAGTCACAGAGAGAGAGAGAGAGGCAGAGACATAGGCAGAGGGAGAAGCAGGCTCCATGCACCGGGAGCCCGACGTGGGATTCGATCCCGGGTCTCCAGGATTGCACCCTGGGCCAAAGGCAGGCGCCAAACCACTGCGCCACCCAGGGATCCTCTTGAAAAATATTTCTTTATTAAAGTTTCTTACTTGCGGTACAGCTGGGATTTTACTTTTTCTTCATAGGGTATCACTTTGTTGTAATTACCAATGTCTGTTTTTATTGTTTAATTTATATATAATTTGCCTTCAGATAAATACCATGTCATAGATATACTACTCTTAAATAGTTACATAATCTGAGGATTCCTAACTCTGTGCTAAATACATCGCTGAGGGGTGCCTGGGTGGTGGTCAGTTAAGCATCTGGGCTCTTGTTTGCAGGCTCAGGTCATAATCTCAAGGGTGGAGAGATGGAGCTACAGGCTCCAGGCTCAGCAGAGAGGCAGCTTTAGGATTTTCTCCCTCTGCCCCTACCCCCACTCACATGACACATGGGTTCTCTCTGTCTCCCTAAAATAAATAAATCTTTTAAAAAAATAAAATAGATGTCTGAATTTCTAAGATTCATTTCTTTTCTCTAGAATGTATGGTCTTCTCAAATTGTAGACAGGCTTGTATAATTTAGGTCAGTGCCTGTTAAGATGCCTGTTTAATAAAAATGTAAATGATGGGAGAGAAGACTGCTAATTTTTTTTAATCATTAGTTTTAAAATGTGTTTATGTAAATACCATGTACCATTTGAAATGAAGACCATTTCTTGGTGTTCCCTAATTTCATAGACTAGTAGACCGTAAAGTTGGAAAGCCTCTTGGAACTGACCATTCCCATTCCTTACATGGTGTGTTAATTCTTGGTAATGCTTGTAGCAGATAACCATCCCGTCACCATTCAACATTGCCAAGAGTGACTAGTGTTTTTATTATGGTAGACTTGTTATTACACAGATGTATGCCTTAGAAGATAAGGTAAAATATTTGGAATGCATTAACACTCATTCTTTGGCCCCTCTCTTCTGATTGATCTCCCCTTTATTTTTCTCCCATCTGATGAACACCAGCTGGTAAAATCAGATGTTGTCTGGGCCTTCATGGAAAGGAGGAAGAGGGGAGTCTACAAGTTAAAAAAAAAGTAGGTAAAAGGTAGGAAAAAGTAAAAAATAACAGGAAAAGTTAAGAAGAAAAATAAGAATGAGTTGCATGTGGCAAGAACCAATAAGGGATCTTGGGTTATGCCTCCTAAAAAAATTAAGCCCCTATTATTGTGGGCCTAAAATTTGTTCGAATCTTGACTCCACCACTTAATTATGTAACTTTGGTAAGATTAACCTAAGTGTTACTTTCTCATTTATAAATGGAGCCAAACCTCTATTTTTATCTCTTGTAAATTGAGATTCATTTAAAGTTAGGACTGTGACTGACACATAATAATGTTCATTTTACTACATTTTACTTCCAATTCATCATCACGTTGCCCTGGGAATATAAGTATACCTTAAGGGCAGGAACTTTATCCATTTCCTTTAGTGCTATATGATTAATACCCAGAATAGCACAATAAATATTTATTGAGTAAATAAATGGATTCTTGTCAAGTCCCCCTTTCAAACATATCTTAGATCAAACTACAATAAGACCGTCTAGTAACTCAGATTTGAATATAGCATATTGGCCATTGGTCCCACTCATCTGACTAGTGCCATTTATCAAAGAAGAGTAAACTGGTGCTTATTGTCAGGGAGAAGCAGTTGTGGAGAGAATTAACTATGAAGGGAAGGGCAAAATTCAGCAGAGATTCTGCATTCTTGTAGCTCAGCTATCTCTAGATCAATCAGGAGCCACAAATAGATTCCAAAATTCTTTGCTGGCAGGACATGGATTTGGATTTTCTAGGTGGACTTCCAGGACTGCTAGTTGTATAGGTTCACTTTATTTCATTAATTTCTGTTTATTTACCCCACAATAACCTGACTTTCCAGTTTACACTATTGAATTTTTTGGACTCCACTTATTGCCTTGTGGCTTTGCTTCTTATCATTTCTTTTACTGCTGTTCTGATGCAGGGTGCCTGGATTACTGTAAAAACTCCCAAGCAATCTAACATTGTAGTCTTGTGGTTTATATGGTCTAATATTAATATAGCCGTGAGAATAATTCCTATAAAAAGTAAATCAAATCCTATTCTACTACCTAAAATGCCTCTGTAGCTTTCTATCTCTGAGACTGATACACAAAATCTGTCCTTCACATATCATATTATGTCTTTGTACTGCAGACTGGAAAGCAGAAAGCTTCAGCATTGTTTTATATATCACTAAGAAAGAAAACATTTTGCCAACGTGACTGTCACACAGAAAGTATAAGATAGAACCCAGTTATGGGACACTAAAATTTTAAAGGAACATAAAAATTGGAATGTATGAAATACATTTTTCCCCTTGTTATTTGGTAATGGTAAATGGCTAGAATCTATTTACTGGTGCAGTGGCAAATAATCGAGGTGACTTTTTTCAGTCTTTAGTGGGAATTCCTAAGTTTCAACATTATATGTGATGTTTGTTCTGAGTTTCTGTGAATACCTTTTATCAAGTTAAAGATGTTTACTTCTATATCTAATTAAGTTGTTCCTAAATCAAAAATGGATTTTATTTAGTACTTTCTCTGTACCTTTTGAGATGGAAATAGAGCTATTTTAGTAGCTATTTTAGAAACTTAATATTTATATGGTTTTGGTTCTTTTTGAAGTTGAACCATCTTTACATTCTACTTGGTCTTGACTGTATTTTCAGTCACTATTGGATTCCCTTTGCTTATATTTTATTTCATCTTTATTGACAAGGAGATTGATCTTTAATTATCTGTTTGTATATTGTCTTTGTTCTGTTTTGTTTTCATGATTATCAGCTTCAGAAAATGATTGTAGTCCCTGGGATAGTGTGTGCATTGTAGGCATTATTTATTCTTGAAAGATTGGTGAAAGTCATCTGTAAAACTCCAATTCTGGTGCATTGAAATGGTGATTGATGACTTTTGACTACTATTTAAATTTTTTTAATGGTTATTGAACTATTCTAGTGTTCTACAAAGCCCTAGATTAAATAAGCATTTTAAAATAAATACAAATTACCATAATCGACACTGGAAGAAGTAGAAAAACTAAAGAGACCAATAATTACGGAAGAAATAAAGACATTTGTCACAGGAATATCTCTATAAAATACAATTGTGAATCGTTTCACAGTTGCTTCAACCCTCAAGCAACAGCTAATACTACACTGTATAAATTATTCTAGAGTAGTGCAAAAGAAAATTTCCTTAATAACTTTGTAGGAAGAAAGCATAACACTGACACAAAGCTGGTAAAGATAATGCATGTAGCCCTGGACCAGTGTCATGTAAATATTTGTGCATATTTCTTAAGTAAATTGTTAGCAAATAAGATCCAGAGCGACATTAAAAGAATACTATGCTCTAAGTAAATGAAGCTTATTTAAAGAATGCTAGGTTGATTTAGTATTTGGAAACCTATTAACAGAGTTCAAAATACTAGTGCTAAGAGAACACTGATTATTTCAATAGTTGTAAAACTTTGGCAAAATTCAGTATGGAGTATTATTTGACAAAATTTAATATTCATTTCTGATTGAAATAATAAAATAATAAAAGAAGGAAATCTCCAAACACGAGAAGTACGTATATCAAATCAACAGCCATTAACCTTCTGACCTTCTGTCACTACTCATTTAACAATGTTCTGGAGCTGTTCTGGACCAGAAATAACCTAGATAACTCTTATAGGGGAAGCTTCATAAAATAGGGTAAATGCAGTAGTACTGTGCATTTATTATTTGTTCACTTGACAGTGAACAGGAAGCAAAAGAGCCTTTATAAGATATTTGTATTAAATCTAAATAATATAGATTTAGAGATATCTAGAATTATGTCCATCAAGATGTTTGTAATGGTTTAACTCTATAAGATGAGATTTCAGGTAAATTTCATTTCCTTTCTACTATCCTATATTTTAATTTTCTACAACACTGTATTTTATTACTTTAACTTTTAAAAGCTGATACTAAGAATAAGCATTTTTTTAATGTCTAAAAGGTATAAATGACTAAAATCTAGAAGATCAAAACTACCAGGGGTGTTTCATAGGGCCATTTAGAAAAATAACTTTGGGGGCACTGTCCACTCAAAGAAGGGCAGCCCAACCCCAGGAAATTTTTACTTCAGAATCACTATAGCAGTGAATCACTGTTGACATATTATAATGCTAGCTGCCATCGTAATTCTCATTATAATATATTTAGGACCTTACATATCAGGCATCATGCTTATAAGCCTTTTATGAACATTTGTTACATTTAATATCTGCAATGATAGTTGTCATTATTTTTATTCATATTTTATAAATGATGAAGTAGAGGTTAAGGACACACAATTTAATGATTGGTGACACCCCTCAGTTTTTTCAGCCTTATTCTTAACCACTTCCTCATTTTCTAAAGAAATCTATCATATTCTGAAAATGTTTAGGGGGAAAAAAAAAGTTGAGAAACATTTGTCTCAAATCTGTGTCTGTTCAAAAACAAAATTATAGTATCAGATAAAGTATATTTTATTTCAAAAGATTGAAACACGTTTTTTAATGACACAGTGATTAAAATACAGCAAAGAATTTATGGTTTGTTCAATTTGACAATTGTACAAAAAGATATAGAAATATATATAATTGTATACCTTGCCTTTTTTCTCTCAGATTATGAGAAAAGTAAAGAATGAACAAATATTGTAGAATAAAGCAAGTGATGTGATAGAGTTGCTTGGCAATTAGAACTGCCTAAAAATATATATTTTTTAAATAAACATTCACTCACAAAATTATACTTCTAGCCAGTGTGTACTAGAAGATAAAGATTTGTGGTAAGTACTTACAAAGGCACAAATTCTGCATCAGTCTTTGAGAACACAATAAGATAAAGTTAGAAATAAACCCAGAACTATATTTCCTTAACTATTAGACATCATCAATTGAAAAAATATGCTGTTTAAAACACAGAATTTGGAAGTACAAAAGATATTCTTGAGTTAAATGTATACATCCATTGCAGATTGCAAGACACAGTCACTGTCAGAATTTTTGAAATCATACAAGCAAGCAGAAATATATCGCTTCATACCAATTGTTTGAAAGGCAAATAAAAAAACCAGAAGAACTTTAGAAACATGTTAGAAAAGTGAGTAATAATAACATTATATAAGTTAAAAACACCAAGATTAACCAAAAATCAGACCACAAATGACATTAGCAGTTAATTCACTATACATACTTAACACACAGATATATGAAGTGTGTGTATAAACATTTTTAAGAGTCCAGTTTCACTGGGAAAGTAATGCAACAATATTTAGGAGCTGCCATTTTTGCCTATCAAATAATAGTGCTCAGTTGTACACTAGCAGTCTAATGTAGTGGTTTAAGAGGACAGACTCTGGAACCAAACTACCTGTATTTTAACTCGTGTTCTATTGACAAGTCAGTATGAAATGGTTAACATGAACTAACTCAGTTCAGCTGAGGCTTTTATAGCCTTTGTCATCTCATTTATAGATTGGAATAATAATACATGCTGATATGGAGTAATTGTGAGGATTAAATGAGTTAATCTATGTAGAGGACCTAGCATATAACTAACGTGTATGTTGCTGTTGTCATACTGTTGCTTCTAATACTATTGTCATTTTAGAGATAAAGATATTTTATCTGCAAACTAGACCATATATTAATTGGCCCCCCACCTGCCTTTATAACTACCTTTCCTGCCAGTCTGCCCCTGCTTATCATACTCTACTCACAAAGGCCTTCTCAAGGTGCCTGGGTGGCTCAGTCAGTTAGACATCTGCCTCTGGCTCAGGACGTGATCCCAGGGTCCTGGGCTCAAGCCCCATATGGGGCTCCCTGCTCAGTGGGGAGCCTGTTTCTTCCTCTCCCTCTCCCTTTCCCTTCCACTTTCCCCTGCTTGTGGTTTCTCTGTCAAAGAAATAAATGCTTTCTTGAATAAACCAAGCTATGGAGTTACCTCAGAGACTTCTTGTTTTTCCTTTGAACTGCAAAGTTCATTCATAACATAACACCTACATAAATAATCCTTTCTTCTCATCCTTCAAATTCCAGCCTAAGTGTCACCTTGAAAGGCCTTCCCTCACCATCCTATCCAAAGTAATGCCCCCATTTGTCCTTCCCTCACCACCTATTCAGAATAGGACCCTCATTCTCTCTAATGGAATAGCATTTTTTTTTTTTTTTGCTTTTTTTAAAAATAGCATTTGGTAAATTTCTAATTTTTTATGTATTTGTTGATCTTTATCTAATGTCTGACTTCCCTAGAGACCCGGACCATGTCTATTTCTTACTATCTCATGCCAAGGATAGTGCATGATAGGTGATATGTCCTCAGTATGTTGAATGAATGAACATTAACTACTATGACATGAGTTAAACCTAGAATCTATCAAGAGCTTTAAAAAATATTCATTCCTTTTGATCTAGCAATCCTACTTTTAATAAACTCTCTTAAGGAGATTATAAAAAATGGTGAAAGGCCATCCCAGCATTATTGATAATAGTGACAAATTGAAAAAAAAAATACATGTCTAACAGAAAATAATTGTGCAAATTATTACATGCAGGAAAGATGAACTGTTGTTGCCATTTAAAATTATGTTTATGGTAAGTTTAAGTAATATTGTTATGTTGTTACAAGAAAAAGCAGACCACAACAGAGTGGCAATACTCAATGAAAAATACATCAACAAAAGAAAATGTACCAATATATTATGATTAAATCTGGATAGTAAATTGTGCTTTCTTAATCATATTTGAAAAAGAATAAACTTTTCTAAAAGATCATATATTCTAGAAGGAAAACAATGTGTTTTTCTTAAGTATCAAAAGTATTTAAAAAATTGAATGAATACATTCACACTGTTATAAGAACTTACTATGTAATAAACCAGAAGTTATTTACAATAAACAAAGGCATCACTCCTTAGTATAGTAGGGAGAAGTATTTTCTTGTCTATAACAAATTTTTTTTCTTACTTATTTCTTAAAACTACACTAAAACCCATAGAGATCATAGGATGTAAAATGTATATTTAAAAATTAGGGTATTTATTCTAGCTTTAGCTGGAGGTAAATTCCTAACAATAAATTTGTAACTATTACTAAAGATACAGTAGACCTGCTGAAATGTAAAAACACTAGTAAAAATACTCTTAGAGAATATAAAATGTACAGTTTTTAGGAAGAGGAAAGCAATATATTAGAAAAGTGGCAAAAATAACTATAACTTTACTATCTAGATTAAGTTACTACTATGTATCACTTAAGCTAATAAAAATTATAAAATCTTACAGGTACACATTGCCTTTGGTTTTGCAGATTGGTTTTATCACACTTAATGGTATTGTTTTTATAAAAGAATGTTTATAAAACCGATACTTAAAAAATAAAAAAAAATAAAAAAAAAAAAACCGATACTTAAACCCTTAAAGGGCAAAATTTGTTAATGTGTATCAAAAAACTTTAAAAATGTTTATAACCTTTACAAAGCAATTTGACTTTCTAGAAATCAATCATAGGCAGATTCAGAAATGTTTGTTATGGCATTATTTTTCTTTTAATAAGGAACTAGGAACAACCTAAACATTTAATAGGAGCTAATGGATGTAAGTTACAGTGAATCCATAGGATTCATAAGGATTATGTGAGAAAAGTAATTTCCAAATTATAAAATCTTCATGATATACTAGTGCCGAAGGGGTACAAACAATTTATTTAGTATCATGCTATTTTTTAGTTTTATAAAGAGGAAAAAAAACCAAAAAGGTAATTTGAAATGTTTGAGGTGGTCATCTGTTAGTTTAGAGACTATAGATGCTTTGTTTTCAGTCATCTGTTATCAAGCACATTGTCCTTTTTCTTCATTTCCCAGGTTATGTCCATTGAGCACATACCCGCTTTTGAAATTTAAAAAACAAAACAAACTTCTAGTTTTAGAACAATAATGCTATTGATATTTTTTTATCTGATAATTCTGCTTTGGGATTTCATCTCAAGGAAATTACCTGGTGTATATGTCAGGGTGTTTTGGGGGTAACAGGGAGGCAAGTATAAATTATACAAATATTGTCAATGAGAGCATAGTCAGGGTTGGTGCCAGAAGTGGAGGTTTGGGGGAGATACAACCAGCTGTCTAGTAATAGAGGAATACAATTTAGTTAGTAAAAGTAATGTACAAACATCCAGATTTGTCCAGAAAATAATACTTGAGAAGACAGAACACAAAACAGTACAAACAATAGTTTGTACTATTCACTCATCACTGTTATACTAGCAAATATATAAATTAATATTGTTTAGAATAGTTTTTGGAGTTAGTGATTTTCAGATTTGAATACAAACTATAATTTTTTTGGTAAAATTTGGTTAAATTCCTAATAATGACACTGGAACTGTTCTGAAAACTAAGAGATTTTTTTTTTTTTGAAAACTAAGAGATTTTTGATAGCCTGTCTCTGCCACTTAATCTCTCTCCCTTGAGATGTGTGATCTCAATATTATTCAGCTTTCTAGTCTTCAAGATTACTTAAAGTTACCTTTTTTTTTTCTTAGTGGACATTTTATTAGATTTTTTGCTTGAACTGTGTTATACCTTACCTTACACCTATTTTTGTTTTACAAAATACAATTAAATAAATCTAACTTGGAAAATACATTTCTATGTACAAGAAAATATACATGTATATATTAATATGTGCACATTTTTATTAGGAATAAATATGGCTGTGCCTATAAATTTAGTATTAGAGGTGAAATTCATAGCTCAGAATTCATAGCTCAAGAAATTCATAGATCAGAAGAATAAGGGAAAACTATTACAAAGATATCTTCCAGATCTCATTCACTGGGTTTCCAAATTTCTGACTCAACTACTTAGAACATTTCATTAAAACAATTTTTTAAATTACTGAATATATGCCTACTTAAGTCTTTGTTGCCCAGGTTTGAATCTCTCATATGTATGTATCACAGTTCATTTTTTTCAGCATGTATGATAGTAAAAAATGATTAACAACCAAACTGAAATTTACTGAGTATCTAGAAAATGTGCCACTAGATTGTGGTGTTTACAATGTTTGTGAAAGTTAAATTCTGAATAAATCTTAGAGAACAGCACTAATAATGGTTTCTTATGGATTGCTATTTTTTTCATAGATCTATCAAGAATGAAATTTTCCTGTTGACTCGAAGTTTCTATCTTGCCTTGACACCTTAGTGCACATATGAAGACCCCATTTTCACTCCCAGAATAAAAAGGTCTTAGTAGTTATCTAGGTTGTATGCCATCATTCTCCACTTCTGCACCTAAGTCAGATATTTCTGATTGATAATGGTGGCTTCCTGATCAGCCCAGTTCCTATTTTTCTCAAGATAGAGCTCCCTATAGTCCTTAACTTTTTTTTTTAATGTGGTAAAGTATTTAAGATTTTATTTATTTATTCATGAGAGCCACAGAGAGGGGGGGGGCGGGGGGCAGAGACATAGGCAAAGGGAGAAGCAGGCTCCTCGCAGGGAGCCTGATGGGGAACTCAATCCCAGGACTCTGGGATCACGACCTGAGCCAAAGGCAGACACTCAACCACTGAGCCACCCAGGCGTCCCAACTTTTTTTTTTTTAAGTCAGGATTGACCCCTTAAATGAAACCACTTTGCCATCACTGCTGCATGCCATGAAAATAACAGGAGGAGGGACCCATTGTTTATAAATAGTGTCATTGAAACAACATAGCACCATTCTCCTTTGTGACTATATAACATGCCCAAACTGAATTTTAAATTCACTTATAGAAGTGGTGTTGGTGTTGGCTTTTAGCCCTGAGCTCTGCTTCAGATCATACAAAAGGCAGCAAGTTGCCTAGGAAAGTGATTTTTAGCTATTAACTAGCTCTTTGGCCCCAAATCCTTGACAGAGAAACTGTTTATTCCCCCAACCAGTGCTAAAACCCTGTTTTGGAACTTGACAGTCTGGTAAGTTACCCAACAAAAGGAAGAACAAGAGAAGTTTTCCACCTATACCTCGTAGTAAACTGATCTATACCACTCACCCTAGGGCTTCTTCGATATGGGCCCCACTACTGAATGAGTAGGAAAGCAGAAAAGAAGAGAGATATCCATGTTGTGCTCTGCTCTTGCCAGCTACAGAGATAGTATTTTAGAATTGAGCACTTAAGTCCTGGAACAGTCCATCACAGCAAACCAGTTAACAAGTTTACACCTTTGGAGAAGGGAGTAGGATTTGGGATGTAGTGGAAGAGCAATGGGTGGCAAAAGGGTCTTTAACTTTTAATTATATGTGACTTTATAGTTTGAATTGTTTATAATCAGAATGTATTCAAGTATTATTTATGTCATTAAGTAGGGGGACAGAGAATCAAATTATGCCAAGTAACACAGAGGAAGGATCTTTGGGGGCAGAAATAATGGGATACCAATGACTTGGTTTTGAAAGGTCTAGTCACAGGACTCGGAAAATGGCAGGGGGGTGTGGGTGATGGCAGGGGGGTGGAACAAATTGATGGGAATAAGCTTGCAGATGCCTTGCATCCCCTCAGAAGGACATTGGATCTTATTCACAGGTGGTGAGAGACCAGTTAAAGTAGAAATAATGTTTTAGTAATAATAAAGCATAGCAAGAGCATTCAAAGACATTTTTTAAAAGGTTCATCCATACCACTCTCACTAACTTTGTTCTTCTACTCATGGTACTTTTTTTTTTTTTAACCTATTGGTAATCACAGTCTGTATATCATTTTGTGTTCTGTTTTCACTCAATCTTTCAGTAATTTTCCATGATAACTACTATGGAAGTTTTTAAGCAAGGGAGTGATATGATCAGCTTTGTCTTTTAGAAATGTTACCCTGGCAACATTACAGAAGATAGTTTGGATGGGAGAAGAATCGTAATGGGTTTAAAGAGTAGAGAATGTGTTCAAGAGATATTTAGGGAATTCTGCCCCAATAGACCATAAGAAGAGAGTTCTAGCAGAGAAATGGAAGTTTCCCCCTGATCCCACATTGGTGGTTGAGAGCAAGCTCTGTTTCTCAGCCGAATAGAAATGCTGCCAGATGCCTCTTTGGAAAGCCCTCCTCTGCCTTCAATATTGTACACTAGTCTCAGAGATATGATTTCATTTTGAAGTAGGCTGAGCTGAGAGTCTCTGCAGAGTCTAACCCAGTGGTGACTGACACAGTGCACGAAAGCAATTTTACTTGTGCTAGGCAGCACTTGCAGGTAGCCCACAAGGAATAGCATTAATTCTGTACTTCCTTTAGGTATTTTGCCAGTTATTCTAGTGGCCAGGAGTGTGTGTGTGTGTGTGTGTGTGTGTGTGTGTGTGTGTACAGTACTGATAGAGGTTCTCAAAATTTTTTTGAATGAAACTATTGTTGTTGACTGAAAAACTTGCTATGTAAAGTTACTTTCAAAATGATATATTAGGAAGGGAGCACTTGACTTAAAACATGGGGTAGATTCTGCTGCTGCCTACTCTTATAGATGATTATACTTACAGGGCAAGTCATGTAATGTCTCTAGTGCCCAGTTTCTTCACCCTGAAAAATGTAGGAATTTGTAACCTCTGAAATGTATATGCTACCGTTTCAGCAATTCTTTGCTTTTTTTGCTAGGTACAAAAAATTTTTTCATCTGTAAGTTACATTTTGTCAGTAATAACATCGAGGCTGTTACTGAATATGGCTAGGGAAGCCTATGAACTAGTTACCACTGTAGATAGTCTTCATTAACATTTTTAATTTTAAGGTTGCTTTGAAGGGCATTCTAACCTAATTTCACTGTTATTTAGCAGATTAGTAGAATTAAAGACCAAGTAAACAGGCTAGCAGAGTGAGAAAGTTTTGGGGGTTGCTCTCCCCCCACCACTTCCTATCTGTCTGTCCCACCCTCTTCTCTTCTTCCCTCTTCTTCCTTCTTGCTGAGGAGGGCACAAATCTCACATGTCAGGGGATCCCTGGGTGGCGCAGCAGTTTGGTGCCTGCCTTTGGCCCAGGGCGCGATCCTGGAGACCCGGGATCGAGTCCCACATCAGGCTCTCAGTGCATGGAGCCTGCTTCTCCCTCTGCCAATGTCTCTGCCTCTCTCTCTCTCTCTCTCTCTCTGTGACTATCATAAATTTAAAAAAAAAAAAAAATCTCACATGTCAGTGTAGTAGGTACCACATAGCAGATTGTAGATGATAGTTAATCCTGTATATTTTTAGAGACTTTTAACACTGTTTGAAATTTTACTTCTATAAAATCTTATTTTAAGTTTTAGCTTCTTTTTTTATTTAAACGTAAAAAATCTCAAAACCAGATCATAGAAAATTCCTCTTCACTAATCCCTTTAGAAAAGACTTTAATAAATTGATTTTTCTGTAATTTATTTGTTTAAACATAGGTGCATACTTTGCATTTCCAAAAATAAAAGGATAACCAGCTGGCTCCATCCTTCGCTATTCAGAATTAAGCCATTTGTGAAGATACATTTTCCCTTAAAATTGCAGGACATTTTATATAATTGAAAGAGTTGGAAGTAACCACAACATTATAGCTTCCTGTCAGATGCTTCACAGTAGTGAGCACAGACTGAAAAAAGGGCCAAGAAAAGCCTTATTAACTCTACCTGGAGAAAAGTCCTGTCTCATTGGGCCTTCATGAAGTTTGAATATCGCTTTGCATAAAGTTTCTTTGGTGACTTCCTGTGTTTGATTTTAATTTTTGAGTAAATGAGATTTTGTAAAGGTGGATTTATGTTATATTGATATATTTTCTGTTGTAAAGAAACCACTACTGTCTACTGAAAAAAAAATCACTATTTTGTTTCCACAGAAACCTGCTAATATTTTAGTTATGGGTGAAGGTCCTGAGCGAGGAAGAGTAAAAATTGGTATGTTTTATCTTTGATAAGTCACAGTGTAGCACTCTTGTAAAACTTTTGCAGGCACCTGTATCATTTCTAACTTTTGCTGTAATAATATGTGTATATTCATGTAGTTCCTGCTTGATCAAAGCCATTTCTAAAGAGTTTATGTTAAAAATGAAAAATGTTTCACACTCTTAAAAGGTGTCAGACAATCTTTAGGGCTTGAAGTGTTCTAATTATAAAACAAGCTGTGGATGTTTCTTAGAAACCTTTGCCTTCATTAAAGATAGCCTATCAAGGTTAGTGGCTTCTATCCACATTAGAGGCCAGCCTCACCTTTAGTCACAAGGGCTTATACAGCACATTAGTGATTATAGCATCACTTCTGTTCACCTGAGCCAGATTACATCAGAACATGTACTTCTGTTGACCTTGTCAACATTGGAAATTATAAACTAGGAAAACCATGAAGGCTGGATAGGTATAGACTCTCAAGTGTGAATGAGCCTGCTGATAGAGGGCCTCTGCCTAATAGGAAAAGAAAATAACAAACATTCTGTACCTTGGCATATTTTCTAATAGCTCTGTTTCTTTATATATCAAAACAAAATTTTACCCAGTTCTGGCCTGGCACCTATAAGGATAGAACTGAATTTATTTATTCTAACTGGTTTTTTCCATTGTCATTTCTAAGTTGTGTCTGTCACATTTATTTAGTTTGTTTCCTGTGTGGGTAGAAGAAATGTTGTAACGAAATTATGTTAATTTAAAGGCAGCAGGATTCTGGGAGTATTTTTACAAAGTAATTTCTGATTGCAACATTGAATATAAATTCAAATTATCAGCTAATTTGTACTACTTCCCCAACAAAGAAAAACCTAGGTATTCCTAACGCCTCCTTCCTCCTCCCCAGTAAATTTCCCAAATCTCACTTTCCACTTAGACTCTCAGAATACTCTTTTATCATACAACCTTGCAAATTTTAAATATCACAAAAATTTGATGCACCTCAAAGTACTCCTGGTCATTGACTCCCTTTGAGAGCCAGGCCCTGTCAGTACTTACTCTCTAGAGTCATCAGATGACTGTTAAGTCCTTATTTGTGTTTTTAAAAAGTCCAGTTTGGTTGCATCAAGTTCAAATGTAAGTTCAAAGTGTGCAAATTGGAAAAGACCTAGTCAAACAGTAGTTACAGATGTATTTTTACTATAAGATTTGAGGAAATTTTATACAACAAAATCTAGTTTGGAATTATATGTAATGCATATGATGTTAGGTTTGGGAGGATATTAATGCTTAAAGCATTCACATTTAAGAAGAAATACTATTTTTTATATAAACCAATATTTAGTAATCTGAGTCATGGTTTTATCTTTACCAAATTTCTGTGGTTTTTCTTTTAACCTCTATAATTACGTAGATTAGACGAGGGCCTACTTCATTAAAAATACATATTAAGAAAGCAAAACGAAACAAATGATTGATGAATCTCGAAATTTTTGATAGATGGTATGAATAAGTGATTATTCATTCATGTGTATTTGATAAAAGCAATGTGTAATGACACTAGATACTAAGATGAAGACTGTTTTTGCCTTTAAGATTACAGTGTAATAGGATGAACAGCCATGCCTGAATAACTACACTATATATTAAACTGTGTCAAATGCCACAGCTCTAGTTGTGAGCTAGGGTTTTGTGACATTTGTCAAATCATTTAATTTCTTCTTTTGAGAAAATTTTTTTTCCTCTAGAAAAAGGAAGTGATTGAACTATAATGATCTTTTAAAAGGTCTTTTCCAGCTTAAAAATTTTACTATGATTCTTTAAAATTAATAGTATTCAACCCAAATAAATGGGGGGAGATAGTGGTGTTAACTTACTGTATAGTCAATGTCTGATTCCCTGGCGAACAGGCTTATTGATTCAAATAATGGGAAGCTGTACTGTAACGGATGTAGTTTGTCAGTGCTTGCAACCAGTACAAGGAATGGACACGCACCTTAACTACCCTGTCTCCAGTAGTGGCATGACAGGTGGGAAGAAATCTGCCCAGAGGCAAAGGGTCACCCTGCCTCTAGCAGCAGAGCGTGTCCATAAACCAGGTTGAAGAGTTCAGCAGTTTCCCCATCTTCCTAAATAGTAGTGGTAAAATTAATTGTATTGGTAAAATCTGTTGACTTGACCTTATTATTATCTGTTTTCCAGCTGATATGGGCTTTGCCCGGTTATTTAATTCACCTTTGAAGCCTTTAGCAGATTTGGATCCGGTGGTTGTGACGTTCTGGTACCGAGCCCCAGAGCTACTCCTGGGGGCAAGACACTATACCAAAGCTATTGGTGAGTGCAGCTCACAAAAAATCTATCACCTTTCAGAAATGACTTTGTTGTTGTAAAATACACATATTTCTATATATTAAGTCAAATAATACAGAAGGTTATAAAGTACAAGCAAAATCTGTCCTACAATCCCACTGCCTATAAACACCACTATTAGCGTTAGGAGTGTATTATTCCAGGCATCTCTCTCTGATAGATAAATAGATGTTTTAAAGCTTTTTAAATATATGGGATCATACGATGCATGCTAAGTAAAAATGTATTTTAAATTTTACTTGAAAGAGAAATAAGCACAGTAAAATTTCTAAGCCATTAAACTGCAGACTGATGTTTGTTTCACCAAAAGAAATATTTATTTCTAAAAGATCCCCTTAGAGTTAAGGGGGGGAAATTATGGGAAACAGTAGGAATTTAGGATATCTTAATTCACTTTTCAATTTTTGATTGTGTTGATTACCTCCCTCTAGGAAGAATTAGGAAATTAGTACTCTTTTACTTCCCCACCTACCTCTCAATTTATAAGCTATGTGAGAAATATCGTTGTCATCATTATTATCATTACTACTACTTTGTTAATGTTTACGACATTTATTTTCTGTTTGCAAACCGTAATTCCCACAGTTCATACTCAGATTATATACTGTAATGGATTCGGTGTTCAACTACCACAGTCCTTTTACCGCATCTTTCCCATTACTAACATCTTTATTCTGCCTCATGTTATTTCATTGAACTTTATCATTGCATACTTAAGTGCTTTGCTTTTCTTTTTCCCTGTGTTGTATGTCTTTACTGTTTACCTAACTTGTTCTGTGTTCTCCAGAATGGCATTGAGCCTGCTTTTGTTTTTTTTTTGGTTAACTCCATCCTGAAGTCTTCTATGGTTTGCTGAATTATGGATTTATTTTTATCCTGGCTTTTCTTTTTTTTAATTCCTCTGAGTTGGATATATTTCCTTCTGGGCTTTATTATTTTGCTATAACAATATCTCAGCTTGCTTTGGAAGGGTGTGTTGGAGGTAAATTTCCTAGTTCTTATATTTCTGAAAAATGCCTTTGTCTTACTATATCATGCAGTTTGACCAAGTTTAAAATTCTAAGTATAAAAGGACTTTCCCTCAGTATTTGGTGATGCTCTTCCATTGTCTTGTAGCATCAGTGTTGCTAATGAAGACTCGTGCCAATCTTATTCTTATTCCTTGATGGACTACCTGGGTGGTTTTTCTTTCTAAAAACAAATAGGATCTCTTATCTTTATATCTCACAGTAATGTGCTGGCCTCTTGGTAGGCACATTCAGTCTGAAGGTCATATCCCATATTCCATGTCTGTGGAAAACTCCTACACTAGTCTTTTGATTTCCTGCTGTTTTCTATGTCTGTCTTTCCTAAACTGAGTGTGAGCAGATGTTGGATGCCTCAGGTTGACCCTTTTTACCACTTTTCTTATGTTCTTCTGTCCTTTTTTTTTTTTTTTTAAAGAACCCCTTCTTATGCTCTATCAGTTTTTTATATTATTTTATGTAAAGAAAAGCTTCTCAGAGGTCTGTGAGGACAGTGGTAACAGTGTTTTTTAATTGTTTGTAATTTGCTGTATTCCTGGAATAATTTTTTGTGTTTTCTTTATAGGCTCTCTTTTTATTTATATGGCTTGGTTTCTCCCTTCCACGTGGCAAGTGTTCTTCCCCTGTTTCTTGACCCTTGATTGTCTCTTGATATTTAAGAATCAGGTTACAGAAAAGTGCTTAGGAGCTTTGTGTACATAGATCATAGGGCTCGTTGGCTGGCAGATTTTCTCATGATCTAGCAGAGAATACCATTAATGAGGGGATCCCCAAATGCTTAGCATGCACAAGTCTTTGTCCTGAGGACATTCAGATTCCTTAAGGGAAGAGTCTTCCAATTTTGGGCCTAAGTTTCATGTACCTGGTAGCCCCAGGGCGGTGAAGGGAGCGTTGGGGAAGGATCAACTGTTCAAAACACAGACTTTATAGCTGGTCCTCTAAGGACAAAATCTTCCAAATTGTACAGGACAATCCTGCTTCACACTTAGTGATAATACTGTGTCTAGGGCCTTCTCTGAGCTATTCTGTCTGCCTTCCATCTTCCTGAAGTAAAGTGTTCTTATGTATCTCTGCCTAGATCAGGTCTTCATATGGCCAGTCTCTTTTTTTTTTTCTTTCATTCAGATCTTAATCAAAATACTACCTCTTCAGAGAGAATCTTAGTGATCACAGTCTAAAGTAGTCATCCTGCCTTCCCTATCCCACTTCTATCTTACTGCATTAACAGCATTGAATAATATCTAAAATCCAGTAAAATAGATAGACCTTGCCTCGCTGGTCACCCTACTAGGCCAGTGCCTACATGGTACACAATGATAACTTAGTACTCTGTTGAATGAATTAATGAATGAATCTTGTCCTCAGTAATCTCCTCCTGTTCTTTTTATTACTATGGATATATGCCTTTATTATTTTGCTGCCATTTCAGTGTATACCCAAGAAGGGAAAAGAAGAAATACTTATGATCATTCCCCCATTAAAAAAAAACTTTATTCATTCATTCATTTATTTATTTATTTATTTATTTATTTGGCAGAGAGAGAACACAGTAGACAGAGTGGCAGGCAGAGAGAGAGGGAGAAGCAAGCTCTAAGCAGAGAATGTGATGTGGGGCTTGATCCCAGGGCCCTGGGATTATGACCTGAGCTGAAGGCAGATGCTCAACTGACTGAGCCACCGAGGCTGCCCTCATTCCCCCATCTTAATCTTGAACCCAACATGTCTTTCTTAAGAAAATCTTTATATTCACTAATCTTCATAACTACTTTGAGATCACATTTCATTTTATAGAAAAGTAAAGGTAGATAAAGTTAAGTCAGTTAGATACAGGACTTCTCTGTACTATATTTACAATTTTTCTATAAAACTAAAATTACTCCAGAATAAAATGCTTATTTTTTAAAAAGTCAACCAGAAGGAAAAGTGAAAATTATTAAACTAGTCCTGTTTTTGAATACATATAATTACCTGTGTATACATTTGGTTATCTTTTTTATAAGTATATTTTAAGGGATGCCAGGGTGACTCAGCAGTTATGTGTCTGTCTTCGGCTCAGGGCATGATCCTGGAGTTCCAGGATCGAGTCCCACATCAGGCTCCCTGCATGGAGCGTGCTTCTCCCTCTGCCTGTGTCTCTGCCTCTCTCTGTGTGTGTCTCTCATGAATAAATAAATAAAATCTTAAAAAAAGTATTTTAAGTCTTTAGCATATAAACTAATACGATGTATAACTATTTTTTCCACTTAAAAGTGAGTATTTAAGGGATCCCTGGGTGGCGCAGCGGTTTAGCGCCTGCCTTTGGCCCAGGGCGCGATCCCGGAGACCTGGGATCGAATCCCACGTCGGGCTCCCGGTGCATGGAGCCTGCTTCTCCCTCTGCCTATGTCTCTGCCTCTCTCTCTCTCTCTGTGTGACTATCATAAATAAAAATTTAAAAAAAAAGTGAGTATTTAAAAACATTGTTACTTTTGATAAGACATATTAACAGACTACAAAGATAAGGAAGTGATTGCTTAATCTTAGCTGTTATTAACTTGAAAACTTGAGACTTTGAATTGATTTAAATTAAGTAAAAAATTTGCCATCTTAGAGGCTTGTGACTCTGTTTATCTTTTTCTAAATAAACTTATATTTTGAATATTGAAATTCCTATAACTTGTTATTCACTAGGACAATCTGCAGTGTGGCATTTTTGATGTGGGGCTCTTTCTCACAAAGCTAAACTAGCAGCAATTTAGTAGATCCCCTTGTTCAAATGGCTTTGTAATTTGGAAAAGAGAAGCCCTTTCTTCATATTTTTCCTCTCTTCCTCTTCCTCATCAAAATTTATTGGATAACTATTAGGTAAACTTTTTAAAACTTAAGAGAAACTGAAATGTACACAAATTAATCTGATTTATAGCCCTAGCTCTATCACTGAGGGTGTGTGCACACACGCATGCTCACCCTCATGCAAACCATTTAGTTCTTTAGCCTCATTTTTTGAAAGTGAGAATTTAGCTTCAGTCATCTCTTAGATCCCCTTTAACTTCAAAAGTTCTGTGACCTTGGAAAAACAACTGCTTCTGAGGTAGAGAGATTACAGAGGACACTAGGGTGCAGATTGAAACCAATCAGACCCTCTGCAGTGGTGATCCCCACCCCATGTACACCTGACTTGGCCAAGAGCAATCTTGGAAAGCATTTTCTCTTATGAAGACATTGGCTCAAAAATGTCTTGAAAGCACTTTTCTTTTATGAAGACATTTGTCAAAAATGTCAAAAATATCTTTTAAATCACTTTTTTTGAGAGAAAAATTGTACATAAACCATTTTTAATATAAATATTTAAAAACAGAATAAAGGAATAAAAATGAAACTTCTTCCTTAAATCCAGTCTCTCCCACACAATCCCATTCTGCGTATTACTTATGTAAGTAGCCTGAGGGTGCATTAAAGTTCCCCAGCCACAGTGAAAGCTGCTTATCAAGAACTTGCTTAGCATTTTTACTTACTTGTCAGATAGTTGTGTAGTTTGAGTGGCTGATAGAAGAACCTTTGTAGTTGAATGCACAGATTACTTGTTCAGTAGTTGATTTTAATAGCATCATTTAGAAGAGTGAAATCTGCTAGTGGAGTTTAGTGGATTATGATAAACCGAGGCTACTAAGAAGCAGCGGAAAGAGCATAGGAGAAAAATGTTCCTACCCTCTATTACAAACAGATTTTAGTGCTGCGGTTTTTTATTCACTTGTACCAAACTGCAAGCCAAATAATTAAGCCAAAGAGAGTCAATAATAGGCTAGTAAACATTGTACTCCCAGTAACAAAGTTTAATTCAGTTTTGAGTGTTTTGGGGTTTTGTTTGGTTGACTTCATAGAGGCTGAAAGAGGAGTTTCAGTTTTTAGTTAATCATCACTAAAGCAGTTTTAAAGTTTTATGGACTTTTAAACTCAGATGTTTGTTCTCAAATAACTGAATGCCCACTAATTATGTGGCATTCTATTAAGTGGGAAGTATACTATAAAATATCAAGCTCTACCCCCCGCCAAATTTGGATCTACATAGCATGCTAATTGCTGTCTACTTTGCCTAGTTAGCTCAATAGCTACACAAAGCATCCCAGATTTTGAGAAATAGATGAGATTTATGTATTTTTATTTTGGAAAGTCTTTTCCTGAAGGAGGTAGGCAGGTGAACAAGGAAGGACTTTACCATGAAATTGGCACATTCTGGAAAAAAATAGGCAAGATAGGAAAGAGAGACTAATGTACACAGATTTAAAAATTTGTCTGAAATAATAGCCTGCTTAGCTAACTTAACTTCCTGATTAATGTCTGGATCAGGATTTTGAAGAAAGGAAGAATGATGAGATTGCTAAAAGTAAGAGATAATAAAAAATATGCAGAGAAAGAGGTTATGAGGGCAAGGTTAATAAGCAAGATTTAATAAACTAATTTCTTCCTATTATCTGACCTTTTATTTTAGAAGCAATATCGCTCTAAGGATAGTTACACCACTTACGTTTCATCTGCTTTTACATAGTTTTCTTCTTTAGAATTTTTCGTAGCTAACCAGAATGTGTTGTTATGGTGTCTTTTGGGTGCTAGGAGTAGAGTTTTAAACATGCAAACTGACCCATAGGCTCTCTTTGTGATGCTCCTTAGCTTACCTTTTAAGTAAGATTATCATAAGTCAAGTTATCATATGGGGTACATATGTAAAAAGAATAATCACAAAATAATTTTTCTGTTACTAAAAACAAAATAGTTTGGCTTGTATCTCTTGATACTTTTCCATATGATGGTATTGGCTAACTTGGTTCTCTGATGTGGGAGAAAACTGATATGCAAACACAGTGTCCTTTTTAAAAATCACTTGCTTGTGGTCAGGGTGTTTAATCTTACTAAAAAGATTACTGACTTGTTAGTATTAAATAGAAATGTGATAATTTTACATTAAAGATCTATATTCTAATTTTAGAGTTTAGGAATTCTGAGTTATTTTATAAATTAACATTTTTTTCTCATTTTCTATGTATGTGACAGTTATTAACAGACCTGGGTAATTCGCTTTAATAAAATAGTGGTTTTTATTTTTCCCTCTATAGTTATTTGTATTTACCACAGGTTTTGGTTAGATCAGTCAAAACACACTCACACTCATTGAATCTCTGCTGTGTGCACACCATTGTACTTAGTGTAGAGAAGTTAACTTTGTTGGTTTAGGACTTTGTTAAAGTAGAAACTGAGTAATTTCAGTTTTAAATTCTAAAGTGGCATGTAGATCTTTCCTCTGTTAATAACAGTTCTATTGAGTAAAAGTTTAATATGAATGAAAATTAGCTTAAATCTTAAAGTGAATGAAAGCAGTTTGTTGTACTACAGAGGAATCCATTTGCCTGGCTTTTTATAAGTAAGTCTAGTGAATTTGTACCCTTTCCACCTGTCTTAAGGTAGGATTTTGCTCCCTGTTTTCTTGTCCTTATTAAATTGCAAAACCTGACACTATCGTATCATAAAGAAATACGTTGAAGGAAAAACTGTTCAAGTAGAAATGCAGTTTGATTAGGTGAGGCATTGTCTTTCTCCTATTGGTATAACACCTTGCTAATTAGTGCTAGCATGAGGGGATAATTATTAGACTTTACAAATTAGCATGTACATAAACTAAAGAAAAAATATTTCTACCTTAAAAAATTGGTGCTGATTGTTTTTGGCAAGTATGCCCAATTTCAAAGGCTATTTGGGTTTTCTGTTTTGGTTTTATTTTTTGTTTAATTTTGTTTGTTTGTGGTTCCTATGCTCCATATGCAACTTTGCGTGTATTTCATAGATAAGGTATGTTTGAAGCATTTAAAAATTGCCAAAAATTTAGCTAATAAATTTGATTTGAACTTGGAATGAAGCCACTGGGTATAATGGAGATGTAATAGGGAATGAAAAATTGGGGTGGGTTGGGTGGGAATATATATTTACAAATAATATTCCATGATATTTTAATTATAATTGCTTTAGAAATTAATATGACTTATTAGGAAAAGAAAAGAAAGAAAAAACACTCCCCACCAAGATAAAAATGCATTTTCTTTTGGAAAGAACCACTTTATTTTCCTCCTTTCTTTTTCTTTTTTCCTTTCCTTTTTTTTTTCTTTTCTTTTTTTTTTCTTTTTTTTTTAAAGATATTTGGGCTATAGGGTGTATATTTGCAGAACTACTAACGTCAGAACCAATATTTCACTGTCGACAAGAGGACATCAAAACTAGTAATCCTTATCACCATGACCAGCTGGACAGAATATTCAATGTAATGGGATTTCCTGCAGGTACACATTATGTTTTTGTTTTTGTTTTTAAATCACTGTTGTTTGAACCTAGATATCTTCATTGGAAAGGTGTATATCTTTAGCTAATGGAAGCTACTCTTACTCAATTCTTTATATTTATGACTTGCATTAATCAAAGATCCTTAGGAATAGCAAAATTTATAGAGTTCACATATTAACATAAAGATATTTATGGGTTTTCTGAATTTGAGGAGTATATTTTTGTTTCATTTTATTTTTTGTTTTGTTTTGTTTAATATTTGAAATGATAAAATATTTACGATCTCTGTATTAAAAGGTGCCTTTAATTCTTACAAAAGGAAACTAAATAAAATTCAGTAGTACGTATTTCTGTCTGGCAACACATATAATAATGCCAATATTTGGGATTTGAATACAAATTTTGAACATTTTTTATATTTAGGGCACTGTACAGAATCACATTATATTGAATAATAGAATTTTTTATCCTATAACCCTTGCTGCTAAGAACATTCTTTTGAGTGTTCTGTTAGAACAGCCACCTTGCCTGTACTGATTGGCAGCAGGGAGAAAGTTATTTAGGTGTCTCATCACAGGCGTTAGACCTCTCCAACTATATCCCCGTCCCTTGTTATGCCATAGCATGGTAGTTCATCAGTCACCAAAACTCTCCCCAGAAGTCTAGAATAATGAAAATGGCTAGCCAGGTATTTATTAGAAATTGTTTCTTACTAGGAATTATTCTCGGGTCAGAATAACTCTAGACTAATACAGAAATACTTGGGAGTTATAATTTCATATTCCCTTATAGGAGTGTTAACACAGATACTACCTTTCTGCAGAATTGGTCAATGGGTCTGTGAAGACTACTTTATTGTGATGAGAATTTTATTTGTTCACTGAATATTTGAGGACCTGCCATCATGTGCCAGGCACTGTGTTATGCATAAAATAATGTTGATATAACAGGCATGATTCTTGCCTTCTTGGAGTTTATATTGTACTGCTCTAAATAGAAATGTTTAAATAATAGCTATGGTTTGAGTAGATGGAGAAGAATGACCTTTTCTTTCCACTTCTGAATGTGTCCACCATTTCTAAGGCCCGAGGGAAAGGAACATGGTTTACAAGGGGATGGAAGAGGGGGTGGCCTCTGTAGGGATAATTCTTAATGTGTAGTTCAACAGTTAGGGGAGGCTCAGCTTATAAGAAATTTGAAAAGCAGACAGTAGGGTTTAGATTTAATGTGCAGAAGAATGAGAATCCATGATAAGTTCTTGAGAACTAGTGACATGGTTTGTTATATTTTAGATTACTATGGTAATGGTAGGTACAAATCAATTAAAGAGAGGTAACTGAAGTCAGGGAAGCCAGCTGTTTGCCTGCATAACAGTACTCCAGGTGTAAAGTGATAAATGAGATGGAGAATAAAGGACAAATAGGGACTTTTTTTTTTAATAGGAAGTATATAATTGAGGGAAAAGTAAAAGATTGCTCAATCTAGCTTGAGAAATTGACAAAATAGAGAAATTGGAGCATGGAAATAATTAAGGAGAAAGCCCCATCAAGGAGTTTAAAGTATATATTCAGTTGACTTTACAGTGTGATATCTTTGGGGGAGAGGTAGCACGTATTTGTATAAGTAATTCGAAGGCAAACCTCTAAAGGCCATTTAAAGGCTAGTGGTGTGGTTAATTAAGCTACCTGTTGTTGTACCACTGCATCAGGTAGTCTTTCAGTACAAGTCCATTGATAGTAATGGAGAAAAGCAGCCATCTAGCATGAGCAACTCTAAGGCCAGCAAGACTAACTGAAAACATGTTCTACCTAATGTAAGGAGCTGGGACTGTTTTTGTTAATGTTACTGAAACTAGCCAAGCCACCAGCTGACTTATTTACATACTAGTTCTGTCCTGCCCTGTTCTATTCCAGTTTTTGCTTCTTACATTGCTTGCTGTTGTAAAGCAGTATATTTAGTAAAGTGAAAGTAAGGAGAGCCATGTTTAAAAAAAAAAAAGGGCAACTTACACCTATGGAGAGGAAAGATACTACATTTGTCTTTGAAGAGACTGGATGTTGATTTAACCAAGAAATTGGGTGGAAAGGGGGAAAAAGTGGTTTTACAAACAAAAGTGGAATTATTTAGTAATAGAAATACTTATTAATAACTTATTTCTCTCTACTTATAGAAATTGTGGTAACTTATAGTAAATTACATAGAAAGTAGGCACTAAAAAGATAGACTTATAGAGATCTAATGCTATACCAGGGATCAGAATTGTATTTATAGGTCAAGATACGATGCTTACTATAGTTAATTATTTATTTGAGGTCTGTGTTTTCCTGGAGGTTCAAAGTATATAGGACATGTAATGAAAATTGAGGCAACTTTTGTTAAAATTCTTGAGAATAGGAACTTAGACAACATAAAATTTTATCAATGTATTTCACAGATAAAGATTGGGAAGATATAAAAAAGATGCCTGAACATTCAACATTAATGAAAGATTTCAGAAGAAATACGTAAGTTGGAAATAAAGTAGATCCTTTGTTGGTTTTTGCTTTTCTGGAATATTCAATATAAGTTGAACACTCAAGAGAATACTGAATATAAGCTTATTCTAATAAATAATTTTATTTATTAACAAATATTTTCTTTTTTAAGATGTTTAAATGATATATAAAGAAGGTAAACAGCTGATTTTAGCAGCTGATTTGGATATGAGAAAAAAAACTTTCCATATTTATTACTTTCTGAAAGTGAACATCAGTGGAAAGGATCACTAGACTAGACTAGAATAAGCAGCCTTGCTAATAGTTACTTGCCCACCCACCTGAATTGTGTAGTCATTTTAAGCAAGTTGTAATAGAGAAGAAGAAATGTTTTGTTTATTTACAATGCAAGATCAGAACATTGGGAGAGGATAGTTTATAGGCCTATAACAAATTTTTTAAAATTTTACATTTATTTTAAACTTCCTAGTAAGGCTGAATTAAACATCTAACCCATATGTTATTTAAGAGAATTTTTGAAATAGCAGTCATATAAAAAAAATGCTATTTAGTATACATTATATATTAAATTATCTTGTCTTTACTTAGTGGCATCCATTCATAAGTGACTAGTGTGAATATTGAATGAAATATGAAACTGATAATGCTATGCTGATTATTCCATTTTCAATATGTATATTCTGTATTGGTTGTGATTAAAATAATTGTTTGTAAAACCTTCAGCCAATGTAAAATTAACTTCAAAATCTAATATAGATATTTCATAGTATTTCTCTTTCAGGTATACCAACTGCAGCCTTATCAAGTATATGGAAAAACATAAAGTTAAACCAGATAGTAAAGCATTCCACTTGGTAAGCTTTAGAGAACAATAATAAATTTTTTTTCCCCTGGTTAGCTAACCAGAGGTTTTTTGGGTCATTTACATGGTTACTTAGCACTCTTAGAGTACTTTAATGCGGACATCTTGTTGGTACATATTAGTAAAGGCATGAAAATACTTGTTTTTCCAAACCCATAACATGGTTTTTAACAGACTAATGTTTGGTCATTTGATTTTTAGAAGATAGTTATTGTACCATGTCTGTCAAGAATATTTTTAAAATTATATTTATTGGTTTTCATCAGTTATTTAAAAATTTCAAATATTTCAGAGAAGAATCTAAAAGAAAACCATCCCATTACTCAGAAATAGGTTTTACAGATTATTTTGTATTTTAACTCTTTGAAAGATTGTTTATAAAATATTTAACCCCTATGATACTCTGACAAGCTTGGGTATTAGAAGTCTGTCAGTGATGGTGTGTGTTACTTGCTTTCTCTGTAAGAATATGAGAGATTCAGTATTTATTACTGTATAATGAAAAAATAGTTTGACCTAGAATCTAAATGAATCCATGTACTATTGTAATTTATGAGATTATATTCAACTGTTGCCAACTTAAACTTGTTTACAATAAAATTTCCACTTTTATATTTTAACAGTTAAAAATGATTTTTGGTTTTATGTTTTCTTAAAAAGTTATATAACATACAATGGGGAAATTTCAGGGAGCTGGTTGTATTGTATTTGGTTTAAAATTCTTTTAATCCTTTATTCTCAGTATTTTTAAATGAATTCATTAAATGGGAATTTTTTTTGCCTTGAAGGTATTATATTTTCCTTTATTACAGTACCAGGCCTCTTGCAAACATTGCTTCTCTTTCTGCTTTTTTTCTCTGTCTACTGCTTCTACACCTTCTATTTATTTTTATATCATGTCGTATATTTCATATCTTATCACAACTTAAAAAGCAGTGCCTAACCTACCTTATCACCACACAATATATTATCCAAATAATGGATTCTTTTAGTATGCTTACAACAGGACCCAAATAGGAAAGTAAGTTAGATCCTTCAAAATTATGGACTTATTTATTCTAACAAAATAACGATAATAGTGGTAGACTGAAAGTCAAAATTCAAGGGACTTCCTCTTACTTCCTCCCAACTTACCTGCTATTCAGTGTAGTCTAAAGGGATCACAACCATCAATATTGACATTCCAGAGATTCCCTCACAGCTTATTTCCTTTTTTACTGGGGTTACCTATCTTGTGTGGGCCCATCTGAAAGCTCTAATGTAACTCCATTAAAACTGTTGAGCATTTTAAATGGCAAATCCATGCTTTTCCTTTCAACTCTAAATAAAATAAAGTGCTTCCACTAAAACATCAGATCATCAAAATTAAATTTAAATCTCACCATCCCATCATTTCTTCTGTATTTTTAAATATTTCATGTCCTTCTGTCCTCTGATTGTATCTTCTTCCATCGAGTCTCAACACATCTGTGAGTGTTCAAGAGTGGTCCTAGTCCAAGCACCATAGTACTTGGTGGAAAGGCAGCTTCTCGGACTCCTGCCCAGATATCCCAGTCAGAGTTCTGAGAGTGGGGCCTAGCAGACTGTTTCAGAAGGGCTCCAGGGGCGATTTTGATGTACTCTGAAGTCTGAAAATCACCATGTTAGCTCAAAGAGGACAAACTAAGAGACCACTATTTAGATTAGCTCTTAAATCCCCTACTAAAATCAAATGTTCTGAAATAAATAAATAAAATAAAAAATCACCTCAAATATTTTTGTTCATAAAGTCTTAAATAAACTATGTTTTAACCAAAAAAATACTGAATTTTCACATTAGTGTGACATTTTTATAGGTAGCAAAATAATAATACATAGTGCTTTCTTTGTGTCAGGTACCCTTAGAATTGCTTTCCATATATTAACCCATTTAATTCTGAAAACAAACCTATGGTAGTTGGCACTATTTTTAATCTCCATTTAACAAATGAGGTTGCAAAGAGATTAAGCAACTTGTCCAAAGTCACTCAGATAATAAAGGTCAAGTCAAGACTTGAACCAAGTAGTATTCTTCGAGTCTCCATTCATAACCCCTCTGTACTTCACAAGTTCTGTATCAAGCACCATATTTATTTAGACGGGGATAACATTGGCCAGGAGAGCTTTCTCTGATGATCTGTGCTGTGCAATAGGATAACTCCTAGCCACATGTGGCTCTTGAGCTTTAGAAATGTACCTGATATGATTGAGAAATTGATTTTTTTAAGTTTAATTTGGTTTTAAATCTAAATAGTCACATGTGACTAGTCTGTTATTTGTGTTATAATAGTTTTTTTCCCTTTATAGAAAAAGAATAGAAAATATAAGAGTTTAGTCTTGTTCTAAATTGGACAAAACAATTTGCATAATGTATAGATCATTGGTTTAGAATAAGGTAAAGGTTTTGTTTACTTCTTAGAACCAAGTAAGATCTTGATTATTAGAATTACTAAATGTGAATTACTATGTTAAATGTAATAATCCAGTTTTTCTCTTGTTAATTTGGGGGAATAAATACCTTTCAAATTGTAGTGTTTCATCAAAAAACATGTATATCCCACATATGGCCAAGGATTAACTATGAGAAGTAACACAATAATGTTTTTATGATTTATGATTTCAGCTTCAGAAGTTACTTACTATGGACCCAATAAAGCGTATTACCTCAGAACAGGCTATGCAGGATCCCTATTTCTTAGAAGATCCACTTCCTACATCAGAGTAAGTGATCAGTTTATTAACTCACCAGCAAGATAGAATTTTCTGGAGTGTGCTTGTTTGAGTTGTCAACTCCAAGTTGCCACTCGCGTTACATGGGGACCTAGGGGAATCCTAGTGACATGAGCTATGGTGACTGAGGTGTCATTTAGGGCTTTTACAGTGAAAAGGCATTCCTGTTCATGTCTTGCTTTATGAAACATTACCAGCTTTATTTTCAGCCGTGCCCCAATTATTCAGTGACAGGTTAATTATGCATGCTGTAGCTCACTCAGACTCACTGAGATGGCCCACTGCTTACAGTTACAGTTTTGTGTTTTAATTACAAAATCCCATTCCCAAATAAATTTGTGTTCCCCATGTCATCTCTTATGTGTAGAAGGGAGAGTAAAAAAAAAAAAAAAAAAAATTGTGTTCAAATAGTGACATTTCCACTGGAATCTATATTTGGATTGTAATAATAAAAGAGTGAGTCTGGGATTAAAGCAAGTTGAGTCATATTCGATGATTATTGATTATTTTCACACAATGAAAAACCTTCCCATGGCCTGCTACAATGTCCCTGGTTAGAAGAAAAGATTCATTTTGGCACAGTTGCATGAAGGGTACTCATTTTACAAATAAGGACACAAAGTCCATCTTAAAAGATTAAAATGAAGCATCTGAGATACTGAGTAGCATACTAGAAATTTTCTTTTTTTGTTGTGAGCAGCGTTTTTGCCGGTTGTCAAATCCCTTACCCAAAACGAGAATTTTTAACAGAAGAAGAACCCGATGACAAAGGAGACAAAGTAAGTATTAAAGTACATTTGGCTGCTGCTTGTTTTATTCCATCTACCGTAACATTTTCTTGTTTGTATTTGGTTCTCCTTCTGAGTTGAACTTTATTTTTCTGTTTAACCAATTGAGAAGAACCAGCAGCAGCAGCAGGGCAATAACCATACTAATGGAACCGGTCACCCAGGGAATCAAGACAGCAGTCATACACAGGGACCCCCATTGAAAAAAGTGAGAGTTGTTCCTCCTACCACTACCTCAGGTGGACTCATCATGACCTCAGACTATCAGGTATTTCCAGTTCATTGTGTATTGACTGGCCATATCAGTATTTGTAGATGGGTTTGTGACCTAAGAAAATGCTGACTTTCATGTCCCCGGGAAAATATAGTGATGTGAGTGTTACTGGCACAGCAGAGTACTGACTGTGGTACCGGACAGGGGGCCGACTTTTGAACTAAACAGACCTGGAATGATCAAACTTAAATTATGCCATTTATGAACTGTGTGACCTTGGACAAATAAAATTTCCTGGCCTTTTCACCTGTGAAATGAGACTAGCCAAGCCTTGCTTGTAGTTGTTATAGGAATAGACATGATAAGTCCTAGCACCTGACATATAGTAGGAGCTCAATCAGTATTGTGCATTGTTTTGAAACAACAGTATATCAAGAATGATTAAGAAAGCTACATCTAAGGCTTTCAGGGGCATCTGGGTGGCTTGGTCTGTTAAGCTTCTGCCTTTGGCTCAGGTCATGATTCCAGGGTCCTGGGATTGAGCCCGTATCAGGTTCTGTGCTCAGCAAGGAGCCTGCTTCTTCTTCTCCCTCTCCCCTCTGCTCATGTTCTCTCTTGCTTGCTCTCTCTCAAGTAAATGAATAGCATCTTTAAAAAAAAAAAAAACACAGGCTTTCAGATCCCAGCCTAGCCACTGACTTTGGGTAACCTTGAGTAAAGTAATTCAGATGTTCTCAGTTTTCTCATTTGTAGAAGTGATGATGGCAAGTGTGAGGTGGTAGCAAGGATTAAATGAGAGGACGTACGCTAAGGCACAGTGGCTAGCATGCCATAGTGCTTAACAGATGTTACCACTTTTTATCATTTTTATTATCATTATCATCAAAATTATTAGTAGTGTTCATAGTATGCAGTAAGCATTTACTAAGTGGTGGTGGTGGTGCTGGTGATAACTAATAATAAGAGTTTGTTGGGTGCTTACTATGCCAGCTTTTTTACTAAGCATGAAACTTAAATTATTTCCTTTGATCATTATGGGAACTCTGTGAGTAAGGGTTATTGTCATATCAGAGATGCTCAGAGAAGTTAAAGAACTATCACATATTTACCTGTTGAGCTGGGGGTAGACCCAGGATACAGGCTCAGATCTGACAACCAAGACTGCTCTGTTGCCTGCCTGTGGATCCCATCAAGTGGTATTGTCAGTTTCTTTGCAGAAACACAACTTGGAAAATCATATACCTCCCTGCTTAATTCTAACCATATTGCCAACTTACGGATCTCAGTGTGGAAAGGACACTGAAAACTTGACCACTTAGAGTTATTTACCTACTGAAAGACAAAAGATCTTACTGAACTAGTAAGGTTCCCAGAGCTTGCTCCTACCCATCAGGAGTCAAATCTTAACTCTTTGCTTTGGTTAAGGAGAGGTCCAGTCTACCAAACCATGAAATTCTTGTCTGCCTGGGTAGTAAGTCTCTTCCAGGAAACTAAACAAGGTAATCAAGGACAGACATCTCTGGAGGTTGATGTTTGTTCTGGCATCTCTTTCTCCCTATCCAGATGGGAAGAGTATATCCCTTTTGGCTCAAGAATGTATTTGCACACTAAGGTCATGGCATCCTTAGAATGAAGCAGAGCAGTGCTCGGCCTTTTGCTTCTGAAACCAAAAAATTGCTCTGCTTCTTTGTTTCTTGATGTTATCATTATGGTTGGTTTTTGTAGGTGATTCCAAAAAGTATTTCTGACTATAATTTCATGTGTCCACTCTTCTTAAAATGTTATTTTGCTAGAGTTGGCAGAATTTAGAATTATATGATATGAATATACTTTAAAAGAGGAAGGTAATAAATTATGGTAAATCAGTTATCATATTTGTCTTTATATGAGCGAGAGGTGCAGGAATGGGGATAACAATGTAACAGACCAAAATCACGGGACTCTTATACTCACATTGTTCTTTCCCTTTGTGCTCTTTTTAGAACTGAGAATACATTCTTCTTACATTTCTATAATTATAAACCTATTTTGTATGTAATTTGTAGCAGAAAATAAGATTCATTAAAGGGCATAAAAATATTTAATGCCAAAGCAAATGATTCTGCGGTACCTTTCCTTGTCCTGTTCATTTTTATCCTTTAGTGACACGTGTGTTGGGAGGTTTCTGTTGAAGAAACTAGCATGTAAGTTAGCTTTGAATTTCTTAGGGTATGTATCATTAAGTTCATGTATAAACATCTCAACCGAATTAATTATTACTTATCAGGTAGTTACAAAACAGCTTAAAGGGAGGATTACTGTTGTAGAAAAACAAAGAACTGCACAGCAGAGTCATGAAACTCAGCTTAGTATTGTTTACTGGCACTACTTCTGACCATCCTAAAGAAAACTGGTATTAAAAGATTTGGGGTTTTTGTCATTTTCATTCTAAAACTAGTACATGGCACAAGACTTTTAAATTCTCACTGTCTTGAAATAAATGACATTTCAAACCTACACCTTGCTAGCTTGAGGTAGAGCCAACTTGTAAAAACACCTGACTCTCATTTCTCCTTCCTTCTTCTTCCCCAGCGTTCCAATCCACATGCTGCCTATCCCAACCCTGGACCAAGCACATCACAGCCACAAAGCAGCATGGGATACTCAACTACCTCCCAGCAGCCTCCACAGTACTCACATCAGACACACCGGTACTGAGCTGCGCTGGACTGTTGTCAATGCACTGTTGCTAGCGCTGCAGGACTCTGACGGTGCAGCTCTCTGCGGGAACCTGGGATGGGCCATGGGAATGTACTGTACACCCACATCCTCAAACTGTCCAGTAGCCAAGTTCCACCACTTTTCACAGATCGGGGTAGTGGCTTCCAAGTTGTACCTATTTTGGAGTTAGACTTGAAAGAAAGTGCTAGCACAGTTTGTGTTGTGGATTTGCTACTTCCATAGTTTACTTGACATGGTTCAGACTGACCAATGCATTTTTTTCAGTGACAGTCTGTAGCAGTTGAAGCTGTGAAATGTGCTAGGGGCGAGCATTTTGTCGTTGTATGTGGTGAATTCTTTCAGTGTAACAACATTATCTGACCAATAGTACACACACACACAAAAGTTTAACTGGTACTTGAAATACACAGTATATGTTAACTCAACAGAATAATCAAGACTCAAAATGAGATTATTTTGGTACACCCTTCATTTTAGTGTCTTATCAGTGGGTTGATTCATTTTCTACATTAATCAGTGTTTTTCGACCAAGACTATTGCTTGGGTTTTTTTGAAAGTATAAACGCCACATAGTTTTTCCAGAAAGGTTTCAAAACTCCCAAAGATTAATTTCCAATTTATAAGTTTGTTTTTATTTTCAATCTATGACTTGACTGGTATTAAAGCTGCTATTTGATAGTAATTAAATATGTTGTCATTGATATAAACCTGTTTGGTTCAGCAAACAAACTGAAATGATTGTCATAGACAGTGTTTTATTTTTCCTGTTGGTGTTGCTGATTAGTGAGCATGCTTTAAGACGAAAAAAGCATGAATGATAACTTCCTCTGAAAGGTGCGGCATCCAATTCAGATATTTTGTCCTGATTTTAAAGCTGGTTGGTGTAGTGCTATTAAAATTTTGTTCAGTTAATTTTCTTTTTTAAAACTTGTTCGCACGTTGTTTAGGGTGCCCTTACTTCAGCAAAGGAGAAAGTGTAGGAGAGCCTTAGAATTTTTGAGGAAAAAAAAAAACCTATAACATACAATGTACTGTATCAAACTATTTTACATGAATGACACAAGTATTCTGAATTTAAAAAAAATTGAACATTGTTAAAAACAAGGTGTTATGTAATAAATTTATTTTTCATAAATCAAAATATGGAGTCAGTTCTATTTTTATATACACAAACGTGTTTTATTTTAAAGCATGTCTTACCAAGTGGCCTCTAAGTAAATCTCTTCAGTTGTTTTCCTTAATAATGTCTATATTTTCTGCCTCCATAGTAGAGTGGAGTAATGAGTTACATGTTTTAGATATGGATTCTTTTCTCTCTTGCACTTAGTTCTATAATAGATGTGGAACAGACACCTTTCTAATTGAAAGAGTTATGATGAACCTTCCATTTCGAGAATAAGGCCTAATTCTGTGTTATACTGAGAACAGTTTGTTTTTAGCCCAAATAATTACTTTTCCTCCCTCCTTCAGCGTAAGACACAGACGATTAAAAAAAGGCTAACATAGTTTTTTTCTTAAAAATTCAACTCATTCATATAAAAACATTCTAAAACATTTGAAGCACAGAAGAGTTCCAGTCCTGATAAGTCTGACTATAGCTCTGGCTATAGGGATAATTTAGGAGCTGAATTTCCACGTTGTCTTCCCACCGCAGCTCCTCCACACAGCACATGGATCTGATCTTAGAGCTTCGTTCTCAGCACAGTCAGGAGCTCCCCTCTGATCACAGACTGAGTCACAGTCTCATTTTTGCCAATCTTACCCTAACCATGTCTTCTTGTTTCCCTTCACTCAAATTGTCTTCTGTTTTTCCTCCCTGCCTTTGATACAGTGGCTTCCAACCTTACTGGGCATGAAAATCATCTGCGGTTTGTGGCCTCTGGGTCTAGTCCCAGAGGTTGGGTCAGGGGAATAGGGAGAGACATGGAATCTTCATTTTTATTTTTATTTTTTTATTTTTTTATTTTTATGATTGGAGTTCAGTTTGCCAAAATATAGCATAACACCCAGTGCTTATCCCGTCAAGTGCCCCCCTCAGTGCCCATCACCCAGTCACCCCAACCCCTCCACCCACTTCCCTTTCCACTACCCCTTGTTCATTTCCCAGAGTTAGGAGTCTCATGCTCTGTCACCCTCTGATATTTCCCACTCATTTTCTCTCCTTTCACCTTTAATCCCTTTCATTATTTTTTATATTCCCCAAATGAATGAAACCATATAATGATTGTCCTTCTCCGACTGACATACTTCACTCAGCATAATACCCTCCAGCTCCATCCACGTTGAAGCAAATGGTGGGTATTTGTCATTTCTAATGGCTGAGTACTATTCCATTGTATACCTAGACCACAGCTTCTCTATCCATTCATCTTTTGATGGGCACTCAGGCTCCTTCCACAATTTGGCTATTGTGGACATTGCTGCTATAAACATTGGGGTGAGGTGTCTCGGTCTTTCACTGCATCTATATCTTTGGGGTAAATCCCCAGCAGGGCAATTGCTGGGTCGTAGGGCAGATCTATTTTTAACTCTTTGAGGAACCTCCACACAGTTTTCCAGAGTGGCTGCACCAGTTCACATTCCCACCAACAGTCCAAGAGGGTTCCCTTTCTCCACATCCTCTCCAACATTTGTTGTTTCCCGTCTTGTTAATTTTCCCCATTCTCACTGGTGTGAGGTGGTATCTCATTGTGGTTTTGATTTGTATTTCCCTGATGGCAAGTGATGGGGAGTATTTTCTCATGTGCTTGTTGGCCATGTGTATGTCATCTTAGTGAAATTTCTGTTCGTGTCTTTTGCCCATTTCATGATTGGATTGTTTCTTTGCTATTGAATTTAATAAGTGCTTTATAGATCTTAGATACTAGCCCTTTATCTTATAGGTCATTTGCAAATATCTTCTCCCATTCTGTAGGTTGTCTTTTAGTTTTGTTGACTGTTTCTTTTGCTGTGCAGAAGATTTTTATCTTAAGTCCCAATAATTCATTTTTGCTTGTTTCCCTTGCCTTCATAGATATATCTTGCAAGAAGTTTCTGTGGCCAAGTTCAAAAAGGGTGTTGCCTGTGTTCTCTAGGATTTTGATGGATTCTTGTTTCACATTTAGATCTTTCATCCATTTTATGTTTATCTTTGTGTCTGTGTAAGAGAATGGTCTAGTTTCATTCTTTTGCACGTGGCTGTCCAATTTTCCCAGCACCATTTATTGAAGAGACTGTCCTTTTTCCAGTGGATAGTCTTTCCTGCTTTGTCAAATATTAGTTGACCATAGAGTTGAGGGCCCATTTCTGGATTCTCTATTCTGTTCCATTGATCTATGTGTCTGTTTTTGTGCCAGTACCACACTGTCTTAATGGTCACAGTTTTGTAGTACAACTTGGAATCCAGCATTGTGATGCCCCGGCTCTGGTTTTCTTTTTCAATTGGAATCTTCATTTTTAACAAGCTCCTCAGTTGATGCAGTAGCCTGTGGAACACAGTAAGAAGAGCACCTTCAAGCTGCTCTAAAGATTGAGCAGACAGTAGCAGTTCTGTCAGTGGCTTGGAGAGATGGCTGCCCTGTTGACAACCCACCTTCTCCTGCATAAATTTTTATTTTTTTATTTTTTATTTATTTTTTTTTAAATTTTTATTTATTTATGATAGTCACAGAGAGAGAGAGAGAGGCAGAGACACAGGCAGAGGGAGAAGCAGGCTCCATGCACCGGGAGCCTGACATGGGATTCGATCCCGGGTCTCCAGGATCACGCCCTGGGCCAAAGGCAGGCGCCAAACCGCTGCGCCACCCAGGGATCCCCTCCTGCATAAATTTTTAAAAGCAGAGCCCATTACAAGTTCCACTGTAACTGTTGGAAACTCCAAGGGCTCAGTTCTCAGATTTTAAAATTTCTTTATTAACCCCTATTCTTGGAGTGATCCTGGACGGTCTTGAGGAGTTCAACTTGTTGGTGACCATCAAATTTACATATCGAGCCTATTTCATATATAATTCCAGATTCACATATTTAATTGCATCTCTGACACATAAATAACATAACCCAGACACACACCAACCATCATCCTCTAGGACATGCCTTGGCTTTATTTCTCTACATTGCACCTGTCACCTGTTTGACTATTTTCTGTGTCTTCCCTGTAGAATGGAAGCTTCCTGTTCCATCTCAGCCTCTCCTCTTTCCACTTGCCCCCAGGTGATCTCACTCAGGCTTGGGACTTGGGGAGGCTGATGGTTCCCAGATTTCCTATCCAGAATTACCTGCTGTATCTGACTCATTATACAGATTGTCTCTAGACTGAAGATACCTAAAGTGGACTCCTTGCTCTACCATCACCCTGCTCCTTTTACAGACTTCATTGTCTCGGTGACTAGGAACCCTTATGTCCTAGTCATCCAGGCCACACAGAATCTTGGCATCGTCCTCTCACACACACGTCCATTCCATATGTAAATCTTGGGTGCTTTCCCTTTTTAGTTCCAGCCCAACTGCCCTCACCACCTTTACTGTGCCACCCTACACCAAACCACAGCTACCTCTTCCCTGGCCTGTCACAAACTTCCTGCCTGTTTTTACCCTAAACTCTCTCAGCCTCCTAGACACAGACTCAGCAGCCCAAGTAACACTGAACACAGGTCATGGCACTTCTCCAGGGCTTCTGGCTTAGTGTGAAAGCCAGGCAAATCTGCGTATCGTAGCCTCTCATTTCTTATGACTCTTATGTCACCATTCATGTGCTTCACTCCAGAGGCTCTGCTGGCCTTCACTGATCCTTGAGCCTGCCAAGTACGTCTTGTCTCACAGCCCTGAGGCTCATTCTGTCTGCATTTGTCTCCTACTCTCCTCAGCTAGTTCTGGGTTCACTCCCTCACTTCTTCAGGCCTGCTCAGGTCTTCTTAGACTTTTCCTTTCCACTCTGAGATAGTATCCTGTTCCCTACCTCCCACCCCAACCATATCCCTTATCCCCTCTACCCTGCTTCACTTTCCCCTCCTAATATTGAGCACCACTAATTTACGCTTGCTTGCTGTTTCTCCCCACCCTACCAGAAGATAAGCTCCACAATGGCAGCCTTTCTTCCTTGAGATGTAATCAACATGTAACATTGTGTCTGTTAATGGATAAGAGGTGTTGATTGGATACGTGTAGGTATTGCAACATGATTACCACCCCAGTTACCTAACACCTCTAGGCAGGCTTTTTATGTACTATAATAATCCCAGCAACTTGAAGAGTGCCTTGTACACAATAGTGTTTATAAATATTTACTGAGTGAATGAGTAATTAAGTGACTTTGTGTTTGGATGACAAATAGTATCTCACACCCAGCATATTCGAAAGAGAACTTCTTATCTTTACTCCCTACCCATCATCTAGCTTCCTAACTGGTTCCTGGGTCTCTCACGCTTCTACTCACACCATTCTGTAGCCTGCCTTCCACATAGCAGTGATCCTTTCTCTTCAGAACAGTGATCACTACTTGACATTTTTATACATACATGCTTTTTTGTGTGTGTTTATTGTCTGTCTTCTCCATGGAGTAAGGACTTTGTTGTCCTTTTAAAGAATAAACTAGAATGTTCATTGTACATGCCCCTAATCCTTCAATGGCTTCCTGTCACACTTAGAATAAAGTCAGAATTTCTCAACATTGCCTAAAATATTCCAGTTTGTTAGCTTCCTCTCCGATCTCATTTCCTTTCTCCCCACCGATGACTCTAGTCCAATTATTTTAGACTCTTTCATTTCTCTCGCTATGCCTTCACTTAGAATTATACCCTCCATGTTGTTGAAATGGCAAGATTACATTGTGACTGAGTAATATCCATTTTGTATGTACATCTCGCATTTATCCATTCAACTATCCATGGACACTTGGGCTGCTTCCATAGTTTGGGCTATTGTAAATAATGCTACAGTAAAGTGTATGTGTCTTTACAAATTAATGTTTTTGTATTCTCTGTGTAAAATACCCAGTAGTAGAATTGCTGAATCATATGGTAATTATATTTTTAACTTTTTGAGGAATCTCCATATTGTTTTCCACAGTGGCTACACCAGTTTGCATTCCCACCAACAGTGCATGAGGCTTTCTTTTTCTCCACATCCTTGCCAACACTTGTTTCTTGTATTTTTTATTTCAGCCATTCTGACAGGTGTAAGGTCATATCCCATTGTGGTTTTGTTTTGCATTTCCCTGATGATGAGTTATGTCTAGCACATTTTCATGTGTGTGTGTGTTGGCCATCTGAATGTCTTCTTTGGAGAAATAGCTATTCATGTCTTTGCCCATTTTTAAGTGCGGTTGTTTTGGGGGTATTGAGTTGTAATTGTTCTTTATATATTTTGGACACTAGTCCTTTATTGGGTATGTCATTTACAAATATTTTCCCCATTCTTTAGGTTATCTTTAGTTTTGCTGATTGTTTCCTTTTTATTTTGATGTAGTCCGAATAGTTCATTTTTGTTTTTGTATCCATTGCCTCAGGAGACAGATCTAGAAAAATGTTAAAAATGTTTCTATGGCTCATGTCAGAAAATACAGCCTATGTTCTCTTCTAGGACTTTTATGGTTTCAGGTCTCACATTTAGGTCTTATATCCGTTTTGAGTTTATTTTTGTGTATAGTATAAGAAAGTGGTCCAGTTTCATTTTTTTACATATGGCTATCCAGTTTTCCCAACATCATTTGTTAGAGAGACTACCTTTTCTCATTGCATATTCTTGCCTCCTTTGTTAAAGATTAATTGACCATATATGGGTTTATTTCTGAGGTCTCTTTTCTGTCCCATTGAACACTGTTTTTGTGCTAGTACCATACCGTCTTAATTAGGATAGCTTTGTAATGTATCTTGAGATCTGGGATTGTGATACCATTAACTTTGTTCTTTTTGAAGACTACTTTGGCTATTTAGGGTCTTCTGTGGTTCCATACAAAGTTTAGGGTTGAGTTCTGTAAAAAATGCTGTCCATGTTTTGATGGGAATTACATTGAATCTGTAGCTTGCTTTGAGTAGTATGGACATATATAACAATACTGGGTCTTTCGGTACATGAGCATAAAATATCTTTCCATTTGTTTGTGTCTTCTTCAATTTCTTTCATCAGTGTTTTATAGTTTTTGGAGTACTTGGTTAAGTTTATTCCTAGGTATTTTCTTCTTTTTGATGCAAATGTAAATGGGATTGTATTATGTTGAGGTATGTTCTCTCTAAACCTACTCTGTTGAAAGTTTTTACCATGAAAGGATGTTGTACTTTCTCAAACACTTTTTCTGCATTTGTTGAAATGATCATACAGCTTTTATCCTTTTTTTAGTTAATGTAATGTATCCCATTGATCGATATGCAAATATTGAACCGCCCTTGCATTCCAAGAGTAAATCCCACTTGATTGTGGTGAATGATTTTTTTAATCTATTGCTGGATTCAGTTTCCTAATATTTTGTTGAAGACTTTTGCATCTATGTTCATCAGAGATATTGGCCTGTAGTTCTCTCTCTAGCTCTTTCTATCTCTCTCTGTCTCTGTAGTGTCTACTTGGTTTTGATAACAGGTTAAAGCTGGCGTCACAGAATGAATTTGGAAGCTTTTCTTCCTCCTTTAGTTTTTGGAATAGTTTGAGAAACATAGATATTAACTCTTCCTTAAATGTTTGGTAGAATTCACCTGTGAAATTGTCTTGGTCCTGGACTTTTATTTCTGGAGAGTTTTTTTTTTATTACTAATTCAGTTTTATTGCTGACAGTCCCTCAAATTTTCTGTTTTTCCCTGGTTTCAGGAGGTTATATGTTTTTCCAGGAGGATAGGTGGTAGATATCAATAAACTTTTTTTATGGAAAAGCAAAAGAACTAGGATAAGGGAGTACCTAAAAGATGCATAACCTACAGTAATCAAGACATTGTGGTATTGGAAAAGAATGGGGATATAAATCAATAGAATACAGTAAGTCCAGAAAGATACTGATACATATAAAGGCAATTGATTGTCCACAGAACCGTGAAAGCATTTTACCAGAGAAAGGATAGTCTTTTCATCAAATGATGCTGGAGCAATTTGATATCCTTATGCAAAAACCAACTGAACAAAGCTTCTATTCAGACTTTGCACTCCTACAGAAATTAACTCAAAATGGATCATAAACTTAAATCTAAAACTAAAAACTTATGGGCAGCCCGGGTGGCTCAGCGGTTTAGCACCACCTTCGGCTCAGGGCCTGATCCTAGAGACCCAGGATCAAGTCCCACGTCAGGCTCCCTGCATGGAGCCTGCTTCTCCCTCTGCCTGTGTCTCTGCCTCTCTCTCTCTCTCTGTGTCTTTAATAAATAAATAAAATCTTTAAATAAATAAATAAACAAACTTATAAAACCTGCCAAATAAAACAGGAAAAACCTTATGACCTTGTGTTAGGCAAAAATTTCTTAGATATAATATCAAAAACATGATGCAGAAAAAGAAAAGAATTGGTAAGTTGGACTTTATCACAATTAAGAACTTCTGCTCTTCAATGGACTATTTAGAGAATGGGACAAGCATTGACTGGGAGAAGATACTCAAGTCACATGAAAACACAAAGAACCCTTCAAACTCAAAAGGTTTGGACAAACATTTCATCAAAAAAGATAAACAGCAGATGAGCTCATGTAAAGATGCTCCACATCATTGCTAATTAGAGAAATGCAGATTAAAGCCACAATGAGATACTACTGTGTACCTTTAAAATGGTTAAAATTAAAAATAACTGAGCACCAAATGCCAGTGAAGATGTGCAGTAACTAGAACTCTCACATTGCTAGTGGGAATGCAAAATGACAGTCATTTTGGAAAAGGCTAACAGTTTCTTTTAAAGTTAAACATACTCTTGTCATATAATTCAGCCATCCCAAGTGAAGCAAGAACATGTTCACACAGAAATCTGTACACAAATCTTTACTAGGGCTTTATTTATAATTGTTAAAAGCCAGAAACCTATCCATACATTCTCCAAATGGTGAACGGATACAGTGAAATAGGAAGTGCATTACTGATAGACGTAACATGAATGATTCACAGCTCCCTATGCTAAATGAAAGAAGTCAGGCTCAGACTCCATATTGTGTGATCTCATTTATATGACATTCTGGTAAAGGTAAACTTAGAAGGACAGAAAACATCACTAGTTGCCAGGGGCAGGAGGGAGGAGAGGGATCGACTGAAACATGTAGGTATTTTTGTCATAGCTACACAAATGTATGTGTCAAAACTTACAGAATTCTGCAGGTGAATTTTAGTGATTTTAAACACTATCATAGTAAAAAAAAAAAAAAAAAAAAAACAAGGGGGACTGAAGGACCAACAACATCTAGTGTTGGCTAGGACAGGGAACAACTGGAACTGTCATACATTACTGGTAGGAGTATAATGTAGAACAGCCACTTTGGAAAACAAGTTGACAGTTCCTTGTAAAGTTAAACATGTATTTCCCATTGGACCTTGCAGTTGTGCTCTTGTGTATTTACCCAAGAGAAATGAAAACATGTCCACACAATATTCAGATCACCTTTATTTATTACGGCACCAAAACGGATGTCTACCAACAGATGAATAGGTAAACAAATTATAGTACATCCATGCAGTGAGATATGTTACTCAGCAGAAAAAATGGATGCTCAGTAGAATCTGATTGTAGTGATGGTTGTTACATGGGTATGTGTATACATTTTTCAAAATTCATGGAACTGCACACTTTACATTGGCAATTTGTATTGTATGTAAATGATGCCTTAAAGTCAGTTTGTTTAAAATCTAATAATTCATCAAGCATTTAGCACACACCTAGCATGTAGGCATTCATTAAAGTTAGCTATTATTAGCGTTCTCTCCATATGGAGATAAAATTGTTCGGAAGACTTACAATATGACCTAGTTCTAGCAGGTAGGTTGAACTTTCTGGGTCATTTCATGACCAGATGTTTCATAGCCTTTCATGAATCAACTTAGAGCAATTAAATGAGCGCAAGCAGAATGCTAGACATAGTAACTACAGGGCTGAAATATTTAAAGGTACCCTCTGACTTCAATAGCCTTCTTCATTAAGTATTTTCTTTAAGATTTTATTTATTTATTTATGAGAGACACTGAGAGAGAGAGAGAGGCAGAGACACAGGCAGAGGTAGAAGCAGGCTCCATGCAGGGAGCCTGATGTGGGACTCAATCCCGGACTCCAGGATCACGCCCTGTGCTGAAGGCAGGCGCTAAAACGTTGAGCCACCCAGGGATCCCAGTTTTTTCTTTTTAAATTCTATGAACGTTAGGGACTCCTGCCTTTCAAAAATGTCACCGAACAATTAATTCTCCTCAAAATATTCATCTCACCTAGGGACAGCTATGAATTTTCTCATAATTTGAATGTGTTTTGAGAGAGCAATAGAACTGAATTCACATTTCCTGAGCATTCAAAGTTGCATAATTAACTTTATTATCTCAGCTGGACCGTAAAGTAACATGGACTGCCTACCACACTGTAGGCCCTATGTGAAGCATTTTACACGTTATTATTCCTCACAAAAATTGAGGGAGTTAAGTATTATTTTCCCCATTTTACAAATGAAAAAAAATGAAGTTTGGAGAGATTATGCCCTCTTCAAAGTCAATCAGTTATGTGATAAAGTCAGTTTGCCTCAGCTTCCAGGCCCCAGAGAAGGGAGTAAGGCTAGGATTGTCATACATGATGTGAAGTGGCCACTCTGTTCAGAGCACAAAACCTGTCCTGGGTAGCAATAGCCAGAGATGAAATTCATAAGCTTGTGGCTTCCCAGTGAGGACTGTTATTTATAAATATATAAAGTTATATCTTAGGGTGTTTTTTCATTTAAGTTATGAAGTACAAAAACTTTGCATCTTAACCAGTTAACCGATAATATCTGTTGAAAGTGTATTTAACAGTGCTAATGGATATAAAAACTGATGCTGGCTTAATAGAGCCTAAAATCGGGTTGATTCATATGCAGTAGCTGCTTTTCCAGTTGAGTTTCTTCATTGGCAGAAAAGACGCTCTATGTAGCCAAAAATAGGCAACTAACAATTTCCTCTGATTTAATCAGGGGCTCTTACTATACCAAATTATTACACTGGACTCTTCTTGTGTGCCTTCAAAATCCTCTTGGCCCCATTCTTTCTCCAGTACCACACCATTTTACTCTGAGCTTGTAGTATAAACTGAAGTCAGGAGGGGTGATGCCATTTTTGTCATTCTTTCTCCTTGCTATTTGGAGTCTTCTGTGGTTCCATACACATTTCAGGATTGTCTTCTCTATCTCTGTGAAAAATGCCACTGGAATCTTGATTAGGGATTGCATTAAATCTGTAGATTTCTGAGGTAGTATGGACATTTTAACAATATTTATTCTTCCATTTAACCAACATGGGATATCTTTCTATTTATTTTTGTCATCCTCCGTTTCTTTCATCAGTATTATAGTTTTCAGTGTATAGGTCTTTTACTTCCTTGGCTAGATTTATTCCTGGGTATTTCATTCCCTTTCATGCAATTGTAAATGAGATTGCTTTTTAAATTTCTTACCCTGGGACACCTTGGTGGCTCAGTGGTTAAGTGTCTGCCTTCGGCTCTGGTCATGATCCCGGGGTCCTGGCATCGGGCTCCCTGCAGGGAGCCTGCTTCTCCCTCTGCCTGTGTCTCTGCCTCTCTCTGTGTGTCTCTCATGAGTAAATAAATAAAATCTTCAATAAATAAATTTCTCAACCTGTTAAGTTTTGTTTTTTTGTTTTTTTGGGTTTTTTTGATGCTGGATACTATGAATTTTGCTTTGTTGGTAGGTGGAACTTGTTATGTTTATTTAATGTTGGATTTTGTTTTGGCATACTGTTAAATAAACTGGATCCTTTTGATGCTTGCTTTTAAGCATATATGTCCAGTCCAGAACTGCCTAGGGCTAATTAAGTAGTGATACTAAAGAAATGTCCTTCTGAAAATACTGCCAGGTGCCCCACCTAACTGCTCTGATTGCTGGGAACATAGACTATTCTCAGTGCCATGTGAGCTCCACGAAGTGGTTTTCTCTGACCTCAGGTAATCCATGCACAGATCACTACTCAGCAAGATTTGGAGGGACTCCTCTATAGATCTTCCAGGCTCCCTCTCTTTCCATTCAGTCCCTCATTCCAATACATTGCCCTTAAATTCTAGCCACTTTAGCATCTGTCTAGTGCAGCTTCTATCTGCTCAACACACCAAGACCAGTGGACTTTATCTGGATTCCCCTTTCTTGTGTTGGAAACTGCTTTCAAGCAGTAAGTCCATGCAAGAGTAAAACTCACTTTGTTTCTCAAGGATCACAGTACATACCGTGCTGCCTATTTTCTGATGTATGAAAACCAATTTTTGGATATATTTGGTCCAATTTTCAAATTGTTTAAGGAGGAAAAGTAAATCTGGTCCTATTTTCCTATTGTGGCCAGAAGCAGAAGTCACAGCTAGATACAGTTTGTTAGGTGGGTAAAACATAAAGCAGATTCATAAGATTTATTAGCATTGTGATATAAGTGAGTTTGATATTGATAAGACAGTCAATATATTTTCCTAAAACTTAGGTATATGTCCAAACATCTGGTTTGGCAGTCTGGTATATAATGTGATCCTCTGGTTTCCCAATGAGAAGATTAAGAAAAAGAAAAGTGCTTATTTTTGTTTATTTGTTTATATCCTGTGCTTATTTTTGTTTATTTGTTAACTTGTTTTCATTTAGCATCACCACATGCAAAACTCTTACTTTGTGGCTTTTGTAAGTGACTTTTATAAGGCTTGTTGACCATACATCCAACAATTATAATTGGGTGTATCATACCACCAAAGATAATTACTTAATGCTAAACCTGGTCAATTTCTTTGTCTCTGTTTTTAAAAATCCATTTCATCACATGATCTCTGTAATCATCCAAGATTAACATTTTAAGATCATTTTAGACTAGAGTTGCAAGATAACATACAGGTGTCCACTTACATTTGAATTTCAGATAAATGGTAAATAAATTTTAGCATAAAATGCCACAAATATTTTATGGAACATACTTATATTTTTAAAAAAGGTATTTATCTGAAATTCATATTTAACTGGACATACATTCTTTTTATGGCTGAGTAATACTCCATTGTATATATATATATATATATATATATATATATATATATATATATATACCACATCTTCAACCATTCATCTGTTGATGATACAACCTATTTTAGATCCATGTCTTCCTCAGATAATCTTTATAAGATATTGCTTATCAGATTCCTTCTCTTTTGAGTGATAATATTGAAAGACAATCTCACTTTATATCTGGGCATAGCAGTAATTTTCACCATTTTCTTCTAAGTTGTAATACCATAAGCAGTCTTGACTATATTTCCAAGTATCTTCCCTTGGTTGGAGCAGGGGAGGGGTTGTTGATTCAGAGAACCAAATATTGGAAGACTGTGTTCACCAATTTTCTGAGTATGCCACCAGAACCCACTTTACTAATTAAAGTAATTATGATATTCATTAAATGGGTTTGGGCTAGATGCGTATATTCATTTTTCTTTTCACATTCTTGGACTTATTTTCTCTGAGTCTTTCGGCATCCCAGCATTTTTCAGAGGTAAATGTTATCTTTATTACTACCATCCTGACCCCCCAGATTGTAGGTAACCCCTAAGCCACACATGCTTGTGAGGCAATTTACATGGCAAATGGTTGTGTCTACAAAGAAATCTATGATTAAAGAATCCCTTTGATCAAATCGACTGTTTAAAAAAATACAGAAGTCTCGAGGAGTGAATTTCTTCATAAAACTAAATGTGTTTTCTTCATTGGTTTTTAGCATAGTAACAATAATGCTTTCATTTTCCCCTGCTGTATTATTTAGAAAGGGTAATTCAATTTAGCTCAGTACTATGGAATCCTGGTGGGGTGTCAGATCTTTAATAACTTAACTTGTTCTGTCACTTTATTAAATTAGGGGGGAAAATAACGGTTGCTACTTTGGATCCTATTTTAGAATCTATGAAAAAGTGTTAAGTTCCTTTGTGGCTCCTGGATATCCTCAGTTAATATCAAATTGTACCCAGCTTGAAGCATTTCCTATGATTCAGAAAAGCATTTCTGTTCTGTCCCCAAGGATACAAATTGGAAATAAAGTGATAAAAACTTGGAAGTAACCCAATAAAGCATCCCTAGGAGGCAGGAGGATCTTACATTAAGCCATTGGTAAGTTTAGAATCCTGCCCAGATGTGCTGAAAATATCCTTTCTGCACAGTGAAAATATCCACTGCCCTCTTTAAGTCAGTGATTTTCCCCTTTCTTTCTTTCTTTTTGACACAGAAAAGCAGCTGCTGCTCTTGTTGGCAGATGACTCCGCTGTTCCAAGGGAAATGAGAGCGCTCTCTGCCTTTGAGGCTGATGTAATGGAGAGGTCAAGAGTGCTTGCTCCAGCAACTCCTTTATACCCTGGCTTAAAAGGAATTTCTCCCAGCACATTCCTATCCCTAAAGAACACCCTTGCTTCCCTTCCAGAACAATGCTTTCTCCATCAGCCAAACCATTGATATGAACCAGAGCTTGACCAGCCCACAACCCAGTTCTGCACCCACATTAGTTTGTTTTTACAGGAAAAATTTCACGTGTGCTGAGTTGAGCATCCTGAAAGATAATTTTTTTAAACATTAATTTAACAAATGACGTTCCCTTCAGGCTTGGCTTTTCCCATTCTTAAGGGCAGGTGCACCTGGAGCCAAGGTGTTTACAGTATCCTCTCTCATCTAGGAACTACCAAGCCAACTTGAAAAGATGCCCGATGGTCTTTCTTGATTTCTTTCACTGTATTTTATACTGAATGATGATGTGTGGTTTAATCAAACTAAAAATGGGCCATTATCTCCTAGCCTGAGGAACTGGTGGGTTCTGAAGAAGTGTGGAACTGTAGTCTGACCTAAGGTGGGCTCCTGGGGCACATTGGGGCAAATCAGCCTGGTTCTCTGTGTGCTCTTAGACTTGTAAGCATTTAATAAATTTAATAAATTCCATAAAGACAAGGGCTGAGTTCTTAAATTTACTAAGCTCTTGCTATATGTCAGCTACCATTTCACCATCTGACTTAATCCTCACTACAGTCTTAGGACCCATATATTATTATTCTGATTTTCCAGATGAGGAGGCTAGTACTTAAGTGGTTCGCCTCTTGTCCAAGACACACAGCTCTCAGGCAGAGCCAGGATTCTAATTAGGCCCGTCTGCCTCTACAGCTTTGCTCTTTACCTCCACAGTGATTTAGTGAATGCACACTGCTACATTAGGTCAATGAAGGGAGGTGAGAAGGGGAGCGGCAATCTTGTGACGAAGCTGATGCTGAGGGAGGCAGAGCAGAGACCATCACAAGTCAGGGTTGGATGTCAACCTACCAGCCTAGAAGTCTGGCCCCCTCTAGATTTTCAAGTTACATAAATATCCTCACTCTTTAAGCCATTTTGAGTTGATTTTTTTTTTTTCTATGTGCAGTGGAAAGTGCTCATTGATACACTGGATAAGCTAGGTCTGGGATTTTTCACCCACTGGGATTCTTTCTGCTTACTAATTACTTACAGATATACTTCTTTTCTGTAGGAACATAGTCTTTAATGAAATTTTAATTCATATTTATCATGTACCAGTTGGAACTCAGATGCCAATAAATTGGCTTTCTGATTTTTAAAAATGAGTTCACATGCCTTTGTTTTTATCAATTTTCTTTTTTCAACATTTAACTTCTGTGTTTATGTCATGCCCCTAAGAGTTTATGCAAGTATCTGGCTCTCTCATTGAGAAAGAGGTAACATTTATTTCTTGATGGTGCATTGCAAGCATACTCTCTGATCACAAAGCCCTTTATCACTCACTTCCAAGCTAATTTATTTCTTTGAGAGCTGCACAATCCCAGCCTTGTGGGAAGAGAGTCTCCCACATTCGGAGAGCAATGGCTGGTTTAGAAATGCTCTGTCTTTGTCTAAGATGAAGTCTCTTCCGCATCCTTGATTATGTCTAAATGATGCTCTTATGCTTAAACAGAGTCCACTTTCTCAGTCTACCAGGAAGCACTGATTTGTTTACCAGCCCCAGGGATGGGAGGAAGCAGCAGTCTGCAGGGCAATCGCACAGCCAGGTGAGCACCACTGAACTCTAGCTTGGAAGAAAGTGATTTTAAAGGCTGTGAGGATTTGGTGTCATGCCAACCTATTTACTAAGGAATCTGCACAGCCTGCCTGGGAAATTAGATGGGCAGGCAAGGATTCAGAATGCTCCCAAATGGGGACACTTGAGGTGTCTTGTCCCCAGCTATAATTGTCCCCAGCTGGGGCAGGAGGGACAACAATCATGAGGGAACAGTGCCCAGGGTGTGTGTGACCTGGGTGCCTGCAGGCCTTCACAGCAACCACAGCACCCGCGAGTAGACAGCACGGGGCTCCCATGCCACAGAGGATTACTTCCCTAGTACTTTGGCTTAGATGAACTCACTAGAAGGACAGGTACTGCCACCGAACAAGATGACAGGACCTGGTGTGTCAGGGAGGACAAGTAGCCTGGTAGAGTCTTGACTGAGAAAGTTGACCTGGCCCATGGAGTCTTGATATGCCTTGATATACCAGGAACTTAGGAAGGCACTGTCCCCTGAGCTCAGCTGGGCTCACACAGGGCCATTGTAGGCACAGCTGTGATACTAGAGTTTAATAGGACTGCTCTTAAAACTTCATTCACTCATTCACTGAGACCTACTGTGTGCCAGCCAGACACTGTGCTAGGTTCCAAGGATTAATGAGAGTAAGTGTGTATGTTTGTTGGGTGGATGGGTGGGAAAAGGAAAATATAAGTATATTCTTATATTCTAAGTATATTAAACTAGCTTTTTAGTCAAAGGAATATTGTTGTAATTCCTTTCCTAAAATGAGAAAACATAATTCAAAGTCATCCTGTTTGTAAACATTGGGGGTTCAAAAAACATCTGAGGAGCTAGGAAGCCTTAGAACAGCTAGACTCAGCTTCTCAGATTCCTTAAAAGGAGCCCTACAGATGTGGGACCAGATCCCACTCAACTCCTGGAGAATGACAGGATGGCACCTTTAACTTCCTGCATCACAAAGTCCTCTTCCTGGCTTGTTCTGCATGAACCTCCCCACTCACTGTGATGTGTCCTGCCATGTCCAATTAAGGTCATGCAGTGGGCCCATACCTCTGTGGATGAAAGAGGGTAAGAATACCCTGGAGGAAAATTGAACACCAATAAAAAATAAATTTATTATAAAAAAAATACCCTGGAGGAATTAGACCTTCCTTGGTACAATCATCTGGCAAGAGGCAGGCCCCAAACCAGGACAAGGACAGCGGGCTCTCCTGGAAAGGCCAGGTCTCCAGGTCTCAGAGCTTTACTCACTCAGGTCCGTACACTGGAGCCTATGGGAGCATCAGGCTACCCTGTACTCCAGGAGCCTCATTTCAGACACTTCAACATCATCTGTCACATACTCAGTCCCAGAGAAAACGGACGAGAGCAGATGTTCATCCCACAACCTTTGCATTGTGTCCTACTCCCAGGCCACGGCCCTTGGTGCACCAGGAATTAAGACATTTTGTGACTGACCCAATTATACAGCATTGTATCTGTGCAGGCATGACGAGTTCACTAATCTGTTAAACTGTGAATGTTTAAAATATGCCAATATTTTTGTGACTGCCTTGGCATCTCTTTTTTAATATATTGAGTGATTTAAAAAAGAAGAAGATGACAAAGAATTGACCCTGGGCTCTTTCAACCTGAGAGAGGTTCTGCTTGGCCTGGACATCAGGGTTCCTGGGTGGAAGGGGCCTTGCCTAACAAGGTGTGGTCCCTGGGTTAGCACATCTACATTACCTGGAACTTGTTCAGAACACAGACTCTGCCTCTCAGCAAGGTCACCACCAAGTAGTTTCTAAGCACTAGGAAAGTTTAAGAAGTGTAGATGTAGGGAAGACAAGGGGAAGACCAATGAACAACCATAGGCTCAGCCCAACTGCAGCACTCCATCCTCTGTGTGCGCCCTGTGTGGGGCACAGTCTTTAGCTTACCTGGTTTGGGTGTTCTGTCTGCTGTGTTTGGGGTGAAGAGTGAGCACCTTCTGAGGCCACACACCTAGCTCCTCCAGAGGAAGCAGAAGGCCCTAGATCCAGCCACCCGTCTAGTTTACACTAGTATGTGTTAAAGTTCATCAATAGAAATTTTATGGAAATTAGTCTTTCTTGTCTTATAAGTCAAACTTATAGAGACAGGAAGTAGGAGAGTGGTTGCTAACGGGGGTGGCCAGTGGGGTGGGGTGAGTTGGTGTTTAATGAGGACAGAGTTTCTCTTTGGAAAGATTACAAAGAGTTGTGGAGAAGGATGGTGGTGATGGTTGCACACTTTTAAATGGTTGATGATACTCATGTATATTTTACCATAAATAAGTGAAATAGTAAGGAGGTCCAATCAGTGGGACGCCCTAGCTGATTGGATGTGGGGTGCGGGCCAGAGAAGATGGGGAGGCTGCTGCACTGCCCAGCCCCACGGGCCATCCACACCGCCAGCCTCCCGAGCCCATCCTGAGGCACGTAGGAACCCTTCACTTTCTCTGCCCGGACCACCCCTGGCCGGTGCTGAGCCGGAGGCTGTGGAGAGCACCCTCACAGCACCTTAGCACTACATAGGTCCTACCACCCAGAGAAGGCAAGCACTCCGGACGAAGTGAGGTTAGAGCACTGGAGCAGGAAGGAGGTCCAGGCAGCCTCTGAGCCTGGGGCCCACCGACAGCCCAGAGCGGTCAAATGCTGCCTCCACTGTGTAGAGAGAAGGCACCAGGTGTGTGTAGAGCCGCTGACCGGGGGGCAGGGGGTGCTCCTGGATGTGGCCCCAGGGCCCACTTTGACCTGGGCCCACACTCTGAGACGTGACTGACCCTCAACTACACTAGCCAGCCCCTGTCTTTGTCCCGAGGCTCTCCCGAAGGCCATGGCACAGCCACACCCAGGCAGGGCCCTCCACACCACTGACCTCCACCAGCCAGCAGCCACGGGTATCAGGAAGTGTGACAATGAGTTAAGAACACCTACCTAACTCCAGATGGAGTTGGGAAGCAATGAAGGGTAGCTTATTTTACAGGCCCCGGCAGGAAGGAGAGTTTTCTTTAACTTGGCAATGACTCAGCCAATAAGGAGCCACCACAATCCAGAACTCTGGCTCTCCTCTAAGGAACTCTTACTCTGAAGCACCTCTTCCAATGCCTCTCTCTCCTCTATGAAAGGATGCTGTTTCCTTTGTTCTGCCGGTTTCCCTGTGGTTTGCATACCCTGAGCTATAATTCCTCTGCTCTTCCTGAGTAAACTCGTGTTTGCCTGTTAAATAACTGGCTAGTTTATTTTTAAGGTTGACAGTGGGCAGGCAGGTGTCGGGTGGGTTGGTGAGAATCAGGCCAGAACCTTGGGAGTGGGCTCCCGGGCTCCTACCTCAGGGCTGCCCTGAGGAGCTCGTGAGGTCCCAAGCCGGCTTCCCCATGTCCCAGCTCCTCCTCTGTGTACAGCCACCTCCAAAGCCGTGCTTGCACACGGGCCCAGGGAAAGAGGACCTGAGGGGGGTGTGACTGCTGAGCCCCTGAGAGGCAGGTGGGGAGCGCCCTCAGAAGATGAGCATTGGAGCCACCGCCCTGCTGCTCCGGTCAGGACACAGTTCCTGAATCTTGGCTTCTAGAACGCTGAGACAGATACCACCTATGAGTTCCTGAAAGGAATGTGTGGACGAGGCTCCCTTGATGATACTGTGCCATCTGACTGTGAGGTGAGAGAGGAGGCAGACCAGGATTAGCGCAAGAACTCCACCATGTTTGCAGCTGCTCAGGCAGCTGGATAGTCTTCTCTTTAGGCGAAATGGGTCATGGAGGGAACCCTTTTGTGTGACTCTCAGGGTTGCGGGGATCCAGTGCCTCAAATCAAAGAATGAAATGCTCAGAGTCCCCATCCTGTCCCAGGCTCTCACTGCTCACATCTCCTGCATCCTCGGCCATCTCCCACCGACTGTTTCCTAGGTGCTGTGGGGTCTCATTAAACCATTTATTTGCTTGGTTTTCCCAGGAGATAAAAGATCACAGCATTCTTAAATGTAATACACTTTTCAGCTGCTCTGATTGGTTCAGCGGAGCCTGACAGGACAGAGGGATTGTTTCCAGGCCAGGCAGAGCAGTGGCGAGTCCAGCCAAACCAGTGACTGCAGCATCTCTGAACATGCCAGACGCGCTCAGGAATCTGCCCTTTTACACTTACAGTCCTAGCATGCTCACCCTCAGCCCTTCCTCTTTGCCTTAAAGACTTCTGGTCGAGCTTTAAAACACTTCCAGTTACTTCTGTTTGGTGACACCAGCGATCCTACCCCACCCCTGCTTCCAGGCCATCAGCCTGTTGGCTACAGCACCATATTCTGGATTGTAATTGTCCATACATTTGCCTATCTGCCAGACTCTGAGCAATTTGTGGGTAGTCTAACCTGCTTCTTAGTTAGGGGCAAGGGGGTCTCAGGCCTGGTATGGAGAGAGTATCATTCTTTGCTTCCACAACGTGCAAGCCCTGAGACTCTTAGCCAGGCATTTTCAAGGGCAGGCACCGAGGACACTGTGATGGCCGCAGAAGGTTGAAGGTTGGAGCTGGCCTGTCTGCCTTCCCTGAGGCTCTCAACTCAGTTCAGTAGGCGAGGGTGGCCTGGAGCACTCAGGAAGCACCAGGAGGGGCCTAGCAGCCAGCCCAGCCTGTGCGAGGGACTCGGGTGGAACCTGAGTACACAGAAGAGGACATTAGTGAATGTTTCCCTTAAGAGCTGGCACATCTTAGGGAGGGAGCTGCCTTCAGGAAACCGCTCTGCTCAGGCCCTTGAGTGGAAGGTGAGGCAGAGGCCACAAAGCAGGGGGCAGAGTCTCAAGTAGGAGACTTGTGTGAAGAGGGTGGGAGAAAGGGTGCAGAGAGGCAGGAGGGGAGGACGGCTAGTGGAGCTACAGGGCCCAGGGATGTGTGTGTGTGGGGGGGGGGGTGCAGGGTGAAAGCCACTTAAGAACTAAGATGCTTGAGTTTGTCATTGCATTGGTGTAATGTAAACCTCTTCTCAGGGTTCCCACCACCCCATCATTGCGTGAGTGTGTCTAGGAGGGTGAGAGAAGGTTTTCATTTCTGGGCCTGGAAGCAGGAACTTAGAGGCCAGAAGCCCCTGGGCATATGGTCTCCCTGTGCCCGCAAGGGATTCCCAGAAATTGTAGGTCTAAAGCGCTGGTTCTCACCCAGCTGTACATTATAATTGCCCAGAAAGCATATTTTAAAACACAATGCCTGGAGCCCCCTTCCTTCCCCTGATTCTGGTCTAAGCCATGTAACGAGGGGCCTAAGGCATTGGTGCACTTGAAAATGCTCCCCAGGTTCTTCAAATGTGCACAAGGATTGAGGACCACTGATTTGAAGGAGTGAGTCAAGAATGAAGGGAGGGAGTTCAGTGAGGCCCCCAAATGGAGAGTGGAAAGCAGGGAAGGGGGTCAGGGCGGCCGAGAGCAGACAATCAGGACACCCCTGCAAGGAGGGCACTTCGGGGACATGCAGAGACCAGGGGACAGGGCACTTGCAAACACTCATGCTGACAGCCCTTGTGTCTCCAGCACAAGCCCTATTGTCTGTCCGTAGGCCCTCACAGAGCTTCACAAGCGCTGACTCATTGAAGCTGTGCAGCATCACAGAAACTGGCTGTAAGCTCTCCCTTCGGCAGGTAAGGAAAAAGGAGCGCTGAGAGCTGACACCCCAGAGCAGTAGCAGCATGGGATTCAAACCTGGGTCTCAGATGCACGCACTGGGGTGGGAGCAGGGGGAATGGGAGCAGTGCCTACCTCCCTTATATCCCTGCCTGCCCTGCAGAGCAGACTCACAGGAACTGAGGCAGATCCTGTTTTTCCATTGTTGCCCAAAGCTCTGGTCTTGGAGTTAGCTTTTCGGTGGCCTTAAAATGATTGCTATGTCTGTATTTTAGCTCGTGGAAATGAGAAAAAATCTTGATTGCATAAGTCTACAAATCTTGTTCACTCCTAATTATGCAGTGAGGCATAGACTTTCCAATAAGTAAAATCCACAGATAATCACCAAACCTAGGAATTTCCGAGGGCTCTGGTGTCAGACCTCACCAGACCCTGGAGTTCACAAACACTAAACAAAACAGGCCAAAAGGGAGTGAGGGAGAAGTGAATGGTTAGAATCAAATTCTAATCCCCAACCTAAAGATTTGGATTCCAGGCCGCACTCAGGAATCTTTGTTTTAAATTCCTCAGAGGGGTTATTCTGATGGCTTCAAAACTTGGGAGCCATTGGTGGGAATGGCCCATGAACTGGAAAATCAGGCTCTCCATCCCAGTTAACCTTTACTTCCCCATAAAAAAGTGAGCCACTGGCCTAGGCCACACAGAGAAGTAGAAAGAACCCCCTAGGGAGCCAGGGCTCTGACTTCCAGTTTTGACTTTGCTTGTAGTGGGTGGACAGGCTGTCAGTTGTGTCAGCATTCAGATACTGGTTTTCTTATCTGTGAAACACAAAAATTGGATAAAATAATCCCTAGCCCTTTTCTGTGATGAATTTATCTGATTCTATGCCAGTTGAATTTCTTATTCAGTAAGGGTAAGAATATTTTTTGAAGGAATACGGATCAATTCCCCCAAAGGGGAGTTACCATAATTTTAATATCTTTTCTTAAATCTGCTTATGGAATTTGGTGAGACCTTCCAGCCAGCTCTCTCATCTTCCTTCCTGCCCATCTCAGGGACCCTTTATGCCAGTGACCCATGGGCCTTTCACTTCTTGCCCAACTCTCAGAAATTTCCTCTCTGACTCTGGCTCTTCCTTTCCTGGAAACCCCAGAGTGACAGTTTTCAATCCTGGCTATATATTAGCATCACCCAGGAAGCTCTTATAAATTATTGATACTCAGGCCTTATCCCCAGACAATTGAATCAAAATTTGGGGGTCATGACATTTGTAAAGCTCCCCAGATGATTGTGATGCATGAGAAGGTTGGAGCTTAGCCCCTGGAGCTGATGTGAAAGCAGGGGTGATGGGTCTCAAGTAACTCTTTACCTGAGTGAAAGTGTAGGGTTGAATTTGCAGTCTTGGCAAGTCTTCTCTGTCTAGGCCTACATGCCAGTATTTTAGATACACCGCATGGGTATCTGCAGGAGTAAGCATCAAATACACTGTAGAAGCGAAATGAAAACACCAGGCCAGCTGGGACCACTGTACACCCACCAGTGGACCTGAGTCAAGTCTCCAGAGATTTAGTCTTTTCATTTGTAAAATGAGACCAGCATTTCGCTCTGACTTACAGGGTTGTTAGGTGAATTGCATGCATGGGAATTGGCTTTGTAAACTATAGAGCACTATACAAATTGAATGGGCTTAAGAACCTTACATGTAGAAAAGGAATTGACATATTCAACAAAAATATGTCAGTTTTTACCCAGTTAATGTATAGATTCCATGCAATATTGATACCAATCAAAATGCCAGCAAACTTTTTTTACAGAAATCAACAAGCAGATTTAAAATTTGCATGGAAATGCAAAGGACCTTGAATAGTCAAAACAGTTCTGAGAAAGAGGTACAGACTTGGAGTATTCACAGTCCCTGGTTACGAAGCAACAGTAATCAAGATAGTATATCAGTGTAAAACTAGGCAAGTAGTTCAATGAAATAGAGGCTTAAATCCCAAAATAGATCCCCATATATATGGCCATGTGACTTTTTACAAAATTAACAGAGCAGTTTAATGGTGAAGGGATAATCTTTCAACTAATGAAAGCAACTAGATAACCATAGTTGAGGTATACACACACACACACACACACACACACACACACACACATCTCTCCTATGAATGAATAAACAACTTATGAAATTATGGCATCTCCATACAATGAAATACTACTCAGAAAGAAAAAAGCATGAATTAGAGACATATCTACTAGAATGTGTGCATTGCTAAAATATACTAAATGAAAGAAGCCAGACACCAAGACTATATATTATTTGATTTCACTTATGTGAAATTCTACAAAAGGCAAAACTATACTGATAGGAAGCAGATCAAAGGTTGCCAAGAGCCAGGGGGTGGGAAGTGGGGATTAAATACAGAGGAGCCTGAGAGAACTATTGGAGAGATGGAGATATTCTATGTTGTGATTGCAGTAATGGCACACAACTGTATATATTGGTCAAAACTCAGTAAGTAGTTTAATTGAAACTGGGAAGCTATACTGTATATAAATTATACTTTAAGAAAGCTGACCAAAAAAAATATTGGAGTCTTTGGCTTGCCAGGCACTATGCTAACAATATCAGGATGAATCAGACATGGTGCCTACCTGCAATGCTTGTAAATTAAAAAAAAATAAGTGTGACATATTATTGAAAATGCTGTGACAGAGACTGTACACAGAACAAAAAGAAGTTGATTCTCACCATAGGAGGGAGAGCAAGCGAGATGGTATTTGAGACAAATCTTGAAAGATAGGTAGCAATTTGCCAAGTAATAAAGGAGAGAAAAGCAATTCCAAGCAGTGAGAACCCAAGAACAAAACCTCACAAGCTGGAAATAGCTAGACATGTTCCAGGAAATACAAGTAGTTGTCAAAACATAAGGTTCCAGAAAGAGCATGTCTGGAGATGAAAATGTTGAGGGTCTCATACCACATACTTGGGCACTCAAGTTTCAGCCTATAAACAAAGAGAAATTATTGAAAAATAATTTCTGATAAACAGGCTCAGTTTGGTGTTTTATAAATATGCTGGAAGACAGATTGGAAGGTGGTGGCAGCTAGATCTGAGGCTAAGAAACCAATTAACAGACTATTGCAGTCACTCATAGAAGATAAACCATGAGTTTTAGTCTGTGGAGTAATGTTGAGGTAAGAGGCATGACCGGTATTAAGGGAACCTAGCTGGTTGTGTTGGAGGATGCTGCCTAGAGAATGATGGAGAGTCAAACAGGACTCCTTGGATTCTGGCTTGGGTTCTGGGTGGCTGTGATGACATTTTTCAAGATGGCAGATCCAAGAAAGAGCAAGTGTGGGAGGGAAAGATGAATTTGGCTTAGTTCATGGTTGTCTTTTATATGGTCCATTCTGGTGGAGTGTCTACAAGGACACTGAATACCCAAGAGTAAAATTCAGAAGAGATCTAGACTAGATGTGTGGTTCAATATAATGCTCACACAGATGGCACCTGAAGCCAAGGAGTGAATGAGGGGTATCACACAGAGTGACAAGGGGGGCTTGTAATTATGGAAGGGATGATCAGAGAATAGGAAGCCTTAATAGAAGCTGAGAAATAATGGTCAAAGAGATGGAGATGGCCCAAGAGAACGTAGTGCAGAGAAGCGAAGGAACAAGTGAGCTTTTAGAGCAAGAGATGGTCAACACTGCCAAATGCCACTTCTAAGTCAGTCATGATGAAGACAGGAAAGAGTCCATTAGAATTGCCAAATGGGAAACTGTCGGTGTTATATGCCAAGGTAGTTGCTATGAAGTTGTGGCGGCAGGGCCCGACTAGAAAGCCAAGCAATGAATGGGATGGAAGGACATGGAGGCAGTGAGCAGACAGTTTGGCTCTGAAATGGAACACAGAGAGAGTAGTGGGTAGCTAGGGAGAGATGTAGGATCAAAATACTTATTTTTAAAAATATTGAAAAAAATGTCAAATTTGATAGGCTGTTAAGGAAACACCAGTGGAATGGAAGAAGTTGAAAATATGGAAGAGTGGACAAATGAAGAAAGATTGTAGCCATGAAGGAGATGAAAAGGACTGAAATATGAAGAGAGGACCCTTTCCTCTGGGACTTCAGAAAGGACATAGAGGGCAGGTCCAAATAGAGGTAACTTTAAAGAAATTGAGGGAGTTTGTGGCTGAAGATTCATTTCTCAATGGCTTTGAGAAAAGAAATGAAAGTTGGATGCCATTACAAAATATTGGAAAGGGAGTAAATCTGTGAATTTACAAGGACACTGGAGGTCATACTATATGTCCATAGTGTCATCTGTCTATAATCGTTATGATTTTCCTGCATCAGCACTGAACTCCCTATGTGTAGCTACCAGGAAAACAGATTGCTGGATTGACCCAAGATATGGATGTAACAAGATGGAAGTGGTAGAAGGCAAGGTGGTGAGGACACTTAGCATCTTCTTTTTTTTTTTTTTTAAGATTTTATTTATTTATTCATGACAGACAGAGAGAGAGGCAGAGACACAGGCAGAGGGAGAGAAGCAGGCTCCATGCAGGGATCCCGACACGGGACCTGATCCCAGGTCTCCAGGATCACACCCCGGGCCGAAGGCGGTGCCAAACCGCTGGGCCACCAGGACTGCCGTTTTTCTTTTTTTTTTTTTTTTAAGATTTATTTATTTATTTTTATTTATGATAGACACACACAGAGAGAGAGAGAGAGAGAGAGAGAAAGAGGCAGAGACACAGGAGGAGGGAGAAGCAGGCTCCATGCCGGGAGCCCAACGTGGGACTCGATCCAGGGTCTCCAGGATCGCGCCCTGGGCCAAAGGCAGGTGCCAAACCACTGAGCCACCCAGGGATCCCCCCCTTTTTTTAAAGATTTTATTTATTCATGAGAGACACAGAGAGAGAGGCAGAGACACAGGCAGAGGGAGAAGCAGTCTACCTGCGGGGAGCCCGTTGTGGGACTCGATCCTGGAACTCCGGGATCATGACCTGAGCTGAAGGCAGACACAACCGCTGAGCCACCCAGGCATCCCAGCATCTTCTTAACAGAATGGAGTAAGTGATGAACCCCAGGAACTAGACTGAACGGAGCAAAAGTGGAGGTATGTTGGTAAAATTGGCAGAAAAACAGGTCAGAGGTTTAGGGGATTCTGGTGAGCAAACAAACTGATAGAGCAGGATGATAGCAGATGAGAGTCAAAAGTAAGATCCTCAGGTGTAGGACTTCAGAGGGAAGACAGTTCTGGGCAATGCCAATGTTTAAGGTGTGGAAGCCTGAAGTGAGAGAGAGGGAAGATCATTGGTGCCCAATCTATGATGTTGCGTGAGTCTTTCCATGAGTGCTAAAGTCCCCAGGATGATGTGGGTAGAAAGGGAGTATGATGAGTGAGGCATCAAAATCCTCAATGAATGAGAGAAGTGAGTATAAGGCCAGAAGCTGACAGCCATAGGTCTGGTGAATGTGACCTGGACCTCAAGGTTTGTACCTGAGAGTAGGAGAGTAATGGTCTGAAAGAAGTAGTAGAGACCAGGGGTGCTGTTGCCAGCTGAGGACTCTATGACATTCAAGGCATAAGGGAAAACGGGATCTCCACTTCAGAGAGTGGGTAGGGGATTTTCTTGGGGTTCAGTCCAGTTTCCTGAAAAGCTAGGAGGTGGAAGAGTTGGAGATGAGGATATAACTAATCTGGGTGATAGCAGGGTATCTGTTAGAAGGGAGGGAGTAGCTGCTGGAAAAATGAGGGAAGAGGAAGCACTGCATTGTCTGGGCAAGAGAGGACACTTGGAGGCCCACACCTGGGCTGATGACAAGATGGCGGGGATGAGAGACAGGGGCCTGTGTTGTTGGCCTCAACGTTCTGGGCAACTAAATGTGGAGATCTTTAGGGGTCTTAGATCCAAACAGAATACATGAAGATTAGTAATGGAGAACCTCACTACAATGGATGTGGGAGTTTTCTGGCAGGGGGACACTCACCCCTACCGCTTGTAGCCAATTGCAGACCCCACAGGAGTAGCCAGACTTGACCTTACATGGACTTGAACTTGATCTTGCACGGACTTGACCTTGCATGTGGATACCACTGGACTCCTCCAGGCCACAGTTCCCCAGTGAAAAGCCAACACACTTCGGAGTTCCAGTTAACTCCAACAGGCTTCTTAAATTACCCCCTTTCTCCTTAAAAACAGGTGGCTCTCTTTTGTTCCCCGAACTTGCATACAGTTTTGCTACAGCTTGTTTGTCCCAGATTATAATTATCTTTCATCCCCGAATGAACCCATCTTTTACTGGTAAAATAACTGGCAGTTTCTATTTTTAGGGTTAACAAATGCGTTGGGGAGTTTTGCTCATGTCCTGGAGGAGGAGGAACAGGAAACTCTCCAGGGATCATGCCCGGAAAAGATTCCTGCCCAGGAGGATTGCAGAGCCTCTAGGATTTTTCCCACTTGCTGGAAATAGTTGTTTATGGTTAAGTTAAAGGGCAAAGATTTTACCTGTAGACTTAGGAAAGGGTGAAGATTATACCTATAGGTCCCTCAATAGATATTTATTCAACTGAATTGAAATACAGAGTTCAGCTCATGTGTTACTTGTGGAATAACAGCCCATCAGAGCTGGAGAGACCCATAGGAGAGACACATATTATGTATGACAGTCCACTCCACAGCATGCACTTTAGTGACCTCCTTTAGTGACACATTCACCAGCCCCCGCTCTTGTTTGTCTTCCAACCACTGCCCCCAAGGTTGCCTTTCAGCTGTCTCAGACTGTTGTTAATTCCTCAGATTCTTCTAGCTCTTTCTATCTCCCTGCATTTGCTCTCATGTCTTCTTGGAAGGAGCCTTCCCCATTTCTGTCTGGCTACTTCCATTCATTTTTTAAGCTCTTTCTGGCTCTCCCAGGCACACATAGTGGCTCCTTCTGTTAGTTCCTGCTATGCTCTCTCACACTTCCATCAAAGAATAATCATGTCACAACAGAGTTGGCTGCTGCAATATTGTAATTTATAACAAATATATATTTGGTCATTCAGATGACCAGGATATATAGTTCTAATATGTATTTGGTCTTTGTCCATCGTTCCTGGCTCACAGCTCCCAGGACCCTCAGTCTCTTTCTATTCTGTGTCTTTACACCCAGTTCTTTTGAGCCTCAGGATCTCAGGAAGTGATTAAGTGCACGGATTTCAAAGCCAGATAAACCCTGGACTCAAATTCCAGGTCCACCACTTACCAGCTACAAGCTGCTGTCCTTAGGCAAGTTATTTAAACTTTTGCAGCCTCAGTCTCATTATTTATGACATGGGAGTGATGATGGAGGTGGCAGTATAATGGAAAGGTAAGCGATAATGTTCTGACATCCAAATGAGACCATGTATACAAAGCTCTTTGCATGGTGCCTGGCGCACAGTAAAGTCTCTTTATATATAAACTGTCACTTTTCCTGATTTTTTTTTTAAAAATAGATTCAGAAATTTCCTAGATTATTCAAGTCCTGGTGAAAAGATTCATACCACTTGAGAAACCTGGATGCCAAATTATTAGTTCATGATAAGAGTACCAAACAGACCAGACACTATGGGTGGGGACAGTGCCAGGGACATATTGAGAAATTCTCATTACCCACCTCACATTTTTTAGATTCTGTCATGACTATTATTCCTGTCTTTGCTGTGTCATTTTAACTTCTTTCCACAGTATGTCACATTTCCAAGCTAATTCCCACTGAGCTGTGATAGTGAAAGTCTCCTTAATTTAAACCTTCAGCCAGAGAGAGTGACCCCCTCCTTATTTTTGAGTCCAAGATCTGGGGCTCTGTCCAACTTTGAGAATGAACCCTCCTTCCCCACCCCACCCCCACTCTCACTGCAGCCCACTGATGACACTGTTTATCCTCAAAGGAAAGAAAAGCAAGTTTTTATTTATGGGCCAGATGATGTATCATATAGAGTTGCAAAGAATTTCCCACTGGACGTCTCAGCAGCCAAGGGCCGAGTGCATTAGTCAAAGACGCTATTGATACAAGGGAATAGCACCAAGTGTCCTCAGCTGCCCCGAGAATGTCTTTCCTGAGATATTTGTCTGGAAGTAGGTCTGACATTTCTGACATTTGCAAGGGAGCCTGGGGGACTGCCGTCTTAAGCAAGGAAGCAGCTGGTAGCTCTCTCCCACAATCAGCCCTGAAATGTTGTGAAATTCCGTTGTTTTTGGACAGCCAGCACAGGGGCCCTGAGAATGTGGGACAACGGGTCATTACAGAATGCTTAAATCACACCTGGTTCCGGGCCCCGAGAGCCGGCCAAGCACATTCTTGTCTGTCCTTCCCTCTATCTTTCTGTCTCTCTCTCTGCCACCCTCCCTTGTACTTTCTTTTCTTGTGTGTGTACCCACACAGAACTTTAATAAAACCTATAATGAAGGTTAAATATGTTTAGGATAAAATGTACTTTTGTGGTAACTCCTTTTAAATTAAAATTCTGAAAGGTCAGGAATGTATCACAGCAGCATCAGGGAAGAGCGAATCTCAAACATCTTATTTGAGAAAAGAACCTTCAAATCTGGTTTTGAGGGTACAGCCCCTATAGAACTAAGTTTCAAATTTTAGCCCCAAATTCCAATGATGATGGCTGTGTTTAGCTGGATTGTTCACTTTCTCCTGAGTAAGAGAACACAGAGCATGTTATATTTGGGAGTCATGTTTACCCAAATTCATAATGTACTTTCTTGCCCAGTTCTAGTTTGGGATGACTGAAACACTCTCATGGGGCATGAGATTGAGTTATCCTACAAAACACAGGCTCAATGTTGATGAAACTTCTAAGACATGAAGCTCAACAACCCAAAGAAGTACAATGCGTGGTTTTCCGACCTCAGTTAAAATGATTTTTTCCTCAAGGATATATTTTGGGTCTTTTTGTTGTTGTCATTTGACTAATTTCCTTCAGCTGCTGCAATATGGAGGTGATACTTATCAGCTCCGTTGAGACAGGTGGATCAGACAGTCTCTTAGCTCTTTCCCTCAGAGATCATGCAGTGATGCTGCCAACATGCTGTCCTCCTCCACAGTCTCTATATCCCTGCCTGGCATGGAGGCATCTGGACTTCCCAAGCCCCTGCAACTGCTTCCTCTCCCTTCTCCCCACCTCCTAGCCCTCTACTTAATCCACTTTTCAATCTCCTGGGCTAGAAACACACTTGCCTTCTCCATCTTACCAGAGGTGAAGTGTTTCACCACTGGCTGGGGGTGAGGGCAGGTGGCCGGTGGCTAGTATTTGCTGGTGTCTGTAGTGTAAACACATCCACTGTGGGAGTATTTTAAGTCAGTTTAACAAGAAGCTCACATAACTCCTGAAAATTCAATAACCAGCTCTCCCAAAGGTAGAGGGTTCTGGGGCATCGCTGCAACCTTCCATTGATTCTGCCCTTAACTTTGAGCTATCTTTCTCCTTCTCTGTATTGTAGACCTTCTCAAGGAGCGATCCACAATCACTGCTTATATTTCCTAACACTGAAGTCTCTCTTGGGCCCTTACAATCTGACTTATACCTCTTTGAAATCATTAGTAATTTTTGTTGTTGTTGTTGTTGTTACTACAAAAGCTATCCATGTGAAATCCAAAAGCAAAACCAAAAAGAACCCATCAACACAAATGATAGTATAAAAGAGACACCATCAGTGAGCTTCGAATTGCAAACTGACACTCTTGTTCCTTGTCTACTTTAGCCTCTGCACTGTAGGTCACTAGTGGCCTCCCCCTCTACTGGGACCTCTTCTTTCTTCTTTTTTTTTGGTCTTTTTAAAAAATATTTTACTTATTTATTCTTGAGAGACACACACACACAGAGAGAGAGAGAGAGAGAGAGAGAGAGAAAGTGAGAAAGAGAGACAGGCAGAGGGAGAAGCAGGCTCCTTTCAGGGAGCCCGACATGGGACTCAATCGCGGGTCTCCAGGATCACGCCCCAGGCTGAAGGCAGCGCCAAACCGCTGAGCCACTGGCGCTGCCCAGGCTTTTTTTTTTTTAAATTGAAGTATGGTTGACACCCAATGTTACATTCATTTCTACATGTTATGCCGTGCTCACCACAAGTGGAGCTCCCATCTGTCATCATACAACACTATTACAATATCATAGAATATATTCCCTGTGCTCTGCCTTTCATCCCCCTTACTCCATAACTGGAAGCCTGAACCTCCTGCTCCCCATCACCCATTTTACCCATCCCCCCCACTTCCTCACCTCTGGCAGCTATCCATCTGTTCTCTGTATTTACAGGTGTGTTTTGGCTTTTTGTTTTTGTTTTTATTTATTCATGAGAGACACAGAGAGAGAGAGAGGTGGAGAAGCAGGCTCCACGCAGGGAGCCCGATGTGGGACTCGATCCTGGGACCCTAGGATCAGGCCCTGGACCGAAGGCAGGCACTAAACCGCTGAGCCACCTGGGCTGCCCAGCTTTTTGTTTTTCATTTGTTTTGTTGTTCATTTGTTTTGATATTTCTCTTTCTCTGTCTGACTTATTTCATTTAGCATAATACCCTTTAGGTCCATCCATGTCACAAATGGCAAGAGCTCATCCTTTTTTATGGCTGAGTAACATTCCATAGTATATACCTACCATATCTTCTTTATCCATTCGTTTATGGATAGACACTTGGGCTGCTTCCATATCTTGGCTACTCTAAATGATGCTGCAATAAACATGAGGGTACATATATCTCTTTTAGTTAGGAGGTCTCCTTTCTTTGGCTATGCCTTCCTGTCCTTCCATCTCTCCAATATGCCTTCCTCCTCTCTTACCTCTTCCTCCTCTGCCCCCACAATGTCTATGTCCTAGAGCTCTAATCCACCTTCTTTTCTTCCCTTCATCATTTCCATCAACTTTGACGTTGGTGACTCACAAGCAGATCTCTCTATCTGGGGCCTCTCTTCAGTATCCCATTTGCCTCCAGTCCTTTTCCTCCCAGAAATGGGAGTAGTCCAGAAAAAACTCCACCAGCTTGACATCTCTGCTGTTAACTACAAATACCATAGAGTTCCTCTGCACTCTGCACACATATATCTTGCTTATTGAATCTCCCAGCTGCCTCTTATTCCATTTCACCTCTGCAGTTGAGACCATCATTACCTATTGTCATACCTTCTGGCCTCTGGAATTGACAAGGGTTCCTCTTCAGTTGAAAAGAGACTCAGCTATAAGATTTTTATTTATAAAACATAGCTTCAACCAACCTCACCTTCCAGCTCCAATACCTTTGATTATATGAGGTTTCACCTTAGCCTAGCATCAAGGTCCTCAATGACATGACCAACCGCTGATTATCTCCTAACATTATCTACCACTCCAGCATTCACCTGCTCCTGGACTTGTCCATGTTGTTCCCTCTGTCTGTAATTCCTCATTCCCTGTTTCTACATATCTAAATCCACCTATCTTCAAAACCAGGTTCAAATGCTACCTCTCCTCTGAACTTTCTTCTGAGCTCCACAGGTGTAAATAATTGCACTTCCATTCTCTGAACTCAGAACACTTATCTTGTGTCACACCACTTTCTGCCTTGCATTAGAGTAATTTGTGAAAAAAGGAGGAACACTAACATTTATTAGCTCAGTCATTGCATTAGGACTTTTTGTTAGCTCCTTCAATGTTTACACAACCCTGGGAGGTGGATACGATTACCTCTCATTACAGAAAAGGAAACAGTGGTTCAGAGTAGCACCATGAAATTGAATTTATGTGGCAGCCTGTATGACTATATCCATGCTATTACCACTCCATCATGTCTGCCTTAACTCTCCTCTCATGGTAACCTCCTTGAGACTAAGGACTATATTTTGTTCATCTATATACCTCAAGACTCCCAATGCAGGGCCTGGCACCCAGCCAGCACTCTGAAAGCTGAGGGACTGAATGAAGGATGGATTGACTGATGGGTTTGCCCACTGCTCATTTCCCAGCTGTGCTGTGGATTGCAGCTGTGCATTCCAGAGTTACAGACACTATAAATATCTCACCACCCATTCACATTTAGATGTTTCTTCCTGCCCTCTGTGTCCTACTTCTGGGTCTCTCTTTGATTGGCAAGCTTTGAAGGAGGCAGAGATTGAATCTGTGGTTCTTTTTTGTCCAGATTCTGAGTGTAACAATCAACAAATGATTTCTGGTGATGGAAAAAAGTTGTTTTTCAGAATGATTTTATGCTGCTTTCTAGATCAATTCTATTTGCATTTCCTCCACGTCATTGTAACAGATAGAAATTGCATGCTGAGTCCACTGTGACAACACCTCTGTTATGACAATTATTTAGTCTTTTTTTTTTTTTGAAGGTTTTATTTATTTATTTATTCATGAGAGACACAGAGAGAGAGAGAGGCAGAGACACAGGCAGAGGGAGAAGCAGGCTCCATGCAGGAAGCTCGATGTGGGACTCGATCCGGGGACTCCAGGATCACACCCTGGGCCGAAGGCAGGTGCTAAACCACTGAGCCACCCAGGGATCCCCCCAGTTATTGAGTCTTAATTTAGTCTTAAGATCCCCAGCATATTGTGACCTATTCTACTCCTCCTGCCCCACCGCTCATCCGCCCCCTGCTGGCCGCCCAAAGCCCTCATTCTTTACAATTCTACAAGTGCAGGTGAGTCTACACAAGTGCCTGAGCCAGAGCTTCCCACAAACCACACCCATGGGCCTGACTCCCCCACCAAATTCTTACCTGTTCTTGGTTTCTTCTAGATCTACTTATCTTAAACTAACTGAGACTAGACAACCATTCACGGAATTACTGCATTATTCCCTACTCCTTCCATTAAGCAGTAGCATCGTGGAGTACTTTAATTGAAAAACTAACTGATGGTGGGAACTCAGGTACCCTGGTCTCCTATTGAAAAATGTATTTTATTTAGAGCAAGGGGACTTCTCTAGGAACATTCCATTGTGCCAGCTACCTGTGTGCCTGGCCTTAGCCACACACTGTCTCCCAGAGCCTTCCTCTCTCCATGCTTGATTTGCAGCCAGGGAGCGACGATGAACCAAACTCTCATTATTTGCAATCTGATTCACAGACCAGGCTGATGAACTTGGTGATAAACATAGATGGGATTCTTCAAAGAGCAAGAGTGATATATGGCCCCTGTGGAGGTGGGCATTCCCCAGCCTAAGGAAGTGGTTGTCAAAGCTGGCCAAGGGGCCTTAAAGAGCAGCAGGGACAGTGTTTCTGCTCTTTTGACTCCTCTATCAGTGCTGTCTCTGACAGAATGTGATATTAACCCATCCTCTGTACCATATTTTCCAGTGCTTTCTGACATAGACAAAGGGGCCCCCAAGGGATGGCCCAGCCCCTTGGCAGGGTCAGAAGGGGAAGGATACCACACTCTCACTGTCCTGCAGCTGGTAGGATGAGCAGGACTCTGCACATTCCTTTGCTTGTTCAAAAGCACCAAAAAGCCTCTGGCTCCCTTGGTGTATTGCTTTGATATAAGAAAATAATTCTTCTTCTTCTTCTTTCTTCTTCTTCTTCTTCTCCTCTTCTTCTTCTTCTTCTTCTTCTTCTTCTTCTTCTTCTTCTCTTCTTCTTCCTCTTTTCTTCTTCTTCTTCTTCTTCTTCTTCTTCTTCTTCTTCTTCTTCTTCCTTCTTCTTCTTCTTCTTTCTTCTTCTTCTTCTTCTTCTTCTTCTTCTTCTTCTTCTTCTTCTTCTTCTTCTTCTTCTTCCTTTCCTTTCCTTTCTCCTACTCCTTCTTCTTCTCCTTCTTCCCCTTCTTTCTTCTTCTTCCTCCAAATTAGTGCATAAATTCCACCGAGACCTCAGATTTCTGTTTGATAGATTTCATGGGCATCCATGCACTGAGCAGCTGTTGTGGGATTTCTGACTTTTGAATGCACATTCATTCCCATGAAGAACTCCAGGAACATCTAAGCCCTTGGATGCTCCCTCCTCTGCTTGTTCTCTCTCTCTGTCCCCAAACACAGAGGTTACTGTAGCTATTACTGCAACTGTTTGGAGCTGTTCAGTAAAATTTTCTTTTAATCCAGCGTTACTAAAATGTGTCCTAGTTTGTTCACATGAATTTATTTGAATCTCAGTGTATGGTGGGATGAAATATAACACTAAGAAGTAAAATTGTTCTACTGTGACTATGAATAATGTTATTATTAGCCTGTTTGTGGATATTGGAAAAATTTTATTTGTGGCAAGGTGATATACTGAAAAAGAGAGAGCACGTGTCCCTGATATAAGAGCTAGGAATTGGCCAGATAAATGTCCAGCATTATAGGTAGACAGGTAGATAGGTAGGTAGGTAGGTAGACAGATTATACATACATACATTACACATATATATTTGTATATGTGACACATATATATTTAAAACTGTAGAGAAATGTTTATCTCAAGTACTGAATGATGGGAGTTCAAAATTCCTTTTTCTTTAAGAAGGAAAACAGAGGTCAGGCTGTGAGACAGAGGAGGATAAGTTGATTTTGCAATGGAGATGGGGGGTCTGATCTCCTGCACAGTTAGCCAGAACAGCCTTTTGTCATGTGCTGGCTCCTGGCCCTGACATCATGGGTGCACCTATCGGGCTCACCAGTTCAAGAGGATGTTCAGGAAGCAGATGTTCAGCGCTGTCCCCAGCATTGGCAGAGGCAGCCCATGGCCAAAGCTGTGCTCCCAAGGCAAGGCCAAGACAGTGTCCAAGGGAATTATTCCTGAAACACTCTGGGGATGCAGCCTTTGGAAAGGTCTGGCACTCATGCACTTGACTTATTAGCTGCCGTACAAGCAGGAAATAATCCCCAGAGGCAACGGCATCCTCAAATATGAACAGCGATCCTGAATTTGCCTGCAGTGTTAAGGAATGAGGGACTCTGAAACTTAACGTTTTAAACTCTTTAACATTTTGAACAATTTCTTGATGTCTCAGAATCGTCATTGTGAAAAAGCACAAATTCACTTTAGAAAAAATAATCTAATCCAGAATCTAGTCTCAGGCCCAGCTGCATCAAAGAGTCAGGTAAACTTGCTGAGAACACAGAGTCCTGCCTTAAGCTCTGAATTCTAACAGTAGGTTTGGAGTGGGCCTTGGAATCTGCACTTAAACCATCTGGTATATAGCCAGATTTGGGGACACTGGCCTGCTGGTTTAACTCCCCATAACCTTTGAAATCCCTTCCACAATATCCCCAAGCCAAAGAGTCTTTACAGCATTGTTTCTCTTACTGAGCTGGAATCTGCCACAGAGGAGTGTTTACCCATCTGCCCTGGTTTACCAAATCAAAAGCATTCTGAATTCAGGGGTTGAGAGAAGAGCCCAGGGCAGGGGAGCTGATGGGATGTGAATAGGAGTGTATTTGAGTGTGCAGATATGTGTATGTGTACATAAATGCATGCTTGCATGTGTTCAGGATAGCTTAAAGCAGACATAACGCAGAAGTGAAGCTAACATTTAGAGATCATCTGGGGACTTGGCACATCCAGGTCCAATAGCCATCAAGATCCAAGAAGCAGGGGTGCCTGGGTGGCTCAGTTGGTTAAGCATCTGCCTTCAGCTCCCAGGGTCCCAGGATTGAGCCCCACTCCCTCTCAACAGGAAGCTTGCTTCTCCCTCCTCCTTTGCCATTCCCCCTGCTCATGCTTTCTCTCTTTCTCTCTCTCTCTGTCTGTCTGTCTCTGTCTCTCTCAAATAAATAAAATCTTACAAAAAAAAATATCCAAGAAGCAGAGATTGGGGCAGGCTGGGAAGGCATGCAGAAGCCGAGCAGAGTGAACGTGAGACTACCTAATTTAAGGCAACATTATTGGCTTGACCTTCAGAACCGTAGGCCAAAAGAGGAGACAGGAAGCCAGCATACCTGTTAGAGAAAATGGTATGGGGAAACCTCAGAATACCCAGGAGACTAGAGCAAAAAGAAGTCAGCCATTCCCCCTTGTAGGGGCTAAAAAAGGAGCTGCTGGCTTACAGCATCAGCGTGGAATGTGGTACCCTTAGTTCAGAACTAAAACTATTGCTAGGTCCCATTAGTGCATGGGGCAGGAGCTGTCATCTGCATGGACTCTTCCATTCTGAGGAGGGGCAGGGACTGTGCAGAAGGATGGGTCTCATTTGAAGCTTCTATTGTGACACTGGGATGGAGCAGACCCTAGATACTTGGGTCTCCCAATACCTTCCAGTTTTCATGTATTCTTTACCACCCTGGTTGAGTGCCTTTAATTAATAAAGTACGATATTCCAGAAGTGGTCTAATCAGCTTGGAATAAAGTAGAATGAATACCTTCTTTGTTCTGGATATCAAACTGCTGTTTTTATTTTTTTAAAGCTTTTTTTATTTTTTAATTTTTTTTTATAATTGAGAGACACAGACAGAGAGAGGCAGAGACACAGGCAGAGGGAGAAGCAGGCTCCATGCAGGAAGCCCAATGCGGGACTCGATCCCAGGGCCCCAGGACCATGCCCCAGACCGAAGGCAGGCACCAAACCGCGGAGCCATCCAGGGATCCCCTCAAATTGCTGTTTTTAAATAAGCTCTCACATTGCTCATTCACCTGTAAGATTAGTTTGCATCAACCTTGAAGACATCCAAACCCTCTAGAACCTTTTTAAATCTGAATATAAGTCGACTTTACATTTTCCTTAAAAAAAAATTAATTTATTTGATAGAGAGCATGCACACAGGCCAGGGTGAGGGACAGAGAGAGATGGAGAGAGAGAATCTCAGGCAGACTCCCTGCTAAGCATGGAGCCTGACGTGGGACTCCATCTCACAACCCTGAGATCATGACCGAAATCAAGAGTTGGATGCTTAACTGATGGAGCCACCTAGGTGCCCTGAGACTTTACATTTTTTCCTTTTCAATTTCATCTTTTAGTGTTGACATACCTTTTCTAGATTTTGGAGGTTTTTCTGAATCCTGCTCCATTGTCAATGTATTAGCTATCTCCCAAAAGTTGATGTCATTGGCAAATTTGATCAACATGACTTTGATGTCTTCATATACACTTTTTAAAAGTTTGGACAAGACAGAATTGATATACATCTTTGTGGTACAGAAGAGACCTCCCCCTACCTTGATGTTGAATAATGAATCTTTTCCAACCAACTACAAAGTCACCTGCTTGTCCCATCACATATAGCACTTCGCAAATGACTGAATTACACATTTATCAAAGTGTATCATAATTACTTCTTTACATAGCTGTCTCACTCACAAGGCTGAGTTTCTCCAAGGCAAGGACCATGTTTTATTCATCTTTGTGATTTCAATGCAGAACACAGGAAGTACATGATATGAATGACTCGTCTGGCCAACAGTTCCCCAACTTGTCCACAGAGATAAGTATCAAGAAGACCCCTAAATCATCTTGCCAAAATGAAGGCACTCTTATCCTGCAATTCAATCAATCAAGAAACTTAATGAGGTATGAGGCTAACTGGACACAAGTTAACACCCCAGAATCATTCATTCTTCTCCTCAATTTGCATGAAACATCAGCTGAATGACATGCCATCGGTTTGTTAAACTAACCTAGACATTGTTAGTACTCAAGGTCACATTCATTGGGCCTTAGTTTCTAGTATCCACCTTGTTCTGGGTCCCCCACCCCAACTTTGAATATCATAGTCCTTTTGCCTCTTTCCATTCCTCATAATGCTCAAAGATTCCTAACCATCTTTTTGCCTCCAGTGAGTCTTGCACTCACTCCCTGAGAGGTCCTCCCTTGGACCTGCCTGTCTGAATTATTGAAAGTCTTCAGTGCCAACTGCCAACTTCCTCACCTTTCTCGAACCACACACTTTCCTCTTAAGCAGGACTTGGCATCGGTCTCTGCAGCCAGGCCTGGGGAAAGAGTGAGAATGTTATTTGGGGGTGCCCTCTCATGCATGGCCTGGTCAGGGCAAGGAAACACCACAGAGTGTCATGCGTTCACTTTAAGCACCCCTCACCAAGAAGTCGTGAAACCTTAGGGGGTAAAGTCCTCCATAAAATCATGGTGACTGGATTTCCTGCCAGTCCTGGAAGGAGGGGTAGGAGAAGGTTTGATGTGATTGAGAAACATTGAAGAAAGTGTTTTGTCTTCCCTCATGAATATCTCAGAGCTAACTGATACCATTACATAAGTCTTCCCTCCCTGTCTTTAGATCATTTCCACCGATAGAAAAGACAGAAGAGAAAATGAGGATGTATTTCTGTCTCCACCCAGTCCTCTTTTACCATCAGGCCAGCAGCCAAGCACAGCTTCAAAGCTTCCAGGCTTCACACTTCCTGAATCTAGTCTCAAAATTTGGGCTACTGTGTCCTGTGTGTCCATTCTCAGTGATATGCTTCAATCTTATACATTCGTTCAACAGAGAGTTATCCAGCTATGTGCCAGGCCCTGGACTCCCTGGGGTGGTACAGGGAGTTCAGGTACAGCCCTGAACAAAACAGGAAAAAAGCCAGAAACCCTGCCCCACGGCCTTTGCAGCATACCAGCAGACAGACAATAAACAGACAAATAAGTCCAATAATTGGTATGTTGGATGGTACTAACTGCTGTGGAGAAGAACTGAGCAAAGAAGGGGATTGGATGCTGGGGTGTGAAGGACAGGAGTTGAGATTTGAAATAGTGCAGTCTGGGAAGGTCTCACTGAGAGGCATGTGAGTCCCCTTAAAAGTGGGGGCAGGGGCAGCCACGCAAAGGCTGGGGAGGCAGCCACCTACTTGCTTGTTCTTGGAGGCCAGAGTAACCAGACTAGAAAATTGGAACATGTCCTATTAAAATTGGAATTCTGCAGAGAACCTGCTAGTTTCTTCTTCTCTGTGTCACAATAGACCATTCTGGACTCCGATGCAGGAATGCCATAGAAGCCATGGAAGTAAGTAACCAGGGATCCTGGTCCCATACGAGGTGGCCTCCGAGGTCTGTGCTCTCTGAGTTCTTGATACCAGGCCATCCACTCCCATTTTGTTAGTTTATTACATAACTACTGAGTGCCCATTATATGGCTATGAATCAAACATTCCCAACCTTGATGTCATGTGCTCCAGGATGTACAAGAGTACAAGCAATTGTTCTGATAGAGGACAGAAGAGGTAAGGGGGTACACTGAGAGATCCAGGTGGCCTCTGGTGGGAAAGCATGTCCAAATCCCATCTTGAGGAACGGAAAGGAAGGAGTGGGCCAGGAAAAGAGGTGAGGTATAGCTTTCCAGACAGAGCATCCCTAGGGTACCGGAGATCCCTGCACATAGTCAAGACACTCTCAGAATGTCCAGTTGTTTGGAGGGGGGTGAGGATGTGGGGTTGCTGGGGGTTCGTGGAAAGAAGGATGGCAGAGACATGAGAGTGGAGAGGTCAGCCAGGCCTGGTCATGTCTGACCTTGGCAAGGTGGACTGGATTCTAGATGGACTGGAAGCCATTGAGCAGTTTGACTCGGGATGTGATGTGGTCCAATGTGCTCTCTTGACAACATGAGGACAGAATGAGAAGCACAACAGGTAGCAAGCAGCAAGACCTGTGGGAGGCCGTGGTGGCCTGAACTCAGCTGTGTCACAGGGCACAGAGACAAATGGACAGACTCAAGGTGAGGTGCCCAATTTTCAGGTCTTGGGGTCGATTTGTTGTCTGGTGTGAGGGAGGGGTCAGAGATGACGCCCAAGTGTCTCATTTGGTAACAGTGGGTTGTGGGAGTGGGACCATTTCTGCTAACAGAACATAACACCTCTCAGTTCTAGCTCAGGTTTCCCTGAGACAAGGATTCTGACACCCAAGGTAGCCACCCTTTTGTACCCCTATGTCAGACAGCTATTGGTAGTGGACTGCCTGGGCATGGTGGTATGAGGCAGGGGTACTCCCAACCTCCCGGGTGAGTTGGATCTTCTTCTGCCAAAGACAGTTCTCCCAAGAAGGGGACACCTGGGAGTCCACAGGAGCTAATATTCCCAGGTGCTGTGGGACAAGGGGACAATAAAAGAGGCCTGGGTGGTAGTGGTGGTGGCACCCACTCTGCTCCCAGGCTCTTCTCTTCCGTTGGCTGAGAAACCAGACAACCAAACTGACTTGGAGAGTGCTATGGATGGAATGTTCTACCCACCCCTCACTCCAATTTGTATGTTGCAATTCTAACTCTCAATATGATGGTGTTAGGAGGAAGGGCTTTGGGAAGTGATTACTAGGTCAGGTGGATGGAGCCCTCATGAACCAATTAGTGATCTCATCAAAGGGATCTCAAGGAGTTCCCCTGCCAGCATCACCATTACCATGTGAGGATACAAGAGAGTGATATACAACCCAGAGGAGGGTCCTCACCAGAACCTGACGTGACTGGCACCCAGATCTCAGACTTCCAGCCTTCAGAACGATAAGAGATAAATTTCTGTTTTTTATAAGCCCTCCCAGGCTATGGTCCTTTTTAATAGCAAGCAGGAGATACACTGGAGAAGAGCAAGTTGCTCTGATTGAGGGCCCGATTTCACTTGCTAGTGAGTGATTTTACAGCCCTGGCTTTAGAAGTCTACATTTCTACTTCAGCCTTTTCTGCTTCCCATCCATTGCTTGGTTGTGTTTGGTATAGCTGAGCTTACTGGAAGAGTGTGCTCTGGATAAAGAAGCTGTTGTTTGGGTCCCCAACACATTGTCCTAGTTTTAGCATACTATGGGCCAGTCATGGGGAGTCAGTCCCTCTGTGGCCCAACACTTCTGAAGGCGACACCCACATCTTAGTCTCCAGGAATAGTGTCTCCGGAAGCTCAGAGGGTGGTATAACTTGCGCAGCCCTGCACAAGGGGGATGTGGGTAGGGAAGTGGGGAATGACAGGGATGCTCTGAACTTGCCACCAAAGAAATGCACACCAGCATCCCCCTTAGTCGGCTCCTAGTCCTTGCATTTTTTTCTGGCTGGAGTGCAGTCGGCAGAGTAGATGGGGAGGGGCTCTGGGCCCGGGGTCCGGCCAGGCTTGCCACCCTGTGAAAACGCAGTGACGCCAAACACGGATTACAAAGTCCCAAGTGCTTTTCGGAAGGCCTGTGCCAGGCTTCCCTCCCACGGCATTCAGTGCCGTGACCTTGCCCTCCAGCTGGACGGTGGCTCTTTCACAGCATTGCTGGGATGCGTCCAGGTTGCCATGGGAATGTGCAGGGGCGCTGCTGGTGGAAACCCAGACCCCTCGGTGGCGCTGCTGCAAAATAAACAGCACAGACAGGGCCAAGTGGCCAGCAGCACTGTCTGGGCGCCCATGGAAAACCAAGAGAAGGGTCTGGAGGGATCTCCGGGCCTGGCCTGTTGCTGGAGGAGGTGCCCCCTCACCCCAGAGGAAGCTCTGCCCACACCCTGGAGGAGCATCCTTCCCAGTAGCTAGGAGGCCCTAGTGAGGGGTGTGCAGAGGCGGGCTCTGGGACGGGGAGGCTGGGATTCAAACCCACACTCCAACACCCATCAGCCACCCCACCGTCAAATGGGCACCGTAGCCATCTCCAGGGTTATCGTCCGGGGTAGATGGGACAACACGCAAAGGCTGAGCCTGGTGCACACCCAGGACCCCTTAACGTGCCAGCTAGTGAGGGCAGAGGGTGAACCAATTTTCTACCCATAGTGTGGTGCATTTTGCGGATTCCCAGGGTCTTCATTGGCATTAGCTGCCCCGTATTTCGGTAAACACCGGGGATTCTGTTTCTTCCAAAGGGATCGCTGCTTCCTTGAATGGCTCATCCTTTGACATTCAGTCTAATTACTGCCTTTTCAATTTGCAGGCGGTGATCCCACAGTATACAAGATCTCAGCCTGGTAAACACCTTTAATCTTTGCAACTATGCTTTCTTGTGTGTACTCCTTTTTTCTGCACCAAAATGGGAGGTTAAAAAAAAAAACAACTCTAGTAATACATAATCATAGAGAAAAATTAGATAATACAATACAGGTAAACAACCAGAAATACAATTAAAATTACCCAAATCTTTCCACCTAGAGGCAACCACTGTAACATTGATTCTAGACTTTTTCCATGTAAATATATATGCCATTTTATTTTTTAAAGATTTTATTTATTTATTCATGAGAATACACAGAGAGGAGAGAGAGAGAGAGAGTCAGAGACACAGGCAGAGGGAGAAGCAGGCTCCATGCAGAGAGCTCGATGTGGGACTCGATCCCAGGTCTCCAGGATCAGGCCCTGGGCTGAAGGCGGCACTAAACTGCTGAGCCACCGGGGCTGCCCATATGTCCTTTTAAAGCAAATTTGACTCACAGTATATGGATGGCTCTTTAAACGGCTTTTCTAACACATATATGCTGAACATCCTTCTAAATAAGATAGAAGTATAATCCACAGCATCATTTTAAATGGTTGTATAACTTTTATCTGGATATAATATAATATATAATATAATATATCTTACCAATTATTTAAGAAATTTGGATTATTTTTGCTGCTCTAAAGACTACATTGAGTAGTCTTGTGCATGTATCTTTATGCTCTTAAACACTTTTTGTAAGAAATAATTCCTGGAAGTGGAGTAATAGGAAAAGAATATTTTATTAAGGCTTGTTAAATATTGTTATATATTGCTGTTATATATTGCTGAATCGCTCCTTAGATGTATCTTTTACTGTCCCTCCAATCTGAGGACATGGGTTGTTTTCTTCATACCTACACCAACATTGGCGATTGTTCGTTTAACCTCTGTCTAACCCGTTATAAAAAAAAATGCATTCTTGTAATGTTTTCTTTCTTTTGTTATTACTAATGAGAATGATCACTTTTGACATTTGCTGTCCCCTTATCTGTGTTTCTTATTTTATTTAATGCCTCTTCAATACTACTCTTAGCCATCTTCCCTCACTCTTTGTTGATTTGTATGAGCTTTCTATAATAAGCTCTAACACAAACCTCTGCCCAGGAAATAGCTCCCTTAGTAGGGTGAGAAATGACTGTGTGTTTGTTGTTGAAATGGGCACTAACCAAGAGGGCTGAGCGAGGCAGGCAGCAGACAGGTTTGGCCTTCAAAAGACTACATTATTTCTCGTAGCCTAGTGTCTTTAAGGGTCTTCCATCCTATAGCCCAGGTCAGAATTTCCTTCCTTTTTGAAACCAAATACTACCCCGCTGTATGGATAGATCACATTTTGTTTCTCTGTCATCGGTTCCTGGAACTGAGTGCATTTCAAAGAGCAATATGCACAGGATTCACTGGGGAGGGGGTAAACACAGATTTTCATCAATATTTCAGGGATGAAGCTCGAGACTTGCAGCAAGCTTCTGGACTACTTGTCCTCCCAAGCCAGTTCAATTCTTCATCTGTTGTGTCCCATCCCACTTGTAAAAATAAGCAACAACACCAAGGGCTGATCTTACAGGCAGCTTTTAAAAAATATAGATTATCCATTCTCTCCTTTCCAGCCATTTCCAAACCCCAACTTCCCCCTCCCCCGCCCCCACAACCGCCCTCCTCTGCCATCTGACAGGTCTGAGCAGCCCAGCTGGATCTGAGCGCCTCTCAGCCATGGGGCCATGGCCAGGCCTCCTTAGCTGGCCAAGCTCCCGACTCCCTGCAGGCTTCTCCCTTGCTCCAACCCCCAGCCCTGTTTTTATCTGTTATATATACTTGACTTCTCTCATTTGGAATGAAGATCCTGAGGCCAAAAGTCTGTATCCTGTGTTCATTCATTCAACAAATATTTATTGTTACTTTGTGCAAAGCACTGTTCTTTCTAGATACAGAGGATACAGCAGAGAACACAAGAGACCCAAATCCCTGCCCATATTAGCTTTCATGCTGATGGGGACATAGATAATAAACAAGAGAAACCAGCAGAATTTTAGATAGTGATATATATTAAGCATGAAAAATAAAGCAGGGAAGAGAGGGGTTGAGGGTAATGCTGAAATTTTAAGGAGGGAGGCCAGAGCAGTCGTCACTTGGAGATGAAGTGGGGTAGAGATGGGGTGGGGAGTATCTAAGGGGCTCATTCCTGGAAGAGAGAACAGCAAATGCAAAGGTCCTGGGAGCATCGGGAGGAGCATCAGGAGCATCTAAGGAGCATCAGGAGGCCAATGTGATGAAGCAGAGGAGGGAAGAAGAAGAAGCCAGAAGGGTAGCAGTAAGATCATGCAGGGCCCTGTGGACCAGGGTTGTCCAATAGAGATAGGAGAGCTACAAGTGCATTTTAAGATTTTGTAGTAGCCATACTAAAAAAGTAAAAACAGGGGCACCTGGGTGGCTCAGTCGGTTAAGTGTCTGCCTTCAGCTCAGGTCATGATCCCAGGGTCCTGGGATTGAACCCTGCATCAGGCTCCCTGCTCAGCCAGGAACCTACTTCTACCTCTCTCTGTGCCTGCAGCTCCCCCTGCTTGTGTGGTCTCTCTTGTGCATGTACTCTCTCTCTCTCTCAAGAAAAAATAAAATAAAATCTTAAAAATAAAGTACATAGAAAAGTAAAAGCAAACAGGTGAAATTAATTTTAATATAGCTTATTGAAGACAACATATCTGAAATATTGTTATTCCAACATATGGTCAATATAAAAATGATGGATGAGCTATTTTACCTTTTTCCAGTATTGTCTTTGAAACCCAGTGTATAGTTCACATTTACAGTCCATCACAGTACCGAGAAGCCACATTTCAAGTGCTCTGCTGGCATAGTGGGCAGCAGAGTCTAGATCGAGCAAAGATCTTGACTTTTTGTCTGAGAGTGTTTCAAAATGTGGGTTTTGGGATCCCTGGGTGGCTCAGTGGTTTAGCACCTGCCTTTGGCCCAGGGCACAATCCTGGGGTCCCGGGATCGAGTCCCACATCGGGCTCCCTGCGTGGAGCCTGCTTCTCCCTCTGCCTGTGTCTCTGCCTCTCTCTCTTTCTCTATCATAAATAAATCTTAAGAAAAAAAAAACTTTTAGGGATCCTTGGGTGGCGCAGTGGTTTGGCGCCTGCCTTTGGCCCAGGGCGCGATCCTGGAGACCCGGGATCGAATCCCACATCAGGCTCCCGGTGCATGGAGCCTGCTTCTCCCTCCGCCTGTGTTTCTGCCTCTCTCTCTCTCTCTGTGACTATCATAAATAAATTAAAAAAAAAAAAAAGAAAGAAAAAAAAACTTTTAAAATGTGGGTTTTATTATTATTATTCAGTTATGGCAAAGCCAATGGATCAGGAGACACCAAGTCATCTAAAAATGAGTGGGCTACACATATAGCTCCCAGGAGAAGGGGCACACACTCCGTGAGGGACCAGGCCAGGAGCACCAGGGGCGAGGGGAGGCAGAGGGGGAGGCGAAAGCATCAGGTATCGGCTTTTTTGTGGTTTCTCTGGGAAGGAACAGGAGAGGCAGGATAATTCCAGGATAATTCCTCTGGCCCTGGGTGACTAGGACAAGGGGTTAGAGGCTCAGAGTTTAACAGTTCCCTAGAGGAGGTGGTGGCATTGCCGGTTAGGCTGGCTGGCTCGGGACTGGTTGATTTGCAGCTGAAAGTGCACTCCTAGGTGGGTGGCTTGCTCTCTAGAATCAGCCAGTCCCGGGAGGGGCAGTGTCTCCAGGATGTGCAAGTCCCCAGGATGTCAAAGCATCAGAAAGGCGAGGTTAATTCAGAGAGAAGCAGGAGCCCCTCAGGGTGGGAGCCAAGCAGGGCTGTGATCCGGCTACTGCGTGTGGACTGGCTTCCAGGACAGGAGCCACGGAAAAGGGGCAGGGGGGACAGGGGACAGGTAGGAGGCTGTCGCAACCCCGAGGGGCAAGGAGGTGGGCGCTTGGCTGAGGAGGGAGCCTTAAGAGGCACAGTCAGATCACTAAAACCGTTCCTCATGGAGCACACAAGCATCTACATGAAAGAGGCACCGGCCAGGGTACTCTTGAGGAAGGACAGGATAACACGTTTGCTGAAATGCTTGAATTCAACAAAATTCCAGAAGTTTTTAGACAGTGAAGTAATACCGACGCAGACACGGAGGTATTCTCAATTGGCTCCCTGCCGCGTCAGGACGGTCCCCATGCCAGGCCTGGTTGGGTCACTATGTTTCCCAGGTCAGGGCTGGGGGTTAGAGGCCCGTCTGTCCCCAGAGTGGGGTGGCGCCCAGCGAGGCATCAGGCCCGGGGGAGCCCCTCTTACTCCCACACACCTTTATGTAACAGGAAGTCCCAGGGCCTTGCTGCACGGAAGGCTGTGGTCAGAGCCACTGGCCATTCTGTGCAGAAAGCAGCTGCTGCTCACCCAGGGTCTGAGGCTCAGGAGTCCCCGGGGCTCGTTCTGCCCAACCGTCCCCCCACCACGGTTCATCCCAGCATCCAGCCGGCAGACACCACAATGACTGGCTCATATTTTCTTCATAGTCTAAACAAAAATGCTTTTGATTCCTGGGGTCTCACATCTTCCGTGCCTTGCCATTAACTCGGGCTCAGCTGCAGGAAGCACAGCCAGTGGGGACGTTTCCCCTTCGCATATTAAAAAGCAGAGGTGGGGTAGGCCCTACCTAGAGCTCACCCAGGCAATAAAGATAAAAGCATTAAGTCAAAAAAACAAAACAAAACAAAACAAAAAGCACGGCTTTCCTAGCAGGCAGGCGACACAAGATGGGGACTCTGTCTTTTTGCCAGGTGTGCCTATAAAGCAAGGTGGTTGATCTGCTAGCCCCTGTCCCGGAAATCCCAGACGTCAGGGAAGTGTGCTCAAAGTCGCTCCCTGAGGAGTTATAACTTATTCTGAAGCTTTTCCCACCTCCAGAACACACCTGGGACTCACTTCTCCTTGGCAATGGCCTTAAGAGTCCAGTTAAGTCACACTGGAAATCCCATCTCATTTTTTAGAACAAAAATAATAGTATTACTCATTTTGATCTCATCTGTCATCTACCAGACTTGACTCTGAATTACTGTTTTTGCTTTTTTTTTTTTTTAAGATTTTGTTTATTTATTTGCAGAGAAAGAGAGAGAATGATGAGGGGGTGGGGGGGTGAGGAGCAGAGGGAGAGGGAGAAGCAGACTCCCCACTGAGCAAGGAGCCTGCCCTGGGGCTCCATCATGACGGTCAGCCAAGGGCAGACCGTTAACCAACTCAGCCACCCAGGCACCCTGAATTTTTTCTTTTTTGGTTAATTTCTGAGCTTATTTAAAAAAAAAAATGCCCACATTCTGAAAGCAATTATATTCAAAGGCTACCAAAAATTTCAATTCATTGTTTCATCGCTGAGCATCACATGGTGTATCATTCCAATTACTTATGTACATAATCTCTTACTGAGAAATTACTTATTGAAGGATTAGTCCAAATTATACACAGAAAAGTTTCTAAATCGTTCGTGTACACATGGATGAATTTGTGGGACTGAACATCCTGTTGCAACCAACACCCAGACTGACACACATAACATTAACAATGGCCTGGAGGGGCCTCTCATACTCCTTCTGGGGTAAGGGTCATCCTGCCCAAGGCCAGGAGGGCCAAGCAAGGCAAGTGAGGCCCCTAGGAGGCACTCACTCTCAGGGTAGCATGAAAACTTCCTTACATCTTGCCCTAGGCACCTTACTTCCCTCACCCTAGTCCCCACCTTGATCCTGACTTCAAACAGCAGTGATTAGTTCCTCCTGCTTTCGAGCTTTGCAGAGATGGAATGATCCAAAATGCTCTTTTGTGTCTGACATCTTTTGCTCAACATTATGTTTGTGAAATTCACCCACATTTTTGCTTGGAGCTGTAGTCTGATCACTCTTGTTGTTGTGTAAAGCAGTGATTCTCAAACTTGTGTGGACACCATCGTCACCTGGGGGCTTGCTAAAACACAGATTGCTGGATTCCTAGAGTTTTGGGTTCAGTAGGTCTGGGGCAGGAGCTCAGAGATTGCTATAATAAGTAGCCCCATTATACTGACGCTGCCCTTCCTGGGACTATACTCAGAGACCACCGCTGGAGAGTGTGGGAATATCTTACCATGCATTTGTCCATTCTAACGCTGCTGGGTAGGTGGGTTTCCAGTTTTTATTAAAAATAGTGGTTCTCCAAACAATTTTGTACATATCTTTTGGTGAACTGTGTTTGCATTGCTGTGTCCCTGGGAGTGGAGTCACTAAGTCATAGAGTACGCATTATGATCAGTAGTAGATAGTTTTCCACAGAGGTTGTATCAGTTCACATTCCCATCAGCAGATTATGAGGATTCTTGCTCCACACCCTTGCCAACCCTTGATATTACCTGCCATTTTTCTTTCAGACATTCTGGTGAGTATGTACCAGAATCTCACTGTGGCTTTGATTTGCTTTTCCTGGATCATGAATAAGGCTCAGCATCATTTCATATGATTACTGGCCACTTGGCTAGCTTCCCTTAAGAAGCTTCTATTCAAGTCTTTAATCCATATTTCTATTGGTTGTCTTTTTTTTTTCTTACTGATTAGCGGGAGTTCTTTATGAGTCCTTTGTCGGATGTGTGCACCGCACATACCTTCTCCCACTCTGTCTCTGTGTGCTGCCATTCGCTGTGTCTTTTAATGTCTAGAAGTTCTTGGCTCTAATGTAGTCCAATTTACTAACTTTTTTCTTTAAAGTTAGAATGTCTGTGTCCTGATTAAGAAATCTTTGCCAATTCCAAGGTTCTGGATAAATATTTTGAAATAGGTATCTAGTACTCACTTGGAAATGTAAGCTTGAGTGCTATGGCACCCAAATTTTGAATCTAGAGCTGCCAACTATGGAAGGTATATTTCAGCAACCATGGCATATGTCACACGTTGTCCTCAAGTCTTCCCATTTATGGCCCATCCATATCTTCTCTGCTCCTACCCTGCTCTTTCCCCTCTCACCCTCTCACCACTGGTTCTTCCATGTGGCCTCTCACACATCCTGCAAATAACATGTCTTTCAAGCTGACAGCATGCCTCCTCTCAGGTCTCCAGAGCTCATGATGAGGCTCCTATGACCTGCTGAGCCCACTGGACCAGGGCACCATCCCAAGAAGAGCCCACTGGACCAGGGCACCATCCCAAGAAGCCTGGCTGAAGGGTCTGCTTCTTAGACCAGAGTCCTTCTTTTTAGGGAAACATCTCTGTGTCTGCTGAGTAGCACTCATTCATTACTTTTTTTCCATCTGGTTGTCTGAAATCTCAAATACCACAGCTGGATTTTTAGAATGGATGTCAATCTCTTAAAGTTGGACTAAAGTTGAATTCAATTCTGCGGATTGCATTTATCACACGGTAAACATGCCTTCCCCATCCCCTAGGCCAGGGCAACATAGATCCTGGGAAGAGCCCAACCCCAGGGGTGAGTAGGACCCACACAGGCTGGTGGATTCTGCAGTTTTGTGTTTGGAGGAAACCGTTGGTGGCCATAAGTTCACAACAGATGGTTAAGAAGAGTTCACAGAAAGATGCGGAGGCTGGTAAGGAAGCCCTGGGAAGCAGAGTCGTGGAAAGGACTTGGGATCAGGAAGCACGTGTGGCTTGAAAAATTCTCTTAGAATGAGCTTTGTGTACCTAGGATGTCTTTTACTACCATTATGTGGTCTTTACCCACAAGGGTCTTTGTCCATTTCTGACACAAAAAGCATCACTCTCCTAATGGTTAATAGAGCTCATCAACACAGCCCTCCCTATTCCTCGACAAAGTGGTAAATGAGGAAGTAGCCTAAACTGAACTCCCTGAATATATGTCCATTAAGGATAATTTTAGATTTCCATTAATGGGCAACCAGAGGTATAAAACAAAATACCAGAATTTATTTAGTTTTGTCTTGTAAAGCATTAGATAAATTTTATTCCCTCAGCAGATCTGCCTCTATTTTCCTGGTCAAATGTTACACTTTTTTTTTTTTTTTTTTGGCATTTCCTGAGCACACATCAGTGGATGGGGTGCTGTTGGCAACAGTGGGGAGACCAGTTAGATGTTTTAAAATACAATGCACAGTGTACAGTAGACATGCCAACTAGTCTCACAATAATTATAAATATTGTGCTTACCAGTCATATCAGGTCGTCAAACTGTGCCTTTTCTGTCCTCTCCTCTTTAAGGACCCTTAGCTCTCTTTACTTGCCTTTTTATTTCCTTACTTGTCTTCTGGTGGTTTCTTTTTCAGCCGTCCTCTGGAAAGATGTGGACATTGCTCTCATTCCTCTGCCCTGGTTAATTTCCCCTCGTCCTCCGTGAAATCATCATCCTCACAATCCAGTTCTAAAGGTGAATACTTCAAGACATAACTTTGTTCTTTCTACCTGTCTGGTTTTGTCTTTTATCACTTGGGAGCATGGGGTTTTTTTCCCCCTCGTCACCAGTAGTTAAAGTTATACTTAAAAATGAAAATTCAGCATTCTAAGAAAATAACCATGGATATATGAAAAGATTACCAGGTGGTTCATCACAACACTGACTAGCATAGCAAAGAAAATTAGAAGGAAGTAAATATCCATCTATGGAGACTTGATTAAATGAAGATGTGTTCTTACGATAGAGTAGTAAAAGCTATACAAATGATGCTGTACAAAAATCCCACAGACTGTATTTCTCATAGTTCTGGAGGCTGGAATTCCAGACAAGGTGTCGGGGCAGGTTTGGTTTCGCCTGAGGCCTCTCTCCTTGGCTTGCAGATGGCCACTGTCTTGCCGTGTCCTCACGTGGCCTTTCTTCCATGCATCATGATCCTGCTGTCTCGTGTGTCAAAATTTCCTCTTGTTATAAGGACACCAGTCAGATAGGATTAGGGGACACTCTCATTTTAAAGGCCCTATCTCAAAATACAGTCACATTCTGAGGCTCTGAGGGCAGGACATCCACCTACAAATCTGAGAGGACGCAGTCCAGCTCAAGGCAGCAGCTGTCCTGTTTCAGGTGAGCTCTGGGAGATGACCGGCTGCCTTAAGTAAGGCATGTTTTTTTTTTTTAACATCATATGCATTTTTACCACTGTCCACCAGAGGGCAAACTTTCAAAGTGTTCACTTAAAAATGTGAGCCTTGATTTTTAACTTTTTGTAAGCCTAAATAGCTTTTTTTTTTTTTTTAAATAAAGGATAGTTAGAAACAGACAACCTGTACTGCTTATGAACATGACTTATTATCAGTTTGAATCTCCCTTTCTTTGAAAGTTCAGGACTAGGGACAAAGATAATTTTCCATCAGTGGGTGTGAATGTCTTGACAATTTCAAAGTCAGTTGTTCAAAAAAGCAATTCTTTGCTCATATTACATTTTATTATAACTCCTATCATTTCAGTTTCATTATCTCAATTCCTCAGCACCTTAGGAGATAATTAAAGAGTTATGCTGTAAGAACGGAAAGAAAATGAATTTTGAAGTAAGGGTGCTTCAGTTCATTTAATCTGTTTGTGTATTCAGTTATTCATCCAGTTAACAGACATTTGGTATTGTAAGCAAGACAGTGGGATTCAAGACCTAATTCTGCCACTTGGTGGCCATCAGGACTGTGGGCAAAGTTAGTCTCCCGGGATTTTCACTTCCCCATTTGTCAAAAGGACGATATTGACCTAAAAAGACTGTTTCGGGACCCAGTACAGTCAGGTACCAGGAAGACGTTTGGAAAGCCTTAGAATGCAAAGCCTCTGTCAGTCGTTACATACTCACCAAGTCTAGTCTCCACTTTGTAGAGCAGTTTCTTGGAGTGCCAGGGTCAGGGGGCACCTGTTTCTGAATCTCTGGGGTATGTTGTTGGGGAGGGGTCTTACCCAAAAACTTCCTGATTGAGAATCTTGGGGCAAAGGGGTAGTGCCCAGGAAAACCTGCCTGTTAATAAGTTCACCAGCTGAATGTACGAGATCCACAGCTTTAGCCAGCCAGGGTTTCTCAATGTGAGCACTACTGCCGTGTTGGGCTGGATAATTCTTAGCCGTAGGGGCGGTCTTGTGCATTGCAGGATATCGAGCTGCATCCCTGGTCTCTACCCTACATGCCAGCAGCACGTCCTCCTCCTCTCCTGGTGTGACAGAGGTCTCCAAATTTGCCCCTGGTTTTGAGGAGTACTGAGCCAGAAAAATAGAATTGGTCACAATGCCATCAAGCAGAGAGACACAATACCATTCCAGTTCCTCTCTGGGGTGCAGCTCCAAGAGTTCAGCCTCTGTCACACTGTCCACACCATTATTTCTAACCTACTCATGACCAGAGCCACCCTTCACTGAACGACCACCATGCAGCAGGGATGCTTTACAGAAATGAACTCAAGGAACACTTACAATGCCTTGGAGGTGGACGTAATTCTGAATTCCAGTTTATAAGCGAGGAGCTGGGGGCTCAGACACTCATGCCCAAGGTGGCAACTGAATCCAGATCTGCCTCTGAACTCAGTGCTTTCAGTATCTTTACACCCAATGGCAATTAGTTATGCCCTGCCTAGTCACTCTCCTGCGTCACTTAACTAGTCCAATGGTAGGCTCTGTGAGGACAGGATCCATGTCCTGGGGAAGCTGTGGAGCACAACTATATGGGTGACTTTCTTGTCACTAAGTGGGCAAAATGGAGGTGGCATTGCAAGGCTTATACCAGAGTTCCATCTTTTTCTATTTGGGATACAGAAAGTCATGCATATTATCAAGAGTGAAGCTGAACACCAGTTGGAATCGACTGTGAGAATCTGCAGGCCAGAAAGAGAATAAGCATGGCTTCAGTGGAGAGGAAAGAAGAGCTGAGACTTACTGGAGAGGCCCTGAAGCCCACACAGCACACTGGTCCTACAGAGTCTAATGAGGGGTGGGAAAGGGTCGCAGGCCTCAGGGTTCCCATCTGGGCAATGGCCACACCACTGGTCCCAATGCAGCAGATGAGCTATGAGGCATCTCTAAGAGAGGTGGACTTGTGAATCCATGGCATAGCACATGGCATGTGTTAATGTATCCACATGATTTCTCTTCCCTTCTTCTGTCTTCTCATTCTCGTTCTTTCCTTCAGCCCAGAAGGGCTTTCTACCTTATTTGTGCCCAGGGAAGGAGAATTGTGTGGAAATCCACGTGGCGTCATGCTTCACACTGCAAAAGTGGGAAGGACAGAGGGTGTCATGGGGTCTCTCACTGCCGGTGTGGGTTCCCTTGGACTCGGGTTTAGCCACACTCGGGCTGATTGACGGCAGGCAGCCGGTTTTGAAGGCAGGCTCTCCCAGACCTCACCAGGACTTCAGGAGGAACGGAGAGGACGAGCCCAGGCCTGGCAGCGTCTGCCAGGGCCCCTTCACTGTGAGCCACCTCCATCACAGGGACTCCAGAAACTCCCTCTTGGCTCTCTATCATTAGCATCTTATTTCTAATTACTTTAGCCTCGAGAGCCTCCTTTTGTTTTGCACTGTTTGAAAATATCACTTTGCACATCAACTGGTGCTTATTTTAAGGATCTAAGTATCAGAGGTATCTGGTCTTTGTTTTATAATTTTATCCATTTTTGACTGCCTTAATTTCCTTCCTGCCCCTGTTTTGAATTGTTCTCTTCTATTTATTTTTGTCTGAACTTTCTTTAAAAAATTTGTATTCTGGCAAACTGATGTAGCTCTGGAAGACAGTATGGAGTTTCCTCAAAAAGTTAAAAATAGAACTACCCTATGATCCAGGGTTGCCCTATAGGTATTTATCCAAAGGACACCAACAGAGTGATCTGAAGGGGCACCTGTACCCCAATGTTTATAGCAGCAATGTCCACCACAGCCAAACTGTGGAAAGACCCCAGGTGTCCATTGACAGATGAATGGGTAGAGAAGATATGATATATATATTATATATATATATATATATATATATTATATAATGGAATATTACTCAGCCATCAAAAAATGAAATCTTACCATTTGCAATGACATGGATGAGCTAGAGGGTATTGCACTAAGTGAAATAAGTCAGTCAGAGAAAGACACTTTTATGGTTTCACTCGTATGTGGAATTTAAGAAACAAAATAAATGAACTTAGGGGAAGAGAAGTAAAGTAAGATGAAAACAGAGAGGGAGGCAAACCATAAGAGATTCTTAACCATAGGAAACAAACTGAGGGTCACCGGGTGGGAAGGGGGTAGGAGGATGGGGTAACTGGGTGATGAAATGAGCACTGGGTGTTATATGCAAGGGATGAATCGATAATTTCTACTATGAAACTAATAATACACTATAAGTTAATTAAATTGAATTTAAATAAAAATAAAAAAAATAAAAATTTTTTATTTGGTTTATTGTGACTTATAAATCATTTTAATTTAATTTTTATCTATCTTCATGCTTTTTTCACAAAACAAATTATTTTATCCTTTTAAATTTCCTTATATTGTGTCTTTCTTAATCTCTTTTTGGTTGTTTTGTTCCTCTTGATCTCTTAGTTTTAGGGAGCATCTGCTTTATTTATTTATTTTTTAAGTAGGCTCCACACCCATCATGGAGCCCAATGTGGGGCTTGAACTCACAACTGTCACATCAAGACCTGAGCTGAGATCAAGAGTTGGATGCTCAACTGACTGAGCCACCCAAGTACCCTGTATCTGCCTTATTCTTAACTCTAGTTTATAAATGGCAGGCAGGAGGTGTGTGTGTGTGTGTGTGTGTGTGTGTGTGTGTGTGTGTGGTGAGGAAGCTGGAGGGGGAGCCCAGGCCAACAGCAGAGATGCCTGGTGAGCACCATCTCTAGCTCTGGAGATGACTGCCTCTTTGGCTCCTCTTGATACAACTTCCAAACACACTTATGTTCACTGAACCGGTCTCAAACCATGTCATCCAGAAGCACCCAGACCGCATTGCTTCCTGGGATCATGATGGGTTACCAGTGATAGAGCAATTAGATTGCACTATTTAACATATGCTCATCAAGCACAACCTGAGGGCTGCCCTTGAGGGAACCTGACAAGTGGCCCGCTTTCTGGAGCATCTTCTGGATGTGGGCAGAGCAATTAACAAGCTTCCAGAAGTAAGAAAATCCATAAAGAAAATTTAATGAGAAATGAAGGTAGAGGCTGAAGAGTGACAACATGACTACAGATGGCTGGGGATTTCAGCAAAGAAGGTGGCAGTCCCCTGCTCCAGATTTTTTTTAGTTCTAAAGATGGGGTCGAGTCTTTTCTTGTGGCAGGTGGTTTTATCTGGGCTCTGGGAGTCAGAGAAAGTCTGAGGCAGGAGGCCCAGAGGACTTTTCAAGGAACTTGCAATTCTGTGATTGTACAATTAATTCATCATCTATTTTTTCTTTTTCTATTGTTTGTTTTGTATACACAGGACTGCTGGAAACAAAAATTATTGGAAATCCCATTCAGAAGGAATTATTGGAATGGCATTAATGTGCCATATGCATGGTACCCATGTCCCCTTATGAGGCAGTGAGAGATGGAAATCCCATACAAACAAGCAGAAGTGGCCTCTGCCGTCTGTAATGATGGGCAAGCCTGGGAAGTGATGTGCCCCAGCAGGAGGGGAACTGGGACATGTTCTTCCCTCTCCTCTCACGGGGAGGCCAGGCAAAGCTGAACCTTTAAGAACAGGGAGCCATATAAGGCCTCAGGAAGTCAAGAGGGGTGATCAGGCAGAAAAAGGCCCCGCCTTTTTTGGGCAAGTTTACTGTAAGTGTCATAATCATTCAGCAAAGTCCATGGAATAGTGAGTGCTATTGGTCCTCCTGGGGCATTGCACCTGTGGACAGCTTGTCTAGGGACACCTGAGCTGGGCAGGAGTATGGTCCCAAAGCCCACCTTCAGATCCTTAGGTGGGGCCGCAAACCCAACCAAGGGTCTGTATGAGGGGCCCTAGTGGGTGAATTAGTCAAGATGTCATCTGCGTCATCGGGGGGCATCAGGAGCTGGCTGCCCTCTGCATTCTTGCTTTATCTCCTTCTCGGGCAGGGAAGTCGGCACAGCTGGCCAGGCCGGTGCTGCCCGAAGGAGCTGGAGTGAAAGGTAGGCGTCCTCTGCCTCAGCTGGCGGTGCCTGGAGCAGGCAAAGACCAAGTGAGGTCCAGTGAGCTGAGCCCAAGACACACGCCTGCAACAGGTGACGGGGCTGGGGTGGGCTTGTCCTACAGGCCCTGGGAGGAGGAAAGAAGATTGGGATGGTCCCATAAAGACCAGGGACAGCAGCTCCCAGTGAAAGGCTCTCAGGACTAACGGAGCTGCCTGGGGAAGGCTCCACCCGAGCTGGGGTGAGTGACTGGTTGGACTTGAGCAGGTAGCCTGGCGCCAAGTCTTCAGGGGGGCTCCAGGGAGGAAGGGCACAGAGAGTGGGCAGAGGCAGGACCGGAACCTTCTCTACAGAGGCCAGCTGTGGCTGGGTCTCTGCCTCCTCCTTCCTTTGCAGGCCCTTAGAGGGGGCCTCCAGGAGCGGGGCCTCTCCCACTCCTTCCCTTTATGACCAGAAGCAAGTTGGGGTTGAGACCAAAACAGCGCAGCTCTCCTTTCACTTCACTGTTCCACTAGGCAAAGGCGGGAAGCCTGCTGGCCTCTCTAGGGCTCTGGGAGCCGAGGGCAGGGATTCCTGCTGCATCTTCTGACCTGCTTCACCTACCCTGAAAGCACATCACCCTTGCCACATGGCATCATAATGGTCTTTTTGCAGTTGAGTCCTGTCGTATGGCCATAACTCAAGCGAATTCAACTGCAGGTGCTCAAAGAAAACTTTTAATAAAAAACAATGTGAAGTGTGTGATTTTTGCCAGTCGTTCCCACCACGTTACACATATGCCCCGGGGGTGTGAATCTGTGAACATTTGTATCCCAGTTCGGATCCTCTATTGCTGGGAGCATCTCACACACCAGTGTTTAAAGCTACGATACATATTTTTCATACAACATGACCTCAAAACACAAGCCAAGCCAAGTGCTTCCTCTGGTGCTCAGCCACGAAGCAGCCATCTGTTCCAGCGCTGCAGGGAGACTGGCTATGTTGTGTTTATTGAGAGGTTGCATTTCCGATGCCAACGTACCACCTCCCCGAGGGATCTTTTTTCCCCAAGAATAATTTTGATTGTATTTGATTTTCTTCTTGATGTTGATGTGAGGATCTACCTAGCTGCTTCCAGAGATGCAACTTCATTCTGGCTTTCTTCCTTGCTAAGCTGGGAGCTCCCTGAAGGCTGGGCCATAGGTAATCCACGTGTCTATCCCCGAGTGCGTGCCTGGCACACAGTGGACAGGCTACCATGCGTAAACAAAGCAGCCCGAGGGCAGCCAAGGACAGGTTCCTGGGCAGCCTTGCCTGTTTCCCTGTTTGCCTGTTTGAGATTACATGATGATTTGGCCATGTGCCAGATCTGGGCGAAGGCGATGAACTCCTGTGTGTGCTGGGCTCACCTGCTGTACCTTCCAATATTTCTTTGCAGGCTCTGTCTTCGGTGGGTAAACCCAAACAGCTGACACACGGCACCCTCCGCCTCTGGTGAGGGACTGCAAGCTGGCATGCAGTAAGTGCTTTGTGCTTCTAGGCTTCCACACTCTCACTTCTCATTTGCTCATTAGACACTTGGTCTCAGGCTCTGATTGCTGGATCCTCCTTCTCTTCCTCACTTCTAAACATTTGAGAGTCTTCGTTTCCATCTCTGATTCTGTTCTCTCCTCTCCTCCACCTGCATCTGTGTCTTACGCTGTCCTGCCCCATCCCACAGATCTCAGTACCATTGTGTGCTGCGCTGTCTGGTGTGGCAGCCACCAGCCAGTGTGGCTACTGAGCACATGAAATGTGACAAATCCAAACTGAGACGTACTGTCAGTGCAAATACACACCGGATCTTGAAGACTTAGGTTGGACAAAAATGTACAATATCTCATTAGTACTTTCGAATTGATTATAAGCTGACATGAGAAAATGTTGGCTTTGCTGTATTAAATCGCATTCATGAAAATTAGTGTCACCTGATTCTTTATGCCTTGTTTTTAATGTGACTACTAGAAATTTTTAGATTATCTAAATGACTCACACGTTGTTTCTATTGGACAACTCTGATCTATACATTTATGCCTCCAAAACTTCTATGTTGAGCTTCTTTTCTCTGAGCTTTAGAGTGGCGTATTAGTCTGGATTCTCCAGAGAAACAGAATTGATAGGATGAGTTTGCACATGTGTGTGTATGTGTGTGTGTGTGTGTGTGTGCATATTTGGAGAGAGATTTTAAGGAATTAGTTTGCGTGACTGTGGGCCTGGCAAATCTAAGATCTGTAAGACAAGCTGGCAGGCTGGAGACCCAGGGCAGAGTTGATGTTACAGTCTTGAGTCTGAAGGCAATCTGCTCACAGAAGTCCCTTCTCCCGTGAAGATCCTCAGTCTTTTCTCTCAGGGCCTTCAACTGATTAGATGAGACCCACCCATAGCAGGGAGGGTAATCTGCTTCAAAGTCTACTGATTTAAGTGTTAACCTTATCTTTTTTTTTTTTTTAAGATTTTATTTATTTATTCATGAGAGACACAGAGGCAGAGACACAGGCAAAGGGAGAAGCAGGCTCCATGCAAGGAGCCTGATGTGGGACTCGATCCTGGGGGATCATGCCCTGGGCCAAAGGCAGGCACTAAAACTCTGAGCTACCCAGGGATCCCTAAGTGTTAATCTCATCTTTAAATACACGTTCACAGCAGCACCCAGACTGGTATTTAGTCAAATCTCAGCTCCATGCCCAGCAAAGTTGACATGAAATTAGCCACGAGAAGTGGTTTGGCCAACTTGGTGTCCCCACATAGTTCATCTATGGCCATCTTAGACTTCCTGTGCCCCAAGCAGACCTCTCTGTTCCTCCCCCACCCCAGTGGATAGGATTTCCATTCACCCAGTTGCTGAGCCCAAACCCTAGGAGACCCCCATAGCACCTTTCTTTCCTCACCTTTCCCTCCTGTCCATCAGCAAGCCCTGATGTTAGATCAGATCCTGGTTCTGATGCTGCCACACTGGTCCAAGCCTGCATCATAGCACCTGCATGTGACAGTTCTCCAAACCATCTGACCGTTTCCCCTGCCACCCATCTACACACAAATCACACAGCAGTTACGTTCTCCTGTTTAGCACATCAATTTACCCAGTAATCCCCAGTTTCAAAACTCCAACTGCTTTCTATCACATTCAGAATAAAATAGGAAATCTTTATGGAAGCCCACAAGATGCAAAGACCAGGCCTTACCAATTTCTCTGAGCAGTGCTCCCCGCTGGCCAAACTGGCCCCCTCACAGTTTCTCAGATGTGTCAAGGACATTCCTGTCTCAGGATCTCTGTATGCTTGGCCCTTCTCCCTGGTCTCCCTCCTTCCTTTCCTTCCTGCTAAGGCGTCCTTCCAGGCCTGCCCACTGCTAAGAACCACCTCCCTTGAGCTGGTAGGTGGCTTCTCTGCACCTCATCAGGTGCTGACTCCGCCGTGCGACTTTCCTGACCTCACCTGCCATGTACCCACGGGACTTCTGGGCTTCTACGCCCAGCCACGCTAACCTCTGCTGGTCTCACTGTCTCATCAGGAATGACAGCAACAGCTTCCGTTTCATAGGTTTGTTTGGGGGATTGAAGTGACACTCTTCATAAAGTGCCTGCTCACAGTAAATATTCAACAAATGCCAGCTAAAACATTGCTGATTTTCATTGTGAAACTTAGAAATTAAGGAACTGAGAGCCATGCAACAGGACAGGGACAGCCAGCCTATCATCCAAATTTCTGGCTGTTTGTACCACCCCACCCCTGACTAAGAGCCTAAGGGGTAGAATTATTTGAGAGGTGGGTATAGAATATGTAATTCCATTTTTATTTTTATTTTTTATTTTTTTTAAATCTTTTTTTTTTTAATTTTTATTTATTTATGATAGTCACAGAGAGAGAGAGAGAGGGGCAGAGACACAGAGGAAGAAGCAGGCTCCATGCACCGGGAGCCCGACGTGGGATTCGATCCCGGGTCTCCAGGATCGCGCCCTGGGCCAAAGGCAGGCGCCAAACCGCTGCGCCACCCAGGGATCCCTGTAATTCCATTTTTAAAAGAGAATCAAGTTTTGCATTAAATACAAAGTTAGCAATGGCTACAGAGAAAGGGTTCAGTATTTTCCCTTTTACTCTATGTTGGCTTTATTGGATTTGAATCATTCCTACCTTTCATGCTTCCTTTCTTCCAAATCAGCACATTTGGCCCTATGGTCCCAATGAAGGACATACCGATTTTAAGGTGAAATTTGTTATCCTGGCAAGTTAAGAGTACATTGGGAGAACAGGCTTCTCACTGAAGCCGGTACATAGAACAGGAGGTGCAGCCCCTCATCAATGAAAAGATAGAAGCAAACAATACCCTACTTTCAATGAGTTTCGGTCTCCAGATGTGAAGGAACTCTAATTGCAAACTGCTAATGGGATTTGCAGATGTCATCTCAGAATCTTCCAGAAACACAAAGCTGGAGGAGTATCAGGGACTAGAGGCAGATAACATGGCAGGAATTATCAAAACGTGGGAACAATAAAAATAAGGCAGCCTGGGTGGCTCAGTGGTTTAGTGCCGCCTTTGGCCCAGGGCGTGATCCTGGAGACCTGGGATAGAGTCTCACGTTGGGCTCCCTGTGTGGAGCCTGCTTCTCCCTCTGCCTGTGTCTCTGCCTCTCTCTCTCTCTCTCTCTCTCTCTCTCTCATGAATAAATAAATAAAATCCTAGAAAAAATATATTTTTTAAAATTAAAAAAAATAGAAATATATTGAACTCAGTTTTGCTTTGATGATCCAGAGGGTGATTTACAATTGTGCATTGCTTCAGGGTCATTACACTAGACAAGCTCATTGTGTACTGTAAATGGACAGATGTTCACATTAACACACGAACTGCTAACAGTTAGCAGCTTCCCAGGCAACAGGGGTTGGTCTGTTAATAATCTCTTCCATTTATTGGCACCCTCTGTGCCAGGAGCAATGTTAAGTGCTTTCTTTAGATTTTCTTATTTAATCCCCTCTGCCACCCTATGAGGTCTGCGTTTGGAGGAAGTTGACACGAAGTGAAATGGTGTGTGTGCAGCTATCTGGGGAAAATGATAAGGTCTGAGTCTCCAGCACAGATGTATTTGTGTTGCAATTGCTCCTAGCCACTACTCTATGCTGCCTAGAAAGTACCCAAATTGTGTTTCGATGAAGAGGCCAAAGAGAGGAAGTCAACAAAGGTAAAATTGTGTTTCGATGAGGAGGCCAAAGAGAGGAAGTCAACAAAGGAGATGGAGATAGTCAGTCATGAGAACAGGTAAGTGAGGCTTCTGTGAAATGCCTCACTTCACAGGAAGGGCGAACTTTCCATGTTGGAAATAATAATGTTCATATGGGATGAAAGCTCTTCTACATCAAAATACCATGGGCTGCTTTAAACCAAGGGTTCAAAGTCATGTCATGTGACATGAACTTGTCTGGATTACGTGAGAATCTAGAAACTCACCCCGTTTGTGTTGGAGTGGCAGTGGTTTCCCAACTGTACTACCAACACCCATCATCTGAAACCAATGTTATTATTTATATTCAGTTCGCAAAAATGATTCTCCCATTTTCCCATGTTCTGCTTTGAATCACTTGATAGTTTATGAGTCACAGCTCTCACAGGATGCAAATGGGACCCTCAAAGTACGTAATTAATGAGAGTTTAGTGAAGGGGCCATTCACAAAGATTTGGACAAGGTTGAAGGAGAACAATAGGTTATGGTGAAGGTCTCAAGCCTCCTCAGCTCACATGCCCTAGAAAGGCCAAGAGGAGGGAGCAGATTCCAGAGCCTGGAGAGGGTGGCTATAGCAAGGCTGCCTGACCTGAGCCTGCTCCTGTAGAAAGATCAGGAGAGCCAGGGGCGCGGGGGAGACCTAGAGGGGATATGTGTTCTCAACCCTCTTTTTTCCCTACCCTTGAACCCTGCCAGTGTGCCTTAATGGAAGCCACTGAGCAGGAGAGGCTGTTACTGTTCCGAGCACACAGATCAAGGTGGAGAAAGATGGAAAATGGATTTGCATGAGGATAATAGAAGACACCTACCACAATCCTACTTCCAAAAATGAAAAACTGAAATGAAAACAGTTAAAACAAGAACAAAAAGAAAAAAATCCAAGTGATGAAATGATTAAAAAAAATCAAAATAAAAAACACCCACTGAGAGGTCACAAATAGGCTGTTGAGCAGAAATAACCAAGACTATTTGATTTGGCCTAACACATGCCTTACACACATTTGAATTTTTTGTCAATATTTAAATATTGGGAGATTTTACACAGACATCTGGATTTCCTGTTTTCCTTTATTTTTTAAAAAATTTAAAAATAACTGACATACAATATTGTATTGGTTACAGGTGTACAACATAGTGATTCAACATTTGTGCATGTCACAAAATGGTCACCACAATAAGCCTAGTTACTATCTGTCACCATACAAAGTTGTTATATTCCTTGTGCTGTACATTACATCCCTCAGTCTTATTTATTTTACAGTGGGAAGATTGTACCTTTTAATCATCTTCACCTATTTTGTCCATCCCCCACCTCAAACTCCTCCCTTCTGGCAACTTTCTATTTTTTCTCTGTATGGATGAGTCTGTTTTGTTTTGTTTATTCATTTGTCTTCTTTATTTTTATTTTTTAAGATTTATTTATTTATTTACTTATTTATTTGAGAGTGAGTGCATGAGCAGAGGGAGGGGCAGAGGGGAAGCCGACTCCCCGCTGAGCAGGGATACCAGCCCAGAAGATTATGACCTGAGTGGAAACCAAGAGTCAGATGCTTAACTGACTCATTTGTCTTGTTTTTTAGAATCCTCATTACTTAACTTAGCATAATACCCTCTAGGTGCATCCATGTTGTCACAAATAACAAGATTTCATTCTTTTTTATGGCCTGGTAATAGCCTATTGTGTGTGTATGTGTATGTACACATCCACATACAGACAGACACATACTGACTATAACTTCCCTAGCCATTCATCTATCGATGGAAATTATTACTTTCATATCTTGTCGATGATAAATAACACTGCAATGAGCATAGTGGTGCACATGTCAAATTGGCTTTGGCTTTCTTGAGGTAAATAGCTAGAAGTGAAATTGCTGAATCATATAATATTTCTATTTTTAGTTCTTTGAGGAGCCTCCATACTGTTTTCCACAGTGGCTGCACCAGTTTGCATTCCCACCAACAGCACATGAGGGTTCCTTTCTCCACACCCTCACCAACACTTATTTCTTGTCTTTTTGAAACTAACCATCCTGACAGGTGTGAGGGGATATCTCATTGTAGTTTTGATTTGCATTTCCCTGATCATCAGTGATGTTGGGTATCTTTTCTTTTCTTTTTTTTTTTTTTTTAAATTTTATCTATTTATTCATGAGAGACACACAGAGAGAGGCAGAGACACAGGCAGAGGGAGAAGCAGGCTCCATGCAGGGAGCCCTACATGGGACTCGATCCCGGGTCTCCAGGATCACACCCCGGGCCGAAAGCAGCATTAAACCGCTGAGCCACCTGGGCTGCCCGAGCATCTTTTCATGCATCTGTTGATCATTGGTATGTCTTTTTTTTTTTTTTTTTGGAAAAATGTCTAGTCAGGCCCTCTGCCCATTTCAAATCAGGTGGGTTGTTTTTTGATATTGAATTGTATGTGTTTATATATATATATATTTGTGAGATTAGCCCCTTATGAGATTTGTCATCTGTGAATATTTTCTCTCATGCAGTAAGCTGCCTTTTCATTTTGTTGATGGCTTCCTTCACTGTGCAAAATCTTTTTAGTTTATTGTAGTCCTATTTGTTTATTTTTGCTTTTGTTGTCCTTGCCTGAGGAGACTGACTCCACGCCTCTCCACAAAATACTGTGAAAACCAATATCAAAGAGCTTACTGCCTGTTTTCTTCTAGGAATTTTATGGTTTCAGGTCTTACATTTAAATCTTTAATTCCTTTTGATTTACTTTGTGAATGATCCAAGAAATGGTCCAGTTTCATTCTTTTGCGTGTGGCTGTCCAGTTTTCCCAACACCATTTATTGAAGAGACTCTCTTTCCCATTGCAAGTTCTTGTGTCCTTTGTCGTAGATTAATTGACCATATAACCATGGATTTATTTCTGGGCTCTCTCTTCTGTTCTATTGATCTGTGTGTCTGTTTTTGTGTCAAAATCATACCGTTTTGATTACTGCAACTTTGTAGTGTATGGTTCCTTCTGCATGGAACACAAACATACCTGCCTTCATCTGCATCCCTCAGGTATTACCTTAGATATCACCTCACTTCCTTTGGGGAGCTTTGTCTCCAGAAGCTCCTATAGCATCCCAGGCTAGTGATGATCATACTGTGTTATCACCTCCAGACTAAATCTAAGATGACAGAGACTGAGCCTGTCTTGCCTATTGTATCCATAGGACCTCTGCATGATAGCCACTCAATACTGTTTGAGGAATATATGGGCACACCCTAATCTCTAATAGTTTTAAAGAAACCAAAGTCAAGTCCTCTAAGCAGCTCTGTTTCTGTCTCCAAGATAACAAGTATGAAACAAGCAGCTCCAGGGAGAAAGTGAATGAGTTTAAAGAGTCACTAGCTCACTTCCCAGCAAGAGCTGGCTCTGGCAAGCTTTTACAATTCCACCTCTCACGAGAAAACATTTGGTTTATAGGTTGTTCTGACTTGGCTTTGAAAAACCAAGAACACATTCAATTTAATTACCATTCAGCATTAGTCAGCATGGATTCACAGAAGTCCTCACTCTCCATATTTATTAAGAAATCCATCGACCCTCATTTTTCTAGACAGGGCAATTTCAGACACTTCCTGTCTCCAAGAAGTCATTGCTAATATTGAATTCCAATAGTATGTGAAACTGTGGCTGGCAGCCAATAAAAGATGCTTTAAACCCCAGCCCTCCCTTGGTAGATAGCCCGGCAATTTGTGAGCAACCTAACAGGCAGTGGAATTCGTAGAATTCTGAAATCCAAGCCTTTCTCTTTTGGTGGCAAGAGCCAAGGGAGGATGGATAGCCCCAATGGAGCTGGTTTTGGAATCAAAGTTGCATGCATTCATTCACCCTATGTTCATGATGAAATATTCTTTTTCCAGAAGACTTGAAAATGTACCCTGACATGACAAGAGAAAAATGCTAGAATGTATTTACTTTCTCTAACTGGAAGGCAGATGCCATTTCCAGACCTGACTCAGGCAAGGCAGGTGGGAGTTAGTGCCAGCCAGCTTGGGGCCCTGCCTGGTGCCGGACCTCAGGTACTCAGGAGATGAAAAAGCCCATCTGCTTGCCCAGCATGGCCTCGCTGTAATGTGTGCAGCGGGTACCTTGTATTTGCTCTCTGTGGGGATTTACTGTAATGTCTGTCGAATGCAACCAGAATCTCAAAAGCATGGAGCCATAGGGAGAGAAAGGCCCACAAGCTGTAAATAGCAGCAGAACGAAACACCATGTTTTTTGTTGACAGGTGTTCCCTGGGGAAGGTCCCTCCTCCCAGGAGGAGCTACATCACCAGAGTCTTCGCCACCCCCCACCCCGACATGACAGTCCACAAAGAAGTGCAGAAATGACTGCTCTGTTATTACAACAAGATAAAATGTGACTCGTTGTCAGGAACAGAAACGAGCAGCAATGATGCTTTTCTTTCTTTCTCTGGAAAATGGTATGAGCTGCTGGATTGTGTGTGGCCTCTAGAATTAAGTCCGTCGTGCGATGAACACCTGGCTTCACAGAATCGCAGGCTGTTACAGTTCCAACAGAACTTTGATGCCACACATCCGAGGTACTGTGAGAGGTGTCTTACAGGAGAGGCATCCCAAACTCAGAAGGTCCGAGTGATTTCCCTGAGGCTGTGCCAGGCATTAGAAGCAGAGAAGGAACTCAATTTCCTAATCCAACCCATGACCTTTCATACGATGCCACTGTCCCGGGGAACACAGCCCTGCATCCGCGGGGTTTAGGCAACAAGCAATGGGATTAAGTGTCTGTCTTAGTAGGCTTGGGCTGCTATACCCAAACTACCATAGACTGGGTGGCTTAAAGAGTGAATATTTATTTCTCACAGTCTGGAGGCTGGAAGGTCCAAAATCAAGGCTCCAATAGATTCCGTGTCCCAAGAGAGCCTGTTTCCTAGGTCAGAGATGGCCATTGTCTCAGTGTCCTCACAGGGCAGAAGGAGCAAGGGAACTCTCTGGATTCTCTTTACAAGGGCACTAATCCCATTCCTGAGGGCTCCATCCTCATGACCTAATCACCTCCCAAAGGCCCCACCTCCTAATACATCACCCTGGGAGTTCAGATTCAGCAGAAGACTATCCTGGTGGACCTAAGCCTGCACAGATGCTCAGTGGGAGACAATTAGGCATCTTACTGCCCCCGATCTGCCTCCTCCCTACTTCTCCCCACCTTTCGTGTCCCCCAAAACAGACATAAAAGCACAGAGCAGGAAGGTTTGCAAGACCACAGACCACACCGCACTGGGTCTGTAAATCACAGGTGGACTAAAGTTTCTCCCACATTCGCCCGTCCTGCCCTCTTCTTTCAGACAATGGGACCCATGCAGACCAGATGTTAGCCATTTCCTCTTTTCAAAATAAAATACTTGCGAAGGGGACAGTGTCAAGGGGCCTAAGAGGGTTTTTTTTGAGGGGGGTGTCAGATACCCCTAGATGAAAAGCCAGACTGAAGAGGAAGAATGGAGCCGGTGGGGTTCTATTCTTAGAGGAACAGATTGCAGGACAGCTCGTTCCCAGCCCCCAGCTCCGTGTTCATTTCCGTGGCCAGTCAGTGAAGGGAACTCCCAAGTCATTACAAACCATCCCTGATGATCGCAGTGATGGGTTTTTTTTGCAGCCCAGATTTTCTACCTAATGCTTCAGCGGACTAATGAGGTGCCAGCTCCTTGGCCTCGTGGCAGATCTGGGAGGGATGAGCAGGGCAGGGGAAGGGCGATTTGATCCCCAGGACTTCGTGCGTTGGAGGCAGAATTCCAGCGGCCGGGCAATCCTGTCCTCTGGCCACTAGGCTAACAGGACAGAAGGGGGCTATTGAAAATAAGATGAGGGAAGGCTGAGCTGGGCGGTGGGCTCATAGGAGCACTCAGTTCTCCTCCCTCTGCAACTTGACATGGGGCACAGATGAAAGATCTCAGAGTAATAAGAGAGAAAAAGGCACATTTATTCTCTCACTTCATTTGCTTGCCAGGCAGGAGTGGGGCCAGCAACCTGCTCCACAAGGCTTGGCTCTCCAATGCATTGCATTTTGCCTCATTGCTGGCTTCCCTAAGAATATTTGCTTTTTGAAAAAAATATTTTAAATAATAATTGCTTTAGGGTCTACTTAAAGATAAGTAACTTGATTTTCTCGCAAAACAGCTAAGCCTGCTGGTCCCCGGCAAAAAAAGTCAATCTCTTCTTTATTGCAGTGTGTAAGCCAGTCTGCCTCTGGGAATTTGCCAAAGTAAATAATCCTAAATCCTGAAAAATCTACACTCAAGACTATGTTTATTATGGCACTACTTATTAGCATGAAGAAACAGTAAACATTTTAAATATTTAATGATAGGGTGATAATGGTTAAGTAAATTGTGTAAATTCCCAGTAAGGAATATTATTCAGTCATTACAAGTGATGGGAAAATGCTAAATTCACTGAAAAGAAGACAATAAGGCTATAAAATTAAATTCGTGGACCTCTCTAGAGACATGGAGAAAACCTGCCATAAAATTTCCTAAAACATTAACAGTGATTGCAGAAAGGTGGCAGGATCATAGATGATTCCTTTTCTTAAGTTTTTAGTTACATAATCGTACTTTTGTAATGGAAAAATATGAATATAATTTTCCAAAAAAATTATTGCACTGACCCACTAAGACATTTCGTTCTTCTGGACCTAAGAGGCAGGTGTCTGACTTGAAAGAAGTCTCCGTGCAGAGGACTGAGGAGTTTAGTGACTCAGCATGAGTCACCTGTGAGTCAACCTAGTGTGAAGCATGTCAGGTAGTTACTATGACAGCTACTGCTTGTTAGGTGGTGTTCATAAAGGTGTGGTTTCTAGAACTCCTGCCGTTCTCTCCACTGGCCACATGATGCAGACTCTGCTGTCCAGAACTGTGTTACCACAACCAGAAAGTGACTGAGGGTGAGGGGTCAGGGCAACAAGGCGCCTGAGAACCACAGGATAGGGAAACGGAAGTTTCCAGTTGGGCGTATGGAACTGCAGAAAGAGATGTAGCTATGGCCCGTTGGTTGTCCTCTAATATTTGAGAAACTGGAACATTGTCTTGTTCCTAACATCTATTCCCTCTTCACTAGGAAGTTGGTGTCTTTATCCATGAGTGATCAAGGAAAAGGTCACTCTTCATTTGTCACCCTGGTTCTGATTCTCTATGTGCCATGTGCTCTTCCAAATCCAGTAGCAGGGATCTATCTCCTTTATATAGGGTTGATTTGCCAATCACTGAGTTCTTCCTTCGTAAGTGCTTCAGTTCAGACGTTAACCATAAATCCCTTGCCATTATTTCTGTAGAGTTGCTGCTCTTCCTACTTTGCTACTGTACAAACCCATGCCATGCTGTTATTTGTTATTATTATTCATTCATGCCACAAATATTTTCATGAGCACTCACCACATGCCAGCCCCACATGAGGCTCTGGGGCATGAAATTACCCAAAATAGATGAAAGTTTTGCCCTCAGTCAGCTTAGTTCTAGTGAGGTAGAAAGAGTTAACAGCAGGTATTTGCATGTACTAACTTTATACTCATCCCCATCCTGTTAGATAAGTACTATTATTATCTCCATCTTAGAGATGAGGAACTGTAGGTAGAACTATGCTGAGCAACTCATCCAAAGAGAAAGGGTTGGAATGCCTGGGTGGCTCAGTGGGTTGAGTGCCCAACACTTGGTTTCGGCTCAGGTTATGATCTCAGGGTCATGAGAACAAGCCCTGGGTTGGGCTCCATGATCAGCGGGGAGTCTGCTTGAGATTCTCTCTCTCCCTCTCCCTCTGCCCCTCCTCCTGCTTCTCCCTTTGCCTGTGTCTCTGCTTCTCTGTGTCTCTCATAAATAAATAAATAAATAAATACCCAACCAAACAAAAAAAGATGCCCAAACCCCAGAGAAATAGTTATCTGTAGGACAGGAGAATGGGCTGGAAGGCAAAAGAGACAGGACCCAGACTTTCTAATACATATATATATATTTTTTAATATATATTTTATTTAATATATATATGTTTTTTTATTACAGTGCTTGGATTCTGATGTGTGTCAATGGTTATCCGTTCCCTAAATGAAGAGGAGGAAGGCGGAGAGGAGGAGGAGGAGCAGCACCCTCTGCCGCAGGCCCTGGGAAGGCTGCCCTGGAGGCAATGAGGATGGGGCCGGGCCCCAGCTGCCCTCCCCTCCCCCTCCGCAGAGCCCGAGGCCTCAGGGTCCCTCCTCCTGAGCTGCGGGGAGGGGACATTCAAAGCGGAGGGACCATGGGTCTGCTGACTGAGCGATGAGACCTCTTTGGCTTCTTCCCCTACTGCACCTCGGGACTCGGGGCTGGGCTCACACTCCCACCGCAGTCCAGTCCCCAGCCGTGGAGCAGAGGGCTTCGCTGCGGGACAGGGACGGATGCCCCAGCTCAGAGCAACCGCTGGCACGCCCGAGAGCGGCCTCCGTGCCCCCGGGCTCTGAAGGCTCTCCAGGGCCTGGCCCACGACCGGTGCCTGCACACTCCTTCTATTCCCCGTTTGCACAAGGGAAGCACACGGAGGGAGACTTTTGTCAGGATCCTCCTGCACTGAGGGGCAACTCCCCCTACACCACTCATCACACCTTTGCTTTGAACCTTCAAAATGACCCTTACAATTTCCCTCCTTTTTGTGCTCCTGGGCTTGGGGGAGGGGGCCATTAGTATTTTTTTAATACCTAAACTATTTTAGACTCCCCGCAAGATTGAGCAGGTCCACAGCCCTGCCCCCATGCATGCGCAGCCTCCCTGCTTGTCCGCCTCCCCAGCACCGCGGTACCTTTGTCACAACGGATGAGCCTGCGTCCACACAGCATCACCACCTAAGTGCACAGTTTACCTCCAGGTTCACTCTTGGTGCTGTACCCCCTGCGGGTTTGGACAAATGTATAATGACATGTATCCCCCGGTGGGCATCACACAGAGCAGTCTCACTGCCCTAAACACCCCCTGGGCCCTGCCCCTGTCTCCCTCTCTCCCCTGGCCCCTGGCCACTGACCCTTTCACTTCTTCACAGGTTCCCCCTCTCTAGAATGCATACAGTTGGAATCATAATTCATATTTTAAAAATAATTTTTATTGTCTTACTGTTATCTTAGCAGGGTTTGGGAAAACGAGCACATCAAAAAGTTAACGATTGGGGCGCCTGGGTGGCTCAGTGGGTTAAGCGTCTGCCTTCGGCTGGGGTCATAATCCCAGTGTCCGGGGATCCAGCCCCCAGTAGGGTTCCCTGCTCAGCCAGGAGCTTGCTTCTCCCTCTTCCTTTACCCTCCCCCGCTTCTGTTTGCTCCCTCTCTCTCTCTCTCTCAAATGAATGAAACCTTTTTTTTTAAGTTCATGTTTAATATGCCATATTTAAATGGAAATCCCTGTGTTTCTACTAATTTTTCTTTTAAGATGGAAGATGGTTTTCTTAGGAAAAAGAAAACTCTTCCCTACTGTTGAGTTCAAAAACTATGAGTGAGGGTTCAATGTGAACAATCTCAAAGCCTGTGGGGATTTCAGTTCTGGGGGAGCTTCTGGGAAGGTGCAGAGTTTGTGCTCAGGGTGGTCACAACTTCCAGTGGAATTAGGAGGCAACAGTGCCATGTTCCCCGACTACGCTGCCACCAAAAACCCTGTTATGGGTGGGACTGTGTCCTCCTGAAAGAGCTACGTTGAAGTCCTAACGCCCAGTACCTCAGTGACCTTATTTGGAGATAAGGCCTTGATAAATGTAATCCAGTCAAAATGAGGCAGAGAGGGGGCTCTAATCCTATATGACAGGGGTCCTCATGCAAACGGGAAATGTGGACACAGGCGACAGAGAACCGAGATGATGTGAAGACTTGCAGAAGACAGCCAGCATCTACAAGCCTAAGAGTGTCAGAAGCCACAGAAGCTGGGAGGGAGGCCTGAAACAGATTCTTCCCTGCAAGGTTTCGGAGAGAGTACGGTCCTGCTGACAGCTTGGTTTTAGACTTCTAGCCTCCAGAATTGTGAGACATGAATTTCTGTTGTTGCAAGCCTCTTGGTCTGTAACTAGAAGCCCTAGGACTTCTAGTTACAGTTGGAATTCCACATGGTGACCTTTCCAGAAAGAGATTAGTTGGTTCTTGGTTTGAAAATCAGATTAGCAAAAAAAAAATAAAATAAAATAAAATTTAAAAAAAAAAAAAAAAAGAAAATCAGATTAGCTTAAAGAGGTTTTATTTTGCTATGTTTTGCATTGGCTTTTTAAATATAAATGTTGACCTGGATACCCTCCACCCCCACCCCAATCTGAAGAATTCCTTATCATTTTGGCTACAGCAGGGTTTTTTCCTGCTTTGGAAAAAGGAGAAGAAAAAAAAAACAAAAAACAAAAAAACAGGTAGTTAAATTTTGAGGTCTGTCTCCTCCAGGGCTTTGAAGATGAAGAAAAGCAGCTTAATTGGCTCTGGACTGTCTTGGGGGTGATTTGATATTCTTTTTAAAAATAGATAGCAAGGAAAATTGTCTCATATTGAAATGCAACTCCCTCAGACTCAGTTTTAAAGGCTCCCTTGCAGGCATCCCTCCCGGCTTCCTGAGAGCCCTGCTGGCTCACTCATCTGCTCCCCAGGGCCAACTGGAGAGAGCTCTCCCTGGCTTCCCCTCTGCTCTGCCTCTGCCAGCACCTCCTCCATTTCCTCATCATTTTTAGGATTTCCCCCTTTCAAGATGTATCTGAATCTTCAAGAAATTTGGAAGAGGAAAAATGCCCTGCTTTGTCCTAGCCATACTGTCACTAACCCTGAGTGGAGGAGAGATGGCTGTGTCTCCACGTTGGCTCAGAGGGAGTCTGTTTCCCCCTCTTAACCCACCCCAGTCCCAGCACTGGGGCAGACCCCTGCCTCTGAGGCTCCATTCGAATGTTCGGTGTTGACACGGAAAAGGCCACGGCCCTCACGGTAGTGCAGCGCTGCTAAAGTGTGTTCCACATCATTAGCTTCCAATTGCCTTGGCTTCTCAATTCATGTCATTTATTCCAAACCATCTCCGGTGGATTTAGCGGAGCATAACCCTGGAATCTGAAGAGGAGGGGAATATTTTGAAACCTCGTTAACTGTTAGGATCTTTTCTATTAATACTCTAAGCCATAAAATTGCCTCATTTGGGTATTTTTTAAATGCCAACCTCCTCTACTCTGATAAATTTCAGGCCACCTCTCTCATGCACAGGTGAGCTGTACTCTGACAAAGCACAGGCACGATTGTCTGACCAGGTTTATTGGTAACTAAAGACCATCAGAAATACCTTCTTTTCACTTTGCTTAGTTTAAGACTGTCCCTGAACCTTCTGGTGGTGTCTGTTATGGTCAAGCACTTGACCAAAAAGGCGAGATTGAGGGCCTGTGGGCAAATTTTAAATTCTTCTTTGGGTCTTTCACTGAGGTGCTAATGGATCAAAACATGGAATTCTTTATGGAGGTTTGTGTTAAAGAGAAGGGTCTATATAAGGAAAGAATCAGAGTAACGGTACCGTTTTCACAAATTACAGACCTCTTTGGAATTGTGTTTGATGTGAAATTATAGTCTGTCTCCAGCTTCCTTTTCGCAGCTGTGAGTTGTTTACTATTTAACCATGTAACCTCAAATTACAGAGAAGATGGGGGAAAAAAATCCCTGTTTGGGGTATAGACTATGCTCATCTTTGCAGATATCTTGGAGTGTGCATAGCATAAGATTCCTATTAGTTGTCATACAGTTCATTTTAACACCCATCTCCTGGTTGCTCGTGTAGTTTTGAAAGTGGTGTGTCCATAAATAAGGAAAAAATCTGGAAAATCTGGAAAAATTTCAAAACTGAGCTGAAATGCAGCGATCTGGTTTTAACCTTTAAGAAAATCAACTTCATTATTAATTTCCCCTCAGACATCTCCTGGGATCTGGCAAAGGCAAATTGCAAAAAGGTTAGCCAGATTGCATTTGGGCAGAAAATCTTATTTAGATCATATCATCACAACCAACTAGCAGTATTCGGAAATCAGACATGGATAATGCCAAGGAATGAGGGAGGTAGGAAGGGCTTGCAGCTCTCACAGGGCCTGCCCCAGACCCTGAGTGCTCCTGGTACCCAGTGAGCATCTGCTCAGAAGCAGCATAGGGATCCTGGGGCACTTCCATCAGCCAAAGTCTGGCGATCCTTAGGAAAGCATCTAGCTTTTAAAGCTTTAGTTCTCTCACCTGTAAAAAGAGGGAGTTAAAGAGATGACCTCTAAGAATCCTTCCAGTTCAAAAAAAATTCTGATTCTAGGCCATTTTTGACTCATTGCTGACACTGCATGCTTATAGGAAGTTTTCACGGGAGAAATGAAATCTGAGTAGTGCCATGAAAATTTAGTTCAAGAGTTTTGGGGTATTCTAGGCTACAGAGTGGTGTAACTGATGCCCTATGGATAAGTGAGGACAGAACACCCTAAGACAGGTGGATTGAAATTCTGGCTCTTCCACTTCCTTAGCTGTACCAATACCTAGAAATAACATCAAACACCTAGTACAGTATCAGGAACTTTGTAGATAAATAACAAATTGAAGCTATTAATGATGTTGGAAGGTGGCTGCCCATTGAAGCAGAAAGAGTGTGTGTGTGTAGGGGCACCTGGGTGGCTCAGTTGGTTAAGTGTATGACTCTTGATTTTAGTGCAGGTCATGATCTCAGGGTCATGAGATTGAGTCCTATGTTGGGCTCCACAACCGGGTGTGGAACCTGCTTAAGATTCTCTCTCTCTCCCTCTCCCTCTGTCTCTCCTTTCCTCATTCTCTTGCTCTCTTTTTCTCTCTCAAAAAAAGAAAAAGAAAGAAGAAAGAAAGAAAGAAAGAAAGAAAGAAAGAAAGAAAGAAAGAAAGAAAGAAAGAAAAAAGGGTGTGTGTACAGAAGAAGAATATGTGAGAGGGAGAGTTGAAAAATCCTGAAGCCTTTAGTCACAAACTATAAATTGTTGTGAGCTCATGGCAGTTGTGACCATCTATTGATCTACAAAGAGAATCTAGGAGTCAATGCTTGAAAAGGGGGACCAGGTGGACAGAAGTGAGACAGGCCATCAAACTAGGAGACATTTGGCATGCTATGGTTTTATCCTAAGATGCAGTGGCTCTGAGAATTAACTCTAGAAATTCCCATGAAGTTGGTAGTAATGAAAATCATGCAAACAACCACACAAGGAAGCCAGGGCCAACACACAGCAGAAAAGTCTTGGGAATGGAAGCTCGGAAGCCAGTCATGGTCAAAGTGAAAGGACGGGGTACAGAGAGAAGCAGACATAAATCAGTTAGAAGACCTCAAACAAGTTAGGATGGCTCCTGCTCATATGGGACACAGTACCTATGCATCCATTGACTGGCTAAATGGATGGATGGATGGTGTCCTTGAAGCTAAAGACAGAGAAGCAGGAAAGTGCTGAGGAGCAGGACAGAAGACAGAGTCTATGTCTGAAAAGGCACCATTGTTTCCTTTTGCTCTGGTTATTTTTCTTATTTTTTATTTTTTTCTCCTCACCCCCTTACCTGTTCAGGGACTATCTCAGGTGTCCCTGAACCCAGTTAAAGCCCAGCGGGTCCCTGAGTAGGGCCTTGCAGAAATCTTTAATGCATGGTAGCAATAGTCATTGTGCCTTTTTCCATCCCCTTTTCTCTAGTTATCCTCATTGCTCTTTCTCTGGGCAGGTTCTCATTCTCTGACTCCAGGGGCCAACGGTCTCCTAGTGGGTCAGTCTGTATATCCAGGTTCACACGAACATATGCCATTTGATCATGTAGTGTCACTGCTCAAAAATTTTCCAAGGCTCTGCATTGTGCATAAGTCAGAACCCCAGTCACTTTGTTTGGCTCTATTTTTGCCCAGCATGACTGTTCAAGCTCCTGCTTTCTTCCAGAAATGCTCCAGGCCCATCAGGACTCTGCCCTCAAACCTCAGCTCAGCTTTGTCCCTGTGCTAATGCATTTCTCTTGCCTGCAAAGTCCTGGGTCTACCCACCCACCAGTCCTGAGGTGCTGATCTGTGTGTGTGTCCCTGCTCATCCCTGCTCACACCTCTCCTTTTTCTGTCTGGCTATCATTCATCCACTCTCTTCTCTTTTGGTGATTGTACTGCCAATTCCAACTAGATAGTAAGCAGCTTGGAGGTAAGGATTACATTTTATTTTATTTTATTTTTAAAGATTTTATTTATTTATTCATGAGAGACACGGAGAGAGAGGGGCAGAGACATAGGCAGAGGGAGAAGCAAGCTCCCTGCAGGGAGCCCGATGCGGGACTCGATCCCAGGACCCCAGGATCATGACCTGAACCAAAGGCAGATGCTCAACCACTGACCCACCCAGGTACCCCAAGGATTACATTTTATATTGCCTTCCCCATAGCATTATCTGATTAATGGGAAACACTATTGGCATTCATGGGATTTCTAAAGCACTTGTGAATTTACAAAGTCATTTCAAATAAGTTTTATTAGTTAAAGTGAAGGAAACCTTTCCAAAGGCCATATAAAAATAGACTTTTAAAATCAGACTTCCCATTTGAGTAATAAATTGAATTAAATTTTTGGATTAAAAAAAAAAGATGTGATATTGGCTTTTCATTTCTTCCACTAGTTGTTTCCAGGCAACCTTGAACTTGTCAAATAAAAAAGTATAAACAGAAGATGGAGATGTACGACCTTACCTTGAGAGTCCTGCGCTTGGTAGGCTGAGTGCACTATTCAGCATTGCAAGTAGATATTCCTTAAAGACCAACCCTCTTTTCTTACGTTTGGTTTTCTTAGAGGATTTTAGAAAGAAACCTTGGTGTAGTGAAGAACCTAGGATTTGGAGTTACATACCCTGAATCATTTGAATTCTGACTTTATTTCTGTGAGATAGGGAAAAAGTTTCTCTGAGCTTTGATTTGTCTCTTAAATAGGCATAATCATCCAACCTGCCTACCACATAATGACACCATGTGTGCCATGTGACTGGACAGTTGACAGAATCATAAAGGTGCCTTTGTCATCATCATCATCATCATCATCATCCATAGAAGCTCTGTAAAAAGGACAGGGAGTTTCCTGTAGCTCTCATCTGCTATCCCTGCCAGGGCCAGCACACAGGTGGCCAGCTCCTGAGGTACAGCCACCTACCACACAGCTCCACCTTCACACAGCCAGAATTAGAACTGGCTTGGCTATACCTTCTTGACTTCCATGTCCTTAATCCACGGCCAACGATGGCTGACTCCAGTTTACCAACCACTTTGGCTCTTGGCCTCTGTTTCTAGTCTTTCCCAGCCACTGAGACCAATTTGGGGTGACCCAGGCATGGCAGTGGGAATGGCAATCCCAACCTGATTTTGGGGCAAATCAAGGAGAAGGCTTTGCTGCTTGTTCTGGATTTGGTTGAAGCTCTGACCACCCTTGAGCCCTGCATTTGGCATCTTTCCTTTCCTTGTTCACACAAGGAAGGAAAAATCACTGTCCCTGTGAAAATGAACAAGCCTCTGCTCCTCTTCCCTGTTCTCAAGCAGCAGCAGACAACGAGAGAGGAAATAAGAAAGTTATAGCAGAACCTCTGACCTGTTAACTTCTCCAAACCTCTTTAGTTTTCAGAGACTAATTCTGAGGATCACCAGGAGAGAATTTCTAAATGAAAAGAGGGAATACTGGATTTATTTAAAAACAAAACAAACAAACTACTTCCTCTTTCCAAGGTAGAAGGAGCCTCCTGTCTCATCACAAAATATGTCATTTCAGAAAAAAGCTTTTTTTTTTTTTCTATTATGACAAAATAAAATGTTCCTTGGTCAGGAATGAATAAACCTCGGAAGAGGTAGCTCTTCCCTCCCCAGACACAAAGACTGGCTGCTGTATTTTCTGTCTATTTTAAGATCAATTCAAATCCCTCACACATGATTTGAGGGCAGCAGTAGAGAACAATTCTTTTGAGGAGAGATTTTCAAATGATATTTTATGTCTTCAAGTGTAGCTCCCAAGGCTGGTTTGGAACTTGCTTATTAGTTATAGCTGGGACATCATTATTCTAGAATAACATGCTATTATGAAACATCATTATTCTTCATCCTGACCCCATGAAGCTAATGAGACAGGCCCAATTATTAAGCCATATGGCAAAGAGATATTTGGGTAAACAAATTTGTGTTTCAATAAAATTTAGCTGTCCCATAAGATATAATAATTAAAATGTAAATGACAGTAGGTACACTTGCTTAAAACTGACTTCATAGCTTACCAGATGGTACATTGTAGGTGATTTGTACTCCACAAACAGAGGTTTTTAGGCAAATAATAATTTCAGTCTTCTTTCCATCCATTTTTATCTTTGGTAATAGTTCTAGTTTGTTGTATCACCCCCTGAGATCAGGTCTATTTTGCAGAATTGCTTAGGGCATGCATCCAGTAGACCAGTATATTGAAGGGTTTTCTTGGTTTTGTTTTTTGTTTTAATTTTCTTGTTTCCTTGCATGAGTTCTCTTTTCCAAGATTGGAGGAAAGAAATAAGAGGGCACTTTCCCCACATAATTCCCCTGTTTTCCCATCTCTACTTCAAAAGGCAAAGGCTAAAAGCAGCTTTGTGGGGAGGAACATTTTCACACCCTTGCCAGGGTGGGTAGGGTTAAGCTGTTTTTCAGCTGCAGGGCCTAATTGGAGGAGGGAGAGCTCAGAGCGTTCTCCTCTCTGCACTCACACTATCCCCATTCTGCTCTTTCTTCTTCATTTCTCCACCCCTCCTGAGTCTATGCCTGGACCAAAGCTATTGGGTGGGGGCAGGGGGCGCAGAGGGTAGGGAAATGAGAAGATCAGGGAAATGAAGTTACCGCCTAATTCTCTCTTGCTTGGACTCCCTTTTGCAAGCAAAGGGCCCCCTCGCTCTAAGCCTCCGTAGACCACGTGAATATCATCTTCTCTCCCTCTCCTTCAGACACACGCAGTAGCCTGCAGCCTCGCTTCGAGCAGTCTGTTTCTGAAAGTAGCACTAACCAGCAGGGAGATGTTAGAAGATCTAGATTCTAATTAAGGTCGCCTCTGATTGCACTAGACAAGTCCCTGCTGCTTAGAAACAGGCTGAAAAATCTCGGATTAAGAAGGTTGTGGAGGATGGCACAGATCCAGAGCAGGGTCTCGCACAAGCTCTCTTCTTGTGAACATTCTCTAAAATGGGAGCTTGTAGGGGTGCCTGGATGGCCTTTGGCTCAGGTCGTGATCCCAGGGTCCTGGGATGGAGCCCCAAGTCAGGCTCCCTGCTCAGCTGGGAGTCTGCTTCTCCCTCTCCCTCTGCCTGCCGCTCCCCTGACTTGTTCTCTCTCTGTGTCAAATAAATAAATAAATAAAATATTTAAACATAAATAATAAATAAATAACATGGGAGCTTGTAGAGGCCATCAAATAAAAATTAAAATAGTCAACAATGCCACCCCTTGTTAAACCATGAATTAAGCTATAGCACAGGGCAAATAGTGACACCCAACATGGCAAATAGTGACACCACAGCTATATCTGGGAAATACTTGGTGTAGAATGATTCCGGGCCATGAAGAGGACGGTAGGGTTAAGGGATGTGTGTAGGCTTTTCCCTTAAACCTGCAGTGTAAGAAGTTTCTAGTTTCTACCATATGAATGCACAAAGTAAAATGAAGACCGTGCTCCTCCACCTGAAGAGGAAGAGCTAGGATTTGCCTCTCCATGGGTGGAGGCAGACAGAGCCTGATGGCCTTCTAGAATATCCTCACCCCTTCCCTTCAGTGGCCACACTGCTGGCCAGAGTTAGGGCCATAAAACCTGGCTTCCTGAGTATGTACTTTGTGTCCGAAATCATCCTAGTAATATGAGAGGGACAGGCCAGGTTCACCAATAAATGTTGGATTAAATTAAATGAAGCCCAGCAAGGTTATATGGTTTCTCTTGGGCCACTGTCATCCATGGGTAAACATCAGGTTAATATACTCTTTATCTACAAGGATAAATATGTCTATATCAGAATTGCTTTTTCAGTAACTTTAAATTTGAAAATATGTAACTTCAAATATACAGAAACATTGCAAGGATAAGAATAGTACACAGAACACCCATACCTCCCAGATTCACATACTGTTAATATTTTGTTCCATTTGTTTTGTTATCTATGTAATATATGTTTATGTTATATCATGTATTATATGAGCGAGAGACTATTTTTCTCAAGTATTTGAGAGTCAGTTACATACAGTTGACCCTTCAACAACATGAGTTTGTAATGTGCAGGTTCCCTTATAAATGGATTTTTTTTATAAACACAGCACAGCATTGTAAATGTATTTTCTCTTCCTTATGATTTTCTTAGCAACATTTACTTTTCTCTAGCTTACTTCATTGTAAGATTACAGTATATAATACATATACAGAACATGTGTTGATCAACTATCAGGTTATTAGTAAGGTTTTCAGGCAATAGTAGGCTATTAGTAGGTAAGTTTTGAGGGATCCAAAAGCTATATGTGGGTTTTCAGCTGCTTGGGGAGTTGGCACCCCAGCTCCCATGTTGTTCAAGGGTCAACTATATATTCGGCCTCTCAGTGTCTAAATATCTCAGTATGTATATCCTGTGAATGAGGTTAGGATCAATATCCTGATCAGCATCCTTCACAGAACCTCTTCTCCATGTGGCTAATTGAGCTTCCTCAGAGTTCAGCAGGCTCAGGGAAGTTGAACTACTTTCATGGCTTTTAAGAGGGAGCATTCTAAGCAGCAATGGCAGAAAGTACAGATCTCTTGAGGGCCAGCTTAGAAATTACACAGCTTCACTGTCACTCTTTTTATTGGTGCAGACAGCCCACAGGGTTAGTTGGATACAAGGGCAGGGGAACGCAACCACACCTCTGGTGGGAAAGAATTATTGGCCATCTTGAATCCATCCATTTTCTATCTGTGGTCTAGACATTTATGTATGATTCTCTATTCCCTGCTAAAGTCTAAACAGCAAGATCTTTGGAGGCAGGATTCTAGTCTGTCTTGTCTTTGCAATCTCTCCCATGGTACTCAGCTCACTGCCTTGCCCATAGTAGGTGCTTACTATTTATGGAGTAAATATTGATTAGAAACAGACTCCTCAATGGTCCAACCAACCTCCTCACATTATTTCAGAGGCCCTGGAAACCCTATGAAAGCTCTATGATAGTCTCAAGGTCACAGAGTGCCATTTTGTTAATCTCAATGACAGTCCTGTGAACCAGTGTTCCAGTAGAGAGGTGTGACTGGGACCGAAGGCTGATGGGGGTAGTAGGAAGGTGGTAGGGAAGGGACCGTTGGCTTTCTCACTTGGTGCCTGTGTTTTTGAGTAAAAATCCTGCTTTGAATAGGTAATTGGCTTACCTGGATCTGACTGTATCCATAAAATAAACTGGAAACATCTTTTTTCTATATCTTTTGGCAGAGTAAGGATGTTAGATTTAAAATATCACGGGAAAGACATGGAAGGGAGACAGGTTTATGGCTCTGGAATTAGCAGTGTGGATGCTCAAAAGGATGACCTGTCCACCTTGTTGCTCCCTGGTCCTCTGTAACAATACTTAGGAAGCCGTGGCGTGAGTGTGGTCAGTGTATAGGCAGTTAGCTGGTCATCAGTGTCCTTAATGCAGCTCAGCTCAGAGCTGAACAGGAGGCTTGAGCATTTTTCCTTCAGCCTGGCTGTGCCAAATCAGAACTAATACCCATGGCCTCTGTCTCATGGGCCAATTTGCTCAACTTCGATTTTGGTCCTCAAGATTTTTGTTTTGACATTTAAAAAATTGCCTCATTGGTCTATGGGCCCTGATTTTTGTGATGGTTCTGAATGAATTCTAATGAATTGGTGTATCTTTCTGGATCTTTATAGAGATGTAGGAAGATAAATTGCATCTGTCTTCCAGGAGAGTTACAAATTCAACAGAATGTCAAGCTGGGAAGGCAAGAAGGGAAGCATCTCTGAGAGCAGCTCCACAGAGCAGCCTGCACATGCTGGAAGACTGCAGGCTTCCGGAAGAGGCAGACAGGACACAGGTGAAAGATATAAATAAACCACACATTCCAGACCCCTGGGAAACCATTTGTACCTCTTAGGGAGGATTTTCCATCATTTTGGCCCAAAATGTAACATCTCACATACCTGGCAGTCATTTAGATGGCCATCTCAAACATGTGATGCTGCCAAAACCTGGGAAGGAAGTCAAAGCATCTTGGAGGCACCAAAAGAAATGTCCCAGGATTTTTGACAAAACTCCATGAATATTTAGACAGAATTGCAGCAAACATGGTTATCTGGTGTCCAACTCACAGCCACTAAGAAGCACCTTTGCAGAATGCGGGAGCTTCTAGAGGCAGAACATGAAAAGGCAGAAGAAAATACAACCTGGTGGGGGAGGAGACCAAGACAAAAATAAAACCAGCCCTAGAAACACCAAAGTCCTCAACAAGCACAGAATGCCGGGGCCACCCTGGGAGGAAGCAGATAACTCTGCACTCTCAGCTACCTGAGGCCATGGCAGCGCTACATTATCACCTGATTTTAAAAAATGAAGATAGATGGGGTCTGCACATATCAACAAGGGGTTAAATATGCTCATTACATTGTCATTTATAGAAACAGCTTAGAAATATATCTCTCCAAAATGATTAGACATTTTAAAAGTTTTTAAACTTGAATAGATCTTTGTTATCTGGAAAAATGTGTGAATTAACTATATTAGTCTGCTAGAGCTGTCATAACCAAATACCACAGACAGGGGGGCTTAGACAACAGAAATCTGTTTTCTCACAGTCCAGGAGGCCGAGAGTCCAAGATCCAGAGGTCAGCAGAGTTGGTCTCTCCTGAGCCTGGAGTGAACCACATTCTCCCTGTGTCCTCACGTGGCCTTACTACCCTGTGCACCTGCATGTCTGGTGTCTCCTCCTCTTGTTATAATGACAACAGGCATATTGGATTAGGGCCCCACTCTTCTGGCCTCATTGAACCTTCCTTACTTCCTTAAAGACCCTATTTCCAAATAGCATCACATTTTGAGGTACTGGGGAGGGTGTTTAAGACTTCAGTGTATGAATTCAAGGGGACACAATTTAGTCCATAAGACTAATAAAACTTTATTTCTTTATTTGTGCTTTATTTTGTATCAACCCAGCTAATTCAGCCTTGGTGAGAAAATTAGCAGAGCTACCAGGTAATCTTTTCTAGTTATTCTGAAGCAACTGACAAAAGGATTGAAGAAACAACTGTTTTTATGTAACTCTTTCAATTTATTTCTTTCTGTGTCTCGCTCTCTGTCTCTCTTACACACACACCCCTAGGAGATCAAGTCTTATTTGTTCTATTCTTACACATCTTTGAAACTTCTCCTGCCACTGCTTTCATTCAGACCCTCATCATTTTTTTCCTGATTTAAAGCATCGTCACCAGTCCCCCTGAAGAGGAGGTGATTTCCCCGAAACACAGGTCCCACCATGCCACCTTCTGCTTACATCCCTTGAGCAGTTTGCCTATTTGCTTCCAAGATTAAGTTCAAACTCTTCAGCAGGCTTAAAAAGAGGCTGACCACGCCGATGTTATCAAGTGCTGATGATGGTGTGGAGCAACCAGAACTTTCACATGTTGCTGGTAGCAAAGGAAAATGATACAGCCACTTTGGGAAACAGTTTAGGAGTTTCATGTAAATTAAACACACATTGACCATATGACTGACCCCATTCCTACATAACTACCCTCATAAAAATGAAAATCTATATTCTCACAAAAGTCTGTGCACAAATGTTTATAGTGGTTTCATTCATGATTGCCAGAACAAGAAACAACCCAAAAGTCCCTTAACTGGGGAATGGATAACAATCTGTGGGACATCTATGATATGGAATATTCCTTAGCCATAAAAAGAAACACATTCCTGATACAAGTAACAACATGTGTGAATTTTATGTGCATTATGCTAAGAAGTCAGATTCGAAAAGCTACAGACTCGATGAATCCATTTACTCACACTCTTGCAACGGCACAAGGGACAGAAAGATTTCGACTGCCAACAGCTAAGCCAAGGGAGGGATTTATTACAAAGAGGCCCAGGGGGATATGGGGGTGTGTGGAACTGTATCCATATCTTGACTGTGGTGGTGGTTACACAACTGTATATATCAGTTGAAGTTCACGGAACTGTATACTGAAAAGAATGAGTTATACTATGTGTAAACAGTTCCTTAATTTTTAAAAATGAGAAAACAAAAGTACTAATCATATGTCCCTATGAGCCTGGTAACATTCAGTTTCATGCCTAGTGTCCCAGGGTAATTTGTTCTAGCTTCCTCCTTTTACTCTAAAAAATATCCCAAAATTGTATGATCACAGTCTTAGGCCAGGAGAAACCCGAAAAGCAGTCCCTGAAATAGGGACTTGTGGACACTTTGTTTTGGGAAATGATTCTGTGGAGTAGGAATGGAAATGGGGAAATAGTGAAGCAGGGAAAGAGGCAAAGCTGACACTAAGGGGTCTCCCTCTGTGTGTAATGGGGGCTTGTCTCCATGGGTTCTTACCCTGTGTGATTTGGAAAAGAGGAGCATTTCTCCTTGGCTGTCATCCTGCATTGGCCCAGCATGGCTCATGGAGGGCTAACTTCCAGGCTGTGCATCCCAAGGCCCAGGTGGAGCAGTGCTGGCATCCTATCTCCCAGCAGAGAAGCCCCAGTATACAAAGGGAAGGTATAGGCAGAAGCCGAGAAGTGGTTCTGTCACCTACACCTGAGGATGCCTTTTTCTGACTTTCACCAAGGCACCTCATAGCCTGGAAGCAAGCCTGCTCCACTTGGAATGTGCCCTCTGATTTCCACATCCTCGTGTCTCATGTCCTTCTCTGCCTGCCAACTATTTATCCTCCCAAATCCACCCTGGGAAACACATCTGGGAAGCCTTTCTTGATCCTCCTCCACCCCACCACCAAGTTATTAAATAAATACCCCTTGTTATGGACTGAATTGTGTTCTCTCAAAATTCCTATGTAGAGGCCCTAAACCTCTAGTACCACAGAATGTGACTCTATTTGGAAATAGAGCCCTTAAAGAAGTGATTAAATTAAAATGAGCCTCTCCCAGGGTGGGCTCTAATCCAATATGACCAGTGTCCTTATGGCAAGAGGAGGAGACACCAGACTTGCAGGTGCACAGAGTAGTGAGACCACATGAGGGCACCAAGAAAATGTGACTTTCTACAGGCTCAGGAGAGAGGCCTCAGGAGAAACCAACCCTGCTGACACTTTGATGTTGGACCTCCAGCCTCCTAGACTGTGAGAAAACAGATTCCTGTTGTCTAAGCCCCCAGCCTATGGTATTTTGTTACAGCCACCTGTGCTGACGAATACACCCCTGTTCTGTGTCCTTGTAATCCCTTGAGCATATGTGTATTAGCTTGTATTCTGGAATTTGAAAATGACTAGCGTTGCTGCTTCCTCTCCCCCCTGGACCATGGGCTCCTTGAGGGTGGTGTGATCTTGTTAGCATTCACTATCATCCAGTGAAGAGCTTGATGTCAGTATTTGTTTGTTTAGTTTAAAAAAAATTTTTTTTACATCAGTATTTGTAGAATGAATGACAAGGCAGAAAAATCCTTCTCTCACTTGGCATCCTGAGAAACTGTAGCTGCTGGTGCCATCAGAGGCTCAAATGAAAGAGGCAAATTTTAAGAAAAATACCTTCAGAAATACAGTTTCATTCCATAAAATGTGTACAAAATAGATAATACAGTGTCACCAGCGGGAAATTATGGCTTCCCATTAGCTGTGGGGTTGGCTTCTATCTGTGCTCCAAATTTGACTGCTTTCACTCTTTACCTGGATCACTGTGCTGTAACAGAGATAAACACTTTGCTGCTTCCTCTCCCTGCCTCTCTCCCCGGCCATCCCAGCCCACCACACACATACTCAGCATGCTGGATCGGATTCCTTGCTGCTGGCTGTGCTGCTCTTCTGGCTGGTTCCCCACCTCATTCTGACAGCTCTCATTCTTCTAAGACTGTTCTAAGGCTTCGTCTCCTCCAGGGACTCTCTCATGACTGCTTCAGACTAGATCAAACACTCCTGAATGCTGTCTTTACACCCAGGAGTACAGCTATCATATCATTTAACGTAGCATATCACAGGTACCCATTTCCATGGTTGCGCCCCCCTCCCCCATATACCATAAGTTCCTTGAAAGCAAGGACCTTGTTCTTTTTCATTAAAAAAAAAGGGGGAGGGGAGGAGGACCTAATCCTAAAATACAGGTTTCATTTGACTTATTTTTACTCGCCTCTTCTCACCAAAACTTTTAAGTGGATAATAACAATTTGACCAAAATAAAGGACCCTGGAGACTAAAAAAAAAGGGGGGGGGGAACAACTTCATCCTGGGAGTCTGGCAAAATGCCCGGTATAAAACTCACTCAACAAAGGATAGCTGTTAATGATAATTTCTAACAAAATAGTAGTAAATCATGGGAAGGACAGTTAGGTATCATATAAGTTAGTATGAGTTATTTAGAAACTATATATTTTTCTTTTTAGTTTCACTTCTTTTTCTTCTAATTTTTTTTTTAAGATTTTATTTATTTATTCATGAGAGACACACAGAGAGAGGCAGAGATATAGGCAGAGGGAGAGTCAGGCTCCCTGTGGGGGAGTCCGAAGCAGGACTAGATCCCAGGAGCCCAGGATCATGCCCTGAGCCAAAGGCAGATGCTCAACCGCTGAACCACCCAGGCACCCTAATTTCCTTTTTAACATAAGTTTTTTTCTAACTGCTGATCTCTAATATTGGGGAGTAAAAATAGGAGGAAAAAAACAAAAGTTAAAGAGAGTGAGGGAAAACATACTTAGACACACACCCATCCACAAGAACACAAGTACAAATGAGGACAGGGATTTTCTGTGCTTAAATACCCAGAGCACTGATTCCCTTAATGCCCTGAGGTGAAGTGTACATAGTCCTTAGTCTCTGAAGCTAGAGATGCAAAACATATCTCTTTCAACAAAGGGCTGAATGGATTAATTAATGCTTACAAAGTTCTGTAAAAATGAAAATTGGCACACAAATCCTTATTAGTATTAGTTATGCTCTGTATAATAAGACTTAGATGGGAAATTTATGTAATAAATCAAGTAACATGGCTCAAAAGTAGAAAAGCATGTACAAAATACACATCCACATTAATCATATAATCAACAACTCCCAAACACCCCTTCCTCACTGATCTATCAATAATCTGAACTTTAATCCTTTGTGTGCTTTCTAATGTGATTATTGGCACAGTGTTGAGCTTTGTGATGTATATTTTAATGCACTTCTAGAAGATTTCCTTTTGTGTCTTATATATATTAGAAAGATCCATTCTGACGTTATTTTTTTCCAGTGGAGGAAAAAAATGACAGCACTAAGAAAATTCATATATTTTATTTTATAAGATTTGAAATGCTGGGTTTTGCCATTATGCATCTATTGTAGAGGAGACAACTGGGCCATTATAATAATAATGATTTCTTCTGTCACTTTTCTTCAGTTTGGATGAGAGTCCTTAAGCTCTTTATAAGAAAGAGCTACTTTTCACTACTCTGAAACAGGGAGATCTTTATAGGTGATAACGCTCCTATCTTACTGTAATTGCTTTTTTAGTGTCTGTCTTCTCCCTTGGATGGTGGCTTCACAAAGCCAGGAACTATGCCTGCCTTCTCACATGGTATTTGGTACACAGCAGGTGCTCAGTAAACACCCCATGCAGAGTGGAAGGGTTAGGTGCAGAGAAAGGGAGCATGGATATTGGTGATATTAACACTATCTAAGAGAGAGAGAGACACGTGGGATGGGAGAGACTGATGCAAAACACGCAGTCTAGAAGGCATTAGAACAAGGTGTTGAGATTGCACGGAAGGTCCCAGTTTGCTAAGGTGATAAATGTGGGTTCCAACTACTCTATTATGGACATATGGTTTTGCTAATACTTAAACCTTGTGATCTGAGAAAAAGAGAGGATAAATGATTATCTCTGAAACTGCTTGCCCTAAGGGGCAGATATATGGCTTATAAGTCAGATAGAGCTCCAAGCTCTCTGGAATTCATAGTCTTGCTGATTTGGGCATGCCAACAGCACCTTGGTGGTATTTTGCACTTAGCTGTTTCTTAGTAAGGTACGTGGACTGACTGTTGACATTACCATTAGCTATCATCAGCTATGACCAATCTTGGTCAGGTTGGGCTCAGAATTTCCCATTGTTTATCTCCGGGCTCACTGCTACACATCAGAGACATCCTTAGAGCCATTTTACAGCATTAGGAAACTGAAGCCCCAATTCCACACAGCTATTAAGAGGCAGAATGTGGATTTAAACCCTCTGCCTCTAATGTTCTCTTCTTTATGGTGTGCTATGTTCGGGGAAGGACTGCTTTCTGGACATAAGCGTGTCACTTGAACATGTCATTTAACTTTTATGAGCATCCATTTCCTTGTCCAGAAGGTGGAGGTGTGAAAATAGTTAATCATTCAGGTCTATTTTCCTCTAAAATTCTACAAGTAGGAGACAGAGAAGACACTCCCCGCTGCGTTAGAGCTGTCCACGGTCCTGACAAGACTGGAACCGATAAAGCCATAATCATCTTATCAAAGGAAGAAGCACAACAGGCCAGAAACGCCTCCATTAATAAAGATCCTGCTCTTATTCTCTGGGTCTCTTAAGTAATTAAGCATGCTCTCTCTTACTGCTGAGCGCATGGATTATGCCAAGAGCCAAGCCACTGCAAATTAAAGATGCAGGTAAACATGCCCATCCTCTTCACCTGCCTGACACAAACACCATGTGTTCTAGCTGAATGAGCTGTTGTCCATCCTGTCTTCATTTTTTTAACTCTTTTGTCTTGAATTACAGATTCTTTTTCTGGGCAACAGATGTTTTTGAGTCTGATTTTCCAAGCTTAGCCACCCTAAGAACCAAGTGAGATTAATCGAATGAGTGATTTAAGAAACCAAAAAAGTTCCTTTGTGTTAGTACATTTTCATTCTTTTTTCCATTTATTCATAGGGATATGTATCTTACATGTGTTTGTGTCAAGGGACATATATTTAATTGTGTAAGCGGAATTCCAAAAAAAGATGTAGTGGATACAGGGAGATGAAAACATAAAATGAGTGCCTACCCGTATGTTTTCTCTGTTGGTCGTGGCTACTCACTGGATTTTATACTATAATTTTTCATCATTTACAAGTCATCCAGAATGTATTATGTAAAATAGCATTAATAATAAACCTCTGGTATTTTGAAATCTTTTTACTCTCTGATGGCCTTTGCAAGATTCTTTTTTTTAAAAATAGCAATATTTAAAGGCATAAGGAGTTTTTTCCAAACATGTAAAAATAGTGTGTCCCATTGAGAATTAATTATGAGCTGGAACTATGTTAATAAGGATATATTGGGCCACAGTAAAAGTAAAATTCTGAAAACAACAAGAGGTAAAATTATAGCGAGGCACTACTTTTAGCAGTTGCTTGAGTCCCTTTTTGATTTCTGTATTCCTTTCTATATCTACATATATAAATATGGTTTTACATTTTCAAATACACACACATATATTTCCTCACATGCATGTATAAGTAAATATGTAAGGCCAAATCTAAGTTGTTTACATATAAGGCCAGAGGGGATTCTTTTTTTTTTCTCCTCCAAATTATCTTCCTGAATGATTTGCAAGGGAAAGAGGGTCTTCAAAGAGAATGTTTCTAAGGTCCTTGAAGCAAATGATGAACATGTGAATTCCTGAGTCAAGTCAAGGAAAAGAGTCAGAGAGCCTAGACCCAATATGGTGCTCATCCCAGCCTCAAAGACTAAAATAAATCTTAGGAGAGGAATGTTTCCACCCATATCATGCACAAAAAGACAGGTTCTAGGGCTGGGAGATCTGAAGGGAACTGAAATCTATTTGGGATCATAGAGAGTGTGAAGCTCTGGGGGTGTTGGAAGCAGCCCTCTGGGCATGGGCAGCTTTACCCCACAAGGCTTGGCAGAAATCACTACCAGGAAATGTGGAGTGCTCAGCACCCTGGGTGGCTGTGCACAGGCCTGGCCAAGCAGCAACAGCAGAAACTGTGCAGACTGAGTGAATTCATCAGTAGGGAGCAAGGACCCAGGGAAGACATCAGCTCAGCTGAGTTTAGGGGAATCAATAGCAAACTCCAAATCAGTTACAATGTGCTTTTGCCACATTATTGTTATACTTATTTATATTTTTAAGTAAATTAGTAATGCATAAATATATGCTTCTTTAGGAAATGTTCAACAATTAGAGAAAGGCTAAAATCCCATTTGCCATCACCCCCAAACCTGGTTTCCTCTACCTTTTATAAAGAAATAACTATGACTTAGTCCTGCCATATTTTTTTAAGATTTATTTATTTATTTATGATAGACATAGAGAGAGAGAGATTGGCAGAGACACAGGAGGAGGGAGAAGCAGGCTCCATGCCAGGAGCCTGACGTGGGACTCGATCCCGGGACTCCAGGATCGTGCCCTGGACCAAAGGCAGGTGCTAAACCGCTGAGCCACTCAGGGATCCCCTAGTCCTACCATATTAATGAACATCTTTCCAGAAGAAAAATCGTAGACCAGAAGTCAATGAGAATACAGGTTCTAATATTGCCTTTTTTAAAATAAAAGAAATACATAAAACACCAAGAATATAGGCAATATAAACAGTGGGGAAAAAGAGCTTCTGATCAGATGCTGGAGATATTTACCTTTGTAAGCCTAGCCTCATAAATACAATATTTCTCAATGGAAGGAAAATGGAGTGAAAGGTTGGGGCCCACATGGCTGATTGATATACCACTCCAATGTATTTCCAGAAAGAAAAGTAACATTCCCAAGGTTGTAGCTACATAGCGCCAGCCTTTGCTGGCCATATCTAATCATCTTCCCCAAAGCTGTTTTATCTTCCATATTGATGATTCAAAGTAGTTAAGAGGTAAGAGGCTGGGCTGCCTTTCACAGGGTGGCCTATTAACAGTTTATCAGTGGAATTCCCTGACTTGACATGTTTCATGGAGCAAACATGATTCCTAAGGCACAGAATATAATTCCTAAGGCCTCCACGTGCTAGTTAATTTCTTATTCACATGTTTTAATGGAGCCATGTGATTATCATTATTTAATTTAATGAGGCAGGTGCTCTGATTGCTGTGAAATAGTAATCTGGTAAATGGCACTTTCATGGCCTATGAGAGTTAATGCAGTTTCCCTCTGGTTTACCGTCTGGGGACAGAATCCCTGACACTGGGGCATCTTGTTCTTTGTCGACACAGTGCATGAGTGACAGTGGATGACTTGATGGTTTTCTGAAGTGTCAGCCAGGTGAGGCAGGAGCCCCTTCACATCTAGGGAAGACAAGTTGAAGATGAGTGAGCTGGATACCTGTGACCCCAAAATTCTAGTTATGTAACATTCCCTGCTTTTGCAGCTGACTTCTTAAGAGCACCTTGCAGGACACCTGGATGACCAAATCTTCATGTGCTTCCCTTTCTGCAAGAAAATAGTCTGTGGGCATTTAAAGAAGAGGTCACCATTGCTTTCTCTCCCAGTCACCGATGCTCAGGAAACTTGGTTTATGACAAGTGTGAGCAAAGTAGTTCATAGAAGTTATTTGGCAGCCCAATATTTTTGGTTCAGAGGGTTGATTCAAAGAAATGATAATGATATGACTTGTTCACCTCACTGTCACGTGCACACCACACAGGCCTGGCCCATAGCAGGTGCTCAATACCTGTGCACTAACAGTAGTAAGCATGACCAGGGTGCTGTGGAGGTGAGTAAGCTAAAGTCACAAAATGTGCCTGCACATGGGGGGCAGGGGTGGTGGGATCAAGGATTGTTATTCGTGGTGGGGTAGTGTGAGTAGTGTCTGAGAAGTACAACTTGGTCTTGTGGACAGTTCATGTTTGAGAGCATTGGCTTTGGAGTCAGGCAGGTCCGATGCAAATTCTGACTGCCACTTCTTAGCTCTGTGCCCATGGGCACAGTCCTGCATATTTCTGAGGCTCAGTTTCCTCATCTGTAAAATGGGATCTGTAATAGCTACCTTGAAGGATTGCTCTACAAATGAAGAAAGAGAACATATATTCAGCATTTTTTTAAAGATTTATTTATTTATTTATTTATTTATTTATTTATTTATTTGAGACACAGAGAGAGAGGCAGAGACCCAGGCAGAGGGAGAAGCAGGCTCCCTGCAGGGAGCCCCATGCAGGACTCGATCTCAGGACCAAGGATCATGACCTGAGATGAATGCAGATGCTTAACCACTGAACCACCCAGGTGCCCCCATATGTTAAGCTTTTAACCCAGTACCCTGTACAGTCAATAAATAGGGGTGCTTACTATTATGAAAAAGATATGAGAAAGTGATGTGCGGTGGGAACTACAAGTAACTTAAGGTGGAACTGGACTCATGTGTCAGCCAAGAGAAGGAGCTGGAAGCAGGCAGCGCTGTCCTGAAAGAGCCTTGTAGGTCAGAGTGTGAGCTGTGACCTAAGTGCAGAGAGAAGTAGTGGGAAGTTGAGTCAGGACAAGACTGAGGAGTGGGCTGACAGCCACCTCCATCCATTACCCTTACCTGGTTGGAAGAGAGAAGACAACAAGCTCAGAAATCCTTGCTCCTGAGCTTCTTGGTGGTGCCAAAAGAACTCACAAACTTTTGTTAACTCTGTGTGTATGTATCTTAACAATACAGGGTATTTTCTTGTGCTAGGTTTTGATTAAATGCATAGAGTGAAGATCTGGTGCATGGGAAACTAGCCTGGAGCTGTGCACACAGTGGGCTGTCCTTTAATTGGACTCTTCTACTCACTCTGATTCCCCTACTTGCTCTCAACAAAATACACGAAGACACTTATTTTCTACTTACAAGTGTTTTGTAATCTTTTAGGTGAATAAAGAGGTTGTGGGGAATATGAATACAAGTCTTAGGTGGGGAGAAAAAGAACTTTCCAAAGCCAGATTTCACCACTTACCAGCCCTTTGATCCGAGAGTAGTGAGTAGTGTCCAGATCTCAGTGTCTCCATCTGGAAAATAGGGATAATAGGGCCTAACTCGTTGGGCTGCTGTGAGTCCTCAGAGAAACAGCCTAGAGCACCTGGCACTATAGCAGACCTTCAGTAAAGGGTAACGGAGCAGGCCTGCTCCTCCTACACATGGTGCTGATGGTGACAGACACCCAGACACCTACCAATGAAGATTTAGAGATGGGAACTCCAGAATAGAAAAGCAATAGCTACAACACATCACTCCCTTCTGTCCCTTAAAAAGTCACACGCAAAACAAAACACCCCAGCAATAACAACAACAATGAAAAAACCCAAAAGTAAAACAACAAAAAAATTCATTCAGGGCCTCCTCATTGTAAAATTTCAAAATAGGCAACATTTATCTTTGGCTTTCACTGTCCTCAACATTTTTTAAAAACTGTAATAAAATACACATAACATAAAATTTACCTTCCTCACCCTTTTCAAGTGTGTAGTTCTGTAGTTTTAAGAATATTCACATTGTTGAGCACACCAATCTCTAGAAATTTCTCATCTTGAAAAGCTGAAACTCCATAACCGTTGAACACTAACTCCCCAGTTGCCACATACCCCTGCCCCATTCTACAAATCTGGACACTCCAGGTACCTCACATAAATGGAATCATAGGTATTTATCTTTTCATAACTAGCTTGTTTCATGTAGCATAATATCTGCAACATTCATCCACATAGTAGCCTGTGGCCTGAATGATATTTCATTGTGTGTACAGACCTCATTTGGTTTATCCATTTGCCTCTCAATAGATATTTGGGTTGTTTCCTCCTTTTGGCTATTGTGAATAATGCTGCCAGGAACGTGGCTGTACACATAAATTCCCCCTCCCCCCGCTCTGTTTCATAATCCAACCTTTGGATTGCACCCCTAGTCAGCATTCTGCCATCAGGAAAGAAGATGTGAGAAATCATTAACACCTTGGTGCAAATGTGCTTGATGTGTTACCTCTAAATGAGAGTGTCTGAATTTTGAAACGAAGTCCAAAAGGAAAAGAACATAAGAGAATGAATATCAAATCATGGAGTCCCTGGGTGGGCGCTCTGTGGGCCTGTGGGCCTCCTTGCCCATCTCAGAGCCCCTGGGTCCCTTCTCTACCCACAGAAGCACAACTGTGTCCCCATTAGCCCAGAATGTCCTTGTCTTATGTACCAGCTCCACACCGAGTCCATCTTAACCATTAAACTGATGGAAGAAGGGGCGCCTGGGTGGCTCAGCAGTTTGGTACCTGCCTTCGACCCAGGTCGTGCTCCTAGGGTCTTGGGATCAAGTCCCACATCGGGCTCCCCACGGGGAGACTGCTTCTCCCTCTGCCTGTGTCTCGGCCTCTTTCTGTGTGTCTCTCATGAATAAATAAATAAAATCTTTAAACTAATGGAGGAAACATAAAAATTAAGCCTACATTCGTCTTAAACTGTAATCATTTTGTTTTCCTTGGGGAGAGAAAATCCTTCTGACGTGCTGGAGAAAGCTCATTCAGCTCACATCGGGGCTGCAGGCAGACCCAGCACAGGCCTTCCCACCGAGCCTCTCTTCCTCCCTCTGGCGACTCCCAGGCCACAGCTCCTGCGAGGCTGTAATCCTCCCCAGCGAGGGTTTACTAATCTCTATTATCTTTTCCTCCTGACAGGCTCCTGCTCTGCTTTGCCACACCTGTCAGCTCATCCTCCTCTCGGCGTTAACCACCACGCTTACACTGTTGCCGGAAACACGAGTCCTCCCACAGCTACAGATATGCAACCTAGGAAATATTTTTCTTCCTACAGGCTTTACCCGCTGTCATCTCAGAAAATGTTAATAAGCTGCAAGAATTCGCGGTGGTTGGATGGAATCTCTGTCTTCTTTCTTTCCATTGTAATGTCACAGCAGTGCCCCATCACATCCACTCCATGCCATGACCAACGTGCTTCCTTTTTGCAGCGCTTCTCCCATCTCTCCCCTTTTACCAGCTGGACCCAGAAGGGGGTGGGAGGGGGGCTTACGGGATACCAAGGGGAAAGACTGAGTCCCATCTGGAAGGCAGATGCAGAATTTGGATAATTTGGTAAATTTCTTAGCATTGGGGTGACCGGACTAGGAATTAGGTGAGCAGGAGTGGCAGGCTGGTAAGTAGGGGCAGAGGCAGTGCGGGAGAGCGTTGGGTGCCAGTGTAGTGGACCCAAATTCTAGGACTGTGCAAAACTAAGAGAACAAGAACCAGAGACCTAAAGAGGGTATGGAGAAGTGAATTTAATCCTCGGAATAGCTTTTCACTACTGCTTATTTTTTATTTTTTTTTTAACTAGGCTAACCCAGCATGGGGCTTGAACTCATGACCCCAAGATCAAGAGTTACATGCTCTACTAACTGAGCCAGCCAGACACTCCTCACTGGTGGCTTTTAAAAGATTAAGTATACCACTCAGTTATGTTTTGAGGGAATTTCCTTTCTTTAGGACTTCCTATTCTCACTTAAAACTCTCATGGTATTTTAAAAATATCTTCCTGTCTGAGTTAAATCGGAGTCTCTGAAGCCAGGCGTTAGGCATTAAATAAAAAACAGCATTTTCCTGGGTGATTCTAAAGAAGCAGGAATGAACCACTGCTTTAGCCTCTCCCCATGTACGTCTATCCCCCATACTGCTTCCAGATAAATCTTTCAAAGTCTGATGCTTTAGAACCCTTCAGTGGCTCTCTATTTACTTCTGAAGTCAGTCGGGTTCCTTGACCTGCCTTTCAAGATACTTTGTGTCATGGGTAGCCCATGTCAACCTTAGCGCTGTGGCTTGCCTGCATTCTTACCCCTCATTGCTGGGTTGACTCCTGCAGTGCAGGGGTCCGGGGGAAGGGAGTTGGGGGGGGTGGACAGGCCCAGTACGTGTCGGGGGAGGAAATCCCAGCTGGCCTGCAGAATGGGGAGCTTGAGAGGCATGTGAGCAAACACAAGGAAAACCCAGTACAGGGCCTGGAGGGGTTGCACAATGCTTGAGCAGACAGGAAAATCACAGACCAGAGCAAGCTCCCAGTCACGGATTTGTGGTCCTAGAGTCCTGGAAGGTACACTCTTCAAGCCTAGTTGAGCAATGAGAATAAGATAGAATGTCAATCCCAGACCTAGCTCTGTCCCAACTGTTCACAATAAGTACACAGAAATCTGTCATCCTTGCCACCTCTCCAAGGCGACAACATCTGCCCAGGGTGGGTAGGAATAGCCTTCGCCTCATAATCCACAGGGTGGGCACAGTCCTTAGCTGCTGGACTCTGGAGGGCAGGAGCCCAGAACGTCCTGTAGGAAGGGTCCAGCAGGAAGACCAAGCTGCTCATCTGGGTGTGCTCTCCTGCCTCATTCCTGGCAGTCTCATTTCCTGGACTGGGCCTGCTTCCTGCTTTCCCTGTACCTCCACTGCCTCACTAGCTGGCCCCCGGGGGGCTGGCCTGTGACCTGGCTCTGCACCTGCCCCTCCCATACACTTGGCTCTGCCCTTCTGAAGTCTCCTGTACCGGCTGGGAAACAGCCTACATTTGTCATGCCCCTCTGCCACACCTGAGCTGGGTTTATCACTGTGATCGCTTTCCAAAGCTACCACCTCTGCTCCTACCTACTTTGGCCTGCATTCAGCCAGTTCCACTGCCTTCTTCCTCGGTCGAGACCCCAAATGACCCCTCCCCCACCTGCATGCTTTGCATCTGACTCCCTATCAGAGGGTAACACTTGGAGGCAACAACTTAAAATCACATTACAAATAAATATTTATTGACTGTTGGTGTTGGTGCTAAGTGAGAAAAAGTATTTTTTGTGTTCACCCCAGCTATGTAACACATGCACAGAAATGGTCTACAAGGGTATTCAGCAGTATGTTAAAAGCTATCTCTGGGGGTGGGAGGTGGAATTATGGAAGTCTTTCCATTTTCTCCTCTTTGTTTATCTCTATCATCTAATTACTCTACAGTAAATAAGAACTGTTCTTTTGAATAAGGAAAACAATAAAAAGATTTTTAAAAAAAGATTGTATTTATTTGAGAGAGAGAGAGAACGAGAGAGCATAAGCAGGGTGAGGGTCAGAGGAAGAGGGAGAAGCAGACTCCCAGCTGAGCAGGGACACCGCCCCCCCTGCCACCATGGGGGGCTCCATCCCAGGACCCTGGGATCATGACCAGAGTCGAAGGCAGATGCTTAACTGACTGAGCCACCCAGGCGCCCCAAAAGATTTTTTTTTACAAATAAAAAACATAACTTCAGGGAATTTTGTTTTCAGAAATAAGACAGAGGTCCAACTAAGAGCACCAGCCCAAAAACAGAATTCAGTTAAGAACTAGAAGTTGCCGCCAAGTCCCAAAATGTTGGGCTCAAGCTCCTGAAGGCAGGTGCTTAAGATTTAAGGGGGTGCTTAACATTGTGACTATTAGCAGCTTGCTTGGATTTGAATGCTGGCTCTCCACCTGATAGCTGCGCAACTCTAGGCAAATTGCTTAGCCTCTCTGTGCCTTGTTTTTCTGATATGAAAAATGGCATAAGATTGTTTCATGGACAAACGTATAGGAATATTTTGCAGCTGAAATGGATCAGATCATGGAACAGATACTTCAAAACCTGCCTTTGCAATCAATGTTAGCTATTATAGAAAGGCAGGAGGGAGGGAGGTGTTTAAAATCCACCTGGCCTTCTAATACTCTCTGGGCTCCTCCTATTTATATACCTGAAATCCCTCCCGTTCTTCAAATCCCATCTCAAATGCCACATCCTTCACTCAAGCCTTCCTTTTTTGAGCCTCTGACCAGAAGTGGGTTCACTTTCCTCTACATCTGCAGGTCACCCTGCACCCTGCCTTCTCTGCCAGTTATGTGTGCACTTGTTTCAGTCTCTTTTTAGAGCCCGACACCAGGACCTGTGTAGTGCCTTCCACGCCGTAGCACACAGTAACTATTCTGAGTTGAATCGCACGTTTTGAAGACGATGGATTTGTCCTGCCAAAATGCTAACTGAAATCTCCTACCTGGGCACCTGCGAAGTGCTGAGATTTACTGCTTCCACAGAATGATACTTGTTGCTTGACACACATAAGGAAGAGTAGCTGCACATTTAAAATAATGATCTTTGGTCACAGGGAAAGGCTGAAGGTATCAAAGAGTACCACCATTAATATCTTTGTTATTTGCAAGGCAGGTTACAAATAAGGTTGCAGGGTGTTGGAGTAAACCAATATCTGGCCAAAAAGTCGCAAATGTCTGCGAGGCATCCAAATGCTGAACAGGGTTGGCATCTCCTTCCCGGCCAATTTTAACGTGAGGAACTGTGCAAGGCTGTGTAGTTGGCCTGTAGTCAGCAACATTCTATTTGGAGAAGAAAAATGCTAAACTTGCAAGAGTTTTGTTTTATATTTACCTCCTACATGTCTTGGCAAATAAACTATACATCGTTTGTTATTCTCCATCTAGACCATACTGCCTTTTCAAATGTTTTTGTATTACATTTGCCAGGGAGCCACAGAATCTTAATGGTGGTACTGCATCAAAATCTGTCAGGGGGAAGTGGTTAGAGTGTTAAGCACCTATTCGCACAAGGCTATATGTTAGCCCCACACGCTGATGTGCCATACCTGAAAATGAGAGTTCAATGTCACAACGCATTTTATCTGGGTTAAACAGCACACCACATCGCCTCAGTGCCCAAAGCCCACTGAAAATTGATTAGCAAGCACTGTTGTTGCCCTGGATGTAAGAATAGGCGCTCAATAAATGCTTGTCGATGGATTGCCTTGGGACATTTATTTAGTGCCAATTTTTAAAAGACAACGAGTCAAGCATACAGAAATAGTGTCTGCGTATAGGAGCCTACAGTGTTCGTGGGACAAAGAATTTCTGAATTGGGCTAGAGAGGTGGGAAAACACAAAGTATGTAAAGAGAATTAAAAGGTGATGGTGGATAGTGCAGGGCTTTGGGACATCGTGTCCTCAGATGTCCTGTGTTGAAAGGTTGAGATTTACCTCTCTAAGATGTTTCTGAGCAGCTGGATGTTGGGATGAGGGGGAGGTGGTGGGAATGTATCTGCCCCAGCTTTGACCCTGGGGTCTTTGTTTATCCAGAGGCATTCCTGCTTTTCTCCGTGGCTCTTGGGACTTCCTCTGTATGTGTGAGAGGGGGTTGCACATAGATGGGTAGATGGATATTTACAGAACTTGAAAATAAGCCTTAAAATGGGCAAAGTTATTGGAAGGGGAAGTCTCTTATTTATTGATTCAGAAAGACTTCAGCTTTCATTATAATTTAAAAAATATAGCAAGGATCATTTTTTTTTAAGATTTTCATTAATTGATTGATGGGAGAGGCAGAGACACAGGCAGAGGGAGAAGTAGGCTCCCTGTGGGGACCCTCATGTGGGACTCGATCCCAGGACCCCAGGATCACACTCTGAGCCAAAGGCAGATGCTCAACTGCTGAGCCACCCAGGTGTCCCAACAGGGATCATTTTAAAAGAGAAAAAGACTTCATTTTGAATCATTTGAGGAGAACTATTACTATTACTATTGCATGTGGGGATAGGTGGGGAGAGTAATAGATTAACGCTCTCTCATTTCAGATTTAAAGAACCAATTCTAGGGAAAGGAAGAGAGGAAGACATGTGGGCACATGGACGGGAGATGACACAATGCTAAGCAAGTATAACTGCCCGACACCCAGAGCCCTCAGTGATTTCACAGTACGTGGAGAACATACCTGTAGTGCGTCTGCATATCTGTAGTCATACGTTTTATGGCACTGCGATTCTTTATCTTTCAAAAAACTGGAATTACAGAAAGACTATGGGACACTGTTAGATTCCCTAGGCTGGCTGAGCTTGGTTTCTACTGGCAATCGAGTGGGAAACTGCTTTTAGCAAGGCTTTGCTGCAATAATCTATAAGTCATTAACTGTAGCTATATTTAAACCTACAAGAATCAATCTCTAAGATCTCAGCAATTGTTATTGACATAAAGACCAGTTTCTCAAAAAATCCTTTAAAAACAATGATTTGAGATCTGGGGATGGGGATTCGCACCATCTCATCTTCCAATCATCTTTGATTTGTTCCCTGGGCCTGGGATGCACCCATCCATCACATTCTTAAGAGCACCGGTTGCTGGAGGGTCTCACAAGCAGGACTGTGTTATATCTTTTCATGTGCATCAGAGCAGATACAAAGTTAGAAACCATGGTATAAATATAAGTTGAGGCCAATGTTCTCTGGGTAGATTTTATTAATGAGGCTGTTATGTGTTGAATTGTGCTTCCCAATTCATATGTTGAAGTCTCAAACTCCAGGACCTCAAAATGTATCTATGTTGAGAGAAAAGGTCTTTAAAAGAGATGATTAAGTCAAAATAAGGCTGTTAGAATAGGCTTTAATTCAATATGACTGGTGTCCTCATAAGAAGAGGTTGAGACACCAGCAGGTGTGTGCCCAGAAGGAACATGAGTGAGGACACAGCCAGAGGGTGGCCATCTATGAGCCAAGGAAGGGGGCCTCAGGAGAAGCCATCCCTGCTGGCAGCTTGACCTTGAATTTCCAGCCTCCTGAACTGTGAGAAATAAATTTCTGTTGTCTCAGCCCCCCAGCTCGGGGCAATTTGCCATGGCAGCTCTAGCAAACTCATACAGAGGCTAAACTGCTTCTGGGTATGTTTATAGCGGAGTATTAAACAGACATAATTTCAGGAAGTGTTTAAGATACAGTCCTGTTAGAAACAGATGATACACTCCAAGGGAGGGTTTCACTGAAGAGATTAAGGAAGGGATGATTTTCGGAGGTGTGGGCAAGGCTGAGGGAACCAAGGAGGGACTGACAGCAGTGGGGCTCCATGAACGCACTTGACCTGAGGGCCAAGGGGAGGGAAGTGTTGCTGGAACCCTGGTGAGCTGTAGCAGAAGAAGAGAGGCAGCTGGACAGAAACAGTGGCCACAGAGTGACAAGGGTTGTAAGATGAATAAGTCACCCACTCTCTCCTGCCCTCTTAACCTCTGCCAGTGGCTCCCATTGCTGAACAATAACAGCCCTTCCAGGTCAGGCTCAGAGGCTATGGCACAGGGCAAAGAAGGGCTGAGAACAGATGAGGGTAGGCATGGAGAATGGTTATTCATCTCTTAGAAGATCCACTCCAGAGAACCTGCAGCATTCAGAGTGATGCCCCTCTTGCCCCATGTTTCTTTGCTTTCTCCTTCTCTCACTTCTGGTACTTTTATTAGTTGCAGTTTCTTCATTTTTAAAAGTGGGAGGCATAAATATCTTCTTCGTGGGATTGTTGTGAATGAAACAACCTATTGACCTATTGAAAGCCCCTGGTACAGGGGCACCTGAGTGGCTCAGTGGTTGAGCATCTGCCTTTGGTTCAGGGCATGGTCCTGGGGTCCTGGAATCGAGTCCTGCATTGGGCTCCCTGCAGGGAGCTTGCTTCTTCCTCTGCCTGTGTCTCTGCCTCTCTCTGTGTCTCTCATGAATAAACACATAAAATCTTTTAAAAAGCACATACACGATAACAACAACAACAACAACAACAAAGAAAGCCCCTGGTACAGAAGAGGTCCTCTATTAATCTCATTTGTTCTTGTTCATCCCTAACTAGCCCCCCTCCCTGCCCATATCTGCTCCATGCTCTTCTTTAAGCCTTCATTAGAGTCCCCTGGGATGGCTCTGGCAGCAGGTCAGCATGCTCAAAAATGGTACAGGACTAGGAAAGGAATCAGTAAGAAAGCAGTTTTGTGTAGTGGCCAGAATAGAGATAAAATAAAGGTCCATTAAAGAGAGGGATGAAGTTAAAGAGAAGGAGGCTAAAGTAGGAGGAAGAAAAAGTGCAGAGGATCAGTCACAAAAGGAGCAACAGATGCTCTCTGGTTCCTTTTCTTTCCAAAGTCTGAAATCTTACTCCTGTGGAAGGAGGGGTGGGTGGATGGCTGGGTGGATGGGTATTTGGAAGGATAGATGGATAGATGGATGATTGAATAGATGGATGGATGGATGGATGGATGGATGGATGGATGGTTGGATAGATGATGGATGGATGGATGGATGGATGGATGATGGATGAATGATTGGATGAATGGATGGGTGGATGGATGGATGGTTGGATGGATGAATGGTTAGTTAGATGATGGATGGATAGATGGATGGATGGATGGATAGATAGATGGAGGCTTGGGTTCCTGCATACCTATACATAACTGCTCTGTTCCAGGAACAACATTATGATTTGAGAGGCAAAGAAAGAAGTGCTAAGGATCCTAAGCCAGGATTGGGAAGGAAATTTTACAGAGGCTTCTGAGAACTGTTTTTGCCACATAATCTAGTTGTCAAAAGTGGATAGGATAGTGAGAGAAAAGGGTGATAATATTAAAAATAGATACAAGGTGAATTTTAGCTCTTGGTTTTATTTTTGAAATAAGAACCATAAATAGCCACAATCTTACCCATTCTTCTTCCTTCTTGGCTTTTCATAGGGAACTCTTACCTAAGCACTTAAGTTGCATAGTCAGATCTAAGCCTCATACCAAGAATTAGGAAAACTTTAAATTGTTGTTGATGGGCCAGTAAGAGTGCTTCTCACTCAGCATGACATCCCACTCAAAGAAGAGAGCAGTTCCTGTTCAGGAGAATGGGAGCCCCAAGAGTGAGTGTTCCTTAGTATCACCTAGTATCACCAAGAGAACTAAGTAAATCTTAGTTCTCAATAAAAATCCCCAAATGTGACTACTAATAATAGAAATTAAACTAAGATCTCATTATTTTTAACATGTCTAAGGTAATGTCATAAGACGAGTTGTCTTTTCCTAAGAATCCGTCATTGTTAGTCTCTGTTACGTTGCTCAGAGCAAAGAAGTAGCACTGAGTCCATTTGGTAGAGTATGCTACCATGGGCACTGCCAGATGCTTGGTGACAGGAGCTGATGAATGAGGTCTCCTGTCAAGAGGAAAACTGGAATCTGGACCGGAGGCGTCCCACCACACAGTGAGTGTCCAGTGAAGCCAAGCTTGCTCTGTGTGCTCTTCTGGTTGTTTCATTTCTCCAGGGCAGCCCTGGCTATGCACAAATTCTACCCAGTTTAGACTAACTAGTGTGTCTTCCACTGACAAGTATAAATAACTGAAGGATGTTTTCTGAGATTGAAATGGGCACCCCATAGATGGAGTAAAAGAAGCCAAACCACCCCTGATTTCAGATAGCACCTGAAAAAAGGAGTGACTGTCAGGGAGAGGAGGTCCCGGACGGGAGGTAACAATCATGGCCCTGCTCAGAGTCCTTAATCTTTTATCCTTTCTACTTTGGCATTTTAATTTTTTACTTTTCTAGATTTTAAACCTCAAATATATTTATCTGATCTCTATTTCATTATTTAAGCCGTTTTTACTTTCAATCTTGATGTGGCTTAATTGATTCTCTCACTTAAAATGTTTAATTGATGTTTTAACCATGAACTAATCTTAACTTCCTAGATTTAGTCTCCTCTTAAACGATTACCTTCCCTTTTATTCTTTTCTTTCTTTTCTCTTATATTTTATACACTCTGTGATTTCATTTTAGGGATCATACACAGTTCAAATTTTTATTTTGGGGCTCACAGGACCAGACAGGAAACAAAAATACGTGACATAAACCAGACAGAAGGGGAGCTGATGACACAGGTGCCAGGAGAGAGCCTAGAATATCCGAATGAAGAAAAGCAACATTAATGCAAATATTTAGGATGAAAAGCAAGAGTTAATGGTGCTAATTCCCCAGCAGGATTATAGGGTTTTTTTTCTTTTTGTTTGTTTACATTTTCAGCATATTATACAAGTCAGTTACAATGCTTTTGTGATAATGGGAGGAGAGTAAAAACAAAAGCAAAAGACAACAGAAACACTATACCAGCCGGGCAAACACGTCTCCTGGCTGTATATGGCCTGCAGCCTCCAGTGTGTGACCTTGATTTATTCTTCTAATGGCAGGACAGAGGCTCCCACTGCAGGGGTGGGGGTGGGGGTGGGGGGGCTGGAAGTCCAGCTTCTCACTGCAACCACCCTCCTGGCCTCCTCCTCAGGCTCCCTGCCTTTCAGGGAGAGTTCTCCCTAAAATTTTACTTGTCTGGTCTCAATGCTTCTATCAGCAAAATTTCTTACCAGTGAAATTTAAGGAGCTCAGAACCAAATAGAATACTAGCTGTTCATGATTTAAGTATTATTGTGCAATATGTTCAACTCACGTATGTTTGTTCTTTGACTTCCTCATTAAATTTTTTTAAAAGATTTTATTTATTTATTCATGAGAGACACACACAGAGAGAGGGGCAGAGACACAGGCAGAGGGAGAAGCAGGCTCCATGCAGGGAACCCGATGTGGGACTCGATCCTGGCACTCCAGGATCACGCCCTGGGCTGAAGGCAGGTGCTTAACCCGTGAGCCACCCAGGCGTTCCTCCTCATAAATGTTTAATCATGTTTTATTGAATATACACTGTCAGACTCCTTAAATCTTTGTAATAACATAGTGTGCACCTGAAGTAATTGACTAAATGAATATCACCTGCCTCAGTTTACTTCCTCAGTCTCATTACTGTAAAACTCTTTCCACAGTGCTCTTCTACACACATACCACACACAGAGACATACACACATGCACACACCCAGATGCATCAGTTTCCCAGGGCTACCCAGAATTAACAGGGATACTGACCTGAATGCACCATACATCCTTCCTGCTTTACGTTTGGTATCACTTGTGGCTGGAGTTGGCCCTTTGTTTATCTTATTGATTCCCACTCATTCTTTTGGAGTTTGAATCTCCTGCTCAAGTAGACTCCTTCAGTTTCCTTCTTCTGCTTTTCCACTTAAGATGCTTCTCCCAACACTCATAGAACCCTCTAGAATAGTGTGTATCCTAACTGTAATAGTCTGTTTGCTTGTCTTGATCTTCTCCACTAAACTGCGTATTCTCTGGTGGCTGGGACTTTTAATTTTTTGAACATTCCCATTAAGTTTAAGTAAGATGATCTCCGTAGGCATGGCCACATTGAAATGAGTGACAAAATGTAAAATAGAAACCAGTGAGAACACTTTCAGAGGCACAGGTCTTTGTTTGGGTGGATTCATACATTCTATATAGATTTGATCTCTTCATTTCATCATGCATCAATGTCAGTGGATGACATTACCTTAAATCGCTTGGATCCCCCTGGAGAGCAAGGTTTCACTCACTCTATTAATATCTGTCATGATAGATCATTTGGTTTGCTACACACTGACCTTGTATTCAGTTGTGTAGAGAGTTTGGGTTTTCAGATTCTGAGTAAACCTCCACACAAACGGTGTTTGTACATGTCTATCTTTTCATTTATACACCACTCAATACATTTCCTTAGTATTTGCCAAACAACTCCAGATGTTTTCCTTCAAACCTACTCTTTCTCTGGTCTACCCTGTCTGGAGAAACACCCTCCTGCTCCTCCTCCAGAAGTTTGAAACCTTGAAATAGTCTCTGACATTTTAATCCTCTCCTCTACCAGCACGTGGCCAAACCCCACAGATTGTGCTCTAGAACACGTCCTGCATGTGCTCCTGCCCTTCTATTCTCTTTGTCCACTTTCAGTTGGGACTTTCATTGCCTGTCACACACTGTGAGGACTTTATAACTCATCTCTCTCTGTGATCCACTGCACTTGGATGAGAGGAATCTTCAGAAGTCCTGCCTGCTCTCCCTTGCATTCTTGTCCACAGCTCTGGACCCCTTCGGGCTTACATGCCTTGTTGAACGGACAAGTTGTCCTCAGAGACTCCTCACAGTCTATGTCTGGATTCCTTACAATACACCAGTGACACTACCTAGTTACATCCTAATATCTCCTTCCAGCTTCTTTGCAACTTTCTCCAGCATTTCTCAGGGGTGCAGCTTCTCCCAACTGTGCCATTTCACACCTCGGGGGACCCTTGTCCAGCTATTTCTGCTTCTCCAAGTGACATCTGCCTTTCAGGGTCAATTTGGTTGGTACCTCTTCCATGCTTCCTCTTGGATGGATATATCTTCCCTTTCCATGATATTCAAGTGGGATTTAATTTATAATTTACTTCTCTCCTAGAACCTACTACACTTTTTCCTTGACTTACTTTTTTTGTTAGTTTGTTTTTGCATTTGAAAACATGCCTGGGTTTCCCTTTCTATGCTGGAGAGATTCTCCTTGATGGCAGGAAAAACCATTATACTTGGCTTGAAATCCTCCAGGGCATCTCACAACCTATGTCTACTTTTAGAAATTCTTATTGAATATAATTAGTCCTTTGGATATAGTAACTAAGACAAACTGATTATCTCTTAAGGATCATGAGGGGTGGAGGATGGGACATGGGGGTCACAGAGAGGAAATAAAACACAACCCTCCCCCAAGAATGACTCAGACTGGGAACTAAAGGTAATCAGGAAATCTGGGATTTGTTGAAATAAAAATCCTCTGAGACCCCAGGCAAGTCATTTAGTGTCCTTGTATCTTAGATGACTCATCTATCAAATATCCCATCTTCAAGGAGTTTTCCAAGGAAAGAGAAACTTTTTAAAAATGCTCAAATTTCTTGAGATCTTTAAATTTTATACAAAAAGCCTTTGCATAAATAGCCCACATATAAATGGGTTTGGAATGGTTAACCAGCAAAACTCCCAGGCCCTGATGGTCAAGGGGAACCCCTGATAATGAAGGTAAGTTCTTCAGGTAGCATCAGTCTGGGAGTTATTTCCTTCCTGTCAGAGCCTGGGTGGCTTATATAACTCTACCTTACCACTGCACAGAGATAAAAGCCGTCCTGGGCAATTGCAGCAGGTAATTTTGCAGACTATGCATTGCAAGAGAGTGTTGTGCGTTTGCTTCAGGAGCAAATTAGGAACAGTAATAAGCTAAGCAATAAAACGAAGACTCTGTATTTTAATAACTGAATTTGGAGCAATTGCTCTTCAATTTTTGTAATAATATGAAGATAAGGCAATGTGGATTTTTAAAAAAGATTTTATTTATTTATTTGACAGAGAGAGACAGACAGAAAATAAGCAGGGGGAATAACAGAAAGAGTGGGAGAAGCAGGCTCTCTGATGAGCAGGGAGCCCGACACCAAACTCAATTCCAGAACCCTGGGATCATGACCTGAGCCAAATGCAGACGCTTAACTGACTGAGCCACTCAGGTGCCCTAGCACACATGCATGGTCTCAGGGATGAGCAAATTGGAGGAGGGTCTCCATGGGACTGATATAGGGTCGTTCCCTCAACAATATCAGGCTACAGGGTTTGTTTAAAAAAAATTTCCTGGGCAGTCTTGGTGGCTCAGGGGTTTAGCATCGCCTTCAGTCCAGGGCGTGAACCTGGAGACCCGGGATCGAGTCCAACGTCAGGCTCCCTGCGTGGAGCCTGCTTCTCCCTCTGCCTGTGTCTCTGTCTCTCTCTCTGTGTGTCTCTCATGGATAAATAAATAAAATCTTTTAAAAAAGATTTCCTATTGCAGTATATAGGCGTATCTCATACCCCATTTACCACTTGTTTAAGTGTGTAGAGTGAACTTCAGTTCACTTCATAAGCTTTGGTTCAGTAATTTCCAGGTAAATCTTCTGCATTGTTTGTAAAATACTGACTTAAAACAGATTTCCTTCAGGTGATGAAGGAAACGAATCTAATCAATCAACAAGTGCAGTCTGGAGAGGGAGAGGGTTGAAAAAAATGAATAATTAATGTCCTCAGAGCACTGGCAATTTTATACAACTCCTTTTATGCTCATTTTATATGAGGGAAAAGGATGAGGGCTGAGAGATGTTAAGTTACATTCCTAAGTAAACAGTGGATGTAGAGCATGACTCCTCAGTGGTTTCATTCCAGAGCTCATGCCCTTTGCATCCCATTCATGTGCCTCCTAAGGTTCTGGGGTCCTGAGTAAGCAATGAATGGCATTGCTTATCTTGCTGCACCACATTCCACAGCCAGGTAGCTTCAGATCCACGTGTTCTTCCTCCCCTCTCCCACCAATAAGGTCAAGACTGTGTGTCTATTGGATGAGGTTCACAGAAAACGGACAAGTGTCCTGTGGAGCTGGGGCTGCATGGAAATAGGCAGCAGACACAGGCCATGGTGTTTGGAGCTACGCCTGCTAACAGGTCCACAGTCACTGGGACACCTTTGTTCCTCCTGATGCTATTGGCATCAGCTTCCTGACAATAAGAAGCCTGTGGAAATTTCCAAGCCTGGTGCCTTGGAGCCCTCTGTCTCTAAGTGCTACATGGATTGCTTGCATATTAGTTTTCCCTGTGATATCATGAAAATCCACTCAGCAAATATTAACTATGTGCCTAGCATGTGTTAGGGGCTAGGGATTCAAGATGAATAAGAAAAATCTCTGCCCTCTAGGAATTCCCAGGCTGGTGGGGGACAATGTGACGCAGTGGAAGGGGCTTGTGAAGGACTTCAAGGACAGCACAGGTGCTTGTGTGAATACCTACACGAAGGCCCTGGAGAGGGTGGCATTTTTTTTTTAAGATTTTATTTATTTATTAATGAGAGACACACAGAGAGAGGCAGAGACACAGGCAGAGGGAAAAGCAGGCTCCCTGTGGGGAACCTGATATGAGACTCAGTCCCAGGACCCCGGGATCACGACCTGAGCCAACAGTGGAGCTACCCAGGTGCCCCGAGAAGGTGGCATTTGAACTGTATTTTGCTAAGGGAGATTCCCTCCCAAGTAAAGCAAGGCAGGAAATCTACTCAGACAATGTCCAGGCCCCTGGGAAGAATGTTAAGGGTGTGGAAGGCTTTGGGAAAACTAGTTGGAACTGGTAATTATTAAGGATTTTATTTGACTTATAGATAGATGGCAGGAGCCTCTGAAGGGTTTTGAACAGTGGAGAGAGGCAACTAGATCTTTGATCTGTGTTTTAAAAATCTCCCCTGATGTAATACAAAGACAAACCAAAGGGGAATGAAGCCATGGGAAATATGTTAGAAATACTGTTCCAGCGCTGGAGGTGAGGGCAGCCCTCAACCTGCGTGGTAGCTACTCGAAAGGAGTCGGGGGTCAGACTTGACAGGAGTCCTGGCTGCAGTGTCAGAATGGTGTGGACACATCGTTCTGCTGTCTCGCTCAGCGACTTCTAGGGCTGTCCTGTCCATTGGAGAAACAGCTTTCCCATGAAAGTATCACTTGAGGAACCCTGGTGAATAGCAAATGTTCTCTGTTTCTTATCTGTGAAATGGGCATAACACCACGTATCCAACAGATATTATGTTAAATATAACAAGCACGCGATATGGCAAATAGTGAATTCACAATTCATGTTGGTTATATTCACCTTGTAATATTTTTCCTCTCTTAAAAGTAAGGTTAATACCCATATACTGCCTTGCTCTCATGAGATACTTGGGTTAATATTCCAAGTTAAGATGAAGTTCCTTGGTCAGCCCCAGTGGCTCAGCGGTTTAGCACTGCCTGCAGCCCAGGGTGTGATCCTGGAGACCTGGGATCGAGCCCCACGTCGGGCTCTCTGCATGGAGCCTGCTTCTCCCTCTGCCCCTCTCTCTGTGTCTCTCATGAATAAATAAATAATTAAAAAAAAAGATAAAGTTCCTTGTTGTTTCTGGGAAGATTTTATTCTTGGGAGATGTGGGTGCATATTTATTTCACTCTAGTGTCAAGATAAAAATACTCTCCTTCAAAAGGAAGCTAGACTAAGTGAAGCATGTTTATAAAGATTTATGTATGGATCTGAATTAGTTCTTGAGAGCTGAGGTATTTGTAGTCATCATTTCACTTCATTCTGAGAACAAGTACAAATGAACATGTTGAAAGTGATGACAATTATTATGCTTTTATATTTCGATTTCTTACGTATTCTAATTATATTCTTTTAATTAGTAACCGCTCTTGTTCTTTAGCTTCCCCAAAGTGAGGCTGAACTCAGTTCCTAATGCAAAACAGTGTGTAATTTTTATGTACTATGACATGCTGTTAAGTAAAAAGAATGACAATTGTTTTTTCACTAAAGACTAAGTAATGATAAAGGAGAACTTAAGCTAATCACTGAGCAAGTATCTAATTTATAGAGCATCTTTAAAAAGTCATTGCATAATCACTATCTGAATCATCTGATTAAAGATGACACTAAAACTACATTTTAACTTTGGGAATTTATCCAAGAGCTTGACCAGGCAAGGGTAAAGAGGAACAAAGATGACACATTTCAAGAGGTTTTAAAAATATCATTGGAAGATCTTCTTAGGGATATGCTTGAGAGTTTGTTCGGTTGTCATAATAACACTAGACATCATGCCTTCAGCTCGCTGGTGGGTCCAGAACCAGCTGCTCTGCATACTTTGTGCATATTGTTTCACAAAATGTGAATGATGGCTCACTCACCTTCATCACCAGAACTCTCTTTAGCATGATGCCATACCAGTCCAAATTGCTAAATATGCAACTTGCTCCCAAATTTGATTTTACCAGTCCAGCATGATACCATGGGTATAGAGACATTCTATGTCAGACTGGACAGTTACTTACAGAAAACAAAAAGGGGGTCGATGCATCTTGAGTAGTTTAGACACATCTCATCTCTGTGATCCCATTTTATATGCTCTGTTTGTGTCTTTTTATATGCTAGAACAATCAAGACATTTTTGCTCTTGGAGATACATACTGAGGTATCTAAGGTGTCTTGGTGTCTCCAATTTGCCTTCAGTGGTTGAGTGGAAAAAAAAGTCACATACACAGAGAGACAGAGACTGATGAAGAGTGAAGAAGCAAATATGGCAGTGCATAGACTTTTGGTGACTCTATGTGAAAGGTATATGGGAGTTCATTGTACCACTCCTTCAGCTTTTCTTTACTTTTGAAAAATTTTCTGTATGAAAATCAGGGATCTCCCCCAAATTGAAAAAAAGTATATGTGATAAGTCTTTTAAGATTTAACAATAGTTGAAGGGCAAAAGAATTTGTCTGTGAATGCATTAGAGGCCCATAAATAAAACAATGATGGCTTCTCCCCAAAATTGTATTTCCTTTTTATTATGTTAACTTCATTATGTTAACTTCATTATGTTAACATCATTATGTTAACTATGGTTCCCCTTTTTAAATGATCAACAGACTTTATTTTTTGGTAGAGTTTTAGATTTATAGCATAATTGAGCTGATAGTACATAGGATATCTACTCATCCCACCCCACCCCCTGTATCCTTCGCACAGTTTCTCCTATTATTTACACCTTGCATTAATGAGGTTATAATTAATGAACCAATATTAATACATTTTTTATTATCTAAAGCCCATCGTTTACCTTAAGGTTCACTTTTGTGTTGTATAGTCTATGGATTTTCACAAATACATAATAACACGTATTTACCATTATAATATCATACAGAATAGTTTCCCTGCCCTAAAAATCCTCTGTGCTCTGCCTATCCATCCCTCCCTCCCTCAACCTCTGCCAACCACTGATCTTTTCAGTCTTCATAGCTTTGCCTTTTCCAGAATCTCATAATTGGAATCATACAGAATGCAGCCTTTTGAGATTGGCTTCTTTCACTTAGTAATATACAGTTAAGATCCCTCTGTGTCATTTCATGGCCAGATAGCTCATTCTTTTTATCACTGAATAACATCCTATTGTCTGGGTGGCCGCAGTTTGTTTATCCATTCACCTACTGAAGCATTGGTTGCTTCTAGTGTTTGTTGATGATGAACACACATTTGTGCACAAGTTTTTGTGTGGATGTAAGTTCTCAACTCATTTGGCTAAATACCAAGGCGTGTGATTGCTAGATTGTATGGTAAGACTATGCTTAGCTTTGTGAAAAACTGCCATGCTGTCTTCCAAAGTGGCTGTGCCATCTTGCATTCACATCAGCAGTGAATGAGAGTTCCTGTTGCTCCACATCCTTGCCAGAATTTGATATTATTAGTTTTTTTAATTTTAGCTATTCTAGAAGATGTGTTGTGGTAATTCATTGTTGCCTTAATTTGTAATTCTCTGACATGTGCTATTCAGCATATCCTTATTTGCCATCTGTATATTGCCATCTCGATTTCAGTGAAATGTCTATTCAGATCTTTTGCTTATTTTTTTTTTTTTATGATAGTCACACACACACACAGAGAGAGGCAGAGACATAGGCAGAGGGAGAAGCAGGCTCCATGCATCAGGAGCCCAACGTGGGATTCGATCCCGGGTCTCCAGGATCTCGCCCTGGGCCAAAGGCAGGCGCTAAACCGCTGCGCCACCCAGGGATCCCTCTTTTGCTCATTTTTGAACTGGGTTGTTGTTTTCTTATGAGATTTGAATGACTTTTTTTTTTTTTAAGTGGGTCATCTCAAGAATAGAGTGAGGGTCCAATCATGTATTCACTTATTCCTCAACTATGACAGAAACTGCATTGCCCTTGTTCTTTACCAGCAGAATCCTGACATTTTTAGGTTCTTGGCCTAAATACTTAGTATTTCAGATTCCTCTGCATTGAGCAGAGGGGGGGCAGTGAGAGGAGGGGAATGGTCAGTGTGACACAAGTGTGGCCAGTAAGTGGTGGTTGGGGCTTCCCAGAAAGATTGTTAAAAAGGAAGACTCAGTTGGCATGCACCGCTTTGATATTTTCCCTTTCCCATGCCTCTACCGTTTTCCAGAATGTGATACAGTGCCCAAAAGCGGAGCAAATCATCTGTGAGGAGGCAGACAAAGTCATTTGACAAGGACAGTAGAGCCAATGGATAGAAGGAATCTGAGGTATAGTGACGCCATGGAGATGTTGCAGAGGCCCAGGGCTCTCTCTAGACTTCTTGTTATGTGATGAGAAGCACTTCCTATTTGGTAAGAATTTAGTCAAGTTTCTGTTACAGGCAACCAATTCACTCCCTGATATGGCAACATTTTTTAAGCACTGCTAAGTGTGAGACACTATCTCCCTAACAAGACTATTCTAAGCAATTTTTATTTAAAGGACTGGTTCACAGAAGCACTACATTTGGAAAAATTTCTGTATATTATGGACACAATGCTAAGGATGGAGTTTTATTTATAACATGTTCACCGCTGCATTAGGCATTATGGGGAGAAGAAACAAGAGTAGAAAATAAGGACATTACTCTCATATGAAACTTACCATCTAATTAGAGATAAGAATGGTCTATATGAAATAATCCTGAACGTTTCAGGACAGTAAGATTAAGGGCTCTTAGTGGATGTAAGCTAAGTGTAGCTGTAGCAGCAGTTCACACAAGGCGGGGTCACTTAAGAGGAGAGGAGCAAGGGGAATGTGATTCACAACTCTGAAAACACACTTTGGTGATCCTACAGCTTTGTATTTTTGAGTATTTATTTATTTATTTTGAAAGATTTAATTTATTTATTTGAGAAACAAAGTGAGAGAGAGAGAGCAAGCACAGGAGCAGGGGCAGAGGGAGAGGGAGAAGCAGACCCTGCTGAGCAGGGAGCCTGATGTGGGACTCTTCCCAGGAACCTGGGATCATGACCTGAGCCAGAGGCAGCAGCTTAATTGACTGAGCTACCCAGGCACCCCTGAGTTTTGAATCAATGACCTAAATATAGACATGGAAGCTATTGCCCTGGGAAATGAAGACAAAATGAAGGAAAGTCATTTTAATTTGTACACAAATTCAGCTTCGAATTCAGAGGAAATTTATCACTCTAGTATCAATATTTCAAATACAGAGCACTGCAATAATTCACTAAAATTCTATTTACCTTATTAATTGCCAGTATATTTTATGTTGACATGAAATGGGAACTAAGTATATGTTATCTTAAAATGGAGCTTTTGAAATCCTTCCTTTGGAAGTCAGGTAGGTTAATAGATTCACACACAGAGGGGGCCCATGATTTTTCTTCTGCATTTTCGGTGTTGCAAACATTGCTAATTTTGTTAGCAACTGCAATTCATTTTTCCTAGCTTGTAGTTGCTGTAAGTGGCGGTAACAGATGTGGACAGTTACCACACGTCTGTACAGACAAAAGCAAGACAACCTGAATCAGTTTTTCGTGGACACTTCACTAGGATTTGAACTTTTTTTTTTTTTTTTGAGTTTTTCAATTTAGCTCTTACTTACAAATCAAAACGAGTAAAGGCATGCACACCAAAATATGGATAACATTTCTATCTGATGCCTTTAAACTCTTTTTCCTTCAGGACCTAGGAGAACATGCTTGGCTTTTCTTCCTTTCCTTCCTTTTTCTTTCCTTTCCTCTTCCACTCGTAAACTTACGCCCGGGTCATCCAGGACCACCTGGCTGTGTTTCATTGCCACCGGGCTCAGTGTCAGGGCTTTCTCCCATGTGGGGTGGAGGGAGCCTGGAGACAGGGTGATTGGAGAAGTCAGCAAGCTGACGGACTGCAGAAGCATAAACCTAGCAGATGACGAAGGCTATAACCCTCTCCAGGCTGCCTGCACCCTTAACCCTGCAGGACCTCCGGCTACCCACAGGTATGGGCGTGCTTGGCAGGGCCCTCGACACCCAGGTAAGCTTAGGGTACGGTGGGAGCTCGGCGGGACTGCAGTGGTGCATCGCCAGCCGGGGTGACGAAGGGCCCCCGACGGTAAACTCGGCCCAGGCGCCCCTCCGCTCCGCTCCGGAGGGACCCCGGCCAGCGCCTCCACCGGAATCGGCGGCGACCGGCCGACCGTGAGAGCCACCTCCTCCGCAATCCCCCGCCCCTCGGCGACGACGCTCCGCGCCCCTGCCGGCTCCCCATTGGCCGCGGCGCTCGCCAATCCTGGTGAAGCGGCGGGCTGGCAGGGCTCCGGTTGGCGGAGCCGGCGCCGAGCCCCGCCCCCCGGCTCCCGCCGGGCCCCCAGCCGGGAGGGGGCGTGGCCGCGGCCGTGGCCGGGCCGGAGGCGGCGTCGCTGGCGCCGCTGCGTGCGGTGCGGTGCGGGGCGGGGGCGCCGGGCGGCCGCGGCGCGGCGGGACCATGGAGCTCGGAGCGCAGCCCCGGCGGCGGCGGCGGCATCGCGGGCCGGTGAGTGCGGGCTGCCGGCGGCCGGACTCCCCGGTCCTGGCCCCTTCGCTGCTGGGCTCCGGGTCGAGCGGCTGCCCCGGGGGAGGGCCGGGCGCGGGCCGGGCCCCCGCAGCCCCGCGGCCAAGTGAAGTTGCTGCATCGCGCCGGGCGCTCTCGGGAGGGCGGCGGGGCCCACTGCGGGCCGCGGCTCCGCCCCGCGCCCTGCCCCGCCGCCCAGCCGCATCCTCCGCGCGGGCTCTCGCCGCGCGGCCCCCCGGCCCTCCGCCCGCGCTGCCCGGCGCGCTCCCCGGGCTGCGGGGCAGGCGCCCGCCCTCCGGGCCGCAGGTGGCGCCCGCCCGGGCCTCGCTCGCGCCCGGCGCACGATGCCCGGGACCTCCACGTCCCTCGGCTCCGCGCGCCCTGCCCGCATGTGGCCCGGTCCCCGCGTGCCCGCCGCCCGCCCGGTCGGGCCCTCCCCGCGCCTCTGCGCCGGGTGCCCTCCCCCGCGGGGCTGCGGGTCCGTGGGGGCCGCGGGCCTCCGCAGCCGGGCTCGGCTCCCGAGCGCGGGGCAGGGGCTCGGGCCGCCGGCGAGGGTCGTCCCCGGGAGACGTGCGCTGCGGCGGGCGGGGGCGGCGGGGCGGGGCGGGGCGGGGTGCGGGGGGCGCCTGGCTCTCCGCTCCTCGGCGCCGGAGCCCCAGCGAGGGGCAGCCTCCCCGCCCGGTCCGCGGCGCCTGCAGGCAATGGCGATTCTCCCGGGTCTAGCCTGTGCGAGGGGCCGCTCCGTGGCGGAGAGCGGGGTTCCTCGCGATTAAGAAGCTAAGCCGCGGGCTTGAGGGTGAATGGGAGCATCTCGTTTTCTTGGCCGCTATTGGGTGTCTTACTAGTTCTCCCTCATTTGGGGATCAGTTTTGAATTCGCACTGACTGCCAGCAATAATTTTTGTTTTTGAGTTTTTGAAACACCGAACACTAAACGGTCCGTTTCTGCTTCGTGAGTGCCCACATCAAATGCATGCTGGGGCGTGAAATTTTAAGATTCAAAGGATCCACGTTTTTAGGAGGGAAGGGACGAGCTGTTTGAAGTATTTTTTATTTTAAAAAATTAAGGTTTGTCTGAAACTTAAAATGTCCCCCCATCTGTAGCAAAACTTAAGTTCAAAGTGCTATAATGGACTTATTTTTCTGTTGCCTCTAGGGCGAATTCTGTTGAACCTTGGTTGCTTCTTTTTTCTACATGCTTTACTCAACTTTCCTTTTCTAGCAGTGAAACAATGCGGTGATTCTTGAAAGCTAGTTCTTTTATCTACTTGAGAGGTTAAACAAAGGAAAGCGGGGTTTGACCTTTCCCATAGGCAGTTCTTATTGTGTGTCTGGTCTCCTTTCTAATAGCATCTGCATAGTGCTCACTTTTCTTCATTTTTGAAGATCTTAATTTGTATTCACTGAAGTTGTGTCCATTTGGGTATTTAAAAGCTCACTAGGTTGAGAGGTTTGATTGACTTTATATGTTAACAGTCTGACCCTGTATTCACTGTTGTCTTCCAACAGTGAAAAGAAGCTTGTTCTGGAACTATCGACTTATAAAAATTGTTCTTGCACTTCCAGTTGCTGACATGAAGTTGCTTTATGGTATTTTACCTGTTTCCTTAAAATTTATGACCTAACAGTCAGTGATATGCTCCACTATTTTTTTTTTTTTTGAATAATTCTGAAAATAAAGGTGAAATGGACTTTGTCAAGGGGTCATGCCAACACTGTAGCCTCCTGGCTATTCTCAGCATGTCTTTGTAGATGTACTTTACACTTCCCATGGTAACCTGCATGTGGCAAGCCACCTTTTGGTCATTGGAATGTTTTCATTAAAACATAAGTATTAAAAGAATTGTCTGTGCTATGAGCCAGTACCAGTTATCTTCTTTTAGAGTTCCCAGAACTTTCTTTGGGGAATAATTACAAATTCTGTTTTCCGCTTGTATGCTTTTGTCATTCCTTATATTTTCTTGGGACTGCCTTCACATTGCTGTACAGACTTAGATGCTCACCTTCTCAGTCCTGTTTTTCTTAGAAGCCTGTTTTGTTCTTTAAGATCAAGTGTTCTTGGGACCTGGTCTTGGGCATCTGGAGCCCAAGGCTGCCTGCGGTCCCTGCATTCTTCAGGGCTGGTTTTATGCTGGTCATACAGGAGTACTATATACCAGTCATACATAAATAAGGGGTATTATAGAATAAATTGAGTATCACTGTGGAGATCCATGGAGTAATAAGTCTCAACTGAGTCTTTTCATCTTACTGGTTCCCTGTCCTGTTTCTCTCTCTGGAAGTAACCACAGCTACTACTGTGGAGTGTGGCCTTCCAGAATTTTTTTGATAACCTTTTTTCTTCAGAAGCCATTTAGGGGATGCTTGCTAAGTACCTGTACTATTTCGATACTGGGATTGCAGAAATAAGAGATAAAAGTGCTGTGATGGAGTTAGTAAGCAGAGAGGGATGGGAAACATCACATGAATGACCTAGTCCAGTCATTCGCTATACTTCAGAATTTATCATACGTGCTGGTGATGCAAAGATAAACAAGGTGGCAGATGCCTCTTTGAGCACCTGTTCAGCTGGGTTCTCGGACAGTCTTATCTTAACCATCCGTTACAGTGCAGTGTATGGTAAGTGCTCTAGAAGGGATCAGCTATAGGAAGGAGCTCATAGGATGACTGCAAATCGGAGCTTAGGGGCTATTTGGAGAGATGAGAAAAGCCTCCCAGAGAAGTACAAGAGGAGGAATTTGTCAGTATGGGTTGAAGAGAGGCTTGCTAAAGGTTGTCAGAGGGGTGGTGCATTGGAGCAACTGAAAACTGATGGTGGCATGGCCAAGTGCAGAAGGGCTCAGGAGCGGCAAGAAATGAGACAGAAGTGACTAGGGCCCATGCCATGTAGGGTCTTGTGATTCCTGTTGTAAGGAGTTTGGACGACTCTGTAGGCAAAGGAAACAGTTGCAGAATTATGAAGCAAAAGGGCATGATCAGAGAATGGATGGAAGGGCGCAAGCATGGAAGGAGGGCACGTGGGGGTCGTGGAATTGCCTGGACTTGGTCGTTGGGTGGGGGTTGTATGTGCAATGGGGGAGGGGGTTAAGAGAGGGAGGAGTTCAGGGCTGTGCAGAGTCCTCGCGGATCAGTTGCGGGAATGATGCCTTTCTTATGGAGCAGCAGCCATTTGGAGGAAGAAAAGATGGATGTGCTTGGCCTTGTTAAGTTTTAGGTGGCAGTGGGACACAGTGTTTAGTTGATTACATTAGGGATCTGGTTGTCAGGGGATGTTTGGATGGAGACAGACATCTGAGAGTCTTTAGCACTACACTTCCCCAACCTTGTGCTGATGTGATGCAGGGAACACACAGGGAGACTGCAGGATATTGAATTGTAGAAGGAAACACAGTGGTACTTGACATCTGTCCAGCCCTGTGGGACATACTAGCTCAAAGTAGTCAACAGTTTCTACCATCGGCTGCACTACTGTCCTTTTGCTGTATGTTTGGAAGGCTGAGTGTTTAGTGGTTGCATTCCATGCGAGAATCAATGTGGAACAGGAAGTGAACGAGGTGCTATCCAGTCCACATCCGAGATTTGAGAAACTGTAAGGTGCTCAACAGGTGCATACATACCTTCAGTAAATACTTGTGGTTTATGTAATAATGACATAAAGATACTCATTTTCTGTCAATTGAAGTGTGTTTGAAAAATGGGTAATAAGTTGTTAGGGCAAAAAATACATAAGTTATTTGAACTTGTCCAATGATTCAATTACTCAGGCATTTCTTTTGGTCTGAGATGCTAAGTGAACAGAGAAAGTTCTAGAACCTCTGCCTTTGCCTGTATTTGTTAATGGAGAATGTTGGAGTGGATGAAGTTACTCAAGATGCATGTACAGAGTGAGAAAAGGAGTGGTGGTGGTGGTATAGAACGTGATCTGAGGAGCTCTTGTGTTCAGAAGATACTCAGGAAAGAATTGAGACAGAGGAGGACAGGTGTGTGTGTGTGTGTGTGGCTGGTGGGAGGGGGGACAGGCATGAATGATGTCTTAGAAGCCATGATCCAGGAGACATCAGTAAAGAGGGATGCTAAGAGCCAGAAAATTTTTAGTAACCTAGATGGCGGCAATGGTGACGCAGTGATGGGGACATGAGCAGGATGGCCAGAGGGTTTGATAGTGGAAGCCAGAAAATGGTGCCACTGTGTGTGGACAACTGAAAAGCCTGGTGGCGGTGAAGAAGGGTGGCTCCAGGAGGCTGGGTAAAAAGGAGGATACCTTTTCTTTCTTTCTTTTTTTTTTTTTGAATAGAGGTATTTGAGCATGTTAAGAAGCCAAGAGGGAGAGGAGAGGGTGCTAACTAGCCAGAGATCCAGATAGATAGTGCTTCCAAAGTTTCCATTGGATTTAGCCCTAGGATAGAATTACTGGTTTTCAACGAGAGGAGTCTCAGGGAGCCTTACTTCCATGGACTAAGGAGTGAATGGCACTCAGGCGGGGAAGCTAGTCAGGGTGCGCAGTGCTTTCTAAACCTTGGTTTTGAGGAGGGGAGAAGGGCATTCACTAGGGAGGGACATCTGGTACAGGGTAAATTTTTTTTTTTTTTCAAACAGTGACTTTATTTTCTTTTATTAACTTTTTTTTTTTTTTTTTTAAGAATGCTTTTTTCCTTCCCTTTGAGACATGTGTCTCATAGGACTTATTTGTCCTTCTCAGGGTGGGGTGCTTTGGACATGGCTGTGCCTTTTTCCAGGTCCTGGCGTTCCCTGAAGGTCGTATTGTCTGTGACTGTGCTGTCCTGCTTTCCTTTCTGACTGGACGCTTTCTACTCTCACTGTTCTGCTGCTTACCTCAAGGTCAGTTTTGTTTGTCTTGCGCGAGAGCCTATTCTCCCATCTTAGCAGATGTCCTTAGATTAGAATAATTTTTCCATCCTCAGATTTCATTCTTAAATTTTGGAGCCTCCCTATTCTGTTTCTTCTCCGCTGGATCTGTGCCTCTTCTCTTTGAGGTTAGCTCTCTTCTTCTGTTGACTCTATTCATTTACCTTTTTAACTTTAAACATCCTGAATATCCCAGGGTCATTTATCTTCTTTCAGGTCTGCTAGCAGCTTCTGGACCTCAGCTCTGAGCTCAGCATCTGGGATCATTTCTCAGAGACTTGGGCCTCTTCTTAAGATGTCCTCTGACCTCTTAGAGCAGTGGTCTTTAAACTGATCTGAAGATTCAGTCTTCTGCTGTATTGGATATTCTTGCACTTTTTCTGAGTTTTATTTCTTTTAATATTTTTCTTTTAGTTTTTGCTTTATGGTTCTTTTCAGTCAGTTCACACATGTGTGAATGAATGCCTCCTGTGAATCATTCTAGTTACTAGTGATGACAGCATTGATAGGACCAAGCTACTGTCCTCAAAACCTAGAGAGGGAAAGCAGAGGTAAAATGTCCTGCTAACTATAGACTCCTTGCGGGCAGGCACCAGACAGCACGGTGCCTTGTACACAGCCAGCGCTTAGTAGATGTGTTCCAGCTTTGTTGAACAATCTCTGAAACATCGTGATCATGTGCAGATTGTTTGGATCATAACTTCAGTGACCAGTGCTAACACTCAGTGCCTCCTTCGCTCCAACTGACCATTTCCCCCACCACCTTTGTAATCTTTGATCCCTGAGTCTTCCTTTTACTAGCCATTGAAAGTCGTATTGGATTTTTAAAGTTGTGCTCCAGTGCATGCTGAAGATTTTATTACCATGCTGCTCCGGTTCCATTTTAGCTCATCTGGCTTCTCTCATTGAGTGCTGTTATCCATTTTGTGCACACGAGCAGTTCAGTGAAATTATATTGCAGTATAAAAGTATGGATGTGATTGACTGAATTAAGAATCCATGTGGCCATATTTTATCAGCTGAATGGAAGAAATGGTGTATTCTTTGCACATAGTAGAACCTCAACAAGTATTTTTTCATCGACTGAATGTGTCCTGTGTTTTGATTCAGGACTAGGATAAGCAGAACACTATAACTACTGTGTAATTTTAAAACCTAGCCATTTTGCCCTACTAATGTCACAGTTCTGTTCTCAGCCCCTCAAACTATGTACATGACCCCCCCCCTCCGCCCTCCAGAACCATTTGGTTATGTAGTCCTATATTAGAGTTAATACCTAGCCACAATTTAGCTCTGAATTGACTTTGTAACTCTTTGCAGGGCCATATTCTCTGTGGTTCAGAAGTAACACTTAAGAAGGAGAGGTTCATGGATTTAAATTGCTCCCTGTGCTACATGAAAGGAACAGTGTCTAAGCATTTAGGAAGTGAAGTATCTAGTCCAGTAGAGCGATGACATTAACCAGAAGAGTGGCAAGAAAGAGAGGGAGAAGTTATATTCGTATCATTCTGAGAGAGGCTCTTCACGGCTTACAACCAGGAGGAGCAAACACAGATGCCTTCCATCAAAAGTAAGATAATTAATTTTGGGGGGAAAGATTGAAGTTTTTCAATATGGGATACCTGCCCATTTTCAGTAGAATCGGGAAAACACATTTTGATTATAACCGAACCTATAGAATTTAAAATGTTCTCTTGGTTCTTGGCTTTCCATAGTATTTATCTCCTATTTTGTACATCTTTTAGAGTTAATTATCCTGGTTTTTGATTTAAAAACCAGAAATGCACAGAAGCCCCTAAATTCCTCAATCACCTGTCTCCAGATTTTAATTATACGCTGCAAACAACATTGTTTCCAAAGGCTTTACCAAATGGTGAATTGTCCATTCAGAAATCCCAGGGAGGAAGATTATTAAAACATTAATTACTCCTTTTCTTTTCTTTTCTTTCTTCTTCTTCTTCTTTTTTTTTTTTTTTTAAAGTAGGCTCCAGGCCCAGCATGGAGCCCAACACAGGAGCTTGAACTCACAACCCTGAGATCAAGACCTGAGCTAAGACCAAAAGTAGGACACTTAACCTACTGAGCCACCCAGGTACCCCAAAATATGACTCCTTTTTAAAAGCTGGCATTACAATATTGAATGATTACAAGGCTTAACAATGATAGTGAAGTTCATACCTGAGTTATACATAAAATTTTCAGAGCTTGTACGCTGTCTTTTGTATTACATAGACCAATTAAAAAGTTCTTCCATTTCTGACATGTCCAGTTTTTTCCATACTACTTCTCAGGAAAAAAAGTGCGGAAACAACAAAGCCTCATGGCATCACATGATAGAACTATATAGGGATTAGGTATTACAGGAACAATTGTTCTAATTGTTAGAACAATTTTTTTTTCTTTTAAAGCTTTGTTTATGGTTACTTATTCGTGCTAGAGAGGAGTTTAGAAATGTGGTTTCATTTCTTAGGCTATTTGGTTTCTGATTGTCAAATTCTGTTTGAGACAAAATATATTGCCCTGCAGTTTAGAATTTACCCAGTATTCTTTCTTTTGGTACCTCAATACAACTTAGATTAACTGTGTATAAGTGAAAGCTACAAGTAGAGTTTTGTTTGAATGTTTATATTTGTCCAAATATATGTTTATCCAAATATATTTATTGAGATTTTTGTTGTTTGAGATACTATGGTTTTACTGAACACAAACAGTGGAGGCTTGTCCCTTGTACCCTATTACATAAAGATTTGAATTACCTTATAGGAAATACTCAAAAGAATGAAACTGAATATAAATGAGAATTAAACTTCTATGAAGATCACGAATGAAAACAATAAAACGTCTTCTTTGGACAGGATTCCAGCCTACCAATTCAGGGTTTTAGCTGTAGAGAGCTAAATTGCTTTACTCATGCAGGGTTTCAGTGACTCAGCACAAAAAACATCTGTTGCTCACCCAAGTGAAGCTTAGTTTTGGGGTCCTCATGGGGTGACATTCCACAGGGCCATACTTGTGACTCAGCCTTCAGGAGAAAGTGGGAACTTCCTCCTGCTCAGTTCAGTGGGTGGGTAGGGAAAAAGCCAAATCCTGTGGGAGGCTTTCTGGGCCAGCACACACCACTTCTCATCCCATCGGCTATACTCAGACGCAGCCTTATTTCATGTGCTGAAGGCTAGAAAACGTAGGCTGGCTCTGAAACCTGGAGAAGAGAGGACGTAGGTATTGGGGATATAACCAGTCTGCAGGCAAGGTACTTGGCCGAGCATCCTTTTGGCCCATCCTGAGGGCCAAAAAGAAGGGGAAACAACATCTTCATCTCTACACTGTAGTCATCATCCATAGAAAACAGACCAGTTTCCTTTCCTTAGTATGTTCCCAGAACTTACACTTGGAGTTTTGTATTGGCTAGTGAGTATATGCAGCACTTAGAATGTAGTTTTTGTTTTTTAAGTAGGCTCTACGGCCAACGCAGAGTCCATCACAGGGCTTAATTTGAACTCATGACCCTGAGATCCAGACCTGAGTTGAGATCAAGAGTTGGATACTTAACCAACTGAGCCACCCAGGTGCCTCTAGAACGTGGTTTTTATGAGGCTGATTATTTTCTAGTCTTAAAAGAAGTTAAAACACAACTTAATAAAAACATTTCTGCAGAGGGTCAAACTAATATGGTTTATGTACTTTCTAGTGGTAAGAGTGAACACATTGCATATCTGTGGAAACAGCCATTCAGGAATAATTAGCCGCAAGTGGATTTTTTGGTGAAAGGTGTACAGAAGCTGGTTTGGAGTTATCTTTTCTGATGAGGTTGGAATGTTGGTATTTTATGTTGTCAATTAAAGGTAGTTTCTCCAAGAACAGAGAATGATTGATTAATTCAAAGTCAATGTACTGCATGCAAAGCTTCTAGAACAAGCTTCTAGAACAAGCTTCTCTTTACCTTCCAAAGGTAAACAATAGCCTTTGGGTAAATCTGGCCTTTTGCCTGATTTTGTAAAGAAAATTTTATTGGAGCACAGGCTTGCCCACTAATTTATATATTGTCTTTGGCTGCTTTTGTGCTGTAAGACAGAGCTGAGTAGTTGCAACAGGGACTGTCTAAATACCAAAGTACAAAATATTCACTATCTGGCTCTTCAGAGCAAAAAATCCCAACCCCTGTTCTGGAGAGTGAGTTTCTGCCCTTTCTTACAGATATCACATTGTAGTGTGGGAAAAAGATGATAAACAACAGAAACATATGTAGTTATAATGACTGTGTAGAAAGTAAAGAAGCAAGGGGAGAGTGTGTCAGGGACTGCCATTTGTCATAGTGTGGTCAGGGGAGGTGTCCCTCGGGTGACAGTTGACAGAGGTGTGATGTAGGTGAAGGAGTGTACCAGTCAGGCAGATATTTTGGCAGAGAGCCTTGGGGGCAGAGGAACAGTGAGTGCAAAGGCTGTTGAAGTGGTAGGAGGGTAGTGTGAGTAGTGAGGGGTGTGTGGTTACAGAGGTCATAAAGGGCCAGGTCATATAGGGTCCAGGAGACTGTGATGGCATTTGAATTTTATTCTGAGTGAGTTGAAAAGCCATTGCAAGTTTTTGAGCAGGAAAATGATACCATTTGATTTAGATTTTAAAAGGGTCACTAGGAGTGCTGTGTAGAGAATAGATTGTAGGAGACAAGGGTCAAAAGAGAGTGGATCTGTCTGCTGCTAGGCTTTGCTTAGATGCCGAGGATATCAAAATAAATCAAATGGTTCCTTTCCTTGAGGGGCTGAAAGTGTAACAGCTGAGAAAAACATGTAAAAAGATCACTGTGATATACACTTAGAGAATTGGAAAGCAAAAAGGCGCCTTGAGATTACATAAGAGGGGTGCTTGATCCAAGTGGGAGATGATGTCCTGACCTGAGAAAATGGGAGGACACTGATGAAGACTGATTGGAATAGGTGCCCATTCTGTACCTGAGCCCTGAGGTTCTTGAAAGGACTGCATGAACAGATCACCAGAGATTTTACCATAGAGCAGAGGGGGCAGTGGGTTTCAGATTGTAATGGATGCTCTCTGGAGCACGATTCTAAGATTGACTAGAATCAGTCTAATCAATGGGAGAGAATGTGGGAGAATGATTCTAAGATTGTCAAACCTCAATGGGATACAGTGCAGTGGGTGCTGAAGGGGGAGGATGATCTTTGCCATCTTTGGCAGAGAGCAGGACCAAGGTAATTTTGGTCTGGAAAAATTAAAAGTCTCAGTAATTATCTATGGAATGTATTGTGGAGTATTGCTAACTTTTCCCGTGAGCCCAGCAGCATGAATTAGTTGCAAAATATATCTTTGAGTAATTAAACAAATTGATCTGCTGTCTGGAGTTATTGGATCTGACCCAGTGAAACCTTGGAGGAGGTCTGTAATGATGATTTTTATTTTGGAGAGAGGTGCCATGAACTCATTTTGGATAATAATTAGCTGAAAAAAATTGCTGCCATTTTTTACTGGCGTCGAGAAGGTTATTCACCTTTTTGTTCTCTTTCGTAGAGTGTTTAGATCATCCAAAAGGAATTTTAGTGATTGTAATACAGGCTTTAAAAGAAATAGTGAGATGAAATATATACATTCACTGTCATAGAAGGAGTTGTTATTTTTTTATACTGCTATACTACTCTTAGGGTGAACAAACTTCAGTAAGGATATAGAGGATTTGAACAGCACAATTAAGAAATTTGCCTTGCATGTCAAGATACTGTCCCTAACAACTGCAGAATACACATTATTTGCATATGTGCATGGACATTCACCCAGGCTGTCAGGTTGTGGGACAAAACCAAGTCTCAGGATATTTCAGAGAATTGAAGCCAAACAGAACAGTATTCTCTAAATTAAACTAAAATCAGTAGCAAAAAATAAAATCGTTTCTAAATAATCCATAAATCATAGAAGATATATTAATTACAATGGGAATTTAAAAATACAAAATATTTTGATCAGAATTAATATAAAAATACTACATATCAAAATTTGTGGGGTGCAGCTAAAGTTATACTTAAGAGGAAAGTTTATAGCTGTAAGTGCATGTTAGGAAGGAAGAAAGACTGAAAAAAATTCAGTGAGCATCTGTATCCATCTCTAGAAGTTAGGAAAAGAATGGCAAACTAAACCCAGTGGAAGTATCTCTGAGTTTGACCTTTAACATGGGGGTTAGTGGTGCCAACCCCTGGGCAGTTGAAAATTCACATACTACTTTTTGGTATGGATTTTAAGTCAAGGTCAGAAAACCTTTCCCTACACCAATGATTTCTTTAAGAACTTGGGTAGCTTTCATTTTTTTACATTTAGATTTCTGCTATACTTGGGAGTTTATCCTGGTATGTGATATTAGGAATGGATTTAATTTTATTTTCTTCCAAATGGCTGTTCAGTTGTCCCAACATTTATGAAACCCATCTTTGCTCAAGTCATTTGAGATGCCACCATTGTTATATATTAGATTTCTATATGTAAATTGGGTCTGTTTTGGGAGTTTCTGTTACATTTCATTGGTCTGTCTGCCTTTTCAGGTGCTGGTACCACCGTTTTAATCATGGAGCTTTGTTCTAATATTTGGTAGGGCTAGTTTCCCTTATAGCTCCTTCTGTTCAGTGTTATCTAGTGTCAACTTGTCTAGCTCCATAAAGAAACTTCTGAGTAATTTTTATTGGAATTACATTATATTTATAAATTAATTTAGGGAGAACTGACAATCTGATAAAGTTGTGATGTCTTAACCAAGTCTCACTTTGTGTGCCTTTCAGGAATGTGTGAATCTATAGATTTCTTCATATAAGTTTTGAACATTTCTTGTTTAAGTTTGTGCTCTTTGCTGTTGCTGTTGGTAAGTGGGATTTTCTCTTCCATTATGCATTCTAACCAGTTATTATTTGTGTATATGAAGGCTGTTGGTTTTTCGTTTGTTAATTTTATATATGCAGAATTCTCTTTCTTGAGTTGTTTTCATCAATATTTTTGGTTTTCCATGTTTACTCTTGTGTCATCGGTTTAGAGTTTTATTTCTCCTTCTCCATTGTTTGTGTCCTTGTTTCCTCTTGCCTGACTGCACTGGTGAATGCCTCCAAAACAGTGTTAAATCGTAGAAGAGGTAGTGGGCATGGTTTGCTTGGTTCTTGGCTGTAGTGGGTGTGCCTCTGGTTTTGTCCCAGTAAGATGTTGGTGCTCCTGCTCTGTCCTGTATGCATACTCATGTTCTCTCTCTCTCTCTTTCTTAGTGAAGTCATGTTAAGGAGTGTAAATCCATTCCTACTTATTCAAGAGTTGTTTTTTCAAAATTAGGAATGGATGTTGAATTTTGTCATTGACTTTTTCCGCCCCTTTGGAGGTAATTTGTATTTTTTTCTCCTTAGATTTATTAGTATGGTGAGTTGTATGACTAGATTTCCTAATATTGAACCATTCTTGCATTTGATAAACTCTTAGTCTGGTGTTGGGTTTTTTTCTGTAATAACACAGCATCAGTGTTCATAAGTGCTCTTTGTCTTTTTTTTTTTTTTTTTGCTATCTTTATCAGGTTTAGGTATTGTTATGGTTGATTCATAAAGAATTTGGAAGTTACTCTTTATTTTCCACATTTTAAATTAATATTGGGACTACCTGCTTTCTAAAGGTTTGGTAGGTTCCTCTGTGATATCTGGATTTGATTGTTTTTTGGTAAGGTAGTTCTTTGACAACTTTTTCTGATTCTTTTAGGGAAATTGGTTGGTTTAAGCATTCTGTGTATTGGGGCCCCTCTTAATAATTTCCTACTTATCTACTTTTATCTAGGTTTTTATTTATTTTTTTTATTTTTTTATTTTTTATTTGTTTATTTATTTTTTAAAATTTATTTATTCATGAGAGACACAGAGAGGCAGAGGGAGAAGCAGGCTCCATGCAAGGAGCCCGATGTGGGACTTGATCCTGGGTCTCCAGGATCACGCCCTGGGCCGAAGACAGGCGCCAAAACCGCTAAGCCACCCAGGGATCCCCTATCTAGGTTTTTAAATGTGTTTGCATGGAAGTGTGCAGAGGAGTCTCTATTTTTATATTTTATCTTTTTTATATTTGTGTATTTGCTCCTTTTCCCCCTTTTTGATGAAATTAGTGTATGCTTTAAATATATAACATAAATTTAGTTAAATATATAACATAAAATAGATCATTTTAACCATTTTCAAATATACAGGTCTGTGTTATTAAGTACAAGTACATTCACACTGTTGTGCAGCCATCAGGACCATCCAGCTCCACGATGATTTCATCTTTCCATATGAAAATTCTGTACCTACTGAATACTCCCCATTTTTCCCTTCCCGGAGCTCCTGGCAGCCACCATTCTGCTTTGTGAATTTGACTGTTCTAGGTACCTCATATAAATGAACTTAGTTTTTTTGAGAACCAGGATTTTTATTAATTTGTTCTCTACCACATTAATTTTTGCTTTTTATAGTTACCGTCTTTTTAAACAAAAATTATTTATTTATTATTATTTTTTTAGATTTTATTTATTTATTCATGAAAGACATGCAGAGAGAGAGAGAAAGAGAGAGAGAGAGAGAGAGGGGCAGAGATACAGGCAGAGGGAGGAGCAGGCTCCATGCAGGAAGCCCGATGTGGGACTCGATCCCGTGGGACTCGATCCCGGGTCTCCAGGATCAGGCCCTGGGCTGAAGGTGGTGCTAAACCGCTGAGCCACCCAGGCTGCCCTATTTACTTATTTTTAAAGTAAACTCTACACTCAGCAAGGGACTCAGACTCACCATCTCAAAATTAAGAGTCTGAGCCAGCTGGACGCCATCTTTGGGTTCCTTTTGGTTTATCTTGTTCTCCTTTTAGCTTTTTTGGAATGTCATTCATTCACTTTCTTAAAAAGAAAATGATGTAAGTATTTAGGGCTCTGGACTTTTTTTCTGATTAGTACTTTAAATTTTTCCATGGACTCTGATCTGTGATGTTTTCATTATCATTATTTTTCAGGAATTCTGTGATTTGTTTATTCTCTTTCTTCCAAGAGTTTAAATTTTTAGACAGGAAGACTTTTTAAAAATTTAGTTTCTAGCAGTTTCCTGATTTTTAAAACAATTGTTAATTTTATTGGTATTGATACAGAAAAATTTACATAGCACAAGGAGCTTGGTGAATTTTTACAAGATATATTCATTCACCCATGAAACTAGCACCTAGAACATTCCAGTGTCCCCTTCAGGTCATGACCACCCTACTCTTAAAGGGTAGCACCTATGTTGACTTCTAAATTGATAAGTTTTACCTGGTTTTAAATTTAGGTCATTATATATGGTTTTGTGTTTAGATCTTTTGTTAACAATTTTTAAAAATTCATCTATGTTGTTGTAAGTACTCATGGGTCATTTATTCTTTTTGCTGTATTCCATGTGTGACTGTACCATAATGTACCAAATGTACCAAATGTACCATAATGCATTTATTCAGCTCTTCTTCTGGTACTGTTTTACATTGTTTCCAGTGTTATTTTTAGTTTTCTTTGCATTCTAATAGCTGGTTATTGTTTGTAATGTTTCTGTTTTAGGATTACATTAATGATTTATTTGTGCCTTAATATAGGTAATTGTTTTGTGTTTGTTCAAGAAGGTGTATTGTCCATTAGAGTACAGTTTTCATTTATGTCCAAAAAACCTACTTTATTGATTATATTGCTTAGATCATTTACTTTTTTTTAAGATTGTATTATTTGAGAGCGAGAGAGTAAGAGAGAGAACTAGAGAACAAGCAGAGGGAAGGGGCAGAGGGAGGGGAAGAAGCAGACTCCCTGCTGAGCAGGGAGCCTGCTGTGGGGCTCCATTCCAGGACTCTGGGATCATGACCTGAGTGAAGGCTTAATTGACTGAGCCATCTAAGTGCCCCAAGATCATTTACTTTTAGTCCTTACTGATTTTTTTCTTCTTGACCTGTTTTGTGTACGGAGTAGTGTGTATTTCTTGTTTATAGAGAATTTCTATTTCTTCTTTAATCAGTTATAGTTTCAGTTATTTGGTTTACAAATGTTAGTAACATTTATTTTCATTGTGAAATAATAGCTTTTAGCATTTATCAATTTGAATACTTTACATCTTAAATTTTATTTTTTTTCTGATATGATTGCAACCTAAATGCTTCCATTTGCCTGGTAAGTTCTTGTGCATCCCTTCATATTTAGCCTTTTGAATCATTGCATTTTAAATATGTCTTCTCATGTGTACAGGGTAGAGTTGGGCTTTCCTCTCTAAGCAAGTTTGAAGATTTTTTAAGAGGCAAGTTAAGCTCGTTCACAGTAATTGTTATAACTGATATATTTGTTTTCAGTTTTCTTATTACCTGTGATATAATTATTGTCTGTATCATATTTACTGTGTTCACTCATTACTAGGTCTGTTTTCCCTGAGTTAGTAGAAAACTTCTTTTCGTATCTGGGAAGGATTACATTTTTGTCCTAGTGATTACTTCTCAATTACATGAATTTATAGTACCTTTTTTTTTTTTTAAATTTATAGTACCTTTAATCCCCTTCCTGCTTTTTAACCCGTCTTTTTACTATCTTTTACGTCATCTTTAAATGACATCTTTTGATTCTTGCCTGTTATATAATAGTGATTTTATTGTTTTTTTCTTTCTCTTTTATCTTCCCATTATTTTAGTTGCAATTTTCTACTTTGGCATAACGTAGGTTTATATACCATTCTTCTCTCCATGACCCCAGTCTTGTCTTTAGTTTTAGTTCTACAGTTGAGTACAAAAACTGTTCACTTCTTCATCAGCCCTTTTGCCTAAGTTTCTTCAGTCATTCTGTTACCCGTGGGGAGTCTGCATTGTGTGAATGGAGGTCTCAGTTCTTAGATTCCCTGTGGAAGATTTACATGAGGATCTGCACTCACATCTGAATAAAGACAGCCAGAAGGAAAGTAGCAAGCATAAAGCAGTTTATTACGGACAGTATACTCTCAAGGTGGCAGAGCAAGGCAGGCCCAGAAGTGGCAGGTGCATCCGGGTTAGTGGTGTGTTTTCATGTTTGTGTAGCTTATGGGTCATTGTGAGGGCGTCTCCGACTGGGGATGTTTCCAGTCATCTGAGGGACTCCTCCTGTTGGTTGGGAGGGCGGGGTTTGGGCCCTAGCTGGTTCTTCTGGAACAGTCATGGCCATCTTCCCGCATGAGGAGTGGAAACCGCAATGTAGATATATTCTAATGAAGCTTGAGGTTACCCTGGGTGCAGAGGTTGAAGAGCAGAGTACATGTTCTGCACCCGAGGCTCTTGGTCTGCCAGCCCCTGGTGTTGGAAACCATAAGGCTAGAGTCCACAAAGTCAAGGTGTTGTGCCTTTAGGATTCTAATGTGTGACCTGTGTGTCACTGCCTTTGCCTTGAGCCCCTGTAACTAATTGCCGGCTCTATCCCTTGTATAGATGAAGTTCAAGCTATAATGCATCCATTGAGTGTAAGGGATTAATTTCTTTCCAGTGCATCTAGAAGTGTATTAGTTGGGTATCTTTGGGAGAACTGAGAAAACAGTCTCTGATCATTCTGGGGTGTCTGTTATTTAGATGATGGGCCTGAGTTGAGAAGGGTGATGAGGACGGGTGTATGCATAAGTATTTTGTAAGTTCTTGTTCAAATATTTTTCATGGCCTTGATAGTTAAAGGACAGCTTGGCTGGATATAAAAACCTTGTTTTTGCCCTTTCCCCTTAAGTTTCTTAAAAATGATGTGCTACTGGGCAGTCCCAGTGGCGCAGCAGTTTAGCGCCACCTGCAGCCCAGGGTATGATCCTGGAGACCGGGGATCGAGTCCCACGTCTGGCTCCCTGCATGGAGCCCGCTTCTCCCTCTGCCTGTGTCTCTGCCTCTCTCTCTCTCTCTCTCTCTCTCTGTGTCTCTATGAATAAATAAAATCTTTTTTTTTTTTTTTTTCCGTCTTCAGAGCCCAGTCCAGGGCTGGGATACATATCCTGTGCCTCTGTAGGTTCCCAGAACAATTTAAAAAAAAATTTTTTTTATCTATTACTTATAGTCACAGAGAGAGAGAGAGAGAGAGAGAGAGAGAGGCAGAGACACAGGCAGAGGGAGAAGCAGGCTCCATGCACTGGGAGCCCGATGTGGGATTCGATCCTGGGTCTCCAGGATCACGCCCTGGGCCAAAGGCAGGTGCTAAACCGCTGCGCCACCCAGGGATTCCCCTGAATAAATAAAATCTTAAAAAAAAAAAAATGATGTGCTACTTTTGTGTACGTCTGATTTTCTGCTATTGTAAGTTATCTTTTCAGTATCTTAAAGTCTTATGGTTTATTAGTGTACATTTTAGAGTTACTTGTTCTTGGTCAGTTGGCTCTTCTAGTGTGTAGTTTCAAGTCTTTTTTTATTTCCAGAGAATTTTCTTGGATTATTGTCTTAAATATTCTCTTTCAGTATTTTAAACTTTTTCCCCCAGAGTCTTGCTTATACATACCTTGGAATATGTGTTACATGATATTTGACTTTCTTTGCCTATTTTCTGTTTCATTCACTTTCTTTCTGCATACTCATTTCTTTCTTTTTCTTTTGGTTGGTTGTTTTTTCACTTTTTTTCAGTGCCTTTCATAAATTTTCATTTGAATTTATTCTCCTTTGGGTACCTTTTAATTCAGTCTTTTGTAATAGGATTTTTAAAATTTCTATTCTAAATAAGTTCAGTTTGCTTTTGTTTCACTTTTTTTTCACATCATTTCTGTTCTCAGTTTCTGTATTAGATTCATATGTGGTTGTTGGAGGATATTTAGTTCAGTTTTGAGTGTTTTGTTACAGATTTCTTTGGTTTCATGGTTGCTTTGAGAGGGGAGACGTTTTATTAGTGAAATGCTTTGATTTACATTTTGTTTCCTTATAGCAGTTTTGTGTGGGCTTGGGCTTTATTTTTTGCATCCCTGTTTATTTTATGAGTAGGTTTTTTGATTGGAGAGCACTCTTTCCAGTTGTTTCTTCCCTGAAGTTCTTTTTTGAATGATTGGTTTTGACGGGTGGATGGCTTGCCTTATTTTGCTTTCATTTCTGCAGTTCCTTAAATTTTCTCTTCTTTCTTTCTTTTCTTTCTTTCTCTTTTCTGCCATGTCTCCAAGAAATGCCACTCTCTCTAAATATCTGACCCTCCCTCACAAACATTGCTTCTCCAAACCTGCAACTTCTAGTTCCACTCAACTTTCAAGTCCCTTTTCCTGTAGCCAGTTCTGTGAACTACCAAGTCTTGATCTGCATTCAGTAACTTAACACTTTTCTTTCCAGAGGGTTGGGGGGGGGGGTCATTTAAGTCTTCCACCTGTTTTTACTGTTTTACAAAACATTTAATATCCCCAGTCCTGTTCTTTCCACCTGCAGGCTTCCTGTGGGGCATGGTGGAAGCTCTGTTGGAACGCAGTTTATTTCTCTCCTTATAGGTTATTTGAAGGCTATTGTATTCTGCCTCCTATTAATGCATGAAGGCACATGGGTCATGTGTGGATTGTTTTGCTCTCCTGATAGATGTTTTGGAGGGAGGAAGTATGGGGAGATTTGAAATCAGGTAGCCAGTCTTCTAAGTCTGGAGGTCCTGCCAGGCAAGCATAATCTTGATATCACATATTGTCAAGGACGTTATAAGAAAAAAAATTATAGGGCAGTCTCATTCATGAACATATTTGCAAGTATCCTTAAGAATAACAATTAGATGTATCAATATAAAAGGATATAATATGAGCATTTTGCATTTATTCTAGAATGCAAGGTGGGTTTAATATTAAAAATCAAATATATCTCACCATATTAATGAAGGAGAAAAACTGTACAATCATCACTAGGTGCAGAAAACACTGAAATTTAACATTTGTTCATGATGAAAAATTCTTAAGCAAACTAGGAAAGAATAATCTTAGGAAGAGTTTAATCTGCAAGGAGTTTGTTCACCATTATGCTGTGTAGCTTCTAGCCAGTGCATTTATTGGAATTTAGAAGTGTGTTTAGCATGGTTATTGAATTCTCTATAACAACTGGAAAATGAAATTAACAAAGGTACTATTGTGGCATTAAAAATCCCAGTATGGGATCCCTGGGTGGCGCAGCGGTTTGGCGCCTGCCTTTGGCCCAGGGCGCGATCCTGAAGACCCGGGATCGAATCCCGTGTCAGGCTCCCGGTGCATGGAGCCTGCTTCTCCCTCTGCCTGTGTCTCTGCCTCTCTCTCTCTCTTTCTCTCTCTCTCTCTCTCTGTGTAACTATCATAAATAAATTTAAAAAATTTAAAAATCCCAATATATAGGAATAGAACTAACAAGAAATTTATAATACCTTTGTGTAGGAAACTATAGAATAGAGAATTTAAGGAAAAGGTAAATAAAGGGAGATTATATCAAGTTCATGAAATGAAAGACTTAATATTATGGAGATGTCGGTTCTCTCTAAATCAATACAGAGACTTTGTCCAACCTAGGTCATAGCCTGAAAATTTTTGTGGGAGGGCAGTGCAAATGGACTGTTTCTAAAATCTGGAATGTGGAAAATAGAATGTGGAATGTGGAAAAATAGAGTGCCATTAGGACACTCTTGAAGAATGACAAATATTTGGCCTTATGCAATATGAAGAGTTATTAAACAGCTATAATATTTAAGCAGTGTGGTATTAACATGCATAAGTGTAGGCAAATATGATTAATGAAACTGAGAGTAGAAAGTCCTGAAGTAGGCGCACACATATATAGATGTTTGATTGTGTTAAGTGCAAAACAGTCTGAGAAGGATGGTCTTTTTTTTTTTTTTTTTTTTTAAGGATGGTCTTTTTGATATTGGTGTGTGATTATTAAGATGGGTATCCTTAAATCACATTTGACCCCTACCTTATATCGTTTACAAAAATCAATTCCAGATAGACTAAGGTGAAAGGTAAAAAATTATATAGAAAAGCCTCATGGCCTAAGAGTAGGAAAACCTTTCTTAAACAGGACACAGACTATAAATGAATAGATGCTAAGTTGAAATAAATTAATATTAGGAACTTCTGTTTATTAAAATGTACCATTACAATTTTAAAAGTAATCCATAGGCTGGAATAGAATGTTTGAATCACATGTAAACTGACATGTCTCCTACCTAGAAAATTTAAAGAGCTGGAAGAAATCAGTAAGAAAGCCAGATAATCTAATACATAATCTAATACATTTGCTTAAGTAAAAATTGTAAAAGGGTAAGATACTTGAACTTGCACTTTGAAGAATATATACAAATAGCCAATGAAGATATGAAAAAAAGTTTAATCAGTAATCAGGAAGTGCAGATTAAATAATGAGATACCACCACGTCTCAAGGTCAGCTGAAATGGAAAAGACTGACAGTCTGTAGCGTGGAGAACGTAGAGCAGCTGGAATGCATATCCTAACTGATGGGGGTGTGAATTGGTGCAGACGTGTTGAAGAACTGTTGGGGGTTGTACTAAAGTCGAAGATACCTTATGAACCAGGATTGGTCTTCTATGTGTGCACTCAGCAGCTGTGCTGCATGTATGACTGTGCCCGGATATGTGTATGGTGGTGTGGGTAGTACCATTATATATCATAGCCCCACTTAGATACATCTCAAGTGTTCATCAGTGGTGGAACGATTATGTAAGTTGTGGTGTAGTTGTACATTATAAAGTGGTAGGAATGAAAAAATTGAAGCTGCACTCAACAGCTGTAATCATCTCACAAACTTAATGTTGAGTAGAAGATGCTAGACATAGCAGAATCCAAACTGGACAATTTTGCTTAAGTAAAATTGTATAGGGGTGTCAGGAACAAGGAACGTGATTATTTTAGGGGAAGGAGAAGATATTGATAACTGAGAGGGACAAAGGACACTTCTGAGGGTGCTGGAATCGGCCTATCGCATGACCCTGATGTGGCTCCCTGGATGTGTCCACTTTGTGATAATCCTTTGACCTGGAATTTCTTTTAATAGCTGGGTTTCTTTTATATATCACATTTATACTGGTGTTTGGATATAGTTTTCCTTTTTGGCTAGTGTCTGGTTTTTATTCAGTTCACTTTTAAGTGTTAATCTTTTCAGTGAAAATCAACATGGTTTTTGAGCTGTCTTTTCTGCTCCCCGTCTCATTTTCCTAGTGGAAGCTCTGCCTTCCTGTAAAACCTCTGACAGCTGCAGACCTCATTAGTCCTCCTTTCTTCTATACCTCATGCCAGCAGTTCTCTAAGTGTAGTATGGGGACTTCTGGGTGTCTCCAGGACCTTTTAAGGGGTCATTGAGGTCATACTTATTTTCATAATTACACTAAAATATTATATACTCTTTTTGCTCTCATTATTTTAGAGCATACAGTGGGCTTTTCAGAAGCTACCTGACAGGACCACAGTTACCTGAAAAGACTATTAAATACTCCTCTTTCCAACTGGGTATCTGTGTAAGACTGAATTGTCTTTATATACTGCAGTCAAAACAACGTATCACAATGGAATGAATTCAGAAAGTAGGTATGAAAATCCAGCTTCCTTTTTTAAGCCAGACATTAAAGGAACTTGTAAAAATATAACGGTGCCAATAGTTTGTTGTCTTGAGAAAAAGTTATTTTTTTGAAGACACATTTGTTAACACATAATAAATTTATTTTGTCCTTTATAGTGATTTAATGAATGAATGAATGAATGAATTTATTAGAGAGAGAGAGTGTGTGCGTGTGTGCACAAGCAGGGGGACTAGCAGGCAGGGGGAGAGGGAGAAGCAGGCTCTCTGCTGAGCAAGGAGCCCAATGTGGGGCTCAATCCTGGGACCCTGGCATCCTGAGCTGAAGGCAGATGCTTAACCGACTGAGCCACCCAGGTACGCCTTTAAATATTTAAAAACATTTCTGTCTTAATTTTTAATATTTGGTGAATATTGATAAATGTAACTCATGAGCAATTGCAATTTGGGGTTTTATGGTAAGAAGTCCTGAACAAGAAATAGAGAATTATTGCTTTAGCAATAATAATAAGCAGTGGTTTACCCAGGGGGTTTTACAGATACTGATGCCTAAGTCCTCACCCCAGAAATTGTGATTTAATTGGGTCTGGGGTGTTACACAGGTTTTGAAATTTTTAAATGATCTCTAGATGATTTTGATGGGTACACAAGCTTGGGAATTTTACCAATTTGTAATTTGTAATTGTTATACATCATATGCTTATGTAACTTCTGTTCTTGAGGTCTTGAAACAAATATGGAATGGTGAACCCCAAATGTATACAAAAGAATCACCTTGGGGATCTTAATTTCATTTTTGATTGTTGCTTTTATTGTAAAAAAAAAAAAGTTGATTTTTCAAGAAAAAAACTTTTTATTTTGAAACAGTCATGGACACAAAGTTATAGAAGTAGCACAGAAATGTCCTGTGTACTCTTCACCCTGGTTTACCCCCGTGGTAACATTTTGTGTAACGGTAATACACTGTGAAAACCAGAAAATTGATATAATACAATCTGTAGACCTTATTCAGATTTTACCACTTTTTACATACACTCATTTGTGTGTTGTGTACAATAGTCACATGTATAGATTTGTGTAACCACCACATCAAAGCACCTGCTTATTTCATCTCCTCATGCTTCCTCTCTCTCTCTCTCTCTCTCTCTCTCTCTCTCTTTCGTTTTAGAGAGAGAGCATGCATATGCACATAAATGGGGCAGGGAGGAGCAGGTTGCAAAGGAGATGAAGAGAGAGAATCCCAAGCAGGCTCCATGCCCCATGTGGCTCTCATGACCCTGCAATCATGACCTGAACTGAAATCAGGAGTTACACACTTGACTGACAGAGCCACCCAAGTGCCCCACCTCATGCTTCCTCTTTGTGGTCACTGTGGTTGATTTTGTATATTGATTTGTATCATGTGACCTCATTGAACTTTTGCTTTAGTTCTAGTTTTATTTTGGATTCCTTAGAATTTTCTGCATATAGGCTCATGACATGTTCTGATGTCATGATAAAATGATGAAATTCATTAGCCAGACAGTTTTACTTCCTTTCTGATCTGGATGGTCTCCCTTCTTCTTTTTCTTTTTTGCTTTGTTGTGCTGAATGGAACCTCCGTTACAGTATTGGATAGAAGTAGTAAGAGTGGACATTCTTGCCTTGTCCTGATTTTAGGGAAAAACATTCAGTCCTTCACTATTAAATGTGATGTTAGTTGTAGATTTTTTGTTGATCACCTTTGTCAGGTTATGGAAGTTTGTTGGGAGTTTTTAATCACAACTGAGTATTGGGTTTTGTGAAATATTCTTTCTGCATATATTGAGATTGTCATGTAGCTTTGTACTTTATTAATATTCCATATTATACTAATTGATTTTGGGAGGTTAAACCAATTTTGCATTCCCAGGATAAGTCCCATTTGTTTATGGTATATAATCTTTTTTATTTGTTCCTAGATTTTATTGAGGATTTTTTGAATCTGTATTCATGAGTGATATTCATCTGTAGGTTTTTTTGTGATGTTTTTGTCTCTTTTTGGTGTCAGTAAAACTGACTTCATAGAATGAGTTGGGAAGCGTTTCCTCTTATTTTTTAGAAGAATTTGTGAAGGATTGATACTGCTTTGATACCTTAAATAGTCACATGTGAAACCATTGCACCTGAGCTTTTCTTTGTGGGTAGATTTTTAATTATTAATCCTCTGTTAGTTTGCTATAAGTTAATAAAATTTTTCTCTTTTTTTAGACAGTTTTGTTAGTTTACATGGTCTCAGAAATTTTTCTTTTCTTCTGAGTTGTCTGGTTTGGTGGCATAGATTTTTTGATTATTCCTTTATAATCCCTGTGAGTTTTTTTTTATGGTTGGTAGTAATTGATGTGGTAGTTCTCTTTCATTCCTAATTTTGCCAACTTGTACATCCTCTCTTTTTATCTTGGTCATTCTGAAGGTGTTTTCACTTTTGTTGATCTGCTTCCATCTAAGTAGGACTTAACCTCAAAATTGTTGAAAAATGCTAACTGTCTGATATCAGTGATTGTGTTTTAGACTATGGAATTTCAGTGTGATGATTGGGTCTGTCTTTTGAATGTGAAATTGATATTTAGTTCCTGTAAAAAAAAAAAGAGAGAGAGAGAGAGAAACTAGATTAAAATACAAAACTGAGGGATACCTGGATGGCTCAGTGGTTAAACATCTGCCTTAGGCTCAGGATGTGATCCCAGGGTCCGGGGGTTGAGTCCTGTATCAGGCTCCCTGCATGGAGCCTGCTTCTCCCTCTGCCTATGTCTCTGCCTCTCTTTCTTTGTCTCTCATGAATAAATAAAATCATTTTTTTAAAGATTTTATTTATTTATTCATGAGACACACACACACACACAGAGGCAGAGACAACAGGCAGAGGGGGAAGCAGGCTCCATGCAGGGAGCCTGAAGTGGAGCCTGACATGGGACTCAGTCCTGACTCTCCAGGATCATGCCCTGGGCTGTAGGTGGCGCTAAACCGCTGAGCGCCCCCCCCCCCCCCCCCCCCCCCCCCCCCCCGGGCTGCCCAATAAATAAAATTAAAAAAAAAAAAAAAACATACAAAAGTGAATAAAATATCCAAGCTAGAGAAAGGGGAAGGATGCTGATTCATTATAAGTAAATTATTTAATTGTAATAATTTTTTCACTTACCTTTTATTGAGTAATTTCAGATTGTAGACAAGTAAATTCACATATTTTAATGTTCCATATAGGTGAGTAGTCTGGGTCTAGATAAATGTTGAAGTGCCAAGGGTAGGAAATATGGTTGAAATGATATTTTTCCTTTACTGAGGAGACATTTATATTTTGGGTTGTTTTTGCACATACAATAAAATTCCAAATACATTGTCTCCTTGCCTATTTTACCATTATTTTTCCTGTCTCTTTGAATTCCTGAAAAAAGAAAAACATGATTGTCTTGCACCTCACCCCTCAGTGGTTTGTAGACCTGATATATACCCCTGCAATGACCTTTTTGTACCAGAAGATGACATTCCTCGTGGTTAGTGTGAACAGTGATTATGCATGGTCTTCAGAAATGAATGAACTGATAATGAAAAGAAATGAATGAATCCAGAAAAAATGAAACCAAATCATGGTGAAAAACAGATGATTTTTAGACTGACTGCATTTCTGAAACCTTAGATGCTGAAAATTGGAGATGTCTGCATTTCCCATAATTTCCTACTGTGTATTTTTGGCTTTCCGGTATATAAGATTTCATTTTAAAAAACAGCCGTTTAAACTTTTCCTTTTAGAAGAGTATTGGGATATATTCATTAATATGAATGTGTCTAGAAGTGGGTTTTCATAGAGGTGCTGTAGGATAATGTGAGTTAAAGATATTTTCAGTTTCCATTTCTGTCAGGAACATTTGAAACAATCTCAGCGAATGGCATTATGCTCTCAGTGGGCTTTGTATAAAACTGGCCAAGCATTATATTTCATATTCTTTTGTTCTAATTAGCATTCAAATATTATTTCTAAAGAGTTGGATTTCATATAGTTTAGTGCTTCTTGGCATTTCTCCCCCTAATTTTCTAGTGTCAGCCTCAGATTATTTCTAGTAATTTTGGAATTTCTTTTCTTAAAGATTGCATTTGTTTTTACAGACATTGATTATTAATGAAATGAGGAACCCTTCCTTATCTGGGAGGAATGGAATGTGATTTCTCTTCCTAAATTGAGTAGAATTTGATTTATCCTTGTCTTCTCATTGAAATGCTAAAATAAATAAGATGTAGCAAATTAAAGTTCCCAGAATTTTTGAAGTTGTACGGATATGAACAATTAGCGAATTAAAGCAAATTTTTGAAAACTTGAATGAATCGAAGCCTAGGGTGGCTTGAATTGACCAAAGCATTTTGAGCTGGTTCCCTGCCCTCTCCTCCAGATGCGATGCAGAAATGATAAATACTACATCTTAAGGTTTTATTTGAAAGCTTGCTTTCTGTTTGGAGAGTACTGAAGTCCACTTAGCATAGTTCTGTAACTGTTATAATATTTTCTTGTACGTAAGTTGCTTTGGTTAGCTTCAGTTTTCTTAATTTGCTGTTTTTCCTTTCTAGTGAGATTTCCTTTATGTATTTGTTTAATAGTTTTATTATCTAGAGTTTTACTTTCACTGATTCCTTTAGAAAGGAAAGTAAGGGGCAAACTTCTTAAATTCATATTGTGGTAGAAGAAAGCAGTGAGAGTTGGAGAGAAGGACAGAGAGTAGTGATGAGCCTCTTGTCCAGTTTTAAGACAAGTTAAGGTAGAGAAATCAGTTGGAACCCTTCCACTCTTGCTTGAAGCTGCCTAGCGTTCTAATGAAAAGTTACTGTTAGCCTAAAGGATTAAAACAGCCAGTTATTTTACCACCAAGATGGGTTTATTTAGGGATAGCAGAAAATTGCCATTTGGGGCATGCAGGCTGTGGCAGGCAAGTCCCACAGAGGAAGGAGAGAAATGTTTATGGAGGAGGAGGAAGAGGAGAAGGCGGAAGTTGGGAGGGGTTGTTTAACAAAAGTCCCTTGGAGAGAAGCAGGAGTTCAGGCTGATGATGGTTTCTCTTTGGCTGAGTTGCATGGCTGGCTGGCTGAATTCCTTGTAGAGATAGGATGTCCATCTTTTCCTTTTGGGGCCTGTGATTGACAGTTCTTCCCATAATTGATGTTGAATGGGCCTCCCTGCTCCATTTTAGTGAGATTTCCCCTTTTCGTTTTCACATTACAGAACCGCTGCTTTTGTGGGTAAGGGGTTCTGAGGTATCTTGTTATCAGTGGGAGTGAACCAGAACTTCTTGGCTTTTTATTTTTAATTACCTCTTACCAGAGCTTTTTTGACAACCATTTGCTACAAACCAGGCTTTGGTATCAGAAGAGCAGCAGAGGCTGTTTGGGATATTGAGGAAGAAGGAATATGTAGTGGTGCTTTGGGATAGGATGTTAGCAGGTGCAGACTGAAATATATTGGCTTTTGGGACTTAGAAGTGAAGGCATTTTCTTTGAGTATTTGGTAGGTTTGTGGCTGATACAGTGGTTCCTGTAGTACCTCAAATTCCCCTTTACAAGTTCTTCAACCAAATTTGTTTCCCCTATATAGAGTTTAAGGCCTACCTTTTGCACTTGTCTCATTTCTAACTCACTTAATGCTTCTAGACTTCCTTTCTTTTTTTTAAACTCACTTCCAACAAATGAATGCTCTCTTTTTGGAACAGTGGGATGTACATAAATGCAGTCATATGTAGATGGTGCCTGACTAGACCTACCTCTGTAGGCTTCAGGCTCAGGGCTAGTTGATTGCCTCCAGGACAGGATGAGACAGAATTGCAACCCAGGTCAGGAGTGGGGCTCTGGGTCCAGACTGATTGAGGTTCAAGTCTTGGCTTTGCCATTTATTAGCAGTGTGGTTTGGGGGGCTTTTGTCAAGTTTGGTGAGCCTTGCTCTTCCCATCTATAAAACAGTGCCTACTCCACAGAGTTGTAAGCAGTAAAGGAGAGCATGTAAATAATAAATAAAGGGTTGAGAGTAATGTACCGAGAATAGAAAATTACCCAGTAGCCAGGAGATAAAGGACAACAGCAAGAGTAAGAAAATTCTCGAGAAAGTTTCAGATCTGTGTGTGTTAACTTTGACCATACTTTTGAAGAGAGGGACAGAACAACCTATGTGTCCTTTTTCTTATTATGAATTTGATTATATTCCTTGTTTTTGTTGTTTCTTTAGATAGCTTTTCAGAAAAGTGGCCCTGAACACACCATCCTGTGGGGCTTGGACGGTATATATCTTTTCATTTTTTGTTTTATTTTTAAAAATTCTTTAAGGGGGATCCCTGGGTGGCGCAGCGGTTTGGCGCCTGCCTTTGGCCCAGGGCGCGATCCTGGAGACCCGGGATCGAATCCCACGTCGGGCTCCCGGTGCATGGAGCCTGCTTCTCCCTCTGCCTGTGTCTCTGCCTCTCTCTCTATCTCTCTGTGACTATAATAAATAAATAAAAATTAAAAAAAAATTCTTTAAGGATTTTTGAATGAGTCCCATGTTTTCATTTTTCTTTTTCTTTGTTTGCTCTTATGCTTTTTTTTTTTTCTATCATAAGTGTACTGTTTAATCCTCATCCCTTATTTCACCCATCTCTCCACCCACCTTCCCTCTGGTAACTCTGTTTGTTCCTTATAGTTAGAAGCCTGTTTCTTGCACTGTCTCTTTTTTCCTTTGCTTTTATTTTATTTTTTTAAATTAAATGTATGAATGAGATCATACAGTCTTTGTCTTTCTCTGACTTATTTCACTTAGCATTATACTCTCTAGATTCATCCATGTTGTTGCAAATGCAAGATTTCCTTCCTTTTTATAGCTGAGTAATAATCCTGTGTGTGTGTGTGTGGTGGTGGTACACACACACCACTTCTTCTTTATCCATTCATCTGTCCCTGGACATGGGCTGCTTCCATAGCTTGGCAGTTGTAAATAATGCTGCATTAAACATTGGGGTTCATGTTTCCCTTTGAATTAGTGTTTTTATATTTTTCGAGTAAATACCCAGTAATTACATTACTGGGTTGTAGGGTAGTTGCATTTTTAACTTTTTGAGGAACTTGCATATTGTTTTCCATAGGGGCTGCACCAGTTTGCATTCCTACCAACAGGGTTCCCCTTTCTGTACATCCTGACCAACACCTGTTGTTTCTTGTGCTTTAATTTTAGCCATTCTGATAGGTACGAGATGGTCAGTGTAGTTTTGATTTTCATTTCTCTGATGACGAGAGCATCTTTTCATGTGTCTGTTGACCATCTGTAAGTCTTCTTTGGTGAAATGTCTTCATATCTTCTGTCCATTTTTTAATTGGATTATTTATTTTGGGGGGTATTGAGTTGTATCAGTTTTTTTATATATTTTGGGTATTAGCCCTCTATTGGATATGTCACTTGCAAATATCTATTCCCATTCAGTAGGTTGCCTTTTAGTTTTATTGATTATTTCTTTCACTGTGCAGAAGCTTTTTATTTTGATGTGGTCCCAGTAGTTTATTTTTGCTTTTATTTTCCTTGTCTCAGGAGACATATCGAGAATATGTTATTGTCAGTGTCAGAGAAGTGACTGTTCTCTCTTCAGGGGTTTTTATGGTTTCAGGTCTCACATTTAGGTCTTTAGACCATTTTGAGTTTATTTTTGTGTATGGTGTAAGAAAGTGATCCAATTTTCATTTTTTTGCAAGTGTCTCTCCAGTTTTCCCAACACCATTTGTTGTAGAGACTTTTTTCTATTGTATATTCATCTCTTTTATAGAAGATTAATTGACTATATAATGGTGGTTTTATTTCTAGGTTTTCTGTTTCATTCCATTGATCTGTGTGTCTGTTCTTTGTGCCAGTACAATATTGTTTTAATTACTATAGCTTTGTAATATAACTGGAAATCTGGAATTATGATACCTCCAGTTTTTTTTTTCATGATTGCTTTCACTATTTGAGACCTTTTGTGATTCCATACAAATTTTAAAATTGTTCTAGTTCTGTGAAAAATGCTGTTGGTGTTATGATAGGAATTGCATCAAATGTTTGATTGCTTTGGGTAGTATAGACATTTTAACAATTTTTGTTCTTCCAACAGGTTAGACTCTTTAAATTACTTTTCTGTATTACATTTATACATAAGTATCCCCTTTCCTCTTTTAAAAGCCTTTATAGTCTTTTGAAGCCACTCTGGCTTTGTTGTAGTTTGCCTTTGTGATTAGGAGGGTGTATACAAACCTGTTCTGTCTCTTCAAATAGCAGATAGTAATAGGAGTCAGGGGTATGGTTGCCACTTACGAAACTTGGAAAGGTTTGGAGTGCAGAAGCTATTTGACATGCTCAAAAAGTCCCTCAAAACTCAATTCAGTGAAGTAAATTTTGGGCTTAGTGCAGTGAATATGTGACCTTCTGTAAGATACTGCCATTTTTGCCTAATGTTTGCTTAACTTCTAACTTTTAAGAGGGTACCCCCGGTGTTCTCTTACCATCTCCACTTTCTTCCCAAAAGACACTCACTTGGTTTTACAGTATTGTGGAGATTCAGCAAACATTGTAATAAAGCCACCTTCTTCTACAGTGCCTCTCTTTCTCTGGCATCATAGATTACAAGGGACCAATAAATTAAGAATGCTGTTTTTTTTTTCTACTGCCTTTTCTTGAGGGCTAATGGTTTCTGCTGGAATGCAAATGACATATCTAAGGATTTTACAGATCTTGACTGAAAAATTCCTGACTGTGGCAAATGAGAATGTTTTATTAATTCCTGGGAAATACTTCCTAAGAGTACTTCTCTAGAGTGCTTATTTTTAAAGTGTGACTTTAATTGCTATTACTATGCAGAACATAATTTTTATGAAACAGTAGTAGGATCTGGAATTAACACTATAGGCCTCTGTTCACCTAATCTGTATTTGATACATTTAATGCAGTTTATTGGGAGTTTGGTTGTTAACCAGAATTATTCATTACAGAAATTTATTAAGGACAGTTTATTGGAGTTGACTTATAATTTCACTCATGTTTTCATAATTAACCAGGTTTTTAGGATGACTCATTTGATTTCAGTCATTTTTTAAATTAAAATAAGGAACTTGTAAAATATTCTTCAGGTTTATGTTCAGTTATGCAGAGAACAGTCACAGGCAGCAAAGAAATGGGATACTTATTTAGGAATTTCAGTTGCTAGTATTTGGGATAAGAGGTTTTGTAATCTCTTTGCAAAGTCAGTATTGCCCTGTAGACTGACCTTACAGAAAGTCGTAACTGTTTCAGAGCCTTTTAAGGGAAAAGATGAAAACATTATTACTCCTTTGTAGTTCTGATAGTGCCTGCTAAGTGGACAAGGGAGTGGAGGAACGCCACCATTCCATTCTCTGGGTAAAGGGCGTAGTGTGGCGGCAGACGCCCCCCAAATTGGAGCCTCCGTCATAAAACACACAATATAATGCTCCAAGCAATAATGTGGGAAGCAAAAAAGGAAGAAAGGCTTTCAGACAAATGGCCTGACGTGAGCTAGTGCATAATTATAATAAGTGATATGTCTAGGTCAAAAAGGAAGAATGCATTGTTAAGAACTTGGAGAAAGACCCAGCGGGTCTGCAGCGGGGCGGTTAAAAAAAAAAACTTGGAGAAAAACCAGATATGGATAAAGCAGAAAAGTGTATAGAAATAAAAATAACATGGTTTCTGGATCAAGGTGATATGTAACTAATCTGATTTTTTATTGTTGTTGAGAGAGAGTGTATGTGTGTGTGTGTGTGTGTGTGTGAGAGAGAGAGAGAGAGAGAGAGAAAGAGAGAGAGAGAGAATGTGTGGTGGGGGCGGGGGAGGGAGAGCAGAAGGAGAGGGAGAGAAAGAATCTTAAATAGGCTTCCTGCTCAGTGCATAGTCCCATGTGGGTCTGGATCTCAGGACCCTGACAAGAGTCACTTAACTGACTAAGCCACTCAGGTGCGCCAAATGATCTGAATTTAAATAGCAGCTGTTTATAGTACCCTGCGAGTGGAGTACCTCACTTAGTGGATGGGCTATTACAGTAGTAATACTTAGTAGTACCTTTAGGTTTTGAACTGTGAGTCACTTAGGTATACCTAGTATAACTAGTTTTTTTTTTTTTTAATCACATAGTTAATTATGACTTGCTTACAGTAATAAATTAGATAAGTGAAATTTTGCTTCATCAAGGCAGTCATCTGTGGAGATTTGAGATTGAAGCATAACAAATGTTACTGGCTGTTGGTTAAAGCAGATACCCTTTCCTTATGGTTTGTTTGACTAATAAGCTAGCTTCTGGAAGGCAGAAGACTGGTTCTTTTTCACCTTGGAGTTTGGCATAATAGCATGCATATAGTAGGTGCTCAGTAATCTCTTTTGATGCTGTTAATTTGGTAAGCCTTCACTGCTGAATGTGCATGTTACCATAGACCCCAGGGCAAGTTTATTCATGGGAACCTATTGACCTCTTCATGGCTTTACTGGTTTTATACCAAAACGCATAATGAAAGATAACACCTTATTGTATGTCTGGTAGTTTCTAACAAGAGTGGAGGTAACAGCTGTAGGTGGTACTGTAGAAGTCTCATGTCCTAGGCTTATGCAATGTTTGAGGCTGTTACTGTGCATTCTGTAGGATTTGATTTTTTTGTTTGTTCTAAAACTTCTTAGTGATTTGGGATTATATGATATACAGAAAGAATGCTGTACTTGAGTGGCATAGAACCTGGGTTGTGTGCTGGTTGGAATTTTAGTGCTGGAGTAGGGCGGGGCGGGGGGGGGGGCTTCATTTAATGCCTGATCTTGACTTTGTTGATGGAATTTTCTGTAATGAAGTAACATTTTATGTTTTCAAGTAGTTTCATGTTTGGCTTCTATTGTTTTTCAGTCATGCTTTGAAATACCTTGTCCACTACAAGATTATTGGAAAAACATCCTTCTTTGTTTCTGCTAGTTCTTTAGTGGTTTCATTTTGTATATTTTTGCTCCTTATAGAGCTTCATGTGGTATAAGGGATGAGGTAAGGACTCATCTGGGATTTTTTCTCCTGACAGGTACTCAGTTATTGATACAGTAGCATTTAATGAATAATTCTTACCCCAGTGATTTGAAATGCCACATCCATTTTATACTGAGTTCTTCCATATGTATTAGTTCCTGCACTTTCTAATCTGTTCAGTTATTAGTTGATTTCCTCAGAGGTCAGGACCACACTGTCTTAACTACTGTAGCTTTGCAGTATTTCAGTATTTGATAGGGACACTCCCTACTTTTTATTCTTTTTCAGAATTGCCTTGTCTATCTTTGCTTGGTTTCCACAAGAACTTTAAAATCACCTTGTCTAGTCCCTAATGGAATTTTAGGGGGTGCCTAAAGAAAACCTTCCTCTATGATGAATGACCCCAGATTCTTAGAGCCCCATCTGTATGGTAAGTCTGGAGATTTGGTTTTAGACCTAGTTCTGACATTAACTGGCTCTGTAATAAAAAATTAGATTTATGTTTTATAGTTCTGTAGATGTTTGCAGGTGCTTTTGAAGAATTACTGGGTACTTGCAGTTTTTTTTTTTTTCCTTTATTTTCTCAATCAGTAGATACAATGATCATAAGAATCCTCAGGGCAGCCCTTGTGGGCCAGTGGTTTAATGCCGCCTTCGGCCCGGGTGTGATCCTGGAGACCTGGGATCGAGTCCCACACTGGGTTCCTTGCATGGAGCCTGCTTCTCCCTCTGCCTGTGTCTCGTCCTCTCTCTCTCTCTGTCGTGAGTAAATAAAATCTTAAAAAAAAAAAAAAAAAAAAAAAGAATCCTCAAAATTTTTTTAGCATTGCAGAGGGGTCCGACCCCTTATACTTGCAAAAGTTGGAAACAACTAACTGATTGAGAGTTCTCTCAGCTCTTTTCTCTTCTAAAATTCAGTTCTAAATAATAAAAGGTGGTATATCATCAATCCAATCAAGGATTGAATTTAAATCTTTGTAGACACTGAAAGGGCTACTCTACCAAGAGAAGCTGCCGAAATGTTTCTTGGCAAGATCATTTGTCTGTTTCTTTCTTTTCCTCTGTAAGCAGTTGGTGTTTTGAAAGGAAGCATATTGTCTAGCTTTTCAAAGTTCTCTAAAAACAGGATGGGGGAGTGCGTTATTTTCGAAGCCTGTAACAGGATTGCATCTTAAGCAGAATTAAGTGCTTTGAAAGCTTGAATTTGTGTTGTCATAGTTGAGCATTATGATTGAAATAACTATGTATATGTATCTTCTTCCCTTTGTGAGTGTTCATTGTTAGGTCCTGTGAGAGCCTCTAGTGAGAATGATTGGTTTATGGGAGAAGATAATCAAAGCTGTGTTAATTTTCAAAAGTCAAACTTTACATTTTGAAGGGCAAGTCACATCTATAGTTTATACGTTTCTATAACAGATTGAAAAATAATGGAACAAATGATAAGAGAAAATTGGTCTTCTTCTGTTGGTGAATGTCAGTCGCCACTAAATTAAAGTGAGTTTTTATTATTTTTATTTTTTAAAGATTTTATTTATTTATTCATGAGAGACACAGGCAGAGGGAGAAGCAGGCTCCATGCAGGGAGCCCGACATGGGACTTGATCCCGGGACTCCAGGGTCACACGCTGAGCTGAAGGCAGAAGCTCAACTGCTGAGCCACCCAGGCATCCCTAAAGTGAGTTTTTAAAATGAAGAGATGACCATTTTTTTGAAAGGACCTATTTATTATTTGAGAGCTCAAGAGAGCACACATGCATGTGGGGTGGAGGAGAGGGGGAGGGACAGAGGGAGAGTGAGAAGCTGAAGCGGACTCCTTGCTGAGTGCAGAGCCCTATGTGGGCCTTGATCTCAAGACCTGAGATCATGACCTGAGTGAAAATCAAAGAGTCTGACGCTTAACCAACTGAGTCATTCAGGTGCCCCAAGAGATGATAATTTTGAGGGCTCCATTTGGAAAATGACTTATAGGATTCATTGATTTAAAATTGCTACTTAAAAAAAAAAAAAAACCAAACCTAAAAAGATTACCAGAAATCCTATAATTTTATAAAGAATAAAATTCTGAAGTAAAGGATAAGGTTTGAATATGTTTAGTCTAGTTATACTAGACTCAATCTATTTTAAAAAATGTAAATAATGTTATTAAGAAGGAATGAATATGATAATTAGATAAGCTGATATCAATTATCGTTATTGAAATTAGAAAGTTTAGAGGGGGGAGATTAAGAAAACAAATGCAAGGAGAAAATAATCTTTTTTACTTATTTATTCATGAGAGACACACACCGAGAGAGAGAGAGAGAGAGAGAGAGAGAGACAGAGAGAGACAGAGAGAGAGACAGAGAGACAGAGACACAGGCAGAGGGAGAAGCAGGCTCCATGCAGGGAGCCTTGATGTGGGACTCTTCTGGGGTCTCCAGGATCACGCCCTGGGCTGAAGGTGGTGCTAAACCGCTGAGCCACCCGGGTTGTCCATAATCTTTTTTTTTTTTTTTTAAGAGATTTTATTTATTTATTACAGAGAGAAGGAGAGAAGGAGCAAGGGGAGGGGCAGAAGGAGAGAGAGAAGCAAACTCCCGGTGAGCGGGGAACCCAGGGACGTGGGGCTTGATCCCAGGACCCTGAGATCACAACCCCAGCCAAAGGCAGACACTTAACGGACTGAGCCACTAGGCCCCCCCAAGCAGGAAATAATCTTAAGAGTGAAAGTCAGTTTATTGAATCCACAAATAAGTCAGTTGTGAAAGTCAGTTGTTTATATGCTAAATAGGAATACAGTATCCGAGGAATGTGAGACTTCAGATAAAGTGCTTGAGTTTACATTTCTTTTCTTGAACAGTACATGTGACTAGAATAAACCAGAATCAGAGACCCAGTTCCACTTTCCTGGGAGGGAAGCTGGCGCCCTGTGGCTAATGCCTATCTTGGTCTAGTCAGCTGTGGCCAGGAGGTAGGGGTGGGGGTCACAAAGTCAGGTGCTTCAAAGAGTCTTTAACCCCCCATGATTCTACTAAAGCCAAACATACCTTAAAGCTGACTTCCAATTCAGTTGTCATCACAGATTGCATTTTGGAAAATACTTATTTTTTTCCTCAGAGTGTGATCTTTTGGACTCTTCAGAGTACTAAAAAGCAAAATTTAACAATTTATACTTCCACCAATAAAGTGTAAGAGTGTCTGTGTATCCCCATCCTGGCAGACACTGGAGTTTTTCATGTTAATCTTTGCTAATCTAATAAATGACAATGGTGTAACACATTGTGGCTTTAATTTGCACTTCTTTAGTATCATGAAGGTTAGGCAGTTTTTCATGTCTGCTTTTCCATCAGCCATTGGGTGGACGGTTACTTAGTTCCCCTCTGTTTTTGTTCAACCAGATTGGTGGGCTGCACGGAGTCTTTTGTTTTGTAGAGTATTACTTTGGAAAAAGTTTCAGCTTGTTTTGTCAGGCGTCAGATTAACACTAAAAATGCTTCATCTCAGGACTAGCTTAGGTGGAATGGGCAGGTGCCAGCAGAGCATTAAAGGGAAGTGATCACAGAAGGAGGTGTCATGGTGGGAAACGTCCTGATTGGTAACCGTTGTGGTTGGTAGACAGCAAACCGTTGCTGCAAACTGGGCTCAGCAGGGATCAAGGACTGTATGGTTTAGAAAGGTACTTGTGTAGGCAAGTGGCAACATCCTATGAAGGCTTAGTTTTGGGCCTGGTGTGGCATTGTCAATAGATGCATTTGTATGAGGGGCTTGCTGTTTAACATTAGTTGAATGTTCAGAATAAAATTGGTACCATGATACTACTTTCAAAATCATTTTGCATATACCTCATATTTAAGCCTTTCCTTGTGTTATTTCTTCAAAGCACAACGTAGCTGGGCAGATTGATATGTATAGTTTTCTTGAAATTAAATTATAGACAATTGTGTTAGTATTGGGTGGTTGGGGTGTAGGGTGTCTTCCACTTCTGAGTGAATGTTCGATCTCATGCTTTGGATTGCCTTGAACACAGATGAATATACTCCATTTGGCTGGATGTTTCTTTAGATTTTAATATTCATGAGCACTGTCATCATGCTTCTTACATTGAACTAAAGCCAAGGTAGGGCTGTCGAAGGCATTTTCGCATTTCTTTTGCATCACTTCCTTGACTGGCCTCTCTCCATTCCTGGGCTTCTGCCAGTGCAGATGAAGGTTTGCTTCATTAGCTCTCAGTGCACAGGAGTGAATGGAAAACGTAAACATGCTTCTGTTCTCGTATGTCTAACTTTCCCCTTCCCCTTTGCAACCAATTCCTTTGGGAAAGCTGAAACCGAAGACCCATGTCTGAATAGCATTTTAACAGTATTTCTCATTAATATGCTCTGTCAGTCCTCAATTTGCAAGAAAGGCATTGTCAGGATGTTCTTGGTTTGAAGCCTAGATGCTTTGATTTCCATGCTGTTAATTTCTTATCTGTGACCCTCTGCTGGGAAGTGCTCCCTCCCCCGTTTAATCACACCTAGAAGAAAAGGTAAAACTTCTGATATCTTTCTTAACTGTTGTGTATTAATAAGATTGCCATCTCATCCTCTCTGTGCAAAGATGTAATACGGTATTTACTTTTGTTTCAGTAATTTTTTAAAATTTTGACCTTTTTGTATTTGAGAAAAAAAAAACCCTACAGGAAGGCATAAGGTGGAAAATTGTTGATTATTCTCTTTAAATGTCTTTGCTCCTACAGATGTGATCCATAAGAGTAGATTTTAAGCTAGAAATATCCCCTAAAAATTGACTCACAGAAAGTAACCTGATGAGATTTAAGTGCTGTGCAGATCTACATGAGGTCATTGGGCGAGGTCACCAAGGGAGAGGTCCAGATAAACACATCTAAAATCTGATAAACTTGTATTTCTCTAGTTTCTCCTATATAAAAAGTAGGAATAAAATGGTATTCATTCTTTCAGCAGCTAGTTATTGAATACCTACTATGTACCATGTACTGTTCTGTGCACTGGGGATAAATCAGTGAACTAAATATTAAAAAAATCCCTGCCCTACCCTCAGAGCTGACATTTTAGGCAGTAAAGGAGCTAATTTAGTCAATTACACACAGGCGCAGAGCTTACCAGACAATGATAGGTACTGTGGAGAAAAAAAATCATTAAATAGTAATTTTATGTGAGGTGGGGTCAGAGAAGAGTGTTCCAATAGAGATTTGAAGGTGTGAGAGGAGTTGGGTGGGTGGGGAGAAACATTCCAGGAGAGGTCATAGCCAATGCAAAGGTCTTAGGGCCTGGCAGAAGCCTGGTGTGCAGGGAGAAATGGGAGGAGGCCAGAGCAGGGAGGCCACCTGAAGTAGAATGAGAGAGGGGACAGAGCGGTAAAGAGAGGGAAGGAGGCAGGTCCTGTAGCTCTTCCAGGTCGTCATGAGATCTTTTGCCTTTCATCGGAGTGAGATGAACAGCCATTAAAGGGCTTTGAGTGGAGGAGAGACGGATCCGACTTCTCTTTTGGTAGAATTGCTCTGGCTTGATATAATGGAGAACGGGAACAAAGGGTAGTGGCAGGAGACCAACCAGGTGGAGTCATCAGGTGAGAGCTGGGGTGGGGGTGGGGGACCTGGGTTAGGGTGGAAGCAGTCGAGGTGGGAGGAGGGAGGAGCTGTCCGCCTCGGATATATTTAGAAGGCAGAACCACCCAGTAGGATTTCCTGATGGATGCGGTCTGAGGTATGTGTGAGGGAGAGGGTTTGACCTGAGCATCTGCGAAGGTGGAGGTGCCATCAGCTGAGATGGGGCAGACTGCAGGTGGTAGCCAGGGTTCATTCCTGGGCAAGTTAAATTTGAACGCCTGTTAGATGTCCATGTGAAGATGTAGAGGTCACTTGTGCGTCTGCTGTTTTGAATCAGGGGAGTGGTCTCGGCTGGGCATGTAAATTTGGAGTGTCAGTGTGCATTTGGCATTAAGATCGTGAGCCTGGGTGAGACCAGGAAGAGAAGTGTGGTCAGTGGAGAGCAAAGGTCCAGGGAGTATGCTCTGGTTCTTCAGGTTGAGGAAGCTTTAGGAGCAGTTGGGTGTTGATGCCTGTAGCTCTTGGTTATTCTTTGACATACTGCTTCTCTGCCTGGTTCACTGTTAGTTTTATTCCCAGTGAACTCAGCTGTTGTTTCAGAATGGATGTCTGGCTGGAGGACATATATTAGATAGTAGTTCTCAGTGACCTAGGAGGACAGAGGAAGCTGTTTTACTGTTTTGCTTTCCACATTAGACTGATTCTAGATTGTTCTGGATTTTGCTTGATCTCTGTACTGGTAAGCTTTGCTATATTATGGCTTTAACAGAGTTTATGATGTCAGTGAACCTCTGCAAAGTGCTTTATTTAACTAGTCTCTAATGAGATAATATCTCATTCTGACAGTTGACTTTTTAAAAAGCAAGTAGTTAGTATTAATTTAAATCACATTTACTGGGGTGCCTGGGTGGCTCAGTCAATTGAGCATCTGCCTTCTGCTCTGGTCACGATTCCAGGGTTCTAGCATCCAACCCCACATGGGGTTCCTTGCTCATTGGGGAGCCTTCTTCTCCCTCTCCCTGCATCTCCCCCTGCTTGTATTCTCTCTCTCTGTCAAATACATAAAATATTTTTAAAAAATAATAAATCACATTTACTTTTCAGGAAATGTTTCAGAATACTAGGAATGTTTTTGTGTTTTCTTGGGGGGTGGGGTGTGAATCTCAGCACTTTCTTCATGGCATTATATAGAACTTTTACTTTATAATGCTTTCTCGTCTGCCTCTGTCTCTGCGTCTCTCTCTCTCTCTCTCTCTCTCTCTGTGTGTGTGTCTCTCATGAGTAAATAAATAAAATCTTTAAAAAAATCATGCTTTCTCGTTTCTCTCTCTCATACAAAAACATTCTTATCAATAATCCACTGAAGGGTAATTTGATGAGGATAAATGTTGAGCTGTGTGTGCGTGAGATTTAGATACAGAGAAATTATTTTGAAGGGTGTTTCTGTAATATGTTGTACAACTGTGAGTATTTTCAGTGCTCTTCTTCAGTTTAGTCTTGTCACAAATTGCTTAAACAGGATGCCTGGTGGCCCAGCGGTTGAGCGTCTACGTTTGGCTCAGGGTGTGATCCCGGAGTCCCAGGATCAAGTCCCACATCAGGCTCCCTGCATGGAGCCTGCTTCTGCCTCTGCCTGTGTCTCTGCCTCTCTCTCTCTGTGTCTCTAATGAATGAATGAATGAATGAATGAGTGAATGAATAAATAAAATCTAAAAAAAAAAAAAATTGATTAAACAGCCTGCTGCTTGCATGATGGGAAGCAGTCCTTAAGTTTCAGTAGCATTTTCAGTCCTGTTTCTAGGGCCCCTGTGATTTTAAGTGAGTTCGGGTCTCCATGCCATGTAATAGTGGCTTAGTGAGTGAATGAACTTGGGTGAACGTGTGTGTCTCTGGGGGCAGAGGGTTGTACTCTAACGAAGATGGAAAATGGAAAACATACTTTCATAGCTTGTAGATGGAGGGCTTACATGTGAGATTTCTTATGTTGGGCGTTCAGAGGCATTCATTTAGGACCAGGGCAGTTCAGCAAAAGCACAGGCTTCCTTACCTATGTTGCTTTCCTGTAGTTCCTGAGTTTCCTGGTTTGAGAGTAGGAAAGTGAGAGTTTTTATGGAAATTCTGCCTCCTGAGGATGAAGGAGAAACCATTGAGGGCCTGCGCACTTCCTGTTCACAATTACACCTTCATTTTTCTAGACCATTTACTTATTACTGAGCCACCTAAAATGTGCTTTGTTTTAAATTTTTATTTTACATTACTTTTAGTATTAATCTTGAGGCTTATTTCTTTTAAGTCAGTTTCAGATATTTCTATATAATTAATTGATCATATTCTCTTATTATATCACTTGTCACATTTGTCTTTTTAGCACTTATTTCATTTGAGATTCCCTTGCAGGGTTTATTTATCTACCCTTTCTGAATCACTTTCCAGTAGAATCCTAGCTTCACAAAAACAAGAAATTGTCTTTTTTTTTTTTTTAAGATTTTATTTATTTATTCATGAGAGACACACAGAGAGAGAGAGAGAGAGATGCAGAGAGAGAAGCAGGCTCCATGCAGGGAGCCTGACTGATCCCAGGTCTCCAGGATCACATCTTGGGCTGCAGGCGGCGCTATACTGCTACGCCACTGGGGCTGCCCGAAATTGTCTTTTACTGTACTTTGTCCCCAGTACCTATGTAGTGGTACATAAAAGGTATTCGGGAAATAGTCTTGTATCAATAAGTACTGTAGACACTGCTCTGTATGCTTTTTTATTCAATAAGAATTTTATCCCATAATTAAAAAGTTTTCTGAAGTGCTACCCAGGTAATTTATTTTATAGATCTAGAATAATTTGCTTTAAATTAATTCTTTAGTTTGGCATATTTAATTTCTTCTCTGCTTTATTATTGGAAGTAACATCAAAGGGAGAACATCTTTATATGTAGATAGACCTTTGACCACATTTGTGTTTATTCTTTTAAGATACATTACTGAAAGAATTATTAGTTGAAATAATTTAAGTCTGAACATGTACTGACAACAGAAGTATAACAATTTGCACCCTCACTGGCATTTTAAAAGAGCCCCTTCCTTCTAAGATTTGGTCTCTCCCGCCATTTCCTTCTCATTTTGTCTTCATTCCCTCTGGCAATCCCATCTATTGCTGCTTTTACAAGCCAGTGCTGGTGATTTGTGGCCTCTTACCCCAGGCTCTAACTCTGTATGTACTAGATACTGGGACATCCCCCTGTACCTCAAGTTCACATTCCCCAACACTGTAATGATCATCTTTCCGTCAAAATCTGTTTCTTACTACCTTACCCTCTTGGGATCAACGAAAGTAACATCTTTTCGGCACCCAGGTTGGAGATGTGGTCATGATTCTCAAGCCTTCCCTTTCCTCTTTATTCTTAACCAGTTGGTACATGCCCCTCTATTTCCATTCTTTTTGCTCCTACTTTAGTTTAAGCTTATTATCACCTCTTTCCTGGACTATTAGATTATTACTCTAAACTCCTATGTCCTTCTCTAATGCATCATACTTACTGTCAAAGCTGTCTTCCTGAAAGACCCATCTTCTATTGCTGTCCTAATTAAATTCCTTTAGACTCTCCCTGTTGCTTACAGAGTGAAGTTTGGACTTCAGCAGAGACTCTGTGCTCTGCTTGCCCTTCCTGCAAGCCACTCTTCATCATTTCCTGTAATGAGGAGTTTTCCTCCTCCTATTATTCTCCAGGTGTGTTGAACCCTTCTAGTTCCACATTAGTGTCTTAACTCTTCCGCCCCTCAGTGGCTGGGCTTTGCCTGGAATACTGTCCCTCACTTAACATTCATGTGTCAGTTCAGCTCCAAGAAGGCTTTCTTACTGTTTTGTAGAGACAGCTTCTTTTTCTGTACAGCTACAGGTGGTATTTAAGCACTTTGTTGACAAAATCATCAATGTCATTTTTAAGTAATGTTCATTTTTAGGTTTATAAGCTAGGCTGTTTGATGAACATTACTTGTCCTTGATTCCATGGCACTGACCATAGAAACTATCGTAGAAAAAATATTTAACAAATATTTGTTGAATTAATGTAAATCTCATTAGAAACATACTTTGAGTTGATGTCTTTTTAGTGTTTTTCTTTCCTTTCTGCTTCTGTCTGGTCTGGTTAGTCTCATTTCCATTCAGTCTGAAGCACTTTAGTATCTTCTGTAGTATGGATCTGTTAAGCTTGAGTTTATTGGAAAATGTCTTTAATTCACTTTCTTTTTATTTTTAAATAATTGTAGTCTCACAGGAAATTTAAAAAATTTACAGTCTTGTATACTCTCTACCTAGCTTTCCCAAATGGGGACATCTGGTATAACTGGTACTACAATAATCAAAACCACGTAATTGATATTAGTATATTACTGTTAACTAGGCTATAGACTTAATATTTTCAGTTGCGTTGTGTGTGTGTGTGTGTAGTTCTGCAGATTAACCACTGCCACAATCAAGGTGTGGTACTGTTTGATCACTGTATGAGATCTCCCTTGAGCTTTTTTTTTTTCTTTACTCTCATCTACCCTACTCTCTGGTTCCTATAACCCTGTTCTCCATGTCTGTAGTTGTGTTATTTTGAGAATGTTACATGTATTGAATTACAATGTATGTAACCCCTTCTGAGACTTTCCTTTTTCATTAAACAAAGTGCCCTTAGTAAAAAATGGGTAGAGGACCTGAATAGACATTTTTCCAAAGAAGACCTACAGATGGCCAACAGACATGTGAAAAGAAACTCAACATCACTAACCATTAGGGAAAGGTGAGTCAGAACTACAGTGAGATATCACCTCATATCTATTAGAATGCTACTATCAGAAGGACAAGAAATAATCAGTGTTAGCAAGGATATGGAGAAAAGGGAACTCTCACGCACTATTGATGGGAAGGTAACTTGGTGCAGCCACTATGGAAAACAGTTTGGAGGCTGCTCAAAATATTGAAAATAGAGCTACCATATGAGGGGATCCCTGGGTGGCGCAGCGGTTTAGCGCCTGCCTTTGGCTCAGGGCGCGATCCTGGAGACCCGGGATCGAATCCCACATCGGGCTCCCGGTGCATGGAGCCTGCTTCTCCCTCTGCCTATGTCTCTGCCTCTCTCTCTCTCTCTGTGTGACTATCATAAATAAATAAAAATTTAAAAAAAAAAAAAAAAAAAAAAAAAAAAGAACTACCATATGATACAGCAATTCTGCTTCTGGGTATTTATGGGAAGAAAACAAACACTAATTCAAAAAGATACATGCATCCCTGTGTACATTGCAGCATCATTTACAATGTTTCTAGGGTCTATTGTACATATTGTAAAAGGATGCAAACAAAAAAAAGGAGCAACCTAAGTGTCTTATCAGTAAGTGAATGGTTGATGAAGAGTGTTCCCTATACATAAGGTATTATTATTACTCAGCCATTTGCAACAACATGGGTGGACCTGGATGGTATTATGCTAAGTGAAATGTGACAGGATGACAAATACCTTGTGATTTCACTTGTATGTGGAATCAGAAAATTAACAGAAACAAATAGACTCATAAATGCGGAGAACAAATTAGTGGTTGCCAGAAGGGGAGGGGTGGGGGAATTAAGAGGTACAGACTTCCATTTATAAAATAAGTGAGTCACAGAAATGAAAAGTACAGCATGGGAAATATTGCCAGTGATATTGTAATAACTTTGTATGGTGACAGGAGTAACTATACTTACCCTGGTGATCATTTCATAATGTATATAAATGTTGAATCACTGTGTTATACACCTGAAACTAATATAACACCATATGTCAGCAATATCTCAATTAAAAAGGTTTCACCAAACCCAAGGTAATAAAATTAATCAAAACTGACTATATGGGTATGGCAGTTTCTCTTGAGAAGACTTGATAAACAAATCTATCTTCCCTGAAAATCATGTTCTGCAGCTGTGATCGAAGATAATAAGTAAAGTGAATCATCATGTTCAGGGTGTCTGAGTAATATCATTTTGCAAGATGGGCTCCACTTTAATTTACAGAAATAGTTTTGAGTAAAGTCAAGTGAATTTAAAATTTTAGAAAATGAGTTAAAAATAAACTGCATGAGTGAACAGATTCCCAGTTCAAGAAGTGCTAACAACTGAAAGTGACCTCGTTTTTCCTAATTCACTATATAATCCATAAATCTTTGGGGAAGTTAGAATAGGAGTGTTAATATTTGTTATGTTCCTAAAGATCTACTATAGTACATATGTCCACCCAATAAAAAATGAGCCAAAATATACTCAGAATGTGCTTCTAGGAGCATTTATTGTATGTGTAATTAATGTCTTACATCATCATAAAATTTTATTACAAAAACAAATGCAATCCAAAATGCCCTTACAGTCCTTAGATTGTTGCATATATCAATAATTCTTCCTTTGTATTGCTGAGTAGTAAACCATTGTATGGATGCAGGATTTGTTCAGCCATCTACCCAATAACATTTGAGCTGTTTCTCATATTTTTGTATCATGAATAAAGCTGCTAAATTTTAATTTTTCTGGAGTAAATACCCATTAGTATGATTACTGAGTCCACTGGCAAGTGCATATTTAGTTTTGTAAGAACTTTCCAAACTATTTTTGAGGGTAGTGGTATCATTTTACAGCCCTACCAACAGTGTATGAGTGATCTAGTTTATCTGGATCCTTATCAGAACTATTTTTTTATAATTTAACTGTTCCAATATATGGATTATGATATCTCATTGTGGTTTTAATTTGTATTTCCCTAGTAGCTAATGATGTTGACCAATGATGTTGGCTTTCAGTGTTAATAATGATTGCCATCTCTGTCTCCTCTTTGATGAAATGTTTATGATGAGAGATGCCTCGGTGGCTCAGCAGTTGAGCATCTGCCTTTGGCTCAGGGCGTGATCCTGGATTCGCAGGATCAAGTCCCACATCGGGCTCCCTGCATGGAGCCTGCTTCTTCCTCTGCCTATGTCTCTGCCTGTCTCTCTCTGTTTCTCATGAATAAATAAAATCTTAAAAAAAAAAGATAAAACAAATAAAAAAAAGAAATGTTTATGATGAAATGTTTCTCATCTTATACTTGGATTGTTTGCTTTTTTTTTTTAACTGCTGAGTTTTATGACTCTTTATATATTCTAGATAGGAAGCCCTTGTTGCATATTCATTTTCTAGATATTTTCTTTCTGTATGTAGCTTGTTTTCATTCTCTTACCAGAGTCAAGAATTTTAATTTTTGACGCTTTTGTTTTTGAAAGTATTTTTGCTGGATAAATCATTCTGTGTGACCATTTGTTCCCCCTCCCCTTTGTCAGCATTCTAAAAATGTCACTCCCTTGCATTCTGATTTTCATTATTTTTGATAAAGTGTACCTTTCTTACATGTCTTATTGCTGTTCCCTATATTTAGTATGGCTTTTTTTTCCTGTGGTGGCTTTGGATATTTTCTGTTTATCTTTGGTTTTCAACAGTTTGGCTGTGATGTGCCTAAGTGTGGTTTTCTTTGTATTTGTCCTCCTTTGAATTAAGTGCACTTCTTGGTTCTGTGGGTTGATGTCCTTCATCACAATAGAAAGTTCTCACATGTTGTTTTTTGCAGATATTTCTTTGTCCCATTGTCTGTCTCTCCTCACCTTCCAGAATTCCCAATTTCACTTGTAGGCAAGCCATTTGATATTGTGACACGGATCTTGGGAGGTTTTATTGCTTGTTTTTAAAAAATTACTGTTTTTTTTCTCTTCAGATTTTCAGAACCTTCCACTGTTCCAAGTTTACCGTTAAGCTCATTGTGGTAGTTCTTTTGGAAGTTGTAATTTTCATTTCTAGCTTTTCTATTTAGTTGTTTAGTTTCTGGTTTACTTTGCTGAAATCCTCCCCTGTTCATGTTCCTCTGCTCATCTTTCCCACAAGATTCTTTAGTATGTTTAATATAGTTATATCTACTGATTGCAACGTTATGGTCATATATGGGTTTACCTCTGTTGACTATTTTTTTCTCTTTTTTTTATGGATCATGTGTTCCTCTTGTTCCATAATTTTTTATTGTGCACTGGTCATTCTGTGTAATAAACAGTAAAGACTAATGAATATCTACCTCCTAGGAAAGGGCTTGTCCCTTTTTTTATTCTACTGCTAATGTGAGGAAACGAGCAAGAGTTAGATTTAGTTCGCCATTACCTTCAAATGTTTTGAGAATGGAATCAGAACTTTGTTTTCAGCAGAGCTTCAGAATGATTCCAGTAAGACCCTGGAGATCTCTATGTTTTAGAACTAGGCTGCTAACTTTCTGAACAGTGAATGGCTCTCTCTTAGTATTATAGTTTGACTGCTAGTTTTGGGTACACTAATGAGTTTTCTTTCTTTCCAGTCTGGCTTTCTTCTTCTCGGGAGATCTCTCTTTGCCCTACTGTTTTTTAACTATTTATTTATTTATTTATTTATTTATTTATTTATTTATTTATTTATTTATTTGGAGATGGGGGCAGAGAGAGAGAGAGTGTTAGGGGGGAAGGGGCAATGGAGTGACATGAGACTGGTTAACAGTAGAAAATCAAATTCAGTAGCATACATAAGGGGAATCCAGACAGACTAGAAATTTCAAAGACCATGAGGCCACCTGAAGCTTCTATGAGTTGAGAAGGGGGAGGGCCTGAGGATGCCAAGGGGAAGGAGGCCATTAGCAGGAAGGTGAGAAGAGATGTCTGGAAAAACAGTGTTGCCCTATGATGCAGATCAGTTTCTTAGGTAAAGGGGAGTCTCTGAATGACTCTCTTCCTGGTACCAGCTCTCCCTTCCGTAGTAAATTTAGGCAGTTGAGGAGGAGGCAGAGCTTTTCCTGCATCTGCTAGGTTTTGATCACTTTTAACTCAAAATAACTTTCATGCCAAAGTGGCCCATCCTAGGGCAGCTCCGGGCCCCTGTAATACCTCCTATGAACACCACTGCTGACCTGTTGTCCTTAGGAAGAAATGATGTCTTACATATGTTAAGTAGGAGTAAAGCTTAATTTCCTTTCTTTCTCTCTATTCAGTCATTTTGTGTCTCCAGTCCCCCTGCCCATTGGTGCCCTACACTTTGTGAATCATTGCCCTAGAGAGCTAGAGGCAGTTATATATTTTGGGAGCAGCTTCTCCCCTTTCAATTCTCAGAGCTATCATTGCCTTCAGCTGAGGCAACTCTCCTGTTGCTCCTGTTAAAGTAGGTCTTTCCCTGTGGGGCCACCCCTCCCCCACCCTGGCAGGCACCATCTAGAGCCCAGCAGGGCCCTTCAGGAAGGATGCTTCCTCCCTTAAGTCCTGGGGTGAGCCGGCTCTGTGTAACGGGATAGAATGGAAGTTACCATTATCCCATGGGATTCAGTTCATTTAGACAAAGGAGGCAAAATATTCCAAAGTCATCGTCTACTATAAATGGACTGGGAGTTCAGCCTTGCCTTTGCCACTTGGAAGCTTATGGTAGTGTTCAGTTTTACCTACACTCGGAAAGATACTCATTTGTTAATTGGGGTTTATTAACAAATTTGTTAACAAATTAACATTTGTTAATTGGGGTTTACCTGCCTCTACCCTCCTCTTCGAGCCCAAAGGATTAAGTGATGTACTGAATGCAGAAGTCCACGGTAGACTTCACAGAGCTTGAATAACAGCTTATAGAGGAGTGCTGTAGAGAGAGATTGTGAAATTTCTCTTTGATAGTGGAGTGGACAATAAGGTGAGTGGAAAGGAAATTTGATAACTTTCCATTTCCTGAGTTTTCTTTGCAGTGACATTTTTAATTTCAGAAGACAGGAGGTGATTAGTGGTTACAAAGCCTAGTCTCTGGAGGCAGAGACTTTTTAGGTTAGAATCTCAACTCCAGTACGTATTGTGTGACCTTGAGGCAATCTCTTCTCTGTTTCCTGGTTTCCTCATCTGTAAAATGGGGATCCTGCTCACGGGGTTGTTATGAGGATCAGATGAAATACAGAAAGCATGTAAAGCACTTGAGCAGTGTTCCTGGCTGGGCCTTGCAAGGCTCAGGAAAAGTCAGCTGGTATGCTTCTCTTTTTTTCCTTTCTGAATGTCCTTGTGTGGTATGATCCTGGTTAACATTTTAACTCAGCAGAGAATTCATATTACAAATCTTGACTAAAAAGGTATTTCCAATAAGAAATCTCAGTGTTTACTGGAGCTAAAGTTTTCTTTGTTTTGTTGAGTAAGTTAGTGTCGGAGGCCAGATGTTTTCAGCGCCTTTTTGCATGAATTTAATTTCCTTGTGTTCAAGTCATCAGCAAAAGAGGAGTAGGAGCTCCCGCTCCATAGCTCCATATAACTTATGACCTCGGAGAAGTAGCAGGACCATCAGCACCACCCCGCTAGCGAATCTTGTCAGTTTCTCCTCTACAACTCTCTTTGCACCTTCCCACTCTTCCTTTCTTTACTTGTTGTAGGCAGGTGCTATGTAGTGGTGGCAGTTTTCTTGGTGGCAGGGTAGAAACTATCAATATGCAGGTTTTTTAGTTTGAAAATTCTTTTTTTTTTTAAGATTTTATTTATTAATTCATGAGACACAGAGAGAGGCAGAGGCACAGGCAGAGGGAGAAGCAGGCTCCCTGTGGATAAACCAATGCTGGACTTGATCCCTGGACCCCAGGATCATTTCCTGAGCCACAGGCAGAAGCTCAACTGCTGAGCCACCCCGATGTCCCATAGGTTGAAAATGCTTGAGGTTGTATGTTATGTAGTAAGGGAGGGCCATGATATATTGAAGTTGCATGATTTTGTTAGTTTAGTTAAAACGTCTTTCTAGTATTTTTAGGTTCGGTAACTCATTAACTTGCCTTCAGTGGATTTTAAATATTGCTGGCTGCTTTGTTAGGAAGATTTAAGGGCCATTTATTTTAAGCATTGAGGTTGATAAAAAATAGTGTTTAATCTTACTGTGTTTGTAACACATGAAAATTCATACCATTATACATCTTTGGTATGTGGTTTATATAGTATTTATTTTAGTAAATTTCCATGGAATTTCATTTTTCTTTGTTGTTGTAAAGGGAGAAGATAAAATTGGGTATGAAACTTGTTGGAGTGCATTTTGATTTCACGTCTGCTGACAATCCCTGAATAGATTGTTGCAACTTTAATTCTCTCAGTTTATATGTGGAGTCAGTCACTTAATCATGACCCCTGTGCCAAAAGGTTCTTTAGACTTGAGGTCTGTCTTTGGGAGAGTGGGCTTTTCTTGATTTGGAGAGAAAAATGATGTCAACTATTCGGGATTATGGTGGGTGGTGGAGAGAACAGAACAGAATCTGGATCTTGGCAACTTCATGCTTTCAGGGTTGACAGATTCAGCTAGCATCTCAGGCAAAATTCAAACTTAACTGAAGACTATAAAAGTAAAGGAGCTTTTGTTAAGTAAAATAAACACTGGGATTTCAAATACCAAAATACCTACAGTTTGGAATATCCACATTCCATGCCCTTTCTCTCAGTGGGTAAGTTGGCCATCATCTTTATTTGCAGAAATCAAACAAGAACTGAATGGGGCATGTCCTGTACATTGGCCGCTGCCCACAAGCATCTGCGTTGTCATTTGCAGACAGGTAGGTGTTAACTACAGTAACTTGAGGAGAATGAGAAAGGGACATGTCGTTTGCATTTCCAAATGCCATTGTATTTCCATTTCGCCTTTGCCATAGCGGCCCAAGTAACACTGCCCAATGGTGGCAGGGGTGCTTCTGCCTCCTTGTTTGATGACAAGTGTGTGACAAGTGCACAAGTATGAATTTAGCTTTCTGTAGTAGAGGGTTAGCAGCGACCGTTAATTACACATCTGCCTCCTTGCTGTGTTCTTTGAAAAAATGGCTCATCTTCCTCTTATGTTTACACTCTTAAGTTGCGGGGGGAAGGGAACTGTTGGCCTTTTACAGATGGGGAGACTGAGGCCCAGATGGTATTAACTTCCCCAGAGTCCACAGCTTCCAGTGGTAGATCCAGGCATGGAGTTCTAGTCTCCGGTGCTCACATCTCCGTTCTCTCCCTTTTATCCTGCAGCCCCTGGTCCTCAGAATATGTTTTCTCCAAGATCATATTGGATGCCACTAATTAAATGGTCACTACTAATTAATAGCAGACAGAACTTAACGCTAGAAATGTTTTCAGTGGCAACAAGTTACTTTCTGGATGCCTGAAATTTTATACTTATTTTTGGGTAGTGATGGTTCTTTTCCTTTGTGTTTGTCTTCTGTTACAAGCTGTGGTATTCTTGTAGTCAGGTGGTGAGCCATTCAGCTCCCTGACTACTTTAGATAGAGTGGACATTAGGGTTTGACTAGAGGCTCAAGGGGATTGAGTATAGATGTGCCATAAAATGTGACTACTGTATTTGTTAGTCTTTTTTGAACACACAGGCTCCCCTGTAGATAGAAGTTTATGGACCTATTTTTTTTTTTTTAAGATTTTATTTATTTATTCATGAGAAACACAGAGAAAGAGGCAGAGACATAGGCAGAGGGAGAAGCAGGCTCCATGCAGGGAGCCCGATGCAGGACTCATTCCCAGTTCCACGGCATCATGACTTGAGCCAAAGGTGTCCCTGGACCTGTTTGTTATATTGGCTGGTACTATAATTATCCTCAAGGGGGAAAACAAGTAACTGAAGGTACTTGTTGAATGGCACATGAAATCCCTAGGTTAGGTTTAGTATTACATAGCTAGCTTTGAAATAGGTTTTGTTTTTAGAATATGTAAAAATTGTCATGGTAATGAAAAAAAAAGAGGCCTCTGCAATGCAGTGCTTACATCTGCTGCTTCCATCCGATAATGCACAGATTTCCTAAGTACTTCTGTGCATTTATGTAATAATTCTTTGTCCAAATTTAAGATTCAGCATATTTAATGAAACTGAATGGTGGGACGCCTGGGTGGCTCAGCGGTTGAGCATCTGCCTTTGGCTCAGGGCATGATCCTAGAGTCCTGGGATAGAGTCCCACATCAGGCTCCCTGCATGGAGCCTGCTTCTCCCTCTGCCTCGTTCTCTCTCCTTCTCTCATGAATAAATAAATAAAATCTTAAAAAAAAATAATCTGAATGGTATTCCTGATTTGGTTTTGATGTTTGGTTTCCAGCAGGATGTTGTTTGATGACTGTATGGTTTTTTTAAGCCTACATTGTCCTAATATCTCATGTGAGCTTGAAGAGGAAGGTTATAGGGTCATGGGGAGCTAAGAGCAACTGCCACTGGTACCTGTGTTCCATTTGTTTTGCTCTTGAAATAGCAGTGGAAATGCAGAACTTCAGGTTATTAGCTAAAGATAAAAAATAAGACACTATCCTTCTCTCAACCACTCCTAGCAGGCCCCACAGATCCCTGTGTAGGGGCCTGGGTGGTATCTGTGGTAGCATGGGACTGTGGTTGATGTGGGGATAGGTGAGAAAGAGTCAGCAGACCCAAAGTGGGGCTGGAAGTTCAAGGTTTGAGTTTGGCATGAAGGGAAAGCAAGTGAGTATTGGGATCAAGACAGGTCACATCAAGCCAATAAAGACACAGGTAACAAGTGAATCAGGTTCACAGGTGCTCACAACCAAAATGTGGCCAGACACCAGAGACAATTTATAGATACAGGAGAGCAGAAGAGACTCAAGCCAGTTGAAAGGTAAAGCAGCTTTAATCATTGTTAAGAAAGCTTCTTTTTAGTTTATGTGTTAGGGTGGTTGTGGAGATTAAAGGAGATGCTTCATGCGAAAGCCCTTTTGTAAGTGGCATGATGGTTCAAATTCCATTGGCAGTGGAGAGCCTATAGGATAGCGGGTTTGTTTTAATTCATTTATCATGTGGAAATAAGATAGTACTTTTTAATCAGAGGTGTTTCATGAAGGTCGTGATTCAGTGGAAATGGAAAGAGTCAAGGAACTGTTTTTAAGCAAGGTTAGTATATGTCTGAGATTTCACTTACAAACTTACAAATGCATAATAAGTATTAAAAAATTAATGTTTAATGTATATCGGAAGTGTTTTACATTTTTGGTTAATAAAAAGAGGAAATCTATTTCAAGAATAAGTCACTGAGCTGTGAAAAAAATAGAAGTCCATTTAGTAGGAAAATTACATGATGCTTCTCATTCTACAATCTGAAATAGACTATTTTTAGCATCTCTTTGAATCAGTGATGAATTCCAATTACAGGATTCAGTAATTAAAGCAGAGAAAAATATTAGCATCATTTAGGCAAGAAAATCTTTCACTTGAATTGGATCTCTTTCAACTTTTAAGTTGTTGTGTTCAGAGGCCTTCCCAGAATCATTGGTTTGTCATCTTTATGGGGTCACAAGCAACAGGAGAAGTACCAGAACATCAGCCAAGGACACAGTGTTCCACTTTCAAGAAAGGGAGTTTAAAAAATTCTGGGATTCTGGGATGTCTAAATGGGCAAGTGTGTTGTATCTCTGTTGTCTGCAGAATTCTGGAACAAATCTTCAGGGTCCCCTGGGCTTCGTCCTGCTTTCCCATCCTTCCTGTTGGCAGCTCACTCCCCCACCAGGACCGCTGTCCCTCTGTCCCCTGCATCTGTCCTGCCTGCAGCTTTCTTTCCTCGACTCTCAGGCTGCCTATGAGGGTCATGAAAGAAAGTGCTCGACAGAGCCAATTGGTATCACTCCACATTTGTATTTAATGGTTGTAGATTGTTCCATAATGTTGCTAAACAGCATTTAAAAAACTTTTTCATAGTCAGCAATCTTGCCTCAAGCTGGAAGCCTTATTTTATCTTGAGCAAGTTATTATTTATCTTTTCATGCCCCTTGCACAAAAGCTCATTAACTGGCTGAATTGAAACGAGTGTTCTGTTGACCCAAATTCTCCTGCTCTTTGCTTGGGTGAAGCCCAGCACTTAAAAGTGTTAAGCCATTGGGCCAGGATAAGGTCACTGGACACAAGGCGAATCCAACTTTCCAGGTTGAAGTAGGTCATGAAGAAGCATTGTGATTTTATTTTTTTTTAATCTCAGCATTCAGGAAAAATAATTTCTTTGGCAGATGTTTTTTGAGTGTGAGCTGTGTGCCAAATACTGAGTTACGTACTAGGAATTTACTTGTTTATTTATTCATGACAGAGAGAGAATGAGAGTGAGAGCGAGAGCGAGAAAGAATGAGAGGCAGAGACATAGGCAGAGGGAGAAGCAGGCTCCCTATAGGGAGCCCAATGCAGGACTAGATCCCAGAACCCTGGAATCATGCCCTGAGGCAAAGGCAGATGCTCAACCACTAAGCCACCCAGGTGCCCCGGCGGTACTAGGGATTTAATAAGGTAAATGAAAAAAAAAAATTTTCATAGTGAAAAGCGGTTAGGGGTCAGAAGTGTTAAGGCTCACGGGTGGCTGCCCAGGGCCCAACCTCTGCCATGAATAGTAAAAACAGCAAATAAACAAAAAACTGTAATATTTGCAGTAGGCAGAAGTATCATACAACTAGATCCATTTTTTTCTTTGAAAACAGATTCCATTTACTATGAATTTTTGAACATTTCAGCCTCTAAATTCTTTGATCTCTTAGCAGCTCAGTGCATTCTGTTGTGATAATGAGGCACATTTAGGGATAGAACTAAATCTGAACTTCTTCGATCATCTTGGTTTTAGGTTCCCTCTGTGCTCATGTATTCACTCAATATTTGTTTTCTTTTGGACCAAACATTGCTCAAGAGATTGCTGTGAATGTGATTTTGTGTAAAGCCCTGGGGGTATAAAGATGTGGGTGACACTCCCAACCCTGGTGGACAGCCCTGGTGGGTGTGACAGTGTGATGGGGAACAAATTGTAATGGTGGTGGTGGTGAAGCAAGTAGTAATAGCAATGATAGGTACTCTTTGTTGCTTATCATGTGCAAGGCCTGGATTGTCCTGCAGATTAGCATATAACTCCCGCAGTCTCATTTTCGTAGTTCGGGAGATTTAGGCTTAAGTAACCTGCTTGGAGTCTTGGACTGTGTAAGTAAGTGGGGGAAGTTGGTTGGAGCTCAATTCTGGCCTGGAGTCCACTGCACTATGGCATTTGGTATTGCCCCTTTGCTTGGTAGACATGGAGAAGGGGAAAGGGGATGCTCCTGGGAGGCTGAACAGTGCTTTGCAGTGGAAGTGACTCTGAGTCACTAGGAAGGCCCACAAGCAGGGAGGCAGGGGTAGAGAAATGCAGGAGTGGGGACTCAGGGCATGAGTGCAGCTTGGGAGAGGAGGCCACCCTGTAGCCTGGGGGTCCTATCGCAGAGTGGTGGGGCCAGAATGGAGATTTCCTAATAAGCAGGAGTGGGCCTAGTGTGGTGGCAGCACCCAGGAGAGAGAACCAGTAGAACAAACTGGCAGGCTGGCTTCATTAGTGGGAAGTGTGTGCTGCTTCCCTCAGGCAACATCTGGTATACATTGTTCTGAGCACTGCACCTCCTGAAGGACCCGCCAGAGAGCACCTGGGAAAGGCGGGGCATTTACCTCTGCCTTTAGACACTTGGATGTTGGCAGAGCTGAGGGGGTGGTGGATTCTGCTTGCTTTCAATGGGCAAAGCAGAGCATTGTTTGGCAGTTAGAAAGATGTAGGCTCTTACTGAATATAAAGAAAGCCTTATCTCAAATAGTGTTTCTTAATGAGTGGGATTCCCCACTCACGGTTTCTCTCTCCTGAGGAGTGTTCAGGCAGGTGGGTGGGTACAGGGAGAGGGTGGGGTGGACCTCTGGACTCCTCCTAACGCTTTCCCTTGAGTTTCCTGTAGCTTCCCTGGAGTCTGGCATGCAGATTCAGTTTTCATTTCAGGAGCAAGCTCTGGGTGTACTGCTCATGATCCTGACTTCCTCCTGGTGTCCTAATACTTAAGTACTGATACAGCATTTATCTTTTTATTGACTTTGTATAATCTGTGCATCTCAGAGGATCATAACCAGTCTCTTGGTGTCACTTTGAGTCCCATGCGGATTTAAGTCTTTTCCTGTTTATTGCAGCTCGTACTAGCTTTCTCTTCTCTCAAAACTCTGACCATTTAGCACTTTTGAACTTGCGGTGTGGTGTCTTTTCCTATATAGCCTTGCCTTTGTCTGACTCATGGTTGTATTTCTGATGCATAGTAGGATATTAAGTGTTTGAATGGATTCATGAGTGGTTGACATGACCCAGATCTTTATCTGAGCGGTTTGATTCTTTGAGCATTATTAGCCTAGAGTGTGGGCCAGCTGTGGATCTCTGCAAAAGTCATGTTATGTCAGGAATTGATTGTTCATTCCTCATATTTTACCAGGTAGTTACACTGTTGATTAAGTTAAGGGGAAGAAAATATTGTTTTTATGACCGTTGTATTTAGGTCTGGGATAAGGACTTTTTAATGAACAGATCACTCAAAACCGGGAGAATTTTTCACTTGGACTCATAATTAATGTGGTTTTATTAATTATTAAATACATGAAAGTGGACCTGGTTGACAGTGTGATATACATAGGTGACCAGTAAATATCAGCCAGCTGCAATTCTGTTTTACTCAGCACTATCCCTTCTAAAACTCGTTTCATATTCTTTGTGTTTATTTACTCTTCCTCACCAGATAAGATAAAGCTTTCTGGAGGCCAAGACCTTATTACTTAGAGTTTTTGTTTTGCCTTCTACAAAACAACTCACTCATACATTGAATTGTGGGACTAGCTAAGTGTGTCCCTAACTGGCTCTAAATTCAAAGACTGTTCCAGCACTGGAAGTTAGAGTATAGGTATCCAACCTGAGAGAGGCCAAGGAGGGGAAACACAAGGCTGCTCTCTTTTACTGTGTCATCAGATGTACGAGTCTAGCTGAAAACGTTCATATTAGACATTCTTATGAGATTGTTTTCTCTGCAGGTAACAGAGACTACAGGTTCTAAAGTGCCTAACAGTCTTGTAAATAGAACTTCACACATGAATAGTTAAGAACACTGATGATGCAGTCTCCTGGGGAGGGAGGACCCCTTAGAACTTGAGTTTGGTTAACAAGGTAGCCCTGGAAAACCCAGCCGGGAGACAGCTCTCTGGAACATGTGTGGGTGTTGTACACAGGGCAGCTTCTCAATTCTGGAAAACTGGAATTCGAAAGCTTGAGAGGCATGGTGAGGACCAAAATAGTAAAGAAATCCTAGTACAATCAGATTAAGATAATATTGGCGAGATTAACAGTAAGTTGTTTGGACACAACCTGTTCTCAGGTGACATGTTTTCCTGTTGCGGGGTTATTTATCTTATATTGAATTGGATGTTGTGGATACTAAGATAAAAGGGCATATTACTAGGGTCAACTTCATTATCATCGAACTTTTAAAATGCTCTGTAGAACAAAATTAGGTATTTCATGAGATAAGTCATTTCTCTTAGCAGAGTGTAGAGGAATGTAAATTGAACATCAGCTGAACTGGTTAGGAGCTGAATGGTCTGTAATATATTTGTAATGACCTGAGCTCATCATAAGGCTGTTTAGTCCTCTCCTCCTCCATTCTTCCTATTTTTAGAAAAAGACATTTTCCTAGGTAGTTATTTACCCTGGCTTGATTATCCTTGGTGTGTGATTATTCCTTGCAATAATTTCATGATAACCGTTTTTCTTTTTTGTTTTTTTGTTTTTTTTCTGTTTTTGTTTTTACTCTGAATAGCATAAGGAATTTTAATTTAGCAGTATTTTAAGAATTAAACTGATGTCTGGACACAGCATGAGTACATTTCGATGCCACCATACTGAAAGCAGTGTTGGATACCTGAAGGAGCAGGGATAGGTACTCTTTGAATGGGATCTTAAAGGGAGGAGTCAGTTTGTTTTCTGTTCATTGGCTTGTTCATTCACCTGTTCAACAAATACTCGCATGTTCATATACCTTTCTCTTGGTATTCCTTTTCCCAGATATGGTACTAACCCAACTTAGTATCTCAAGCCTGAATTGTTAAGAGTTGCACTGTTTAGTACAGTAGCTGCTAGCTATGTGTTGCTATTTAAATGAACATTCATTAAAATGGAATAAAATTAATTTAGTTTCTCAGCCACAGTTGCCACATTTCAAGTGCCAAATGTGGCTGGAGGCTGCCATATTGGATGGTTTCATCTTCAGAACACAACCGTCATTGCCGGATAGTGCTGCATAAGTGGTCCTTGACTCTACCTCCCAAGAGACATCCTAGCATCCCATCCACCTATCACCCAACACTTCTACTGTCAAGTTTGTTCCCTTTAAAAAAATTCTTCCCATCTTATTTTATGTCATCATCTGTCATCTGGATTAGGGCACCTGTGTTACCAGGGCTGTGATATCTTTTCTACCACTCCCTCCCTTCCACTGTTTTGATATCATGTATACACCTTTATCACATTGGATGCAGATTCCTTGTTTGTACAGTTTTCCTGTGGTGGACTAAGAGGTTGTTGGGGGGGTTGCGGGATTGGACTTTGGTCTTCTAGGGTGGGGACACATCACCACAAGAAATAAGTGTTTATTGAGCAGCTAGAGAGCTGAATGGTTGTGGGGAGGAGGCTGTACTAGGCTGCGTTCTGAAGGTTGGGCACAATTGGTGTGCATAGAAGTGAGAAGAGGGCCTTCATGCTGGGGGAGCATCATGGATGCAGACTCATTGGTAGGAAATTAACAGGGCAACTGTGCTCCTAGACCACAGCCATGGAGAAGCATTTTCAGTACCATCCAGAGCTTAACCATGGGACATAAATAGAATTTGAATTCTGGTGTTGCATATAAATGTGTTTCCCTAACACCTAAATAGAGGTGCTGGGTTTCACACTTAATAACCTTAAACTGTAGCTTCAAAGATAAGCTCTCCCCTTATAATATTAAGCAACATGCTCACAAAGTCTAGTTGATTCTTCAAGACGTTTATGGTTTCCTGATTTTAGTGAGACATGGTAGCAGCAGAGCAGGAAAGAAAAATGCATGTGTACATATCCAAAAAGGAAGCTGTTTATTTTATTTTATTTATATATATATATATATATATATATTTTTTTTTTTTATTTATGATAGTCATACAGAGAGAGAGAGAGAGGCAGAGACACAGGCAGAGGGAGAAGCAGGCTCCACGCACCGGGAGCCCGACGTGGGATTCGATCCCGGGTCTCCAGGATCGCGCCCTGGGCCAAAGGCAGGCGCCGAAGCTATTTAATGCAGCAGTTCAGAAAAGTGACTGCAGACAGACAGACCTATCCTGACCCTGTTTTCTTCTGAGCTGTGTCATCCTGGGCATATCATACCCTCTGGTCCTTGGTTTCCTCATTTTTTGTTGGAGATAGATATTACCTGCGTTGTGAAGATTAAGTTAAAATGTATGTGACATGTGAGCACTATGCCTAATCCTGAGTAAACCATTCACCAAGTGATAGCTAATAACAATAGAACATAGCATTTCAGGCAAATGGGAAAACTTGTTGTATTTCCCAAAGGAAGAATTAACACAAGATTGCTAAAGACAAATGGTCATCCACTTTGGACCCTTTCCCTCACAATTAGCTAGATAGAGCCATATCTGAAGGGAAATGTATAGTGCTGGCTGCTTTCAGAATCAGGCAAATAAGGTGATCTGGGAGAGGTAAAATTGGTCCTGGATAATCAAAAACCCAGGGCTTATTCTCTCTGTTTGGAAATAAAGTGATCACTAATGCAAATTACTTAGGAAGAACTCACTTTTTCTCTGCATAATCAAGAGAATGCTGTACAGCTGCTCCTAAGGAAAGAGAAGAAAATTATGCGCTGCTTTTAATTTTAAATAAGCAAACTAGTGGGACATGTATAAGTTAGAGGATCATTGAATGATCTATTTTTCCCCCTACTTTCAAAATGGTTGTGACATTCTAAACTGCATAGGTTCTCATCCACAGGCCTACATGTAATTCATCCATATCCAGAGAATCCTCTTTAGTAGACTCAAAGTTGTTTTCCCATTCAGAAATTGCATATTGCTCTTCTCCTGTGCCCACATGGCCTTTGCCTGGCCTCCTCCTCCCTACTCTTTGTCCCCTGAGAAGCTGTTTGATATATCCCACTCCTCTACCTCACTCTTGCCTTCTTGCAGCTACCTTAATGTATTATAATTATTAGAATATATTGATCACCATCACAAGACTTTTAGTTCTCTGATGAGCAGGCATTTTCTTATTCATTTCTATGTCTGCATTGTTGGGGAACTTACTCCTATAGGATGCTTGGTGAAGTTCTGAATGAATGAATGAATGATAGTCACCAAATTTTCTTCTGCATGTTCTTCCTAAGTAAACCATAACTCTGTTTGGGTAGGAAACTGTCATACTTTCTGTTACCACCTAGCTCCAGCACAATGATAAATAGTATCAGATTGCTCTATAATCTTGCTATTATGAGTATCAGTTATCCTGGAAACACTTTTTAGGATCATTCAGCAAGTATTAATTACTGTTTTATCCACATACATTATATTAAAGTATTTATAAAGTGATCAAGATTTTTATTGAATTCAAATATATTTTTTAAAAGATATATTTGTTTAGAGAAGGAAGGCATGTGGGGTAGAGTGAAAGAGAAAGAGAGTCTTAAAGAGACTCTGCATAGAGCACAGAGTCTGATGTGGGGCTCCATCTCATGACCCTGAGATCATGACCTGAGTGGAGACCATGAGTCCATGTTCAGCCAGCTGTGCCACCAGTATTTAAATTCAGAGGAGCCTGAATTTAAACACAATTAACTACAATTGTATTTAAATACCTGAAATACAGTTAATTTGTATTAATTAATATAGAATGCTCTTGTCTGATAGAGTTCTTGTGTGAATTGTCATTGTTCGCTTCATTGTGGGCAGTAGCAAAACCTTAAATGTATATGTGTTGAATCTATGAACTGAGCAGTTCAGTTGAATATACCTGTAATATACTTGGCTTTTTGTTTTTCTGCCCTTTAGCTATTTACTATAATTTCTTAAAGTTAATTTTGGAGCTTATTACAGGATAAGGAGTTGGAATTATACAGGAATTCACATACCTTATTAGTTCCTTGCTTAAACTAATTTAAAAAACTAGTTCTGGGACTAGAACTCCCTTGATGAAATTGCTGAAATGTGAAATTTGAATTTAAGACTTTCTTGAAAACTTGAATGCATTTTACTTACTGTTATTTAACTTTTTTTTTTTTTTTTTTTAGTTTTAGTGTTGATTGCTATTCTATTGATATCTGAGCCAAAGTGGTGATGCTACCTGAGGGAAATTTCTGCAGCCCGTAATACGGTAAGAATGTGTGCCTCTTACCCATAAAGCCATTTAATTTCTGTAACATTATAGCTTAAAATTTTAATTTGAAATAGAATACTGTGAAATATTCTAATATTTTGAAATATTACATATTAATATATTTTAACATATAAATATTAACAGAAGATAATATTTTAGAGCTTCAGATCCTTATCAACATTTCAAGAATTTGAACAAGAAAAAATATAACTTGCTATATTCATTTCATCGTAATATTTGTGTGAAAAGCAAATATGGCTATATAGTTTATGACTTACTAAACTGGGGTCTCATTTTCCTCCCTACATATTTTGCCCATTTATTTTTAATTTCCTGGGGTTTAGCCAGTTCTTTATTATCTAATTCTTGTTACTAATGAATGGATATGAGCAGTCAAGATGATAAAACTTAAATCTAGTTAGATTTTACTACATCTTACTCAGAACTGAGGTGGTGTTGATTCCAACAGTGACTAAAATGAGGTCTTGAATTTTTTAGAGATTTAAATTATCTATATTGCTCTATCTTCAAGGGATAATTCAAGAGTAATGAGACATGGCCAACCACTAAGGCAAGTTATTCCTTTGAGCTTCATTTTCCTTGTACAAAATGTCTATCATTTGTTTTATAGAATTGTAAATATCAGATGATCTATGGGAAATTGTCCTTTCCTCCCCCCCCTTTTTGGGAAGTATAGAGGGAAAATAACAAAGTTTTCGATTTTTGAGGTGTGCTTTAGAGAGAACATATTGCTCTTAATATCCTTTACAGAAAAGGATGCTGTAAGACTGGATCTTTAATTCTGTCTCACCTTGACTGGGCATATCATTTCATTAATTTACTATCAGAAAATTGAATTTGATTTCCATGCTTTACAGGTAATTTTTCAGGAATACATCTGTGTGTGTGTTTTTTTTAAAGATTTTATTTATTTGTGAGAAACACAGAGAAAGAGAGAGGGGGGCGGGCAGAGAGACAGGCAGAGGAGAAGCAGGCTCCATGCAGGGAGCCCGATGTGGGACTCGATCCCCCAGGATCACGCCCTGGGTGGCTGAAGGCAGGTGCTAAACTGCTGACCATCCAGGGATCCCCATACATCTGTTTTTGGATTAAGCTAGAAATCAATATCAGATTATCTGTGAGATCTCCAGATGTTTTGAAATTAAGTATCACATTCTAAAAATCCTTTTAGAAGGAATGGATAATGTACATTTCTCTTTATTCAGGAAATTGAATTTGTAGTTAAAAGCCCTCCTTCCCAAAAAAGTTCTAAGCCTAAATGGACTAATTGGTGAATTCTGCCAACTTACAAAGAAGGAAATAAAACCAATTATATTCAGAATCTTCAGAAAATGGAAGAGTACACTAATTTATGAGGCAGTTATTCTGATATAAAAATGCAAAGATATTTCTCAACAAAATACTGGCAACTTGAATAAAGTTTATATAAAAAGTGTAATATGTCATGCTAATGTGCCATTTATTCCAGAAATGCAGGATTGGTTCTTCATTTGAAAATCAGTCATATAATTCACATTAGCAAGCTACACAGAATTCTTCAAACCTGTATTATCATCTCAATAGGCATAGAAAGAGCATTTAACAATATTTGTCATTTATTCACTATAAAAACTCAGAAAAGAAGGAGCTTTCTCAACTTAAGTGGTATCTATGAAAGATCTACAGCTAATAATTTTAATTACTGGTGAAAGACGTAGTGTTTTTGCCTACCATTGGAAATAAGACAGGATGGTCACTCAGTGTTCTTACTCGGACTTGTCCCTAGTCAGTGCAGTAAAGCAAAAAAAAAAAAAAAAAAAGAAATAAAAGGCATATAGATACAGAAAGAAGAGAATAAAGTCCCATGGCAAGGGACCTGAGAAATGAGCTTTTAGTCTTCTAGTCTCTGTGATATAGGGAAGGGGACAGAGGAGGTGGGAATAAATGTTGAATGCCGGTAGACAGTATCTATTACATTTTGGTGTCTGTGGTTATGATCTGAAAATCATAAGAGCAAGGCCACATTTATATGCGTGATTTTAAGTTCCTGTTTTCTCTAAAGTTAAGTCAGCATAATCTGTTGGTAGAGTCTTAGTTCAGCATTTCTTCTTTCTGCTAATATAACCAGAAAGCTTTGTGCATGCAGTACTTAAAAGTTATGCATTGGTTTTAAACTTCATTAAATAGCTCTTGTTTTTTGATTTAAAGAAAAAGGCTATTTGAAGCAATGGTAAGATGGCTTCTTAAATTCTAAGAGGACATACAAAACTACTTGTGAAATCTATTATAACTATCTTTGGAAGAGTTAAAATTATTTTGTATGCTTGTCTATATCTCAGAATACATTGACATATTTTGTATAATAATGTAAGCCACATATGATGCCCTTTGATTTCTGCTAAGTAATTTCCATGTACATATTTTTATGATGTTTGGAAGGTAAGAACTGAGGAAACCCTGAGTCCTTGTCCCAGTTGCCTGGGATAGTTGTAAAGCAAGACAGTGTGTCTCTGGATGGTGTTACTGGAATCACTTCTAAGTCTCTTGCAATCAAATAGTTTCTCAGCCTTAATGGAATGCTTACAAATGTCAACAAATTTATAGTTTAATAGTTGTGTGCATTTCCATTATATTTTGCTTTTTTTTTTTTCTTTGCATTTTCATTTTAATTGCAGTTGACCCTTGAACAGTGCAGCAGGTAGGGGCACTGACTCCCACACAGTCAAATCCACTTACAGTTTTTTTTTTTTACTTACAACTTTTGACTCCTCCAGAACTTAACTACTGATAGCCTTGACTAGAAGCCTTACCAATAATATAAACAGTCAGTTAACATATATTTTGTATGTTGTGTGTAATACATACTATATTCTTAGAATAAAGTAAGTTAGGGAAGAGAAAATATTGCTAAGAAAATCATAAAGAAGAGAAAATACATTTACAGTACCGTATTAATAAAAAAAAATCCGCTTATAAGTGGACCATGTTGTTCAAGCCCATGTTGTTCAAGGATCAGCTGTATGTGTTATTGGCCATATCTGGTGCCGGATACAGGGTATGCAGAGTAGTGGTGTAGTAGAGGGAGTGTAAGTTTAGGAGTTAATAGAAAATCTTGGTTCAAGTGCTAAAAACATATAGGTTTAAGCTTTTGAGCAAAATCACTTAAATCCTTGATCCTCATTTCCTTCATCTCTAAAAGGAGGATAATCTTGATGAGCTGCTGAAAACATGAAAAATAATACTCAGAGCTTCTAGCCGACGGTGGGTGTTCAAATGGTGATGCTAATAGAGGATCTTAGTTGCAGAAATGTTATAAGACTCTGGTATCTGACAGATCTGGTTTTGAATTGGATTGAAAGAATTACTATTTTTAAAGTATCTATGTTACAGAAAGCAATCTACAGATTCAGTGCAATCCATATCAGAATTCCAATGGTATTTTTCACAGAAATAGAGCCTAATTTTAAAATTTGTATGAAACCACAAAAAATCCTGCCTGGATAGCCAAAGCAATCTTGAGAAAGAACAACAAAGCTGGAGGCATTATGTTCCCGGATTGTAAACTATATTACCAACCTACAGTAATCAAAACATTATGGTCTTACTATAAAAGCAGACACATAGGTCAGTGGAACAGAATAGAGAACCCAGATATATAATCCATGCATATATGGTCAATTTATGAGAGAGCAGCCAAGAATGTACAATGAGACAGTCTCTTTAATAAATGGTGTTGGGAAAACTGGACAGCTACATACAAAAGAATGAAACTGGGCCACTAACTCTATAGCATAAACAAAAATTAACTTAAAATGGGTTAAAGACACAAATGTGAGTCCGGAATCCATAAAAATTCTACAAGAAAGTATAAATGGTCTGGGTGTTGATTTTGTGAATCTGAATTCCAAAAGCCAGGGCAACAAAAGCAAAAATAAACAAATGGGACTACATCAAACTAAAAAGCTTCTGCACAGCAAAGGAAACCATCAACAAAATGAAATGGCAACTGCTGAATGGGAGAAAATATTTGCAACTCCTATCTCTGATAAGGGCTTAATATCTAAGATATATTAAAAACTCATACAATTCAGTAGCAAGAAAAATCTAATTATAAAAGAGGCAGAAGATCTGACTAGATATTTTTTTCAAAGAAGACACTGGTTGGGCAGCAAGTATATGAAAAGATGCTACATATCACTGCTCATCAGAGAAATGCAGATCAAAACCACAATGAGATATTCCCTTACACCTGTTAAAATGGCTATTATCAAAAAGTAAGTGTTGGTGAGGATATAGAAGAGAAGGAACCATTGTGCATTGTTGGTGGGAATGTAAATTGGGGCAACCTTGTAGAAAACAGTATGGAGTGGAGGTTTCTCAAAAAGTTACAAGTAGAACTGCCCTGTGATTCAGCAGTTCCACTTCTGGATATTTATCTAATGAAAATAAAAACACTAATTTAAGAAGATATCTGTACCCCCATGTTCACTGCAGCATTGTACTCAGTAGACAAGGTATGCAAACACTTAAGTGTCCAGTAGTGGATGGATAGATAAAAAAGATATGGTATACGGAAACAATAATGGAATACTATTCAGCCACAAAAAAGAATGAAATCTTGCCATTTGCAGGAACGTGGATGGACCTTGAGGACTAAGTGAAATAAATCAGACAAATGCTGTGTGATTTCACTTACATGAAGAATTCAAACAACAACCAAGGTTGTAAATACAGAGAACAGATTGGTGGTTACCAGAGGTGGAGAGTCGAAGGTGGGAGAAATGAGTGAAATGAGTGAAGGGTCCAGAAGGTACAGACTTCCAAATGTAAATAAGTCCTGGGGATATGATGTACAGCGTGGTGATTATAATTAATAATACTATATTGCATATTTGAAAATTGTTAAAACAGGGTAGATCTTAAAAGTCCTTATCATAATAAAAAAGTAATAGCATGTGGCAATGAATGTTCCCTTGTGATGATCATTTACATACAAATTCAAATCACTGTGGTGTACACCTGCAGCTAATACAGTTGACCCTTGAACAGCACAGGGGTTGGAGTCCCAACCTCCGACGGAGTAAAAAATCTGCATATCACTTTTGACTGTTCAAAAACTTTACCTATAGTCTTTTGTTGACTAGAGCCTTACTGATAACATAAGCAGTTGATTAACACATACTTGGTATGTTGTATGTATTAGAAACTGTATTCTTACAATAAGTGAGAGAAGAGTCAGTGTTGCTAGGAAAATCACAAGGAGAGAAAGTATATTTACAGTATTGCACCATATTTATAAAAACAAAAACCAAAGCCACATATAAATGGAGCCGTGCAGTTCAAATCCATGTTGTCCAAGGGTCAGCTGTATTTTAGACCTCAGTGACATAGTGTATTAAATGCTTATGTATGCAAATGTTCCCACTTGTCATATTACCATGTAGCTTTATAATTTGGTTTCTTTGGTCGATTTTTTATAAAGTTACCTAGAAATCCTGTGTGATCCTTTTGATGGTGCTCTTGATTTGCTTGCTGGAATACATTCAGAGGAATGGAATTGATAGGATGCCAGACTTGATGTTTTGAGACCAAGTACGTAGGTTACAAATTTGAGAAATTTTACTCTCATGTTTCTCTTTGTGCTTTCATGACCCAAACGATTGGGAATGGTTAATTAAAACATTTAATTGATCTTAACATTCTTTCATGAGCATAATTTCTAGTTGCCAAAAATATTGCCATCAGGACGCTTTTTGTTTCTAAAAACACCAAAACCTATGTTTAGTAGCATGTATGCTAGGGAACAGTTGCTAGATTCTAAGCTTTATTGCGGTTTTAATTTTATCTCATTTCTTACTGTTCATTCATGTGAAATTACCAACATTTGGCTGTTTTTACCAACAAAAGTGGTAACTTCATGTGGTTCAACTTGGTATTTTGGGATATGGTAACAATGTTTTCTTCACACACTTGGCAAATTATCTAATTTTATATCTTAAAATTTGTTGTTTCCTTTAAGAACTTAAGCCTTAATGCATTTTGGATTTTGTAAATTTGTTTGGTGAATGTCATTCGCAAATGATGCAAAAGAGTAAGTTAGAGAAAAATATGTGATACTTCTCTCTTAACAAAAAGAGGAGATGCTAATTTTTTAGAAGACTTTTAATTTATGGTTCGCTGGTTAATTGGAAACTTTTTGAGAATTAAACCTTGAGGTCATAGGTAATATCAGGGAAATTCTGAGTACGTAAAATTTCTTTTTGAACTTTTAAAATTCTTTGAGATCAGTCTTTTTCCAAAAGTTATGTCTCTAGCAAAGTGTTAAAATGCTGTTGATGTTTTTGGCTTCTGAGTGTTTATTGACATATTTTATATTATAAAAACAATGCCAGTTAGCTTAATTTAACATTCTGTTTGTAAAATGTGTGTAGTTCACATGTTTATTATACCTTGAATAATGAGCTGATGATTGGAGTTTTGTTGAAAGGGCGTTAATTTAACAAATAGTTCGTGTGGGTTTAAGTAATAATATTGTGGTAAATAGCATACAAACTTCTCATGTTCATCACAATGTGGTACTCATTAATGGCTTCTTCCTTTTGCTGTCCAATTAAAGTGAAAAGGGAGGTAGTTCAATTTCTTTAATTTGTCAAGTAAGCATTTATTTGTATAGAGTAATATCTAGTGTCTGCATTCCATTTTATGGTGGTCACTGGGTCTGCAGCTGTGCTTTCTCACCACAGCCTTTTCAGGCAAGCAGGCAGGTATGATGGCTGCTGTATTTTAGATAAGGACTTGGGTGTAGTGGGACTTATATGGCTCCCCCAGACCTCAGCTCTTGAGGAACTAAGGCTTTTCTTGCTGCTGCCTCTGCTTCCCTGCACAGCTTGTCTGGCCGGAAGACTGTTTCATGTGGCACACTAGCTGATGAGGTTGGTGGAGTCAAAGCCCCTTCAGGTGAGCGAATTCTGTAGGAGGATAACTTGCCTTAGGGAACTGAACTCATTTCTGTTTATTATGCCACTAACTGGCTCTTTGTAAACACTCTTGGAGCAATAGCCTGTCTTGATCGCTAATTTTATCTTTCTTTTTTAAAAATATTTTATTTATTTATTAATGAGAGATGCAGAAAGAGAGAGAGGCAGAGACACAGGCAGAGGGAGAAGCAGGCTCCATGCAGGGAACCTGATGTGGGACTCTATCCCAGATCTTCAGGATCATGCCCTGGGCCAAAGGCAGGCACTCAACCACTGAGCCACCCAGGTTTTCCTAATTTTATCTTTTATGTCTGTTTCTCCCACTGTGATACTTAATCCTGGGTCTGTGGCTAATAGCAGAGTTATCTCTACTAGCTCCTCATGTTAGCATCTAAGTAGTAAATAAATGTTCAGTGATTTCCCCATTAATTTGCTGTCCTTATTTTCTTATCCATCACCACTGACCCATTTTTGAACAGCTTTATTGAGGCATAATTGACATAAACTATGAATATTTAAAATGTACAGTCTGATAAATTCTGGCATGTGCACACACCTATGAAACCATCACTATCAACAAGAAAGTGAATATACCATTACCTACAGAAGTTTGCTTGTGGCCCTTTATCATCTGTCCCTCCTGTCTGTTCCCCACCCCAGGGCCACCACTGATCTGCTTTCTATCACTGTAGATAGTTTGCATTTCTTAGAGTGTTATTGTAAAGGAAGCGCACTCCTTGATATATCTCTGGTACTATAAATTCTATACTCAGCATCACTTCACTTCTGACACCAGACGTGTGGGTTTTCCACACATCAGGCAATTTGACACCAGCTGGGTGACCAACAATTTAACTCAATTTTGACATTTATCTCCCTGGTGACAGTATCAGGCCCTACAGGTTAAGGTTTCTGTCCCATAAGCCTGCTTCCTCCCCCACAACCCGCCCAACATCATTCACAAGCCCAGACTATTTCCTGTACTTCTGACTGACTGGCTCTAAATTGGGGGCTCCCACGACCCCCTTCTTGGGTTTTATTAATTAACTTGAGTGGCTTACAGAACTCCAGACACCAGTTTGCTTTCTAGATTACTAGCTTATTACAGAAGATTTTAAAGAATATGGTTGAGCAGTCAGAGGTTTGGCAGAACACAGGAGCCTCTGTCCCCATGGAGTATGGGATATGCCACTCTCCCATTATATGAATACATTCTGGCTCACCAACCTGGAAGCGCTGTCCTTTTGGGTTTTTATGGAGGCTTTGTTACATAGGTATGATTGATTAAATCATTGACCTGTGATGATTGAACTCAGTCAAGCCCTTCCTTCTTCTCCAAAGTTGGGGGTGGGTAGAACTGAAAGTTCTAATCCTCTAATCATGTCATAGGTTCCCCTGGCAACCAGCCCCTATCCTTAGTGTCTTTCCTAAAGTCATCTCAGTAATATATTCAGGTGAGGTTGAGAAGGATTTGTTAGGAATATCAAAACCATAGCTCTTATCACTTAGGAAATTCCAAGGATTTTAAGAGCACTGTGCCAGAAATGGGGGTGAAAACTATATATATATATTTCTTATTATAAATCACAGTATCACAGTGATATAAAAGGAATACAGAATATACTCTTTTTGGTCTGGTTTATATTCAGCATATTTATCTTGAGATTCATTCATGTTGTTACATGTATCAATAATTCATTCCCATATTATTGCTGATTTAGTAGAATTTATCTATTCACCTGTTGTGGATTTGGGGATTGTTTCTATTTTTGGGTTATTTTGGCTACTACAATAAAGCTGTATGAACATTCATGTGCAAATCTGCATGTGGGCGTATGCTTTTATTTCTTTTGCATAAATACCTAGGAGTGGAATGGCTGGATCATATGATCAGTGTGTGTTTAACTTTTTAAGAAACAGCTACACTGTTTTCAAAAGTGACTGTGTTATTTTACATTTTCTTCAGAAGAGTGTGAATCTTCCAGTTGGTATTGTCGGTCTTTTTAAGGTTGGCTATTCTAATAGGCATGTGCTGGTGCTCATTGTGGTTTTAATTTGTACGTCCTTCACCATGAGTGGTGTTGAGTATCTTTCAGGCACTTGTTGACCATCTGTCTGTCCTCTGAGAAGTGTCTGTTCAAAACTTTTGCTCATATATTTCCTTGAATAGTTTGCTTTTTTATTGAGTTTTGAGAGCACTTTATATAAAGACCTTTACTAGATACGTGATTTGTACTTCTGTCCATTTTATTAGCAGTTTTTTCCCTTATATTCCAGAATGTAACTTTGGGGAGTGATGTGGGATTCATTTGTATTCTCCTTTTTGGCACTTTACCCATCTGCCCTCCAAGAGACCTGACCTCCTCAATATCCTCTTCATTTTTTTCCTACCTTTTCTTTCCCTTTATGTCAACATATTTGATCTGTATTCTCTTTTCCTTAGGGTTAGCTTCTCAGCTATCTGTATACGAGTTAATCCCTTCCAGGTTGTAGCCCCCTCTTTAGGGTAGAAATGATTTTTTAATTATCATAGACTGTGTTTGTTGACTCTAGGATGGGCAGTGCATTGTTTCTGGAGTCTGGAGATCTGCCATTCTAGTGTTGATCAGTATCACATTGGTCCAGCCTAAGGTACTCCAGACTCCTTGTCAGAAGCCAGAGCTGGGGTTCAGAATCAAAGATGGAAACCCTGGAAACAGACTTACCAACATCTCCTAGTTACTAAATGCTGTTTATTGCTAATATAATTGCACTGTGCTTACCATGTGATTTTGATTTTTTTGAAATTTGTTCACTTTTTTTTCCTATTTATTAATTCATCGTCCTTTAAAAACAACCTTTTCATGTGTGTTTGAGAAGAATACATTCTTACATTGTTATATGCAAAATTTTAAAGTACTATCGGTTAAAATTTGCTAATTGTATATAGTTTAAAGTATGAATGTGTTTTGGTTTCTGAAAGAAGTATGTTGGGATCTTGAAAAAAAAAAAGAGTAATAAAAGTTCTCAATATGAAATGGGTATTTGCCTTCATTTATTTTATTGCTTTTCACTTGAATTTCCCTTATGTCTCATGTTAATATTGCTATACTTGCCTTTCTGTTGTTAGCATTGACCTACTATAGTTTTGTAGACCCTTCGTTTTCATTCTTCCTGGTTATTTCATTTTAGATGTTGTCTTGAATATTTAGTTTTTTAAAAAACACTGAGTTTGTGTGCTCCTCTCTTTTAACAGAGACTCATGTACAGTTGATATTTGAACCACACAGGTCTGAACTGTGTGGGTCTACTATGCAATTTTTAAAAAATCATACAGTGCTGTATATGTATTTTCCATAATGATTTTCTTAATATTTTCTTTTCTCTAGCTTACTTTATTGTAAGAATACAGTTTATGTCTCATTTTGATTGAGAGATTTACTTAGTATTGCTAGGGCTTAAAGAAGAATAGTAAGCTATCTACAAGCCAGTTTGTTGTAAGAATAGTGTTTATAATAGATATACAAAATTTGCATTAATTGTTATGTTATTGGTAAGGCTTCTGGTCAACAGTAAGCTATTAGTAATTAAGATTTGGGGGAATCCAAAGCTGTATGCAGATTTTTGACAGCGTGGGGGATACCAGGGCCCCTAATCCTCCTGTTGTTCAAGAGTCAACCGTAGTGGATAAGAACACTGTTATGGAGTGTGGGTCAAATTTACCTGACTCTTGGTGCTTCAGTTTCTTTGCTATAAAAGGGAAGTATTTTGTAAGAATTAAATGTGTTAATATATTTGAAACACATACTAATGCTTGGCACATTATATAAGTTTTAGCCATTATATTAATAGATGAGTTCACCAATGAACATTCATTTTAATTATGCAAAAGGCTACTATTAGTGCATTTTATTTCATTAAGAAATTTAAAAAATCCATTTCCTGCCCATTGCTAAGTTTATTAGTTTTTCTCTGTAATAGTTTGTTGTTGATACATCAGGTATTTTTTAGTTGTCTGCACTAAATCAAAACAATAATTACACATATAATACTTGAATGTATTCTTTTTTAAAAAACTTGGAGCATATTTGAGATTAAAGCACTTTCTGACTCTCATGTCCATCCATCCACCATAGAGGTAATCATGTTACGAATTTGGGATGTTTTTTTTCCCAGACCTTTGGTAGGCTTATTTGTATATACACATGAAGGAAATACGTAGTTACTTTTGCACAAATGGTATACTGTTAATTGTAAACCTTTCTTCATTCATCACTGTATTTTAGAGATCACTCCATATATATATATATACCTTGTTGCTTTTGACAGCTGCCTTTCCCTTTTAGTAGTCATTTCCAGTCTTTCACTACAGCAGTAATGCAGTGAACATTGTTGTATATGAATCCTTGTGCCAAATGAGAATGTTTCTTTCAGAAGAATAAGAGGCAGAAATGGTACGTCAAAGATATGATATTTTTAGTTTTATTAGCTATAACCCTTTGGAAAGACAATTTGCCATTATTTACACATCCATGGACTAACTGTACTATTTACCTTTCTAAAACTTGATAGACACACTTAAATTTTGCCAACATGGTAAGGGGGAAATCGAATTTCTTGTGGTTCCACTATCCTGAATGTTAGGGAGATGAAGCATCTTCTTATCCCTGGGTTGGTTGCTATTTGTATTTTTCTGATGTGAATTGTCTAGGTCTTCCCATTGTGGTTCTCCAGCCACATACAGTGATGACCACATTCTCTGTCTTGTGTTTGGCTTATTGTGTCCTTTATTTTTATTTTTATTAATTTAATTTTATTTATTTATGATAGGCACACAGTGAGAGAGAGAGAGAGAGGCAGAGACATAGGCAGAGGGAGAAGCAGGCTCCATGTACCGGGAGCCTGACGTGGGATTCGATCCCGAGTCTCCAGGATCGTGCCCTGGGCCAAAGGCAGGCGCCAAACCGCTGCGCCACCCAGGGATCCCCTTATTGTGTCCTTTAATCTGATCCCTTTGCCTTTTAACTTTTGGAGAGTATCTGTTATTTCTAGTTTTCTTGTGTTATTGCATATATTTTAAGTGTAGATCTTTTTTGTCATTTCTGGGGATTTGAAGCCTAAGGAGAAGAATAGGGCGTTCTGTTTATACTCCTCACCTAGACTTGGTACTCTTTTTTTTTTTTTTTTTCAATCTTCTTGTCCAAATTACATAGCTTTTGAAATGATTTCCTGTAAAGAGTTAATAGTCACACATACATACACACACACATACCCTGGTTCTTATAAAAGTCTCATTTTGGTTGAGGGATTGTATTGGTAGGGCCTAAAGAACAGTAAATTATCTATAATCCAAGTCAAGGAAAAGGAGGTGCTTCCTTTCCCTTGTCTCAAAGATTATGTTAAACTGCAGGCTACCTTACTACTCATATACAACAGCATTTCTCTCATTCTCTCTAGAGACGGAATATACTCATGGTCTTACGCACACAACTTCCTGGCAGATGTCAAAGGGGATTTGAGTTACCAGGGGTCAGCTGGATCATGCACAGCAGAGATGTAGGCAGAATGCTTCCCTGGCCTGGAAAGTAGGATAGGACACAAATATCTGGCTTTCCAAAAGCCAGTCACATCATAAAAATTCATTTATATTGAAAATACAAAACAGAATAAGATTAGGAGATCTAATGTTTATGCTTATAGCAAACAGGCAACACTGGGAGTTGGGGGACCAGACAAAACTCTTGTTTGTACAATAACAGGATACCTTGTATAAACGGAACCTTGGAAATATAGACCAACTTCTTCCTTTCATAGTTGGAGTTGACCATGGAGTCATGGCAGATGGTCAGATGCTTGGTTCAGTGTTGGGAGGGTAGCGGGAAGTAGAGGGAAAAGAAGCATCATATAGAAGTCAAAGCTTACTTGCATACTAAGGCAGAGAATTTTTGCTGCCTTGACTGCCTTTATATACTAATAAAACACAAAAGTGAAGTAGCCTTGGCTTCTTGCAAATGGATCTTATAGGGGGAACAGTTACAGATAGGAATGCGGTGGGCAGAGCACCAGCTACGTCAGAGATGAGCTTCTAGTGTCTCCTCCATCCTTGGCTGATCTCCATAATGCGAGTGATTTGGGATCTCTTTGTCTTGATCTCCGTCTATAAAAAGAAGTCTAAATCACCCAGGTTCCATTTAATCTAAAAAAGTTTATTTTATTAAATAGGTGGTTTTGTTGGCTGGTCAAAGAAGGGAAGGAAAATAGTTCCTGGAAAAAGCATCTCCAAGGTTCCTAGACTAGTAACATGTATCAGGATGAATTTTATGCACGACAAAGAAACCTGGAAAACATATGTATGCTCAAATATAAAATATATTCTGTAGTGTCAGATGTGTTGAGTATCTGGTTACATGGACAGCAGGGACAGAAGACAAATATGTTTTTAAAACATTTCACATCCAGTAAGAACTTAGTAATTTATTTAAATTAAAAAAAATCTAGACTGAAGAAGCATAAGAATCAATTTTGATAAGTTTAGATAAATAGAAGAAGTGATGGAAGGTTCTAGAAAGAGGCTTTTTGGTTTTGTTTTTGAGTACTCCTCACTCTCCCCCATGATACCCAAGAGAAAAGAGCAGAGGAAAGAGACCTAAGATTGTTCTTTGCCAAGATCCCTGTTCTGCTTCTCTGTATTCTCACTTAGAACAGATTGCTTTTCATCACTTATGCTGGCTTTGAGGTTTCTTCCCTCAGCAGGGAAACTGCAAGATAGGAGGCAATGGGAAAACTTTGCTGGGGAGAAATCTCAACCTAGACATCTAATCTCTGCCTTTTGTTAGATCCAGATACCAGCTTCTACCTCAAGTGTCTTTTGGTGCCTTGTTGTAGCTCATAGAAGGTAAATGACCACTTCTTATCTCAGAATGCCCTCCACAAATAGGTACTTGACAGGTTTCAGGTATATCACAGGTTTAAGGTATATCACATTCTGCAGATGTGAACCAGCTATTTTTCTCTGGGATGCTTGCTTAGTTACTGAGGCTGCTTAGCGATTTTTAGAAGTAATAGAATGCTTCCTGTAAACCTTGAGAAAAGACTTACGTTCTCCCATCCGCTATGCTTAATGAGCAGCAGCTCCCATGTGCCGGGCCTGGTGCTGCAGGCTCTGTGATGCTGTGTCCCCTTCCCACCACTGAGTCTTTCTGATGAAATTAAATTAAATGTAATTTAATTTACCAGGTATGAGAAATACCTACAATGTAGTGCTTGTCACACTGGGTTGTAACTTAATTTATATGTCTGTGTCTCACTAAACCATTAATTCCTTGAGGAACAGGAAAGGGATTGTGTCTTATTTTTGTCTATTCTTTGTATTTGCACTGGCTAAAGAATAATAAAAATGCACTAAGTGTTTTTAGAGCAGATGACTCGAATGTGGTAGTTTCTGAAAGGCAGAGGAATATGTAACAAAGGGAAAAATACAAAAGCATGTTGGAGCTGGAGGAGACGGAGGGAGCAAATCTGTTTTTAAGAGGAAACTGAGGCCCACCTTGATTATGAAACTTGCACAGGGTTGTGCATTGTTAGTGGCAGAGCTAGGACCACAAGCCAGGTCCCCTTGTTCCTAGTCCAGTATTGCTTTACTGTACTTTCCTGGGTCTTACCACGTGGAAACACACAGACCATGTTCTAAATAGCGAAATGTAGTCTGTTATCTCACCGTAATGCTATTGATTAAATCTTACCCAGTTTTCCCCGACCCTTCCCAGCTTCGAATCTGAAGCTTCACTAAGACAGAAGGTGAGGCAGTGTAGCTCTAGAAGATAATGTAACGGATTGGGAGTTGAGGAATTCTAGACTTTTCCTTTGGCTGTGGGAATGTAGTATTAGTAGTGAGTATCTTCTGGGGTATGTCAGTAGGCAAGCAGCATGCCGTGAAACTGGGGTACAGAGATGTGGCCCTTGCCCTTCAAAATAAAAAAAAGACCAGTGGAAAATATGGTGGGAAGTCAGAGCAAGGGCTTGCAGCACTGTGTCACTCGTTTCTGTATGAGTGTGGGGCCAGGACCACGTCTGCGTGGGTCATTCTTGAGTACAAAACTCGCACATAGAAGTCAACATGATTAAAAAGCCAGACATCTGCAGTATGCACACGTTTAGTTCAGCCCCATAATATAGTCTGTACTGTGTGATTTAGTTCTGCCTCTCACTGCACTCTGATTGCCTGGCATGCGGCAATCAGAGCAAAGGTTACCAGCACATCAAGAATAGAAAAGACAGAATCATTAACACTGTCAGGTTCTGCAGTCTGTGCATGCTCTCAGAACTCATAGGATGGTCTTTATGGCTGCATAGTGGAGAAAGGAACCCATTACAATCTACTCGTTCAATTTTGTACACTCAGCTTTCTCTTACTATCAGTAATATAGTTTTAAAATATGTCATAAAGACTTAATGCAGTTAGTATGTTACTCTGCATCTAGTCAGCCCTTCCTATAAGTGCAATATTAGCTGGGGAAAGATCACAGTTGGGGGGTTCAATTTAATGTATACTGCCCATTGCAGTATATTCCATGCATGAAAGTAATCTGTTATCCATACTAATTTAATGGTGTTATTCCTTTCTTTCCAAAATAGTTTGCTCACTTTGAGTCTGTGCACACAAATATTTAGAGTACACTCAAATGTTTAATCCTCAGGAATATCAGTTTGCCTTCTTTTCCCTTTGTGAATACAGTTAGCAATTTAAAGTCTTTTTTTTTAATTTTTATTTATTTATGATAGTCACAGAGAGAGAGAGAGAGAGAGAGGCAGAGACATAGGCAGAGGGAGAAGCAGGCTCCATGCACCGGGAGCCCGACATGGGATTCGATCCCGGGTCTCCAGGATCGCGCCCTGGGCCAAAGGCAGGCGCTAAACCTCTGCGCCACCGAGGGATCCCTTTAAAGTCTTAACAAAAGAGGAAACTAATATATTCATCCTGTTCTTACCATGATGGCAGAGAGTTTCTCTTCCAATTAGGTTGTAAAAAGTCGCCTAATGAGCATTGCTTCCATTAGTATGAAAGAGAAGAAACCAGATGATCTACAGATAACTTTTCTTGAATTGTAAAGAATAACAAGCCCTCTTGAGCTATTTTGTGTTTTGCAGAGCATGGGAGGAACAGGTGACCACCATAAAAGTGGCTAAAATGAGTTCTTAAAGTTGAGTGTGAGTTAACACATCTATTTAGAATAATCAGGAGCCCAGATACCAGTGGGGGGTTCACACTCACAAGCTCTTTTCTAAGAGGCTCTATCAGGTCCTTATAAGAAAGATGAGTGACAAGCCTGGATTGGACAGGACCCCACTGATAGTGTAGCCACATGGGAGATGACTGTACTGGTGAACTGGCAGGATGAAGGGCAGTTATCCTGCCCCTTCTCTCCTTTGACACAGAAGTTGTTGGGAGGGCAGCAGATCCTCTAGCCCCCAGGACCAAGGTAATATTACTGCTTCTGGAGGAAGGGTAGGAGACACTTTTGTCCGCCTTTTGTAACCAGCAAAGATCTGCTTCTGGGGCCAAGCACAGTGGCAAAACCAGGATAACCTCTTAGCCCCAGGATCTTTCACTGATAGAAAACAAAGTTCTGCTTATGGTGCATGAGGAGCAGAAAACTCTTAGGCCCAAGACATGGGCAGATAGAAGGCGGAGTTCAGTTGCCATGGGAAGGCTCTGCTCTGAAGTCCAGCTCCCTAGGTTTTTCCTAAGATACAGGCTGGACCAGGAGAACCAAGAACTTTCCCTGCTCCTACCATGAACCTCACATCTAGAAAGAAAGCAACAGCACTCCTCTGCTGGAAGGTGAGAGTGTGGAGAGGGACTCCTTTATGACACAGGTGTGAAGGGACTGCCAGGTAGAGCAGGAACACTTAAGAAAAATCTGGCTTTTCAGACCCCACACCTGGTACAAGGTAGCAGTCCATCGCTGGGGGATTTTGATGCTTTGCTACATTAGATAACAGTAGGTTGATTCAAATCCTCTGTAGTAATGGCATGTTGGAAGACCAGGCAAGCCCATTTCCAGGTGGAAATACTGTTTGCCCTAAGTTGCTAGTGTTCTACAAATGATGTCCAGCATTGAGGCAAAAAAAAAAAAAAAAAAAAAAAAAAACCCACAAAAGGCAAGAAAAACAATCCATTGTCAGAAGATAAGGCTATTAACAGAAACAGACTCAGAGATAACCCAGATGTGGAAACTATCAGAGACTTTAAAATAGCTGTGATTAATGTATTTTAAGTTGTAGTGGAAAAAGTGGACAAACATGCATGGACTTGTAGAGAATGTCAACAAGAGATGAAAACTTTTTAAAAAAGAGTTAAATGGAGGGATCCCCGGGTGGCACAGCGGTTTAGCGCCTGCCTTTGGCCCAGGGCACGATCCTGGAGACCCGGGATCGAATCCCACGTCGGGCTCCCGGTGCATGGAGCCTGCTTCTCCCTCTGCCTGTGTCTCTGCCTCCTTCTCTCTCACTGTGTGCCTATCATAAATAAATAAAATTAAAAAAAAAAAAGAGTTAAATGGAAACTACTGGATGCAAAAAACATTTTAAGTTGGGTTTGTTAGCAAACTGGACATAGCTGAAGAAAGGATCAGTTAATTGAAGCTTAAGTCAACAATATAAAATGAAATTATCAGATGCATGGCATTTCTGTTTTTAATTTTTTGAGAAACCTCCATTCCATTTTCCACAATGGCTGCACCAGTTTGCATTCCCACTAACACTGCACAGAGGTTACTTTCTCTCCACATCCTCACCAACACTTGTCATTTCTTGTCTTTTTTGATAGTAGCCATATTGTCAGGTATGAGTTAAGATCTCTTTGTGGTTTTGATTTGCATTTCCCTGATGACTAGTGATATTGGGCATGTTCTCATGTTGTGTGTTTGTTTATTTATTTATTTATTTATTTATTTATTTTTATGTTGTCTGTTTTTGATTGTATTATTTCTTTTCTTGGTGTTGACTTGTTTACCCCCCCCCCCAAAAAACCCAAAAACACTAATTTGAAAAGGTCTGTGCACCCCTTTGTTTCTGGCAGCATTATTTACACTAGCCAAGATATGAAAGCAACCCAGGTGTCCATCGATAGATGAATGGATAAAGATGTTTGTCTATCTATCTGTAAATATATGGCTATATGTGTATATATTTATATTTATATAATGGAATACTACTCAGCCATAAAAAAGATGAGCTCTTGGTATTTGCAACATGGATGGACTTAGGGGGCATTATGCGAAGTGAAGTAAGTCAGAGAAAGACAAATACCATATGATTTTAATTGTGTATAGAATATAAAAAAAACAAAGAGTAGAAACAGACCGATAAGTACAGAGAACAAAGTGATGGCTGCCAGAGGGGAGGAGGGATGGGTGAAGTGGAGTGAGAGGTACAGACTTCAGCTGTGGAATAAATCAGTAGAATAAAAGGTACAGGATAGGGAATATAGTCAATGATACGGTAATAGTGCTGTGTGGTGACAAATAGGAGCTTTACTTGTGATGAGCACAGCATAATGTATATAGACGCTGAATCACTGTGTTGTATGCCTGAAACATTGTGCCAACTATACTCAAGAAAAAAAAGTAAATAAACATAAAATGAAACATAAAATGAAACAGAGAAAGAAGGAAGGAAAGTAAAAGGAAGGAAGGAAAAAAGTAAATAAACATAAAATGAAACATAGAAAGAAGGAGGGAAAGAGAAACATAGAAAGAAGGAAAGGAAAAGAGTATATAGGAAAAGACTACCCTCCCATGTTTCTCTTCTACTTTAAATCCTGTACTACACATACAACACTTCACTTCTCACACCAGATGTATGGATTTCCCACACTCAGTCAATTCTCTGTTATGTCAGCCTGGTCTCCTATAATTCTATTCAGTTCTAACACTAACTGGAGTTAGTGCAGACTCCACAGGTTAAGGGCTCAGTACCACTAGACGGCTAGCTCTCACTTCAGATGCTGATTGCATGTCCTTGAACTTCTGACCAACTGGCTATAAATCAGGGTTCCCACAACGCCGCCTTTTTGTTTGATCATTTGTTAACACAGCTCACAGAAATCAAGAGAAATAGTTACGTTTACCAGTTTATTATACAACAAAGAATATCCTAAAGGATGCAGGTAAATAGCCTAATGAAGAGGTACATAGGTTGAGGTCTGGAAGAGTTCCAAGTGCAGGAGCTTCTGTGGCCACAGAGTTGGGGTTTGCCACCTTCTTAGTACATGGATGTGTTCATCAGCTTGGAAGATCTCCAAACCACATACTTTGGGGATTTTTTATGGAGGCTTCATCACAGAGGCATGATTGATTATTAACTCCATTCCAGTCCTTCTGCCCTTTCTGGAAAATAGGGGAATGGGGCATGGGGCTGAAAGTTCCAAACTTCTAATCATGGATTAGTCTTTCTAGATTGGTCCAGTCCCCATCTAGGAACCCACCACCAAGGGTCATCTAATAAGAACACAAGACATTTCTGTCACCTGGGACATTCCAAGGGATTTAGGAGCTTGGTATCAGAAGCCAGGATCAGAAACCAAACAAATATTACAACAAAAGATGCTCCTAGTGCCCTCATCACTTACAAGTGTTTGGGAGCTCTGTACCAAGAACCCAGGGCAGATATAAATATATATCTTTGATTATTTCAGAGAGGGAAAATACTGAGAGTAGCACAGAATATCGAAGAACTATGAAACAATATCAGTAGTGTAACATACATGTAATTGGAAATCCAAAAGGAAAACAAAGTTTGGTCTAAAAGAAATACTTGAAGAACGGTTGCTGAGAATTATCCAAAATTAATGGAAGCAAAAAAAATATTAATGAAATACATAGAGATCCAAGAATTTCATAGATCACCAAGCAGGATAAAAAGAAATGGGGACCCCTCCCCCCATTCTATAAACCCAGACCACCAAAGATAAAGAGGAAAGTCTTGAAGGCAGCCATAGGGAGAAGAAACATTACAAATGGAGGAACGAAGATAAGAATGATACTGGAATAACATCTTTAAAGTACTGAAAGACAAAAAGAGAAAGCCCAAATCTTGTCAATGCAGATTTCTATACCCAGCAAAAAAATATCTTAAAAAATAAGGGGTGCCTGGCTGACTGAGTCTTGATCTTAGAGTTGTGAATTCAAGCGCCAGTGGGTCCTTAAAAAAATTTTTTTAAGGCCATTTAAAGGCTTTTTCAGATAAACAGAAACTGGGGGAATTTATTGCCAGGAGATGAGCACTATAAGAAATGTTAAAAGAAGTTTAAGTGCCAGATGGCAATTTGGATCTACACAAAGAAACGAAGAGACCCTGCTATGGTGAAAAATGAGGGTGAACATAAATATCTTATATTTTTAGTTGCTTTAAACAATAATTATTCAAAGTAAAAACAGTATGTTGTGAATTTATAATGTAAGCAAAATGTGTGACACCTTAGGACATAGCATTAAAAGAAGAAAACAAATACACTCTTCCAGAATTACAGTGTGTTTGTGCACTGTATTGAGGGTAGACTGTGATACAGATTTTAAGACCTAGGGAAATCACTTAAAAAATGAATAAAAGCCAGTTATAGAGATAAGATGACATCATAAAAAATAATTGTAAGTTATGAAAACTAAAAAGAGGCAAAATGGAGCAAAGAACAGATGGGACATATAGAAAACCACTGGCAAGACGGAAGGTTTAAATTCTATATCAACATTACATGGAATGTACATGATCTAAACATACTAATTACAAGTCAGAAATTTTCAGATTGGATAAAACAAAATCAAACTACATGCTGTCTTAAACCTACTTTAAATATAAAGACCCAGAAAGGTTAAAATTGAAAGGAAGAAGTTATATTGCATAAACACTGACCAAAAGAAGGTATGACCAAAGGAAACTTCAGTACAGTGATTATGTCTAGGGGTTAATGGGACATCACATAATGACATTGGGGTTATTTCACCAAGAAGACATAATAGTCTTAAATATATGTATAGACTTAACAACAGACTTTCCACATACATAAACAAAAACTGATAGAACTCAGGGAAGAAATTAACAAATCTAAAAATTATTGTTGGCAGCCCCAGCCCTCCTCACAGTGATTCATAGAACAAGTTTACTGAGAATCAGTTCAGAATATTTAGAAGATCACAACATCATCACCAGTCATCACAGCTGAATATACATTTGAATGACATACATGTGGAACCAAGACAAACCGTTTTTTGGGCCATAAGACAAATTTGGACAAATTCAGACAAAGCAGTCTTCTGAATACAATGAAATTAAACTGAAAATCAATAATTTTAAGAGATCCAGAAAGATCCACCAATTATTTGGATTGCTAAGATGACTGTTCATCCCAGATGGTTTGGTGTGGATGGGAATGGTTTGGAAAAGGACATTCAGAGGACTTCATACTGTTAATAACAATTTGTTGAATTGTTTTTGTAACTTTTTAAGAAAAATTCCAGTTAATTATGCTATAGGAAAACTTAAAGAGCTTCAGTATAATGAATTTTAAAAAGACGTTTGATAAATTGTTGGAGGAGAAAAAAGTTGCCTTTAAGTAGAAAGCATACTGATATGATTTGAAATTCTTTAGTCTTTAATCATTTGACTTCTGGTTAGAAGAGCACTGTTGGGGGAAATTAAATGCCAATGTTCAGACATGCAGCTGCATAGTAAGTAAAGTTATAGGAAAAATTGAGGTGTAGATTAATTGCGCAGTAAATAAAATTGGGGGAAAATGTTAAGTATCTTATTTTAGGAATGAATGTTATATTTATATTAAAAATAAGGTCATAATACCATTGGTATGTTACTTCTTTTCTCTTCTCTTCCTCTCCTCTCCCCTCCCCTCCCCTCCCCTCCCCTCCCCTCCCCTCTTCTCTTCTCTTCTCTTCTCTTCTCTTCTCTTCTCTTCTCTTCTCTTCTCTTCTCTTCTCTTCTCTTCCCCACACACATTTTCATGTGAGCCTCTCAGCAACCTGGAAGGCAAGCAGGGAAGGTGTAATTAGCACACACAGGGACTTGGGGTTAATTTAATTTGTTAAGGGGATACAAATCGAAGTAGAGTGTATGTTTTTGCTCTATATTCAACATTGCCTTCTGCATTTTATCCACGTCATTCTTTGCTGGCTAACAGTCCCTTTCAGATTTTCATGAAACCTTGTCAACAGTTGATTTGTGTCATTGTTTATTGTTCAGTTTGAGGACCACATCGAGGAGGGTTATAGGAACAACGAAGCGTGATGCGTTACATGATGGAGGGAGAGGCAGACCTCAGGCTGGTTCTCAAGAGTCCTCACAAGTGATACATACTTGTGAAGTGAAATGAACTACCGAGCTGCTGTGAACACACAAATGCTGGGTAAAGCCTAAGTGTGTGTACTTGTATGTTTTTAATAACATTGCCGTGGTGAAAGAGCAAACTGGCAGCTTGTCCACGGGTGTTAGAAACTGAGGGGGTCGAGAGGGGAAAGGACTCTGGAACAGGGGCTGGAGGCTAGGTCCTGATGCTGCCCAGGATATGGGAATGTGTCTTGGGCCAGCCTGAAGCAGCGAGCTGGAACAGAGTCCTCATAATGAACCCTGGGATGTTCAGAGGGTTGTCAGATACCTTAAAAATTGAATAGAAAAACTCGCCAACCTTGAGAAATGGCTTGCCATCTGCCTGGGGCTTCAGAAGTAAGAAAAAATCCTGAACTCTCGGTGAGAAATTAGAACCCCAGTCCTGTGCCAGGTTCTCAATAGAAGCAAACGCAAAATTGCTCTTTACGAGTATTACTTTCCTGAACCGAGGTGCGGAGAACAAACCCCCACTGTGAGAAATAAGTTAACAGTAATGAGTTAGCTTCTATCTAGGAAATCAGCAGGTGCCACATATACACACACGCACATACATGAATTAGTGCACTAAGGTAGGTAATTAAGTTATCCAGATCCCCCCCAGAAGCAGACAAGATGGGTGTCAGCTGGCTTCCATGTATGCTTCTGCCTGATCCTGTCTGCTACTCACAATCAGCTTCCTCTATGGGGGACTCCTATTCACTTTCTGGTCCCTGGCCCAGTGAGCCCAGAGTATTGTCCAGAGCCAGAATGTGCAGTTCACTGGGACCATGACCATGCCCCTGCCAAGAATGAGCCCTTTTTGGGACTAGGACGCCTAGCCCTACAGAGTGCGATGGTGCAGGGATGGACAGAACCACTCAGTGGGCTCTTGGCAGTGATAGTAAGTGGTGCCATTCTTGCTTCTACCTCTTGGCTCCTAAGCCTGTATGTCCTTCTTGGGGATGTGGTGCCATAGGGAGGCCTGTGATTTGACAGACAGACTGCATCATGAACCACGGCATGCGTCCTTTCAGACTCTCTTGAGCTGGTGCTTCAGTGTGCTTTAAGAAGCCTGCTCCAGTGCTCAGCGGAGCCATCCACATCTTACATGGTAGCTCCCAATGTGGTGGCCCCAATCCCGAGCCTCCCTGCTGTGAAGTGGGGCCCCCGGTCAGATGCAGTGATGTATGTGATCCCATCAGGCCAGTCTGGGGGCGCTGATGCTGTAGCCCTGTGGATCTTGTCTACGTGTATTCAGTGCCTCTCCCCTGGTGGGATAATTTGCAGTGGGGGTTGACATAATACAAGTCTTCTCACTCTGCCCTGTCCCAAATTTCCACCCGCATGCTTTTATCCAGACTTCCTTGTCACTGATACTGCAGTTCTTTCTTCAGTCCCCTGACCACACAGAGAGGCAGCCTCAGTTATCTGTTTCCAGTTCAGGCTACTCTGTCTGCACAATGCAGGGTGAACTGGTGTATTGCTCACAGCTGCACATGTGGGGAAATGTTCCTCTCCAGTGTCTTCGAGGGCCATCCCCCAGTGCCACTGTAACAAAGCCATGGTTGCTTTCTCGTTTCCCTACCTTATGTCAGGCTGACCTATCACCCAAGCCCAGGTTTGCCCTCATGCTCCCATTAGATGTACAAGTCCTCATGTTGCCAGAGATGCAGAGCATGGAGGGCACAGCAGCTGTGGCAGGTGACTTGGTGATATGGACTTCCTGCTCGTGGGAGTCACTTGGCCTTCCACTCTGGCTCCATCTAGGGTGTGCCATTTCCATCTCTTGGTGGACTAGTTGACCTATAAACTTGGCTCAAGGGGAGCCTTGGATACTTGGCCCCTCTCTGTTCCATGACCTTTGCCAGGGCCTGGTAATACACACATCAAGAGCTTTTTTCAAAGGGTGTGTAACTCTTTGCTGGAATGGCATGGCCTTCAGAATCCTAGGGGCATGCATTTGATTTTCCCCTAGAGCTTGCCAGGGGCTCTGGATGTGCCTTTTCCCATTACGAACACGGTCTGTACTGTCCAGGGTCACTGGGTTATATGGCTTAAATATCTAGGTTGCTTGTGCCAAGCCTGGCCCTGCTAGTCTTTTCTTGCCCTGGGCCACACTCAAGCTGGCACCTGCTGTGTTACACAGTCTGTGGGCTAGAGCAGTACTCCAGCTATGTTGCCCCCAGAACCCAACCTAACAGGTACTGTGTTTCTTTCTCTGTGGATTTCTCTTAGGAGCGGCTATCCCAGCATGCCCTTACCACCACACCCCTAGAAGCTTCACTAGAGTCGCCAGACCCAGAACTTTCGTAGAGTTTGTCTCCCACACTCCAGAAGCATGTGTCTTACAAGGGCCTCCAGGGCATAGCCAGGGAAGAGCCAATTGCTCTTCCTCTCCAGTCAGCATGATGTCAGTCTCCCTCCCCATGCCTGGCACTACTTACCCACTTGGCATCCAGGAAGGGATGTGTATAACTGGTGGGGAAAGGCCTCTGCAGTGGTGTGCTGCCCACTTCTGGAGGGTCCTGGTGGGTGGTGGGGAGGTGTTTGGACTCTGCATCATCGTGGTCATCCATCAGAAGTCCATCCCTGTTCCAGTTGTTAGGATCCCAGAAGCCACAGCCTGGACCTGCATAATAATAGAGTGCTTTGAGCATTCAAACATTATGAGTCCAGAGCTGTCACAGTTAGGTCTGAAGTTCCATTACCCACTGGGAAGGCTCTCATGTTCCCACACTTAGCTATTAATTGCTTCTTACCGGCTCTCAGCACCTCATTACCCTTATGCAGGCCACCAGTGCAAGCTGGCAGTAGCTAGCCAACTCTGCACTTTTTGTAGAGGTTTTTCCATCTGTATTTCCCAGGGGTCTGCATTATAACGCCCATCATGGCATTTCTCTCTGGACAGTTGCCAGGTCACTTACAACAACTGTAGCAAGTGAACCACAGTCTTATGGCAGGCTCTCTCTGCCCGCCCTTCCAGACGGCCTCCTCATCGTCTACAGAGGGGTCTGTGTGTGAGACACAGATCTCTGTCTTACCACTTGTTTTCCCAGACCATTATCAGAGCCGCTTGTATTTGTCTAGGTCCTCGAGAGACAGCCCTAAAGGGATCACACCTGTGAGGATTTGGTTAGGGGGAGTGGCCTGTGTGGCCGGAAATAGATGAAATGAGAAAAGGCTGGGAGAGCCATCAAACTGTGATGCAAGTCTGACCCCCAGTGAAGTTGGGGAGGGGGCTGGGTGGAAATGCCTCTGGTCTTTGGCTATGCCACCTAAGGGAGGTTGGGCACAGCCCTGGGGTGTCCTTGTCCGTCTCTTGTCTTTGGCAGTTAGTTTGTTACTTCATTCTAATCTCTTGCTGCTGACTAGCCTTGCTGATCTCCGTTTCCTGGGGTGGAGGAGTTAGCCATCTCTGCTGTTCAGGAGAGCAGCTGCTGAGCGCGGTAGAGGGGTCCCATTTCCGAATTCCCAGGGAAGGGCTCTGGCCTGGTTTCAGCCGCATCTGGAATCTAGTTCAGGGTTATGTGAACCAGGTTGTCTTTCTCTAAATTGAAACATTTCCCAGAAAAGTTGGACAAACTACAGGTTTAATAGTAATACCTTATGTAACCTCTAATCCTTAAACGTTTGATTAGTAATCTTTGATTTTTTTTCTTAGCATGCAGAGTAACTTTGAAGGATGATCTGGATGGGTCATAGTTCTCCCAGTGAAGGAGTTGAGAGGCATACTTAAGTCATTTGTTGGTGACTAATTGGATTAGTTCATTACATGTCTGTTTTTGTCATTGCAAAGCATTTTCAAGAGTAATGACTGACCCAGTGTTTTCTCCTTTACCTCTACCCTGCTGTTCAATTTATTCAAAACTGTATTAGTGTCAGATAAACTAAAGGCCATCTGGGGGAAAATACATGTGTTAGAGTACTTTGCATTGGATTGGAAAGCCATAAAAATCATTGCTAGGTAATTAGAACTTTAAAAAAGAGCTATGAAACAATTTTTCTAAAATTGGAAAGAGAGTAGCATGGCCTCTCTCTGTTGTCATTTGTATTTAGACAAGTGTGGGAGTGCCAAATAGATGCATAATGATCGTGAGAAATGAAGGCTCGGATTAATTAGAGCTGAAAAGCTGGAACAACTGCAGATGAGTTGCTCAAGGAGAAGGCCAAATAGAGATGTGTCTGTCTACGCATGTGGGTGTGCGACTGGCAGACGGTTTTTCAGTGCTCAGGCAGTGTTGGGGAACCGTAAAAGTCCTTGTGGAAAGCCCAGAACTTGGGAGTCTCAGTCCCTGAATTTAGAAAGTGTATAGTCCATCCTGGAAGAAAGCCCTAGCCTGGTACCAGGCACATAGACCCTGGCAGGTCGCTTGGAATGGTAAGTGGGGACATGGATGAACAGCTGCCAGGATGCCTTGTGAAAATCCTTAGACTTCCCTATTATTTTAAAATAATGGTACATTAATAGAAAAGGTGAAATGTAATGAGGCCAATAGATCAGGCGATGGCTGCCAGTGTAAAGATAAATGTTACAGATCCCAAGATGAGTGTATGCTGCATCATGAGAGGGCCACCTGGGGAAGCACCAGGTGTGGGGGGGTATCTGGAGGATGAGGTAGCAAGAGAGGGAACTGGGGACAAGAGCCTTTATTGCGGTTTCTGCGGGAAGGAATGGGTGAGGCAGGATAAACAGATTTGGGATTGGCTGAATAATTATAGTAGGCTTTGGTCCCTAGTTCCCTGGTCCCTGGCACTGGGGTGATAATGGCAGGTGGACGGTGGCGTGGGGTGTGAGAGTAGAGAGGAATTAGTGGGCTCCAGGTTGGTAGGTGAGCCTGTGGGTGAGTTCCCCAGCTCTAGGAATTGGCTAATTCTGGGAACTAGTTCAGGGACTTCCATCTGACTCCAGGGTGCCAAAGCGTAGAATACAGGTATGAAAGACATGCTTCATACACCTGTATAGAGCTTAAATAGAGCTAAGTTTTTTCTCTTGCGTACTAATAACATCTTAATGAATCCTCTAGGACAGCACTTTCAGTGGAGCTGTCAGGTACCCCTAGAGCCTCCTAGTACCATGTTAAGTCAACAGTTCACTATGTGACACAAGAGGGAGATGTCTTAAATATGAAACTGAAGCCCTTTGGCAAGGGTGAGTCGGGTATCAGAGCAGGGTGTGAGCACTTCTAACTGGAGATGTCAGGAAAGTCCTGTGTGCATTTTTGAGATTCCCTGTGTGGCAAACAATCTGTGCTAGCTCCCACAAGGTTCCTTAATGATTGACAGGCATATCTGATATTGGGGACCTACCCAGTCCAGGGAAAGGAGGAGGAAGGTATGTTGCAGCAGGTTTGAGACATGTGGTGGGGCCTCTGTGTGATATGTGTATAATTAAATTTGTATGGATTTGAATAATTTTAAGTCCAAAAAAGTGTGGGCGGTGAGCTAGGGAAGTGCTGTACTGGCAAGTTTTCTGGGCATATCCGAGGCCTAAAAATATGGGAAAAGAGTGACATTTATCCTGAATAAATACAAAATTATGTGAAAGAGAGGAATGTTATATACATAGCATTCAGCTCCTAAATCTTACATTTACCCCAAATTCTTGTAAATCCTTCTTTTGAGGAATTATTTGAAAGCTAGTTCAGGCTTGGACCAGTTTTACAAGAAGCCAGCATTACAGGCAGACTGCCTGTGACTTCAGATTCTTGTAGAACATCCAGTTCATAAGCTTCTTTGCATCGTCTCCAGAAGTTTTTTTTGACCATATCCCTCCCCCCATTTCTCTGTGTGCTTCTTTATGGAAATCATGGGTTTTGTTGCTTAATTTTCTTGTAGATTTCATGGTGTGAGCCCCTGTTGATTTATCAGTATTTTCCCCCCACATTCCATGCTTTTTATTAAGTTTATCAATGATACTCTTTTTCTTTATGATGACTTCTGGTGTTATACTTCATGCTATTTTGATCAGTTACCATCCTTTTGTTCTAATGGATTCTTCCAGAAAGTAATGACAACTCACAGTAAATCTTATATTCTTGCCTTGAGACTTGGAGATCTAGAATTTTCATATTTTAGCACTCTTTCCTTGAGCGTGTACTTTTTCTTTCACATGTTTATGCAAATACTGTTGTCTATTTTCTGTGGTCCGGCCTTATTATCAGCTTGTAAACTGTTCCTTCTTTATTTTTATAGGAATAATAATTAGCATTATAACAACATGTAAGATATTGTAAAGTTAATATGGTAAGTCACATTTTTTTGATGGTTACTATATGCCAGGCTGTTTGAAATGATTTATGTATGTAATAATTTATTAGATTCTCAATCTCTAAGGTAGGTACTGCTAGTATCCCCATTTTACAGGGGAAAAACAGAGGCACAGAGAGGTGAAGGGTATGCTATGGGCAATGCACCTAAGTCAATGGATGAAGTAGTATTTGAATCTGAAGCTACAGTCAGTATATTGAACTACCACCTTCATGGACATAAGACGAAAGTAGTCAAACATTAGTTAATTGAACAGAAATGTTCCCACTTTTGCCTTTGTTTGCTTCATTCTCCACATTACCACAGGATCCTTATTCACCCTTTAGGTTTCATTCAGGTCAGCAGTCGTGTCCCACATCCATGGGAGGCTGCCCATAACTCTGCAGACAATGTAGCACCCTGCCCCCAATAAGTGGTTTTCTCATTTTAAGTTCATTAATCCATGTGTTTGGATCAATGTCTCACTTCCTCATAGAATATAGCTCTACTTGGGGAGGAACCTTGTCTGCTTTCACTCCCCTTTGGGTCCTTGTCACCTCCCATACTGCCAGGTAGATGGTAGGTGCTGGGTAAGTATTTATTAGATGCATGAGCAAAGATTTTAAGGAATGGGGGAAGAAAGGCAAAGATTTATTACATGCTTACCACATTCCGGGTTCAGTGTACCATTCAGTTATTGTACCAGTTGGAAATAAGTTTTACTCCAAGTAACAGAAAGCCCAACTACAGTGGTTTAAGCAAATAGGATATTATTTGTCTCACATAACAATTCCAGATTGGCATTTCAGGGCTGGCATTTCAGGGTTGGTTAGGGCTGCTAACCAACATCCTAGGCTTTTCTATTTCTGTTCTTACGAGTTGGGGAATATGATAATCTTGTCAAAATGACAGTATATCCCAGTCACTGGATTTTCTGCTGTTGTGTGAGCAGTAGATTAGTTATGCAAACAGTAGGTTTGAAATTCTGTATGCTTCCTTAAACAAAACAACAACAACAACAAAAAGTTGAGATTTTACATTAATTTATGATGTACTTTTTGAGGAGAGAAATGAAGGGAATTGCCAGGACGTCAGGGAAGTCTCTCCTGAAGTGTTTGGCAAGCTTTCACTTCCATTCTTATTTACCTCTAAGGCATTAAAAGCTGATTAGAAATTGTGTGGGGTGAGATTATTGGCAGGTGTAACTGTAGGGTGACCTTTTTGGCATTTTCCATAGGGAGAAACCCTCGCCCAGTGTCCAAATTTTGTAGATCTTTTCTTTTCCAACATTCCAGGAAGAATATCCCAGTCTCTTTGGGTGGGGAGTGAAAACCAGGCTTCCAGTGCTCTGGGAGCCAAGTGGAGAAGTGAGCTAGGAAATGAGGGTGTGGGGAGCATCTCTGTCTTACATTCAGTGTAGACTTTGATTTAATACTCTTGGCTTCAGTGCAATTCCTACCCTAACCTTTAGCCACACCTTGTGTCTCAAGTCCAAATTCTGGAATTCACCAAAATGTAGAACAGCTGGGTGCAGTGAGGTGGGGGCAGCCCAGGATGGGAGAAGGAATTTGAATGGATTTTTAAAAAGCCAGCCCTCCTGTTTTCATATTCCTCCTTGTAGATCCTTACAGTACATATGGTTCATTAGCTTATCCCCCCTGGGGTTCATCCTCCCTATCCTCCGCCCCCTTCCTCCCCACCCAACCCTTGTTACATGGAGCTTCTGTTGGGGAGGGTGGACAAGGTTCTGTGGTTCGGGTGGGCTCACTTACTGTTTCCCTCCATTTCAACCTGGGTATGGCCTTTTCTGTGTCTTAATCTGTTTAGGTTCTGTCCAGTTTTGGGCTGTTGTGCCCTTTCCTGCCCGTAGTTCTTCTGAGCTTTTGCCTTTTCTATCTCTTTTCATTTTAGTAGAGAGGAAAGGAAGGTAATAATGCATGTAAGTCGTTTATACTTTACTGGAAATCTTGCTTATGTTATCTTTTTTGAAAGTAGGTTGTACTGTCTATATATCTTTGAAATCAATAAAATTTATGTAAGAAGTTGAACATCTGTTGTGTATTTAGCCGATTCACGTAGAAAGGATAATGAAAATTCCTAGGAAGGAATCAATTTTCAAGGGAATTAAAACTCTAAATTTGTTAAAATGAGCATATGAGCTTTTTTTTTAAAAAAATGTCTTTTTAATTTTCAGATCGTGAGCCATGCCTTTAGTGAAGAGGAACATCGAACCCCGGCACTTGTGCCGGGGAGCCCTGCCTGAAGGGATTACCAGTGAACTTGAATGTGTAACCAATAGTACTCTTGCTGCTATCATACGCCAGCTAAGCAGTCTAAGTAAGTCATCTCATTTCTAGAACACCTTTCTTCTGATTACCAATGGCATGTTATTAGCTTTACCATTAGCAAATTGATTTCAATTCAGTAGTTCATTTTGTCTGAAGAAGAGACCACAACTCTGAAGGAAAGAGCCCGTTCCTACTCATCCAGTTTTCCCAGTGTGAAATATATCACTGGTGTCATGATACCAACTTCACAGGCTGAAGATGTAAAGTTGGAATTGACCAATTTACAAATTATTTGATAAGACCAAATGTGTGGACTCAAAGTAGTGTCAATTTTAAAAGCTTATTAAATGAGGAAGGTCATTGATTTTTTTTTAAATGTAAATTATTTTGTTAAGCTTGGACAGGATTAATTTTTTAATGTGAAAAATCGAAAAATTGTTAATGCTTGTAATATGCCTGACACAAAGTAGATGCTCAAATATTTGTTGATTACATAATATTCCAAGTGAATCGAAGATTAAAGCCAAAACATATTGAGATTTGATGATTTTAACCTAAATTCAGGTACTAACTTCTAAATCGAGGTCAATGATTATTGATTATTGATTATTACATAAATATAGTACTATGTATATATTACACAGGTTATATAAATCCAAGCAAATAGAAGTATAAGGAAGAAAGGACTATGATTTTGATTTTGAACATTAGTGTAAAATAGGAAATAGTTCATTTCTTTTCGTTTTTTAGAGGGGGTGAGTAAGGAGGAGCAGAGGAAGAGGGAGAGAGAGAATTTTAGGCAGACTCCATGCGGGGTGTGGAGCCTAGCAGGGGTTTGATCTCACAATCCTGAGATCATGATCTGAACAGATAAGACCAAATGTGTGGATTTAAAGTAGCGTCAATTTTTAAAAATCAGGGGCTGGATGCTTTACTGACCGAGCGACCCAGGCACCCCGAAATAGTTCATTTCTTAAGATTCAGTTATGCATGAAAATACATTTGCCTTCAAAGCTTTTTGAAGCTGGAATATTTTCCCTTTAACTTTTTATATCATGATCTTGTTTTCTCACTTTGTCCCACTCCTTTTTGGTTTAGATGGTTTATACTGCATTTTGGGTGACAGGTTTTCACAGTTAAATTTTTCAGAAATTCTGTTAATGACTAGAAAAACCTCCATAATTTCACATCCCAGTAGCCTCAAGCACAGGGAAATGTTTGTTAAAAGTGTTCAAGTGTTTTTCTTTAAATTTTTAAGAAGAAACACTGTGCAAGTATTTTTTCTTTAAAGGAATTGTACTGTGTTGTTATATTTTTAATATATAATCAATGGCTGAGGCAAAAGCAATTTAGAAATTACTTAAAATGTGTTTTAAAATAGATTCCTTTTGGAAACTAAACTAATTACAATTGATGTTGGGTAGAGGTTGTTGATAAAATGTGTAAATTGATATAATTATAGGAAAATAGCTTGTATATTATTGAAGGGTAAAAATATTTCTGTTTGAATTCATATATTTTTATAAGACTGCTTTGGTCTCTTATTTTTATGGCTGAAATGTCTATTTTTTTTCCTGAAATGTCTATTGATATAGAGTATCAGAGATGAATACTAACGTAAATGGTTAAAATTTTAATAGTCAAACTATTCCTCATGCTGTAATAATACTCGGCATAGTGTTGTGTTGATCATGTTTATGGTGCCTGTGAGTTATGTTCTGGTCCATGTAGTCTGCTCCTCCAGAGATGTCCACATCTTAGTCCTTAGAACCTGTGGATATGACGTGATGGTGAAATGAAGGTTACAAATCAGCTAATCTTAAGAGAGTGAGGTTAGCCTGGGTTATGCAGTGTAACCCCAGGGTTCCTTTAAATGTGGGAAGAAGATATGGAAGAACCCATGTCAGAATGATGTAAAATGAGAAAGAATCAACTGTTGCTGGCTTTGAAGATGGAAGAAGACACCACAAGCCAACGAATGCAGGCCATTTCTGGAAAGTGGAAAAAGACAAGAGAAATAGATCTCCTCTGGAACCTCCAGGAGGAGCACAGCTCTGCCAAAATCTTCATTTAGCTCAGTGAAATACATTTCAGACTTCTGCCCTCTGAAACTATGAGATAATTAATGTGTGTTGTTTTAAGCCACTAAATTTATGGTCATTTGATGCAACAGGAAAAACAATACTAGGAGATGAATGCACCACCCACCCTTGGTCTCATTGCGTCCACCTAATCCACTCTCACCTCATGAGTGGACCAGAGATGGGCACTGGCCTCAGAGACAGTCAACCTCAGCTAGGCTGCCCCAGTGGGTCTCGACTCTGTCTCCATTAGAATCACTTGAGAAGCTTTAAAACAAGACGCTAGGCATCCCTCCAGAGATAATGATTGTGTGCCCTAAGAGATGGGATCTGGAGAAACGGATACCATGTACCTGGTTTGAAAAGACGAGCTGGGTCAGTCCTGTGGGTGCAGGCAGTTTGAACTAAGAAACATGTTGAGATTGCTAGTTTATTATGGGATCTGCTGCCAAAACATCACCCAGGACTGAAGAAGTGATAGGCCCTGCAAGCTGAAGCTAGAATTGCAGGCAGAGGAAGCCAGAGAGACCCCAGGGTACAGCAGGGTGGAGGGAGCCCGGGTCCCTAGATCTGTTCAGGAGGGCTTTCCCTCCCATTCAAGGAGCAGTGTTCAGATATCCTCAGAGCAAACCTCCTTTCTTGCCCATCTTTATGCGATCCATGCTTGCAGAAGGGGATAGTGATATGTATGCCAAGGATATAATTGTAGGAAGTTAATATACTTAGTTACTTATTGGTGATAAAATAGCACATTTCTTGTTACCAGGGATTTACTTAGGAGTGATTATTCACTTGGTACCCTTCTAGGTACAATGCACAGCAAATCAATTTGGTGCCTACTTCGAATTTTAAAAAGCACGTATAACTGACATCAGTATGGTCATAGAACAGGAAACATCCTACCACATGCCACAACACTCACACATGTAATAAATGACTGTTCCATTTTGGGTGAATCTTTAGGTTTTGTGGGGCTTTCCACTGAGTTGAAATATATTACAGGAGATATTTTTAATCTAATCTTTTTATGAGCTAAAATTGTTAGGAAGAATAAGAATTTTAAAAATGTTTTAACATTATTTTCTAGTTTTGTAATCATTCATCAGATGTTTTTAAAGTGAAGGTTTAGAAATGCACGTATCATATTAAGTCTTCTAAAAAATGTCTTTTTTACTGAGTATTAATTTCCAAGATAAAGTCAAAACAGTCTTTTTTAATTATTCCTTTGAGTATCTAACCATTATGCAGTAGGTCCAAATAAGAGTGGACCATCTTTATCTTCTCCACTTCCCTGCCCACCCTCACACATGCCGTTACCATCCTCCCAGTACCTCCAACCCCCAGATTAGCCATGGGTGACGCACACCATCTGAACTTCTTGTGAGTGGTACAGGGAGAGGCTGGGCTTCATCCTCAAATGCCATTGTGGGCGGAGTCCCATGGGAAGCTGAGGGGTTTGCCTTGACCCTAGACTACCATTATCAGCCTGAGCAGCAGAGACTTGCCTTGGGAGACCTACTGCGATGGTCCAGGGTAACTAGTTCTCCAGTAGGTCCAAGGGAGGAGGAATCATAGACCAGGAGTCCACAGGAATGTCTTTGATCTTTTCCAAAAAAGGAAGACTTAGCAGTCGAGGCCCTGATTCACCAGATCATTCAAATTCTTGTCACATCTCTAGGGGCAAATCAGCATCATGCAGATGTGACTTTGCATAATGAAGAAAAGAATGCGGTCCCAGATACCAGATAGACTTCTGAAGCCCCTATAACTCCACATAACTTTTGGGACATTTGTAGGTTTTTACCAGGTACCATGTTCCCATTACATCAAAATTAGACATGATGTATTTAAAGGACGAGAAATTTTGTCAACGTTAGATTTTTACCAGGCTTTTCAGAGAGAATTGAAATCTTTTCAGTGAGGAAATAATTGATTGTTATAATGAGTTTTTATTTTTTTAAAGATAGATTTATTTATTTATTTATTCATTCATTCATTCATTCATTCATTCACTCACTCACTCACAGAGACACATACAGAGAGAGAGGCAGAGACACACAGAGAGAAGCAGGCCCCATGCAGGGACCCTGATGTGGGACTCCATCCCAGGACTCCAGGATCATACCCTGGGCCAAAGCAGACACTCAACTGCTGAGCCACCCAGGCATCCCAGGAGTGCTTTTTCATCATTTTCCTTGATTGATAATCTGAGTGCTCTTGTTCATATTAGCTAGTTGCTCAATTAAAATTACAGTATCTTGCATCAAATTCCTATTGATATTATAATGTAATTTTAATATAATTTGTTTAAAAAAAGGACATGGCCGTTGGGCGCCTGGGTGGCCCAGTTGGTTAAGCGGCTGCCTCTTGGTTTCAGCTCAAGTTGTAATCTAAGTGTCCTGAGATTGAGCCCTACATTGGGTTCTACACTCAATGGGGAGTCTGCCTGAGAGTCTTTCCTTCTGCCCCTCTCTCCACTTGTGCTCTCTCTCTAAATAAATAAACCCTTAAAAAAAAAAAAGGACATGGGAACATAGAACATTTGTGCCAAGGATAAGGACGTAAGTCCTCTTTAATAATGCCTACCTCCAGGGTGTTTTTTGTTTGTTTGTTTGTTTTTTACTACTACTTTTCTCTTTGTTCTTGTGATAACAGTGGTCTTCCTCACTCCCCGCCCCCCCTCCCCTGTGCCTTAAGAAGGCTCCCAAGATATCACAAAGGAAGGGGTCAGACCTTTAGTACACCTCCTCCACCCCTGAGTTTTTTTATTATATTAGGTGGTATTAATGAGATAATACAGAGGACTTAGCACAGGAAAACACAAAGGAAAAAAAATCATAAAATTTTCATTACTCAGAGAAGATAACTGCTTTGTTAATTTGTACCTTTGTTTGGTAATGCTTTGTTATCCATCACTATAAAAAAGATATCTTAGTATACATATGGTTTTGTAGCCTATACTCAATATATAGTAAGCATCTTTGTTGATTCTTCTAAGATACAATTTTTAATAGCTAAAGAGTATTTTATTGATATAATGTAATTATTTAACTGTTTTTCTGCTGTTAGACATAGAAGTTGTTTTCTAGTTTGGGAGGTGGGGAACATTAATTTATATTCTTGTATAAGCCAGTACATACATCTCTGGTTATTTTTGGTATTTTTTTTTAAATCCGGAGACTTTATTAATTTTAAATATGCCTTTCCTTTAAGAAATTATTACTGGGGCTCCTTTGTGGCTCATTCAGTTAAGTGTCTGACTCTTGATTTCAACTTGGGTCATGATCTCAGGGTCATGAGATAGAGTCCCACCTTGGGCTCTGTGCTGGGTGTGGAGCCTATAGGATTCTCTTTCTCCCTCTCTCCCCACACTTGTGCATGCACACTCTATCTCTCAAATAAATAAATCTTAAAAAAAAAATCATTACAAAATCTATTTTCCTGTTAATTTCCCGGTTTTAGGTAATTGCATGAATAAGAAAAGAGGTCTGTTTTCTTCTCAAAGATTTTAATAAGTGATTAATATTTTTACTAATACTCCTTGTGATATATACTGTTTCATATCAAACCAAATGCCAGATCAACATAAAAATACTACCTAAGGGCTTGTTCACATTTGCTTTATCTTGTCGGGTCTAAAATTTGGAATCATGTTAATTGATTATACCAAGTGCAATTCTACTCAGAATAGAAATCTAAATATTTTGAAGGCATGTACTGAATAAATTTCTAAGGTGCTTTAGCCAAATGGGATTTTTGGGAGGAAGGATAGATACTCAAATTTAATATGTGCAGGAAATAGATCACAAGTGCATTTCCATGCAGTTTAAGGCTAGGGTTAAAAGGGGGATGTTAAGAGAAAATGTATTGCTTTATCTGGACAGAAGTTGACTAGAAGAAACAGCAAGAATTTAAAAATTTTAATGCTTCAAGCTGAGATAAATACTTGGATTTCTTGTGGACTAAAATAGAAAGCCAGTGAAGGAAGGTGAGTAATATACACTTAGGAAACTGTAAGAGTTGTGTTAGCAAGGTGGAGGCAAGTATAAGAGCCCCCTCCCCCAGAAGACAGAATTATTGGGAATTCAGGCACTTTCCCGACCCATTATTTGACCTGGAATATTAGAAATACATACTTCCTTAAGGAGATGAAAGTAGTTATAAGTGAGGTTGTTTTTCATTTCTCCTTCTAAATGGATCTCTATATAACAGAATGTAAATGTAGACTAACTCATAACAGCACAGGTTGGAGAGTTAGCTATATCTGAATGTTCAGTCCTCCTCTGGTTTATCATCTCTGTTCTTCCTATTTCATGAGTAGATAGGGTTATGATATATAGATGTTTTTCTCATTATTTTGATTTACACTATTATTAAAGTAGATCATCTAAAAACTTTGAGGGAAGATTTTAAAGGTTCTTAATAATTATTTTATAACTTTGCTCACTCTCATATTAGGAACACGATTCTATTAGCAGTCTAAACTAGTATTTTTTCTGTAAAGCATGCCCTTTTATAGGACTAAACATTATCTACCTCACTCTCTACTGTTCTATATCCATTGTCCAGTGAAAAAATAAAACTGTAAGATGTGTGGAAAAGCATGACTCATCATTTTTATAAGATTTATTTATTTTTAGAGAAAGAGCACTCATGTGAGCAAGCAGGGGGAGGGGTAGAGGGAGAGAGTCTCAAGGAGATTCCCCACTGACTGCGAAGCCTGACATGGGGCTTGATCTCACGATCCTGAGATCATGACCTGAGCCGAAATCAAGAAGTTGGATGCTCAACCAACTGAGCCACACAGGCTCCTCAAAATGTAACTCATAATGAAGAGGGAAAATAAAGAGTTGATAGAAGCAGGACCCACAGATGACCCCAATTTTGGATTAGCAGATAAGTACTTTAAAATAGCTATGAAAATATATTGAAGGGACTTCCAGTTTCCAGTTTGGCATTTAAAGAGCTTAAAAATCATTCCTGGTCACACAGCAAGAAAAAAGCTGAACAAATTGAAAACCTAACAGTTTTTCTTAGATCTGTCAGGGAACTGAAGTAACAGTTCAGACCACTGCCCCCAAATCTGGAGAGACTGATGAATTACTAGGGCTTCAATGAGAACAAGTTTGAGAGTTAAAAGCTCTAGGGGGTCTACTCTTAGTGGGGTTCCCACACTTCTGTGAGTTTTACTATCACGAGTCCTACTGAGTTCTCACAGTGAATATTAGAGAAAAATCCCCTTTTGCTTCCATCAGAGGGAGGGGGAGAGTAACCATTTTGAAATATAACCAGAGCATTCTGTGTTTTTCTTAGTATGCCTGCCCTCAAAAGAAATTATTTAACTGGAGCCTAAGGGAGTTGGGTTTTACCAGAACCTAACCAACCGAGGGGAAGGGAAATACCTACTCCAGCCTCTTCTTGCCTTCCTTTCTCATCTGAGGACAATGGAGATGAGACCCAGGGACCTAGGTTCACTGAAGGACTGAGACCGGATTATAGTACTACCACAGACAGATGAAGGGCTAAAGAAGATATGGAGTATATGTGTATATATTGGGATATTATTCAGCTTTGAGGAAGAAGGAAAGCCTGCCTTTTGCAACCTGGATGTATTTAGGGGACTTTATGATAAGTGAAATAAGCTATACAGATAATACTGTGTACTGTATGATCTCATTTATGTGTGGAATCTTAAAAACAAAAAAGAAGTTGGTGAACTCAGAAGCAAGTAGATTGGTTGTTACCAGGTGAGGGATGTGGGGGAGGGGAAACAAGAAGATGCTGGTTAGAAGATACAAGCCTTTAGTTATAAGTTGAGTAAGTTCTGGGAATCTGATGTGCATGGTGACCATAGTTAAAAATACTGTATTGTGCATTTGAAATTTGCTAAAAGAGTAGATCTTAAGGGTTCTCTCTCTCTCTCTCTCTCACTCACATACACACACACACACAGTATATGAGGTGATGGTATAATAACCCAATTATGGCAATCATTTCACAAAGTGTGTGTGGTGTATATATATATATAATCATGTAGTACACTTCAAATATACACAGTTTTGTCAGTTATACCTCAATAAAACTGGAAAAAAAGGTCATAGGATTCTAGAACACCAACCCCCAAACGCACACCTTCCCAGTACATCACCAAAGACCTAGGTACCCCAATTCCTTTGATCTAGTACAGCATGTGTGGCTTCCAACAAAAAAAATTAAAAGGTGAAGAACAGTTTGAAGAGACAGAGTAAACATCAGAAACAAAGTCAGAGGTGATAGGGATGTTGGAATTATCAGACCAGGAATTTAAAATAGCTATGATGAATACATCAAGGACGCTGATGGAAAAAGTAGACAATGTTCAAAAATAGATGGATCATGTCAGCAGAGATACTAAAATTCTAAGCACTAAAAAAAAAAAAATTGAGGAACAGAATAAAAAGGTGAATGACAGCATGAAGAAATAGGGAATTTCTACAGAGAAATGGAAACTAAAGAGAAGAAAAAGAAATTGAACTGAAAATCTCAGTATCAGAAGTAAAGGAATTCACTTGGTGGCCCAAATGCAGACTGGACAGAAGCAGAAGTAGCTCAGAGATGAGCCAATAGAAATTATTCAACCGAATTTGCAAGAGAAAATGAGGAAAAGAAAGAAAACCAGAGCATCCAAAATGTAGGACAGTATCAGAGGGTCTAATACATATGTAACTGGAGTCCCAGGAGAAGAGGATAGAGCATGAATAAGGCAAAAGAAATAACGAATGAGGATTTTTTAGTATTGAAGTTATCAACCAGCAGTTCAAGAAGCTCAGCAAATTTCAAGAAGTGTAAATTAAACAAAATCCCATTTAGTCACATCATAGTAATATTACTAAAAGAACAAAGGTAAAGAGAAAATTCTAAGCAGGAGAGAAAAAGTACATAAAAGGCGGGCACATTGTTCAGAATGACCATTGATTTTCATCAGAAACAAGACCTAAAATGAAATACTAATGAAATGAAGTGAAATGGAAATGAAAGAGACATATTTTTATTTTATTTAGACAAAATCTCATAGAATTAAACCTTCAGTAGATCTACATTACCAAAAACTGCTAGAAAAACTCTTGAGGCTGAAGGAAAATGATATCAGATGGTAGCCTAGATCTGCAAGAAGAAATAAAGATCAACAAAATAAGTAAGGACACCTGGGTGGCTCAGTGGTTGAGTGTCTGCCTTGGGCTCAGGGCATGATCCTGGTGTCCTGGGATCAAATTCCACATCGGCAGCCTGCTTTTCCCTCTGCCTATGTCTCTGCTTCTCTTTCTGTGCCTCTCCTGAATAAATAAATAAAAAAACTTAAAAAAAATAAATGAAAAGGAAATATGGGAGTAAATATAAATGCTCATTCAAAATTATGTATTTATATCTAATTTGTTTAGAAGCCTGCTGTTTAAAATGTATTGTAGAGTTCATACCCTATGTGAAATTAAATTATATGACAGTAAGACCTGTAAGGGTAGAACGGGGTAAATAGAACGATATTGTATTTTACACAATTTTATGAAATTCTACATTATTTGAAAGTACATCAAGATGAGTTAAGAATGCATATTTTACTTTTTTAAAGATCTTATTTATTTATTTGGGAGAGAGAAACAGACTCCCCGTTGAGCAGAGGGCCTGATACTGGGCTCAATTCCAGAACCTGGAGATCATGACCTGAGCCAAAGGCAGACACTTAACCCACTGAGCCACCTGGACGCTCAAGAATGCATATTTTAATTTCCAGTAACCTCTAGGATAATGCATGGAGGAGATAAAATGGAATCCTAAGACAATCATTTGATTTTCCCAGAAGAGGGAAGGAAAGGAAGAAGAAAGGAACGAAAGAACAGGAAGGACAAATGGAAAACCAATACCCAGGTGATAGAATTAAACCCAGCCCTATCAAAAATTCCATTAAATGGAAACATTTTGAATACCCATTTAAAATTTAAGGCAGAGCTTATCAGGTTAGATAAAAAAGCAAGACCAAAATACATGCATTTTTAGGGATGATGACACAGATTTAAAGAAAAGAATGTAAAATATATATCACATAAACATAAAGCAAAGCATAAGCAAGCTGATGTGGCTATATTTGTGTCAAGTAAAGTAGACTATAAAGCAGAGATAAAGAGGGATGTTCTGTAGTGATAAGAGTACATTTGTCAAGAACTCACAATTTAAAATTTTAATTTAAAAGAACGTGCAATAAAAATAGAACCAAAATAGATAAATAGGTATTACAGAATCATAATTACAGATTTTAACAAAAACCTCTCAGTGAATGATAAAAACAAATAGACAAAAATGTAAGAACATCGGTGGTTTGAACACTACTAACCAGTCTGATTTAATTGACCTTTATAGAACACTAAACTCCCCAATTATAGAATATACATTCTTTAATGTTCACAGGGAATGTTCACCAAGATGAACATATGCTTAGCCATAAAATAATACGTTTGAAAGATTCATATCATAAAGAGTATGATGGTAATGAGATAGTAATTATAATAATCTTTTTAGATAATTCTCACACATTGGAAAATGAAGCAATATCTTTTAAAATAATCCTTGGTCAAAGAAGAAATCAAAAAAGGAAATTAGAAACTATTTCTAAGATGTGTGATAATGAACCCCGTATGTGGGATTTACTTAAAGAAGTGCATAGAGGGAAATTTGTAGCTTTAAATGCTTATATGAGAAAAGAAGAGAGATTTAAAATCATGAGCACATTCCTCAGGTGAGCCCTCAATGTTGCTCAGCAATCCTGCTGTGATTCCTTTGTTAATTAGTTTTCCTACCCTTAGAGTACCTATTTCAAATCTTTCCGCCTCAAATTTCCTCCTCTGAGCAGATGACTTACTTCTTATTTCATTGGGAAAATAAAAGCAGAGGAGAACCAGATACCCCCTTGTGCCAGATCAGTCTGCTGATGTGTCCTATACCAATGTGTACTGTTCACCCTCCTTTAACATGGTGACTGTTGATGTTTCTGTCAAAAACACTGGCCCCCCTACCCTCATGCTCACTCCACAACTATGTTCACTCTCTCTCTTTTCTGCCTCATACCCTTCTCCCGTCCCCTCCCCCCATGTACATCATGCCTACCAAACATTAATATATGGAGAAATCTCCCAACTTAAACCTCAGACCATCCTCTACCTGTTTCCCCATTTCTTGCTCCCCTTCACAGCAGGATACCTTGAAAGAACATCCATACCTCCTCTGCCTTTACTTTCTTCATTTTCTCTTGTCCCCATTAGAATTTTGTCCCATCCACTCTTGAAATTGTGCTTGTCAACATTACCAGTGACTTCCTCATTGCCAAATCCAGTGCGAGTCGAAAGTCTGGACATTTCTTTACCTGGCTTCTGGGCTGGCACCCTCTGGTGTTTCTCCTCATTCATAAGCTATTCTTTATTAGTCTTTGGTGATCCTCCCAACCTCTGCATGTGAGAGTACTCCCAAGGCTCGGTCATTGAAGTACATTCACTGGGCAATCTTATCCAGGCCCATGGCTTGAAGCACCATCTTTACCTGATGACTTCCAAATGTATGTCTTCAGTTTCACCTCTCTCCTAGATTTTAAACTTGTGTATATAGCTGCCTACAAGATATCTACACTTGGATTTCTCATAGGCATCTCACACTCTACAGGTTTAAAACTGAATTCTTTCTTTCCTTTCTCTTCCCCACCTCTCTTCTCTGTTAGCAAATAAGAACTCTACTCTTCCAGTTCTTATTTATGTCTTTCTCTAATACCAGCTCTCTTCAAAATATGTACCCAACTCGTACACCTGTTGGCACCTCTGCTGCTACTGTTCTGGTCTGAGTCACCATGGCATCTCTGTTCAACAGCAGCTTCCTGTCTGGTCTCCCTGCTCTGCTTGTCACCTCCACAGGGAAGGAATGTATTTGCTCTCTTCCACCACTTTTCCCTCCATTCACTGGGCTCTGGCCATTTTGAGCTCTTGGAGGCTGCCTTCCCACACCAACCAGGTTTCTGCCTTCTGCCTGGAAGATTCCTCCCTGAGATATCTACATGGTTCCCTGGCCTTTTGTGACTACCTATGTACTACCCTCTTCCTACCACTCTCTGTTCCCTCACAGTCTTTTATTTTCTTCATAGCACTCAGCATCACGTGACATTATCTGTTCATATATTGTCTGTATATAACATAAGCTTTGTTGCTGTGTTCACTGCTGTGTTTCTTTAGGCAACTAGGATGGTGCCTGGTACACAGTGGATGCTTATTAAGTATTTGTTGAATAAACTGAATATGATTAATAATCAACCTCTCTTGTCTTCGTTCTTATGAAATGCTAGAAAGAATATTGTTAAAGAAGTATACCAAAAAATTTACTATGGATAACTGTGGGTGACATTCCTTACTTTTTATTTTTCTGAGTTTTCCAGATTTTCTGCCACAAGCATATATTACTTTTATACTCACAAATACATTTCAATAAGAATCAGGGTGTATATTATATTTTTTTTGACATACACTTACAAACACAACAAAGACAAAAGAAATAAATCAATGTTAGCAGTAGATGTCTTGGATTGGACTTTGAGCCATTTTCCCTACTGTTGACCTTTCTGTATTTTCTGTATTTCTTATAATAAGTGTGGATTACTTTCATAGTAGAAAAATATAAAACTTTAAAAAGGGGGGAAAAATCTGAGGGCCCAGTGATTATAACTTGCTATTTTATGGAATTCATTGGAAATTGGACTTTACTACAAATGCTATAATAAAGTTTCTTCTCTAACTTTTTTATTTGAAATAATTTCTGACTTAGAAAAAGGTCAAAAACAGTAGAGAATTCTCAAACTTTCACTTGTATGTTGTTTTACCACACTTTCTTTTCCTCAGAGATTTTTCTTCCTGCTGTCCTTTCTCCCATACACACATACATATATATTTAATATTTAACATATATTTAGTATTTTATATTTTTAATATTACATATTTTGTGTTTAGTAAGTATATAAGTATATACTCACATATAAATATATATATAAATATTATATATTTACACATACATATATATACTTAACTCTCTCTTTCAATCTGGAAAAGTTCCTCAATTTTTCTTTGACTTTATGACGACATTTTAAAAGGGAACTGACCATTTATTTTCTGGAATGTCTCAGTCTGAGCCTTCTGATGTTTCCTCATGATTAGATTTAGGATATTGGCAGGATTATGACAGAGTGATGTCACAGCCTCCTCAGTGCATTTCTTCACAAAGCCCATAATCTGTGCTTGTCCCATAACTGTTTGTGGTGACTTCAGTCACATCTTGTTTTCAATCACATAACATTTTGTCCGTAGATTTCAGTAACTACAGTTTTGTCTCCTTCCGTAATTAAGTATCTTATGGGGAAACATATTGAGACTTTGTAATAGCCTATCTTCATCCACTTCTCTCCCCTACTGTCAGCATCCATTGATGATTCTTGCCCCAAATACTGTTGTGGTGGTTGCAGAAAGATGATTTTTGTCGTTCCCTGATTTTTTCTACATTTATTAGTTGGAATTCTGCTGTAAGTGCTTTTCACTCCTTGTTATTCATTCACTCATTTATGTCCATATGAACTCATGGATCGTTATTTTGTTCTGTGGGTTATAATCTGTTGTCTTTATTATTTACTTTGATGCTTACATTTTCTCAGATTTGGCCAATGGGAGCCCTTCTGGACTGGCTCCTGTGTCTTTTTGACATATTTCTGCCACTCTTTGAGTCCTTCTGGACTTTTTAAGAAAAGCACAGCAAGGTATACTAGGCTTATCTTATACTTTTCCACACTCAGCCCTAGAATCAGTCATTTTCCCAAGGAGCCTTGTTGCTTTTAGTGGAAAATGAAATGCCAAGGGACACCTGGGTAGCTCAGTGGTTGAGCATCTGCCTTCATCTAAGGGCATGATCCCAGAGTGCCAGGATCAAGTCCCACATGGGGCTCCCTGCATGGAGCCTGCTTCTCCCTCTGCCTGTGTCTCTGCCTCTGTGTGTCTTTCATGAATAAATAAATAAAATCTTTTAAAAAAAGAAAATGAAATGCCAAAATCTCCACAAATCAAGATGTGTTGCTAGGTGTGTTTATTAAAATTTCTGAAGGACCTTGTTATGACTGGTTTCTTGTTCTACAGAAAGGACTCCTATCAGACACAGTGATTGTTTCCAGTAAATCTTTGCTTTTAAATGTAATAGAAAACCCAGACACAATTTTGAATGCTTTGGCAGTTTAGAGGCATACTTCTCAACCTGACATACTTGGATATGGGTTGATAATGGTACTAATAAATCCATAAGTGGATCCCTTGTCAGTAAAGAATGAATAAATTACACTTACCTCAGCATGGTCTTTCATTCAATTCAGAATTATTTTAGTTTAGCTATTAATGGACTTGCCATTGAAAGAGTGAGTAAAATTAAGCTTTTCAAATAAGTTGCTATTTGCAAAACTGAATACTGTAATTTGCAACATTTTATTCTCGTTCATCAGGAAAATATAGTGTCTTCCATTTTCTTTAATCACTTGTAAGCTTAGAGCAGCTGGCAAAAAGTTAAGTATGAGTCCTTAATTTCTGCTTCCTTTTTATAAATTGAGAACTTTCTATAGAAATATAGTATCAATTGCATGTTTTTTTTTTTTTCAAATAGGGTGAGTGAATTTTTAGCATTGAAGGTAAAGGACACATATTATTTATCCTTTTCAACTTGTACAGCATCTAGCAGAGTGTGGTTCTCAACAGTCGCTGCTGTGCTTTGAGAATGCTGGTGTGACTGCGCCAGGGGTCTGCCCGTCCTGCAGTGGGGCCGAGCGCCACTCTTTGCCTCCACGGCCTGTGCCGTGGATCTTTGCAAGGGGTGATGGTGTATACTCCCATATTCTTGGTGATCTGTGCTGTCCCTACTCTTTAGAGTTCTGCATAACTGAAGGGAAAGGGAAAGGATTTTCTTGCTGGTGAGGTGTGTGTGTGTGTGTGTGTGTGTGTGTGTGTGTGTGTGTGTGGCCTGGACTATGTCTCTTAAACTGTGAATGGTCAAATAGACAAAAATTAGTTGGTTATGTTTTGACCATGGCTGATACTCAAAATAAATAACTGATAGTCTTGGATATAAACTATTTGGAACATGGCACTCTGTCTGCAGATCATCCAGTTGAAGGGACATTTTCCTAAATGGGTGTCATTAAACAGTAGTTCCAAAGGATGTTATTAGGTGTTCCCAGGCCCTGTCAGTTTAAAAACATGGCATGCTAGATGCTTCTCTTGCAGATTCCAACTGCACATTAGCATATTAGAGATTTGATATACCCCAAGGCATAGAAGCATGTTTCATCTTTTTAGCCCAGGTTTCCCCAAACTTACTGGAGCAGGGAGCATTTGCTGCTTATGTACTTGTTAACAAGAAAACACTGGTAGAGATCATTCTTTTTTTTTTTTTTTTTAGAGGTACTCACTGAGCACTAAGCAGAGGCAATGCAGAGATAAAAGACATTGCTCATACCCTCAAAGAACTTATTCAAAGACAACATTCAAGTTATGTGACGAATCCTGTTATTGAAGTATACTGAGGGTATTTGTGGGAACACAGAGAAAGGCATCTGATCTTACAGACCCCTATCTGCATCCTGAAGGATTAATCTTAAGTTAATGCATTTTTATATATTTATTCCAAAATCTTTTTTGAGCACCTACTATATAAGCCTTAGACCTTGGGGAGTATGCAGAACCAAGGAGAGTCCTTGTCCTCTTGGATCATACATTCTAGGGGAAGGAGACAGGCAGGAGACAAGTAAGTCCAAGTGTACAATTATAGGATGGTGATAAGTGCTAAGAAGAATATGGTAGGGAGGGGACAAGGGTGCGTGTGTGGTGAAGTGATTGCTGTTTTAGCTAAGGTTGCTAGAGGTGTGTCACTTGGGAGGTTACATTTGGGTATAGATCTAGATGACATGAAGGACCAAACCATATGAGTCTCTGGGACAAAATAATCCAGGGAGAAGGAACAAGAAACCCAAAGCATGACAAGAAGTGAGAATGATTGGCATGTCTGAGAAAGAGCAAGGAGATTATGTACTTGGGAATACACAAGGGAGAGGGTGCTAGTTGATAAGGCCAGTAGGGTAAATGGAGTTAAACCACTTTATAAACCTCCCATGGCCTTTGGCTTTTATTCTGAGTGAGGTGGCAAAGCATGAGAGGGCTTTGAAAGTGCAGAGCAGTAGCAGGATCTGTGGGAAAGGGGAATGGGTTCAGGTACTGCAAGTAGTTCATTTGAACCGGAGTACAAAGGAAGGGCAGAAGTGAGGTGCACAGGGCCTTCTGTGCCCTGCCGAGAGGCCTAGATTTTATCTTGAGATGATGGGAGAGCAGTGAACAATTTGAGTAGGAAGGACGGTCGGATCTTTCTTTAAGGAGGATCATTTGGCAGCAGGGTGATGAATAGATCTGAGGGTGGGAGGTGAACCTGAAAGCAGAAAAAACCAAGCTGTTGATGTATGTAATACAGGAAGGAAACGGGGAGGGTCTGAACTCTGGGGTGCTAGAGAAAGACAAGTGATGAGGTTTGGTGTTTGGTGAGCTGTAGTGGAAGGTGACAGCCACAGATGACTCCATTTCTGCCTTGGGCTTCATTTGGGGTTGCTTAAGGCCTTTCCATGTGGGGATGCAGGTTTGATTTAACGTGAAAATAAACTCCTTTTGGAGTTTGTACAGCATTTGAAATTCTTTTAGGACATTAACGTGGGGATGTTTATGAGCTAATTAGATATGCCAGGCCAGCACTCAGGAAAGAGTTTATAAGATAGTGAACAAATACTAATTCTGGATACCACATCTAGTTACAGAGTTTTAAAACATATCATTTGTGTGAAGACTTTATTCCTTTGCCTTTTTTGGAACCACTTTCTACATTGTGGGAAACTAGTTGGCAGGATTTTAAGGGACTCCAGAGGACCATGCAATAGGTACCACACTTTAAGAGAAACAGCTTACTGCTCAGCTGAAATCAGTAGTCTTGGGGATCTCCCTTCCTTCGACAGGAGGTATGACTTTTTAGATACAAAGATGTTTTTATTGACTTCTTTACTGCTTTCATTTTTTAAGAGAAAGTTCCTCTTGTTAAGACAGTTACACCATGAGAATTCATGAGATTATAAATTTTAGATTCCAAGAAATGCTCATCCAGTGTCTGAGAGTAACCATTTAAGCAGCACATATTTTTTAGTCCATTTCATTAAGTAAACAGGAAATTACCAAATGGCTCATGGCCTGAAATAATTCATGGAAGTTGCTGATTTTTAGACAAGGAAGTTTAGGGATGTATATGATAAAAGCAAGGAGCTAGAAGTTAGAAGGCTAGAGTTTTGTTTCATCTCTTTCCACCATTTACTAGCCATGAGATTTGGACAGATCACCTTTTGATGGTCAGGTTAGTCATTGGGAAAATGAAAACAGACTTGCTGTTGACCTTATGAACTGGTGCATTCATGGAACAGGCATTTGTCGGGAGACATTGTTCTAGGGCTGGGCTGCAGCACTAAACAGATAGGCATCATTCTCACTCACAGTTTGCCATGTTGTGAGTTAGAGCAAACAGTTTGGAAAGTGGGAATCAGAGCACTGTATAAATTGTAAAGCACTGGAAAGCATCATGGTGATTCTTACTTTAAATCTTCTATCCACAAATTTTAGGTTCTCTTTGAATTTGAGTGATAAGTTGGTAGAAATGCAAATAAGAGGTAGGTTTACACATAGACCTTACACCCTTCACAAAAATTAACTCAAAATGGAACATAGACCCAAATATAAAACGATAAAACTCCTGGAAGGTAGCATAGAAAATCTAGATGACCTTGGGAATGATGATGGCTTTTATTTTTTTTATTTTTTTTTAAAGATTTACTTATTCATTCATTCAGAGAGAGCGAAGAGAGAGGCAGAGACACAGGCGGAGGGAGAAGCAGGCTCCATGCAGGGAGCCCGACGTGGGACTCGATCCCGGGTCCCCAGGATCACACCCCAGGCCGCAGGCGGCGCCAAACTGCTGCACCACCGGGGCTGCCCGATGATGGCTTTTTAGATACAACACCAAAGAAAGGCACTTCAATGAAAGAAACAATTGATAGGCTGGACTTCATTAAAATGAAAAACTTGGGCTCTTTGAAAGATACTGTCAATAGAGTAAGACAGACCACAGACTGGGAGAAGACATTTACAGAAGACATGATCTGATAAAAGGCTGTTATCCATAATATACCAAGACCTCTTAAAATTCATTACTAAGAACATTAACAACCTGATTTAAAAATGGGCAAAAGACCTCAACAGACATCTCACCAAAGGAGGTGTACAGATGGCAGCACAGAGCATATGAAAAGATATTTAACATCATCTGTCATCAGAGAAATGCAAATTAAAATGAGATAACCACTTCATACCTTTTAGAATGGCTAAAATCCAGAAAACCAGTAACACCCAAGTGGTGATGAGCGTGTAGAGCAACAGGAACTCTCATATGTTGCTGGTGGGAATGCAAAACAGTGTAGCCACTTTGGAAGACAGTTTGTCTGTTTCTTGTAAAAATAAACATACTCTTATCAAACAATCTGGCAGTCTTGCTCCTTGGTATTTACCCAGATGAGTTGAAAACTCATGTCCACATAGAAACCTGTACACAGGTGTTTATTCATCACAACACCAGTCAAACACTGGAAGCAGCAAAGATGTCCTTCAGTAGATGAATCATTAAGTTTTGGTACATTCAGACAGTGGGACGGTATTCAGCGCTAAAAAGAAACAAGCTGTCTTGCCATGAAAAAACATCATGGAACCTGAAGTGCTTATTACTAAGTGAATATAATTAATTGTAATTAATTATGATTTCTACTGTGTGACATTCTAGGAAAGGCAAAAACTATGGAGACAGTAAAAAAATCAGCGGTTGCCAGGAGTTGAGTGGTGGTGGGGGGTGGGTGGGTGTGCAAGATAAATAGGTGCAGCATTTTAGGTCCACCTAAAGGATTTTTAAAGGTCAATGAAACTATTTTGTATGATACTATAATGGGGGATACATGTCTTTATATGTATGTCCAAATCCATAGAATATATAACATCAAGAGTGAACCGGAAGTAAGCAAAACTTTGGGTGTAATGATGTGTTGATGCAGGTTTATCAGTTATAACAAATGCATCCCTCTGGTGTATGATATTGACAGTGGGGTAGGCTGTGTGTGGCGGAGCAAGGAGTACATGGGAACTTTCTGTGCTTTCTGCTCAATTTTAATGCTGTGAACTGGAAACTGTCCTAAAGAGTAAAGTCTATTTTTTAAAAAGTGGTTCTCTCTGGCAGAGGAGATAAGATGAAGGTGTGCCTTGTACTCTCAGGATAGATAGTTATTAAATGTTTATTGAATGAATAAAGGAATGATGTTAGGATTTGGAAATTCACACAGATCCTTACTCCTCTCTTTTTAAAAATGTTTTTTATTACATTTTTAGAAAAGTGGGAGTAGTTATGTCTGGCACTCACAAGAATCCATATTGAAAAATTTAACTCAGAATACAAAATATTGATTTTTAGAGAGTGCCAGAGTCAGCACTATATACTTAGATTTCAAAATGTGGATTAGAACAATTTCATGCCATTAGAGAGTGTTAGGTACAATGGAAGATATCTAATGTTTCTGATTGTGAATGAAGCAAAATCTTAAATTTGGAAATGATTTATTTAATTATCTTGGGAAGTAAAAGGAAGGTTAAGGTCCCAAGATTCTATTTATACATAGAGCATACAAAATGAGAGTAATTTTTTCTTAAAGAAGTTTAATGGGAAACAACTCACAGGTGGCTTATGTAGCAATTAAATGAAAAGTCTTTACTCTCTGGGGTATTTTAAAACTATACAGCTTCAGGTCAATTTCAGATATCTGTTATTATCCACACTGCATTTTCAAAAGTTCTAAAGGCCTTTGACTGTGACACTTTATTTTTATAGTCATTTGCACAAAATCCCACGTGTTGACAGTAATCGGCATTGGTGAGAACGTGTGAAGGCTGCCTCAGCACTTCTTAACAGATGGCCTTCTCCATTCATTTTCTTCTTTAGGCAAACATGCTGAAGACATATTTGGTGAGCTGTTTAATGAGGCTAACAACTTCTACATCAGAGCAAATTCTCTTCAAGACAGAATTGATCGCCTTGCTGTCAAAGTTACCCAGCTGGATTCAACAGTGGAAGAGGGTAGGTAATTGCATGAGAGCAATGAGCTAGAAGTGATGTTGACAAGACGGTAGTAATTAATTGCGGTGTAATCACTGCTTTTTCCTTGGGGTGGTGTGCTGATATTTCATGTTGTCCTTTTCTAGAAGAATATTGGTGGGGGGTGGAGCCCCCAACATTGGTTTAGTTAGTAATTTAAAAAGTCTTATCTACCTCATACATGCTATCCATACTTGCTTTTTAAAAAATAGACACATATTGTATTTGTTTTAAAGGATTCTTTGAATGTTCCTGGTCTTAGAAACCCTAATTGAAGTCATTGGGAATTATTTCAAAGATACTTTTTTGCCTAAAAAAATCACAGAATCACTCCAAAACGTGGTCCAGCTATGAGGGAGGGTGGTACATACCCAGCATGACTGAGTGAAGGCGTCCACCTGCTGCTCTTGTTGGGGTCCATGCCAGTAAAAAATCATGGTGATTCTGGTGACTTAACATCTCAACAAATAGCATTTACTGAAGGCCTTTAGGCATCATGGTTGTAAAATAAAGTTAATATGGTAAGCACCATGTGGGTAACTGATAATCATTTTGAGGCCATACCCCTGAAATTGTGACAGTTTCAATAAAATTAAAATCCAGCAGTTCCTTTTTAAAGATTTCACTTTCTGTATCTTTTGAATGAGAAACTGAAATTGGGCTGGAAAAAAATCTCCAAAAAGAGTACAGAATATGGCATTTCATATTTATTTGAGAAAAATTTTCAGATTAACCATTATTTTTACCTTTATATAGTGGTAGTAAAGATTTCTCTTGTTGCACTAAACTGATCTTTGTATCTGATTTTTTACTAGACTTACTATAGTAGTATTAATAAAAAAAAATGGAAGTTTTAGTTTTTTTAAATGTAATGTTTTAGGAAATTCATCCCTCATCATCTAAAAAATGTTTACTCATGATCAGATCTTTTTCAAAGGTCAATATTAAATTAATGAATTAGAAATGTAATAAAAATGTAGAGCATTGAAATTCTAATATCAATTATGAACATTTTTTAATCTGATTTTTAAAATTGATGTCATTTGAAAAAAGTAAAACTGTGGGTAGCTATTTGGTCTATTCAGATAAGGCATTTTAACATCTCTGGCCAGTCATTCACTTTTCAAATTGGTACCACAAATGATTTTTTGTATTTATTCATCGTCCTTCAGTTTTGTTGTGGAATCTTGCAATTGGCATACCAGTGATAGACCTTGAGCTGGAAAATGTTAATCTGTACATTAAAGTTAATAAGATTTCACAGTGTATCTCATATCCTTAAAATTCTTTTTCCAGTCAAGATTTACCTGATGATACTCTTTGGCATGGATTTTATAGTAGAAGAAACATTTGACCAACTTAGGAAATCTGTTTTATTCTGGGTCTTCATTTTTTTGCTGGGTGATCTTGGAAGGGTCGCTTAATACCCAACTGACTCTTGGCTTCAATGGTCAAGTGGGTTAGTGGGCCAGGTTGCCCATTTCAAAAGGTTCATGTCAAAGTTAGATAAGTTAATACATGAAATGTAAAGTGTTCAAACAGACAATAATATAATCAGCCCTGATTTTCTCACCCCTAAGTGTAGTTTATATGCTGCTACTTTATTCCTAGGACTATACACACTTTGAAAAGCCTTGCCGTCTTTCCTTCATGTTAACATCAGGAAAACTTCATGTGTTTTTTTACATTTGTATACCTTTTGCAGACATATTTCCTACACATATTACAATTCAACTGGTATTAACTGAATGTGTTTTTCCTCTAGGATACCCAAACCTTTGTATTTACATTCCTGTTATACTCAACTAGATTCCTGTGTGGTTTCTGAAAAATGCTATTATAAAGAATGATGCTCTAATACTAGGTTCAAAGAAATAATAGATCACTACAGAAGAAAACACATGATTTGTTTTCATTTTATAAGAGGAAAGGAATTCACATGCTATTTAAGCATGGTTTTAAATGAACAATAAAAACATGATTTTGTTCTAGAATCATAAATTCTATTTATGATTGTGTCTTAAATAAGATTTATTTTTAAACAGTTAAAAATATTTCTATGTAACTCAACCTGGGCACTTTTTTTCTAAATAGTGTCACTACAGGATATCAACATGAAAAAAGCTTTCAAAAGTTCCACAGTTCAAGACCAGCAGGTGGTTTCAAAGAACAGCATTCCTAATCCTGTTGCTGATATTTACAACCAGAGTGATAAGCCACCTCCTCTGAATATTCTTACACCATACAGGTATGGCTTCATGCATTCCCAGTGCCTTTTTATTCTAGATAAACTAAGAGAGAAGGACAGTGCTGTGAAAGTATTTTCTTCAAACTTTGAAAATAATTGGGATTATTACATATGATCGAATTAGTTACCGGTATAGAATTGTTAAAAGTTTAATATTTTAAAATAGAGATAATCTCACCAAGAAAAGTGTGAGCTCTGATGTTAGCTTTTGTAGATAACTGTAGTAGATACCTACAAAAGTAGGTATCTAAGTGTAGATATCTGAAGTAGTAGTGGGCACATTGCAGAATATTGTGTGTGGGTATGTTCCATATTCATATTCAGAGTCCATTTTAAAGGAACTGATAATTCATTTATCATGCAGTAGAATACCTGTCTCAGCATTTCACCACTGCAGAGACATTTGTTATTTAATTCAGAAAAACGTATGCTGCAGCAGTAGGAGTTTTTACAGTGAATAATATAGTCAGCAAATCAACCTGTTACTGTAAAATGGTAGGACACATTATCACCACCAAACTTCCCAGAAAAAGAATGGAAAATCAAGTGTGTAAAAAATTAATATTAAGAAACCAAAAAATGCTTTTTAAAAACACCTCTTCTACTTCTCACCACATTAAGCATTTTCTTTCCATATTTTGTCACCTTCTTTCCCGTCTCCCTTTTCCATATACCTTCTCGTTGTCCTTCATTGTGCTGCTTGTTCTGCTCTAGCCTTTGTCTTCCTGGTAAACTTGTTCCTTCAGCCTCTGATGAGCACAGGTTATAGTGGAGGGTGGCCCTCATGGCCTCCAGGACCAGCTCTGCTGGGTGACAGATCCCCTTTACCATTCAGTGGGTTCTCTGCTTCCAGTGCCACTATCTTGGACCTTTGGTCCTTCTCGGGGAGTACCCAGAGGTTTTTTTTTGGTCTGAATTCCTGTTCCTTCTCAGAGTCCAAAAGGAGATGCTTAGACCCATCCTCTACTGCAACTCTGCTAGTAAAGCTGCAGTTCCACCTGCATCCCTTTCTTTCAGCAGGGAAAGAAAGATTATCTCAAAAAATGTGATAGAAATCCCATGGAGACTGTGATGGGAAAGGGCCAGAGAGCCACCGTTTTCTCTGAAACAAATATGCTTTTCTAGAAGTTTTAGCACACTCCTCTAAAAATCCATGATCTGTATGAACCCTAGTATTGTCAGCCTTGTGTTTTAACTTGTGATTTTGCTTTCATTCAGTAGGCATTTTGGGGGAGCAATTTCAGTTTTACTTAGCAGTGAAAGCCACAAGGGCAGGCCTGTTAAAACTTTCCTAAGACACCTCACTGGATATTCTGTTCTAAAGGAAAAAGCCTAGAAAACTCAGTGGACCACTTATATTTGATGAATCAAGAGCATGATTAGATACTTTTGATAGAAAAATTTTAACTGTATAATGTACAAATTGACTCTCATATATAGTGTATGTGTATATTCAGTTTTATGGAAAATAAAAATGTCTTTGACTTTTAATAGTATGTTTAAGAATTACAGTGCCAGGTGGCCCCAGTGGCGCAGCAGTTTAGTGCCGCCTGCAGCCCGGGTGTGATTCTGGAGACCTGGGTTCCCTGCATGTAGCCTGCTTCTCCCTCTGCCTGTGTCTCTGCCTCTCTCTGTGTGTGTCTCAATAAATAAATAAAATCTTAAAAAAAAAAAAAGAATAACAGTGCCAACTCAAATGTATTTTTTGATAATAAAATAGTATTTGAGGTATATAAAACACTAAAGACAGGGTTAATATATGAGCATTACAACATGACCAGAAAATGAAGTATTTAGTTGCTAGCAGCACAGGACATTGCTGCTTATATTCTTATGGCAAGATTAATGTTTGTTTACTTACAGAGCTTCTGCCTTCATTAGAGTATTAGCTCCCTCTTTTTTTTTTTTTTAAGTGTGCATTTTATACGTCTTAAATTCTGTGGCAAGTTACTGCGAGCTTTTTTGAATCTTCAATCTGTATGGAAGGCCTAGTATCTTAGGGAGACTGTATTTTTCACAGTAATGTTATTAATACAGTCTCTATAATACAGGTCTCATATCAGTTAGGAAACTTGGAAAGGAAGGATTTCAAGTAATCAAAGATTAAAGTGTAAAGCAAATTACCATGGTTGGTGATTTTCAGACAATGGGATGGGCCAGAGGAGCCCCTCTGAGAACTTGGGCCTTAGTTTGTGATGATGAGCAACTCACCAGAACGTGGCCTGGCAGGAACTTCAGGGACCGGCAGGCAGGATTTTTCTCTGGACTCATTCAGTTAGTTTTCTTCGACTGTTTGAGCATAACCTCTTTCTTAAACTCACTTCACTGTGCCTCATTTCATTTTGCTTTTCTCTGTGCCTCACATGACTTGTTGAAACACTGATTTGAAAGGTAAATATTCTGCTTCCTCATGAAGGTAATCTACTGGCCAGATACTTATTAAAGCATTAGTAGTAAAGAGTGTTTCCTTCCTTCATGTCGTGATTATTTTGAGCTTTGCTATTGATTTATATTACAACTTGGGATTTGTAGTGGTTTCATAATAGATGAATAACTTCTACAAATGCTTGAAATATTCTTTAGACCACAGTAATTGTAGCAGGACTTGAAAGTGAAATGCCGTGAGTGAATTCTCTTTGTGGGCTATTTCCACTTTTGTCACTCTTCTACACTATGAACATTTTGCTTCTTTGCAAATTGAATTTATAGAGGTTCGGTCAACCTGATAAAAAGGGACAGTGTACTTATTCATTTTTATCCTAATAATATTGACATTCCAGAGTAGAGGTGAAAAAAAATATATATATTAAATAAAATCTTAAATAATAAATAAAATCTATTCTACCCAAGAATAGATGTAGAATATAAAAAGTGGTGTATTCTACCCAAATCTTAAATAATAAATAAAATCTACCCAAGAATAGATGTAGAATATAAAAAGTGGTGTATTCTACCTATACACCAAGATTCTACCCATCTCTGTGTATGACCTCTGTTAGAATAAGCAAAACATTTCCTGAAATAATTGAGGTATCAGATATTCTTGTTTACAAGCCATATTGTGATTTTGAGGCACTTCTCTGTACTTAAATCTGAATTGGTAAGAGTACTTTTTATATGATTATTCTAGAAAAAGGTGCTGTTCTTACATGTTCACCTTTTTCAAATAAGGAGCTCAGAGAGACTTAATGCATAGGACAGTCAAAATGCCCTATACAGATGTTATCATCTCATGAGTTAAAATTAAGTGAATCTTCACCCCACGTGAAAATATCTAACAGCCTTCTCTCCTCCTCCGACTTATAAAACATTGATTTACAGAGATGATAAAAAGGATGGGCTGAAGTTCTACACTGATCCTTCCTATTTCTTTGACCTCTGGAAAGAAAAAATGCTGCAGGACACAGAAGACAAAAGGAAGGAGAAGAGGCGTCAAAAGGTAAGAAATTAGACTTAACCTACTGAGAACTAATTCTCCAGAGGCAAATATTTGCTAAGGCTTTTGTATGTGTACTGTATTTTTAAAAATGAGCTTGCTTGACAAATCTTGGAGTGCTTTTGTTAAGACAGAATTCTTGGCATGTTGTGGGTTAGTGACCTTCAAATGTTTGGAGGCATCTAGATGTACTGGCCCCATAGAAGTGACAGTTTGGGGTGGAAGAGAATTTGAGATTTGAAAATAAGATTTAAGAAATGGAACATGGAAACAGTTTGCAGACTGCAAGTATGAGATATTCCCACTGAAGTCCAGGAAAGCATTCCAGAGGTTGGTTATTCATGCTGTCTCTTTGTGCTGTGGGTAGGGAGATGAATGGGGGAAATCTTGGAATTACTGCTGAGTGTTGAAATGGAAATTATTCAGGTGAAGAAAGTATAAAGTATTTAAGTGAAGAAAAGGAAGATCTTAATCCCTTGATTGGAAAAGAAACAGATACCTAAACAGCCCATTGGTCCCCACACCTTTTTATATTAACAGGGATTTAAGAATATTTTCCTTTAAAATATGCCGTCCTTTTAAATGGTCTTCTAGGTTTCCCTTCTCAATGATATTTTTGGCGAAAATATCTAATTTTTTCAGCACTGTTCTTCAGAGGAAAAAAGTCTTAGTCTATGGATGATTATCGTGTCTTCAAAATTATACCATTTCCTTGGCTGTTTTGTCTCATTACACATTCCTCCAACGCATAAAATTCTGATAAGAACTTCTTATTCACTTATATAATAATGTTTCTTGAATGCCTTCTAAATGCTGGATAAACAGTGGTGAGAAAGGATTATCACCGTCACAGGGAGATTACAATGTATTGGGGGAAACAAACATTAAGTAATCATGCAGCCCACTGGAACTCCTAAAGAGGCAAAGAAATTTGAAAAGTCTAGTACAAATCTGCTTTTATTATGTAGTAATAGAAAATGAGGCTAGACAGCCTTCATTTCCCAGGATTTCAGAAAGGCAGGTTACTTTAAATTTGGAACTGAAAGGTCTCTCTGAAGGAAAAATTACTTTATAAAATTGAGAGATGAGAAATCCATTGTTTCTGAACTTGGTTTCATTAGTTTGCTGGTTTAAAAACATTTTTATAATGATGCAAATAAATATGGAGTGGTAAGAGTGTAGTTACAGTGCCTAGTAAGTGTTGTGAAGGAAAAGTATGGTATACAGTGGGTGAGATGACAAGAGGGGAATGACAGTGTAAATGAAGTGGAGTTCATTCATTCAGAGTTCCAACAGTGGGGAGTTAGAAGTCAGCTAAGCAGAGTGTGTTTGGCGCATGCGCGCACATGAGTGAGGTGCTAGAGGAGTGAGGGGGTAAAGGGGGTGTGGGGTGCTTCAGAATCAAGGAACATTTGAAGTAGAAGCAGCCAGGATCATCCCGGGCTCGGAGACAGTTGGGCACGTTCTGGGGACTTTAATGTAAGCCAGTGTATTTGGAGGATAGATACATCACTGTTAATACTTAGTCATAGTTGGTTTGCGTGTGTGTGTGTGTGTGTGTGTGTGTGTGTGTGTGTGGTGTGCGTGTGTGTGTGTGTGTGTGTGTGGTGTGCATGACGATGGGTCATTTTGGAGGCTGAACCACTGTAATGAATGTTGCAGATAATCATAACACTTAATCTTTAAATATGTCAGCATACGTCTCTTAAAAGTTACATCAGCATACATCTCTTAAAAGTAAGGGTGACAGTTACTGATTAATTTAGTACAGTGGTTTAAAAAATCAGGTCGTGTATTGAAATCCATTGAAGTCTCCCTCCTTTTGGTTTCTACAAGTATACAGACATGCTGGTTATAATACATGCTGGTTGTAAAACACTCACATTACACTGAAGTAAATGCATTCATTTAGAAAATTTGGGGATAAGTTTCTCCCTTCCCCAGCTATCACCAGTCACTAGTAACAATTCAGTGTGCACATTTTTAGACATTGTAAGCATTCATAAACACATGTATACACATTTCACAAAGTACTTTCATATGCATAGAGTTGTACTACACATGACTTATACACACACACATGCAGACATATACATATATTGACATAATTAAAGATGTTCTTCATTCTTTTTAATAGTGTAGTGTTCCAAAGTGTGCTACATAAACTATTTACCCAATACTGTATTAGGACGTGCTTAGGTTGTCTGAATAGTTGCCTAACAGTACTGTAATACTACTTTACTCACATGCAGTTATTTCTTCTGGGTAAACTTCTAGAAGACAAATAGGAGTTTTATTTTTTGAAAGATACCATTATATTGCCCCTGACCATTAAAAGACTACGAACCAGTCTTTTACACTCTTAACAGACTTCTTCCAGATGTAGATATCATTATTTTTTTTGATGTGCTCATCCCTCCCTCTAAAAAAAAAAACTCTAAAAAAAAAAATCTAATATGCATTACCAACCTTTTTGTATCTTTATTAACCATTTATGTATGTTCTGTAAATTCCATGTTCACATCCTCTGCCAGTACATCCCCCAGGCCTCCAGAATCCCTCTGTCGACAGCTTGGCTTCATCCTGGCACACTGTGAGCCATCAGCCATCCTGTCACAGGACCTGCCCCGGCAGCTTCCTGACTGGTGGCCCTGCCTTCTCTCTCTTAATCTGTTCTCCACAACCGAGAGGGATATTCTGAAATGCCTCCTCCGTGTGTCAGCCTCTCCCTTCTCACCTGCCAGTCGTTTCCATTGCTCTTGAGATAAAGAACAACACTCCCTGCTTTTAAGGTCCTGCCTACCTTTCAGGTCTCAGGAACCATTTGCCCTAGTTCCCCATTTACCTTCTTTCATTCCTCCTGCTGTGCTGCTGTCGCCCTCAGAGTGGATGCACAGTCTCTGCCCTCTGGCCATACACCTGGCCCCTACTCCTTTGCAGAATTAACGCCAGCTCACAGGACAGATCTTGTCTCAGTCATTCCAGGACACTCCCTGACTCCCAGATGAGGCAGCATTTGGTGTATGATGCATTTATGCTTTACCATATTTTACAACTGTAGATGTATTTGTGTGATCTTGTGGGCCTCCCCCACTGGATTGCAAGCTCTGTGAAGGCAAATTCCTTGTCTTCTTTGTTTGTGTGCTGTCTGTATCATCAGCACCTGACACGGTGTCTGAGACAGTGAGCACCATATGCTCACCTGGATCTGATCACTAAGTTAGCATTTGTTTTTGTTTTTTTTTTTAATAAATTTATTTTTTATTGGTGTTCAATTTGTCAGCATACAGAATAACACCCAGTGCTCATCCCGTCAAGTGCCCACCTCAGTGCCCGCCACCCTGTCACCTCCATCCCCCACCCACCTCCCCTTCCACCACCCCTAGTTCATTTCCCAGAGTTAGGAATCTCTCCTATTCTGTCTCCCTTTCTGATATTTCCCACTTATTTTTTCTCCTTTCCCCTTTATTCCCTTTCACTATTTTTTATATTCCCCAAATGAATGAGACCTTATAATGTTTGTCCTTCTCCGATTCACTTATTTTACTCAGCATAATACCCTCCATTTCCATCCACGTCGAAGCAAATGGTGGGTAAAAGTTAGCATTTGTGATGTGTACCCTGTGTAAAGCCACATGCAGAGGTACTTTAATAGGAGCACAGTTCAAAACATAGTTCTCATCTTCAAAGACCATAACATCTTATGGGAAGTACAGGAAGCATACATACATAGAAATAACTGTCTTCACCTTTAAAGAAACACCTATGTAGGACCCAAGTTTTTCATGGATACATTTTTGATGGCAAAGTAGGGCTGGAGCAAGAATGATTCTTTGTATGAGAAGGTAAGTTCTTATGTTTTCGTTTTGTGTTAAGCTAGTTGCAGGATTAAATATTCTGTATAGTCTTTTGGAAACTTATAATAGAGTATTGGAGTTATTTTGTGAAAGATGATTGCATATGAACAATTCAATCAAAATTGTGTAGTGGTAGGGCATGATCTGCCTGTATCTCAGATATTCATCTATATAATGCAGATCTAAAAGATCTAGTACATTTAAAACAAGCTAAAAAACTTAGTAAGGTGTGAATTCTCTACTAGAAATGATGATAAGCGATTCCTGTAATTAGCTGCAGTAGAGTAGCTTCTATTTATTTAGGTTAAATAGTTAACTATCAGTTACTTCTCCTGGGTCTGTGTCGGGTAAGAGAATATATACTGTGTTAGAATTTTCTTAACATTAGTGTGATCTGAAATGGAAATGTCTCTTGTCTGCATGCCGGGCTTGTTTCCCGTGCATTACAACTGCATTTAACCTGCTCTTTTCCTTTCCCTTCTGTCTCGGCATGCTTGCTTTCTCTTCCTGGACATCAGGAGCAAAAGCGTATAGATGGCACAACCCGGGAGGTGAAAAAGGTTAGGAAGGCCAGAAACAGGCGCCAGGAATGGAGTATGATGGCATATGACAAAGAGCTTAGACCCGACAACAGACTGTCTCAGAGTGTGTACCACGGAGCATCTTCCGAGGGATCCCTGTCCCCAGACACTAGGTGTGTGTGTGTGTGTGTGTTGTAGCAAAGCCTCTGCGTAGTACTTGGTTTTATTATATGTTGGAAACGCACCAGTGGCTTTGGTGTTTACATGGCCCACGATATGTTTCAAAAAATTTCCTTAAAAATTAATTCTGTTTATTTTTTTGATTTTTGAAATAACCCTTTAAAGCAGTTTCATTTTGTGGGTTACTTTGTATGATTTTCCACTGCTCTGAGTTTATTGTTCCATTAATATAGATTAGTGTTTTTAACACTGATGCTAAATTTGGACTGAGTAACTGCCAGTGATTTACATTTTTATTTTAATAATCATTTAATTCTTTCTCTCCCTCTTTAGCTTAGAATGTTGAATTTCCTTTGCTACTTGATCTAAAGATAATGAGCAGGTGGTAATTGATGTGCATAAGACAGAACTTTGTTCTTCTTTTTGGTAACCTTTTCTAAGAGTGATGAGCAAAAGAGACACGCCAGTTTACTAATCTTATGTATTCTAATTTCAGGAGAAGAATTCTGTTGGAGTTACTTTAAGAATTTGTAAGCATTTAAGTAAAAATATTCTTTGCAGGTGCAAATTATGTGGTCACTAAGTCACATTTATTGTAAAAGGGATTCATGGAACGACAGAAACTCACTAGTCAGTTTGTACTTCTGGTTTAGTTTCCTAGTTCTGCTTTTGTAAGGCCTCAGCCTTCCACTTGCCAGAAGCCCCAGAGTCTTCCATCAGCATTTCAGAATTTGAATAGAGAATTCTAATGTGACTCAAGGATGTTTCAAAAACAGCAACAACCTGGACCTATTTGTGTCCTTTTTTCTTAATTTTTATCTCTATAGCCTGGGTGTCTAGCATAGACTCTGCACACAGCAGATACTTCGTATTTAATAGTTACCCAGCCCAGAGAGGCTGTTAGTCATTGGTTGGCTATGACTGGAGGCAAGTTCTAGGCAGTTTTTCTGTACCAGCTGCTGTCTGCTCAGTCCTAGGGAATTACTGGAGCTGTAACTGAGTGTTTGCCTCAGGTTTGAATCTCTACATCCATTTATTTCCATAGGAAAAAAGCAATGATGATTCAGGTTTGCTCACAGGCCTAGGAATGAGGAAGGGTACTTGAATATGATAGATAGCACCTAGGGTGTTTTTTGTTTTTTTGTTTTCCAACTACTTTGATTATGACTATTTACTCATGTAAAACATATACTTTATTTGATAATATTCCATATATACTCTTATTTCAGTAGCTACAGATGGAAAAATGATGTTCTAAAATCTCTCAGTTGAATGATCACTATTCATCCTAGCATCTGAGATTCACTTGTTCTGTGTTGGGTATAAAATTGATGATTACTGAGATTTTTAGTATTCTGCCTTTGTATTTCTGTTGTTTAGATATATCTTCATTTCTCTGGTTTTTCAGAAGGCAATTTCTATTTCCCATGGCCTCTTAATGTCAGCGTGCACCAGATAATAGATTAAAATTCATTATTGTACTTGAATTCTATCCCTTAATTTAGAAACTTCACTTTTTTCTTATTATAAAATAAGATGAACTTCTTATATTTGGAAATTACAGAGAAAAATTAAAATACTGTCCATAATCCTATTATCCAGAGAAACCACTGTTAGCATTTTAGTGTGTTTCTTCTTTGGTCTTTTTTTTCTGTACATGTATATATTTTTCTTTTACTAAGTTGGAATCATGCTCTATGTTTCCTATCTTTTGGCCTTTGTTATTTCATATTTATGTTTTAAGTATTTCTTAGAAACATGGTTTTTAATGGATGTATGGGAGACAGCTGAGTTAAATATCAGATTTCATGGCGTGTATGTGATCTGTTCATGTAAGTAATCGGATTTAACCCAGCCCATATAAATAAAACCTAACCATGAAATTTTCCTCTCTCTGTAGATCAGGAATGGTTTGGTTGTAAACATGAATTTAGGATGAGAATTAACATGCTTGCCTACTGCTCTCTCTCACCATTATCAGGTGGTATGATACCTCCAGTCCAGGTGTCCCTGAATTTGTCCTGTCCTGCACCCCAGGCTTTCTGATTGCCCACCTGTCTCCCCACAAGACTCTGGGGGAGTCTTGGTTCTCCCACTGTGTCTCCATTGCCTGCACTTTTTTCTTTTTCCATGTGGTCTTCACTCTTAGCAATTCTCCATTCTGTGCCAGATAATCAGTCCCGATCATGACACTTCAGGATCATCCCACTCGTCTCCACGTTTGCACAGCATCTTCTGTGGCTGACTGCTACCTTCCCTCAGGAGTCTCTGTCCCCCAGCAGGCCTCTGACTCGGCACCTCTCCTTCAGCCCTCTGGTGACTCCCCTCAACTGTGCAGCCCCTCTCGAGCCCACCCTGCACCAGAGCCCTGCCCTCTAGAACTCTCCTATTGAGTACTCACCACCTGCTCCTTATTCCCTCCTCCATCTGGTCTTCCTTCTTTGGCTCCTCTGGGGCTCCATCACAAAGCTATTTTATGAAGGTAGCACTCTGAGTCATGCCATGGCCTTTACAGTTTCCAGCTCCTCATCTCATCAGAAGCTTTCTATATTTTGCTAGATAATTTCATTTCCTTGAGGAAGTGTACATACCATCTGTTGACATGGGTATACACACAGAGTCAAGTACACGTTACCAGTGACTCCAGAGTTTTAGGTATTTACGTTTTTCAAATATGCTCAATCTAAAGCTGGTTAGGAAAAAAAAAAAAAAAAAAAAAAAAAAAAGCTGGTTAGGTTCTTCCCCCATTAAAAATATTTTAACTCCCTTGCATAGTTTGTATAGTGAGAGTACCTACTCATATGCACACTGTAATCTAGAATTTATACTGCAATTAAGGAGGAAAAAACGGGTTACCAGTTATTATTAACCTGCAATCAGGGAAGGAAAAAAAAAAGCAGCCTCTTACTGTGCAGGACGCTTTTCTCTGCCATGTGATGCTCCAGGTAGAGAAGCTACCGTCTGAGTTTCAAAGATGGAAACTCAGTCGGTGTCTTCCCCGTCCCCCACCTCCCCAATGTGTGTTTGCCTCTTTCCTCCAGAGAGAGAGACACAAGCTGACCCCTCACAGAAGCCAGCAAATACATGTGAGAAGAGTAAGGACCAGAAGAGAGGAGTGGGAGAGGAGGAAAATGGGCATTGAGTTCATGAGTGACGCCAAGGAGCTGGTGCAGGCAGGGGGCACCACCGAGGACACGGTGCCCAGAGGGTTCGTCATGTTGCTCTCTTGGCCTCAGCCTCAGCTTTCCTGCCCTGCTTTGGCTGTCCTGACAGGATGCACAGCCCCTCTTCTGATCTGATCCCACGAGTCTGGGGAGCTGGGCCTGGGCCAGGGCCCTGCCGCCGCCACCCTCACCAGGCCTGGCTGCCACACCGGCCCCTGCGTCTTTCCAGCTTCTCTGCTCATCTAACACCACCTCTCCATCCCTTCCAGACCTTCACGCTCCACCATGCAAAGAAAAGAAGCCCTTTCCACCTTGCACCGCCTTCTTTCTCTTTTGGCTAAACACAGCCCTTCTGTTTAAGAAAACTATAACCCACTATATTGCCTTCTTGATTTCTTCTCTTCTTGCTGTTCATATTTGTCCAGTTCACCTGCCATTCTATACTTTCTAATTATATGCTGTCAGTTCCGTTGCCACTGAAATCCTCTGTCTTAGGTGCTGTGTTTTAATTAAACAGAATTTGCCTTGTAGCCTTCTCTCTTAGAAAAAAGCACGCTGAAATATTGCAGAAATGGGGCTCTGCTGTGTCCTGCTTGCCGATCTGTCTGACTTACCACAAAGTGGTGACTCTGAAGCCATGTAACACTGGGGCTTGCAGCTAAAGTAGTAATTATATTGTTGCTTGGAAGCTTTGATGGGGGCTGGACCTAGTCCATAGTAAAGGAAATCAGTGTGTCATTTCTGTATGTTGGCAAAGTTATTTGAATAGATGCTTATGCCTGCTGGGGAGAATCTTTTTAACTGAATTTGAATTTTCTTCCACTCCTCTTTCCTGACCATCAGGTCACATGCATCGGATGTCACAGATTATTCTTACCCGGCAACTCCCAACCACTCTCTGCACCCGCAGCCCGTGACCCCTTCTTACGCAGCCGGGGACGCGCCACCGCATGGGCCGGCAACCCAGGCCCCAGAGCATGAGTACCGACCCCCCTCGGCCTCGGCGAGGCACATGGCCCTAAACAGACCCCAGCAGCCACCGCCGCCACCCCCACCACAGGCCGCAGAGGGGTCCCAGGCCTCCGCACCCATGGCGCCAGCAGACTACGGGTAACTCAGACTGCCTGTGCTTTACTGTTGCTTGCTCTTGTGTTGGAGTTTGCTATATGTGATCTAAAAATTTTAACTGACTAATCATACCTTAAGGGCCAGATGTGGCCAAGGATGACTGGATGTAGATACTACCAGTTATGACCAATTCTATGTTAAAATATTCAGTGTCATGCTGCTCCCCTTTTTATTACAGTTGGATCTTAGGTTTGGATCTGTATTCATGTATACACACTCCCTTCCTACGTACTTTAGGGTGTGTTCAAGTGCGTTGCTAAGCCAAAGTGTTAAGAAAAGATGAAACGCTGATTTTGAGAACCTGTCCCAAACCCTCAAGATTCTGTGTGTCCTGGGTAAACCACAGAGAGTTCCTATCATGAGTGAGAAAACTGTCCAGTGCAGCTCCCCATGTACCCCTACCTAGAACTTGGCCCTGTAGTCAGTCCCCTTTCTTGATCTCTTGGTGCTCGGATAGACTTCTCCAACCAGGTCCTTTAGTTTTCTGTCACTTGAGTAAAATTCAAACACCTCCTAAAGAAAGATCCTTATGATCAAGTATTTATTAATTTAAGCACTCACTTTTATTTTGATAGGCTGTCTTTTGCCCTCTTTTCTGGCTTAACCATAATCTTTAAAGCATTAGCCCCTCAGAGACAGTACCCAGGAAAGTTGAATGTGTGTTTCCATTAATATGTATCATCTTCAGTCCAGAGCAGCGTGTTTCACCTAAATGTATGTCCCTCTACCCTCAGAGGGTTCTCGTCCATCACTTCTCATTAACAGTCCCCAGAGTGTGTTCTGAGGCTCTAACCTAAGGGTCAGGCTAACAGAGGGTCTGTGGCCCAGTTGGCTTGGAAAACCGTTAGCTAAGTAGGATTCAGTGGACTTCTTAGGTGTAGGACATTTCAGAGATTTTATTTTTTTTTTTTGAGATTTTAATATTCTAATGGGCACTGTGGGCTTAAAGAATTTCTGTGGGGATGAGGTATAAAATACAGAATTTTCCAAATCTAACTGGTCACCGAACCCTTGTAAAACAAGTTTGTAAGCCATCCACCTTCAAGATGCCCGATATGAAGGACAGATTTGAATTTGAATTGCTATTCATAACCTTTATTTTATTTCTTTTTTTTTTTTTTTTTTAATGATAGTCACACACAGAGAGAGAGAGAGAGGCAGAGACACAGGCAGAGGGAGAAGCAGGCTCCATGCACCGGGAGCCTGATGTGGGATTCGATCCTGGGTCTCCAGGATCGCGCCCTGGGCCAAAGGCAGGCGCCAAACCACTGCGCCACCCAGGGATCCCCTATTTCTTTTTTAAAAGATTTTATTTATTTATTCATGAGAGACATAGAGAGAGAGAGGCAAAGACCCAGGCTGAGGGAGAAGCAGGCTCCATGCAGGGAGCCCGATGTGGGACTTGATCCCAGATCCCAAGATCACACCTTGGGCCAAAGGCAGACACTCAACTGCTGAGCCACCCAGGTGTCCCTATTCATAACCTTTATAGTCAGCTGTTTTATTCTAGCCTTCCACAAAAAGTTACTTTTTTTAAAAAGACTGATTTATTTATTTGAGAAGGAGAGAGTGAACGGGGATGGGGGAGGGGATGGACAGAGGGAGGAGGAGAGAGAGAATCCCAAGCAGATTCCAAGCTGAGCATGGAGCCACATGTGGGGGCTCAATCTCAGGACCCTGAGATTACCACATGAGCTGAAATCAAGAGTGGGATGCTTAACTGACTGAGCCACCACATGCCCCAAAAGTTACTTTTTGAGTGATTTTCCTTCTGGTTCATTTGAGTAGATGAACTTGAATTTCATCATAATGGATAATGTAGACCTGTAAAAATAACTGACATGAAGTCTGGCTATTTGCATCCTGCAGTGTTTTAAGTTCAGAGGACAGTATATATATTGTGTTTGGGGGAGGACCCCGAATAAGACATGTTAGACCCTCAGAAGATGTGACTCTCTTGCTGTTTTAGTGACTCTGTGTGTTTCATCTCTTTATTAGGATGCTGCCAGCACAGATAATTGAATATTACAACCCCTCAGGACCTCCTCCTCCTCCACCACCCCCCATGATTCCTTCAGCACAAACTGCTTTCGTCAGCCCCCTACAGATCCCCATGCAGCCCCCCTTCCCTGCCTCGGCGGGCTCGTCCTACACGGCTCCTCCTCACCCTCCCACCACTGGGCTCGTGGTCACAGCCCCGCCACCACCAGGCCCACCGCCTCCTCCACCAGGCCCTCCTGGCGCAGGCTCTTCTCGCTCCTCCTCTCCTATGCATGCCCCACCTGCAGCTGAGGCAAAGCGCCAGGAGACAGCACAGCCACCCATAAGTGATGCCCGAAGCGATCTTCTCGCTGCTATTCGAATGGGTAAGTGAGCGTCTCAAACAGTCTTCCTTTTAGAAATCTAGAGACTTCCTTATGGCTCTAACCAGCTTCCAGCCTATAATAGTCAAATGACTATTCTCTCCACTGAACTATTTTTTAGGATAGGGTAAAAAAGAACACTTAATTTTGTTTTTTAACAGTAGACCTGTTTTTGCCAGTGCAAGATAAACGTACAATAGTAAAGAATTGAGAATTCAGGAAAGCTTTACTTGACTAGAAATAGATAACAAAAATGATCATTGATTAATCGGATCTTTTCTCTGCATTCTAGTCTGAAGATAACTGTATAAATGAAAGAAAGTGAGCTCGTATCAATGATTGAGGTATTTTTAAAAAGCTAAGCTATATCCTAGACTCTCCATATTTTTAGCTTGATGTGCTAATAAGCTAGTAAGTTACTCAACATTTATTTAGCAGCAAAATTCTTTTGTCGGGTAAAGTCCTACACCGAACCCCAGAACATGAGACATACAGAAATAGAGATCTCTGGTCAAATCAGGATGGATAACCCAGATACTCACCCGTTTTGGCATCCCCTCAGCACCACACACTAACCGTCTGTTCCACACCATTTGTTCTCAGCCCCAGGGCATTGCTTAGGCTGGCTGAGGGTCACTGACAGCGTGTGCAGATGTCCTAGGAGCTCCTCATTCAGTGGGGAGCTGTGCCATCTCTTGGTCACAGGCTTGTTTCCTTTTGGAAGGGACTAAGAAGGGAGCTTGGCTTGCAGCATCACTGACGTCCTTCACAGGACAGCTGGGACATTACTGCCTCTACTTTTTTGCTTGAGTGCCCACAAATCAGACCTGATTGTGGCACACAAGCCCAGCCTTCTCGTATATCTTCAACGTCATCAACACACTTTGATTTTGTCAAGAAAAGAAGTCCCAAAGCTATATGACCTCACTGATAATAAATTTAGGGTCATAATAATAGGACACTGTTTTTGTTTTTTGATACCTGTGAGCCCCATCCAATAAGAGTGATAACATAACCAGGATCTAATCATGAGGAAACCTCTAAGCCCACATCAAGGGTCAATCTGTAAAAGAGCTGCCTGTGTTCTTAAAAAATGTCAAGGTCAGAAAACACAAAGACTAAAGAGCTGCCCAGATTAAGGGACATTGATGAAAGGTGACAATCAATCATGTTCCCATGTTGCATCCAAAGCCTGGTGGAAAACTTTCTCCTGTTATTAAGGCTACTAGCAAAATTTAAATAAAATATGTAGAATAGGTGGTAGTATTGTATCTATGCCAACAGTCTGATTTTGATTACTGTTTTTTATGAATTACACATGAATTATTTTAGGGGCAAAGGGACATTATCTGTTACTTATTCTCAGGTGGTCCAGAAATAAAAGTGTGTGTGTATAAGCAAGAATGATAGAGAAAGGTTGCTAAAACCAAGTGGTCGGATGTTATCAGTTGGGGGATCTGGGTATAGGTTTTATGAGGATATTTCTCTACTAGTCTTTCTTTTTTAGGGGGAAGGGGCAAAGGGAGAGAGAGAATCTTAAGCAGGCTCCATGCCCAGCACCCAGCCTGACTTGAGGCTCTGTCCCACAACCCTGAGATCATAACCTGAGCTAAAATCAGGAGTCAGACACTTAACCACCCAGGTGCCTCATTTTTCTACTAGTCCTATAGGGAGGGACTCTGTGAATATGAAATTGTTTCAAAAGAAAAAGTTAAAGAATTAACACATTGAATCATCTTTATAACCCACTGTTACTTAAAAGGAAGTAGACTATTGTATTTTGTGTTCATTTTTAGCAGTAATTGGTGAAACAAAGATGTCCGTCACCTCTCTGCACTAGCCAAAAGCTATTAATGTAAAATGCTGCTTTCTAAGCCTTTGGATTACAGCTATGCCCACGAAATGTTCATGATAGAAATGTTCCATGTTTATACAGTCCAACATGGTAGCCACTAGGCACAATAAATTTACTCTTAGCCATATGTAGTGGTTACCATAATGTAAGGTGCAGCTCCAGAATTTTCTTTCATGATGTACATTTGCGCTGAAAAATCTAAGTTTTTTGTATTTTAACAATTATTATAAATAGTGTTATGACTTTGAGTGCCTTTTTTTTTTTTTTTTTTTTTGTCCTGAAACTTCTGTTTCCCAAGCTTTTCTCACTTCAGGTTTCCAAAACATTTTAACTTTGGTGTCAGCCAGGGGGGAGAAATGCTAAATAGACTTAGTAATTTTCCTTAACTTGGGATTTAATTTAATTCTACTCTTGTATCCCCAGGGATTCAGCTGAAAAAGGTACAAGAACAGCGTGAGCAAGAGGCCAAGCGTGAGCCAGTTGGGAATGATGTGGCCACAATTCTATCCAGACGCATCGCCGTCGAGTACAGCGATTCTGACGATGACTCAGAGTTTGACGAGAACGACTGGTCCGACTGAGGCGGCATGCTGACGAGGCCGGGTGCCACCGGGAGACCATGTGTCAGAAACGTGTTGAAAATTTTCAGTGGTCTCAGCACCCACATAGTGGTATTATAATCCTGTAGCTTAGCAACTTTTGTATTAATAATGTGATATTGCTTTTGCACATCCAAAAATTCTGGGTTTTTTCAGTATTTACTGTGTAATACTTAAGTGCCACTAAACATAGCAAAATCGTGCTGCACCTGAGGAGATATGCTGTAACTATTGCATTGTCCTGACACAGCATCTTGCTTCCTTTTTCTCGGCCCTGAAAGTACTTCGTGCCGTTTGGGTTTCCCCTTCTTGATCGCTACAATTCCCCAGATTTGCTGTGTGTGTGTGCAGCTGCCTGGTGTTAGCTCTTCTGCAAGATTAATGACCGTGTGTCAGAGTGATGTCTTCCGATCAGTCAGTGATAGCGTTTCACCCATTTTGTTTGTTTGTTCCAAATGTGTTGCACAAGAAGTTGGTTCTAGAGGGAAAGGTTGCACAAGAAGTTGGTTCTGGAGGGAAAGATGGAACACATACGGAGAGTCAAACGTTTCTGCTTTCCACCCTGGCTTGGCGGCCCCTGTGTGAGTTGGAGGCGATCTCGCTTCCTCTGCACTCTTGTAAAATGTGGAATCGGAGGGGCCCGTTACAGGCGGGTTCCCTGTGGCGTGCACTTGGTCCATGCTGGTTGATGATTCCTCCGAGACAGTCCAGTAGCTCCGCAGTGATGACAGTGAAGAACAGGAAGAGATATTCCCTTTCCTCCAGGGGCCATCAGGGTCCACACTGCAAATACCTGGCTACCCTTGGAGTTTTGGGCGCCAGCCGGCCAGGCCAATGCAGACATGGCAGGCCCAGGGTGGGGGGGGGAGGGCGGGGGGAGTGTGTCTGGGGTTGCATCACCACCTTTCCTGGAGCTGCCATGGCCTCACTTAGGCCCATGGAGTGCCTGGCTCCTCTCTGGGGGTGGTGGGGTGGGGGTGTACCACCTCCCGGTGCAGAGGAGCCACTCCCCCGCCCTGTCCCTACCTTGCCCGGAGCCGCTGAGGCCTCTGTTAGGGCCCCTGTTAGGCCCTTGGAGTGGTCCTGGCTCCTTGGCCTGCTCCTGAGAGCTCCTCCCACGGCACCTTGATCCACCTGATCTGAATTTTAAAAGCGTAGATTTTAGGTGAAAGTAGATGCTGACAGCTATTCGCTTCTCCTGGTGCTGTGGCCAGATTAGGGATCCATCACCCAAGTAGGGCCTTGGCCCTACTCCTAGAAGCACACGGTTCTCTTTTCTCATGTTGTCGTTGGCACATTAAATTTTAAGAAGTACCTCAGATTAGATTAGACATGTAGCTGTACCAGATCACTTTCCTTTCACCTTAGCTCTTGCTGCTGTTCCGCCCCCAAGGAACTGGAGAGCCCCACAGGGTTGATCTTCCTGGTGACAGCAGACCACTGGAAAACTCACGGATGGCAGCTTTTCTCTTATGATTTTGGATGAAGGGTAACTGCTTGTTTAGAACAAATAAATGCCCCCAGGCTTCGATTATAGATAGGACTTCACAGGTATACTAAGACACTTTACTTACTAGGGATTCTTACCATGTGCAGCATTTCAGACGGATGGCAGTTATTGGTGACTCTGTCATGATGAAGGAGTCTTTAGCTCAAGATAGAGTTGTCTGGTTCATGGTAGTTGCCGAAATAGGACCATGACCAATGGATTTTTGGTAATGAGTCCTCCTGAGGACTTCAGCGGCGCCCCTAAACCATGTCCGTGTGTCCCCCAAGTGGACATTTATTGGGCTTGTGGGCAGTCATCATATAAAGCCCATATATAAGGTTCTAATTACCTAGATTTTGAAACTCTGAAAAGCCTAATATCTGCATCCCCTTCCCAAGACCATGCTTCTTATATCAGGTTATCTGAGTCTTTTCAGCTGTACTAGCTGTTTTGGCACATGCTTCTCGAGTTTCTGTTTCTTAGAGCTAGTCACCATAATTTTGTTGAATATAAGCAGTAATTACTAATGAACTTTTAAATTTCTCTCTGATTTCTCTCCCTTTTTTCTTTTTTTAGCATAAAGGCCTACTGTGTTGGCATTATTCTTGGGACTTTCACCATTTGTAGTTTGAGTTTGTCTTTACTACAGTATTTTGTTTTTGTTGTTACTTTTGGATTAGGAATTACTCGTTATAATTCTAGAACTTTATTTGGTAATGCTTCTTTGTTTTTTATGTCCCTTCTGTTCTCAGGATGAAGAGAACACATAAAGCTACTATCCATGTCAGGATTTCTTCTATTTATATCGTATTACAATAAAATTACTGGCACTTTATTCATAAATATTCATAAGCCTATTAATTATTAGTTGTCTTCCTGTAGGTTAATCAACAAGTTATTTTCAACTTGATTTTCTGACTAGTGAAAAAGCTTTTGCCCTAATGTGTTGCGTAGCCTTTAAAAGAATGGAGAAGGACTAAAACTCAATTTAGATTATTTTTGCAGTATTTTCTCAGCAAATCTGATTTATTCTAAAATTTAAATCCAGACTTTTTCTAATGTGCTATATTACATGAAAAGGAAAAAGTGAATATTTTGGATTTTCAGTTTTCATTTTCAAAAAGTGTTTACCAAAACGAATGGAGAAAAATATTTAAAAACATATTTCATATTAATGAATTTTGCATTTTAAAGTAGTACTTCTATATTATGAGGTTATTTTAAATTGCCCTCCATTTCCCCCCCCCCCATGCATATTTTAGATTTCTTACAAGCTTTTTTCTCATGTTATAGATTAGGTAGAGGGGATGAGAAGGTTACTCAGTATCACACATTAGCTACACAGACATAACGTGATTGGTTTTCTATTGTCAGCCCCAAACCATGAGATTTGGTACACTTATGTTTCTCTTTAGTGAATGTATATGGTTAGAAAATTAACATTTTCATTTCAGTAAATTTTTAGAATATCAAAATCTTTTCTGAGCATCAAGTGGCTAGGTTGTGAAAGTTTTGTAATAATTTGCAACTGGAATACATGATACGTTTTAATCCATTAAAGACTAGTGGGAATGTATCAGCCAGAGTAGCAAGTAATTTTTGTTTTATAAATCAGAGTATCTGTCACCTTGCAGTATTACCAATGCTGTTGTAAATTGAACTTAAAGTGGTATTAAAAAAAAAAAAACACCTCCTGTTAAACAATTTTTATCTGTTTGTATATCTTACTATAGATTATGTACAAGTAACATCTAAATAAAATTACACTTTTAACCCTAAAAGGTTTTGCTCCTTGATAACAGTGTTGTATGTTTAACCTTTTTTTGGAATGGAGAAGTTGAGGGTTGGGTGGAGTTTTTAATTAGCATTTTCATCACTAGATAGCAAAAGATACCACTCGGATTTCCATTTAAATTTCTACATGTGGGGATCCCTGGGTGGCGCAGCGGTTTGGCGCCTGCCTTTGGCCCAGGGCGCGATCCTGGAGACCGGGATCGAATCCCACGTCGGGCTCCCGGTGCATGGAGCCTGCTTCTCCCTCTGCCTGTGTCTCTGCGCCTCTCTCTCTCTCTGTGTGTGTGACTATCATAAATAAATAAATATATAACAAAAAAAAAATTTCTACATGTGTTTTGCATATCCAAGAATTCAGACTGGATCCTGGGAGCGACCTGGGAAGCACTGGCATAGTTAGAAAAAGGCATTTTGGGAGCGGGAAGCTACATGCTCAGTCAGGTAAAGCGTCTTGGCCACATCTAGTTTCAATAATAGTGATGAACACCCTGCACCATTTATTACTTATGGGATGCTTTCATTCAGTCCTTATGATACCTTTTTAAAATAGACCTCTCTTTCACATATGAGCAAACTAGCATGAAGTTAAGTTGTTGGTCAGGGACCTCGGTTGACATTGAACTCACTTCAATGCAACTGTGCATTTGGGGGGCAATGGGAATTGAGTCAGGGAGGTAAGTGTGGCCACGTTTGGGAAAGTAGGCTGGAGTGAGCTTCCAGAACAGCTGCCTCTGGGTTGCCCATGCCTGCCATGTCTACCTCCTACAACATGCATCCCCCGGTGTCCTAGCTAGGTCTCCCTGCAGCCTCCCCACTGGACGATATGTTTGGGGTATATCGTCTGCATCTTTGTATCCCAAGAGCATGTGCCCAATCTGCTAGACAGTGAGCAGCCCCGTGTTGAATGGCTAGGCGAATGGATGGATATCTGAGTTACTTTTTTTTTTTAACCAAAAAATGAATTGTGTGCAACTTAAAAAAAAAATGAGATACTTTACCAGGTAACCTGTATTTCCCCTTTATTATTACTTGTTATTTCACAAATAGGTCCCACTTTATTTGGGTGTATTTCCTACCAGACTGAACGTAGTGAGGGGCTTCTTATTTACTCATATATGCTATATATCAGGCACAGTGCCTGGCACTTAATAGGTATTGGTAAATATTTATAGAGTGGTCATTGTTTGTAAGGCAAAGGGGGAGGCTTCTTCATCAATAAATATGTGAAGTCCCGGGGCAGCCCTGGTGGCTCCAGTTTAGCGCCTCCTTTAGCCCAGGACGTGATCCTGGAGACCCGGGATTGAGTCCCACGTTGGGCTTCCTGCATGGAGCCTGCTCCTCCCTCTGCCTGTGTCTCAGCCTCTCTCTCTCTCTCTCTCTGTCTGTGTCTCTCATGAATAAATAAAATCTTAAAAAAAAAAAAAAGTGAAGTCCCAAGAAGAGCTTGAATGCATTAGTAGGTGTAAAGCACCTAGGATAGTGCCTGACACTTAGCAAACACTCTGAATGTTAGCCGTTAACTATCGTCTGCAACTCACTTGAAGGAGGTGGAGGAACAGGCCAGTCTCTGCCCTCATGGAAGCTTCTTGTCTAAAGAGAAATATGGACTTTGAATATTGTCAAGTAATTTTAGATCATTTGCATGTGCTTTTATGGGGCCGGTGTGAGGAATGCTCAATCTCGTCTGTGGACCAAGGCAAACTGAGGTCTAAGAACAAACAGGAACGAGAGATTGAGGGAAGGGAAAGGAGTTTCTCAATAGCAGGAATAGCATTTGCCTCCCCTAAGGTGGGAAAGACAGTATGGAGTAATAAGCAGAACAAAGTATTAGTGAAATGGAAGAAGCGGGAGGAAGTGGGATGTCATGAGATCATGTGCAAAAGTGGTAGACCCCTTCCAGTGCCCAGCACTCAGGATAGAGGGAGGTTTTTGAGCCAACAAACACGACCACAGCTGCAGAAAATTTCTTCCTATTTGCAGCCTGTTGGTTATTTATTGATCTTGACGGCCTCGGTCCTTGGACTAAAGGTGTATTTAGAAAGCACCTTATTGCCCAGCTGCTCCAGCCCCCTAGAGACAGAAATGGGGAAACACTTGCACTGCTTGGGGCTCTAACCTTGGTGTCTTAGCTCGAGTTTCAAACTGTGGTCCTTCGGTTCACAGTAGACCTCAAGACTTAGGCAAATATCCGTCTCCACAGTATTTTATTATGAAAAAATTGAAACCTCCAAGAAAGTTGTTTAGCAACACCCATAAGAGCCATATCTATCCATCCATCCACCTTATTTTATGCATTGCAAAGTAAGTTGCAGTATTTTACCTCTGAACACTTCAGTATATATATCATAAATTAGAGTTTATTATTTGTAGCTAATATTGAATACTTTTAAAGTAAAAGAGTGAAATGCAACATCCTAAGTATATGATTTAAGGAGTTGTAACAATGTGTACACTCCTGTAGTGCAAATCCCATCAAGATAGCATCACTGTGACCTCAAAATGCTGCTTCATACCTTTTCAGGGTCTGTTCTCTGTCCCAGTCCCTGGAGCAACCACCACTGTGGTTTTTTTTTTTTTTTTTTTTTAACTATAGAATGATTTAGCCTTTTGACGAACTTCACATATATGAATAAAGCAGTCGATGCCATTTTACACTTCTTTCAGCATAATGTTTTTGGAATCCATTCATGTCTTGCATGTATCAATATTTAATTCCTTTGTATCACTGAGTAGTTGTATGCATCCATTGAATATATCTCAGTGGGTTTATCCATTCTCTTGGTAAGACTTAAGACAAGTCCTTTCTGGGCATACCTGTTCATCTATCTTGGATAAATACCCAGGAGTGAAATTGCTGAGCATAGGTAGGTGTATGTTTAGTTTTATAAGAAATTGACAGGGGCGCCTGGGTGGCTCAGTTGGTTAAGCACCTGCCTTCGGCTTGGGTTGTGATCCCAGTGGGATCGAGTCACATATCAGGCACCCCAGCAGTGAGTCTGCTTCTCCCCCTTCCTCTATTCCTCCTCCTCCTTGTGCCCTCTTTACTTATCTGTCAAATAAAGTCTTAAAAAAAAAAAAAGAAATTGATAGATTTCTGCAAAGTGGCTGTACTATTTTAAACTCACCAGCAATGTTGCTCCACATGCTGAGGTATGATTTGCTTTGGTTTTCTTGCCTGAATCTGTAAATTTATTGTCTTCAATGAAATTTGGGAAATATTCGGACGTTACTTTTTCAAATATATTTTCTGTCCCATTCTTTCTATCCTCTCCTTTTTACACCCCCATTACACATACCTTAGCCTTTTGAGGTCGACCCACAATTCCTTGAGGCTCTTGATTTAAAAATTCTTTTTCTCTCTGTTCTGCAGATTGGATAATGTTTACTTATTTATTTTCAGGTTCACTGAGTCTTTATTCCATTTATTCCACCTAAAATTTAAAGCCCATCTAGTAAATCTTTTATTCTGACCTTTTTTTTTCCATTGTAGAATTTCCTATTTTTTCTTTTTTTAAATAGTTTTATTTCTCTGCTGAGATGTCCTACCTGTTCATTTATTACAAGCTTATTTTCCTTTACATCTTTGAGGATGGTTACACTAACTCTTTAAAAACCCTTTCCTGCTAATTCCAACATGTGGATCTTTTCAGGATCACTCTCTATTGATTGCCTTTCTCTTGAGTGCATGTCCAGTAGTTTTGGATTGTATCCTAAACTTTATAAATAATACTTTAGAAACTCTGGATTTTGTTATGTTCATATGAAGAGTAATGATTTTTAAGGGAGACTGTTACCATGACTAGAATTAAGCTCCCAACTCTCCCCACCCTGCCCTATGATGGATACCAGAACAACTCTCCTCTAAGTTCTTTTGGCTTAGCCAGGTGGCTTTGAGTGTGCCTTTGCTTTCATCTGGCTACAAGATCATCCAGAGTCTTGGGCAGTTTTACAAAGAACTTTTGGATCCTCCTTTCTGGCTCTCCTTTCTAGTATCCTCCATCCCTCTCTACCTGTTCTGGTCACTGTGAACTTGGTCTTTTTATTTGAGCCAATAAGAGTGTGGGGTAAGCCAGCAAGGCTGCATATTTTCTACTCAAGTGTAGCTGTCCTGCTTGGCATGATGGAGCCTGTCCTCAGGCAGAAAGCCATTTAAAAATAGGAAGTGCAACTGAAGATTTTCCTTCTGAGCCTCAACCCTCTGGTGTCCTGATTTTGGTTTCTCTCCTATGCCTTCAGTAGTTACAAAGTATTTTGTCCACTAGTTGTTATCTGTAAAGAATTGGTCTGCAATGGGCTAGTCTTGCATTCTCAGGAGCCTCATTCTATAAATATTTGATGTGATATTTATTTTAAAAAACATTTTAAAATGCAATTTAAAAATGCAGACTGTTGCTGAATACCAAATTATAACAGAGCACCACTTCAGTAGTCCTGCCAGGTGGACTTGTTTTTGCAGGGGCCCTGCGTTAAAACTTAAGACATCTTCATTTTACTAAGTGGTGTCCAAGGATTGTGCAATGTCGTATGAAACACTTGCTGCCTTCCTCTCCTTTGTTTAAACTGTACAAGCAGAACACAGTACCTAAATGATGTGGAGACAGACCACTTAAATTGCTGGTCTTAACCCCAGTCTCAATTTTTTATGCTCACCACAGAACCGTGATGTTTTCACGGAGTGTTAAAAATGTAAATTCAGGAATAAATCTATGCAGACAAAATCATTTTTTACTGTTGGTTCATTTGAAAAAAAGGGTTCTGCTACCTAAAAGTTTGAAAACCACTACTTGACATCATCACCATCTGAGTGTCTTATCTTTAGACGTAGAAGTGTTCCCACTTCTGTACAATGTGCTAGCACATTGTACAGGGGTCTCATTCCACATTCTGTGAAGACAGTACTAATACAGAGGCATGTCAAAAGCTAGAGGAGACTTACATATTTAATTTGGAGCTGTGAGTAACTTGCGCAGGTATCTTGACAGGGACTTAGATGATGAAGAGATTTGCTTTCAAAATACACTTTCTTCACAGAGCTGACACGTGGACATTTATTTGCCAAAACACAATAGCTTGCTATTGTGAATATTCACTGTTGTGAATATTTGCATATGTCATCTTTCTAAATCCCCCACTGCTTTCATCCTGTGCACTTGTGATTTGAGTAATTGGCTTCAAATATAGCGCCATGATTAGTTAGAGGTGGTGAATTGGTAGATGATTTACCATGAAGAAAAATTAAGAAAATATGCCCTGTGAGAGCAATTTAAAACCTACCAAGTGGTACTTACCATGAAGTGACATTTAAAAGCATTTAATATTCTAGGATGTGCTTCAGCTGTTCTGGCCTAAAACCAGTTTAAATAGAAGTCAAGCAGTTTGAGAGTATGTAAACCTACACGTCCTTGAAGTGTGAATATAACTTAGCACTTACGTGGATGAGATGTCACCTTTTGTGGTGTACGTGACAGCGCAAAATATCCCTTCTACCCTTTTGGAATCAAGACTTTAGGATCTCAATAATTAAGTTAGGGTGTCATCTTTCAGCTCCTCTGAAATGTCTTTTAGTATTCCAAGGACCTAGGCATTCATTTGATTTGCAAGCTAGAGTTTCAACAACCTATGCATTGCAGGCCAGGGCAAAGAACAGCACCGTAGATCACTTCAAGCCCAGTGGTTCAGCATCCAGAGCCCCCCTCAATCGCTCGCCTGCCCGTGAGCATCCATACTCATGAGCAGCTTTGTTTCAGGTTGACTTTGGGTGCTTGGCCTGTTTCCCATTGCACCCTGCTGCAGCATCGCTGGGGCTCTAGCTTAGCCACCTTCCCCATTTCTGAAGGGCTCTATGTCACTTTGTGTTGTACCCCGTCTCCCACCTGCACCCGTCTCCTATGGGCCAGGCTTCCTCCCCAAGGGGGCTGTCAGGCCATGGACCCTCACACCCTGTCACTGTCACATCCTTCTGTTACCCCCAGAGCTGCCGGCCTGCAGCCCCTTCCTCTCCTCTTCCCCGCTGCTTCCATTTCCTGCCTGGCCAGACCCCACCACGCTGGGTTTTGAGGCAGCATTGCAGATGCGGAAGCCCAAGGAATCTAAAAGAGGGGTGAGCCCTGCTAGAAATGGTTATAAAATTGAGTTGCGATTCCCCTGATCACCAGGGAGAGAGCTGGGCCAGAATCCCCTTCATGGCTCATCAGATGCGTCTGAGTCTCTCCAAGGGTGGTTGGTTCTTACACCACCCACATCAGAGTCACCTGGGATGCATGTTGGAGATTTCTGGGCCCCATCCTAAACCCACTGAATCAAACCTGGAACCGGGACCCTGGCATCCACAGTTTATCCAGGAATCGGGCATGACTGTTAGGAGCACCAAAGTTTCCAGAACATCATCTTAGCACCTGACCTGGCATGGTTGCTAGGAGCCCAAAGATCACCTGCAGGGATTCAGGGCTGGTCAGCTGACTGGTGTCACTGCAGGGATTCCACAAGGGAGGGGGGCGGGGGGGGGGCTGGGCCCCACAGCAGCCTGGGGCTGTCGGTCACTCCGGTGCCTGCTCTGTGGCAGATGAGCCAAGCGTCACCTGGCGCCCACAGGGGTGAGCTGAGTAGTGACCTGGTCGTCTCAGGATGGCAGCCAAGTTGGTTTTGCCTCTCGGGGCCCAATTCCATGTTCCTTTCAGGTTCAAACCTGCTCAAGCTCCTCACTTGTTTGTACTGATGGGTCGTGGCTGCACAAAGCACCGGGAGATGTCATGGTCCCGGAGCAGGAGATGGAGAGACTCCTCGCAGCTCTTGCCCTCAGTACCTGGGGAAGGGAAATGTCGGGGCCTCATTTCTGCCCGTGGGCTGTCCCTCACCAGACAGGCCTCGGTCTCTCCTGGATGCACTGGGAGATGCTAGTCCGATTTTCTGTTTCCACCGCCCTGGGGGCCTTGGGGTGGGAATATGGCCTGTGTGCTGCACATCACCCAGGGGCTCCAGGGCTCCTCTCGGGGATCTTGAGAGCCCCCACCTGCCCTCACAGCCCGTATTTCCGTCCCCAGACTTCTCCCTTGGTCCATTGCTTACTGGTTTCCCCCCTGGCTGCCCGTCCCTCCTCCAGCAGGTGGCTGGGATGTAGGAGGCCATCAATAACAGTGGCGGGAACTCTAACTGAGCCCCCCCCCCCCCCCCCCCCCCCCCCCCCCCCCGGGGACAGGAGCATCAAAGGAGCGATAAAAGAAAGCAAAGCACTTCATTGATTTTCTTGGGGTCAGGTGTGCATTCTGCAAAGATGCTCCGGCTGGGGGCTGGCTGCGGTCTGTCAGGCTGGGCAGGGACGTGGGGCCCGAAGGCTCCCTGTCCCCCACGTGTAGTCAGTCTGCGAGCTGCCAGGAGCAGGCAGGTCCCTGAGCAGTTCCCTGCAGGGGGCTCCCAGGAGGGGCCTTGCCCATTTTGTTAAGGGACTCTGAATGGGAAAGGGGAAAACCATTCTGGGGTTGGCCCCACCTTGAGCCATCACAGTTGTCTGTCCTCTGCTAAGACAAATGGCTGGGGGCTGGTTTACATCCGGTGCGCCCTCCACCGTGTGACGGAGGACCCTCGTCTGCGGTCCCCCCGGTGACCCAGGACAGCCTGGGGAGCCGGTGGCCGTATCTGCCCTCCCCCGCACGCCCGGGACTCCTTCCCAGCCACGCATCCAAGAGGGACAGGCTGCCCTGAGGCCACTGCGAGGAAGAGATTTTGAAAGTGGGTTAACCCAGTCTCCCTTCTGGACTGTGGGGGGAGGAGGTGGGGCTTCCCGTGTCCGACTCTTTCGCGATTGTTAACTAGGGTAACTAGGGAGCAGTGAGAGGTCAGCCAGCGGGAGGAAAGGAGGGCAGTCCCGCCCTCTGGGCCTGGGGCCACCAACACCGGCCCGGGGAAGCCCGGGTCCCATGTAACCAAGCATAGAGTGGCACAGCCATTCGCTCCGGTGGGGGATGGCACCCAGTGCCTACCGCCAGACTGTCCCCGAGGGAGCAGTTCCTGTGTCCCCGAGGGCCCCGGGCATATCAGCCAAAGAGTCCTCAGGAGGCTGCTGGAGGGATGCCCAACGCCACCCCTCAGGGTGCAGGGGGGCTGACTGTCAGTCCGGCCCTTCTCTCTGTGGGTGTAGCCAGAACACCTGCTTACTCCCTCTGGGAGAGGGTGTTCAGGCCGCAGCTGCAGGGGCCGGGGGTGGGGTCAGAGACGTGGGAAGTGCCCCTGGTTGCCCTCAGAGCCAGGCCTCATGCTGAGACCACTACATTAGCTACCTGATTTAACACAGTGACTAGGGGCAGCCCGGTGGCTCAGTGGTTTAATGCTGCCTTCAGCCCAGGGCCTAATCCTAGAGACCTGGGATCGAGTCCCACATCAGGCTCCCTGCATGGAGCCTGCTTCTCGCTCTGCCTGTGTCTCTGCCTCTCTCTCTGTGTCTCATGAATAAATAAATAAAATCTTTAAGAAAAAAAAAAAAACCACAGTGACTATGAAGCATATGAGAACTGAGATCCACTTTATAGGTGAGAAAACTGGACCCAAGTCATCTGCCCAAAGCTTCTAGAAGTACTGCTCAAAGCCAGGTCTTCCTGAAGCAACTCTGCACTCCTGCTTTGCCCCCCGCCCCCCCTTCCCAGGCCGCTGGGGGGAACTGCAGGAGGACCTGGTGGTGGCTCGCTGGTCACCTTCTATTTTATGTTGTTTTTTTTTTTTTTTAAGATTTATTTATTCATGAGAAACGCAGAGAGAGAGAGAGAGAGAGAGGGGCAGAGACACAGGCAGAGGGAGAAGCAGGTTCGGTGCAGGGAGCCCGACGCGGGGCTCGATCCCAGGACCCCAGGGTCACACCCCGAGCCGAAGGCAGACGCTCAACCGCTTAGCTACCCAGGCGTCCCTATTTTATGGTCTTAAGTTGTACCCTTTTGTACCCTTAAAATACCAGATCACGCGGCTCTAAGTCTATTATGAATTACTACTCTTTATCAGTCCCCCCCCCCCCGCCAAAAAAAAACGGCCTTCACCCCTGCTATGCCACAAAGCCGAGGGTGCTCTGTAACAGGGGAAGTGATGATGGGTCAGGACCCAAAGGGGCAACTGTGAGTGGGTGAGCTTGACACATGTGACCCTGTGGCCTCCTTATGGGAGGCTGCAGGGTAGCCCATGAGGCCTGCTGGGTCCCTCATTTGAGCTAAAAGCAAACCATGACCCTTCAGAGGCTGTGTACCTTGCCCTATCCTTGACCCCCCACCCCATGGCCGAACCTGGCCCTGAATCTCAGGACTTGAGATCAGCGTCCAAGATTGGGAAGGGGGACACCTGCCTGACTCATTCATTTTTTTTTTATTTTACAAGTTCATGGGCAGTGGAATCATCCAGCCATCCCAGCTGCACTGTCCAAATCCGGCTCTGTCCCCTGCCAACCTTGAGGGGAGGTGGTGAGGGGGCAGGGAGCTTGCCCGGCATCAGCAGGGCCTGTCTGGGAGGGCGGGGCGGGGGGGCGGTGGTGGCTCACAGCCTGTGCTTGGAGTGGTGCAGGGTGAGGAGAGGGCAAGTGGAGGTCGGGGAGAGAAGGGCCCGGTGTGTCAGGAAGCAGGCGGCTGTGTACACCGGTCACCCAGGCCCGGGCCCCAGGCTCAGGATGTGGGGTTCCTGAGCAGGCGACAGGCGCAGGTGCAAGCAGAGAGGATGTGCGCGCTGGGTGACCTGGGTGACCTGGGGCCTGCCCGCTGGGGCCCTCCCTGGGCAGGAGAGAGAGGGTCCGGGGCTCCGAGCCAGCCCTGGGGGGGCTCTGCAGAGCCACCGCTAACGTGCTGCGAAGGCCCGGCCTCCGGCCCCTGGGGCCCCCGCTCGGCGCTGCGGCTCGGGACGACTCCTGCCCCGGAGGAGCCGAGGCCCGGGCTCTCGCGGCCCCGCCGCCCCCGCCTCCCTGCGCTTCTGCGAGGAGACGCCGCCCCCCAGCGGCCACGCGGTGCGCGCGCCCCGGGGACCGCCTGCGCCGCGTCCCTCCGCGCTGCGCCCCCGCCCGGCCGTCGTTTCCGTCCATGGGGACGCAGGTGCGCTCTCCCCTGCGCCGCGGTGAGCGGGTGCGAAGCCCCTGAAGGGCGCGAGCAGACGTGGGCCGCCCTGGGAAACGTGCGTGTGGAGCCCTTGCGCCTCTAGGCTGTGTCCACCAACGGTTGGGTTTTCCCAAAATGTGACAACAGCATTTCTTTCTTTCTTAAAATATTTTATTTATTTATTCATGACAGACATAGAGACAGGGGCAGAGACACAGGCAGAGGGAGAAGCAGGCTCCACGCAGGGAGCCCGACGCGGGACTCGATCCCGGGACTCCAGGTCCGCGCCCTGGGCCAAGGCAGGCGCCAAGCCGCTGCGCCACGCAGGGATCCCCGACAACAGCATTTCTGAGCCCGCCCGTATTCTCTTCCAGAACCTTGCCACTCCGTGCCTGCCAAGAGTGCCCCCCTGCTCCCCTCCCCTGGAAGCCGCGTGGCATTTGGGGGAGGCCTGGTGCTCGCCTGACCTCTAAGGCTAAAGGGCAAAGCCTGCCTCCGCCCGAATGTCCTTCTGGAGCTCAGCCGCGGCCACGAGGAGGCCCAGGCTGCCTGCAGGGGCCCCAGGCCAGGGGCTGGTCCCAGCCAAGGGACCCCAGGCAACAGCCAGGGCTCGCAGGCCCTGTGGGTGGACAAGACTTGGTCAGAGGACTCCGCCCCCGACCTGAGGGGGCACGGCACGGCCAGGGGAGCAGAGACCGGGGCCTCACCGAGTCCTGCTCACACAAAACCGCACCAGACCAATGTCATGGTTTTAGGTCACTTGGATTTGGGGTAACCTGTTATTCAGCCCTAGAAATGGAGGCAGATAGGTTGCAGTCAGTGTGACGGGCATCGATTCCATGTGCTTTGTTTGCACAGGTGCTAAATGATAAATTCACCACGGAATCATTTGAAATCACAAAAGGTTGGAAATATCCTACTATTCTATCAACAGAATACTTGTTAAGTTATAATAGATGCACCATGGAGGACCCTGCAACCGTCCGAAGAATGAGGATGTCTTAAATGAATTGATATGACCTTCAGGAAACATTAAAGTGAAAAAACAAGGAGCAGAGAAATGTGCATATGTGCTGTTCACTAGATAAAAAGAGGACTAAAGAACACATTATTTGTATGTGCATAAAATGCTTTTGAAAGGATCCACAAGAAAGTGAGGGCATTATCTAGAAGAGGGCACCCGGTGGAGGTAGAAGGGAGAGCTTTACTGCTTACTCTTTTAGTACCTGTAAATTTTGTAATCAAGTGAAAGTTCAGGTCTAAAAAATTGTATAGTTTTCCAATTTTTTTAAATGTATAAAGCCTTTTTGATATGCTACACATAGTAATATGGAGACAAGACATAGCTCCTGCTCACCATCATCACATTTATACTGTTGCCTTGCTAGCAAGGCAAAATAATACAAAGCATGGAGGGTAAAGAATGAAACTTCTAGAATCAGGCTGCTGGAGTTCAAATTCTGACTCCTTTTTGACCTTGCAAGTTACTCAAATGATCACTCTTTCGGTTCCTTCTTTGAACAGTGGGGGGTGTAAGAGTGCTTACCTCAAAGGGTTGTTGAGTTTTTGGCAGTTGGCTGTTGATCTATTCAGATCTGCTACTTCTGGTGGCAATTTAAGCATTTAAAATTCTTACAGAAATGTTTGTTTCTCCTTCTATTTTTCTTTTATATTTTTGTTTATTTGAGTCTTCTCCCTTGATTAGTTATCTTGCTGTTTTATCTATATTAGGAGACTTTTCAAAGAACAAGTTATTTAGTTTTATTCATCTTCCACTTTTCTCTTATTTCCTATTTCACCTATTTCAACTTTTCTCTTTGGGTGTTGTGTTTGCTCATTCCCTTGCTTAGGTTTACTCTTCTTTTTGGCACTTATTTTTAATTAATCATCTTTAGAGGGGAGGCAGGAGGGGCAGAGAAAGAAAGAGAAAGAGAATCTCAAGCAGACTCCTCACTGAGCATGGAGCTCTACTGGAGGCTTGATCTCACAATCCAACCCCAAGATCATGACCTTGAGCTAAAATCAAGAATAGGACGTTTAACTGACTGGACCTCCCAGGTGCCCCACTTTCTGGAGCTTATTAAATGAAAACTGAACTCATTTGTTGTTTAAAACTGTAATTTAACCTCTAAATATTGATTTAGATTTGTTCTATACATTTGGATGTGGAGTATTTTTCATTTCAATTAAAAAATATTTAATAAATTATTATTTCTTCATTCCAAAGATTAGGTAGTCATATTACATTTTGTTTTTAGTTTTCATTCACAAGAACTTTTATAAATTGATTCTTTTGATATTGATTTGTTTTACATAAGGTCAGAAAACATAGTTTGACCTTTGCTGTGAATTCTATGGAATATACTGAGGTTTCTTCTGTGGCCTTATATATATAGATCACATTTGTGAATATTCTGTGCACTTGAAAGCAATGTGTATCCTTTATCTAATATTTAATTACCTAGCTTTGTAGACACAGTAGTCAAATCTTCTATACCTTTGGTTATTATTTGTCTGCTTGATCTGTTCCAAAGAGAGCATTCTAAAATCTCTAACTCAATTGTCATTATCTTTTTATTTATAATATTCTTTCCTTTTCTTTCTGATTTTTAAAATTTTGACCTTTAAAACAGCTCTGATACTAAACCTTCTATGCAAGCTTTCTTTTGCTTTATATTTGCCTGGCATTTGTTCAAAAACTTAAAAATGTATATTTTGTATCCTTTTGTTTTAAAGGTGTTTCAATGGACACTGCATATATGTGGATATTCATCACTTGTTATTTTTTCTTCTTTTTAAATCTTTATAACTTTTATGTTATCTTCTTGCCTTACTATACCAATGGGTTACTATTATATATGATATTTGTTGTAAGGATGTTTTTTAAAAAGCTTCATTGGGTTAATAAAATTCCCCTTAATTTCCTTTCTCAATTAAAAAAAAATCATAATTAGATGTTGAATTTTACAAATGACTTTCTGCATTGATTTCAATGTTCCTGTAATTTTTTGCCTTTAATTTGTTAACTACAGATTACATTATTTTGTTAATGTTTTGTTTAGAAGTTTTGTGTTTATGTTCATGGGTAGATTATAATTTTCTTCAACTGTCATTGGATTTTGGCATCAAGGTTATGTTTGCCTCATAAAATAAAGATTGTTTGCTTTTTTTCTATTCTGTAGAAGAGCTTGTAAAGGATTGGAATTTGGGTTCTTGATTTGAGGATTCATAGAAATAGAATGTGAAGCCATGTGAGTCTGAATGTTTCACTGAGGAAAAGCTATGGACTGATGATTCAATTTCTTAAATGTTCAGTAGGGCAATTTAAGTTCTTTATTTCTTCTTATTTCTGGTAAATTATCTTGTTCTATAAATATGACTATTCCTTCTAAAATTTGGAGATAAAGTTGTTCATTACATCTTTTTGTTATCTTCCTTTTCCCCCCAGTTAACTTTTTATATATTTAACAATGTGTATGTTTCATACACAATATGAAAAAATATATACACACAATATTTTGTAAAGTTGTATCAGTTGCATTATGCTATAAATCTCATTCTTTTTTCTGTTTCTGTATCTTTTGAGTTGAATACATCATAAATAGGTATAGTTTTTATTATTTTTCTTAATGCAAACAGCAACTATAGTGATTTCCCTTCATTCCATTACTGAAATAGATTTGTTCTTTCCCTCTCTTTTTCTGATCCCAATCCACTAGACGCTTGCCAATTTTATTCATGTTTTCAAAAAAAACCCAACTCTTAGCTTTGTTGATATTCTCTATTGTGTGTTTGCTTTCAATTTCATTTATTTCCACTCTGAATTTTAGTGATTCTTTCTTTCTCTCTTCTTTATTTTGTCATTCCTCTTCTAGCTTCATGAGAGGGAGTCTTAGCTCATTATTTTTCAGACCTCTCTTCCAATATACATATTTTAGATCTATGGTTTTCCTCTAAATTCTGCTGAATTAAAGTCCGTTAGCTGTGACATGACATTTCCCAATTTGCATATGTATATTATCAGAAGCATATTTCTTAATTCCTAAGCATATAAGGATTTTATAGGCTTTTTGATTTCTGGCTTTATTGCATGAAATCCTAGAACATGTTTTGCATAATTTCAATGCATGCATGCTTGGATAAATTTGATAAGATTTACTTTATGACACACTATACGGCAAGTTTTGGAAAATAATGTGTATGAGGTTGTTGGATGCAATGTTTTATACTTGCCCATTAAGTTTTATGTGTTGTCAACTCTTCTATATCATTACCGATATATTTTTTAAAGATTTTATTTATTTATTCATGAGAGACACACAGAGAGAGGCAGAGACACAGGCAGGGACACAGGCAGAGGGAGAAGCAGGCTCCATGCAGGGAGCCCAACGCGGGACTCGACCTCGGGACCCCAGGATCACGCCCTGAGCCGAAGGCAGGCACCAAACCAAACCACTGAGCCACCCAGGGATCCCCTGATATTTTTTTTAAATCACGGGGAAGGTTATGTTTAAAATAGCCCACTAGGGAAGACTGTATGTGGTTCAGTTCGTTAAGCGTCCAACTTCTGGTTTCAGCTCAGGTCGTGATCTCAAGATCAAGAGATCAAACTCCATGACAGCTTCTTGTTCAGCTCGGAGTCTGTTCTCTCTCTCTCCTTCTCACTGCCTTCCCTCCACTCATACTTATTAATAAATTAATAAAATATTTTTAAAAAATAAAATAAAGCCCACTAAGAATCTGGGCCAGTATGTATCTGTATCATTTTTATAGTTCTGTCAAACTTTCCTGCACAAATTTTGATGCATGTTATCAGGGTCTGTAATTTCATGCCTTATGTTTGAGATGCTTCCTATGTACATACATGTCTGCCACTGTTCTAATTGCCTTAAATATATACCAATTCAGTTATCCTCACAAGCACCCTTCAAGGCAAGTACTATTAATATTCCAGCTTACATATGAGGAAATTGGAAACTGCCGAGACTAAGTACTTAGCTGAAGATCATGTACATAAGTAGCAGAGCTGGGATTTGAACAGGCTGACTCTGAAAACTGTTCTTTTCTCTTTTTAAGATTCTATTTATTTATTTGACAGAACAAGTAGGCAGAGCAGTAGGCAGAGGGAGAGGGAGAAGCAGGCTCCCCATTGAGCCAAGAGCCTGATGAAGGGCTCGATCCCAGGACCCTGGGGTCATGACCTGAGCCAAAGGCAGATGCTTAACCCACTGAGCCACCCAGGCACCCCTGGAAACTGTTCTTTTAATCAAACTTTTACCTCCTTCTAATGAATGGGCTTCTGTCATGATGCCATGGGCTTCTTTCTGGTAACTGTCTTGGCCTTAAATCTGTTTTCCTGATACATCATGTTCCACTAGCTTTCTTTTGATTAACATCTCAGTAAATCTTTTTCTGTCCTTTTCCTGTCAGCTTTCTGTGTCCTTATGTTTCAGACATGTCTCTTGTTAACACATATTTAGGTTTTGTCCCCATTCTGACACTCTTTGTGTTTCAGAGGAAAAAAATTAAAACGTAATATAACTTCCTATATATGTCATTTAGAGCTAACAGATGAGGCTGTGCTTTCTTTTATCTCCTGTCTCTTTTTCCTTCCTTTCTTGTGTTGTTTTGGTTTGATTTTTTTTGAATCATTCTATTTTTTTCTTCACTGAGTTAGAAACATCTACTGTTCATATTTTTTAGGTCATTACTCTAAGAATTACAATATGGAAGCTTAATTCATCAAAATCTAAGGTTAATCAATAATTTCTCTCAGAGGTAATTAAAAATATGTATATATTTTTAATAGTCGGTGTGACATGCACATGGTCCAGTGTGGACACATAGTAGCCCCCTCATTCAGGAAAATGCACAAGTGCATGCTATCTGGGTGTCAGCCCCACCTAGCCACTCCTCTGGGGCAATGCCAGAGCCTGCATTCCCTTTACCTCTGTCTTAGTCTGCTTGGGCTGCCATCACAAAGTACCACAGACTGGGGAGATCAAATGACAGAAATTAATTTTCTTGTGGTTCTAAAGGATGTCAGTGTGGCCAGGTTCTGGCGAGAGCCCTCTCTCTGCTTGCCGATAGCTGCGTTCTCATGAGTGTCTCGGGTACCTCTTCTTGTAAGGGCACTAATCCATCATGAGCCTCCCCACCCCCATGGCCTCATCTCAACTTAATCACCCCTTCTTAAGGGGGCCATCTCCAAATACCATCGCAGTGGGGGGGCATACAACTTCAACATATGAATTTCAGGGTAGCACAGTTCAATCTAGCAATCCCTGTCTGACTTCTCTGTTTTTATTCTTTTTTTCTTAACCTCATAAAATGGTATTATTTCACATAATCAATGTTCTTTTAGATTTATTCCAATATTTATCATTATTATCTTGGCTCGTCATTTCTTTATATATTTCAGAGCTTCCATATGGGATCTTTTTTTTTTTCCTGAAGTATATTGTTAGAATTTTCTTTAGTGAGGATCTGCTAATGGAAAACTATTATGTTCATCTGAAAATATCTTTATTTCACCCTCTGTTCTAGTTACTGAGGGACTGTCTGTCAACTCCGAATGCCACCCCCCCCACACACACACAACCTGCTGGAGCTGTGACTATGCCAGTGACATCCCTGTTTTGCCAGCTGACTCCTTGTTGGCTCTGCCAGGGGCTCTATTAGTCAGAGTCCATCAGAAACAGAGACAGGGGCACCTGGGTGGCTCAGTCGGTTAAACACTGCCTTCGGCTCAGATCATGATCCCAGAGTCCTGGGATGGAGCCCTGCATCAGGCTCCCTGCTCAGTGGGGAGTCTGCTTCTCCCTCTTCCTCTACCTGCCACTCCCTCTGCTTGTGCTCTCTCTCTCCCTGTCAAATAAATAAATTTTTTTTTTTAAAGAAAGAAACAGAGACAGAAATTCACCAGTTATATAAATAGGGATATTTTAATATTAAGAATTATTAAGTAGAATAAGACAAGGTGGCTCATTACTAACAGGAGTTGGGGGCAGGGAGCCTGGAGGTAGAAGGTGCAAAAGAACAGCTGCCTCTGAGCAAGAGAGGACACTGGGGGAACTGAGAACAGGATAGGGATATGCTCCAAGGCTGAGGCCTCTTCCTAGAGGGAATGATGACCACAGAAACAGGCTGCCTGCAGCAAAAACAAAGCAAACAGTCACTTGCAAGAGTGCGAGCTGGTGCTGGTCTGTAGAGGCAGCCCACCATTCCTGAGGATGTGGGCAGCCTGGAGCTTGTCTGTAGACAGGGCCTGGCCTGGCCAGAGGATGTGGAACAGGTGGGGCTGTTCTAGAAGCAGCCTGGTTTGGTAGAGGGCATGAATGGGACAGTGCTGATCTGCAGAGGCAGAGAGGCAAAAGATCCAGAACAGCCAGAATGATGTTGAAGGAGAAGAACATGTTTGGATGGATGTCACCCAACTTCAAGCCTTACTATACAGCTTCAGTAATCAAGACAGTGTGGTATTGCGGAAAGAACAGGCAAATAGATGAATGGAGCAAGACAGAGAGTGCCAAAATAGATCCAATCAAGTTCTCAGAGTTCTGGAAGCTGGGAAGTCTAAGGTCAAGGCACGTGGCAGGTGCCAAGTCTGCTGAGACTCCTCTTCTTTGTGCATAGATAGCGGTCTTCTCACTGTGTCCTCATGTGGCAGAAGGGGCAAGAGAGTTCTCTGAGGTTTCTTTGAGAAGGGCATGAATTCCATACAAAAGGGCCCTACCCTCATAATCTAGTCACACACATAGGGGCACCTGGGTGGCTCAGTGGTTGAGCATCTGCCTTCGGCTCAGGTCGTGTTCCTGGGGTCGAGTCCCGCATCGGCTCCCTGCAGGGAGCCTGCTTCTCCCTCTGCCTGTATCTGTGTGTGTCTCTCATGAATTAATAAATAAAATATTTTTAAAAATCACACACATAACCCAGAGTCCTCACCCCCTAAGTCAGCACGCTGAAGATCAGGTTTCACCTAACTTGGGGGAACACAAACATTCAGTCAATGGCAGAAATATAGTCAGTTCATCTCTGACAAAGGAGCGAAGGCAATACACTGGAGCAAAGACAGTCTTTTTGACAAAGGAACTGAAAAAACTGGACGATGGGACGGATGCCTGGATGGTTCAGTGGTTAAGCATCTGCCTTCCCCTGGGGGCGTGGTCCTGGAGTCCCGGGATCGAGTCCAGGGATAGAGTCCCATGTCGGGCTCCCTGCATGGAGCCTGCTTCTCCCTCTGCCTATGTCTCTCTCTCTCTCTCTCTCTCTCTCTCTCTCTCTGTCTCTCATGAATAAATAAATAAAATCTTAAAAAAAGAAAAAGAAAAAACTGGACGATCACATGCCAAAAAAAAAAAATCTGGACTCAGAATTATGACTTTTCACTAAAGTAGGCACAGAATGGTACACAGACCTAAATGTTAAATACAAAACAATTAAAGTCCTAGAAGATAACATGGAGGAAATCAAAGTGACTTTGGGTTTGGTGCTGACTTTTCAGATTCAACATATGAAAAGCATGATCCATGAGAGAATGTTTGGTAAGTTGGTCTTCATTCAAATAAAAATCTTTTGCTCTGCAAACTACACTGTTAAGAGAATGAAAAGACAAGACACAGACTGGGAGAAAATATTTGCAAAAACCCTACCTGATGAAGGATTTGGAAGATACTGGACTGTCGTATTTGCCATCAGTTAATAAAATATTTGAAAATTTGTTTTCCATCATGGATGTTGGTCTGGGAGCAAAACTAGGAGTGCTCTGACTCTGGGAAGGAATGCGTCTTCTGTGATATGCAGAAATTGAATTGTTAGTTCTTCCACATTTGGATCTTTGGGTTGTTCATTCAGACTTCCTGCCTGCCTTCCATCCTCAGGTGTCCATTCACTGCCTATGCATTGCCAGCATCATGCTAGACATGACAAGAGCCCTGGAAACAAGTCCCTACACAGAGCTATGGATGTTCCTGTGCAGAGTGGAGGAAGGTAAGGACCCCCTCCCCTCCCCAGGCTGATGAGGTGGGGGGCCAGGGAGCACTGGTAACTGCACAGGGGTGAAGGGTGGACATCACATTCACAGCTTCTGAGGGCTGAGAAGGGACAAGCTGGCCCCTTCTCTTAAAGGTGAGGGCACTGTACTAACAGTGTCATCAGGCATTTCCATCTGCTCATAGATGGTCTGCATCACTTGCTGGATCTCTTGCGCTGGGCCACATCTGGAAGGAAGTCAGGTTTGCTTGGCAGAGGAAAGCCAAGAGTCTTGGCTGAGGTCTGGCCCAAGGGCACCCAGAGTGGAGGGTTCAAGCGAGGCCCTCAAGTCCAACAAAGGTGCAAGCCCTGAGTGTGTATGTGCTCCTGCCATCTGGCAGAGAGTCCTTGCAGGGCAGCGCCAGGGATCATGAGGGTCCAGTGATGCTGGGTGAAGGGTCCTGACCTTGGACAGAGCTCCAGTCACTCATCTGCCCTTCACTGCCGGCAGGATCCTGGGTCTCCAAGGCTCTGCTTCCTTATCTGGAAGTGTTGGATGCTCACAACCCACAGTGTGGTCGTGAGCATCGATGAGCCTGAATTTGGTTACAAGGGAGCACCCTACAAATGTTAGGGTCCCTTTAGTACTGTCTTCACACTTATTACAAGGTCACATCACACGGGGCCTTTCCAAGAAGCTAACTTACCAAGAAGAAGTTCACAGGCTTTCCACAGGGTGTCAGTGACGTCCAGGAGCACCTCTGATGCTTTCTCCTGGCTGACTATGAAAGGACAAGAAGCGGGGGTGCCTGGGGGGCTCAGTTGGCTAGGTGTCTGCCTTTGGTTCAGGTCATGATCTCGGGGTCCTGGGATCGAGCCCCGCATCCAGCTCTGGTGCTCAGTGGGGACTCAGCTTCTCCCTCTCCCTCTGCCCCTCACCCCTGCTTATGCTCTCTGTCTCCCTCTCAAATAAATAGATAAAACTTAAAAAAAAAAAAAAAAGACAAGAATGAGGTATCACCAGGCCCCAGGGCCCCTGAGTCCCCTGCGGGTCCCAGCTGTGTGCCTGGAATCCTCCTCAGCTGCCTTGGCTCCTCCTTGCCCTCTCCTTACCTGGCAGTGCTTCACCTCCCTCCCCAGACGGATACCGTCACAGGGCCTGCAGCCTCCCGGGGTCCCAACTCCTATCAGCCAAGCCTTCTAAGTGAAGGGCACGTAGTTAGGGTGATCCACCCTAAAGCTTTGTTTCCCATAGCTCTCTCCAAAAATAGACTCTTATTGCTTGTGATGTCTACTTGATGGACTGTGGGAAAGGGGAGTTGGGTGGTGAGGGGGAGGAGAAGAAGCTTTTTGATTTTTTATACCTGCCCCACCTGGGGCCTCATTCCTACTTGAGAGGAGCAGGTGCTTAACCCCTACGCATGAAAGGCCTTTAGTTCTGGAGTTAGATGTGCATCGTAATGGGCTCAGCTGCCGTTGACTCCTACCACGAAGAACCCAGACGCTTCTTGCTCATGGGGTGACTGGGAAACTGGTCCCCGCAGGGTGCTGGTAGATGTTTAATGACCGAGTCTTCAAAAAGAGGGTTGCAATGTGAGACAAGATTCCATCAAAATCCTAGAGGAGAACACAGGCAACACCCTTTTTGAACTTGGCCACAGTAACTTCTTGCAAGATACATCCACGAAGGCAAAAGAAACAAAAGCAAAAATGAACTATTGGGACTTCATCAAGATAAGAAGCTTTTGCACAGCAAAGGATACAGTCAACAAAACTAAAAGACAACCTACAGAATGGGAGAAGATATTTGCAAATGACATATCAGATAAAGGGCTAGTTTCCAAAATCTATAAAGAACTTATTAAACTCAACACCAAAGAAACAAACAATCCAATCATGAAATGGGCAAAAGACATGAAGAGAAATCTCACAGAGGAAGACATGGACATGGCCAACATGCACATGAGAAAATGCTCTGCATCACTTGCCATCAGGGAAATACAAATCAAAACCACAATGAGATACCACCTCACACCAGTGAGAATGGGGAAAATTAACAAGGCAGGAAACAACAAATGTTGGAGAGGATGCGGAGAAAAGGGAACCCTCTTACACTGTTGGTGGGAATGTGAACTGGTGCAGCCACTCTGGAAGACTGTGTGGAGGTTCCTCAAAGAGTTAAAAATAGACCTGTCCTACGACCCAGCAATTGCACTGTTGGGGATTTACCCCAAAGATTCAGATGCAATGAAACGTCGGGACACCTGCACCCCGATGTTTCTATCAGCAATGGCCACAATAGCCAAACTGTGGAAGGAGCCTCGGTGTCCATCGAAAGATGAATGGATAAAGAAGATGTGGTTTATGTATACAATGGAATATTACTCAGCAATTAGAAACGACAAATACCCACCATTTGCTTCAACGTGGATGGAACTGGAGGGTATTATGCTGAGTGAAATAAGTCAATCGGAGAAGGACAAACAGTGTATGTTCTCATTCATTTGGGGAATATGAATAATAGTGAAAGGGAATATAAAGGAAGGGAAAAGAAATGTTGGGAAATATCAGGAAGGGAGACAGAACATAAAGACTCCTAACTCTGGGAAACGAACTAGGGGTGGTGGAAGGGGAGGAGGGCGGGTGTTGGAGGGGAATGGGTGACGGGCACTGAGGTGGACACTTGACGGGATGAGCACTGGGTGTTTTTCTGTATGTTGGTAAATTAAACACCAATAAAAGTTAATTTAAAAAAAAAAAAACAAAAACAAAAAGAGGGTTGCAAAAGCCCTGATTTTGTAGCACGTGCCAACTTCTATGGTGCAGAGTCCCACATAGCGACCTCATGCCATCCACAAGGCCTGACTCGGTGCAGAGTGGAGACATGCGCACGAGGGACAGGCTGGAGGCTGTGTTGCCCCAGGCTCCTCATAACTGAAATAGGGGATGAGAGTCATACCAGTCCTCGGAGTGCACGTGTCATGCAGCGCCCTGGCATGATGTCTGGTGTTTGTTAAGTATAAAAGAAATGTGAACTATCATTGCTAATACTGCCATGACTACTTCTAGCATTTTCTCCTCCACCCCCAGGCCTTGGATAGAGCAGCTCCTGGCTCCCCTTCAGCACTCCACTTTATCTTTTCTTACTACAGGGACCCCCTTCTGTCGTAATGGTCTGCCATTTGTTTGCAGGATCATCTACCCCTGAGAGTCATATGCCTCTGGAGCCAGGACTACCTGGGGCATTGAATCCCACTCTGCCACTCACTAGCTGCGGAAACCTGGGCAAGTAACTTAACCCCTATGCCTTAGTCTCCACAAGATGGACATGATGGTTGGTTCATGTGTAACAGGGCCATAGGGGGACTTGCAAGAGTTAGTATGTTCAATGCTTACATTCATGCTGATGCATGGGAGGGTTAGGAGTCCTTGCTACGGGGTCAGGTGAATCCTCAGAAGCAGGATGCTGCATCTCCAGGTTCACCGCGTGACACCTGCATCTCGTGGGTGCTCTCTGAAGGCTGGCAGATAAGGCACGAAGGGCTGTTTGCAAGACCCGCTGGCATGTAGGACTGCAGGTAGGAAATGGGGTGTAGCTGGAACCCTGAGCTGGGCGGCCTCTCCACTCTTGCAGGCTTGCTCACAGCATCCCCTCTGTGCCATGAAGCTGGGGGATTGCTGCCAACTCAGAAGAAAAAATCACAAAAGGCAGAGGAAGTCACTCCAGTGTTTGAGCGGTTGGCTGATTGTAGAGACAGAAACTGAGGCAAGAATAAGCAGAGTGGTGGTGGGGGCAGCTGCAGCAGCAGACTGGGGCGGAGGGGTGTCAAGTGAAGGTGAAAAGTAACAGACTTTTTTTAAAAAAAAGATTTTTATGTGTTTATTTGAGAAGGAGAGAGAGAGAGAGAGAGAGAGAGAGAGAGAATGAGTAGGGGCAAGAGGGGCAGAAGGAGAGGGAGAAGCAGACTCCCTGTGGAGCCGGGAGCCCAGTGCACGGCTCAATTCCAGGACCCCAGAGCCAAAGGCAGACACTTAACTGACTGAGTCCCCAAAGTCACAGACTTATCTGCATTATGTGCTTTGGGACGGATGGCTCCCTTTCCCTTCCTGAAGTTCTCCCAGATGGCAATGTAGGATTCTGCAGTGGCTTCAGCAACTTCCATCCCAGCCCCCTATCCCTCACCTCCCCCAAACCTTGCACCCCATTTGCACTCCTGAGCAGATTGACGGGACCAGAGACCATTACTCTGTCAAAGAGAGGAGACCATGAGCCTCGCACATCCCCAGATCCCTCCCGCTCCCTCCAGTTAAAAGGCCAAAGCAGTTCAATAAAAGAGCAAATTGGCTCCTACCTCCATGGGCCCCACCTCTTTAGGTCTAAGAAACCCCTCTTTATACAATGCAGTCTTCCAATTGGTGGTTTCATTAGGATCCTCTAGTTTTATGCTTCAATTTGGTGAAGCCTTTGGAGTACTTTTCTCCCAGAAATATAGGTGAGCACGTAAATGCTAAAAGGCAGCTGAAACTGAAATTAGGCTATATTTATGCAAATTAATGAAGCCAGCAAGGTAACTGGTTGGTTTTGGAGGATTTTTTTCCAAATCGGTGTTTTTTGTTTTGTTTTTGGTTTTAGATTTTATTTATTTGAAGGAGAGGGAGAGAGCGCAAGCAGGGTGAGGAGCAGAGGGAGAAGAGGAGATCATGTTCAGGAGCAAAAAGGAGTGTCAGCACACAGCTCTGTCAAGAGCAGATTCCCTTAACTGCTTGCAAGATCTAGCTTCTTGTTCAAAGCTAAAATCCACCTACAGAAGTTCACAAACATCAACAGGAAGTTGCCCTGCATCCAGTCAACGTTTTCAGAGGGTTTGTCTGGGCTGGCTTCTAGGGAGCTGACACTCCCTTTTGCTCCTGAACATGATCTCCTCTTCTTAGCACATGAACCCTCCATGTGGCCCAGGCTTCTTGGCTGAGCACCCTCCTGATGGCTGATGCCAGCTCTCCGCATCCTGGGAGCCTGGGTGCATCCATTCTGAGCAGTGAAGTCTTCTAGCAGAAGCAAAGCACACTCCTCAGGTCGGATGCTCTGGGGCATTCTGCAGTTTGAGAAGGCTTATGCTTTCAGTCTGGGCTCAGTAAGAAGGCTGGGGCAGATGGCACTAGCTTCACCGTAGTAAGATCTGCTTCCCTCCTGGGGTGGGGCTGATTGACCCCAAGGAGCTGACGGAGCTGACGCAGAGAGCTCATGATCTGCTAGCCAGCCAGGTCAACATTTGTAGTGTGAGAATAGCAGGCTTGCTGAAAGAAGGCCCCCAACAGAGCTCCCTGGGATAGGATCTCTTAAGTTCCAAGACTTTGGTAGCGGCTGTGTGACATGAGCCACCCTCTTCCCACCACCAAGAGAAATGGGTGTGTAACACAGCAGGAGCCTGCCCGATACAGAGCCATTGCTGATCTCTTCATGTCCCTTGTATTAATCAGGATTCTCCAGAGAAACAGAATTAAAGTAACCTTGGAGAAATGGTGTACATTAATCCCCATAATTTATATTATTTTGTTTTTTATTTTTCATTTTTTTAAAATTTTTATTTATTTATGATAGTCACAGAGAGAGAGAGAGAGAGGCAGAGACACAGGCAGAGGGAGAAGCAGGCTCCATGCACCGGGAGCCCGATGTGGGATTCGATCCCGGGTCTCCAGGATCAGGCCCTGTGCCAAAGGCAGGCGCCAAACCGCTGCACCACCCAGGGATCCCCATTTATATTATTTTGTAACTCGAAGTTTGTACCTCCTGTTCCTCTTCACCCATTTCATCTACCCCCCCATCCCGCCAAGTCCCCTCCCTTGTGGCAACCACCAATCTGTTCTCTATATCTATGAGATTTGTTTTGTTTGTTGGGTGTGTTCTTCTAGGGTCCACATGTAGGTGAAATCAAATGGTATTTGCCTGTCTCTGTCTGACTTATTTCACTTAGCATAATATCATGTAGGTCCCTTCCATGTTACTGCAAATGACAAGATGTCATTCTTTTTTTGGCTGAGTAATAGTCAGTTGTATTGGCTATACCACATCTTCTTTATCCATTCATCTGTGGATGAACTCTTAGGTTGCTTCCATATCTTGGCTATTGTAAATAATGCTGCAATGAATATTAGGGTGTGTATATCTTTTCCAATTAATATTTTCATTTTGCTTGGGTAGATACCCAGTAGTGGAATTACTGGATTATATGGGATTTCTATTTTTAATTTTTTGAGGAAACTCCATACTGTTTTCCATAGTGGCTGCACCAGTTGGCATTCCCACGAACAGTGCATGAGGGTTCCCTTTCCTCCACATCCTCACCAACACTTGTTATTTCTTTTTTTTTTCCTTAAAAAATTTTTTTTTTATTCTAGCCATTCTGACAGGTATAAGGCAATATCTCACTGTGGTTTTGACTTGCATTTCCCTGATGATGAGTGACGTTGTGCATCTGTCTTTTCATGTGTTTGCCATCTGTATGTCTTCTTTGGAAAAATGCCTATTCAGGTCCTTTGCCCATTTTAAATTGGATTATTTTATTTTGGTGTTGAGTTGTATGTGTTCTTTTCATATATTTTGGTTATTAACCCTTTATTGGATATGTCATTTGTGAACATCTTCTCCCATTCAGTAGGTTGCCTTTTCATTTTGCTGATGGTTTCTTTCACTGTGCAAGAACTTTTTTTTTTTTCTTTGGTATAATCCCAAATAGTTTATTCTTACTTTTATTTTCCTTACTTTTCCATTTTCTTAAGGTTAATTTTTGAGGCTTCTTTTTTTTTTTTTTTTTTTTTTGAGAGAGAGAGAGAGAGGCAGAGGGAGAGGAGAGAATCTTAAGCAGGCTCCATGCCCAATGTTGAGCCCAACGTGGGGTTCGATCTCCAGACCCTGAGATCATAACCTGAGCTGAAATCAATAGTTGGACACAACCGTGTGAGCCACCCAGCTGCCCTGAGGTGCAAATTTTTTTAAATGTAAAATCTGCCAAAATTTTCTTTATGGTTTTTCTCTATATACTTATGAAAACTTTCCGAAACCTGAGAGATCTGATTTTTCTTTCCTTTCAGAGAGAGAGAGAGCATGAAATGATATGTAAGAGTAAGCATTAACTGTCAGAAGACCTCCATCCTAGTCACTGGTATGTCACATAATAACGAATAGTCAAAATATTACATCAGTTATTTTTTAAGAGAGTTAACATCTTTAACTCTAATTTTGTATTTGTTTATTTTTCCCTTTTGTACTTCCAACTTTTATTTCATGTGTTTTGGAGTTCTTTGGTAGATGTATACACACTTAGGAACATTATGTATTTTATCATTATAAAATGTTATTTAAGTAATTCTTGTTTTGAAGTCTACTTTATTTAATATGAAGATAGTCATTCCAGTTCTTTTATGACTAGACTTTACATCAATATCTTTCCCCATCCCTTTACTTTTTAATTATATGTATTTTTATACTTAAAGTACATTCTTCTAGACAATACAGTTCTCCAATATCATAATTTCTGCCTTCTAGTTGGAACATTTAGTCTATTTATACTTAACGTTTACTTGGAATGTTATTCTATCTTTTAATGTAATTGTTGCTATAATTGACTTCATGTCCATTGTCTTGCTATTCATTTTTATTTATCCCGTCTTTCTTTTTTCTCTTTCCTGCTTTTACATTAATCAAGCATTTTTAGGTCTTCCATTTTACATCCTCTGTTGGCTTTCTAACTATGCCTCTTTGTTTTTCTAACTATGCCTTTTTATTTTTGCTCTTGGTCCTAGAACCTAGGGATACCATATACATTCTTAACCTATCAGTTTACTTTAAGTTAATATCATGAGAACCTTAGAGCAGTGCACACTTACATTTATCCCTTTCCTGACTTTTGTGCTATTGCCTTTGGCCTGAAGAACTTCTTTTAATTTTTCTTACATTGCAGGACTGTGTATGCATTTTTATTTGTTTTCTTGTTGTTGTTGCCTTCATTTTTCTAGAAGTACATTTATTTCACCTTCATTTTTAAAAGGAAAAAAATGTTGTAAAGAATTCTAGATTGTGTGCCTGCTTTGGCAACAGAATATACTAAAATTGGAGATTAGCACAGCCTCTGCACCAGGATGACATGCAAATTGGTGAAGCATTCCACATTAAAACAAAAAAAAAATTCTAAGTTGACATTTTTTTTTCTTTTCTCTCGCACAGGTTGGCTTTGTTTCTCATGAGAAACCAGCAGTTTCTATTATCACTTTTCCTGTATGTATGGGGTCTTCTTTCTTTGGATGCAGTTAAGAATTTCTTTTTCATTTGTAGTAGCTTGGTGATGATATGCCTAAGTGTAGTTTTCTGTGTGCTTATCCTCTTTGAGATTTATTGAATTTTGTGTATCTGTGGGCTGATAGTTTTCCTTAAATTTTGGGGGGAAAAGTGATTATTTCTTTCATTGCATTTTTTTTTTACCCTAGTGTCTTTCTTTTCTTCTGGTTGTACTCCAGTTACACATTTGAGAGACTGTTTAATATTGTTTCACTGAGATTGTTTATGTTTTTAATGTTTTTCACTTTATGTTCTTCAGTTTTGTTAGTGACATGTCTTCATGTTCATTGATTTTTTTCCTTCCACAGTGTTACAACTGCTATTATAGTCACCGTTTGGTGACTTTTTCATTTCAAATATTATACTTTTCAGTTCTAGAATCTTCATTTTTTTTAAAGTAGGCTCCATGGCCAGCATGGAGCCCAACACAGGGCTTGAAATCACAATGCTGAGATAGAGACCTGAGCTGAGATCAAGAGTTGGATATTTAACTGACTGAGCCGCCCAGGTGCCCCTCTTCATATGTTTTTTTAAAAAAATTTTTCCACTTTTCCTGCTTACTCCTTATCTCTTCACTCATTATGTACCTCTTTTTCTTTGCTTATGATAGCTGTTTTAAAGTTCTCCTTTGCTAATTCCAACATCTGTGTCATTTCTGATTATGCTTATATTGACTTCTTTTTTTTCTGATTACATGTTGTATTTTCTACTTTGCATGATTATTTTTGAGATTGTGCTGGGTATTGTAGATGTAACATTGTTGAAAGTCTGGATTTATTTTCTTTCTTTAAAGAGTGCTGCGTTTTGTTCAGTTAGACAATTAATTTATGAGCAGATCATCTTGATCTTTTCGAGGCTTGGTTTGGGGCTTTATACAGTAGCTCTTACTCTTGGCTTAATATAGTTCATTTCCTTTTTTGGTTACAGCTGAATGTTTTCAGTGTTTAATGAGGTCTCTTCATTTTGAGGGACCAAATCTATAATGTCTTTCTCCACGGTGTGACCTCCAGAATCTCTATTCAACTCACATCTCTTTATGTTTTTTTCATGTTTTCTCTAAGTAACACTGATTGGATTTTAAAAACATAGAAAATGTAGAATTAATTGGGAAATAACATATAAGCTTAAGCACAGAGATGTAGTAAAGTTCACATGTCCCATGTATCCCTGAGTGTCTAAGGTTTCAAGCTTGTTTCTGATCCTTGATGGCTCTTTTCTTGTTCCTTAGTTATCTCCTTCTTGGAGACCCACTAAGGAAACAGCTTTCACTAATAAAACTCCAACTCTTTTCTGCCAAGATTAATAATGGAGGGAGAATCTCCATGGGAGGGGTGGTTAGGCCTTATAGATTTCCATTCCCCTTAGGGTTCTTTTTTTTTTTTAATTTTTATTTATTTATGATAGTCACACACAGAGAGAGAGAGAGAGAGAGAGAGAGAGAGAGAGAGAGGCAGAGACACGGGCAGAGGGAGAAGCAGGCTCCATGCACCGGAAGCCCGAGGTGGGATTCGATCCCGGGTCTCCAGGATCGCGCCCCGGGCCAAAGGCAGGCGCCAAACCGCTGCGCCACCCAGGGATCCCTCCCCTTAGGGTTCTTTTGCTTCTTTACACTGCTAGACTGTGCTGGTTGTATGGGAAGTTGTTCCTCCTCATTCTACCAAGCAGGTGCTTATGACTACTATGTTCATATTCCTAGAGTGTGACTGAAACTGGGCTGGACTTTAATGAAGACTTTAAGCTTAGAGAATATTTTTTTAAAAAAGTAAATAGAATAACATGAAAATGAATTACGTGGATTACAAGATATGACCTATTCTTATTTTTCTTTTTAAAATATTTATTTAAGGGCACCTGGATGGCTCAGTGGTTGAGTGTCTGCCTTTGGCTCAGGTCATGATCCCAGAGTCCTCAGGGAGCCTGCTTCTCCCTCTGCCTATGTCTCTGCCTCTCTCTGTGTATATTTCATGAATGAATAAGTAAAACATTTTTAAAAATATTTATTTATTTGAGAGAGAGAAAGAGAGCACAAGAGAGTATATGCAGGGAGGGGCAAGGGCAGTCTTCCCCCTGAGTGAGGAGCTTGATGCAGGGCTCAATCTCACAAATCTGAGGTCATGACCTGAGCCGAAATCAAGAGCTACACGCTTAACTGACTGAGACACCCAGGTGCCTTATGACCTATCCTTATTTATCTCACATGCTTCTCTGCCCAGCTAGTGGAACACCTGGTATGGTGTGAAAAGAGACCTTCTGTGACCCTATCTTATAAAAATGTGAGCAGAGGAACAATCCTAGATGCTTTAATAGACTTTCAAATTGAATGACATGACACAACTCCTAAATACCCAAGTCGCACCAGCATAAATCCTGCCTTTTGAGTTTAACATTCCATATGAAGACAGTGTAAATGTTCTGTCCTTTCTTATATGCACAGTAGAACAGATGTGTAGGGTGAAACCACAAAAGGACAATTAACAGAACACCAGAGTCAGCTAACTGAGAATGGCTCTAGCCGAGACCCAGCTGGCTATGGACAAAGGACTGTCTGCAGGAGTTCCTGACTCATTGCTCAAGTCTGATAACAATAGTACATGGGCTTGCTGTACTTCCTGGGAAGAGCTATTGTTTTGCTCCCACCAATGTTGCTGTTGTCCTGTCTCCCTACCCTCTCTGAGCTGTGTGCTGTGTAATCTCACATTGCTCTTCGTTTCCCTTGTGTGTGCTTATGCTGCTTGACCTTTCTCGGGGCCATACTTTCCCCCTACTTATCTGTCCTGTTCTTTAAGGACAGACTCTGGTTTTCTTGGCTTTCAGAAACAGTCAATGACATTACTAGTCACAGCTCTCTCATTGAGCTGACCACATTGACTGTCCTAGCTACTCTGGCAACACTTGCCAGTGCCACTAAGACCATTCACATTGAGATGGTAAATTTATCATATACTTCTTACATCTCTCTGTTTCTCTAACTCCTCACAGTGAGTTGTGAAGGGTCTATTCACTTATCCCTTGGGAAAGTCCATGTCTTTGTGGAATAAACTAAAGTCTAAGGGAACTGTTTGGGAGACTGCTCTATCTGGAAACCAACAGTGTTTCTAATTTTCCTTCAAAACTTTCCCTATGCTCTATTGAGTTCACAATAATCTTTGCAGCCAAATGCTTACATGTGTTCATCTTTTCCTTGGGGTGCATAAATATATCATCCTGAACTCTGACTCTAAGAAAACTGATTCTTAGGTCAGCAGATCAAGCATCCTACCTTGAGCCCAGTGTCGTACAATAACAGTGAGGTAAAACTACCAAGAGGCCTACTCTTCTATTATTATTCAATGAAACTCGGCAGACATTTCTTTCTCACCCTTCCAGCCCTTTCCAGAAAAGAATCAGAAGAAGACTTGTTGCTGAGGTAGAGGTAACCCAGAATAAAAGGACATAGATAAATTAGCAAGTGGCATGGGAATCCCTTATTCCCATTAGAACACCCACTCTACAGCCATTGAGTCAAGATTCAGGAGGTGGAATTTTTGTTTTGTTTTGTTTTGTTTTGTTTTGTTTTTAGGGGGTGGAACTTCTAAAAGCTCTGCTGGTGATTCTAATATGCAGTCAAGGGTTGAGAAGCCTGCTTCTTTTTTAATTCCTTTTGGCAAAAACTCTGTGAGTACAAAGGTGATTGTTTTTCCTAATGGGAAGTGATACATGCAGATGATCCTCAAACTTTAGCAGGCATCAAAGTCACCAGGAGCGGGATCCCTGGGTGGCGCAGCGGTTTAGTGCCTGCCTTTGGCCCAGGGTGCGATCCTGGAGACCCGGGATCGAATCCCACATCGGGCTCCCGGTGCATGGAGCCTGCTTCTCCCTCTGCCTGTGTCTCTGCTTCTCTCTGTGTCTCTCATGAATAAATAAACAAAATCTTTAAAAAAAAAATGAATTCCCCAGTCCCCTCCCCACCAAGCCCCTTGCAATCACCATTCTACTTTCTGTCTCTATGAATTTGACTACTCCAGGTACTTCATTTAAGTGGAACCATACAGCATTTGTCCTTTTGCTTATTTCACTTGGCTTGATGTCATCAAGTCTAAACTGGTTTTTGATCTCAGCCAGATTTGTTATACTAGGAGTGGTTCAGACAGAAAAATTTAGATTCAGAGGGACCCAGTTTTGAGTCCTATCTCTGCCTTTTCTGGTTGTGTGATTTGGGGCATTTACTTAATATGCCTAAGCCTCAGTTTCCCCCAAACTAAAGAAAGGTTAATAATATTTATCTCATAAAGTAGCTGGGAGGACTGTGGGATAGCAAATTTAAGACACTTGGCCCAGTGCCTGACATATTAGGTAGTGGGAGCTAGTTAGGTTCCTTCTCTTCCAGCCCAGGGAAATAGAGGCCCCAAGGGGTTAGGTGGCCTTGGCAGGGGAGTGGCTATAGATGAGCAGGGTTGCATCTGAGTCATGCTGCTTCCTGGGCTTGTGTTTTCTGTTTCCTACAAGGCTGAAGTCTTGTTTCTACAAAGTAAGTTTGGATAACATCCATGTCTGCAATGCTGGCATGTGTGAAGAACTGCTTTTGCCTTTTAGAGTATTTTAAAATGAGCTATCTGCTCTGTTCTTTTTTCCCCCCTCTCTCTCTTGTGTTTAAAATGCAGTGCTAACAAAATATTTTTGGCATAGTAAGCATAATATATTGAAAGATTTTTATAAAGGATTAACGTAACTTGGAATCCTATTAAGACTAAGAAAGCAGTTCTCATTAAGATTCCAAATTATGCCATGCAGTACAATTTTTATGATGATTAGGATAGGCAAAATAGCAAGATAGCAGAATTTTCTTAGCATAATGCAAACTTGATATTATGATCATTTAAAGCCATCTGTGGTTGTTTCCTTGTTCATGAGGTCTTGGTTAATGGGAAGAGTGTCCTGGGTGCCCTGAGGCCATGGTTCCCAATGTTGGCTGCACATGAGAATCACCTGAGGGGATTTTGAAAATCTCAAATGTCTAGATAGTGCAATTACATCAGAATTCTAGGGTTGGAGAAGAGGTTGGATCCAGGAATCTGTATTGTTTTTAAGTCTCCAGGTCATTGCAGTGTACAGCCACTGTTGAGAACCCTGCTCAAACCCCAGTAGTAACCCACTTGCCTTTCCTCCACAAGTCTTTTTATAGTCCTCCTCATAAGATCTTGTACATATTTTGTTAGATTTATACCTGAATATTTAACTTGGGGGAGTAATATAAGTGGTATTATGTTTTTAATTTCAAATTTCACCTGTTCATTGCTGATATATAGGAAAGTGATTAACTTTTGTGTATTAACTTGTATTACACAAAAAAATCACAAAAGTGGTTAACTTTTGTGTATTAACAGGTATCTTGCAACCCTGCTATAATTGTTTATCAATTCCAGTAGGGTTGTTTTTGTTGTTGTTGTTGTTGTTTTTGACAATTCTTTAAGATTTTCTACATGGACAATCTGGACAACCATGTCATCTGTGAATTTTATTTCTTCCTTCCCAATCTGTATGCTCTGCCTCCCTTTTCTTGTCTTACTGCATTATTTAGGACATTCTGTACAATGTTGAAAAGCAGTGGTCAGTGGAGACATACTTGCCTTGCTCTGATCTTAGCATGAGATCTTGGGTTTCTCACTATTAAGTTGATGTTAACTGTAGGTTTTTTGTAAATGTTCTGTATCAAGATGAGGAAGTTCACCTTTACCCCTAGTTTGCTAAGGCCTTTGTACTTTTGCAGTGACTCACATACTGTCTCCCATAGACTGAACCAAAAGGTATCATCCACTCAGTTTGTAGGCATGCATGCGTGTGTGTGTGTGTGTGTGTGTGTGTGTGTGTAACTTAGTCTCTAGATAGGCTCTATCCACTAGTAATCATATTTTCTTCTATGCTACACTCATTCACTATTGGTGATGTAGATAAACCATTAAACAGGAGAGAATGCACAGAACCCACATTGTTTTGTTTCTTTTCATTTGTATGAAATTGTTTTATTACTTTTTTTCTGATTATAAAGATACTACCAGCGATAGAAGACAGTGAAGAATAAAAATAAAAATATCTCCTGGATACCACCTGGAGACAGCCACTGTTAACAATTTTTTAAAATGCTCGGCCATGTTTAAGAGTTTTTAATAGCAAAAGGAAAAATTAAATAAAATTGGGAACAGTAAAGGGATCCAAATAAATTTTTTCAATTGCCCTTTTTACTGTAATAAGATAGCATAACATAAACTTTATTATTTTAAAGTATGCAATTTAATGACATTAAGTACATTCACAGTTGTGCAGCCATCAACACTATTCATGTCCATAACTTTTTTATCATCCCAAATAAAAACTCCATGCCCATCAATCACCAACTCCTCATTATCCCCATCTTCCCAGCTCTCATAACTTCTACTTTCTGTCCCTCTGAATTCAACTATTCTAGGTACCTCATGTAAGTGGGATATACAATATTTGTCTGCAAATATTCTGACAAATAGCCACATAGATATCTCTTCTATATATGTTTCACATGTACATGCACAATTTTATTTTTATTAAATATTTCAATTCATATAAGGTACCTTATCACATAATAATTTTCTATAATCTTCATGTAAACAGATCCAAATATTTAAAGTAGTTACATAGGATTCTACCAATATCCTCTTGACATACATTTAAGACTCCTTCACCTCATTTTATTAAACAATGCTTACAATTATTATCCTTGGATTTGTATCACTTTGCACTTGACTGATGATCATTTTGGGGAAATTCCTAGAAGTGGAATTATTGGTACAAGTCTATGAACTAAATTTTCTTACACATTGTCTTAAAAGTGATACATTTACCCTGGGGCCAGTGACTCTAGAATGGTAGGAAGCATTTATATGTATTTACTTATCTTTAAATTTTTGCTTAATGACCAATCCAGGAAAAAAATGTCTCCATGTAGCCAGGACCCAGGATGCAAGAGCACCTGGCTTTGGGGGTCCCCAAGAGACCAGGTTGAGCCACTCTCTGCTCACAAAATCCAGGGGCAGAGAGATGAGTGGTGGTGACACAAGAAAAGAATTTAGTTCATTGAGTCCAACACAGGAAAGTAGTGGACTAGGGGCACAAAGACTGTCTCCAAAGTGCTAAAAATACTTCCAGGTTTATGTAAGGAAAATGTGGGCCAAAGGTCAGTGAATATGTGCAGGTGGTCAGTGAAGGTCAAGTCATCATTGTCGGGGTCAATTATGGGCAGGATCTTGCTGGCTCCAGGCAGTCTTTATTGCATGAGGGGCTAACTTTGGTGACCATCAGGGGACACTGCCTGTAAGGTCTTTTGCCTGAGTTAAGAGATAAGCTGGAAGAAAGAACCTAATCAATTAGAAAGTACAGACAAAGGTCAAAATGGAGATAGTTGAAATCCTCTTTCATACAGGCACATTTTTCTTGATTCAAAATCAAAATACTATAGTTTTGTTCATGGAAAGAGTCTACATTCTTAGAAACAGAGATATGTTTATTGACAAGAAGGATGTTGATAAAAATGGATTAGCCTTTTTTTTTATTAGAATAAAAGTATTAATGTCTAACAGCATAAGGAAAGTTTGGGAATCTTCTTTATGAAATCAGATTAAGGGCCACAGAGAGGTCAATAGCTCTGGATTTGAATAAATTTGTAGAAACAATACGAAGACCTTAATATTATGATTGGCTGCGATTTATTTATTAAGTGTGCCAGAGGGAATGAAGACATGTAGTGTGTTATAGTGGAAAGAGCACCAGAAAAAGCTGAACCAGGAAATTCAGGGGCCACCAGGTGTCCCTCTAAGGAGTTACATCCTACCTGCCCACTCTGAACCTCAGTGTCTTCATCTGTCAAATAAGGGATCGCACTAGAGGGGACAGTATTATTCCCCACAACAAAATACACCAGATTACACGTTTAAACAACAGAAATTTATTTTTTCACTGTCTTGGAGCCTAGAAACCCAAGATTAAAGTGCCAGTACTTGGTGAGAACTCTCTCCACATGTTGTGGATAGCCACCTCCTAGCTGTGTCCTCACATGGCCTTTCCGTGGTGTGTGCATGCAGAAACAGAGAATGAGAAGAAGGAGAACAAGTTCTCTAGTGTCTCTTCTTAGAACACTATTCCTATAAAATCCAAGTCCCACTCTTAGTGCCGCGCTTAACCTTGAGTACTTCTTCAGAGGCCCCATCAACAAACACCATCACATTAGGGGTTAGGGCTTCAACATAAGAATTTTGAAGGGACTCAAACATTTGGTCCATAACATTTCCCCCATGCCTCCTCACAAATTCACGTTTTTTTCTTGCATGCAAAATGCATTCATTCCACCTCAACAGTCCCCCAAATCTTAACTCATTCCAACATCAACTCTAAAATCTAAAGTCCAAATCAAGTATGGATGAGACGAGGTAAGATTCTCTCTAGCAGTGAACTTGTGAAACCAGACACTTGTGTATTATGTTCTTCCAAAATACAATATGGAGCAGGCATAGGATAGACATTCCTACTCCAAAAAAAAAAAAAAAAAAAGAGAGGACGACAGGGGTGACAGGTCCCAAGCAAGACCCAGATCTAGCAAGACAAATCTCATTAGATCTTAAAGCTCAAGAGTTGTCATCTCTGACTTGATGCTCCATGTCCTGGATCCACTGGGGCGGGGGTCCTGCCCTCATGGCTCTAGGGGGTGGTCCTGTCCCCAAGGCTTCAGACAGAGACCCCATGATTTGAAACGGAGGGGGCAGCTCAGATGACCTCTGAATTGATTCTGAGTTATTCTTCCCCCCTTTCCAAGAACAGCACACATTCACACTTGCACAGCTCAGATCCCATGAGCTAGAATCCAAGAGTCCAACCCACAGTCTCCCTTCATGGGTCCCATCTCCTTCCATATCAGCTCAAACTAATCATGTTTCTGCTCAAATAATCTCATCATCCCTTTATCATGGGAAAATCCAGCCACACCCTTCTCTTCAGAACAAGCTTCCTTATTTTTTTTGCCAGATGGGCAGGCTGACGATTTTCCAAATTTCAAAATTCTGGTTCCTTTTTGCTTAACATTTCCTTCTTCAATTCATTTTCTCCTCTTGAGTTTTCTGGTGAGTGGTCAGGAGGACCCAGGCCACACCTTCCACATTTTGCTTAAAAATCTCCTCAACTAAATTTCCAATTTAATCACTTACAAGTTCTATCTTCTACAAAACACTAGAACACAGCTCAGCCAAATTTCTGCCACTTTTTAACAGGGAACACTTCTCAGTCAGTAACCTTTTCCTCACTTCTGGCTGAGGCCTCCCAGAATGTGCTTAAACATCCACAGTCCCAGCAATGCTCTGTTTATGGTTATTCATTCTCTGAGAAGATGGGGACTTTCTCTCCAGCTCTCCTTTTTTTCTCAGCAAAATTGCTTTTGCATCCATATCTGCCAATAGTCCCATCATGTCAATCTAGGCTTATTTTAGCACGTGTCTCAAAAATCCTTCAGCTTGAACCTGTTACCTAGTCCTAAAGCCACTTCCACACTTTTAGGTATTTTTTATAGCAGTGCCCTCCTTCTTGGTACCAAAATCTGTATTAGTCAGAATTCTCCAAAGAAATATATCCAATATTTACTCATTAACTTATTATTTATTAGTTCTAAAATTTATTTAAAAACAGTAAAGAATTGGCTCATGTGATTATACAGGCTGATAAGTCTCAAGTTCTTGGGGGCAGATCAATAAGCTAGAAACCCAGGAGAGTAGGCAGTATAGTTCCGGTCTGAAGGCCACCAAGCTTGAGCCCCAGGAAGAGCCAACATTTCTGTTTGAGTCCAATGGCAGGACAAAAAACTGATGTCTCAGGGATGCCTGGGTGGCTCAGTGGTTGAGTGTCTCTTCCGCTCAGGGAGTGATCTTGGATCCCAGGATCCAGTCTCACATCAGGCTCCCTGCAAGGAGCCTGCTTCTCCTTCTGTCTGTGTCTCTGCCTCTCTCTGTGTGTCTCTCATGAATAAATAAATAAAATCTTTTGGAAAAAAACAAAAAACTAATGTCTCAGCTGAGAAGCCATCAAGTAGGAGGAGCTCCTTACTCTGCCTTCTTGTTCTATTAGGCTCTTCAACTTTCCACCCATACTGGGAGAGCAATCTGATTTATTCAGTCTACCAATTCAAATGTTAATATCATCCAGAATTATTCTCACAGACACACCCAGAATAATGTTTGACCAAATATCTGGCCACCCATGGCTTATTGAGGTTGACACTTAAAATTTATCATAACAGGTACCAAACTGGGCCCCCTCGGTGGGAAGTTGGAAAGTATTGGCCTCATCACTTTGTATGTGCTGGAGACCCCTGAGCAGAGCAGTGGAGTCATAGGCAGCCTGAGAGCCTGCCCATCAGACTTCCTTAGGGATCAGGATAAATGCCCTCCTCATGGCTGTTCAAGGGATGGCTGCCCTGTGGAGCACAAGAGTGAACTGGCTGCAAACTGAACTGTTAAGTAAGTTTCACATTTTCAAAGGATTAAAATCATACAGAGAATTTTTTTTTTCACTTCAGTGTAATTAGGCTAAAAATCAACAACAAAAAGGTAATTGTTCTCTTTTTGAAAGTAAGCAATACTTTTTCTCAAAAACCTATAGGACAAAGAAGATGTCAGAATGGAAACCAGAAAACACCTTACACTAAATTATGATTAAATACTATATATCAAAACTTTTAGGTTATAGCCAAAGCCATGCTTGAAGGAAAATTTATAGCTTTAAAGGCTTATATTTGACAAGAATAAATGCTGAAAATCAATAAGCTAAGAGTCTATCTCAAGAACTTTGAGAACAGGAAAATAAAGCCATGGAAAGTTGAAGTAAGGATATAATAAGGATAAAAGCCAAAAATAATGACTCAGAAAAATAAACATACAAAAAGTAACAAGAACGACAAAGATTGGTTCTTTGAGAGGACTAATAAAACTCAAAACTCCCTGGCAAGTCTGTTAAAGAAAAAAGTAAGTAAAAAAAATCGATGTCAAGGATTATAAAGGGGATTTTTGCCAAAGATCCCACCATTGTTAAAAAGATTATAAGGAATATGACAATACATTTGAAAATGTAGGTGAAATGGACAAGTTCTGGAATCACAGTTTGGATTCAGCAAGTTTTTCATGAAGACTGAGAACTCGTTACCCAAAAGTATTGCTCATTTCCTGCTATGCTCTGGAACTCGGTCTTGGCAATGCCATACTGATTTGCTTTAGAGAGATTCAATCTTGGTACAAAATTCACCCTGCAGGAAGAATGTGGTCATCTCTGACAGGATCCTCCAGAGCCTAAGAAGTGGCAGGATTACACACTCTGCCCCAGGAGGCCCCCAGAGCAGCACCCACCACTCCCGGGATGGAATGGAGGCCTCCATGATCTCTTTATACTACTCTCACATCAATATTAAAACCAGTTTAGTAAACCAGGCAAACCACCTAGAATGAGCAAGCCCCAACCTCAGAGGCCTTTCCATGAGGTGCATATTCCCAGGACAAGGGCATTAGGTAACTTCATGCTATTTAAGGGCACAGGCTATTTAAGGGCACAAATCTGTTTGCCTCAGATTGTGTTAGGACACTACCAAACCCGTGCACAGCCCCCCACATGGTAACTTCAGACATTTCCAGGAGGTGGCTACTAAGGGCGGTGCCCCACACAAAACATGCTTGCAGGGAGCACTAAATGAATGCCACTGCAACTGGTTTCCTGCTGGGCGAGGGACCTCTCAGTGTTTTTCAAAAAACTGAACATTCAAAGCAATCTCTGCCGACTCACCGTAACAACAATGAATGTCATTTTTGTGCTTGGGCCATTTCCATAGATTCCTTCTTGCAGAGGAAGAGCAGGGCATATAGGTGGAGGTGGGAGGCAGCCCTTTGCAGAGCTGCTGGTCTGAGCGCCCACATTTAGCTTCAAATTGCTCTCTGCAGATTGCATGTGTTCAAAAACACAGCAGACCGTGTTCTCACAGTGGTAATGAGCCTTTTAGCCGTGTGCCCAAGGAGTTGCTCAAATAGTAGAGATTAGTGCTCAACAATAGGACCTCACATTTGGGGCTATTGTGAGCTGGCAGTCAGGGAGGGATGGGTGGCCTGTTCCGCCAGCGACTTGCTGATGGAGGGAACTATTTTAGACTATGCTTTCTTTCAGCCTAAATACAGTATTTAGATCACCTTGGCTATAGTTACTCTGCCTTTATGACTCTATATTTTTATTTTCCTCTCTTTAGGAGGCAGAGATATGGACACTCCAAATGCTCATTTTAAGGAAATATCATCTTCCCCCAATTCATGTAAAGCAGTAATATATTGAGCACCTACTGTGTACAGGCCTATCAGAGTATCTGACTTTGTATATCTGACTGGTCATGAGCACCTCTCCCATCTATGGAAGCAGGTGAGTTCAGAGAATGGTGAACAATAGAAAGATCTTTATAGTAAGAAGAGCTAGATTCAAGTCTTCACTCTGCCCTACCATCAGTGGGGCCCTGGCAAGTTAGGAAAGGCTCTGAGCTCAGCAGTTTGTCATATGCAAGGGCTGGATGTCATTGCTCTAGTGAGGAACATACCTGGCTGAGCTCTGAACACAAGATACTCTTGGTTTCCTTGTTTGAACTTCCCTTGCCCCACTTGTCCAGAAATGACAACTTGCCAGATTCCATATCTTTTTACCAACTTTTGCTTAAAAAAAATTTTTAGTAGCAGTTTTCTTTAGAGAGTTTTAGGTGTACAGAAAAATTGCACAGGAAGTACAGAGTATTCCCGTATATCCCCTCTCCACCCACAGTTTCTCTCTCACTGACTCAGTTACATTTGTAACAGTTGATAAACCATTCTTATTAACCAAATTTCATAGTTTACATTAAGGTTCACTCTTGGTATTGTACATTTTATGAGTCTTGATAAATATATAAACACTTATATCCACCATGATAGTAATATACAGAACCGTTAAACTGCCCCAACGATCTGAGCTTTCTACCTGTTCATCCCTCCCTCCACCCTAACCCCTAGCAATCACTCATCTTTTCATTGTCTCTATAGTTTCGCCTTTTTGAGAAAGTCAATTAGTTGGAATCATACAGTATGTAGCCTTTTAAATTAATTAATTTATTAGAGAGTGAGCATGCATGTGAGTGGTGGTGGAGAGGGGCAGTGGGGGAGGGAGAGAGAGAATTCCAAGCAGGCTCCACACCCAGTCAAGAGCCCAGTATGGGGTTTGATCTCATGAACCTGAGATTATGACCTGAGCAGAAATCAAGAGTAGGATGCACAGTAGACTGAGTCACCCAGGCACCCTAGTATGTAACCTTTTTAGATTGACTTCTTTAACATAGCTATATGTATTTGAGGTTCCTCATGGTTTTTGTTTTTGTTTTTGTTTTGTGGCTTGAGGCCATCACATTCCATTGTACGGATGTATCACAATTTTTTTGTTCATAGTTCACCTATTAAGGGACATCTTGGTTGCTTTCAATTTGGGATAATAATATAGTTGCTATAAATATTCATGTGCAGGTTTTTGTGTAAAAATACTTTTCAACTCCACTGTATAAACACCTTGAAGCATGATTGTCAGATCATATAAGACTGTGTTTGGCTTTGTAAGAAATTGCTAAACTTCTTCCAGAGTGGCTGTATCATTTTGCATTCCCACCAGCAATGAATGAGAATTCCTGTTGTTCTACATTCTCACTAGCATTTGGTGTTGTCAATGTTTTAGATTTTGGTTATCCTAATAGGTGTATAGTGGTACCTTGTTGTTTTCACTTGCATTTCCCTGATAACATGATGTTAAACATTTTTTCATATGGTTATTTGCCACTTGCTTGACTTTGGTAAGATGTCTATTTGTGCCTCTTGCCAAATTTTAAATTGACTTGTTTGTTTTCTTATTGAGTTTTAATAGTTATTTGTATATTTGAGATACAGGTGGTTTGTCTTCTCATTTCCTAATAGTATCATTTGCAGATCAGAAGTTTTTCATTTTAATGAAGTCCAACTTACCAATCTTTTTCTTTCATGAGTTGTGCTTTTTGTGTTGCATGAAAAGGTCATCACCAAACCCAACATCACCTAGATTTTCCCCTGTGATATCCTATAGAAGTTTTATAGTTTTGCATTTTGCATTTAGGTCTATAATTCACTTTGAGTTGATTTTTATGAATGGCATAATTTCTGTGTCTAGATTAATTTTTTTGCATATGGATATCATCTACTACATCTGTCTTCCCCCTTCTCTCCCACTCAGTTGATGCTATGGAGTCTGGTTACTTCTTTGCCCTGAATTCTAACCTCCCTGTCTATGGCTGTATTTTAGTGTTGGCCTCACCTAAGTTTGAGGATCCAAGTCCAAGTTCAAGTTTGGCTGAGGTCCTGATTCAAACAAACTAGAATCAAAATTGGGGTGGGTGTGGCTTGACTCAGTGGGGCTGGGACACATTTCTTGCCTCTGATCACCCAGCCTGGATGGACAGCAGGGAGGCCTGACCCTCAGAAAGCCCCTGATTTCTCACTTGCTTTGCTCTGTCCATCATTAGCAACTTAACAGTACATCATGGCTGTCTACTCTGTAAAACGTTGCATGTGCCTCCTGCTCAAGGAGTATTAGATTTGTTGGATTTATTCCTCCCAGCTACCTCCCAGATTTCTAGAGAAAAAAAAAGGTACAGAGATCAGACATAGAGAGAATAAGAGTTCAGCGGAGGCAGGAAATCAGAGCAATGATGACTTCAAGAAACATAACTCCTGCGAGCATCTCCAGAGCGACGGAGGGTGGGTTGAAGGAAGAGCATTTTCTCTCATACTTTGAGTGGGGCTAGTATTGGTTAAAATAAAGTGATGCATGAGGGATAGGTAACAAAATAACAATGGTTTAAATAATTAGAGGGCAAAAACCCTTCCATTATTTATTTAAGGACTACTCAGGATCAAGTCATTTAAGGGCAGTGCATACATGGCTGATAGAACTGTAATTTGGTATCTGAAGGGCAATTTGTCAATAATCAGAGGAATTAATTCAGTTAGTATAATCAATACAGACAGGTATAATATACCATATTATCGGAGACCCAGATCTTTCTACCATAATTCTCAGCACATGGATTTCAAGTCATGGCTAAGACAACTGCTATAGCTCTAGCCACCAAACGTGTATTCCAGCCAGAAAGAAGGTGAAAAGTGTGTGTTTCTTCCGCTTAAGGACCTTTCTAAGTAGTTGTAAACACCAATCCTGCTTATATTTCATTGGCTATTTTAAGATGCAAGGAAGGTAAGTACAGTTTTATTTTGGGTAGTCATGTACCTAGCTAAAATTTGGTTATAATGATAACAGAAGGAGGGGAGGAGTCATGTGAGATAATAACACCTTGTCACAGCATCCTAAGCAATTTTTATTTTAATAGTAAAAAGTATAGAGAATGTCAGGAGATTTGGTTCATCTATTCTCAAAGAGAGTTTGATCCAAAGTACCAGTAAAGCCAAACAAAGTTACATATTAATAAAAAAAACTATGACTATGACCTTTTTTATTTATTCATCAGTTTTGTTATTTTGTGCTGCTGCACACTCTAAAAGCCTTAAGTACTCTCTGGAAGAAATGATCACTGAATCATGGAATAGTGACCATTTAGTTATCCTGAAGGGAGGCAAGGCAGCCAGGCCTCTGGCCCCACTCTCCTCCAGAGCAGAGTTCAGTTCTCTGTAGTAGGAGACAGATGTGGAAGTCATGCACACTTCCATGTGCACAAGGTTTCACAGACTGGTGTGAATCCAAGCATTCATTTCCACCTTCTTGGATGTGGGTTTTAAGACAGCAGGGTTGACCTTCTCCAAGAAAAGCCCATGCCTTTTCTTTTCTTTTTTTTTAATGGTGTGAATGAGTGATATTGATCTATTGGTTGATTTTTCTTTTTTAAAAATTCCAATTCAATTAGCCAACATATAGTACATCATTAGTTTCAGGTGTAGTGTTCAATAATTTAGCAGTTACATATGACACCCAGTGCTAACACATCATGTGCCCTCCTTAATGCCCATCACCCAGTTACCCCATCCCCCCACCCAACTCCCTAATAGCAACCCTCAGTTTAGGTCCTATGGTTAAGAGTTTCTCGTGGTTTTTCTTTTCCTTCCCTCCCCCTATGATCCTCTGTGCTATTTCTTATATTCCACATAAGAGTGAAACCATATGATAATTGTCTTTCTCTGTCTTATTTTGCTCAGCATAATACTCTCCATTGATGTAAATGGTAAGTATTCATCCTTTCTGATGGCTGAGTAATAATCCATTCTAAATATATACCACATCTTCTTTATCCATTCATCTGTTGATGGACATATCAGCTCTTTCCACAGTTTGGCTAACAGTTACTCATCCGATACAGTAGTCTTGAATTTTCATTTTGCATGGTTATAACAGAGTGAATGATTAGCTTGCAATTCAAGGCATTTTTCATAAGCTTTGCTCTTCAAAATGGTGTTAGTGTTGTTGTCGGGCAAAGTCCTCAACGGCAAAGAAATTACATTAATGAAATGAAATCAAGAATGATGTGCTGGTACCACAGATTACAAAGTGGCTCTAAGCAAACCATTCCCCTACCTCTCACGGCAAGAGAGATCAAGAGTTAAAAATACCTTAGAAAAACAAATGGCACCTAATACTCATATAAGGGTCAAGTTTGTAAATTATTAATCCATGGTACTCAAAAGTGAGAGAATTAAATACAAAGCTAAAATCTGGTAAATCTTCTCATTTCCTCTTCTTCGTGGAATATAGTTTTTCTTCAAGTGGGACTGGGACAATCCCTTCACACTCTTTTACTTCCTGGGTCAGAGGGTGTCTTATAACATTCGGTCTAATGACATCAATGTCTCGAGACAAATGTTCCATTATGCTCTCAACAGCTGTGGCTGGTGCATAAAAATCCACCAAGAAATACCCTAGTAGACATTGCTACTATGAACATTGGGATGCAGGTGCCCCTTCGGATCACTGCATTTGTATCTTTGGGGTAAATACCTAGTAGTGTGATTGATTGCTGGCTCATAGGATAGCTCTATTTTTAACTTCCTGAGGAACCTCTATATCATTTTCCAGAGTGGCTGCACCAGCTTGCATTCCCACCAACAGCACAGGAGTGTTCCCCTTTCTCCACATCCTTGCCAATGTTTGTTGTTTCCTGATTTGTTAGTTTTAGCCATTCTGACTGCTATAAGGTGGTATCTCACGGTAGTTTTGATTTATATTTCCCTGATGCCAAGTGACGTGGAGCATTTTTTCATGTGTCTGTTGGCTATTTGTATGTTTTCTTTGGAGAAATGTCTGATCATGTCTTCTGCCCATTTCTTGACTGGATTATTTGGGGGGTTTTGGTGCGACTCAGAGCAATCTACACATTCAATGCAATCCCTATCAAAATACCATTGACATTTCTCACAGATGTGGAACAAATATCTTAAAATTTGTATGAAACCAGAAAAGACCCTAAATGATATGTTGAAAAAGAAAACCAAGGCTGACAGCATCACAATGCCTGATTTTAAGCTATATTACAAAGCTGTAATCATTAAAACAGTATGGCACTGACACAAAAACAGACACATAGATCAATGGAACAGAATAGAGAACCAAAGAATGGACCCTCAACTGTATGGTCAACTAATCTTGGACAAACCAAGAAAGGTAATTCAATGGAAAAAATATAGTCTCTTCAATAAATGGTGCTGAGGCCACACCTTTTCTAAAATGCCATTCAGCTTTTCCTGCCTTCCCTGAGTTGATCCCATGAGTGCCCAACCCTCTATTGGCAGTGACAGAACCCTTTGCCTCAGCCTATTGCTCTGCTTGCTCTGCTTGCTGCATTTTTGGTCATGTGGAGATGGTCTTGTTTCCATGAAAGTGCGAATTCTGTTCCTCCAATAGTTGATAACCCTATCTTCCCTTTCAGAAATTCTCAATAATTAGTGAGACATCCCAGCTGTGCATCTTGAGCAAATTGTTACTGACAAGAAAGTGCTAGAGTTTGAAATATTTACTCTTTCAAACCCATTAAAACAAATTCAAGATTATCTCCAGAGTGACTATCATCTCAGTATGTTTTCACGGGTGAAATTGAAACAGGGGGAGTGACAACCCCCGTGTGAGTGACAGGGGCTCTGGGATGTCAGCCTTTGTGGGTGCTGAGGGGGTGCCCAATCTATTTTTGACCTCAAGATCCAATCTTATACAATGTTTTCTACATAGAAAATACTATTCCTTCAACCACCACAAGCAGCCTTAGTTCTCTGGCAAAACCAAGAAATTAAAAACAGCAACAAGAGTGGACTAAGAACAACCTGAGTCCCTGCGTGCCCTGTGTCTTAGTTCTACCACCTGTAGTCAATAGTCAATATATGTATTTAGTCATAGACTCTTTTCTAGGCACAGAGCTAGGGGTCTGGGCATACCACAGTAATTGCAATATTAACTGTGGGGTCTTTAGCAAGTTGTCATTCCTTTGGAGCCCTCTTTGCAAACTGGAGATGACCCCTACCGACATGATATCTTCATTGAAAGGTAATCTTCAGGGTTAAATGAGAGAATGCATTTAAAGCATTTGATTGTATCCAATTGGAAAAGCTCTGTTTTAATATGAGCTAGGCTTCTTAGTCAATACTCTATTAATACTGAGGAAAGAAATACTCTCAAGTTCTTTATACCTTTGAGATAGTAATTAGGTCACTGACCGACCTCCTTTTTTTCAGGACAAATAGCCCCAGTTCCTTTTATCCTTCTTTATTGACTCCATTTCCTGACCCTTTAATCACCTCCTAAACAGGATTTATTCCAACTTGTCTGCAACCATTTTCAAATATGGTGCCCCCAGGTAAGCACAATGGATGAATAGAAATGTTACCTGTATAGAGGCAAGTGAAGAGGGAGCACCCCTATCCTTCCAATATTACTTGAAGCCTTTCTCCCCACTAGATCATCCTCTCCTTATGTTCTAGCTTGAGACGCCAGTAGCTTTGACTGGGTTGTGACCTGCAAGGTGAGTTACTCACTCAACAGAACCATCAAATCTTCACTGTGTGATGCATCTAAAATAGAATCGAAAGTCTATGGAGAACATTTGCATGCATTGCTGGGAGGATTATAAATTGTTATCTGGGGGGGCAGTTTGGAAATATGATACAATAATTCTTCTAGGATTTTTAAAGAAAAATAAAGTGTGAGCAAACATGCATGTGGAGATATTCTTTGAAGTGTATTGCCAATAATAAAATTGGAAATGGTCTGGATAGTCATAAGAAAGAAAACTGGCTAAATAAATAACAGTATTTCCATCTGATATAATTCCATGGAGTCAGTAGAAAATGTGGCTTAAGATGATGCTACGTCTAAATATGTTCACTGCACATCAGATGACAAAACAGCATGTTTGAAGAATCATATTATAAAACAGAATGAAGGTGAAGCACTTAGCACTTTGTGTGGCTCTGTAAGTGTGAGCTCTCATCATTTGTAACAATGTGACCTGAGGTTTTAGAGAAGCATTCATAAATAATGGAAGAAAATACATTACAACTTCAAGTGGTTATCAGTGGGTAGAAGAATTATAGATTTATGTGTCTTCTGTTGTGCTTTTCTGAGTTTTCTGAAGTGTCTGTAATGAACTAGTACTTTCACTTCATATTGCAAAAGAGTCTTGCTAAAATCTGAGAAATGGCCCATCTCTATCACTTTAGAATGATCTTTGACAAAGAGCCCTGAGCGGGGAAGTAGGAGGTGCACCAACTGTACTCCGTTATCCTCCAGTTATGATGTGAGATATCTCTCTTTACTTCTCTGGGTTTCGTTTACCCATTTGTGGAATAATGTCGGACTTTTTGGGTAAGGAAACCCATGCTTGTGCTGCCAGTAGGGAGAATTTTCATTCATAATGATAAAAGTAGCTTCACTTCTTGAGTGCATCCAGAGATGCTGGGTATATCCATGCTGTCACGGGTGGCATCTTACACATGAGGCTTAGAGCAATAAAATGATTTACCTGAGGCTGCAAAGCCAGAAAGTGGGAGCTCCACAGGCTTCGGACAGTTCTCTTCAACTGCAGGCACAACCATCTACCTTTGTGCTAAAACAGCAAAAATCTGCAAAGGCAAATCAGAATTCATGTTGGGGACACATGTATGTTTTATTTATTTGCTACTGAATCTGTGGCTCAGTCCTCACATTCTTTGTTTCACATCTTGTATATTCTAAAAGTATTTAGTGTGCAAAAATCAGTCTAATCGGGCTTCTGTAGACATATAATGAAATGAAACTTTGTCACCTTTTCAAGGTTTTGCTTTTCTCAAACCTCAACCTCTAGAGTCAACCTCTGCATTCTAGAGATAGGCAATCTCCTGTCTCTGAAGGGCACACATAGAAAAATTGTAAACAACACATGCACCTATTCAACATGCAGAAATACCCAACTTTTCATGAAGCCAAATTTCTGTATCATCATACCTCATAGACAACAGTTCTGTTTCTAACTAAGTTATTACAACATGAGCCAGAAAACCGCACCTTTTCAATTTAGCATGGTGCAATTGTGATACTTGGCAAGGAATTATTTGTGCCTTTTAAAAAAATTAAAATAAAGCACATTCATTTTCATGTGGGTCACATGAAACTGGTTTTAAAACACAGTTGAGGGATGCCTAGATGGCTCAGTGGTTGAGCACCTGCCTTCGGCTCAGGGCGTGATCCCCGGGGTCCTGGGATTGAGTCCTGCATCAGGCTCCCCACAGGGAGCCTGCTTCTCCCTCTGCCTATGTCTGTACCTCTCTCTCTCTGTGTCTCTCATGAATAAATAAAATCTTTAAAAAATTAAAAAATAAATAAAAACACAGTTGAAACCTTGAGGACATTGAAAGAAGAATTTCATGTATTTTCAGTATTCTAGATTTTAAAGATTAGATTTCAGAGTGTCACAATAATTTTTAAGAGGTAGTATGAAAGTTAATTACAGTATCTCCACATAATCAGCCTGTAGCTAGCATGCCTGTGAAAAAGAGCCCCCTTGGAGCTCAGGCACAGTCACACCTCAGAGGTTAGGCTGTTTGCTTTCATTAGAAGGGGCAGCTTGTACTGTGAAGCTCATGGTAAAATCATCTGCTGAGATTAAAGCGAGTCAAATTCCCTAGAGAAAGCTATATTTGAAAAATCATGCAGAAAGAAGACTACCGTAAATTATCTTGCATTTTCCTTCTTCTATTACTCAGACATCAATGGTTGTGGGGAGGGAAATGCACAACTTCAAAGATAAAAGTATTCTATTAGGACCGAGAAAATGTATTCCTCATGGCCAGTGATTTGGCAAGTGAGCCTGAAGGTGACTGTTTTTGTGATGATGGTCACTCTCACCTGCTGAGTATCCTCTGCCACCTGGGGAAGGCAGGAACCTGACTATCCTGTTCTTATTTAGGTCTTTGCTGACTGGCCCTAACTCCTCCACCGCCCTGGAAGAGTTCATGGGATTTCATGACCTACCACATTATTTCTAATTCTCACCTTGTCACATGAAAACTGACCAGATTGTTCCTTCTGAAGCCACAGTTAACAACACTAAAATTCACTCTCTCTCCCATTCCTTCTGCCCTGTCCACCTTGCAGGACAGGGCAGAGTGGGAGAAATAATCTGTATATAATGAGTTATATTTCTTATAGTCTTGAAACTTTATTAAAATTGATAAAATAGACTTTATTCCTTCATTCATTTTTAAAAATTTATTCATGACAGACAGACAGGGAGAGAGAGAGGCAGAGACACAGGTAGAGGGAGAAGCAGGCTCCATGCAGGGAGCCTGATGCTGGACCCCATCCCCGGACTCCAGGATCACGCCCTGGGCCAAAGGCAGGAGCAAAAACCGCTGAGCCACCCAGGGATCCTTCATTAATTTTAAAACCACTTTTTTGAGGTATGATCGACATACAAACAGCTATAAATACTTAATGCATACAATTTGATGTGTTTGGAGATAAATATATATCTGTGATACCATCACCATAATCTGTGCCATAAAGTATCCATTACCTCCAAAAGTTTTCTTCCCACATTCTTTTTCTTCTCCTCCTCCTCCTTCCCCTTCCCCTGTCCTTCCTTTTCAACACTTAGATTCAATCTGTTAGCAAATATCTAAGTAAATAATGCAATATTATTAATTCTAGGCTGTATGCTGTATGGTAGATTCCTAGGACTTACTCATTTTGTATGACTGAAGCTCTGTACTCTGACTAATTAGTTAAAGGGCCAATGAATTAACTTTTAAAGGCAGGAGAAAAAAGAATATATTTAAACCATTGTGGATTGTGTGAAGTAAAATTGTTGTTCAAAGTGATACTCCTAATTTTTTAATTCATCAATTATAACCTGCACACATTAGATTTTCTTAAAATAGGACATGCTACCTAATTTAAAGCTAGTAGAATAGTAAAGAGGATTGAGAGGCAGAAGTTAATTTCTAAAAAAATAACAGCTGTCATTATTTTTAAATAGTCTTTCTTACAGTTGTTTTCGTGAGGAATTCAGTGTGTATCTGGGTATGCACTGTCCAGTACAGCAGCTACTAGCAGCAAATGGCTTTTCAAATTAATTTAAATTGATCAAAATGAGGTAAAATTAAAAATCCAGTTTCTCAGTATTACTAGCACATTTCAAATACTCAATAGCCATTTGAGACTAGCAGTTACTGAATTGGCTACATCTCCATAGTCAGAGAAAGTTCCATCAGAAAGCCCTGCTCTGGAGTTTTTTTAGGGGATCAAAATAGATGAAAAAAACACTGTTGATACAACTTTTAAAAAAGTAACCATTTAAATGTGATAGTTCTATACTAAGTACTTACCAACCTAAATATGTAATCTAAAATATATAACAATAGTCTAAAATGTGTAACATAAATAAACATTAACATTAAAAAATAACATCCTAAAAGACAAATACCACCTGGTCTTACTCATGTGGAATTTAAGAAATAACACAAATGAACAAGGGGGAAAAGAAGAGAGACAAATGAAGAAACAGACTTTAAAATTTTTTTAGTTCTTATCTAAAGTTAATTACTTAGCATATAATGTATTATTAGATTCAGAGATAGAGTTCAGTGATCCATCAGTTATATATAACATCCAGTGCTCATTCCATCACGTGCCCTCCTTAATGTCCATCACCCAGTTACCCCATCCTACCACCCTCTCCCCTCCAGTGACCCTCAGTTTGTTTCCTATGATTAAGACTCTCTTATGGTTTGCCTCCCTCTCTGATTTTTTTTTTTAACTTTTTGAGGAACCTCCATACTGTCAGAGACTCTTAACTATAGAGAAGAGACTTCTAGTTACCAGAGGGGACGTGGGTGGGGAATGGGTGAAATAAGTGATGGGCATTAAGGAGGGCACTTGGGATGAGCACCAGGTGCTGTATATAAGTGATGAATCACTATATTTTACATTTGAAACTAATATTACACTGTATATTAAGTATACTAGAATTACAATTAAAAACTTTTAAAAAGAAATTAAAAAATAACACACTACTAATAATACTAATGAAAAGTATACAAAACACATGTTGGGAAAAACTGAGTATGTGTCCTGAACATTTGTTTTGCCTTATTCTCACTATTTTATTTCATATCTCTTACAGAAAAAGGCAGCTTGATTTTATACTTCCTCAGTAGTTTTTCACTGACAATACTTAAACTAGAACACATCAAATATAGATGTGCACCAATGCATGGATGCACACACACATGCGCACACAGGCACACCGTCTAAGTACACTTCTACTAGATGTTATTTGTGGTAAGATTATTGTACTTGGATCTCAAGTTCAGTGAGTCAGCTGTGCTGAAATGGACTGCCAAAATTCATCAGTTTCAGTGAAATTTTTTATGAAATATAGTATATAGACCATCTTCTTAAAAAGCTTATAAACTTGGCAGATGGGCAGATGAGGAAATAGACAATCTACGCTTTTCTCCCTTGGCAGGACTAAGAAAGCAACTTTCCTACTTAAAAAAAAATTTCCTGTTTTTGTTGATTGGCTTATTTTGAAGGTTTCTTCATGTTAGCTGTAATTCTATAATTTCAAATGTCTTCTGTGCTCCCTTTGAAAAAATGATTGAGGCTCATGAATTAACTTAGTATTTAAAGGGCCCAGGACATGGATTCCCTATGTGGCTTAATTGGTTAAGCACCAGCCTTTGGTTCAGGTCATGATCCCTGGGTCTGGGATCAAGCCCCTCATGGGGCTCTTTGCTCAGAGGGGAGTCTGCTTCTCCCCCTCTTCCTCTGTGCCTTCTTTCCCTTTCCCTCTGTGCATTCTCTTTCTCTCTCTCTCTCTCTCTCTCTCTCGCTCCCCCCACCTCTCGTGTGTGCACTCTGTCTCTCAAGTAAATAAATAAATCTTAAAAAAAAATCAATAGCCTTTCCCCTAAGATCAGGAACAAGACAGGGATGTCCACTCTCACCACTGCTGTTCAACATAGTTCTGGAAGTCCTCGCCTCAGCAATCAGGCAACAAAAAGACATTAAAGGCATTCAAATTGGCAAAGAAGAAGTCAAACTCTCCCTCTTCGCCGATGACATGATACTCTACATAGAAAACCCAAAAGCTTCCACCCCAAGATTGCTAGAACTCATACAGCAATTTGGTAGCATGGCAGGATACAAAATCAATGCCCAGAAATCAATGGCATTTCTATACACTAACAATGAGACTGAAGAAAGAGAAATTAAGGAGTCAATCCCATTTACAATTGCACCCAAAAGCAGAAGATACCTAGGAATAAACCTAACCAAAGAGGTAAAGGATCTATACCCTAAAAACTATAGAACACTTCTGAAAGAAATTGAGGAAGACACAAAGAGATGGAAAAATATTCCATGCTCATGGATTGGCAGAATTAATATTGTGAAAATGTCAATGCTACCCAGGGCAATTTACACGTTTAATGCAATCCCTATCAAAATACCATGGACTTTCTTCAGAGAGTTAGAACAAATTATTTTAAGATTTGTGTGGAATCAGAAAAGACCCCGAATAGCCAGGGGAATTTTAAAAAAGAAAACCATAGCTGGTGGCATCACAATGCCAGATTTCAGGTTGTACTACAAAGCTGTGGTCATCAAGACAGTGTGGTACTGGCACAAAAACAGACACATAGATCAATGGAACAGAATAGAGAACCCAGAAGTGGACCTGAACTTTATGGTCAACTAATATTCGATAAAGGAGGAAAGACTATCCATTGGAAGAAAGACAGTCTCTTCAATAAATGGTGCTGGGAAAATTGGACATCCACATGCAGAAGAATGAAACTGGACCACTCTCTTTCACCATACACAAAGATAAACTCAAAATGGATGAAAGATCTAAATGTGAGACAAGATTCCATCAAAATCCTAGAGGAGAACACAGGCAACACCCTTTTTGAACTTGGCCACAGTAACTTCTTGCAAGATACATCCACAAAGGCAAAAGAAACAAAAGCAAAAATGAACTATTGGGACTTCATCAAGATAAGAAGCTTTTGCACAGCAAAGGATACAGTCAACAAAACTAAAAGACAACCTACAGAATGGGAGAAGATATTTGCAAATGACATATCAGATAAAGGGCTAGTTTCCAAGATCTATAAAGAACTTATTAAACTCAACACCAAAGAAACAAACAATCCAATCATGAAATGGGCAAGAGACATGAAGAGAAATCTCACAGAGGAAGACACAGACATGGCCAACAAGCACATGAGAAAATGCTCCACATCACTTGCCATCAGGGAAATACAAATCAAAACCACAATGAGATACCACCTCACACCAGTGAGAATGGGGAAAATTAACAAGGCAGGAGACCACAAATATTGGAGAGGATGCGGAGAAAAGGGAACCCTCTTACACTGTCGGTGGGAATGTGAACTGGTGCAGCCACTCTGGAAAACTGTGTGGAGGTTCCTCAAAGAGTTAAAAATAGACCTGCCCTACGACCCAGCAATTGCACTTTTGGGGATTTACCCCAAAGATTCAGATACAATGAAACGCCGGGACACCTGCACCCCGATGTTTCTAGCAGCAATGTCCACAATAGCCAAACTGTGGAAGGAGCCTCGGTGTCCATCGAAAGATGAATGGATAGAGAAGATGTGGTTTATGTATACAATGGAATATTACTCAGCCATTAGAAACGACAAATACCCACCATTTGCTTCAACGTGGATGGAACTGGCAGGTATTATGCTGAGTGCAGTAAGTCAGTCGGAGAAGGACAAACATTATATGGTCTCATTCATTTGGGGAATATAAATAACAGTGAAAAGGAATATAAGGGAAGGGAGAAGAAATGTAAGAAATGTGTGGGAAATATCAGAAAGGGAGACAGAACATAAAGACTCCTAACTCTGGGAAACGAACTAGGGGTGGTGGAAGGAGAGGAGGGAGTGGGGTGGGGGCAAATGGGTGACGGGCACTGAGGGGGGCACTTGACGGGATGAGCACTGGGTGTTATTCTGTATGTTGGTAAATTGAACACCAATAAAAAATAAATTTATTTAAAAAAATCAATAAAGGGCCAGGGCTCCAGTGGCCAAACAGAGTGGCAGGGAAGAAGTGGGGAGTGGAGCCTTCCTCCATTCAGACATTTAATACAATTCACTTAAGCTGTGTTCAGGTGTTCAAGGAGAGGCAAGACACCTTCCTCCAGCCTTCGGCAGAAAGACAGGGGTGTTGCAACCAAGAAATCCTGAGATTCTCTGTTTTCCAGTGCTTGCCTTTGGTGTCTTGGAGACAGACCAGTCAAGGACAGATGCCTAGGTTGATGCTCAAGACAGATGGGAAGGAAGAGTGTCTGTTGCTGAATATGGTGGTTGTTGTATTGGGCAGACCTGCCACCTAACAGGTGAAAGCTGGTGGGCACATTACTTAGCCCCTCACTCCTTCATTTCCTCCCCTATGAAATGGATGTAATAGAGGTGCCTATGTGTTGCAGAGTCATTTGTAAAGACTGAAGGAGCTAATTCATGTAAAGTGCCAAGTGCAGTGCCTGGAACAGCAGTCACCCAATAAATTTTGTTATTTGCTATCGCTTTTAATAACAGTTGTATTATTCTTATTTTCCCAAGCTTGTTCCCCTGCTTGTCATGCGTGGGATTTACTTGCCATTTCTCAAAAAGGCTGGAAAAGCAGTGTGAGGTCTGGCTACACATTTTCTGGTGGGACAGAAACAGGTTTTGGACCTCTGCGTATCTCTTTATAAAACTTGCCAGCCTTTGTGCGAGGGAGAATCACAGTGATTAGTGAATTTATCGAATTATGTGCTGATATTTGGGGTATGCAAATATCGTACAATCTGTATTGAAAATGCAGTGACTTCTGAAATGAAACACTGCTTATTAAGCCAATAAATTGAAGAATGTTGGCCCAGGCATGTGTTAATCTCCAAGATGTGTAGAGCACAGGATTAGGGGACACAGAAGAAGGGTCATAAAACTTGCTTCCAATTTGCATTTGCGAACAACCTTCTCCTTAAGGCTAGAAGTCATGCTTCTGAATACTACCTTGAGGATGTGAAGAGCAGGTAAGTCAATCTATAGGAAGCCCTTAAAATGGTGCTTGGAATAAAGTGCTCTGAAAGTGTTAGCCTTCATAGTGATAATTATTCTTCAAATTATCATTATAATTTCTCATAGTCAGTAGTAACAGCAAATTATTCAATCATGGAAGGGAACACTAGACAAGGCTTTTTCACATTTCAAGCTTTTCCTTATCTATGAACATCTGGCCCAGAATGAAGTTCTGGATGAGGAATCGCAATTTTGGTTTCTTGTTCTGGGCCTGCTGCTTCCAAGCCAGTGACCTTGGGATGTCAGCCTGGGCCTGAGATTCCCCGTCAGTGAAGTGAGGGGCTTGCAAAGTCTTCTCCAGCTTGAGAACATAGACTCCACGACTCCAAAGACATCTAAAGGACCCACTTAAAATAAAAACCTACCAACCTGTGCTATGTTTTTTTTTAAAGATTTTATTTATTTATTCATGAAAGACACAGTGAGAGAGAGGCAGAGACACAGGCAGAGGGAGAAGCAGGCTCCCTGCTGGGAGCTGGATGTGGGACTCAACCCCAGATCCCAGCCGAAGGCAGATGCTCAACCAGTGAGCCACCCAGACGTCCCGTATGTTTTAAGTTTGTAAAGTCTGTATGTATATTAGCTGATTTTTTGAAAAATAAATGTTCTAAAGATTTTTTTATTCATGCACATGCATATGTTTACAAATGCAAACTTTTGGTTGCTCAGCTGTTTTCCTGAACAGACTCTTTATGGATGTTAATAAACATAAATTTTTTTAAGTCTTAGATTTACGAGGTTTGCAAAGCACCTAGTTGTGAGCTTTTAGTGATTATGCTGAAGTTTATTTCAGTGCAGTTCTCAGAAACTTTTTAAAGAATCGGTCCCTATATTAAATGTCATTAGAAGAAATTCTGTGTAGTCACCTCCAAATTATTTCCACTTCACTTCTTTGAGTCCATCATGGTTACTCTTCTCAGAGAATTCTTTTTCTTCTTTACACTTAACTAGGTCCAGCCTGCTCTTTGGAACCCATTGCATCCAGCTGTCTCCATGAAGCCTGTCTACACTCCAGAGCATACCCTTCAGGCTTCTGTGTGCCACTCCTCTGACACTGAGCCCGGGTTACCTTAGTCATCTGACCTATTCATGTGCAGGCCACTCTTGTCTCATTTGACTGGGCATTTCTTAGCAGGCACTGGCTATTTCTGAGTACCCACAGTTCCTAGCACAGCAACTCACACAAAAGCTGTGTGGTTTTAGGCCAGTCACTTAACCTTTCTGTGCATCAGTTTCCTTACTTGTAATGGAGAATATTAATACATCCCTTATGGCATTGCTGAAAAGATCACAAGAGAATGTACATAAAGCTTTTATCTCGGTACTTAACTAACTAAAGAGTAGAAGCTGTATTAACAGTAGTAGGAATAAAAATACTAATGAAAATTCACATCCAAGTAGGCTTGTGCCAACATTTCATCTGTCGTTTCTCAGCCAGTACTGTGAGGTAGGTTCTTGTACCACATTCATTTTATAGAACTGAGACGTGGAGGTTCAGAAAGGCTAAGCAGCGTGCCCAAAGCCCATGGGGACATGAATCCAGGCATGAATAGAAAGGGACAGAGAGGGGATGTGAATCCAGGCGTCTATGTCCAGGGCCTGTGTTCCTAATCACTTTATTAATGAAGGCTATGTAACTATTGGTTTACATCTTTTCTGTTTACAAGTAACAATTAAATCCCTTTTCACTCCAGTAGATACGACATCCATTGTCAACATTGCTTCTTTAAGCCATGCCACTTGGTCAGGTCTGCAGGTGAGAGGGTGGCTACCCTAAAGCTGATGAGTTTTCTTTTCCAAACTTCTTCAAACCCAGGGGGACCTCCTGAAATAAGTCCATGAGAACTGGATACTAACTGGATAGAAAAGTCTGAAGAGTGGAAACAGTGTTCACGTTCACAGTGGGGCTGGGTAGAGTGAATTAGGCTTTGAAACAGACTACGTAGAAAGAACTCTCAGGATGTGTCACCAGTTCCAGGACTAAAACAATGATCTGCTGCAGAGTGAAGACTTTTAAATGAGAGCAGCCTGTACAGACTGCCCTGGAGCCCCCGCCAGCTCGGCTTTTTTGTGTTTTGTTTGTGTTAAGTTTGCTGGGGCTGAGAGAGCAGCCTTTGTCCCTGTGACACACTGGCTGTGGAATGGCAACGTTCAGAGGGCACAGGAGCCACTGGGCATGGCTTGCTGCTTTTAGCAGCGGCTCCTGGGTCAGCGCTCAGGGCAGCAAGACTAATCTTCCCCGTTACTTTGGTCAGAACCTCTGGCTTCAGATGTTTCAGAAATATCTAGATTTTCACCCAAAGACATCCCCAGGTCTCGGTGAAAATGCACCCATCTCTGAGAACAGTCAGTGTCATGAAGCCCACCACACTCCAGAATCATCTATCAGGGGACAACGTGAGAAATGCCTGGCATAGAAGAAAAGGCTAAGAGGTCTCAGTTATGCTGCCATATTAATGCCATTACTATGTTATGTTAAAAATGAATAAACAAACAAAAAGCAAAATCAGACTCGTAAAGAGAATTGATGTTGCCAGAGGGGAGTTGGTTGGGGGGATGGGCAAAATGGGTGAAGGGGAGTGGGAGGGAGAGGCTCCCATGTGTGGAGTGAATATGTCATGAGAATAAAGGGCACAGCACAGGGAATATAGTCAACGGGATTGTCACGGCGCTGTATGGTGACAGATGGGAGCTCCACTTGTGGTGAGCGCGGCATAACATATAGAGCTGTCCAATCACTATGTTGTGCACCTGAAACTAATGCAATGTTGAGTGGCAGCTATACTCAAAAAAATCTTTTTAAGAATGTATGTTAGTATGTCAAGATTCAGCCAGCTACATTTGTGTGTGTCTCAAACTCAAGAATGCATCAGAATTATCTGGAGGGCTTGTGAAAAGATTGCAGGGCCTCACACCCTGAGTTTCTGAGTCCTTGGGCTTTGGGTGAGGCCTGACACTCTGCATCTTTAACACCTTTGCAGGAGGTGCTGCTCCTGCTGGTTGGGGCCTGCACTGGCAGGCCGACTGCTGCACAGCACTCAGTCATTCTGCTCTAGGAAGCTCTGCATGCAGTGGGCTGTGCATCCCAGCTTGCCTTCCCAGACTTGAAGAGGTATGCAGAGAGACGGCTGATGATTTGGAAAAAAGGATCAGTGAAATAATCTAAAGGATCTAAAATAAAATAAATCAGGAAAAAAATGACTTCAGTAATCGAGATAATTGTATTTGAAAAGAAGAGAACTGGGGGATCCCTGGGTGGCTCGGCGGTTTGGCGCCTGCCTTTGGCCCAGGGCGCGATCCTGGAGTCCCGGGACCGAGTCCTGTGTCGGGCTCCTGGCATGAAGCCTGCTTCTCCCTCCTCCTGTGTCTCTGCCTCTCTCTCTCTCTCTCTCTCTATGTCTATCATAAATAAATAAATAAATCTTTAAAAAAAAAAGAAGAGAACTATATTGTTTAATCAATATTTACAGTAGGTAATTTTTTTTAAAAGATTTTATCTATTTATTCATGAGAGACAGAGAGAGAGAGAGAGAGAGAGAGAGAGAGAGAGGTTGAGAAAGGCAGAGACACAGGCAGAGGGAGAAGCAGGCTCCATGCAGGGAGCCCGATGTGGGACTCGATCTTGGGACTCCGGGATCACACTCTGTGCTGAAGGCAGGCACTCAATTGCTGAGCCACCCAGGTATGTCCCACAGTAGGTAAATGTTGACAGAGACTAGAGCATTCTCTGGATCATCAGGGGCTGGGCCAACATAACTTGTAGTAAGAAAGACAGACTAGGAATGTTCAGACACTGTCAAGTGCTAAGGGAAAGAGCAGAATTTTAGTTTCCAAAGAAACTTGGACCTAGATGGTTTGGACTTAATGTACAAAATTGCACTTTGTGTTTTCTTCCAGTGGTTAAATTCTCTGGTATCCAAACATAAATTTGCTCATAGTCCCAAAGCATCCCGGAAGGAGTAAGGAAATGTAATTGCACCAGGACCAGTTTCCCTTAGCTTGTAGCCCTGTGACCATGACATCTGTGAAAGGCCATTATCCCTCCTCATGTGAGTGATCTATGGTATCTTCACCAACCCAAGCAAGAATCCAATAGATTCAAAGTACCGTGTCTGGTGAGAAACACAAATCAAAGCCTTTCAGAGAATGCCCTTAAGATGTTCTTTTACCTTTTAAAATATTCTGCTTGTAATTGTCCATTCAAACTATCAATTGCAGGGAAGTCTGTGACATAGTAAATGTTTTCACTTTTGTTCCACACTTATTTACAATTGAAAGTTTGTTCACTGGTGCTAGATGCTACCATTTGAATTTCAGTGATTAAAAAAATCCCCAGATTTCTTCTATAAATATTTTATACTATAGGCATACTTAATTTATATATTAAAATTCACTTAACTATGTACTTTGATGGGTGACTCACTCGGTTAAGCATCTGCCTTTAGCTCAGGTCTTGATCTTAGGGGCCTGGGATTGAGCCCCCTGTTGGGTTCCCTTCTCAGTGGGGAGTCTGCTTCTCCCTCTCCCTCTGCCCCTCCCCCCAGCTCATGTTCTCTGTCTCTCTTCCAAATAAATACAATCTTTTTAAAAAAACAACTATGGACTTTGACAGGCTTCTATTGGATAAAAAATGTTCTCACCTCCTTGGGTAGAGAGGAAGCACAGTGGATGTAATGAGCACTGCTAAAGATGAACATTAATAGTATTTTTGATGTTGAAAATTGACAAAAGATTACAGATAAATATCAAAATGAAGATGAGATATTTAAAAATTTTTCTGATGTACCTGGCTAGAAAAAGGTTGCTTTGGGATGAGTTCAGCTGAATTGTACATCACAGAGAAGAAAAGTTTCCATCTAAATTATCTCAAGATGAATTTGTGCATGTACATAAACCACATGTCATAGAGATAACTGTCCTTCTTGAAAAAATGGCAGTGAAAACAAGTCTTTGTTGCCACTGTTGGATGTATGAGTATGCAAATCTTTCTGTGTAGTCACACACACATACAGAAACATATTCCACAGATATAAAATGCTCGGAAACAAATACCTTCAGATAATGGTAATTGGGATTCTAAAAAGTGGAAACACTAACATGAAAAAATATATTTATAGATCTTTACTAGATACTGAAAAATTCTAGGCAAAGTTCAAAGATCATGTTCACTGAAAACAGATTAGTTATCTATTAACTTCTCTTTTTTAAAGATTTATTTATTTATTTATTTATTTATTTATGATACACAGAGAGAGAGAGAGAGAGAGGCAGAGACACAGGAGGAGGGAGAAGCAGGCTCCATGCCGGAAGCCCGATGCGGAACTCGATTGTGGGACTCCAGGATCGCGCCCTGGGCCAAAGGCAGGTGCTAAACCGCTGAGCCACCCAAGGATCCCCAATTATCTATTAACTTCTGACAAGAATGAACACTTTTATATATATATAAACATACATATATGTAAAAATACATGCATTTAAAAGTGTTTATTCTTATAACACTTATTCTTTAACCTCTTCTTAGAGGTTAATATATTATATATTATATACTAATATAATTATAATTAATTATAATATTAATACAAAATTAATTATATTAGTATATAATATATACTGTATATATATAAGATATGTATATATTATTATAAATATAGATATATCTTTCAGGATAGGGGAGGGTGTGATAGTTATCCTTGCAACTCAAAGTGTTGCTTACAGACCATCAGCCTCAGCATCAGCATCACCTGGGTGCTTGTTAGAAATTTAGCAATGCCTCAGACTCGCTAAAGCAGAAGCTGTATTTTAACAAGATTCTCAGGTGATTTGTATGCTTTTAAATAATGAAAATTCAAAGATCTCTAGTCAAAATTACCAATATTTTTTTCTGTATTTCTTGCCAGAGGACAGTAGACCTGTCTGCTGACTCAAACCATGTTGTTACTTCCTTGATGTATACAAACTATGTCTGATGGTTCTAAAAGTTATAATCACATTTTAAGGTTCCAAATATCAAAACAATTCAATAATTATTAAAAATTTTAAGGGGATGAGAAGGCTGTTTGTCCCTTTATTACGTTAGGCATCTAATCAGAGAAAAACACACATTGTTCAATTAAGACCATAGTACTTATTTAATATGTATTTTAAATATAAAATGGTAAGTCATCCTAATTTCATGATATGTATATATATGAACTTATATATATAAAACTGTGAAAGTTAATTATTATTTTAATAATGGATTAAGCATTTCTTTTTAGAAAAAAGTTTAAAAATCTCCAAGACACGTTATTGGCAATAAAGATCTTTATTTCTCATCTGCTCTTTTAAACTTCTTGTTTCAATCCTGCTTTAAATTCTGGAGGAATCTAAGATTGTTCTTCCTTGCCAAGTCAAGTGAGTTATTCTCCCTTCCTGAATTCAGTTCTTCAATTTAGGCTTCTATGGAAAGAAGTGCTCTGTCTCCCAACCCCAACCCATCCCACCCCCAGGTAGCAGGAAGGAAGATGGCCCCTTTTACCAACAAGAAACAAAGTTATTGCTATAAAGAAATAAAAGTTAAAGGGACTAAGGAAAAAAAATCCTGGATAATCACAACCTGGATAATTTGCCTCAACTAAGGATTCTGATAAGGTAACTGAATTGTCTTTGTTACAAGGTAACTTTTTAAAAAGTATTTATTTATTTATTTATTTACTTGAGAGAATGAGAGATTGAGCAAGAGAAAGAACACAAGTGGAGAGGGGCAGACTCCCTGCTGAGCAGGGAGCCCAACATGGGACTTGATTGTGGGACTCCAGGATCCTGACCTGAACCAAAGGCAGATGCTTAACTGACTAAGCCACCCAGGGCCCCCAAGGATAACTTTCTATAAATTCCTTGGTAGCTAAACATTTTCATCATTTGGAGTGAAAGATTATCCAGTACCTCAGGACTGTTGGGGATATGAAAGTTTTCCATAATGTGCTTAGTGCTGTTGCAAAGTTAATGTTATTGAAGACATATATGCATTTATATATATATGTATAAATACATATATACACATTCATACACATACATAAGCATATACATATATATTGAGACACAGACACAGTTCCTAATAATTAACTTCATAGAAACAAAGAAGCTTTGTAGAAACCACATAAACACCCCTAAATCTTCACAATTTAAAGTAAACTGTAAGGACATGTTATAGTTGAATTGAAAAATATCCTAGCTGAAACCAGATGTTTTAGGGACGCCTCGGTGGCTCAGTGGTTGAGCACCTGCTTTCAGCTCAGAGTATGATCCCGGGATCCTGGATTGAGTCCTGCATTGGGTTCCCTGTGGGGAGCCTGGGCTTCTCCCTCTGCCTATGTCTCTGCCTCTCTCTCTCTGTGTCTCCCATGAATAAATAAATAAATCTTCAAAAAGAAAAAAAAAAAAGAAACCGATGTTTTAAAAACAGGGACAAAAACAATCCATTAGTATTTATAAGACCATTACTAACTGATATAAGTATATAATGTGAAGTTTAAAATAATAAATGAAGGAAAAAAAACATGTATAATGAGTGCCCTCATCTTATTGCACTAAAATATTGCAACGTGCCTCTGGGACTAGCCTTGGGGCCAAAGCTGGGAAATGTTTAGTGAAGAAGAACATGTTAAACACAGACCTCTTTTAGGGGGATCCCTGGGTGGCTCAGCGGTTTAGTGCCTGCCTTTGGCCCAGGGCGTGATCCTGGAGTCCCAGGATTGAGTCCCACGTCGGGCTCCCGGCATGGAGCCTGCTTCTCCCTCCTCCTGTGTCTCTGCCTCTCTCTCTGTGTCTATCATGAATAAATAAATAAATAAATCTTAAAAAAAAAAAAAAAACAGACCTCTTTTACCTAGGACCACGTCGATAGTCACACCACATGTAATTTTAAACAGGAAGCTTTGTTTTAATTGTAGAACTAAAACTTGGTGACAGTAACATGTTCTAAACCATTTCCCTCAGCCCTTCTAACCAGTGAGGGATCACAGGCAACCCAGTGCAGGGAAGGGGACTATGAGCATAGGCCTTGGGAAAACCCAGGTTCGGATCCTGACTCTACCCTGGAGCTCTGCGGCCTTGGACAAATCCCTTAGCCTCTCTTTGCCTTAATTTTTTTACCTGTAAAAGTGTGTTTTTATGAATCCAGCAACAAAGCAAAAAAAGGGGCCTGGCACACAACATGTGAAAAACAGCACACATCATTATGACTATAGTTCTTACTGTTACAGATATGCAAATGGACCACCATTTCTACAAACACAGTATTTATTGCTTTACAACCTCAGTCTGGATATTTCCCAGCCCTTGTCAGAACCAACTTACCTTAGTCATTTCTCACAAGGAGATGCTAACAAATTTTATGTCATTAAAAACAAACAGACCCATCATTTCCAATCTACCAACTCCATCAAATGTTCAAAAGAAAAATTTTAAAGGCATCCAGTTGACTAGATTGGTCGCATGGTGATATGTATTAAAAATCCTTTCCTGCTTCTGAAATATTTCAGTCTCTCTCCTGCTTCCGTAAGTAACCTAGGGGAGGAGACCCAGATTCAAGTATAGGATTTATTCACACTTGTGCTACATACGAAGGGGCTTTGGAGAGATGGCATTGGCATGCAAGCTGCCAGAATGGTCCCGAGACCATGATGGGCATCACGTTTGGGACAAACTGATGAGGTTAATTTATTACAAATTATTCCCCCACAGACCTTGAAATACTGGTTTTGCCACCATCTGAATGGGCTTAGTTGACGTCCTGTCCAGAAATTCTTCCACTGGTTGTACAGACAGCATTATAAATCTACAGCAAATGAAGGGAAGGTATCTGTGTCTAAAACACCTGTCTGTACCAAGAGAAATGATGCTCAGACACAATGACTTTGCAATAGGTTTAAAATTAATTCTGTGTCATTTCTTGACTAAATCTTTGCTCTCTGAAAACAGGCAATACAGTTTTTATTGCATTTAAGTTGTTTTTTGGTGAAAAGAAGGAAAAGGAATTCAAAGTTAGCTTTTCATGAACAGCCACATGGTCATTCTGCTTGTCAACTTACATAATATAGCAAACATATATTACAATCAGATACACATGTTATACAGTCACAAACTTAATCATTAAAATAGGAGACCACCTGTTTCAAATGCACTTTGCACCACAGACCATATGAACCAGAAATATTTGGCCTACAATATTTAATTCTATTTGTTTCAATCAAGAATAACTATTTATACGTTCTTAAATATAGAGAGCTAGGAAAGGTGGTGTTTTTCATATTCTGCGATAGCTTTACATTGATTTATTTCTCAGAATATACTAAAATAAATGTAACTTACTTTTAATAGCTGTTATTAAATTTTTTCTTTTGCCTCCAGAAAACAATCAGACTGTGGCGTGGAAACTACAGTGGTGGATCTAATCAATCCTACTTCATATGCAAGTCAAACAAATTTCATAATTCATTTTAGAGACACACTGAAAACCTATATTGAAAACGGACTCATTTGATTCTGGATTTACACAGCAACATTTGAAACTAGTGGTCTAGCTAACACAGGCAACCATGCAGAAAGTTACAACATTCATAGAAATGCCAAAGTAATTCTTGTGAACAGTAATTGCCCAAAGTAAAGAAAGAATGATTAAGAATGGGTACGTGGTTTCTGTATTGGTAACTTATTACTGAGTTCATGTTAATAAAACCAGGTCTCTTCCAAACAGATTCATGTAAACTATTTGTATAGGCTCAAAAGAGATTATATTCAGTTAGGTACATGCAGCGTTGAAAATCCACCTTGACATTAAAAAAAAAAAAAAGTCTGGGAAAAGTCATTTCTCCTCCATTTTTCTCAATAGTTCAAATTTATTTGAAAGTCCAAGTAAGAGCTCTGGGACCGGTTTACTTTTCATAACATCATGGCCATATCATATACTTTCTTTCCACGCATTACCAATCCTCTAAGTAAAACAGAAAACAGAAACCCTGCCTCCAAATAAAACAGAAAACAAAGCTCCTGCCCCCAAACAAAACAAAATAATCTTGAGCAAAGAACTCATTTTTTTTTTTTTTTAACGGTAAAAACACTGGCAACACTATTTTCACTTCGGTCACTTTACTCATCTAAATGAATGCTTCACGAATGCTAAGTGCTCCTGTGGCTCAAGAGAGAATCCAATATAAAGAATTTAAGGACAGCATCTCAACCATTTGGCGGGGCAGTGGAAGTGCTTGGTAAATGCAGAATTGAGTGTGCAGCGTGTCCACCGAAGGGGGACGCTGCTACACATCGCTGGGTGACCGCGCTCTCTGGGAGAGGCTGGAGGGGATGCAGCCACAGCAAATGAGACAGAGGGCTTTCTGGATCTCTTGGTTTCTGAAAGCATATATGACAGGGTTGATGATGGAGTTGTACGTGGCGGGCAGGAGGGTGGCGTAGGTGTAAATGGAGGGGTAGGTGTAATCGGCTATCAAGGAATAGAGGGTGAAAGGCATCCAGCAGGCAGCAAAGGTCCCCAGAATGATGGCCAGGGTGGAGACCCCTTTCCGGGTGGTTACATAGTGGGAGGTGGCCAGGAAGTGATGCTGCAGGGCTATCTGATGGGCGTGCCTCATCACAATCTTGCAGATCTGGATGTAGAGCTGAAGCATGAGCGCAAACATGAAGAGGAAGGAGACAGAAAGGATGGCCGTGTTGTTCTTGGTGAGAGGTCTGACCACGCTGCAGGTGGACTCGTCTCTGAGGCAGTTCCAGCCCATGACAGGCAGCAGTCCCAGGCAGATGGAGGTCCCCCAGAGCATGATGAGCATGACATAGGTGAACGTGACCGTCCTCTCCGAGTGGTATGTCAGAGCGTAATACAGGGAGAGGTAGCGGTCAACGGTGATAGCCAGCAAGCTGCAGACAGAGGCAGAGAAAGAGGCAACAATGAGTCCGATGGTGACCAGCTTGGTGGCTTCTGACTGAAGCAGGTAGGCAAAAACAAAATTGATGATGAGTCCGATGCCAGCCATCAAGTCTGCAAGAGCCAGGCTGCCTATTAGCAGGAACATGGGTGCTCGCAGGCTGGGGTTATGGAAGATGATAAGGACCACAATGGCATTTTCACAGGAGATGAGGGTTCCTGAGGTACACAAGACGATGTCCCACGGGTTGACAACGAGCTCCGGCTCGGGCTCTGCAACAGGAACCTGGGAGGAGACGGCAGCCGAGACGTTCTCCGCAGCGCCAGCATCTAAATAGTCCCGAGGCAGCCCGCTTACATTGACCTTCAGGTCTTCATTCATTTTAACCCCCGTCCTCTTCAACGAAAAGACAGGCTTTTTAATGTTTAGACACGGCAGGGTGGCAATCCAAGATCATGCAGAAGGACACACACACACACGGAAAGCCACCCCCACTCAGACACTGCCATCAAATGCCACAAGCTCCATGAATTATAGAGTGTCACGGAATAAAACAAAAGGCGAAGTCGCCGTGGTTTAAAGCCCACGACCACGAGCGCCGTTTGGCGCTGGGGACAGCACAGGGCGGGACTTGAAGCCGCGGGCGTGAGCGCGGCAGGCACCGGGGCCGGGCCGGGGCGGGGGCGGGGGCCGGGGCGGGGGCCGGGGCGGGGGCGGGGGCGGGGGCGGGCCGGGCGGGCGGCGGGCTGGTCGCTCGGGTGCCGGGCACGCACCTCTCCCCACCGCGTCTTGCACGCTGGAAACCAACCCCCGCCGGACGTCTGGGCTGCTGCCCGGGAAGCCACGCGCAGCCACAGGTCCCGCGCCGGGGCCGCCATCCTCCGCGGCGCACGGAGATCACCTCTCTCCATGGACCCCCCCTCCACCCTCCAAAACCATCCCTCGTGCGCGTGCACACGCTCACGCCGCCCCCCGGCCCCGGCCAGAACAAAGAGGGGTCCCAGGCGTCCCCCGTGTGCACGGGGCAGTCGGGCCAGGGTCGCAAAGGCAGGCGTGTGCCGCGGGGATGGGGAGACAGACAGACAGACACACGCCCATGCACGGCCGCCGCGCCCCCCACCCCCGGCGCGGACGGGCGGAGGACGCGTGGGGGCAGACGCGGCGCCGGGACCGCGGCCGGCGGGGGCGGGGGTCAGCTAGGGGGTCACCTTGGCGCGCCCAGGCCGAGGGGGCTCCTCCGGTGCTTCCGAAGCGCGCGGGCTACTGGTGTCGCGCGGCCGCGCCCGGGCCCGCGGCGGCGAGGGGCGGCGGCCGCGCCCCGGGGCTGGCGCTGCGCGCGGGGGCCGCGGGGCGCGCGCTCGGCGCCAGGTGAGCGGCGGGCGGCAGGTGAGCGGCGGGCTCGGCTCGCGCGCCCGGTCCTCCCCGCCGCGCGCCCGCCCGGCCCACACGCTCCTCGCGCGCGCGCCCCGCCCCCGCCCCCGCGCCCGCCGCCCGCCCGAGCGCGCCCGGCTGCCCGCCCCCCGCCCCCCCGCCCGCGGGAGCCCCGGAGGCCAGCGCGCGCCCCCATGGGGCCGAGAGCCGGGAGCTCGAGCCCCCCACGCGTGCTGGGAGGGACCGAACCTGGAGGCCGAGACCTGCACCCTCACCCTCACCCTCCCTGCCGGCAGGGCAGCCCGAGTCCCACCCCAGCTGGCGGGCTGCGGCTTGCGCTGGGGCGGGGGCAGAGGAGCACCGCCTGCGAGCCCGGTGACCTATTTCCATACCGAGGTCTCCCCGGGGAGTCCCAGTCTCCAGCGACCCACTTCTCCGCGCCTTTCCCTAACCTGCCACATTCATGGTCCAGAGAGTCGCTTAGGGTGGCACTCAGGACTCGCAGTAGGATGCAGGGTGAGCAAGTTAGGGAGGCTCCTCTTTCCAGCCCCCAAATGGCCAGCTATTTTAGAATTGCCACTGACCACACAGCATCCTGATCCCAAGGGGGTTCCTTTCCTTAGGTGTGTCCGAGATCTGGTTCCTTGTTACCGTTCCCTGGGAACATTTGCTTAACTGTGTATAAGGTGCTGTTGTGTGAATCATCATCATCACATTGCACTTATTAAGTGCTCTTTAAGCTGCATTTTCAAATGGGAATCATTTACTGAGTTCCTGCAGCTTCCTACTGAAGCTTCCTGCAGATGCTGGCCCAAACCCATTCTTTTCGGTACTGAAGTGGCAGTGTGAATTTATTTTTTTCATTGTAACACATCAGTAGGTTCTAAGATTAAGAACCTGATAGCCGTCTGCTTTTATGAGCTCCTGTCTCCTCCGGATACAAAACCTAGAGCACCTAGGAGATCTTAAGTTTAAAAATGATCTCCCAGCTTAAAGATGGGAGAAAACAAGGCATGTTCTTGTGGTTTTTTCTTTTGCAGCAGTGAAGTTTTCCTGGCTGCCTTTCTCAGCACTCAGAAAGGGTCCTGTGTAGATAGAGATGGTCTGCAGAACGTGGGACCGTTCCTCCTCGGGCATCCTCCTCTGGCCTTCCTGCCTCCTCCTGGTGCTCACTGTCATTTGTGCCCCAGTCCTGAAGATTCCCCTACCCTCGATTTCCTCTTGTCCCTTCTCCACCCTTGCTTCCATCTGTGGGTTCCTGCCTCTGCAAGATCACCCCACTTCTCCCCACTGGCCAGCGCTCAACTACAAATCAGTAGTTCTGGGGTGGGGTCCAGACTCTGCATTTGCAAGCCTCTGTCCCAGAGATCCTGCTGCTCCTGGTCCATGGACTCCACTTTGCTAAGCAAGGTTCTATGGAATTTTAAGAACTGCTGGTACCTGGTGGGGAAGCATCGGACATCTGTACCTGCCAAGAACCATGCTAACTGCTGGACACACATATTCAATAAGATATGATCTTTCTACTCACAGGCATGTTTTGTGTGGTGGTGACAGATGACTAGAAAGGAACAACAATACCAGGCAGCAAGTGCTGTAATGAAGGGATGTATACCTTCCTGTCAATTTCTATGTGACGAACCTAAGCATTTTTAGAATGAAGTGTTGAAAAATAGCTGTTCAAGCAGATACATAGCAGTTTTATTAGCATGGTACAGTTCCAACTACCTGCCAGACCTTAGGAGGCTCACACGGGCACTGTGGTTCAGGGAAGGGGAAGGTTCAGCGCTATCAGGACACTATACTTGTCAGGGACACTGAGACAGGGCCTGCCCCCCAGAGCTGACAGTAGCGGAAGGTACTCCCTCTTTAAGGTGCTTGGGAAAGAAGGAGGGAAAAAAAGAAGCAAGCAATGAGAAGAGAAAAGGTAATGAAGTGGATGTGTTTTCTTGGCAGTGAAATCTTGAGCAAAGGAACAAGCCGAGAGAACTTACACCCGGGACTGGAGACGGCCAAACGGCAGCGCCGAGGGCTGGGCAGGGTGTGCGCCAGCTCCTCTGAATTGTCAAGATCAGCTGCGCCTTCACAGTTCTGCTCAGTTCCGCCTTCTCCTCCAATGAATACTTGTAACCAAAAAAAAAATAATAATAATAATAAAATAAAATAAAATTTTTTTAACTAAAAATTTAAACTTTACTCCAAATTCTACATTTGTTTGTGTATTTGTTAGGGCTTTTGTTGCCAAGGGGGCAGAAATCCAATTCAAACTAACTCAATTAAAAATGGATATTGTTGTCTGGCATGGCTGGGAAAGATCCTGGAGTGGCTCGCGGAAAGGAAGGAGAAGCTGCAGAAACAGAATCCTGTGTGCCAAGGCTCCTGGTCAGTTCCTTCCTCTGGCTTATTTCTTGTCCTTGCTTCTCTGTGTTTGCCAGCCTCAAACTGACCTTTCCTAGAAAAGCATCTCCTGTGCAGCCGTGAAAGTGGCCCCAGGCAGCCCCCTGGCTTGCAAGTTGAGACCATCTTCCCAGCTGGGGAGAGGTGTTCCCATGGAGACTCAGGATAGCCTGGTGCATGCCCAGCTCTGAACCAACCACGAGGCTGATGGGATGGGATGAATCAGTTGGCAAGGCCTGGATCATGTGGAGAGTCCTGCAGTGGAGTTTCCATCTGAACTTTGCTGAATGGGCATTTCCCCAGAGGAAGTGTGAAGTGGGACACCAGGTGGCCTCTGGAGCTTGGAATCCAGGGGGCAGATCAGGAGGTTTTGCATGACCCTAGGTAACGTGGGTCATAAGGTAGCTGACTGCAAGCTGTCTCAGTTCATCCATCACTCATCACAGGACGCTGGAGCAGATGTCTTCAATATGTGAGGTTAATTGTCTTTTCATCATTCACCTTTTTGTCACTTTTTTAAAAAATAGCTTTGGCAAGAAATTGCAAACCTTAAGCACAGCCTGGCATTTTTACACCCTATACTAACAACAACTGTTTCGTGTGAGAAAGGCTCTGTGCCCATCTTAATCACACACAGGGTCTTTGCTAACGTCGACCCGGTACGCACATTTCCTGGCCCTTCCTTGTGATTGAATTTATAGATTGTGGGGCTGTCCCAGATAACCGGCTGGGGCAAGTCATAAGTGAGCCAGTACTGCATGGAGGACGTGGTGTCTATGTTGAAATGGTCAGCTTCTTTGCTGCCTGTGTTAATGACTGCGAGTCAATTTCTATATATTTGATTAACTGGTGTGCTAATTGGCACCAGATGAGCCATGCCTCATTCTGCCTAGCTGAGGGTTATATCCTACCTGAGCATAAAACAGGACTCCAAATTAAAGTTTAATTCTCATTCATTTCTCTAATTTACAGTAAATTTTTTTTGCAGTACAACTTACATATAGGAAGTGCACATCTCATAAACATATAGTTTGATGCAGAGATGCCAAATGAATATACCAATGTCATCTCTAACCATCCTGACAAATGGAACATTACCAGTGCCCCAAAGCTGTCTTTCTCTCCCAGTCTCTGTTATTATCCCCACTAGGAGAAGGAAACCACTATTCTCAATTCTAATATAAGATATTTGCCTATTTACTAACTCTCCATTAACGAATCGTACAGTATGTATACAGTTGTGTCTGGCTTCCTTCACTCAACATTATTTGTCAACGTTATTGATTCATTGCATGGATTAGGAGTTGATTCTTTTTCACGTTATTGATTCATTGCGTGGATTAGGAGTTGATTCTTTTTCACGTTATTGATTCATTGCATGGATTAGGAGTTGATTCTTTTTCACGTTATTGATTCATTGCGTGGATTAGGAGTTGATTCTTTTTCATCGCTGTGTAGTATTTATTATATAATATGCCATGGCTTTTTTTAATCCAGTCTCCTACTGATCACATTGTGTCATTGTCTGGCTTTGGCTATTGTGGAGAAAACCATGATGAACATCCTTGTACACATCATTTAATGCACATATGCAGGTACTTCTATTAGGTATATTCCGAAGGCTCGATCAAAGTACATTTTAATATTTAATTTTCTATTTAAACAAACCCTGACTGCTATGAAGGGTCATAGAAGGATCTATGAAAAATCACAACATCCCCTTCTTTTCCCCTTTATAAGATCCTTTAAACTTCCTGTTTTAATTGAGGAGGAATGTATTTTGTGGGCACATCAAGGAGATAAAAAAAAGAAAGGATACATCACATAAAGACAACATTAAGTCTGAGATTCTGTGTGAAAAGGAAGGGTTCTGTTGCCAGTGCTAACATCACCTCATTTCTGTACGTATTTTTGTGTTTCTAAAATTGTATTAATTAAAAAAAATAAAAGCTCTTCTTTGATTATTAAATAATACATATTCATTATGGAAATGTTGCTGCCTGCAATTAAAATTAAAAAGTAAAATTACCTGTACTCTCAACTCTCAATTCCAGAGAGAGACACTGTGAACTTTTCTTTTTGTTAATATACATTTTTAATGCATTTATTGGAGATTTTTTTCCCCCAGAGTAACTTGAGGAATTACTTTCAGAAATATTTTATTCTCATTGCTTGGAGAAATAGTTTTAAATGTTCTTTGGATTTTGAGCCACTGGTTAGTCTGGTTTCTGTGTGTTATGTTGTAAATGGCCAGACAGGGACAGTTCCCATTCACTCTTAGGTGCTCATCGGCCCTCCATTTCCCACACCAGCTCTTCCTGCAGTGTCTCCTGCTGCCTCTTCATCCCTGTGGTAGCTAAACAGTGGCCCCCCAAAGAGCCAAGTCCTGATCCCTGGAACCTGTATTACCTGATATGGCAAAAGAGATTTTGTAATGTGGAAATGATAATCTGGGTTATCCAGGCAAGTCCTAAACATAATCACAAGGGTTTGTTTTGTTGTTGTTGTTGTTCTTAATAAAGTAGGGCCACGTCCAGTGTAGAGCCCAACACAGGGCTCAAACTCACGACCCTGAGATCAAGACCTGAACTGAGATCAAGAGTCAGATGCTTAACTGGAGAGCCACCCGGGCACTCCACAAAGGTCCTTTTGAGATCTTTTTTGAAGACATAGGAAGGGGCCCAGGAGCCAAAGGGTGTAGGTAGCCCCTAGGAGCTGGAAAGAGAAATGGAATGGTTCCTCTCCAGAGCCTCTAGAAGGAACACAGTTCTAGGGACCCACTTTTGACTTCTTACCTCTGGAATAAATTTAGGTTTTTGGTTTTTTTATATTGATACACACTATTATGAACTAAAGTCCATCGCTTCCAGTAGCCTTCACTCGTAGTGGTGTACATTCTGTGGGTTTTAGCAAATCCGTAATGGCATGTCTTCATCATCCAAGTATCATTCAGAGCTGTTTCACTGCCCTGGAAATGCCCTTTGCTGCACCTGTTCCTCCCTCCCACTTCCCCCAACCCCTGCCCACCACTGATCTTATTATTGTCTCTATGGTTTACCTTTTCCAGAATGTCATGTTGTTGGAATTATACCGCACGGAGCCTTCCTGAACTAGCTTCTTTCATTTAGTAACATGGGCACGGGTGTTGGCCATGGGGTGGGGACGAACCGCATCTGCATCTCTCTGTGGAATCCTGAGACCTTCTCTCAGCCAGGACATCAGAAGCACGGAGTGGCAGGAGCCAGGCACCACGCCCGCACCAGGACCAGCCTCTGAAGGGGCAAGGCCAGCACTTCCTTCTGAGGTAGACAGGCATGTGAAGAGAGGGAGGCTGAGCTTGAGATACCTCTTTGGGGACTCATCACATCATTAGAGGATGCTTTAAGGACATCTGAATTTTAACAATCAAGCCAGTAGAGGCCAAGGCAGCTACTGTTTGAGTATAAAGAGAAAGTGTTCACCTGTAACTCCATTCAGGTTGTACACTGTTCTCATTCAGCCTGTAACAAAGACCACCAACCCTGAGGTGGGCATCATAGCTGTGAATTGTTGCATGTCGCTGGCTCAATGGTGCCACGCTCCACTGGGCAGAGGTCCGGGAAAGTTATCTTCTTGGGCCTCAACACGCTGGCTGTGTTTGCACAAGAACTCAAAGAGAGAAATGGAGTGATCAGGCTTGGTATTGATTTTTTGAATCACTAAGGAGCCAGCACTGTTCACACAATCTAAATGCTTTGTATTTGAGATGAAGAGTTAAACATCTTTGCAGGCCAGCTTGACAACACACACTTGCTTTGCAAAAAAGCATTCCTAGGGGATCTATCACTTGATACATCATGAATCACGTGTTCTCAATCTCTCTCTTTTTCTTGTGACCTACAATTCATTGTATCTGATGGACTTCCCTGTGAGGCTTGGAGGAAATGTGCGTCGTGAGCAAAGATACAGCCTTTTCTTCTAATGTGGTTTTAAAATTCTGGCATGCTCCTACTGGATGTGCCTTCTTTCTTTAAAAGGGGAAATGGAAGGATACTCCAGGAGTAGCTAGAAGTAGGGAAGCAGTGTATTTTGCTGATGTACTACTTTGCTTCTAATTTTTCTTTTACTATGTCAGGAGGGCCAGGCAGCCAATTGTAATCAATAAATTTTAGCCAAAACATGATTGTTTGGCATGTCCCCCATCCTGTGGCTCTTCAAATCCTGGCTTAAAAGGCTAGTGAATGACATGAGAGAAGGGACAAGGGGGAGATGAAGGAATAACCAGATCCCAGAGCACTGGCTCAATGCCCTGCCCTTGGCTCCTGTAGAGTGTATGGTATCTTCCCCTCTATCTGACTCCTTCAGCAATGCAAACAGGTTGAGGATGATAAATTTACAGCCAAAATTCTGCAAGATGTGTACAAAGGTGTGACACTGTGCTACTAGAAGAGCTTTGGCAGTGGTCTCGTTAACAGTGATGGATAATTATTCGTTCTGTGTTAGTGTCTCGGAATGATGCTTACCTAGCTCAGGGTAATGTGTGGTGGGTGATTAATGCATGCTTTGCTTGGCAATAAAGTTGACCTGTCCTAACTCTTGATCATTCTACATTGGAGGCTTGTGTTTCTGATTGCTTTACAGTCAACTGAGTTTACAATGATTATTTAAGATCCGAGGTACCCCCAAACTTGGATTCCTTCAGTTGGTAAATTTCACCAGCAGCAACAACAATGACAAAATAAGGAGACCGACATGGGGTTTCCAAACTTTTACTTAGCCAAATAAGTTCATTTAAGCAAGCAAACTCCTAATTACTTTTATTATTATTTTATATTAAAAGAACATTTTAAAAAAACTTATTTATTTATTCATGAGAGACACACAGAGAGAGAGAAAAGCAGAGACAGAGGTGAGGGAGAAGCAGGCTCCCTGCAGGGAGCCTGATGCTGGACTCAATCCCAGGACCCCAGGATCACGACCTGAGCCGAAGGCAGATGCCCAGCTGCTGAGCCATTCAGGCGTCCCTAAAAGGACATTTTTACCACACATGTGCGCGCACACACACACACAGACATATCTCAAACAATAGGAGAGTGCTTTAAATGAAATAGATCTGGTTTAATGAAAACTTACCGCATTGTTCTTTTTGTAGAACATCCATTTTTGAGATGGATGGAAACTGTCACAGCCCAGGTTGGTCAGAGGTTGGCTCTTGAGAACCACCGATGGACATGATGATTTTGTATCTACTCAAAGGAACCCTTGAAGAGATTTAACACTTTCTTGTCACATCAATAGGGAAAATGTACAGGTAAAGTTTCCAATTATACACAGTTTTCTTTTAGGTACTCAGGAACATTCTTCACTTCTCCAAACTCATAGCTCATGTTTATACAACACCTACCCTGTGTCATGAGCTCTTCACTTTATGGGAATTAGAAAATACTCAATCACTGCCAGGATGTTGTATGGTATCATCAGGGAAATGGCGAGCTGGCTGCCTCCTATGATGACTTACATAGTGACATTAATTTCTCTGTGAATTTACCCTGGTTTGGGGAGTTTTTACATTAACCAGACTGATACAGTCCCATTAAAGTGTCAGCTATCATAATTAATATTTACTATCTCGGGAGCCAAGTATGCACAGATCTATGTGACCTTGAATAAATAAACCACTCACCTATTTGTAAAATGAGAATGTTAACAGCATCTACCTCCTAGGCAGGTGTGTGACACGAGATAAAGCAGACAGTACACTTATCTCAGCCTGGCACAAAGCTAAGGGTCTGTACACAGGAGTTGTGATCATTGCTATGGCCATTGTCAGTGTGTCATCTTCCTGTCCCCTGTGTGTACAGAGATCCAGGTGATTCCTTCCTCTCTGTTGTACTGGCCAAATGGGTACCTCCTCAGAGTCATTGCCCACAAACCTCCCAACCTGTCAAGAAATCCTTTGGATCTTCCCTTCAAAATACTTTCAGAATCCGTAAGTGTCAAAACTTTGAGGCAACCAAGATGTTCTTCAGTAGGTGAAAAATGAGTAAATAAACTGTAAAACCAGACAATGGAATATTATTCAGCTCTTTAAAAAAAATTTCTTAAGCCACAAAAAGACATTCTGGAAAAGGCAAAATTATGGAGACAATAGAAAGATCAGTGGTTACCAAGGGTTGGAGGAGGGAGAGGGATGAATAGGTGGAGCTCAGAGGATTTTTAGGGCAGTGAAACTACTCTGCATGACACTGCAATGGTGGATTCATGCCATTATACAATTGTCCAAAAAATCAAGAATGAACTCTAATGTATATTAAGGACTTTCAGTGATAATGACGTGTCAATGCAGGTTCATAGATGGTAATAAATGTACTACTGTAGTGAAGGATGTGGATAATGCAGAGCCTGTGTGCATGTGGGGGGAAGGTGTGTTGGGAATTTTCTGTACTTTCACTCACTTTTGCTGTGAACCTGAAACTACTCTTCCCTGATGCCCCATGACTGGCCCTTGCCTCTCTCAGGTCTCCCCTCAAATGTCACATTTCAGAGAGGCCTCAGCCACCCTGGCCACACTGTGCACCCCCAACACACAGTGGTCCTCTTCCTGCTTTCTTTCTTTCCTTCTCACTGACCCCCTCTGATATACCACCTGTTTTATCTTTCTTTCCCTGTTGTTTATCTGTGTCCTCCCCATAATACTATTTCCTCCATTTGGTTGACTTTTGTTTCTCTGGTTCCTAGAATGTGGCCTGGTGCATGGAAGGGCCTTATTTCTGATGAATGGATCATGGAATTGGGAAAGGAAGTCAGAAGGACTGGATGTTGCAAAGTTGGATGGAGATCCAGCACCTCACTGCAGGGCAGGTCTTCCCAATGTATTTGGGACACTAAGTATCTCATGACCAAGTGAGCCTCTCCTTGGCAAAGTTGCACGGGCCTCACTGAGGAATCCCCCCCTCCCCCCCCCCCCCCCCCCCCCGCCAATCAGAATAATGTGTGCTTTCAGTCAGGCCGATCTATGGATCAGGTTTGAGGCAAGTCCTGCTCTCTTCAGAGCCCTTTTGTCTTTTTCAAGTGACCTGCCTTGATGTCAGCAGAGGGACAGGATGTGCTATGAGCTGGATTCTGTCCTCCAAAATTCGTATGTTGCCGTTCTAATGCCCAGTACTCCAGAATGCAACCGTATTTGGAGAGAGGGTCTTTAAAGATATGATTAAGTTAAACTGAGGTCATGAGGGTGGACAGGAGATTAGGGCACAGAAGCACACAGAAAGAGCGAAGACCAAGTGGAGACAGGGAGAAGGTGGCCATCTACTGCCAAAGAGAAATGTCTCAGAAGGAAGTTAGGGACTTCTTGACCTTGGGACTCCTTGGGACTCCTTGATCTTGGGCTTCCAGCCTCCAGAACTGTGAGAAAATAAATTTCTGTTGTGTCAGCTCCCCCAGCCTGTCGTACTTTGTTATGACAGCCGGTGCAGATTAACACAGATGAGTAAGAGCAGATGGACAGATTCTGACAGGAAGTCAAGTTTTTCTGGGGGGTTTGAAATTGGTATATAGCAGAGCTTTCCAAATGGTGTCAAGGAACATAACTGTTCCACAAGATGTTAGTACATGCTTGGAAAGTATACCAGGTGCTGTTGATGCCCAGACTTGTCCCCTTGCTCATCAGGGCACCCTAGCTAACTCCCAGCAACGAGTACCCAAATCTCCTACTTGAGGACTTTCTGTGGCCTAGAGCCCATCTTGCCACCTTGCATTGCAGATTGACGTGCCAGGAAGTATATGCCTTCGGAGCAGCCATCTGCAGATGACTGTTGGGAACAGGGATATACATACCCCAGCACCCTCCTCTCTCCTCCCTGGGTCTCATGTATCTGGACTAATCGATCACCAAAATCTTCTTAGACCAAAGAAGCCACCACAACTGGGATGACAGGTACATGGTTGTGGTTGCATTGCTCACTCAGTTTCAGGTTTGCCAGGCACTCCAGCACAGAGAGCTTGCTCTGGGTCCTATTCTTGTTTGGAGATTTCAGAGTCAAACTCTGCAGCTTGTTTCCTTGTGCTTTAATCACATTCCCGGTGCATGTTTTACTCTAACTTTTGGAAGGCCGCAGCTCCGGCAACTTGCGGCGGGAACGCCTAGGTCAGTTCGGGCTGCCACAGTGGAAAGCCACAGACTGGGTGGCGGAAACAGAAGTTTATTTTCTCACAGTTCTGGAGGCTGGAAACCCAAGTGTAAGATTCCAGCTGAGTTTGATTTCTGATGAAAATCCTCTTTCTGGCTCAAAAATGGCTGCCTTCTCAACTAAGTCCTCACATGGCCTTTCTTTGGGGGAATATGTCCAAGCAGAAAGAGCGAGCAAGCTCCCTGTGTCTCTTCTCACAAGGACACTAATCCTATTGGACCAGGGCCCCACACTTATGACCTCATTTAGCCTTAATTATACTACAAAGGTTCAATCTCCAGATTCAGCCACACTAGCATAGCAGGCTAGGACTTCAAATTATGAATTTTGAGGGGATACAAACATTTAGTCCATGACAGGTAACATGCCTTAAAAAATCTGTTCACTGCCTGCTTTCTCACTTCTCCACTCCTATGTGTTTCCTGGGAATATACCCCAAATGAGTTATTTATACTAAATCTTTGTCTTAGGGTCTGCTTCTGTGGAAACCCAAATTAAGACAGAAAAGTTGAATGCTGCAGGTCCTTCTAGGAATATCACAGCACTTGGTAGCTTAGTAAAGGCTATAAGAAATCCTCTGTAAAGAAACATTTGAGTTTAACCCAGAGCTTCACACTCTTAGCAGGGAAACCTTTTCTCATTCTTATTGGAATGTTCTTGAACATTCCCAGAAAATATTTGGAAATACTGCTGTAAGGTTGATGGAAGTTGGAAATGCATGTAGTTGGTTTATTTTATGATTGTTGCTGGGTGAGCAGGGTGAGGGCTGGGTGGATCCATAGGCCACTGAAGTCTTTTTAGATAGAAAAATGTATCTGAGGGAAGAGGCCAGAATGTGCATTGTAGTGCTGCCCAGCAGTGTTTATAATTCATTCAGGGGTGCCTGGGTGGCTCACTTGGTTGAGCATCCAACTCTGGGTTTCAGCTCAGGTCATGATCTCAACATCGTGGGATTGAGCCCTGTGTCGGGCTCTGCACTCAAGTTGGAGTCTGCTTCAGATTCTCTCTCTAAAATGAATGAATGGATAAATGAATGAATGAATGAATAAATAAAATATTAAAAAATAATTCATTCAAAAGCATTGGGCAAGAGGCTACTGATATAAGACCCCCAAGGACATGACTCCCCACACAGGGCTCACAGTATTAAAGGAGAAAGAAGAGTGGGTAGCGATTAGAGCAGAGTAACCTGCTGTAATCAGCATCACACATGCTCCGCCTGACTCTTGGAACATTACAATGGAAAAAAGAAGGGGCTACACATCTGCTTTGGGCTGAGCCCCCAGATGCTTCAGAGGTGCTTAAACTCTGGTCTGCAGTCATGGGACAATGCTTTATTCATCCATTCCCAGATTTATTAGAATTTCACTCAACTACCTCTGTGGCCACTAAAAATGTCTCCTTCATTTCCCCTGAGATGAATCAGATTAAATGATGTTGAAATAATGTCTTTAGTCCAACATTGAATTGTACATATTCATATTCCAACTATTTAAAAGTGTTATTTATGGGCTAATATTCTTCCCATTAAAATTAAATGGCATGAAATTTGAATTAGCTCAATTGAATTCATTTCCTTCTATAATGTATTTATCCATGACTCAGAGGAGTCCAGGCAAAGGCCATCTTGGTTTTTTTCAATAATAGTGAGCTCCATGCTCCCTAATTTGGACTTTGAAAGTACTCCTGGGCCTGGAGGAAGTGAAAACACCCCATCTCCCACTCTTAGTCTACATAGCTTGGAAACAGGAATAAAAATGGCACCAGTTTTACAGGGTTTATAGTTTGAAATTAAATTAATTAATCAATGCATGTGAAGCTCTTGGAGCAGGGCCTGGCACATAATAGATGCTTATGAAGTGCTCAATGGTAGATGCTGTTTTCATTCTTGAGAGTGTCCTCCCATTCAGGCACAAGGAGTAAGTGCTGGTGGATTGGACTGGGAGCCGAGAGACCCAATTCTTGTCCCTAACTTGAGGGTAACTTAGGCTTTTCCTTTTTTGTGAGTGTTCATTTTCTTTCTTTCTTTCTTTTTTTAAAAGATTTTACTTATTTGCTCATGAGAGACACAGAGACACAGGCAGAGGGAGAAGCAGGCTCCATGCAGGGCCCGATGTGGAGCTTGATCCCAGGACCCCGGGATCACACCCTGAGCCAGAAGCAGATGCTCAACCACTGAGCCACCCTGGTGTCCTGAGTCTTAATTTTCCAATCCATAAAGGCAGCCATGACTTTCCAGGTTGGGAGAGGTGCCGGGCACAGCTGACATACTGCAGTGTGTGCCGTGAACCAGGCTGTGGGTTTGGTTTTCATGCACACTGAAGCTTGTTGAGGTCCCCAAGATACAAGGAAAATGAGCTAGTAGATTTTCATATCATACACTTGCTTGAAGGTCTCAAAGGCAAGGTCTATGCTGTCTTTCCTGTGGTTCTGCCCAGTTACTGAGCTACCCACATTTCTGGTCAACATGTACTGACAGGAGGGTTCATGGTCCAGGGTGAGTGTAAAGAGGTCAAGAGGTCTCACCTCCTGCTTCTGGATGAGCAGAACATTCTCACCTTCCTCCATTGACACCCATGAGATTCCAGACCCGTTGACAATGCCAGGTCTCAGGGATTTCAGAACTAAGGGTTGTAGTCACAGCAATTTACTCATAGAAACCTGCAACCAGAAGGAACCATAATGACTACCACTTGAACTCCTTTAAGTCATAGAAGAGGGGACCCAGATCTGAGCAAAGGATTCATTTCCTCACTCCCCTCTGCATTCTGCCAAATGCCTTTGGCTTTGATAATGTACCACTGGATGCTGGCCCCTCATTGTTCTTCATATAAATCCTATGGTACCTCAGGTGTAGGGGGAGTTTTAAATTAACCTCAATCAACGAGAATGACCACCACCCTAGAATTCTCTCTTAATCAGAAAGTAGGGGGTTTTCACTGAGTTTTTTGAAGAATGAGTCAAATAATCAAAGATAACATGACATTTAGTTTTCAAAACAAATAAATCCCTGTGCATGTTAAAGGTGTATCCTTACTCAGCCAGTTCTTTGTTGAGAATCATAAATCTGGGGTGGGGTTTGGGGTTTTCAAATAGCCCTTGCAATCCATTAGTGGGTCATGAAATCAGCAACCAGAATTTCTTCGAAAATAAAATAAGGAAAAAAAAGTGCATACAAAAGAGTAAGTTTTTTTCATAAAACTTGTTTCAATTCTATATAAACATACATAGATGTGTGTGTGTAAGAACTCTGAGTAGCACTGAACTCAACTGTGGGCTGTGGTCAAAATAATGTGACAAACACTGATATGGTCCATTATCATTTTACAGATGAAGACACACAGGTCCGCATGGATGAATCGCCCTGCTCCTGCTCACCAGCTGAGTGTTAGGAAAAGGCAGGACTTGTCCTGAGCTCACTTACCCAGGGAGTTGTCTGCTGTGTGCCCGACTTTCTCCAACTCCTCAATGAAGCACTGGATCATCAGACCTGTAACCTTGGGTCCCACTGGAATTCTATCATTACTAAAAAATTAGATTTTGTTTACAAAACAGTGTTTATTTTTGCAGAAGAATGGACTAACCCATTTTATTATTTTGAAGGTTTTGTTATTTATTTAAGAGAGAAAGATAATGAGAGAGAGACTCCCCACTGAGCAAGGAGTTCAACAGAGGGGTTGATCTCAGGAGCCTGGAATCATGACCTGACCCAAGGGAAGGTGCTTAACCAATGAAGCCATCCAGGTGCCCCACCGACTAACCCATTTTAAAAAGATTTATTGTGAGGATTGAAATAAAAGGGGTTTTCTAGCGAATATTTTGTCAATTAGTAGTGATCTTACCTATTAGAACAATCCCATCTCAGCCTCCAAGGATTCTAGTTTACTATACATTATCACAGCTTCCTGTCCCCCTGTCCCAATTTGTCCCACCCCCATTCTTTAGCATCATGTTGAGCACACATGTCAACTTGAATCTATTTTAGAATTGCCTGCATGGAAGGAAAATTACTATTTCCCTGCTGTTCTGGGAGAGGTCACAGTGAAGCCTGGGTATTACAGGAACCCACATTTTAGTCTAGTTTTGGGGAAACATTCTTTTATAGATACACAACACTATAATTGCCTCTAATTTTTTAAAAATTTAGATAATCTCTACATCCAATATGGAGTTCGAACTCATGACCTTGAAATCAAGAGTCACATGCTCTACTAACTGAACCAGGCAGGTGTCCCTTGGGGAAGCAGTCTTGAGCTGGATTAAACCAGATATTATTGACCAGTTTGATGGGTCAGCCTACCCAATTTAGGTCAGCAAATTATGATGTGCTTTGACCTTTGGAGTCAAACATACCTGCTTGACTTAGCTCTATCACAAACTGACTTATAACCTTGGGAAATTCTGTAATCTAATTAAGCCTCAATATTTCCATCATTCATTCAACAAATATTTCTTGTGAACCTACTACGTGCCAGGCATTGTGCTAGGGTCAAGAGCAGAGCAAAGCAGGGCCTGCTTTCATGGAGCTTAAAACATACAGGGAAAGAGATTCGTTGCACAAGTAGTCATTTAATTATAACTGTAGTGAATCATCAAGAAATGTTATACGGTTAATAAAATAGAAATATTAAATATCATAGGCTCATTCAAAAAGGAATACTCTAGAGTTAATCAATTAAAAAAAATAACTTGAGGACAGCCCTGGTGGCTCGGCGGTTTAGCGCCACCTTCAGCCCAGGGCCTGATCCTGGAGACCCAGGATCGAGTCCCATGTCAGGCTGCCTGCATGGAGCCTGCTTCTCCCTTTGCCTGTGTCTCTGCCTCTCTCTCTCTCTCTCTCTCTCTCTCTCTGTATGGGTGTGTCTCTCCTGAATAAATAAATACAATCTTTAAAAAAAAATAACTTGAGACCAGAAGAACCCAACTGAAAAACATTGAGAGGATAAGAGAAGCCACTTTGAGGAACTGATTTTTGAGGCTATTCCTGAGGAAGGTGACAGCCAGAGGGGTAGAGGTGGGGGTAGTGGGAAGAGGGCTCCACGTGGAGGACAGCACATACAAAGGGCCTGAGGTCACCCGAGTCAGAGTGTTTGGTGCATGCCAAGATGGGGAGAAAGCCAGTGCAGCCTATTGAGCTGGAGGGAGCAAATGGTGAGGTGTGGAATCCGAGGGCTTTCAGGAATAGGGAAACAATATCTACCTGGTTGTGCTCTCATGAGAATGAGTTAAGGTGTCTAATGTATCTAAACTGCTTAGAACATGAAAAACAAATAGCTATTATCAGGGGGACCATTTACTAATTTACAAAGTGTAGTTGGAAGCCCTTATTTTGGCACACACCACAATTTCTGTGGCCAGTATTTCTCCCCAAGAGAAATTTGGGTAATATCAATATCACTGGCTTGGGCCCCAGCCCCAGGAAGCACCCCTGATGCCTCTTTTCCTTACAGCTCACATTTAATCCATGGAGCTCTACTTCCAACAGACATCTTCAACCACTCTGCCTTGCCCACCTCCACCACTGCCACCTGAGTATCCATCCCAGACTTGGGGCAAGTTCCCTGGGAAACCTCCAAGGATGGGGGTTGTTGCATGCTGGGTGTTTATTGGGACCAACATGGGCAAGGGTGGGGACCAGGAAAGCAGACCTGGGCAGAGGGAGAACTGAGGTTCAGCGGTACCAGAAGCCTCTGCCAACCCCATGGGGAGCTCTGGATGGCTCCAGATTGCCCCAATTGGAGGCAAGAAGACCAAGCCTTTGCACTGTACCCCTCAGGGACTAATCGCTGGCTGCAGGCTGGCCCTGGGTGAGGTAGCTCCCCTCAAGGGGCTCAACTGTGGCCATGGGCAGCCAGTCCTCCTTCCAGCTGGCAGGATGGATGTTCCAGCCAAAAGGGGTACATCTGCCTCCTCTAGAAGGTGATCCCCCAGGAGAGCTGGCAAGCTGTCTTGTTCACCAATCTGTTCGCAGGGTCTGAAATAGTAGGTACTTAATAAATAACATGTTTACTGGAAGCCAATGATTAGTTTATAATTCAACCAATTATTTTGAGAAGTGGGAATGGGATATGGGCTTCTCAGAGGATCATTGGTGGGATTTTCAAAGGAAAGAGCACAAGAAAGGAGAGAAAACAGAGGATATATTTTTAAGGAGAAAACCTATATAGTTTTATTACTCTCACAGATACCTTATAAAGGATTGTAGAGTTACTTTAAAACAGCTGTCTCCACTGTGGGTCTCAGCCCCAGAGATTCTGATTTTGTTTGGCTAAAGGGAGGGCCTACACATTCGGGTTTAAAACATCTCCCAGGTGATTCTGTGTGGCCGAGGTAGAGAACCAGTGCTGGAAAAGGTGAGAAGGGCTTGACAATTGCATTTGACTCAGTGGAGATCCAATCGAGGAATAATTGTGAGCATTGGGAAGCCTACTCCTCCGTGTGACCGCAGAGCCGATGCCAACACTGGAGCCAGCAGCAGCAACAGAGCCAAGAGGTCAGGGTGCACAACATTTGAGATAAACTTGATCTTCAAGGAGTTTAGCAATTTGCCAACAGCTGTGGCCAAAGATCCCTGGTTCATTTGACATGGTGTCTGCTTTTATTTATCATGAAGAAAGTTGAGGGGGAAAAAAGTCCTAAAGAAAAAATCCCAAAGAAAACCAGTTGCACCTGTTTCTATAAATGATAACTGTGTCCTAGTTTTCTTAAAGCTGAGATTCACTTGGTGTCCCTTTTTCAAAGTCATTCCTGCTGTAAATTCAACATGTTTACACACAAAAGCAAACTGGACAAGACCATTTTGAAGATTTTCTTTGTGGGGGTGATCAGTTCCATTTTTTTTCCTTTTTTTTTTTTTTAAAAGATTTTATTTATTTACTCATGAGAAAGACAGAGGCAGAGACACAGGCAGAGGGAGAAGCAGGTTCCCTGCAGGCAGCCTGATGTGGGACTAGATCCTAGGGTCCTGGGATCACACCCTGAGCCAAAGGCAGATGCTCAACCACTGAGACAACCCAGACACCCATCCCTGTTGCTTATTAATTTTAGGCCTATGTGAATGGTTGGTTCTGTCACTTGAGGGTCGTGTTAGTACTTGAAGCAGAAAGCGCCTCTGCCAAACAGGAGTTATCTTTGTTTGCATTTGCAATTTGTTTCTTATTGTGGTAGAAATATAGAATCTAAAATGTCCCATTTTATCAGTTTGTAAGTATGAGGTCCAGGGGCATTGTATATATTCACTTGGCTGTGTGACCATCACCACTGCCCATCTCCAGAACCCCTTGATCTTCTCAAACAGAAGCCCCACACCCATTAAACAGCCCCCTCCTATCCCCTCCCCCGGCCCCTGGCAGCCACCTTTGGGACTGTGACTACTCTGGGTACCTCCTGTGAGTGGTATAGCATTAGTCCTTGCGTCTAGCTTATTTAGCACAGTGTTTCCTCAAGGCCTCATGTGTGTTGTAATATGTGTCAGATTTTCCTTCCCCTTTTTGTTTTCAGTAGCTCATTCTTATTTTTTTTACTTTTAATCATGGTAAGATATATATATTACCATCCTAACCCTTTTACAGTGTGCAGTTTGCTAGCATTAAGTATGTGCATGATGTTGTGCCACACACCTCCAGAACTTTCTCATCTTGCAAAACTGAAACTCTGTCTCCTTTAAACCATAGCTCCTCATCCCCCACCTCCTGCCAGCCCCTGGCAGCCACCATTTGACTTTCTGTCTCTGGCAATTTGATTACTTTGGATGCTTCATGTAAGAGGAATCATACAGTATTTGTCTTTTTATGACTGGTTTATTTCACTTAGCATTATGTCCTCGAGGTTTGTTCATGTTGTAGCCTGTGTCAGAACTTCTTTCCTTTTTAAGGCTGAATAATGTTCTATTGCATGCATACACCATTTTTTTGTTTATCTGTTTACATGTCAGTGGATCCCTGGGTTACTTTCACCTTTTGGCTATTGCGAATAATTTGGATGCTTATTTGGTTGCACAAAGAGATTAGTAATTCCTTTTTTTAAAAAAATTTTTATTTATTCATGACAGACACACAGAGAAGAGGCAGATACAAAGGCAGGGGGAGAAGCAGGCTCCCTATGGGGACCCCAAAGCGGGACTCCATCCCAAGACTCCAGGATCACGACTTGAGCCGAAGGCAGACGCTCAACCACTGAGCCACCAGGTGCCCTGAGATTAGTAATTCTTGAGTAAACTGCATGAGATCTGGAGCCTCGACCCAAGGCTGAGGCCACCAGAGAGGGATAAAATCAGCGTTTACTGCTGGAAACATCCGATTACATTCTGCTGGATTGTGTTTTGAAGGTTTTATATCCTGGCATAAGCGGTGGACTGTAACTATGAGCTCCTTCAGAAAGTCATCTGTAACTGGAATGCAGCTCTCATAGAGTCTTATGAGATCGGTTGCTTAGGAACCATTTGATAATCCCTCATTGATTTAACCAATAAATGAAGGATGAGGGAGCTGGATCATCTGAAATATCTTTCTTAGCGTTAGCTCATCAAACACTGGAGGCCCTATATATTTTTGTAAGTCACTCAGTTTGTGTCTGCAAAGCCTTTAAGACAGAAACTTGTTTTATAGGAAGCCTCCAAGCCAAGTCCGGGCCACGTCCCTCTGTGCCAGAATGTCCTCTGTGCACAATGGGTGTTGCGGCTACAGGATCCTCAAGTATAAACTAGTTTGGTGATTATCCCTGAGGCACTTAAGAATGATAAGATTAGGGAAGGACAAGGGAAAGATTCCAAATTCAGACAAACAGTAGAAACAAAGGAAGACATAAGTGGAAGGGAAAAAGATGTAACAATTGATTTTTATGGGGCAAGTCAAAAAAATTGGGAATGCAAGCTCATCATGCATTCTCTACAATTCCAATGTCCAAAAACTGAGGGATTTTTGTTGTTGTTCTTTCTCCCATTTGGTGGCAAAACCTGACCTAAAATGGTGTGAAGCAAATTAGGATCTTTCTTCATGTAGGGTGACTGTTCATAGTCTTTGCCACAGAAATGTTAATGAGTTTAATTATGAGGCACTATCCTAAACCCTGGAGCTGTGACATAAAATATGATATCTGCACTATATTACCTTCCCCCAATCTGAAAATTTCTGCGGTCTAAAACACATTCAGCCTTCAAGGTTTTGAGTAAGAGATTGTGGATCTGCTTAGCATACCCAAGAGGCAGAGAAAAACACAGCTACTGAAAATGACCGAAAAGGAGGATCGCGGATTGCTTTCGGCATGCTGTTTTATCTGTGCGGTTCTCTCTTTGGGAAATGAAACAACCCAGTGATAATTAGATACACTCCCTTGCTTGTTTTCTGGATGAAAAGGCTTCAGATGTGTGTTATTTTCCTATGGCACTGAGTACTGAGCAAAAGTGTGGCATGAAGGGAAAGACAAAGGAAACAGAGCTGAGCCAAGAGTCCCTCTGTGAATGGTCCGCAGGGGCAAATTGAGGTTCCCCCCACCCCAGCCCCACTGTGCCCATGCACACGCCCGTGTGGGAGCGCACACCAGTGTGGAAGCACCCGCACATGAGCGCATTAGGAGCTGACCGCTCAAGGCCAGGCGAGTCCTTTCCTTTTGGGATGAAAATAAAGTAGGAGGTATGGAGGTTGAGGGTGGGAGAGAGAAGGGGAGACCAGTGACTGTCTGTCTTCCGGTGAGACAAAAAAAAATGATGAAGGCCAACATAGCAAGAGGTAAGTGCAGAGTGTGTGTGCACCTGTTGGCTGCTGTTTATGCTACGCTCGCAAGGAGAGTTGGCATCTTAAGTAAAATTAGAACATTGGCCAATAGAGGCTCCACACACAGAGTAATTGGGCTTATGAGCAGTTCTTTGTCTGCATCAATTTCAAACAACAAACCAGCGCATTGCTGGTCTCAGGACCCATGCTCAAGTTTCAAAGCTGAGGAAAATGAATGACAAGAGCTCTTTATTCTAAAGGAAAGTTCTAGACTTGTCCATGCAGCTAAAATACTGCTAGGTTGGGGATCCCTGGGTGGCTCAGCGGTTTAGCGCCTGCCTTTGGCCCAGGGCATGATCCTGGAAACCCGGGATCAAGTCCCACTTTGGGCTCCCTGCATGGAGCTTGCTTCTCCCTCTGCCTGTGTCTCTGTCTCTGTCTCTGTCTCTCATGAATAAATAAATAAAATCTTCAAATAAAAAAAATAAAATACCGCTAGGTCAATCCAATAACTACAAACCTCAGGCTTGATTATCAAGGAGGTTGGAGTTTCCCTGAAAAGAAGTCTTTGAAAGGAATTCATGGACACAGAGCATAGTGGTGACTCTGCTCCATGACCAAGCAGAGAGGAGAGAGTGCCTCCCCCTGCTCCCCTGCCCCCCCATTATCTCAAGCCAGGTGAGGGAGCCCCCACAGAAGGCTTGCTAGAGACTGAGGTTACCCAGAAAGCATCTCACTTTGCTGCCAAGTGCTCACTGAGCTGGAGAAACAACTCTTAGGCCTGGCCCATGCTGCTACCAGAGCAGACGGCTCTTGAGAGAGTGTGACCGATGTCCCTGGAAGTTTGGGGCGCACCTGAGGAGGGAGACTGTGGCCAGCTGAGAGAGAGGAGAGAAGGCACCAATGAGAGCAGGCCACCCTGGACAGCTGGTCGGGCTGGGAATGTCCTTGTGGAGGGAAATCAGGTCCACATCATCCTGAAGGATCCTGCCCAAGGGAGGTTTTAGCCAAGAAGCTGTAAGGGTATCATAGGGACAGTGACTAAAAGAATGGTCAAAATAGACCAGCCCAGAAACACAGCTCACTAAAGGGAGAGCAAGGATTTGAAAGTCTTTTAAAACAGAAGGCCTTGCCAGACAAGCAGGAACCAGAACAGCACCAGCTATGCTTACAGACCCCTTTGTCTCTTGGCCCTGAGCCCCTGCCCCATCCCATCCCAGACATGGAGGAAGCAGAGGGTGGGGGAAGGGGCTGCAGTTAAATGTCAGCCCAAGGCCCCCCTTCTTTCCTTAACTCCTGGTCCTCTGGGCTACAGGCTGAGCCCAGATGGAAGGGAGCAGAGGTTGCTGGTCATCCCTGCTCAGGGCTATCCATCTAGCAATCTTTCCTGATTGAGGTATGGTGTGCCCCCTAGATCTGTGGATTCACATTTTTTCATCAATCCTGGATCTCTTTCTTCTCTCTGTTCTTTCCTTCTGGAATTCTGATTAGATGTCTCACCTGTATCTCTTATCATCTCTTTGATATTTTCCACACCCAATTTCTTGGTAATTTCTTTGGGTAGAAGACTTCGCTGATGATTCTTTCTCCGACTCTGTCTAATCTGCTATTTGACACTTATGTTTTTATTGGAACTGGTATGGTATTTTTCTCATTTCTAGAATTGTGATTATTAAAATTCCACATTACTATTTCTAATCCTTTCTTGCTAATTGATCATCTTTGCAGTTGAATTTTTTATTTCTTTTATCACTCGTACACAACTAGTCTATAATCTCTGACAACTCCAATGTCTACATCCTTGGCCATCTCTATCTGCTGTCTCTTACTTCTCTTAACTCCCTGACCCACAGCGCCTTACTCTCTTGTGTTGTGAGACTTGGACTGTGAGCCCACTGCTTGATCATAATCTGCGTCGATTTTGTGGGCCTACACTCGGGCATGGGTAAGCTCTCCTGCAGAGAACATGGGCTTTGTCTTTCACTGGAAGCCAGGGTGCCTCACCAACGGGGGATTATTTCAGCTTCTGTTTGGGAGTACAGGCTCATTTTGGGAGCCTCTCCTTCCTGACCTTTGTCTGGCTCCATTTCCCCATGGCATTGCTGCTACCAGTGATCCCCACTGATAACCCCTACCCCCCACCTCCTCAGGCACCTGCCCCCTACTGCATAATCCCCCACCCAGCAACTTGTTACTCTGGCTCAGGCTACACTGAGAGCTTTGGAGAGCTCTCTGATCTTTTATGAGACCAGCAGTGTGTCTTCTGCTGTGTCTTTTCCAGGCTGTGGTTGTTTGGCAGGGGGACAGTTCCTTGGAGCTCCTAGGCTGTTGTCCCCATATGAATAGTCCTAGAGAAGTATTTTAAACATATGAGAAGTATAGAGAAGTATTTTAAACATATTTTAAACATACATAACGTATACATCTTAGCACAAATTCTTCATAATAAAATTATGTTATTCTCTCCTTTGCTATTGTCTGTTGCTGCTACTTCCTGTGATTTGGGGCAAGTTACTTAACTTTTTGAAGCGAGAGGTCCCTCATCTGTAAGTGGGAATGTCAATATCCACTTTGTAGAATAATGAAATGGCTAGAGTAAAGCAGTTGGCCTGATGCCTGGTACCTATTTCCTTACAGATGGAAACCCATTTCTAGTAATAGATTTGCTACTGCATTGAAGATATAAGGCTTAAAAATCTGTGAGAACTTTTAAAAAATATCCAAGTTAAAATGAATCTTGTATAACAGATTTGTGCAGTAATCAATTGTTTCTTAAGAAAAGTATTCACACAATCTTTAAGAAAAGATTAACCATGGGTGTGGAAGCATGACTTGCCTAAAAACAAGGCAAAGTCTAGTGTGATGGAGCAGGAAGCAGGGCTGCAGGGAGGTAGGGCATGACCTGCCTTGCTCTGGCCAGCCCTGCTTCGTTGGCCTCACAGAATGTGGGGGGTCCTGTGAAATGGTGCCATGGGCTGGGAAGGGCTTTCTGTGTCTTGTAACTTGTGCTCCTGTGACACTCAGTAAAAACTAGTGCTGGGAAAATCTCAGATCACCCCAAAGGATTTCAAGCCCTTCTGTTCGACATCAAGGTGTTTTATTCTGATCTGAGGTCCATTTAATAAATTCCTTGGGAGAAGCTAAGGATCCCGTTGAGTGTAGGGAGCATGTGGAAAACCTGGGCTGAACTGACCACCCCAGGAGGAGGACTGAGCTGTAGGTCGGTCTAGGTCCTCTTGGGTTCACTGTGATTCAGTCCCACAGTGGAATTTACATCTTCCCATAACTGGGCACAAGTCACCATCAGGGAGTTACACACATGACTTGGGGAGATGACAGGACTTGGAGACTCCAGGGCTGATGAATTCTCTCTGTTGCCCAAGCACGTCCACACCAAATGTGAATGACCTTGGCTCCGGAATTAAGGTCTGAGTATTGACAACAAAAGGGAGACCAAAGCCATAATATGGATTTTAAATATTGCCAGTGGATTTTTTTTTTCATCAGAAAGAGAATGTGTGAGCCTATTTGGAAATACAGTTTTCTGCATTATGACAGATGCGCGTGAGCCTCCAGCTCTTCCGGTAAGGGGTCAGCCCTCTGGCTTTAACAAACTCCTATATGCAGAGGCCAGAGAAGTAGAAATCTTGGGAATTAAAAATGCAAGAGTCAGCCACTTAAAAGTGTTTCTCTAAACAGCTGGATTTTAGCTGATTTTTGTGTATATTAATATGGTTCTGTTTTTCATTTACTGTTGGTTGCATGAAACATTAAGGCTTCTTTTTCTTATGAGGCCTCTACACTAATTTTCTGAGGATAATTCTAAAAGGCTTGCTCCCAAATATTTAGGGAAAAATGTCTACCACGGTGCTATTGTAGAAAACAACATTCCTTAGGTACATACTGTGGCATGTTCAATTCGATTCAGTGAGGAGCTATTACAGCAAGTTGGACAGGAAGGATAGTATGAGAGGCTCCCTGTCCTCTGGAAGCTCATTACTTGGTGGAGGAGCTAAATATAAAGCAAATAACAAACAATGATCGCAATTCAGACAAGTGTTATGAAGGAAGGGATTTTTTTTTTTAAGATGGGAAATTCTATTAGACTAGAAGCTTGATAACCCCATGGCCTTATGCCTTGTGTGCCACAGAGCCACCCACTCTCCTGGTGAAGTATGATGATCTCGGTGGTAGGATGGACTGGTGAGTGGGGGTGAGATAGAAGGCTGTTGTTGAGAAGCTCTGTCCTGGAGTTCAGGATAACAAAGTCATCTCTACACTGAGGCAGGTGTGACTGGTCTCCAATGTGTGTTACGGTGGGTGTTCCCTGCACTTCTCTGGGCTTCTGTATTGTCCATTTGCTCTCACAGTTTGTGCTGGCTCCTGAGCTACTTTGGGTTGCGAGGACCAAGAAAATCCTTGCGTTGTCTCAAGTGATATGTTTCATTGTTAAGATACCAGAGAGGTTAAAAGGGAATATCAAGGCTGTGCAGTGGCCTGGAGTTGGCAGGTGCCACTCCCAGCACCTGGCAGGAGATTAGTGGCTACTCACACCTCCAGGGTATACGGGCACCCCAGTCGTTGGCCTCAGGGAACAGGCACCCACTGCTTCCGATCTAGGCCCCATCTCCAGGGTAACTCAGCCACATTGACACTACCACTAACCAGTTCCACTGTACCATACGGCTCGGACCTACTACCACATTTCTGTGCTCTGTCCCTACATTTGCCCTCTCAGCCCTTCTGCATCTTTTAAGATCCTACCTTATAAGATTCTAACTTTCTGGGATCCTCTGCCCAGCTGGGTTAGCCCTCATCCTATATACAGAGTTGGTCTTGAATAGAGCTTTTGGGCATCAGGCTCAACCCTGAGCAACTGTCCAGTTCTCTGGGTCAAGTGCCCAGGGCCCCTGCTACCACCTGCAGTATCTCTCTGTGAAATGGAAAAAGACTCCGCACCTAGGAAGATAATTATAGAAAGGACTGTCTCTGAGTGGATGAATTCAAAAAGGGGGCTCTTCCCATAGGTTCTTGCACTCACAGCCAGTATATGACTTTTTGCGCTGAGTGTGGCCTGGGTTTCAGTGCCCATTGCCCTATTGGCCAAGTGTCCTGACCAAGGCATACCCGCAAGGTCACATGCAGTGGCCCTCGGGTACACAGCCTTGGCCCAATTGGTCTGACTCACCTGAGCAGTGGTCAGGTGGTACAAACCTTCCCTCTGAGTAAGGAGCCATTCAGAAGAGAGCTGTGGGCACAGCAGGCGCCTGAGTCTTTCCAACCTGGGCTGTGCATGCTGTGACCATGGGAACTGCCCGACCTTCAGGGTATCCTCCTCAAGGGAAGGGAGATGGGCTATGGATGGAGCCAGGGAATACCAGACACAGCATGACTCACTAAGAAATTAATTAGCACCTTGTCTTTTTTTTTTTTTTTTTGCTGCAGTGGGAATGCAATTTCCATTCACCAGTAATAGGAAAAGGTATTCTCTCCTTTTCCTTTGGGCTTGTGGGTTTCAGAATTGGGGCTCCCCTGCTCTAGGGGAAGTTGATAGCTTTTTTTCTGATTCCAGCAAAGTGGAGATAGGTGCCCCCTCAAATCATCTCCAGCCCCAAATGGCACAACTCTTTATTTGCAACATCTAGGCGAATGAGGATTGCATAGCCAAGAAGAATAGGGGCTGCGAGGGAACAAGGTGAAGGTGTTTAGAAGAGGAGACAGGTTTGGACAGCCCAGGGGAGGCAGAGCCCTGCGCCGTGCTTCCAGAGAGGATGGAGGCTTCAGAGATGCCTGGGAACCTAGACTTGGCATCTTCATCCTGAGAGCCATGGCGAAGGTTCTTCTGCAGGCCAAGCTGGGGTGGAGGGAGCTGATCCCATCAGCAGAGTTGTCCAATTCCAGATGGTCTGTGCAGGATAAGACAAAAAGCATAGGCCACAATGAACTGCAGAGCACCAGCTCTGCTATAGAAAAGAGACTGCATGCAGATTCGCAGGTAGGTTCTTTGGATATATTTTAAACGCATAGAGAATGCCTTCCTCTGGCAGCAATTGTAAACTTTTATAGCAACCGAAAAGCTGGAATCCAAAAGAGCTATAATGTATAATGTATAATGTACACACACAAGCTGTGTGTGTGTGTGTGTGTGTGTGTGTGTGTGGTCAAATAGGTTCAAACAAAGGTTTCCAAGTGTCAGTGCCTCTTATTATGGTTTTGCCTTTTAGACAAGGACAGACGGCTGACATTTTGGGTCATGCAGATCCAAATTCATTTTAGAATCAAGTGATAGACACAGCTAAGCCATCTCTAGATGGAAAGAGACTGCAAGCCATGAAAAAATTCTGACGCGCTCACCCAATTTTTGTGTGTGTGAGCACTAGAGTGACCCCAGGGATGGAGACGAGTACCATGACATCACATGGGGACTCATGACAATCAAAGAAAATCTGACTCCACGTTATCACTCACTCGCAATGGTGAGTGGTCACTTGGAGCCAAATATAGTTTGGTTTTTTTAAAAAGAAATGGAGCATTTCCTGCCCCTTGGGAGTCACAGGACAATTCATACCAGCTACATGGGCTTCTCCGCCACCCACTCCTAGGTTCACACAGCATCCTGTCTTGCCTGAATCACTTCTCATAGCTCCCTTGCCAAGCCTGACACTCAGGCAGTGGCCTCCAGCACATACTCCTTTAAGTGACCAGAAGGAACTTTTCAAGTTCAAATGTGATCATCTCACCAGCCCTGTGCTCCAATCTATTATCCTTTCCCATGGCTTCCCATGGCTCTGGACATGAAGACCCAAATGCATAATGGGGCTTACAGGGTCCTGCATACCTGCTTCATTTTGCTTCACAGCCCACCCCATTTTCGGAGCTCCATCCGTCAGTCTCCTCTCTTGAAGACACCACAGTCCCTCCCATCTTGAGCCATTTGCACACACCATCCCTCTCTATGAATGTCTTCCCCACCCATCTAATGCCCATTCCTCCTTCAGGCCTCTGGTCCAGCCCCACTTCCCTAGGCAACCTTCTCTGAACCTCCTGGACTGGGTCAGATTCTGTATTTACCCAACACTCCTGTGAGATGTACCTCTGTTTCATGCATGTGTCACAGCCATAAGTATACATTGGTGATATGGTTCCATTAATATTCTTCCCTATAGACTCTAAATGTCACATAGGCAGGAACCTCCATGAACATTCAGACCTCTATTTTTTGCTCACTGCCACATCTTCAATGCCTTGTGCTGTGGCTGGAATAAGTAGGTCTTCTTCTATACTTTGTCAAATGAATGAATGAATGAGTGCATGAATGAATGAATGAATGAACATAGAACCATCAGGCATTTATCAACAGATGGCCCATTTGGCATTGCCAAGAAACCTTTGGATCCTATCATCTGAAAACAAAAAACGATCTATGATCTCTAAGGACCTGTCAGTCCATAAAATTCTATGGCAATGAGGGAGGATTTCTAGGCAAATGACCAATGAAAGGGAACACAAAAGAAATAGGCTCTCAGCAAGGAAGGTAACAGAAAACATGGCTAAACGGGATTCTTTTCTCTCCGCACTGTTTGTAGTGATTTCTGTCTTATCCACTGAGGTCAAGAGTATGTCTTATTTATCTTTATATTCCTGGTGTTCAACATCTCACATGCAGCAAGTAGTAGGTACTCAATAAATGTTTGTTGAATGGAAAGAGCAATTCATCACTTAGAAAGATATGAACACAGTGACATTATTCTCCATTATTAAATCAGACTTTACATTAATAATTGATTGTGGTCATTGAATTCTTTTATTGTGATTTCATTAACTGTTCGGCAATCCATGGGCTCATATTAACCTCCCGGCCTCTTTCATGTAATTGAATGTAATGGCTTGAAAGGGTTTGTGATAACAAGGTTAGGAAGGCTCCATGCCCTGAATTTGATTGTCTATTTTTCTGGCAGGCAGCATGGGTGGGTTTGTACATCCCCAGGCTATCGACTCTTGATTCCCCTGCACTGCCTGGCTGCTCAGCTACTTCCTGCTCCCTTTGCTTCCCCCCAGCTCAGCTCCTGTCCTGACGGAAGTCACTGATTGCAGCAACCACTTCTGGATGGAAACACAGAGAAGCTTTGGAAGCTACCAGAGTAAAAATATATTGATTTAACCTGAAGGCTTTCCTCAACTCAGTTCAATCCATTCTGTTCAGAAATATCTGTCACTACTTTTTGGATGGATTCTTTAAGAGTTTTAGTAGGGTTTATTAAACGAGTTTGTTACCCAGAGATCCAGAGCAAGAGGTCCGAATTTACAAATATTTGGATGGGCATAGGCAGTAGTTAGTGTCCTTCTGTTAACTTCTGGTTCCCTAAATGAGCCCTCTCTCCAGGCCTTTGCTCATGCTGTTCCCTCCTCCTGGGACACCCAGTCTCTTGCTTTTCATGCCAGGATAAGCTCAGCTCATCCTTGGGTTCTCAGCTTAGACTGTACTTCCTTCCAGAAGCCTTCTTGGACACTCTAAGTCTGAGCAAAGTTCCCAGCACCTGTGGATTCCCCTAAAACAGTTTTCAATACACCACATTTACTTATTTCTATGCTCCATTCCACCTAAAGCTCAGTGAAGGCAGGGACTGTATTTTAGTTACTACCAATTTCCCACTACCTGAAATAATGCCTGGCACACAGGAGAGAGTTAATAGATTTTTGTTGACTACCAGATGAACAGGATCACTGACCCTGAGAATAAGCTCCTTGAAATACAGAGAACAGATAGAGCCTGGCTTTTTCCTTAGGGCCAAAGGTCTAGGACTAGCCTGTATATACAAGTAGTTAGCCCTACATGTATATACAAGTGGTTCAGTTTATTATTTCATTAGAAATCTCCTTTATAACAATTTTTAGAATTTCGCCATATACCTTTTTTTAAAAGAAGATTTACTTATTTATTTGATAGAGAGAGAGAGAGAGAGAGCAGCAATGGGAAGGGCAAAGGGACAGGGAGAGAGACTCTCCAGCAGACTCTGTGCTAAGCGTGGGAGCCCAACATGGGACTTGATCTCATGACCCTGAAATCATGACTGAGCTGAAACCAAGAGTTGACCTCCCAACCATTTGCACCACCGAGGTGCCCCAAAATTTTGCTATATACCTTCATGACTATGTAAATGCTTATTCCTATTAATCATAATAAAAACAACAAAATCAATGATGAAAACACAGAAACCATTTAGCTATAAAATGTCATATCAATTTTGATTAATGTAATCGCATATTATGATAGCATTTCTTACTAGTCATAACCAGATTTTTCCAAGAAGAGTAATTTATGCAGATGCTGTTTAATTTAAATCTATTTCTGGAGATAACTTATGTAAAACTTTGTATATTTTTTTAAAAAACATTCTCCATCCACATCGAATGTTTCAAGAAAACTTAGTAGTAGCAGATTTCGTGGTGGTAGTACTACTAGTACTCTAGTATTACTAGATCTGCTAGGAGTCTACAGAATCATTGGCTCATCACAGGAGGGTAATACTTTACAATTCAAATAATTTGCTTGGAGGGTAGATAAGATCATTTTCATAATTGTAAAAGGAAAGAAATTTCTGTTCTTCACAAAGTCTGTTGGGTACTCACCTTCCAGAAGGATGCTTCTCCTCATGAATTCTGTGGATAGCATGGGCATGTGAACAGGTGGAGGAAAATAGCTCCTGGAGAAAGCCTTGCTTGGGACCCTGGTCTTGCACTAGCATCCTTCTGCTTTTCAGGACACGGGATACAGTGTTTCTAACAATGTCCTTGCCCTTTTAATGTCAAGGGATAGTGACAGTATGCATTTGGTTTTTTCACAAAAAATTCTCTATTTTGTGTCATTTGTAAAAACTTTTGAAAATCAGGATGTGCATTGTTCACAATCACACAAACACGAGGTAGGCACCCTAGGGAGCAAACACACTGCCTCCTGGGGTCCAGAGGACTGGTTTATCCCTAGGATTTCCTCCAGCAATTCTACCCATTTTATCTCTGAGGAACTTTGGAGGTTTTCACTGTAACAAGTAGAGCTTTCAGGGAAACAAATTCAAAACTTGCTCTTCCAGTCTAGAGAATGTTGTTTTGGCCCTATTGCTCCTAAGAAAAACTGACTTGTGAAAATCTAAATAAAAGAACGCAGTTTGTACTACCAGAAATGAGCCTTTGCTTCTTCTGAAATTGTCCTGAATTTCAGGTGCATTACTGTGTCGGGGCTGCAGATAATGAGCCTCATCATTCCCCAGGGGACAGGTACTGAGCACAGGCCTCCATGTGCAAGGACAGGGCCAGCCACCAGGTTGTCAAGATATGGAAACCCCACCTGTGCTCTCTAGGGTGAGACATGCTCATACATACTGCAGAGAACCACAGAAAGATTTGAAAATGTGAAGCTCAAATAAAGGAAGGAAGTTCCTATCACAGGAAGCCAGGATAAGGGGTTGTGGGGCCGGCCGTCAGTGCCTCAGCTCCAGCCCTGGGTGCCTTTCTTGATGCCAAACTCCTGCCTGCCTTCAGATGTTAACAAAAATGCCATTCCTCAGACACCCTTCCCGATGACAGCCCCGGACCTAAACCAGGTCCCCTTACTAGTCCCTCCTAGTGTCTACCTATCCCAGAGTTGTAGTAAATTGAGGGAACCCCAGGCAGTGTGAGTGTTCCTGGGATCGACCTTTCTGGAACATATCTTGCATCTTTTCATTCATTCTACTATTGTTTGCAATGCTCTTATTTTCTCCCAGGGAGTTCACTGACCTGGGGTGCCTTTCACCACCCTCTCCAACCCCGGCTAATGCTGCCTTGTCCTTTGAGTTGAGACCAACCTTTAGGCATCCCCATCTGTCTGTGTCCCTGTCACCCCACTTAATAAAATGAAGCACAGCTATAGTCTTCTGCATATGTCTCTCCACCCTACCTCCTCATGTGAACTCCAGTATGGTAACCCAAGACAGACCACAGGGTAGGTGTCCTGCTATTATTCTTGGATGAAGGACATCACTTAGTTTAATTCCTTTTGGATCAAATGAGAGCATGAAATGCAAGGATGGGTAGTTTCTTGACCACAGTCATGGCTAGTTTGTTGCAAAATTGAAACTACAGAGTTATTCCCATACCTTTTCCACTGTGTCTGTTGGTTTAATTTCAGCATATCTTAGTGTATATTCAAAGAGAGGCTTTAAACATTATAGAAGTATAATATAAATATAAAGCAGATTCTAATGGATATCCAAGCAAAGATTCATGATATGGATGTTTCTGAGCCCCAAAACTAGCCCTACCGATTTGAGAACAGCATGTTATTCAGGATTAGTAACTTGAGTGTGAATACAAGAATGCAGAATGACCTCTTGGTCAAATTGTGAAGTTAGGTTGTGAGACGGGGAGTGTTCATTGAGTTCTTCATTTCTTCACTAGCTTTAGATTCACTGAATGCCTATTATATGCCAAGCACACTTTAGGCGCACGCAGTCCAGGTAGAGATAGGGACAGATAATTTAAGCATGTGTGTAAGTGCTATGAGCAATATGAGGTGCCCTGGGCTTCCAGAAGGGGCACTTGGCACTTGGTAACTATTTTTGAATAAGTAAAATCAGTTGGAGAATCAGTTGGAGACCAGGATGTGCTTAGTGGGCAAGTGGGTGGTTACAAGGCTAGGCAGGTAAGTGGAGACTAGAGCAGGAAAGGCCTTATGGCACTGAAACTTTTTGTAGCTCAGGCTGAGCTCTGGTGACTTGTGGAAGCTCTGTCACTCTCCGCTGCTCCTAAAGGTTTTATGCGGAAGGATAATCGCTCATTCTCTGTGTGTGTGTGTGTGTGTGTGTGTACATGTGCATGTGTGCATATGCACACAGGGAAGGGTTGGGTTGGGGAGCGGGAGGCAAAAAACCAATACTGTCCTAGCACTGTTTTACTATTCCTGATAATTAAATGTTCCCAAGCGAAGGCTCACAAAATCATGTCACACTGCAGAAGAACAATTAAACGGCCAAATGGCTCTTAGATGCACACCCTTCATTAGGCAGCACCTGTCATGTTTGAACATAAATCAGAGGGATTGAAATGGGTCCTTGCGTAAGATTGTTGTTGTATAATTTTCATACTTTTAAAACACATTTGTGAACATCCCAAACATTTGCCCCTGGCTATAGATAACTTCATTTCTTTAAAAATGTACACATGCTTAGAAACTATTATAAGTGGAAGCTTATGACAGAAGTCACTATAAGCCCTGGTCTTAGTAAGGCAGACAAGGCCATGCCATTCCCACAATGGACTCTATCTGCTCTTGCCAATGTCCTGCTTCAAGGGAGAAAATGTGTGTTCTGAGCTGGTCTTGAGTTTTATACTGTGCCTTTCATGCCTACTGTATTTTTGTTAGTTTTTATTTTCCCGTATCCAGGATGCGTGATAGAATTTCTTTTAAAATTCTAAAAAGTTTAATTTTTAAATTGGAACAAAATTTTCAGACATTGATTTCATAATGTTCTGACAAAGGTTACCTATATTCTCATGTCCCTGTGATTATATCTTCAGAGAGATTTTTCTTTAAGCTTTGAATGTGAATGTTCTGGGTTTACCTTTCCTTTTCATAGCCAAGCAAAATAACTTGCTGCCCCCTCCGCCCCCAACTACAGAGAGCTCAATGCTTGTCCCCATGCTCTGCAGCTTTCCTGGGCATGAGGCATTTACATCTCAGCTGTCATCTTACCTTTGATCCCCCTGCAGAGCTGGTTTGCTCCATTTCCTCCTTCATTTTGCCCTAAAGTATGAAAGTAGCTTGTACTCCTGCATTTAACAAAGTCCCATTAACGTATGGTTAGTTGACATGACAAATTTTTGTTACAGGTTTGGAGATAATGGAGAATTATAATAAATAAATGAGTTGAACAATCAAATGAAACAAGAAGAAAATAACCCCAACCAGGACACATCTTAAAAGTCAGCCATCCTGCTTATTTGGCACTGGCTATTCCACCCACAAGGGTAGTGTCTTGTGCCGCTTAATCTGACAGTTTTGCTCCTTTACTTTAGATGACTTTCCTCCCTGTCCTCTGAAAGGATCAGAGCCCCACCCACTTCAATGTGAGGGGACAATTGAATATCCCTGCTAAGGATTCTACACCCAATTCCAATGTGTATGGGTCCCCTGCCCCTACTCAAGCAATTCTCTGGCACCAGCTGGGTGTTCTAGAAGTCAACTCAATTCAGACACTATCTATCTGGAGACAACATCAGAGCCCACAGGTTTATGGCTCAGTCCCACAAGCCTGTCATCCACTTCAGATACCAGTTTGACACCCATAAATCAGAGATTCCCACCACGTCCTCTTTGGCTCATAGGACTCAGGAAACAAATTTACCCACTAGATTATTGGTTTATTACAAAGGATATTAAAGGATACCAATCAACAGACTGCTGTAGAGATCTATAGGGCAAGGTATGTGGGAAGGGGCTTGGAGCTTCCATGCCCTTCCTGAGTAAACAACTTCCCAAATCTCCATATGTTCACCAACCCCAAAGCCCTCCAAACCCTATCCTTTCGGGGTTTTATGGAGGCTTCATTACATAGACATGATTGGTGAAATCATTGGCCATTGATTCAAACTCCAGCACCTTTCCCTCCCCCAGAGGTCAGGGGTGGAACTGAAATTTCCAGCTCTTTAAACAGAGGGTTGAAAAAAAAAAAAAAACAGAGGGTTGATTTTCCTGGCAACCATTCCCCATCATTAAGGGCTGTCCCAAAGTAACTTCATTAGCATAACAAAGACATCCTTGTCACTCTCATCATTTAAGAAATTCTGAGGGTTTTAGGAGCTCTATGCCAGAAGCAGGGCCTGGGAGAAAGACTAAACATATATTTCTTATTATAAATCACAGTATCATACCTGCTGATAGCAGCGGGGGGTGCTAGCAGGAAGCAGATGGAGAATAAGAGGGTTTAACCCAAGACGGTTTAGTGAAGGGTCTATTGACACCAGCAAAGGGAAGTAACAAGAGATGGTGAGGTCCCCAGGGATGAGCCATGGTGGGAAGATGTTATCACTCCTGGACTTGATCAATCTTGTGAGAACCCGGTGAGGGTTGGAGCCACAGAAAAGGGAGCTCCATGTGGAGCTGGGGCAGCAGAAAAATGCAGCCAACACTGGACCCTTGGGTAAGTAGGGATTGGGAGAGGGAGTGGTGTGGGATGTGACAAGTATGTATCTCCTCTTTTCTCCTCTTTTCTCTTGCAGGTGCCTCCCATTGACTGAATCAACTGAAAGCCATGGGGCCAGGGAACCTGTGTGGTGCCCTCCTGGAGGTCAGCCTCCATGGGCACAGAACAGCGCAGCAAGAGGAAGACTAATCACAACCAGCTCATTCTTTATATGGGAAGTTTTATCTCCCTCATTGTTTGAACTTCTCCCCCTCAGACTTGACCTATATTTGTGGTCTTTGAGCAGTCAAAAATCTTATTAAGTATTTTTTTCCCTCAAACTAAAGAGCAGTTCTCTCCCCAAGAGAAATTCTGTCATTCATCTAGAATAAGTGTCTCAAGACTCTACCAACATTAACAGCAGTGGCTCCTTAAGGTTTGGAGCATCACCTCTTTACTGAATCTTTTCTCTATGTATTTTTTAATGGTCTTATTGAACACCTGCCCTCCACCTGCCCCCCAACCATCACCATACACACACCCTGAGCAGCAGATGGTCAGGCTGTCTTAGTTCTTAACACACAACTGGTGGTGTTCCCTAGCTCACTAGTGAGTATCTCTCACTGACTTTCTTTTATTAATATAGTGAGGAAGGGGAAGGTGTGATACTGATAATCATGTTTGACAAATTATTAGATGTTAGGTTGTGAATATTTGCTGCATTGCTTCTTGAGGAGGCTTCTCTTTCCGTATCTCCATCCCTCTGGGACAGGAAAACAAGGGACTCCATAAAGGACTGTTTTTTGCTCCTTTTCCTGCTTCTATTCTCACTAGGACCTATGCCCTTACCTTTACACACCCTACAGAACAGATCATGTATGTCCTCCTTGTAAAGATCAAGGAGTTGATGATTTCTTTGGAGTCTTCCAGTGCAATAGATAAGATCTAAGGAGAGGACAGGCAGGGTCAATAAGAATGTTTTTCAAAACCACAGATTTACCATGACCTCTGGCTCTAGGGCATTAATAACTATGGAGGACACCTAAATATTCCTCTTTGCTCCCACATGCCTGAGAAGACACATGCACCAGACCACAATCCTTAGTAAAAGCTCCAGACCCAAGCAAAGACCAGACTCTCTCTCCTTTCCTTTCTGAGTCTCCCAGATGCTCTCAGTATCTGCTCTGTCTCTATATCTTCAATAAACTCTACTCTCACTTCTTGGCTTGTGTTTGATTTCCATTTTGTATGAAGCTAAGGACCCTCTTGGTTGATCCTGTGGGACCCCCCTCTGGGTCCTTGGACCCAGCTAGCCTGCGTCACCTCTGGAATCTGAACAACTCCTGCTGCAAGCCCACCCATGACCCCACTACCCAGCCCCTTGCTCTAAGAAAGGTTGGTGGATATTCAAAGAGATGTGAAGGGTGGCTGACACTAATTACGGACCTCCTTAATCCCAGCAGAAGAATTAAAATAAGATTTCAAACAAACACTGGTGACAAAGGCAATTATCTCTCTCTCTCTCTCTTTCTGGTTAGGAATAAGTACTTCCTGATTTATCTCTTCTAATGATAATTTGGGCCTGAAGGATATACTGCAGTTGTTGGCAGCTCTGGTAATGATATGGTCTGAAGCTTTTTAAGTGTCATTATTCAGTTCCTATGAATAAAATAGGTTAATTATTTAAGATAAATAGGAAAAAAAAAAACATTATCAGAGTAGAGGCGTGGCTAATGAAAATGGCTCCTATCACAGAAGGATTTCCTCTTTCCTCCCTTCCCCTCTTAGAGCCATAGGGTTTGGCCAAGGGAGATGGGCAAGGGGGAGATCCAGGGCCTTGGTGGAGGGGAGGGGAGGGAAGCACCCTTTCCTGGGGGAGGCCAGAATGGCTTTTCTTCTGACAGCAGGATGCCTGCCCCAGGCTGCTTAATCTCCTTTGCCCCTTCTATTGGCGTGGGAGTGGGTGTGTGTTGGGAGTAGGGTGGAGGCTGGTTCTCAGGGAAAATAATGTTGCAACTGAGAAGCAGTTGTTCTAGGATCAATGAATTCCAAGGAAGAAAACCTGTGTCAGAGACTTACCCTTGTCACCACGCTGCTGAGGGCTTCCAGTTCCTGTCACTGTGACAAGTCAATGCTCTAGGTTAGTTTCCTTACTGTATCAAGACAGCTGTGTGACATGTTCTAGGCAGAATGAGCAGATACAGGCTTGGTGCCTGCATTCTAAGACAGAAGATGATGGAGAAAAGGTAGTAAGAATATGCCATATATATATATATATACACATATATGTGTGTATATATATATATATATATATATATATATATATATATATGTATATAGCTACCTCTCCTCTCAGCATCAGGGGCCTCATCTATGGGTAAAGATATGGCTTGAAGGTAAGGGATCTCACCAGGGATGGTGAGAAAAATGCTATTACTTTCTAAAAGGGACAGGTCCTCTTTTACTAGAGGACTATGCTGTGGGTTTTCTCCTATAAGACTCATGTGAGCTGCTATATTCAAATGACACTTTGCCCTTTATTTATCCTACCTGGATCTAGTTTCCTCATCTGTAAAATGAGGATATTAACAGTACCTACTTCACAGAGTTACTGTGATGTTTGAATGACTTAACGTATATAAAGCCCTTAGAACAGTACTATCACTATTTGAGTTGATCAGAATAGCTGGGCTGCTTAATACTTTTACTTAACATGTAAGAATTTACTTCTCACTCACCCAAAGTCTGCTAGGGGTCCAATGACTCCCCAAGGTAGCTCTCTTTCATGGAGTGACTCAGGGTTCCAGACAATTTCCATCTTGTGGCTTCATCACCTCATGATAGAGAAAGGTGAGTGAATGTCTTCAAAGAAGGGAGACACCCCAGGCAGCATTTGTCCCTGGGATCCCTGCCCCCTTTTCCATGCATCTGTGAGAACTGGAAATGTAACCTACATGGCCTTGGTAGGCCAAGGGCTTGGGCTTGACATGATTGAACAATAAGACCTAGTAGACAGATGTCCATGGCTCTTGCACAGAAAAGATTGTGATGTATAGATTCTGGACAGTGGGAACCTTGTTTTCAGTTCCAGGTCTAAGCAGAGGAAGAACGAGTTTCATCCCCTTCCTAGGCCCTACCTTCCCCTCCAACCCTCTGTCACCATAAGCAGAAAGCACCAATCTGGAAGGACAGCAGCAGCCACAGCAGCCCTCAGAGGAGAAACTTCTGGTCATGGCCAGAGGAGCACAGGTGCAGACACAGGGTACTTGCATGAGAGAGACACAGGCACAAAAGCTAGGTTATCTCCAGCCTATGGAAGCTTGCATCCAGGCCTGGAACCAAAATCTTCCTTAAAAATCAACTAGGAAAGGGATGCCTGAGTGGCACAGTAGGTTAAGCATCTAACTCTTGGTCTCAGCTCAGGATTGTGATCTCAGAATTGTGAACTCAGGGTCGTGAGATCAAGCCCTGCACTCAGTGCAGAGTCTGCTTCAGACTCTCTCTCCTTCTCCCTCTGTCCCTCCCCTCCAATGCTCTCTCTCTCTCTCCCTATCAAATAAATAATAAATAAATAAATAAATAAATAAATAAATAAATCTTAAAAAAAAAACAAACAAAAAAGAAAGTCTTTAGGAAAGACACAGTATTTCCAAATTTTATGGTAAGCAAGCATATAAACAACTACTAAGGTCTAGTAATTAGGATGCAGAACCCAGAAGCATGCAACTTGGCATTAGAGCACCTAGAGACACAAAATCAGGAGTCCAGACTAGATTACAACTCTTTCTCTAACCTTAGAGATGACAGAGAGACAGAACCTTAGAGTATCAGAGAGACAGAACCAGAAACAGCATTTACAATGCTCTCTAAGTGTGTCACCTGTAAAATCTCCCTAATGTCCACAACATATGAGGTAGGTACTCTTCTATTCTTAACTGAGGCAGACACAGGTCACCCAACTGCCTCAAGTCTGGAGCAAGTTTGAATATGACATAAAGTTTCTAAAGACTATGGCTCAAAAAAATAAAAAATAAAAAAAGACTATGGCTCAGCCAGCATCAATGAGTCCTCTCACTCTCTTGGTCAGGGCAGTGAGAGATGGGGCCTTTTAGGCACAGCTACAGCTTGGACCACAGATGGAGAGCTCTTGCAGAAGTATTTGAGTCAAGTACTTGAGTATTTGAGCTCAGGCCTGGTGGGTTTCAGTAGTAGCTTTTCCTATCAGGTGCATCAAATAATGCACAAATGATTAAATGTTATTTCATGGACAGAATTTAGTACAAATTATAGTTGTTTCTTCCGCCCCTGAACAGAAGCTTCCACAGCTTAAAGTAGTTTCCATTCATTACCCCTAAGTCCTTCACTCAGTGTCCTGCATGTGATCTTGCCCATGGGTGCCTGAAAGCTCTGTGTTGGTTATGTTGACACAGGGTAAATGAATGGATTCCCACCATGATGTGCATGGAAAAGTCCTTTGGGACCTAGAAGGTATTGCCTCTCCATAAAAGTCTCTTTTTCTAACTCAGAACAATTTAGGTCCTAGGAGAAGGCCTTTCCGTGCCCTCCCTCCAAGGCTGCAGTGATGGGGCCTGGCCTGACAGCAGCCGGTGTTTATTGGGAGTATCAGGCAAGTCTGAACTTGTGTGGCCATTTATAGCGCAGGCTGCCAGGTGCCTATTTATGTGACAGAACAAGGGATCCACTGGGACAGAGCAAACCCAAGGGAACGAGTTCCATGAGCAAGGATGCTGCTGCTAACAGGCTGCTGGGGGCAAGGCAGGGCCCCTAATCCATTCTGCCATCCTATTTGGCCCCATGAACTTGTTCCATTCTGAGCCTGGGAAGGGGATGTGGGCCAGACCAGGAAGAGGAGCCTTCCCCCAGATCAGTGTGAATTGGTGAAAACAGCAAGAACAAGTCTCTCTGGACTGGTAAAGATCCCAGTCTGATTTAATGCACTGAGGACTCCAGAACATTCCATACAGTAGCACTGACAATAGCAGAGGGTTTGTGCTCACAGAGGCTCAGTGGGCAGCCTGGTGCTGACCTGGCGGACTGGGCATCAGCAGGAGCAAGACTTGGCAGCTTTGGCTGTGATGGGATGTAGTTTTCCAGGTGACTTTGCAGGGGCTCTTGTTGGCTTTTTGGCACATGCATGGCATCAGAGGCCTCAGCAGCAGCCACTATAGGCACTCCCCTAGAAGAAGAGAAAAGTGGCATGGAGAATGGGGAGAAGTCAGGGTATGCTCTTTGTATAATTTTTGTGATCTTGACTTTTAACCCAGGCTCAGGGGAACCCACCTGCTGCAGGAGTCTATATCCACAAGGTTGAAGAAACATTCTTTCTCCCCTGGCTCCATGTAAGAGTAGAAACCCCACAACAGCAAGCTATGAGGGACTATTATTCCTCCCTCAGGCGCCCTTTCTGGGATAATTAGGGCAAGACCAAGACATGAGTGTGCCCTGGGCAAGGCTAGGACAGGATAATTGATTATCCCTTCCAGCCGATATTCTTTATATGCACATTCAACATTTACTTGGTAGAGAGATTGAACACTGCATGAGAGATGGACAGAGATCACTGGTGGCAGGAGTCAGCATCCCCTTCCTTGGGTGGGACAATTCCTCATGTTCCTGAAGGCCTCTAGGGAGGCAGTATCACCCTGCTAAGAACCAGTAGCAGATATTGCTGAGCAGAATGGAAGCTCTGCGGGTAACAGGTCTCCTCCTCTTGCAGAGAAGCCTCTTAAACATCTGAGGATGTCTGGACGTAGCTTTTGGAGGTCTTGTCCCCTTCAGAAGTGACTTATGAAAACGCTCCTTTTGTTCATATCCAGTATATACTTAAGAGTGGGTCTGCAAAGTCAAATTTTCTCTCATTACAATTAGCGCAGCCTCATTGAGGCTGGCTGGCAGGCTAATCCCCCTTTAATCTAGCCCTGGGGGTATTACTACCCTATCAGCCAAAAAGTGCTTTTTGGCTAATTTTCTGCTCACTTTAATTCTACATACTGATTTGTGAATCCACAGCCACACACTCAGGTTTTGGTTGAGGATACACATTTTTTTTTTTTACATCTCTTTAGACTTTTTCTCCTTTTCTTCCCTTCAGTGCTCAAACTTCAAGCCCATTTATCACATACATACAAAATAGTTTCCTTGAAGTTCATTCAGATCAATAACACCAGAGTATTTGATTTTGTAGAGCTGCATACTAATTTGATACCTATTTTTGCTGTATCTACTGTACCAATAGATTCTGAAAACAAGTTTCTCTTTCTCTCTCTCTCTCTTTTTTTTTTAAAGAAACTGAGAAAGAGAGAAAGAGAGAGAGGCAGAGGCAGAGGGATCAAGCCAACATGGAGCCTGACAAGGGGCTCAATCTCACAACCCTGAGATCATGACCTGAGCTGAAATCAAGAGTCAGACACTCAACCAACTGAGCCACCCAGGCACTCCCGAAAACAAATTTGTCTAATGAACACCAGCTCATGTATCTCTCAATGCTTTTCCTCCTTTGGTGGCTCCCCAATATCTGTGTGATAGAAGTCAGAATTCTCTGGCTTGATATTTAGGCCTTTCATGACCAAGCCTCACCTTCTTTTCTACTGTCCTCTCCGAAATTCCCTCTCATGCACCCCGCCCTGCACGCACACTGGAAATGATAAGCATTCCAGGATCATAATAAAAACCTCTTAGAGACAGACACCCAATTATCCAGCAGGCTCGCAGGACACCGTATGAACTTCCCGATACATCTGAGAAAACGATAGGACATCTCCAGCACAGCTCATAATACTAAATCCTTACAAATTCAACACACATCAGACCCAATGCACAGCTCAAATCACCCACATTCTTCTCATTGCTCAGCTCCCTTCTATCACCATGGCAGCCCATACCCAATAGCAAACAGTTAGGACCCCTGACAAGAGAATGAGGACATTAAACTTCAGGGTTTGTACTCTAGAGTCTCATGTAGCTGTCCAGTTTTTCTCTCCTTGTCACACTATGAAACGCAATCCTTAAAAGCCCCATCTGGGTTAGGACAGAGAAACTTCTGTGCCTTCCAAGCTGCCTATGATGAAGCCACAGAATCTCCCCAGCCTTAAAAACTAGCAAAATAAATGACATGACAGTTTCTCTTCATTGGACAGGCAGCACAAGGCAGTAACCTCTGAGAGAAGGGCAATAAATGAGACCTACAATGGCCTCAGTTAATTGCCTATAGGGTTTCCAGGCTGATGTTCAGAGAGGCAGAGTCCAAACAGAGCCTGACAGTTTGGCTGAGTTGAGCTTGACAGAGGTCAAAGTTTAAAGAGGCCAAATTGGCTAGAATTTCCAGGGCAAAATACCAGAGAGGAGGGAGATTTACAGAGAGCTCCAGATATCTGCAGAGAGATCCTATGGAGTTTGTGGATGAGGCTGATCTGAGTATGTACACAAAGATACTACCTGAGGCCAGGATAAGAATCAACAGAAAGGAGTGGGCAGGGGCACCTGGGTGGCCCAGTCAATTAAGTGTCTGCCTTCCACTTGGGTCATGATCTCAGGATCCTGGGGTGAAACCCCACGTTGGGCTCTCTGCTCATGAGGAGTCTGCTTCTCTCTCTCCCTCTGCCCCTCCCCACACTGTGCTCTCTCACTCTCCCTCTCTCAAATAAATAAATGAAATCTTAAAAGAAAAAGAAAGGAGTGAGCAAAAAATTCAATAGAGATCACACAAGGCTAGAAATAATCTGTATTCCCATCAGCCAGGCTGGAAAGACCTTATAGTACAGTGAGTATTGAGAGCAGATTTCAGATATCGCCTTAGTGGTGAGACTAAATTAACCCTAGACCCTGGGCAGGCCCTAACAAAATATGAAAGCCAGTCTTGGAATAATTGCTCCCCAGAACAAACTTCAACAATATACATTGTCATCCATAAAATTTGTACTGTTTAGCATACAATAAAAAATATCAGGAATGCAAAGAAGCAGGAAAATGTGACCTATGACTATAAGCAAAAAGTAATAATATATATATAGGTTTTCAAAAGACACAGATATTAGAATTAGCACACAAGGATGCTAATACAACTATTATAAATATACTAATCTTCAAGAACATAAAACATAACTATGATGAATGACTTGAACATATAGAAAAGCCCCAAAGAGAATTTTTGGAGCTGAAGAATGCTATATATTAAGTGAAAAGTACACTAGATGAGAGTAACAGATGATTAAACATTGCAAAAAGAAAGATCAAAGAATTTGAAGACATAGTGATAGAAATATTTAAAATGAAAGCAAATAAAAATATTATAAAAAATTGAATAAAGCGTCAGTGAGCTGTGAGATAATATCAAGCAATGGAACACGTGTAATTGGAGTTCCTTTTTTTTAAGTTAACATGTAGTACAATATTGATTTCTGGAGGAGAATTCAGTGATTCATCACTTACACACAACATCCAATGCTCATCACAAGTATCCTCCTTAATATCTATCACCCATCTAGCCACCCCCCACCCACATTCCTCCATCAACCCTCAGTTTGTTCTCTGTCATTCAGAGTCACTTCTGGCTTGTTTCCCTCTCTCCTTTTTCTCTTTTCCCCCTTTCCCTATGCTCATCTGTTTTCTTTCTTAAATCCCACATGAGTGAGATCATATGGTATTTGTCTTTCTCTGATGTATTTCACGTAACATGAATACTCTCTAGCTCCATCCATGTTGTTGCAAATGGCAAGATTTCATTCCTTTTGATGGCTGAACATTTAATGCAATCCCTATCAAAATGCCATTAGCATTTTGCACAGAGCTAGAACAAACGATCCTAAAATTTTTAGGGAACCACATAAGACCCCCAATAGCCAAAGCAATTCTGAAAAAGAAAAACAAAACTGAAGGCATCACACTTATGGATTTCAAGCTTTAATACAAAGCTGTTGTCAACAAGACAGTATGGTAATTGGAGTTCTATGGAAAAAAAAAAGCAGAGTGAGAAAGAAAAAATATTTGAAAAAAACAATGAAATTTGATGAAAATTATAAACCCACAGATAAAATAATCTCAACAAACCCCAGGCAAAAGAAGCATGAATAAAATGACACCAAGGTGTATCATAATCAAATTGCTTCAAATAAATGATAGAAAGTCTTAAAAGCAGCCAGAGAAGAAAACATATTACTTAAAGGGACTGAAGATCACAAATTTTCCATCAGAAATTATGCAAATCAGAAGACCACAGAGTGACATCATTGAAACACTGAAAGAAAAAAATGCCAGCATAAAATTCTATAGTCAACCAAAACGTCTTCAAAAAAAAAAAGAAAGAAAGAAAGGAAACTAAAGACTTCTTCAGATAATGAGAAGTTGAGAGAATTTATCATCAGCAGACATCATCAGCATTACAAGAGATGTTGAAAGGAATTTCTTAGGCAGAAAGAAAGTGATACCATTGATAGTATACAAAAGAATGAAGAGCAGTGGAAATGGTAACTATATAGGTAAATGGGAGCATATAATTCCCCCTCATTTTTCAAATCTCTTTAAAAGATAATTGCTCCAAACAAGAGTAGTAACAATGTATTGAGGACTTTATAATATGTAGAATGTTATACATTAGAATGTATGGCAATAATAGCACAAAGGCCTGGAGAGGGAAGTGGAAGCATACTGTTGGAAGGTTCTTAAAACATATGCATATTAATGCATATTAAATATGCAAAGTAGCATAACATCATTTGAAGGTAGACTGTGATAAGTTAAAGAGTACATCACAGGGGCACCTGGGTATCTTAGTTAAGCGTCCGTCTCTTGGTTTCGTCTCAGGTCATGATCTCAAGGTCATAAGATCAAGCCCCATGGTGTGCTCCATGCTCAGTGTGGAGGCTGCTTGATATTCTCTCCCCCTCTCCCTCCCCATCTGCCCTCCCCTCCCATGAGTGCTCCCTCTCTCTCAAATAAGTAAATAAAATCTTTCAAAAATAAAAATGTACACTGTAGACCTTAGAGCTACCACTAAGATAAGACAAAACAAAGAGTTATAGCTAATAAACTAATAATAGAGATAAAATAAATTAGGATAGGGACATGCTCAAGGTCATCAGTACTTAACCTCCATATATCAAAGGGAAATGAACATAACTACAGAGCAAACATGGGGAAGATAAAGGACCTGTGTCTCCCTATGTAACAGTAGCCTAGTCCTGAAATGTAACCACAATGTATCCTAAAATAAAAGATAACATAGAGGGCATTGGCACCACTAATCTTAGATATATAAGTTATTAGAGAGTGATATTAACCATCACAAAAGGCACCATCCAGAGACACAAACAGAGAAACATTCAGGCCAAATTGGTGAGACAGATTTAAGATATTGACTCCACATTCTCCCCTTCAGCTGAGGACTCAATCTAAATCAACCCAGTTCTGTTTTGAGAATTCTGGTTTTAAAACCTCTCTACCACGAAGGACTTGTAGTTACCCAAGCCAACATATTTGCACATGTTCTTCTCCTTCCTCTGCCTGCAACATCTTTCCCTATGTTATCTCTCTGGCAAAGTCCCAATCAACCTGAAGTGGTTCAGTTAATGAATCACCTCTCCTGTGATGCACCACTTGCTCTCTCCTGGTGATTGCCACTGGGTTCCCATAGCACCTGGAGCACAACTCTAGCTTAGCATTTATCACAAGGAATTGTGTTTTCCTATTTTCCTCCAGACGAATGGGTCTCAAAGTTTAGCATGCATTAGAACCATCTGCAGGGCTTACTGCCATCCTCCTCTCCACCCCTAGAATTTCAGATTTAGGAAGACTTGGATGGGGCCCAAGAATTTGCATTTTTAACAAGCTTCCAGGTTGATGCTGATGCTGGTCCAGGGGCTACATCAATCAAGACAGTATAAAGCCCCCACAGGACACAAAAAAATGTATTTATCTTTTCACCCGTCACACCTAGTATGGTGCTGGCACAAAGTAGCTGGTTTGTACACATTTTTGTAGATGGATGAGTATATGAATTCATTAAGATATAGTCTACTGGCACCCCTAGAAATCATTATAGCTTCTTTATCAAATAAATAACCCCGTGTAGCAGAGTACCGATATAAAAACAGTCAAATAAATATTGAAGTGTTTGTCATTTATATCTCACGGTCTTCCTCTCCCACAAAATAACTTTGAGACAATTTGAAAAGTTAAAACACCAGTAAAGCAGGACACTTAAAAATAAAAATTGAATAAAAATAAAAGCAGCTTAAGAAGTAGGTATGTAGGGCGGCCCAGGTGGCTCAGCGGTTTAACGCCTGCCTTCGGCCCGGGTATGATCCTGGAGACCCCGGATCGAGTTCCACGTCGGGCTCCCGGCATGGAGCCTGTTTCTCCCTCTTCCTCTCCCTCTTCCTCTCCCTCTCCCTCTCCCTCTCTCTCTCTCTCTCTCTCTCTCCCCGCACCGTGTCTTTCATGAATAAATAAATAAAATAATTTTTTAAAAAAGTAGGTACGTAGAATATAGGGGTACATTTCTGAAATTGAAGACAAAAATTAGCTCTGTGCTTCAGAACCTAATGCAAAATGATTAACACTTTGGGCAGCAGAGAGTTAAATAAAGAAGTTAATGAAGAAGAATGTTTGGAGACCTTGTAATGTATCATTGCAGGGCAAAGAATGGCAGCCCATGGTGACATACTGCCATGACCTTCCAAAGATTCTGTAAAAATGCATATTAAATTACTAAATATTATTAAATTATTAAATATTTTTTAAATATTATTAAATATATTAAATTACATCTATCAAGTTCTAATATGCTGAAATTGGCCAGAGTGGTTCCTGTTTTCTGCAGTGGCATCCTGATGGGCAGACCCCCATAAGCAATAAAATACATGCAATGGAGGTGTCAGCATTTCTGGGCTTCATGAAGACCATTGCTCCAGGAATCTCCCCTATTGTTTTTCTGAAGCTGGATTGGTGGGCACAGTCCCTGAGAGACCCAACAAAGTCCAGTTTCTGAACCCTTCCTGTAGGGGCCCAAATAAGACTCTGGTGCTCTGTCCCCTTAAATGACATTTTGTTTCTCCAGCCACAAATAGTATGTTGTAGATAACGCATTATAATAGGCAACTATTCGTATCGTGAACCCCATTTACAGGTGAGACAACTGAGGGTCAGAGTGGTTAGTGATGCATCCATCATCTCAAAGTTGGTACTCCATGGAGACAACCATTCCAACGATCTCAGCTGCAGCCCAGCATCTCCAGAAACTCTCGTCAGCTCCAACTGGATTTCGAACAGCATTGTATTTCTTGATCTGGGAATGCTGACTATCTATTTTTGTATATTTGCAAGTTGGACAAATGTCAAAATAAAAAAAAACACAAAAAGAAGTACGTTTATATGAAGGAAAGAAAAAAACCAACCCTAATAATGGCAGAGACAGAACTGACGTAGTAAATTAATTTTCAGGATTGGCTTTAAATACAGTATCACACTCCTCGGCTCCTCTTGTAATAGTCACGTGCCGGGACACAGAGAGAACCGTGTTTACCATCTGTTACGCTCTCACACTTGGCATCTTATGAGATGTCACTTTTCAACAAAAGAGCCATCACCAATTTCAGGTCGGGAGAAGTAACGGGTGATTAACTCTATCTTTCAAAGAGACTGTAGAATTTTTGCTTGTGGTTTCATAAATGGATGGATCTGTATTAGAAAGTAAAATTGAGAAGGTCAAGTTGTGTGTTTTCCGTTTCTCATAAAATATGCGCAGTATTCTAGCATTTCTATCGTGGATCTATTAAGGACGAGGAACAGATCCTTCGATCTCCTCCTGTGAGAGCAGATCTCTTGCACGGAAGCAAGCTCTGTGGCCTGATTGGGCAAATCCAGGTTGCTGGTTGCGCCTCAGCCTGCGCCACCTCCTCCTTGATTAATGAAACTCTGCAGGGAGCCAGCTCCGTGTCAGCTGGGTTGAACATTTCAGGACATCATCAATTTTCTTTGTCAGTTTCTCTGCTTTATCTGATTACAAACTCTTTCCTCGCTAAATATCAGTTTACATAATAATCAGGCAGGAGATTTGATCATTCATCACTCACTCCCTCTGCAATAACTTATTCTGTATTGTGTGATACAGGCAATCAGTCCCCCCAAAAACCCTTCTCTGTGTGATCTGTGAGCTAATGATCATGGGGATGCTCGAGGGCATACTTCCAGAGAGACCAAGAGGTGGTGGTGGAGGTGGGTGGGAGGGCATTTAGACCCAGGCCACCCTCCTATTTCCTTTGGCAAATAAGCAGCATTTGTTTCTCTCATTAATAGCTATTCTCGACTGAGGGCCTCTTAGGATCTGGGTCCTCTTCATATGTGGTTGTCCTAAGTATTACAAGAGCCCTCCAAGGGAGCTTATTATCCTGATTTTTACAGTAGAGAAATTTGAGGCTTAGTAAGGTGAAGTAATCTGCCCAGGGTCATGCAAGTCTGTTGGATTCCCTGGTGCAAGCCCTTTTTACCTCCACATCTAGGTGTCCGGCTGGCTATTTGTCCCTGCTCCTGGGGCTCGTGGGTCTAGGGACGGGGTTCCTATGGTGTCTCCTTCTCCTGGCCCCACTGTCCCTCCTACCTTTCTTCCCAGCCACAGGAGAGGCTTCCTAAAAGCAGAGACCCTTTGCGTCTGAGAACCCTGGGTGCCTGCTGGGTGCCTGACAGGGCATACGGACACCTACGTGTACCTCTTTACCCAATGACTGGCTTCAGTACAGTTACGCACTCCTGAGGTGGATTTTAATTTTATCTACATTTTTCTCTTCTCTGTTTTAAAAGTTGCTTTAGCTCCTTCCTGAAATCCTGTGTTCTCTCTCTGGAGATCACCTTGAACCGGTTCTCAGGTAGGTCCTTGAAGATAGTCAGCTGCGTGATCCTGTCCTCTGTTTGCCAGGCAGGGCCAGTGGGTGCTCTCAGCACCACCCTAGCAAAGTCTGGAGATACGGGTGTCAGGAGCCTTCTGAAGAATCCAAGGCAACGTGACTCATCCTGAATCTGGCTACGGCACTTTCTTCTCCTGCAATTCTTGACTATTAAAGAGTAATTTCCTGGCGGGGCTGTGCACCTGTCTACCAGCTACTCTCGGGGTTCTCACCCCGGCCAGCCCCTCTGGAAGATGACTCCTAGGTCATAGCCTTCTGTCTTCCCACGGGGATCCATGAACACCAGTCAAGACCTTGAGATCCCACTGTCAGTAAGGTTTTCTCAGAGAGGCCGCAGGGCAAACACAGTTCTCCATCATACAACGAAACACAGGTGGAGCCCAGGAGCTAGTGTACGCCCCACTTACTAAGCGTAACTCCGAAGTCATGCGGCGCTTCTGATGTCTGAATCGCGTAGCCTTCCATCCCCGCAGAACTGTCATCACAGCCCTAGGGCAGAGCACCATGCGCCCTGGGGGAACCTATTGGGGCAGCGGAGCGGCCAGTGGGAACAGGGCCTCCTGGGTCTCCCCCAGCACCTTCCCCGGGCCGGCCGGGGCTGTGCAGTCTGGCCTGGACAGAAAAGTCCGATGGTGAAAGAAAGCTAGAGGCCAGGGCACGAAATGGGTCAGGGAGACGGTTTGGGATAGGTGAACTTTCCAGGGGCCCCGCAGGACGGCTTCTCGGGGGCACTGACTGCAGAGTGTGGCAAGGTTTTAAAGAGGCAGCGAAGGATCAGCTGCAGTCCTCCCGAAGAACTGGGGTGCGCTGGATGCTCTTGAAGCGTTCCTTCTGTTCAGTGGCACTTACCACCCATTCGTGGGCTTGTGCTATGCGCGAGGAGCCGAGAACACTGTTGCTGCCCCCGGAGATCTCACAGGTTTACGGCGAAGGGGTCATATTTTTATAGAGTTCAAAAACAGTTATATTATTTTTCTAACCACACGTATGTCTTGAGCTAGACAAGAAGCTAAAAGGCAGTGAAGCCATCAGCTGGGTGCTAAAATTGCAGAACAAAATTTGCGAGGTGTCAGTTTTCTGTCGGTTTCAGAAAAACAGCCTGGGGCTCATGGGAAAAGAGGCGTGGGAGCGGGGGCCACCCAGAGATGGGAATTGGATCTTGGTGTCACTCTCCATGTATCGTTTTACATTTAAAGAAATGTCTCTGTTTGTAGGCTCTGCTGATGCCAGGTGGTAGAAAGTTTATGTGTTGCCTGGGATTCAAGGCAGGGCCCCTCTGCTCAAGGTTGCTCCAAATGGCAATCATTCATTTGTAGGAATTTATATAATACAGTCCCCATAATACAGTTAAATTGAATCCACTGCCTCTTGTGGGGGAAAAAAGCATGGATCTGGGAGCCAGACACATACGTCTCCTGCCTGCCATCACCAGACCACTGTGCCACTTGGTTCAGGTGATTGGGCCTGCTGTTTCTTGTTGGCAAAATGGGAATAATAACAATAATAAAGACTTCCTGGAATTATTATGAGGATTACAGAAGATCATACATTAAAGCCCCTAGCCCAGTCCTGGTACACAGCAGACATTTATAAAAACATTCTCTGGGTTTGCACAAACAAATGCATCTGTCTGCATTGGGTTTTCATAAGAGTTTTGACGAGCCAGAGCTGGGAAATGGGGGCCCAGGGCAGAAGATTGGCCAAAAAGGGCGACAGACCCCAAGAAGTAGAGCCATGAGGAACCTCCAGGTGAGCATCTCAGCAACATCATTAGAACCATGGTCAGAGAAGGCAACGAAAGCAAGGAGGCTGTGATGGGCAGGTGTGTCTACTTCCCAAACACCTTTTGAATTCACCCATTTTTATTCATCCCACTGCCACCGTCTGAGATCTGGGCACCTGGAATCCTCCAAGGGCCTCCTAATTCATTTCCCCACCTCCCCGCTTCTGTCCATCTGCTCCTTAACTCTGTAGTAAGAAAGATCCACCTGCACTTACAGCCCTCATGACCACTCTTTGCCTTGAGTAAAAAGTTTCATGTTCTCCCATGGTTTATAATACCCGATGGAGGGGCACTTGGGTGGCTCCGTGGTTGAGCATCTGCCTTTGGCTCAGGGGGTGATTCCAGGGTCCTGGGGTTGAGTCCCACATGGGGCTCCCTGCAGGGAGTCTGCTTCTCCCTCTGCCTATGTCTCTGCCCCTCTCTCTCTGTGTCTCTCATGAATAAATAAATAAAATCTTAAATAATATAAATATAATACCTGCTGTATCTGGTCCCTCAGATCCTACTAGCTGGCCTCCTTGCTGACAGCCATGCTGAAGACACTCAGTTCCTCTGTCTTCCCTTGTGCCCTGTTGTCTCTGGGCTTTTGCACATCCTGTTTCCCACGCTTAGAACACTCTTACCCATCACCCTGTTTTCCTGCATCTTCTATTCATCTTTCAGACTCCTGATTGTACATGTTTCTTCCTCTGGGAAGCCCTCCTTGTCTACTTGCCCAGTCCCAAACTGAGTTGATAACCACTCTAATCTCTAAGTTGCATGAAGCCATCTCACACAGTAGATGGCATACAGTGGCATCCAATAAATGTTTACTGAGTGAATAGATCTCCCTGGCAGAGGAGCTACAGACCCACAGGCAGATAGTGTAGAAACAATTTACTAACAGCTCTCACCTAGGTTTTTCCCACCTGTGCCAGTCAGGATTCCAGCAGGAAGCAGATGGCTCACAAAAACAGGGTAATCTAGAAGAGTGTGACCAAGAGACTTTTTAGAAAGGTGTAGACTGAGTCAGAGGAATCCAATAAGGGAGGGAAAAACACCTGCCCTTGATTAAGAAAAGCAGGAAGCCACCATCTCCTTGGGCCAGACAGGACAAGAGGAGAGAGTTACAGAAACTCAGAGCTAAAAAAAAAAAAAAAAGAAACTCAGAGCTGCAGTCAGAGGAGAGGCCTGTTGGGTATGAACTGGGGCCTTTGGTGAAAGAATGCAGCCACTGCTCATCGGGGCCTCCCCCCCGCACACACTCCCCTCTCTTACTCGTGCCTCCACTGGCCAAGACAGTCAGAGGATAAGGAGACCTGTCAATGCAGATTCAGACCTGTGGGCTCCAAGCAGACTGGAGCAAGATGGGGTGTGATTGTAGGGAGAAACAGAATATCCAGTTGTTCTAATAACCTATCTAATAACCTGTCCTAAACCACTTTAGGTAATAGCTTCCTCCTTCCATTGTTAATGCTTCTATCCCTTGGAACAGAATGATGTTGACCTGACAATTGAATATAGATTCAAAAGAAATGATTTTAAAAATATTTTCACTTGGGGCACGTGGGTGGCTCAGTCCATTAAGCATCTGACTCTTGATTTCGGCTCCAGTCATGATCTCAAGGTTGTGAGATGGAGCCCCATGTCAGACTCTGCACTGGGCATGGAGCCTGCTTGGGATTCTCTCTCTTTCTCCCTCTGCCCTTTCCCCTCCTTCCTCTCTCTCTCTCTCTCAAAAGAAGAAAGAAAGAAAGAAAGAAAGAAAGAAAGAAAGAAAGAAAGAAAGAAAAAGTACTTTCATTTAACTGAAAAGATTAAGATTTTTAAAACTTAGGTCTATTTGGACTCAGTGTCTTATTCATAATTTAATGAAAGTTGATTTAAATTTTTAATTTTTAAAAATTAAAAAGTTTTAAAAATTGGCTCTGATATTTGCCCAACACTGAGATGTAACTCAGTCTCCAATCTGCAAGTGAGTTTGCCCACTGCCAAATAGGCCAAGGTCTGAGCAAAGGCCTTTTGTCTGGACTGAGAAACCTCTCTTCCAAAGGCATGAAACATCTTGACAGGGACAGGTGTGAGTTTCCCCACTGTCCATCCACTGGTCATGGGAATTAGATGTCAGATTCAAAGATAGCTTGCAATTTGAGGGTTAATATGTTGTCACATGGAAGATGTCAGTATGGAGTCAGGACTTTTCCTGCTTGAACAGACGCATGCTTCCTCACTTGTGAATCCATAAAGAGCTTCCTGTCTGCTGAACTCTGGTGTGCTGGGACAATTCACAAGTCAGACAGCATGCAAAGGCTCCCAGTGTGCACTAAGTGCTGCAACACCATCTGCTTTTGTCTGTATTTAGGTGCCTCATTTGTTAGCTCAGAGTGCTAAACGCAAAGGTTGCAGGGGCCAGATGCTATCAGGACTCAGTTCATCTGAAGGAAACCTCGTCTTCAAACAGAATCAGAAGAACCACAACTGAAGGCTTGTGCATTCGCCACCTCCTTCGCTCTTCACCAAGCTCAAAGTTCTTCCCTTGAGGGACTCCCGTTTTGAGTAGCCGCACATTTGTGGGTTGCGGTGCCTGCTCTGTTTCAGGACTGCTTTGGTAGACCACAGAGACCTCTGCGTCAGGCTGGTTACAGCGGTCCTACCTGGACGACACATGCATAGTGTATGAGTGCTATATACTGCATGTTTGGTTCCCCCAAAGTCACACATTGATCCCCTATGTGATGGTATTAATAGGTGAGGTAAGTAGGTCATGAGACTAGAGTCCTCATGCCATCATGATTAGGCCTCGTGCCTTTATTTTGTTTTTTCAAAGATTTTTATTTATTCATGAGAGACAGAGAGAGAGGCAGAGACACAGGCAGAGGGAGAAGCAGACTCCCTGCAGGGAGCCCGATGTGGGACTTGATCCCAGGACCCTGGGGTCACGCCCTGAGCCAAAGGCAGATGCTCAACCGTTGAGCCACCCAGGAGCCTTGGGATTAGGGCCTTTAGAAGAAAAGACACAAGAGAGATCTCTGGTCACCACGTGGGGACACAGCAAGAAGGTGGCCATCTGCATGCAAACCATAAAGAGGGCTCTTGCCAGACACTGGATCTGCAGACGCCTTGATCTTGGACTTCCAAGCCTCGAGAACCGTGAGAAAGAAATGTTTGTTGTTCAAGTCAGCCAGCGCATGGTATCCTGTTGATAGCAACTTGAACTGACTAAAACAGTGGGGATGTGGCGGATATATGATGGACACTATGTTAAAATATTTTTCTCTAAGATTCCTTGAGTGAAACAGTTTGCATCTGGTTTGTTATCCTAAGTCCCAAAAGAAGCTGTGTCTATCCAGGAGAATTGGCTCAAATATGTATAAATGTTGGATTTCCTATTCCTCTCTTGGCTTTTCATTCAAAATGTGGCTTGTGGAAGAACCACTTTGCATAAGAAATGTGGGGAGCAGAGCTAGGGAAGGGAGAGAGGAAAAGAAGGGGGTTGTGTCAGGAACCTCTTACAGGCGAGCAGTGGAGGGTGCCTTTTTGTCATTGATGCAGAGAGAGGCCAAGGCCATGTGTGTGAAGTCTAGAGCAGGGTGGATGCCACAGCCACAGAACCACAGGATGCAGTGTCTGAGGGGCTTCCCAGGTGAAGCTGGGTTACGGGGAGGGTCCTGGGGCACAGGGATGACAACCCCACTCTTCTCTCTCCCCAGAGTCAAGCAGAGTCTGGAGAAATGTGACAAGGAAAGCTATAAATAGCTAAGCAAATCAATAAGCAATGCACCCAATTAAAGATGATTTTAATTATATGAGCCTGCCTGGCCACCAGACACTCAAGTCAAACAGAGTAAATGTAATTTCCTTTAACCACTCCCTTCCCTGAGGCTAACAGTGTTTGTGGATCATCTCTATGTCCCTCCAGAAAACACATCTCAGATCTCACAGGTCTGCCACTGTCAATGCAGCATGCCACTTGGTCTTCTCTTAGCTCTTAGGAAAGCTCTGATTCTAGGGCAGTGGGGTGTCGGAGATGCCTTCTGCAACGCCTTTCATCTCACAGTGTTGAAATCGGCTGCTTGGAGCCTATGTGGAACCTGCCTGCCTGCCAATCCACGTGCAGAGCACCGCAGGCTTACAGTCCTGTAACTATGGCAGGGGATGGTTCCCCAGATTTGGAAAGCTCCCCACATCTAGCCCTTGAGATCAAGAACCATATCTCTCTGTGTTTCTATGGGGCAGGCCAATACAGTGTTGCTCTCAGACCAGGGCAAGAGGGGCCCCTGCCATGCAACCCTGTTTCAGAGGGCCTTGCATGTCATAAACATAGAAACAATCAATTCCTTAAAAAACATGACACCTCTGTCACTCAGGATCCACTGCTCTGTGCTGGCTTAGGGCTCCCCCCTACTCCAACCCCCATTCAGGCCCCAGGGAAAGACTTCACTGTCTTGCCCCTTGGCTCAAATACTGAGCAGATTTGCATGCTGACACCAGAGAAGGACACTTGCTCGGAGTCCAGGTGGAATTTGAGCTGTGGAAGCTTCTAGAGAAGGAAAAGACAAATTAACTTGTCAAATCCTTCCTCTTCACATAAGTGCAGTTGATTCTTGCATAGCAAAATCTCATTTCCCAGGGGGGTTGATGCCCATTTCTTTGCTTCTCCTCACCTGATTTCTGGCTCGGGGGCATGTACTGGCTAGTATGGTGTTCACAGTAAAGGCTAGGGAATGTTCTACATTCTGGAACCCTCCCAGGGCTCTCAAATGTGTATACATAAAGGTAGAAAGTCAACTGTGCCGGATAATGACACTGAGCCTCAGTCTTGACAATGAGATGAATGCTAGAATTGTAAATGGCTTTATTTTTATAAAAATATTTAATAGGGTAAAATCACTTTTTCAAGTTAAAGTCGAAGTTTTATTTAAGTAATTTTGATTTACACTTTTAATATTCATGAATTATGACCTATTTGCTTTTGAAATTCCTAGATGACTTTGTAAACTTTGTGGGGAAAATAAGTGTTTTGAAAACACACACTAATTTTGATTTACATTTTTTATGAACTGACATTCAGATTCTATATACTTAAAATACAGTTTTATATATTTTTTCAATCCTTGAGGTGAATCCTTGAGTATGCGTATAGTTGAGATTGTGATACGTACAGAAATACAAAAATAGAGCTCAGAAAAGAAAAAAAGGATGAAAAAAATAGAAAATCCTCAATCTGTTAAAGTTTTTTAAAACTGGAACCAATGAAATTTTGTAGACCTTTGGTGAAACTACCTCACAACAAATTTACAAATAGGATATAATCAAGTCTTCATTTAATGAAGCTTTACTTAACTCATCGAAACAATGGAAACGAAAATAAGAAAACTCTTTATTAAATCGATAACTTGAAGAGGTCAAGTAAGATCTCTGAAACTGTATACTCCTTACTATAGAAAGACTTAATTATTAATCAAAACAATAAGACTGTAAGAGGGCCTTCATTTCTGCTCTTGTTAGGGTCTCAAAAATGTTTGGGGTAATCCTGGCTGCTCAGATTCTTGTCAGCAAGCCTTCCCCTGCTGAGGGTCCTTGAGCATAGCTCCCCATGTTCTGAACCTGGGACTTGCCATCAGGCCGCCAAGCTACCTGGCCACCACCCATTGGATCAAATCCTCTCTCGGTTTCAATTCAAGACTTGCAGAGACTCAGGACATTCTGATAAGAACAAAGAGTGATGTATAATCTTATAGTTCCTAGCACAGTGGCTTGCAAAAAACAGACCTTAATTGTGCTTTTTAACTTTTACTTGGAAATCGTCAACAAGCATGCACTCCTGTGGTCAGGAGGAGCCGCCCATTCTTTAAATAGATGTATGCTGAGCATCACTGGGGTAGGCACCGAAACGGACTGGAGGTGAAGTCTAGGATCGTGGCTTCATGGGGTCTGATCGGTGGAGATGGCAGATGTGATTTAAGGAATCAGGCAAGGTGACAAAGAAGAAAACATGACTGCTCATCACAGAGAGACTCACAGCCAGAGCTGCCAGCAGGAAGGAGCAGGTGGTGGTGGCATCCTCCCACTGCCCCCAGGAACTTGACCTTGATCTTCTCTCCCTGTTTCTGATTGTCTGGCTCAGGGCTGGCCTGCCCTCTTCTCTCTCCTTTCCCCTATAAGCCACCCTCAGGGTTTTATATGGAAGAAATGTGAAACTCTTACCAGGAAGCAGCAGTACTCAAGTATATGGAAATTCAGAGCAGAGGGACTGCATCATGGAAGCTTATGTTAAAAAAAATAATAATAATAATCATGATGAATGTCCTTGTCCTTGGAGAAAGAGGCTTGTATCTCAGTGTATGAGAAATGACTGCCTGAGGCATCAGGGGTGTAAACGTGCTTCCTGAGATTTTAGTTGGTGCTGTAAAAAAAAAACCAAGGCTGTGGGAAGACTTAGAAAAAAAAAGAAAATAAGGGGCTGGAGCCGCAGATGGGTGAAAGTCTCACTGATTCCTATAGAAATAGAGCATTTAAAATTAGCTTGGTATAAAAATAATCAGGGATGTGGGGTTGATTTACTATCTATATTCCCCACTGCTTGATTCAATTTCTGTTTTGAGAAATCTGTCACGTATCCAGTTTCCTCCAAAGACTCAGTCTCAGCTCTGGGCCTCATGAACAGTGGTCACTGCAGCTTCTCCGTGGGGGTTGGAGGGCTTCTGGGGAGCTCCTCCATGGGCCGCCAACCTGGCGCCTCCCAGCCCGGCTCTTGACCTCCGAGTCTTCCTGTCGCCTGTGCTGACCCAGGCAAAATTCTGAGTTTCCTCCTTCACCGCATCTTGTTACATTCCCAAGTCCAGAAACCCTTGAGCCTTCTTATTTCATTATATTTTATTTATCTTTTCTTTTCCCCCCTCAAGACTAACTCCTACAGCCACAGAAGGGAGCCGAGGCCTAGGCCTTGATGGTTAAGAATCAGGCAGGTAAATATTGTAATAAAACTGAAAGCAGAAGGAGGAGGGGCGAGATGGCGGAAGAGTAGGGTCCCCAAATCACCTGTCCCCAACAAATTACCTAGATAACCTTCAAATCATCCTGAAAATCTATGAATTTGGCCTGAGATTTAAAGAGAGACCAGCTGGAACGCTACAGTGAGAAGAGTTCGCGCTTCTATCAAGGTAGGAAGACGGGGAAAAAGAAATAAAGACACAAAAGGCCTCCAAGGGGGAGGGGCCCCGCGAGGAGCCGGGCTGAGGCCGAGGCGAGTGTCCCCAGGACAGGAGAGCCCCGTCCCGGAGGAGCAGGAGCTGCACCAACCTTCCCCGCGGAAAGGGGCCCGCAGGGAGTTAGAGCAGGACCCAGGAGGGCGGGGATGCCCTCGGGCTCCCTGGGACACTAACAGACACCTGCGGCCCAGGAGAGTGCGCCGAGCTCCCTAAGGGCTGCAGCGCGCGGCGGGACCCGGAGCAGCTCGGAGGGGCTCGGGCGGCGGCCGCGGAGGGGGCTGCGGGGCGGGAGCGGGAATCCAACAGCGCAGGCCCCGGAGCAAAGGGCGCCGGGACACAGCCCAGGATCCGGCCTCCCCCCGGGACAGGCAGAGGCCGGGAGGACCCAGGACAGCGAGGACGCTCCTGCCCGGAGCTGAGCAGATCAGCGGCCCTGCCCCGGAGCCTCTAGGCCCTGCAGACAGAGAGCCCCGGAGTTACTGCGGGAGCTGACTCCAGGGCTGCAGAGCTGGCCCCGCCACTGTGGCTGTTCCTCCTGGGGCCTCACGGGGTAAACAACCCCCACTGAGCCCTGCACCAGGCAGGGGGCAGAGCAGCTCCCCCAATTGCTAACACCTGAAAATCAGCACAGCAGGCCCCTCCCCCAGAAGACCAGCGAGACGGACCAGTTCCAGGGGAAGTCAAGGGACTTAAAGTATACAGAATCAGAAGATACTCGCCCGTGTTTTTTGTTTTTTGTTTTTGTTTTGTTTTGTTTTGTGTTTTTTTTCTTTCTTTCTTTTTGATTTCTGATTGCTTCCCCCACCGCCTTTTTTTTCACCTTTCTTTCTTTTTCTTTCTCTTTTTCTTCTCTTTTTTCCCCTTTTTTTCTTCTTTCTCTTTTTTCTTTTTCTCTTTTCTTTCCTTCTCTCTCTCTCTTTTTCTCCTTTTCCCAATACAACTTGTTTTTGGCCACACTTCACTGAGCAAAATGACTAGAAGGAAAACCTCACCTCAAAAGAAAGAATCAGAAGCAGTCCTCTCTCCCACAGAGTTACAAAATCTGGATTACAATTCAATGTCAGAAAGCCAATTCAGAAGCACTATTATACAGCTACTGGTGGCTCTAGAAAAAAGCATAAAGGACTCAAGAGACTTCATGACTGCAGAATTTAGATCCAATCAGGCAGAAATTAAAAATCAATTAAATGAGATGCAATCCAAGCCAGAAGTCCTAACGACGAGGCTTAACGAGGTGGAAGAACGAGTGAGTGACATAGAAGACAAGTTGATGGCAAAGAGGGAAACTGAGGAAAAAAGAGACAGACAATTAAGAGACCATGAAGACAAATTAAGGGAAATTAACGACAGCCTGAGAAAGAAAAACCTACGTTTAATTGGGGTTCCCGAGGGCGCCGAAAGGGACAGAGGGCCAGAATATGTATTTGAACAAATCCTAGCTGAAAACTTTCCGAATCTGGGAAGGGAAACAGGCATTCAGATCCAGGAAATAGAGAGATCCCCCCTTAAAATCAATAAAAACCATTCAACACCTCGACATTTAATAGTGAAGCTTGCAAATTCCAAAGATAAGGAGAAGATCCTTAAAGCAGCAAGAGAAAAAAAGTCCCTGACTTTTATGGGGAGGAATATTAGGGTAACAGCCGACCTCTCCACAGAGACCTGGCAGGCCAGAAAGGGCTGGCAGGATATATTCAGGGTCCTAAATGAGAAGAACATGCAACCAAGAATACTTTATCCAGCAAGGCTCTCATTCAAAATGGAAGGAGAGATAAAGAGCTTCCAAGACAGGCAGGAACTGAAAGAATATGTGACCTCCAAACCAGCTCTGCAAGAAATTTTAAGGGGGACTCTTAAAATTCCCCTTTAAGAAGTTCAGTGAAACAATCCACAAAAACAAGGACTGAATAGATATCATGATGACACTAAACTCATATCTGTCAATAGTAACTCTGAACGTGAACGGGCTTAATGACCCCATCAAAAGGCGCAGGGTTTCAGACTGGATAAAAAAGCAGGACCCATCTATTTGCTGTCTAGAAGAGACTCATTTTAGACAGAAGGACACCTACAACCTGAAAATAAAAGGTTGGAGAACCATTCACCATTCAAATGGTCCTCAAAAGAAAGCAGGGGTAGCCATCCTCATATCAGATAAATTAAAATTTACCCCGAAGACTATAGTGAGAGATGAAGAGGGACACTATCTCATACTCAAAGGATCTATCCAACAAGAGGACTTAACAATCCTCAATATATATGCCCCGAATGTGGGAGCTGCCAAATATTTAAACCAATTAATAACCAAACTGAAGAAATACTTTGATAATAATACACTTATACTTGGTGACTTCAATCTAGCTCTTTCTACCCTCGATAGGTCTTCTAAGCACAACATCTCCAAAGAAACGAGAGCTTTAAATGATACACTGGACCAGATGGATTTCACAGATATCTACAGAACTTTACATCCAAACTCAACTGAATACACATTCTTCTCAAGTGCACATGGAACTTTCTCCAGAATAGACCACATACTGGGTCACAAATCGAGTCTGAACCGATACCAAAAGATCAGGATAGTCCCCTGTATATTCTCAGACCATAATGCCTTGAAATTAGAACTAAACCACAACAAGAAGTTTGGATGGACCACAAACACATGGAGGTTAAGGACCATCCTGCTAAAAGATGAAAAGGTCAACCAGGAAATTAAGGAAGAATTAAAAAGATTCATGGAAACTAATGAGAATGAAGATACAACCGTTCAAAATCTTTGGGATGCAGCAAAAGCAGTCCTGAGGGGGAAATACATCGCAATACAAGCATCCATTCAAAAACTGGAAAGAACTCAAATACAAAAGCTCACCTTACACGTAAGGAGCTAGAGAAAAAGCAGCTAATGGACCCCACACCCAGCAGAAGAAGAGAGTTAATTAAAATTCGAGCAGAACTAAATGAAATCGAGACCAAAAGAACTGTGGAACAGATCAACAGAACCAGGAGTTGGTTCTTTGAAAGAATTAATAAGATAGATAAACCATTAGCCAACCTTATTAAAAAGAAGAGAGAGAAGACTCAAATTAATAAAATCATGAGTGAGAAAGGAGAGATCACTACCAACACCAAGGAAATACAAACGATTTTAAAAACATATTATGAACAGCTCTACGCCAATAAATTAGGCAATCTAGAAGAAATGGACGCATTCCTGGAAAGCCACAAACTACCAAAACTGGAACAGGAAGAAATAGAAAACCTGAACAGGCCAATAACCAGGGAGGAAATTGAAGCAGTCATCAACAACCTCCCAAGACACAAGAGTCCAGGGCCAGATGGCTTCCCAGGGGAATTCTATCAAACCTTTAAAGAAGAAATCATACCTATTCTACTAAAGCTGTTTGGAAAGATAGAAAGAGATGGAGTACTTCCAAATTCGTTCTATGAGGCCAGCATCACCTTAATTCCGAAACCAGACAAAGACCCCACCAAAAAGGAGAATTACAGGCCAATATCCCTGATGAACATGGATGCAAAAATTCTCAACAAGATACTAGCCAATAGGATCCAACAATACATTAAGAAAATTATTCACCATGACCAAGTAGGATTTATCCCCGGGACACAAGGCTGGTTCAACACTCGTAAAACAATCAATGTGATTCATCATATCAGCAAGAGAAAAACCAAGAACCATATGATCCTCTCATTAGATGCAGAGAAAGCATTTGACAAAATACAGCATCCATTCCTGATCAAAACCCTTCAGAGTGTTGGGATAGAGGGAACTTTCCTCGACATCTTAAAAGCCATCTACGAAAAGCCCACAGCAAATATCATTCTCAATGGGGAAGCACTGGGAGCCTTTCCCCTAAGATCAGGAACAAGACAGGGATGTCCACTCTCACCACCCCTATTCAACATAGTACTGGACGTCCTCGCCTCAGCAATCAGACAACAAAAAGACATTAAAGGCATTCAAATTGGCAAAGAAGAAGTCAAACTCTCCCTCTTTGCCGATGACATGATACTTTACATAGAAAACCCAAAAGCCTCCACCCCAAGATTGCTAGAACTCATACAGCAATTTGGTAGCGTGGCAGGATACAAAATCAATGCCCAGAAATCAATGGCATTTCTATACACTAACAATGAGACTGAAGAAAGAGAAATTAAGGAGTCAATCCCATTTACAATTGCACCCAAAAGCATAAGATACCTAGGAATAAACCTAACCAAAGAGGTAAAGGATCTCTACCCTAAAAACTGTAGAACACTTCTGAAAGAAATCGAGGAAGACACAAAGAGATGGAAAAATATTCCATGCTCATGGATTGGCAGAATTAATATTGTGAAAATGTCAATGTCACCCAGGGCAATTTACATGTTTAATGCAATCCCTATCAAAATACCATGGACTTTCTTCAGAGAGTTAGAACAAATTATATTAAGATTTGTGTGGAATCAGAAAAGACCCCGAATAGCCAGGAGAATTTTAAAAAAGAAAACCATAGCTGGTGGCATCACAATGCCAGATTTCAGGTTGTACTACAAAGCTGTGGTCATCAAGACAGTGTGGTACTGGCACAAAAACAGACACATAGATCAATGGAACAGAATAGAGAACCCAGAAGTGGACCCTGAACTTTATGGTCAATTAATATTCGATAAAGGAGGAAAGACTATCCATTGGAAAAAAGACAGTCTCTTCAATAAATGGTGCTGGGAAAATTGGACATCCACATGCAGAAGAATGAACCTAGACCACTCTCTTTCACCAAACACAAAGATAAACTCAAAATGGATGAAAGATCTAAATGTGAGACAAGATTCCATCAAAATCCTAGAGGAGAACACAGGCAACACCCTTTTTGAACTTGGCCACAGTAACTTCTTGCAAGATACATCCACAAAGGCAAAAGAAACAAAAGCAAAAATGAACTATTGGGACTTCATCAAGATAAGAAGCTTTTGCACAGCAAAGGATACAGTCAACAAAACTAAAAGACAACCTACAGAATGGGAGAAGATATTTGCAAACGACATATCAGATAAAGCGCTAGTTTCCAAGATCTATAAAGAACTTATTAAACTCAACACCAAAGAAACAAACAATCCAATCATGAAATGGTCAAAAGACATGAAGAGAAATCTCACAGAGGAAGACATGGACATGGTCAACACGCACATGAGAAAATGCTCTGCATCACTTGCCATCAGGGAAATACAAATCAAAACCACAATGGGATACCACCTCACACCAGTGAGAATGGGGAAAATTAACAAGGCAGGAAACCACAAATGTTGGAGAGGATGCGGAGAAAAGGGAACCCTCTTACACTGTCGGTGGGAATGTGAACTGGTGCAGCCACTCTGGAAAACTGTGTGGAGGTTCCTCAAAGAGTTAAAAATAGACCTGCCCTACGACCCAGCAATTGCACTGTTGGGGATTTACCCCAAAGATTCAGATGCAATGAAACGCCGGGACACCTGCACCCCGATGTTTCTAGCAGCAATGTCCACAATAGCCAAACTGTGGAAGGAGCCTCGGTGTCCATCGAAAGATGAATGGATAAAGAAGATGTGGTTTATGTATTCAATGGAATATTACTCAGCCATTAGAAATGACAAATACCCACCATTTGCTTCAACGTGGATGGAACTGGAGGATATTATGCTGAGTGCAGTAAGTCAATCGGAGAAGGACAAACAGTGTATGTTCTCATTCATTTGGGGAATATAAATAATAGTGAAAGGGAATATAAAGGAAGGGAGAAGAAATGTGTGGGAAATATCAGGAAGGAGACAGAACATAAAGACTCCTAACTCGGGGAAACGAACTAGGGGTGGTGGAAGGGGAGGAGGGAGGGGGGTGGGGGCGAATGGGTGATGGGCACTGAGGGGGACACTTGACGGGATGAGCACTGGGTGTTATTCTGTATGTTGGTAAATTGAACACCAATAAAAATTAATTTATTAAAAAAAAACTGAAAGCATAGGGCAGATCTCAAGTCAGAAGGCTAATGGCCTTCTGGTCATTGGGATACCTTGTGTTTCTAGAGTAATATCATGGGTGGAAATGTGTTCCAAGAAGTCTGAACTGTAAGAGATGTTCTAGTCCTTCATTCTCCCCAGTCATTCCACACCTGGCCGAGGCCGCACCACTGGGGTGGTGGCAGAGCAGATTGCTGTCACTTTGAGGGTGGCCCAGCACTAGTGAAACAGGCCCTGCTGTGCTTCGGAGGACCCTGCCTGTCTACTGTGCCTCTTGCCTGTGGCCTTGAGTACCTGCCAGGAATGAAGGCTCAGGATCAGGGTTGAGGCTCTCGTCTCCCGGGGTTGGGGTGCAGCAGCCTCTGTTGTTGGGGTCCCACCACCCCCAGAGCTGCCCCTGCAAGTGGGATGCAGATTCCACTTCACGCTCCCAGGCTTGGAAAATCGTAAGGTCATGTTTCAGGGCTCCTGCCCCTCACGACCTGCAGAGGCTACTCCTCTGTGTTTATAAAGTCAAACTTAAAAAAGAAAAAAATGAAAAAGAAAAGAAAAAGAAAAAGAAAAAGAAAAAGAAAAAGAAAAAGAAAAAGACCTAAAGCTCACACGCAAAAAAGAATGAAGTTAGGGCAAGGGAGGAAGGAGAATGACTGTTTTATGAGCTGGGGCACCGGGGGCGAGGTTTTGGGGGCAGTTTCGGCTTTGAAACCTGTTGAACCCTCCCTGACAACTTTAATTAGACGCCAGCATCTACTGAGCGTGGGGGCCCCGACCACACATCTCCTGGCTTCGCCCCCTGGCCCAGCGCCACAGCCTCTCTGGGAGGGGCTCTGCCAAGGCCAAGACCAAGTCCGTCTTCAGGGAGGGCAGCAAGCAGAGGTCAAAGCACTATTTCTCCCGGCAGGATCCAGGGCATCCTCCATCTCTTGTTCTCTGTTCCCTGGTCCCCTGAGCTGGCCTGAGTGCCTTCCACAGGGTGGGGGCTGTCCTCAGACTTTCAGGACCTCACAGGGCCAGGGGGTGTTCGAGGGAAAGAACACTGGGGCTGCCCTGGCCCAGTCCTGGCTCAGGTTTCTGCCGTGGGCAGTGTGGCCATCCAAGCAGGTTGAGGAAACTCCTAGGCAAGTAGGGGACTTCGGAAGGTTTTTTTCTCCCCTAGGTGGGTGATGAGAGATGTGTGTCCCTCTAGAGAGGAACTGGGAGAGCGCCTGAAATGGGGTGCATGGGCCAAGGATGTCTGGGTGCTGCCACCTGGTCTAGACTTGGACCTAGGGCTTTGAGGGTCAATAATTGGTAGGCTCTGGCATTAAGAGCTCAGCCTCAGGAACAGGGTTGCCAGTGTGTGAGTGTGTGTGTGAGTGTGTGTGTGTATTGGGGGGGTATTCCTAGCATTCAGGACAAATGCACCAGCAGGCAGCAGGCCTGGGGGGTGGGAGAGGACAGGCCTTGCCAGCCTCTGTGAGCTGTGGAAATGGGGTGGGAGATGGGCCCAGCTGTAGGGTCACACCCAAGCCCAGTGTCAAGGACACAGTGTTGGTTGCTCATCAGGCACTTAGTAAGACTTAGCTGATGAGTAAGAAAATAATAAGCTGTATAGCTGACCAGAGATTGGGCCAGGCCCCACGTTCTTTCAATAGCCCTACGGAGCAGGATCCCTCATCCCCTTCTATAGATGATTCAGTGAATGAAGGAAGAAGGCCCAGGAGCCCATGTCAGGGGGTCAGACTGCCCAAGGGAAGGCAATTCTTTTCTTTTTCTTTCATCTTTCATTTTATCTTATTTCCTCCTATGTTTACTATGGTGATGGAATTACTGCAAAAAGTCATGAAGATATTAGAAAACAAGAGCTATAGGTTTAAAAGCCAAAGCTTGGGGCTGCTGGTGGCTCAGTCCACTAAGCATCAGACTCTTGATTTTGGCTCAGGCGATGATCTCAGGGTCCTGATACTGAGTCCAGTGTGGGCTCTGCACTCAGCGGGGAGTCTGCTTGAGTTTCTTTCCCTTTAACCCTCCCCCTGCTCTCTCTCTCTCTCTCTCTATCTCTATCTCAAAATAAATAAACAAATCTTAGAAAAACAACAACAATAAATCTTTGAAGACAGGAAACAGGGAGGCAAAGATAAAAGGCCAGCAGCAGGATAAAGAACTTTGGCATCGAGCTGTGGTTGGGGAAATGACCAACACTATCATTAACTTAAGTCGTGGTAGTGTGATAATTGGATCAATAATAATATTATTACCATTGACAACCAGAAGATGCTACTACGTATGCACCAGAGGCCATCTCAGGGTCCGGGACTGCCTCCCAGGTACATGACATCTGGACGGCTAGCAGATCGTCAGGGTCCTCGGGAGAAGGTGGAGCCACCCCAGGAGTACTGACAGGCCCTGGAATAAAGATGTAGCAGAGAACAGCACCAGCATCACTGGTCCCATGGTGGTTTCCGACCTGAGCTTTTCTTTTCCAAGGCTGAGTCAGAGCCTGGGTTAAAGGACTGGAGCCTTTCTTTCTATCTGTCTCTCTCTAAATGCAAGCGTGCTCTTCCAGCACCTGACCGTGCATGAGAGAATGTGGGCAGAGGAAGGCAGGCACTCAGCTGGGCAGTGGCCACGTCACTTCCATCAGTCCTTAGGGCTACCCTGATGGCTTTGCCCCATGGCGCCGTGGGGCACTTTCGGAGGGTCTTCTGAGTTCAGTGAAATCAACAAATGCTTTACTGACACGGATTTAGCACATCATCTTAGTATCCCTCTCACGGGAGGATGTAGCGTAAAATCTGCCATCACTGAGGGTGGCTGCAGAGACCAGTATACCCTGGGTCCATGCGGGGCCTCTGTTTCCTTAGGACACAGTGGGCCTTGCACTAGTGCACCAGGAATATACACACCAGGCCTGAGCTCAAATCCAACTGTGACTTAGATTTGCAAAATGTTGGGGGAACATATTTAATCTCCCTGAGCCTCAGCTGACCCACATACAAAGTAGAGAAAATCATATTCACCAAAATTCTTTTGGGGGAGAACACACTGAGTTTGTGTGAAAGAGGCATTTTGTGATCAGAGGTGAAACCTCGAAAAAATCTGCCCAAGGAAACCACCTTCTAAAGAGAATGAGTCTGGGGGTGCCTGGGTAGCTCAGTCGGTTAAGCGTCTGACTTCGGGTCAGGTTATGACCCCAGGGTCCTGGGATCGAGCCCCATGTCAGGCTCCCTGCTCAGTGGAGCCTGCTTCTCCCTCTCCCACCCCACTTGTACTATCTCTGTTGCTATCTCTGTTTCTCTCAAATAAATAAATAATTTTAAAAAAAATTTTAAAAATTAAAGAGAATAGGTCTGTTGAATGGGAAGCCCAGCTGTCTTCCAAGCAGACAGAGTGACCAGCCGTGTCAATAAATAAGACATATTTGGGGACAGGGGAAAATATAGCTGGGAGAGAGCCCAAGGCCTCCCTCACTCCCCACCACCCCTGCCACCTGCCCTGGTTGGCCAGAAGGGCTTCCAGGGGCTGGACATGCCTTTGGTGGAGTTTTATGGGTTTGTTCAAGGATGTTTGAAGTCAAGCCCTCCCTCTTCAGTCTTCCCTAAGGAATCCTCAGCAAACTTTCCCTACTACTCACTTCGCTAGATGTGGATGGACTTTGGTGAGGGGAGTCCAAGATACGCTAAGTTCCGTGCCGAGGCTGGCATGGAGGGAAGTATGGAATTCTGTGCATACAGCTGCAGCTAATAACTAGTTACATACATAAAACCTGCTACAGAGTGAGTGTGCCCTGAGTGGTACTGATGAGCATTTTTACCATAATAAAAATGAATTCTCTTCATCCCATTTTACAACACTGAGCTGCCTGTGCTTCTGTTCCCAGAGGGCAGGATGCAGCACCCTCTCCCAATGTGAGCTGTGGAGGACACACTTCCTTCTCCGTGTTCAACCTCTTCTTACTGAGGGCCTCCTGGTACCTCTACATTCTGCTGCAAGGAGGTATTTGCAGTATGGAGTAAGTAGGAACACTGGTAGCCCCAAGACACAAGTGGGGGACTGTGCTGGCCCCTGCATGCAGTACAAGTGAGTACCATACGTGGCTGGGCTGCTTGCACAATGCCACCACCTCCAGGCAGTCAGCCCAGAGTTCCTAGACACCTGTACATGCCTGTACATATTCTCTGACCTCATCATTCCTGGATGAAGAGACCTAGCTTGTCTGCTACATTACCCGTGTGGCTTTTTAAATTTTATTTTTGGTTATTTTTGTGCTTTTGAAATGGTTACTATTACATTGTGGGTGGCTTGAGCTCCTTGAGGGGGAGCTTCCCGTTCATCCCAGCACCCCTCACAGACCTGGATGTGTGCTTCTGCCTAGATACCCTTCATAGATACAAGCATAAAACTCCCCTCCCTAAGAGCTTCTGGCATAGGTTGTAGAAGCTCCAGTGTTCAGCCCACAAGGACACGCTGTGACCTGGAGTTGTTGAGGGCTCTCTGAACATAGATGGGTGTGGAGGGCTGACTCACCAAGTCCCGCCCTGGTGGCTAGAGCTACATAGAGCTTAGTGCCCATGCCAGGGCATGCTGAATGTGAGATATGGGCACTGTTCATAGCTTCCTCCAAGACAGCAGACAGAGGATGGGGTCTTCCCACTGCTCCAGGTGCATGGACACCTGTTCTTACCACACCTCCGGCCTGTGGTCTTCCCAGCACATGCCATCAAGCAGGATTCTAATTGCTACCCAAGCCTATCAGAATAGTTCCAGAACTACATTAGCCTCTAAAACAGAACAGTGTGCTATCACTGGAGGGGTGGGAGGAAATGTTAGGGAGGCTGCAACCAGGGTGGAGCTGCTCCCCGGAGCTGCTGGAGCTAGAGCTGGAGCCAGAGGGCATGGAGAAGCTGAGAGTGTCCCTGGAGGTGCAGTGACGTTTAAATGGAATCTTAAAAATAAAAGCAGCTTTTTCCCCTTGCTTCAGTTCCAGCTTCTGGATGGACTCTCAGAGCCACTCCCTCTGGAAGCACAGGGAAGGGGTGGAGTGCTAGAAGTCAGGAATTTTAGAAATCAGGGATGATTATTCCAATTTTTAAAAAATTGGAAAGAGCATGTTTCAAAACTGTATGAATTAGATTAATGCTGAGCTTTATTTAAAAGTCTAGAAAAATTTGGTGGCACCTGGGTGGCTCAGTCAGTTGAGCATGGATCTTGATTTCCTCTGAGATCATGATCTCAGGATCATTAGATGGAGTCCTGCATGCAGCTCCCGGCTCAGTGGGGAATCTGCTTCAGATTCTCTCTCTCCCTCTCTGCCCCTCTCCTACTTGTGCATGCTCTCTCTGTCTCTCTCTAATTTAATAAATAAATCTTTTTGAAAAAAAGACCTAGAAAAATTTTAAAGAGCTGAGTGGGATCGAATATGGACTTCAAAAATCAGATAGATCCATGTGCATGTAAATCTTTTTGATTCTACATCCACGAGCAACTTCTTGAAGCTAACTTGTATTGTCTATGGACAAGAGATAAAACTATCTATCTCAAAGAGGTCGTTGTAAGAATTGCCTGAAAATGTGAAAAGTCCTTTGCACAGTGTCAAGCACAGGGTAAATATTCAGTATAATGTACTAGAACGTAATTGAGAATACATTTTGTATTATATACATTATATATAGTTTATAACGCAATATGATAACTAGGAACAAATTTTGGTTCACTGAGAATGTTATACTAATTTAATTTTAAAAAATTTTTGTTGCTATTACAGCTCTAGCCATAGTATATCAGGATTTTAACAGAGAGTTTGACAAAAATCCTTAGTAACATTGTTATGCTTGTGACAGATATTCTGGTTAGTGATTACCTCTGGGGAAGGAGGTGGAAACAGATGCACAACAAGTGCATAGAGACCTTTGTATCTGTGGTGGGTTTTTTTTTTTTTTGAGAGAGAGAGAGACCATGCAAGTGGGGGCCAGGGGAGGGGCAGAGGGAGAAGGAGAGAAAGTCCTAAGTAGACTCCCCACTGAGGGCAGAGCCCTACACTGGGACTCAATCTCACCAGCCTGAGACCCTGACCCCAGCCTAAATCAAGAGTCGGGCACTGCACTGACAGAACCACTCAAGCACCCCTGTGGTGTTTTATTAATTCAATAATTCTAAAGAAATATGACAAAAATGTTTGGGTGGGTGGGGTGTGGTCACTTCTGACCAATAGCATGCTTTTCTTTCAACAATGACTTTTCCCTTAGAAACTAACAGCCTGGTTCCTCACTAAACCACTTGTCTTAGTCTGTTCTGGCTGCTATAACAAAATGCCACATATTGGGTGACTTATAAACAACAGAAATTTATTTCTCACAGTTCTAGAGGCTGGGAAGTTCATGGACAAGATGTCAGTATGGTTGTACTCTGGTGAGAACCCTTTTCCTGGTTTATAGCTGGCACCTTCTCACTTACATGGGGGAAGGAACAAAGGATCTCTCTGGAGCCTCTTTTATTCTTTTAAAAGATTTATTTATTTATTTATTTATTTATTTATTTATTTATTTATTACAGAGAGAGAGAGAGCATGTGAGTGAGCACGAGGGGTGAGGGAAGAGCAGAGGCAGAGGGAGAGAGAGAATCTCAAGCAGACTCCCCACTGAGCCGGGAGCCAGATATGGAGCTTGATCCCAGGACCCTGAGATCATGACCTGAGCTGAAATCAAGAGTCAGTCCTTTAACCAAGTGAGCCACCTAGGCGCCCCTCTGGAGCCTCTTTTATTAGGGCATGAATCACATTCATGAAGACACTACCTTCTTGCAATAATTAATTCCCAAGTGCCCCATCTCCAAATACTGTCCCATTGGGTTTAGGGTTTTAACATAGGAATTTGGGGAGGCAGGGGAAAGGGAGGGGGTTGGAGAGGGGAAACAAATATTTAGACCCTAGCATTGCTGGCTGAAACTGCTCCCTGCATCTTTCGTAAAAGATCACTCCTTTTTAAAAAATTTTAAGATTGTTACATTTTGAACAATGTGGTTCAGCACATAACATCATAGAGTGATCAGAAGAACTGGGATTGGTAGCTAAAATAAGGAACAAAAACATAACATTTTACAGCACAGTCTGTGTGGTTCCTCATGGGAGAATGACATTTTCAAGACTCATAGCAGAAGGAGACTCCTAAGCCCTGACTTGCCAAAGTCAGCTGAGATGCAGAACACTGCCTTCTCTGAATCACTGCAGGCAAAGTCTTTCCTGGAGAGTAACCGAGACTTTCACAAAAACACTTTTTAAAATTTGACCCTAACATTTTAAGATATTACTTTGACAGTAAAGTCAATTGTTATTGAGTATTTGTATTGCCAACCACATTCGATTGATTCCTGATCTTAGTTTCTTATTTTTAACAAGTAAAATGCAAGTCAAATATATGTAAATTATATGAAAAACAACCCTGGCTGTCACAAAATCCAAGCAATACACAGTGAAAAGATAACTTACAAATCCAGTTTATGCTTGATCTGATTTATATGGCTGAGAGAATACATTTTTTTCAAAAGGGCTGATATTAGAGGAAACAAGCATCGTACAATGTCTGAGGGGGAAGGGTGTACTTGCTGTGTTACGTGTACCAGTACCGGTTAGCTATTGCTGCAAAACAAACCACCCCCAAAATGCAGTGGCTTAAAAAATAGAAACATTTATCATTATTCAGAGTTTTCAAGTCAGCTGGGAAGTTCTGTTCATCTGGTCAAGATTTGCCAATCTTGTCAGGGTTCCTTTATTCTTCTTTAGTTAGCTGGAGGTGGGATGGGGCAGATGAGTTAATCTAGGATGACTTCATTCATGCAACTGTTGGTCAGCTGGCTGTTGACTGGGACACTGAGATCATTGATGGTGTGTGCATGTGTACACATGTGTGTTAGAGGAAATAAAGAACAAGGATCGTTACGAGTGGTAAAGAATGTCACATGTAACAGGAAGCCACTGAGGATAAATGTAACCTGATTTGCATTTTGGTCCATAGCCTTGGTGATTGTCCTCAGAGATTGAGAGAACAGACTTTAAAGTCAGAAAGACTAGATTTGTGGCAAGGTCCAAAACTCACTGCAACTTAGTTTTCTCATCTCTACAATGTGAATGGTGTTACCTATCCTTCAGGGTAAGAGTAAGTGAGGTAATGTACACAAATCACTTATCATGGAACTTGGCACATAGTAGATGCTCAAGGATAAAAATGTCAGATTCTTGACCTTCTGGGGATTTCATTGCTCCCATGACTCTAGACATTCCCAGCTTCTTCCTTTTCTTTTGCATATAGATATGAATATCTTGGTATGATCCTGGTGCAATGGGACACACATTCTGTTCATGGTATCATCAGCAAAAGACAAGGGGGAGGTGTCCTTGCTGAAATCTGAATTGGAAAGATACTGGTCCCATCATTAGCCCTTAGACTGGCCTCTCAGAAAGATATGGGAGGGAGGTATTAGCTGTCCCTGCCTGGTAAGATTCTAGCCCCGATTCCCTGGTGTCTTTCAGGAAACTCTCAGGAATTAGGGATCCCATTTATCTCTACTGTTGTCCACCAGCTCTGCCTAGAAGAGCAGAAGAGCAGTGCACACATTGTTGCACAGGCTGAGTTTTGGACACAAGGGTATGAGGCAATTGTCTGAGGTGATGAGGTGATTGTCCACTGGTGCTGGGCCCTGTGGCCTTCAGATAGTGCATCCCCCAACCCCCCGCCTGTTGGCTCACAGGAAGCCTACCGCTGACTTCCATTAACAATGTGCTCTCTGGTTAAATGTGACAATCCTTGGGAAAGGTCATATTTGAAATAACAGACATAATCCATTAGTGTAAATGGAGGACTAAAGATCTGCCCCAGAACCTCCAGGGATCTTGTAAGCACAGCTTGAAAATTACTGGAAAAGTCCATCTCTGGGATTCAACTGCAAAATCTCAGCCACTTTCTGTCAGCCTTGCTGAAGCAGATCCTAGAAGCAGTAGCCCTAGTGCTCACTGAAGAATCTACCCAGTGTCTACCCACTACCCAATGCCACATCTTGTCCTACATACCTATGTTGGCCAACTCAGTCCCTCAAGTTCTCTGTCTTACAGAGCATTTCCAAGTGGACCTGAAGCTGTTTCCCCATAGCTGGGAATAGAGGCTAGAACTATTCTATCAGAAGGTCAACACTCTGCCCTTTGGCAGAGATCAACAGGGTGGGACCACAAGCCTTGTTGAGAATAGTGTCCCTTACCTTCTCAGTCACACATACACACACACACACACAGCCTGGAAACTTCCACACTGCTATGCTGGCTGGCACTAGGCCTGCCATTGAGCTGGCACAATGAGAGTTGTGAGCACATGGCAGATTGGGGGTTATTTTTAAACACCCTTGCTGGGAGGCAGCAGTGACCTTAAAGTAGGTTGTCTCTCTTTTTCTGGCATTTCAGTTTTATTGTAAAAGCATTTATTTGTAGAAATAGAGAATGTTAAGCTACAAAAGCACACGTTATGCAAATGGCAGATGTTGGATGTTTCCCATGTTGGCAAAGGGAAATGGGGTGGGGAGGGAGCAGTGGTGACACACCCTTGGAGGTGAAGGGGAACACCTGGCCATCCTGTCTTGAGCAGGACCATACCTACAAAACATGTTCTTCTTCAGACCCAGGGACCCAAGGGGTTCCAGGAACTTCCTGAACTCAGAAGGATCACTTCCAGGATCTTCCTGGAAAACAAAGCAGGTTTTGCTGGTGGGATGGCACCATCAACCCTCCCCCAAAGTCCCCTTCTTGGTTGTGATTGCCTGAGAAAGCCAGTGGCATTTCTTACCATCCCCTGGCTGAATCTATCCCATCAAAAGGGAGAAGAGATAAAAAGGAATCACCTTCAACTTGGAAAGCCAAGAAATATGGTAAATGCTTGAAGATTTGTAAATGTTCTGAGAAGTTGGATCTGTGAATAATAATAATAATCATAACATAGCAGTATACAAATATATTATTAGTATATTAATTAAATAATATATGGATTATATATAAAGTGAACAGGTTAATATAGTTATTTTATACTATTATTCATATGCTATTATCATTTCAGTGAGTAGTTCTGCAAAAATTTTTTAGATGCTTTATGCATATCAACACTATATCAGACATTGGGAGTCCAAAACCCTCAGGGGGTTACAATGTAGTGTAAAAGGAGAGACAGATGCATAAACAGATAATTTCAGTGGAGCCATGGAAATGAGTAGGACAGAGGAGGGCACAGGCCCAGCCAGGGGACAGAGGACAGAGGACAGAGGCATAGTGTAGAATTCACAAAGGAGCTTCCTATCACTAGTGCTTGCTGGAGGCTAGTGAGAGGATTAGAGACCATGTCAACACAAGCCTAACACATGGAGAGTCTTCTAAAACAGCAGCAACTGCTGATATTTTGTTTTATGCCTAGAACCTTCCTGCTGAAGGCCCTACATAAAGATCTGTTCAACAATCCCAGGAGATGAGGGGCCCCTCGGCCATGTGCCCACAGCACTTTTCACTCCCTTTTCTTAGCATGTGGTACACTGCAACTTCATGATCTCCTCATTAAACGCTTTCTCTCCCTCTGGACCTTGGGCCCCACACAGTATGCCTGTCACCTCTGTGTCCCCAGAGCTGGGCAGAGAGCCTATCACACAGCCAGTCATCAATAGATGTTTCTGGAATAAATTAGCAAATGACTGCATGAAAAGCATTACAGAAAGTTAAGCTTCTCTTCAACTCAGTTTACTAAGGAAATTTGAGTTATTTTGGATTGAACAGAGCAAACATCCAGATCACCGCTCCCCTAGGTTTCAGATCTAGTGTGAGGCTAGAATTTTATGCTTTCAGGGGTGAAATAAAGAGCAAAGGGAGTTAAGTGATTTGTTAAGATGATGGTTACAGCTCTTCTCTGAAGTGGAAAATCCATGAATCAGAAAAGCTCACTGGTCTCATTCCATAATAGGAAGTGTTCAGCAGAGAGACCAAAGGAAAGGTTCACCTCAAGGCAGACCTTAAACTCAGAGCATCCGGCACCCAGCCCTGAGCCTCCTACAAGCTTTGTGCAGCTCGATTGCCCACCCCCTCATGTCACTGAGAAAGGAGTAACTAAACCAAGGTGATGTTTATGAATTTTTATGAAACTAGAGCCCTGTCCCAGTTCTTCAGAATCTGGATTGGAATGAGAATTCACATAGACGATTCACCACAGAAAATTAAAGCTGGTGCGCTTGGATGAGGCAAGCCCTGGGAGCTCCACAGGAGTTTACTAGATGATAGGGGAAAAAAAGAGTCAAACCAAGAAATAGACTCTTAACCATAGAGAACAAACTGATGGTTACCAGAGGAGAGGTGGGGAGGGGTGGGTGAAATAGGTGATGGGGATTAAGGAGGGCACTCGCTGTGATGAGCACTGGCTGTTGTATGAAAGTGTTGATTCACTGTATTGTACACCTGAAACTAATATTACACTGTATGTCAAATGGAATTTAAATAAGACCTAAAGAAAAAAAAAACATTTGCTAGATCATTTTGCTCTCACTTCTATTCTCTTCTCAGTAAGAATACCTCCTACTTGTTTCCTATTACCAGATATTTTTCCTGACCCAGATGTCCTGGCCTGCTTTCTGGAGCTAAAACATAGGAGGTAATAAAAACAGAAATGAAAACACAACATTTACAAATAAAAAGCAGCATCTCCCCCCGCCCCATCCTTTATTCTGCTGGAAACATCATGCGCCAGGACCTGCACAAGGCGGCCAGTCCCCAAAACGTGAACTAAAGAGTCCTAGAAATGCTCCTTTTCTTCCCTTACAGAAATTTGTTAAATGAAACATGATTCCAGCAATTTAATCCTCTCGACTCTTATTATTGGAAGATTCCCTGAGCATTATGCCGGGACCACTGAACTTTTTGAGTGGAAAAATAAAAATAATAATGCCTGAGGACTCGGACTCTGAAAAGTAAATAAAAGCAAGTGGATTGTGGAGAGGAATCAAAACTTCAAAGAGGGACCACCAAGGTTAGCTTCCATCTCCCCCCCCAGGTTTGTTCTGAGGATGACCTCTCGCCACACTGAGCAATGCAGCCGGGGATGGTCGTACTGGTAGGGAAAACTTCAGTAGAAATTATTTCTTTCTGGTCAGAGGAAGCAGAGACATCTCCTGATGGCTGGGGGGTAGAGGAGGCCTAATTCTGTACATAAACCTTCCCAAGTCCCAACTTTACTCCCAAGCGATACACATGCACAAGACAGACCCACAGCACAGTGAAGTCTTTGAGAACTAAGCTGGGAAGTGAACTGCTGCCCACAGAAGGTTAAGACAGAACTTGTGGTCTGAATCAAACAGAGTTGGTTGCCTGCTAAACCAAACTTCAGCATCCTCCTTAGTGTTATGATAGGAATGAGTGTACACAACACAACACTCACAATGTCCAGGATATAATCCAAAACTATCCAATATACAAAGAACCAGGAAAACATGACCAAGTCTCAAGGGAAAAGACAAAGAAACAGATTTCAACCCCCAAGTGACCCAAATGTTGGGATTATTAGGCAAAGACTCTAAAGCAGCATTAAAACTATGCTCTGTGGGGAACCTGGGTGGCTCAGTGTCTGCCTTCAGCTCAGGTCATGATCCCAGGGTTCTAGGATCAAGTCCCACAACAGGCTCCCTTTGGGGAGCCTGCTTCTCCCTCTGCCTATGTCTCTGCCTCTCTCTGTGTGCCTCTTATGAATAAACAAATAAAATCTAAAAACAAAACAAAACAAAACAAAAACTATGCTCCATGAGGTTAATAAAAATATACTTGAGGATCCCTGGGTGGCGCAGTGGTTTGGCACCTGCCTTTGGCCCGGGGCACGATCCTGGAGACCCGGGATCGAATCCCACGTCGGGCTCCCTGCATGGAGCCTGCTTCTCCCTCTGCCTGTGTCTCTGCCTCTCTGTCTCTCTCTGTGTGACTATCATGAATAAATAAATAAAATCTTTTATATATATATATATATATATATATATATATATATATATATATACTTGAAATGGGGGCTCCTGGGTAGCTCAGTTGGTTGAATGTGTGACTCTTAATTTTGCTCAGGTCATGATCTCAGGGTTGTAGGATTGAGCCCTGCATTGGGCTCCACCCTCAGCGCAAAGTTTGCTTGTCCCTCTCCCTCTGTTCCTCCCCTGGCTTGTGCTCTCCCTCTCTCAAATAAGTAAATATATAAAATCTTTAAAAATATACTTGAATGAAAATATACGTGTTCTCAAAGAAATAGAAACCATAAAAAAGAAAGAAGTTGGAAATCTAAAAATTCAGTATATGAAATAAAAAATTCAGTGGAGGATCCAATAGCAGAATATAGATAATGAAAGAAAGTCAGCGAAATCTTATCCAATGTGAAGACAGCAAAGAGTGAAAATAAATGACAGTTTATTTGGGACAATACCAAAAGTGTCAACATGTATCTCACAAAATCCAAGAAAGAGAAGAGAATGATTAGAACAGAAAATTACTTGAAGAGTTTATGGCCATCAATTTCCCTAATTTGGCGAGAGACATAAATTTAGAGCTTTTTGAGAAGCTTGGTGAGTCCTGAACAAGACAAACTCTTTAAGAAATACCTGCACACATCATAACCAGATGGCTAAGAACCAACGGGGAAAAGAATCTTGAAAGCAGCTAGAAAAAAATGACACATTACGTACAGAAAACAATAATTTGAATACTTGTGGATCTCTCTTCAAACACTGTGGAGACCAAAGAAATAGCATCTTCAAAGTGCTTGCAGGAAAAGAATCATCAGCTCAGAATTCCGAAAACAGCAGGAATATCCTTCAATAATCAAAGCAAAAAAAAGAGACATTTTCAGATGAAGAAAAGCTACAAAAATCCACCAGCAGCAGACGTGCTGTAAAAGAAATGCTTTGGAAGTTCTTCGGGCTCTTCTGGAAATGGAACCAGAAAGAAACTTGGGTCTTGGGAATGAAGGAAGAGCCTCAAAAATGGCAAATATCTTAGCAAATATAAAAGGCCATTTTCCCCTCGTGAGTTCTTTAAAATATGCATGGGTGTTGAGAGCAAAAATTATGAGATTATCTTTGTAGTTTACAACGTATACAAATGTAATACCTATGACACCATAATACAAAGATCAGTGTGGGGAGATGAAAGCTTGCCAACTTTCTAATTTAGGTTTCTTTTTTTAAAAAAAAGATTTTTAAAAATTTATTCATGAGACAGAGAGAGAGAGAGAGGCAGAGACATAGGCAAAGGGAGAAGCAGGCTCCCTGTGGGGAGCCCAATGCGGAACTCAATTCCAGGACCCCGGGATCATGACCTGAACCAACGGCAGACACTCAATCACTGAGCTACCCAGTGTTCCTCTAATTTAGGTTTCAATATTAACTCTAAGTAAACTTTGAAAGGTAGATGTGTATATTTTAATACCTATGACAACCACTTAGGAACAAAATGTAGCCTCCCAAAATCAAAAGAATTAAAACAGAAAATTAAAATTTTTCTTGAGTAATGCCCCAAAGGTAGGAAAAGATGAAGACAGGAATCAAAACCAGAAGAAACAAAGAGAGATCCAATGATAAAAGGGTAGGCCTAAACCCAATCTCATTAATAATTATGCTAAATATTAATAGTCTAAACTCTCCAATTAAAAAATGTAGAGTGACAGTAGATTATAAAGCAAGACCATATTATATCCTGCCTACATGACACATACTTTAAATAGAAAGGCACAAATAGGTTGAAAATAAAAGTTGTACCATGCAAACAGTAGTCATTAGGAAGCAAGAGGGGCTATTTTAATATCAAGTAAAATAGACTTCAAAACAAAGAGTATTACCAGAGATAAGGATGGTCATTCCATAGTCATAAAAGGGAAAGTTCTTTAGAAAGACTTAACAATTACAAATAAGTATGCAACTAATAACACAGCCTCAAGACTCATGAAGCAAACACAGACAAAATAAAAGACAGAAGCAGACAATTCCAAAATGATCTAAGCAATTGGTAGAATAAATGGGCCAAAAGAAAATCAGTAATGACATAAAGTATCTGAACAACTAATCACCTTGATCTTACTAACATATTTAGCATACTAAAGCCAACAACTGCAAAATAAACATTCTTTCCAAATACGCATAGCATATTCACCTCAAAACAAGCTCCAATAGGTTTAAGAGAATTGAAATAACACAAAATATATTCTCTGATTGCAGCCCAGATTAAATTGAAAATCAGTAACAACGTGATATCTAAGAAAACTAATATCTGGAAGTTAAACAATACACTTTCAGATAATTCAAAGGTTAGAGTACCAGAGAGTGTCCCAGAGAAGGTGTGAAGATTGCAGTGTTTGCCTAATTTAATTGAGAACAAAAGTGTTTTTTAGTGGAGTACTTCATAAAGCTGGTACTTCATGGAACACATTCTGAAAAGCCTGCCTAGAATTTGCCCCTGAAACCATGATGTCTTTTCTTTTGGGAAGGGAGTGATATTTCCATCTGTACATGTAGAGATTGTTCTATCTGTCATAAATGTTTAGCAAATTCGTATTGATGGGAGACTGCCTCTACAGCATGTCATCCACGTCCATCTAAAATTGTTTACTTTTTTGTTGGTTCTTTGCCTGGGTCGGGATGCTTCAATAGGGACATAGTTGGCTTGTGTCCCAGAAAAAGCAATTCATCAAGTAATTGCCAAGCGAACAAGCTATGGCTGGAACACCAGGCACGGCAAAATTTGGTCTTCCTTGTGGACTACCACCCAGCTAATAATAAAGCAGAGTCTGACCACATGGAGGACAGTGGAGTCCCTCCCGTGGTGCCCACAAAAGAATGATTGTGTTTTAGATATATTAGAGGAGCTTTTTCTCTTTTTTTGATTTCTTTAAAAAAAATTCCTTTGAGCTGCTAACACTGGGGAGAGTGGCTTGTTCTTATTTAAGGGTAATGGCAGGTAATATCTATCGTGACTTGTTGAGGAAACAAAGTTGAAATTGGAAATAGTTTGCTGGAAATAAGCCATGAAGGAGGGTGGGGTGCGGGTGTGGAATGTTGAGAGGGGTCTGGGCCAGAAGAGAGGTTGGGAGAAGGGCCCCAGCATTCTTCAGCTGAAGAAGCTGCAGGTTCTAAAGAGCCTCCCCACACCCCAATCCATCCCCTCTGGCCCCTGGGTTTCCTCAAGTGCTAGCAGGAAGAGCTAGCAGTGACTGTGCCCTGAGGAGGTACCGACCCCTCCCCATCCTGGGCATCAAGGTGGTGACAGATGCTTTGTGTCTGCAGATGGGCTCTGTTCTGGAACCAGCCTATATAGACAGTGTCCCCTTAAGAGAGCTCTGGAAATGAAAAGGTGAGATATTCAGGTACAGATCAAGAGATTTGGTGTTTGTCGATTAAGAGCCCTTGGCCCAGAGACTGGTCTGGCATGCCTGTGCTGAGTCCAGGAATCTGGAGGGTTGGCAAGCTCTCTTGGTGGGCCCCATCTACAGCCAGGTTGAAGGAGACTTACCCTGTTCCTTAGTTTCTCTTTATGGGAGCATCTCATTCCCAAGTTCTTCTGGGGGAGCACCAAACTCCTAGCTCCTGATCCACCTCTCCCTGTGCTGATGGCTGCTCTTCCAACAAGTGGGTGTCTCTGTGTGTTGTGGCCCCTAGAGGTTCTAACCACTTGTCCCAGCACCTTGGGCTAGCTTCAGCTCTAGTGCCCAGTGCTCTGTGAGCTACTGGTAAAGTTCATTGACTCCAGTGTCTCCAGGCCCAGAGGTTCCATGTGCTGCCCCACTGCCCCCACCCCTCTTCTGAGGAAAGTGGGACAGGTCTTCCTCTTGGCACTGGCATCCCCTGCTCCAAATTAACCCACTGCCCTGGCATCATTTGCTCCAGATGAACGTGCCGCTCTGGCATCACCTGATTTGAATTTATCTCCCAGGGATTTGAGGTTAAGACTATAGTATATAGTTTAGAATCTTTCATTTCAATGTTTACAATGTATACAAATTTTGCATTCATCTACGTAATAAAGCTATATAAAAAAATCCCTGCCATCCTCCCCAGTCCAATCTTAAAACACACGATGCTTTTTGTGTGGTGTTCATCTTGCCAGTTTGGTCGTCCTGCACAAAGTGTCACGTTTCTGGGGCATGCATACCCTAGTGTGAGATGTAGCAACCTAGGAGAAAAGTTTGTTATCTTAGAGAGACTCGGTGCTGAAGAATGTAGGAAGACTGAGCCTAGGCTGTTTCCAGAACTAAGGAGATCCACTCCAGCTCGGAAAGATGGCCTAGTGTAAACAGCAGAGGGGATATATGGAGGGAAAGATAGGAAGGAACCCAGGGGGCCCCAGAAGCCCATCTGAGACTTTCTCTGACTGTACAAGCAGATCATTTGAAGGTAAAGGTAGAGAGAGACGTTTTGCATGATCCTCTGGACAGCTTTGTCCAGCTAATGAGGAAACTGATATTCCTTCTGGTAACTGATGGTTAATTGATGGTCCAAGCGTACCATTCCCAATGTGGCAGGACAAACCTGAGGGCTTGCATCAGTAAGCCTCTAGCCCTAGGTCATGAGAAGCTTCAGGGCAGTGCCCATTTTCCTGTTTTGAATAGTTCTGTGCTTTTCCAGCAAAAAGGATGTCATCTGGCTTTGAACTGAATCCAATCTTTCAGCCAGTCTGCTTTGTCCTTTGAACAAGTTGCTCTCAATTCCCTGCGGATGGAAAATTTATTACAGTGTCTTGGATGGGTCCTGCTTTTAATTGCCCACTTATTCTCCCTTAAACATCTTGTGTTTTATGACCCAGCCCTCTGTTGGAGCTGGGTCATGGCTTTCGGAGAAAGGCTGGAGCTGAGGTCTCTCTTCTAATTACGATAATCCATCCAGAGAGCAGCAAAAGCCTGTGAAATAAACTGTCCCTGCTGCCCTCTTGTCGTTTATCTTTACTGATTAAAGAAAATTCATGGAGAGGAGCTCCTGCACTCGTCCTCAGGTTCTGGCAGCTAAGTCTACACGTACCTGGCAACTGTGCATGTAGACAAGATCATTCACATTCACCTTTTCAGACAGAGGAGTAAAATGAGATGATAGACAAAGAACTATATCCAAGTGATATAATCTCTTAGAGAGGTAATTTCTGTCTTCCATTGTTAGCAGGCTGCCTTCAACTCTGTGAATGGCCTCCATAATTCATTTGCTCCTTTAATTCCTCTTAATGTGTAGTCCCAAAATAGACTCAGTGCTCTTGCCTTGACTACTGAGTGTTTCACCAACAGGATCCAGGGCAGCTTCTTTATGCACTGGAGAATTATTCATGTGAAGAGAGGCTGGTAGACAAACCCTGCCTGAAAAAGAAGCAGAAAGGGATTTCCAGACTCTAAAAGAAAGATTACAATCTCTGTTGTAGTCACAGGACACGAGCAGCTGATGGGTGAGGCTCGAATCTATGGAGAGCCACTGATAAACATGATTATAAAACACAGAGCACACTGAGGTGGACACTTGACGGGATGAGCACTGGGTGTTTTTCTGTATGTTGGTAAATTAAACACCAATTAAAAAAAAAAAAACACAGAGCATTTCCATGTAGTTAGGGAACAAGCAAATCATGGAACACATTCACGATTTTTTTTTAAATTTCTAAGAAGTACAGAAAATTCATATCTTGCCATTTCTCAGAACTCAAGAGTGAAATAATGAATTTCATTTCCTTCAAAGGCTAATGTGCAAAGCAGTCTGGCAAAGGAAATAGCTAGGATTGGTTTTTTCTGAGTCCTTAGGACCAAATAGCAGCCAACAGGGGTTAAATCTTGGATTTTTGCTACAAGAGGCTCTGTCCTTGGTCCTTATCCACCCCAGATGATTCTGAGCTGGTATATAAGAAACACCTAGGATTATAGTGAGACCTGAGGCAGGGCCAATCTGGGGCCTGGGTACTGGTGCTGACTTGGTCTTTCATTTGTGTTAACTTGGATAAAACACTTAACACCTCTGCAGGCCTCAACACTCCTATCTGCAGTGAGTAGACGATTCCTTCAGGGTGGTAGAGAGGATTAAATGGGGTGGCCCATGATAAAGAAAGCAGGGAACTTCCATCACCACAATGTGCTGTGACTTTGTAAGCACTTAACTACTTCTTCCATTTGGGGACATTTTCCTCTGAAGATCCAGGGTTTTCTACATGGTGTTTCAGTTCCCTTCTCTTTTCATAAGTGTCACCTTGATATGATGATTTGACAGCACTATGTTGGTGATTTTTTAAATCCCTAGAAGAAGTAAGAGGTGAGGGAAAGGGGAAGAGGAGTCAGAAAGAATGGGGAGAACTCTGGCTTCAGGTAGTGGGAAGGAAGGATGGAGAGTCATATTTTCTGGGTTCGTATTCTGGTTCTACCACTTCTTGACTGTGTGACTTGGACAAGATATCTGTTTGTGATGAGTTTCCTTATCTCTATGATGGTGATTCTAATGGCACTTGCCTCATAGAGCTTAGTGAGAAGTAAGTAGGCAGTGTATAGAAAGCCCTCAGCATGATGCTTGGCATATGGCAAGCTCTCCAGAAGTGTACACAGTTCATTGCCATGTCTACTGGTGCCCTCAATAAAGATTTGTTGAATAAGTGAATTCAATAAGTAATGAATAAAATACCAAAATGGAGGAAATTAAAGGACGAATCCCTTCCAAATACATTCTCTGAATATCAATAATGAAAATTTGTAAGACAGTCAACAAGCATGGATTGATGTGGCCCCAAGCAGCCTCTTGAGCCTTATGTGCTTCTCCCTCCACCTACACTGCTCCAACCACACCAGATGCATGAGCAATTCTCCAAATGCTCCATGGTATTCTGTGCTTTGAGATGTTAGCCTAGAACACTGCCCTCCATTTATTTACTGAGTGAATCCTAATTCTTCAAGTTTCCATTCAAATGCCACATCATCAGTAAATATTACTCAGATCATCCTGAGTCAGAGTTAATTGATTTTTGAAAATAGGCTAGCAGAATTTTATTGTTGTTGTTACGGATGTTTGTTTTATCAACTGGTACATGTCCCATTGACTCCTTGCCTTTCAACAGTCCATGGGTCCAGCTGTGGGGAAACAGGAGGTCCATATAAGCAGCAGACTCTCCAGAACCAGGAGAGACACTTCCACCTTTTCCCAGGCTTGATTTCTTCCTTGTGGTGTTGCCAGCCATTGGCGGAATGAATAGATGGGTATCTGTTGTCTTGTGTGTAGAATGAAGGGGTTGGACTAGTTGTCTGAGGCTCTCCCAGCTTTAAACTCCCCTTATTTCTGGGGCTAGATGGTCCTCATAAATTAGTGGTGGATATTTGTTACAGTTCTAGCCCAAATATCTAGCTCTCAAAGATGTCACAAAAGACAACAAAATTTCCTGCCTTCCTCCCCAACAAACACACACACACACAAAATGTTCAACTCGTTCCCCAAGGAGATTCTTTAAGAAAAAAAAAAAAAGATCTTATTTATTTTATTTTTTTAAAGGTTTTATTTATTTATTCATGAGAGACATACAGAGGGAGAAGCAGGCTCCATGCAGGGAGCCCGACATGGGACTTGATCCCCGGTCTCCAGGATCAGGCCCTGGGCTGAAGGTGGCGCTAAACCACTGAGCCACCCAGGCTGCCCAGATCTTATTTATTTTAGAGAGAGAGAGAGGGAGAGAAAGAATGTGTGAGCAGGGGGAGGGGCAGAGGGAAGAGGGAGAGAATCTCAAGCAGACTTCCCACTGAGCTTGGAGCCCAACACAGGGCTCCATCTCATGACCCTGAGATTATGACTTGAGCCAAAATCAAGGATTGGACCTTTAACTGTCTGAGCCACCCAGGCGCCCCTGCCAAGTAGATTTTTGATTGACCCTGGCCTGGGGCACCCACAACAATGTCTCAGGCTTATAAAAACTCTTTGGGACCCCTGGTCCCATATCTTCTTCCATATCTTCAATATGATCATGGGACTGAAACAAAGCAACTTATCCCAAAAAGAAGCTATGAAAGACAACTGGTAGGGGACAGACACATGAGCTCTGTGACATCTGTAGAGGTATGTATTTAGATGCAGTGGATTCCAAGAGTTACCCTTCGAGGAAAAATGTGTTCCATTCCCTGGTATCATTCTCTTCCTCCTCTCACCGTAAACAATGTGTGGAGGAATTTTCAGTCTAGAATGTCCCTTTGTAGAGATAGAGCAGCTGACTATGGCTAAGTCCTCATTCACCCTGCAATTCTCTGCAGCATAAAATGTCATTTTATTACTCTGTGATAGCAGTTATGATTACACAGGGCACTGAAAAGGAGAAATGGTGATGGGGCCACAAACTGAAATTCAATCTCATGATTTTAGAGGTTCCATTATTCTAGGCCAAGTGCTATTCTCAGGCTTTCTGCTTGACGTTCTATAGCCATTGCCTCAGACTAATTATAATCCATCTGACTATCTAATTCTAACGGTCTAATTTTATCATTCTGTAATTAAGCTTCTTCTGGCAGCATGTATTTAGCCATAAAGGGAAATATTTCCTTTCCCATTTTCAAAATTGGTTAAGTGAGACGAGGAAAGGTAGTTGTATCCACTGAGATCTACATTTCTTTCGAGCAGTGGTTTTTTTTATTGACTTAAAGAGCTGATAGATTCATCCAAGAAATAGCTTTTCAGGTATAAAATGTTTGAAGCACTTTTTTCCCTAGAAGACAGTGGTAAATAAGTCAATATTGATCAAACACTTTAATCACTACCTTGCAGCCAAAGACCCAAAGGGAGAATGAATAAAGTTTCCTCTGCAAATATGTACTTCAATTGATAATCTTGTATGTCTGAGAGGCAGAGTCTGTTCATTGTTTATACACTATCCTATGTCATCTCACTGCATTGTGTGTGGAAGGTGCCTAGCTAAAGAACCACATTTCCCAATCTCCCGTGCAGAGAAGGGTGGTCACATGTCAAAGACTGGCCAATGAGAGTAAGCAGAATGGCCAGGAGGGGTTTCTGCAAAATATTATCATTTGAAAGGTGGACTCAGTTGGAGGTGTGTCCTGGGCAGTGCTTCCTTCTTTCTTCCTAGAAAGAGAACTCAATTACTGAAGCTGAAGCAACCCGCAGTGATCATGAGGGAGAGGCGGAGAGAACTGCAGAGACTTGGCCCTGACATCCTTAAACCAGTAAACCAACACAGCACCTGCCAGCCCAAAATGAAAACATTTTGATGGGAAAGTAAACCTGCGTGTCATTTAAGCCATTCTGATCTGGCCATTTGATTACATTCATGCATTTATTTGTTAATTTGTCTCTCCTCGTTAGGATGTAATTCCACAAGGGCACTGACTTTGTTCATCACTGTATATTATACCTCAAATATCACACACACTTTTTTTAAAAAGATTTTATTTATTTGAGAGAGAAAGAAAGCATGAGCAGGGAGAGAGGCAGAGGAAAAAGCAGGCTCCTGACTGAGCAGCAAGCCTGACAGAGGGCTCGAACCCAGGACCTTGGGATCATGACCTGAGCCCAAGGCAGATACTTAACGAACTGAGCCACCCAGGTGCCCCCTCACACACACTTAATAAGAACTTGCTGACCATTGAATGAAGGTGGCCAATGCACTTACTGATACAATCTGTAAGCCAGTAAAAACTAAATTTGTCACCACATCTTCTCCCAAGGCACATCCTGCTCTCAGAGGCTACTAAAAAGCCAACTTGCCAAAAGCAAATTTAAAACTTTTCATTTAAACCATGAGATCTTTAGGACATTTCTACATAGGAGTAAACTTTTGGTCATTACTGATGACCTTTCCTTAACGTAGTTCCCAAATCATGGAGTAAAAGAGGAATTTTGGAGACCCCCCACCCCAGAAAAATCCACCTGCCTATGTCTAAGCCTGAGTCCCATCTTGAGCCAGGTAAAGCATTCCTGACCATGAGAGGGACTGACCACTGCCCTTAGGATCCTGAAAGCCAGGTCCAACACTCTGCAATATGATCCTTTGGGGACTTTTCACTGTTGAGGAGGGTTGTCATAGTTGCTCCTGAACAACTGGCCCAGGGCGAGCCAGACATACCAGGGAGCCTTCTCTCACCATCTTGTCTAAAATGAAGGCAGATGGGCCAAGCCTGGGCTTCACACGTCTGCCCAGCCAGCACCTCAAGTTACCTCTGCTCTTGAGAAACCATATTCGGGGATTTGAACTCTCCATGCTCCTTCTATGTAGGGTCTCTCGGTACCATGTTTTGTGTTATTTACTTAGTAAATGTGTTTTCCTTGCTTCTCTCTGTCTTCTGGATAAATAGTCTAATCTGGATGAACAGGGTCTCTGTCTTGTTCAGATTGTTACCTGCCCTCTTTGCCCCCGCCGTACTGCTTCATCTAAATCATACTGCACATATAAAAATAGTGAAAATTCCAGGGCCAGAGCAAGGTCTCCAACTCCCATGAAAAACCTGGTTGTCCTCTAAAGACCAAGTGATCTGCCACTTTTTGTTTGTTTGTTTGTTTGTTTGTTTTTAAGAAGAGATTTCCCTGTTGTTTGTCACCAGATGTCTGATAAGCAATGACTGGCACCAGTCACTCCAAGCCTGGATGGTGGGGTGTTGGGTGGGGAGGATAGGCCTCTACACTGCATGGCAGTGTCTGGACAGAACCCCGGAAAAGCCCATTAAATATTTATTTAGGTCAGATCATTGAATCATCAACTTATCTTTATACACAAAGAATGGAGCTGGAATAGATTTTAATAAAACAATGAGGAACTTTCTATTTTTTCTTCATATTGTTTCCTGGGCAATCAATTCAAACATGTGCTATATTGGAGGTTGTTTCATGAAAGCTGGTTGGGGGAGAAAAGAATAGCCGGCGTTAATGCACTGCTTTATGAATTTACAAAGCGTGTTCACAAACATTATCCTCACCTCTTCACCTAGCTCTTCTGTTTCTCAGCTCACCAAACTGTGAATTGGGATAATAATACTCTCCCCCCAGAGTTGTTCGGAGATGCTGTATATAAAACTCCTAGCCCAGGGCCTGGTACACGGAAGGCCCTTAAATGGTGGAGCTTAGTGTTTTCTCAATAGAACCTCAGCTTTTCAGTGTCCACACTGTTCCTCCACATCCTCTCCAACACCCTGGCCAAGGCCTCCCCAGCACCCTCCGATGGAGGATACCTGTGAGCTCAGGGTGCTGGACTAATATTCTTTGTGCTCTGCCTCCCATGCCGGGCCTCTGGCCAGCCTGCCCTCTGCATCATAGTCACTGGGGTCCTCTGCAGACGCCCTCATTCACCGAAGATGTGGTGTGCACCTCACTGTTGTCACCTCCACCCTGACCTCGCCCAGCTCCTGTGACTCGAGAGCACACAGGCCGGTCCCACCAACACCGGGCTTCTCACATCCCTCCACTTATGCCCCGCTAGCCCCCGACCCTTTGGCCACTCTGGATGTTCCTTTGCCTGGAATGGACCACAACACCTTGAATTCAGACCTGTCACTCACAAACCTTGAATCCTCCACCTCAAGCCCTTAGGAAATCCCTGCCCCTGCGCTGACTCCTCAGCCCCACTGAGATCTCCTGCTTCAACCCTTTGATTTCGTCACACTGACACACTCCTCCTCCCTGCCTGTCCTTGCCTACCCAGCCTAGGGTTGGGCCTAGCAATCACTCTTGCCAGCATTCCTAACTCCCCTCGCCCACTGCATGCCTGGCCCCCTGGCGATCCTCCGAGTATCCATCAGTTCCTCTGTCAGTAAACACCCGCAATGCTGTGCTTTAGGGGATTGCCACCCATGGGGATAAACTCATGGTCTCTGAAATCCAGTTAGGCTGAGACCTTGCCCCCAAGCCCATTATGTGCCCCCGGCTCACTCACCACCATGATGTCAGCCCTTCTGCACTATCACCTCCTTCTCACTATTTTCTGATGGTTTCAATCCTTATTTGACCAAAAAAACCCCACCAAATCCATAAACCACCAGAGGAGGACTCCTTAGCTGGTGCCTGCCTACTTACTTGCTCTTCCACCACTGTCCTTCTCATTTGGGAGAGAAGGCTTCTCTCCAGAGGCCTCACCGAAGCACTTAACCTCCTCTTCCATGTGGGATCCTTGACATTGACATTGAAGTGTTCGAGCCTCTGGCATCCTAACAATAAAAGCCAACCAAGCAAACAAGAAAGATAACATATTTCCTTGCAGCTGTGGTTCTCTGTCTCCTGTCCCTTCTTAGCTCCACTTCTTGGAGCAGGTGTCCCCACACACGGCCTCCTCATCCTCACCTCCCTTTAGTGCCTGGCCTACTCTACTCTGATGTTCCAATGTCACCGCCTTGGGATTGCTCCATGTGGCATTTGGGACCTGGCCCCACTTCCTCTCCAGCCTTAACTCACATCCAGCCTTCCACATACTCTTCATTCCAGCCATGATCAAAGATCACTGGCCTCCTTATGAGCCAGGCTTTTCCCTAACCTCTGGGTTTTGACACATGCTCTTCCTTATCTTAGGAAAGATTTCTTTTCATATTTCCTGGCTGACTCCTGCTAGTCCTACTTTTAAGGTCCAAACCTAAAGCCACCCCTGCATCCCCAAAAGTCTGGGTTGGGTGACCCTGCCATGTACTGTCAGAGAGCTCTGCACACCCCCAACCCCAATAGCATAGAACAGCATGAATATACATTTGATTTCTGTCTCCCTTCCTTAGTAGAAATTGTATCCTTTTTTTTTTTTTAAGCACTGTTGACACACAATGTCACAGTGTTACATTCATTTCAGGTGTACAACATAGTGATTAGCCATCTCTCTATGCTATGCTGTGGCTCACTCTAAGTGTAGCTATCACTTGTCACCATACCACACTATTACAATGCCATTGACTCTATTCCCCACGCTGCATCCTTTATTCCTGTGACTTATTCACTCTATAACTGGAAGCCTGTACCTCCCAAGCCCCTTCACCCATTGTACCCATCCCCCTACCCTCTTACTTCTCTGGTAACCATTAATATGTTCTCTGTATTTTTAAGTCTGTTTCTGCTTTTTGTTCCTTTACTCATTTGTTTTATTTTTGTTTATTATTTTATTTTTTCCACACATAAGTGAAATCATATAGTAATTATCTTTCTCTGACTATTTCACTTAGCATAATATTCTCTAGGTTAATCCATGTTGTTGCAAATGGCAAGATCTCATTCTTTTTATGGCTGAGTAATATTCCATTCTTTATCCATTTTTTATCTTCATCCATTCATCTAGATCCATTCTTTATCCACTCATCTATAGATGGACTCTTGGGCTGCTGCCCGATCTTGGCTATTGTAAATAAGGCTGCAATAAACATCGTGGGGAGGCATATATCAGGAATTCTATCTCATTCACAGTTGGGAGTGCTACAGTTGGTAGTTGCTTAAAAAAATGCTTTTTATTTGGATCAAATTTCTACCTACCTGCAAAGGATCTTAAAACTGCTTAAAAGTAGATTTACAATTCATTTCTTTTGTGATTCTACTCTCTTGGAGTGCAGGGTTACAGACATCTGTCTCCCTGCCTGTGTGAAGGCCAAGGGCTCCCAGGACTTTGCTGGAATCACAGAAATCCACAGCTCCTCAAACACAGTGCATCCCAATATGGACTATTGTTTCTGTTCTCCCTAGAGGGAGTTTCAAGGTCTCCATTAGGGCACATCGTCAGCCACCCAATGAGTGGTCAGTTCCCCTGAGACTCCATCTCTCCAGGGAACATGAGGGTCTAACAACCCTCATCCCACAAACTCGGGGATTTAGATGTCACCTCTGTGCTTATTTACACCTGGGGCCAGGTGACAGGTGATGCCACACAAGGAAGTAGCCGCCCCCCAAAATAGCCCCTCATCTCCTTATTCCGTCTATAATGGCAGCTCCAACCACCACCACCCCCCAAGCAGACACTTGATGATAATTTGAGGGACATGTTGGGACCAATTGCATGTAACATGCCCCTTGTGAACACATCTGGCTGCCTTCCACCATCTCTTCTTCTGCTGTTCCAAGGGTCATTTCACCTAAGATACTATCTATCACCCCACATGTTGCCTGGCTTCCAATGTGTGCCCCTCCCTGGGCTTGGGGTGTTCCCTCCCAGCAGAGCCACATTACTGCATCCTCCAGCCCTACAGCATGGCGGTGGCTCTCATATCCACTGCTGCCTCTGGAATTGTCCTCTTTCCTACCTCCTTCATCTTTCAGACTTCTACCCCTTCTGGGGCACCAGTTTACACAGCGCTGGCCTCTTGTAGTTGTCCCAAAGTCAGCTGCTCCTCGTGACTGTAGAACCTGCCAGGCAGATGGTCCTTTGTCTGCAGCATCTATGCCTCCTAATTTCCTGGACTGAGGGAAGGCCTAGACCATAAGACTGCCTCTCATTCATTCTACAAACTGAGGTGGAGCACTGCTCTGTGCCATCACTAGGGGGCCTCGGGGCTCCAAGGCCATCACTAGGGGCCCTCGGGGAGCCCAAGGGAAGAAGCAGTGGGTCCAGCAGATCTTCTGGAGGCAGCAGATCTAGGGTAAAGTGCCAAGTCCCTGCATACTCCTGGGGCCTGGTGCGTTGCCTGTCCTGGAGAGGCATGAACAGGTAAACCGCAGCTTAGTTGTCAGGAGGCCACCAAAGGCCACCTGCCCACTTTGCTATATTTAAAAGGACTTTCCATGTTTTGATGACACTTGACAATTCTTTCTCACCTTGAGTCGATCTGAATGGAGAGCCCAAAGCTTTCTGCTTATGATGATCAGAACGTGATCTCTTGGGGTGTATCTGTGGGTTCACTTCTCTACAGGGAGACATCTGGATCTTCACAAGGATATCAGGTGCCAATTACACTTGGAGTCACCTTGGAGCACACAGGATTTGCATGGACTAGCAACCAGATGGCTCCTTCTATACTTACATTAACTGCAAGTGCATCTTAGAGATCTAAAGGGTCTCTGGACATCTTCCACATCCTCCTCTTCCTGAGTCTGCTTCCCAGACCTATAGGATCACACCAAGAGTAATGACAAAATTGTCACTGCCTCAGCCCCACCATGTGCTCCTCCTAAGGTTTTAACCACTCCTTCCTGGGCATCTCTGGGGAGACCTTAATTGGCATAAAGAATAGGCCTTCATCATCCTTCATCCCAGGGCTGTTCTCTGCTGTCCTCAAAGCCTCACCCCTGACATTCCCCTGGGGTCCACACTTTTGTATTCTGATCCTTCAACTTTGAGGTCTTTGGGCAGTCTGCATTCCCTGGGCCTCACAAGGCAGGAGACATCTCCTCCTTCCTTTCTGCTTGGGGCAAGCCTCCTAAAAGCAGTCTCTGGAAGCCACTTTTTGAGTGTTGCTCTGTAGCTACTTTCCCAAGGACTCAGAACCAAGTCACTGGGCCCCTGGGGCCCTTCTCCTCGCCCTGGTCTTTCTTAGCTGCCCATGCACAAACTTCCTCTCATTCAAGCAGAACATCTCCCTAGTGATGCTTTCTGGAGGTTCCTGCTCACAGCTCATCACAAAGGTCCAGAGCAGAGTTTAGAACCAGCGCAGGGCTCTCATTGGTGTGTGTCTCTGTGTGTGTCTGTGTGTATGCGTACATGCAAGGCCTGTACACCAGAGTTCCTTGTTTGGTAAACTGTCAGAGTGCCTTTCTTTGAATCAGTGCCACCCAATAATTTAGAACCATTTTCACAAAAAGACATAATCTCAAGCAAGAATTCAGCTCTTAATGCTGAAGCTGGGTCACCGGCCCCTCCCTGGCCAGGTTTCATCTTCTTAACACAGGTTCTAGTACTGGGGGTCCTGTGGCTTTTTTGCTTTTTCTTTTCTACTTTTGACCTATTCACCTTAGTCCCTGTTATGAACTAACTTGTATCCCATCCCCCCGCCTCCACACATAATACTTCAGAATGTGACTGTATTTGGAGATAACTTAGTTATTAAAGAGGTAATTAAGTAAAAAGGAGGTCATCTGGTTGGGGCCTAATCCAATCTGACTGGTGTCCTTTTAAGAGAAGGAAATTTAGACATAGATGCACCCAGAGGAAGGACTGTGTGAGGACAACAGGAAAGTGACATCCAAGAGCCAAGGAGAGAGACCTCAGGAGAAACCAAACTTGCTGACCTCCTAACTGGAATTCCTGCTTCCAGAACAGTAAGAAAATACATTTCTGGTGTCCAAACCACCCAGTCTGTTGGTACTTGTGATGGTAGCCCTAAGCAAGCTAATACAGTATCTTTAAAATGTTTTGTTTTAATTTTAATTAATGAAACTATCATCGTTTTTAATCTTAAAAGAAAGCATAAGTTCTATAAGTATCTTGGGAAAGGACAGAGACTACTTTGCTTGAAATTAAGGGATTTATTTTTAGTTGCTTCTAACTTTAAATCTTTAAATGCCCTTTTATCTTGATTCCTTGTGAGTCTGATCCCTTAATAATCACATCTCGTTGCCTATTTGTTGTTTTGGGGTTTTTGTTTGTTTGTTTGTTAAAGATTTTATTTACTTATTCATGAGAGACACAGAGAGAAAGAGAGAGAGAAAGAGGCAGAGACACAGGCAGAGGGAGAAGCAGGCTCCATGCAGGGAGCCCGACGTGAGACTCGATCTCGGGTCTCCAGGATCACGCCCTGGACCGAAGGCGGCACTAAACCGCTGAGCCACCGGGACTGCCTGCCTATTTGGTCTTATATTCAAGACAAGCCCCATATCTGATCTTGCTTTCATTCAAGGTAAGCAGGTTAGCCCCACCTTGCAGATGAGGAACCTAAAGGCAGGGGATCTTGGGGCTCTTCCTGTCTCCCCTGTCTGAGAGGAACTCTAGCAAGGACATACTTCAAGGTGCTCACCAGACCCTGGCAGCTGCTTCCCTAAGCCGCCATCTGAATGTGCGAAGCATACAGCACAGATCCCAGGCACTGAGAACATAGCAAAGCTGGGTCTGGTGCCTGGCATAGAATATTGACAATAAAATTTAGTGACTGGCTTAACTTTTGACCACATAAACTCTTATGGATGATTCTACCACCACACTTTTGTTCAGATAAAAAAGCAAATTTCCAGTTTTTGTTATTGTTGTTTTTTAACACCATTGGGCAATCAGTGTAGTGTAGTGGCAAGAGAATTAAACTGGGAATCAGAACTAGGTTGAGATTCTGACTCTATCATGTTCCTGTTGTGGCACCGCAGACAAGTCCCTGATTTCTCTGGTTCTTGGTTTTCTTATCTGTAAGATGAGGGTGTTGGATCAGATCATTTAAAAAGGTCCTTCCAGCTCTATAATGCCATAATTTGAAGACTTTTGATAGGAAATGCTTGTGGGTTCTTAGTTTCTCTAGCCTCTGCTTCTGCTCACTTTTCATGCACATAAAGTGAGTTTTCCTTTCTACTGACAGTCATCTCTCAGTTTTCCATGGGGTGGAGGAGACACTTGATGTTGACAGGAGCTTTGCTAGCCTGAGGCCAAGATCCTACTTCCTAAGGCAAAAAGGAGCCTTGGGGCTTCAGCGTGGCCCATTCTGACCAGTGTGGTGGCAGGTGGACCAGCTGTTCCTTCTGCAAGGGCTCCTGGCTCTGCGTGTCAGCATTCCCTCAGCTCAGGATTATGGGTATGGCTGATGTGTGCAACTGATATCCTCAGGGCACAATGAATGAAACCATTAGCACCACACATGACTGAAACTCCATACACCTGGAGCTTACTGTTATTTCCCTTCCAGCATCTCTGTTACCATTGCTCTTTTTGGATCCCAGAGTCCTTGAGGGAAGGGACTATAGCTCACATTTGGGCTCTGTATCCCTCAGGGCTCAGTTAGTGCCACTGAATGAGAACACTCAAATACTCTCCAAGGGACAGCACCTGCTTTGACTGTTCAGTGCTATTTCTAAATTGGACTTCTCACCAGTGACCGTATCTTACTTTCAAGAGGAGAAATATATGGAACTCAATTCCCCTGTCCTCTCTCAGGTGGTTGGGATTACATGACCCTGAAGAAAGTCAACACATAAGGAGTTTCAAGATGGCCTCCCCACTTCCTAAAGTAGGACAAAATGTAAAGAGCAATAGGCCTGAACTAGCTGGCCTCTGTCCAAAGGTTGTGTGAAGGCCACTGCAAGGTGGGGGTGAGCTCAGCCTCCCCTCCCTGCTCCTGCTGATTTTACTGGAAGCTGCCGAGTCTGAAGGGGTTTCCATAAGTCATCTGATGCTATGGCAGAGCCCTTTGGGGCAGCCGTGCTGCCCATCTGGTGTTCAGGCTACGCCTTCACAGATACCAAAACTTAAAATGTTGACTGGTTGTCTATTTAATCAAATAACCAGATTTTAAAAACTGAACAACTGGTTGTTTCACTAATAATAAATCAATAGGTTTCTTTAATTACAGAAATGGGCTGGATCCCAAACCTGCCAGTGAAAGGATTTATTCCTTCTTTGTTCCTTGTCCCTGTTTGCCATTTCAAGCTTAAACATCAATCTAGCCTTTGCTTGAGACAGTGACAGTGTCCCTGTTCCAAACACAAACCAAAACCCCTGTGGCTCTGTGGAGCCATCCTGCTGAGGCCAGGCATGAGGCTCCAGAGAGCAGAGAGCACACTCGTTCACAGAGAGAAGGGAGAATGAGCAGAGGCTCATGACGTAGTGTGGGGGTAGCATGTGTGGAATAGGTTAGAGTGCAAATTTGTGTGGGCTAAGGATGTATTTAAGCTCCAGAAGGGTTTAGATGAATCTACAGATCACTGCCTGGAGGTGGGATGTGAAGGATACTGACAGCATCTGTCCTTCTAGGCTGGAGCTTGAATTCCCACTTCCCTCGAGCCAGTCCCATTTCTAGAAGCTGGTACTGTTGCCCCCTCTACCTCATCTCCTTTGGACAGACCTTCCTGGATGTGCTCCCACTCTGCATCAGTACTCAGTCACCTCCACCCTGGATCTCTGAAGTCCTGTCCCATCTTGATCCGTCAAACACAAAATCTCACTTCCTGCCCAGAGTCTGAATGTAGTTTGGTTGTGCTCCATTTTGGGCTTGATTTATGATGGTAAAACCCTTCCCCAGGATGCATCTCCTTCCCGCGTCCCCCAGTTCAGCTTCATGCACTTCACTCGGGGCAAGTCCTCAGCCTCGGATAAAGGATGCCTTCCCATCAGAGGGCAGGAACCATGCCTGTGTTGGTCACAAAGTTCACCTGAAACCCTAATGCTTGTCAAAAAGCAATACTCTGAACACATTTGCTGAACAAAGGGATGCCATTTGCTTTATGGGAGCTATTTTTGGAAGTCATGAACAGAATACTCAACTGGATTACTGTTGGTCTGACTCAGAAAATTATGTATATAGGCTGACTTCCTCACTACACAATTAATGTAGTCTCCACACTACTGCCAGATAACACTTCCCAAACATTCTTTTCTTTCTGTGGTTCCTCTGCTTAGAAACTTGGCTCCTCTTAGAATGCCACTCTCCTTCACCTGACAGCAAGACCCTCCAAAGCCTGCCTTTCTTCCTTTCTCAGCACTTGGCTACATAAGCATTTCCCCATGCTAGCCTGGCCTCCTTGCTGTCTCTGAGCATGCATGCTCATTCTTTCTTCTGTGTTTCTGTCACCTTCCCAGTCACTTCCCTGTAAGCCACCTCCTACCCATAATGCAACACCCTGTCCAATGGCCACTTTGTCTATAGATCCTCCTTGAGCATTCAACTCACAGAATCTCTGCCCGTCCATGGACCTCTGGGACTGACGGCCTCTGATATTCATGAGACACTGCAGTTTTATGACATCATGGATGATTTATCTTCATGTATAGAGCTCCTGTCCACATTGATTAGACTTATAAGTCTTTGAGCCACTTTGCTGTGCCCCCCATATGCCTATAGGGGTGTGAGTTTCTGCTTCCAAAAAGTTAGTTGAATGAATGATTGAAAGGCCAAGATTTTTTTTCCTCCTTCTTTGGATAGACTGACCAAGGCCTTCCAAGGGCTGCTAGAAGGGAGAAGTAGAGAGTCATCCTCTGCCTGCATGGCTTGGGAGCAATGATACAGTGATACGGTGCCAGGGACTGTCCCAGGCTGAAGAGAGTGAAGGCAGCTCACAGGCAATCTCGGACAGCCCCTTGTGACTGCTGAAGCAGGCTGTACAGGCTGGGAACATGCTTGGGTGCCCAAGAAAGAGACTAGTGCCCCAAGGAAGGGCTCTGGAGCCCTAGCCAATTGAATGCATACTGTAACGGTGGCAGCCACTGGGGCTTTTTTCCATAAGAATCAGTGAATCATATTTTAGAGTATCTTGTTAAATGCAGATTTGTCCTTCAACTCTGAAAACACGATCTGTTGCTTCTGTATCGAACCAGCTGGCTTCATAGTATCTTCACAGCATATTTTCCAGGAATGTGTTTTTAAGTCTCCTTTGGCAATTGACTCTAACTGGCATTTTCCCCATCAGATGTGCATTATCCTGCACAGCAAAACTGATTTTCCCTTGGAAGTTGGTGTGTAAGTAACTATCATGCAGTGAGAGCACGTGTGATGTGTCATGATACACAGTGTCATTGTCATTAATGTGTTTACTCTCTTGGTTATTAAAAATTGACAAAGCTTGGGCTCAGTCTTGAACTATCTCTAATAGATCATGGACTTTTTCCCCCTGAGATTGTAACAAAGAGTTGATTGTCCTCCAGTATCCAATATCCTCCTTTTACTTAGTAACAGGACCCTTGATTTTTAGCTGCACACATAACTTCTTGGCATAGATAACACATTTCTAGCTCCCCTTGGAGGAAGGTGTGCTCATGTGACTAAATTCTGGAAATTAGATATAAATGGACATGTAATGTATGACTTCAAATAAGTACCTTTAAAGTAAGAAAGTGGGGCAGCTCAGGTGGCTCAGTGGTTTAGCGCCACCTTCAGCCCAGGGTGTGATCCTGGAGACCCGGGATTGAGTCCCACGTTGGGCTCCCTGAGTGAAGCCTACTTCTCCCTCTACCTGTGTCTCTGCCTCTCTCTCTCTCTCTCTCTCTCTCTCACTGTGTGTGTCTCATGAACAAATCAATAAAATCTTAAAAAAAAAAAGTAAGAAAGTGTGCCCTTGCTTTTTGCTTTTTTTTAAATTTTTATGTATTTATGATAGTCACAGAGAGATAGAGAGAGAGGCAGAGACACAGGCAGAGGGAGAAGCAGGCTCCATGCACCGGGAGCCCGACGTGGGATTCGATCCCGGCTCTCCAGGATCGCGCCCTGGGCCAAAGGCAGGCGCCAAACCGCTGCGCCACCCAGGGATCCCTGCTTTTTTTTTTTTTCATCTTCATGTGGGAATGCCAGCATATTTGAAGCTCAAGTAGCCATCTTGTACTTTGGAGACAAACTTCTAAATTATTAAGCTATTGTTATCCTGATTGTTGATCAGCCGGTCATAATCCTAATTGTGGTGATTGTTTTATGTCCATTTCTATCCAGATCTTGTGGGCTACATTCTTGTCTCCCTTGCCTTCTGGCTTTTGATTACATCTAGTCAATGGGAGGCACTAGCAAGAGAATGGAGGGCAAGAGTTGAGAGAGAAAGAAGGATATTTTTCTTCCTTGCTTACTCCATGCTTAAGTGCCTTGATACAGCAGTTTGCTCCTTTTTACACTACAGTTCTTGCCAGGGGGCCTCTCTTCTCTATCTCTGTTTTTCACGGGGCTCTAGCAATGCTATATTTTCCTATATTCCATCTAGACCAGAAGTACTAGTAGCCTCTTAATACTTCTAATCTCTGGGATGCTTAGCAACCTTAATTGTGCCTACACCTCTATAAATAGTCCTTTTGTTAATTTTCTGGTTATACATTTCAGTAAAGTTCTGTTTCCTTCTAGGACCTTGGCTGATGCACCAAGTGAGGCAGGGACCAGTGGGAGAATTGCAATCTTGCTAGTCAGTACCTTCATAACCAGCCAATAAATTAACATTTTTACCAGTGTACTTGCACAAACTCCTATCTGTGACTCGTGAGAACCCTGGAAGGGCCGTCCCAACTATGACTTCTATCTATCCTATGAGCTGTGTAAGCCACTCAAAAGGGCTTACCTACTATAAGACATGATTCTACGTTCAAGGAGTTTTCTTTTTTTTTTAATTTTTTTATTTTTATTTTTTTATTTATTTATGATAGTCACAGAGAGAGAGAGAGAGAGAGAGAGAGAGAGAGAGAGAGAGGCAGAGACATAGGCAGAGGGAGAAGCAGGCTCCATGTACCGGGAGCCCCACGTGGGATTTGATCCCGGGTCTCCAGGATCGCGCCCTGGGCCAAAGGCAGGCGCTAAATCACTGCGCCATCCAGGGATCCCTTTCAAGGAGTTTTCAATCCACTCATGGACTGTAAAGAACACAGATAGGAGTTAATTTTCACATAATGGGGAGAGTGAAACTATTGTCATCATTGGAGTAAAGCTGATGTGTTGGATAGTAGTGAGCAACAAGGTAAAGACCTTCAAAACCAGGCAGAGAAAATTGAATTTAATTTGGAGCAATGAAAACTAATGAACATAAGGTGACATGATAAAAAGTGCTGTTTTATCAAAATTTGTTTGGCAAAAACCAATTGGCTTATTCTTTCTGCCTTCTGTTTGCTCACTATTCCTTTCATACCTTGTAAGTGCTACTTGAATTAACTTTATAAATCTAGATCTTTTCTTGTCCCCTTCAGCTTTCCAGTGCCAATAATGGATAAGTCAAATCCACCCTCCTTTAGAATGACTTAAAATGCTTTTTGGCACCCAGCTCCAGCTAATCTCTCAAGTGTCATCTCCAGCCACTTCCATCCTACCTTCTGCTACAGCCCCTATTACTGATTATTATTTATTATTATTTTCTGAGCACACCACACACATGCAAGCTTCTGAGACTTTGCATATGCTATTCCCTCCAACCCAGCACTGTCCAATAGAACTTTGTGAAGTGATGAAAATGTTTTACATCTACTTGTCTAATATGTAGCCACTAGCTATGTGTGGGTGCTGACCATTTGAAATGTGACCAGTGTGGCTGAGGAACTGAATTTCTAATATTACTTAATTTTAAATAATAAATTTTGTTTTGTTTTAGATTTTATTTATTTGAGAGAAAGAGAGAGAGAGAGCACACGAAAGGGAAAGGGACAGAGAGAGAGGGAGAAGAACAGACTAGACTCCCTGCTAGAGCGCCCAGCCCAGGGCTCTATCCCAGGACCCTGAGGTCATGACCTGAGCCAAAGTCACATGCTTAACTGACAAGCCACCCAGGAAAAATAAAATAATATTAAAACAGAGAGGGAGACAAAGAATAAAAGACTCTTAACTATAGGGACAAATTGAAGCTTGCTGGAGGGGAGGTAGGTGAGGGGATGGGATAACTGGGTGATAGGCATTAAGAAGAGCACTTGAAATAATGAGCACTGGGTGTTGTATACAACTGATAAATCATTAAGTTTTACCTCTGAAACTAATAATACAGTATATGTTAATTAAACTGAATTTCAATTAAAATATTTTAAAACATAATTTAAATTTCAATAGGCACATGTGGCTACCATCTGGATAGCACAGATCTCACCAAAATGTTTTCTATTCTTTTTCCCTTCCCTTATCCCCATGGGGAGATCTAGAAAACTCCCATGTATTACTGAGGACAAATTTAAATGTCATTGCCTCAATCTAGTTTCTTGTCCCCTCATCCTTGCCCCATGAGAATTAATTACTTCCTCAGCTGTTTTCCTCTAGCACTGTACACATGCCTATATCTATCACACAGCATGGAGCCTTTCTTTCTTCTTTCCTGGCACCTCATTGTTCCAACATTCTAACTGCATAGTACTAATTGCATTTCTCTAGGTGAGCCTTCTTGCCTGGAGGCTTTTGCATCCACTGTTGCCTCTGCCAAAAGCACTCTTTACTCATCTCCCCTGGCCAACTAATGCCTTAAGATTTCAACTTAAATGTCTCATATCCCAGGACGCTTTCTCTTATACCATCCTGTATCCAGAGACTAAACTAGGGGCTTTCCTTTCTGAGTACTCTCATAATGTCCTACAGCTACACATCATAGTTCTCTATATTTTACTTGTGTTTGTATCCTGTTTCCCCCCTGTACTTCAAATCTCTTTGAATACAAGGACGTATTGTTATTCAAATAACTACTACAGTACTTAGCACAGAGTAATACAGATTGAATATAACCAAAATATTCCTGTTGGGGCGCCCTGGGAGAAGGCTGACTGTGGGTGTGCGACTGCTGTCCGTGGTCCTGAAGTAGGGCAGCTGGATAGTGCAAAGTGTCCAAACCCTTTGGCAAAGGAGAAACGAAGTTTAGGGGTATCTTATAGGGAAAGGAGAGAGGGTATAAGGTATAAATAACAGGAGAAAAATAAAGAGAGGAGACAGAGAGTACGAGATCACCCCTCAGGGAAAAGAAAATATTTGCTATCATATCCAAACCATTGGTGTTAACTGAAAGAAATCACAACCCAAAATCAACTAGTGAACCTCTGGAGAAGAGTAAGGATTGTGTGTGCAAATGTCAACTTGAACAAACACATTTGCACAGGCAGGCAGTGCCAGCTAGGCAGAAATAGAAAAACTGAAGTGACATTCTCAGCTATTCTTAAATGCTGATAGTTTGTCTTTGTTTTTACTTCCTCCTCCTTAACATATCTGTTCTTTTTACTGCCCAAAACAAATTAGAATATATATCCCTTATGTTTCATAAATTTTAAAGTTTATTTTCTATGGGTATTTTTTGTTTGTTTGTTTGGAGGGGTTGTTGTTGTCAGTCTTATCACATCATTGATAGATAATTCAATGAGAATCAAATTCTCCTACTCTCTCAGACATTATTTTTCCCGTTACTCAAATTTTCTTAAATATGCCACACTCTTTCTCTACTCCTACCCTTATTGCTGATGACCTCACTTCCTCTTTCACTGAGAAGTTGAAAATAATAGTAATAATAAAATCGCCTTATCCTTCCAATAGTTAAAAAAATACTAATATAATTTTTTTTTTGCATCCTTTCTTCCTCCTCAGTGGAAGATTTGTCCATATGACTACTAAAGACCCAATCTTCCACTTATACTCTAGGGGCCATTTCCTCCCATTTGTTTAAGGACTTTTCTCCAGCAGTTACCTTCCCTCTGCATTGAATATTTTCTCTACTAAATCTTTTCTTTGCATACAAATGTGCTCTAATATTTTCCATCTTTTTTTAAAAAGGGTTTTATTTATTTATTCATGAGAGACACACAGAGAGAGAGGCAGAGACACAGGCAGAGGGAGAAGTAGGCTCCATGCAGGGAGCCCAACGTGGGACTCGACCCTGGGTCTCCAGGATCACACCCTGGGCTGAAGGTGATGCTAAACCACTGAGCCACCCAGGCTGCCCTATTTTCCATCTTTTAGAAACCCTCCCTAGCCTATATCCTATAGTGACTGCCCGCCCCAGTTTTTCTGTTCTCTTTTATAGCAAACTTGAAAAGAGTAGCTATGCTGTCTGTCTCCATTATGTCTTTAACCCATTCTTGCCAGGATTTTGCCTTATGACCTTACTAACATCACTTTTTAAAGTCACTGATGATCTCCATGTGGCAAATTCAGTGATCACTTTTTGCTCCTCTTTTTTCTCATCTTCCCATCCACCATTTGATGCAATTGATCAATCCTGTCTCCTTGAAACACTTTATTCATTTGAGTTTGTTTTTTCTTTTTCCTGGCCTTCCTTCTACCTCACTGCATATGCCTTCTTAGTCTTCTTTACTGGATCCTCTCCTTCTTCTAAACCTTTAAAAGTAGGCTCCATCTTTGGCCATTTTCTCTTCTCTCTATATATTCACTCCTTTGTGATCCATCCAGTTCTATAACTTTAAATACCATCTACATGAGGGCACTTGCCAAATTTAATTCTCTATCCCTCACCTCTCTCCTAAACAAAAAACACCTCTCCTGACATCTCCAATCACATGACATAAGGATAGGAAGGCTCCATATCCATTTTGGAGGAGAGTTCTGATTTATGACTGTTGTCTCTGTGAAGTATTAATAGCACTTCTTTCATTCAAAACTGTCCCAGTTTGGACAATATATTATTTGGCCACTTGCATTAATTTCCCATGGCTGCTCTAACAAAGTGGCTTAAAACAACACAAATTTATTATTTTACAGTTCTGGAGGTCAAGAGTCTAAAGTGGGTCTTATTGGGCTAAAATCAAGGTGTCAGAAGGCTGAATTCTTTTCAGGAGGCTGTAGGAGAGAATCCATTTTGTTGACTTTTCCAACTTCAAGAGGCTGCCCAAATTCTTTGGCTCATGGTCCCTTCCATCTTCAAAGCCATCAGTTATTGGTCAGTCTTTTTCACATCACATAATTCTGACACTGATTCTGCCTCATTCTTCCACATTTGACTCCTGTGATTACATTGGGCCCTACCAGATAATCCAAGATAGTCTTATTTTAAGGTCAGCTGATTAGAAGCCTTATTTTAATCTGCAACTTTAATTATCCCTGGCCATATTAAAAAATATATTCACAAGTTCTGGAGATTAGGATATGGACATCTGTAGGGTACCATTATTCTGCCTACCACACCATCCAATAAGCTTTGCAAACTTAGCATGACCCAAAATTGGCTCTTGGCCTTCCCCAAATTACCTCCCTCTGCAGTTTCCTATCTCAGCAAATTGTGTATCATTCATCCAGCTGCTCAGGCCAAAAGCTTTGCTTGCATTCTCAAATCTTGCTCTTAAACTATGTATCTGATCCATCAACAAATCCTGTAAACTCTTCTTTTACCTTTAAAACACATAGTCAAACACATTCTCTCTCCAACCCATTACCATCTTATTCCAACTCACTCTCTCTCTCACTTAGACTGTTGCTGGGCCCTATATGGTCTCCAGCTTCTGTTTTGCCTACCCTGTTTTCTGCCCCAGTCTATTCTCCACAAAGCAGCCAGAGAGATCCTCTTAAAACATAAATTGTGTTATGGTCATTCCTCTACTCAAACTGCTCTAATTATTTCCCACCACTTGGAATAAGAAGTCAAGGTCCTCACCATGACTGGCAAAGCCTTTCCTAATGTGGTCACTTACACCTGTTCTGCCTCAATTGTTACCTTTGGCTAAATAACACTGTAAATACTAAATCTACTACTTCTTTGCTTCCTGTGGCTCTAGGGAAAACTTTAAGGTGATTGTCAGGCTAGCAAAGTCAGAGCTAGAATAGTGCTATTATCAAAAGGGAACATATGGAACTGTTTTGTTCTCTGCTTATATTTAAATATTTTTGTAACCGAAAAGAAAATGTTACTGAGGCTTAGAGCTTTTCTTTGGGTTTTGTGGAATAAACCACCAGTGACCCAGTAGGGTCAGTTCTGTGCCAGAGTTTTGGAGAGTATTAAAGCATGACAATAACTAGGTTTAATAATAGTCTTTGCACTAGACCTTGGGGGATTTCTGGCAGCCTCAATTACTCCAGTTCTTATTTTCTTTTGCCCTGTATTATCTTTAGTCGCCCTTGAATGCAGAAAGACTTTCAGCTGGAAAATTTCAATTTCCAATTTCAAACACGCCACAAAAAAATGTCTCCCTCTCTCAACATATATTCTGTATGCATGTACAGATATTCTGTAGATAGTGTAGACTGTATTTCATCTCGTGAGATTCTTCTGGCTTAATTATTGTTTTCTCCTCTTAATTGCTCTAGTAATCTAACTCTACTGTGCTTGCTAATGAGCACAGCTTAGACGTTCCACATGTAACGAGCTACAAGAGTCATTCTCTCATTATCATCACTAAATGTTCCCATATATATTCTCAGTTGACATGTGTGAAAGCAAAAATAATAAAAACTATAAAATTCTATGGTGATATGAGGAAGTTTAATGTTCATAAATAGAAAGTCGTGGCTTTAGCTTATACTTATAAAATGTTAGCTTTGAAAGGACCTGGAAAGATCATTTAGTTAGACCCTTTATTTTATATACAAAGAAACTGAGGCTCAGAGATATGGCACGCCTTTGGTGGAGACACACAATCACAAACCCAGGCCTCCTGACTCCTGATCCTGTAAGGTTTCCACTGTGGAGCCTTTGTCCCTAAGAACACATTTGCTTATCCTGCTACTTAAATTGAGTTTCCATAAATAAATGGACCAGAATGCCCACTGGGGTGTTATTTATAACAGTGAAAATTTGAAAACAATCTAGATGGCCAACATTAAGAAAATCATAAAATAAATGGTGATATACTTAGGTAATATTAGCTAAATATTATATGATTATATATTGCATATTATAATTATAATATTATACAATGATAAAAATCATTTTGGGGGCACCTGACTGGCTTAGTCAGTAGAGCATATGACTCTTGACCTGGGGTTGTGATTTCAAGCCCCATGTTGGGTATAGATATTGCTTAACAATAAAATCTTTAAAAAATCATTTTTAGAAAATATCTAATGACCTTTTGAGTCCTCACAATATAATGTTAAATGAAAATATCAGGCTAACAAACTGAATAGATATAGTGTGATAGCAATTTTGTTTTATATATATGGTTAGAGTAGAACACATCAAAGAGTGATTTTTTGAGATGATAGGATTACAGATTACTTTTGTTCCCTTTTAAAAATGTTTTTGTTTTACAGATTTTCTACAATTTGCATGTCTTAATTAAATTTATAATTAGAACAAAATTGTGGTTTTTCAAGAGAAAAAGATATGATCAAGCCTTAATAACTTGAAAGAGATTTTTTTCAGACTGAGGTGGCAATTGCAGAGGATTATGAAGAAATTTATAGAAGCAAGAGCTATTTGCACAACTGCTGTTAAATTATTAAGTGGCAAAACTTAGGCTAAGTAAAGAAGACAAGTCAACACCTGATGCTCTTACATTTCCTCCAGTTTCTTCTTTCTTCAAACAATATTTGCTGAGGGCTCAGAGGCCATTGCACTGTCCTGTATGTTGGAAGCACTAATTAAGTGGAATGTAGCTTTTCTATGTAATTGTGTGTGTATATAAGTGATGTGCAGGGCCAGGCCAAAAGAGATGCCAAAAGAATTATGCCGCTCCTCCAAATACTCCACTGACTAGAAATAAGATAAATTGAAACTAAACCAGCCTCATATTATTTGTATATAAAATAGAAAAAACAATTTTGTTGACACCCAGGGCTTCAGAGTAAAAATACCATTGGATATGAAATAATACTATCAGCTTGGAATTGAATTGGTAATAAGTTTCAAATGCCATAACTTATTTAACTTTCATTCCGATGATCTTACTTTATAGAAAAAGTAAAAGGATAAAGGAAAAAAACAATTATATGCCTCAAGATATTCATTCCCAGCTTATTTCAAATAGCATAAAATTAGGAGCAACAAAAAAATCCCAAAGGAAGAGGATTTATAATAAAATTATAGCATATTTGTAATGATATTCTGAAGAAAGGCAATACAAAGAAATGCCTGTAATACAATACTTAGAAGTCAAAACATAAAAATGTGTATTTTTGTTATTTTGAACATAATTATATAAAATATATGAAGAAAGAAAAAACTACTATCTGTTTTGTTAGATTGATAGGATTGTGGATTACTTTCTCTATTTTACAAATAGCTTTTATTTTTTTTATTTTTATTTATTTATGATAGTCACACACAGAGAGAGAGAGAGGCAGAGACACAGGCAGAGGGAGAAGCAGGATCCATGCACCGGGAGCCCGACGTGGGATTCCATCCCGGGTCTTCAGGATCACGCCCTGGGCCAAAGGCAGGCACTAAACCGCTGTGCCACCCAGGGATCCCCCAAATAGCTTTTAATACGAAAATAAAAATGACAATTGCTCTATCCTACTCTTTTTTGTGGGGTCACTTCCTGCTAGGCTTGGTTGTTTATAATTGTCATGTGTAGTATCTATATGATGCAGTGGTAGAAAGGCAATCTCTGACGACAAATCGTTTGTGTTCACAAGGCTGGTTCTACCAGTCTTATAGTGGTGTGGTCTTGGGTGGCTTACTTAAGCCTCTGTTTCCTCATCTTTTAAATATGAGATCTTGAAAGTTTCTGAGCTTTGTAAAGAATGTTTTAATTGTTCACATCTTCTGGGGATGGTTCCTGCCACAAAGCTTTGTGGAGAAACATGTTACATTCTAAGCTGCTGTCAGGACCAAAATAAGAGTTGCACGCAAAGCTTTGAGTAGAGGCAAAAATTCTAGTCAGCAAGTCAGAGAAGCAGGTACAAAGGTTTCACCCACTCCAGAAAAAGGACTAGCCCCTGCCAGAGAGTAGCAGAGTGGACCCTTAAGGAACTATAAGTTGAGAGAGGGAAGAAGAAGGTCCTGGGGCAAGGATCTATCTTTTTTTGCTTGTGCCCTTATCTATCTGTCTGTCTGCTTACCTATCTATCTATATATCTATTTGCAACTTTGGGAAATTCCAAACCTATCCTAAGTAGAAAGAAAGATGTAACAAACCTTTATATATCCATTACTGAGCTTCAACAAAATGAATATTTCATCTATTATCCCACCCATTCCCCCTCCTTGGAGAATATTGAAGTAATAATTTTATTACTATATCTGTAGGTGCTTTGGTATGTATCTCTAAAAGATAGAAACTCTTTTAATATAACCATAACAAGATTATCATGCCTAAAAAGTTAGTGATAGTTGTTAAAGGTGCAGCTTGAGGACTTGTCCCACAAAGAAGTGAGTGGAAGGATCTGATACACTTGAATAGTCAAAGGGACACCCTGGGAGCACAGGCCCATTAATTTAACATCATCCTTCCCCCCCAGCACTGCAGAGCAGGCAACCTTAAAAACCACTTGGATCATCAACCAGCAGATACGGAAGTTGGCAGATATGGTACTGAGCTTTGCACTATGTAGGTACTAAAGACCAGAGTCAGGACTTGAATTCTGGAAGAGTCCTTCAAATAGACTGAAAACAAATAGCCTAAGGGGATGGTTTTCAAGCAGAGTTCACAGGGTCCAGGGATCACTTAAGAGGAAAGAAGAGGCAGAGGAGAGAATTAAAAGACTATGTCCCCCACAATTCAACCAGTAGACCACTTTTATCTGTTTCATCTCCCAAGCTTCTAGAACAATATCATACAAAGGAACTCTCTGATGCCCAAACAAGGTCTCTGCTGGAGAGGTCCCTTTGCTGGCCAGGGAGGCATCTGTGCAGGTGGGAGAGCACAGGATGGGAAGCCCAAGGCCCCTGTCTCCATCTGACCTCAGATCAGCCACTTACCTTCAGATGCATCACATGCAAAATGAGGACAACACTGGTCTTTGCATGAATTAAATGAAATTAGGTGTGGGACAACACCTACCACATACTGGGCATTTAATACATTTTAGTTGATCTGATCTAAATATATCTGCCAAACTGATGGACTAACATATTGAGAAACTGACAAAATACTATTTTTTCAGGAATTTTGGAAAAAGGAATTTGTCATATTTCTGCATATTGGTGTATGTTAATTTACATAAATTACTTTGTGTTCTCCCAATAATCTAATTCTAAGCCCATAGAGTAAACTAACCTCTGGCAAGCAAATTCCAGTCCAGGATACACCATCACTGTCCCACTAGATGGGACAATGGCATTCTTCAGGAAAGGAGGGACATTTAAGGAATTATTCTTCTGAGCATGATGTAGCCAGAGGTAAGGAGACCAACTGACAAGTGTCCCAGATCCGGGGCACATTTAATGGCCCTGAGACTGGAATTCTTCCCAAATATAGATCTTTCTTTTATGTTTTCTTTTGTAAAAATGAGGCTTAGAAACATTTTGAAGTGTGATTCATAGTGACTCCATCTGCATAAAATCAGGGCTCAGAGCTTTAGTCTCGCAGGGGAAAAGTTATGTGACATGACATTATTTGCTGTGATTCACCACTGCATAGCAAAAAGGAAAGATGGGTGTTGAGTGGCTCCCTCTTTTCGTGCGAGGGGTGGGGAGTAAGCAGAAAGGGAAAGGATGAGGATGGCCTATCAGGGTCGCATTGGGAAGTCAGCAGGCTGATGCACATCAAGGTCCTAGGTCTTTTGCTGAAACACGACTGAGTTCACTGAGACAAACAATACCTATTAATATATCTAATTTTATTTCCCCCTTTTTAGCTGTTCCTGACTGAGGCAGACCACCTGGTGACAGGGATGGAGTTTTCTGGATTTTCAGCCAACCTTCCTGCTGCCCAGGAGGGTCATGCTCTTTTCCCCCAGGGTATTGGGCTGTGACTTTGGCCCGATAAAATTGCCTTTGCTTTCCAGTTCACCATGACAAAATCTCGCTTTCGGCATAGAACCCAACACTGTCCACCACCGGTTATAAAAACAGGAATGAAATGTTTTCCTGGCACTTGTCAGCCCAGAATTATGATTGAATGAATTTCTGTAATCTTCGGTTGTCATGGAGATGTTGGAAATAGAAGCCTCCAAATTGGATGTACACAGGGAAAACCAGAGGGATGGGGCAGTTTGATCTTATGGTTTCCTCTGGCTCCTCCAACATTGAAATTCAGGTTCAAGAAAGCTCCTGTTCTGCATAAATCACTTACCACTGTGCTCAACAGCCTGAGCATGCCCATCCCAAACCATCATAAATCATTTTTTCTCTTTCCCTCCACTTTCACCTTCATTTCCCCCAAACACCCTCTGTTGCATTTGACTGCCTTTATTCTTTTATTTTTTTAAAGATTTTATTTATTTATTCATGAGAAACACAGAGAGAGAGAGAGAGAGAGAGAGAGAGAGAGAGAGAGGCAGAGAGAGAAGTAGGCTCCATGCAGGGAGCCCGACGTGGGACTCGATCCCGGGTCTCCAGGATCACGCCCTGGGCTGAAGGCAGCGCTAAACTGAGGCTACCCTTGACTGTCTTTAATAAAGGTTTTTCATTTTTTTTTAATGGAATCTCAAATCCCTGAGAACTGTAGCTCCCTGATATTAAAGGAGTCCCTGGTTTTCCCTAACCTCTTCTCAAACAAGGGATGAAATGGGAATTCCAAGCTCCCGCATAGAAGTGTTCTCTTTGGACTATTGAGATAGTGAATGCAAAAATACATAACTGGGAACAAATGTTGATAGGAAAACTCTGTCTTGGAAAAAGAGGGTGCCATTTGTCACCTCTTTTGTTTCCAAAGGACAATGGTGAAACAGGATACCAGGAAAAAAATGGCAACAGTTCTCGAGTGCTCTGGTTGTGATTGGGCCAGGGAACTGGAAGATAGTAAAAAGACAAACCCTAAAGTCTAAATAAAGCCAGAAATGCCCACTAGAGATGATCTGGGGAAAATGGTCTAGGGTGAAGCTGGGGAGGCGTGCATGTCCATCACAGGTAGATAAACTGACAAGTGGAAAGACAATCATAGAAAATAGGCTTTCTGATTCTTAATCTCAAGCCCAACTGTATTTAAATGCAGCTTTGCTCTTGTCAGCTATGGGGGGGTCACAGGGACAAACTTGAAAGCCAAGGACACAGACTGACAGGCTTATCCTGACATTCCCACCTCTCACTCTGTGTTTCTGCTTCTATGGGACTGTTCCTAATGCTCTAAGTGACATAAGAAGAAAATATGCTTGCCCTCAAAGGAACTGATGATTTAATAGGGGTAGTAGAGACAATCCATATCCTGGAGGGATGGAAAGAGGGTGGGGAAGTGCTGAGGATGCCTTGCATTGCTGTTGTCTGCATCCACACTCATCTTGGCTCTTGGTTTAGCCTCTGCTCTGATATCTGACCTCCTTGGAGGGATTCTTTGTCCATTGGGACACCCACTCCCTGGAAGTTTCAGGTGCTCTTCAGCAACCACTCTGGGGCACTCCCTGTTCTCTCCTTACCCACCAGCACTGTTTCATCTGTGAGCTGTGACTCCAGCTGTGACTCCAGCTTCCTCATGCTGACCCCCTCTCTCCAGCCCTTTCACTTTCTTACTGCTGATACCTTTCTTCTCCCATCTCATCACTTCATGTGATCCCTAGACAAACCATGTTTTCTCAGTCATCAGCTGCCCCTTGGCCTCGGTTCCTCCCCCATCAGCCCAGACCCCACATCCACCACTGTGATTTTCCTCTCCTCAACTCCCAAGACTCTCCTGTCCTCCCGTAACACCTAATCTGAAGAACTCCAATCTTAAGGGAACCCAGCCCTATGCCTTGGCCCCTGCATCGCACTGGAGGAAATCATTCCCCACACATACCATTGCTACCACAGATGGCTCTCAATGCAGCCCAGCAAGCCTTGTTCCCCTGCTTTATCAGCATCCCTTTCTGCCCACCCTGAACTGCTTATTAAAGTTATCTTTATGCCCAAACCCTCCAACCCAAGTCCTTTCCCTCTTCATCTCTAGCAGACAGTTTTGCTTCCCATTTTACTGAGAAAATGAAGATCACCAGACAAGGACTTTCCAAGCAGTACTCTTCCAGGGAGTCTTACAAATTTGCCCCCATTGACACTGTCTCTTACACCCTCTCCTGGCCCAGTCAGGTAGGTGTGCTCTTCTGCTGCCAGAGTTAATCTTCCGACCAGTGTCACTTCCTTAAAGATCTTGTTCAGTTAACAAGTCCCGTGCTGTTTGCTGAGACTGCAATCTTTATCCTCCCTGAAGACTCCTTAAAGCCACCTGAATAGACTTGTCTCTTCCATCTTTTAGAAAAACCAAACAACCTCAACTGCTCTCCAGTTACTATCCATTCTTGAGTATGATTCGTCGCAACTCTTCTGAAATTGCCCCCCTTAAATTTATTGATTGTTTCCATCTTTTATTTTGCAAAATCCATTATCCACCATCTCTTCTTTTCTTAGTGAAGATTTAGCACTATCCCCTTGCATTTAGCACTGGTGATCAGCCCTTCTATTTGAACCTCCTGTTTTCCCTCCTGTGGCTTCTAAGATGCCTCTCCCTTCTAGTTTTCTTGTTACCTCTCTGTGCACTTGTTGAAAATATTCTTTATGAGTTTATCTTTCTCTGTTTACTTCTTAAATATCAATGTCTATAAAGTCTTCCTTTGGCCCTTTACTTTTCTTACTCTATATAGTCTCAGGATGACATTCTAGCTCGTATTTACATTCTAACACTCCTGAGTCCTTGCCTCTGCTCTGATCACTTGTTTGTGATCAGGATCTATGACGTATTTTGCATCTTCTCTTGAATGTCTACATAAATCTCCACTGATTCGTAGTCCCTAGATTGGATTGGGGAAGTGAAGGACATCTCTTAAATATTGGGTCATTAATGACTGAGTTCATATTGCTTTGTGATTTATATTAGCCATGCTCATTTGCCATTGGTTAGTAGATCCCATTTTAATTCCACCTTTTTTTTTTTTTACAACCATGTTCAAGAGAACAATGAGGAGCCTAAAACCTACATCAGAACATGTCTCAAGTCTTCTGGGATACTGATCTTATTCCATAGGCTATGATAAACAGATTGGCCGTGTTCACTGCTCTTTCCTACTGGTGATAAGGGGAACTGACATGGGTTTGGCAAAGCTCCCAAGATTAACTAAAAGAAATCAAGATCAAATATGCTGTATCTGAGCTCAAAGAGGAAAATAACTCTACAGGAATCTGGATAGACATGAAACCCAGCATACCAGACTCTGACAAGCCATTCCTCGTGGAGATTATCCTAGGATCCTCTGAGAATTTTAACTTCTGTGGTCTCTGCCCAGCAAAGGTGCCAGACAGAGAAAACAGTGCCTGGTTTGTAGTTCTAAGAACAGTGGCAGCATGCTCCCTGACTTTGTGAAGAGAAAATGAGTTTATGCTGTAGGAAAAAAAAAGATGTGAAAAATTAATTTTGTTGCTCAGTTTTCAGTTCTCAAGTATGGAAAAAAAGATGAAGGTGATTTTCTAAATCCTCCTACTGGAATATTAATTTCAGTCATGAAAAATAGCTCTGAGATAGAGACACTGTTTTAGGTGGAGTGTTTTTTCCCATGAATTTTTTTTAATTTCAAGCTTATGGAGAAATGAGTAGAATAATTTGATGAATATCTGGGTATTCTTCACCTAATTTCATCAATTTTAACATGTGATGGTAAACTGGGTTATTAATGTCTTTTGATAATATTGGCAGTTTTGTGCTTATTTATAATTTAAATAACTTAAAACAAATGTTTATTGAGAGCCAACTCACAGGGGCCAGTCACTGCTCCAGGCCCAAAAATACACTGGTGACAAGGACATACAAAAATCTCCATCTTTGTGGAATTTAGGTTCATCTTGAGGGAAGACAGACAGAAAATAAATAAATATAGCATGAATGCAATGTAATTTGAGATAGTAAAATAACTGATTCAGTTTTAAATGCCTATAAGCCAATGAGCCCCAACCTATGAATTTTGATCATGTTACTCAAAATGTCTGTGACTCCTTTTTAGAAACTGGTCAGAGGGTAGCTGGAAGCCCACACAGAGCCAGCCAATACAGGAGCTGCAGAGAACCAAGGGCCAATTGAAATTTCCTTTGAGACGTTTACCTGAGAAGGGCAGAGTAAGGGCCAAGCTGGCCTCAGAGGGAGATTTGGGAGACTACCCAGTGTGGAAGTGGACCCCACCTCAACACTGTGTGATCCTGAAATGCAGTGGGAGCAGCAGTGGAGAAGAACCTATGTGGAGGGAGGAAGGTGGGGGTGGAGGGACACAACCCAAGACCCCATGTCCCTGAGAAAGTTCAAGAGACTGGGAACCAGAGCTAGAAGGGTCAAATCAGCCTTTGCCCCCTATGTAAAGGGGAAGAAGGGAAATGGGCTAGGGGTGGCCAGTAGCTTCCCTGACTTTGGAATAAAAGTTTTGAGAGTTCCCAACCATCTTCTGCACAAACCAGGAGGTGAGGAAGTCAGCTGAGGTTAGGAACAGGAGAGAAAGCTTGGAATGTTCCCTGTAAAGAATTTGAGAGTGGGGTGACAGGGATTTCTGCTGGTGCTCAGAAAATCTTTTTTGATTGAATCTGCATGTGTCATTTTTGAAACTCCCACCTGCATTTTGACAGATGGGAATCAAAAATACAAAACCCCACTCCCACCTCCCTCCAGCCTCCATCAGAAGTTGCAACGAAATAGGTCCTATCCTTGTTAGAAATATAAATGCATGACTTTGCAACCCTGGCCTGCCTTGCAGACTCCAGCAAGGAGGAGACAGGATTAGGTAGCTGGGCTCACCAGACCACAGGTCAGTTCCAGCCCCTAAAGTGGGCAGGGAGTGAACATGGGGTCCTGAGTGGAGCAGGGACTGGCTTCTGTTTTTAAGTAGAATGGTGGGGTCCCTGGAGTTTTCTGCACTACAGCAGTGAAAGTTGTAGCTTATTAGAAAGGGAAAGACCTGAATGAATATTGAGTACTGCCCATGCAAATGCTTAATTAGAATGAGTTTTTAAAAATCTTACTGTAGCTGGCTGATTCAAATGTATGAGAAAGGCTATATTTATCACCCCCTCCAGTCCCAGGTAGCTCATTAGGAAAAAAATGAAGGGTTCTAAATTTTAACGACCCTTCCTTCAGCAAAGCTTTATAGATTGATCACTAACAACATTTCTATTTAATTTATAGCAAACCCTTTCCTTATAACCCATATGTAAGGGGCTAAGGGAGAGGGGAGATGGGCTGGTGGTAATATACTTGTGGATGAGGAAGAAAAAGAGAAGGGAACTGGCTTTTTTAATGATCTACAACTGACCGACATTCTATTTCTCTATCTCATTTTTCCTTGCAACTGCCATAGACAATTGCGGCCTCTCCTATACCACTCTCCTTGTCTGGGTCCCCTTGAAATGACCCACTTTGCAAGAGGGTCAGACAGTTTTGTAAGTTGCTTGAGGATCCAGAGATAAGGAGAATCTTCCTGTCCTCAAGCCAATTTAACCATGTCACATGGAGTCTAGAGTTGAAAAGATGATTCTTAAGACAAACCATATATGTATGACCTTCTGGTTCAGATTGATGGGAAATTCTCTCAGTCAATAAAGACATATGTAGGGGGAGTGCCTGTGTGGCTCAGTTAGTTAAGTGTCCAACTCTTGGTTTCAGCTCAAGTCTTGATCTCAGGGTCATGAGATTGAGCCCTGCATCAGGCTTCCCATTCAGTGAGGAGTCTGCTTCTCTCTCTCCCCCATCTCTCTCTGCCCCTCCTCCTGTTTGTGTTCTCTCTAAAATAAATAAATAAATCTTTAAAAAATAAATAAATAAAGAGACTGGGGGTGTCTGCTATGCCCTGAGCATCCTACAGGGTTGGTTGATGTTTGGGAATGAGTAAGATATGTTCCCACCTGCAGGAGCCCAGAGAGTCCCAAATATATCTAGCACCCCTTTGGTGGAGCCAGTGATACACTATGGAGGAACAAGAAGAAGAATGCGAATCCCTGCCTTTGAGATCCTGCCTCACTGAGAAGAGAAGACATTCAGGCAGAGTTGTCCCAGAGTAAGCCAACACTTTACATGACTGTTAGTGTAGATGTTAGAGCATATGGGACAGATACATGCTCCAAGGTGACAAAGGAAATGAGGGATGACAGAGGCCCCATGCTGAGAGAGGGTTTTGGCAGAAACAGGTCATGACTAGATGATGTATCTAGTGGGACCATGAAAAGCCCCCTCTAAAGTGTTCTTCTCTGGGGTCACTCATTTGATGTAATGGAAAAGTAAAATTTGGTGATCTTGCCCTGACTGCTACTCACCACTCATTAGCCTGGCTAACCCCTTTGGCCAAGGCTTTGCTGTTTGTCTTTCTCATCTACAATGAAGAAATGGAGTTTGACATGCTTTTTTTTTTTTAACCTCATAGCTATTTGGCCCAGAAGAAACCACAGATTCATCCTCTAAGGGTCTTTTGGAGGACAGAAGTTCATTTGACTTCATGATTATGCTACAAACAAGGTCAAGGAATCCCCCAAGACTTAAGGTAGAAAGATAAAACATGAAATATAAATTGAGACAAAAGTTAAAACAGGTAGGGGATGCATCCAGGTTACCTAACATCTGCCTAATGGCATTTCCACTAAAGAAGATGGAGGTGAGGGCAAAAGTCACTTAAAAAAGAACATTTCCTCAGCTGAACAAGTATAGGAGTTTTCATATTGAAAGAATTCACCTAGAACCAAATAATTTTAATGAAAAAACACCCACATCCACTCTCATCCTGTTAAAACTACAGGACTTCAACAGTAAAGAAGTAGTTTGAAAACTCCCAGAGAGATGAAAACAAGGGGCTTACAAAAAAACAAGACTAAAATTTCCCACAGTCATCTTGTCAATGACAACCAAAAAAATGTCTTCAATGTTCTGAAAATTATTTTGAGCCTAAGATTATATCTCAAGTCCAATGATCAATGCAAGTATATCCTTGCATTGTGGCCAGCAAACATATGAATAGGTCCTCAACAACATTACTTATCAGAGAAATGCAAACCAAAGCCACAATGAGATGCCTACTGGGATAACTGAAGGTAGGAGAGCTATCGATAACAAGTGTCGGTGAAGTGAGTTGACTATAACTTACCCTTTGCTGGTGGAATGTGACTGGCTCAGCCACACTGGAAAACTATTTGACAGTATCTACTGTATAGCCAAGAGCGGTCCACAAAAAGACATGTGCATGAATGTTTATAGTAGACCCATTTGTAATAGCCAAACCCTGGAAACAATCCAAATGTCCATCAACAGGAGAATGGATACACTCCTTACTACCAAGCAATTTGAAAAGCACAAACTACTGGTACACACAATAACATGGAATTATAACATAGTTAATATGTTGAATGAAAGAAGGTAAATACAGAGGAGAAACTAATCAATTTATGTAACTTCAGAACAGGCAAAACAAATTTATGGCAAGAGAGACCACAATAGTTTTCTGAATTGATGAGGCAATCACATTGACCCAGCAGGAAACTTTCTGGGTAATGGAAATGTTCTATATCATAATATGGGTGGTGGTCCCATGCAAAAATTCATCCTCTATGCACTTAAGATTTGTTTTCCTTACTATATACAAATTGATACCTCAATAACCCTCACACCCCAAAAAATTAAAGCAAAAATAAATTGCCAAACAAGTGGAAACAAAAGATAGATACTTGGGGTATGCAAGGATTCAGATGAAGTTGTGCATTTTTACAAACTATTACAAAAAAATTATTCATGGATGCACAACAGCAAAATAGAAAATGAACCAAAGATGGAGAATGATATGGGAAAATATGCTGTAGTCACTGCATTAGATACGGATCAAAGAAAACCATTTTATTTATTTATTTATTTAAGATTTTATTTATTTATTTATTATTTATTTATTTATTGTATATTCTTTTATTGGAGTTCGATTTGCCAACATATAGCATAACACCACTGTTCATCCCGTCAAGTGCCCCCTCAGTGCCCGTCACCCAGTCACCCCTACCCCCTGCGCTCCTCCCTCTCCACTACCCCTTGTTCATTTCCCAGAGTTAGGAGTCTTTCATGTTCTGTCTCCCTCTGATATTTCCCACTCATTTTCTCTCCTTTCCCCTTTATTCCCTTTCACTATTTTTTATATTCCCCAAGTGAATGAGACCATATAATGTTTGTCTTTCTCTGATTGACTGACTTCACTCAGCATATTACCCTCCAGTTCCATCCACATTGAACCCTCTTGCACTGTTGGTGGGAATGTGAACTGGTGCAGCCACTCTGGAAAACTGTGTGGAAGTTCCTCAAGGAGTTAAAAATAGACCTGCCCTACGACCAGCAATTGCACTGCTGGGGATTTACCCCAAAAATACAGATGCAGTGAAACGCTGGGACACCTGCACCCCAATGTTTATAGCAGCAATGGCCACAATAGCCAAACAGTGGAAAGAGCCTCAGTGTCCATTGAAAGATGAATGGATAAAGAAGATGTGGTCTATGTATACAATGGAATATTACCCAGCCATTAGAAATGACGAATACCCACCATTTGCTTTAACGTGGAAAGAAAAGCATTTTAACTTGATGCTTGGATGATTCTTCTTTGAGAGGCAAGATTCTGGTGGCAAAAAAATTCTATTTCCTTTGCTGGACATTCGATAACACTCTCATTTATGCAATGATTTTTAAGTATAGTATTACAATTTCAATGTTTAAAATCAACTTAAAGAAGAAGCATGAACAATGTATTTAGTCACAAAACTGAATGTAAAGTTTGCAAACCTAGACAGTGTAAAATTGATATAACTAATTGAAACCAGGAGTAGGGGAGTGTACTTATTTCTTATTCTGTAAAGTGAATAAGAGTCCATAGATACAACCTTAGGTAAATGAATCAAGAAACTGGGGGTTATGCATATTATGTTAAAGTTATACAGGCAATTACTGATTACAACGAATAAAAATAACTAACAAAAATTGGGAAAGAGAGAAGATGGTGAGAAGTAGTATTAGTATAGTATAAGGTGAGATGTACTATGAATCCCTTATCTTTCAAAGAAGATTCTCAATCTGTGGACAGTCTACTCTGAAAGATAAGAAACATAGCTATTGGAGCACCTGGGTGGCTCAGTGGTTGAGAATCTGCCTTTGGCTCATGTCATGATCCTGGGGTCCTGGGATTGAGTCCCGCATTGGGCTCCTCTCAGGGAGCCTGCTTCACCCTCTGCCTATATCTCCACCTCTCTCTCTCTGTCTCTCATGAATAAATAAATAAAATCTTGAAAGAAGAAAGGAAGAAAGAAAGAAAGAAGAAAGAAAGAAAGAAAGAAAGAAAGAAGAAAGAAGAAAGAAAGAAAGAAAGAAAGAAAGAAAGAAAGAAAGAAAGAAAGAAAGCTATTAGGAATGATCATAAGACCTTAAGAAAATAAGGAAAAGGAGAAAAAGACTGCTTCCCAAGAATGAGCCCAGAGATAGGATTGTAAGGACAGGGATATTTCCATTTTATTTGGCTTATCCTCTCCCATGTGTTTAATTATGTTGAGTATATTCATAGGTTATTTTGGGAAAGGAGGGAAGGACGGAGGGAGGAAGGAGGGAGGGAGGGAGGGAGGGAAGGAAGGAAGGAAGGAAGGAAGGAAGGAAGGAAGGAAGGAAGGAAGGAAGAATATATAGGAGAAAGGGATGGGAGGTGGTAAGGAGAAAGGAAGAAAGACAGACTACATCTTTTCTGCCTGAGGAGCCCTGAGATGAAGTGCTAAGGTGACAGAAATGGGTCAGATGAGCTAGAAACTAGGGTTTCTTAGAAATTCATTGAAATGATCATTTTGGTGGAAAGGCAGAAACATACATATTCTTCTGCCTATAATGATGCCTGATGGAGAGGGAAGGAGAAATTTAGGCTCAGGAAGGTTTGAGAATGGAGATACCAGAAGAGACCGGCTCTCCAGCTGGAAGGGTAACGAAGGCTGCCTTATCTCTGGGTGAGGTGCATCTCTAGGTCCTCTTCAGTTCAGACAATACTTTTGTTTGTTTGTTTGTTTTTAAGATTTTATTTATTTATTCATGAGAGACACAGAGAGAGGCAGAGACACAGGCAGAGGGAGAAGCAGGCTCCATGCAGGGAGCCCTATGTGGGACTAGATCCCGAGTCTCCAGGATCACGCCCGGGGCTGAAGGCGGCGCTAAACCGCTGAGCCACCTGGGCTGCCCCCAGACAATACTTTTAGAAATTAGGCACCATCTGAGAAAATGGAGTCCCTTAACACCTGCCCCCCACCCTGCATTCATTCTATGGAGACTTACTGAGCCCGACTCTGGCCAGTACTGTTGCCTTGGAATACACAATGAGAGCCCCCCACTGAAGTGCCTACCCTCCTGGAGCATGCAATGAGGGAGGAGGGCCCTGGCATGAAGCAGGGTCATCCGAGTGAGGGTGGAAACAAGACCCAAGGGGCTTGTGCAAAAAAAGGAAGTGATGGTACATGGGCACGGGAGTCAGATAGGACTTGGTTTCAAAGCTGGCTTAGCCACTTACAAGTTGGCTGACCTCAGTTTCCTATCTGTAAAATGGGGACAGTCGTTGTAAAGAGCTGAGGGCAAGGCCAGCCAGGCTCACAGGAAGTGCTTCAAAAGAGTCAAGATACACACATGAGGCTACTCCAGACATGGGGTAGGACCATGAAGGAGCACTTCTCAGTGCCAAGTGCCACTTCCCAGAGCTTGGGAATCCAAAGAGGGAACAATCAAGTCAGGTCTGAAATGCAACATGGCAAGTGCACCACCCTAACCCTTGCTTTTGGATAAGCCAACTGGAACCAGAAACTGCTCCAAGGCCAACTCACCAGAGCAATAAAAGGGTATGGGGGCAGCTCTGCTGCCCCTGTGTCTCATCCTCCTCTGCCTCGTCAATGTACACCCCATTGCTGGCCCTTTCCCACCCCCTCCTGTTTCCAGGCCATGGAGACTGAGAGGCCTTCCAGGCCTTCCAGCTGACCTCTGAGTTCCCCCACTGCTGCAGGCCAGGCCAGGCAGGCCAGTAGTAGACGACCTGGGGGCTCTGAAACAGAGGAAGGGACGGCACTGTGATGAAGTGGAGCTGCTCTGGAGAGCTGGTCCCAGGTCACCAGGCAGTATGAGCTAGCTTTTGTCAAGATCTGGATGGTAACTGTGTCCGTCTTGCTCAGGAGCCCACATTCCTACTGATGAGTGGAGCTGGCTTGGGAGAGATTCACATCTCCCTGTAACACTGTCTCTCCATTCAGAACCACCCCTTCTGTTCAATAGCCCCACTCCCAGCTCTGAGTCCTGACCGGTGCCTGGGCACTCTAAGGAGCAGGAAAATCCACACAGCCTTTGAATTGTGGGGCTGGCATTCAAGGCTGCAGTCCCAGGTCTGCACCTTTGCTTCCACCCAAGGCCATATACTTGCTGCCTCCTTGGCACCATGCCACGCCTTATCTTCAGACCCCTGTGCTCTCATCCTTTTCCATGGTGAAGTCTGGGAACTGGAAGATCCCTTCCCTTCCTGCATGATCTGTGTGTGGTCCCTTCTCAGACTTTTATCTAGCCCCACCCTCTGCCAGGGTGAGGGTACACCAGGACAATCAGCATGGTGCTCTTGGGCTTGCCCCCAACCTCTCCTAGGTGTCCATTGAGATTTTTGTTGTCTGATTCCTTTCACCCAATCTTGTGAAGCCCAAGCAACATCTTAATTCAAGAATCATCTCTTTCAGACTTCTCTAAGCATCTTCTGGTGCCAGGAGGGATTTTCCCCTTCTGGGTGGCAGGCTGTCCTCTGACACCATTTCCCACTTTCCCTATATACCACATCTTACAGTAACACTCCATGTTGACATGGCCAATGGCCAATACTTGTTCTTCTCATATAAATAGAAGCTTTTGAATTTAGAACATTTCTGCATCAATGAAGTCTGGCTTTTCAAGACTACTGTTTCTTTGGACTGAAGAATCTCTAATTGGAGACTCAAAATGCATAAGGATTTCTTTCTTCAAGGAGGTGTCTACCTTCTTCTCTCCTCACTGCCAATAAATCTCATTAATTCAATATGTGAAAAACCACAGGAAAATAATCTATGTGGAATAAATAACATATCAGTTTAATATGGTTAAAGTGCACACACTTTCTTCCCTTTACACAAACTACTTATAAGCAAATTATTTAGCAGTTGAAATGAGAATGACAGTTTCTGAATCCTAGACCCAAGATGGCAGGCAAGTCTACTTAGGTATTGGCCTGTGGATCCCTTTCTCAGGAATCCCTTTGTGAGGGGCTGAGTAGAACTGCTGCCACCTGAGGATTGAGGTTCTTCTAATGCTCAGAGGCCAAGAGAAAACAGACGTCATCAGATTTCACCAGATTGTGGGCTGTGAGGCTCTGAGAACTGTAGGCAGGTGACCCTCAAGGGACACAGAGAGAGCTCCATGGCAGCCATCAGCTGGAGCCAGGGATCGGCCACTGGTTGGCGGAGGAGTGAGTCCCTCACAGGCTGGCATCCACCCTGCCCACAAACAAGCCTTTCATTAAGGAAAGTTGTCATACCAACTAAACCTTGATGGGCAGCACTGAGGGCCAGAGCGCCTGAGCCATGGGCTACACTCTGAAGTATCCAAAGCTGCTACACCTTTCTTTGCTTGATTCCTCCTAGAGGGTGGTAGTTACCTCTGAGTTGATCGTAAAAGTGACACAACTATGGTTCTGACAGGTTGAGGGGTCCACGTAACCCAGGAGTTGGAGAAGTAGGACCCAGACAGGGAATGCACAGGGGATAGAGGGGCTGCTGCTTACCCAGGACTCTGGAGGCTTTGAATGAAGGGCTTGCACCCAGGACCTGAGTAAAATCCAGTGGTCTCTCTGCCCCAGTGCCTCCCAAGCCAGCCTGGCTTGGCATTACTGCCCCTGTCTGTATGTATTACGTTCATTTATGCTTGTGTGGCCTAGAACTGGAGGGCTCACTTACAAGTCCAGCCCATGCCCTGTCGGGTAGAAGCTTGGCATGGGGGCTCTGACTGTAATACTCCTTGGCCAGGATGCATTCTTGCTTTTCTCTCAACACTACTGGTATGACCATGGGGGTCAGGGAGATGTACACAGAGTACTTGGTCAATCCTGTACCTGGAGGCATGTGTTATTGATTTGTTTGCTGAGTCCTTCCCACAAAGAATGAACCTGTATATGTTACTACATCAATGTAGTGCCAATGGTAGCTTGCGGAAGTAGGGTGGATATTGGGGTGACTTCTCAAAGGGATTTTTTAATTGACAGAAGTCTGTGAAATAAAACTATTGAAAATACAGGAAAGCAGTTTTGTAAGTTGAGAAAACCAAAGTCAAGATTTCATTGCTTTTGTACTAAAGTTTCACTTAAAAAGCATAAGTTTTACTTATGAAAAATAGAACTAAAACCGTAGGTGCTTTGGTATAAGTCAGCTGCCTTGACATTGCAACTGCATTATCCTGAAAAAGGGACCTTCTCTTCGCACATTCTAGCAACATTCTGCCTATAGATGGTCAGGCTGTAAGAGGTTCTGACACCCAATTTCTAACGTGTGGGGAGGTGAAAGAAGGGGGTTTCATCCCACATTTAAGGAATACCTCACAACACTAGATGAGTGTCCTACAATTCCACTCAATTCTGACACTATCTACCTAGGGACAGCATCAGATTCCACAGGTTGAGGGCTCAGTCCCACAAGACTGCCCTTCACTTCAGATGCCAATCATAAGTCCAGGTTCTGATGGACTGACTATAAATCAGAGGGCCCCATGACCCCCTCCTTGAGTTCAATTAATTTGCTCGAGTGGCACACAAAACTCAGAGAAACATTTTTCTTACTAGATTAAAAGGCTATAAATTGAGAATAGCCAGATAGAAGAGGCACATAGAGCAAGTTACAGGGAAAGGGCACGAAGTTTCCACAACCTATTTGAACATGATACTGCCTCCAAATTTCCAAGTGTTTGTCTACCCAGAAGCTCTCCAAACCCTATCCTTCTGGGAATTTACAGAGGGTTCATTAGATAGATGTGATTGATTAAGTCATTGGCCATTAGTCATTGATTCAGCCTCCAGCCCTCTAATCCCCTGGTCGGTTTTCCTGAGAGCCAGCCCCCATCCTTAGGTGCATCCCCAAAGTGGCCTTATTAGTATAAAAAAAGACACCTGTATAGCTCTCATGGGGAATACCAAGAGTTAAAACCCTAGGAATTCTGTGCCAGAACCAGAGGAATACCCAATGTATGTTTCCTATGATAAATCACAATATCACTGCTGTCTGGATCAGTGGATCTAATCCCACAGAAGCTTCACATCCAAATATCAGCAATGTGTATGGCTTCAAGCTGATGATTCTTCTGAGAAGGAGCCAGAAATAAAAACATCCTTGGCCTCTGGGACCACACACAGAGCTGGGAAAGCTTTGGCTTTCCAAGTGGAAGCTGCCCATTTATTTGCTGCCTCGTATGCTTGAACACATCACACACTAGCCTCCTTCATGTGGAAAGGATCACTGGTGATTTGTTCAGCCTTCTCCCCATCCTTAGACATTCCTCCTTATCACTTTTGAATTTAGTTCCATCTACTCTGCCCTCTCCTCTCTGTAAAAATATAAATTTAAAAGTAATTTAAAATAAATTGTGTTGTTAGGCAATTCTTGTCTCATGTAGCATCTGCCTGGATAAGCTGATCAGCAGACTGAAATGACCCAGACGCATTTCTGTCATTCCCAGTTTGTTTGTTTTTTTAATCAGCTGAGACTTGGCACCTGGATTCCTTGCCAGAGAGAGCTCTGAGGGATCTCCAAGTCAGTCTGGCCTCACTCCAGCGTCTAGCTCTGCCACGCAGCCCTGCTTACCTGCAAACAGGGAGGAGTTTAGCTTCTAGGTGCAGGGTCATGCAGTTCCTGGGCTCTCTCATTCAGTTTGTAAATTTACTTGTTCAGTGTGTAACTTACTCCCATGTGGCTCCTCTATACACTCCTAAGGGGAGCTGACCACGCTGGAGGCCCCCCCACTCCCTCACCCTCACCCCCCGCATGACTGCCTTGTTCAGTTCACTCCCATACCCCATAAATCTGTCAGTCAAGGCTACCCCCCAGGGCTTTGCACTTTTCCTGGCTTCAGCCAGGTTGCTCACTTATTTGTTTCCCATGTAGACAGCTTGTAGGCTTAGGATCATCCCAGTGGAGGAAGGTCTGCTCTGGCCTCAGTATTAAGTTCCTACAGGATAAATCTTTCAAGAAGGACTTCTTATATAATTCCCACATTTTATACTAAAAATGTCTTGGTCACTTTTGGCACCCCTTGAGTTGTATTACAGTGGACTCCCTGCTTGTATAGTCTGAACTCAATAAGTATCTGCCTTTGGAAGTATTTTCCTTTGGGGAGTGGAGGAGCTGGAATCCAAGTCCAGCTCCTGGCTCTAGAGCTGGCACTCTTGGTCATGGCACCATACTCCTCAGAGCTTGGATGGCCCCCTGGACATGTTTGTTCATGCATGCCAAGAGCAACCCAGAGGTAGGAAAACCAATCTGCCTCTACACAATGAATACAACCCAGATGGAGCTGTCCTGGGTCTTTGATGGATGTGGGCCTTCTCTGTAGGTGCTGTCTTACTTACTCCCTTCCTCTTTTCAAAAAACTATTTCAAGAACTTCTGCTAGGAGCCAACTGGAGACAAGGAGTTTGAAAGATACATTCTTGGGGGATCCCCGGGTGGCTCAGCGGTTTAGCGCCTGCCTTCGGCCCAGGGCATGATCCTGGAGTCCCAGGATTGGGTCCATATTGGGCTCCCTGCATAGAGCCTGATTCTCCCTCTGCCTATGTCTCTCTCTCTCTCTCTCTCTCTCTCTCGGTCTGTCTTGAATAAATAAATAAAATCTTAAAAAAAAAGAAAAAAAGATACATTCTTGCTCCAAGTGATGCCTTCCTTTTGCTGCAAAAGGTCCATCAGCAGACCCAGACAAATATAAATTCTAAATGCAAAATCTTTTTCTGAGCCATGGTTGGGTGTCCTCAAGCAGACAAGGCCAGATTCCTGGGCACCATTAAGAGTCTCACTCCTTCTGGGACACGTAGGTGGCTCAGTGGTTGAGCATCTGCTTTTGGCTCAGGGTGTGATCCTGAGGTCCAGGATCAAGTCCTGCATCAGGCTCCCTACAGGGAGACTGTTTCTCCCTCTGCTTATGCCTCTGTCTCTCTCTGTATGTCTCTCATGAATAAATAAATAAAATCTTTTTTAAAAAAAAGTCTTACTCCTTCTGTTTCCTCCTCTGCAAACTCAAGGAGAGTTGGTTACCTCAAAGGCCACAGGTTACTCCACAGACCAATAGGGACATATGCTAGTCAGTAGCAAAGGAGTCTTTGGGACAAGGTTGAGCATCTTTCACCTCCAGACAGTAATGGCATTGGGTTCATTTCAAGGGGCAACTTTAAATAATTGGTAGTGTCTGGAGCACTGAGGTCATGAGGTCATCCCTAGATGTGGATGGATTAGTCTTGTCTTCAGGGCACAGAGAAAAGAGGTGTGTGATATAGGGCTGCTCATTGGGCTGCTATCTCCATTGGCTAGATGTGGGCTTGGCATGTATGACAGAGACCCAGAAGAACAGTGGCTTAAACAATGATGGAGTGTATTATTGTCTCTCAGAAAAGCTTGAGTTGGTGTGGCAGCTGCTCTGCAGAGCCCTGGGGGCCCAGTGGGTGTCTTGCCACTCCTTCCCCAGGCTCACTGGCAGGACCACTCCTCCAGGGCCCATGCCTGGGATGCTCCGGCGAAGTTATGTGATGCCTTTGAAGGGAGCCTGCCTTTGGTGGCAGAATGGATCTCTGATATAAAAATCTGAGGAAAGATGACAAACCAGCCTTAATAGGCTTGCTATAATTAAAGATGAAACATTGGTTAATAGGAATCAGAATCTTTTCTGGTGCCTCAGGAAGAAAGTGATGAGAGGTGAAATAGCAACTGTAGATAAAAATGCATTTTAATTCACTGTATGTTCACCCAACCAGGGCCAGAGACTGAAGGGTCGAAATATGTAATGTCAGGTGGAATCTTGGTCTTTATTCTGCTGCGGACACTCCCCAGATGGTTCTCTCATAGAGAGTACAAGAGGAGTCTCATAAATTCTGGTTGTTTGAATTCCTAACTGTTTTTTGGGCAAATAGCAAAATGCTTGCTCACACTGTGGATTTGTGGGAGCATTCAATGAAATGCAAGTGCCTGGTCTCACCTGGTATTAAACTAAGTGTTTGACTAACACCTGCTGTTACTTCAACTGAGGAAACACCTGGGTTCAATCTCCTATATCCTCTGCATGTACAGCAGCCTGCTGGAAGGTCCTGGGCTCCTAAAAAAAAAATCCAAAGAGCCCTTAGTAGATACTTTCTGACTCTTAGAAAAATTTACCCATGTTCAGTAGTTTGACGATATATATTTGTTACTTGATTTTCATTATTTAAAAACTTGAAGATTCACAAATAAGCACATGAAAAGATGTCTAACATTAAGGAAATGTAAGTTAAAACCATAGAGAGATATTACTACACACTCACCAGAATGGCTAAAATAAAAAATAGTGGCAACACCAAATGCTGGCAAAGATGCAGAGAAACTGGATCACTCAGACATTGCTGGTGGGAATGTAAAATGGCACAGTCATTCTGGAGAAGAGTGTGGCAGTTTCTTTTAAAACTTAAAATGGATTCCTGAATGACCTAGCAGTTGTACTCTTGGGCATTTATTTTAGAGAAATGAAAACTTATATACTAAATATACAAATACTTATAACAGCTCTATCCAAAATAGCCCAAACCGTTAACTACCCAAGATATATCCTTCAATGGGGAATGAGTAAACTATTGATTAAATTAAACAGCCATGTCACGGGACACTACACATCAATAAAAGGCATGAACAATTGATGTACACAACAGCCTGGATGAATTGCAAGGGAATTGGCTGAATGAAAACAGCCAATACCAAATGTTTTTTATTGTGTGATTCATTTATATAGTATTCTTTAAACAAAAACACTACAGAAGTGAAGAACAGATTACTGGTGCCAGAGGTTAGAGTTTGTTGGGGGAGGACAATATAAAGGGAGCCATGTGGTGATTCAATAGCCCCTTATCTTGAGTGTGGTGGTAGTTCTATTAAGCTACACATGTCATCGAATTGCATAAGACTACACAGGTACACAGACACACAGGCACACACACAAGTGCACGTGTAACTAGAGAAGTCTGAAACAACTCTGTGGATTGTACAAATGGCAACTTCCTGGTTTTTGTCTTATTGCGCAAATTGTCAAATTTGGGGAAGACTAGAGAAAAGGTGCGTGGAACTTCCTGGTACAATTCTTTGTAATTTTCCCTGAGCCTATGATTATTTCAAAATAAAGACTTAAAAGACATCTTGTAGTGTCAGAAAGCACGGAAGTGTTTTAAAAAAATATATACTGATGGTAGTATGTCAGGGCACACAGAAGCCAACAGAAAGAGTTCTCAATGGCCAAAGCTGGAATGGTTTGGGCAAAAAAATAAATAAAATAGTGTTGGATTATGACTTGAAGTACAAAACAAATATTCATGAGTTTGCGTTAATATAAATAAATGATTGGAAAATAAATAGATGGAGAGAAGAGATGAATCTCTCTTGTAGGAGAATTCTAAATAATTCATATAGATACTCCACCCTCAAGGAGCTGGAACATAACTTTCCTCAAGTGTGAATTTTGCATAGTGAATTCCTTCCAAAGAATACCATATGGAATGGGAGGAAAAGAGTAACTTTGCAGTAGAAAACTCTTGACAAATACTCCCTCAGCCAGGTGATCAAGGTCAGTATGAACAGTGATAAATCATGGATGTGCCCCTGCTATAGTGTGATGAGAATGCCTCTTACCTCTATGGTCTTCATCCCCAAAGCCATAACCCCATTCTAATCATGAGAAAAATCAGACAAATTCTAATAGACAGACATCTTACAAAATACTGATCAATACTCCAAAACTATAAAGGTCACTGAAAGCAAGTAAAAATCTGAGAAACTGTCACGACCAAGAGGAGTCTAAGGAGACATGCCAACCAAACATAATGTGTGATTCCAAAATAGAAAAGGGTCATTAGGTAAAAAACTAAGGAAATCTGAATGAATCATGAACACTAGTTAATAAAAATGGGTCCATATTGATCCATGAAGTTGAACAGATGCCCCAGACCAGTGTAAGATGTTAATAATAGGGAAAACCATGGGCTGGGAATATGGGAATTCTCTGTACTATTTCCTCAAGGTTTTTGTTTTGTTTTGTTTTGTTTTTTGTTTTTTGTTTTTTGTTTTTTTTGTAATTCTGAAACTGTTCTTAAAAAACTGTGTAGTCTCAAATAAAAGTTTTTTAAAATTAAAGATTTGATATATAGTTTTTGAGCAACTACTATACAACAGGCACTTTCATAAGGATTATATGGTCGAGATCATCCTAACGGTGGGAATGTTAGCATTCATTGTTTCACTGAAGGAAACCCTGAAGCTCAGCGAGGATCTCCCAGTTAGGAAGTAGCTAAGCTAGAATGTGTGCTCAGGTCTTCTGACTTTCATCCCATGGCTTTTCCCATCATGCCACTCAAGGACCTGAGGGAAAAGTGATTATTCAGTTATAGTGTTGAGACGAATTACTAGAATGCTCTAGGAGCCAGAGCTCCCCATTCCTCAACCATGCCTACCTTTATCATTCCTACAGGATTCAACATAATTCCCCAATGTTTACATCCATTCAGGATGGTAGAAATTGTTTCCACATTAGGGATGGAGAAACAGACTCAGAGAGGTAAAGTAACTTGCTCAAGGTCACTCAGCTAGTGGTGGATCAGGATTCAAATACAAAGCTTGCGTTCTTCCCTGTAACCAGGCCTTTGAATGACCAGCATGGCTCCACTGAGAAATTTCAGACTATCTCAGATATAGCCATGTTTCCTTGGTCTTTTCTCCAGCTGCTTTTCATTTTGCAGGCATAATTAGTGAGTAAGGATTCAGTTTCATCTAATGAGAAGAATCTTTGGAATATTTTTATGAAAAAGATGAGGAGAGACAGTTGGTCATTGCCATTACAGGGGCATTACAGATTATAAATCCACATTATAAACCTTATAAATCCACATTATACATCCGCATTAATAAACCTTGTAAATCCACATTATAAACCACGTTGACAAAATATTGCACAGTAACCCCACTGTCCCCGTGCCTGCTCTGATGGCAGACATGATTAATCAATCTCGAGTTCTTGCCAACAGAGCCTGGACTCGGCCTGACAAGCCCTCCAGGCAGCCACAACTAATCCTCAGAGCCAGTCCTGAGATGAAACCCCTCTCCTTACCAACTATGGGCACTAACACACTTTTTACACTTATATTTTTCGACATTTGAAAAACAGAATGAGAGCGTGCACAAGCTAGTTATGGCATTGGCAGCTAATGCTGCAGTCACAACACAAAATGATTTCTTCAGCCTTTAATTAGGATGCATCATCCCAACCACATTCTTGATGCAATATGCCTGTTCTCTAAGAAGGGGCTGAATGTCTAGCCTGTGGTGTCATGATACCCAGGTTACTCCTCTGAGCAAAACCAAGAGGCAGGATGCCAGTGGGCTTTGCAGGCGAGGCACCCATGGGAAGCACCATTAAGGTTTATCCTTGATAGAAGCAGCTCTGGCCATTGTAAGAAGTGATGCCTGCAGGATCAGGCTTTATCTTTTTTCCAGATGATGAGCCAGTACTTGTAACAGCAGCAACAACAGAAAGTAATAGCCTAGAGGCTCAGGAATAGGCTGGAAAATTACCTAGTGATCCCTGCCCACTTGCTGACTGAATCAGGCCCAGGAGATCAATAACAGTGGGAAGTCCAGGGTGTTGATCACAGACAGTACACAGTATTCTAAAATACAAAACCAAATTACCCAAGACTAGCACTGATGGGAATTTGACAACCCTGATGAAAGCTGAAAAGAAAATCATTAGTCCAGAGCACGTCTAAGGAGCTCACAAATTGTGTGTTAGCTTGACTCATGTTTACTAACCTTGTTTTCCTTTATAGCTGTGTTTCCTCCTCCTTCCGTGGGTTCCCACAGCTCAAGACTGTGGGAGCACATGGCCCCACGTAACATAAACACGGGGACGTGCTCTCTGCTGTGTGTGAGAACATTTCCCACAGACAGAGGAATGGCCAGGTGTTTGAGAACATAATGTCCCACCTTCTTTTCATTTCCAAAGATGCCACCACTGTTTTGCCACAGTCCTGTGTCCCTGGGAAGCAAAGAATGGGCAGTCATTCCCCTCCCCTGCTACACATGCATGTGCACACGTGCACACACACATGCAGCTACTGGGGTACTGAATTCTCTTGAGAAACTAGAGGGAAGAAGGAAGTGGAAAGAGACCAGCCCCTGCCTTCCCCATGCCCTTCTGTGGGAAGATTTGGCTCACATAGAACGGATCAATTCTCTCTGACAGACTGGGCAAGTCTGCAGATGCTTGTTAATGTTCTGAGAAAGTGAGGTTCTCTAATCACCTTTAATGCTGGAGGTTCTATGAAAGATACCAGAAACATGAGTGGCAGAGGACATTAGCCCCTGCGCTGTGCTGTCCCTCTGGGTCCCTGCACTCTCCAGACTGGGACATCCAATAGGCTTTGTGGAGAGGACACACCCCCTCAGAATACACCTGACTTCCATACTTTCCAAGGATCTCATGCCATCCATTTGCCACCATCAATGTGGACCATTAGCAAAGTTTTGTGTTGGTCCACCTCGGAGATCTCATGTTTTTATAACTCAAACGTGGCTGCCATAGGTTGGGCACCAATTTCAGATCCATCCATTCATTTATTCATTCACTCAACAAGTATTTATTGAGCGCCTACTACGTGCTAAGTACTAGAGCTTCACCAATGGTTAAGAGGCACTGTTCCAGTCTCACAGAGCTTGGTGGCCTAATAAGTTGCAGTCGTGGTAGCAGAACTCCTTTTGATTGACACATGGTGCATGCCATGACACGATGGGGGAAAGCCACCCATGGCCACTTTCCTCAAAGGAGATTATGGCCAAGGCAGGGATCTCAGGCTCATGAGCATCTCACCTATATACCCATGAAGAAGGCTCCCTGTTCTCCTCTCCACCCACTCCAGAAACCCAGGATGCTGTGATGATCTGGGGAGGGTGGGTCTTTGGAGTCATAAAGCTTTGGCTCAAATCCCATCTCCCCCCTCTCTATCTGTGTGCTCTTGGACAAGTCATCTGGCTTCTCAAAGTTTCATTTTCCTTGTCATAAAAGTGGGGATGATAACTACAGCTGCTTCATAATGTTGAGAATTAATGGAGTTAATAAAGGCACTAACAGATGGCAAGAATCCTGTAATGTTAGCTTTTATTCCTACAGTCAAATGAGCAAGTGCCCAGTACTCACCTATTCCTGGATATGAGCCTTATGAGTACAACAGGCAATATCCATGGAGTGAGGCAGCCTATGAGGTATCAGGAGGCACAAGTAGGGCTCAGAATGTCCTTTCACCCTGTCTTGTAGGCTGCTTGATGGCCGCAGGAGAGAGCAGCCCAGGGGGCCTTACACTGTAATAGTGCTAACGGTAGAGAAAGCTGGGCATCCAGACCACAAGAGAAAATACAGAAGTACGGCTCCCCTAATCTGCATTCCCCCCACAGTAGATGTTTATACACAAGTATACAGCAACCAGCAAACAAGACCTTGGGGGCTGCATTTTTAGACCAGGCCACCAATTTAACGAACAGGTATTTATTAATATTTGGATTTTATATCTGCTGTCAGAAATGAAAACAATTAGATTAGCATTTTATAGCGAGGGCACAAACAACTCATTTTTATCTTCTGGAAATACACAACCCACATGAAAAATCACGACAATTTCCAAATCATTTTGCTGCCTCTGCTTGTGAGGCAACTCTTTCCGCGGCACACCACGGCAGGCATGCGACAACCCCACATCTCTAGGTCATCGAAACCCAAAGGACAGATATGTGCTGTGTTTTGTTCCACTTGCTGAGCTGTGGTCTGTAGAGTTTGCCTCTTTGCCCGGGGTCTGCCCCTCTGCTGGCCTGTTCGCATTGCTCTGGTCAGCTCTGCGCGGGGATCCCGGGCCCTTGATCTGCTTCAGCGCCCCAGGACATTCACAGGGGACAGCCACCTCTCCCTCCCTTCCCACTGTTCCCTGGTCTGAGCCAGCAGCGAGCAGCATCCCCAGGTTCCGTGACAGGTGTCTGCCTCCACAGCACTCACCAAGGCCATGACTGAAGCAGCGACATCTGTTGGGGGCTCGGAGAGAAGGGGAAAGCAGGAGGAGGGCCGAGCCCAAGCACAGATTTCAGAGGAAGAACTGGGCCTCCTCCTGCCAACTCCTTCCCTCCCGCACTATTTCTGCAGCTGGCAAGCACGAAAGCACAGTGTGTGAAGTTCAGATCTGTTTCTGTACTGTCAGATCAAGCCTGGGAAGCCGAAAAGCGAGAGCACACTCTGAGGTGAGAGTCGCTTTACAAAGCACCAGTCAAGTGTCCCTGGGCTCTGGGACAGATGAGAGCTGAAGCCAGCCATTTGTTTGTGTGGCAGAGTCTCAGACAGGAGACAGGAGAGCTGGGGTGCTGAGCGACCTGCCCAGAGATCCGCCCTCCACAGGGGAGGGCCGGGAGTTAATCAGCACCCCACATGGCTACAGCAAGGGCCCCTGATCAGGGCCGCCCACGCCAGCCGCACAACACCTCAGGCCCCCACGGGGCAGCTTCTCCCCCCGGTGGAGTGGACTCCTGAAGCTCTTACACACATTTACTGGATGGTGGCTGGATTTGTGCCACATTACTGTTGGGCAAGGGGCAACTGCTCAAATGAGTGCCATTAGACATACGCATGCTTACAGGCCTCTTAGAGATGCGATTTTCTTCTGCATAAGCCAGCAAATGAACTTTGCACACTAAATTGAATAACTCTTATTATCCTGTGAAGTCATTCTCCTTATTTGGTGACCACGTTCCAGACACAGGATTATTCCCAGCTGCTGATGTGACAGCCTCAGAGATTCTTGAAAGCCGTTTCTTCCTTGGGCATGACTCAGGGCCCTCCTCTGCCCTCCTCCCCCAAAGAGAGAGGCCCAGCCTCCATTTATTGTCACATGTCTGTGGATCTAAAACTGGACCGGTTCCCTCTCAGTATTAAAACGGCCTCCTTGGCGTGGTTTAGGAGGAAGTACCCAGGTAGTAAATCAGGTCTTTCACCACAGATAATGAATAATGAATATTATTCAGTGTGAAACTGACAGCAATTCTTCACCTGTCAGATTAAAAGGGAACAGAAAAGAGGGGTTTAAAAATAGCACCGACACTCAGGGTGTGATGGGGACAGCTGGGAGCCTGAGAGCCGTTGTCTGGCAGGCAGGGAGACAGCGGGAGGGAGCCAACCGGGCACCGTCAGAGAAGTTCAGGAGCTCCGTGGGGCCCTGTGTGTCCTCAGTGAGGCTGGAGGACTTTCTCCTTGGGGGCTCTGACCTTGGAACAAGGTCTTGCTGCTGGCTGCCTTGCAGCCCATCCTCCTTCACTCCTGCGATAAAGGAAAACACAGAGAGGGCTTCTCAGCACACAGCACCGTGGAAGTCTCTGGATTGCAGCTTCCCATAAGCTCTTTCGGAGACCATTTGTAAAATGAGGGACTGGAGGAAGATTCTGGAAGGCAGCATAATGGAAAGAACACAGGATCTGGAATCAGATGACCCAGAATTGAACCAGATCATCCAGTAACTTTCTGCAAAGCCAGGGGCAGGGGGGGCTGGTGGTTAACCTGGTCTCTGGGAGCCTCACTTTCCCCATGAGCACTTGGAAGATAGGACTCCTCCCTCCATGGGGATTTTGTGAGATATTCTACATGAGCCACCTGTTTGAGGATCTCAGTGAATGCGAGTTCTGCCCCTACTCCCTACTAGCTTTAGCACTCTGGCTGCAGCGTTGTAGCACTGCCCATGTTTTTCCAGCCCTGTCTGTCCTCTTGCAGCTTCTGCATAGATTTCTACCTTTACTGTTTCTCTACCTTAGACAATCGTCAGCCCGTGAGGGTGGTGGCTGTCTCTCTTATCACCACTGTTACCCAGCAATTAGAACGGAACCCAGTGCCTAGGAAATGCTTACTGTATATTCAGTGATCTGATCCTCCCTAAACAGCTCTTGGTTTTATGAAAACAAAAGTGCAGATTCAAAAAAAAAGGGGGGGGGGTGATTCAACCAACGGTCAGGTTACTGGTTAGCCACTGGAAGGGAATAATGAAAACTTCTACTTTAGTGAAACTTCATAGTTATTCCCTTTTTTCTAACGATCCTTCTTCCCATCTGAGGCCCACCCAACCCCTGCACTCTTTAGGAAATCAATACTTCCTCAATGGGCCAGTGCTTCCTCTTTTAAAGGTGCTGTTGAGCTGTACAGGGAGGACTGAAGTGACTTACAAAAAGCCAGACCCCAAACATCTGACTCTCAAACCTTCACTAACCAGTCTAACCCTTCTTCCTTAGATTCTGCTTTCAGAGAAGAAAAGAAAGTAATCATCCGGTGGCATATAAATCACTATGTTGACAACATATCTGGTTATTGTGATAATTAGAAGATTTAAAAATTCTCAAGAGAGTGTTTATGGCTAGATCCCAAATCTTCAGCTCAGATTGAGACCCTGGAGTGCAATCAAGAATGGCTTTCAAACAGGTCCTGACTCTGGTCCCCGAAAGACTCTGCCTCTTCCAACCAAAGACTGCAGACCTGCTTCCAGCACGTGATTAATTCTCGACCTCATTGCCTCCTTGACAGGCCCTCTGAGGGACCCGAGTAAGTCGCAGGGGGACTTCCTGGAAGCATCACCACTATCAGCTACCCTGCTAAGGTATAAAAAGATCAAACGGCTCCCAGTGCAAAGCCTGGGTAAGAAGTTCCCATTCTAAGAACAATAACATTGTTGACTTTTGGCAAAGAAGGACATGAAGAAGAAAGGTCTGTGCCTGTATTGATTGGACTTCGGCAAGTCCAAGACAAAAACATCAACACCTCCTAATGGGGTTAGGAACTGTAGTTTACAAATTCAACCAAATTTGCACCTCTTGTGTCTCAGAGTCATGTTTCATTAGGGTGCAGAGAGAGCAGATGGTCTTTCCCTCTGCAGTGCACCAGCTGCACCTACCCCCATGATCACTCAAGTGCAATTGGGAGATGGACTCATGCTCTTCACCTCCATTGGAGTTTTCTGTCTCACTCCAGCAGACCGCCTATTTGTGTCCAGGGCCAATGCATTTTCAGGGAAAAGCAATTTTCTCCTGGGAGCTACAAATATTGACCTGTAACAGATGAGTAACAAACACCACAGTGTCTGGAGAAAAAAAATTAAACAGACAGTCACATTTCCATCTTCAATATTGTCCTACCAGGGTGCCAGTGATTATCAACCACTGAGGACAGCCAGAGCCTATCCATTATAAACAGGCTTTCTGTAACAACTAGCACCATACAGGCACAGATGGAAACTAAAAAACAAAAACAGCAAAAACCAAACCAAAACAAAAAACAACAACCAAAACTGATGGATATGATTAAAAGGCTGAAGGTTTTCAAACTATCTCTCTCAACTTCTTTTAAAAATCGAAGCACAATCTGTTTACTTCACCCAGTGATGTCTCTATAGTCTTTTCAGTGTTGTAACCTGAATTTAGATGAAAGGAAAATACTAGATTTGTGCTCTGTCTCCTTCCTTGAGGTAACTGGTGACTAGTGATAAATAGATATAATTCAGTGAATCTGTCAGAACGAGGATGTTGAGACTTAATATTGTGAAAATGGCAATATTCTCCAAATTGCTCTACTCATTCAAAATCCCAGCTGGCTTTTCTTGCAGAAATTGACAAACCAATCCTAGAATTCATATGGGCCCAAGTAGCCAAAATAATCATGAAAGGAACAGCCAACTTGGGAGGATGGATACTTCCTGATTTCAAAACTTACTCTAAAGCTGTGGTTAGCAAGACAATGTTCTACTGGCATAAGGACAGACATAAATGGATCATAATTGAGAGTTCAGAAATAAGCTCTTATATTTATGGCCGGTTTATTTTTGACAAAGATATCAAGACATTTCATTGCGGAAAGAATAGTCTTTTCCACAAATAGTGCTAGAACAACTGGATATCCACATACAAAAGAATGACCTTGGACCCTTACCTCACACCGTATGCAAAAATTAACTCAAAAAGAGATCCTAGACCTAAATGTACAAACTAAATCTATAAAAACCCTCACAAGAAAGCACAAGAGTAAGTCTTAATGACCCCATGTTTGGCAATGTTTTCTTAAATATGACACCAAAAGCAAAAGCGATAAAAGAAAAAAGAAATTGGAATTCATTAAATTAAAAATATTTATACTTCAGAGAATGCCATTAAGAAAGTAAAAAGGGAAGGATGACGGAACAAGAGTAAAGAAACACGATCCCTTTGTTTCCAGAAAATCTGAGAGAAAAAAAAAAAAAAAAAAGGAAGGCTTATCAAGCCCACAAAGCCTCTCAAACAAAGGAGGCACTTTTGGAAAAGAAGAAAAAGAGATCAAGTTTAAATGACTGGACTGGTTCCTACATGATTCCTGGAGGGAACAACACGACAGCATGTACCTAAGACAACTAAAATGAAGCCTTATGTCTTAGAAGTGCCAGATAAACATCCCTTGGCCTTCGTTTTATGCATCCAAAAGACTAATGGGGCGAGAGTTTACTGATGCAGGAGACCACTGCAAGGCTTCCCCTGAAGAAGATTTTCAGGGTTGTCTTTGTGAAAGTGACCTTCCAGACCATAAAAATGCTGCATATAGTGGAATCCTATTTGACCTTGTGATTTCCAAACTTGAAGTCTGTCTGAGAATTCATCTTGAAATGCAGACTAGCCAAGGTCAAGAATAAAAGCATCTCTATGACAGACAACAGTTATTGAGGAGCACATGAGGAAGTTTGGTGTCATTTGTTTAAAAAAACTTCATGAAACTTCCTTTCCAGGGAAAATATTGTAGGTAATCTCAGTGTTTTTACACTTTTTCCATTCCTCAGTGGCCTCTCATACTAAGGAGAATAGAGTAGGTTTCAAGTCAGTGGGCTCACCTGGTTCTCCAGTTGAATGCATCAATCAGCTCATTTGGCAGCTGAACCAAACCCAAAATATCCTGAAAGCACAATGCATTGGAAGCATGTGGTTCTGCTTTTTGGAATTGTTATACAGTATCTTCAAAGAAGATTATTTTCTGCTATGTCTTCAGAAGCTGCTGGGAAGGGGTCAGGGAAAAGATGACATCCCTGGAAGGCACTTTCCATTACAGCCCAGTTCCAGGAGAAAGTTCCAGTGTGTTTTCCATATTGGCTGCTACTGCCATCTCTGAAATCAGCAAAGGATTCCTGTCATGGTAGAAGGTCCTGCTTTGTCACATTTTCTATCCCGGGGTTTAATGTTGGTGAATGAATACCCAAGCACGAATACAAGACAACAGTGGACCAAGCCTAGAGGTATACCTGAATCTGGGGGTTCCTAGGGCCTTATTTTGGAAAGAACTTAAAATACAATCAGAAAGGACAGAGAGAGAAAAAAGACATCCATAGGCTCAGAGATAATACTTGCAAATCACCTATTAATGATCTTGAACCCAGAATGTGTAAAGAACTGTCACCACTCAACAATAATGAGAAGATGAATTTGTATCTTCGAATTCACATGCCGCTTTAAAAATGGACAGAGGGTATGAACAGACATTTCTCCAAGGAAGATATATGAAGGTCAATATACACATGACAAAAGTGCATAATATTATTAGTCATTTGGGAAAATGCTAATCAAAACCACAGGGAAGTACTACTTCACACTTAATAGGATGATTCTAATTAAAAAGAGACAATAATAAGGATGTGGGGAAATTGAAACTCTCCTACATCGCTGATGGGAATGTAAAATGGCTGCCCCATTTTGGCGAGAAGCAATTCCTCAAAATGTAAACATGGAAGTGCTCTATGATGTCATCATGAGAGCTTCTCATCGATTCACTTATTTAATTATTGAATTTCTTCCTAATATTGCTTCATTACCCCCACTCATCTTAAGAGCCATGATTTACTCATAAAGGGATTTTGCTGCTTTGTCATGGTTTCTTGATCTTCCAGCAAGAGTCATAGAATGAGCAAAGGTCTTCTCCAATGTACAACACATTTTTGGTATCCTTTTTTGTGGCTAAAATGGTTTGTTGGGAAAGGACATGATCTCTTTAATCCCTGAGGGTGCAGAGATAGCCAACATTGAATCCTGCCAATGAGGGAAAAGTAAGATGCCAAAAGGAACCACATCCAAGATTCACAGTGGAATTGTCTATCTAGCCCCTTCCTGAATCCCATTACCATTCTTCTGTGTCCCCCTTCAGTTAGCTCAGCATTCTTTTGCTCAGGACTATGCATGATATGTGCTCTCTCCCTGTAGTTAAGGTGGTTAATGGTTCCCCAATGAAACAATGAAATGAAATGCTCATCCCTAATTGAAAACAAGATGACTCTTCCCTGGAGCAGATCTTTCTTTTTCTTTAGCATGGGTCTGTTTTTCTATTGTACATGAGGGCACATGAACACATCCCCACTATTTTAGTCAGCTTAGAAACCTTGGTTGTGCTGAAGGAGTATTCATGGAGTATCCTAACTCTACAATGTCCCTCAGACAGAACTGCTAGGCAACCTTCCATCTTTAGAGCTTCCCTCTCAGACCACAAGGGCCTCAAGCAAAGATGAGCCAGGATGCCACCTGCCTCATGTCCCCCAGCCTCAGGTGGAAGGCTCTGGAGGGCTTTCAGTATTTCTGACAGTGTTTCAGATATAGAGCTGCCTTGGGCTGTGGAGTGTAAAATGCTTCTTGACAGGTTGAAGCTATGCATGCAGGCACCAGCATCAGTTTGGTGATATGTGAGGACATACATAATGGGACATCCTCTGCACTCGCTCTAGACAAACACTTAGATTGGAGCACTAGGAATTGATTTTCCTCCCTCCAGCTTCCATTAAACTGTAAATATTCTTCACACTGGATGGCTGATAGGGTAGCTTAGAGTGCTTTTAAGAAAACCAAATACATTATGCCTCTATCCCCTGTCCCTAAATCAGCATAACTTAACGTGGGGCCACAGATCATCTCTGTCACATAGTCACCTGGGGAATTTGCTAGTTTGTTAGACACACTTTTACCAGGTTCCATCTAAAAATGTTAGTGTCTTCTAGACTTTAGGCCCAGAGGTGGGGAGTTTGCATTTCAAATAAACTTATTTTACACATGAGTTTAAGAATTGCGTGAGCTGAGTTGGAGCCGGCTCCCACAATTCTAAACCCTTAGGCATCCAACCTGTCCCTCATTTTCCGAAGATATGTCATGAAAAAGACTAATGGATGCAAATCACATCAGACACAGTAGTAGATTAAGTGATTATTCAATTTTTCCACCACAGGGCTGCTTTAAGATGTCTATGGGGCATTTTAGTGGGATTTCATTTAGAAAATCTAATTCCTGTTTTAAGAACCCACAGATTGCATCATTTAAGTTACACCTTCCTTGCACAGCTACCATGCACCATTCACTTCCATCTCTCACTCCTGACCCAATCTGTGACATGTGCGATTACCTTCCCATTCTATGCCAGCAGCTCCCAACCACGGCTGCACATCAGAACCACCACAGGAGCTTTTAAAAATATCAATGCCCTGCTCACAACCCAGACCAATTGCATCTGAATTCCTGAGGGGTAGGATTCAAGTACCAATATTTTTTAAAGCTGCTCAAGCAAGTCTAGTGAGCAAGCAAAGTTGAAACCACAGTTCTGAGGGAGCATTGAACCCATTTCTCATAACTCCAAGCCCATCGACATTTGGGTCAATGGTCCTGCCTCCACATTTTTCCATGTCTATGGGAATGCACTCTCCCATCCATCTCCTGGGCTCCATCACTCCAAGAAAAGACTGGCATTGTACCTGTGCACACTTGCCTCCACCACCAGTAAAGTTGCACCATTTGGCTCCTTGCTGAGTTGCACCTGTTCTGTTGCCCAGGCTGCCAGTTTGCTGCCTAGGGCCGACTTCCCTCTCTCACTCAGCCTTGCCTTCTGCCCTGACACAACCAAGCCACACTGCTCCCCCCATTAGAGTCAGACTTTAAAACCCTCCGCTTTAGGAACACATATTCATCTTCATTAACCACTGAAGTCAGTTCACCTCCCTGGCCAATGTCTGAGATGTTGAAGGCAGTATGCGTAAGGAAAGAGAGAGGGGAGATAACCTCTTTAAACCACAGGCTCCTAGTCTGCAAAATGAGAATAATAATACAGAGCTTCTAGGCTCTGAGAGCCAATGGACAAGGCTGTCCTGCTTTCAGGATGATCTTGGATATCCTCTAAGCCCATCGTGGGCCAAAGACAGGTCTAGAACCTTCCTAGGAATGAGAAAGATTGTGTCAGAGGTTGGTACTTTTGGGGTCCTATTCTAGAGCCATGTCCTGGACCCCCAGGATATCTTCCAGTCTACTTGGAGCCTGGATCCTACACCTGCTGTGTTAGGCAGCCCAAACAACAGCCTGCCATACTCCACTGGTCAGCTCCAAGCTAGGCAGTAGGGGAGAGGCAAGGCCAGACCAGGTCTGGCCCACAGGACGTATTTGGCAAAAATATGTTATTATTCTGTCCTCAAGATCAAGACCACTTGCCCCACCCCCAGCATCCACAGCCCCACCTACATGACTGGCCATGTCATTACCCCGACCCCGGCAGAACTTCTCCGTTGCCCTCTACATCTCCTTGCAGGCTCTGCTGCTGCCACAATCCTCCAGGAGCCACACTACCTCCTGGGCAAATAACAAAGCCACCAGCAGGATGGACGTGAGGGTTAAATAGACAACATATGGAAAAGAACTTCTCATCTAGCCAACTGTGGTACCAATGTTAGGTTTACGGCTGCCAAAGAGAAAACTTTATTCTTTCACTGAGTGTCACTCTGCTGCAGACCTATCCCAGGACTGTGGCTTCTCCATCTTCAGTCCAGAATGTGTGACTCCCAGCTCTAAGCTCTCTGTGTGACCTTGCCATGCCTTGCAGGTTTCTTGAGAACCAGTTTCTTCATTTGAAGTATAGAATGGTTCAGTTTCAGAGTTGTTGTAAATATTATAAATCTCATAACGATTCTATATTAGAAATAACATCACGTGTGTGTGTGAAATATCTGACTTATCATACGCATCTATTAAATTGTGGCTTTTATTATTAATATTACTGTGACTAAGAGCCAGGAAGTGTGGGATCTCATTTTGGGGAAAAGACTTTTATAAGGGGACTAACTTTCCCCTCCCTCCACCTCACCTCAGCCCTCTGCTCTATGCCCACTTCCACACCCCAGTTGCCTGAGAGCCCTTGCACACACAATGACTAGTGTCATGTTCTGGTCCTCCTTTTTATAGGTGGGGAAATGGGTCCCCTCTGTGCTCAGGTGGCAAAGCCAAGACCCAAACTCAGTAACTTCTAGCTCCAGATTTAAGGCCCATACCTCTGCCCTCCTAGCTCTCTCTGGAAGAGTTAAATTTGGTAGCAGGTTTTGTATTTTATTTTGTTTTTATAAAATCATGATTATTGCCTCATCTATAGCATCATAGAGTATAACACAATGAAAGGAGGAATGAGAAGCTGCCAAATCCTGATTCAGAGATGGGTTCGGTGGTTTCCTTATGTTAGTTCATTTCTGTTTCACTGCAGCCCTATGTCTCCTGCCAAGGGGCAGCCTGGAATTGTTCCAGACTTGGCCTAGATCCCAGGCCTCCTATTCTTGGTATTCTTGATACCCAGGGTAATAGGTTTCTGTTTCCCAGGCAGAGTGGCCTCCTGAATGTCTGGACATTAGCCCTTTGTTTGGAGCTGGGATTTGATGCTTCCTTCCAGCACATCATGTCTCAGCATTCACCTCATTGACTCATGCCCCAAGGCTCCTGTTCCATTCATCTGGGTCTGTTCTTATTAACTACCCCCTCTTGCCATCCCACCTGGCACTTTTTGGCTCACTGGGTGGGTAGTGGGAAATGGTAGCAGCTAGTAGAGAAAATGACCTGATGTTAAATTTGGAGACCCCTAAAACTGGGAGACCCACCACTACAAAATCAATGTTCAGTGGTGGTCCTTGTGGATGTAGTAGAGGCACATCCCCAACCACAGGCCATCCAAAGGATGAGATGACAGCAAGGAGATTTGGGTTACTTACCACATGCCCCATATTTATTAGATAATTTGGAGAGTGCAACCTCCTTGCCCTTGAGGAGATAAGACAAATTTTCTTGAAATTCAGTCCAATTTTATGTATAATGTATACTAACAATGCATATTTACAGTTAAGTTACAGAGTATAGACCAGAGGAATATCAAGATGGGTCTGATATTTTACCCTGCTTTCTCATTAAATTAGCCTGCCACAGTTCCATGAATGTGGGCAGAAGACATGAAACTCTTGGGTCAGAGACAAAGGACTTTATTACTCATAGCACATCGAGAATCATGCTCCCCGAACCATTATCCCAAGTTCATGGGGCACTGTGGAGCAGACCAATAGTGGTGAACACACCGTGGGTCCTTGTCACTGTGCTTAGTTAGGAAACTCTCAATCCTATAAGAGGCTCCTGGTAAATCTGCCCACCTTTGCCCTGGATGGAGACATTATCTTTATTATTCTGGTTAGGAAAAAAAATAAACCTGCTTGTGTCCAGAGAGAGACATTTTTTCTACATTTCAAAATTGTTTCCTACACAAACATCCTTAAAAACTCATCCAGAACAAAACCATCATTGCCTGTGCTAACAAGACACAAAAATGCAAAAGACCCATGGAAAATTATCTCCAAAAAGCTCTAAAAATCTATAAATGAAAAGTTGCAAAGTGAGAAAGACTGCATCCAACTAAAAGGATAAGGGGCATTTCTAGTTGATTAAGGACACAAACTGTGATTTTTTTCTCTCCAGAATTTCCCTTGTCTGATTCTATCTAACATTATGCCAGCAATCTGCATGGAAAGATTTCTTGAACACATGCCTAGGAGGAAAGATCGCCCAAAGGATTTTGGGTACAAGGGGGACAATCACCCTGGAAGGTGTAATTTTTTTGAAAGTGATCCAAACGGCAGCTGATTTGTTGCAGGGGATAGAGAGCTGGCTAGAAAATGGGCAGAGACCATTAAGGGGCTTCCTTCAGATTTGCTCACCCAAGAAGGGAGGAATTGGTCATGAGTGTTCTTGCAGAGGTGGAAACTTTGCTCCTTCTGTTCTGTGAGAAGTCTGGACTGGTGATGGCAATGATCATGAACCTGGTTCTCAGTTATCTGAACTCATAGAGGGGTGTGAAATCTCAAGGAGAAAACAATCTGAAAGTATTGCTTCCTTTGGCTTTGGGAAGCATTCTGTGACTCAGAAAATTCTTCCTTCTCCATAAGGAGGAGAGAGACTAACAGAGCAGCATGTTCCCATCAAGTTCATAAGACCGTGTTCTTCTTGGGTCTGTGTACCCAGCATTGTGCCAGGATGTGCAAGATGCCACAGGATAAAAATGGCACACATCTCTGGAATATCAACTTTTTATTCATTCATTCTTTCTTTCTTTCAATACTGAATTTATTCATTTGTGGAATAATCAATTTACTCAATTTGCCATATGACAAGCATTTTTCACTCCATAGGTAATTTAAATTATAGTTTTAGAGCCAATTAACCTAAATGCTTTGAAGTAGGCTGAAAATTTCATGTTACATTTTTCAAATATGTCTATGGCCATTAAAAACATTTCCCACTAATTCTTTCCTTGATTCGCTTGTCCAACAAACATTACCAAGGAACAATTATGCACCAGGCATGGTTCTAGGTATATAAATAAATGAATAAGATGCCTTTAGGAAAAGATAAGTGTTGTAAAGGAAATAAAACTGGGTAAAGTTTAGACAATAACTGGAGGAAGGCATGGCTAAATTAGATGGATGGTCAAGGAGGAGGTGACATTTGAGCTGAGATCCTCATTCGGAGAAGCAACGAAATGTGAAATGACCTGTGGATAGTGTTGCAGGCATAGAAAACAGTGAATGCAAAGGTCCTGAGGTTTAAAGAGTTTAAATGGTAAGAAGGAGGCCAGTGTGTCTGGAGAGTCTTGAGCAAGGAGGTAAAAGGCAAGAAATGGCAACAGAGAGGTAGAAAGAGCCCCAGTGTGACAGGAAGCCTTGGGAGAGCTTTCAATAGTGAGCCTATTTGATCTGATTTATGCTTTAAAGAACAATCTTGGGCAAAACTGAAGGCGGAGAAACTTGTTGGAGGACTGCTGTTGGTTTAAATGCACTTCTTCCCTGGCATTACCTGGATGGAAAAGCTGAATGAAAAGCCCAGGATTATTGTGAATACTAGGGTCCGAGTGGGAGAACACCCTCAGGTTGCATCTGGAGTACATGAGGCAAAAACATCCTTGGATGTGGATGGAAATATATGCTAGAATCTTCAAAGTTACACCATCAATGTGCAGACCATCAAGTAGATAGCAACTGATCTGTCTATAGCAGCACAAAGCCAGGAGCTGGCCGTATAGAAAGAAGAAAGACAAGACTCACCATTCACCTGTAAAGTCCTCCTCTCCCTCTCATCCCCAATCTCAGAACATCTAACAGGAAGCAACATTCTGACCTCACATGTACTTTTCCATGTGGATCCACCTGCCAAGCAACATGGCAATTTGGAAGTAAGAGTTAGCAAAGAGGTGAAGGAGAAACCAGCCAGCCACACCCCTGCCAAATAACATTTATTACAACCTACTGAGTGCACAGTATACAAGGAGATATAAAGACTTAGCCCTGTGCTCCTGGAACTCATGCCTGGATGGAGAGGCAGACCTGAGGCATCTGCGATGCATATCACATTCCTCAATCCTCTGAGCAATGGAGTCTGAGTTTAGCACTCTTTATCGAGTAGTCAGGCAGGTGCAGTGCAGCTGAGGGTCAGGTTCAGGGTCAGGAACTGAGCCAAGTCCCTGGCTAGAAGAGCTGCCAGGGCCTGGTTGTCCCAAGAACACTGATCTCCACAAAGACATTGGAGAAGACCCAGAGGAGCCTCCCAAGAGGGGAGGCTCTGATGAGGAAGATTCTATCACCTCCTCCATGGCTGCTCAGGTCATAGCTCACAGCCCACCGAGCCAGCCAAGCCAGGTCAAGACACAGGCCCAGCCTCCATCTGTGTCAACCACAGGACAATTCCCTTCATTGTTCTCTCCCTAATTTGTTTCTCATTGTTCTCTCACTAATGAGTCCTTTCAAGCCTGTTAAAGGGCTGAAATTATTATTTTACTTTTTCAGGAAAATTGCACACAATTTAGTGGGTACTCTGTAGCATGCTCAGCATCCCCTATAATGTTCCTGGGCAGGAGACTGAATCACACCAGATTTCTGGGTCTGAAACACAGCCATCTCTCAGCTGAATCTGCAGCAAAGGATGGAGCAGCCACCTGGCCCTCTCAAGTTCTCAACTGCTCGGTCACTGAATTAGTCATGATCCATGGTTGCAAACAATAAAAATCCACTCTGGTTAGTTTATACAGAACAGGAATGGGTCGAAAGGGTATGAGATAACTCACAAAATTAAAAGCAGGTCTCATAAAGAGGCCAGAACCAAGGGGTGGGGGAAGGTGGCTCCACCTGAACCCATGCACAGGGACAAATCTGGTAAGGATGCTGTGGCTTCTGCTGCTGGATCAGAATCAATGCTACAGCCTCCACCACCAATGCTGGCATGAGGTCTGTGGGGTCTCCTCCAACTCTACTTCACTCACTCCAGATGCAAAGTTCCAGTGGAAACATCTGGTTGACCAAGAAGGGGGCTCATGCATTTGTATAGACGGAATATCCCAAACCCTGACTCCTGTTCCCCAAACATAGGGTAGGCTTTGACAGACTGAGCTGCAGTCACATTAACAAATGTCCACTAGAGCCACTGAATGCTGGGTGATACTAGGCAAAATCTTGTAGCTGCTCTATGCTTCAATTTGGTCCTTGGCAAAGATACTTTAAATTGAAATAACAACAAGTTTTGTAAATACGAACCAATAAGAAACGATCTGAATATAATATTGGAAGAAATTAGTGTGGGCCTAAGTAACTTGAAACATCAAAAGCAGAAAGGCCTACTAGCGCTCTTGGCTGGAGGGATTTCCTGTCAATCTGAGATGGACAATAGCCACAGGTGGCATGCTGGTCTGGTCTCCACAACCAGACCACAGAAACTGACCCACAAGAGATCCAACCACATAGCAAAGTAGTCAAACATTCATCTTTAAATAACTGATCAAATGCCCAAGGAATTAAATGCTGCAATATATATATATATATATATATATATATATATATCCTATACTATAAAAATTCAATGGATAGGTTGAGAGAGAATTAGTCAAGAATATCAGAATAAAATATCCAGACCAAAACATGGAGAAAAAAGATATAAAAAAACAAACTAGAACAAGAGATATATATTAGACAAGATTTAAAATATGCATAATGGAATCTCAGATGGAGAAGAATGAATGAAGAAGCAATATATATTTCTTAAAGACTTTATTTACTCATGAAAGACACACAGAGAGAGGCAGAGACATAGACAGAGTGAGTCAACCGTTGAGCCACCCAGGCATCCCTGAAGAAGCAATATTTAAAGAGATACTTAAAACTGACTGAAGACATAGAGCCACAGACTCAAGAAGAGGAACTCCAAGGATCTACAGTACTGAAAGTGTTACAAAAATCAAAGACAGAGGGAAAATTTCTGCAGAGAGGGCAAAATATATCATCCGCACAACACCAAACTAGGACTGGCCACTAACTTCCATCAGAAGCAAGAGAAGCCCAAAGACATATCATATCTTATGTTCAAAGCAGTGAAAGACAGCTGAAATCCAGCATCCTGTAACAGCCACCGAAAATATTCTTCAGAAGTTAAGGTAAACTTATAATATTTCCAGACATCAAAACCTGAGAAAAATTATTTCCAGCACATACAGACCAAAGAATATCTTTTTTAAAAAGATACTTATTTATTTATTTATTTATTTATTTATTGCAGAAAGAGATAGAGAGGGAGCATGAGTGGTGGGGAGGAGCAGGGGGGGAGGGGCAGGCTGGGGGGGAGGGGCAGGGCCAGAGGGAGAGAGAGAGAAGAGCGAGCCCCTAGCAAGGCTTGATCCCAGGACCCTGAGATCATGACCTAAGCTCAAGGCAGAGGCTTAACGGACTAAGCCACACTTGCGTTTCCAACTAAGCCACCCAGGTATCCCTAAAGAGTTTTCTTTAGACAGAAGGAAGATGATCCCAGGTGGAAGCATGAAGATATAAGAAGGAATGAGAAGCAACGGAAAGTATACATATAATAATAGATAAATCTAAAGTAGTGCTGATCAGCCTCCTCGCCATTCCCACATATCTACAATATGCCTGGAAAGAATATTGTTGATCATTAAATAAAAATTATAATTTGCTATAGGATATTGAGTAGTCATTTACCATATGGCTTTTTATACTGCCTCCCCCGGATGTTTCATGGAGAAAATACCACATTGGGAAGCGCACATCACTTCTTTGCATTTTTACAATTTTTTATAAAGAAAATTTTTTTTCATTATAAAATGTAATGAATTAATCATTTAGATTAATTAAAAATTTCATTGTGAAATTTTCATTAATAAAAAAATTAAGTTTAGGAAAACTAAGGAAAAGAGCATAACAGCATCACCCCAAAGAGAGTGGCTGTAAGAGTTAGAGGCAATGAATGAAAAGTGTTTATCCCACTTCCTGACACTTGGCCATTAATTATAGGTAGTTAACTGTTTCTCAATCCATTTTCCAATCTTTTCCCTGGAGGGCAGAGTATGGCAGGAATATGAACAACTACGGAATGAAAGGAAAATGAGACCACAGACTTACAAGCTTTTAAAATGTGCATGACTAGATTAAGACAGCAGGTTATATCCTAGTGTGTGTTTACTTCTCTAAGAAAAAGATCTTGAAACCTTGATCTCTCGCCTGCAGGGAGGGGGTCAGGGGTGCAGGTTGAGGTGTGTGACATTAAGAGGTGGCTTTGGGGCACCCTCTCCTGGTGGCTTGTGGTAACCGCTCCCTACTCAGCTGCAGAGCCTTGGGTTGAAAATGAATTTATTTAGGGAATGTTCAAGGATATCACCTTCAAGAGTTGGTGGTGAAGCTATGGGGTTTGGTGAGCCTCTTTCTCAAGAAACATGGGTGGCCTACCAGCCTCTTGCCAACACCATCTTGTAAAACTATTCAGAGCAGCATCATGTTGAGGAGGAAGGCCATAGCACTGTTGAGTGGGCAGTGGGCATTTGGGGACCTTATAGGGGTTTCTAGTGAAATTACATTTTTTGCAGACATGGTGGTGATGATGAAAACTGCCGGCCTCTTTCTAAAACAATTGTCATGGACTCAGGGCAACATTTTCATCCCCATAGACTGGCAGGCCAGCCATCATACCAAAGACACCAGAGGGTGTCAGATGCCCTCATAGGCTGCTTGGAGCTGACAGACAATGAGGTGACATCAGTGGGGAGGTCTATGTTCACAATAATAATAACAAGAGCAGCCATTAGTGGGCCTTTAATATAGGCCAGGCCCCATGTTCAGCACTTGACTCAGATTTTCTCACTTACTCCTCACAGCAGCCATATCCTGCAGGTAACATTAATAATCCCACTTTACAGATGAACATGCTGAGGCGGGGAGAAGTTCGGTCACTTGCCCAAAGCCACATGATTTTAAGCAGCACAGCTGGCCAACACAGCTGTGTCCGGGTCACCCTGGCCAAGGACATATTTGTAACCAGTCTGTTTCTTTTAACTAATATTTCTTCTCCTCAAACTTGTATTTCCTACTTAAAGAATACCCAAAGAAAGAAAATGTCCATCCTGAAAGTTTCTATGTCAGCAAATCATAAGGCCAAGGCAGGGAGGCAGCCTGTGATGTCAGGATTTCTGGGGTTAGATTCTGGTTGTGTGGCCTGGGTAGCTGGAAGCCTTCCCCAGCTTCAATTTGTATCTGTACAAAAGGGGTTGACAACAGTTCCCTCAAAGGACTGACGTGAGAATTGAATAAATCACTATATCAGCTTCACAGTAAAAGGTCAATAAGTAATGTTCATTGTCCTGCACTTGAAGCCAATGCTACCAAGAAGAAAGAAAGAAAGTCTGAATTAAGAGTCAAACAACGAAATGTGCTCATGTGGACAGCTTCCTCTGTCCTTAAGGAGAGGAACTGAAGAGAAAGTTCAGTGGCCCAGGCTAAGCAGGCACAACAAGAAGCATGAGGTCTGAAAGTGGGGGGCAGTGGCCACTGCAGAGGCCTTGAGTTAAATGAGCTAATGCAACCATAGATCAGGCTTGAACACATGGTGACCCTCAATAAAAGGGGCCACTATTATATTGAGTCTGGAGGGTCTTCTAGCCAGGACAATGGAGGGTACAAATGTCAAATATTTTTCCATGTCAGGGCCTTGGAGCAGTAGCAGCTTTTGGGGTCGACATGTATAGTTGTACAATCTGTGCACAACTGTGTGATACCCAGTCAGGGTGGGGGGAATGTGGAGGCTGACACTGGACACATGCCAGATTCCACGCCAGGCCCCTTGGCACAAGTCTACATTCAACCTGGAGGAAGGGGCTCCTGTTCTGCCCAAAAGGGTCATGTCTTTGAAATTTGCACAAGAAAAGACAGCAAGTGATTAAGGTTCCTGGGTCATGGCACCCTGGAGATTCTTTCAGACAAGTCTGTGGGGCCTAGCCCTTGAAAGAACATCACCCCTGTACCCTGCACCATCTTCAGGGAAGGCCTGATGAAAGGCTGCAGAACTTGGTGGTGACGGGCACATTCCCCATCAGAGGTGGCACAGGTGACCATGAGAGGGAAGGCTGGGGAGGGTGTGGCCGTGAGAAAGAGGTAGGCAGGAGACAGGGACCTGACAATCATGGTGACTATGACAAATCATGGATAATACGGATGGCAGCAAGGGTGAGAAAAACAACTACAAGAGAGGTAGGCACATCTTCATGAACAAATTGCCATTGCAAATATTGCAAATTGCCATATGACAACTACTCTAGTAAATGGGAAATTATTTGGCTTAAGTGATGAGTGAGAAGGAAGGAAAGCTCCCAGTCAGGTGCGGTCATGAAACAGATACCAGAGGAAGGAAGTGTTGCGTGGGACATCCCTGTCCATGAATGCCACCCGCTGCCCTCCTGAGAGCCCCACACTCCAGACCTAGGGGTACATGGAGAGGGAAGCCCCAGCCCCGGCAGCCAGGCAGGGAGGAGTAGGCCTTGCACACTTACCAGCAAAGGGAAACAGAATCGTGTGGCCCAGAAGGTGACCGCTCAGAGCAAGCTCAAGGACTAACTTCCTTGCAGGCCAGCTGTCGGAGCCTCTTCTGGAAAAATGAGAATAAGGGTAATATCCACGTTAAAGAGTCATTTCTGAGACCAAAACTAAATGTCTCCAACATGGTGAACACTCAAAATATGACAGCCATTGTGTCACACACAGGACCACTAGATGACCCATCCTCAGGCCCTGGGGTTAACAACATGGAAGTCTCATCTGAATCAGCCCCAGTGTCAGCAGCTCACCCTGGGCCCCCTCCTGCTGTGGCCAAGCCTGCTCACCCTGCTGGCTCCTGTCCTTTTCAAGGAGGATGCTAGCTGGACTTTGAGCTGTTGGAGGGTGGCTTAGGGTTGAGAAAACAGCTTCTGCTTTATTCCACGGCAGCTCCTTCTGCCAATAATGGGTCAGGACCAAGGGTTGATGGGCATCTGACAAATGCCGTCATATTTCTAGGAATTTCCTAACCCAAGGCAACAAAGTACAGACTATAACAAGTGTTAACATGCTCCATGATTCTCAAACTCCCATTCTTTGGTCTCCATCCTTCTTGACTCCTCTCTGCATTTGGTACTGTGGAGTCTTCCTGCCCCTGCAAAGCTCTCTTTTTTGACACTGTGCTCTCCCGGGTTCCCTCCTACCTTTCTCATTCCCCTTTGAGAATTTGCCTCCTCTGCCACCACTTTAGATATCTGCAGGGGAAACCTGGTTCCCAAATCCTTAAGTGCAGGTGAGCCTTTGGCAATACGAGATTACAACTTTGAGAATTAGTGAAACGAAGAGAGACGTCTTGGCCAAGACAGTGGGGATGGAGAAGCAAGCTTGGTTTGGGGCGTTTGGCCTTTTAAGGGTTTTGAATTCTAGTGTCTATTTCTCCTAACATTCTTGATATAACTTTTGGTCTTGGTGTGTTATCTGTTTGGAAGTTCCCTAAGAATCTGAACTACACCAGAGGGCAGTGGAACCAAGAAGCAGAGACCCTAAGAATTATGGTCTTTAAGAGAAAGAGAGAAAAGATGCTGTTCAGCCAAGCTCATTAAGGTAGGAAAGAAGCAGAGATAAAGGGAAAATTTTATAATGAGGAGGAGAAAATTAGCCATGTGGCTGATCATCCCAGTGCACTCTCCCTACAAAATCTTAGCTTCATAGGCAGGTCCTAAGGACTTTTTTTTTTCATGAGTTGTGATAGGAAACTATTGTGCTTTCAGATGTTTTTTAAATTTCTTTTACCTTTTGAGTACATTTCTGCTTTGCTATTCTTTTAGTTTCTCCACTCCTTGCTTTGTTTCTTACATTCATTACTTTATGAAAATAGTATTTATTGAGCATCATGTACTGCAGACACTACCAAGTACAGAAGACAGAGTGGTGGAGAGGACGACATGGTCCTTGCCTCTTTTCTTTCACCCACCAAGGTCCACTCCTGAGTCCATTTTCACTTGCTCACTCAGCAAATATAATTGACTTTTGAACTGCAATGATCTGCTAATATGCAGGTTTTTTTCAAAAAATACAGAACAGTATTCTCAGCATATTTTCTCTTTCTAATGATTTTCTTAATAGCACTTTCTTTTCTCTAGCTTACTTTATTGTAAGAATATGATACATATGACACACAAAATATGTGTTAATCAACTGCTTATGTTATTGGTAGGGCTTCAAGTCAGTAGTAGGTTACCAGTAGTTACATTTGGGAAGAGTCAAAACTTATACATAGATTTTCAACTTCATGGGAGCCAGCATTCCTAACCTTCATGTAGTAGAAGAATAAATCCTACTACTACTAGGATTTCTTTTCCTATGCACAGTAAGTGGATTGACAGGTATCGTTTTAGCTAACTCATCCCTAGATATTGTACTTCATGGCACATACTATGTAGTAGCCCACTTCCATTATGTACTCTCAATAGGAGAAGTATTTGCTATCATGGGCAGATTTGCTCATTGATTCCCTCTATTTTCAGGATATACTCTCAGTGACACCTGAGATGATTCTGAAGAAACCCAATGCCCAGCACCAAATACAGTTCGTTCCATATTCTGATTAATGTGGAAAAGAGAATGAACAGAACTTCAGCTGAACCTGGTCCAGCTTTTGGGGACTGGAGAAGCCAGTGTGTGTGTGTGTGTGTGTGTGTGTGTGTGTGTGTGAATTTCCTTTCTTGAGAGCCTATCAAGTCACTAGACTGGTAGATGAGAATAAATACAGACATAATGTTTGTGGTTTTCAGGAAGATATTTGACAATATTTCATGGAGAATATTTTTGGTCAAAATAAAGGAATTTAGAATAGTGATACAGGTAGGAGTATTAGCTGTTTCTGTCATACTCAGGCTGTTGATTAAAAGATTGATGTATACCAAGTAAGAAAAATCTTTTGCCATTTTATCATGGGCCAGTTCTTGATACTGTTCTGATCCACTCATTTCTCAAAGATGTCACATATCAGCAGGTGCCGTATAGTCAGATGCCCCCACAGGTAGATCTTAAGAAAGATTACTATGCCATTTCTTTTTCTTTCTTTTTTTTTTTTTTTTTTTTTTTTTTGCCATTTCTATTCAACATGGTACTGGAGGTTCCAGCCAGGCAATTGGGCAAGACAATAAAGGCAATGTAGATTGGAGAGTAAGAACTACTATTCTCTATGCACAGATATGTCTTTTTTTTTTTAGATTTTATTTTTAAGTAATCTCTAAAACCAACATGGGGCTCGAACTCACAATTCCAAGATTAACAGTCGCATGTTCCACTGACTGAGTCAGCCACGCACCCCACATGTCTTTTATATAGAAAATCCTATGGAATCAGCTAAAATCTACTAGAATTAATAAGCTAATTCAATAAGGTTATAGGATACAAGATCAATATGCAAAAATCAATTGTATTTCTATATATTTGCAATGAACAATCCAAAAATGAAATGAAAAAATAATCCCACTTATAATAGTAACAAGAATAATAAAATATGTAGGACTAAATCTAACAAAAATGCAAAGCTTATATTTTAAAAACTATGAAGCATTGTTGGAAAAAACTAATATATAAATATATGGAAAAACATTCTATATTCATGGATCAGAAGACCTAAAACATTGTTAAAATGGCAACACTCCCTAAAGTAATCTATAAATTCAACAAAATCCCTATCAAAAATCTCAATTACCTCCTTTGCAGAAATTGATAAGATGATCCTAAAATCTATAATGGAAATTCAAGTGACCCAGAAAAGCCAAAACAATCTTGAAAAAGAAGAACGTAGTAGTAGAAGTCACACTTCTCTGTTTCAAAACCTACTACAAAGCTACAGTAATTAAGATGGTGTGGCACTGGCATAGGAAAGATATATACATCAATGCAAAAGAAGTGACAGTCCAGAAATAAATCCTCCCAATTATAGTCAATTGATTTTCACCAAAGGTACAAAATAATTCAGTGGGGGAAAGAATAGTCTTTTTAACAAATGTACTAGGACAACTGGATACCCACATGCAAAAGAATGAATTTGGACCTTTACCCCACACTGAAGACACAAACACACAACAACTCAAAAGGGGTCAAAGACCTAAATGTAAGAGATAAAATTAGAGAGGTCAGCATCATGGTGGCATAAGATGTCCCTCCATTTTGTCCCCACCTCAACAACCAAAATTCAGCATCCATCCATGAACAAAAGCGTCTCTGTGAGACCTGTGGGATCAGGGACTACATGCCAAGGTTTCCAGGAAGAGTCTCATCCATCTGTGAATCAGGTAACCAGCAGACAGAGCAGAACAGGCTATGGAACTGGCAGTTGCTTGTAAACCAGCTTCAGTTACTATTTGGCACAGTCTGGGAACAACAGGAGAACACTGACTTAGGCAGACACTTATGGACAAGAGATCCTTTGTAGAAGTCCGGGTTTCACAGAGAATACTTTTCAGCCCTCCACTGTGCAAAAAAAAAAAAGAAAAGAAAAAAAAAGAAAGAAAGAAAGTCTGAGTCCATTGGAGTAGGTAAGAGGAACTTTATGAGAGCTATAGGACACCAGGGATCTCTCCTGTGGAGGAAAGGGAAGAGCAGTGAGTGAGCATCCAGCTTCTTGGCTGTGCAGGGTGCTGCTGAAGATACCCATCTCTCTCTCCAAGATGCAATGGGGGATGTGGGGGAGGGAGTAGGAAGGAGATTGGGAAAGTGACAGATACAACTATCCAACGGCATTGAAGAAACACAATTCCTGCCAAATGCATTTTGGACTCCAGCAGAAAGCCCACCCATGAGCTGCTGAGAAAATCTCACCCAAGGATCCTCCCACCTGGTCCACGAGCATCCCCATCACCCTGAGTACCACACTCATCTCTCCCTGCTCTGCAGACTGCTCCTGTGGGCTCCTGAAGGCAGCAGTGAGAGTACACTGGAGTGGACCAGGAAAATATGCCGGAAACAAGCCAGAATCTACAAGCAAAGAAGAAACTACAATCTTAAACTCTAGTGCCACTCTGGAAAATAAAGAGGTTTCTAACATTCAGCCTGGTGTGTTGTAAGATGGAGAGAAGACACACAAGCTGAAGAATTTAGCCACAAGAAGGAACCAGAGATATGGAGCAGGTTTATCCACACAAGGTAAAAAAAAAAAAAAAAAAAAAAAAAAGGACATAAGGAGGATTAATGAAAAGTATCTCCCTCCTGAAGGCAGCTAGTAAAGTTTGGAGGGGGATATTGCTACTTTAAATGCAAAAATAACAATTCAAAACCCCAAGGAACCTGAGGAATCAAGAAAACATTACACCACCAAAAGATCATCCTGTAGAGGTCAAACCTCAAGACATGGAGACCTGTGATTTACCCAAGAAGAAATTCAAGATAGCTGTTCTGGAGAAACTCAGTGAGCTATAAGAAGACAGAGAAAGACCATTCAACAAAATCGGGAAAACAATACGTGAACAAAATGAGAAGTTTAACAAAGAGATAGAAATCATTTTTAAAAAAGAAATAAACAGGAATTCTGCAGCAAAAGAATTGAATGAATGAAATAAAAAATGCAACAGAGAACATTAACATCAGAATGCACCAAATAAAATATAATCAGTGAGTCAGAGGATAGGAACTTTGAAATAAGCCAGTGGGAGGAGAACAAGGAAAAAGAATAAAAAAGATTGAGACAAAAAAAAGCCCTAAGCGTTCTAAAGGACCATCAAAATCAGAATTATTGGAGTTCCAGAGAAAGAAGAGAGGAAGAGGAGGAAAACATTAATTTAAAGAAATAATAGTTGAAAATCTTCTTAACCAGGGAAGAGACTTGGAAATCCAAGTTCATGAATCTAATAGACCATCCCATTATTTCAACTCAAAACAATCTTCTCTGAGACACATTATAATGAAATTATCAAAAATGAAAGAAAAAGAATCTTAAAAGCAGCAAAAGAGAGAAAAAAATTTAACCTACAAAGGAACCCTCATTAGGCAATCAGATTGCTTAGTAGAAACCTTACAATTCAGGAGAAACTGGAATGATATATTAAAAGTGCTGAAAGAAAAAAAATGCCAGCCAAAAATACTCCATCTGGCAAAATTATCCTTCAGAAATGAAGGAGAAATAAAGACTTTCCCAGACAAACAAAAGCTGGAGAATTCAACCCCACTAGATCTGACTCACAAGAAATGCTGAAAGGAGCTCTTCAAAAATGAAATGAGAAGACACTAATTAGCAACATAAAAATATATGAAAATATACAACACAATGGTAAAGGTAAATGTACAGTCAGATTTAGAGAACTTCAATTCTGTAATATGATGGTGTGTTAACCACTTAACTATGGTATAACAGCTAAAGGAAGAGTATGAAAGATAACTATAGTTGGTATGATCTGTTAACTAATACATGGTATAAAAGGAAGTAAATTGTGGCATCAAAAACGTAAAAGTAGAGAGTAAAAGGGTAGAGATTTTGTATGTGGTGAAATTGTGGCTATTAGTGTAAAGCAGACTCTTACATCTATAAGAAGTTTTAGGTGAGCCTCATGGTAACCACAAAGCAAGAACCTATAGTAACTTTACAGAAGATAAAGGGAAAGGAATCAGAGCATACCCCCAAGGAAGGTTACCAATTCACAAAGGTAGATCAAGAGAGGAAAAAAGGAACAACTAAACTACAAAACAGCCAGAAAGTAATTAATAACAGGGGAGGGAAGGGGAGCAGGGAAGCACAGGTTCTTGACCCTTCTAGACCTTCTTAAACTAAAGACAATCAGGGTAGGCATCCCAGTCTCAGATTTGTGCTGTGGGCAGGGTGGAAGCAAGGTTGCTGGGTAACCAGCCCTCCTCTCCAAGCCCCAGGTGACTCCAACCACACCTTTCCCTCTGGGCAGTAGAATCTGGGAGTGGCAAAAGGAACCAGGACTGTATCTGCCATTGCCCATGTCACTCAAGGGCATGATTCTGACTTTGATCCTCAACAGTATGAATTACTTTTGACAGAGCATGACTTTTTCCACGCACACTGCCCACCCCCACCACTGCACTTGGACTAGAAATCAAAGAATTTCTGTGCAGAGAAATTCATAATTCTCCTGAGAGGGTTAAATTGCCGTAGGTGTGAACAGCCACACTTTAAGTCCCCACAAGATGGCAGTATTGTTACACGACAATTCTAACACATGGCCCTGTTCCGGGCTCTTCGCAAGTACCGGGAATGATTCACATTCTCTGCCCCTCTGAAAACAGTGAGTTTTATTCGAATAAATGGCTTTGAACTAACTATTAAACTATTAGTTAAGAGGGAAAGAACTATGATTTTTTCCAATTAAGCCTCCTTCCTTAAAGAGGGGCTGTGAAAGAAGCTCCTTTCAAGAATTAAACTGAGATTTCATTCTGATATTGTTTTTAGATGGAACTCATCCCATGCGAATTGGATGTCGTGTCCCTTGGCCCCTTCTCTTCCTCATATGGAGCACTGCTAAGTGAGCTCAGGAACTTTGGGGACCACAGATCTGGACTTGAATTTTCATTCCATTACCTACTAGATGAGTGGTCTTCACCTCTGGGTGCTTCATGCTCTCATCTGAAAGTGTCTCCTACCTCACTGAGTTGTTGGATGGAACAAATGGGGATTTAGAACAGTGCTTGGCAGATATATGTGGTTCTCAACTCTGGATGCTCACTAGCAGCACCTCCAGGGGAATTTTTAAAATGATTCATTCCCAATGCAAATCAAAATCATCATAAGATATTACCTCACGTCTGTTGGGATGGTTATTATTAAGCAAACAAATGGAGAATAATACCATCTCACCATGGAGAATAGCCCCATTACTTAAAAAAAAAAAAAAGAATTGAAAGCAGGGACTCAAAGAGATATTTGTACACCCATCTCCATAGCAGCATTCCTCAAAATTGCCAAAAGATGGAAACAACCCAAACATCTATCAACAGTTAAATGGACACACACATGTGATACCTATACATAAAGCAATATTCTTCAGCCTTACAATGAAAGCAAGTTCTGATACACGCTACACAGATAAACCTTGAAGACATGATGCTAAGTGAAATAAGCCAGGCATAAAGGCACAAAGACTGTATGATTCCACTCATAGGGGGTCCCTGGAGTCATCCCCCTCATAGGGACAGAAAGTAGAAAGATGGTTGCCCAGGGCTGGAGAAGTAAGGAAATGAGGAGTTCTAGTGCCTAATGGGGCCAGAGATCCAGCTCTGCAAGGTCAGAAGAATTTAAGAGCTGGACAGTGGTGATGGTTGACAACAGCGTGAATGTACTTACTGCCACTGACGAGCACGCTGACAAATAGTTAAAATGTAAATTTTATGGTATATGTATTTCACCACAAGTTTTTAAAAGCTAAGTCCTCCACATTTTCAAAAACATTTTTAAAAAAGAAGAAATTACCAAAATGAGAGATATCCACATTTCTGGGATTGAACCCAAACATTGGTATAAAAGCTCCCCTAAGAATTCTGGTGCTTGGGGGGAGTCCTCAGATGGGGTGGTCATTCCCAGAGTGAAGCAGGGAAGCAAACTCGAGAGCCCCTGGGGTGGCTCAGACTCTCAAGACGACTCCTTCCCGCCCCCTGCTGGCTTGGCTTGGCTGTGGACTTGCTCTGCAGCTAGGGCTGCTCTGGGCAGGAACAAGGACTCAACAAAATTCCCATTTGGGTAATGGCTTCGAGACCAAACAGTGATGAAAGCTTCCCTTAGGACTGAAATCTGGAAATGAGCCCATTCATTAGGTCCTGTCTACGCCTCTGCAAGGCCTACTCTGGATGAAAACCAGCAGCTCCGTTCTAAGGGGTGGCTCAGCATCCAAGATGGAATAACCTTTCAACTGGGAGCTGCCCTCCTCCCAGTGTGATTGTGTGAGCTGGCCTGCACCCCACGGAGCTCACCCTCTTGGTGTCTGGGTCCTGGAACCATAAACTGACCCCTCCAAGCCTAGGGACCTCCTGGAGAGCAGAGGTTAGTCCTGGGGTCAGGGTGACGCTTCTTGACTGTGATTGCAATCACCCCAGAGTAGAACGAGGCCCCAAGGAATTCAGAGCTGTGTGAGGAATCCTTCCCCAGGAGCTGGGCTCGGCGGCAGAACAGCAGCCTGCAGGATGGTGGAATGAGGGGACAGACAAAAAACAAATGTCTAATAACCCAAGGGTGCCAGGGGCTGTGAAAGGGCTATTCTAGGACGCACACACCCTCCCCTTCTGTGCCGGGGCTCAAGCTCCTGGCATGTCCACCTGCCCCATGAGCCAGGTCGGAGGTGAGGCTGATAGGCAGAGTTCAAAGTTTCCTCCCAGACCCACCCTCACGCACACATGCACGCATATGCACACTCACACACACCCTCACTCAGGCACATATTTACACAGACACACAATACCAGTGGGAATCTATATTATTATTATTTTTAATATATTTTAGAGAGAGCGTGTGTACGAGTGGGGGGAGGGCAGAGGGAGAGAGAATCTCACGCAGACTCTGCCCTGAGCGTGGAGCCCAGAGAATCTATATTATTAATATATGCACAGACAGCAGATTAGACACCTCAGAGAAACCAAGAAAATATTCCAAACCAGCTCTGATAAACTGTTGTATTTTTCTCCAGGAGCAGCAACGATGTCCCAACTGCATAGAAATACCCCGAACGGAAGCAGATGCAGGGGCCGAGGGGGCACCTGTCCAAGATGCTCTCTCCGGGCGCGTCTGGGCCCAGGCTACTGCTGATCTGTAAACACCCGGCGCTGGAATCACCAGGAGACAAATGAGAAGGGAACTCATTAGATAAACCCTCACGCTTACGGCCCTATTAGTTAATTAAATTATCACTTTACTGTGTCCAAAGTGAGCTGTAAGACTAATCCAAGTGTCACCAGCTTTATGGGGTCTGCGGGCTCTTTACAAGCTTTCTCTGCTCCCAAGTGTCAAATTGGGGCTGTATGGATAGATAAAGGGAAAATCAAGCTTGCAATTGCAGCCTTTCCCTTCCATATCTTTATACTGTGCTATAAAAGCCTATTATACTTAATTTAAAGAGTGAAAATTGTTGACATCTCTTTCAATTGCTAATCTTTAGGAAACAATAAGTGGTATATTATTTGAAATGAATAATGCGCTCGCTTTATTGGAGAGTAGTAAAAATCTAATAGTTGGCAAAACAGCATGGTGTTTACTCTTCAAGATAATCAGGTTTATTAGCTTCAGCACAGACAGCATTCTACAATCAGCCCCGACCGCCACCTTCTAGAGTTTTACTTGGGTCATAGCACCTGAGGGGTTGTTCGTGTCTGTCATTGTGTCCCTTTTTTTACTGTGGTTCCCTTTGTTTTTTCTTTCTCCTCTCCCTCCACCCCTGTGAATAGGATCACACGCTACCCTTTGAAGGAATGTAATTTCAAATGTGGCAGATAATTCACTTAATAGGAAAATACCCTGCGAGAGAAAAAAAAAATGTGTGTCAAATGCTCCATTCTGAAAGGTTGTTAATTTTCCAGGGCAGGAGGCTGGGAGTTTAGGGCATGAGAAGGTTTGGGAGCAAGTCTGATGGGTCTTGTGTCCAGGCTGTGCTCATACACACAGATGTACACACACTCACACACACACACACACACGTGCATGCACACAAACACACACAGTAGGATTGGGAGCATGGAGGCTGGCCTAGGACCCTGTGCCATCTGTGTGTCACTGCACTCGGCACACTATGTTCACGTGGTTGTCTCCTCACTGTCCTGGTAGCTCTGGAATATCAGGGAAGGGGGGTCTTGCTCAGTTATATCCTGGGAGCCCAGGAGCACGCTTGGCACAGAGGCATCTAATAAACACTGACGGAATGAGGCGATAAATGAGTAGATTCTGAACCAGAGAAATAGTTTTTATTAAAACCTTTTGCGAACAGATTTGTGGGTGCTGAGAGCACCAGAATCTTTTATTCTTCAGGTCTTAGGAGGACGTTCACTCATTCCCTGCTGACCATGCCTCTGTCAAGTATAGCCACCTGTTTGTTTATACGACATAGGGAGACATAAACCTCTCTTGCCTTCACCAGCCTCTTAGGAAATGATGATGTGAGTTTGTCACTTCCGAGACTATGGTTCTTGGTTTTCACCATACAGGGCCAAGTTCCCCAACCCGAGGAGATGCAGGGCTCTACACAGCAGCCTGGGGAGTGGCCCCGGGAAACAGCATTTAACAAGCCCACCAAATCATTGCAAGTGCTCAAAAGGACTCCAAACCGAGGCCACTTTTCTCTGCAAGCAGTGTACACAGAAGCAGGGTTTACTAGCTTGCTGTTAAGTTCCACTTTGGGTGCTGAGCTCCCTGCAGGAGGGCCTTGGGTCTCAAGACGCCTCTGGAGCCCTGGGGCGTGGCATACAACAGGACCCTAAATGCTTACTGCTGTCCTGTGGAGTGCCCCAGCCCAACTCGAACGCAAGAACAAAATCACACCAGCACTGTACTCTGAGGTGGAGCCCTGTGACAGGGTCCAGCATGTCCTCTCTGCGCACACTCCCTGCCACTGGAGATTATGAAACAGCAAAGGGAAATCAGGCCCCAAGTTCAAAAGGTGAGGCATCCCAAAACAAGACCCCACTGCAGGGCCTGCTGATCACTCACGCCAAGAGAAGCTGCTTATCTCTTGAACTTTCAGCCTGCTAATTCCAACCAAGGTACATATTGCTTAGCTTTACGCAATAAAAAGAAAAAAAAAATTGTGTTTATCTGCTGTGGGCAAATCCAGTCTCTCCCAGATGACTCTTCTGTGGGACTGTTTCCTTGTTCGTGTTCCCGTTTCTGCAGTCAAGGCCAGCCAAAGATCGAGGCTCGCCCAGGGGCCTGAGAACGTGGCCTTGTCAGGCAAGGCAGACAGTCCTGAGCCTGGTTACCCACAGGCTCAATTCAGGGTCATGGCCAAGGTCAGGGGCAGAAATACAGAAGAGTATTGGCCCCAGGATCTCTGGTCCATAAATAATGGGGTGCTGGTTAAATGGGATTCAAAATGTATTGGAAACACCTCGGTAAGTCGCTTCTCTAGGCAGATTGGGACTTTGGGAGGTCCAGAAGGCCTGACGCTGAAAGAAGCCACCACCTGACTCCGGTGGGACCTGGAGCCCTGGGAGTGGCTGCCAGACCTGAGGCAGGCCAGACACAGACACAAAGCGTACCCCTGCTGCTAGCCACTCCACCTGATGGGGATCATGCAGCCTGTTGGCAACACAGCGGTGGAAGGGAAATGGATGGGTGGCAAGAAGCAGATGTCTCTTCATTCCAGTGGCCCTGGAGAGGAGGGACCAGATGGAGGACAAGCCGGCTTTTAGCAAACTCATGGACTCTATGTTTGGGATCTCTGCCCCTGCCCAGAGTGGATCCCAGGTTCACAGGCTTGGCCCAGGCCTTGGCTTTCTTACATTTTGCCATTGACTGAGGCTTGGATTAGCTGGTGGACATGTGGGAAGGACGGGGTGGGGATGAGAGCACTCCACTAGTTATTCCTTAGCATGGCAGCCCCAGAGGCACAGCCTCAGAGGAGGACGAGCCCCCATGGCTCTGCTGCCCAGTGCCAACCTGCTATGCTCAGCCCTTGTGTCACCCTCACCTTTATCAAAAGCAGAAGAGACTTCTACTGAATCACTCTGCAAAGGGAAACTCCTTGCTAGGACTGAGCCTCTCAAATACAGGCTACACCCAGGGATCTCCCTTTCAGTGAGGCATGTATTAAAGTATGTTTGCGGGGTGCTTGAATGGCTCAGTCGGTTGAGAGTCTAACCGTTGGTTTTGGCTCAGGTCGTGGTCTCGTGGGACAGTGGGGAATCTGCTTCGGGATTCTCCCTCTGCCCCTCCACCCCGCACCTGCCCCACCACCCCAGAATAAATAAATAAATATTTTTTAAAAAGTATGTTTGTCAAAAAAAAAGTATGTTTGTCTAAAAAATTTTTTAAATAAAAATAAAAAGTATGTTTGTGTTTCAGCTGCCTCCACTGAATCATGGTAGTTTTATCTTCACCGAAAGCAGCATTATTTGTTTCCATAAGACAGTCTCCGCAGAAAGCAAGGGCCCCATGGGGGTTCTCAGAAAGGGCTGCATTCAAGAACACCAGAAATGACAGTCTCTAAGAACACCCAGGGCTCACCACTAAAGGGCTGGGGAACCAGATAGGACAATGGTCTGGAGGGACAGGCCTTGCACTTGCTCTTGGGCAGCAGGCAGTCCCGGAGACAACATTTGAGTCATAGCTGAGCATCGCAGTCAAGCAGGGGAGGGAGGGGACAGCCTGCAGAGATTCGGGGGGCATATTTTATATATCTTATTGATCTTATTGTCTCCTCACTCAGCAGACAGCAGCATCCACTGAGGCACCAATTCTGCCAAGACATTAATGATGCTGTAAAATAATAAGGCTTGAGACCGCCCGCACGAGAGCAAGCACTTGATAAAAGGGAGATTTACAGCCACATCCATCAATTTAATTATCTTTTACTAGGGTTTAAACTTAGTAGTAATACTAATCTCTATTTAGTGTGGTTTATAGGATCTATGGACACTTTACAATCGTCCTCTATCCAGAAGTGTCAAGTTATGGCAATATTGATAAAACAGTGGAGTAAATGGGAGGTGAGACACCCCAGAACCAGCTAATATACTTTTTAGTGCACTGTAAAAGCCTATTACTCTCTGATTTCAGGTGAAAATTTGTGGCCAATAATCTGAGTTGATAATGTTTCGGAAACAATTCCCCGGATAATAAAAGTTGCCTTCTTTGCCTTGTTGAACACCCTCACCCCAGCCCCAAGCCTGGGCCTAGCCTCTTCCTCGGACTTGACCATAAAAAGCCAGGGCCACGGGGCTGAAGTGGGGCATGCTCAGCCCATCAGCAGCCATTGCATGTTCCTGGGGCCCGTCTGTCTGGGTCTGAGCAAGGCAGGCCTGGGAAGCCTCTGGTGACCACTCTACAAAAGGTAACCAAACTGGGACACCTGGGTGGCTCAGTGGTTGAGCGTCTACCTTGGACTCAGGTCATGATCCTGGGGTCCTGGGATCGAGTCAACTTAGGCTTCCCTCTGTAGACCACAGTGTCAAAACCTTGGGTACTTTCTGACCTGACCTGCAGAGAACTAAGACCAATAGGCATTCCAAGGCGGCATGGCAGGTTTGCAAACAGGATCCCTATGGCCCACATCAGAGAATATTGCTGGTTCTGGAGAGAAAGAGAGATGGCCTGTGCCCACCTCTCTTAGGGACCTCTCCAGGGCCCTGTGTCGCTCAGACACTCCCAGGGACTGGTTCAGCCTACACTGCCTCAAACTCCAGGCAGGATGCCTTGAGCCCACATGATGCTTTTGTCTCTTCAGAAGAAGGCACCCCTCTTCTCAAAGATCCTCAGCTGTGTGCCCCATGCACAACCTTGATTGTCCCAGCTGAGGCCAGAGCTCAGCCCCAGTGGATGTGCTGGCTGTAGACTGTAGACATTGAGTTGGCCAGTGTAGAAAGTCTGGCTTGGAGTTTGTACCCGAAATCAGCATTTCTCCCCACCCCCACCCAAGGCCACTTGCTTCCTGGTTCTAATTCACTGCCTGTGTCATGATCGGAATAGGGAATGGTGGCCCAGAAGGTAGGGACAGAGGGATAGGGGAGGAAGGGACACAGCACACAGCAATCCCACCAGCCAGCGTGCTGAGGACATCCCCCATGTACTATCTCCTCAACAACAGCACCCACTGTCATCGCAACTCTTGCAGATTCTCAGGACTGTTGTGGGCACAAAACACTTTTACCTTAATAAAACCATGAACCTTAATGCTTTCACAAGAGGGGACTCTCTCAACACAAATCACACCTTATCCTTGTGAATCAGAGAGAGCCCAGGGTTGGAGTACAAAGAAACTAGCACTATGACTCTTATAACTTCTCTGAGTCACAGCTTTTTGATTTGCACAGTGGAACTGACCCCTCCAAGAGTCTGTATGGAAATCACATGAACATGTAGCACACCTGGAAGCTCTTTGTAAACCGTCAGGTGCTGTGACAACGGCAACACTAACAAATCTACCTACCCGTCCCTCGCTATGTGCCAGACATCAGGCTCAGCATCTCATATAGATTAACTCCTTAAATGACCCCCCTAAAACTCTATGAGGGAGGTTCTGCTATTGTTCCCTTTGTGCTGAGGCTAGGAGAGGCTGAGGGACTTGCTCAAGGTCTGGTAGCTGGTAAAGGACCGAGGTGACTCACTCTCTTGCCCTGAACCTCCACTGCTGCTCCTGGAGCTGTGGGGGAGGGGCCACTCAGCTGGGAGGACAGAAATGCCATTGGGGTGGCCAACTGGCCATGTGGGTTGCAGGAACTCGGGATCAGGGTGGCATATGAAGCCATCGGGGAGAGGTTAGAGCCGTTCCTTTGCCAACATTGCCTTCACATCATAGATACAATACCTCTTAAAGCTATGCTGTTCACTGGATATGAACCAAACAGCATAGCTCGATACTAGCCCTGAAGCTGGTATTGGGGATATGAGGTGGGGGCTGTGAGGATCTTAACTCATCAAGGCAAGGTGACTTGTCCCAGGTCATATTGTAGTTAAGAGGCAGATCGGAGACCAGAAGATGCCTCTCCTGGCCCCCAAATCAGGGCCTGATCATTGTACCAGGTCAGCCTTTGCAAGATGTGAGCTTCATCTTACATCAGAACCATCTGAGGGGTCTGTACTCAAATGTAGATTCCAAAGCCACCTTCACTTGCCACTGACCAAGTATCTGCATTTTAAAGAAATCCCCCTGTTCCCAAGGAGATGGGCTGCCCCCAATGCTATCTTGAAGGCTTTTTTTTTTTTTTTTTTTTTTTTGCTTTGCAGACCCAGGGCAGAGGGGTTGGGCCTCCTATTTGTTTAATTTATTTTAAATGTGGTATGAGAGAAGAGACTGTCCCATGAGAGTGAATTAAATCTACCTCCCAGGCACACACTGCTACTTCTGAACTTCAGACATGACTCTAAAAATCATCTTTCCTGTTTTATCTTTCCCAAAATCCTTTTCCATGTGTCTTTTCCCCTCGCTTTCCAGGCCTGATCCAATCGAAGATGATTATTCAGTCCCTATGACAATCCCACATTACCCCTGAGAGCATTTACAAAACTTGGGTATGCTTTTGTCCCTCCGAATGCAAGTTAGAAGATGGACCGTGGCCCAAGCTCATGCCCAGAGCTGGGGAAGGGGTGCGTTTCTCAGCCCACACCATCACTGTAGGTGCCCTAGGCCTGGACCCAGGTGTGAAACTTGAGGCCAGAGGTAGCTTGACAGACAATGCGTATCATAGAGCAATGGTCTGAATTAAGGTGTGTGGTTGAGAGGCACACGAAGGGATCCCCAACTAGTGGTGGAAACACCACCATTACCATTCAACACTCTGCAAATTGACAAATTTGAGGAAGGCAAGTATCTATAATAAATGAGAGCTGTCTGGCAGCCTCACTTTCATGAGGATTAGAGCAGCCTCGGTACACACAGCAGATGCACTTGGAAAACCAGATAAATGAAGAAAGCCTGCTCTGAAAGGAAGGCAGACCTGTGGGGGAGGAGTGTGTGTGCGTATATGGGGTCGTGGGCATATGAGGAGGGTGGGCAGCCCAGCAGAGAGAAATGTGGGAGCTTAGGGAAAGGGAAGAGCCTCCCTGGGAGATGGGAGCTTAGAGCAAAAGAAACACAAAATCAAGGTAAGCAGAGATATCTTCACAAGTTTTTTCGGGATCCACTGGACCACCTTTCCAGAACAATGTGGGTTACAAAGTAGCCCCTTAAAACATTGCTGTGGACAGACTATAGCAACTCTAATGAATTACCTGGCTGTGCGCCTACCATTGCCAGAACATACATGCCTAACTTTCTCAGAGCGGGTCTTGCAACAGGATGGGCCTCAGGGTCTAATCATCTCTGAGTTACAGAGAAGCTGAGTGCCATGGGTATTTCTGGAATATCAGAGAAACTTCTTTTGACTCAAGGAAAGAACTCTTCCCTCTTCTCAAAAAAAAAAAAAAAAATCTCCTAGCAATAAAAAAAGTTTCCAATAATAATGACAGATTAAAAGAAGCTTCTCAAAGATTGTCAAGGCAATTGTAGTAAAATGTCAACAATGGCTCAAAATAAAGTCAATACAATTTCTCTACCTGAAAATATTCTAGAGATGATTTATTTGACCATAAATTATTTTCAGGCACCCAGCTTTTCCTCTTTTCCTTTTTTCTTTTTTTCTTTTCTTTTTTTTTTTGTTTTTTTTTTTTTTTGCTTTTCCTCTTTTCCATTGTACATATTTTTAAATTACTGTCACTCACGTGAACAGAGTGGAGATTGAACAGTGCTCAGATAATTTAAATCTTTAAAGCATACATTTTTTTAAAAAAAATTATTTAATTGTTAAGGAGAAAGAGTAGTTGGCTTCTGGGGACAGGAATTGCTTGGGAGGTCCAGATGGTTCTACAAATGATGCGAAGGAGTCCAGGCAAGGGAAGAGGACAGCATGGGATCCAGCCCATCTTGTTCGTCCGTGTGCATGGAGGCAAGAAGTCAGTCCGGGATTCCGCCGTATCTTATCCGCCCCATCTTATGAGGTGGTAAATCTGTCCTTTGATCTTGTCAACAATGTGGAAAGTTGGAGACAGCTGCCACCACCCCTAGTCAGCAGGGCCTCACCATTCCCTCATAAAACATTTATAAAACCTGTAATAAACACGCCCGATAAGGAAGAGGGCTCAAGATTTCAAAAGTCAGCAGCTCCACTGAAAATGCCTCTCTACCTCCAATGTTCCTTTATTTGAAGAGCAAACACAAACCATCAATTCCCACTGGCTATAAAGTTTCTGAGCAAAGAGTTTCACCAAACCCTGAGATTAGCAGAATCTGTTTGGAGTCTTACCCATATACAGAAACCACGTCCCCTCCCCTGCCCCAAACTCTCTGCACCGATATGGGTGGGCACAGAGGGACCGGGCAAGACAAAGGGCTGGGCCAGAGTGACAATAAAAGTTCAGTCATAGAGAAATAAAGAGTTATTTTTTGCCACAAAGTAAATTAATACTCTATAATTGAGTTTAGAAAAGAGAAAAAGGAGTAGCACTTTAGTAGCACATCATAAACTATAACTTTGGGATATTTAATTTCTGTTTAATTTTCTGGGGAAATTGATTGAGCTCTCTGAGTTTAGCAGAAGTAGACAAAGTCAAAACTACACACACCCCCCCACCCCATGAATTTTCTTAGTTGACTTTCTCGGGCAAGCGTCAGATGAGTTGAGTTGCTTAAACCAGAGGTCTTCAAAGAATCAAGAAAGAAAGAGAGCCATGAGTAAGTACGGGAAATACATGAAATGTGGCTGGAAATTCTTCAGGGGAATACTAATTTGCTTCAGGGCAGGGAATGTGGTTGGTTTTCATTGGACAGGAGGAAGAAATGCACTTGCAAGTATTTGTTGAATGAAAGACTGAGCCACAGAACTGACTTTCCAGGAGAGGTGAACAGAACACTTGAGCTGAGAGAGAAAGAGAAACAGAGCAAACTCACATACCACTGGAATACCCTTGTCTAGGTAGTGCCTTGCATTCAAGATGATAGAGGTGACAACCAAAGGATAATTGAATTGGTTGGGAAAAACTTTTCCAGGCCTTTCATTTTTTTTTCTTCCCCATGAACCATGACCAAGTAAAGAGAAAGGAGGAAGAGGATCTTTGGGGAGGCCTGCTGAACAAACCCCTCCAGGCTGAGCAACTCCCCACATAGAAGCATAGATCCCCACGCTGGGAGATACCCCACCCAGTGCCCGCTTCCTCAGCAGCCACCTGTTGGGAAGCTCAGCTCATCTCTGTCTTCATTCTCTACCCTTGCCTTGTGGCTTGACATAAAGTAAATTCTTACACATCTTTACACATGAGCCCTCGAGTGGTGTGAGTGTTCTGTGTGTCTTCTATGTGTTTTCTATTCAGTTTTTCTGTGGTCAGGATTGTAGAGGCTACCTCGACTAAACTTGTCAAGCACCTTCCCCAGCTCTGGACACTTGAAGTTCATGATAATGGTGGTCCAGGGAGCAGTACTAAAGGATTGGGACCTGGAAACCCTCTCGCCCCTGCAATAAACGCCTATTTAAGCTGCCTGGAACAATGCCCAGCAGGGATGCTCCAGGGGCAGGTGGGCTCTGGTAGGCTTCAGTATTCCAGTAATCTGGGAATAAGGGAGCCTCGGCTAGTGGAAGAAATAGAGATGGGGCTCAGCTGCAACTGGGGACCAAGGATACACAGCTGGTAGCATCTAAGATGTCCCAAAGTGCTTGACCATCACCATTGGTCAATAGTGGTTTGACCAAAACCCATCAAGGTAGGCAGAAATGAACTACTCATTCTATAAGACATAAGCCCCTTTTAGTTAATAGGCCATGCTATTTAGGTTCATATCTGAAGTGGTCCCAAATGCTTCTGGAACAAGGGACCAGAGTTGGATTTTCATGGAGAATTCTACCCATGTAAGCAGTGGTGGTTCATGAGGCCTCATCAGATGGGCCCTTCCCCATCTGCTGCTGTCTCAGGCCCCAGAATTCCAGTGCCAGAAACCACCACCTCTAGGAGGGGGGCTGGTCTCTCAGGGAGGGCTATGTCGGGGAGAGAGGTGAGGGGGAGGCTGCCCTGTTGAACCACAGGCGCCCCAGGACAGGGGGTTGCCCCAGCATTTTCCACAAGAGACAAGGAAGTACGGTGGTCAAGAGCACACGCTCTATCACCTCCCCATGCTCCCCGCCTGGCTCTCACACTTACTACCCTTGTGAACTTGAGCATCAAACCGTGTGCTTCCATTTTCTCATCTATAAAATGTGGATGATAAAACCACAGTTTTCTCTGGTTGCCGTGAGAGAGAGATGTGACGATGCAGTAAAGCATTTAGAAAAGCTCAACTTTGGTGTGCAATGCTATTATTATTTTGGGAGATCACCAGCATGTTTGCTTATTTGTACTCAGAATAAATAACTTATGATTTCCACACACTTCTCATGTCCATGAAATATGCTGTGTGAAACTTGGTTTTGCCCTGAATGTTGGCATGTCTTGCTTCTTCTGCAGCTTCTTATCCACTCTTACATCTCCCACTTAGATCCCTGAAAAATTGCAACACTCTTTCTTATAGTTACTGATAAGAAAGAGAAAGAAAGAAAGAAAGAAAGAAAGAAAGAAAGAAAGAAAGAAAGAAAGAAAGAAAGAAAGAAAGAAAGAAAACAACACATAAAGTAGGGGCAGTTTTCTCTATTTTATGGGTGAGGCAACAGAGGTTTAGCCACATCTGGGATTTCAGAGCATGGCTGGTCAGGGTGTGCAACCAAGGTATAGAACCCACATGTGAATCTTGTCTCTGAGGCTCTTGGGTGTGACCCTGCTTGGGTGTGACTGAATGAGACGCACTGAGGAGAGTGTGAATAAGGGGGAGGTCAGAGAGAGGGACCGTGATGAGAGTGAGGAGGTGCTGCTACAGCAGGTTGAACTGGGGCTGTCCTGGGAAAACCAGAACATAGGGACGCCCCAGTTAAAGACAATAAAGACCGCAGCCTGAGAATCCCAGTCCAAGGTCAAGGTAGGCCAAGTCGCCATGAGGTTGTGGCATGTCCTTCTGTGCAGGTGCACTGGGGACAGGGAAGGGCCAGCCACCATTTACCCCTGTGGTTTCCCAACCTCAACCAGACATCCCCCTCCAAGGTTCATCATTCAGCCCCAGTGTGTCACCCAAGGACATTGCTCCCCCCTGCCTTCCTTACACACCAGTGTCCATCACTCTGGTGCACGTTCCAGGCTTCCAAATGGCTTAAAAGTTGGGATGTTGGGTACCTGTACACCCATGCTCGTAACAACATTGTGCACAATAGTGGGAAGGTAAAAGCAACCTAAACGTCCGTTGGCAGATAAACGGATACACAAAAGTGGTCTATCCATTCAATGGAATACTATTATTTCGCCTTAAAAACAGAGGACATTCTGAAAATGGGCTACAACATGGATGGATCTGAGGACATTAGCTAAGTGAAATAAGCTGGCCACAAAAAGACAAATACTGTATGATGTGATTCCACTCACATGAGGAACCTAGTGCCGTTGCATTCCTAGAGACAGACAAGACAGTTGGAACTGCCGGGGATAGGAGGAAGGGGGACCGGGGAGTAAGTTATTGTTCAATACAAAGTCTTGGTTTTGCAAAATGAAAAGTTCTGGAAATTGGTTGCACACTACTGAACCATACACCTAAAAAAGATGGTAAATTTTACATTACATGTGTTTTTGTCACAATTCTTAAAGCGTTTGTTTGCTGGGTCCCAGCACCTTCAGACATAGGGGGCTGCCACCGTCCACGTCTAGGGAGGACCCTCAGCATGCTATCCCCCTGGGCGCTGGAGGGGACGCCCCTGCCTCCCCGCACAGCTCAGTGGCCCGCTGCAGGGCTTCTTCTGCCCACAGTAAGGGTGTCCTTTCCTAGTTTGTATGGGGATGCTACTGGTTCCTTCAACTCTGCGCCCCAGGGCCGTGTCTGCCTGGAGGGGAGCCTTCCCCAAATCCCGCAGGCTCTATGTGGGGCCAGAGCTGCCCTGCATGCCTGTTTTTCTCCCAACTTGGCTGCCCAGAGCAGGGACCATGTTTACTTTTCTTGAGATTCCCAATTGCTCACTCAGGGCTCTGGACACAAAGCTTAATAAATACTTGTGGAAAGGAGAAGAGAAGGAAGGCAAGGAAAGATAGAGAGAGAGAGAGAGAAATGGAGGGACAGATAGAATGGATGCATGGAGGGGAGACACAGAAGCCTTTTGGGCACAAACATGGATGTGTGCATACATAGGCCTGAGAACCAAGGGGGTTCTTCTGGGGTCTCCGAACTTGCCTTGGATTACAGGAGTTTTACTTTAAAGCTTCGTGTGTCCTTCTGTCATCTCACTACCCAGAACTCTGAGATCTGCAGTGGGCCAGAGGGTTCCCCAAGTCCTCCCCAGCCCTGGGCATTTCAGAGCCCCTGCTATGCCTGACTGGCCTCAGTATTCACAGTAAGTGCTCAAGTGGCTCCAAAACCCTTGTCACCCAGCTCCCACTGGGGCCCTTAAAGACACCTGCTCCCTCATTGCTTCAAGATCTAGTACAAGAAACTCAAAAGGGGCCCGTCCCCATGGAGATGACGTGTTTCTCCTTCGCCACTGCCTCCCACCCCTGCACCCCCTCTGCTCTTCTCTCCCCGGCCTCCTGAGGCTCCCAACCCCATAGCCCACCCCTGGCGGGCCCCATTATCTACAAAGACTGTTCCCAGGTGATAAAGCAGCTCAGGTCAGTCAGAGGGGAACTTTGTGGACCTGCTGAGGCTCAGGGATTTTCCTAGCTCGTCACCCTGCTGTTTGCCCACCTGTCATTTCAGCTTTGTGACAAGGCTGACATGAAAGGGGGGGAGGGCACATTTTTGGCAGGAGAGGCAATAGGCTGCTGGCTATAAACACGCCCATATGCTTTTCCATTGCAGCCCTGGGCCTGCCACACGGCCTGGTCCCCTGTTAATGCATAACCAGTGAGCGCCACTTTTGAGGCAGGTGCAGAAGTTTCACCCTCGGTCTTTCCTTCCCATTCCTCCATAGGGGACCAGAAGTGAGGTCTTGGAGAGCACTCTGTTCAGCCGCTGCAGGCCCTGGCCCGGCTGTGGCTGGGAGCGGTCACCAGACACAGGTGTGGCTCAGTGTGTGACCTCTGAGCTCTGCAGGACAAGGCATCAGGATCAGGTGTGTGGCTTCGTGCTGCAGGAAAGAAAGGGCGCCATGAAGATTAAGGGACAAGTGGCTGAGAACTGAACACTGTCAACTTGTCAGCACCATCACACACAGCGCCCCTCCCCTCAAACACACTTCCTGGGGGAAAGGCAAGATGCCAGTCACCAGTGCAAACTGGACAGGTAGCCAGAAATCAACCTTTTAGAGCCTGTTTTCTTAGAAAAAATGCAGAGTAAGAAGCCAAAGAAGGGAGAGCCAGACCAATGTCTGGAAGTTAAGTGTGGCAGGCTCAGGTTGGGATGTAGGCAGTGACGGCCGCAGGAGAGGGGAGAGAGTTTTTGATGCAACTCACGGAGATGAGGTGCTCAGGGATCCTCCTGGAGCAATCCCCCAGAGGCCCAGAGAGTGAGGCCACCAAGGGCCGTAGGAGGCCAGGGGACCAGGATGCTCTTGGCCTCCTTGGGTACTTCCTGCCTCTCTTTCCTCCAGGACTTCCTTCCATCCATGGTCCTTTTCCTCCTCTTCCTCGTTCCCTTTTCTTCTGGTCTTCCTTGGAGGTTGTCCGAACAGGGTCAAAGGCAGACGCCTGAAAACCATGTGCCTAGTCATCACCTTGGAAAACTGTCTCCCTGGAGAAGCCCCTACTTTACAAATGTGGTTTGACAAGCAGTGGCATGGGGTCACTGAGAGCCTTTCTGAGAGCCTTGGATGAGGCCATGACCCTCCGAGGCCTCAGGGTCCTCACCTCAGTGACGGCCAGGCGAGGGATGGCAGGGGTGGTACCATTGGCATGAGAGCGCCCAACGTGCAGTCAGGATGAGCATCTTGCTAGCGCCTGCCCCTTGGCTCCAAACAAACAAGGAAGAAGAGAAAATTGCTGGCTTTCTTGTTAACCATGCCAGTAGGTGCTGTGAGTGCTCTGGACTAGGAGGTAAAAGCAAGAAGGTATGAAACCTAGTGACTAGGTATGAAAGCCATCCGAGGTTCTGCATTTATCACAGAACAGTCCTTGGGAACAGTTGAAGAAATAGGTCATTTAAATGACACATAATTGGTTGCAATAATAAGTTCCTCAATGGCATCAAATCCAGAGCCAACTTGGTGTTGGGGGAAGGGGGGTGGTTTCCAGGAAACTCCCTCCCTGAAATACCGCATACATACAGAAAAGCACACACAAGTGCGCACGTAGATAATTCCCTCCAAGTGAAGCTGCCTGTGGAGGCCGTACCCAGACCACAGCACAGAGCATGGCCAGGACCCTAGAAGCCCCCCATGCCTCTTCCAGTCATCCCCTCCCAAGGGAGACCATCATTCTGACTCCAAACCCCACAGACGAGCTTTACCTGTTGTTGACTTCTATGTAAAGGGAATCATACTGTATATTCCTTATTGTGTCTGCCCTTCTCGTTCAACATAATGCATGTGCGGTTCATCCGCATGGTTGCATACAGTTGTCGCTCATGCATCGTCCCTGCTACATCCCACAGTATGCCACTGTGGGACTGTAGCACAATCTCTTCACTGTTGATGGACATGAGTGCTGGTGGCGGGTTGGGTCATTACAAGTAAAATACATGTGTCTAGAAACTTCTGGGACGTGTGTACATCTGTCTGTTGGTACACAGACAGGACCAGGAAAGAGCTGGGTTGGGGGAATCTATAAGGCTCTTTTTCCCTCTGGGCTTGGCAAGCCATGAGTATAAAAAGCGAATGTTTGTATTGACTTTGGATGAAAGTGGGTATAAAATCTGAGAAGGAGAGAACATGCTGCTGAAATGTAGCCTGATGGCTCTGAAGGTCTCACAGGCCCCCTGCCGGGGGCTCACCAACGTGGCTTACTGGCAGGAACAGTGTGACTACAGGAGCATCTAGAGGCAGAGCTGCAGGGAAGTTTTCAGCACTAGGCACCAGCGACTGGGGAAAGGAGAGAGACACACAGGTGTCTCCTAGGTGGCTTTGGGTCACTTGGTCCTAGGTCCTACACCCATGGAGCAGAAAATGCAAGGGGGTGTGAGAATGACAGCACCACCCCAAGCCTTCACCTCCTGGGCCAGGGAGGCTGAAGGCATTAGTCTGTACCTCTCTATGCCGCCTCCGCCCACCCGTCCCAGGCAACTAGCAATTTCCCACTACACTCTGGCTGGCTGGCTGGCTGCCTCCTCTTCCCCGACACACACACTGGGCATTCATCACCAGTGAACGTGACATCAGCCAGTTCCGACGGGTGGTGTGATCAGTCAAGACTCCTGCATCCCATGCAAATTACCATACAGGTTGTCCTCATTCTTTGTAAATAAAAAAGGAGCAAGCCTCCAGTAGGAAGGGTGCCTCTTTTTAAAAATATCATCATTATCACTGGCATCCTCTGCTCTGCAGGATTTCCGGTCAGAAGAAGGAAAAAAACCGACAGTAAGGGCTCATCGCAGATGAAGCCCTGCCTGGCCACTTCCATGTACAGTGAGAAGAGCAGCCAGGTCGTGGGTCCCTCGCAGAGGTGTCATCCTGACACCCAGGGACAGCTGCCTGCAGGCAAATTCGGAGCGGTTAAGGCCACTTTGTCACGTATCGTATGTGTGAGCCTCATGTCCAGTTCTAAGTCCACTAAGCGGGCAGTGATCATAAACACAGGGAAAGCCAAGGCCATGCTGGGCACCCGGATGGGGCACCTGCCCCCTCTGTCCTCAGTGACCCCCAGGCACCACCGAGTCAGCCTGTGCTCCGGCTGCTGGGAAGCACCACCCAGGCTCCGCAGAACCCCTGCTCTCTCCTTCTGTAGCCCACAGGCTGCTGTGGCTGCCGGGCAGGGGGAGTGAGGCCAGCGCAGTGAGGGAGGGATGCCGAAGGAAGGATGATTCTGGATTCACTTTGGTGATAGGTGAGTGATAGGATAAGGTGAGTTCTCAGGAAAACCAGGGCTTCGCCTGCAGAATGTCTGATCTAACAGTGAGGTACTGTCTCCCCTTCTTGGGGCTGTCCTGAGGGATGCGTTAGTCACGTGGGCTCCATCGGTGCCATGGCCAAGGGTGCCCAGGCACTCTGTGGGAACACAGGACTTACAGCACCTCGGGAGAGGTGGAGGATGCACCTCCTCCACTTTCTTCCCCATTAGCTGTGCCTGTGCCACAGTCCTTGTCCTGTGAAGTCTATGGGTCACAGAAGGGCCTTCTCTGGACTCCCACTGCTGTGAAGCACTAGGCATGCCTGTTGCAGGATTCAGGGCATCCCTGTAAACATCTGAGGGGATGCTGATGTACGGACAAGCCCCTGCACTCGTACCCGGCACCCACCCCAACTCCAGAGAGGAGAGAGGCGTCATCCAACTCATCAAAGTGGGCCTCTCAGCAAAAGCTAACCCAGTTATTATTTTATGAGATCATTATCACCGGCAACCACAGGATTAATAAAAATTGAGGGTAATAAAAGAAATCACAGAGGGAACTAATGTCATCAACTATGTAATAAAAAGGAGGAAGCAGGCTTCCTCTGTAATGACAAATTCCCTTGTGTCACAAAGCTCAGCAATAAGGCCCAAGCAGAAGGGACCACCAGGCAGCTTTGGAAGAACAGACCAGGCACTGGTTCCAGGTAACCGCCTCCCAGGGGTATCCTCTGTTCTGCGGGAGCTAGAGGGCTCCCCTGCACGTGAACTCAGGGGTGGAAGAGGGAAGGGGTCTTCTGGTCTAGTCTATGCTTAAATCTTCCACACCCCCCACCTGGAGGAAGATGCTTCTGCTGCATTCCCAGTGCCGGGCCAGGGTGCTGGGAATGCCTGCTCAACACGGTGCTCCGGCCCTGCTGTGGCACTTGGGGGGGTAGGGCCCGAGTCCTGCAGCTGGCCTCTCTGTGCTCAGCACCCCCTCCCATCCTTTCTCCTCTCTGCTCTCAGCAACCATGAGGGCACCCTCTGCACCAAGTCAGAGGGCTACCTGGGAAGCAGCGCCCCAGCATCCTGCCCTGTCTCCTAGGATGTCCTGCAGCCTCCCGGGCAGGTGGGAGGCTCTCCAGATGACTCCTTTTCACCCCACTTTTCGCATGATCTACACAGTGGAACCCAAGAAGCGTGGCAGCAGTGGGTGAAGTGTGGGATGAGTGGTGGAGAGCAGGGGCATATGCCCAGGACACTCTGGCCCAACCCAGCCCCATCCCCTCTCCGGCCCTCATGCAGCAAGCGAACCCCAGGGCTATGGGCATGTGGTCGAGAGGAGCTGCCAATTCCCATACTCGGTGGTATCTCCATGCAGTCCCCCCTGCAGGTGGTAGGGAACAGCTCATGAAATGCATCCAGGAGGGGAAGGAAGTCACTTTGAATCCCTGTCATCCTCTCGCCCCACACGGATACTAACCCTAATCCTAACCTGATTTCCCAGTGACACAGATGTGGTTCTCAGGCGTGATTTGAGCTCAGTGTGACCCACTGTGATGTCCCTGAATTTGGGAAAAGAGCCCTGTGCTACTTGCAGCCATAAAAAAGGAGGCGGGACCCAGCCCCAGTCTGGATGAACGAATCCCAAGGACAAGCCCGTCAACTCAAATGAAAGAAAACATGGGTTCGTGCAGACCTCAGCTCTGAGCACCGTGGGGAGTGCAAGAGAGGACACCACTCAAGGCAGCTTTGAAGAAAGGGAAGGGTGTATTAGACTGAGAACACAGACAGGCTGGAGAGGAAGACTGGCTGTGAGGGCAGGATCTAGGAAGTGGCCAATTAGGGGAGGAGGCAGGAAAAGCAGACATGGGTGGAGGGGGCATTGGTGGCACCCCTGTGACCCAGGGATGGATAGCCATATGACGGCTACAAGATGGATAGATGGGACAGAAGGCAGGAGAGGCAAATGCACTCCACACATTTTGTTCAAAGTGGTCTTCCTGTATAACCTGGGTGGCTCTGGGGGTGTCATCTGGGCAGAGGACTCTGAAACCCTCCCCAACTTTATTTAATTACTAAGGACTTTCTTACAATTATCAAGAAAGCTAAGAGGTGCTTCTGGGGGAAGTCAACTTGCTTTTGTAACATATGCATTGAACATCCTGGCTTGTCTCAGCTCCAATGTGGAGAGAGAGGGGCGGGGGGCAGGGGGGGTGGGGGAGAGGTTACCAGGAAGAAGAAAGGATTTCACAACACAATGCCTCATCAGGCCCCTGGCTGTTTAGACCCTGAGCAGAGACACCCCCCACACACACACCCCCACACCCCCGCCCAAGAAGAAGCAGGGCCTGGCCTCTTTGCTCTTCCATCTCTGAGGTATCCCACTCTAGCCTAGGCTTCTGGTGCCCTGGTGCCCTGGTTTCATTTCCGGGCTTTCTCCAAGAGGAGACATGCGTGCCCAGTACCAGGGCCTCCCAGCAGCCCAGAAAGGGGGTGCTAACGACCCAGACACTCCAGTTTCCCAAGAGGGGCCTAATTCCTGCATCCAGCAAGGGCTGAACTGGAGCCAATCGGCTGCCTATCAGCATGCAGTCCAAATACCAGCCAAGGCCCCTTGGCCAGTAATAAATCCAGCCAGCCGCAAAAACAGGTCAGAGAGCTCAAGGAATACAACCCCACCCTGATAATGATTAACTAGCAGCGAGGGGCCCTGGAGGTCACAGTGATAATGAGAAAGTTTCCCTGAGCTCTCTCAAGTGCAGAGGACCTGGGGAGGGGCCCAGGGCTGGCGCCCTGACTCCTGGACAGACGCTTCCTGCCCCCTCCAGGGTGTGCTCCTTTCAATGACCAAACACTGCACCTCCCCACAGAAACAGTGGAACTGACATCACAGCCCCAGGGACAAGGCCCCAATAAAGCCCTTGGTGAAGACGCCAATGAGAGTGTCTTCCTGGGAGGTGGCTTTCCCCAAACCCAAGACTTGATAAGCCCTTCCAAGAAGAGGAGGCTTAGCACTTATCTTTATTGCCTGGCATGTCCTAAGACACTGAGGGCCACTCCGCTTGAGTGAAACTCGGAAAGCATTTTCAGCAAGACTTTCTGCTCTCTGACTTTTTCAGTGTTTTGACATCTTGCAATGAAGTTCTCTAGCAACTTTCTTCAAATGCAGGACTCATGCCTCATTTAAACTTATGGGGATTGCAAAGCCCCATACACTATGTATCTATTGTGATGCATAGCACAGGCTTCAGAAGAACTCTTTCACGGGGGAGGCAGGTCCAACATAGATAAATAATAATAATAATAAAGACTATAAGATGAAGGATGTAGGAAGCCTCAGTGTTCTGGAAAATTGCAATGCCAGCTAGGGACTAATCGGGTCTCCCAACTTTCGTATAGTAGTGAAGGCACAAAGAAGGTGTATAATTGTCCATGATCAAGATGGTGCCCAGACTCTGGTATCCCAACTCTGTCTCCTGCACCTTCTATTGAACTATGCAGTGTGTTCTCATCCACTGCCAGGAGCCCAGCGTTTTTACATTGCCTGTCACTCCTTTATCTTTGGCTCCTTCCCCCTCCTTGAACTGAGGGTAAATGATTAGAATCATAATTTCTACATAATATTGAAGCCAGGAGACTCTTCCCACACTTTCCAAATTATTCTTGTAGAAAAGGAACCGTGTATGGGGCATCTGGGTGGTGCAGCCGGTTAAGCATTTGACTCTTGCTTTTGGCTCAGATCATGATTTTGGGGTTCTGGGATGGAGCCTGGAGTTGGGGTTCAAGCTCAGAGGGGAGTCTGCTTGAAGATTCTCTCCCTCTACTTCTGCCTCTCCTCCTGCTCTTGCATGCTCTTTCTCTCTCAGATAAATTTTTTAAAATCTAAAAAAAAAAAAAAAAGACAAGAAGAAAAAGAGCTATGTATATTTCCTTAAAAACCTAGTACTGATTCGTACTGACACACCCATCACATATTACTCAAAGCTGTCCCACGATGTTATCAAATATTGACATCCTGCCCTGGGCAAGCAGGTAGCCATAGTGAAGTAAGACCAGTACTCAGTTCTGGAATCTTCTTTCTTCAGGAGGCCAATCACTGAGCAATGTTCTTACATTCTTTCCTTCGTTATCTAATTTACCAATAACTTCTGTTAAGACACCACCCAGAGTAAACAATTTCCATTTCTAGTCAGTGTCTATTGGGTAAGTCAGTTTCCACATTTTTCAGGTGTGTATGATAATACTGATCTACTTTTAAATATGTTATACTTTAAAATGGCCACAACATTATGTGCTCCTGGTGGAAACTATACCACCACCTGTAAACCTGTAAAGTAAGTATTCTAGACACATGGAAAGGTAAGAGGGAAGGAAGGAAGGAAGGAGAGAAGGAGGGAAGGAAGGAAGGAAGGAAGGAAGGAAGGAAGGAAGGAAGGAAAGAAAGAAAGAAAGAAAGAAAGAAAGAAAGAAAGAAAGAAAGAAAGAAAGAAAGAAAGAAAGGTACATCAACCCCAACCAAGCTTCTAGATCTAACTACTAGTGTACAGGAAATACAGGACTTCAGGAAAAATGTTAACTGACACCCAGGTTTTCAGTCAGCAGGATGTGGAAATAATCCTGGATGTGGAAAGCTGGACATCAGTAGATGTCTGTCATAGCTGGGTAGTATATACAAGAGAGGTCATTGTATTATTTGCTCTGCCTTTGTGAAGGTGTGAAAATTTTATAATAAACAGTTAAAAATGCCTACAAGTGTTTTTGCACATATACACAAGCCCACCTTTCCCTGTGGACCATGAACCAGCACAGTTTCCAGGCTTGAGCTGTGAGTTACACCAAAGGCTGTACCATCCTTGAACTAGCCCATGAAACTTTGAGCCAAAGAGATGTAACATGGTTCCAAGGAAACACTGAGTTTGGACAGATGTGGTGGCCAATGCCAACAGGTGTTCTCAGATCTGGGTTCTAGATCTGATTCTGCTACTCTCCAGCTTGAGTGACTTTGGGCAAATCATTTAACTTCTCTGAGCACCAGTGTTTTCCTCTACAAAAGAGAAGCACTCGTTCAGCAAACACTTGTGGCAGATGTGAAAATGAGGTAGACAACAGTCCCAGTGCTGGAGGAGCAAGAACTGTGCACAAGGAATCTATTACACAAAGTTGGGTGGGGATAGGACCATCTGAGAGCAAATGCCACCAAGGGACTCTGAGCCCAAGAGAATCCCTTCTCTCTGAATCTCAGGGAAGGCTCCCTGGAGCAGGGGGCATTTGAACTGAACCCTGACAGGTAGGATTTCAGCAGGGGCTAGGAAGAGGAGGTAGAGCCAGTAGAGGGAGTCTGAGCCCAAGGGATAAGAAGGAAGCGGTATAGGATGCACTGGGAAGACAGGTCAGGCCAGACTGTGGAGGCGGTGAATTCCCAGTGTGTTGGAACCTTGTGTGGAAAGCAATGGGGAGCCACCCTGACTCTTGGGGAGACAGGTGTTTTGATCAGGATGAGTTTTTAAAGATTATATAGGCTGATGGATTAAGGGGAAAGAATTGATCTTATTTACAGCCAGAAGAGATGAGGCCTAGCTCAGCTAGTCTATGAGCCACTTCTGGTGGTAAAATACAGAACATATCTGCCAAGACAGCAGGGCTTCCTTCTCAGGGGAAGGGGTGCGTGCCTGTGGGTGCCCACACACACCACACACACACACCACACAAACCACACAGAGTATTGAGTCTGAGGTCCGGGGCAGGAGTTTACAAACCATGTGTAAGAGAAAGTACAGCTGAAAAAAGGAATATGTCAACCACCAAATGCAGACATGGTTCCGAACGAAACCCTGAGAAGTGGGGCAGGATGCGTCCTATTTCCTCCCACTTCAGAAAGATCTCTTTGCATCCCGTCCTGGTTCATTCTAGAAGCAAGTTCACCAGGACCCAGAAGGCAAGGGACTGCTTCCAATTGCTGGGTGGCTCAGACTGATGGGGGTGGGGGTGTCACCTGGCCCCCTGCAGCCAAAGCCTCGGGCCCTGAGGGCGTGGTGAGAGCCCAGCGCCTGGCAGCCCAGAGAGCTACCTTACTACCTATCTATCCTCTCTACAGAAAATGACATAAAATCAAAATGCACACAAGTGAAAAAAAGGGACAAAGAATAGAGGTGAGTCAGGCAGTTGGTTCATAAACGTGCTTGTTTTCTGTGTGCAGTATTTGGCAACCCTTTAGAATTTTAAATTTATGAGATTTTTCTCTTCTTGCTCTAAAAAAATTATAATAAATTCAGTAAACCCCATATTCTTTTTATTAAATCTCAGACTTCTCCAAATCCTCCTCTAAATCTGAGGATTCTGTGAGTCCTCAGAGAAGCCTGCCCCAAAATTGCACTTCGATTGTTGCCTGGTCTCGTGAAGATGCTGAGGACCTCTCCTCCCCTGGGGCCCCTGCTCCTTGTCCCCAGCTCCGCATGACTGCTGGCTGCACAGCGCTGTGAGCACCGCCTGCCAGTGGAGCTGTGAGACGGGGAGCTGTGAGCAGCTCTCACGCACCACGCTGCACTCCAGGGCGACCAAGACCCGTTTCCAGGAAAAGGTGGAACGAAGTGGCACTGCCTGCGGAGATAGGAGCTCAAGGAACACCCCGTGCCCCCCTGCACCTTGCTCCGGGGCTGCACTGCTCCTGCCTAGCAAGGGCAGCCCCCGCCTGACTCTCCTGGCTGGTGGTGACACCTCAGCTTCCCTGGGTGCCCCCCACACTCACCCGAGGCTCGTGGGCTCTGCTCTAGCCTGTGTCACACCTCACTGTGTGATCTTCACCAGATGACCAAAGCCTTAGATTTGTTGGCAAGGGTAGTTTCTTCGTTTTTTTAATTTAAAAAAACAAGAGTCTTTTTTCTTTAGAATAACTAATTAATCCAAATAGGAGGAGACCTGATGGAAAATGTGAAAAATTCCAGGTGCAGGGACAGGCCAATCCCTTGCCCTTTGCCTACACAAAGTTCTAGAAGCAGAAGAGTGCTCATGACCCTGCTGGGTAGGTGGATTCACTGCAGGGAGGGGGACCCAGAGAAGGACTCGTTGCTGGGGAGCCTTGTCATCACCCTGGATAGTTTCAGTCCCTAACTGTCCTCTGGGAGTCCCCACCACCACCACAAGGGTACTCGGGCTCCCCCAGGCTATTGCCTGAGAACCAACTGCAGAGGGACATACAGAGGAACCTGTGGCAGCACAGCATTGGCAGAGGCAGGAGCCAGCGCCCTAAGGAGTCCCATGTGGTTCCTAGCATGGTGGCAGCCAGCGGAGACCCCCCAGCAGGCTCTGAGGTCCAGCTCCCTTACTGTTTCCAAGTCCCACCTCTGGCCCTCTGGCTCCTGTCATCACTTGACGTCCTGCAGGCAAGCCTCCTCCCTGGGGAACTGCTGCAAGACAGTGCTGCCCCAGACCCTCGCAGAGCCCGGCTCTCTGTCTGCAACAATGGTTACTCACTGAATTTGCTAAAATATTAGTGCTACAAACCAAGGCATCTGTCTACTTCAGAGCCCAGCCTCGCTTGTTGGTAAGGACCCCAGGCTCCAAGCCCGTGGGACACACATGTTAACGGTCCTCAGGAGTCTATCCGGGGACCCAATGACAGAAATGAATGAGCTCTCTGCCTCCCAGCTCCCCCAGACCAGCCTTCTTTTCCACCGTGTCCTCAATCTGCCCGGACTCCAGATGGCACAAGGGCCCGTGCTCTGGTGTCTGCACCTACACATGGGCCTTGCCTTCAGTCTCTTGTTCTCAGAGCCAAGCCTGTCAGCAGGGAGGCCAGGGCCCTGGGCCTCCAGAGAGACCTCCAGGTCTTGTCCTCAGGGTGAGAGCGGTTTTCACCTGGGTAATCATTCAGTGGGTGCAGCAGGAACTGGCCATTTGCTTTTGTTGGGGCTGCCAGGGAGCAGCTGTTCAAACCTCCCCCATCCCCGCCTCCTTCCGACACCCTGTTTCCCATCATTTCCCCACTGGCCCTTGTCTTATCATCCTTCAAGAAACCTTGTTTGAAGTTCAGGTGGCAAGGCTGCCTCTCTTGCCCTTGTTTGCAATCCCAGATTTTCACTCCTGGGGTTTTCCTCGGGTTTGACTCCAGAGCCCCCATGGTGTGGCCTGGAGGGTCCGAATGGGACGTGCTTCCTCCCGGAGGCCTCCAGAGCCTGGTGTCGGGCAGGGATCAGCTATCATGGGGGCCAGGAGATGGGATGTCCCGAGACACAGAAGGCACAGAAGGGATGGTGCTGGGACGTCCACCAGAATCACCACCACTGCAGTGGGGAGAATCGGTGTCCCGGCCTACTGAGCCCAAGGCAACAGCCAAGGAAGATAAAGGGACAGGAAGGTGGATGTGGTAGCAAGGTGGTCACTAGATGTGTGACCCCAGGCTGGCCATGAACCTCCCTGGGCCTCAGCTTCCTCATCTGCAGAATGGGAGAACTGTCGTTCCTACCTCATAGGGTTGGCCTAAGAATTAAATGAGTTTATCTAAAGCACTAAGATGTACAGGGAGCGTAAGATTCTTAGACTTATTTAAAGGTAGTTCTCAAGCTCTTCCTCCTGCCAGAGGCATCCGGGAGAAGGGAGAGGTAATTACTGATAATGTGTGGTATGTACCACAGAACTTCAAACTCATTCTTCGGTCTGGAGACCCTGAGAGGGAGGGAAGTGTGAACGTAAGTCCAGGTGGCATCCCGCTGCCCTGGGTGAGGTGGTGCTCTCTGTTTAGGTGGCCTCGGTCAGCCTCCTAGACAGGCCTGCTGCTGGCCCGGCGAGGTCGTCCCTGCCGTGGGCCACACTGCCCCACTCTCTCTCTCTCTTTTTCTAATGAAATCTGACTACTACTAATATTCTTTTTCTTCCCGTCCATCAATAAGATCCTAAAAACTAATGTTCGTGTCATTTTTACTAAGTGTCTTGGTATAACATTCTCAATAGAAAGCGTACAAGTTTATGAATCATTTGGAAATTTCCCTTTTGCTGGTGGGGGTGGTGAGGGGCAGGTGACATTGCTCCTAAATTGGGTAAGAATCTGCTTCTCAGCTCTTTGGGTTAGAGTGGGGATTTGGACCTTCTGACCAGCGAGGCAGGAGTAGAAAGGCCCTCTTGCAGATGGAGAGATAAAGTCGTTTGACCACAGTCATACCCTGACTACCCTCTGAGGCCCCAAATCCTGGGCTCAGGGCCACCACCACACCCGCCCCATCAGCAGCCTCGCTGTCTCCAGTTTGTCAGGAACACACCTGTCTTGTGCAGCATCTCCCCTTCTTGGTATCCATAAATCAGCCCTTCAAGCCCTCACGTCATCACCCCTCATGGTCCCAATAAAAAGATATGACAACATTGTGGTAGCTGGAAAACCTTTTAACCAATCTCTTGAGCCAAGAATTGGCAAAATATGGGTGATGGGTAGTCCAAGGTAACTTGGACTAGTCTGTGCATGCTTGAATCTTGTGACAATAAAGGTTTTAAAATAAAAAGACTGCTGGTGGATCTCTGGGGTTAAGGAGCACAGTACAGAGCTGTGAAGTGGTTCAGTGATTCACACAACATGGGCTAGGCTCACACTTGCATCCTACGTGCCTTATTCCATGTGAGTGGTGTCTGAGATCCATGAGGTGGGTGCCCATCGTTCCTCACTCACAAGTGACAAGACCACACGAGAGTCAACCATGCCCTGAGCTGGGGGTTCTTGCGGTCAGTCCCGGAGGGCTCCCTTGGGGCCTACCCAAGACCCATGGCCACTGACTCCGTTATATCCTTATCCAGCCACACTCTGTGGGTAAGGTGCAGTGACAGTCTTCATGTCAGGGAGGAAGCAGGGCTTGGGGAAGTGACTGGCCCCAGGTCCCAGGGCCCGGAAGTGGCAGTGCAGGATCTGCACCCTCCTCCTCCCCTGCTGCTTCCCGAGAGCCCAGAACTTGGAGCTACCATGACTCTCGCCTCTGCAAGTAGGGATAGAACACTCTATCCCTTCTGCTCAACGAAGGCCCAGAGGAGGTCTCACCAGCTCATGGCCTCTGCGAGAAGCTGAGGCCGAGGAGGCCCGGGGGATTTGAAGGCATTTGGGCTGGACGAAGGAGGCCGCCTCTCTCAGCACCTGTGGAATGCGGAATTCCTGGGTCGGGTCTGGAAGTCTGTGTTTTACAAGCTCTCCAGATGATTCTTACGAGCACTAAAGTTTGTGAGCCATGCTGTAGCTGTTTAAATTGCCTTTCTGAACAGCCCACGACACCACTTTTTCCTGGTTGTTGGCTGCCTATCAAACATAAAAAGCATTGGTGCACTGAGGGAGATGGAGAACAAGCACCCAAAATATGAATGGGGGTTGTTTCTGGAGGGTCAGCCTACAGGTGACTTTTATTTGCATGTGCTTATCTGTTGCTTTTAGAATATTGTTTGGCATTTGAATAACTCAAGAAAACCTGGCATCTTTATAACCTCTAGCTTGCAGTGGATGAAGGAAACAGCGGGAGGATCACATGGGAGGGTGTTTACAGAACACGAAGTGACAGGATGTTCACAGCCAAGGCAACAGTCGCTCATTACAACTGGGTACTTTCTGGGTTCACAGGGCCCTGTGGCTGTGCCCGGGAAGGAACTCTGGCCTTGCCTGTGTGTCATGGTGAGAAAATGTTTTGCGGGGACAGAATCTGATCTGAACGCATTTGTGCATGTTCGACTTTTCTAACAATACAGATCAAAAAATAAGGAGACTGTTGGTGGGCCCCCCTGCTGCCACCAACGGGTGGGTTTGGGTCCTTCCTGAGGACCGCAGGGATGATGAGGGAGTCAGCTTTGTGGGAGGGCCTCTTCTTTGGCAAGTCTTAAGAAAGCCCAACTTCTGCGTGCCATTGTTTGAGGGCTGTCTTCGTGGAGAGGGGACTAGTTGAAATTAAGTTTGGAGGCCTGTTTCCAGCTTCAGGTCCACACTGGGCCACCCCAGCCCCAGAACAGGAAGCCAACAGCTCTTGTTCACGAACAGTGTGACGGACCCCATGAGGCCGTGATGCCGTGGCTCACCAGCCATCAGAAGCTTCTCCAAGGCTGCTCGATAAGGCCAGGTCAATGTCCATGCTGACAGTTGGGGCTGTCATAAAGGTGACATGACCCAAGAACACACATGACCCTAGCTCCCACGGGGGGATTCTCACCACTACCCTAGTGCAGAGGGGATACGGGTACTCCCTGAACCACACCAGTCAGAGGATCCCCCTCAGGATCTAATGACAATCTTAGGCTAAGGGAACAGAGCTCTGCAAAACTTGGGGCAGAGCTTGTCCTGACTATGGGCAGTGGGGGAGCTGTTCATGCGGGGTGAGCAGGCTCAGCCCAGAGACCAGGCCCTGAAGAGAAGTGTGGGCTCCAGGCTTCAGGAGGGCCCTCCTTCAGGCTGTACCCTGTAGTCCTGCTCACTGGCAGGGAGAAACTTCCAGAGTGCACTCCTGCCATGACCCATTGCCCAAACTTACTGGGTTTGTCAGTTTTTCCTATTGGCAGCCATGTTTCAGTTAGGAAGTCTGCTTTTTAGAACTTTCCAACTCAGCTCCCGCTCTTTCCCACCTCTATTCCTATTCCTTTCTCCGTTCCCCCCACACACACACACACCTTCGCCCCACCCGCCCATGCCTCACCACAGGGCACCTGGGGAAGAAGAGCAAAGGCAAGAAGAGGCCTCTTACTTTCTCCCCAGAATTCATTATCAGCATTCTTCCTTGTGGAGACACGAGAAGGGGAGCAGCTGGCAAACACAGAAGGGCTGATCAGGTGGGCCAGGGGCGGGAAAGCATCAGGACTGGGCCAGGCCCAGCCACCCCCTAAGTGCTCAGCACCCTCTCTACAGCCAGCTTCACTGGCCTGCCCCAGCTCTTGCTGCCGGCCATTTCCAGTGTCCCAGTGTCACGCTGACTTGGGACAGCAGAGCTCTTGCCAGGAAGGGGGTCCGTGTAGGTTGCCTCATTTGGAGGACCCGCAGACCTGCAGCAAGGTGGTCGGCAACCAAGTCAGTTGTTTTCCACCAAGACCTCTTCCCACCCAAATTATAATTTATATCATATTATACCCAAGGAAAAAGAGCTGCATGCTCTAAAGCCCAAAGATAGTAATAAAAACGAGCAAGATAAAAATCTGGAGGAAAAGTGGTTTACTCTGATGTGTTTTTCACTTTACAAACTGCTAAATAAACAGAGCACACATAGCCCAGAAGTGTTTTATTGCACCTCCTATGTGTACTTCCTGAAGATGTTTCTCTGCATATCTCAGCCTCCATAATTTAGCCAGTGCTGCGGAGGTGAAACGAGGCTGGGCCATCTGTCCCCACACCAACCTGGGAGTCGCATGGCTGTGTTACCTGTGCTTCGGGGAGCCTCAGCCCTTCGGGGCTGGCAAGGGGACTCTGGGGCCAGCAGGTGGCGGCCCCTTCCCTGGCTGGGGGGACTCTGCTCTAGGCCCTGTGCCAGCTGCTTGGAGTGCACTGTGTCCATTTTCTATCTGCTGATTTCCACGAAATGTATTTCATCCTGGGGAGTTCAGCGGTTCTCAAACTTCTGTGTAAATTAGAATTATTCTGCAGACTTGTTTCCCCAAGACCAGTTCAGTGTGCTTTCTGAGAGACTTAAGGGAATTTCAAAGGGAATTTTGGTTAGACATGATCTCTATCTTTCACTCATGTCAGAAATTAACCTACATGCAGATGCCCCCCCCCACCCTGCATGCTTGGGAAATGGATGAGCGAGAAGGCCCTCCTTGATCTGCTCTCCTGGGACACAGTAGCTCCCCAAACCTGGACTGTCCATCTTGTGTTTTCTGGTACTTCTGCCGTCAAAGACAGAGAAGAAAAAAGAAACTAGCCATGCATCAGTAGGGTTCTCATGCCCTGAGATTTAAGGGATTTTTTTTTCTTTCTATACCTTCCATAAATGCTTCCAGGTCAAAAAAAAATAATATATATTGTACAATTTAAAAAAAGAAGAAGACAAAAAGAAAGGAAATCCATAACACATGAAACATGTCCTGGGCGCCACTCTGTCTGAGGCTGGCCCAAGTTTATCTCTGACCGTCCACTGGCGGTTTGAAGCATTACAGCTTGCTGATAACCAGAAATGAGTAAGCACGACAGCCGTTCAGAATGTCACCCTGAAGCACCAATAAAAAGCTCATAACTTCTGCGCTGGCATAGTTATGTGGCCAGCATGCTGATGAAGGGAAGTTTACATTACACGTCTTTGGGTTACAAATGACTGTGTAACCAGCATCCTGTCTTCCCAACTCAGGCTGCTTGGCCCTTGGGCCGGGCCGGTTCAGGAGCGCTCCATACCAGCTGCCAGGCCTTTCACGTCCTGGAAAATGGACCTCGGGAGCTGACCATGCCTGGAGCCCGTTGTCTCAAAGCCGAGCTCCGCAGATGCCGGCTCAGATGCTAAATTGTTGGTGTCTCAGGGAATCTCAGGTTCTGAGTGGGGCCTCGCAACCCAGCCGCTCCTGTGGAGAATGAAGGTGTGAGCCCTTCCTGGGAAGTGAGAGCCCCCCAGAGAGAAGGACAGCAATGGGGGACCCAAAAGGCAGCCAGAGCTCGATTAGTCTCCCTGATGCAGATTTGATGCCTTTTTAAAAAGTGATGTTTGCTCCCAGAATATTATGAGGCTACTATAAATAAAGGCTCTTTTTGACACGCCAAAAAAAAAAGGTGATGTTTGGAAAATTAATTTTTTCTAATTAATTTTAAAACCAAAGACCGAAGTGAGATGTCTTGAAAACTCCTGCCTTCTCCCCTCCTCCCCTCACCCCTCGTGGCTCACACACCCCAACTCAGGCCCCAGCCCTCGTGCTGGAGTCTGCCTAAATGACCTGTCCAGTAGAGCACAGGCTTCTGGAGAGAGGAACTGACCTTGCGGCTGCACTTCCTCCCAAGATACCAGCAAATGGCCCCGAAAGATGCCTCTCATTGATAATCATGACTGCGAGGATTTTTTTCTTCACTTCTTTTTTGGTATGATTTATAGATAACAAAGTGCATTGACCGTAAGAGAACTTTCACATCTGTACACTTCTGTGCAACCAGCAGCTAGATGAAGATATAGTGTATTTCCAGTCCGCTAAAAGCTCCCGGGTCACCTCCCTATGCCCAGGCAATCCCACCCGTGGCCCCTGACCAGAAGGAGGCAATACCCTGATCCTTAGATTTGTGCTGTCTGGTTTTGAACTTCACGTCAATGGAATCTCACCCCAGGTCCTCTACGTGTCTTTCAACCTTGTCTGTGATATTCATCCATATTGATGTGTATAGCTGTGATTGATTCTTTTCATGGAAGACTAATTTTTTTTTTAATGAATGAGGGTTGGCCCTTGTACCACCCTTCCTCCTCCTTTATTCAAATCTGTGTGTGAACTTGTCGTCCCCAAATGATCTGGTAGGTGAGAATGTCAGATACATATGTCTGTTGTTATAGAGAAAATAAATGTGATCACGCCCCCTCGTCCACAGACTTATACCCCACACACATACACTCAGCTCACCCTGTCCTCAAGGCTCTGGTGAGGATCATTTCATATGAGGGCTTCACCACAGCTCCAGGAATGTAAGCCATTGCAATGAGTTCCTGGAAGTCTTTTGGAAATGCCTTCCCTGAAGGAGTTGAATAATTGGAGAGGAACCAAGTTGGGCGTAGGGTCTGAAGGAAGTGTTATATTTAGGTCTTAGATCATCAGAATTCTAGGCTTTGTTCCGGAGCATTGTGGTCAGCAGAGACAGATGTCGCAGCGTGATGCTGGAACGTGAAAAGAAGGCAAAAGAGTGCAAAGGAAAGAAGTGGGGTTTGGGAGGAAGGAGGAGAGATGCTCCCTGGGCAGACTGCAGAGAAAGATTAACAGTGAGTCGGGAGAAGGAAGGAAGGGAGGGCAAGGCTTTCTGGTTCTCAGGATCTAGAGGATGGAAGTGATCAGACATGAGAGTTGGTCGGTAACGGGGAGAAACTTGATTTTTTTTTTTTAATTCAAGACAATCATGGGTACTGTATATATGTATGTGTGTGCAAGTGAGGACACAAAAATGTGGCAAACCTGCAACTACAAGTTTGAGCAGTAGATGGCAGGCTAAGCCAATCTATTCCCAGAAGCAACCCCACCAGGCTGGTGAATTCCCTCTTCTGATCCCAAACCCATTCTGTCTCCTAGGTGGAGCTGCAGTCCCCTGGGCAATGAGGCAAACCTGTCATCACTCCAACGCCATGTGCAATGGCCCTGTAGGGATTAGGGATTACAGCTCCTTTTCTCAACTTTTCACTTTTCTTCTCTTAACCCCAACTACATTTAAATAGATGCTGGAAATCAGAAAAGATGCTAAGTTAGAAAAACAGAATAGTTTGAGATGTGGTGCTTTTGAGGCTTAAAAAAAAAAAAAAGCTAAGAAAAGTAGATTGTGGGAAATTATCTTTACAATAAGAGGTCTCCAGACCTGATGAGACACCACCTTCACTGTATCATCAGAAAACATTTACTGAAGTCCTTCTGTGTCCTGGGGACTATGCTCTGTTCAGAAGAGCATAAAGCAAAAAGGCCCCCAAAAGCAGGTCTCCGCCTGCTAGCTATGAATTCCTCACTCATCTGTAATTTCCTGCAGTGTCTGGACCAAGGAAATTCATGATCGGGCCTCCTGCACCCAGGATTATGACCAAAAAATACGTATTGCTTCTGTCATCTTGCATATGTGAGAACAGCTGGTAAGGACGGGATTCAGCCCCAAATCCAAGATGACATGATTCGCTGCAAAATTGTGCAGTTCGGACACCAAAGCATATTATGTTTTCTTGTTCTGTTTTCCCAGACTCTTCATGCGCTAGAACCGGGATCCCATGTTGTGTGTACCACTTCCAGGGCATGTCCTCACTCCTGGCCCTGTGATAAGTACAGTGTGCATTCCCTCTCTCAATGAGACCATTGTTAGGATTCTCCCCCATTTTACAGACTGAAAAACTGAGGCTTGAAGAGGTTCAATTTGCCCACAGTTACAAGACCATTGGTTTGTCTTTTAAATAAGCCCATGGCAGCAGGGAATGCCTAACGCTGTGTAAGGCATGGGGTCAGTGGTGGCTGATGGCTTCAACTCCTCACCCGACACCACAACCGTTGTTTTAGATGAACATCCCTGCTTGATTTGGCAGGTGCAGCCAGCTGCAAGGAACAGGCTGCATCCTGTAGGGGCATGCTCCAGAAAAATAACTCTTGCCCAAGAGCCCGATGTGCAGACTCCTAGAGGAAAGGCCCTCCTGGGATGCTCACGGTTGCCATGGCAGTGAGAAGCAGAGCCCACACACAGGAATTGATTCCGCCCTGGTACAACCTTAAGGATTCCCAGAGATGGTTAAGAAAAAGGACACTATTCAACCAAAGCTCTGATAAATTTAAATATCCAGACCCTAGGTGTGTCACCTAAGATCTCAGTTCAGTGCTAAAGTATTTGTAAAGAAGATCCTTTGAAATATGGGCATTGCCTCACATTTTCCTTCCCAAATCTCACATACTCGTGCTCAGCTGTTTCTTACTCTCAACCATTGTTTTCTCTTCACCTTTTCTGAGCAAATGTACTTAGCAAACCCCTGGATGTCGCTGGCAGCAACAGTGACACCTCGCTCATCTTCTGCTTTCCTAGAATCCATGATGCCTGATGCCCGGGGCATGAAATCAGATCCACAAGGGCACAGCTTTCCACAGCGCCTGTTCAATGCCTATGCTGCCGCGGGGTCTGAAAACCCCGGAGGGCACGTGGGCACACTGTCTTAGGTGGCCTCTCCTGTGTGCCCCACCTGCCCCTTGAATCAGCTTGCAGTTACAAGCCTAGCTCTCTGGGGCCACTGAGATCCCCGAGGCAGCCAGCTCTTACATTTCATTAACAGTCACTGGGGCAAGGAAAATGCAGATTGAAGGGATAGGCTATCCTTCTGTGGTGAATCGAAAGAAGTCGCAAAGTATTGTAGTTGAGAGCAGCGACCCCGGAGCCAGAATGTCTGGATGCCTTCCCGAGTCTGCCACTTGAGGCTGTGTGGCCCGGTAGGAATCACCCAACCTCTCTGCGTGCCTCAGCTTTCTGACTGTAAAATGCAAATGATGATGACGGTGATAAGGGCGCCCCTCCCCTTTACACTTGTAGAAAGGACCAAACAATGAGTCAATATTTGTAAAAAGCTTAGAAGAGTTCTCGCACTCATGAATTATCTTTTCCTTTTTTTTTTTTTTTGCACTCATGAATTTTCAATCAACATCAAACCTTATTAAAGTAACACAATACAAACCTCTCGACCTTTGCTCCGAGCTCAGGACCCGTGGCTCGCTGGAGAGCAACTGTTAATGGAAATACACATGTCAGAGCACAGACCGAGTATTGAATATTGAGCCGAACGCACTTCACTAACTCAGAGGAGGCTTTCCTTCCTTCACCCCGAGGAAAGGAGTCCTCTTTTGTCCTCGTGGATCCCTGTCACTTCTCAGGTCTCTACTGCTCATCACCCAGCACGGTCACTTGCCTCTTTGACCCCATTTCTAATCATCTTCCATCTTCTGGCCGCTCGTCGTTTCTCCCGGGAAACATCTTGGCTCCTATCACAATTTCAGTTTGGTTCAAGTCAATAAACATTTATGAAGCACCCACTAGCCCAGAGCACGAAGAGGGATGCAGACACTCCCATCGTTGCTCTTCAGCGACACCTGCGCACATGGCTCGTTGAGTGATCACAGAAATGGAGCGAATCTGGCTGACCCTCAAAGCGCGGTGGGCAAACAGGCCCCAGGGCGGAATGGCAGGTGCCTCACAGAGAAGGCGACCTCTGAGCCAGGCCTTAAGTGGTGAGATTTCAATAAGGAGAGGCAGCCCGGGTGGCTCAGCGGTTTAGCACCGCCTTCCGCCCAGGGCCTGATCCTGGAGACCTGGGATCGAGTCCCACATCGGGCTCTGCCTCTCTCTCTCTCTCTCTCTCATGAATAAATAAATAAAATCTTAAAAAAAATAATAAGGAGAGGCTGCTGGGGAAGGTCATCAAGAAGATGTGAATGCCAGGTGCCGGGTGAGCTGGACCCAGGCAATCGGAGACTCCTCACCTCATCCCCTGACCTCGGAACATGCGCTCCCATTGCCTTTCCTGCTTCCAGGGCTATTCCAAGGACACGGCCTTCAGAGAGTGATGTGCTGCTGGGAACACCTGCGCAGGGTACTCGGCTAAGCACAGTGACGTACAGACAGACATCTCTCTGTGTAGACATTTAACATTTGGTGGTCGGGTTATGGCTGCTCAAGGCAAGCATCGCATGTAAATTCCGTGTTTATTAAAACTGCTACCTACCAATCTGGAGTAGCCCCCTCTCTCTTCCACCCCTCCCTGACCTCCTCAAATACAGAGCCAGCTTCAGATTTGACTTGGAGAGCTCCCAAGAGGCTTGTGGACCAACAGAGGTGCAGGCTGCAAGCTTTAGACGTGCTAGGTGTTTATTCATTCATTCATCTGCTCAACAAACATTTTTCGAGTATCTACCACATCCCAGGGTTTGGGCTTGAATCCCTGCCCAGTCACCTACTAAATAGTGATCTGAGATGGTCCACTTAACCCCTCTGGGCCTCAGGCTCCTCCGGTGTAAAACAGGGGAGCACAGTAGTATCTATCTCATAAACTGTAGACTCCTAGACTGGGGTGCTCTTGGAACAGCACCTGCTGCATAGTAAGTGTTGGGTAAAGACTTCCTTATGTTGTTGTCATTGCTGTTACATGTCGAACAAACTGTAACAAACAGTTAAACTATTTAACGGAAAGTGTTAAATACACTTTCTGTCATGAAGAAACTCACAAATATTATTGGAGCAGCAGACATGCAAACAAGTGATTAGACTCCAGGTACTCTCCTGGGAGACACATCCAGTGATATATATTTTTTATGATCCCTCCATCCCCCCCCCCCAACTCCACCAAATGCTTGCAAATAAGACTTTCTTATGGGCCCTGGATTTCTCAGAAATTTCATTAATGACATCTATCGAGCCTTTTGGAGGCAGCCCGGTGGCCTGCCTGCTGACCTCCCCAGCATCTGCAGGTTCAAGTAATACACTTCACTTGCTCATTCATTCTCCAGGCACCGTATGCCACCACATACAGTTATTTGTTTGTTTGTTTGTTTGTTTGTTTGTTTGTTTAGAAAAGACAGAGGGGAGAGAGGCAGATCTGAGGGGCGATTACAATACAGAGTGGCAGAAATTGAAGCAAGAGCATTTTAGCAGAAGTTGCAAAGGCAGTTAGTACTGGTATGAAGCCCTGCATGGGGAGTGCATGGATGACATTAAGGGGTTCTCTTGGATTAAACGCTGGGGCCTACCCTAGGCTGTCTTCTCTTGTCTTCTGCTCATCTTCCTCTGATCCCATACATGGCCATATCACTGCCATTATCATTAACTCTAAAATTTGCATAACTGTCCAGACCCATCTATGAAGCTCCATGGGAATATTAGGGACACCTCAAATGCCGCATGTCCTGAATGAACTCATGGGTTTTGCCCCCCAAGCCTGGGGCTTCTGCTCCACTGTTCCCTGTTGCCCAAGCCAGAAACCCAACTGTCCTACCTGCCTCATCTGCCTCTGCCTTCCCCAGAGGCCAGTCAGCATCAGTCCCTCCACCCTGCCTCCCCACTGTCCCTGAGCTCTCTCCTCTTCACCCTTCCCCACCCCCAAATGCCTCCACCTTCTGCACAGGATCTTGGGCAACCACACATTTTGCCACATTTTCCTGCCCATATCTTCCCTTTACTCCAACTGTCTTCTTTGTTTATTGACTTTTTGTTCCATTGTATGTATTTGTCAGTCACTTTGGGGACCAGATAAAGAAAGACATCAGAGAGTAAATCGTACAATTGTGAAGGTCCTTGATCTTCACAGCCATCCTATGAGATGGTAGCCCGGGTGGTGTTAGCACCATCTTGCAGATGAGTGGACTGAGGCTGGCAGGTGGAGTAAGGCACCTGCCAGTGGCTCAGAAAGTGCCCAGAGCCAGGGCAGCAACGCAGACTGCCTGGCCAGTCACTGCCCCATGCCGCCTGGCACCCCATCCCACCACTGTGTGCCAGCCCTTTCTGGAGAAATGGTATCCCTGCCTTCAACTTTGTAACCTATTCAGTTAAAAACAAGAGAAGGCCACCCCCTTTTCCTAATAGTGTAGCTGGAGCTAGAGTGGATGAAGCAAAAATAAGGAACTAGAATAAAAGAGCCTCCATCCCTCTTTCACATTGTGGGCTTTATGTGAGCAACCATTACCTTGAACCTTGTTGCTAGTCAAGTGTCTGCATTCCTCTGGAGTCATTCCACTGGGTGACAGAGGGAAGGAACCTGGGGTCCGTGGATCCCAGAAGTCTGTGGACAGAATCGAGATGTCAAGGAACTTGAACACAGGGAAAAACTGCATCTTTATTTTCACTTACCTCTAGCCACAACTTAGTATTTCCTTAAATTATAAGTGGAACAGGTGACAGACACAAACCACAGCAGTAATAGAGGTGGCTGCGGTGCCGTCACCGATAGAAATCAGTTATTTACACATCACATTATAATTGTTGCAGATAGCTCAAGATATCATTCACACTCAGCATTTCTTCGAAACTATGCTCACTTGTAGACCAATGGCCACACTGTACTATTTAATGCACGGATAAAAAAGCAGGTGCATTGCTATTTCGTAAATTCATTTAAAAATATCTTTATAACTGCATCTTAATGCAATCAGCTGGCTTTGTCATTCCTTGCACTTTATTTTATGCACGTTATTGCTGAAGGGGTCCATGGGCATCAGCAGGCTGTTGGATCTGTGGCTGGAGAGTTGAGACCCTGCTTGGAGCGCCTTAACCTGGCACCCCACAGCCCTGCTGCTGGGAGCCCTTCTCTGGGCTGACTCTCCTCCATCCTGCCTCCATCTGTTTGCTCTGAAATTGTCATCGTGGGGGGAATAAGTTGAACTTTCAGAAGTTCAGAAAGGCTCCTCCTTCTGGCCACACAACATGGCCAGGGATCCCTGGGGGAGAGCTCCTTTTTAATTCAGCAAGAGGTGATTTTGGTGGTGACAGGGCTCCACGTGTTGAAGCTGAGTCCTGGGGAGACTGAGCCACCTCCCGGAAACTCAGGGGTCCTCAGGGGGATTTGGGGTCACAAAGGACTCCTGGAAAAGTCTCCAGAATCAATGAAACCTAGGTAACTTTAAAATGCCCATCCTCATGCCTTATACCATCCCCAAGTGTTGCTTTGAGCCAGGGGGACACTGTGCTCCCTCCCCCCGAGGGAAGAAATTTCCACCCTAGTTCATTTGCAAGGTTCAGGAGTCAGGATAAAGAGGTGCACGTTGCAACAGGCATGTGTTCCCCTCCCCTCCCTTCTCCTCCTCTCTCCATACAAGCATACTCCCAGCCATCTGAGAGCCCTGGCCAGGAGGTCAAGCCTCTGGGTTCACAGCTTCATCCTGTGGGCAGGCCAGAAACAGAGAGCCATGACTGGCCTGGGACCTCAGAAAGCAGTGCTCGGCATGTGCGGGTGTGTGTGGATGCTGCCCCTCTCTTGATGGCCCTGGGTGGTGGCTCACCTGGACTTCATCCCAAGATGCTAGTGCTCACAGGTCCTCAGGGATCAAAATCCCTACCAAGGTTTGCTTTCTCAGTATTCAAATTCTTTTCACAGAAATGATCTAGGAGAGCAAAAGGATTCTCAATGTGCTTGGGTATTATTTGTCAGTTCTAACACATGGTCAAGGATGGGGGGATGGCACAGCTCTTCATCACTTCTTTGATAATCTCACAAGCACTGAGAGCTCTCCAACTAAGGGAAATGATCTATGCCTCTTGAGCACATCTCATTAGTTAGCAAAGCAGATTGCATTTAGGGCTGTGCTGGGATTTAAGAACACTCAAATCTCAACACCAAATAAATGTACAGACAGAAAAGAACTATAGAACCCCCGTTGGTGGATCTTTCTAGTTTCGTTCAGGCAGAAATGACTGCATTTGTCAGCTGCCATGCTGCTTCATTAGGGGCTGTTTCAAGACCTCAGGAAGCTTCACCTTCGCTGATTGTGAGGTTTGGATTTGAGGACAACTTCTGATTCGGTGATATTTCCGTTGAACCTCAGATGTATTGAATTAGACAGCGCAAGGCTAGAGCTAAGGTTCCTGGCAAACTGCCTCTGTCTCGTTCCCAGGGCAACGACAACAGGCCTGGGGGACAGGACCCTGGCAGGAGAGCAGGCCCCTCCTGCCTATCAGGGCTGGGTCTCTAGGAGACTGGCCGACCCTTTACACCTGAGTGAACCTGCCTCCGCACAGCCCTCCAGGAGAGCTTTGGAAACGAGACAAGACGCTTGTGGTGGTCTTCAAACAGCTTTGTGTCAACATTGGAAATATGTCTGTTCCAAAGGAGCTGCATTGGACCTTAGGAAATCCTGTTTAGTGATGCAGCATCTCACAAACATATGTTGAGTGCCTACTGTGTGCGAGACGCTGTACAAAGTATCATTAACTATCCAAGTGATCCTAGCTGGGTTCCCTCCTGGGGACAAAGAATGGAACCAGATCTTGCTCTTGGGGATCTTACATTCTCTTGGAAGAGAGAGACATCAATAAATTAGTAAACACAAAACAAGGTAATTTCAACCATAGAGAATGCCACAAAGAAAATAAGCCAAGAGACATGATCAGGATTGCCTGGTTGTGGAAGAGGATTCCACATGGTGTGACATGCAGTTGAGAAGCCTCTCTGAGTAGACGGCATAGAGGCCAGGTCTGAATGATGAGAAGGAGCCAGTCCTGGGAAGATCAGGGAGTCCTAGTCTGTGGAATCAGCAGGTACAAAGGCCCTGTGGTGGGAGGACTGAGCAGTGGAGGCCAGTAGAGCTGCGAGGTGGAGAGCAAGCCAGTTAAGCTCCAAAATAAGCAGAGCCCAAGCCCAGGAAAACCCAGACAGTGGGTGTGCATTGTATTCTTGGTATGATGGGAAACCTCAAGAGGGTTTGAGCAGTGAACTGGCACCATCTGGTTAGTACTTTTGGAAAAATCCCTCTGGCTGCAATCAGAGGCACTGGGGCACAAAGCCTGGGATACGGCCAGGCTGTTGAGACTTGGCTGGGTTCTGGCTACAGCTCTCCAGTCATGGATAAGTTATCACTGAATGAGTCCCTTCCGCCTCTGGCCAGGTCTTCACGTGTGACCTGTGGGGGTGAACTGGTTGGATCATGAAGCAGAATTGATCTTATAAAAAATTGGGAACAATTTTTTGTTCCCACCTGGAACAACCCAGTGATTAATGGGGGCCCCCCCAGCTCTCCTGGAGCGGGATCGACAGTGCACGGGGCCCTGAATCCTTAGTGGGATGACCTCCGCCCACTCAAATGTCTGCTGTCTCACCAGTAAACGAGCTCATCTGCTTCTCAGGGAGACAGAAGCCTCCAGGCAGGAACATCCTCAGCCTCTGGGCTTCATATATCCCCCTCCCAGGAGCACCGTGAGGCCACCTCCCTCTACCAGTCTCGCCTCCTGTCCCCTCCCATCCTCTGTGGCCATCTCCCCTGCCCTGTAATGGCTTATCTCCCTCCCTTCTCCCCACTCTCAGAGCCCCTCCTGGCACCACAGGGCTGCATACAAATCTCTCTCATGTTAACCCAAACCTCCCGGGATGCCTCCTCCTCTTCGGCACCGCCTCTCCCTGTCCCCAACCAGGCCCCCTGAAAGGTCTGTCCACAGTCACCCTCTCCAATCACACCCCCCCATCCCTCCACCTCCTTGGGCTCCTGCCACACAGGTGGGCCACTTCCCGGCCCTGCCTCTGATGAGGTCCTAGTCTTTGTCCCCAGCTTCTCAGCATATTTGACAGCTTTTTTTTCTTTTTAAGATTTTATTTATTTATTCATGAGAGACATACACAGAGAGGCAGAGACACAGGCAGAGGGAGAAGCAGGCTCCCTGTAAGAAGCCCATTGCAGGACTCGATCCCAGGACCCCAGGATCATGACCTGAGCCAAAGGTAGACACTCAACCACTGAGCCACCCAGGTGTCCCTATTTGACAGCTTTGACTCACTTGTCCCTCTTAAAATACTTTCTGGCCCCTCAAACTCTCGGGCTCCTGATTTTCTTTCCTCTTCTTTGGCCATTTCTTCCTAGCCTTCTTTACAGTTTCCTCCTTTTCTCTTCATTCCTTGAAAATTGATGCTTCTCATTATTTTGTGCAAGGCCGGTGATTCTCAAGAGAAGACAATTTTTGTCCCTATGAGGCATCTGATGACGTCTGGAAGAAATCCTGTTTGTCTTAACTAGGGGGCGATACTGGTACAGACCAGAGATGCTGCTAAACTCCCTACAATGCACAGGACACCTCCCAGCACCGGATTATGTAGCCCAAGTTGTCAGAGGTGCTGGTGTTGACAAATCCTGTGCTGGCCTTTGTCTCCCCCACGTCTCTGCCCTCACATTCTCCCAGGCCAGCATCTTTGTCCCTATGTCTTCAGGTACAACGTTCATGGTGATGGCTCTCCACAATCCTCCTCTACCCCCCATCTCTCCTGTGGCCTCAGCAGGGCTACCTGCCTTCTAGACATCATCACTTGGCGCTTCCGCCTTTCAGATGTGACTGCATATCTCCATGGCAACCCACCTAACCCCCCAGTCTGATTCTCTTCCTGTTCCACATTTTGGAGAACCACATCACTTCCGCCCACCTGCTCACACAGAAGTCTTGGGGTCACCCTCTAGCACTCCTTCCTCCCACCATAGATCTAATTGATGGTTCTAGATGCTGAATATATTCCATCTGTCCGCTCTGCTCTCTCTCCCTCCGACAGCTTTCTGGTTCAGACTCCCAGATCTTCACTTGCATTCCTCCAATGGCTTCCTAACAAAGTTCCCACCCACACTCTTCCCCTCTCCAGCCCCATTTCCCATCCCAAAGCCAAAGTAGGCTTCCTAACATGCTGCTTTGATCATATAACTTCCCTGCTAAGAGCTCTTCTGTGGCACGCCATTGGCCTCAGGATAAAAGTCCAAATTTCTGGGACACCTGGATGGCTCAGCGGTTGAGCATCTGCCTTTGGCATAAGTCTTGATCCCGGGGTCCCAGGATCGAGTCCCACATCGGGCTCCCTGCATGGGGTCTGCTTCTCTCTCTGCCTCTGTGTGTGTGTGTGTGTGTGTGTCTCATGAATAAATACATAAAATCTTTTTTAAAAAAGCCCAAATTTCTGACTATGATCTTTTTGCCTTTTGTCATCTAGCCCATGCTTATCTCTCCAGAAGAACCTCTCCCCATTTTATCCCTCTTTCCACCCTCCACGTCCCCTCAGCCATGACAATGAAGTTCAGTCCCTGAAGTGGGCACCTTGTTCTCTCTCACCTCTGGGGCATTTGCAACTGGCATGCCTCTGCAGGCAACACCGTCCTCCTGCTGCTAGCTGAACTCCCCGTCACCTTCCTCCAGCACCCTCCCGGGAGTCCTGAGTCCTTCTAGGTACGCCTCGTACAGCCTGTGCTTCCCAGCAGGGCACAGCCCCTTCTGCAAGGGCCCACCTACCTGGCTCTCTGGGCTAATCAGTGCCCCTCTGTGAAGGTGGACTGTCCCTGCCAGTCCACAGGCGCAGCCACACGACCTAGCACAGCGCCTGACACTAAGTACCTGCTCAGCAAATGTTTGTTATTTGAATGAATAAATGGAAAAGGTTTTAAAAACCTTCAGAAGAGTTCCCCGGGTGGTTCAGTCAATTAAGTGTCTGTCTGCCTTTGGTTTGGGTCATGGCCCCAGGCTCCTGGGATCGAGCCTTCCCCATCGGGCTCCCTGCTCAGCAGGGAACATGCTTCTCCCTCTCCCTCCGCCTGCCACTCTGCCTACTTGTTCTCTCTCTCTCTCTCTCTCTCTGTCAAATAAATAAATAACATCTTTTTTTAAAAAAAAATAAAAACCTTCAGAAGCTGGATTGCCTTACACTGTGACAAGAATCATAATTCAAAATCACTGAAATATCCATTTAAGCAACAAATCTACAAGGGTTTCTCTACTAAAACCTCTTACTATACAGGTCCAATTCAAACTAAACAATTTGTGAGTCTTCAAATTGAGACTTATGTGCTTCAAAGTAGAATCTTGCTTGGGAAAAGCACCTCAAATAGGTTGTCTGTCCTTTAGCAGGGACATTCTGATGGGGACTCTGCAACCTGCCACCCAGGTGATGGGGAGGGTTGGGGGCAGGGCAGAAACAAGGAGGTGGGAATCAAAATCCACCTACAAGCTTCCAGCCAAAACTGCCTTCAAGCTAATGATTTTCAATATAAAATATTGTTTGCTAATCCTACTTCTTTCAAAAATCTGCATTCAAGAAAGACCTGCACCAGGACTTGTAATATTAATAGCCTAGAAGGGGAGCATCCCTAGATGCTCAAGGGATGAGGCTGGACTGAATGCTCTGAGTATGCCAGGAGCCTCTGGCCCAGAAGCTTCATCCTCCATGTGACCCTTTCCCTGGGTGCCCCTCACAGCCCCCGCCCCCTAACCAACTCTCCCTACAGACCCATCTGGTTGTCAATCTCAGGCCCTTGTCCAGGCCATTCCTCTCCCCTCTGTGTAGACCAGTGACGCTATTTGCCTACTGGACCATGTCCTATGCCGCCAGCCACCTGGGGAGGAAGCATGCAGAAAGGGCTGACTTTAGTGCCAAACAGACCAGGTCAAAAGCTGGTACCACCATTTGCTAGCTTGGGGCATATCATTAAACTCCTCCCGTGTCAGGCTCATCATCCATAAAATGAGTATGACCATTTCAGTCACAGACCCTTGGCTGAAAGTAATAGAAATCCATTTAGACTGACTTAAGCAAAAAAAAAAAAAAAAAAGTAGTTTATGATTCTATGGTGTGTCATGGAATCCAAGGAAGAATGGAACCAACCAGTAATCTGCAACAACTATTCACGAAGGTGAAGAAAGACTGGGGAGAGCGCAAACAACAAGCTATGACAATACCTGGCACACAGTAAAGGTTCATTAAATGTCAGCAGCTATTGCTAATAAGCTACTTGCACCCCATCCCAGTGTCTGTCCCTGATGGACAGAGAAAGAGATTTTCCCACCTTCGTGATTTGGTGTCTGTTCTGTTAGCATCCTTGATATTCTTACTTAGACAGTAGAATTTTCCAGGTGCAGTAAGGCATTTCTTTCTCATTTGAGTAATTTTTCCACCCTGATCCTAATTTCTTTCTTATCTGCTCTGCTGCAGGGACAGAAGTCACCACAGCTGAGCTGCGGAGGAGTCTGGGGTGGGGGGATGTCCCCCACTGGTCACAAAAGATGAAGTCATGTGGTCACGAAACTCCATATATGTGAGGAGAATACAGAGCGAATGGTGACCCCCAGGACAGAGCCCATGCCCCACCCTTGTCTGCCATCCCCATGGCTTCCCGTCTGGGGTTCTGCAAACTTCTCAGAGGTCCCCCGCCCTCTCCGCTTGTGGGTGGTTATTTCCCAGGGTTCTCAGGGCAGCATACCTCATAGCCAGCCAACTCAACTGCAAAATATTCGATAAAGCAACAACATATGACCAGGCTTAGCCACACAGACAAACCCACTGCCTGGTGTTTAGTCAGAACTCTGGAATCTGAAAGATCCAACTTTAAATCCAAACTCCATCATTAACAAGTTGTGTGCCTGACAGCATATCGTGCAGGATCCTTCCCCCCCCCCCCAATTTTTTATCATGGGAAAATACATATCACATAAAATTTACTATTTTAATTATTTTTAGGGGCACAGTTCAATGGCATCCTATACCATCCAGACATCACCACCATCCATTTCCAGAACTCTTTTCGTCTTGCAAAACTGAAACCTTATATCCATTTATATTAGTCAGGGCTCTCCAGAGAAACAGAACCACAGCCTCAAAGACACATTCAGAAATAATGTTTAAGCAGATATCTGGGTACCTCGAGGCCATAAAATTAAGCATCACACCATGAACATTAAATCCCCGTTCTCCCTTCCTCCCAGCCCCTGGCAACCACGGTTCTCTGGTCTGTCTCTATGAATTTGACTATCTTCATGATGTCACATACGGGGAACTATAGAGCATTTGCCCTTTTGTGACTGGTTTGGTTTATTTAGCATAATGTCTTCAAGGTTTATGCACATTGCAGTATGTGTTGGAATGTCCTTCTCTTTGAGGACTGAATAATATTCCGTCGTATGCACATGCCACATTTTGCACATCCCATCACTGACACTTGGGGTGCTTCCACCTTTTAACTATTGTGAGGAATGCTGCTCTGAACATGGATGCACAAATACCTTTTCAGGTACATCCCAATTCTTCTGATATATTTCCAGAAGTGAAATTTCTAGATCTCATTATAATTTCATATTTAATTTTTTGAGGAACTACCGAGTAATTTTGTGCAGTCACTGTAACATATGCCCACCAATGGTACACAGGGCTCTGATCTTTCCCACATTTGCCTCTATACTTGTTATTTTCTGTTTGCTTCTTTTTTGATAATTGCTATCCTATAACAGGTGTGAAGTGCTATCTCACTGTGGTTTTGATGTGTGTTTCCCTACTAATTAGTGACACTAAGCATCTTTTCATGTGCAGAACAGCTATTTGCATATCTTCCTTGGAGAAACATCTACTCAAGTCCTTTGTCCATTTAATGACCTGAATTGTTTGGGTTTTGTTGTTGTTGTGCTTTAATTATATATATAAAATATATATAAAAATATGTATAATATAAATATATATTCTGGATATTAATCCTTTATCACTATGATTTGCTAATGTTTTCTCCCATTTTCTGGGTTGCCTTATTACTCTGTTGACAGTGTCTTTGGATGCACCAAAATTTTTTAATTTTCATGAAGTCAAATGTACATGATTCTTTAGTCACCTGTGCCTTTGGAGCTACATCCAAGAAATAACTGCCAAACCTGACATCATGTAGCTTTTGTCCTGTTTTCTTCTTAAAGTTTTATTGTGTTGGCTCTTGCATGGAGGTCCTTGATCCATTTTGAGTTGGTTTTTGTATGTGGCGTCAGGTAAGGGTCCAGCTTCATTCTTTTACAGGCGGATGTCTGATTTCCCTAGCACTGTTTGTCTGTAAGATGGTTTTATTCTCCCGCTGTACGTCTCTTGGATCCCTTGTCGAAAATTCATGTGACCAAAAATGCAAGAGTTTATTTCTGGGCTCTCTATTCTATTCCATTGTTCAATATTCTGTCTTTTGGCCAGTACATTGTTTTCATTACTGCAGCTTTGTAGTAAGTTCTGAAATCAGGGAGTGGGAGTCCTCCAACTTTGTTCTTTTTCCAGATTGTTTTGGCCGTAAGACAGTATTTAATGTCTTAATTTTGCCACTTGTAAAATGAGGATGACACTTGCATCTGCCTAACCAGATCCTGTGTGTGTGTGTGTGTGTGTGTCTGTGTGTGTGTGGTAGATGAGGTAAGATGTGGAAAGCACTTAGCACCTAGCATGGACTAGAGTAAGTTATATATTAAAATTTTCCATTAATATAAAATGATAGAAAAATGCCTATAATGAGTTATTGCCTCTTCCAAAGTAACAACTATGATATACTTGCATGCATAGCCTGCATCTTCAGGAAGACGAGGCCTATCCCTCAGCTTTTATTGGTCCTGTCTCAGGATAAACAAGTTTAGGCTGGAGTAATCAAGCCAGTGTTCAAAACACAGCTCTGCTGCATAACAGCTGTGTGGCCTAGGGGAGACACTCAACCTCGCTATGCTTCTGGCTTTTTATATTTGAAATTGACAGAATGACATCTAAGAATCTTTTGAAGGAGGATATTAAATTTAAATACTACATATGAAACCTCTGCTCCATACATAGTGCATAGTAAGCACTAAATAAATTATTTTCCTACCTCCCCATTTCTTCTCTTCCATTTCCATCCTGCTCTAGACAGCTTGTTTCCCTGCTTTTCCTATGAAAATGGTACACGCCCTGGCCTCTGACACAAGGGAATTAACTACCCCTTAAAGAAACATTTGTTTGCCCTGAATGGGGAGAACCAATGCAGATCCCACTCTCAGGAAAGCCTGGAGTCCACGGAGCCAGAGACGTTGACTTGTCATGTCTAAGGATCACCATGCCCAGTGATTCCGCCAGTCATGGAAGATGGCAGTGCTCTACAGCCATAACTCAAGAAGTCATTTCTATGCTTTGCATTTACTTCTTCACTAGGAAGTATCAATGAAAGGTCTACCACCCAGGCTTGTGCCCACCAGAGCTCCCTGCCTCATGGAAGAAGGATAAATACAAAAATACATACAGAACTGGGGCAGCTCAGTTGGTTAAGCACCCGACTCTTGATTTCGGCTCAGGTCCTAATCTCCAGGTTGTGAGGTCAAGCCCTGCATGGAGCTCTGTGCTCAACAAAGTGTCTGCTTGAGATTCTCTCTCTTCCTCTGCCTCTGCACCTTCTTGTCCTCCTCTAAATAAATAAATAAATAAATAAATAGACTTTTTTTTTAGAGTACATACAGAGCAATACGTACAGTGAAGATGGAGCCCAGTTTAAGATCAGCCTTGATTTGCTTCTGTTTCTTGAACTCCTTTCAGAAAGAGTGCTAGGAACAGAAAGAAATTCCAAGTGAATTAAGCCTAAGTGACAGAGCAATGTTTGCCAAGCATGCTCCAACTGTGTTTAGGACCTCACTCCAGGTGCAAATTGACTGGGAATGTGCTCACCTCCCTGCCACAGAGCTGGGCACAAGGAGGACTGCAGAGTGATCCAGGACATGGGCCAGCAGACAAGTTTCTCCCATCTGCTGCTTAGTCACTAGACAAGGAAAATACCATCATAATGTTTTAGTAAGAACTCAAAATCAGGGTCAGGCTCAAAGTCCTTGTGTGTCCTTGTCACCTGCTCTACTTAAGTCTTTTTCTTTTTTTTTTTTAAGATTTATTTATTTATTTATTCATGATAGACAGAGAGAGAGAGAGAGAGAGAGAGAGAGAGAGGCAGAGACACAGGAGGAGGGAGAAGCAGGCTCCATGCCGGGAGCCTGACGTGGGACTCGATCCCAGGACCCCAGGATCACACCCTGGACTAAAGGCAGGCACCAAACTGCCAAGGCACCCAGGGATCCCCCTCTACTTAAGTCTTTATCTGTGTGAAATAATGTGCAGTTCCTCCTCTGGGAAATGCATCTTCTGATTCTGACATAAAAGGACATGTCTGGTGCCTTGCTTAGTTTCAGAGGTGAAGCCAATAAACATGGATGATGCATGCATCATGTACAGAAATAATGCTCCCCAAAGCCTCTTTGTCCTAATTGCTGGCTGTTAAACTTTGTACTATAGTCTGAAAAAAGGTGAACAGAATTTCTCTGTTAAATTGATGAAAAACTAAGTATGAGGTAATTGATAGATTATATAATATTTTAATACAAGGTAATTAAATCATTAAAAAAAAACTTCAAATTGCAGGTTTACTCTCCACAAAGATTCCAGCTGATGGAAGCTGATGTACTTGTTTACCTTGAATGTGGTAGGATTCATCATTCCCTGGGAATGTAACACTGGGTCTTCTTCCCAGCAAAGCCCTTACTCAGAGAAAATTCTGGAAAACAGAGCAGGGTAGAGTTCATTCAGAAAATGAGTCTTGAAACTGGAGCTTCATGTTATTCCAAATTTGTGAGGAAAAAGTTATTTACAGACTACAGTAACCTCTATTTTTAAAGAAAATTTATTTTATTTTATTTTTTTTATTTTAGAAGAAAATTTAGTTTAGAGAGAGAAAGTGGGAAGGGGCAGAGAAGAAGGAAAGAGAATCTTAAGCAGACTTCCCTTTCATGCTTAGTGAGGAGCCCATCTCACAACCCCAAGACCATGACCTGAGCCAAAATCAAGAGTCCAATGATTAACCAACTGAGCCACCCAGGTGCCCTCTATACTTTCCATTAGATATCTCCAAATATAATTCTAATGTTTCAGATATATTGATAAATCAATATGCTTAAAGTTATAATTTCTTATTTACCAAACAGAAAAAAACAATGTTTATAACTCATCCAGAAATTTTGAGGACATGTGAGGACTGTGGGTTTACCACAAAACGTGGAGGCTAAAATTTACTAAATTGTTAGGAAAACACACAGACACATAGATACAGGTGCGCACGTGCACACACACACACACACACATACACACACACATACACAGCCCCCACGCCATACCACGACACCACTTAAAAGATATTTAATCTGTATTCTTAGCTATACTACAGTTTCACATACTGGTCACGGTTCTGAATAACCGAGGTGAAATAACTCCTCTAATCTTTGGAAGCTCTAGGGAATTCTGCAAAGTGGTAGGATTTTTAACTCCAACAGGCAGACAGCCCTGGTTCTGTTCTGCTGCTACTTATGTAGCAGCTTCCACCCAAAGAACTCCACATATGATTCACCATCACACCAGCGCATGTGGATAGTGAACATGGTCTCCATGGCCAGGAAAAGCAACAAGCAGCAGACTATGAACCAATCTGGGCACCTCTACACTGACCATTCAGCCCTTGGAAAGATGACCAGTCACCTTTCTGTACAAGACAAGACTTCCTGTACCTTGGTTCTTTTTCTCAGGCCCTAAGTGTCTAAGTCTGAGACTCTCCTGTATAAAAAGAACCAGAGAGGAACGTGGAAACTGATGTAAAATGGTGGCCAAGAAATGTTTTAAAAATGAAAAAGCAATTTGCAGACCATCATACAGTGGGGGGTCCTTTCTGCATGTTGCTTGTGTGCTGTTAATGTATGTATGCATATGTGCATATTTAGAGTAAACTCTGGAATATTACCATGATTACAATACAAGGATTATTGCTTTGAAGCAAAATTTTAGAATACTTTAAATTCTGTTACTTTGATATTTAATTTTTCATAATAAGCACGTATTAGTTCTGAAATCAGAAAAAAATTGTTTTTCTTAATTTTAAAGGACAAATGTGTAAAATAAGTTCAAGTCTATCATTTCTACATACAATCAGATATTGTTTTATTAATGGTAGAATGAGAGACTAAAAATAAGATTATCTTAGCCCAGAGAAGTACCATCAAGGCCCTTTTTATTTCTTCATGTCCCCGTTTTTTATGCCCCAAAGAATACAGGATAGTTAATAGGATCCAAATCATTTTTTTTACTTTGACAGGAAGACACTGAGCAAATGAATCAGATTTGTTGAAAAAATTCAGTGTGGAAAATCACAAACTTGACCCCAAGTTTTTATCAGGGTTTCCAGTTACTGTGAGGGTCAATGCTGGACTCTACCTCATTTTCCTCTTCTTTTTTCAAATAATATTGCATAAACAGTTATATACTATTATGTCATTCAATGACAAATATAAGCATTTCCCTACATTATTAAAAATCCTTCAGCAACAACAGGTATTGGTGAGGATGTGGAGGAAAAAAAAAACCTCGTGTACTGTTTCCGGGAATGCAAACTGGTGCAGGCACTGTGGCAAACAGTGTGGAGGTTCCCCAAAAAGTTAAAAATAGAACTACCATATGATCCAGTGACTCTACTACTGGGTATTTATCCAAAGAATATGATGATACTGCTTTGAAAACATGCATCGCTATGTTAATTGCAGCATCATTTACAATAACCAAGATAGGGAAGCAATCCAAGTGTCCATCTATAGATGAATGGATAAAGATGTGGTATGAATATACAATGGAATGTTATTCAGCCACAGAAAAGAATGAAATCTTGCCATCTGCAACAACATGGATGGACCTATAGAGTATTGTGCTAGGCAAAATAAGCCAGTCAGAAAAAGACAAATACCACATGATTTCACTCCTACATGCAACTTAAGAAACAAAACAAACAAAGAAAAAAGAGACAAAAAAACCTTAAATATAGAGGACAAACTGATGGTTACTGGGGTGGGGGGGTAGAAAAAAGCCTTCAGTAACACACTTTAATAGCCATGCAATAAATAACTATAAAAGCTATGTAATAAACTGCTATGTCTTGGTTGATTTGGCCATTTACCTTTTATTGGCCTTTTAGGTCTTTCATTAGCTATTAGAGATAATCATTATTTATCAATTCATTAGTTTCCTAATATAATGAATTCTTTTTGGTCACTTGCTAGGCACCAGTTACTGTGCAAAGCACTGGAGGATGCAGCAGCCAACAAAGTAGACACGGTCTCCCCAGCCATAGAGTTTATGGTCTGGTCGCAAGATCATTTGCAAGAATTTGGAAATAAGGTCATTGCAGATGTAGTTAAGATGAGGTCATTTGGGTTGGGCCCTATAACAATATGACTGGTGTGCTTAATAAAAGGGGAAATTTGAACACCGAGACATACACAGGGAGAACACCATGTGAACATGAAGACAATCATTTATTAACCAAAGAGAGAACCAAAGCAGATTCTCCCTCATAGTCTTCAGATGGAACCAATTCTGCTGGTACCTTGACTGCAGACTTCTGGCCTCTAAAACTTAAGACAACACATTTCTTAAGTTTTACAGGCTGTTTAAGCCACCCTGTCTGTGGCATTCGGTTATGGCAGCCCTAGAGGGAGGTTTCTCTGAAAAAGTGACGTGAAGCTGGGACCTGGCAGATGGAGATAGAGGAAAAGAGAATGTACTGAAATTAAGATGAGGAGCCCTAAAGGCATCAAATGTTGGGGTTTGTTTTCTGGTCAGTGAGCAGGGAAATGATATGATCAGGGTGGTCCTTTTATATTCTGAGGTCCACAGGAGATCACAGAAACAGTCTCACTATTTTGAGAAGAAGCGAATCTAACACAGGGAGTTACTTGCTTGCAGATTATTGGAAGGGCTGGAGGGGCAGACTGTGGACTAGGTGTTGAGGAGGGGTTCTAGAACATCACCACAGACCTTATCTGCCAGAGAAGCTATTACCTCTATTGCAGTCAGGAAGCAGAGAAATTAGGAAAGTGAGGCTGAACCTGCTGCCTCCACACCATGGAAGTAGCAATCCTTTGTTCACAAGCCACAACTTCAGCTGTGGCTTCAGAGCCACACTGCACCTGCTACTGCCACACCTGCGAGATCCACCTATGAAAGCCACACCTGGGAGACCCACACCTGCAAAAATGATGCCTTTGGCATGCATCTCTCTCCCTGCCTGTCTCCGCACTAACTCCCATGGTCCACCACCACATCAGACTTAAGCTGAATCTAAGCTACTTCTGGAAGCCAAGATGCATGAAGTCTGGGAAATAGGGTCTTCAGTTGTTCAGATTCTGCAGGACAGAAAGGTACAGTGGAAGGAGGTTGGGACAGACAGAAATGCCAAAGTACTGCATCCTCTTTAAAATAGCACTTTGGCTCTTAGGTGGAAAACAGATCGGTGGAGGCAAAGGTGGAGGAGGGAGACCAAGAAGAAGGCAAACTCAGCAGTCAGGTGAGAGGTGATGGCTGGTCAGGTTACAAGGGCAGAGGTGGAATGGAGGCAAGAGGTTTAAGCTTCCTGATGATAACATCCACAGTCCTTACTCTGGTCTACTAGGTCCTACCTTCTCTGGCCTCATCTCTCTCTTGCCCTTGATCTCTCTGCTCTTTTAGTTCCCTGAGCAGCATAAGCTCATCCCTACTGTAAGGCCTTTGTTCAAGCTATTTCCCCCAGTTGGGTTGCATCACCTTGAGACTTTCAAGGTGATTACTCCTTCTTATCAAATACAGATTAAATCCTATACCTTCAGAGGGGCCTCCTCTGACCACCCATTCCCCAGCCAGTCTACACATCACATTTCCTGGGTGTTTTGTTTCGTTTTTTAAGAGCATTGATAGCTAAGTAATATTTTCTTATGTGTTCATCCTCTGAGCAGAGGTCCCATATGTCCCCTCTTCTCTGTGTTTTGTGCCCACAACAGTGCCTTATTCACAGGTAACATTCACAGATGGCAACAGCATGTGGGAGATGAGAGAGGGAAGAGCCAGGGTTGACACTCAGGTTGCTGGGCTGGACAACTGTGAGATGATGATGGCACACAGATTTCAGGCAAAACAGTCAGTGTTTTGGGAGAAAAAGAGGAACACAGAATTGAAGTATCTGACATTTTAAGTTGAAATGCCTGTGTGGTAGACAGAACAATGCCTTCTCAGTGGTGTCCACACCATAGTCACCAATCTGTACCTGTGACCTTATATGGCAAAGAGACTTTGCAGGTGTGATTAAATTAACGGTCTAGAGATGGGGACATCACCCAAGTGGGCTGGGCTCACTGTAACCCAAGGGTTCTTATAAGAGAGAGGGAGGACACTCAGAGATAAAGAAGGGAATGTGGCCATAGAGGCAGAAGTCAGAGTAACAAGTGGAAGTGGGAGGAGCCAAGGAACACAGGCAGCCTCTAGAAGCTGGAAAGGCAAGGAAACAGATCATCCCCGGGAGCCACCGGAAGAAATACAGCTCTGCCAACACCTTGATTTTTAGACTTCTGACCTCCAGAACTAAGATAATAAATTTGTATAATTTTAAGCCACTAAGTTTGTGATAATTTGTTACAGCAGCAATAGAAAATTAAAATAGCCCATAAAACATTCTACATGGAGCTGTCAGGTAGACAGCTAACAAATCTTTGTTTCAATCTTTGATGATTTTCAACAGTAGACTAGTGAATCAAAGAGGAAGAACTTTTATATCCTCATATATATCATTAAACTCCTTTACAGACACATTGTGCCAATTAGCTCCCTCATCAGGTATGGACAAGGGAGCCATCCCACCAAATGTACATCGTTATGTTCTCAACTTTGATAATCAACTAATAATAACGTCATTCTGGTTTGCATTTCCTTTAACTGTTAGTGAGGCAAAACATTATTCATATCTTTATTAGCTGATTGTAATTTCCTCTGAAAATGATCTATTTCATCTTTGATTATTTAGGATGACTTCATCCAAGTAACAGAACACTTAACCTAAAAGCGGCTGAAGAACATATAGTTATTTAAAAATCTCACATTTGTCAGAGCCTTGGTTCAGAACACCAGTGATTTCAGGGCTGTGGTCAAATTTTCTGTGGTTTTCTTTGGGATACCCTCGTGGTCAAGACCTGCCATGACCCTCCAAGCAGCAGACGAACCCCCGATACAGCCCTCTTCACAGGCAGAAAGGAGACAGGTAGGGATTTCCCCTTGTACCACTCTCTCCTGTACTTTCCCCAAAGCCTGAGTCCATGTCATATCTTATTAGTCAGAGCTGGACATGCACCCGTATCACACCTGCAAGGCAAGCTGGACATGTGGCTTCTTGGCATTTCTCTGTCTCTGCCTCAGGAGTGGGCTTCCCTAGCAGGATAAAAGCGTCCCCACGCATCCTGTGCACATAGCCCTGTTGCAGTCTTGTTATTTTTCTTAGTATTTGCGTGAGCTTTATAGAGCAAGGACGTTAACCCTTCATCTGTCATCGTGTGGCCAGTATTGTTCCATACTTTGTTTGCCTTTCATTTTGTTTATGGTAACTTCTGTCTTTCCGTTTTTCAGGTACTAAGCGAACTCAGTGATTTCTTAGGGGAATGAACAGAGTTAGTGTGCCTCCCTTCTCCCTTCTCCTCTCGCAAGCAAAATCCATTTCAACTAACCAAGGCGCAGGTGCCTGTGATGTACTGCGCGGTACCGCACGGTACTCTACTGTGCTCTGCGGGTGCATGCGCTTATAGTAACCGTAATGACTGCTCAGGCTCTCAGGGACCCAGGCCTATCCGAGGCAAGAGACCTAACCAGCAGGTTGAAAATGGCTCAGTTAGGGATCCCTGGGTGGCGCAGCAGTTTGGCGCCTGCCTTTGGCCCAGGGCGCGATCCTGGAGACCCGGGATCGAATCCCGCGTCGGGCTCCCGGTGCATGGAGCCTGCTTCTCCCTCTGCCTGTGTCTCTGCCTCTCTCTCTATCTCTCTGTGACTATCATAAATAAATAAAAAATTTAAAAAAAAAAAGAAAATGGCTCAGTTAGCCTCTGAAAAGGACATGAGAGTAATAAAGATGTTGTGCTCTGCTTTGAATTCCATCATTTTCCATAGCCTCCTCTGGACCATCTGTGGGAATCTGCCCTCACTTGGGATTGATTTGGCCTTTACAGCTACAGAACAGATCCTTCACACTCGTATTTATTATACCTTGGAAATGTCTGAAGGTTCTTCACATAGGGCTGGTTATATCCACTAGCCTCACCGAATGTTTCAGAGGCTTTTCCACTGTGACACCTTTTGTTATTGCGATAAAATTACATTAGCACTTCCTTCCCCCCCCACAACACATGCTAACACACACATCTTTCAATCTGTCAAGTCTATGTGAAGCTCCCTCCAAGGTATCAGGGCCTAGAGGTAAGGCCCCAGGTTCCCACATCACACCTGGTCCCAATGCCAGGGCTGGAAGATTCCTACATTCCTTTGGGAGCTGGTGTAGAACAGGAACCCAGCTGTGAGTGTCCGTCGCTGCTCCTTCATCCCCAACCAGCACACAGATGTTTCTCCTCTTCATCAGTCATTTTTGCCCTACCAGACCTTTGAGTGTTTGTGATTCCAGAACGTTGGATGCCTGCCCAATCAACCTCAGATTACAAATCAGAATTCTCTGCCTCATTGCAGTTGTTCCACTGCTACACATAAGCTTTCCCAGGTCCTTTGACATGGTGGTAGCAGTTTTTTAAGGGATGGCAGATAAAGAGCATCTTTGAGTTCTTTACGTAGAACTGTAGTAGTTCCCTAATAAAAACAGATCAAGAATATTTGTTCTTTGTCACGTGGTTATTAGCAGTTCTGAGGATCAGTATGTGATCATATATAAAGCCCCTTCGATTAGATTTTCTGTTAAATTTTTGTGAGAAATGTTTAACAACAACCAATTACAAAAGATAGAGGATTTTAACACTTTATTTGAAAAGGAAAGCCTCAGATGTAATTTGAATCTTCTGGTTTAATCTGCTCCCCCGAGTTCTGAATCCAGAAGCCCAGTAGTCTATGGCTCCCACCAAATGGATGTTCAAGGTGGTGGACTCAGCAGTTCCAATCCCGGTAAGAAGCCACCACTGATGAATTTCTCTGTCAACACTCACGTCCTCCCTTTCTTTCCACCTCCTCATCAAACCAGTCACCAAGCTTTGGCCATTGTGTTCTCACATTGTGGCTCTCACATCTGTCCTCTCCACTCCATTCTACCAACATGGCCCCAGTTAAAACGCCCTTCTTGGGATTACTACACAGTGTCCTCATTTCTCTCTCTCTCTTTCTTCCCTGATCATTCTCATGACTGCTGAGGTAGGGATTGTGACATAGCACGGTTTGTCTCCCAACCTCAATGGCACCCTCCGCACCTCTGGGTTCAAGTCTGACTTCCCAGCATGGCTACCGGCCTCTGTTCACTGATCAGAGCAGGTGGATGGGGGCCTGAAGTGTGGGAGCCAATAAAAGAGGTAGTGGCATGTGGGTTCTGGATTGCTGGTTTGCATATGAATGACAAGCTCCCAGGCCAGTCTTCTGCTTTCTCTGGGAATCAGCTAACCCTGGGAGGGTGGGTCCCTCTCTGGTCAGCAAGGCTCTGGATGTCAAAACATCCAGTACAGAAACTAGAAAATGTGGTAAATACAGCCCGGAAGGCCCTTCCTTTCATCCCTGGCATCACTGATGCGTGTCACAGCATAAGGCTCCCCAAGTTCCCTTGTGGCCTCAAGCAGGCCACGGAGCCTCTCGGAGTCATGGTTCCCCATCTGTGGAGAGTCATAGGACAAGATGCGGGTGACATGGGTGATGTGGCCAGGATTGTGCCGGCTACATAATCGGCTCCGAGTGGACATCAGTTTCCTCCTGTCCAGCCTTGTCTTTTCAAGAAACAGCTCCATGTTCCTTCCTCAGGACATTCTCTGACCCCTCGGCCTGGGTTACTGGCTCCCCTCAAGCCCTCTGGTCACCTGTATCTCGGCACTTATCCCACCAGATTGGATGTGTCTGTCGGTCAGTCTGTCTGTCTCCCCCGCTGGATGGATTACACTTTCAGGGCAGGAACATGTCTTCCAGATCTGAATCCCGGTGACCCACCAGACACCCTGGCTCCTGGTCACAAGGGCTTGCTCAACAAACATTTAGAAAGTCAGTGAATTCATCACGGCTTTGCCACGTCCCCTGCCCCCTCAAGGAATGTCCCTCTGGGGTCAGACGCTCATGCTTCCTCCTCCCGAGGCCTCTCTGCTTTCCGCTGGGGAGGTCAGGCCAGGCCATTAGCACGTCGGCACGTCAGGCCAGGCAGGCAGCAGCTGGAGGGGCGCAGCTCAGCTCCGGGGCTGGTTTCCCACGCACACCCCGCCGGTGAGGAAGGGGCGCCAGTGCCGCGGCCCGCGGGGAAAGGAGCCGCACACCTGCCCTCTGCCTTGCCAGGAGGGGCCCTGGACTCCAGCCCGGACTTCGCCCCCCCCCGCCCCGCCCCCAGCCTGCCCCCAGCCAAGGCCCCGTGCTCATCCCGGCTTTTACTCAAAGCCTCGGCACAGAAAAATGGATGCACTACATCTAGCAACGGGAGAAATACCACATTTTAAATCATTTCTTAATAAGAAAGTGCCATTAAACGCACTTAGGCTCTCACGGCGTAACTAGCAGAATGCTGTCACTGGCCCCGTCCTCATTAAGTTTTATGACCACTCCGCTCAGCTTCTAGAAGGACAGCCAGAGCCTGAGCAGCTCCGTGGCATTCACAGGCTCCGGTCCAGGGAGCAGCCAGGAGAAGCACGTCCAGCTCCAGGAACTCATATTTGTGGGGGCTTCCTTTGGCTCAGCTGTCACTTGGTTGCCTCGTGACATTTGTTCCTGGGAAAGAGAGCAGCTGCCTCTGATGTGTGCGGTCCCTGGAGGGCGAGGGGGCAGGAGGGGAAGGAGGGGGAGGCCAGCAGGCCCCCTAATTCTCTAATCCTGCCTGGGCTGCCTGCCCTGGCAGCGCCTCGGATGCCTGGAGCCCTTGTGGAGCAGGACATGGCAGCAAGCAGCAGGTCAGCAAATCACACTTCATTCAGGCTTCCAGAAACACTCATCCAGCTGTGAGGATTGCCAGACAGTAGATAGGAAGATATTTACAAAGAGTAAAGAAAGATTTTCCTCAAGGTGCTTGGATCCTAACTGAAGAGTCAAATAAGTAGCGATGCAAAGAAAACATGACACTGTACCTGCGATCAGAAGTGCTCCTGATTCAACCTGCAAGGGGTCAGTGGGCTTACTGGTGGAGGTGATGCCTTGGCTGAGTCTTGAAGGACATATGTTAGCACATGAATAAGTGGAAGGGAGAGAGAGACGGGACCCATCAAAGGAATAAACAAAAGAGAAGGGGCATCACATGGCCAGAAAACCACATTAGCCAAACAGTCACAAAATTTCGTCTGTAGATCCTAATGAGATCACATCAATTTTGTTAGGGCTCAGATGTGAGAAAAATAACACCCAGCTAAAAGTCACTCCAGCCAGGGTTTTCCAGACTTTAGTGTGCACACAAATCACCAGGGATCTTGTTAAAATGGAGACACTGATTGAGAAGATCTGGGGTGAGGCCAAGCTCATTAGAAACGCAGAAAGTCATTGATAACATTGTCAATATGAGCTGTGGATCACACTTGGTAACAAGAATTAAACCTCAAGGGGAAATCTTATCACATCCAGCAAGATACCGGGATCAGGTGGTTCCATGATGGGTTTGGTTGCTCAACAATGTCACCAAAGGCTCAGGCTTTTCTTTCTTTCCTGTTGTCCTCTCTCCTCATCTTATGTTCTTATAATCAAAAGATGGCTGTTACAGCCCTAGACATCCCATCCTCCCACAACTGAATCAAAGACAACAACAAGGGTATTTCTCCTCACAGTGCTCTTTCTTTTCACCAGTGAGAAAAATTGCTCCTAGAATATTTATTATATTAATTATATTATCTTCTCTCAGAATATATGTATTTATATGTATGTATAGATAGGTAGATATACATATTTACCTCTCTATCTATCTAGAGAGAGAGAGAGATTATAAGGAATTGACTCAGATAGTCACAGAGGCTGAAAGTGTCAACATCTGTAGGATGAGTCAGAAGCTGGAGACCCCAGAGAGCCAATGGTGTCGTTTCAGTTCAAGTCCATAGGCCTGAGAACCAGAAAAGTCAATGGTGCAAGTTTTGGTTTGAAGGCAAGTAGGCTTTCAAATCCAGGAAGAGCCAATGTTCTGGTTCAAGACTGAAAGAAAGAAAAAGACAATGTTCCAGTCTGAAGGCTGCCAGTCAGCTTTTTGTTTCTATTCTGGCCCTCAGTTGATGGGATGAGGTTCACCCACATTAGGGAATACAATCTGCTTTACTTAGTCTACTGATTTAAATGTTAGTCTCATAAAAAAATTAAAATAAAAAAAAAATTTTAAAAACCCACCATTTTAGAAACACCCAGAATAATGTTTGGCCCAATTTGCGGGCACTCATGGTCCAGGCAAGTTGGCACATAAAATTAAGCATCACACCCCCTGGCAGTCCCTCTCTTGGTTTCATTGTCCAGAATAGAGTCATGTGGCCACTCATGAACCAGTTCATGAACCATGAACCAGTTCATGAACCATGAACCAAAGGAAAATTGGGTGCCTTGATGCCTCAAGCAATCATGACTAATCTCCTGGGTTGAACCCAACTTCTATGTATATACTCCTCCTTCCATGCTCCCATTCATTTCTGGGAGTCCCAAAGTAGTGTCTGTTGCTTCCTCCTATGCAGTCTAGTGTGCTGCTCACAATCTATACCCTCCTTGAGCCCAGCTTTGCTGGATAGCCTCCACTGTTCCACACCGTAGATCTCTGTTGATAGACCTTGGACTTCATGTGACTCAACATCTATGCAGACCCTGAGAATCGAGAATGAGAATGGCTTTCTATCAGGTTTGCTTGGCTGGAAAGTGCTGAGGTTCAGGAGTTCTTCTACAGGTTAGTATCCATGGTCTTTTCCTCCTCAGAGTTCATACCTCATCATTAGAGCTGGTTCTATGTGCCAGCATCCAGGCTGTTCCTAAACACACTACCTGCCCCTCTCCCCATCTGTCCTGTACAGATCTACTGATGAATTTTCTCAAATGCCTCAGAGCCCTCCCTTGCACTGTGACTCCCTTCCACCAGCATGTGCTCCATGCCCTGGTCTCAGACTCATGACAGTATTCCTGAATTGTGTGGCGCTCTGTTTCAGATATATTTTGAGTGTTTTCCACAAGGATCTTCTCTGTTCTCATTTATATCAGTAGTCATAGATATTTGGGGTGGGTGGGGAGAGATATCACTCATTCTGTGCACCAGACATACCAAATCTCAGCTGTCTCAAGATTATGTGTTCAGTTATATGTGACTAGGTAGTAATTTTTAGTGTAGTTAAAAGTGGAGTGGGGGCTACATTAAGAAATGAAGTTGGAGTGATATGCAGAGGTTAGATATAGTGTATTTATATATATAAGTATAGCAATAATTCAACAAACATTTACTGAGCACTAACTATATGCCAGGTGCTTTATTGGATACTGAATACAATGAGACAACCATGTTGCCTATCCTTATGCAGTTTACAATACAGATCATAGAGTTATCCTAAATACATACTGAAGAATTCAAAGCCATCCAAAAAGTCACAGGAAGCCAAGTGATATAGGATTTAATCACATAAAGGTATCACTAATTAATGGCATTATAAGACTTGCATTTGTAATGGTTCCCTCTGGGACCCATGTGGAGGATGAACTAGAGGAAACTATAACTAAAAGCAAGATGATCATGGTCCATGTAGTAACTTAGGTGAAAAATGATCAAGGTCTGACCCAAAGCAGTGGTCACAGGGTTTGGGAGAAGGAGATACAGAAGGAGTATAACATTAAGAAGGGTGAGTTTACAGGATTTCATGGCTCACAAAAGACATGAGATGGGAGTGGTGACAGAGTGGGAAGAGTCCATGGAGACCCCTCCAAATAGAAATGGCAGGATGGATACCAGTTTCAGGGAACTATTTGTTATTTTGGTTTTGATCACATTGAATTTGGATTATCGGTGGGGCATTAGCCACTCTCATTACTATTAGATTACAGTATTAGATTCAAGAAAGAAATTTAGTCTGCACAAATTCCAGAATCAGGAATCATCATCATGTAGTTCATGTTATTTATATGGGTTAGATTATGAGAAAAAGAAAACAGATGTAGTTTGAGAACAGAAATAATTCAGGGCATGTAGAGAGGAAGGAGTCTGAGAAGGACCCTGAGAAGGAGTAAAAAAATCAAGACAACAGAGACTTTCCAGAAGGAAGTAGGCAACTCATTTGAGACATTTTTATTGAATATCTCCTATGTAACAAGCACTATTCTAGGGCCCAGAAGTAAGGAACAAGGCTAACCTTCATGAACCCAACAGTCTACAAGAGAAGACAGGCATGAACCAAGAAAGTAGGGGTCCTGACAAAATGGTGAACCAGTGTAGGCTGCTAATCCCTTCACCAAGTGCAACTCTGGAGATGCCAAAGATCGACAAGAAAAATGTATAAATTTGAAGAATAAAGTAAAGACAGTGACTAGTTCTTAACGAAGAGAGAGGGGATGTTCTTCTGGTATGGAATGGCCTGGGGAGAGGTGGACATAGTACCATCACTGGCGAAGTGGCTAATTTGTGCTCCTTTCCCCTCCATAAGACCTGGATGCTTGATGCCTGCCATACAGCCCCTGTGATGAGGAAACACCATAGTAAATTTGTGGCAACAATAGCAGACAGTGGGATGAATGGTGAACAGAAAACAATCAAGGAAAACTGATTAGCCCCTGAGATTTCCCTCCCCCCTTGGCCCCCACACTTCAAAGACTGGGTAACTATATCAAGGAAGGTAGTTGCTCAGAAGGCCAAGAGAGAGTACAGTGAAGATCCTTCTGAGAAAGAGCATCTTGTGAGGGACACTAAATGAATAGTCTCAGGAACTAAGCATGGTACCATGTGGTCTCTGTCCTAAGGCACACATTACCATTGTAAGCCAGGAGGTTTATCACCAGAAGCATATGAACAGGGAACAGTTACTAAAACAACATCAACAACCATCATATTATCTATAATGCTTAGCTTTCAATAAAAATTTTTTAATTATATGCAAAAACCAGGAAATCCGAGCCTGTACTCAGGAAAAAAATACAGTCAACAGAAGCTGACTCTGAGCAGAATCAGATGTTGGATTTAATAAACAAAAATTTCAAAGTGGCAAATATGAGTGTGTTCAAAGAAATAAACTATGTCAAATAATTGACAGAAAATATTATGTCAATGACTATTATGGGCTGAATGTTTGTGTCTCCCCCAAAATGCCTATGTTGAAGCTCTAACCCCCAATATGACTGTATTTAGACATAGTTATAGTGAGGAGTCATGTCATTAAAATTAAATGAGATCATAAGGTTGGGCTGGTGCCCTTAGAAGAAGAGAAAAAGATACTTGTTCTTTCTCTGCACCAATATGAGGACACAGCAAGAAAGCAGCATTTTACAAGCCAGGAAGAGAGTCCTCACCAGAAATCAATCTTTCAGGACCTTGATCTGGAACATCTAGACTTCAAACTGAGAAGAAAAATGTTTGTTGTTTAAGCCACCTACTCTGTGGTATTCTGTTCTGGCAGCCTGAACAGATAAATACAATGACTTCACAAAATCTAATAGAGAAGTAGAAACTATTAAAAAGATTCAAATGGAAATTTTATAGTTAAAAATACAATAACTGAAATTTAAAATTCACTAGATAGGTTCAGTGGAAGATTAGAGATGGCAGAAGAATCAGTGACATTGAAGACTGATCAATAGAAATGATCTAATCTGAAGAACAGAAAGAAACAAAGGATTGAAGAAAAATGAACAGAGACTCAGAGACACGTTGGGTATGCCAACATAAATGCAGTGGGGCTCTAAGAAAAACAGGAGAGAAAGACTAGAGAAATTATTTGAAAAAGTAATGGCCAAAGTTTTTGCAACTATGATGAAAAAGCCATCAGGGAGATGTAACAGTGAAAAGTGTTTGTACCTGACAACTGAGTCCCAAAATACAAAAAGTAAAAATTGACAGGACTGAAAGGAAATATAGGCAATTCAACAACTATAGCCAGATAATTCAATACTTCTTTCTCAGAAATTGTTAGAATAGACAGAAAATTAATAAGGATATAAAGACTTGAACAATACTCCTCAAAACAGCAGAATTACACATTCAAGTACGCATTAGATGTTCTCCAGAATAAGCAGTATGCTAGACTTTTAAACACGTCTCAGTGAATATAAGAAGAATTAAATAATAGTACATATGTTTTCTAATCACCACAGAATTAATCAGATGTCAAAGATGGAAAGAAAATTGGGAAATGACCAACAATTTAGAAGTTAAACAATACACTTCTAAATAATCCCTGGGTCAAAGCAGAAATCACAAGAGAAATTTAAAAATATCTTGAGGTGAAGATGCCTGGATTGCTCAGTCAGTTAAGCAGCTGACTCTTGATTTCCACTCAGGTCATGATCTCAGGGTCTTAGGATGAAGCTCCATGTGGGGCTCTCTGCTCAGCTGTGAGTCTGCCTGAAGATTCTCCCTCCCTCTCCCTCTACCCCTGCCCAACTCATGCACTTGTTCTCTCACTCTCTAAAATAAAAATTAAATCTTAAGAATATCTTGAACTGGGTGAAAGTGAAAACATAATGTAAAATTTATGAAATGCAGAGAAAGCAATACCTAGAGAAAAAAATTATAGCTTTAAATACTTACATTAGAAAAATTACATATCTAAAACCAGTAATTTAAGTTTCTGCCTGAAGAAACTAGTAAAAGAAAAGCAAATCATGCCCAAAGTAGGTATAAGGAAATAATAAATATCAGAGAACAAGTCAGTGAAATAGAAAACAGAAACACAAGACAGTAAATCAAGAGACCAAAGCTGGTTCTTTAAAAATGTCAACAAAATTGATAAACCTGTTGTCAGAGTAACCAAGAAAAAAGGAAAGGAGACAGAATTACAAGTCATAAATGAAAAAGGAAGCATTACTACAGAGTCTACAGAAATTAAAAGGTGATGAGAGAAAATCGTGAATAACTTTATGCCAACTCTAGTGTACGTTTTCTCCCCTCATGCCACCAAGCAATTCTCTACCACCAGCTGAAGAACTCACAAATTCAACTCAATTCTGACACTACCCACCTGAATATAGCATCAGATCCCACAGGTTAAGGCTTCAGTCTTTTAGGACTTGCTTAGTTTCAGAACTTCATGCACCAATTCCAACTCCAAGTGGTTATCTGCACTTCAGAATGACTGACTATAAATCAGAGGTTCCCAGGCCCCATTTCAGGTTTGATTAATTTGCAAGAGTGGCTTCCAGAATTCAGAGAAACATGTTACTTATTTGATCACTGATTTATTATAAAATGCTATAATTCAGGAACAGCCAGATGTAAAAGATATAGAGGGTTAAGTGTCATGAGCACTCTATGAAGGCACACACATGAATTGTGTCTTTCTACAATGTCAGCTTTATTCAATCATAAAGCAAAGTTAAATCACAAATAAAAAGTAGGTTCAGGATGCTAAACTCAATGACATTTCACATGATTAAAGTTTGCTTCTTACACAGCACACAAAGCAGGACAGAAGACAAATCACACAGCAAACAAAGATAATAGAAGGATGTAGGAAGTTAGTGAACCAAACACAAGGTCAGTCTGTGAGCACACAGTTGAGATAAGGCCTCAGTCTGATCCAGGTCTGCTCTCGGCACTTACTGCTTCTTATGTTCAAGCAGTGAAGGATCTCAGTTCTGTTCGGAGATCAACTGGGCAGTCTTCAACAGCAGTTGCCTTTTTTAAGTGGTCAGACATAGAGGGGTCATGTCTGAAGTCTGAGAGTTTGCTGCCAAAATTCCCCTTTTTAAAGGGATTTAATCAGTTTCAGGTTTCTGTAGACCTCCTCTGTTTCTGCTCATTATCAGTCCTGAGGTATCAGTTGACATTGGTCCAGTAATATCTCCTAGCTGCAGTACCTTAACTGCTTGGCTCATTGCTTGACACAGGTCCTTGCTTGACAAAGGCTCCTGCTTGACATGAGAGACTCCATTTTGCTCTCTACAGTAAGGTATGTGTAAGATGCAGAGCTTCCTTGGCCTCTCTGAGCTCCACTCTCCCAAGCCACTCTCCAATTGTTCATTCCTTTGGGTTTTACGGAGGCTTCACGCACATAAACACTGTTGATTGGCCTTTGGTTGAAATCAATCTCCAGCTCCTCTTCCCTTGACTGAGGTGGGTGAGGGGTGGGACTAAAATTTCTAATCCTCTAATCATATGGTTGGTTCCCTTGGCAACCAGTCCCATCATTAGGTTGTCTAGGGGCTTTCCACAAATCACCCTATTAACATAACAAAAGACACCTTTATCACTCTCATCACTTAGAAAATCCCAAGTGTTTTAGGAGTTCTGTGCAAGGCCAAAGACCAAATAGAGATTTCTTATTATACACCAAAATATGACACCAACATATGATGCAACTGAGATAAAATGGAAAAATGCCTAGGAAGACACAAATTACCACGACTGACTCAAGAACAAATAGAAATTCCTGAAAGATCTATAAAAAGTAAAGAAATTGAATTGATAACTTAAAATATCGCCACAAAGAAAACCACAGTCCAAAGGTGGTCAATTCTGGTAGTAAATTTGATAATTTCTATAAAATATTTCAGGAAAAAGTAATACATGTTTATACAAACTCTCCCAGAAAATCGAAAAAAAAGAGAACATTTCCTATCTCATTCTATGAGGCCAGCATTATCTAATACTAAAACCAAAAAAATTATAAGAGAAGAAAGGTCCAAACCAGTATATGGAATTTTAAACAAAATATTAACAAATAGAATCCAACAATATAGCAAATGGGTAATGCATCATAGCCTAGTGAGAGTGTGCCAGGGGTGCAAAGTTGGTTTACCATGAGAAAATCAAGCAGTGTAATTCACCATATTGGTGAAATAGAGGACAAAACCACATGATCATCCCAACAGATGCAGCAAATTTTTCAACAAAGTTCAACACCCATTTCTCATTGGAAAAAAAAGGAAAAAAAGAAAAACCAATCAGGAACAGAAGGGAACTTCCTCAACCTGATAATAGGCATCTACAAAAATCTCTAAACTACTATCATAATTAAAAGTGAAAAGTGAGATACCTTTCCTTAAGATCAGGAGCAAGACAAAAGATGTCCTCTTTTACCACTTCTGTCCAACACTGAACTGAAAGGTCTAGCCAGAGCATTAAGGCAAGAGAAATAAATTAAAGGCATGCTGATTTGAAGGGACAAAATAACATTTTTATTTTTCACATTATTCTATACGTAGATCCTATACAGGAAATTTTTTTCTATTATCCTATATGTAGAAAATCCTAAGAAATCTATAAAAAACTACTAGAACAAATAAATATAGCAGGGCTGCAGAATCCAAGATCAACATATAAAAATCCATTTATTTCCATATTCTAGCTAATGAAATTAAGAAAACAAGTTCACAGACATCTTTAGCTGTTACGAAATATGAACTAGGGATAAATCTGACAAAAGATGTTCAAGGCCTGTGGACTAGTTTTGCTAGTGCTGTGCTGTGAACTATCATAACCTTAGCAGCTTAGAAATACACTCAGTTTTTGTGGGTCAGAAATCTGGGCACAGCATATCTGAATCCTCTGCTCAGGTCAATCAAGCCATGGCTCAGGTCAGCTGGGGTTGTGGTCTACTCTGATGCTTTGGAGACCTCTTAGAACTCAATCAGCTTGCAGGCAGAATTCAGTGCACTGTGGCTACAGATCTCATGGAAGCTTTTTTTCTTGAGGCCAACAGGAGAGTCTCTCCAGGGCTTCATGTCCTTCATCCTCTTTTAAGAATTCCCCTAATAAAGTCAGACCCATGTAAGATTATAGCCTTTTTTATTAACTCAAAAACCAACCATTTGTAACCTCATTACAGGCGTGAAATCTCATTATGCACAATACTCCTGGGTTGGGCCCACACTCAAGGCGAAGAGATTACACAGGGTGCCTAACCCAGGAGGCAGGAATCTTGGGGGCATCTTTGAACTCCACCAATCACAACCTGCACTCTGAAGACTACAAAACATGGCTGGGAGGACTTATAGAAGACCCAAGTGAATGAAGAGGTATACCATGTTCATGAGTTGGAAGACTCAATATTTGTGAGATATGAATTCTTTCCAAATTGATTTATAGATTCAGTGCAATCAAAATTAAAATCCCAACAGGCTTTTTTGTAGATACTGACCAACTGTTTCTAAAAACTATACAGGCATGTGAAGAATAGCCAAAGAAACTGGACTAGCCAAAACTACTTTTAAAAAGAAGATCAGGGCAGCCTGGGTGGCTCATCGGTTTAGCGCTGTCTTCAGCCCAGGGCCTGATCCTGGGAAACAGGGATCGAGTCTCATGTCGGGCTCCCTGAATGGAGCCTGCTTCTCCCTCTGCCTGTGTCTCTGCCTCTGTCTCTCTCTCTGTGTCTCTCATGAATAAATAAAATCTTAAAATAAATAAATAAATAAAAAGATGATCAAAGTCAGAGTATTAATACTGCTCAATTTCAAGACTTACCATAAGGCTGTACAAGCGAATGCACAGATCAGTGAAACAGAATAGAGATTCAAGAAACAGTCACACACATATACATGGACAACTGATTTTTTTTTTTTTTTTTGACAACTGATTTTTTACAAAGATCTTGACCCTGGGGCACCTGGGTGGCTTAGCGGTTGAGCATCTGCTTCGGCTCAGGTCGTGATCCCGAGGTCCTGGGATCAAGTCCTACATTGGGCTCCCACAGGGAACCTGCTTCTCCATCTGCCCATGTCTCTGCCTCTCTCATGAATAAATAAATGAAATCTTTTTTAAAAAATAAAAATGAAAAATAAACATGTTTAACAAGAATACTTCTGAAGTGACACAAGGACTTCATATTGCTTCATGGCAGCAGGTACAGATCGTCAAGTTGTTCCTCTATTACCGATGCTAAGTGTTGATGACTTGGTAAGGTGGTGACTGCCAGATCTTTCCATTATAAAGTGCATGTTTCCTTTTGCAATTAATGAATGATTTATAGAATGATATGTTAGGACCATGCAAACACCTTCTTCCTCAATTCCCTTCCTACAAATATTTGCGGCATGAGTCAGCCAAGTGTTTCTGTCAAGTTCCAGATACCAAATAATTAAGGCTTTGTGGACCACATTGTCTCTCTCTCAATTACACGAATCTACCACTGTAGTGCAAATGCAGGTGTAGGCAACATGTAGATGAATGAGCATGGCTGTGTCCAATAAAACCTTTCTTATGAACACTGAAATTTCAACTGATATAAATTTCAGATGTCTAGAAATACTGTTCTCCTTTGGATTTTGTCAACTATCTAAATTATGAAAAAACATTCTCAACTCACAGGATATACATCAGTGAGATGGTAGACTGGATTTGGCTGGTGGATGGTAGTTCCCTGACCCTTGGTTTATAGAATGCATTTATTGCCCAAGCCAATTATTTCATTAGCATTCACAAAATGATAATTTTCTAATTCAATTATTTTTCTACCTATATCAACTCACTCTTCTGTAAAGAACTGCTTTTCATCAATGAGGAATGCAATGCACTTTTTCCTCAAAAGGCAGGGTAAGTGTTTAATTTTTCCCTTTAATTACAAATATTCAGAGAAAGAAATTAGTGTAACTGTCATAACCCGTGGTGGTAAATGATTTCTCTCTCTTTCTTTTTTTAAAATTTTTTTTAAACATGTTATTTATTTATTCATGATAGTCACAGAGAGAGAGAGAGAGGCAGAGACACAGGCAGAGGGAGAAGCAGGCTCCATGCACCGGGAGCCCGACGTGGGATTCGATCCCGGGTCTCCAGGATCGCGCCCTGGGCCAAAGGCAGGTGCCAAACCGCTGCGCCACCCAGGGACCCGATTTCTCTCTCTTTCTTTGTCTATAAAACTATGGTGCCATGGATTTTTATTATTCAACATTAATAAAATATTTAATTATTTATAATAGTCTTGGTCCTTTTTCCTTCTGATGCTCAGATTGTCAAATTGTTCCAAACTTGGGTATTAGGAGACCCCTAATGGACTATAGGGTCCATATATTTTCGGTACAATTCCATTAAACTTTGACACTTCCTTACTTTTTGGCACATGATACATCAAGGTCATCTTATCCTTCCTCTGCCTAGATCTGGAATCAGCCATTTCTCCAGAACCCCTCATTCCTTTAGTGAAGGTCAGTGTTACACTTAACTAATACTATCCTATTCCATACAGGCAATTTCCCAGCTTTCAGCCTAATACTAAGAAACTGGAGTCTGGCCCCAAATGTGCTCATTGCTGCTATGTGTCATAGTTTCAATGCCTTTCAGTGGACAAAGGTAGGAAATACTTTTTAGTTTTAATTGTGAATTCACACCAATATTATCAGTTCAAAATTAACACAAAAATGTTCTTTTGTAACTTTAATTTTGTATTTGTATGTCTTTCTTCTGGCCATGAAAATCTGGACTCATTTCATCAACATATTTACCTGTTTTATCCTACAATATACATGAGTTTCAAAATTACCATGCCAACATTTCTACAGACAATAAAACTGAATGCAATTTAGAATTTCTCTGCTATTCCTTTGGACCCAAGAATATATCTCACAGTCACAGATATGCCACATTTCTAGAGAATCAAACATGTCACAAGGTCTTAATAGTAAAAACATGGTAGTCATGACATGCGACACACAGTAACTTCATAGAAGGTCCATGTGTGTAAGTTTGTAACCAAAGACATCTTTCATTGTCTTGGTGTTTCACTGGAGGCCCCATGGCTGAGAATAACAGATGACAAGTACTTATATATTCTAGAGATGTTGGACCATCTATGTTGGTGTTGCTCAGTTATGCCCCCAGACACACTGTCCATCTGAGAGAGCAGTTGGGGTAGGAAGGTGTTGAAAGGAGAATGGATGAAGGTGGTTAGTGGAAAGGAAGGATTTCCTGGCCGAGAGAGTTGTCGGGGTAGTGCTGTTGCCCCTTACCCTCATGGAAGAAGAAAGGTGGTGCATCCCCTTTATACTTCCAGACAAGTGAAGGGACTCCAGCCTCAAGCCCACAGCAGGAAGCAATGCCAGAGGTTGAAGTGGGCCCCTGAGGAAAGTGAGGAAGATTTGACAGAGTAGCTGAGAAGTAATTGCTCCGTCTGCTTCTACACAATCCCCAGCGGCTGAACAATGGAATGAGCAATGTGAGAGACCTGAGCAGAGCTTTCCTGGCTCGGATCCCTTCCTGGCCCCTCCAGTCACTACTGTGGGATAAGCCTAGGCAGGGAGGTCGGTCATCAACATCCCACCCCACTCCCACCCACCTTCTGCCCTTCCTGCCTTGCACACGGTCTCTCTTATTCTTAAAATTGGGTATCTAGTGAAGCAAGGAGGACCATGAGGTGAGTGATGCTCCCTCTGCTCCCTTCAGGGATGGATTGGGTGGCCTTTCCTTGGGCCGTTCTCACAAATGCTGATGCATTCCCTCTGGCTGCATAGACCAAGGAGAGCAGCTGTATGGTTCCAAACTGCTTATTGACTGAGACCTTGAAGCCATGAGGGCATCATCCACTGAGCCAAACACTGGGTGGCGGGAGCCCAGAGGAATCACTGGTCTTGTACAGATGTGGTACCTGGTCACCTCCTTCTCGCACCCCGGACTTCAAATGTGTTGTTTCTCTAGCTTAGAATCCCCACCTCCCTCTGCTCCCCCCACACCCCTGCAACCCCCACCCCCGTGTTTCCAGAACACCGTCCCCACCAGCCCACACTTTGAGCTCACAGTTCTGACCCCGCTGTGCTTATGGAGAGTCTGCCCAGATCACAGACCACTCTCAGGTTTTCTCTATCTTTGGTAGGTGTCATAGGGGGTACATCCCACATCCCTAGCTGTGCTGCTTTGGTAGTGCTTGCTCTGGTGTCTTTTTCTAACTCTGCCAGTTCCAGGACCTTTTATAGTAAAAGCTCCAGATCGATATTTTTCAACATTTAGAAAAGAGGTACCTTTGTGTATGTTTAGATAACCATATAATAAAAAGTAAATAAATGTGAAGTCCTCAGAATACTAACACTGGCTCCGACTCCCCCTCCCCACCCCCCCATGAGTCACTCACGGCCATGTGGCAAGATCACTAAGTCTAATTAAGTAATGCAGCTGACAAACCACTTCCAAATACAGTCCGTTGTGCTTTCGTGTGACGTATATGTTCCTAAAAATCATCAGACGACTCAAAATCACTCAGTAAACAGCACAGGACTAACAAGAGTAAATGTGGTTGCGGAACAGCTTTAAATGTCATCAGTGACCTGTTCCAAGAAAGAAGATAGGACCCGAATAAAAACAGGAGCAGTTTGAACATGTGAAGTGGTTAATAAATACAAAAATATTAGAGCAAATATGGCACATTTCCTTGAAAATGACCTGAGGGGTGCTTGTGGAGGGGGCTGGGGAGGGGTGGGGCTCATGTGTGTGATCCTGAACGGTGGAAAGAGCATTATCTGAAATTGAACAGAAGGTGGTAGCACCCATGTTGGTGGGTGGGGTTCATTGTCCTAGTTTTCCCTTGGCACCAAGTATCAGAGTGTAAGCAATCTCTTAGGACCTTAAATCCTGAGGCAGGTTTTTCTGCCTTTGAGATATAGATCCTTTGTGGCATGTGTTTATTATAAATACCTGTTTCATGAAAATTGAAAATCTAATCCAACATTATAGACTTCTTTTGCAATTCTGTATCACTGCTGGAAATTTGTTTTCAACTTTCTAATTTTTCTCATCTGCACTCAGCACTTCGGAAATTGTAGCAATGCTTGAAACCACGAAACCAGGCATTACTGCCATTAGATGGAGTCACTTCTGCAGGACTTAGCAATTTCCATTAAGAGCTTCGTATATAAATAATGCTTTCCTCATCCCACATACTCTTTGGGGTTTGGAGCCAGTGAGCTTAGACATGTTTGGGATGTTGGATGAATGTTTGTTTGTTTCAATATAGAGCAGCTCACATGTGCAAGAACATAGCAAAGCACAACCTTTTGGGATAATGCATGCAGTGAACTGAAGTAGCTCATAGATGAGGTGTGTGTGAGGGTGTGCATGCATGTGTGCATGCGTTTTGTTTTTTCATACCCAGCTCAGTTGAGTGTAGTTCAGTGTTCATAGGCAAACGCAGAATGCATGTTATGTTCCAATTGTTCCCTAATCTATCAATTGCTTTGGAACGAAATCACAAGAGTTAATAGCAGAAGTAACTGTTAAGTGAAAACGACTGTTTCCACAGAGGTAGGCGTTCTACTGAACACCACTGTGTCTCTCTGCACTAGGGTATTTATTGATTTTCGTCTACTTTATTTCATAAGCACATATAATACTCCTGAATACCAAATTTCATCAACTAGAAAAAATAGACATTAAAAAAACTTTAAAAAATAGGGGCACCTGGCTGGCTCAGTTGGTAGAGCATGAGATTCTTTTTTTGTTTCTTGTTTTTTGGGTGGGTTTGTTTGTTTGTTTGTTTGTTTGTTTGTTTTGAGAGAGAGAGAGAAAACACTGGCAGGTGAGGGGCAGAGGGGGAAGGAGAGAGAATCCTCAAGCTGACTACCCGCTGAGCATGGAGCCCAATGTAAGGCTTGATCCCAGGACCCTGAGATCATGACCCGAGACAAAAATCTAGAGTTGAATGCTTAACCCACTGAGCCACTGACATGCTCCATAGAGCATGAAATTCTTGATCTTGGGGTCATGAGTTGAAGCCCCATGTCTAGCACAGACCTTACTGAAAAAAAAAAACTTTATAAAATAGAAAATAGGGGCACCTTGGTGGCTCGGTGGTTGAGCGTCTACCTTTGGCTCGGGTCACGATCCTGGGATCCTGGGATTGAGCTCTGCCTCGGGCTCCCCACAAGGAGCCTGTTTCCCCCTCTGCCTGTATCTCTGCCTCTCTCTGTGTGTCTCTCATGAATAAATAAATAAAATCCTTTTAAAAAAAAATTGAAAAGAGCACAAGAAGAGGAGGAGGAGGAGGAAAAGGAGGAGAAACAGCAAGAGGAGGGGCTGCGTCTCCTTCTGGAAGCTGGTACATGTTTGAGGATATGTGCGTTTATACTTATGTACTTTTCTTAACATACGTAGGCATATTTCCAGGGAGTTGATAGGAGCTTGAAAAATAGTCTTCATATCGATAGGACACACAGAAAATGTATTAAAGGCTGCATTAGTGGTGTCTGGATCACATTCTTTTATATCACTCTAAGAATTCTTTTAAAGTCATATTTGATTTCAGCCTTCAATTTACCAACTCAATGATGTAGGGAGTCAAGACAGAATCTAAATGGCTCCAGATAAAAACCACGTACCCAGAACAGACTATAGCACTTCGGAAACACTGGCTTACTCATACGGAGGGCACACGTGGGAACCCATGGCCCAGAACCACATGGCCCACCCACACGCCCGCCTTCTAGTTGCCAAGCACACAGATGTGGCTGCGCTCAGGGACTCTCTTCTTGGGGCACTTTCTATCTCAGAGAACAACACCAGCTGCTCTCAGAGTGGAAGAGGGTGCCAGGCTGTGCACGTCTAGATGCGCATTTCCATTAGATGCTGTCCCTCTGCTGTCTCAGTTTTCAGAACTAGCTCCTCTCATAAACTGCTTCCATGTTGTCATTCTAAGTAGGCCAGTTCAACACTCAGCCCGCTCATTGAGGATGGAGGGAAAGAAATGCAGCAGGCTCAGTTGGTGGAGTTTGCGACTCTTGATCTCAAGGTAGTGAGTTCGGGCACCACATTAGGTGTAGAGATTATTTAAAAATAAAATCTTAAAAAGAAAAGTGCAGCTCAGATGAATTGGTTTTCAGAAACCCCATAGCAGTCCCAACAGCAAGGGACAGAGAGAGGGACTGGGCATGAAGGAGAAAGGGTAGCACTGGCATAATGAGAGAATCAGAGACGGTGTAGGAGGTAGACACGTGGTGGAGAGCCACAGAGAAGGAGAGCAGACAGCATGTCCACGCATAATGTCAAGCAGTGGGGATCCAATAGAGAGCCCCCCTAGACTCAATCTCTGTCAGGACACCCAGCACTGGCCAAGGCTGGCCCTGGGAAAACACAGGTGAGGAGGCACTGGGTGCGGCGAGGCAGATTCCCATAGGAATCAGGTCAAGGGGGCTAAGTGGGAATTGAGTGAGAATCCCCCTCTTGGTTGAGGCCACCTGCCCAGCAAGACTGCCCAGAAAAGGCCTGCCATGGAGAAATGAGGGTGGGCCTTCCTTCACCATCTGTGCAACTCTGCCTTTCAATTCCCAGAATTCACAGACTGTCTGCCTCTTGTCAGGTCACTGGGGAGCATCCTGTCGGTCACCACAGAACTTCTGGATGGTGAGACAGCCTGAGATCCACCAGGATGGGCTGGGGAGAACCAGGGAGAGCCCGGCAGGTCTGAAGAGTCTTGGGGTGGGGGCAGATGGGAGCCTCTCAACAGTGAAGGATGGCTAACAGTCCCACGTGGCAAGCCCCATGTTTCCATATTGTGCAATGGTTTAAAAAAAGATGCTCTGAGAGTTTTTATAGTGGGGAAAAACTTTATGATATGATATTAAGACTTAGGTCAAGAAATAAAAATTGTATTATAGTCACACAAGTTTACACATAAACAGTTATATTAAGGCTACTTATTACTGTGAATTATCTTCTTTTCTTTACATTTGAGCCATTCATTCATTCATTCATTCATTCATTATTGTGTATCTATTAGGTACGAGGTTCTGGGGACAAAAGAACCCCCCCTCCCAGGCCCTCAAGGAGCTCCCATCTTTCTGGGAAAGATAGGAAAGATGACAGGTGATTATAATAAAGTTGGTCCGCCACTGACAGGTGTAAGAGGAGGATGCGTTCTTTTAGATTTATAAAAAAACCCAGGTGCTTCCTTTTGCCAAACTCCATTTCCTACTTTGCACTTGAGGGTGCTCCTCCCAGTTCTGCCATCCGACTGCGGTCACCTTGGGCCGGATGGGCCGAAGGTTTGGGCATCCAGAGGCTAAGAGGAAGGTCCCATCATCGATGCAAACAGCACACGTGGCGGCGAATCCAGAGCCTTCTTCCCAGAGCGCTGCGTGGGCCGCCGGGCCGTGCACACAAGCGGCGAGCGGCAGCCAGAGACCCGGCTGCTGAGGAGCCCACAGGTGCAGAGTGACGAGCAGATGCTCCAAAGTCGGGTCCTGTTCCCACTCATTGTCCCCCTTACATTGTGCCGAACTGAGCTCAGCTCCGCGGGGCAGGACAGTCCAGGGGCAGGGCTACCCACAGACACGTTCCTGTTCCTCCTCCCGTAGGGACAGCCTCTGTGTTTTGCCCAACCCCCTGCGTTGACAGGACTAACTATACAAATGTTGCTTTCAAAGGGCTTATTATTCCTGGTAATTATGCTAATAATAGTGACAGCCATCGAGTTTGGAGCACACCCTATGTGTTAGGGTCAGAGATACAGGTTTTCTGCTCAGGATCACGTTTTATTTAAATCACAATCCCAAGAGCCAAGGATACCATTATCCCAATTCAACAGATGAGCAAACTCAGATTAATTCACTTGCCCGAAGACACAGAGTTAATAGGTGGTAGAGGTGGGTTTTGAACTTGAGTCTGATGCCATAACTAGTGGGTTTAACTCACCTTCTATGTCAATGCCAGACTAAGTCCTTTATGAGTTAAATAGTCACCAAGGACACCTCCACTCCTTGCTGTTCCCTCTGCCCTCTGCGGGTATCCACAGAACTCCCTCCAGCTTTCTGTCTGGAGTGGCATCTCTTCCTCCATCTTTCCTTATCCCTTCCTCTGCTTGCTTGCTTGTTTGCTTGCTTGATTTTGGAGCATTCTTTTATTGAGATATGACTGACATATAACACTGTGTTAGTTTCAGGTGTACACATAATGATGTGATACCCGTATATATTGCAAAATGGTCAGAGCAGAAAGTCTGGTTAACATCCGTCACCAGACATAGTTACAAATTCTTTTTCTTGTGATGAGAAAATTTAAGATCTACTCTCTTAGCAACTTTCCAATATCCAATGTTTTGAGAACTATAGTCACCAGGCTGAACATTCCCCACGACTTCTCTATTTTATAACTAAAAGTTTGTGCCTTTTGACCACCTTCACACATTTCTGCTTTATTTTTGTCCAAAGAACTTACCTTTCCTGACATCATATCATATGTCTCTTATTTGTGTATTATCAATCTCCCCATTAGACTAAGAAGTCCTCAGGGGTGGGGACTTTGTTTTGTTTACTGCTGAATCTCTGACACCTAGAAGAAAGTCTGGTCCAAAGAAGATATTCCAAAAAGATTTGTTGAATGATTGAATAGATTTCATGCTAATTAAGATTATGCAAAATTGAAAGGGTACCATGTAACATATTAATAAATACTCACCTTGTTGGGGGGGGCCTGGATGGCTCAGTTCGTTAAGCATCTCCTTCAGCTCAGGACATAATCTCAGCATCCTGGGATCCTGGGATTGAACCCCAAGTCTGGCTCCCTGCTCAGTGGAGAGTCTGCTTCTCCCTCTGCTTCTCTCTCTCTCTTTCTCAAATAAATAAGTAAAATCTTTAAAAAAAAAAAAAGACTCACTTTGTTGGCAAAATTTGAAGTGATTCAAATGTTTCCAAATTTTAAGAATTCATCAAGAGTCACTGGACTTCAAAGCTGGCAGGGCAGGGACATGATAAGCCCTGTTTCTGCTGTTAACTTTGGTTAAAAGAAAAACCTCTGTTTCTGTACTCCTAACACTCGGACACTAAATGTATGTGTTTTTCCACACCAAGTAATTTTCCAATTCTTAGAGGATACTGACCGGGTGTCTTACAATCTAACTCAATTCTGGCTCTAACTGCCCAGTGAGCCCAGACCCCACAGGCTGAGGGCTCGATCCTACAAGACTGCCTCCCAACTTCAGCCACCCACCACAAGTAAGGTGTCCCCAGATTCCACAACTTCTGTCCAACTTGGCTGCAAATCAAAAGCTCCCATGACAACCCCCTGCGGCCCCCTCAGGTTCACTCATTTGTTAGAACAGCTCACAGAACCCAGACAAACAGTTTAATTGCTATTACTAATTTATTATAAAGGATTCAGCTTGGGAGTGGCCAGATGGAAGAGATGCATCAGGCAAGGTGTGTGGGAGTGGGCGCCGAGCTTCCACATGCTCTCCAGGTGTGCCACCCTCCCGGCACCACTCCCCTGTCACCTACCTGGAAGCTCTCCAACCTGTTCAGTTAGTCTTTGTGAAGGCTTCATTACACAGATCGCATTGCAGCCACTGGTGATTGAAGTCAATCTCCAGCCTCTCTTCTCTCTCCAGAAATCGAAGGGTGAGGCTGAAATTTCCAACCCTTTAATCATTCATAGTTGGTTCTTTGCAACCAGCCCCCCTCCTCCTGGAGTCTTGACAGGAACAGAAACCCAGGTGTGGTTGTGAGGGGCTTGGTTATAAATAACAAAAGAAGCTCCTCTTGCTCCTATCTTTCGGGAAATTCCAAGGGCCTAAGAAACTCTGTGCCAAGAACCTGAGAGGAAAAATTATATTCATTTATTGTATTCTGTTAGGAGCTCTGTGCCAGGGACAGGGACAAAGATCCAATATACATTTTTTATAATGTACAGTGTCACAACAGTGGCACCATTTTAGCTGCAAACTGGGTTTGGGTTTGGTATCTCCTGAGCCAGGCTGATCATAAACACTGCAAATCCTGTGAGTGATTTTGATGACTAGAGTGCTCTTATTTTATCATTTGCTAACATTATAATTTAAAGTATTTTTGGTGCCTATAAAAATGTCATCCAAGTATTCACTATGTGCAGGTGGTGAAAAATTTGCCTGAAATTCATTAACTTCGGAGCAGAAGTTAAATGTGACAAAACATGCTGTAGATAAGTCCAAACTGCACCGTCAATTCCCCATCCTGTTAATTTAGGAGAGAGAACATTGCAAAAATATTAAAAAGCCAACAATTGAGAAGATTTAAAGCAACTCTCAGCCAAAAAAAATAAATAAATAAACGATAATAGTTAAAAACATGTGCTTTAAGAAGTCGCTGGTTTCCTGCTTTGTATGTATTTCTGTGGCCACACAGATCTTAAATTATTCGAGTCAAAAGTCACTTTCTGCTTGACCCGTGGCCACCCCTTACTACAAGGTCCTAAGTCTTGCCTTGTCTGCAGCTCTCCACCTAGAGTTACTCAGAGCCTCACTTCTCCACTCAGGGGAGGGGGTTTGCTGCAGGGGCGCAGAGCCCACAGAGCTGGGTCTGTCCAGCCAGGAGGGTGCTCCATCCCCTGTGGGCGGACCCCAAACGGCCATGGGCAGCCCTTTAGCTTGACTCCTCACCTTGATTGCAAGAGCTTGCATCAGGTCCCCAGACTGACAGGCTTCTCATGCCGAGGCCTTTGCCTTGGCAAATAAATGACTGCCCTATGCAAGGAAACCAGCCATGGGGGCCGACTAATGAGTGAGCAGACCAACAAAGGAAGAAATTCCTTTGTTCTGAAACTGCCTTTCACCAACTCATGGTAACTTTAGCTTCTTCTCTTGAACACAGAAGAGTCAACTAAGATGTAACAGAAGCTATGGGGTGCTAACTCCTCACACCACCCGGGGCCTCGGCACAGCTCTGCTTTGAAGAGACCAGAGTCCTGTTTGCAGCCTTGAGGTGGATCAGTCCCACCCGGCCCCCTAGATCTCACTTGACCCTACCCATAGTGCCTGGGCTTATGTCCCCTGACCTAAGCTCCCCTAGCTCCTACTCATCTCAAGCCTGTGTATTTATCTATTTATCGTGCCTCTGAACTGTCCTTTCTTTCTTGTTTTTTTTTTTTTTAAGGATTTTATTTATTTATTCATGAGAAACACAGAGGGAGAGGCAGAGACACAGACAGAGGGAGAAGCAGGCTCCATGCAGGAAGCCCAATGTGGGACTCGATCCCAGGACCCTGGGATCACGCCCTGAACCGAAGGCAGATGCTAAACCACTGAGCCACCCAGGCATAGCTAGAACTCTCCTTTCATTGTAAAGTCCCCTACATCCTCAATCTCATCAAGGAAAGCTACATTTACTTCCTGGCCCCTGAGCCCATTGTTCCTCCCCTCTAAGTCCCGCTGTGACTGGGCAAGTCTCATCCACCCCCAGCTGGTGCATCCAGCAGGCTGGTCCCAGAGCTCCCTCCCTCCCCTGCTCCCCTGCATCTCAGCCACTGGCTTCTCTCCATATACCTAGGAGCTTGTACCTGCATCATTCCAAACTTTGAACTCTGCTTAGTTAGCAATTTTTGGAAGCTTTAAACACTTCTTCCAGCAAAAGGCACCACACTTGCTCTTTGACAGCATCAAGCTAGCCAGTCTTTCTGTGCTCTTCCCAGTGACCCTTCCTTCCTGGGTGAGCCAGACTTACACCAGTACTGCCAACGCCATGCTCCCCATCCTTGCAAACCTCCCCAGCCAAAGAAAGACATGGTGGGCTCTCTGTGCCATATTCTCCTAATTCTCTCTCTCTCTCTCTCTCTCTCTCTCACACACACACACACACACACACACAGACACACACACACACACACACAGAGGCTGCTTAAACTATCAGAGAATGTTCTCCAGGCAAGAGTTTGGTGCCACTACAAATCTATGGCCCACAGCCCCAAACAATCTCAAGCGCTGCTGGCAGTTCTTCTCTGGGTCACCAACCACTTTTTGAATTCTCGCAAAAGTTATTTCTCACCTTCTCTAATCTCCCTGTGAGCACCTTCCTACCACCTGCCCCCACTCTTCACCTCTGATTCCTTTTCTGCACTTGCCTGGATCCCAGCACCCCAACTCTTCCTCCTCCAACATGGTAGAATCCCTGCTGCCGCCCACCTCAATACCCCCACTTGCACTTCTGATCCCTCCCCCCTCATTCTTAAAATGCTGGGGTGGCTGAATAATGGCCCCCGAAGATAGCAAGTCCTGATCCCTGGAAATTGTAAACATGACCTAGCTGGAAGAAGATCTTTGCAGAAGTGATTACGGTTAAGGATTCTGAGAGGAGGAGATTACTCTGGAGTACCTGGTGAACAGTAAATGTCATCATGTGTCCTTAAGAGACAGGCCAACAGGAGTTCACAGAAGAGGAGGCCATGTGACCGGGGTGGTGGAGTTTGGAGATACCTGACCCCAAGCCAAGGGACACCTGGAGTTTCCAGGAACTAGAAGAGACAAAAACCAGATTCTCCTCTAGAGCCTTCAGAGGGAGCATGGCCCCACCAACATCTTGATTCAGACTTCTAGCTTCCAGACCTGGGAGAGAATACACTTTTTTGTGGTTTTAAAGCCTCCCGTTTGTGGTAATTTGCCCCAACAGCCAGAGTGCAGGGTGCTGGAGAAGGCCAGGTACGCGGCTGGAGTAGGAAATCAGGACACTGGGACATGGGGGCAAGGGCCAGCAGGACACGTGGGATGTGAGGAAGGAGGGAGGCTCTGTCTGCACTGAGCATGTACCATGTTGGGGTCCAGCCCTGGAGTGCAAACATGAACAAGACCCAGGCATGCTGACCAGCACCCCCACAGCCTGGGGCACGATCCCTGTGCGTGGAAGCAAACAGGGAGGGATCACAGGTGCCTAATAGGGATCTCTAAGGACAAAGGCATTTGACAGGTGTTTGGGCTTTCCGGGACTGCCAGAAGTGTCCCTCTCGGCAAGCAAGAGCCTCTTCTCCATAGCTTCTCTGGAAAGCAGGAAAAAGAACAGAATGAAAACAGAGGCATAGGCAGAGAGAGAAGCAGGCTCCCTGCGGGAAGCCCGATGCAGGACCCAATCCCAGGACCCTGGGATCACAACCTGAGCCAAATGCAGATGCTCAACCACTGAGCCACCCAGGCATCCCGGCATTTTTGCCTTTATCCTGAGAGTTCCTTTCAAAATTAAGGAAGAATTTCAGCTTTATACAAACTCCAGGGAGTTGAGTCAGTCTGATCAACATCAGTATGCACCAGCCACTTTCAATATGAACATTTAACTGTAGGCAGTGCCCTTAATGATGTGTCATAAACATGTTGGGGGAGAGGAGCATAACTTCACACACTATATTTAGGAAGCTGATGGATGTTGGAGGTAGTGCTCCTAACATCTATTCAAAGAAGGAGTTGTCGCAGCCCCATCTAAGATTATACCACAGGCTGACCATCCTGGAAGCAAGTGCTGGAACCTCCTATCTGTCATTTCATGCCCCACCTTGGGTCCCAGGTGTGACACATGACCTGTGGAGAAGAAACTAGTTCTGTGTGCTGGGAAAAACACAGAAGGAACCCGATGGAATGTTCTACTTAATTGGCCTATGAACCCTCACAACCTGTTTTTCTGCCCTTTTCTGTTTTATAGGCTTCTGTCAAAACTCTCTCCTGCTGTCACCACCCACAGCCCTCAGGCCCAGACATGCCTTCTAACATTTACACCACCCTGTTTGTACAGGTCCTGGCACACTGGTCTTGGCTCATCCAAAACAAAAGCCAAAACAGGTTCTTGTTGTTCTATGTCAGCCTGAGGAGTTTAGGTACTTCATCTATGAATTCAAGACAGAGAATAAAGCCTAGGGCTAGCTGTTAACCTGCCAAATAATTTCTAACTATAGAAAAGAGGAATGTAGACTTTCTCTTCTCTAGTAACTCCACCCTGGAAATATGATTGACAGCAAGAGGAGAGGTGGAGAGAGAAAGTGACATAGTGAAAGGGAATCCAGGGCCTTGGGTAGAGGTGAGATCTTGAAATCGTGTCTGAGGAATCAGAAAGATAATATACATTTACTCTTTTGTTTCCCAAAGATCATTTACTGAACTGTTATGAACTCCTGACCATGAAGACCAAAGTACATAAGACCTGACTGAAGTAGTGCATTTGGGGGGTTTTTGGCTCTAAATTAGATTTAAGGTGTATAACAATTACTTACCCTAGACTGTGATCCCCACTGTCAACATGAGGATCACATGAACTTTAAATGAGCCTCACCCATGCTTATACACATTGTGGTTAGTTCTTTGTGCATCCAAGTTTATAGCTTGTTCATTCATTCAACAAACATTTCTGAGCACTTAATATGGATTAGGTAGATGAATAACGCAGTCAGTGTCCTTAAAGAGCTTATAAGGCTATGATAATGTGAAACCAATTCTATTATTACAGATGTAATGTTATGCGGGCAAGGAGTGAAGTGTTCAGGGGCTCCAGCCCTTCGGTCACAGTGCTCCAGAGAGAGGGACCAATAAGAGATTCTATATATCATGGTAGCAATGGGTAGATAGAGATGTAGATAGAGATAGATAGGTTGGTTATAAGACATCGGCTCATGTGTGATTGTGGAGGCTGAGAGGTACCCGGATCTACAGTGGACAAGGTGGAGAGCGGACAGTATAGTTTCCCGTCTGAGTCTGAGTCCAAAGGCAGAAGAAGACCAATGACCCATCTCTAAGACAGGCAGAGAGACCAAATTCTCCCTCTCTCAGCCTCTTTGTCTATTTAGGCCTTTGATGGATTGGATGAGGACTACCACACTGAGACGGCAATGCACTTTATTCAACCCTCTGATTCGCATGTTAATCTCATCCTCAAAGTCCCTCAGTAATGCTCAGAATGATGCTTAACCTAATATCTGGGCATCCCATGGCCCAGTCAAGTTGACAAATCAAATTAACCATCTCGCAGATGGGCAGAAAGCCTAGAGCCTATAAAGCCAACAGAGGGGCAGCTAGAGGAACAGGAAGAAATGAATAGAAGGAGGTAGGGGGGAAGCTACAGGGAGCGAGCACTTCAACAAGGAAGGAGTGGTCAACAGGGATGGAGTCTTAAAGAAGGCAAGACGTAGGGACAGAGATGGACACTGGGTTGGTGTAAGGTTATTGGCGGAGAGGCGATAGGGGATGGGGGAATGCAGATTACAGCAGGTTGAGGAGGAAAAAGAAAGGAAGTGGACACAGAGAACCCAGACGAAGTCTTCTAGAAGCTTGGTGGTAAGAGAAGAAAAAAGAGGAGGTGGAGGGGAGTGGGCTCTAAGAAGAGGATTTAGTTTCTGGTTCTTTTTCATGAGAGACTTGTGCATATTTCCTTGTGATGGGAAGGACCTTTGGGGAGGGAGAGGCTGAAGACAGCGGCGGGAGGACAGTCTCTTGGACAGGTAAGCCCTACACAGGCAGAGCTGCCTCTTCCTTTCTCACTAGTCAGAAAGGGGGAAGGCTAGGGAGAAGCAGAGGGGAAGTTGTGAGGTTTGATGGTGGGAGCCCAGGACCCTCCCACGTGACCCACTGCCATTGCCCTCATTTTTCTGTGTGCCATGGAGGCTGTGGTCTAACCGGTGCCACTTCCATCAGGCCAGCGACATAGCCTCTCTCTGCCTGATTCCCCATCTGAACCACGGGATAATGATACCAACCTCAGAGGGTTGCCGTGAGGTTTCATTAAAACCCTGCATTTAAGCACGTTCAGTAAATGTTTGCTACTGTGCCTAGCAATTATTACCATTAGCACTATTATTAGCATAGCTATCTTTAGTTGTAAGAATCAATTATCAAGTCTATTCTCTTGGTCTCCCTGAGTTTTCTTTTTTAGTTTTTAGAAACAAAAAACGCAGGTCAAATCTTTCCGTGGTGCCATCCCTGAGCCTAGAGGATCGGTGGGCAGCGCTACCCTCTCGCGCCGGGAGCAGCACGCTGAATCGCACGTGTGCAGTACTCACAGAAGACAGGACACTTGCTGGCTATGTGGACAGCTGAGCACATCTGGAAGGTTTTCACTCATGAAGCGCACACACCCATGTGGTCTGCCGACACTCGCACACAGAAGGGAGCTGAGACACGCCAGATGGGCCCCATCCCAGCCCCGCGGGTAAATCCAGATTCTAGAGGCCATCCCCACCTCCTCTGCCTGGGAGCCTGAGAGGGCTCCGTTCCCGCCCACAGGCTGGGCCCCTCCGAGGCCCGCTCACATCCCAAATGCCATCCCGTCCCAAGCCGTCCAGAACAGAGGCACAGACAATGAGGCCTGAGTCACTGCACTGTCATAAGGGCCTTCTCATCTTCAAATATCCTCTTCTAACAATACGGCCAATAACTGCATCACAGCGTGGAGACAAGAGATGGGAGCCTAGGAAGTTGAATCCCAAAGCCTGGCACTTCCCCTAAATCATATCTCAGCCGAACATCTACAAAGCCCAAACAGTTTGACCTTCTAGGAAAGTGTCAGTGTGGAGTGGAGGCCTATGTTCCCAACCCAGTGACAAGAACTTCCTCCCTCTGGCCAGCGTATCTTCAAAGATTCCCTAAGATTCCAGCTTTGATGCAGTTTCCGCACAGGAGCCCTGCAGGCATCTTTTCAGTATCCTTCATTGCCTTTGAGGTCCCTCAGGGTGGCTTTCTTTCTTTTTTCTTTTAAAGATTTTATTTATTTATTCATGAGAGACACACAGAGAGAGAGAAACACGGACAGAGGGAGAAGCTGGCTCCCTGCAGGGAGCCCGATGTGGGACTCGATCCCAGGACCCCGGGATCATGCCCTGAGCTGAAGGCAGATGTTCAATCGCTGAGCCACCCAGATGCCCGTCAGGGTGGCTTTCTAAAATGGCCCAACCCAGCAGCATTTGGGGATGTTCTCCTGCCGTTATGCTCTGGCAAAAGGGAAGCAGGCCTGTCTAGGAAGGATTTCTCTTGGTTAGCATGAGTTCTGAGTCACATTCTGAGGAGGCAGAGGGGGAACAAAATTTCTTCATTGCAGATCGTTTCTGAGAGACTCCATTCTAGAGAGAGCGACCATGCCTCTCAGCTGATCCAAGACAGTCCCGAGTTTACGGCTGTTGTTCCGGTGCGCGTATTAACAGAACTCCTTATCATTCTCAAAAGTGTCCTGCTCTGGCAACAACTTTAGAGAGTTATCCTCAGGCCAGGTGATGGCTGTGACACCTTTGGGCTTCTCGAGCCCCCAGAGCAATTGGCAGTTGGTTTATTCTTAGTTTTCCTCTCTGGTTGAAGCCTAATGAAGATCTTGTCAGTTTGAGGAGAAAGAATAAGAAACATTTGGCAGCACACTCCTCACCTCATGTCACCCTGAGAGCCCCCAGCTAGTTTCGAGCACTATCTCCTGGTCATCAGCCTTCTTGGTTCTTAGGAGCAGAGAACTGCCCCAGAGCAAGAAATGTCCATGTCAGGGGTTTCCAGATTTTGAGGAGAGAGAGAAGGGTCAGAGGGAATGGAAGCCTTAGTCTCCTGCTCTCTCTGGCTAACTGGCCAAAGGCTTCCTGGCCACCACAGGACCCCAGAGAGCAGCTCAGGCCTTTCGAAGGATGAGAGATTTTGTCTTGGGTCCATTGAGCAGTGACCAGGAAACTCAAAGAGGAGAGCCAGAGTGGGCCCAGTGCCTGCCTACAGTAGGTACTTAATAAGTATTTGTTGACTGGAGTGAGGAGGTGGCTCTTACCCATGGTGTGTGTGTGTGTGTGTGTGTGTGTGTGTGTGTGTGTGTTTAGGGTGACTGGGCTTGTTGTTGGACTTTCCACTCCCTCCCCACCCCAACCCCACCCCTAGCTGCTGCTGCAGTGGCCACTCCACTTCTCTGCTTCTCGGGAGGAAGCCATAGGGAATGAACGATAAGGGTGACAGGACACCCAGGGGGAGAGCAGTGGAGCTGAGCTTTCAACCCACAGCTGACGAACGGGCTCACCAGAATGCACCAGAATGAAAGCCTAGGGACCACAAAGGCAGCCTTCACAGTGTGCCGGCCTCGGTCCCAGCACCCCAAGCAAAGGAGGCATCCCGGCCTGAATCCTAGACAAGGCCACCGAGCGCATGCAGTGTATGCGAAGGAAAAACCACACACACCAGCAAGACATTGATGACCTCAAGCAGCAGACGGCGCCTCTGGAGCAGCAAGCCCGGGCCCTGGAGAAGGTGAGGCAGAGGGGCAGGCCAACTGCCCCTCCTCAGACAGCAGCCCCCATGCCAATGGCAGCACCATCTCCTTCGTTGGTGGAGGCTGGGAGCCCGAAGAGCCCCAATGCAGGAAGAAGCTCAGGGTGGAGACCAGCTAAGCTCCGTGGGGCTACTCAGCAGCACCAACTGTGCATCTCCTCCATCGTCTCATCTGCCTTTCAGTTCATCCCTAGAGCCCTCGCAAACATTTAAGAGACTATTTTTCCTTTCCCCTTTTTTCTTTTTTTCTTTTCTTTTTTTTATTTTTTCTTTTTTTTATTTATGATAGTCACACACACACACACACACACACACACACACACACACACACAGAGATTGAGAGAGAGAGAGAGAGAGAGAGAGGCAGAGACACAGGCAGAGGGAGAAGCAGGCCCCATGCACCGGGAGCGGGACGTGGGATTGGATCCCGGGTCCCCAGGATCATGCCCTGGGCCAAAGGCAGGCGCCAAACTGCTGCACCACCCAGGGATCCCTTTTTCTTTTTTTTAATTTTATTTTTACGGAGAATCTCTTGGACAACAGCTCACATTCTCCTTCCCCATTTCCACATTTTTTTAAGCCAGTTCCCTTCAGGGATTCCCTGTCCCCACCAGCAATGTTTAAAACAAAACACCTCAACTTGGCAGCTTTTTCTGCAGAGGGCAGACCGCCCACCGGCCCTCTGAGCACATGCTGTACTGACCAGCCACCAGCGTCTCCAGCCCTGCTGGACACAGGCCCGGAGGACTCCTGCTTCCCAGGCCCTGCCCCCAGGGCCACCCTCACCTCTGTTACATTGACTTTATGAATCTATGGATTGCTCCACGTTAAGAAGATGACTGGTTTGGAGTCAGAATTAATCCCCCTTCTTTTTGAGGATTTTTTTTTCTAAAAGGCTATTTGCCATTCCATTCGAAAAACCAGATCCTTTAAGAAGTCTGTGGTATAAAAACAAGAGGGGACAGATTTGCAGCACAGAGTCTTTGGCCTGTTTCATGCCTGCCTGTCTCAGCCAGCGTTAGGAAGGGCTGTGTGACACTCGTGCGGTACTTGTGGGAGACCGTGCAGCAGTGAAGTGGTAGCTGCCCAGGGGTGGTAGGGGTGGGACAAGGAGGGAGGATCGGGTCCGGGAGAGGTTTTGTACTGCGGGCCAGTGATGACGATGTTTTGATACTATTTCCTGCTACTGAAATTTGAACCTGAGTGAATTGTCCTCATTTCTGATGATATCAGTATTGCAGAGCAACAGATTCAGAAAGTAATGATCAAATCTTCCTTTCTTTTTCGCGTACATTTCTAAGAGATAGAGCCAACTAATTTCGTATATAAATACTAAGAGCAATTTACCCAGTACTAAACCCACACCCCAGTGTAGACCCTTCCCCACCCTCGCCCCACTCCTTTTCCAAATGCCTTGGACCTCATTCCCATTGTGTGATCCAGCCCTGGTGCTGGCTACAGTCAGCAGATCACAGGGAAGGGCTTTTTGTGTTTAGGCCATATTTCTTTGTCTTTTTCCTACTCCATTCCTGGCCTCTGCTGATTCTAGTGTGTACTCTCTAGTCTCAGTCTGTGTTTGATTCCATTCCATGGAAATAAAAAGTATGTTGTCCACACTGCACAGGATTTGTCTTGCAAGTTGAGGTTTTCCCCTTCACTCTAAGACTATAAATAAAAACTTCTTTTATCCTTAAAAAAGAGTATTTATTGACTGGATAAGTACATACATGATGAAGAGAATGACAAATTCACAAATATCTGGAGTTCTATCCTGAGCTGGCAGGAAGTACATCCTCACACATACTTGAGATATGATAATACCTGAGAGCATTATCTCACCCACTGGCCACAAATCCCCCTGGAGCTGTGGGGTGAGCATGTGGAGACGCCACATATGCACACAGCTGAGTTTCCCATGCTCTGATCTGCAGTCTAGCAGGTGTTCTGATGGGAAGTGGCTGTCCTTAAAGCTCTGCATCTTCTCCTCTGCCTCATTCCAGTCCTCCCGAGGCAGTGAACTGAAGATCCCTCAATGTCCCTGAGCACAGAGGGGCTGGGTGGTTCACTGGGGAGCAGCCTTATTTTTCTCTCTCCAGCCCTCTTCAGTTTTCTTTTAGCAACTTCACTTTGTTTTGGGCTCTCTTCTTCCCAAGTTCCTGGAGGCAACAAGGTTAGAAGCACAAAATAGACTTTAATGCAAAAAAGCATTAGCAGAGGTAAATAGGGTCATTTCCTAGTGATAAAAGAACATTTGGACAATTTCCCATTTGGGACTATTGTTCAGTGTAGTTGGCAATGCATAATGTTCTTATAAATGTTCTTGAACCTCCAAATTGTTTTGAATATGATCAATTCCTGAGAAGATATAACAATTTTACATACCTAATAACATATAGCTTCAAAATAGAAAGCAAAAGAACCCCAACAGAACTCAAATGATAAATAGACAAATCCACAAACATAGTGGGAGGTTTTGACATGCTTCTCTCAGGAATTAACAAACAGATAAAACTTAACAAGGCTATAGACTTGGAACAACCCAATTCATCTTTCTGGAAAACAGTTTGGTATTAACTTTAAGATTCTGGATATGTGAACCCAGAATTTCCAACTCTAGGTACACATGCAGAGAAAGCCGGGCACATGTGCACCATGACTCACAGCCAAAGATATTCATCACAGCGTGGTCCATTGCCAACAGCCCTGTACAACAGCCAATTTCCCATCTACAGTCAAATGGATAAATAATCATGGCATAGTCATATGAGAGAATCATATACCTCAGTGAAAATCAATGAACAAACATAACGGTATAGATGAGGCTCAAAGAACAATGTTGAGGGAAAAGGGGCAAGATAAAAGAACACATCAAGTATGATTTTATTCCCATGCCATTTAAAAACAACTGAAGCTAGAATTTATTCTTTAAGATACACACATCAGTGATCACACTATAGAGGAAAGTAAAGAGATGTTACCACAAGGTAGGACGATCGTTCCTCTGGGTAGAGTGGTAGGGGTTACCCAGGGGGATCTCAGGTGCAGGATCTGTCCTACTTCTTGACTAAGCAGTGATTACCCAGGTGTTCTCTTTAGAATTCTTCATTAAACCATACCTATGCCTTTATGCAAGTATATGTATGTTGGTTTTATTCATTCACCAATAAAAGTAATGTTTCAAAAACTTAAGAAAGGCACCCCCTCGGATCTCTCCTGGCCAGAGAAAAGTTCTGCTCTCTTTCTCTGCCCCCTTCACTCTTTGCTCTTCCTCCCACCTTCAGCCTCCTCCCACATGAGTCCTCCTCCCTTCCCCCAGGGGGCCTAGGTACAGCAGGCTACAGGTCTGGCTGGGAAGGCCTCTGGCTCTGGCTTCTTCCCAGCATGCTGGCCTTTGCTGGGATGCCTCCTGGGAAGATTCAGGTGTGGGCCTGGAGGGAGTGTCCACTCGGCCTGTTTTGATTCTGGGCCCTAGGCTGCCTCCAGCCCTCCACAGGGCCAACACTGGCTTATTAGGGGCCACATTAGGCTCGCTGTCACAAAGAACCCATATTTGTCTTCACCTCCCCGTGTTGGGCCCGTCAAAAGGAGGAATTGGGGTGTTAGTGTGGAATTCCTAGGTGCAAGATCTTCAGTCCCTTGCCTCATCTGTTTCCAAAGGCCAGTACCTAGGGGTGGAGGCAAAAATGGCAAAAAATTAAGGCCAGGCCTGTAGGGTAAAATCTCTGAACCAGGCTCTTTCCATTCCTCTGCCAGAGAGAGCTAATCCTCAACAGTGACCTGATGCCTGGACATTTCCAGTCCATACTGGGGTCCCAGCCAGGTCCCAAGGCTGCCAGGAACCTCTTTCTCTCCCATCAGATTGCTGACACCTATATATAAAATAGATTCCCATAAACAGACATTTTTCAAAAGCTTTAAAAACCACAGACAGTCTACCTAAAGCCTGAGAAATGTAAGCCTTGCGCTTATTTTTCCTCTGACATGGGAACCCTGCCGAGTAGCATTCCCCAACAGCGACTGCCAAAAATGGGCAAGATCAGCCCCCACGGGCACCGGGCCATCTCCCTGATACTCTGCAGGCCCTACCACAGGCCCCTAGAGCCACCCCCACACACACACCCGCCCATCAAGTCTGCTGCAAAGACAAACAAAAAGCAGACTCTGGGCTTCCTGACTGGGCCCTCCCCACTAGAGGGAGAAGAAAACCGGAAGAGCAGAAGACAATGAGGAAACAGCTCCTAAAGGCAGGCCAACTGCTTCAGACGGTGAAGGCAGTCAAGTTCTGCCCGGTCATCTCACAGCCAGAAACCAAGCTGTCTCTCTGCTAACTCACAGGAAGCTCCACATCCGGCGTGGAGGACTCTGGGAGGCCTGCGGGGCCACCTCCCGGCCCCTTCCCGCCAGCCTACTACCTGCACCTCTGCTCGCACAGGTCTTCCTTCCCCAGCTCTTGTCTCTCCTGCCCTTCCCCTTCAAGCCACTCCAAAGGGCTCCGGCTCCCAGCGCTACTTCCTGTGCGTCTTCTGGTCTCCCTTCCTCCCAGGCTTCTCCCCACCGGCCCCCCAGGCCTCCAGAGCACCTTCCAGCCCCTCTCAGGCTTGCACTTGGCTTTCTGGGAGCACCTCTCCACTGGGCCCCTCCCAGATGGCTGACGCTTCCTTGCCTGTCCCCTGTGTGGCTTTTAGCTTCCTCTCTTGCCCCTCATTCTCACTCCATTCTCTTTATACAGCAGCGGGGTGACCTTTTAAACATAGAAATCAGACCTGGCCAGTCTCCTTCTCTTTCTCAGAAATAACCCAGTGGCTGCTTCTCGTTTGCAGGATCAGATCCAAAGTCTTTCCCGGGGCCCCCATGCCCTGGATGACCCCAGGGTTCACCTTAGCCTTTGTCTCCAGGCAGGTTGGCCTTTCTCTTCCTTAAGTACCAGCTCAGGCACAGCTCGGGGTGTCAGCCTCATCGGCCCCTCTGTCCCAAAGAGTCTCCCCTAGATCTCCCCATGGCTGCCCCCGGAGGTGCATCTCCACTCTGCTTCCTCACCGGCAAGGCCTGTCCTATGACTGACTGCCTGTCCCCCGCCCCACCCCCCATCGCGAGTCTGCTTACGCTGAGTTCATACATGTGCATGGTGGCATACATTACGTACAGCGTATTATATGCCGTTCTCCACCGTTCTGTCACCTTCACCAGAATGTTCATCTGAGGGCAGGGATGTTGTTGGCCTTATTCATTTCTGCATTCCCAGAATCGAGAATTCTGACACACAGTAGGCGCTCAATAAATCTATGTTACATGATGAACCAAGGATAAAAATACATATTATATACTTTAAACATTTAACTTAAAAAACATATATCATTTATTTATCAATATTTTAAAATATATACATATATTTCTTTAAAGTAAACTCTACGCCCACATGCGGCTTCAACTCAACCCCAAGATCAAGAGTCACAGGTTCTACTGACTGCCAGCTAGGTACCCCTACTTGCCAATATTTGGACATAGGGCCAAAACCCTTTCTTTGAGCCTGGTGCCCTCACTGGGGATCCTTGCTGTCTCTGTTTTGCATAACTCACACCTATACTGTGTTATCCACAATTTGAAATCTCAACTTCTTTAAAGTGGCATGAAATCTTAGTCTTGAAAAGGACTTTTGCTATAGAATTCTTCTATATTCTTATTTACCCCAATCTCTACACACTTAAAGCAAATCTTTAAGTCAATTTGCTTTCACTGAGTCTTTCCAAATAATTTCACTTAGTTCTCAAGGAAATAACGCTTTCTTTTCATACTCATCGTATTGGCTTACATAATATTAAGTTGGGATGACATAGTAGGTAATTAAATCACTTAATTACTATAACACGTATTGTGAGTATAACTGGTTTAGGAATAGACACCACTCAATTCAAAGGGGGTGTGGGTGAGCTGGAGGGCCGTGATGTTCACTGGGCCTGGAGAGGCCGCTATGAGGAGGGTGGAAAATAGAACCTATTCTGCAATATAAAAATCCTGGCAAAGGCACATGGCCACTGTGATGGAAACCAGCATGGACCCCACCCAAGAGAATGGGCAAAGCAAAATTAGGTCAGCCAGATGCAACAAGGATCCAAACAGAACCCAGGCAAGAAATTTCCTTCGGCCCCTCCCGGCTAAGGAAATAGCCCACATGCAAAGTTAGTCCACAGCCACGATGAAAGCTGGGTTTTGATAAATGTAATTATCCCATATCATCAATTAATAAACTGAACATAGTTCTCACTCTCTGGTAAGAATGACTGAACAGTGATTCTCCATCCTGAGTAAATTATTCCCTTCAGGTATTTTGAGTTCTGAACCCAAAGTGACACTAACTTCTGACTCTTGCTTTCTTCACCTGGTAACATTTTATGCCAAACCCAGACGTCTCAACCACCTTGTTGCTGTGCCCATTTGTGACCATGTGCTCTTGGGGATGTAGGCCTTGGCTATGGACCTCATCCCAACCACATTCACCATCCTGTCATTCACCGGGGCCCTCTGCCTAGTGGCGAGGGAACTGTGAGCTCAGTAATGGGCTCTGAAACCAGTGTCAGGGACGCCTGGGTGGCTTAGCAGTTAGCATCTGCCTTTGGCTCAGGTCATGGTCCCAGGATCCAGGGTCAAGTCCTGCATGAGGCTCCCTACAGGTAGCCTACTTTTCCCTCTGCCTATGTCTCTGCCTCTCTCTGTCTCTCATGAATAAATTTAAAAAATTAAAAAAATAAAAACAGTGTCAGATGTTTATGACCCTGCAGGCATTTTAGCCGCAGCTTTCAAACCCTCCTGTGGAATGAGAAGGATGAAGGTCAAAGCCAAAATATTTTCCTTTGGGGCGCTTCCACATATATTTATGACCCTTGCTTTCATCAGCCCATAGCTGAACTTCACACCCTGCCCTTTCTGGTGCATTGGAAAGTCGGTTTGTTATATGCAGATGTGAGCTAGTTCTACTGCTCTGACTCACATTATGGGGCCCACTTCAGAATGACCTGATGGTGGTGGCATGCAGAGGAGACCCCAAAGCACACAGAAAGGGCTGTTTCAGCTGCAAACCCTGGACGTGCCCCTTAAGCCCATTCTCAGATGAGAAGGGGCCAGGTGGGAAGATAGCGCTTCCAGTGTGCCTGAAGGGCACATGCCTTCGATGGGCCGTCAAACCAGATGCCAGGCAACATTAAATGGTGTGACCACTTCCTCTGCTCTGAGTCATTTCTTCATCACTTGGCTGCCTTTGGAGTTTGCTTAAAGGGAGAATACGCTCTTCAGGCCAATGCACGCACTTGGTCTCTTTGGCGGGTATATTTTTAATTACAAATTAATAGCCTCTCCATTTCCTGTTCAGCCTGTGGTCTGAGACCAATCACCTTGAAGGTCTAACAAGATGGTTTCTGAACTTGTAAGGCTTAAGGCCAGACCCCAGATAAACATCTCTGCAAGGCTTCCTGGCATGCGGTCAGCCAGTCCTAGTTGATGAGAATGAGGGTAGGGTCCTCAGCCCTGGCACAGCAGTGTATCCAGACATACAGCCTCAGCTCAAATCAATTAAAAGCAGAACCTTTGGAGGCAAGACCAGAACAGTGGCCTGTTTTAGAAGCTCCCCAGGAGATTCTGAGCTGCCAGAGTTGAGAACCACTGGCTAAGTGTATCTAAGATGAGCCCTCAGGTTCTGGAACCAATGTAATCCTTTGATCTGTATTCTACTAAGCACTTGTAGTATTATTAGCTACCATATACCGAAGCCCCAATATGTGCCAAGTACTATGTCATGTACTTTCATATACAGTATCCGAAACCTAAAAACAATCCTGTAAAGTAGATATTGTTATTCCCATTTTTAAGTGTTTTTTTTTTTTTTTATTTTTTAGCTAAGAAGACAGACTCAGAATGGGTAAATTGAACAAAACTCGCACAGCTGGCTCGGTAAAAAGCCAGTATCTCCATCCAGATTTATCTGATTCTGAAATCCAAACTTTCCCTATTAGGGACATGTTGTCTCTTAGCTTTAGTGACTATAAGAACTATGGTTTGAATGCTCAGATTCAAAGTGCTTTTTTTCCAAACCCCAAGTTCCATCCATAGAAAATCTGGGCCGGGAAGATTGTTCCTCCGGAGGCTATTGACATGAGAATAACTGTCTGTTCAAGAGGCTTAACACATTTGTTATCGTAATCTAATTTTGAACAACAAACTAGAGGATAATTTTGAGATAAATTACATTTGTGTTTTTTGACTCAAGGGGCCAGTGTTATTGTTTATGTAACAACCCATCCTCTTTGCTTATTTTAATCCTTGAGGAAACAGTTACCTTCCTGACTAACTCACTCTGGCCCTGATTTTGGAGACTTATTGCAATGCCTGGATCTGACCACTTTATGCACGGGACAGTGGAATTAGGTGCATAAAAATGTTGAAACGGAGGAGAGCCCTTCTAATTGCACAAGTTACTCCTGAGGGATAGAGCATCCCTGACATTACCTGAAATGAACTTATGGGGACGAGGCCTCCCCCTTCACTCTCCACACCCCCAGATTGACAGCTGTGTTTGGCATCATCACAGGGTTGGCTGCACCAGCTCTGGGTTCTATCACAACCGTGACAAAACGAAGGAGCTGAGCTGAGCTATCCAAACATGAGCACACATGGAACTTTGATAAAAGCACACGTTGCTTATGAAGGTAACATCCCCCTGTAAACTGGGCAAGGAGGCTTCCACAGTCAAGGCCAACGAGGAGTGCAGTGTTGAGGGTATAATCCACGGTGTGGGTGCAAGAGGAATTCTCATAGCAACACGGACATTTTACTCAGCTTTGTAAGTTTGTAATGATCTCTCAGTTGGGGCGCTGTTGGGGTACTCCCAGCCTGAACTCTGAGACACTACTCCATGGAAACAACTGATAAATACAATGGTGAGCACAGTGCCTCAGGTTTCATGGGAGGTCCATAAATATTTGTGGAGGAAGTGAGCAAGCTGGGGACGGAGATGGCATGTCCCTCAGGACTTTTTGTATTTATTGCATTATTGCATTATATAAATCTCACAACGATTCCCAAGTGAGGAAATGGAGCTCCAGGGAGCACATAGCTAATAGGCGGTGGAACCAATTTCCAAACCAGTTCTGTCTGCCTCTGGGCCTCACGCTCCTCTCTGCACCACCTACTAAGAGTATCGCAAGAGAGGACTTGGCGTCTGTCGGGGATGATGGGCTCCAACATGTGCCCAGCTGTCCTCCCCATATGAGGTCCTGGGAGTGGCCCCTTGAGAGAGTCAGCTCGAATCCGTCCGTCTGCAGGGCACTGCGGCACGTGCGGCCCGGGCACCTGGGGGCTGGAGATCTGGTAGCCGGGGCGGCCCAACGGCCAAGCGGCCGAGCGCAGCCGGTCAGCGGAGATGGAAGAAAGCAACCACGTCCAGCTGAGCAATCGGTGAGGCTTCCTGGAGCGGCTGCTGTTCCAGAGGGGCCTCCGAGAGAAACGGAGGCAGGGGCAGAGGCCGTGGCCCGCCCAAAGCCCCCCCGCGGAGAGCTTAGGACTCGGGGGAGGCCGCCGAGCCATCTATGGATTCCAAGCCTGATTCCCGCAGGTCCTCCCCTCAGCCTCACTTCATCAGCAGGGACTCTGCCCGCGAGCGTGCTCACCTCCCACATCCTCATCTCCTCGGCTGCGAGGGGAGAAGCAACCCCCTCCGTGGCTGCCACGCTGTCCTGTCCTCGCACCACTAGGAACAAGCTGCCTGCCCCCAGGGAGAACCACCCAGATTCTCGCACACGGAAGTGCTCCACGAACAGCGGCTCTGGGTCTTGGTGTCTGGGGTCCATCAAGCAGTCCGATTGGACGCAGGTAGGGTACAGGCCGAAGTGTCTTCATCCAGAGACCTGGCGTACCCTCTGGTACCTGTGAGATGTCCGTGATAACACGGTCCCTCAGCCTCGCGGGCCCTTCCCAGTGAAACAGAGGAGGTAACGGCTACTCCAAAGGGTAGAGGTAAGGGTAAAGGTGATATGCCCAAAAGCATGCTGTACTCCGCCTGACACGTGTAAACGTTATGGGAGCCTGGCCGCTTCCAGAGTCCACTCCAGGCCTTCTAGTCCTTTCGGAAGCAAGATGGTACAAGTTGGGTAGTTCTCAAACCGAAGTCTAGAGAATACATGCGTTCCGTGGGATGCTGATAGTGTCTGATGACAACATATCAAAAAATCTTTCCTGAAATGTATTGTAACAGCCATACAAGAAAAACGTTAAGCACTGCTATAGAGCTGTCTATGCTAGTTTTCAATAAGGTGCAGCGGAGACAGAGGAGCACGGCAATTCCATCAGTACAGTCCTGGGCTCAGGAACAGACAGGCAGCTCGAGGAAACTGAGGAAACCCAAAGAGCTACAAGCTCTTTCGGTACACAACACAGATGGCGTTTTATCAACTCAATGGGGAAAAGACATTTTACTTGGTGAATGGCACTGAAAAAACTAGCTAGCTGTTGGATTTCCTCCTTCATTCCATACTTTCAGATTCTATGATATGGGGGCACCTGGATGGCTCAGTCCTTTGGCTCAGGTCATGATCCTGGGGTTCTGTGATTGAGCCCCTCATCAGGCCTCTGCTCAGTGGGGAGCCTGCTTCTCCCACTCCCTCTGCCTCCTGCTCATGCACTCTCTCTGCCAAATAAATGAATAAAAATCTTTAAAAAATTCTATGATGTGCACAGAAAAGGGATGTTAATTTTTTTAAAGATTTTATTTATTTATTCATGAGAGAGACAGAGAGAGAGAGAGAGAGAGAGAGGCAGAAACACAGGCAAAGGGAGAAGCAGGCTCCATGCAGGGAGCTTGACGCAGAACTCGATCCCAGGTCTCCAGGATCAGGCCCTGGGCTGAAGGCAGTGCTAAACCGCTGAGCCACCCGGGCTGCCCCAGATGTTAATAATTTTTAAGTCATTTTTAAAACCCCTACCTAATGACTCTTCAAACTTTCACACTCCGCAAAAACTTGCTGTTTAAACACAGCAGTAAAGCCATTTGTGTTCAGGACTCCCCATGAATCAGCCACAAAACCTCATTCTGCACTGAGAGCTTGTTCCTATTGCAGGGCTTATGTGTTTGCTATTCATCCTAGGGGCCGGAATGCTCTCCACCCAGCACTTCCCACAGCTGGCTCTCCCCCTTCCAGTTCAGCTCAAATGTCACCTCTTCAGAGAGGCCCTCCTGTTACCCCATATGGATGGCAGGCCTCTCCGGTTCAGTCACCACAGCACATGCCCTGCTCATTCCCTTCCTACGTGTCACGGTATCTCATGCTGTGTTGTTTGCCCCCGTTAGGGGATACATTCCTTGGAGGCAGCCAATCTCATTTGCTTCTTCATTGCCTGGAATAGTGCTGAGCACAAATTACCTGCTTAACACATATTTCTTGAATGGAGCAATGAATGAATGACCCCTTCAGTTTAAGTATCGGTCTAGAGTGTCTGATTAACACTCATTTTCAAGGAAGCTGACTTGTTTTTTTCTCTTAACCATAATAGAACCTTATTTTCAACCTTCTGTTTTATTATTTTAATTTTTTAAAGATTTTATTTGTTAGAGAGCAGAGGCCAAGGGAGAAGCAGGCTCCCCACTGATCCAGGGCTGGATCCTAGGACCCTGGGATCGTGACCTGAGCCGAAGGTAGAAGCTCAACCAACTGAGCCACCAAGACGTCCCATCTTGTTTTATTCTTTTTTTTTTTTAAAGATTTTATTTATTTTTTATTTATTCCCAAGGGACACACAGAGAGAGAGAGGCAGAGACACAGGCAGAGAGAGAAGCAGGCTCCATGCAGGGAGCCCGATGCAGGACTCAATCCTGGAGCTCCAGGATCATACCCTGGGCTGAAGGCAGATGCTTAACCGCTGAGCCATCCCCCATCTTGTTTTATTCTTAAATGCCTACCCACCTGTTCTTGGTCTGTATCTTGTATATCTTGAGTTTGAGACCTTCTACTTATTTAATACTTTGACACCAAAAAATGACAGATATTGCCTCCAAACCACAGCTTCTTTGTTGACTTTCTGATGCACACTTAACCTACCGGTCCCACGCTCAGGAGTTTATGGTGGACTGTCAAAGGGCATAGGGGCTCCAGCAGTCAGTGTTCTGTCTACACAGACTGCAGAAGGGGAGCACCTGTGTGGGCTGCTCTCTCCGTACAAGACAACACGCCCTCTCCCTGCTTCTAGCTCATGTGCTCATAGCAGACCCAGAGACTTAGCCGTGGGAAGACTAATCCCAGTGGCTGTGACCTCCCCTTGCACAATGTGACCTGCTCCCAACATCTTTCCCTATTGGCATCTCCAGGCCCTGAATTCCTTCCTGTTCTTTCCATCTTTCCTCTGCACTTCTAATGAGGGGCCAAAATGCTTTTACCCAATAAATACGCTCTCTAGATGGCAGATCTCTTCAACAAAGTCAAACAGAGAAGAAACAGGAGGTTAACTGTGGCAGGCCGTATTTCCCGAAGACAGGCCCTGGACCTCCCTCCCACCTGTTCATCACTGGCACCAGGTGGTATTTGAAGCTGTGGGAGTAGATGAGGAGGCTGCCCAGAAGTGTGAAGAGAAGGGAGTAAATGGCCTAGAAAAGAACCCTGGAGAACACAAACCCCCCCGAGGGCCAAGCAGAAGCCATCCCCCCGCCCCAACTTCCACAGCTAATCCTTCCGTCACATCCTTTAGATTCTACCTCAGTATTTTGTGTCCCCCCACCCCCACCCCACCTTCCATTCCTGCTGCTGTCACCCTGTCCAGGTTCTCGTGCCTTCTCAATCGGATTACTACAGGATTCTCATTGGTCTTCCCCCTCCAGTTGGGAGGGATCGATGTTCACACTGCAACTAAACTGATCTTCCCCAAATGTCATTCTGATAGCCATCACTTGAAATCCTTCACAAGTGCCCTACGTCCATTTTCATAAAACCCAAACTTACTAGCTTAATAAATCAGACCTCTTGGATTTAGAACTCTTTCTTCATATTGCCAAATGCACTCTACCCAAATATGCAATGCTCTTCTGTGCCAGGTGCCTTCCCGATTCCTTTTTTTTTTTTTTTTTCGATTCCTGTTTCTTTATACGTGGGCTGCCTCTCCCTCTCCCCCTTCCTGGATCCACATAAGGATCCACTTCTTGAAAGCTCAGTTCAAGTAGCATTTCCTCTGGGAGGCCTTCTCTGCCCAGCAATCTGATTTAGATGCTCTTCCTCTGTGTTCCCACATTATCTTATTTATGTTCCCATTATGGCTCTCAACACTCTGTATCATTGCAATTAATTATTGATTTCTGGTTCTTTCACTGAACTGAATATACAAAGTCTCGTTGAACTTTGTGTCCTCAGCAACTGGCATACAGTAGACAGTAAATATGTACTGAATAAACACACCATTGCTAACATTCATTGGGCACTTTCAAAGTTATCCTCACTTCCTGAATCCTCATCCACACTATGCGTGAAGTAGACACCACCAAATTTCTCTATTTTACAGACGAGGGCTGACGCACAGGAGTTTACTCAAACGAACACAAGGACTGGTGGGGTTGGGCTGTGAAGGTGGTCTGCCTCTAGAACATGTGCTCTTAACCACACTACACTATCTCTAAATAACTCCTTCAGAACATTTTTAAAAAAATACTATTTATTCCTGAGAGATACAGAGACACAGGCAGTGGGAGAAGCAGGCTCCCTGAGGGGAGCCTGATGTGGGACTCCAGGATCATGCCCTAGGCCGAAGGCGGTGCTAAACCGCTGAGCCACCCAGGGAATCCCCTTTTTTCTTTCTTTCTTTTTTTTTTTCGGAATCCCCTTTTTTCTAAATGAACTTATGCTCTACACTGTAAGCTCCATGAGAACAGAAATTGTGTCTTAGTCATCTTTATGTCCTTTGCAGCAACACATACGATGCTTTTCCCATAAGGACTCCTTCCCATAATTCATTAAGTATCTAAGAAATTAGTGTGGGGTTTCAGCCCAAGTTTCTAGACAACACTATCTGAGCAAATACTGCCCTGAAGTGTACTAAGTATCTCAACTCCGTTTCACAACATTCCTACATGACAGTAGTACTTCTGCCATTTTATGAATGAGGGATATGGGCTCAGGGGGTTACGTAACTTGCTCGAGGTCCAGAGTCTGGAAGGGTCAGCTCGCTGTCTATTCCAGTGCATATGAGGATGTGACACGCAAGGAAGGCAGTAAATGTTATGGTCACCCACCAAGTGGTCAACAGTTCAGGTCCAGCCAGGAGACCTTTGCCAGAGCCACTTGGCAGAGATTCTCCTGGAGAGACACACCAGGTGAGATTGAAGAGGGTTTGGAGCCTCCCACCTCTGATGGGACTGCCCCACCTGTACCCCACAGAAGGCAGCAATTGCGGGCAGGTTCTTCAGATCTCTCTAGACTGGGCTTTCATCTATCCAGCATTATATTCGTTTTGCAAAACTTCTTTCCACAAGTTTCCAAGTTGCCTGTCAACTGCATTTTTTTTTCCTTATCCTGAGGCGTCTCAGGGTCCTTAAAATTTATCAGCTTTCCATAAAAGGGAGTTTTTGTTTTTTTAATGCCAGAGCAAATGATACAGACCTAATTACTTCCAATAAAAGCTTTTAAAAGGCACCCAACAGGGGATCCCTGGGTGGCGCAGCGGTTTAGCGCCTGCCTTTGGCCCAGGGTGCGATCCTGGAGACCCGGAATCGAATCCCATGTCGGGCTCCTGGTGCATGGAGTCTGCCCCTCTCTCTCTCCCTGTGTGTGTGACTATCATAAATAAATAAAAATTAAAAAAAAAAAAAGGCACTCAACATGAGGCTGCAAATTTTATGTCTGTCCTGTTATTAAATGTCTCAAAATCACTGCAGACTTTATTGAGACATTCAAGGAGTTCAGTAATTACCTCAGAAGTGCAACAGTCATTTCAGCTTTTTACCAAATCTTAAATTCTAAAGTCAAAGCTTTGTACATGTGGCACACAGGGGTACATCCTGAGCATATGAATTCCTAGTGGTGTACATGCCACCATGGCCAGGCCTGCCCAAACTGCCAGGCAATTGTCGGTATTAAAATCAAGTGCTTAGAAACAAATTGTGGTACTCTGTACCATGTGGCACCCCCATGATCTGACCCCCAAGCCTGGTCCTCTCTGTGGGCTCCTCGCAAAAGGCTTCTCTCCTCCCAGTTGTGTGAGCTGGAAGTCCTCCCAGATATGCCTCTTCCCTCGCCCCCCTCCAGCTAGCCTAATGACCAGTCCTGTCCCACCTGAGGCCTCATCACATCCACTCTGGCTCCTTCCACACCCCTCTTCACACCACAGCCAGGAGTTATCTTCTCAGAGTACAAATCTCCCCACCCCTTCCTGCTTTGGTGTAAGATCATAAACCTTATCCCAGTTTGTAACTTTGCTTTCAGTAAATTAATGTAATTTCAAAGCAGTTCCAATCCATAGCTGTATATGGAATGTATACAGCATATATGATGTACAGAAATCAGACACTACAATGCCCCTGCTGTGTTCATGACAGGGATTTAAAAATATATCTGATCTTTTGAACAGAGTGCAACAACTGCTAAGAGTTTTAGAATATTAAATATATGGAACACTGGGGTAAAAGGGGGGCTTACCTGTAGTTGTATTTTCTGAGGCTTCCATCATTACATCTAATAATCTAATCCACTGACATGCAATTTTGCAATTTACCTTCCTCATCATTCTATCATCCTTGCTTTTTTCCTGAAAATCCATGCAAAACTGGCAGGTTAAACAAAACTAGACAGTAGAAGTCCAGCCAAGAAAATGTCATTTCCGCAGCCTAAAATAAATACCATTTGGAATATGGTTTCAACCGAAGGGAAGAGGTACCAGCAAACCAAAGTTTCAGTTAAAAACAACACAACTGGGTAGCCCGGGTGGCTCAGCAGTTTAGCGCCGCCGTTAGCCCAGGGTGTGATCCTGGAGACCCAGGATCGAGTCCCACACTGGGCTTCCTGCGTGAAGCCTGCTTCTCCCTCTGCCTGTGTCTCTGCCTCCCTGTGTGTGTCTCATGCATAAATAAATAAAATCTTTAAGAACAAAACAAAACAACACATCCAATCATTGCATTTATCATCCCAAACTGTGAGCAGATAGCATGATTTCACTCTCTTGTTTCTGGGCCTTGCAGTAGTCAGAGAAAGACTGTAATGACATGGTTGAGTATAGTAAAATCAAGATTCTACTTTATCCTTCTGCAATTTTACTTAGAAAGGACTCAACATGTGATTTCCCAGACTTGTTGAGCGAGGTGTCCTTCATTTAAGGTAAGCAGGTCATTTTGAGTATGTCTTAAGTCAGTCACAATTCAAAAGTCCCTAAATCCAAAGGACCCAATGGTTCTTCAAAAGAAAGCATTTGCAGAGACGGTGGTGGGAAGTCACCCAAGGCCATCCTGCCTCCTCAAACTGAAGGCAAAATGAATTCAACATTGCTGGGGATGGGCAGCAGGCATCTGAACATCTGTACAACTCTCCGGTGATTCTGCTCATCACTCAGATTTAGGAATGACTCATCAAACCCGCAAAGTGGGACTGTTTTCCTTCATCTTAAAACAGAATTTTGCTTATTTGAAAACAATTGAGAGGAAGGAAGTTTTAATTAGTAAGTCTTACTGTCAGGATTTAATTATAGGTCAGATCATTGACAACAGGTGAGGAAATTCAAGAAAGGAACCAATTATTAAAGTGAACTATAGGGCAGCCCCAGTGGCGCAGCGGTTTAGTGCCGCCTGCAGCCCGGGGTGTGATCCTGGAGTCCTGGGATCGAGTCCCACATCGGGCTCCCTGCATGGGGCCTGCTTCTCCCTCTGCCTGGGTCTCTGCCTCTCTCTCTCGCTCTGTGTCTCTCACGAATAAATAAAAAATAAAATTTAAAAAAAAAAGTGAACCATAGTAAGCAACATACGATGCAGAATAGCATAAAGCTGGTTTCCTCAGAAATCAGGTCCATAGTGGCCACCAGGGTGAATTCCTGAGAGTAAGTTAGAGCCTTGGCTTAAAGGAACAAGGGGGGGAAAATAGTATTTGAAGCAGGCTTAGACATTCTATTACTGAAGAGTATTATGAGTTAATATTCTTAAATTCTCATTATAGTTAGTATCTCCAAGCCCTTTGACGGTTTTTGACTTCCAGATTTCTCTGTGGCTCTAGCAATCTGACTGCATCTCTGTGAAAGCAATGATACTTTTTTTTTTAAGATTTTATTTATTTATATAGGAGAGACCAGAGAGAGAGAGAGAGAGAGGGAGGCAGAGACAGGCAGAGGGAGAAGCAGGAAGCAGGCTCCATGCAGAGAGCCCGACATGGGACTTGATCCCCGGTCTCCAGGATCACACCCTGGGCAGAAGGTGGCACTAAACCGCTGAGCCACCCGGGCTGCCCAGCAATGATGCCTTTCTATTCCATTTTTCTCCACCTGTTTTGTACAGCTGTGTAGAAGTTCAAGCATTCAGTTGACTTTCCTAGCAAGCTGTTTCCTTGGACTCCTTCTTAGGTGGTAGATTCCTCAAGGGCAAAGACTATACCTTCAACTTTCTTAATAGTGACCTACAGTGAGCATGGAAGTATTGGTTATTTGTAAAAATCTTTTGATGCTCTCCTACTCTTCCAAAGAGCTGAAAAGCAGGGAATACTTCCAAACTTAATTCTGTGAGTCCAGCATTACCTTCATAGCCAAGTCAAAGACAATTTAAAAAATTACAGACCAGTACCCCTTATTAAATACTCATGCAAAAATCATGTACAAAGTACTGACAACTTAAATTCAGCAGCATATTAAAGAGACTGTACTACCAAAACCAGATGGGATTTACTCCCCAAACGCAAGAGTTGTTCGACATACGAAAATCACTATAACGCATTAACAAAACAAAGCAAAAAAACCCGCACAAGATCATCTCAATGATACAGAAAAAGCATTTCACAAAATTCAATACCCATTTCTTGACACAAACACTCAGACTAGAGATGAAACTTCCTCAATGTGGAGGCCATATATGAAAAACGCACAGCTAACATCACACTCAGTGGTAGAAGGTTGAAAGCTGCTTCTCAAAGATGAGAAACAAGGCAAGGATGCCTGTGTTCAGCACTTTAATTCAATGCAGTATTGAAAGTTGTGGCCAGAGGAATAAGGCAACAAACAGAAGTAAAAGGCATGCAAATTTGAAAAAGATGAATTATAATTATCTGTTTGCAGATGACATGATCTTATAAGTAGAAAATCAAGATTTACCCCAAAACAGTTAGAATAAACAAATTCAGCAAACTTGCACGATATAAAATCAATATACAAAAATCAGTTGCATTTTTATACACTAACAATGAACAATCCAAAGAGGAAAGTTAAGAGAACAAATCCATTTACAGTACCATCAGAACAGTAAGATACTTAGGAATAAACTTAACCAAGAAGGTAAAAGATGGTTACATTGAAAACTATTAAAAAAAAAAAAAAAAACCCCGAATGTCGCTGAAAGAAATTAAAGGCAACACAAATAAAGGGCATTGTGCGTTCGTGGAAGACAGATTCAATGCAATTCCTATAAAAATCTCAGCAGCAACTTTTACATACATTTTTTTAAAAATCCGAAAATTCATATAAAATTTCTAGGACCCTGAACAGCCAAAACAGTCTTGAAAAAGAACAAAGTTGGAAGCCTCAGGTCTCTCGATTCAAAACTTGCTATGGTAATAAAAACAGTAGCGAGTGGCATAAGAACAGACATACTGACCAGTGGAATAAAACGGAGCCCAGAGACAAACCCTCACATATATGGCCAATGGATTTTTGACCAAAGTGCCAAGATCATTCAAGGGCAGAAAGAACAGTCTTTTCAAGAAATGGTGCTGGGAAAACTGGGTCTCCACATGCAAGACAATGCAGTTGGACCCTTACCTAACAACATATTTAAAAATTAACTCAAAATAGATCAAAGACCTAAACATAAGAACTAAAAGACCCTGAAACTTTTACTAGAAAACAGAGAAAAAATTTCCTGACATTGGATATAGTAGTAGTGATTTCTTAGGACGCCAAGGCATAGGCAACAAAAGAAAAAAATCGCTAAGTTGAACTACATCAAAATTAAAGACTTCTGTGCATCAAAGGATACTATCCATAAGAGTGAAAAGAAATGGGAGAAAATATTCAGAACTTATAAAGAACCCCTACAAATAACCCAATTTTTAAAATAACCCACTTAAAAAAATAGACAAAGAACTTGAATAGACATTTCTCCAAAGAAGTTATACAAATGGCTAATAAGCACATGAAATGATGCTTAACAGCCACTCATCATTGGGGAAATGCAAATCAAAACCACAGTGACATCAACTCCCACCAGTTAGGGTGGCCACTACCAAAAACACTCAGGAAAAATAAGTGTTAGCAGGGATACAACAGAAACTGGAGTGTTGGTGCATCACTGTTGAGGAAAGTCAAGGGGTGCAGAGAGCAGCAGGGAAGTTCCTTAAAAAGTTAAAACAGAGGCGCCTGGGTGGCTAGGTTGGTTAATTATCTGCCTTCAGCTCAGGCCATTGTCCTGGGGTCCTGAAATAGAGCCCCGCATCGGGCTCCCTGCTCAGCCGGGAGCCTGCTTCTCCTTCTAACAACCTCTGCTGCTCCCCCTGCTCATACTCTCTCAAATAAAATCTTAAAATAAAAAATTAAAAAAACAATTACCACATGATCCAGCGATTTCCTGTATATACCTAAAAGAACTGAAGTCAGGGACTCAAACAGATATTTGTGCATCCACATTCGTAGTGGCATTACTCACAAGAGCTCAAAACTGGAAACCACCCAAATGTCCATCAAGAGATGGATAAAAATGTGGAATATTACCAAGTCGTAACAAAAGAGATGCTGACACTTGCCCCAACAAGAACAAAGCTTGAAGACATTATGTAAGCGCGGTAAGCCAGATGCAAGAGTACAAACACTGTAGGAGTCCACTTACATGAACTACCTAGGGCCATCAAATTCATAGACAGAAAGCAGGAAAAAAGTTACTAGGGCTGAGGGGGAGGGGAAGTTATTATTTAATGGGTATGGATTTACTGTTTGGGGAGATTAAAAATCCTAGAAATGGATGGTGTTCAGAGTAGTGCAACACTGTCAGTGTGCTTAATGTTACTTAGTGGCCCACTTAAAAATGGTTAAAATGGCAAACTGTATGCTGTGTTTTCCACAACAGAAGAAAACACCTTGGTAACAACAGTCACAGTGAAGGGCTTGGCAATGAAGTTCTACCTACTTGAAACCTGCATCTGCTACGTTCCAGCTGAGTGACTCTGGGAAAATGACTCAATCTCTGGAGTTTTAGTTTCTTCTTTTGTAAAATGAGGTATCATGAATGCACTCAGAGGTCATTGTCAAGATGAGCATTAGGAAGGAAAACCTAAAATGCCAAGTATAGGGCCTTATCATGCCATCAGCTAACAAATGATGGCTGATTTTAGCAGCTCCAGAAAGAAAGGTAGTATGTTATCATATAAAACATAAATGAACAAAGTTTTAAAAAAAAAGCTTCAAAAGAACACAAACAGGTCTTGGGGAATAAGGCAACTTGAAGAAAGGGAGGGGCAGTCTTGGCTTTGCAACAGTTTGTGAAAAGCACTGTTGAATACTGAGAATTTCACTTATTAAAATTTCAATATGAAGTGTGTGATACAGATGTTTGAGAGACTGCAGTCTCAGGTCCCCACTGGCAGTCTAGTTCACCTGTTACTGCGCTTTTTGTAAGACCACTCCAGAGAGAGGAGTAAACAAGTGTTTCCAGGACAGTCTCCTGAGAGTGAGGAAGGCAGATGACATAATAAAGGCAATGTTAGTAACTGAGTCACTCACTCAACAGTGGAGCAGAGTTTCAAGTGCAGGGTGAATACTCAAAAGTTACAGATTTTACAAGAGCAATCACTACACTGGAAGGGATGAGGAGCACTAAAAAGACTGCCTTTTACTGTATTTGCCCCTTTAAGACTCTGTGATCCTAAATTTACATTTTTAAACTTGGGATTTTTGGAAAGACAACACTATAAAACACATAAAAACAAATGCCAGGTACACGATGATTCCATGTGCTGTTTTACACACGCGGAATGCTGTTCTGGGAAAATCTCTTTGGGTAACAGAAATAGTTCACAGCAAGAGCAGTAGGGCAGGTCCCCAAGTGTATCCAGTTGAACTTTAACAACCCCGGGGTGAGGGGCACCGTGTCTTTGCAGTGGAAGAAACCTCATCTTACTTCTGACTCCCCCAAAAAGGAAATATGAATAGCCCCCTGTTGTCCAGAAGCCCTACTGATAATGTAAACAGGTCATTAACACACATTTTGTGTATGTTTTATAGCTGATGTTCTTACAATAAAGCTACAGAAAAGAAAATATTAAGAAAATCCTAGGAGAAAATATGCTCACAGTACTATACTATATTTATCAAAAAAAAAAAAAAAATCCGCTTACAAGTGGACCCACACAGCTCAAACCCGTGTTGTTCATGGGTCAACTCTTCTTCTAATTCAAAGACATTTGAGGCAAAAGGGAAAAAACACACTTAAAAACCCACAAGCACAAATAAACCAACTTTAATAGATATTATTTTATATTTATATAGCGCCTTCTTCAAGAACCTTAGATGCTTTACAGACATTATATCTAATTAATCCCCACAACAACCCTGTGAGGTAGGTATTACTCCCATTTTACAAGATAGGGAGACTGAAGCACAGAGAGGTTAAGTGACTTGCCCAAGGTCACACAGTTAAATTCACTGAAGAGCCAGGACCGGAACGCCTTAGCCTCCCAGCTCCCAGTTAAATACCTCATGAGAGAATCTTTAATGAAAAGTATCCTTAAAGAAAGTATCAAGAGTAGTATGTTATGAAAGTGAGGCCTTTCTACTGCCATCACGGAAAAAGAAAAAACCCGATACTGATGGTTAAGAGGCAACAAGACCCATATATTACACATTTCCTTTCTCCCCTTCTCCTGAAGTCTCATGGCCCCTGTCTTAAGCAATCTTCTAAAGGTAAAGTTTCCAAGACAGAAACCATACGACTTAGCAGTGAGACTTAATTTAGAATATTTACTTTCAGTTACGATAATTTATAGAAATTTTTATTCCAATATACAAAATATGGGACAGCCATCCCAACAAACATGTACATAGTTAGAGAGCAATCAGCCACCATTTACAACTTAACCCCGCCCTTCATTTCTGTCACAGTCAACCAACACACAACCTCACAACGCTTTCTAGATGGGTCACTTTTCTTACTAAATACCTGCACTTTTTTCCCCCAACCCTAACCCTATGTTTTTAAAGTATACTGAGTTTCTGATAAGCTTCAAAACATTTTATGTAGATGCAGCTGAACGAACAGTAAAAAGGAAATTGAGAACTATCACCCCACAGTCCCTCCCCTGACAAATCATACTATCAAACACGGTGTGGATGTGAACAGTGTGTGACTACCAAGGAACTCAATAAAAATGCTACAGCTTGCTTTAATATGAAATGTAACCTTGCCTTTTACTGTGTTTTTTAAAATGCAAAATGTAGAAACATGGTGCCGTATTCCAATACTGGACCTCTATGCAAATGACTTCATCTATCTTTCTTATCCATGCTGTGGCCTGGCTCAAGCACAAACGGACTCAGCCTCACTTTACGTCTTTCTCTGTGCCAAAGGCTGTGGAAACACAGCCTGGAGTGCCAAGACAATTTGGTTTAAGCCCTCAAAATAAAAAATGTATCCACTTCCACGTCTGTGACCTTCCCCACATTCTCCGTCGTGATTCTCTGTGCAATGTTGCCATCATGCAGGCTCCATAATTTGTATAAACCCCCTCCAGCCAGCGTAAGGCTTTAGCAACTCTAATCTTAAAAAGTAACTTGTCAAAATACATCATAATTTTCTCCCAGCACATCTTGTTTCAACAGCCCAATTAGCCAAGTGACCCTGTTAAAAGATCAGTTCATGGAACGAATAGGTGAAGTCATTTCCTGAGCTAAAAGATACAGATAATAAATGTTAATAAATAGCAGCAGACAAAAAAGTTTTTCGTTTTTTTTTTTTTCATATTCAACAGTGTTAGTAAAATAAGTTTAGAAAATTACAGCAATTAAAAAAAAGTTACTGCCTAAAAGGACTTAAAGGACATCCAAGGCCTGATCACTCTTCTGAATATGTATATTCAACTATTTCCTGCACGGTACAATGGGCCACCATCTGACAACTTACTGATGATGCATGGGAAAGTGTCAACCGCAATGGTTCACGTACATTTTACATCACACATATTACTTCTTAAAACTCCCAACAGAAGGAAGTCTTAACAAATGCCAGGTTTAATTTCTGAACACTCTTCCAGTAAGATCTGTAAAGATGAAGGGGTGGGGGGGAGAGAAAAGGACTTGCTCTGTGTGCTCCTGGTCTGCGTCACCAACACTTGATCCTGGGCGGGTTCCTGGCAGCCACACAGGCTGCTCGGGTTCTGACAGATCACTTCTTTCCAGGGTAGAGAATGACATTTGAAAAGAACGTAACTGCTATGACACGAGGTTTCCAAACATGGCCTCAACCTGAAACGTTAGAGTACTTAAGAATTCTAAAGACTGGTGCACCACTGAGCCAGAACTTCTTTTATTGTTCCAACTGTGACAGGGAATTTTTGATAGCTTTTTATTGTACTGAAATTAAAGCTGAATATTGATTTATAAACTATAACAAAAGGACAAATGTTTAGCCAGAGATATCAGTTCCTCCTGAAAAAGAATATTTACCTCCTCTTGTTGCAATTTTTCTTAAGGTATCCTACGATTTAAAATAGAGTTTAAAATTCACCTTAAAAATAGAAACAAACAGAAGGACTAGTTAAACTGACAAAAACTAATAAAAATATGCTCAAATTTACTGACAGAATCGTGGGCACTTCACACAATACTTAGACTCTACCAGTTTTAAGTAAAATAAATAAGAAAAAAATTATAATTACAAAGCCAGTCTTTCCCCTTGGGGAAACAAAAAGCCACTTCTGACCAATTGTTCCCTACATATACATATACTGTATATTATTATAAGCTTCTTCAGAGAAGCAAAACATATTTGTCTTCCTGACACTGGATTCTAGTTATCTATTAATTTTTACATCAGGAAGGCAACTCCAAGTGTTGGGCCCAAATGTAGTTCTGGTTTACGCTTGAAAAGACCACCAAATACTCCTTCTGTGTATCTGCAACACGGGCAAAGTTACACAGCGTGTTCAATCCTCTCCTTAAGTGATTAATACAACTTAGCACGGATTCCTAGTCTTTCTACTGCACCCCCAAGGAGTTCAAATCATTATTGGTGCAATTAACAAAGAGAAATGCATGTCAATTACTGGAAGGCTGTTTTACAAGAGGAGCTGCTATCTCTGATCTCACTTCCTTGTTGTGTGGAACTGCAGACAGCATGATACCTGAGCAAATAAATCAACTACCATGATAGGAAGAGCGTGTTAATCCACAGTCTTTGCTTTATTGTGTGCAAAGTGTGCTACTGCCCCCTGAGCTTCCTGCATTTCTCTTTTCTTGAAAAATCAGTGCTTGATCCTTTCCAAAATAACCAGAGAAGAAATGAGGCAGAAAGTATCTCTTCATCACGGTCCCTCTCAGTCCCGAGACTGATAGAAAAGGATGTAACCAGACTCAGAGTTCTTTGAGATATCTGATGTCAACCCGTAGAATTCTTCAATAGCTTGTGCATCTATTTTCTGTGAGGTAAAATGGAAACGTTAGTACAGAAATGAGCTCCTGGAACTGCTTTAGTTCAGTAAAATCTTCCACATTTCTTAGAATTGTGCTTTTTCCTTGTTTATTTTTTTTCTTGGTAATTATACATACACACACACACACACACACACACACACACACATTTGCCAACATACAGTATAACACCCAGTGCTCATCTCATCATGTGTCCTCCTTAGTGCCCGTCACCCAATTACCCAATCCCCTTATCCATCTCCCCTTCTGCGACCCTTCATTTGTTTATAAAACAGCTCTGCACAATAAGAAAGGCTTAAATTAAAAAGAATGATCATGCCCATACACATTCTCACCAATGTTGAAGCAAACAGGGCTCTCATATACTGCTGGCAGAAACGGAGAATGGGACAGAGACTGGGGAAATGTTTAGCATTATCTTTTAAAGCTGAACATAAAGCTACCCTTTGATCTAACAATTCTATTCCTCAGTAATAGAATTACCTGAACTACATGAAACCATCAATTCCCAACCATTTGTGACCTACAAAAATGGCTAAATGGCAATTTCGTATGGTCCTACCTAACGTACACCCAATAAAAATGAGTGTGTGTGTCCAACAAAAGACTTAGATCTGAGTGATGGAGGCAATTTATCGGTAATAGCAAGGGACAAAAAGGCACATTTCTACCTTGTTATATCCTTACAAGGCGACCAAAATGGACAGCTAGATACAAAAGAAGTCATACTGGAGAAGTCCGTTTATATTCAAACAGAGGTAAAATTAATCATAATGATCAAAAACAAAATACTGGGTTCAGGGAATGGTGCATAGAGGGGAGGAAAGCCATGAGAATTGACCAGGAAGAGGATGGGGGTGGTGGGGCTCAATAAAGAGTGTTGAAAATATACTCAGTCTTCATCTGAAGAGAGATTACTGTGTGTGTGTGTTTGTGTGGGTGTGTTCGTGCAGGTACACAGGGGTAAGCATGCATTCACATACAAAAAATTCAAGTGTTGCTTAAGATTTGTGTACTTTCTGTATATTATGGCTCAATAATTTTTTTTTAAACAATGAAAGATTGTTTTAAACTAGCTATCTTGTTGAGGGCTTTTGTTTTATTCTAAGCATTTTTAAGGTCACCTGACCATTCAAGCATGAGGTTTGGTTGTTGGGGAGTAAGAAGTAGGAATCTGACTGCAATCTGAAGACCTTGATATTTGTCCCATACTCGTCACCTGTCATATGAATGAGAAGCTGGGAGAAAGAAGAGTAAAATACACACATAACTTTGAAGAAAGATAAGAAATTCAGGAACTACTTACTTCTACAATGTCGTCATCAAACAACAACCAAAACTCATGACTCTTAACTATTGCAATATAATGACCTCGATTGGGACCACTAAAACAAAGAGAAAGGAAAGTTAATTTTATACAATGTTTATTAATACCATTCTTCTATGCCCTCAACTTCATGTTCTATAAAGTAGGATAATAACTGAAACTGACAAAAAATACCCCTTTATCTATTCTTCCCCAAAATATCAAGCTACATTGATGTGAACTGGCATTCAATTTTAAAATCAAGTAATTATTACTCTACTTTGAGATATAACTAGCATTCTATTTATATAAAGCTATGCTATTCAAATTATTTGTTGTATCTGTAATAATTATTTTTAAAATAGTTTTCAAATTTGTTTCTATGAAAAATTTAAATATATCTATTTTTTTAGCATTTTGAGGGAATGACAGGGGGCCAGAGCCCCCGAGCCAAACTATAGAACAACGCATGTAGAATTCTTTTTTGTCTTATTACCTTGGCCATAGTTTTTCTCTTGAGGAAAGAACATGCGATGCCTTAAAAAGCAGATATCAAATCTATAGTTCTAAAATCAAGCTTGACCTTCATAAACTTCTTTAAAAATAAATGACATTGTATAAGGATTATCAGTGCTATTTTTAAGTACCTCGATCTTAGCAACATTATTTGAATTGTCTCTGCATTTCATTTTAAACAATTCTGCAATAAATCTAGAAATGCATAAAAATGCAAGTGGGATTATTTCTAAAAAATACTTTGCTTTATAAAGGACATGGCAAAGATTTTAATCTCTCCCAGTTTATGTATGACTTATTATAAAAGCTTCTATATAATTCTTTATTAAGTTATATTTCTGTTGTAATTATTATAGAATTTGAGGTAATTTTTGATACAAATTGTGGTTTATGGTGAATATTATCTTAAAAGTAGCAACATCAGATAATAGAATAAGCAGCATCCTGTGTCTGTCTTGGCTCCTCTGATCCTGCTAGGTGAGACGAGTACCTTAGGTGACAAAATGACAAAAACAAGAATATAGAGGAAAATGCCTCAAAACTTTCTTTTAATGCTTTAAGGCTTTTAATGCTAAAACAAATCTTAAAAAAATAAGCTATAAATATGTATGTATATTTTCCCTGTTTCTATAGGGTTCCTCTAAGAATTTTTTTTTTTTTTTAAATTTGTAAGGTGGTGAACATGAAGAAAAATCCCAGAAAGGCTGAGGAACGGCACCTGAGAGAGAGGGAGACAAGTGGGCTGAGGGCTGGCAGGTATGAGACTGCAAAGGGGAGGAAGCATTCTCCTTTGGCAAAGAGGTAGTTTGAACAACAGACAAAAGTTAATTACAGAAACTATAATAAGATGAGGGAGGGCTGAAGCTAATACATTTATACCTAAGAAAGCTGTGAATTAGGGATTTGCATCCTGAACAGAAAACATGCTCGGTTCAGTACATATGAATGCCTCCTGTATTGGTTGCTGTGGGGATTAGAAAGACACCAACAATGCCCGGCCCTGAAAACACTGTGACTACAGCAGAGAACCCTCCAAAAACACAATATAGGGCCAAATAGGATATAAGAGTAGAGCTGCAAGGGTCGTGCAACCGACATATCTCATCCAGCAAGAGAGGAGGTGGGAGGGAGAGGGCTGAGGAGTCAAGGGGACCTGAGATGGGCTGCAAGGATCATACTTAATGATTCTGCAAGCACCTGCTAGAAATCTACTATGCCCTAGACATTAAGGAGAGAGAACGTGTGAGCTGGATTGGCACAGACTTATTAATGATAAGCATCCTCCAGAGTTGAAGGATGTGGCCAAAGCACACCCTTTATCCTTGCAAATGAAATATAACTATGAATAAATCTTATAAATAAAAAATAAGAAAGATCTGAAAATGTTATTTATCTTTTGTTAATGGACAAATTATTTCCTGTCTTAAGAAGTGTCTGTTCTCATAACGGAAAAAGACCTACAGAATGATAAATATAATAGAGTCTCAAAGCAGTAAGTAATGGCTAGCAGTGCGCAGCCAGAAGTTCTGTGAACACAGAGGCTTGGCACAAAATGGAGCCGGGCTGGACAGGACAGAAGAGCACCCAGGACATCCTCCAGAGAGGTTTAAAGGGCTGGGGAAGGGGAAAAGGCAGGGGGAATAACAGTGAGAGAAGAAGGAGTGCGGCAGGGGGCTCTGGTTGTGATCAGGAATCTCAGAGTTCGTGGCCTCCTGAGTAGAGCAATTCCAAAACTCTATCATAATCTAAGCAGACTGAAACTACTCACTGTTCCCGAATTTGAACATTAAGGAACCCTTAAAGAACATTAAGGGAGGACCTGAAAGGGCAACATGATGATGTTATTGTTATGCAAACGTAGCAGCAACTAAGTGATGTGCATTCCCCCTTTAAACCTACACCACAGCAAGGTCGTTAATTAATATTGTTTCCTTTTTAAACAAGTGAAAGCCGGCACTCAGGGAATTCTGTATGAAGTCATACCAGCCATAAATGGCAGGATCAGAACTGAAAGCCAGGTTTCTTGGACTCTAAAACCTCTGGGTTCAATCACTGCACCAAGGCTGTTTCCTCCATTCAGATGTCTCTACCCTTCCTTTAGAAAGAATGTTCCAAACATGGAAAAGGAAGATTACTGCTGAGGATGGGAGACTGGGAGGTAGGCCTGACAGGGACAGTGGAATTACAGCAAGGTGACCACCCTCCTGTGTCCTTACAGGTTCTGAACAGAAAGCTGGGAGGGACAGCTCAAGGTGAGAAAGTCAGGGACTTTTTTTTTCATTGGCTGTAACATCCTGTTGGTACAGCTTCCCCAAGCCATGGGGAAAAGAATGAGTGTCTCTTTTAAAATTATTACAGGAGGGCAGCCTGGGTGGCTCAGCGGTTTAGCGCCACCTTCAGCCCAGGGTGTGATCCTGGAGACCTGGGATCGAGTCCCATGTTGGGCTCCCTGCATGGAGCCTGCTTCTCCCTCTCTGTCTCTCATGAATAAAATCTTTAAAAAAAAATTATTACAGGAAATTCTAAACAACCAATGAAGACTGCATTTTCCAAATATAAATTTTGATTGTGTGATGCTCCTGTAGTTTTGAGAATTTTTTGAGCTATTTTATAAATCCACATACACAGAATGACATATCATACTAAACTATCAGGAAATAAATATACTGACTGATAAAATAAAAAAAACGTGTCTTTAAAGATGATTTCCAAAGCCATCTTAAATGTTTTCATAACCATGAACAATTAATCTCAGAAATAATTTATTTCGCAAAATCTATTTAGGCAGCATCATTTTTACCAACAAGAGGGAAAGAAAGAAGAAAAAAAGAAAAGAAAAAGAATAACAAAGAGGTCTTCAAGTTCCTTTATAGTACTATTTATAGAACAATAAAAATAAAATTTGGGCAATAATGTTTCAATATATAAAAGCTTAAGGAGGAAATAAGTATACTGTATCTGAAACACCCCATTTTGCAATCAAGTTACCCTGATACTGAAGCCCTGAAGGATAAGGAGGCCCGGAAGGTCCGCCCTGGAAGCACCTGGAACGATCCTGAACACCTGCCCCAATGGCCAGAGAGCCTCGCAGGCTCATCCCATGGATGCAGTTACCTTCCACAGTGAACCACCACGGCAACAAGGTCGTACATTCTGTCAGGATTGGTTGCATCGCCAGAGGTGTTAAACAGACGAAGTTCTAAAGGAAAAACTACCCGGTAAGACAGTTTTGTGTATCGATGAAGTTGATCCATGTATTTAAACCTCTTCAGGTGCAGAGCTAGAATCATGGGCAGTTTTTTAACTTTCATCCTATTCAAATAAACATGGAAACAAAATTTCATGAAAGGCATTCATACCACGTCCTTAAAAGAACTATCGAACTTTATGACTCCAGTAACAGTTTTAACATTCGCTTTTAATAGCCCAGCACTGCCCACTTTTGCATAGTTCTACCAATTATTTTTCTATTGGCGAAGCGACATTCTAAACATCTTAAGACTACTCACTCTGCCCATCACCACCAAACGACATAATCTGACTTTGCACTCCATATGGCTTCAAAATAGACAGACTGGCATCAGTTTTTTGTTAAGAAATCCTTATTCTGAAATACAGATCCCTAAGGATAAGGCTAACTGCATATGATACCAATGATGGGTGGAGGAAAACCAATTCCTTGCAGCTGCTTAACTTCTTTGGATGTAAGACTGAAAGCCATTTGTTCTATCAGTCTATATAATTCATAATGGCTGTAGAATGGGGCATAATGAGAAAAGCATTAAAGACCATTCCACGAACGGTGTTTGGCAGAGATAAGAAAGAACTCCATATTCAGAATAATGACTACATGTATTCTAGAAAGAGAGTTAAATAATCTGCAAATTTAGGAGATAAGTCTTTAACTATAAAACTGGTTATCCTCCACATTCTAAATAATCTTTATTTACCCTTAAATGCCATTTCTTCCTGACATGACTTCTCTGCTCCTACTTTCCTAAAGAGTTTATTCTTCTGAAGGTTCAGCTCAAATGTTGTAACCCCTGGCATAAATAACTCCCCCATAAGCACTTCACAGAATCACTGTGTGTGTGTGTGTGTGTGTGTATACACAGTTTATGACACTATAAAATATTTAGATTATGAGTCTTTCTCTTCTAGGATCTGAGATCTTGGCAGGTAGAAACCTTTTTTTTTTTTTTCTTCACTTTATTTCTCTATCAAGCAACATGCCTGGCACATGACAGATACTTGACAAATGTTGTGGAACTGAATTCTCTATGTGTTCAATGAAGCAAAACACTTTTCATAATTAAAAGATGAAATTTACTAAGCCATTGCCTCTAATGAAGTGAAAACAAGAACCATTCTATAGCACTACATTAAATCTGCATCCCACAAATCTTAAATGTGGTGGGCACCTTATTTTTGCAGAAACATTTACTATTCTACCCTGGCCTTTGAAAAACATTAGCAAGAATAAGCATAAGCAGATAATCATTCCTATAAAGAAATCTAGCAGTAAGGATTCTTTATGGCCTTTGCCTCAGTAATTCCACTTTCAGAACTGAAATGTATCATCTCAAATGCAAGATTTCTGGAAAAAAAAAATCACATCTAGAGTTATTTTATATTGTGAAAAACTGGGAAAATCCTAGATATAGGCATATCAAAGATATTGTGGGTTCAGTTCCAGACCACTACAGTAAACATCACAATAAGGCCAGTGAAATGAAATTTTTGGTTTTCCAGGACATACAAAAGTTAGATTTACGCTATACTGTAACTAATAAATGTGCAAAAGCATTATGTTCAGAAAAACAATGCAGATACCTTAATTTAAAGCTATCTCATTGCTAAAGAAAAAGTAAACCACCATCTAATCCTTTAACAAGTCATAATCTTTTTGCTGAAGAAGAGGATCTTGGCTCACTGTTGATGACTGTTGACTCATCAGGGTGGTGGCTGCTAAAGGCTGGGGTGGCTGTAGCAATTTCTTAAAAGACAACAATCAAGCTTGCCATCTTGACCCTCTCTTCCTTTCATGAACAATTTCTTTGTAGCATGGGATGCTGTTCGAGAGCATTTCATCCACAGAACTTCTTTCAACCTGAGAGTCCATCTTTCAAACCCTGCCGCTGTTTTATCAGCTAGGTTGATGTAATATCCTAAATCCTTTGTTGTCACTGCAACAATCTTCACAGCATCCTCACCAAGAGTAGATTCCATTTCAAGAAACCACTCTTTGTTCATCCATAAGCAGCAGCTCCTCATCCGTTTGAGTTTGATCATAAGATGGCAGCAATGTGGTCCCATCTTCAGGCCCCACTTCTAATTCCAGTTTTCTTGCTGTATCTAGCACATGTAGTTACTGCCTCCACTGACGTCCTGAACACCTCCCCTCCAAGTCCTCTGTGAGGGTGGGAACCAACTTCTTCCAAACTCCAAACAGAATGTTATTTTGACCTCTTCCCATTTTTCTTAATGGCATTCCATTTCCAGAAAGTTTTCCATTGACTGCCCAGATCCATCAGAGGGATCACTTTCTATGGCAGCTAGACTTATGAAATATATTTCTTGAAAGACTGGAAAATCAAAATAACTCCTTGATTCCTAGGCTGTGGAATAGATGCTGTGTCACAGGCAGGAAAACATTCATCTTGTTCATCTTCATCAGAGCTCTTGGGTGACCAGGTGCATTATCAATGAAGAAACAATATTTGAATCTTTTTTTTTTTTCCCTGAGCAGCAGGTCTTTACAGTGGGCTTCAAATATTCAGTAAACCATGTTGTAAACAGATGTGCTGTCATCCAGGCTTTGTGGTCCCACTCATAGAGGACAGAATAGATTTTGCATCATTCTGAAAGGCCCTAGGATTTTCAGAATGGTCAATGTACACTGGCTTCAACTGAAGTCATCAGCTGCATTAGCTCCTAACCAGAGAGTCAGCCTGTCCTTTGAAGGCTTCTCTAGCTATGAAAGTCTTGATGGCATCATCTTCCAACAGAGAGTTGTTTTGTCTACATTGAAAATCTATTTTTCAGATTAGCCACCTTCATCAATTACCTTAGCTAGACCTTTTGGGTACCTCACTGCAGCTTCTACACCACCATTTTGCTACTTCACCCTGTACTTTGTTCTGGAGCTGGTTTCTTTCCTTAAACCTCAGGAACCAACCTCTGCCAGCTTCAAACTTTTCTTCTACAGCATCCTCACTTCTCTCAGCTCTCATAGAATGACAGAGTTAAGGCCTTACTCTAGATTGGGCATTGGCTTAAAGGAACAATATGGCTGGTTTCCTCTTCTGTTCAGACCACTCGAACTTTCTCTGTATCAGCAAATAAAACTATTTCGCCTTCTTATCTATCATTCATGTGTTCACTGGAATAGCACTTATAATGCCCTTCAAGAACTTTTGCCTTTGCACTCACAACTTGGCTGACGTTTGGCACAAAACACCCAGCTTTTACTCTGTCTCAGCTTTCAACAGGTCTTCCTAAGGTTAATCATTTCTAGCTTTTGATTCAAATGTAAGAGACGTGACTTTTCCTTTCACTTCAGCACTTAGAGGCCACTGTAGGGTTACCAACTGGCCTAATTTCCATATTGTTGTGTCTTGGAGAACAGAGGCCAGAGGAAAGGAAAAGATGTGGAAGGATGGCCGGTGGATGGAGCAGTCAAATCACACATTTGTCAAGGAAGCTCATCATCATATACAGGCACTGTTTGTGGTATCCCCAAACAGCAAGAGATATGTAGCTGGATTCAGTTTGCTAATGTGTTGATTTTCACATCTTTGAAATATCACAAGAGGGGTATTACTGGTCTGTAATTTTCTTGTAATACCTTTGTCAGGTTTTGGTATCAGGTTTATGCTGGTCTTAAAAATGCATTGGTGATCATTCCCTCTTGTATGAAGGAGTTTGTATAAGATTTATTGTGCTTTGCTTTATTGCACTTCACAGATTACTGCCTGTTTTTTACAAGTTGAAGGTTTATGGCATCCCTGAGTCAAGCAAGTCTATTGATGCCCGTTTTCCAACATACAAACCTCACCTGGTGATGATATAACAGTTCTACTAAATAGAATGATGATTTTTTTCCTCATGTTTTTTCTAAAGACTAATAACTGTAAAAATGGGAAGATTCCTTTATATTTTAGCAAAGTAATAATAAATATGTAACAAGCATCTTAAAATATTAGCATAGCATATTTCTCCTGAAGATTTTGGACTGCTAGCCTCCAGAATCCTAATACATTTCTGCTGTTTATAATCCCCCCAGTCTAGTGTTGTGTTCCAGCAGTCTCAAAGGACTGAGGCAGGGTATGTGTGCCAGGGGTGGTTGGGGATGTTGACTACAATGTGGCGACAAAATACTCACTGCTGACATGACACTAACCATGAGTAGGACCTGCACATGGAAGAGTAAGATATGGATCTAGTTATGAAAATGGAGCAAATGGGAAGAACTTGCCCTCAGAAATAAGAATCTCAATTACTACATCAGGGCAGCAGAGACAGTGGCCACGATAACTTGATGCTGAGTGGCCTGGGCACTGCACAAGTCTTCCCCAATGCCTCATACAGACAGCACTGGGCCTGGAAGTGGGTTAGGCTAAAGATGGCATCAAGGGAGCAAGGAGTGAAGAGAGGAAGGATGTGTAGCAGAAAATCAGTCAGGTTGGCTCAACTCCCAGTCCAGCCACTCATGATCAGATCCCCATCTAAGGCAGAGAGGAGGGACAGAGGAGCACCACTCCAGCACCAATCCCACCCCAATGCCCAGATGACAGGAAAACACCACCTGAAACAAAGCCATCAAATCCTCTCATTTCAGTTCCCCAGGGACATCACTTCGCTTTTACCCATATGCTTTATCCACCCATTGGACAGCTTATGGTTGTTTCACCTACATTTACCAAGCTGGTATTTTTCCTGCACTGTGCTATATATAGTTCAAAAGGTGTGCTATATAAAAAGGAGTCTAGGCTATGTGCAGGTAAATTCTTTTTATAGCTAGATAAAAAGATAAATTTATTTATCTATTATCTATTTATCTATTATTTATTTATCTATTCTGAGGGTCTCCTCAGAGTCTATAATATGAAGCATGAATAAATAATGAAGAGGAAACTTTATTATATAGCAAATTCAATTGATCATGGAATATTTATTTTATGGTAACATTTCCAGAAATCGTTCTTTGGTATTCCAAGACTGAAACCTTTGGTTTTGAAGACATTGTCTTTACCTTAATACAAACAGATATATTCTGAATGAAGACCAAACCATATGCATTTTTCTGTGGTTAAAACACACATAACATAAACTTTACCATCTTAACCCTTTCTAGATGTATACTAGTGTTCCCGACAAAGCACACTGTTGCACAACAGATCTCTAGAAATTTTTCATCTTGCAAAATGAAACTCTACACCCACTGAACAACTCCCCTTTTCCCCTTCCCCTTAGATCCTGGCAACCATCATTTCACTTGGTTACTAAAAATGTCACTAAAGATTCCCCATGTAACTGGAATTACACAGAATTTGCCTTTTTGTGATTAGCTTATTTCACTTATCATAATATGCTCAAGACCCATCCATGTTGCAGTATGACAAACTTTCCTTCTCCTTGAAGGCTGAATAATACCCCACTAGATGTTCATCCTACATTTTATCCTTTCATCTGTTGATGGACATTTAAGTTGTTTCCACCTCTTGGTTATTGTAAACAATGTAGCAATAAACACAAGACTGCATATAATCTCTTTAATACTCTATTTCTAATTCTTTTGGATATATATGTAGAAGTAGGAATGCTGGGTCATGTGGTAAATTGTTTTTAATATTTTGAGGAACCTCCATATTGTTTTCCAAAGCAGCTACACCACTTTACATTCCCACCAACAGGGTACAAGGTTCCAATTTCTCCACATCTTTACCAACACATTATTTTCTCTTTTTCTGACGTGGTCATCCTAATAGTGTGACGTGATACCTCACTGTAATTCTAACTGGCAGTTCCCTGATGATTAGTGGCATTAAGTATCTTTTCATATGCTTGTTGGCCATTTGTTTATCTTCTTTGGAGAAATGTTTATTCGAGTTTTTCGCCCATTTTTAAATTGGGTGGTTGGTTTATGGTGTTGAGTTGTAAGAGTTCTTTCTATATTTTGGATATTAATCTCTTATCACATATTGGTTCTCAAATATTTTCTCCCATTCATGCCTTTTCACTGTTAATTTTTTTTGTCATGCATAAATTTTTAAGTTTGATATAGTCCCATCTGTCTATTTTTGCCTTTGTTGCTTGTGCTTTTGGTGTCATATTTTAAAAATGACTGTCTAATTCAATGGCAGGAAGATTTTCCCCCATGTTTTTTTCTAGGACTTTTATAGTTCAGGTCTTATGTTTAGATCTTTAATCCATTTTTTTTTAATTTTTTTTTTTTATTTATTTATGACAGTCACACAGAGAGAGAGAGAGAGGCAGAGACACAGGCAGAGGGAGAAGCAGGCTCCATGCACCGGGAGCCCGACGTGGGATTCGATCCCGGGTCTCCAGGATCGCGCCCTGGGCCAAAGGCAGGCGCCAAACCGCTGCGCCACCCAGGGATCCCCTTTAATCCATTTTGAATTAAGTTTTGTGTATGGTGTAAGAGTCCAATTTCATTCTTTTGCATATGGATATCAGTGTTTCCAAAACATTTGTTGAAGAAACTATACTTTTCCTTGGCATACTTGTAGATCACCTGACCATGTAAGTGAGGGTTTATTTCTGGGTTCTCTATTCTGTTCCGTTGGTCTACATGTTTGTCTTTATCTATAGTACCACACCGTTTTAACTACTGTAGCTCTGTAATATGTTTTCAAGTTAGAAAGTAGGAGGCCTCCAGCTTTGTTTTTCTTTCGGTATTGTTTTGGCTTTAAAACTCCTTTCTAAGATTTCCCATGTGAATTTGGATGTTTTTTTTTCCCTATTTCATCAAAAAATGCCATTGAGATTTTGGTAGAGATTAAACTGAATCTATGGTCTGCTTTGGGAAGTATGACCATTTAAACAATATTAAGTCTTCCAATCCATAAACATAGGATCCCTTTTCCATTATTTGTATGTATCTTTTTTAATTTCTTTCAGCAATATTTTATAGTTTTCTGTGTACAAGTCTTTAGCCTCCTGGATTAAATCAACTTCTAAGTATTTTAATCTTTTTTGGTGCTATTGTAAGTGGGATTATTTTGTTTAACTTTCTTTTTTAGATTGTTCACTGTTAGTGTACAGAAACGCAACAGACTTTCACATGTCCACTGTATCTGCACCTCTGCTGAACTTATTCTAATTTTTTGTTGCTGTTGTTTAATCTGTATATAAGGTTTTCTGTATATAAGACTGTATCATCTGTGAACAGAGATAATCTGACTTCTTCCTTTCTCATCTGGATGACTTTTATTTCTTATTCTTGCCTAACTGCTCTGCTCAGGACTTCCAATACTATGCTGAATAAAAGTGGCAACACTAGGTACATCCTTGTCTTGTTTCTGATCCTGAGGGAAAAAAAGCTCTTCAGTTTTTCACCACTGGGGATAATGTTAGCTATGGGCTTGTCACAGATGGCCCTCTTTATGTTAAGGTATGTTCCTTCTAGTCCTAGTTTGTTGAGTGTTTTTTATCATGGACAGGTGCTGAATTTTGTCAAATGTTTTTTCTCTATCCACTGAGATGATCGTGTGGCTTCTGTCCTTCAGACCAAAACCATCCATCCATCCCTCCATCCTAAATAGAGAGAGACCATGCCAGAACAGGAGAGGGGGATAGGGGCGAAGGGAGAGGGAGAGAAGAATTCTAAGCGGGCTCCACAAGGCAGGGCTGGTCTCATGACCCTAAGATCATGACCTGAGTCCAAATCAAGAGTCGGACACTTAACTGAATGAGCCACTCAGGGGCCCCCAAACTAAAAACTTTTAAAGTCAAACTGATTTTTGTTTCTTTAATAAGAACTACAATCTGCATATCCAACACAATCTTATTCTGTTATTCTGAGACTAGAAACTATAGACTTTTACAGCTGGTAGGGATCTTAGATGTCAACTAATCCAAGTGAGACCCAGAAAGATTAAATGGCTTGCCCAATATCTCAACGGAAGTTACCAGAAAGGCTAACACTATATCCTAGTAGAAAATAGATAATTTTCTCTATTGCTGTCTTTCCAAACAACTTATCCTACAGAAATACTCTAAAACCTGTGTGAAAATGTAGAAGGAAATTACCAACACTAAAAAGGAAAAACTAGGGATCCCTGGGTGGCTCAGTGGTTTACTGCCTGCCTTCTGCCCAGGGCGTGATTCTGGAGTCCCCGGATCGAGTCCCACATGAGACTCCCTGCATGGAGCCTGCTTCTCCCTCTGCCTATGTCTCTGCCTCCCTCTCTCTCTCTCATGAATAAATAAAATCTTTAAAAAAAAAAAAAAAAGAAAAGAAAACTAGAAATGATACCTATGCTGTCACTGAAACTGGGGATTTAATTTTGACTTCATGGTTTTTCAATATGGATAGATCAGTAGGCAAGATAAACAGGTATGGATGTAAGCATATGTATAGTACATATATATGTACACACACCATCCAGCTCTGTCCACTAAGGGGGCTCAGGAGCATAGATATCTCAGTATCAGTGAGTACATCTATACCAAAGTCCTGCTTTCTAAACCTCATTCTCCTCCTAAAAGAAACCAGGCCTCCTTGGATAAATGGCTGGTACCAGAGTGGGGGCAAGGAAGTACCAAATGAGCCTGGACTTGTTCGTGCCAGAAAGTAAAGAAGCACTCGAGAATGATGGGGCATGTCAAAAAGACAGGTGCCAGCTTGAAGGGGCTCCCATTGCCAAAGCTGGGATAATTCGCACATGAAAATAAGAATGGAAATGGATCATAATCCACTGAAGAAAAAAATCCTTGACTCCATGCTGAGAGTTACAAAATAAAAAAAAAAAAAATTATATATATATATATATAAGTCTGATGAGGAATGGGTATATTTACAATCTCAAAACAGCTCCACACAAAATACTTATGAATTCTATAAATGGGCAAACTAGCTTAACAGTGAAGAACTCTGGGAGACATCACCTTAATCAAATGTTCAAAGGATAAAAACACCGGTAATAGGATGTGCAGATTTTTAAAGTCAAGAAAAGACTGTTTCAAATGTAAAAACACTAAAGAGACATGAAAACTAAATGTAATGTGTGTTTCTGGACTGGATACATTTTTTCTATGAAAGACATTACTGGGGCATCTGTGCTAATAAATAAGCACTATAAGAACAGTAACATATTGATGTTACTTTCCCCATGTGGGTGAATATGGCAAGAGGAAATAGCTTGTTGGTAGGAAATAGCCACTCAACTGTCCAGGATCACAGAACATCATATCAGGACCGTACTTTCAAATGCTTCTGGGTAAAAAAGCATTCTTGGTACTATACATACAATTTTTCTTTGATCTTGAGATTGTTTCAAAACAAAAAGTAAAATAACAAGAACAATGATGATGATTCCATTCTGTGATACCAAAGAAAAGAAGATACAAGATCCTTTGTAGGAACAGCAGAAGCTAGGGTAGGGAGTGAGGAAAGTATTTTTCCCCTTATCTCACCTTACCAAGAAAAAAGTTTACATAAGCAGGCAAGCTTCAAAGTTAAGTATTTTAACTGTATTGGTTTATGATTCTTAAGCAACTTTTATTAAGTGTAGAAAATCACCTGAGGATGCAGAGTTGAATATTGTTTGTCTAGCAATAATAACTTAGTGGGTCTTAATTATTTAATGATAAAATTAAGAATTTTTACTCAATGTAAATTTTCACATATCACTTTTAGCTAGAAAGGCCCATCTACAACACCTACTGTCAGAGAATCACTAAAAAAATTTAAAAATACTAAATTACCGTTTGTGTGCTTCCTGTTTGCTGCGACATTCTTCACAGTAATATTTGTATTCACTGCACAGAGTTTCTGTGTTGCTAAAACCCCTGTGTAAAATTCAAAATAAACTGTATCAGAAAACCATGTATCCATTTAAAAATACTTTAAGCCAAAGATATTTATTAAATTTCAAAATAAGTAACTCTACCATTACCTTAAGCAGTGAGTGATCGATGTGTTTTGTTCCACGTCAACAGAAAGGTCTAAAAAATCTTCATCTTTGCTGCTTATCTGTAAAAATAGGGAATTACCTTTGATTTCTTTAAATATCAGTAAATCACTGCTCTGAAATGACAGAATTAAATGCATTCTATTATTAGTTGTAAGTACATTAGAGTTCTTTTTCCCCAAGTTCCAAAGAAATCTACTTGGTTGGGATTATCCAAAAGGACACTGAATGAATGACTCTCGTCATATGTACAGGTTAAACAGCAAAGTACATCTGTGACTTATTTCCCTTACTGGCAAAAGCTATGATGTGAAATCCCACTACTTTCCAAAACCTTGGTATTATTGTAAAGCATGAAACAAACTGCCCATATATACTAATTCTTTAAAAAAAAAATAGGCTAAGACTGAATGGGGATGCCTGGCAAAGGGCATGACACCTGTGTTATCATTCAAGGAAATAATTTAGCCTATAATGCCAAATTATATTCCTCATTGGTGGCCTTCTTTAATCTTTCTCAAGAAAAAAATCTAACAAAGTTCTGTTTGAATTATGGGTTAATCATCTGATAAAAAAAATTTCATGTCATTACTTATTCATTGGAATTGGATTAGGACAGAACTTCAGGCATCAAATTTCCTTCAATGCTTAAGGTGAGCATGCAACAGATCTCTGACTGTGCTTCTCACCCATAATGGCTATACACCTAGCATAGCAAATGTGTTCCTACTTCAATAGTGCATCAGTTTTATAAGCTCAGTATCATTAATTTGTGACAGATTACATGGCTGAATGTATTATGTACTTCCGTAAATAAGAGTAGCTAGGAGTACCATGTGCACAAGGTCTAGTGATCTGGGTCTCAAAAGATTCGGTGAAGTGAGACCAGAAGAAAGCATTATACAACAGAAGAACACAAGAAAAGGGTGCTATTACAGCAACCCAGCCCTCCTACCAACTGGGATATTAACAACTACAATACTAAAATCTGCCATATAAACACTGTTTTCTCCAAGAAGCCCACTCTGAACCTTCAAAAATCCTTCCCACTCCCACCTGGATAGGTCAGCTCTACTATCCTCTGACTCCCACGGACTCTTGTGCTTACCTGAACCATAACATATTGTACTGGAATTGCCTATCTTGTTGACCAGCCTGCACTACCCTATGAGCATCCTGAGATCAGAATCTACGTCCTGTTCATCTTCTGCCAACCTCTATTCATCTTCTACCTGGCATAATTGGTACGTAAATACCTAAACAAAACTAAATGAAATATAATTAAGTGATAAAAAGAAATGAGCTACAAAGCTACAAAAAGACATGGAAGTACTTTAAATACACATGTGAAAGAAGACCATCTGAAAAGGCCTCATATTCTATGATTCTAACTATATGACATTCTGGAAAAGTCAAAGCTATCAAGGCATTAGTGGTTGCCAGGAATTTGGGGAGGAAGGAGGGATGACTTTGTGAAACAGAGAGGATTTTTAGGTAAATCAAATTAAGATACTATAACCATAGATACATGTCATTATACATTTGTCACAACAAACGGAACCACAGAACAGACAACCCCAAGAGTGACTTCAATATGAATTACAGGGACAACTGGGTGGTTCAGTGGTTGAGTTCCTGCCTTCGGCCCAGGGCATGACCCTGCAAACCAGGGATCAAGTCCCACATTGGGCTCCCTGCATGGAGCCTGCTTCTCTCTCTCTCATAAAATCTTAAAAAAATATATGAATTACAGATTTTAGTTAATAATGTATCATGATTGGCCCATCAACTGCAATTAATGTACCTCATTAATCAAGAAATTATAAGGGAAAGTGGAAGACAGGAGATATTTGGGAACTTTCTGTACTTCCCACTCAATTTTTCTTACATCTATTACTTAAAAAAAGAATAGTTTATTAGTCTCCACTAGTGAATATTTATCTGATTCAGTCAAACAAGTAATTATGTCAAACAAGTAATTATATTATTCTTCCAAACATCCACAAAATATGTCTTACTTTTCTTGCTTGTGGACTCTCTTTCCCAATGGGCAATGCTATTCACCTATGCTATTAAGAACTAGTCATAAAACCATCATCATAGTAATGACTGGATTAGGCAAAAATCCTCAGTGGATGCTAAATCCTAGGGGAGATTCTGATGAACAAGGTATTTGTGTCTCCCCACTGACTGGCTACTAGTTACCAGGACAAAAGAACCAGTCATTATCAACTAGAGACACCGAACAACACCTTGAATGGGAGATCAAAATTAATTTCACCAATGAGAGGCAGATGGATAGTGTGCCAGGTGTGAAACCCTGAGAAAGATACAACAGTAACTGAATCACTGCAGCCAAGAATGCATACCTGGATCTAAGCAGAAGGAAACATTAGACAAACTCAGTAGGCGAAATGTTAATTTTTTTTAAAAAGGACATATTCTTAAAAATGTAGGTATCACAGAAGACAAAAACAAAAACCAAAAAACTATGTTCCAGATTAAAGGAGGCTAAAGAAAACAACTAGATGCAATGCAAACTACTAAACTCTAAAGTGGATTCTGTATGAAGGGTAAGAAACACTATAAAGGGCACTGTTGGTTCCATTGGCAAAATTGAAAAACAGATGCCTGATCTTTCATTCCTCAAATGAGAAATGAGGTAACCAGGTAATGATAAAACAAAAGGATCGGGTTATCTGATCCCACATAAAATCCATTTTCAAGCTTCTTCCCTACTGCTCATCCTTACAAAGTACCCAACAAGTATGTGGTTTCCCTTAGTTGAGTGTACACAGCATGCTTTAGTCTTTATTCCAGCAATAAACATAACTGTAGAGAAAGGGAAAATAAATTCATGTACCTCCCTGACCTGTAAATTTCTTATGAGCTTAAAAAGACAAAGACATATAATTTCCAGAACATGGCTCCATGGGCTTTTATACTGAAACAAAATAAAATACAATTGACTCTTGAACAATGCAGGGGTTAGGGGTGCCAAAACCTCCTACCCTCTTCCCTGCAGTCAGAAATCGTATATTAAGACTGACTCTTCAAAAAGCTAACTACTAATAGCCTCTGTTGGCCAGAAGCCTTACCAATAACATACTCAATTAACACACATTCTGTATATGTATCATAGTATGTATCACAATAAAGTCAGCTAGAGAAAATATTGAGAAAATCATAAAGAAAATACATTTATAGTAATATGTATTACTATATATACTATATATATACTATACATATATATACTATATAGTATATATACTATACATATATATACTATATATATATATACTATATATAAATCTACAAATAAGTGGACCCACACAGTTCGAACCCCTGTTGTTCAAAGGCCAACTTGTGGTCCAAACTGCAGTATTTTTCTGTCACCTCAGGTATTCACTGCTAATAAGTGGCATTAAAAAAGATATACAGAGAGTCCTTTCAACTGACAAGTTCATCTTTAATAATCCATTTATACTACACCTAAGAAATTACAACCTTCTCTCATACTCATCCTCAAAAAGCTTTTAATAAAAATGAGTTAAGTCTGCTCTACACAAAATTTTACGACATACTTACAGTTTCACAAGTAAGACATCGGGTTTCATTTGTCAATGTTCCCTGAAAAATCTCATGAACCCACGTTGGGTCTGGTGTGCTGTTGTTGTTCTCACTGTCAATATTACCGTTAGGTAAACGGCCATTTTGTTTTTCTTGCTTTCTCTCTTCTTGTAAAATATCGGCAATTGTATTTAGAAGGTAATTTAAGAATTCATGGGCATCTTGTTGCATGTAGTTGTCAAAAAGTTCTAAAAATAAAAATATATTAGAGATTTACCTTAGAATTAGTAACTTCATTAAAACTAAACTTAAATATCTAGTATTCTATCAGAACTAAGTTCAACCGATTGGTATTGTTAGTCATATACAAGAAATAGATTACCTTTCACATAAAAGTATGACTAAACTGGGAGAAAATACAGATAAGATGAATGTGAATCCTCATTTTAAAGCAACAATACTAAGTAATCCACAAGAAAAGGGCAAAACAAATCCTATCCTCATACATATAATGGAATGAGGATATTATGGAAGAGATCAGAAACAATTGCTTTTTATTAGCTCATCTTATTATTCCACAAAGATTATAATATGGCAAGTTTATTTTTTATGTATATATTTATTTGACACAGCAAGTTTTAAAACAGAAGCTAGACAACCTTTTGCAAATGCAAAGCCAATTTTGTAAGAGCTACATAGAAAGTCTGTTGAAATGATAATGACTGGATCATGCCTTCTAGGGATTCAGTCAAAGGTGAGGCCTATAATCTGGGACTTTTCAGTGTCTCCAGGTGACCTTGATCTGCAGTAGGAATCAAAAAGGTATCACAAATTATCTATTCAAGCCAAATAATCTCTAAAATGTGAGATTTTACAACTCTATGAAATGTTCCCCTGTTAACTATATAAAATCAATGAATATAATGGAAAAACAGTCACTAACATGAAGGGCTTTATACCCTGCACCTGACATGACACAACCTAAAACTGAAAGGTAAAGACTTCATAGGCAGTATCCTCTTTGATCTTTTTAACACTCTGCGACACTGTTATTATCTTCCAAATGAGGGAACAGGATCAGAGAGGGAAAGTCCTATTGCCAGAAAGTGGCAGGCCCAGGACACAAACCCGGCAGTCTGACTCCACAAACTGCATACAGAACAGCATCCCAGGGTGACCCACCCACACAAGGGCACCTGTGGCTTAGTCATCAAACCCATGGAGAAAATTACCTAGTCAGAAAATGTTTATCTTTAGATCCTTGATGCACATTTAATAAATTCCAGAAAGATTACAGTTAACATTTTTTAAAATTTTTATATATTTATGATAGTCACAGAGAGAGAGAGAGAGAGAGAGAGAGAGAGAGAGAGGCAGAGACACCGGCAGAGGGAGAAGCAGGCTCCATGCACTGGGAGCCCGACGTGGGATTCAATCCCGGGTCTTCAGGATCACGCCCTGGGCCAAAGGCAGGCACCAAACCGCTGCGCCACCCAGGGATTCCCAGTTGACATTTTTTTTAAGTAAAATAATACAACTAGGAATAAAACTTATAGAAAGACTAATATTTAAAAAAATTACATTTTAAAAGAGTTTCAGTTATTACTGCATAAAATTAAGTTCTGTGCATTAGAAATCAATGAAAAAGTTTTTTAAAAAACTATTAAGGGCAGCCCCGGTGGCCCAGCGGTTTACTGCCACCTTTAGCACAGGGCATGATCCTGGAGACCTGGGATCGAGTCCCACGTCGGGCTCTCTGCATGGAGCCTGCTCCTCCCTCTGCCTGTCTCTGCCTCTGCCCCTCTCTCTCTCTCTCTCTCTCTCTCTCTCTCTGTGTATCTCATGAGTAAATAAATAAAATCTTAAAAAAAAAAAAAATTAACATTGTTAATACATAAAGAGCTTATATAAAAAGAAAATACAAAGTATGGAAGGGATGTGAAATCAACAATTTATAGAAACAAAATTCAAAAGGTTAAGAAACATGGGAAAATGTTCAACCTCATGGTAATCAAAAAGGCCTTGATTTTCCAGCCTGTAAAATGGAATACCATCTTTCTTTGCAAACTTATTCTACAAACAGAATGGGAACAAGTGAAGATGTGGATTTGGGCGGTGTATTCATAGAAAATAAAGAAATGATTTTAATCTTGGTGACAAAAACACCTTTAAAAAGCATCAGATTTAAGGTGCAGCTACTAGAGTAAGGCTGTCTGGATACCTATGATGGTTCTATTTTTAATTACCTATATGTCGCAGGCAATTTACTTAACCTCTTTCTTGGATTTGAAGTCAAATCCAGTAATATTAATGCAGTTAGAGCCACACTTCATTTCTCTGCTGTAAGCTTGTCCTGAGGGATGTGATTAGCCTTCAACAAACTCCTTATGTTACTTTTTAGAACAATAAAAGCCCTGAGTCCTAAGAGATACTGCATTAGCCTATGTGGACTTAACATATCTGATCTGTAATTTGGTCTTCTATGTGTCCAGTGCTTTTTGCCCATAAGGGATAGATCCAAGCATTGTAACACCATTCCCCATACCCCACACCCAGCAGAAGTACATGTGTCACTCCCAACACTGTGACACAGCCCACCCTTCCTGGCAGTCTACTCCATCTCCCTGAGACCAAGCCAAGTCATGCTCATAGCTCTTAGATGGTTCCACCCCACACAGGACTGGTCTAGGCCAATGCTGGGATAATTTAAGTCAATTCCCTCTCACCTTGCCTCTCAATGCAATAATCCTTCATCCCTGAAAATACTGATCCACTTCCCAAACCCACTCTCCCATCCTCTACTATTCTCATCCGTTTCTTGTTTCTCATTTCCTTCCTTATCCTTGGGTTTTTCTTCTTTCTCAACCCTTTCTGTTGTTTCCTCCAGAAACCACTTTCTTTTCTAAACTCCCCATCTCTTCAACCTTTGGCATTTTCTAGCTCGCTTCTGCCACTTCTAAATCAATTATACTTTCATTTGCATATGAAAATCCACCCTCAGTCAAAGCTACCGTGAACCTCCTTCTTTCTGTGGTCATCTGCCAACTTCCCCTCACCTGCTGATTCATGGTCTTTTTGTCCATTCTGACTCCCTCACTAACCACATTTTAAAAGTGTCTGGGCAGCTTCTGTAAATGCACATGACATCCTTAGAAGTCCCTTTTTCATCTCTCATGTATTCATCCATCCCCAGGCCACAAATCTACAACCACCCAGGTCCACTAAGAACTAGAAAGAAATTATGCTAGAGTTGTTCAGGGGGCTCAAGGAAAGTACAAACAAATTGGAAAGTCAGGGAGAAATCTAAAAGGAAAGATAATGGGAAAGGACTGGTAAAAACAATTTATAAACACTCTAACGGCCTAGCTTAAAGTGAGATGCAAACAATTCACTGCGATGGATCTCTATATGCTGGTTCAATGCCACAAACTAAGTAGGCTCTTTTCCACTGAAGTGTTTTATAACCGAAGTTTTCAAAGAATATATTTTTGCCATAAATATTGAAAATATACTACAAAATTAAAATACCTAAATAAAAAATTTTCTGGTTAATAAAAAGTCCCATTTTTCCTGTTGAATTATTTTAGCATCTATGCGTGTCTTTCAAAATAATTACCTTTTTTGTAAGCAAAAATGTGCAAAAAAAAATTTTTTTTCAAACCTGAAACTTTTTTTGGGATGTTCTTCTAACACAGAACAATGACTTCACATTCACAGATATACCTCAAATGACTTGAATGCTCTGGAAATGAGATGTAAAATAAACCAGAAAATACTCTTTAAGCATTTTGTTCAAAAATTTAAAACAATTTATAGTCCATTTTGCATAAATGCTGAATGTGCCAGAATCTTGCTGTGCCTATGACTAGCCAATATAGATTTAAAAAATTCAACCAGGACCACATAAACATCAAAACAACATCAACTGAGTGGCTGCAGACAATCTCTGTAAACTATTACATTTAATTTCTAAAATCTTGGTTTCCTTCTGGTTTGCTTTCTTCTTTGCTAAGTAGCACAATGGGAAAAGGTGTTCTTCAAAGTTGCTTTGGTAAATTAAACAAAATCACTCATTCATTCACTCATTCATCAAGTATTTAGGAAGCACCTACTATGTGCCAGGAACTGGATTATGTGCTGGGAATACAATGGTGAGCAAAAACAAATGGGTTCCCTCCATCATGGAACTGACAGTCTAGTGGGAGAGACAGATAATTTCATTAATAAATGTATATATCAAAGGTATAAATTATTAAACTCCTAATATAGCTGTAACATTAATGAAAAAAAAAAAAAAACCCTAGATCAATGCTTAAAAATGTTATGTGTTCTTCACAACTCAGAAATAGCCTAGGTTTTATTACACAAAAAAATCTTTCATGCTCTTTTGGAGAAAAAGGATTAATGAATATGGGGAATTATTTACTCAAATCTACCTAATAGGGGTTATTTGTGATTATTTCCTCACTTAAGGAAAACTAATACTTAAATATATACTTATATATTTATATTACTATCTCTTGACATCACCTGAAACATCACTGTGTACACACAGGTTTCTTGAGAATAAAGATCTTTTCTATCTCATTCACTGCTGTATCCCCAGCACTGAGAACAGTGCCTGCCACATATTTATATGTGCTTGACATGTTATGAATGAATGAACAAGGTAATGAATGAATGAATGAACAAACAACCTACCAAATGAATGATAGGGGCTGAAATAGCTAGATGATATGAGAAGAATAAATCTGTCCCAAAACAACAGCATGAACCAAGTATGCTGCTAAGATTCAGTGAGTCAGAGTGCACACCTCCAAGTGCCAGCTAATGCATCTTTGAAGCCCACCTTAAATGTCCCCAAGTTGAGTCAATGCTAGCAGAGAATTAGATCATCGATCTATGTTTTCATTATTCTAAAATAACAGAGTGCCTATTGGAAGTTAGTGTGAAAAGAGAGGGCTTCATTTCTTACCTAGATTAGTACAATAGCTTCCTGGCTGGTCTACCTGCTTGTACTCATGCTCCCCATGCCCACTCATTCCCACTGCCATGCCACTCAGCAGCCAGAGTGATCCCCTCCTAAAGCAGATCGAAACCTATCTCCCACCTGGCTCAGCACCCTCCCATGGCTTGCCATGGCTTTCAAAATAACACCCAAGCTCCAGGCCTTGCCTTTTCTATCTTCATCGTACTCCATTCCAGCCACATTAATTTCCTTGTTGTCCTTCAAGCACTCAGGGCAGCTGCAATTTTAATTCTACCCTAGAATGATTTTGCCTCAGACATTCCAATGGCTTCTCACTTCAACTCTCTAACATATCAACTCCCTTTCCATGCCTTAACTTTTTTCATGGCGATAATACATTGTATTACATGACTGTTCATCTTACCCACTAGTTTCTGGCACTCAGCAGAAGCTAAATATATTATAGTTAATAAATTCAAACATTCAGCTGGTTTCCCATCATCAAAGATAACACACTTATGGAGCAAGTGTTATCACACTGTAAAAGTATACTATGCTACAGTTCTGATATGCTATGATTAGGTAACATGAATTAAAATTTTGAAAACAAAAATCCATTAATAAAATGAAAATAGATTCTTCCCAAGTAATATCAAAATGATTAGTTATATAAAGTAATAGTGGTTAACACAATTTGGAGCTAATATCTACTGAAAATATAAAACATGAATTTTACAGCATACCATGGATGAAAACTGATTTAAGAACAATAGTCCAACAGTGAAAGTTGGTGGAAATTCTGAAATGGGCAACATCCATTTGTTCCAGAAATTAAAAAAAAAAAAAAAAAAAAAACAACCAGCAAACAATCTCAGGAGAGTTTAAAGCAATGGATAGCCCATTAAATCCTCTTTAATTTGTATGCTCTCGTCTACAAAATGACAAGTAAAAAATCAAAAGGTAAAACTATATTTCAAAACATACAAAAGTCAGCAACATCAAATAATAATCATGCTTTTCCATTAAATACTGTTTCCGAGATACAGAAAAATGAAATAAAACTATGAGAAGATAATTTGGAGTATTTATCCTGGAATCAGTTTCACTGAACAAAAGTTTTAAGAAGTCCATTGTGCATCAATTTACTGTCTAAACATAAAAATTTTCAGAAAATATTGATTAAAAAATAATAAACAGTGTAAAGACATCCCAGGTTTGACAAGCAAACATATAAAGCCACATATACATAGCTTTCAAAACACAGTAACTTGAGCTCAGTGTTCAGCATAACTTAATCTAAATTTAAAAAATCACTGCACACTTATAAGAAGAGATAGGAGAGAGCTTGCTCCTTTCTCTTTCCCATGTGGGGACACAGCAAGAAGGCAGCCATCTGCAAACCAGGAAAAGAGCCTGTATCAGACACTGAAGCTGCCAGCACTCTACTCTTGAATTTCTCAGCCTCCAGAACTGTAAGAAACACAAGTCTATTGTTTAGGCCTCCCAATCTATGGTAGTTTTGTTACAGCAGCCCAAACTAAGAGCGTATACCATATATTGAAGAATAAGGTCAAGGGGTGCCTGGGTGGCTCAATTGGTTAAGCGTTCAACTCTTCTGGCTCAGGTCATGATGGCAGAGTCGTGAGACCAGGCACTGCATTTGGGCCCTGCACCCAGCTCCACACTCAGCAGGGAGTCTACTTGAAATTCTCTCCTTCTTTCTCTCCCTGTGCCCCTCCCCCCATGCATGCTTATGCGTGCTCTCTCTAAAATAAAGAAATCCTAAAAAAAAAAAAAAAGAATAAGGGTCAAGAAAAATGTACTATTAACTGAAAGAAAATAATGTGGCAGATGCCTTGGTGGCTCAATGGTTGAGCATCTGCCTTTGGCTCAGGGCCTGATCCTGGAGTCCCAGGATAGAGTCCCACATCAGGCTCCCTGCGTGGAGCCTGCTTCTCCCTCTGCCTGTGTCTCTGCCTCTCTCTGTGTGTCTCTTATGAATAAATATTTTTAAAAAAGAATATGTATTTTGTGTTTCATGTTTTTGATGCTGAACATTGCTAAAATAAAAAAAAAATCACCAAGAAAGGATGGCATGTTCAATTACCACATACGTGAATTTTCTTCTAGGACAAACTTCTTGAAGTTTCATACCAATACACACAAAAAGACTGAGAGGACTTGGATCACTCAGCTACATTCTAGCAGAGCTGTATTTGGCATTCTTAAAAGTAGAAGATACTACACAGATCAATAATTTAAGAAAGTAAAGATGTTTAGCCTTTATAGCAAAAACACAAAAAGATGTATTTTTGTGAGCGAATGATTAACTGCTTTTTATCTGAATATGGTGGAAACGAACAAAATCTCTAACACGTGAATCAGATTCAACAACAGCTTATCGCCGTATTTTCTCAGTGTCTTCTTACATTTTGGAAAACTAGATATGATCCAGGTTTATCTCAATTCATGGGATAATGAACAATGCCAACTGAGTTAAGGTAAGGATTATTTAATGGTGTGTTTAATAACCAATCTCAAAGACCTCTCAAATCTTATTTCTGGGGGCATCTTTTGATAACAAATCAAACTAAAAACGCCACTCAATTTTATTTCTACAATGATAAAAATGCCTAAATCAAACAAAACCGAGCATTCTACATGGTCCTTAAATCCCACTTAAATTTCTTGAAATAACATACTACACTAGACAGAATATAGGATCTGGATGTCAGGAAGATGGACAAGCCATTTTAACTACTCTGAGCATTCACGATCTCATGTAAAGTGAGGTAATAACATCTGACTTCAGGGTTTGCTATGCGCATTAGACGAAAAACATTTAGGGGAGAAAAAACAAGTGAAGCTTAATCAGTAACTATTTTAAAAAGGAGGTGAGTGGAGTTAAAACCACCTACCCTAAGCCAAAAAGTTTTATTATTCTGGCTTCTCTCCTGAAGTACGACCCCTGGCAAGCTTTTTGGCTTCCACTCCTTGTATGGCTAAAATGGGGGAAATAACCTGCTCCCTAATTCAGGACATGATGGGGGGGGGGGGGGGACCAACTTCACTCTTGATAGAAAAGCCAAGCAGGCACCAACAAAAAACAAAAAACAAAAAAAAAAAGAAAGAAAGAAAGAAGAAGAAAAAAGAAAAGAAAGAAGAAGAAAGAAAAAAAAAGAAAGAAAGAAAGAAGAAAAAAGAAAAGAAAAGAAAAAAAGAGAAAAGAAAAAGAAAAAGAAAAGAAACAAGTTATTATTTCTCATTTCCTGGCATACAGAATTTGGTCTTTGCAGAACATACTTCCAACATTAATCACACCTCCTTATTAAATTACTGTGTGACTATCTCCTCACTAAACTGGTAGTACTTCCTTAAAGACAAGAACATCAACTTTGGTTTTCCAATGGCTAACATCCTTCAGGCTTGGAAGACGCTTGGTCAGTGCTTGATGAACTCTAATATGCTGTATTTACCCTTCCTGTTATGTGAAAATACATTCAGAAGTAGAAGAATTACCATTTTCCTTCCGTAATCTTGTTATGAACTTCTTAGGAGGAATGACCCCAACCTTCTTCTTCTGAGTCGCTATACTATGGAAGAGGTCTGCTAGGCAGGTAAGAAGGTTCTCCTTCTTCCTAGGTTGGCTCTTGTATGCTAGAACTTTTTCCCGAAATGGACGACAAAAATAAAGTGCTTGAAGAACTGAATTACAGTAGCAGGTATTCCCAAACTAGAATAGAAAAAAAAAAAATCTTGTTAAATTTGGGGCAACACATTTTCAAGAGAAAGAATTTCCATGTGTATAGTTAAAAAAACAGAAGGAAGACAGTGAATTTATGATCCTCATAAATTAAAAGGCATCTGAGAGTAGAAATAATTACTCTGACTGCAAATTTGCCATCTTAACATTAAATGGATGCTCTAGGCATTGGCTTCAGGTTAAAACTGAAGGAAAAAATATGTAATAAATTTGGTTGTTATGAAAACTGACTTAAACTATACAGTTTAAACAGTGAGAATAGTTAAGGCTTAGAATTCTGTAAAATTTCTTCTTCAATTTCCATTTACTGCATTTTGGACCCTAAACATTTCATATATTATATATTTTAAAATATAACTCTCAAAAATTATTTAAAAACCCCCACAAAAGTGAGGTATTCTATCAGATTAAGTGCCATTCAAAAATAAAAACAAGAGACCCCTGGGTGACTCAGTCAGTTGAGGGTCTGCCTTCAGCTCAGGTCAAGATCCTAGGGTCCTGGGATGGAGCCCCGAATGTGAGTTTCCTGCTCAACAGAATTTGCTCTTCCCTCTCCCTCTGATCCTCTCCCCTGCTCATGCTCTCGAGCTCTCTTCGAATAAAAAACCTTTAATAACAGTAACAAACACCAAAAATTAAAAAGTGAAGTAAAATGAGATCCTCTGAACTGTTAAAAATTTTCAATGTGCCTGCATGACCACCACTGAAATGCTGTGATGCCCAGTCACATCACTTGTGATCTATTACAGACTTCAGGTGCATTCAATCCTCAGCTACTAACCAACTTCCTACTGGTCATGTGATCTGGAGTGTGTAACTACAGCTTCCTGAACTTCAACTTCCTCCTCTTTAATAATGGGGAAAAATAATCTCGCCTTATGAGAAAATGACACACATTTTGGCAACATTTATTGTCTTCCTTTTCCCTTCCCATTAATAGATACTGGCTCCCAAAGCCAGCTGATAAAACATCCAAAAGTTGATCAATGAAGACTTGGGGAGACTTTGAAAGTGTAAAAAAAGGAAAGAGGACAATTTTCACAGCACTACCTGCAATGATGTCACATACTACCTAAAAAGTCTAGGCAGAAAAGACTGTTTTAAGAATGGGCAATATAGGGGCACCTGGGTGGCCCTGCTGGTTATGCGCCAGATTTTTAGTTTCCGCTTGGGTGGTGATCTCATCGTCATCTTGGGCCATGGATCAAGCCCCAACTCAGGCTCTGCACTCAGCACAGAGTCTGCTAGAGATTCTCTCTCTCTCCCTCTCCCTCTGTCTCTCCACTACCACCTTCCCACTCATACACACACTCTCTAAAAATGAATAAATAAATCTTTTTAAAAGGGGGCAATGTCAAACACATATCCACAGACATGTATGTGTTTGCTTATATTTAAAAACTAATAAAAATGGTTATTTATGGAGAAAGAGGAGAGGAATCAAGGTACATTTTTAAAAGCATTTGCTTTGCACTGGTTTTTTTTAAAAAAAGTAAGCTAAATCGAAAAGATCTCAGGAAAAAAAGAAATTCTTAAAGCTGAAAGTGAAACCTAAATGTTTATCTAGTCCATTGGAGAATTACACAAAAAATTAGTTTGAGCAACTTTAAAACACAGAATTTTTACTATACATGCCTACTGAAACAGTCTGAGAATAAAAAAAGAAATCTTAAATGCATTCAGTAATCACACTGTTAGAACTAATTAATTGACACTGTTATTTTGAAATTACTATATATTTCTGTAGGTCAAAGCAAGCAAAGAATTACGTTAATATCCTTAAGAACCCAAACTGTTAATGCAAAAGAAAAAAGACACAATAATAAAGGTAAGAGTAAAAGCCCTATAAACTTAAATTGGAATCTGAAGTATCAGTATAAGCTCATGTCTTTTTATAAGTGTGTGTGTGTGTTTTCAACCTCTATCCACGGAAAAGACCTAGCAAGCAGCCCCAAATTTCCTGGCACACTGACTGTAATCTCAAAAAACCTTTTTCCCACAAAAAGGAACTAGGATGCCTTGCAGATATGGCTACACTAGGTCTGGGACAGGAAATATACAAATGCAGATTAGCCGAAAATACCTCTTTATGTGGATTCAAGAGCCAACTTTCATCAAAAAGAAATAGTGATTGATAAAAAGCACATCAACTACATAAAAATTTATGAATAATGACTTTTTAAAAACCCTTCATTAGTCTTCACGGAAATTATAAACTAATATATAAAGGGAAAGCATCAAAGTTTTCTCTTCCTTTTTTTTTGGAGAGTGAGAGAGAGCATGAGCATGGGGTGGGATGGGTAGGGGCAGAGTGAGAGAATCCCAAGCAGGCCCATATCAAGCATGGAGCCAGACTTGGGGCTCAATCCCATGATCCTGAGACCATGATCTGAGCCAAAATCAAGAGTCGAATGCTTAACCAACTGAGCTACCCAGACCTCCCTTATCTTGTCTTTCTTATAAGAATAGTATTTCAGGGGGAGCTAAATAGTTGATGAAGAAGTACTAGCTTATAGCATAATTCCAGCTAATAAATTCAGAAGAAATGATTGTAAACAATGGATTAGGCAATAATTAATTATCAATGGACACCAAAGCATTAAAGGCTGATCGGGAACTTTTAAAATGACCTGAACACCAGGTGCATTCCATCATTAAAAATAAACCACCACACTGTATGTCTCTTGTAGAAATATGTAGCAATTCTTATGAAGTATTCTTGTTTTAAAAAACAAAACTACTAAATTTTAATCAAGTGTCTGGACAAATCTACCAATTTACAAGATATTCAAGGAACAGAGAAATGAGTTAAACAATACCACAAAAAGGAATAGAACATGAGGCCCAGTGAGGATACCTGATTTTTACATTCATATTGCTGGCCAGAGCCAAGAAGTGGTTCATAAAAACAGATGCTTTAAAGACTTTCCAGAGAAATGCTAAAAAAAAGCAGATGATAAGCAGATGATCCATTGATACTATAGATAAATATAACAATGGATACTTTAATAAAGCCTATCCAGGGGCTAAGTAACACCTGCAATAGAACCTACAATATTACAAAAATTAATCTATCAATTACTCAATATTAGTCTAAAAAATACTAGTATTTGTATCACAGTCTAATGACGCTAATGACCAACTATGCCTCTGTCAACTGAGGAGAAGACTCAATCTCCATAATTTGGACATTTTTTTTTTTTTTGAAGAATAAGCAATAGGGACTCTAATGACTTACACAGAGTAGGTAAAAACAAAAGATAGCATCTCACAGGACATTAGAAAAATTTATAATAAAGCTTGACCAACTTATAAAAAAAGAAACAAGTGGGATAAGCTAAGGAAACAGGGAGTCTATTACATTGTACAGAATGCTGGAAGGTAGCCTCTCACTCATCTTCTGAATATAAAACAACAGGTAACATTGTAATTAATTCTTTTGAGGTCTTCTCTGATCTTGCACTTATCTTCATCAATCCCATTAAAGAAAAATTAAAGCTTGAAACTACTACAACTTCTCCAGAATAAGCAATCACTTTCAATCTTATTCATAACTGAAACTTTTCCCTTCAGCTTCTCTGATAGTAATTTACTTTCAAGTTCCTAAAACCTAAAAATATATCTTTCTAGTGTGTCACTTTCATGCAAAAGATTATCTGGAATGATTTCCCCCACATTCTTGTTTACAAATGTTCAATTTCTAAAAAGACATTGCTTTAGGGTTGAAGTCTACCCTGTATCTTCTCAGCTTGTTCTGAAGATCAAAGGTATAACCAGATTTAAAATCAGGAGAAATAAGTTTTAAAAAGCTGCTACCCTCAAGGTCTGACCATTGATTTTTCAGTTGCTTATTGAACACAATGACCTGTGTTGCTTTCTGTAACACTTTTCCTAGTTTTAAAATAAATGCCTCCTCCACAAATATTTATTATATCCTCATCACTAAGATCATTTTTGAGCACACATCCCTAATGTGCTACATTACATACATTAAAGTATACTTTTATAAAATGTAAAATTTTATATAAATAAAAATATACACTACATCCAGTTAGCCTTTAAACAATGTGGGAGTTGGGGGAGCTGACTCCTCACAAAGTCAAAAGTCAGCATGTAACTTTCAATTTCCCAAAAACTTTACTAAGACTACTGTTAACCAGAAGCCTTATTAATAACAATCAACACATATTTTGTATCTTATATGTATTATATACTGTGTTCTTATAATAAAGTAGGCTAAAGAAAATGCTATTAAATCATGAGAAAAAATATATATAATACTATACTGTATTTATAACCCTACCCAAAATGCATATAGATAGACCTGGGCAGCTCAAACCCATGTTGTTCAACAGTCAACTGTAAAACAAATGTCATGAAGACAAAGTAAATACTTAAAATTTTTATCTTACTTAGATTGATTTTATTTTTACTAAAAATTATTCATATTTGAGAGCAATGAAGATGAGTAGGCCTTCTGGTAAACTGGGGTTATAGATTTTTAATACTCTGATAGTCTGAGTTTTATGTTCAGCTATTTGTGGTTTTAATGGCTATCAAAGATACACAGATACATAGATAGGTCCAAGGGGGGAAGTTTCCTTTATGGCCTTTTCTTTCTAAATTAAATTTTCAATCCTATCTATCAAATTTGCTTGAATTAATTTGAGTAATTATCTGCCTTGAAAGCAACTAGAGTACCAGAGAAACTAAGTGCACAGGCTCTGAAACCGACTGTCTAGGTTCAAGTCTGGTTCTGCTATCCCGGCTTGAGAAATTACTAAACCACTCTGTTCGTTCATCTGCTTCCTCATCTGTAAATGGGGTTTATAATACAGTGCCCACCTTCTAAAATTTTGTAAAGAATTAAATAATCCATATGAAGCACTAACAACAGTTCCCAGGACTTTATCACTGCATTATTATTTTTGAAACCATCTTTTTAAGTCATCTGTCCATTTAGAAATATTAGATGAACTGAAATTAAATCATATAATTTCTAAATCTACATTGAAATGATAATAGTTTGCAACCGCATAAATGAGTAAGAGCTGGTTATACTATCAACTCTCTGGTGCTACAGAACTTGAAGTACCATAAGACCACTTCACACAGAGTATGGATACCAGTATCACACATTTATTAAGAATTAGGAAGGCTGGGGCATCTGGATGGCTCAGTGGGTTGAGCGTCTGACTCTTGATTTTGACTCTGATCATAATCTCAGGATGGAGATCACAGGGGATGGAGCCCCACATAGGGCCGTACACTCAGCAGGGAGTCTGCTTGAGATTCCCTCCCTCTCCCTCTGTCCCCCCAACCCACTGCTCGTGCTTTCTCTCTATAAAATGAGTATATAAATCTCTTAAAAAAAGAATTTCTAAGGCTTCTCTCTCATTTTGAGTTAAAAATAAACATTAACAACTCTGTATTTCTCCCCATACCCTAATTTGTTCATCCTACATACATCATTTGGAGACTACAAGTGTTTACCAACATTATGTTAACAGTATTGCCTTCAAAAGATGTTGTAAAATGTTTAAACGCTCCACTGTCTGCCATGCTGATAATGATGATGCCTGTCCTGCGGACATTCCCTTCTAAGGGAAGACCCTCTTCTTCCCCTACCACAGTATGTTTAGTGGCCCTATTTTTAACACTATACCCCACATTCCCCTACCCACCATTCTCACTACAACCAAGTGGACCTAATCGAAAAGTGCCCTTCCATATACTTCATATACTCCACTGTCCCATCATTCCTTATAGAAAGTGACTTCTCTACATAAATTCTATAGACTTGTCAATCACAAAACCTTTTATAGACCCTGCCACAAGGTCGGAGCACTTGATCCAACCTCAGCAGAGTACTTGGGACAGACTTCTTTTGTAAGGTCTAATATGAACATTCTCTGGGATCGCTGATAATACAACCCTCAAGCAGCCTATGGCCATCAGGTGGAGAGAAACTAAATGAGAATGAATCAACACAAATGAAAACATAACCAAGACATATAATCAACTTTATAACCCACAAATGGAGAGAAAGTTTTGTTTTTATTTGTCTCTCTCTCCTTTATAATAGCTCCTATTCCCTGAATCCAGAATTCTACCCAATGAGACTACTACCAATTCAGGTTTAAAAGCCTTTTGAAAGATGGTCTAGAAACACAACTGTTATTTTATAACAGATTTTAGGAAAAAGCACATTCCACAGTGTAGCCACAAAAATAGATTTATTGAGGCCACATATCTGCTGGCACCTACTATATTAGAAAACTATACAGAACCATATAATAAAACAAAGGGGAAAGGCCATTAAAAAAATGCAGGCTGCACAAAAGGTAGGAAAGAGATACTAACTGAAATCATTCCTTTTCTCTCAACTTTACTAAAATAAGTACTCACTAGCTACAAGATATAAGGGGAAAAGGGCAATCTGGTTCATCAGATTAAACCAATTCATTTTCAAAGAATTTAGCTGACCCTATAAAGAGCTGACATTTAAGTAGGATATTCTGCTGCAAGAGAAAGCTTCCAAAAGGCTCCCTTACCTACTTGAGACAGCTGTTGAACTCCAAACCACACTAGTATTTCTCCTCTTTGCTTTTCAATAACATTAGAAATATTAAAGCATTCACAAGAGTTAAACCAATAGAAAATTTGCATTCTGTATTACTCAAAGTACAGTGACAGACATGAGAACCATTTAGAGTGAATGGCCATAAAAACTATCATTTGTGAAAATATTCTAAGAAAAAGATAGCTACAATTAAAAATAATGGAAAATAGCTTGTATTAACAATGTTGAGAGTAACCTCTATGCTGAATTTTCTGCTTGTTAATCAAACTGTGGTCTTCTTCTGTCCACTAAAAAAAAAAAAAAAAAAAAAAAAAGGCTGATTTTCTAACTGCCAAAATACATGTATTATTTCCCAAAGGCAAGTGATAGTGAATGACTATGCCACATTCCAGTCACAAAAAGGGTCCAGACAGGCAGGTCTAATAGGAACTCTCCTAAGTGTAAGCTTTTTATTAAAAGCAATTAAAATGAACTTTGGAAATGCACACTTAGCTAAGAACAGACTGATAAGAAGAAAATACACCTGTGCCTCACTTAACAAAATCCAATGCTGGAAAAGATAAACCATAGAGTTTCTTAAGCAGTTACATTCCAGTGTTGTTTCAATAATCATTACCTGACAGGTACAGAGAGGGGGGAAAATGTTAAAATGTTCATCTCTGAATTGAGGGTACTTAGTACCCTCAAAGCTCCACCCTTCACTTTTTAAGAGACTCCTATAAATAGTGTGATAACTCCATAAATTTTTTTAAAAAGGAAGAAAGGTGAAGGGAAACAAAGAGAGAGAGTGATGATATTTTAAGAGCTGAAAAATAAGACCTATAGAAAAAGGTTAACAGTACAGAAACCAGCTACAAGGTAGCCTGAAAGTTTAAATCACAGAAAAAGTTAATCACTATACTATGCTCAGCTGCATGTACACTCTGACCACCAATTAATTTCTCAATATAATTCAGTTGTTCATCAATCTATCATATCTGGAGCCCTGGCTACCTTAGAGATCTCAATTCTTCATCATAATAACTAGGCACAGAGATCAGAAACTACATTTCTACGTACCAAATGAGTCTCTGGAAGGGATAAAGACAAAGCTTCCTCTAATGGTCTCTTATTAACTTCACTCCCTCCCGCTTCTCTTGGGTTTTACTGAATCTCAGTCAGCTTCAGGGAGAAGCACAAATACTACCCTATTAATTTGGATTGATCCATGGGGAGTAATAAAAATAAAACCTTCTTAGAAATCTTTTTTTTTTTTCTTAACACAATTGGCACTGGTATCCTGAAAGTGATATATCAGAGGAAAAAAAATAACGTAACAGCAGGAAAAAATACTCTTAGAACTCATTTTATAATAAGATTTTCTCTAGCATGTTGTTTTAGTTGTTCTGAAGGTCAAACAACAACCTTCAATATATAAAATACTCCAGTGCTGAAGAAAATGGACTCTTCTGAGACACTATCAATGAGCACACCCTTCCTACAATTCAAGACACACATTAGCTTTAGAGCATGAACCAAAGTAAGGGTGGGAGTCACAGGGAAGTAGTTTATGAGAGTGAAGCAGCTGGGGTTTGGCCACTGCCAGAAGTTACACAAGGCTTCTGATCACTAGACAACTGGGTACGTAAGTATAAACATTTTAAATATCTGAGGTAGAGGTCAGATCGTGTTAAGCAAGGGAAATTAAAGATATTCAATGAACTCCCCTCCTCCCCACAAAACACCAATGATAGTGAAAGAATAAATTAAGCAAAAATTAAAAGGCAAAAAAAATGGGGGGTAGGGGTAGAGGGGTACACCTAAAAACACAGGTCTGGCTGTTAAGCCTTTAAAAGGGTCATTTAGACACCTAGATATGTAACCTTTCTTTCAACCGCAGGTTTAGTTTCCCAGAAGCTACATCTGCAAGGGAGAGTGTGGTTCAAGAGCCCTTGAGGACAGCATCAAGGCACGGAACAGAGAACAGAGGGCTCAACAAAACTCTGAACCGAGCCACCCCAAGACTGAAACTGAAGAAGCCTACCCTCTTCCTCCACTTCTGGCACCAAGTAACAGCCCCAGAGGAGATGCTCCCGCCACTGCTTTTGGGGGGTGGTGGGGGAGGAGGTGCAACTATTGCTAAAGCCTGCTGCCAAGGACATGGAAAAATAAAGCAATGGTTAATTCCATACCGGGAGAATGGGCAGGGATGGTGGTAGGAGAGAGTTTCTTACCTACCATAACAGGAAGTTAGGAGACTGTTTTTAATAGCATAGGCACTTTATTTAGAATGTAGGGGTAGATTCCAGGAAAAATAGCCAGCAGAGGAATGCAGCCTCCTCTGAGGAGGGGCACTGTGGATTCTGTTACAAGCTTCATACTCCCAAGCTGACTTCCAGGGCAAGGGGAAACCCCCATATCACTTAAACCACTTTCCTCAAATCGCACAAGAAATCCATCTCATACGTCATAATCTCATACGTCGCAAGTAACACACTGGTGTGTTGAATAGAACTTACTTTGTCACCTGTATTATCACCTCTCTATATATGGTTTAAAACCCTCACCATGGATCTACCTAACAGCACAGTACAACGTAGATCTATGGTGTGCACCGATGATTCAGAAAAGAGTTAAAAATTCTAAAGAAAGTTCTTTCAAAGTTTAAATGATGTATAATTACTAGAACTACCTCCACAAGGACTGGGGATGTATCTTTTTCCTAAATTTTGCACTCATATATCTATACTAGTCGAACAATGCCAGAAGTAAGTGGATAAATACAGACACACATAAAGGCATTTATAAAAGTTTATTTATTATACTTGTACATTTGGATCACTTACATTTAGACATTTACAGAATTCTCAAAGATTTAGGAGATCATTTGGTACAAGCCATACAAAATTTTGGTTATGAAAAATTCTAACACAAAATAGGAAAAATCAGGCTGTCAGGTCAGAAACTGTTCTAAAGCTCTTAAGACCTCAGGCAACTTTGTTTCCCTTCCATTGAAAAGAGAATTTCAAAACAAGTTTCTTGACATTAAGTCTACTGATACAAATACACAATACTCCTTTAATAAATTATGAAATGCATTTATCATTTTAAAAACTCTTTCCAGTGATACTGGTGAAGGCTAAATACCAATTGATACTTACATTGACTAATCCAAAATAGTGCTCATTGACTGGAAACTGTTCTGGACCAATCTCTTTCTCTAATGCCGAGGCATTGGCGCCCTATAAAATAAAAAACAAAACAAAACAAATTTTAGTATTTGTAGTGTTTTCATAAAATGTTCAGTTACATAGGCATTATAGAGACATCCTTTAAAAAACTATGTTTCCTCTAACTCCCTAACATTACTGAAAGAAAAAAAAAAGGATGACAGTGAAGAACAAAGGATTTTTTTTTAAGATTTTATTTATTCATGAGAGAGAGAGAGAGATATAGACAGACAGACAGACAGACACAGGCAGAGGGAGAAGCAGGCTCCATGCAGGGAGCCTGACATGGGACTCGATCCCGATCCAGGTCTCCAGGATCACACCCCGGGGCTGAAGGCAGGGCTAAACCACTGGGCCACTGGGGCTGCCCAAGAACAAAGGATTTTAATAATATGACTAAAAACTAGTTCACAAGAATTTCCTCAGGAAACCAAAGCTTGGATGAAGAAATTGTATCTATAATGTGTTACTTTTTTCCTAGGTAATGGATTAAAACTGCTGCTGCATCATGTACTCTAACAGGAGAGCTGAAACCAAGAATGTAGATATTCAGTGACCTAACAATTCTCTGGAGGTATATGCCTGAAAAATCCCCATACGGAATCCAACGTGCCAAGAATGTTGTGTGAGGTAGCACTGACGATTGCATGGCTGACAACCATCTAGATAGCCTGTGTTTTATACACGACAACATACTATGCAGAGTCAGCATAATGGAATTAGATTTACATACAAAAGCATGACTACTTCTCAAAAACATGTTAAAAAAAGAAAAAAATGAGATTAACACACATATAAAAAAAAAAAAGCACATGGCAAATGGGCTGAAGAATGTACATTAAGCGTACTTGATTGAGTGCATGCTGAAAGAGGCCTGGGACATGAAACTGCGAGTGAAGGACAAAAAAGGAAAAAACTAAAATGAAGCCAAACGAAAGAAGGGCCTTGCCCAGAAAACAAATCGTGTGTCCTGGTCTCTGGAATACAACTGACTCAACTCTCTGCACTGAGGTTTGAAAATAAAGTGAAGGCTGGGGGCAGGCATGAGGGTGGGGTGCCCCCACACACTGGCACATGACACTAAATGGTCTCTAAACACAGCTAGAAAGGAAAATGACACAACTCTGAAAACATAAGAATTCTAGATGTGTTTACTTGAAAATTCCCAAGAAAACATATCACCAGATACATAAAACTGATATGGTATTACTCACAACATACCTCAAAACCACTCTGCAGAATTATACACAAGACAACACGCACACTATGCCTCTCCAAGTCACCGACATGAGGTTCACACCACCTCCATGCTCAGCCCACTCCTGTTGTTTCCTGACTGAGCTCCACTCCTGGACTTGGGAAGCCCAACCTTTGTTAGACAACATATCCTCAATTTCCTGATTATAAGTACTGATTAAAGGGACCTGGTGGATTGGTGGCCCAATTCTACCAAAACAAGATATTTCCTCTTAATGTCCTCCAGCCATCCAGCATGTGTATATAAACATGATACTGCCTTTATTTTTAATTTCAGACTTATTTTAGGCTTTTTACAAAACCTTGATATAACTGCTATATATTTATACCTAATTTGGCCTTCCACCGTTTTATACCAACATCAAATTCAATTGTTACAGTGACTTCAAGATCTACTGGAGAAATCTGTCTTGGTGGGAACATGGCAAGCCCCACTTCCCATCCCTGCCACCTCAAGTTATCATGTCACAAAATTTTCTCCCATACATTAAAAGGTATCAATGAACCCCAATGTTTACCACCTACTATAAGGATTCAAACAGATATTCGTTTATTCAAATAAGTATTACCCCTTCCCCACAACAGGGAAGAGGATGAGGGAGGGAATGGGGGAGGAGGAAGAGAAAGAAAATACAACCTTATTACATCTATTTATGTGGAACAGCAAGATTCCAATACACATAACTCAGGAAAGTATTTCTGGCTTTTAGGATGAACAGAATAACATGTGAATATTCTCTCTAGTATAATCCCAAACATACCACAGACCGTGTATTCTGTCCATGCCAGAGGACCCAATTAGCTCCCTATACATCATATACTTTCATGCACTGCTTAGATCCTCTAGCTGCCCTGCATCCTCAAGGTAAATTTGACTATGGATCAAATTATTAGCTTCTCTGCGCCTCAGTTTCCTAACTGTAAAAGGAAAATATCACCAAATACTCTATAGGATAGGTACAAATGAATGGAATGAATGGAATTTAAACCTCTGTAAAAGCATCTGGCACTGCCTGTTACATAAGCTAAACAGGTGTCCCATGAATGTTGGTTCCCTTCTCAAAAGTCAGAAGGAGAAATGAGATAGCCATTACCAAAAAAAACTGATCTCCTCACTCTGGGCAATTCCACCAAGCGGCCCAGTACAGTCAAGTCACTGTACTCCCCAAAAGGCTAACAATAAAGCAAAACCACAATCCAATCAGAGGTGTGGTAAGACTTCACTCTGAAGTGTGATAAAATGGAAACTGCCACAAACCCTATTCATTTAACCCTTCTGATTTAAGAAGCTTCATTTGCAAAATAAAAGGGTCAATCTCCTCACTGATTTTCAAAAACCCAAGCTCCAAGTTTATGTGTTGGGTTTTCAAGTAATCCTTTGCCTAAATTAAGGTTTTCACAGTTACGTATGTTTAGAAAATTAAGACTCGGTAATTTTTGAAGTCTCTTCTAATTCAACATTTTAACATTACCAATCACTTTCACCAATATTTCTGAGGACATTTACTATATAACACAAAACTCCATGGAAGTCCAAATCAAACAATTAATGCCTAAAACACAACTCAACAGGGAGAGATTATAGCAATAGATGGAGTAAGGATAGCAGCTCCAAACAGAAAGTACAAAGAGAGAATGGAATTTACTTTAGGACAGTTCTAAATTAAAGTACAGCATAGTAACATATACCTTACCATGATGATGCTGTATAGCAGACTCTCTGAATGTGCAGGAGGATATTTCCTATGGCATGAATTCAAGATTTTCGGCAGAAACAATAGAAGTGCATCTCTACTTCTGGCTGAATGCTAACTACAAAGGCAAAGAGCAACTACGGAATTCAGTTTCTGATGACTGGTTTTCAACACTAGAGTTAGATATAGCTGGGGAAAAACAGCCATCAAGCCAAAAGTTGGCTGTATAATTTTTAGTATCTTTACAAGAGTTCTCAATGTCATCCCTTGAAGATTTGGTTGAAGGCTGACAAACTCTATCATGTCAAATAATGGACAACCAAGCACTCTCCAAATTTAAATTGACCCCAATATCCGATAGTAATGGCTCTGAACAATTCTCCATCTCTACACTTGAGAAATATGATCCTACTACAATTAACAGGGGTTATTAAATCAGTGATTTTTTTTTACCAAGATAAAGGAAAGAAATGGTGGCATGCTCAGGTAAGAATTTCTGCTCCAAAGCTTTGATAGGTATCAAATTCAACTGTGTTGTATGAATTAAACTGTGTTGTATGAGTATGTGACACAGGGAGAAGGAAGAAGACACTCTTTCTTAATTGTTCTGTCTCTATTTTTATAACTTACACAAAAGATTATTTAGACTCAGTATCTATTACTAGAGAATTCATCTTAAAGAAGCAATTAGGTATTCATGACTCTCTTGATGAAAACAAGATGGATGAATTTTAATATTAAAAAAATAGTAATTGATGGAGCTAGTGAGAAAATGAGGAATCTGCAGAAAACAAAAACCAAAATGATGGGAGCACACTGGGAGATATGGCAATGCCAAAGAGATTTCATTTCACACTGAGGGTATTTGTCAACATGAGTGACCTTTACACTCTTTTCTGGCAGCTGAATGAAATGGAGTGCAGGGAACGAAAACAAGACGAAAGGAAGGCCAACAGAAGACCTGAGCTTGAAAAAAGACCTGGATCTTCATGTCAGGGTGAGCAACAAATAATCCTGTACCACAGAGGAGGCAGCAAGGAAACATGCCTGACATGTCCTTGGCACTGAGGATACAGGATAGCTTCCAAAAATTCATAACCCCAAGCTGACCCTCATGAAAAACTATAACCCAAATCCACGCAAGCTGTATGATCCTAAACAAAACTGCCCAAGCAGATAATGTAATTCAAAGAGACCCTGAGTTGATGGTGCCCTCTTTACCCCACAACTAGCAGAATTACAAACTAGCTGTGGAAGGTGAAATTAATCCACCCCACCAAAAATTCCCACAAATAAAACTCCAACAGATTTGAGTTCACAATCAAACTCATATACACACACACACACACAACAATAGGCAAATAAAGCACTATGAATAAAAGCCAGCATATGACAATAGAATTAGACTCTCAAGATATTAAATATCAGAACTATTTAAGACACAATATAAAACAAATGTGCCGGAATCCCTGGATGGCTCAGCGGTTTAGCACCTGCCTTCGGCCCAGGTTGTGATCCTGGAGTCCCGGGATCGAGTCCCACATCGGGCTCCCTACATGGAGCCTGCTTTTCCCTCTGCCTGTGTCTTTGCCTCTCTCTCTCTGTGTCTCTCATGAATAAATAAATAAAATCTTTTAACAACAACAACAGGGATCCCTGGGTGGCGCAGCGGTTTACCGCCTGCCTGAGACCCAGGATCAAATCCCACGTCGGGCTCCCGGTGCATGGAGCCTGCTTCTCCCTCTGCCTGTGTCTCTGCCTCACTCTCTCTCTCTGTATGACTATCATAAATAAAAATTAAAAAAAAAAAAAAACAACAACAACAAAAAACAAATGTGCCAAAAGAAACAACAATTGTTTGATCATAAGAACAAAGAGAAGACTCTAAAGCCTAAGCAGATTTTTAAAAAGAACCAAATCAAACTTCTAAATATAAACATTATAATAATTGAAACTAAAAACTCAATGATAACTATGGAAGGCAGTAACAAAAATTAGAAGCTGGGAAGAAGTAGGGATGAAAGGGCAGAGCACAGAGGATTTTTAGGGCAGTGACAATATTCTCTAAAATACTAAAATGATTATTCAGAATGTATACTGACAGTAAACAGTAACACAAACTATGGACTTTAGGTGATCATGATGTTTCAAGGTAGTTCATCGGTTACGACAAATATACCAGTCTGGTGGGGGATGCTGATAATAAGGGAGGCTATTTATGCACACGTAGGGGCAGGGCTATACAGGAAACCGCTGCACTACCTCTCAAAAAAAAGAGTCTTAGTAAGATAAATTAATTGAGTCAGAAAAAAGAAAAAACTCAATGGTTGTGCCTAAGAAACAAGATTCATAGTGGGTAATACTTAATAAGTATATACAACCCTGAGATCAAGACCTGAGCTCAGATCAAGAGTTGGACGCTTAACTGACTGAGCCACCCAGGCACCCCTAGGTAGTATTTTTTAGTCAATATAATGCTAGTAATTCAAACTGACATTTTATTAAAAATAGGAAATGTTTTATGGAAAATATTTCATGGAAGAATGGGTCAGTTGTGGAGCTGCTGTAGTGAGACCACGGTACACTATTATGGCACTGACCTAGCAAAGCTACAGACGTAAGTCTGGTCCTGGCCTTGCCACTAACTAGGTGTAACAACTTGAGGCAAAATGCATCTCTCTCTGGACCTCGGTTATCTCAGATGTAAGACCTCAAAATCTATAGTACTTCCCATCCCCACATGTCTAGCAATGTGTGAATCTATTGGTTCTTGTGATCTCATTAAGACGTTAAGGAAAAACGGGTGGATAATCTATTAAAGGTCAAACATTAAATTCTGAATAATAGGACATATTATCACATCCTCAGAAACACTCATCCAATCTAAGAATTTGCAAGTCATGAAGTGCCTCCTTAAACCTACCTACTATGAATTCTTAGAAAGTACAGCAACTTTTTTTTCATGACAAAAAAATAACCATCCAAGTGAAAGAAGAGTAAGCTGAAACTATAAGGATGCCTTTGACCTATTATTTTGAAGATACCATCTGCAAACAGGAAAAAAAGAAAATAACCCAGGGGAAGGCTGCTTCTAATTAAATCATTTTATATGGTCAATCATGGAAGCCATGCCTGACAGCCCTCCATTCTGCCTTTATGAGGAAGACAGACAACGCAATAAATTTGAGCAAGAATAAAATATGGTAAATTGTAAAAGGATGAATATCTACTACCTAGAAAATATACTTATCAAGAATATGTCTTTTTATACTAGACAACTGTAGTGAACTATTAGTTCCCAGACGACTTGTTTAAAACAAATATGATAAAATACATTTTTCCCCACTCTCATATTTCAAATCATATCTACAATCCAGTGTTTACCATTCCAAGTGTAACACTGAAGGGTCACACCAGGTCAGTACCCAAAGGAGAACTGCCAAAACAGGCAGGAAAGGCTTCCCGAAAAGGAGACAATCAAGTGACCTTGGGAAACTAAGAAAGTTCTGGAGGAACAGGAAGAGCCCATGTGAGGATATGAACACAAAAGAGACGAAGGGTATCTGAGCAGTGAAAGGATAAATTCAAAGTACAGAAAATACAAGAAGCAAGAATCTTAAACAAGAGAATGAAGAAGAACAGGAAGGCTGGAAGCCCACACCTGCTCTCCTGGAAGACAGCATGTCCCTGAAACTGCATCAGAGACAACAAAAATGTGTATAAAAAATCATTCCTACAGGCATCATAAAAATCATCTCAAAGCAGTCCTTCATAAAAGGTGAAATTCACCAACATTCTGAATACTTACCTTCTACCTAGCCCTGCACAAAAAGTTATACAACATGATTGCCAAATTGTAATACCCACTTAGTGGATGGTGAGATTAATGTGGTGGATTTAACCATCTGCTTTTTAAGTAAAACAGAAAAGATCGTGGTATGTCTCCTTACAAGTAAACAACAGTTTGCAAAACTTTCGTTCCAATAATTAAGTATGTGTGTATTAGGTCTAACTGCAAAATCTATTTTCATTGTAAGTTTAAATCAAAAAAGTTTTGATATATACAGTGCTACCAAAGATTTAAAGGAGTAAGAGAAAATTGCAAAGTCATAATCCAATTGGGAAGTAAATAGTGAATAAAAATTGGTTTTTCATGATGACATACACATAGAAAACTATTATAAATAAATTGAAAGTTACAGAGGAGAAAGTAAATGTCAAACTATGCTAGTATATTGCAAATACTATAGGATATTAGGACAGGAATAACTATGAGAGCTGAGGAATTTGGGAAAGCCTTCATAAACAGATGCAACTAAAAAAGCAGTCTTGAATTTTTCTTCAGAGGTATTTCATTATAGCTTTACATGCTGGTAAAATGAGAGCCCAGAAGAACATGAGTAGGCACTTAACCACTCCAACTGTGGGCTACACAGTGGACAGAGTAATGGACTGTAAATTAGGAAGCCTGTGTTCCTGCTCTGGTTCTAATAGGAGTTAACCACAGTGTCATCTTCCAAAATCACTCCACCTTGCTTTTCTCATCAGCACTGTAAGAGAGAGCAGACTTTTCTGGTCTATCCCAAATTTTAAACACTGTAATTCTAAGATAGCAACAACATAGAGTCACAATCAAAGTGTGAACTTAGAACAAAATATTTTACCCCTTCATGCTCCAATTTCCAAATCTCCAAAATAAGGCAGGCAATATCCTTATGGCCTGTTTCTAAAAACTGTATAGAAGATTTAGAACAATGTCTAGCAGAGTAGGCACTAAACAAATAGTTCTTTTACCCCTTCTTACTCCCACCTTCAGATCAACACCCCCAGAAGACTGAAATTGTCAAAGTAACTGAGAAAGTATTTAGAGGTTCCACCCTGATATACAGTCATTCTAAGAATCTTGGTCTAGGACTGCTAAGTAACCTCTGGTTTTAATTTGGCCAAAGTTAAAATGTGCTCCACATAAAGTACAAAGGATTCTTATGGTTGAACCAGACTTAATAGTGGCACAGCATCATCAAAGCATATTACAAAGGGCTGCAAGTGCTGTCTAAGAATCCGAGATCAGCACAAAGCAAAGCCACCCTTGGTAAGACAGCATATGGTACAAATAATATAAAGAAGGAGGTACGGTCTCCAACACGAATGGAGAACTCAAAACACCTTCCTATCTCTGAACTACTATATAACCAATTATCAACCTCTGGAAATCAATCACATTCCTGAAAGGCCCTGGCCTCTGTTACCATCACAGGGCTTCTGAAAGCCATTTGTGTAAGTTCCATGGAGATAGAGAAACCATATAAACTTATTTTCCAATGGTGTATGTGTACATGTTCATATGTACATCCCATCTCCCCTCCATCCTCCATACCACCGCAAAAATCTTCAACCCAATAGGGAAGGCTTCTGGCAAGTTTTCAAAGTTTTCGAGAACATAATTCTTTTCAGAAGAAATTAAAGTAGCTTACTTTCTTCTTCAGCTACTACCATAGAAGCACATATGTAAAATGTTACACACATAAAATTCCCCATGTAAGCAATTAGGGAAAATTCAATTCTACGATTAATCACTGGCCAAATAATTGCAAATTTAAATTTACTCAGAACTACACTTAATTAATCCTTTTCATCTAACAGTATTACATACACAAACATATCATGTAAGAAACAGAAACTAACCAAGTTACATATCTCAATTATTATTACAATTCAATGATAAATGACCAAACCAAAAACATTAGACATATAATTTTAACCTCCAGTTTACATACCTGTTAGAACCTCAATGTTCCCGTTAGACATGTTAAAAGGTATGATCTTTGTATGATTTGATCTAATACCTTCAGTGAAAAGTTTAGTTATATAATTCACAGCCAAATGTGTTATTTGTAGGAATATTTACATGCAGAGAATAAAAGATTCAGATTCACTTTCAAAACTTTTAATCAGTCAAGGAACGAGAAAGTAAGAACACTAACTTGGTGCCAACAACAACAAAAAAACGTTTTTAATCTGTAAATGTTCACGAGACAATGAGTTACTGAAAACTCTCATTAATTCAACTCTGTCAAAAAGTAATAGTGTTGATACTGGGCTTAGAAAGAATTACTCTGCCAAGCCTTCACATTTAGCTTAACAATAACATCAAAAAGAAAATTCTGAAATATAACCAAACGTAGCATGATGACATACTTAATTTGAGTGAGTCCACGGAATTTGACAAATCCCACCCGTATCAATACCAAAAAACTTTACTAAGAAATTTATAAAACACTCTCATGGACAGTTACACATTTAAAACATAACTATTTTGGAACTCCCTTACTAGCACCTTACCTACAACAAAAAAAAAGCTTCAGATTTGGTTTTTGCAGCATCTCTGCAGAGATTCACCTACTCTCGTGAACAAATAAGAAATGTATCATTGTCTTAAGCTCCTTCTACTATATACTATAGAGTCTCTCCCATTCCTGTGAAGAAAATCACTATATAGATACAAGGTATTATTAAGTTGAAGTGAAATCAAAAGTACTTTCTGAGTTACTCTATTACTACAACAACAGAGTTCATACTCTCCAGATTCCAGAGGCAAACTGTATTCCTGTTCACCCTAATAAAAAGTAAGAATATGAAACTGAAATAGTTTTGTCAAACACAAAAAGGAACTGACTGCAGCTGGCACCATGTGCAGTCATGTCCAAAACATAACCATGGGTGGGGTGATGCCGCAGAAAACTGAGCTAGGGGTCAGTGCCTCCAATGAAACCATTAAGCTGGAAAACCCATCGAATCAACTATTTCAGAAAACTTAGACCAACCAGGGGAGTGGCTGACGAAGACAGAGGCTGCCCAACCCAGGTAAGAGAGCAAAGTGCCCAATCCAGGTACCAGCTCCTGTCCCTTTACCCCGCAGCACAGGCAGGCACAGGGCTCATGTGCCTGGAGCACTGGCTGGTGTCAGGGTGGGCCATGGAGACCTTGCCCTCCTAACACTGGGGTTATATGTGTTGTCACACTGGGGGTAGCCTGAGGAAACAACACAGACACCTGCATTTGTTTCCACCCTCTAGGGGTGCATGAACTTCCCTTTCTGGGTTTTTTGGGTGGTAGCAGGGGAGACCTAGACTTTTAAGTAAATCTCTGTCAGCTCACAAGCTGACCACAGATAATGTAAAAGAAACAGCAGTAACCACACACAACAAAGAATACACAGTTTGCAAAGTTATTTTGGAAAAGTCACCACACAAACAGATGACTGCAATCCTCAACAGCAATCACTGAGAAAGGGAAAATCTGATTCCCAGAGTCACCACACTGTAATACTCAAATGGTCCAGTTCTCAACAGTAAGTTACAAAACATACAAAGAAACAGGAAACCACAGCATTTTGGGGGGAGAAAAAGAATTTGACAAAAACTATCCTTGAAGAATGCTAGATGTCAGAATTACTAAGGTGTTAAATCAATAGTCTTAAATATGTTCAAAGAACTAAAGGATACCAAGAGAATGCTGTATGAATAAATAGGCAATGCCAATAAAGAGATTATAATAAAAATGAAACCGAATAGAACATCTGGAATTAGTTAAGAATAACAACTGATGAAAGAAATTCACTAGAGGGATCCAATGGCAGATTTGAGCAGGCAGGACAAGTAATCAGCAAACTTGAATATAAGGAAACTAAAATTATCCAGGCTGAAGAGCACAATGAAAAAACATAGAAAAATGAACTGAGGGACCAATGGAACACCATCAAACATACAAAATATGTATCAGGAGAATTCCCAAAGAAGGATAAAAGGAGCAAGCAGGGGAACAAAATCTTAAGAAATAATGGCCTCAAACTTCCCAAATTTGATGAAAGACTTGAATCTACATATCCAAGGAATTCAACAAATTTCAAGCTGGAAAATCTCAAAAAGATCCACACAATATAATCAAACTGGCAAGGGACAAAGACAGAAAAATCCTGAAATCAGCAAGACAGAAATAACTCATCACAGGAATCCACAGTAAAGATTAAGAGCTTCTTTTCCATCAGAAATTATAGATGCCAGAAGAGAAAGGGACGATAGGTATAAAGTGCTGAAAAAGAAAAAGTGTTGAACAATTCTGTAACTGCAGACTGTCTTTCAGGAATGAAGAATTAGGACATTCCATGACAGGCCTTGGAGGATTCATTCATTACTAGTAGCCTGACCTCTAATACTAAAAGGAATCCTTCAGGCTAAGATGAAAAAAATACTAGGCAATCACTCCAAGCCATGTAAAGAAATAAAGAACAGATAAATACAATAGCCAATATTACTGTACTTTTGCTTTTAACTCCCTTTTTCTTCTGAAAACACAAACACATTAAATAAATATAGATCTGTGTTAATAGGTACACAACGTATAGGTGGAGGGAGGGACGCCTGGGTGGCTCAGTGGTTGAATGTCTTCTTTCAGCTTGGGTTGTGATCCAGGGGTCCTGAGATCAAGTCCCGCAATAGGCTCCCCACAGGGAGCCAGCTTCTCCCTCTGCCTATGTCTCTGCCTTTCTTTCTGTGTCTCTCATGAATAAATAAATATAATCTTTTAAAAAAATAAATAAAAATAAAGGTGGAGGGATAGGAAGGTACAGGCACAGAATGTTTGTGTGCTATGGAAACTGAGTTCGTATTCAAACTAGGTTTTTATAAATTTAAGATGCTAATTGTAATATTCAAGAAAACTTAAAGAAAATAAGGGTATCAAAATGGTACATTAGAAGTAAATACCAAAAAGGCACTAATGGAGGAATTAAACAACAAAACAAAACAAACACACAGAAAACAAATACCTAAATGCAGAAGTCCTTCCTTATCAATAATTACTTTTCAATGTAAATGGCTTTAGCTCTCTTATCTAGTAGAGATGGCAGAACAGATAAAAATATGATCTAACTATAGGATGTCTACAACAGATTCATTTTAGATAAGCAGACACGAAGAGACTGAAAGTAAAAGAATGTAAAAATATATTCTAAGCAAATAGTAACTAAAAGAGGGCTAGAGGGAAGGAAACTATCATTATCAAACAAGATAGATTTTTAAGTCAAAAAAAGTTATGGGGGGGGGGGCGTCTGGATGGTTCAGTTGTTTGGGTGTCTGTCTTCGGCTCAGGTCATGAACCTGGGGTCCTGGGGTCAAGTGCCACTCTGGGTTCCCTGCTTGTCGGGGAGTCTGCTTCTCCCTTTCCCTGTGCCCACCCCCCTCCTGCTTGTACCTGCACTGTCTCTCAAATAGGCAAAATCTGTTTTAAAAAATTTAAAAATAAGTTATATGTACATCTAAAACTAATGTAACATTGTGAAATATACCCAAAAAAACCTTTTAAAAGTACTATATTATATACTTGAAAGATCTAATTAAGTAGAGCTTAAATGTTATCACCACAAACACATAAACACAGAAATTATGTGAGGAGATGGAGGTGTTAACCTTCAGGTGATAATCATTTTGCAATATACACATGTATCAAATCACCACCTTAAACTTGCATATGTCATATACCAATCTCAGTAAAGCTGGAGGAGGGGAAGATATGAGACAAAGAACATTATATACTAATAGAAGATTTAATCCATCAGGACAATGTAACAATTACAAACATAACATGCACCAATCAACAATTGACAAAATTGAGGCAGTTGAAGATGACTGCACAGGAGAATCCCGAACTCACCTCCTTCCATGGACAAAACAACTCTACAGCTAAAATATCCAACAATTCCAAGGGGTGTGGGAGAGTGCTGAAAACTAGCTGAACATTTCCTCCATAACAAAGGATAGAAAGGCCACATCAACAAGGAAAAAAAGGCAGAGACACTATCTTACCAAAACCCCTACTCCTGGTGCAATGACCAACAATCAGAAGTTGAGAGGGATCTCACAAATACGGAGAGATCCTTCAAGCACTTGAACCCTTGGAACTTGCACCAGAGAGACAAACCTCAGGACATCTGGCTTGGAAAACCAATAGGGCTTACATCCAGGAGACACAAAGGGCTGTAGGAAACAAAGATTCTGCTCTTAGAGACAGGACTTGTGTGCAGACTCATTCACTCTAGGACGCAGGGCAAAAGAATCAGACTGAAAAACACCTAAACCATATAAGGGAGATTTATTTGTAGGCCAGAAGGGAGTGGCATTATATACTCAAAGTGTTAAAAGGAAAAAACTTCCAGCTAAGAACTCTATCCAGTAAGGTTATCATCATTCAGAACTCAAGAAGAGAAAAGAGTTTTTCAAACAAGCAATAGCTAAGGGAATTTATCACTACTAAATTAACCTTACAAGAAATATTAAAGGGACTTCTTCAAGATGGGGGGTGAGGAGGAAGGCACTAATGAGTAACAAGAAAACATAGGAAAGTAAAAACCTTACTGTTAAAAGTAAATACACAGTAAAAGTAATACAATAATCACTTACAAAGACAGTATAAGGTTAAAAGACAAAAGTAGTAAAATTAAGTAAAATTTCAATAATTAAATGATACACAAAATAAAAAGATGTAAAATGTGACATTAAAAATATAAAACATAGGAGAGAAGGAGTAAAACTGCAGAGTTTTAGAATTAACTTCCCATTACCTTTAAAACAGACTATTTTATATATGGGCCATTACAAGTGAGCCTCAGGTAAAAAAGTAAAATAAAAACCTACATTAGATACACAAAAGGTAATAGGAAAATAATCTAAGCATAACACTATAGAAGGTCATCAAAACAAGGGAAGACAACAAGAAAAGTAGAAGGAAAGAGAGGAAGTACAAAGCACCGCAAAAAATTTACAAAATGGCAGTAAGTCCATACCTATCAGTAATTACTTTAAATGTAGGTGACCTAAATTCTCAATCAAGATAGTGACTGAAAGAACTAATAAAAAAACAAAAAACAAGACCTACGTATACGCAGCCCAAAGAAAGTCACTTTAGATGTAAGACACATACAATGAAAGTGACGGGATGAAAACAGATATACCTTACAAATGAAAACCAAAAGATACGTGGAGTACAGACGAAAATAGACTTTAATACGAAGACTGTAATAAAAGACAAAGATGGACATTAGATAATAATAAATTAATTCAACAAGAAGATACATTTGTAAATATTTATGCACCCCACACAGGAGTATCTAAATATATAAAGCAAATATTAACAGATCTAAAGGAAGAAAATGACAGTAATACAATAGTAAAGGACTTTAATATCCCACTTACATCAATAGAGAGATAACTTAGACCAAAAAAAAAAGATCAATAAAGAAATAATAGCCTTAAACAACACTTTAGATTAGATGAACTCAGTAAACATATACAGAACATTCCATTCAAAAGCACAATAGACATTTTTCTCAAGTATTCATGGAACACTCTCCAAAACAGATGTTAGCCCACAGTCTTAATATAAGAAAACGGAAAACATATCTTTTTTTCCAACCAAAACAGTTATGTCTAGAAAGCAATTTTAAGAAAACAAAACTAAATATCACAAATATGTGGAGACCAACAATACGTTCCTGAACAACCAACGGGTTAATGAAGAAATCAAAGGAGAAATAAAAAAATATCTTGAAACAAATTAAAATGGAAATACATCACACCAAAATATATGGGATGGAGCAAAAGCATTTCTAAGAGGGAAGATTACAACAATACAGGTCTAGTTCAAGAAATAAAAACCTCAAATAAGCAATCTAACTTTACTCCTAAAGTAACTATAAAAGGAAGGACTAAGGCCAAAGTTAGTAGAAAGAAGAAAATACAGATCACAACAGAAATAAAATAGAGACAAAAAACAGAAAGATCAATGAAACGAAGAGTCTTTTCTCCTTGAAAAGATAAGAGAAATTGACAATGCTTTAGCTAGACTCATTAAGAACAACAGAGACAGGGCTCAAATGAATAAAATTCAAAATGAAAGAGAAGTTACAAATGATACCAAACAAATACAAAAGATCTAAGTGACTGTTATGAACAATTACATGCCAACAAATTGGATAATCTAGAAGAAATGGATAAATTCCCAGAAACATGCAATCTTCTAAGATAGAACCTGAAGAAATAGAAAGTCTGAAGAAATGATTACTGGTAAGGAGATTGAATAATCAAAATCCTCCCAACAAGCAAAAGTCCAGGATCAGATGGACTTCACTGGTGAATTCTACCAAACAAGAAAACATCAATCCTTTTCAAACTCTTCCCAAACTTCCAAACCCACTTCACAAAGCCAGCATTACCATGATATCAAAACCAAGTAAGAACAACACAAAAAGATAACATTACAGGTCAACATCTCTGGTGAACATGGATGCAAAAATCCTCAGCAAAGAATTCGTGAATGGAATTCAAAACAAACTGAACTGATCGTACACTGTGATCAAGTGACATTCATTCCAGAGGCGCAAGAATGGCTCAATATCCAGAAATCAACCAACATAATACTCCACATTAACAAAATGAAGAATAAACATCGTATCTCCACAGATGCAGAAAAGGCATCTGACAAAATTCAACATCCATGTATGATAGAAACTCTCATCAAAGTGGGTATAGATGGAATGTACCTCAACATCATCATATATAGTACAGAGGATTTTTAAAAAATTAAAAATAGAACTGCCATATGATTCAGTAATTCTACTTCTGGGTATATATCCAAAGAAAATGGAAACATCTTTTCATAATTTGAAAAGATGTGTGTACCTCAATGTTCATGGTGGCATTATTTATAATAGCACAGATATAGAAACAATCTAAATGTCCACTGATGGATAAATGGATAAAGATGTGACACACATACACACACACAAATACTACTCAGCCATAAAAAAAGAATGAAATCTTGTCATTTGCAACACCAATAATGGACCCTGGGATTATTATGCCATGCAAAATAAATCAAACAGAGAAAGGCAATACCATATGATTTCACTTTTGTGCAGAACCCCCCAAAAAACAAAACAAAGAAACAAAACTCATAGACACAGATAACAGACTGGTGACTGCCAGAGGGAAGAGGGGGAATGAGTAAAATGGGTGAAGAGGATCAAAAGGTACAAATTTCCAATTATAAAGGAAGTCATGAGGGTGTATAAATCATGATGACTATAATTTAAAATATTCCACTGCATATTTAAAAGCTGCTGAGAACAGAACTTGAAAGTTCTTACCACACTCAAAATTTTTTTTGCAATTCTTTATTAAAGCAGATAGTAACTAGACTTATTGTGATGACAGCTTCACAATGAATATCATTATACTATACACCTATATGTTATAGGCCAATCATACTTCAATTAAAAAAAGAAATCTTAAAAACTGACAAAATTGAAGGGAAAGCAATCAATTGTACAATAGTTGGATAATTAAATACCATCTTTCAATAATAGGTAAAACCACCAGACAGAAGTTCAACAAGGAAACAGGACTTATTAATCAACAAAACCAAAAGCTGATTGTTTGTTAGGATCACATTTGACAAACCTTTAGCTAGACTAATGAAGAAAAAAGAGAAAAGATTTAATTTAATAAAATTAGAAGAGATTACTACCAATTTGACAGAAATACAAAAGATTATAAAAGAATATTATAAACACCTATATGCCAACAAATTGGAAAATCCAGATGAAACAAATTACTAAAAACAAATTGCCAACTGACTTAAGAAAAAAGTTGAAAATCTGAAGATTGAAAACAAGTAAGGAGATTGAGTCAGGAACTGAAAACCTCTCAACAAAGGAAAGTCCAGTTCCAGATGTCTCTACTGATGAATTCTTACCAAACATTTAAAGTAGAACTGACACAAATCTTTCTTAAACTCTTCCAAAAAACTGAAGAGGAGAAAACACATCCTAACTCATTTTATGAGGCCAGCATTACCTTACCACTGAAGCCAGACTAAGTCACTATAAGAAAACTACAGACCAATATTCCTTATGAATAGAGATACAAAAATACTCCCCACAAAATGCTAGCAAACCAAATTCAGCAACATATTAAAAGGTTTCTTGACCATGACCAAGTGGGATTAATGCCCAGAATGTATAAAGAACTTCCACAGCTTAAGAAAAAAAAAGACAACCAGTGGTGCCTAGGTGGCTCAGTTGGTTAAGCATCCAACTCTTGATTTCAGCTCAAGTCATGATCTCGGGGTCATGATATGGAGCTCTGCATTGGGCTTGCACCAGGTATGGAGTCTGCTTAAGATTCTCTTTCTCTCCCCCCTGCCCCTGCCTCTTGCTCGTGTTCACACATGCACTCTCTCTCTCTAAAATGTATAAATCTTTAAAAAAAAAAAAAGATTTTCTCTCTCCTTTTGTCCCTCCCCCCCTTCTTTTTTTTAAATATTTTATTTATTCATGAGAGACAGAGAGAAAGAAAGAGAGAGAGAGAGAGAGGCAGGCAGAGACACAGGCAGAGGGAGAAGCAGGCTCCATGCAGGGAGCATGATGTGGGACTTGATCCTGGGTCTCTAGGATCAGGCCCTAGACTGAAGGTGGCGCTTAAACCGCTGAGCCAAGGGGGCTGCCCCCTCCCTCTCTCTCTTAAAAAAAAAAAAGCAAAAAACAGAAAGACACCCAGCTAGCAGGTAAGTACATGAAAAGATGCTTAATATCACTACTCTTTAGGCAAACCCAAATCAGAATCACGAGGTACCACTTCAATGCCCATTAGGATGGCTAGAATCAAGACAGTAAAAATAAAAATTAAAAAATTAAAAAATAACATCCTCATAAGAATGTAGAGATATAGTGGTTCCTCCAAAAGTTAAATATGGTATAACCATACGGCTCAATAGTTTCAGTCCTAGGTATATATCCAAAAGATCTGAAACCAGGAAGTCAAACAGACATATATGTCAATGTTCACAGCAGCACTATTCATAATAGCCAGAAGGTGGAAACAACTCCAAATGCCGCACTATTCATAATAGCCAGAAGGTGGAAACAACTCCAAATGCCCATCAAGGGATAAATAAATAAATAATACATAGAATAATATGAATATTATTCAGCCATTTAAAAACATTTAGTACTGATTCATGCAAAAAATAATGAATCATAAAAACATGCTAAGTGAAAGAAGCCAGACACAAAAGGATAAATATTGTATGTTTCCACTTATATGAAATACCTACAGTAGGTAAATTCATAGAATACAGAAAGTGGAGTACAGGATAGTAAGATTTGGAGAGAGAGGGAGGAATGGGGGTTTCTGTTTGGGGTAATGAAAAAGTATTGGAATTAGACAATGATAATGATTACACAATGTGGTAAATGTAACTAATGTCACTGAAATGTACCCTTAAAATTAGGTAAAATGACAAATTTTACATTATATATATTTTACCACAATTTTTTAAAATACGTGATTGAGAACACTGGGTGGCTCAGTGGTTGAGCGTCTGTCTTTGGCTCAGGTCGTGACCCCAGGGTCCTGGGATTGAGTCCCGTGCATCAGGATTCCCCCCAGGCTCCCTCCCTCAGGGAGTCTGATTTTCCCTCTGCCTATGTCTCCACTCTCTGTGTGTGTGTCTCTCATGAATTAAATAAAATTTTAAAAACAAACAAAACATATAACTTAGTCACAAGAGTATAACACTGGGCTCCCGTGACAAGAGCTAAATACATTTCCCCATTGTTTTTTTTCTGGAGAGTACACCATTCATTGAAATCAAAATTTCTTAGGTGAAAAACACAACTATAGGGTTCAGACAAGGCCAAGTGTTGCTTATTTAATATTGCAAGCCCAAAAAGGTAAGTTAATTCTTGAAGTAAACAATACTTAAATTCCACTGCTTTGATTTGTCAAACCACAACAGTGCCAAACAAGGATATGAGAAAAATCTGGAAGGGATCTATGTCTCTGAGAAAAGATCAGGTTGGCAGGGTATGAAATAAGAGTTGTCCAGCTGCTGAAATAATAAAAGGTTGAATGATACCCAATGTTTACATGTGGTGCTTCTCAAAAACTGCAGTAAAATTCATCTTTTAAAATAAACACAGATTTATATATTTTAAACACAACTAGAATACAGATTCCAGAATGCAGTAAGAAATCAACATCATTAATGTCAGAACTTGAGATTGGGTCATGTCATAAAGAAGAAAGATGGGAACTGGTAAGAGAGACTTCAGGTGTCACAGGACATGAGCCGAGCAAGAGTAAAACTGTTACAGAAGTAGTGAAATGAACAGTGAATCAAGAGTCTGAGAGCAGGTTCTGTCATCATTTTACAAACCCTATGACCTTAGCAAGTCACTTTGTCCATCTTAGTTTCCTCGCTTCATGATACAGGAAAACATCTACTCTCCGTCCCTCGTGGGGCTGTGGTAGAAATCAACAAATGTGAAACTTCTCTGTAGCATTAAAGCACTATGTAAAGGTATGATTAAAACATTAGTCACTGGGGTTTCTCTAAGTGGTCGTTTTACCAAACTGAGCAACATGATGGAAAATTCCAGTACAGGACAGAACTTTCTGTAAGTGCACTGTTTCAGATAGTTACTGTGTAGGTGGAAGGCAAATATGCCAATCTTCAATCTACTCAAAAATCTGGATTTAGCTCCTTATGGGCAGTTGTTAAAAATATTAGAATAAGTATCAAATCCCTTCTGTATGCCTTATTTAAGGCTTTAATAAATATTGCATGTTCACAATCTGAAAGCAATGCAAATGATAAAGGGGGCATAAAATAAAAACATATGTAAGTATTATTTACCATTCCTTCCTTTACATTCCTTTCCCCAGGGACAACCACTGGTAACAGTTGGGTTTTAGTTTTTATGATGATTATTAGCACTTAATATATGCATCAGTCAAAAGCTTTTAAATCTAATATGCAAAGAGCACGTGGGTGGCTCAGGGGTTGAGCGTCTGCCTTCTTCGTCTGCTTTCTTTGGCTCAGGTTGTGATCCTGGGGTCCTGCTTCTCCCTCTGCCTGTGTCTCCGCCTCTCTCTGTGTCTCATGAATAAATTAACAAAATCTTTTTTAAAAATAAATCTAATATGCAAGATGAGAAACTTGTGCACACACGCACACACACCCTCCAAACTTCCATTCCCCAGGTCACCTCTTAATTTTTATTGTGTATTATTGGATATAATATTGCTCTAGGGCTTCTAGTAATTCTCCATTTAAATCTCTAGCTGGATTTACCAATTTCATTAGTACTTAAGAAATTCCTGCCATGAAGCAAAAGAAAATTAGCACATTTACCTTTCCTTCTACCTTTCATTTCTTCCACCTCCTAATTAATTCGTTATGTACTCAGGGATTGTAACACTTGCATTCATTTCTATAACTAGATCTGCCATGATTTATTCAAAAAACACTAACTAGAAAGAGATTACTCAAAGAGTAGCTAAGGCATGCTAAGCAGCTTGCTTTGGAAAGTATAGAGAGGAAGATAGAGACACTGAATAACTTAAGACATAAAGTTTTACTTACATATGCCAGACATTTTATAGGAAACTGGCAAAAAAAAAAAAAAAAAGAGATGCCATCACTCCAACAAAAGCAGTACAAGAAAGCAAAAAAAAAAAAAAAAAAGAAAAGAAAAAGAAAGGAAAACAAAAGAAAAGAAAAGGAAAGAAAAGAAAAGGAAAGAAAGAAAAGAAAAAAGATAAAGGTGGGTAGTGGGTAGGAAGAAAGGGAGGGAGGCAAGGAGGGAACGAAGGAAATGGGAGAAGAGAAGCCCTACTCTTTACACTACTGTCACCCAAATGAGAATCTTTCAAGCTACTTGTTCTCTTTCAAGCTCCCAGGTTTCCTCAAGAATCTGGAAATCCCTGGGTAGTTGTTCAGATTTGTGAATGAAAGATGATTAGCAGAAGTACCTGGCACGGGGTTCCCCTGCGCTTGTCCAGAGAGCACCCGCTGCAAGCTCTAGAGAGGCAGCTCTGTGTGAGCAGCAGGCCGGCAAGCAAACAAAGCGGGGAGACACTCGGAGGGCGGAGGGCGGAGGGAGGGACTGCACCGTTCCCGGCTCCGGAGGTAAAACCAAACTACCATAGGCCCTCTCAGTGCTCTCTAGTCTCAAGGCCTAGGACCTATCAGCTCTCCTCAGATAAGAGGTCATTCACCTCCCACAAAGACCATGTCTCTGGCTTTATCTTAAAGGTGAAAACCCAGCATGCCAGCTACTCTGAACAGAAGACAGAAGGCTCGGCTGAGCCAGTTCCTGCAAACCAACTTCTTTTATGGATTACCATGGCGACCGCATCACAGCCACACTCCAACAGAAGCTACAGATTCCCATTGCCACCTTCCACAAGGCTCTCCTAAGAAGGCTACAGTCCGTTGTTCTCTATTGGTTATTGTCTTTCCTGCTCTAACTCTTCCCACTTGCTGCTGTCTCCTGCATTCTTCCTATTTTTCACTCCACTGAGAACTCAAAAACGTCTGGTCCACTGGTAGCACCATTTATGCTCTAGCTCTGTTACAGTTTAATAAACTGAACAACACACCACACTCACATCCTTCCATCATTTCCACAGAAATTTGACAAGTGAAAGGGTAGGAGGTCAGACTGGCCTCTGGTTCCTTCCAAGATATTACTTAGAAAGTAAGAGTTTTTAGTTTAACAAGTATAATAGTACTCCAAAGTAGTCAACTCTCCCCAGAATACAAATACTGTGCAAATCATATAAAAATAAACATTTTTCTTTGCTAATAAACGTTTTAATAGAAGGGATATATGTGATGCTAAATCAACCTCATTAGAAACTCTCAGCCCATATTGAAGCCATTTCGTTCAGACCATTATTCCAAGCACAAATCTCCAATGTTTTCCTAAACATCACATAATAGAAATATCAAAGAAATTTATAGATCAATGATCAATTTCAGAAAAGAATTTATTTTTATTCTGATTTATTTAAAAATGATGTTATTAGTCATACCTTATGACATGTGTCCCCACACTATACATGAAAAGGACTCAAGCAGCTCTTTTAACAGGGTCACTGAAGATCCACAAGCTAAAACTTGGAGAGAGGTAACACACAGCTGAAGCATTTCCATCAAAAGCCATTCAATTTCTACAATTTCTGTCACATTTGGTTTGCCATCTAGGCTTGCCTCCTCCTGTATTCTGAAAACTGGCACAGAAGGAGGGAATAGGTGTCCCCTATTCAATCAGGTGAGCTGAGGAATAAGTGGTCAATGATTCAGAGGTGAGATTAAATGTATCCAATGTATCCACATGCCCAAATATACAAGGTACTTTCTCCCAAACCTCTCAGAACAGAGGGAGTTACTTTTATTATCCAGGTCCCCTAGGTGTCTATCATATCCAAAAAACAAAACAAAACCTCTCACAATTATGTCCTTTTGAATAACAAAGGATTGTGGGCCTGACACAACCTTGCTAAATGACAGTTCTAAATGCCTTTACTTTAGAGAAGTAAAGAGCTTAAACGCATTTATTAATTATGCCTAGATATGATCTCATCATTGTACAAGATGGATACTGGAATAAATAAGACTCGAAAAATTACTTTTATAAAGGAGAGAATAAGTCAGCTATCAGTGATATATTATCATGGGAATATTAGCAAATACACAAACAAAAAATCAATTGTGAATATTATGAAAATAGAAATGCTATCATCCTAAGCCACGGTATCCACTAATGCCATCAAAAATAAATTTAAAAGTGCTGTACGTAAGGATATACCTAAATGCAAGTAAAGACAACATGCTCTGACAAACTATGCTCAGATCACAAAAATAACTAGAGGTGAACTCAACATTAATGTTAAAGATACTTATGAGCAATTTGAATGTAAATAAAAATATAAAATGAAAACACCATCTCAAATCTGTGTAACAAAATTTATAAACATAAGTAATCGTTTCCTACACTATCTGAATTTCTAAACATTTATATTCTACTCACTTAAATGTTAAATGTTATGATATCTGCTGCTTTATATATAGGCAAGTAACTATATAGAAACATCTACTGCCAGAAGCAAGCTGGTGGAAGAGGGGAGTGCAAAGGAAAATTTGCTCTTCTTCACTAGCCAGACTGGGTAAAATAGCCCACCCTGAAACATATAAACTGTTTTCATAGGGCTCAGTCCATCTAGACTTCAGGAAGCAGCAGTGCCCTTCACTGCCATCCTTTTCACTGGAGGCCTCGGCTGTTCCTGAGCTATGACTGTTTCCCCAGAACAGGCGAACAGTGAGAAAGCAGTCAAGAAGAGGGGTCCTGTTCCCAGTCCCCATGGCTTGCAAGACTCTCAGATGATTTCTGCTGAGATAAAAGGGTGACTTTAAGCAGAACCTGATTTTCTGTCACACTGCTGAGGGTGGCAGAGTTGGGGTCACATCGCCCCAGACAAGGGAACAAAATTAAAAATGAACTACTGGGACTTCATCAAGAGAAAAAGCTTCTACGCAGTGAAGAAAACAAGAAAACTAAAAGGCAGCCTACAGAATAGGACAAGATATTTGCTATGATATATATAATACAGGGTTACTATCCAAAATTTATTAAGAACTTATCCAACTCAACACCCAAAAAAACAATCATCCAGTTAAGAAATGGACAGAAGACATCAAGAGACACTTTTCCAAAGACATCCAGATGGCTTAAAAGACACATGAAAAGATGCTCAACATCACTCATCATCAGAGAAATGCAAATCAAAACCACCTCACACCTGTCAGGATAGCTAAAATTAACAACGTAGGAACAACAGGTGTTTGCAAGGATGTGGAAAAAGGGCTACTGGTGGGAATGCAAACTGGTGCAGCCAATCTGGAAAACAATATGAAGATTCCTCAAAAAGTCAGAAATAGAACTCTATGATTTAGTAACCACACTACTATTTATACAAAGAATACAAAAACACTAATTTGAAAGGATATATGCACCTCTTTTTTACTGCAGCATTATTTATAATGGCCAAATTATGGAGAGCCCAAGTGTCCAAAATACACACACACACACACACACACACACACACACACGCATACACTAGAATATTACTCAGTCATCTAAAAGAATGAAGTCTTGTCATTTGCAGCAATGTGACTGGAGCTAGAGTATATTATGCTAAGTGAAATAAACCAGAGAAAGACAAATACTATATGATTCCACTCATAAGTGGAATTTAAGAAACAAAACAAACATATAGGGAAGGGAAATAAAGGAGAGAGGGAAACAAATCATAAGAGACTTAAACGATAGAGAACAAATTGAGGGTTCTCTACAGTTTTCTGTAGCTATTCCAATTAAAACTGCAAAAATTGGGACCCCTGGGTGGCTCCGTAGTGGAGCATCTGCCTTCAGCTCAGGTCGTGATCCTGGGGTCCTGGAACTGAATCCCACATCAGGCTCCCTGCAGGGGAGGGATCTCCCTCTGCCTACGTCTCCACCTCTCTGTGTCTCTAATGAACAAATAAATAAAATCTTAAAGAATAATAATAAAACTGTAGAATTAAAATTCAAAGAAAAAAGCACTCTAATGTTAAATTTGACTTGAAAATACCAATGTGAACTAATTTGAGAAAACTTTCCTTACTATAAGGTCCACTAAAAGAACCTCAAGGGAAGCCTGAGTAGCACAGTGGTTGAGCATCTACCTTTGGCTCAGGGCGTGATCCCGGGGTTCTGCGATCAAGACCCGCATCGGGCTCCTTGCATGGAGCCTGCTTCTCCCTCTACCTGTAACTCTGCCTCTCTCATGAATAAATAAAATTAAAAAAAAAAAAAAAACTCAAAACCATGACATCCCAGAGCAATGAGCACACCTAAAATCCATATCTTGGTTTCTAAATGCCATTCTCCGCTAAAAGGAACCAAGATACTTTAGAGAAATGGTTGTTTGCAGGGCTAGGGAAAGTATGAGATGGCCTTAGAATATTTTATGCCAGGAAATTAGTAAGTGTTCAAAGAATGATAAAGATATGACAAGGGGAAGGGGAGACAGCTTAACATCCAGGCCAGGTTAGGGATAATTTATGCATCCAAATTAATAAAAGATTATAATGTATTGAACAAAACAGAAGTCCAGACTGCTATAAATAAACACATGAATACATAAAAGGGAGGGAACCTCTTTGTGGCAGAATGCCAACTCATAGTTATAGAAAAAAATGACTATCCTAAAACCAGTAAGTGAAATGTGATGAGGAGCGGCATATTTACTTAATAAAGTATCTCCCCCAAAATTAAATACAAAGTAAATGCAGTAATTTGAAGATGAAGAAACCTGCAGGAAAACCACAACCAAAAGATTAAAGCGAATATTGTGCCAATATTCGCACAATCAGCATCATGTTTCCTGAATAGGACACATCTTCTGTGGTATTCCTGTTAAAAATGCATAACCTGGGTGGCTCAGGTCATGGTCCCCATCCTGAGTTCCACATCAGGCTCCTTGCTCTGTAGGGAGCCTGCTTCTCCCTGTTGCTCTGCCTGCCTCTCCCCCTGCTTGTGTGCTCTCTGTGTCAAATAAACAAAATCTTAAAAAACAAAAAACAAAAACAACAGCATAACCTGGATCTAATCATAAAGATTTACCAGCCAAACCCAAAGTGAGTAACAGTATACAAACTACCTGGCTGATACTCCCCCAAAATGTCAAGGTCAATAAAGACAAAAAAAAAGGGGGGGGGGCTGAGAAACAGTTACTAAGGACATTTTTTTAAAAGCTAAGTAAATACCTATGATAGTCTTTAATTTGATTCGACCATTCCTGGGACAATTGGCTAAATTTAAAAATGCAGATTTGGTAACTATTGATTTTCTAAATTACATTTTATGAAAGAGAACATCCTTGTTCTTGGGAAATGCATACTGAAGAATTTAAGAATAAAGTGACACAATTCTCCAATTTATCCTTAAAAACTCCAGGTAAAATCATGAGTGTATGTATGCCAAGGAAATTTAGCAAAATATAAATAACTGATGAATCTGAGTAAAGGCTATTTGAGAATTCCTTGTACTACTCTTGCAACTCTTCTATGTATCAACAAGTCATGGCAGCATCCATGACTGGCAAAAACCAGAATAATTTAAGCATCAAAAAGAGTAACTAAATATTAAACCAACTATAACTGATTATAAAGCATTCAAAAACCCATTCTGATACTCAAAAGAGAGTAAAAGAATGAGAAAGAGGGGAAAACTCATTCATAGCACTGGTGGGGAATGTCATACTGATTCCTTATTCTAAAAGCTGAAAAAAATAAAAATAAAAAAATAAAAGCTGAAAAAATTTTAAAATATAAATAAATAAATAAATAAATAAATAAATAAATAAATACATGCTGAAACACTTATTCTGCCTTTATAGAAGAGGTATACTTCTTCCTATAAAAAACGAAAACAAGGGATCCCTGGGTGGCTCAGCGGTTTGGCGCCTGCCTTTGGCCCAGGGCGCGATCCTGGAGACCTGGGATCGAATCCCACGTCGGGCTCCCAGTGCAAGGAGCCTGCTTCTCCCTCTGCCTATGTCTCTGCCTCTCTCTCTCTCTCTGTGACTATCATAAATAAATAAAAATTAAAAAAAAAAAAAAAACGAAAACAAATTCTCTGCAGATGAATGCCTGCTAATAAGCATGGAAGGAATGACAAAAAAACATCATTTTGCAACCCAAAGAGATCTTTGAAACTGCCCTAATCATCAGTGGGTGCACAGGGGAATTAGGATATCAGCAAAGTGCCAAATACCTCAGATTACTTGGCAACTGCAAAGTAAAATATTTCACTCAGATTTCAATGAAGAGATCTGATGGTTTCTACTTTAATCACAGAATCAAATTCAGCATCACTAATAGATACAACTACCATCATGTTCCACATTACATGCTGCAATATGAAATACATAACATTACTCGTGAAGTATCTTTATCAAAGAATGTTTAACCTCGGTCTAATCAAGCCTTGTGACCGAGTTTCTACTTTATAGGAGATATAAGAGATAGAGAAACAAGAGATAAAAGTGTTCAGACATATTTGGACAGGGTCATTCGATGAGACAATCTGTCCTGTCTGTTCAAAAAGTCAGCGTCATTGAGAAAAAAAGAAATTAAGGAACTGTTCTAGATTTAAAAGGACTACAGAGACAAAAGCAGAGCATCAACCTTGATTGGACTGTTGTTCAAAAAAAAACCCACAGAAGACCACAGAAGACATTTTTAAAACAACTGAGGTGATGAGAATATGGTCTAAGTATTAGACAATATTGGAAAATAGCCATTACTTTTCTTGGGTGAGAAAATGGGGACTGATTAGGTAGAAATATGCCATTATTTTTAGATGATCCATTAGGGTCTACCTACTTAACCATCTCTCAGAGTTCAATCCCTTCATCAAAAAGGTCTATAATTTTTAATCTGAAGGTTAATTTTATTCATCAGAGCCTATACGAGGAAAAGAGAAGTTTAATTCAAAACTACTAAAAATTAGGCTCTCTCAATCCCCAGGGAAGAGAGGTGCTCTGCTGTTCAAGGACTCCAAGTCGCTGATTAGCCCTGACATCAAGTCACACCACTACTGTGCTGACAGGACTTTCCCCAGTGTTTTCCCTTTCCCTTTCCCCTCACCCTGAAACTGCCCTCAACTGTGACTGGGGATTTTCACCAGCAATAAGAGGATGATGTGTAGACAAGTCAAGAGAGGTACTTATTAAAACTTGCTTTTGCTAATATAGGGAATTCATAATTTGCAATTATAAGCAGAACTGCCATGAAAATGCAGGGTTCCCAGCACATATCTCAAGGGTTGAGGCGAACTAACACTTACTGGACACCTGACATACACGATCTTATTTACTCCTCCCAATAGCAGAGTTGTGGGACAAGCAGTTGAATATGATCATTACAAACAAAGACCCTGGATCCAGACTTCGGGGATAGGAGTCCCAGCTCCACCAGCTCAATTACATCAGGGCAATTCCTTAAGCTATTTTGTGCCTCAGTTTTCTTATCCATAAAAGCCATGCACCAACCTCAAACTTGCTGTGGGGACTGAATGAGCCAATATGCATAGAAAGAAGTCTTAGAATAATAATGTCAAGCTTCCAGTAAGGTAACTAATTGTCACACATATTATTTTTTACCCATTTCCAGATGAACTCAGGAGTTTAAGGTCAGGTGCCCATGGCTGTAACTAACCAATGGGAGAGGGGAAGCCTGAACACAAGTCTGTGTCAAATGCAGAGAGCCCATTCATTATATCTACTTCCCTTCCTTCCCAATTATCAGGTTCTCTTCAAATAACTATAAAAGTGAAAGGTGTTTTTCCATGAGTATCCTTCTTGCAGAATCACAGGCAGCAAAAGACACGAAACTCTGAGCCATACTTTTCTGTGTGAAACAGTAGCTAGCTAGCCCCTATGAATGAACTCTAGGCCATAATGTTGTGAACTCCAGGAATAACTGTTACTCACACACACCTTGTCCATCTGGCTAAGGAGCTGAATTGAAACACTGTTTCTATGAGAAAATGAATAATCAGCTCCAATCAACTGACTTTGGAAACCAATCTATTAGTTCAAGACTTCCTGCTTTTTCCCCAGTGTTTGTTATTCCGGTTTGGTAGCTTTTCAGAAGGAAGGGCAAATTAATAGTAATGTAAACTAGCTCACACATAGCTTCAATCTAAATCACCATGTTGAAGGAGTTCATTTAGAATCTGGTCATCACTGTGAATATAATGATCCCAAATTTAGTTCTCCTGTAGTACCTCTCAACATAAACGGCCAGTTGTCCTAAGGTCCCTTTTAACTCTAAAACTTTATAAAACCAAATTGTTGTGGTCAGTAGAGAAAATGAGAAACAATGAAAATCAGTATATGTCCTGGGCTCCAAGAGGTTACAGAGGAAAAGACAGAAGCAATAAATTTTAAAATGTCTAATTTGAGAACACTAGCATTAATAATTAATCCAATTATCCATAGCCCAATTAAGAGGCTATGCAATCATACAAATTTTTTTTAAAAATCATATTTGCTATGTATGGAAAAGACCAGGAGAACATACAAAAACACATTATTAATTACCAGAATTGGGTAACTAATTGGGTTAGCACCTAAAAGGGTTATAGGTACTTTTAGTGTCTTCTTTACACATTCCTGTTCATCATAAACATATATTCTTTTTGTAATAAGTAAAACAACAGAATTTACTAAGTGCCCATGTAATTAATGAAGCTATTGCATAGCTATGAAAGGCTCAGGGATGGAAAGTAGGGGACTGAGCAGTTACAAAGGGGGAGAGGGGAAATCAAGCAACTGGTTAACCACTTCCAGAAGATGTCAGCCCTAATGGGATTAATGCAAAAACAGGTAAGTGTTCCACCACTGTAGAGTTCCAACAATGGCTTGTAAGTAAAGTTAGAGGCACTTAAACGATTCAGTTTAAAGGATACCTAAACTAAGCAATGCTATTCCCCTTCAAAAAGTACAGTTCTTTCAGTCCCTACCTGGTTTCTGAAAGGACTTCAAATGGCAATACCTCCTTCAGCCCATCTGTTATGGGTGGAACTGTGTTCCCCAACAAGGCATTAAAGTCTGACCTCCCAATAGCTCAGGAAGTAATCAAGTTAAAATGAGGTTATTAAGGTAAGCTCTAATACAGTTTGACTGGTGTCCTTTCAAAAGGGGGAAATTTGGACATAGACACACATAGAGGGAAAACAATTTGAAGAGACACAGTGAGGAGAACCATCTAAGGAACACCTGAAGCTGTCAGAAGCTAGGAGAGAGACCTGTAACAGATGCTTCTCTAGCACCTTCAGAGGGGGAATAACCCTGCTGACACCCTGATCCCACTTCTGGCCCCCAAAGCTATAAAACAATACATTTTCCTTGTTCTAAGCACTGTCCGTGGTACTTGTCACAAAGCCCTACAACACTAATACCCCATCTTACAAATTCCATGCAGCTAGACACCCTCATATCCACTGCCTTTTTAAAGAGCTAGCATGGAACAAATTTATTTGCAGGATACAGTGAAACTAACCTACAAGCATGACAATATGTAACTAATCATAATAATAATTCATATTATTATTTTAGTTTCCACTGAATTTTCTTATAAATGCCTTCTGTGAGAATGTTTGTAATATTTAACTGTAATAATATACTCGCAGCTGAGACAAAACAATTCTGAATTAATCTAATCATTCTGAGTTACAAAGTTGATATACCATAACTGAGATGTCAAAAAAAAAAGCAATACTGCCAATTAAGAGGTAGAGACAGGGTAGCCCTGGTGGCTCAGTGGTTTAGCGCCACCTTCAGCCCAGGGCCTGATCCTGGAGACCGAGATTGAGTCCCATGTCAGGCTCCCTGCATGGAGCCTGCTTCTACCTCTGCCTGTGTCTCTGCCTCTCTCTCTGTGTCTCATGAATAGATAAATAAAATCTTTAAAAAAAAAAATAAAATAAAAGGCAGAGACATTTAACATAAACCACAATTTAAGATGTATTGGTCATAAACACAAAGAAACCCACAAACAGAAGCAGAGAGTCAAAGGAGAAAATCTTGAAAGCAGCAAGAGAAAAAGGAGTCCTCACTTACAATGGAATGTCAATAGGATTAACAGCTGACTTCTCAGCAGAAACAATGGCAAGGAGAAGGCAATGGGATAACATATTTAAAGTGCTCAAAGAAAAAAAAACTATCAACCAGGAATATTAAATCTCACAAACTATGAAATAAAAACTTTCTCACCAGAGCGAGGGAGGGAGAAAACTTGACAATTTTTTGCTAGCAGCCACATCTTACAAGAAATACTAAAGGAGGTTATTCAGGCTGAAAGTAAGTGACCTAAAAGAGTATTTCAAGCCCACAGGAGGGAACTAAAAAGGACCTGTAATGGTAACTGTTTCACTACAAAGACCACTATAAACACATTGTTTTCTTCCTTTCCTCTTTTAACTGATTTAAAAAGCAATTATACAAAATAACATGTATATAAAGTATTGCTGGAACTATAATATATATACATAAATATAATATACCTGTAATATATGTATCAATAACAACATGAGAGCTGGGTAGAAACAAAGCTATAATAGGCAATGGGCTTAGGAAAAAATGGTAAGATACGAATTATAACCACGTACTGATGAGTTTCTAACATTAACAGATGTAATATGTGCAAAAATAATGCCACAAAAAAGGGAGAAAGAAAACAGGACCACCACGATGTAATTCCTCTATTCCAGTGACATAGAGGATTCTGGATCAAGTCTCTAGATCTACCAGTTTACAGAAATGCACATGACAGAGGGATATTCTAAACACCACTAAAAGGATACAATCAGCAAAATGCAGAGTATGAGAAAAGCTATGGGACAATCGAATTTCTTCAACAGATAAGCTTATTTATAAAAGAGATGAAAGATCCAAACTTAAGAGAGAGAACATCCAAATGCAATGTATGGATGCAGCTATGTAAAACCATTTGAGATAATCAGGCAGTTTCAACAACTGGATTGAGGGTATTAAGAAATTGGGAGATGGGGGGGCTGGACAGTAAATTATACTGTGGTTGTACTGAGAAAGAGGGGAACTCCACACTTAAATTACTAGCAGTAATTTCTGGTGGCAAAAGCACTAGATGTAATTTGGAGAGATCCCAGACAGAATCCTTCCCAAACCACAGTCTGAAGTAAGCTAGTCATCCATACGGTCATTTGTGAAACAGAATACTATTACCTATTGGGCCAGTTCACAGATTTATGGTTGCTGTTCAGAAAAAAGAGGTTAATAATAAAGGGGTCTAAAAATGAAAATAATAATCTTGGTTTAAAAAATTATTTTAAAAAATGATCATGGTGAGGCCTCTTCACAGCAGGTATCTGCCATGAAAGTATATTCTGCATACTTTTACTAATGACTGACCCACAATAACCAGGTCTGTCACTTTAAGAGAATATTTCTATGAAACCACTTCCTCTGGTCCCTTTTTTACTTTAGTTTTACATATAAGAAGCTAAAAAAGCAGGCAGAGTGCCATTAGTTGAAAAGGACCAAAGGTTTTTAGACTTCTCTTTCTCTGTCACCACTTTCAGGGAGGAAAGGAGTGAGTGTTCTATTTATGATGTCTTCCACTCTAATCCTTTACCCACCGGATCAAAAGTACTTGTCCTTAACTCACTTTAGCAAAAATGAGTACCGTAGGCTACAAATGTGATTATTAACCACATACACACAGCTTTTGTTAAACTATCAATCTTCACAGAAGGCTTTTGCCTAAACCAATAAAACAGAATCAATTTAACAAATCTGAGGACAAAAAATTACTAAAGTATTAAATTACTTACACATTTCTAATCCCCAAACTCTTGTTAGCTGTTTCATTCACTCATACATTCTTACCTCCTATCCAAAGCCCTTGTCCCACCCTCATCGCCCTTCCTATTACCTTTCAAATCCCAGCAAGCTCCCCTCCACCACTCCCCAAAGCCCCGAGCTGGTCCAGGTTTCATTTGCTTCAAACACCAGCCTGTCTTCCATTCAAACAACAAATCTGAAGTCTGTATCACCACTTAGATTGCCACGTGTGAGTCCAGTCTTCCCAACCAACTGCAAGTCCTTTGAGGACAAAGACTGGTAAAGAGGTCAAGAGCTCTGCATCCTGGGTGTCTATGACACACCCCAACTTCATGACCATTCACAGATGCCAACTGCAGAAATGGGCCTGACTGCTCCACTGCTCTTATAGGGTGAATGCGACCCCCTGATTAAGGCACCTGAAGTACTAACCCCCAGGACCTGAGAATGTGACCTTATCTGAATAGAGGGGTCTTTACAGAGGTCACCAAATTAGAGGTCATTAGAATGGGCCCTAATCCAATGGCTGGTGTCTTTATGTAAAGGGGAAGCCTGGGGCAGCCCGGTGGCTCAGCAGTTTAGCACTGCCTTCAGCCCAGGGCCCGATTTTGTGGAGTCCTGGGATCGAGTCCCACATCAGGCTCCCTGCATGGAGCCTGCTTCTCCCTCTGCCTGTGTCTTTGCGCCTCTCTCTCGCTATCTCTCCTGAACAAATAAATAATTTTTTAAAAAAAGAAAAGGGGAAGCCTGGACAAAGAAACAGACATGCGCAGAGGACAGTGATAGGAGAGACAGAGACACCAGGAACAGTGCCAAGTGAAGATGAAGGCAGAGATTGGAGGGATGCGTCTACATACCAAAGACTACCAGCAAACACCAGAAGCTTCATGAAAGGCAGAGAGGACTTTCTTGTCAGCCCTCCAAAAGAACCAACCCTGCTGACTCTTGATTTTAGACTTTGGCCTCCAGAACTGTGGGACAATACACTTTTGTTATTTTAAGCCACACAGGTTTTGGCGCTTTGTATGGGCAGCTCTAAGAAACTAATATAATTGAGGTTCAAGAAAATGAACATGTGCAACAGCACTGCATAACCAAACCTTTCTAATATGATGGACACTGATAATAATGGAGAATAAAATGAGCACACAGTTTTGACCTAGAAGGAAGCAACCAAATGACAAAGAAAAATAGCCATGATACATTAAGACAGCAAGCTACAAATCAACCCACAGATTTTGTTGGGGGTGGGGGTGGCACACGTACACACGTTTGTACATGCATAGGTAACATCTAACTACACAAACACACAGACTCTTAACAAGCAATTAACTTTTGGGAAGGACTGCTTCTCTCCTCTTTGCAGGACATGAATTTTTTTTTTTTTTTTTTTTTTTTACTTCACACAGTTTCTTTTTAAAATAGTGAATGATACATTTTTTTTAATATTTTAGATACATAGAATTAAACTATTGTTTCCAAGGTAATCAGATGTATATTATTTAACAATATACACAGTTAAACCTGATTTATTTAACTTTTAAATTCCTTATTTTGATAGTTCAAAAGAATGCATTAGTTACTAAGCTACAAGGCATATTTACCACTCCATTTCTAACAGTGACCTCATCGTCATATTTCAGAATCAGTATTAAATATAGTTTGTTTGCAAAAATAACAGAAGGGAAATAAGGCAACATTTACCAACTGCTCCATGCCTACCAGCATATAATCCTGGAGGTTTTACAAATGTTCTATCATTAAATTTCACTTCTCAACTGGGACCTACCCAGTCCAGCCTTTGCCCTGCCTGTTACAGTACCAAGCAACATTTAAAGAGAGCCTTGTTGGGCAGCCCCAGTGGCACAGGGGTTTAGCGCTGCCTGCAGCCTGGGGTGTGATCCTGGAGACCCGGGATCGAGTCCCATGTTGGGCTCCCTGCATGGAGCCCGCTTCTCCCTCTGCCTGTGTCTCTGCCTCTGTGTGTCGTGTGTGTGTCTATGAATAAATAAAATCTTAAATAAAGAGAGGGGGGGCCTGTTAACTTTGTTGTCAAATAAAAAACATACCTAAATATCCTTTCTTGAATAATCCATTCTAGGTTTATCATCTATAAGTTTGCCTAAATCCAAACCCTTTTTTCACCTTTATGTATAAGATCTCAATTGGTGAGGTACCTAGCAACATTACCACAAAGTGGCCACTCAATAAGTGTTAGAAATCTATATCAAAGTTCCTTGGGAAGGCTGAAAATTACAAATCACATTCAACTTCCCAAAGTCTAAGGTGATCTAAGTCATCACTAACAGAAAACGGCAAGAACATCACAACAAAGCCACGTTGTCAGGGCTGAAATGGGCTAGTTGCAGAAGTGAGAAGACAGGGGAGAATTAAAGCAAGCAGGCTGGCACAGCAGGGCCACAGGGTGCCCGGAGAGCCACTGACCTCAGCAAAGTTGGCCATGTGGTCTTCAAGGGACAAAGGGTGCCCGGAGAGCCACTGACCTCAGCAAAGTTGGCCATGTGGTCTTCAAGGGACAAAGGGTGCCCGGAGAGCCACTGACCTCAGCAAAGTTGGCCATGTGGTCTTCAAGGGACAAAAACAATAAAATTATAGAGAACAGGTGAGATTTTACTTGTTAATTTATTTTTTTAATATTTTATTTATTTATTCATGAGAGACACACAGAGGCAGAGACATAGGCAGAGGGAGAAGCAGGCTCCATGCAGGGAGCCCGATGTGGGACCTGATCCTGGGACTCTGGGATGACGCCCTGAGCCAAAGGCAGACATTCAACTGCTGAGCCACCCAGGCGCCCCTACCTGTTAGTTTAAAAGGGCAATCCAGCGGTCTTCAAACAAGACCACAATGTTGCCAATACCCAAGTGTGGTTACTAGGATAAGGCTTGATATTCACTGGAGGGGTTGGGGGGGGGGGGGGATGGGGATTTTTTTCATTCAACTTTTGCCTTTGAAAAGTTGACAAAGTCAAGGCATCTGCTTTACCCAGCATGGGAACACGTCAGATCTCTGCTGAAATGGATTCTCTGTAAAGGATATGTAAACCTCCTCAAATATTAAAAATGTGGTAAAAACAAATGAAACTAATTAGTAAGCTAAAGAAACTAGTTAAAAAAAAAAAGAGTGAACAGTCTTTTAAAGATACATATGCAAATAACAAAAACAAAAATAATAAATTTGCCTAGCAGAATCAAAGCACAGCATTTCTGGTTTTGTTTTTGATCAATTATATCTAGTTTTGAGCCTCTGACCTTTCAAAATTGTTCCATTTGTTCACCTTTAAAGAAATAACCCTACCAACCATCAGTCTGAGAATATCATTAATGTTCTCCCCTAAGTCCATCAAATGATGAATGAGGAAATACTTCATTTCTATTCCTCACCTGTTCCCAGATTAACCAAAGCATCATTCAAGGCTGGAAGTTAGAAACCTTCTAAATATTTTTTTTTTATTTTGAAGAAATAAGAACACCCTTCTTCTCCACTATTTCAAAACATTTTCCTCATGCAAACTTCAAAGTACCAATTGCTACCCCCAAGGTACCACTGTAATCAGCCTGCATGTGAGTATCTTCATAAAGTAAATTAAACACCAGGGAATCTTTCCAACATCAGCGAAAACAAAACAAAAACAAAACAACTGCAGAAAATTCTAGAAAAAAAGATAGTAACTTCTTCGGTTATAATGTTTCTGTCTACAGAATCTCCTATTACAAACATATTTACCATTCCAAAGAACAGAAGGCTTTTATTTTATTCTCTCCTTGCCCCTAGTACTTCCTTTACTGCTTACTTTATTTGTGACAAGATGGGCTCTTTATAAGATCCTAATTTAAAAGAATTACAGGGATGCCTGGGTGGCTCAGTGGTTGAGCATCTGCCTTTGGCTCAGGGTGTGATCCCGGGGTTCCCGGGATTGAGTCCCACTCCTACATCAGGCTTTCCACAGGGAGCCTGCTTCTCCCTCTGCCTTCATCTGCCTCTCTCTCTGTGTCTCTCATTAATAAATAAAATCTTCAAAAAAATAAAAATAAAAATAAAAGAATTACATAAGTTCACTTGTCAATTATCCCTGAAAAACCCAGATAGACCAAAACTGGAGAAATTACCAAAATTTACTCTCCATAATTTTAGACCTTTAAAAAAATGTTACTTGGGGACACCTGGGTAGCTCAGCAGTTTAGCACCTGCCTTTTGGCTCAGGGCGTGATCCTGGGGTCCTGGGATCGAGTTCCACATTGGGCTCCCAGCGAGGAACCTGCATATCCCTCTGCCTATGTCTCTGACTCTCTCTCTGGGTCTCTCATGAATAAATAAATCTTTAAAATAAATAATTAATTTTAAAATGTTACTTGAAGGTAATTATAGAACGTTCGCTGACATAAGGTAACTGCTCCATCCCAACACAATTTGGCAAACGACTGTATTATTTAATAGGAGAGCCAAACCCACTTGATAGCTTATGGGGAGGGGGGGACCACTCTATGAACCATTAAAAATATCTTTAAAGAAAAAAAAAGAACCTAAAACTTTGCTTCATTAATCATCTGAGCCTCCTAACACTAGGATCCTCAAAAATATTCAAACTTTAACATAACTATACTTTGGCAAAGCCAATTTGTAAGCCCCGTTGTAACTCCGTGTATATGGCACCTTAATGTGCCTTCCATCCTTTCCTTAGGAGAACAAGGAGTCCTATCAATAATGGTCATATGATTTTAGGTTCTATTTATAGCACAAAGGACTTCCACATGAATCATCTCATCTCACATGCATCCTCTCACGTGACCTAATGGGAATTATATTCCACTTTACAGTTGAAATCCAAGTACAAATAATTAATGAAGTGGGACTCAAAGCTACACACACACACACACACACACACACACACACAAAGCCTGGAAGTTAGGGACTTCCCAAACTCTTGTTTAAAAAGGAAGGAAAAATAATTTTGTCCCAACCATTAAAGCTCTAACATACTGGCTTGTAGATACTGTTACAGATTTGGGAGTCAAGAAACCTAGACCTCATCCCCAGTGGATGTGGGGATGACCTGAAGCCTATTTCTCTTATCTGTGAAAAAGTGGTATTACTTGAGCTTTCCTAGTCCTTAATGGATCTTCAAGACACCAGTTATGGGAAAGTATGAAGCTAACAGAAAAAGGACTAGGTAACTTTGAAATGATTTTGAAGTATCTCAAAAATCAATCTACACAATTGGTTTTCTTATGTATAACAACAGTATTGTATTGGTATATATGCTTTGTGTTTTAGGCAGGTTTCTTAACAGTACTTTGGTTTTTATCCTATTTGGTAGTTCCTTCATTAGAATACAGATTAATAAATCTAAATGGATTAAGTGTATGTAATAAAGCTTATTCCACTTTATTTTGGTTTTCTGTTGATTTTTTTTTCCTCCAAATTTTGCATCTTGCTTTTCCATTTTCCTACCCTGAGAGTCTGAGTGATAGCTTAATTTTCAGCTGGTTTCTGGGTGCGTATATATCCTTCATTTTTAACATGTATATATAACTTTAACATTTCTAATATGGGGGCTTTTGGGGGACCAAACCTTTATCAAGTTTTCACTACCCAATGAACTGCCTTCTCTCTACCCCATCTTGTTACTATCATGTTAACACACACACACACACACACACACACACACACACAAGCAACTTTTATCAATCAATGTAATTAGATTTACTGGCATTCTTCAATTTTTTAAGATTTTATTTATTCATGAGAGACCCAGAGAGAGAGAGGCAGAGACACAGGCAGAGGGAGAAGCAGGCTCCATGCAGGGAGCCCGTTGTGGGACTCGATCCCGGGTCTCCAGGATCACACCCTGGGCCAAAGGCAGGCGCTAAACCGCTGGGCGACCCGGGCTTCCCTTTACTGGCATTTTTTACCAATTCCACTATTTGATTATCCCCACAACTTTCCTCTGAATTTACATTCACCCAGGCTAAATACATATATTAATGATATCTTAATGAGAGTCAATAGTTGGCACACTCTCTTAGTACTGTATCTGTCCCTTTCTCCCCTCCAGCCTTACTTCTCCCAGGACTCCTTCCATGCCAAACTAGCTACAGATTGTAAAAGTAGCACTTTATCCCATGACTCTAGACCTTTGCTCGCATCTAGAATCCCACCCTTTGTCTATAGGATAAATGACTTCATTTCACAAAGTTCAAACCTCTTCTGTGAAGCTTTTTCCCTGAAGTCCTCTTCTCTCTCAGAGAAAGAGAACCACTTCCTCTTTAACATGTATCAATACTTATAGAAAAACTATCTCCTTGAGCTCAGTTGTTCTGTATGCCTACTGTCCTTCCAAACCTTTTCCTCATCAGGGAACACCTAGACAGTAACTGTAGAGTCCACAAAACTATACAGGGAAAACTGCTCTCACCTGGATGTGACTTGGTCAAATCCAAATACCTCCTGGCTGCCTAGAGGCCACAAGGATTACTTTCTCAGCACAACTAGAACCCATTCAGAACAAAATAAATAAACGGGAAGCTTCGTAAGACCAGGGCTTATAATTGTCATCTTTATATTCTCAGTACCCTCATACACCCTGATATAATGCAGTTCTCCGTTAATACTTCCTAAAAGTACTTACTGGAAAAAAAGCACTCTGTACCAAAAAAAAAAAAACTATCAAAAAAAGCATGTCACTAATAGTTTATAAAAAATCCTCCCCATCCTGCCATGAAAAACACTATCAGACAGAAGACTTATAAGGTCACTAAAACACCAAAATAAAATCAAAGGCAACAGTACCAGAACTTAGCTAAAAGATGCTGTAATTTAAAGCAGTATTCACAAGTAGGAAATGCATGGATGATTCCTGCACCTATGAAGCATTTCAATAAGAACATCTGTCAGCTATCACTGAAATAAACATCCACTTCTTGTTTTAAGTTGGAAATAAAATTTTTACTGGCATTCAGCCTTAGACATGTGGATTCCTCCAGATGGGGAGTCTAGGCAAGCTTATACACTCTGTAGGCACTACACGATTTTTAGAAAAAGCGAATTGTCTTTCTTACAAAGAAGCAACAGGAAAGCATAAGCCAGTGAACATATAGGACTATGAAAAGCTGCAGTACCTCACATGCTATGTACCATATTAAATTTCTTGTGTTTGACACTGTCACAAAATTCTTAACTATTTTTGTGAAAGCAAAGATAATACTTTTTCTTCCAAAACAAATTGGGCCTATAAACTGTCTCCCTCACCTCATTCTAATACAAATTCCAAGAATAAGATTTTAAATGATCAAACTTTAGTTTTAGGTATTTTCAACAACACTGTGTCTCTGGTTGGGAGTTTTCAACCCAGCAACCCACAAGTTACTGTTCAAAATATCTAGCACTGGGGATCCCTGGGTGGCTCAGCGGTTTAGTGCCTGCCTTCAGCTCGGGGTATGACCCAGTCCCAGGATCGACTCCTGCATGGAGCCAGCTTCTCCAGCTCTGCCTGTGTCTCTGCCCCTCTCTCGCTCTCACTCTCTCGCTGTCACTCATGAATAAGTAAATCTTTTTTTAAAAATCTAGCATTTACGCTTTTCTTACAACACCTTACAACACTACAGATATCTAAATAACACTCTTCCAGCCCATCAGACAAGGAGAGAATAGGTTTTAGACAAGATCTAAAAGTAGACTGAGTAACTGCATGGTAGGCCAACAAGAGATGTTATTCTAGGAAAGGACTGAGGCAGGAACAATAGGAAAATACAAAAGGAAATAAGGCCTGAAGCTGACTTTAATACAGTTTGTCCAATGACGACAAAAAGTTGAGGTATTTTTTTTCTAGTACAAAAAATAAGGCGGGCAGCCCTGGTGGCGCAGCGGTTTGGCGCCGCCTGCAGCCCGGGGTGTGATCCTGGAGACCCGGGATCAAGTCCCACATCGGGCTCCCTGCAAGGAGCCTGCTTCTCCCTCTGTCTGTGTCTCTGCCCCTCTCTCTCTCTCTCTCTCTCTCTCTCTCTGAATAAAATAAATAAATAAATAAATAAGGCAAGATTTTTCTTTTAAAAGTAATATTCCCAACTTATCTAAACTTCTAAAACATGTTTGAGAGCGTCACAAATTAGACTTTTATTTCCAAACAAAAGGAGTAAAATCTTTCTACAACCTAAAAGAGAAAGACAAATGCTCCATTCTTGGTTTATATCATAATCTAATCCATTTCAAAATAAATCTGTGCTTCCAGAGGCATATACTACTAATGGGCTGTTTCTTATAATCAAAATGAACTGCAATATTTGCATCTCATAAAATAAATTTCAGTTTTACTCACTAATATTTGTTGAGCTAACATTAATTAGTAGTGCCAAAGAGTTCTTTCCACACTGAGGGGAGCAAATCAGTGTAGAGGAGTAATAAAGAACCACCATCACTGTTATAGAGTGATTACTATGAACCAGGTATCATTTTACACCCATTTTACAGATGAGGAAATCATGGCACAGAAATTAAATTGTCCAAGGTCACACTCACACCTAAGGAAACAAATACAGAATCTCAAAAAAGGGCACCAATTCAAAATTCTTTTAAATGGTATTAGAAAAGAAAAAATTTTCAAATGTAAGTAGTTACATAGATTAGCCTATTAATAAATAAATGGCAGTATCACTGACCTCCAATAAATGCTTTTACAGGAAGAAATATATTTTTACTTCTGACTGTAATTGTCCATGAACAAAACTGCAAAATAGGCATAATTCATATTTATATCTAATTCCATGCTCCTTATATTATATAAAACATGAATGGAGGCAACCTACTAAATGGGGAAAATATCTGCAAATCATTATCTGGTAAAGGACTAATATCCAAGATATAAAGAACTCATTCATACAGCTCACTACCAAAAAAAAAAAAAAAAAAATCTGATTTTGTAAATGGGCAAAAGATCTGAACAAGCATTTTTCCAAAGACACACAGCCAATAGGTATATGAAAAGATGCTCATCATTAATCTTCAAAGAAATGCAAATCAAAACCACCATAAGGTACAACCTCATACCTGTTAGAATGTATTAGCAAAAATATAAGAAATAAGTATTGGTGAGGATATGGAAAGGGAACCTTTGTGCAATATTGGTGGAAATGTAAATTGGTACCACTATGGTAAACAGTATGAAGTTTTCTCAAAAAAATTAAACACAGAACTACTATATGATATTACAATTCCACTTCTGGGTATTTACCTGAAGACAACGAAAACACTAACTCAAAAAGATATACGCACCTCTGTGTTCACTGCAGCAGTGTTTACAATAGCCAAGACACAGAAGCAACCTAAGTATCAACCAATGGATGAATGGATAAAAGAAATTATGGTACGTACATAAAACAGAATATTACTCAGCCAGAAAAAAGAATGCAATCTTGCCATACACAACACCATGGATGGACCTAGAGGGTATTATGCTAAGTAAATCAGACAGAGAAAGACAAATACTGTATGATCTCCCATACATGGACTCTTAAAAAAACAAAAACAAAAAACATCAAACTCATAGATACAGAGAACAGACTGGCAGCTATAGGGCTACAGGGTGGGGGCGGAGGGGTGGTCAAAAAGGAAGAAGAAAAAAATTAATAGATAAAACATGATTAGAGCTTCCAAAATAATGATGACATCAATAATAACTGATAAACTCTTAGGAATCAAAGTATTCAGTTTTAGATCTTGAAGGAAACAAACACACAAGAAATTATTAAACTGTCTAATCTAATCCCTTTATTTTACAGATGAGAAAAATCAACTAAGAAAATTTTAAGACATTTTCCCATATATATACAGAGCTAAATGTCAAAATGCGAACTAGAATTTATCTTCTGGTCCAACTGTTCTTTTTAATGTATCATGCTGTAGGATACCATGCTGTAAGATACATAATAAAATATTAAATATTGGGATGCCTGGGTGGCTCAGTGGTTTAGCGCTTGCCTTCGGCCCAGGGCATGAGCCTGGAGTCCCGGGGCTGAGTCCCATATCGGGCTCCCTGCATGGAGCCTGCTTCTCCCTCTGCTTGTGTCCCTGGCGCACTCTCTCTCTCTCTCTCTCTCTCTCTCTCTCTGTCTCTCATGAATACATAAAAATAAAATCTTAAAAAAAAAAAAAAAATTAAAAATTAAGTTTCTGGAATTAAGTTACTAACAAAATCTAAATTAGATTTTTGGTTAGACTAAATCTGGAAAAATGAAGGTTTCTGGAAAAGAATTAATGCTACTAAGTAAACAAGTGCTTAAATCAGCTTTTCTGAGACAGTAAAGGTTTCAGGAGAACTAGAATAAAAATGATTTCAAAGGCAGGAAGAAAGAAACTTGCAAGTAACAAAATGGAGGTTTTCCATCTTTGGGGGCCTAGTCAAAAGCCTGGAATCAAATAAGACAACAAGACATGTTATGAATAAGTCTGACTGAACTAGCCACATGGATCATGGTAGGGTAAATAATTAACCTGCTCTGAGATCTATTATAAAAAGATTAGTCAGAAATAGAAGGTAAGCAAAACCACATGATACAAAATAAAACCAGTCTTTATAGACATTCCACACATTTGCATATGGTACTTAAAACTATACTTTTCAAGCATATTAAAAGTTTCAAATCCCAATGGTCTTACCTTTGTGAAAACTAGTAAGTGCCTAAGATTAGAATAAACCCATTATCTTTTACAAAATTCCATTTCTACTAACTATATGACTTTATCCTCTAATGATCAATAAAATAACCTGTCAATAACCTAGTAGCCTATCACTATACCTCTCTCTGAGTTAACAATCTTGCCTTATTATCATTTTAAACATTAAACTATCCATGCTTATCCTACAATTGTACAAATTTAAAAACTAGCAAGATAATCATTCATAGGGAAAACTGAAACATAAAATTTTATCTAGGGTATAAGCTCAATTAAGTTTTTTTAAAAAGACAAAATGTGCTCCAGGAGGTATTTTTTTTGCTTAAGAGTTTTCAAATGCTTTTTACAGAATATTTTCCAAATTGCCTATGAAAATGTATCATTTTTAATAACCAAAATGTATTTCAGCCAAAATCAGATTAGCAGGCTTAAATAAAACTTGTATAACACTTACTTTAAATGTTCTCTCCACTAAGCCTCCTCAGACACATGCTCAAACATTCCTTATCAGTATTTAACCATTTACATAAAAAAAAAATACTCCTTTTTGAAGTTTTTCCTGCCTAAAATTAACATTTATGGTAAAAACAGCAAAAATTAGTAAAACAGTAACAACTCACTTTGAATGTTCCTATCAAAGAAGCACAATTTTACTAATAAAATAGTAATAAAAACTTAACTATTTTACTAATAAAAGAATTACATCCATCCTATTTCCTGAGAAGGAACAAAGCATTTTATTATTAAATACAATATTCAGGCTGCATGAAAGGAGACCAGAGTGCACACACACCCATATCCACACCCACCACCCACCCCTGGGAGCAATCAACAGGGCACAGGCTTTGAGGGTTCTTCCTCTCTTTCCTTTTTTTCTGGAGTGATGATAAATTACACTGACATTACACACATGTTAACTCTCACTGAGTGACCCCAATGAGACTCAAAACTAAAGATAAACAGCCAGCTTCACCTGTGACTTTCCTCCAATAAGTAGTTTAAAAGCTATTATGTATAGGGTGCTGTGTGTTAGATATAGGCTTTTAAGAAGTAAATCTGCCAGACCCACGGAGAGCTGACTTGTGGCCTTGACCTCGCCATGTTCTAATGGCTCTACTTCCCCTGCTGTGACTGGGAGTGGGCAAGCAGCCAGACCAGGGCCACCCCAGGATCTACCACTCCTTCTCCTTTATCCAATCCCCTTCCTCAACAATCTCTTCCCAGCCATGACTTCTACAACCCAAACAGGAAGAGATGTAATGGTGCCAGTTGGCGTTAACAATCATTAGGCAGCCCCTACCACTGTGCTAAGAGCACCTGCTTCCAAGTAACAGCCATGACCCATATTATAACTTTCTAGTTAGGCCACCCAAACTGCTCTCCAATTCCCACGGCAATTTCCAAACCTAGGCCCCTCTATATGTATCCAGCCACTTTTCCCATCGTTTCACAAATATTAAGTACACTATTTAATATTAGGTAACTACTATGTGATATCTGAAGCTACCTCAAAGGCAAAACAGATACCGTGTGATACTGAAAATATATTATTTCATGGACAAATAAGGAGACATTTCTAGAGGTTTCTTTGCAAACTTAATCACTATAAATCTAAACAGAATCATTCAGGTCAGGCTATAACACTAAGTTAAGAAAAACAGATTTTCACATGTTAGCAGAACAATAGTGACCTAGAATAAGATGTTCCTGAAAAGATTTTTTTTTAACAGTTACTTAATCCAATGAAGGTATTGCCAATTTGCCCAGATACCTTATGTTGACAAATGAAAAAGTTAAGTAAACTTCACTATTTCCTAGAATAAAACTCCAATTCATCATTAAATATTTTCACAGATGCTGATTCTCTGAGAAGCAGAATCATTCTCTTTAGGACCAGCCCCTCCTCCCTGCCACTCCCAGCCTCATCCATGCTGAACAGGCTTCCGCAGACATGGGTAGGCGAAATAAAGGGCTCTGGGAAATTGTTCTAGCATTTGCAGAAGTTAGTGATCCACCAAATTGTAGAAATAAGCACTAGTCCTTCCCCTTAAGGCCTTCACAGTCTAATAAGGAGACAAGAGAAAAATTTACAACTGTGTGAAATCATATGCGGGGGATGGAGGGTAGAGATGGACAGGGGTAGGATTATTCAGGAAGGCTACCAGCTTAAGAGACAGGTAGGCACTCACCAGACAAGAAGCGAAGGAGGAGTGTTCAAAGCCTACCCAAATAGCATCTACAAAGGCATAAAGGTAAATATCTTTACTTTTCTTGACTGTCAATTTTGTAACTCTTAGGATGGGATGCAGTCTTCTTTAAAGAATAAGATTACAGATTACTTTGAAATACACAGCACTATTTTGGGAGTGCATCAGAATTTATTCAAATATGAATACAGATACATCCAATTCTAACACTGGTTTTGGAACAATCTTATTGGACCAGGCACTGATGTTTCCTTACTCACCAACAATATACACACACCACATGCAATTAATGCACTTCAGTGGAAGCCCTAGAAGGAGCTTTGAAGTCTGACATTCTTCAGGTTAGAATCCCTTACTCAGCGTTTGACTTAGCAAATCTCTTCCTCGTTTTCCTAATCTAATTAGAGCATTTATATTTATTAATATGTTTACCTGAATACTGTTTGTGTCCCTCAACGAGATCATCAACACCATGAAAGCAGGGACTGCCTTGATCACTATTATTTCCCCAGCATCAGCCAGTCTCTTGCCCTTAGCAAGGGCTAAGTATGCACCTTATATACTTGAATGAATGAACGGTCAGTAAAGTGTAAAACACATCACTCCTGAAGCAATAGACTTTGACAATGAACTATGACCAGACAATCTGTATAGCTCAGCAATCTGGAAACATTATCACTTTCAAAGAATTAATTATCACATTCCTTCTGAAACAGAATAAGATAGTAATTGGCATATCTAAAAATAATTAATCCAAATGATCCCAGGGAATCGTTTATTAATATAGTCCTTTAATAGCAATGCTTTCCTAAAACGTACATTGCAAGAAAGAACAAACATCCTTTTGGGGAAATGGATTCTTCAGTGACTCACTCTTGAACGTGATTTCTTTAAGACTGTAGATTTTAATCCCACCTGACTTCAGCCATTTTTTGTACTGTTCCTCAGAGTGCAGTATAGAATCTGCTTCTAAAGCATCTTCCTTCCACTCTGATTCACCACTCCTTAAAGAAAGGCACATAAAATGTACTGCCCTCAAATCGAATAGGGCTTGGGGAATCTCCTTAGGCAGTGGAGCGCACAAAAAGGGGCAGAAGAGCAGAAGGAAAGGTCTCAGAAATGTTAATAACAATCTGTAGGCCCATACTGCAAAGAATAACTTTTCTCTGTGAAGGCTCAGAATTATGATCCCTAGATGCAAGCACCCAAGGAGCTAATGAAACGAATGTGCCCCATCGTGCGGAGAAACTGTGGCCCTTCTGGGCGCCCACCCCTCCCCACCCCACCCCCAATCACGAAAACACCAAGACTGAACGCACTCACGTTCGGCTTTAATTAATTCGGGACCTTGCAACAGGCATTAGCACTTCTCCCTGAAAGTGTATTTAAAAGCCCCAACGAAACCCAAACAACCACGCTTGCAGTCAGTCCCCGTAGAGAAACACACTTCCAGCTACACGCAGATGTGCCTGGTGGATTAAAGTAAACAATCGACGGGGAAGCTTAAGCTGTTTCCAAGATTAACGTGGATTTGCAAAGACAAGACTGCCACCTGGACACGCGGGAGGAAAGCGGAGAGCTCGCCGCTCAGGGAGCGTAAGAAAACGGGGAAAAAATTCAACAGCACTTATTTAAAGTTTCCACCTTCACACACACCCCCTTCCCCCAGGCAGCGGGCGGGAGCCTCGGCCTCGCCAGAGGCGCGCGGAGGAAATCTGCACTTGACTTCCGTCCTCTCCCGGCAGGAATGAGACCCTGCCTCCCCGCCCGGACCCGGACCCCCGCCCCCGCCCGCCGCCCCCGGCCGCCTCCCCGCTCCGCGCACCGGGAGGCGCTGCTCGGCGCCCCCCTCCGACCCCAGCCGGGGCCCGCGCCGCCCGCCGGCCCGCCGGCCCGCAGCTCGGGGTGCGCCTCGCCGCTCCGGCCCGGCGCGGGGGAGGGGGAGACTCGGGCAGCGGGGGCCGGGGGCGCCGACCGCCGCCTCGCCGGCCGCCTCCCCGCTCCCCGGGAACAGCCGAGCCCCCGCGCCCGCCGCCGTCCAACCGCCCCCGCCCGGGCCCGAGCCGCCCGCCCCGCGCTAGGCCCCGCGGGCCGCCCGGGCGAGGGGCGGGGACGAGGGCCGCGTCCCCGCCGCCAGCCCGCAGGGGTCCCGGGCCGCCCGCGCCGCCCTCCCGCCGCACCTACCATGGTACAGATGGAGGCGAATTTGGAGACTGTCATTAGGATTTCCATCCGCCCAACGCCATCTTCCACCCAATCACAGCGGCGGCGGCGGCGGGCGGGGGAGGAGAGGAGCCGGGCCGCCCGCTCGCACCGCAGCCCGCGGGCGGACCCCGAGCCGCCGCGGACCCACGCACCGAGCCTGCTCTGCCGCCGCTGCCGTCGTCGCCGCCGGCGCTCCGGCACTCCCCGCCTCGGGCCCCAGTCCCCGCCTGCCGCCCGCTCGCCCGCCCGCCCCCGGCTCCTCCCCGGCGCAGGGCGCAGCCGCTGCCTCGGGGCCCGCGCCTGCCCGCGAAGCCGCCCGCCAGTACACCCCGCCCTGCGCGCCGGCGAGCGGGCTCCGCCGAGGCCCTAAAGCCCGGCCTGCCCGGCAGCTGCGCGGCCCAGCGGCGCGCCCCGCCCACCCGCCGCGCGCCCAGACCGCCCCGCGCGGCCCCGCCCACCCGCCGCGCGCCCAGACCGCCCCGCGCGGCCCCGCCCACCCGCCGCGCGCCCAGACCGCCCCGCGCGGCCCCGCCCACCCGCCGCGCGCCCAGACCGCCCCGCGCGGCCCCGCCCACCCGCCGCGCGCCCAGACCGCCCCGCGCGGCCCCGCCCACCCGCCGCGCGCCCAGACCGCCCCGCGCGCCCCGCCCACTCCGCCGCGCTCGACTCTCCGACCCCGGGGCGCGCGAGCTGGGGAACTCCGGCGCGGCCCCACCCCGCGCTCGGCCAGACCCCGCCTCCCGCCCGCGTCCCTCGCGGTCCTAGAGCCCGGGCTCCCGCAGAGCCCAGGCTGGTGGAGCGGCGCGGGGGCCGCGAGGGCAGCGGGGGCGGGTTGTCCAGTCGGTGCGCGGGCGGCGGCGGCGACCTAAGTCCGGAGAAGGACTGAGCCGCAGCCTCTACTAAGGGCGAGGGGACAGCTGGTCCCCACTGCTCAAACATAGAACGGAGGTGATCTGGATAATTCTGGGTGGGGTGGGAGGAAACCTGCCTCTGTTAGGGTTAGAATAACCGGGTAACCCGACATCCCCAGCGCTTAACAAAATACCAGGTGGTCTGTGGGGTCTTTGACCTGTAGTGGGTGAATCACCTGGGTCAAAGCACCATAACTTAGCGAAAGACAAAAAAGAAACTATATACTTAGCTCCTTGAATTAGGAAGAAAGATAAGTGATGGGGAACGGGGGCCAAGCTGCCTTCCCGCCTCCCTGTTGGCCGTAAATTTAGAATATGTTTATAAATATAGTACCTAAATATATTTGTTCTGAAAGTTGAGTTGCAAAACAGAGAAGATCTCAACCCAACAGTGATGATGATGTTGCCATAGACAAGAAGTCTCCCGAGTGAGAAAAATGTCCTGTGAGAAACCCTTAAGCAGGGTCAGCTAGGGGGACAGTTCCTCTTTTCTACTTTTATAAAATACATCATTGCATCCTGTTCATGTCAGGAAGCTTAGCTTTATTTCTTCCTATTTGAGAAAGTAGTTCAAGTTAGCAGAATAACTTTATTATATTAGAAAGCTTGTAATATTTCGCAATTGTGATGCGAGCTGCAGCGATGGGGTATTTTTTTTTTCGGGTTCCCCGTTTCAGTGTGGCTGAGGGCCTGAATTCAGATAAAGCTCCAAAATCAGATATGCCTTACCTAATAGGTTCAAAGCATTCAAAACACAAAGCAAACAAAATTTAGGTGCAAAACAATTTCTGGTACATGAATGCCGTTTCCATAGTGATTTCCATTATAAGCTTGCTTGGGGAAAAATTGCAAACAGAATATAGCCAAGTCCCATAGTAGCTGGCTTGGTTCTCCAAACACCTACCTCCGTGTAAGCTGGGGCCCTCCCTATTTGCCCTGATACCCAAGCCAGGGCTTTGGACCCGGCTTTTCACCACCACGCACTCAGGTACTTGGAGTGCTTGTCTCCCGGTCTCCCTTCCTACACTTGGAAGTATCATGCACCTGAATTCTTTCTATGTTCTATTCTGCTTAGACCCCCAGGGCCTACCAGTGTCACCACACTGGCAGACCCTGTCTTGCCTATTTAGATAAATGCCTGTTGTAATCCTGCTCTCCCCATTTACTCTTCTGTTCCAGGAAACAGGTCTAATGTACAAGAATTTGAGCCCTGCCCTCCATCTACACTGCCCATGCCACTTTGTCCATGAATCCTAAAATGTCACAGGAACAGAGGCCACCAGCTTTACGTAAGAACAGGCCTTTTTAAAATGGATTCCTGATAGAATTACCAAGAGTTGTGTCTAGGTGATGTCATAACCTTAAAATCCATAAGGGATGTCATAGATCCTAATTGCAGAATTTTACAATGCCTTGTCTCCCCAGCTTAAAGTTTACTGGGGAGGCACAGTACAAAAAGAGATTCTTCTATATGCTAGGTACCGTAATTGGGTACTTTTTAACAATATGTAATATAGTTAGGATTTGACTAAAGGGGCACCTGGGTGACTCTGTGGTTGAGCATCTGCCTTTGGCTCAGGTCCTGACCCCAGAGTCCTGGGATCAAGTCCTGCATCCAGCTCCCTACTCAGGCAGGGAATCTGTTTCTCTCTCTCTCTTTCACTCTGCTTCTCTCTCTCCCTCTGCCTGCTACTCCACCTGCTCATGCTCACTTACTCTCTCTCAAATAAAAAATAAAATCTTTAAAAAAAAAAAAGGAAATATCTTAAAAAAAAAAAAAAAAGATTTGACTGAAACACAGCCCTTTGGTACCCAGAGCTTAGGAGGGGTCATCTAGCCTTAGAACCCAGTTTTTACCTGCAGCTATATCAGCTTTACAGAGACCTTCACTGCACCTCGAGAGAGATGGGTGTGTACAACTGACTTCTTTTGGGACTTCCTGAGTGTGTAAACTATAAAATATACCCAAATAACTTCAAAGACCAAGCAAGTAAACAAACTAGGGCCAAGCTTAGCCTAGTAGGTCCCACATTATTTTAAAATTTTTTTCATCTGGATAGTTTTACACAATCCTGTAATGTCCTTGCAAGCCACTTTATATTTTCTACTCCCGTCTGGTCTCCAGTTGACCACATGTCACCTCATACATGTCGCCACATACATGGAGATAATGTGGGTTCAGTTCCAGACCATCATAATAAAGCAAATATTGCAATAAAGCAAGTCAAATTAATGTTGGGGTTTCCCAGTACATAAAAAAGTTATGTTTACACTATAATGTAGTCTTCTAAGTGTGCAATAGCATTATGTCTAAAAGCAATGTGTGTACCTGAACTTAAAAAATACTTTATTACTACAAAATGTGAACTGTCATCCAAACCTTCAGTGAGTCATAATCCATTTGCTGGTGGAGGGTCTTGCCTCAGTGTTGATCTGCTGACTCATCAGGTTGGTGACTGCTGAAGGCTGGGGTGGCTGCAGCAATTTCTTAAAAGAAGATAATAAAGTTTGCCACATTGACCCACTCTTCCTTTCATGAATGATTTCTGGGTAGCACGTGATGCTATTTGATAGCATTTTACCCACAGTGGAACTTTTTTCAAAACGAGTCAGACCTCTCAAACTCTGCTGCTGCTTTATTGGCTAAATTGATGCATTATTCTAAAGCCTTTGTGGTCAACCCAACAATCTTTATGGCATCTTCACCAGGAATAGACTTGATCTCAAGAAAACATTTTTTTTTGCTCATCCATGAAAAGTAGCTCCTCATCTGTTCAAGTTTGATCATGAGATGGCAGTAATGTGGTCCCATCTTCAGACCCCACTTCTAATTCCAGTTCTCCTGCTGTTTCTAGCATATCTGTAGTTACTGCCTCCACTGACGTCCTGAACCCCTCCCCTCCAAGTCCTCTGTAAGGGTGGGAACCAACTTCTTCCAAACTCCTGTGGATGTGGATAGTTTGCCCTCTTACCATGAATGTTTTCAAAGCATGTAGAATGGCGAATCCTTTCCAGAAAGGTTTTATTTGCTTCACCCAGATCTATCACAGGGATCACTCTCTGTGCCTATAACCTTACCACATGTATTTACTAAAATATAAGACCTTCAGGGTTTCATACATAGCAGAGCAGCTCTCTCACTGCAATCTATTAAAAGTCAGTCCTCAAAAAAAAAAAAAAAAAAAAAGTCAGTCCTCAACCCAAGAAAAAATAGTAAAAATAATAACAATAATAAAATAAAAAATAAGACCTGAAGGTCTAAATGAGTCATTGATCTGTGGGCTGTAGAATGGATATTGTGTCGGCAGGCATAAAGACCACATTCATCTCATTGCACATCTCCATCAGAGCTCCTGGGTGACCAGGTGCATTGTCAATGAGAAGTAGTATTTTTAAAAAAATCATTTTTCTCAGCAGTGGAGCTCAACAGTGGGCTTCAAATATTCAGTAAACTGTGTTATGAACATGTGTTATCATTCAGACTTTGTTGTATCATGTAATAAAGCACAGGGAGAGTACATTTAGCATCATTCGAAGAGCCCTAGGATTTTCAGGATGGTCAGCAAACACTGACTTCACGTCACCAGCTGCATTAGCTGCTGACAAGAAGCTTTGAAGCCAAGCACTGACTTCTCCTCTAGCTCTGAAAATCCTCGATGGCATCTTCTTCCAATAGAAGGCTATTTTGTCTATATTGAAAACCTGTTGTTGAGTGTAGCCACCTTCATTACTACCTTAGCTAGATAATTATGGATGATTTGCTGCAGCTTCTACACCAGCCCTTGCTGCTTCACCTCATACTTTATACTCTGGAGTTGGCTTCTTTCCTTAAACCCCATGAAGCAACCTCAGCCAGCTTCAGACTTTTCCTTTGCAGCTTCCTCACCGCTCTCAGCCCTCATAGAATGACAGAGAGTTAGGGCCTTGCTCTGGATTAGGTTTTGGCTTAAGGGAAGGTTGTGGCTGGTTTGATCTTCTACCCAGACCCTTCAAACTTTCTCCATATCAGCAGTGAAACTGTTTCACTTACATATCATTCGTAACACAGCACTTTTAATTTCCTTCAAGATTGTTTCCTCTGCATTCTCAACTTGGCTAAATTTTTGGTGCAAGAGGCCTAGCTTTTGGCCTATCTCAGCTTTCAACATGCCTTCCTCACTAAGCTTAATCATTTCTAGCTTCGATTTAAAGTGAGACACATGTGACTTATTCTTTCACTTGAGCACTTAGAGGCCACGGTAGGGTTACCAATTGGCCTAATTTCAATATTGTTTCTCAGCGAACAGAGAGGTCTGAGGAAAGGGAAAGAGAATGGAGAACAACCTAAGCAGCTGGAACACATACATTTATGGGTGCAGTCTTTGGCACCCCAAAACAATTACAAAGTGATTGCAAAATCACTGGTCACACAGAGTACCTGGGTGGCTCAGTCAGTTAAGCGTCTGCCTTTGGTTCAGGTCATGATCCCAGGGTCCAGGGATGGAGCCCTGCATCAGGCTCCCTGCTCAGCAGGGAACCTGCTCCTCCCTCTCCCTCTGCCCCCCTTATGCTATTTTTCTGTCTCTCAAGATGAATACAGTCCTTAAAAAAAAATAAAGAATGAGGATAAAAATATAATAAGTAAATAAGATCAGAGATCACTGTAAGAGATATAATAATGAAAACCTCTGAGATATTGCAAGAACTAGCAAAATGTGACACACAGACATGTAGTAAGCACAGGATGTTGGAAGAATGGCTGGACACACAATTGCCACAAGCCTTCAAAATAAAAACCCACAATGTCTGTGAACTACAACAAAGGTGAAGAGCAATGGAATGAGGCATGCTTGTGTACTGCTTGCTATTTCTCTTCTCCCTGAAGGCATCTGGGTTTGTACCAGCTAGCATAAATAAACAAAATTTTGCCTGTGGTGGCGTGGGGAAGGAAGTAAGGAGAAGGAGGTGGAGATGGGGGGTAAGACAACATGATGGTAATGTTTCCTGAGGACTTTTCTATGCACGAAACAACTTATCAAATCCTCACAACAATCCAGCGAGGTAAGTGCTATTATTATCTCCATTTTCTAGGTTGGGAAACTGAAGCACAGAGACAGCTTTCCTAGATTTGCACAGCTAGTAAGCAACAGAACCAGGATTTGAACCTGGCTGCCAAGGCCACATTTGCATCCACTCTGCTATACCAGCTCAGGTAAAAGTGCCTCATTTTGATTCTGGTATGATAAGGTAGGATGAGAGGCACTGATTCCTTTGGGACCCACATGTAGGCTTTAGTTATGAAATATATTCAAATAGAGATTTCTTTTCCTCAGTTTCCCCATCTGGAAAATAAAGGTAATAGTTATGTCTACCTCAGAGGGGTGCAGTAAGGATAAAACGTGGAGACATGTTGAGAACAGTGCCTGGCACCTGATGCAAACTGGAGAGCTTTGAATGACCACTCAAAGTCAGTATTTTAAAAATCAGAGTGGGTGCATACAGCGCTCAGCCTAGCCTGCCAGTTTACTCTCTCCAAATTAGCGAGCTTCTGCTATGTGCCAAGTACCCAATTAGCACTTTAGATACATTTTCTAATGTAACCCTCCCAGTGCCCTTGGAGCTCAATCATTTTGTGCTCATTTAACCACACTGGCCATGGCCTTGCCCAGCCAGTGCAGAGCCAGGAACCACCCCACACAACTGTGGCTTGCAAACCCCATGATCTCTCCCCTTCTTTACCCTGCCCGTTGCCAGTCAAATGACTCAATTTCTTAGTGGCATTAACATTGTCCTGTTATTCAGAGATAGATGTTAATGAAAACAGTAATGTTCTCTGTCGGTTTGAATCAACAAATCAGTGACTTACTTTTCAAGGCTGACTTCTAATTTTGATGAGTAAAGCTGAGTCATCCACACAAAGGATGCACAACTGATTTGTTGGGCAGGATGGCATATAGCTAATAGATCTAAGACTTTGTCATTTAAATCTAGGTTTTAAAAAGGTAAGTCCTGTGATACTCTATTGAAATCTGAAATGTGAGTTCATTTGTTCATTAAAGCAAATATCTATTGGTCACCTACTGATGAATAAGAGAATTCTGCACCCTTGGGAAGCACCCAGGCCATTGGAGTAGACAGATGACTGCATTTCTGGAAAAGCACTGAGTAAATGAAGAAGTGCTGGCAGCTCCCAGAGGGGGTAAGAAGAGCTCTGCTCACAGTGGGCACAAGCTGAGGACAGCATTGCAATCCAGAAGAACAGGATGAGTAGCGGTAGAGAGGGGAGGGCAGTGGCCTCCAGGCAGAGGGAGAGTCTCATGCACCGGCCCTGCAAGAGCAGCACGTGTCTAAGGCTTCAGCACGAGGCGCGTTGCAGGGAGTCTGTGAAGATGAGTGAGGAATGCCAAGGGGAACAATCGGACCCACAGAGACGTCAGCAAAGGTTGTAGCCTCTGAGATCTCTACCGTCAAATCCATCAATACTGAGAGGTAGAATCAGTGAACCTTAAAAGGCTCTTTGTTCCTTATTCATCATAATATCAATTTGGATTCCCAGTCCAGCAATTTGTTGAGACCAAACATGGCAGAGAATTTCAAGGAGACATCAAGCTTACAGGTTCAAAACTGGGGAGAAAACCTTGAGGTCTAGAATATTTTCTTCGTGTATTTAGCTCTTCATTAAGCAGGGCCTGACTACCCAGATGCTGAGAAGGACGACACAATTACCTCAGCTGTTTGGAAAAACTCAAAAGTTGGTGAACTTACCTTGAGAAGAGGATATGCTTCCAAATGCTCTCATGAGCCCCATCCCTTTCTTCTATGCAAATTGCAGAACAGAGAGAAATAGAGCCATAAAGTGTAGAGCACACTGACAACCTCGGATATGAACACTGTCTGTCCTGGCCACACAATTATTCAACAATGTGTATCTGAATTGCACTTTTGTATGTCAGTACCTATCCTTGAATACCTGCTATCTGTGAAGGCTTGTGGCAGAGCTCAGGGAATGACAGTCCTGCCTTCAAAGAGTCTGTTACCTCACTGAGAGACAGGACATGTATACAAACAACTCTAAAGGTGACAAGTGCCAATTGTGTGATTTACAGTATTACAAGGGTTCAGAGAAGAGAAAGATTGTTTCTTTCTCAAGGTTCTCCAAAAAAATGCTCCTAGAGAGTCAGGTCATCTGATCCAAAAGGAAAAGTTGGAAAATCTCAAAGAGTAACATAATTTCATCTTGTAACTAATTGTTAAAGAAAAACCTCTTCCTCTGTAAAATGGGTATAACAATATACCCATCTGACATCTTTTGAGAATTAATACTTGTATAGTACTTAAAACAGCACCTGGCACTTAAGAAGCAGATACTTTAGTTATGCACCCCCTCCTCCTCTTCCTCTTCCTCCTCCTCTTCCTCCTTCTTCTCCTTTCTATCTTCCAGTTTCATCTCATACCCCTCTCCCTCATTCACTGTGTTCGTATCACATGTGCCTCCATTTGTTCCTCAAACACCAACAAGCTCCATGCCACCTATAAGGGTTCGCCCTGGGTGTTCCTGGTCTCCGGAACTCTCTCCCTCCCTCACACAGTCACCCCCCTGCTGTCACTGCATCCCCTCCTCTCAGGGAGCTCCATTAGAACTGGAACCTCATCTATCTGTTTGGAGAGCTCTTCCCCCAAGGCCTGCCAAAGAATAGTAAGTGCTGAGTAAAGACTTGTTACTCTGTGAACCCAAACGGATACACACCTACGCTTGGTAGTAGGTCCAAATCCGGAGCAATTAAGAATAAAATAATTCTGATCCATTGAGGTGTTTTATCTTCTCTAATCAACACAATCCATCTGAAGGCTCCCAAAGCACTCAATGATGCTCTGCTGCTTCTCTGACTCTCGTCAGCTGGGAAATTCCCATGGTCACCTCAGCTTTTGCTCCATTCTCATGAGAAAGTTCATCAAAAGAAAAGAAAAAAAAGAAAATATAACACCCTCTGGGCTCTAAAAACTCTCAAGTTTTACTTCAACATTGTACTTCCCCAATCAGAACTCTGACTTTCTTTTTTATGTCTTTAGGGTTTTTTTCCTATGGAGAGAGCTGCTTCTATCATGCTCTCTCCCTCACAAACTCCTCAGGGTGTCTTTCCTATACAATTTACCGGACTTTAACTGTGTGTTTGGACTTTGTATAGTAAAAATGTAGCCCTAACTTGTGATTTTTACTGACAAATTTGTATCTTAGCACCCACTAAACCTCCTTGCCACTTGACCTTGATCAGCCTAGCCAGGGCACCTGGCACCTGGTGAGAGGTAGTGACCACCTGGGAGTTTCCTGAAATGTTCAAGCTTTCTCATCAGTTGAGAGAAAGAGGCGTGGCTTCCACTTCTTCTTTCTAAAAAATGCTCTATTAAAATAGCCCAGCATGGCAATGCTGAACAGAAGCAAAAATTCCAAAATATATTTAGTATAAAGAAACTCCTGTCAGATACACAAGAAACAGGTCATAATGCCAGGATTGAGGAAGTGGGAATGTGTGAGTGGGGGGGGGGGGGGGGCAAGATGGAAGTGGGAATGTTTACTGTATTCTTTTTTTACACTTTTTGGGTTTTGAATCACACACGTGTGTAACTATTTCAAAAAGTAAATAGATTGTTTTTAAAGCTTAAGCGACATATTTCTATGACAATATTTTCTTAAAAGATTTTATACATTTATTTGAGAGAAAGAGAGAGAGAGAGAGCACAAGTGAGGGAGGTGAGGGGGTAGCAGAGAGAGAGGGACAAGCAGACTCTGTGCTGAGCACAGAGCCTGACATGGGGCTCGATCTCATCACCCTGAGATCATGAACAGAGCCGAAATCAAGAGCTGGAAACTCAACCAGCTGAGCCACCCAAGTGCCCCAAGTTAAGAATTAGGGCACCCAGGGCACCTGGCTGACACAGTAGAGTATGAAACCCTTGATCTCGGGGTTTTGAGTTCGAGCCCCACATAGATTACTTTAAAAAGAAAAAAAAAAAAAGAATGAGAGAGCATCAGAACACTCAGTTGAATCCCCTCTTCCCCACCCCCCACCAAGGATGTCCAGTTCATTTGTGATGCTGAAAAAGCTCTTAACCCTCTAAGCTCCAGTGTCCTCATTATACAAAGGAAAAGTTCCCTATGTCGTCATGTTGTTGGGGAGTTAAATGAGAAACTGTGCATAAGTCCCCAGAAACACAGCAGGCCCATAGGATGAATGAGACCAAAGGAACATTCACCTGGAATCTTTCCTCTCCTCTTCCCAATAAGACCATTTGGCCAGAATAGTGTGTGATTGCTTAATTTGAAAAGTAATGTAGAAATAACGCACGTGGCCATCAAGGGATGAATGGATAAGCAAAACTGGTCTACCCCTACAGTGGAGTATTATTCAGCCTGAAAGAGGACGGAAATCCTGTTACATGCTACAAACATAGATGAATAGTGAAGACTTGTAAGTGAAATCAGCCAGTCACGAAAAGACAAACACTGTTCGATTCCGTTTATATGAGGTACCTAGGGAAGTCAAATTCATAGGGGCAGAAAGTAGAATGGTGGTCACCAGGAGCTGGGAGGAGCTAGGAATAGTTAACTATTTAAGTAGGACAGAGTTTCTGTTGAGGATGATGAAAAAGTTTTGGGTATAGATACTGGTGATGGTTGTACAACGATGTGGATGTACTTAGTGTCACTGAACTGGACGCCTAAAAATGCTTTAGGTGGTAAAAAAATATATGTAATAAATTTATGTAATTAATTTATGTGTATTTTACCATAATAAAAAACAATAATTTTAAAAAATCACCTTGTCGACAAAACAGAATGCCAATTTGTTCATTTATGCTGAGTTCCTTCCTCTTCTGGGCACCAAAATCACTGATCACTTTTTTTTAATTTAAATTCAATTTATTAACATATAATGTATTATTAGTTTCAGAGGTAGGAGTCAGTGATTCATCAGTCTCATATAATACCCAGTGCTCACTACATCACATGCCCCCCTTAACGTCTATCACCCAGTTCTATTATGTTGACTTGCCTACAGATTCACCTTTTCCTGCCACCCAGTCTACTTCTCCAACCAAAGGGGATGTGTCTTATCTGTTCTTTGATGGATCTGCCCTTGGGTACCTGCCTCCCTGCCCATCTACTCAATACTTCTCCTTCGTGGGCTTACCTGGCCCCAAGAGGCACCTTGACTCCTTCTTTCCCTTCTGGGCTGACCCCTTAGGACACAGTGACTCAGCTTTTGGATTGGCCTCTTGGCTTGGCACTTGGCCCCTACAAGATTCAGCTTCCTGTATCTGCTCCCTGTCGTCTCAGTCTGCCAAGCAGCTGAGCTCATTTTCTGCTTGTCACCACCCCTGAGAAAGGACAACAGAAGCTGCTAGCCACCCAGTCTGGAAACTTTAGCATCATCCATTTCTTCTGTTCCTCACCTCCTGACCCTCCGTGCGATGTCCACTCTCCCTCAGCATTATCTCAAGGAACCATTTCCTTCTGAGCCTACCCTCCCATGCTGCCTGAGACCAGGGACCATTTCATCCCCTGATGAGCCTCAGCACGAGCCTCCCATCTGGTGGCTCTCTTCTCTAGTCTGTGCCCCTCCAGGTCTTTTTCTACATGCCTGCCAGAGCTATTGTCAGATGCAAATCTGGCCGGGTGGTCTCCTGCTGAAAAAGCTCCACAGGCCCCAGATGCTGGCAGACCAAGTCAAAGTTCTTTGGTTGGCAGGATAGGTCCATCACGCTGCCACCCTCACCCCCCACTCCACCTGCAGCCCCTCCTCTCACTGTGCCTCACTCTACTCCAACACACTGGAGTGCCTTTCCCTGGGCACCTCCACCATCCACCACCTTCTCCCACGTTGCTCCTTCTTCCAAGACTGATCTTCATTTTCCCAGAACAGTCTCCGTTTACACCTGTAATTCGGAGTAATTATTAATAGCCTCCCTTTCACTCTCCAAATGTCTCAGTTTGGTCGACAGACTATGTGGTCACACTACACTTGCCCTAATTCTTCACCTGGAAAATCTCTGCTCATGTTCTAAGATCCGCTCCAAGTGCTGGAAGAAGTGCTGGGAAGCCTTGCCTGAGTCCTCTGGAGGAAGTTGGTTCCTCCTTCTATGCTCCTTCAGCCTTTTATGCATATAATTCATGTCAGTGTTTACCATGGGGGATTGTTAGAGAATTATTTATACACATCTGTCTTCCTTACTTGACTTCTTGAGTCTCGTGTATTTTTGCATCCCCAACACTCAGAAGAGTCCCCGACATGTAAGAGGCATTCATTTAAAACTTGCTGAAGAGGAATGGAGAAATGAATTCATGAGATGTTTATTAAGAGCTACGTGCCAGGCACTGTTCCAGGTTCAGCAAGACAGGTGAACATCGACATTCTCATAGAGTTTACATTTAAGTGGAGGAAACAGACATAAGTTAATTTCTGAACAAATCACTGGTGATGGTGTAAGTTTGGGGTTCACTTTGACTAAGCAGGTTCATGCCTGGAACTGGGGCTGGGAGTCAGCTTCCCTTGAGGCACAGGGTGTCTGAGGGATGGGAGCCACCCTGGACAATACAGGCATTCCAGCAGAAGAGAAGATGCAAAGAATAGATGCCAGCTACACCATGTCCATTTGGGATAGGATTGGAGAAATAATTGATGTCCAGGCCACAGCTGCCTCTGGTTAATGTCTTCTTTCAATCCTGTCAGGGTATCTCTGGGATAGTATGTTTAACCTCAATGAATATAATTCAGAATGTTAGGGTGCCTGGGTGACTCAGTGGTTGAGCGTCTGCCATGGACTCAGGTCATGATCCTGGGGTCCTGGGATCAAGTCCCACATCAGGCTCCTTGCAGGGACCCCGCTTCTCCCTCTGCCTGTGTCTCTGCCTCTCTCTCTCTCTTTCTCTCATGAATAAATAAATAAAACCTTTTTTTAAAAACAGTTCAGAATATTACTGAAAGGCTTGGATGAATTGCTCCCCGGGTATGCATGACGCAAGAGTCTGTCATTCATATTTGTTCATGGTCAAGATCGGTCAACCTTGTCATTAAAACTTTCTCTGACTGGAGCTACTCTCTAACTTTTGCATCAATAGTATATTTAGTCATCATAACATCAAAGCTGTTAAAAAGAAAGCATACCCGCAGAAATTGCCACCATTCCAATATTAAAATAAAAATAGACCTACAAACATGAGAATGATAATATGGTCTGTTCCACAGACATAGTTCTGCTAGAAGCAAGGCACCCAGGGACAGTAATCTCTAAGAGAGGCCTCTTAGGATTAGGTCTCCACCTGGAAAGCCCTAAATACTTTTCCTCCTGGGTCCATAATTATGGTCTAAGAAAGTCTCAATCCTACCAAAAGCACATCAAAGAAAATTTCTTCAAATCTTTTTTTTTCCTTATGCGATGATGGAATAACAAGTTTATGGATGAAAATATCATTTTGATGTTGATAATGAAGTTGGTTGGAGAAAATGGGAATTGAATCATTAAATACTGGACGAATCCTTCTGTGCTTTTCCCTTTTAATGCCTGCGTTAAAACCGGACATCCCGTTTTCTGCATTACTGCACTAGTGTCCAATGAAGTGGAACCCTCCTCAATCCAAGTGATCCGTTGTCTGTTGTAACCTGATAACCCTTTCATTCCATGCCACCACTTCAATGTAAGTAAGTTTCCTGCTCCCAATACGGCAGTAAATGTCTTTCTCTTTTTTGTTTTTCCCTTTTCTTTCCTTTTACTTTTTATTATGAAATGTTCAAATTTATTTTATTTTATTTTTAAATATTTTATTTATTCATGAGAGACACAGAAAGAGAGAGGCAGAGACACAGGCAGAGGGAGAAGCAGGCTCCCTGCAGGAAGCCTGATGTAGGACTCGATCCTGGAACTCCGGGATGACACCCTGAGCCAAAGGCAGATGCTCAACCACTGAGCCACTCAGGTGTCCTACCCAGTTTTTCTACATAAGACATACATACAGTAAAATGCATAAACCTGCAGTGTACAATGTTTTGACAAATGTCTATACCTGTTTAACTGCCATCCCCAATCAACATATAGAACATTTCCATCACCCTAGAGAGTTCCTTTACCATCCCTCAGTTTTAGTAGTTATCAATACATGATGATGCTTGTTTTCATCTGTACCCCTACCCCACAACTCCCAGGATGACTCTGAAGCAAATTCAGACATCAGATTATTTTATCTGTAAACACTTCCTTATGTTTCTCTAAAAGATAAGCAAAATATTACTATCACACTTAAATGAACAATAATTTCTTTATCAAATTACCCTTTATCAAACATTATCAAATACCCAGCTGGGTCCACAGCTCCCCAATTCTCTTTTTATAATTGGTTTCTTTACCTTTGATCTATCCTGTTGATTTTAAAAAGACACCCCAGATGAATATTTCCAACCCATTGTCACAATTATCTGCTGAGTACTCTTAGCCTAGCAGAACTTGGATTCAATATATAACTTCCAATTTCCGTTTCCAATTTTCCTCTTCATGCAGGTTATCCTTCAGCAAAAGTAAACTGGTTTTTGTATGAATAAACCTCGTTTCCATGACACTGAAAATTTGATTCTGTGTCTCTTCTCTTCACCCTGCATGCAAATGGTCATTAAATAAATCTTTGTTGAATACCTACTAGGTATCAGGGCTTCGTTGGTAGCTAGAGAATCCAGTAGTAAACAAGATAACCACAAATCCCACCCTCACAGGGAGATTATGGCATCCTCCTATCTCTACTTGCCAGAATCCATGTACTTAAAGGTAATGTCCAAATATCACCTCTTCTGTGAAGCCTGCCCTGATCTCTTTGGTCAGAAATATTGTCTCACTCTTCTAAAACTCCTGCTTTGCTCCATTTAAACTGCTCCTAGAGTGGTTTAAATGAACAGAAGACATGTAGAGATAATTACTTCATCTTTGTAAGATCTTCAACATCTCATGGGAACCTAAAGAGTAAATGAATATGTTGAGAACAGTTACAAAACATACACACAAACACAAACTCCCAGCCTGCCCACTTAGCACAGCTGACAGGGTGTCCGTCTCATCAGGGAACAGTCCTGAGTTCAATCCTCAGGGAGGACAGCTCTCTCCCAACCTTTTTTAGCAGTTGATCTGGCCTAATATTATGTTGGCAACAAGAAAGGGTGTATCAGGAGCACTCAGGAAAAAAAAAACAAAGGAATAAAAAAAAAATCATCCACTGACTGCTAAATCTGGACCATTTTAAGAAAAAGTATATTTGAGACATTCTCAACTCAGTATAAGTGACTGCAGTGCTTTGAAGACCCTTGGGGGGAAAGCCCATGTATAAAGCAATCGAGAATTGATTGGCCTGGAGATTAAGAGGATATACCTCAAAGTCTTTTCCATCTTTTAGTTATCTTGTTCCATTAGGGTATGTTTCTGAACTTGGCACACAGAATTAAAAAGCTGATCACCTGCAATCAGAAATCCTTAAAAATACTTCTCTACCCTAAGCATTTGAAAACATAGAAAGGGGGTACCTAGGTGACTCAGTCAGTTAAGCATCTGCTTTCAGCTCAGATTGTGATCCCAGGGCCCTGGGATAGAGAAGGTGTAAGGCTCCCTGCTCAGCGGGGAGTTTGCTTCTCCCTCTCCCCACTCTCCTACCCTGCTCAGTGTTCTCTCTCTTGCTATTTCTCTCTCTCTCTCTGAAATAACTAAATAAAATCTTAAAAAAAGAAAAGAAAACATAAAAAGGCATAAAGAAGAAAATTAGAATCACTCAGAATCTACCAGTCAGACGAAAATCAGTCTTAACATCTTGGTTTTTTCCTTTCCAGTCTTTTTTCTCTGAGAGTAGAAAAACATTGCTCTGGAGTTCTAGGTTTCACATTGCTGCTGAGGATAGGAGGACTTATATGAGAACATTTTGTTTTCCACGTTAAAGCAATGGGGTCTTTGTTCTGACTTGCCTCACTGATGACTCTTTCTTTCCCACCTTTTGTTCACACCCTTTTTCCACTGAACCCGGAGTTCTGATCCTGTGATGCTAATTGGAATCTTTACTCCAATCTCTGGTCCCAAACTCATTTTCCTGATCAGGATCTCAGAGCCCTATCACTTTGTATATGTTAGCCTTACTACCTTGACTCAAAACCAAGTTCTTAGGCCACATCTGATCTTTACTATAATATAATATATTATATATATAATATATAATTATATATATAATATTATATATATTAATAATATATTAATTATAATATATAATTATATATATAATTATCAGCATTTTCCCATGACATTAAAAAGCCTTTGTAAATTAAATATTTTTTTTCATTTTTTTATTTATTTATGATAGTCACAGAGAGAGAGAGAGAGGGGGGCAGAGACACAGGTAGAGGGAGAAGGCAGGCTCCATGCACCGGGAGCCTGATGTGGGATTCGATCCGGGGTCTCCAGGATCGCGCCCTGGGCCAAAGGCCGGCGCCAAACCGCTGCGCCACCCAGGGATCCCAAGCCTTTGTAAATTAAAATGGAATAGTTGCAAATTATTTTTATTATCTCAACCATATATATATAATATATATTATTATATATTATATATATTATATATATTATAAATATATATATTTATTATCTCAACCATATATATAATATATAATATATTATTATATATAATATCTATTATATATTAATAATATATTAATTATAATATATAATTTTATATATATATAATTATCAGCATTTTCCCATGACATTAAAAAGCCTTTGTAAATTAAAATGGAATAGTTGCAAATTATTTTTATTATCTCAACCATTCTCCTGATATTGACCTTATGTTAATTTCAATTTGTCAGTATTCTGAATAACTTTGTAATGAATATCTTTGTAAACAATCTTTAACCATGTCAGATCACTTTCTTAAATCATATATGTGGAAGTAAATGTATTGACATAAAATATGGCCTAAAAACATTTGATACATATTGCTAACTTGATTTCTAGAAAGTGTGGGACCTGTTTAACACTCCTGTAGCAGAGTAGAGTGTGTCTGTCTTTTCGACTGTTGCCAACATGGCACATTATTGTTAAAATAGAGAACAAAAAGGGAATTAAGGAATAGAAAAAAGCTCTCAATGTAATCAGAGTGTCTGTAAAAAATGTACAGCTAGCTTCATACTTAACAATGACAGACCAAATGCTTTCCCCACAAGATCAGGAACAAAGCAAGGATGTGCACTCCCACCACTTTTATTCAACAGTGTATTATTTTTAATATTTACTAGCAGGAATATTTAAAACTACTGTACTTTTAAATTTGCATTTCTTTGCAAGAGTAACTTGTTTATTAGCAATTTGCATTTTCTCTTTTGTGAATTATGTATCTGTAGTCTTTGCCTGTTGGTATCCTAGGGCTTTTTAAGTTATTTCTGTAAGCTGCCTGAATTTTTGTCTTAAATAGTTATTTCTACAAATTTCATTGTTTGCTTTATTTTGAATGCCGTATTTTTGCTGTAGAGAAGTTCAGTTCATTTTATTTTATTTTTTTGTGAGTGAAACTATTGAGTCTCTTTTTTTTTAAGATTTTTATTTTTTTAATTTATTCATGAGCAAGAGAGAGAGAGAGAGAGAGAGGCAAAGGGAGAAGCAGGCTCCACGCAGTGAGCCTGACGCGGGACTTGATCCCCATCACGCCTTGGGCTGAAGGCAGGCGCTAAACCGCTGAGCCACCCGGGCTGCCCACTATTGAGTCTCTTTTTAAATTGTGTTTATTCTTAACCATTTCTTCTTTTTGTTGTTGTTGTTACATAAACGGACACATTTATTACAGGCTAGCCAGGTTTCAAACAGTGGAGCTTCTACTGGTCTTTCAATTCCTTCAATATTTTATTTTTTTTAAAGTAGGCTCCACACCCAACATGGAGCTTAAACTCATGACCCTGGGATTAAGAATCACATGCTACCACCTGAGCCAGCCAGGCGCCCCTCAATTCCTTTAGTCTTCTGCTGGCTGATTTCACAGTGGCAGGAGAAGTGGTGTTGAGGGTCCAGGCACTACCAACTACCATTCTCATGTGGGAACCATGGTGCCACAACCCCACAGTTCTTCCAACTTCACAGAATGAGTAAGTATACTTGGCATGCTGGCTTCCTTCAATTTTTTTCACCATTTTTCTGAGGGAGGCATCATAATGGGGTGAGCGGGATCCCATATTTATCAATGATGCCTACCTTCTTGGTGTGTTTTACCACGTCGTTGCAAACTAGATCCCAGCCCAAAGAATACCTTTTTTTATTTTTTATTTTTTATTTTTTTTAAATTTTTTTATTTATTATTTATTATAGTCACAGAGAGAGAGAGAGAGAGAGAGAGGCAGAGACACAGGCAGAGGGAGAAGCAGGCTCCATGAACCGGGAGCCCGACGTGGGATTCGATCCGGGGTCTCCGGGATCGCGCCCTGGGCCAAAGGCAGGCGCCAAACCGCTGTGCCACCCAGGGATCCCAAGAATACCTTTTTTTAAAAAAAAAAATAGTATTGCATGGTACTATAGAAACTATATCACTTCTATATTCAAGGATTAGTTGGCTAGTACACAGCCCTTTGATTTCAATAACCACTTTTCTTATGGATAGTAGGAAAATTACAGCTGGCACTATTTGTGTCATTATGGTGCATCAACAAGAAAAAAAATGGCTCAGAGAATCCAATTTGCAATATTGGTTCAAAATTATAATGTGTAGGATTCATGCTCAGTTTTGGGCCATGTTTTCACCTATAAAACTCAATTAAAAGGATGATAAGGCTGATATTCAAGAATCAGATAGTAGCTATAGAGTATCATCTCTTCTTGTCTGAATCAGTCAAGTAGAGCCAAAATCTTTTTAAAAAATTATATAGGGACATAACACTTTATGATAGAACTTCACAGGGAAAAATAGTTTAATTTAGATCAAAATTTCACCAAACTGTTCAAATGGAAATAGAGGAGTGTTTCCTCTTGTTCAAGAATAGCTACAGAGTAAGGAGAACAAATGAGAAGTTATTCTTTTTCTTTTTTTTTTAAGTTATTTTCTTTTTTAGGATTTTATTTATTTACTCATGAGAGACACACAGAGAAAGGCAGAGACACAGGCAGAGGGAGAAGCAGGCTCCATGCAGGGAGCCTGATGCAGGACTCGAACGGGATCCCGGAATCATGCCCTGGGCCAAAGGCAGATGCTCAACCACTGAGCCACCCAGGTGCCCCAAGAAGTTATTTTCATGTGTCCTCAATCAATAGAATTTCCTAAGCATACTGAGTATTGCATTTTTTAAAGATTGTTACTCTAAAAGGGGATAATTTTTAAAATTTTAGTCTGTTTGTAAAAGTGATGCTAAAGCGTCTTTTATTTTACTTTATTTGGAGCTTAATTCATATAGAATATCTCCAAGTTAATAGCTGTTATATTACTGTGTTTTTACTCTACCTCATATTCTCTTGTCTTGATAATGAGCTGGATATTAATCAATAAGACAAAAAAGTTTGGATATTAGTCAATAAGACAAAGTTACCTCAGAGTAACTTTTTTCCTGGATTATTATAAGCATACGATGAATAAGATTTTCATGATACCAAGATTTTCAACATAAAACAAAGGGGAAGTCCAGGTGAAGCAATTTAAAAAAGTAATTTAGACAAAAGTACAAAAAAAAAAAAAAAGAGTCCTGGATTACTGAACTTCAAAAAGAACTCATCAATCACAATCTCAAAGCACATCATCAGAAGGAGAAGAAAATTGCACTAAACAGCACAGTCGAAAGGTGATGTGAACATGTAAAGGACCCTGGCTGCTTGGCTGACTCTGCCTCCCCCATGTTCAGTTCAGTTCAGGCTTTCTAGAATTTGCTTCCTGTACCAGCACAGTGCCTGCTTATAGTGGAAACTCAGTGAACAGTAGCTATTATGAATACCTGTTGGTAGGTCCTTGGGGAACAGAGCCCATATTAAAAAGGTATACCAAGTGGATGGGCTCTGGGGCCAGGCTGTCCAGATGCAAATCCCAGATCTGCTATTTAGCAACTATGTGACTTTGAACATGCTTATCTAACTTCTAAGTGTCCATTTCCTCTCATTGAAAATGAAAATAATCATAGTATCATAGCTTTGTTTCATGATTAAATGAGACAAAGCATAAAAAATAACTGGTATGTAGTAAGCGTTTGGTATACTTGAACTATTCATACACAGAGGAAAGAAAATCATAACCTGCTAGATATTTCCTATCTGTATCAGCCTATGCAAGTAAAACAAAGCAAAACAAAGTATATATATAAACACATTCTCAAGGGTATTGAATCCATCAGGATTAGGTTTAGCTGCATGAAGTAAATAAATACCCATTCCCCACACACATACATTCAAACCAGCAGTTTAGAAAAAGAGAAATTAATTTCTCTCATGCATAAAATAAACTAGGAGTTAGGCAGTCCAGAGCTGCTCTAATGGATTCACCATTATCTCGATCCAAGTTCCTTTTCTGGAACTGCTTCTCCTTCCTTAGTGAGCTGCCTCATGGTTCTGGAAAGTAGCTTGACCACCTGATCTCCTTGTCCAAGCAGGGGAAAGGAGAAGGCGGGTAGGAGGATGGGCCTGCCCCAGCCCTTTGAAAATATTTGCCAGTAGCAGCATCCAACATTTCCATGAACATTCCATTGGCCAGAGCTTGATCTCAGAGTCCCATCCAGCTCCAAGGCTAAGGAAGTAGTCTTTATTCTGACAGGTCCTGGGCCCAGCAGTAATTGGGGGCTCTAGTAAAGGAAAAGAATGGATATTAGGGAGTAAAATGCGGTTTCTTACCACAGCCTAGTAGATAACAAACTGGCTCTGAGAGAGAAACATATTGATAATATTCAAGAGAAATGAAGACAAACATAAGATTTATGTATTTGCTTACTTATCTGTTAGGGCACGATTGTCAATGGTTTGCTTTACTGCCTCTTATGCTTGGATCCTAAAAATCATAAAAAGGATTATGTTCTCGGTCCAGCCAGAAATGCTCACCAGAGTATCCTTCCCATTCTGCTCTCCTTGGCTTAAAAGAAAAAGGAAAGCTCTTGGGAGGATTTCAAAGAAAAGGCACCAAAATGACTAACAGCTCAAAACAATAAGACCTAGGATGGACTTTCAGGAATGGGAATGAGTCAGCCAGAGAAAGGAATGGCTAGAAGGTGACTACATAGTGATGTTCTGCCACACAAAGGATGCTGACGCAGAGGGAGAGGGGGAGAGGGAGGAGGACAGGGGGGTGGCCAGCTGTTCATCTCCACTGAAGACTAAGGCGGGAAAAGGGAGCAGAAGTGACTTCAGGTGACATGTAAGGAGAAACGTGCTGACAGGGACTGGCTATTAAAATACTGCATGTGGAGATTATATAGTGAACTCTCTGAACGCTGAGATTTTTGCGTATGCTCCTCTGGGGGGGGCAGGGATTGGGGACTGGAGGGGCAGGCACATGCAGAGGGCAGGTGGGAGACTTGAACATCTGCGGTTTGCTTTCCTGTGCCTCAGTTTCCCTCACGGAATACTACATTTTGGAGTTCAGAAGACAAACGGCTACGTTGACTTGAAAGTAAGTTCTGGGGGCACTTGGGTGGCTCGGTTGGTTAAGTGTCTGCCTTGGGCTCAGGTCATGATCTCAGGGTCCTGGGATTGAGCCCCATGTGGGGCTCCCTGCTCAGGGCGGAACCTGCTTCTCCCTCTCCCTCTGCCCCTACCCCACTGCTCACGCTTGCTCTCTCTGCCTCCCTCTCTCCAATAAATAAATAACATATTAAAAAAGAAAAGAAAGCTAAGTTCTGGTTTGCATGTGTACAGAAGGATAATCACTGCACAGGATCTATATTGCAAAACGGATCCTATGAAGAGGGAGGAATGAATTAAGTAACACAATGGCTTTCCAGTCAAGATGGTACAAGAAGATGCATTTCATCCACTGCAAACACTAAGGATGCCAAATGAAATACACCAAGAGTCAAGAAAGAAAATAGAGGCACTGCTGAGAAACAAGCTAATGACTTAGGAGGGCCAGAAACAGAAGAGAAACAGTAAGAGCCCAGGGAGGTGGAACCTGGGCCCTGGTCTCAACACAGGCAGTGGTAGCCGAGAACCTGGCTCCTCTCCCGTGCTCTACCTGGGCCTGCAGACAGAGGCCACACTCAGCTGAAGCCTGGAGGCCGAGGCACAAAACCCCCTTCTTCCTCTTTTCCCTTTCTCCTCTCCAAACCCCGCTCCCCAGGTGGTGACTACTTTCCCTTTTGAGCTCTCCTGGTGGCCGGGCACCCACCCAGGACATGAGGCCACCCAGGCACCTGTGGGCCCTACTGCCTCTCCTCCCCTCCCCATCTCTCTCTTCAAGCCTGCCAGTGTTCTCACATTTTCATTCTCTCCTACACCTCGATGAAATCCTTTGTGCTCTGGATCAGGTGCATTGCAAAACCCAGTAATGTGACTGACCCCACGGAAAAGGAAATATACCCTCTGTCATTGAACCGGTGTCATGATTAAATAGAAAACTTTTCAGAACTCTATACATGGCTCAGAATCATGTTGTGTTTTAGTTTCTTATTTGGATCATGACTTTCTTACAGAGTGTTTGTTTTCCCCACAGGATGTTTCTCATCTCCTTCTCTGTGTGTATGTGTATGTGCGTGTTTATATGCGGTTACTGAAATGTTTTTGCTTTATCGTTAGGAACTTTCAGGTTCCTCAATATTCAGTGCGTGTAATGAAATCTATTTTGTTCTTAAAGTTGCTCTTCCTGGAGCCTTTTCACTTCCTGCTTTAATTTGAACTGACAGCTTTCCAGGCCTATTGCACAAATGACCCCCTGCGGTTTCTTTTCAATGATTTCCTGAGCTAGTTCCCTTGGTTCTCAGATTCTCGACTCCCTCTTCTTGGATTCCTTCTGGGCTTGAGAGGAATACATCCTCAATGAATTTTTTTTTTTTCAGGAAGGCTATATATAGAGATAACCTTTGTGGGTGCTTACCATTTTTATTTTATCCTCACCTTATTTGTTTGACAGGATATAGAATTCTTGGTTGAAATCCTTTTATCTTATAAACTCTGAGTCATTGCTTCACTGTCTTTCAGCAGGCAACGTTCCTTCAGATATATCTGGGGCCAGTGTATTCCTCATTTCCACCTGAGAAACTTATTTTCTTTCCTTTCTATAAAATGTTAGTATTTTTTTTCCCCCGGAACATGTCTCAACATTGATACAGACCACCCTCCAACCTTACCCACAGAATGGGAGTGAACAAGAACTTTCTTTGAATCTGAACACTTGAGGTTTTTCTTCAGTTCAGGGGAATTACGTGCTGTTTCTTTAAATACTGGCTCTTCATCCACTAGTCTCTGCCTGGAGCTCCTCACAGATAGATGTTGGAACCACATTTCTGAACCTTCCCTCCTGGTTGCTTCCATATTTTGGAACCCCTCTCTGTCCATCTCTTCTGATCACTATTTGACAGTTGACTTCATTCAGTTCTTTTATTCGGAGTTTTCATTTTAGTAATCGTGCTTTTAATTTTTGAGAGTTTTTCACTTTCTGAGTGTTCTTTTCTCATGGCCATCTGTTTCTATTCTTTTCTTCAATAGATAGTATGTCTTTTGGAGCTTAGATTAGAAAGTGTTTTCAAGTTCTATTTCTTGCCATTATCTGTCTCCCACTCTCTGAAACGATGTGTTCTGTTTGTGCAAATTGGTCTTTCACAGCATGAATTTCTTCTAAATGCCTCATGATTTTGATTGACATGGATGATAGATGATGGGATATACTGACTTTTCCCTTTGACTCACCTGAGCTTCCTTTGCAGATGGGCAGGCCTATTTACCCAAAAGGCTTCTCCTTCACCCCACCCCCATACTCCACCCCCATCAGCACAAGAGTTAAGCAGGAGGACTCTGGGTAAATGGGCGTGTCTTCCTCACAGCCAGGATTCTCAGAATTGCCAGAATAAGGAAGAATCTTCTCTGAGAGTGGGGTCTCCTCCTTGTGGCTTTTTGTGAGGGCCCTGGGTCTCTCAGCACCTGTTCTGCCTCAATCCACAGCTTCCCCCGCCCAAGGCCCTCCCCCCACCCACCCCATTCCTTCACCTTCATAGCTTTTACTTTGTTGGAGGAGGGGTGCACAGGGTACCTGGGCAAATGGTGCTGCATGGAGGGGAGGGACTGACTGAGCCATTCATTCTATAGATGGTTCATCACCTCTTCTCTCCCAACCTGACTCCAGGTCTTGGAATTTCTTCCGAGTTCTGCCAGGAAAAACAGCCACCATTTCCATGGTGGCCTGGGGTAACTATTTTATTCTGTTATGATCCCATCTACTTTCTATCCTCTATAAACTTTTCAAAATGTCTTGTCCAGGGATGTTGCTTTCTTGTTTTCAAGGCCCCATGTCATTCTACTGTTTTTCTATATCCTTTCTCATTTCAGTGGGGATCTGCTCAGCTCTGGAGTTACATCCAGGAAGAAGACACAGTCACATGGAGTTTATGTTCTTGAGTAATTACAGTTAAACAGAGGGCTCTGGCATTAGCACAATAAGTGTTGCAGGAAGGATTCCCTAACCAGATTTACGGGTAACAAAGGCCTCCAGAGGAAAGGTTGAGATCTGAAGCATGAACAGGTATATATTATGGCAAGGGAATCAACATTGATAACTTCTGCTGGAGATGCGTAGGTACATTATCTCCCTGACTCTCTCAGTAATCTGGTGAGATAAGCATTCTCAATACCAATTTATAAGTAAGGAAATTGAGGATCTGAGAGGTTAAGTAACTTGCCCAAATCACACAGCTAGTAAGTGGTAATGCTGGGATTTTAATCAATTGGGGCATCTCGGGAGCATCCCGGGGGGCTTAGCGGTTTAACGCCTGCCTTCACCCCAGAGCATGATCCTGGAGACCTGGGATCGAGTCCCACATCGGGTTCCCTGCATGGAGCCTGCTTCTCCCTCTGCCTGTGTCTCTGTCCCCCTCTCTCTCTCTCTCTGTGTCTCTCATGAATAAATAAATAAAATCTTTAAAATAAAATAAAATAAAATAAAATAAAATAAAATAAAATAAAATAAAAACAAATCAGGGCAGCTCTAAAGCCTACATGCTTTTCTACATTAGGTGCTACTTCCTTTTTTTTTCAACTTTTAAAAATTGTGATAAAGTATACATGACACGAAATTCATTTTAACCATTCTTAAGTGTACAGTTCAGTGGCATTAAGAACATTCACACTCTGGTGTGGCTACTATCACCATCCATCTGCAGAACTCTTCCCATCTTGCAAAACTGAAACTCTCTATCCATTAAACAACTCCCCCCACTGCCCTCCTTCAGTCCTGGCAACCACCATTCTAACTTCTGTCTTGACTACTCTAGGCACCTCATCATTGGAATTGTGCAGTATTTGCCTTTTTGTGACTAGTTTATTTCACTCAGCATAATTCCCTCAAGGTTCATCCACAGATGCCAATATCTTTTCAATACCCTGTACCTCCTAATAATCTCTAAAAGGAAGAATGTGTCCCAGCCTGAGCTGCAAAAGGGAGGATTCGGCTGTGATAAAACTTGATATTATTAAGAAAACTGCTGAAACTATGATGAATCAGCAGAGGACCCTAGACTCTGCAGAACCTAAAATCCTTCACTAACTAGGTGTGTACAATCTCTGTTTCTATTGTTTGTAGATAGGGAGTACATCATGTCCTGGCAGCCTAACTTTAATCAATATGATCCAGAGAACTTCCGGCTCAATGACAGAACTCCTAAATTCTATGTCTGAGAAAGGAACCCTCCCTTAATATTGGATCAGGGTCCATTTATTCATTTGCATACAAATGTTCCATTATGGTGGTCATGTTCCAGTGAACTGTACTATTTCATGTACCGTATGGTGGATGGCTGCATCTGCAACTCCAGACCCCATCTTTACCTTCTCCTCTCTGCCTTGTGTCCTAAAGGCTGAGTCATAGGGTCGGCTTTCAGTTGGATTTGGCTAATTGGAGGCACTAGCAGGAGATTGGAGAGTGGTTGGCATATTTATTATCTTGGCTTTTTTTCAGCAGGGTTGCTGTGGGTTGGCTGCTCCAAAGGCAACACTTTCTGGCACCTGGTATGCAGCTAATGACCTAGAAACTGCTTTCACTACTCCCCTTCTCTATCAGCAAAAATAATTAAAAGTGGTGTGCTTTCCTGTGTCAGGGACAGCACTATATCCTAACGGTCTTGCCTCAGGGCTAAATCAAATCCTGCTGTCATAATATAATCTGGAGAGACTTGTTTGTCTTGATATTCTACAAAACATCACACTGGTCCGTTACACTGATGGCATTATACCAATTGGATCCAGGGAGCAAGAGGTGGCAAGTACCTTAAACACCCTGGTAAAATACATGCATGCCAAGGAGCCGGGTGATAACCCCCTGGAAGTCCAGGGGCTACTATATCGATGAGGTTTGTAGGGGTCCAGTGGTCTGGAGCATGTTTGAGATACCTCCTTCTATAAGTGAAGTACAGCTGTTGCACCTTGCCCCAAATACTACAGAGGACATGCAACACTTCATGGATTTCTTTGGATTTTAGAGGCAACTTAAACCATAGTTGGGTGTGCTGCTCTGACCTAATTATTATGTAGCTTACAAGGCTACCAGTTTTGAGTGGGCTCAGGTCCTGTGCCCTGTGAAGAGGCCCTGAAAAAGAAGTCCAGCTGCATTACAAGCAGTCTGACCTGCAGACCCAATAAAGTGGAAGGATCTGTGGCAGAGATGCTATAAGGAGCCCCTGTCCAGAACCACTAAGACCCAAGTAAAGTCAACTGCTGACAACTATTTTCACTTGAAAAGCAGCTCCTGAACTGCCTGAGATGCCTAATAGAGACTGGGTCACGAATGACCACGTGAGTTGAACTGCCTGTCATGACCTGGGTGTGCTCAGCGGGATTCATTGCAAAGTGTAAATGATAAATAAATATGAGACCAGTCTCTGACAGATCTGGAAACCGCCAGCTTCAGGATCAGGTGGCTTAGGCTCCCGTGATGCCTCTTTCTACTGCTCCACTGCCCCTCTCTCAACACACACTGATGGCTTGATGGGGGATTTCCCTATATCCACTTACAGAGGGAAGAGTGGAGGCCAAATTTATCAGTGGACATACGTGATATGGTGGAACCAGACAAAGGTGATATGCCACCCAGCTATAGCTTGGGTGTCACTCGGGAACGGTTTATAGAAGAGAGTGAAGGTAATCCTCCCCAGTGGGCAGAGTTTCAGGTACTATGGTTTACTTTGTATGTAAGGGAAGGTGGTCTGAGGAATGACCGTCTGGTTCATGGGCAGTGGCTAACAGGTGCGCCAGGTTGTTAGGGACTTGGAAAAAATAAATTGCATGTCTGGTGATATGGCTGGGGGAAGTTATGTGGAGGGACTTCCGGAATGGGCATGGAGCATAAAGATACATATATCCCATGTAAATGCCGATCAGACCATCTACTGTGAAAGAGGCTCTCAATAATTGTATTAGTCATCTCAGGCTGTCATAATAAAATTCCACAGACTGGGTAGCTTAAACAACATTTACTTTTTTACAGTTGTGAAAGTTGTAGGTCCAAGACCAATTTGCCATCATGGTTGGTTGCTGGTGAGACTTATCTTCCTGTAGAAGGCTGCCTTCTCTCTGTGTCTTCACATGGCTTTTTCTTCTATGCATGTTAATAGAAAGAGCTCTCTGATGTTTGTTTTTTCCCATCATTCCCTTTCTTTCTTCCTTTCATTCTCTTTTTTCTTTCTTTCTCTCTCTCTCTTTCTTTCTAACTCCCTCCCCCCTAGCTTTATTAAGATATAATTGACATAAAATCTTCCTCTTCTTAAAAGGAGGGCAGTCCTACTGATTCAGGGCCCCACTCTTCTGGCCTCATTTAATCTTATTTCCTCCTTATGATCATATCTCCAAGTACAGAAACACTGAGGGTTAGAGTTTCAACGTATGAAAAAATTACAAGACAATGGGGAAATGTGATCAGTAACTGAGTGTTGATGGTGTTAAGGGGTGTTGTTAATTTTTTAAAGTGTTATAATGGTAATTTAGGTTATGTCCTTTAGAGATGCACATTGAAATGTTTATAGATGAATGAGCTAATGATTGGATTTGCTTCGGAATAATTTAGAAGAGGAGGACGTGAGTGCTGGCGTGGAAATAAGATTAGCCATGAATTGATGATTATTGATGCTGGGTCGGTAGTACATGATGATTTATTATACTAGATTATTTTATGTATGTTTGAAGTTTTCTATAATAATTTTTTTTCCTGAATCTTCAAAAATCAGTATAAAAATATAAAGCATTGAGGCTTAAAGTGAAATTCAAAGAAAAGTCATCCTGGGATGAGGGTGAGGATGTTAGGGCAGTTGGACAGGATGATTGTTACTTCGCACTTTTGCTCAAGGTTAGATTGGAGGTAGAATATAGATTATTTATTTATTATTTAAAAGTGAGATATAGGGGTGCCTGAGTCACTTACGTGTCCAACTCATGATTTTGGCTTGCGTCATGATATCAAGATCATAAGATTGAGCCCTGCCTTGAGCTCTGTGCTAAGTGTGGGGTCTGCTTGAGATTTTCTCTTTCCCTCTGCCCCTCCCCCTGCTTCAGCTTGTTCTCTCTCTCAAATAAATATTTAAAAAAATAAAAAGTGTGATATAATTGACATATAACATTATATTAGTCTCAGGCTTACAACATAAGGATTTGATATAGGTATATATTGCAAAATGATTGCCACAAGAAATCTAGTTAATGCTATCACCACATGTAGTTACAAATGTTTTTCTTGTGATGAAAAATTTTGAGATTTGCTCTCTTAGGAACTTCAAATACAGAATATAGTACTGTTAACTACAGTTACCGTACTGTATGTCAAATCTCGAGGACTTATGTGCTTTATAACTGGAAGTTTGTACCTTTTGACCCCCTACACCCATTTATCCCACCCCTTACCCACTTCCTCTGGCAACCACCAATCTGTTCTTAGTGAGTTTAGTTTTGTTTTTTAGATTCTACATATAAGTGAGGTCATATACTATTTATCTTTCTCTGTCTGGCTTATTTCACTTAGCATAATGCCCTAAGATCCATCTATGTTGTCACAAAGGGTAGGATTTTCTTGTGTTTTGGCTGAACTTTATATATTTTTTCCTTTATCCATTCATCCATCAATGGACACTTAGGTTGTTTCCCTGTCTTGGCTATTGTAAATAATGTTGCAGCGATCATAGGGTGCACATATTTTTCAAGTTAGTGTTTCATTTCCTTCAAGTAAATACCCAGAAGTGAAATGATTTCATCATGTGGTAGTTCTTTGTGTGTGTGTGTGTTTGTTTTTTTGAGGAACTTCCATACTGTTTTCCCCAGTAGCTACACCAATTTACATCTCCACCAACAGTGCATGGGGGTTTCCTTTTCTCCACATCCTTGCTAATACTTGATATTTCTTGTCTTTTTGATATTGGCCATTCTAACTGGTGTAACGTGATATTTCATTGCAATTTTGATTGCATTTCTCTGATAAGTGATGTTGAACATTTTTCATGTACCTGTTTATTCTATTATTTGTGATCAGATTTATCAAAACGGTGATTTGAGCCACTTCCAGATTAAAGTAGGAATAAGAATCTTAAAAAGAAACACCTTTCCCCAATCTCCTGATCGGAGAAATGGCAAAATGGCATGCAGGAAGGAAAGCAATTTGGACTACCCAGAGCTTCTCAAACTTTATTACATACCACCTGGGGACTTGGTTAAACTGTAGACTCTGATTCAATAGGTCTGGGTCAGGGCCAATATTCTAAATTCTAACAATATCCCAGGTGATGTTGACTTTGGACCTCACTTGGAGCACAGGCCATGACTCTCTGGTTCACAAAGCTGTTATAGTTTAGAATTACCCGAGGGCTTTTAATAAATAAATAATGGCGAAGTCCTTTGACAGATTCTAATTCAATTTATCTAGAGCTCCAGTATTTTTAAGATTTTATTATTTATTCATGAGAGAGACAGAGAGAGAGGCAGAGACATAGACAGAGGGAGAAGCAGGCTCCCTGTGAGAAGCCTGATGCGGGACTTGATCTCAGGATCCTGGAATCATGACCTGAGCCAAAGGCAGACACTCAACCACTGAGCCACCCAGGTGCCCCTCAGGTATTATTTTTTAAAAGTCTCCTATATTCTTAGTGATTCCTTAGGGGAATATTTTTAGGACCAAGTGACACAGTCTATTATTTCCAATTCACTAATGATGCATTTTGAATCAACCGTTCATTCAATCATCCATTCATTTATTCAATTTCCAACTCTAATGATTGAATGTTCTATTTTACAGAAATTATGTCTATGAATTATTCAATTTTTTTAAAAGATTTTTATTTATTTATTCATGAGACACACACACACACACACACACACACACACAGAGGCAGAGACACAGGTAGAAGGAGAAGCAGGCTTCCTGCAAGAAGCCCGATGCAGGACTCAATCCTGGATCCCGGGATCACACCCTGAAGCCGAAGGCAGACGCTCAACCACTGAGCTACCCAGGCGTCCCTCTTCACCTTTTGAATAGTTTTTAGCATCTTTTGGAAATATCTACATTTTTTTCTGTCACTGGATTCCTACATAATAAAGTTTAACTCTGAATAGCATCCTTCCTACAAATTTCACACTAACTGCTGCTTTTGGAACTAGACAATAGCACAGGAGAACAAAATTAAATAGTCTAGACAAGGAAGAAGAAACATCTATTTTCAGTTTCTATTTTATTGGAGGTGACTTGCCAGTCAGATGATATTTAAAATTATCCAGAATAAAAAAAGAATGGGGAGCTGTATGAACATCATCTTAGTTTGTTCTTAAGCATTGCCCCAAGGTATTAAGCAGAACAAACCTTCTAGGTGACTTCAGTATTGAGGCAGAGATGCAGACCTCTGCGTCTATCCAATGCTTTCAGAAAGGAAGGTAGAAATTTGAAGTTTGGGTGCCTGAGTGGCTCAGTAGTTGAGCATCTGCCTCTGGCTCAGGGTGTGATCCTGGGGTCCTGGGATCGAGTTCCACATCGGGCTCCCTGCAGGGAGCCTGCTTCTCCCTCTGCCTGTGTCTCTGCTTCTCTCTCTGTGTGTGTCTCTCATGAATAAATAAATAAAATATTTAAAAAAAAAGAAATCAGAAGTTTTACTCTTCCCATGAATGTCCTTATGAAAGTCTCCCTATGCACATGTGCAGAAGTCATGGTATATATACTGATGGAATTGCTGGGTCATAGGATATTAGAATGTTCAACTACCAAGATATTACCAAGTTGTGTCCAAAGTGGGTGTGTATATTTATCATCCCACCAGCAGTGTGTAAAAGTTTCTATTCATCTTTGAGACTTGTGATTATACGACTTCTTAACTTTAGCTATTTTAGTGGGTTTTATATGCTAATATCATTATAGTCTGGGTTTGCATTTCCTTCATTACTAAAGAAGTTGAGCAATTTTTCATGTGTATTTACCTTTTGTATTTCTTCTTCCTGTGAAATCTCTTTTGGGATGGTTTTTCCATTGGTTGGTTGTCTTTTTCTGTTTGTTTTATAGGATTGATCTGAATGCTACCTTCTCCATTCGCTCCAGGCATTGCAAATATCTTCTCCTCATTCATAGATTGTTTTTGCCCTTCCTTGTTGGTGTCTTTCATTGAACAGAAGTTCTTTATTTTAAAAAGGTCAGATGTGTCCATCTTTCTGATTAGAGCTTTTTGTGTCTTGAGTACTTTTTCCTTACACAAATATTTTTTAAAAAGATAGTCTTCTATTTCTAAATGTTTAAAGGTCTCACCTTTATACATTTAAATGTTTAATCCTTCTCGAATTAAGTATGAAAAGCCCACTCTTAAGGGCTGGTTCAGAGGTGGAAAAGATATCTACAAATTCCTCCCAAGAAAATTTGCCTGCTGTCTGCTCTGTGGCTTACCAGATCCTCCCCTTATATATATTTTGAACCTCACTCTCTTGCAGGCCAGAACACTAACCAACGTGGGGACCCTTCCATTCCTAGTTACTTCAGCTTGATCTGGTAGATTGAATTAGTTTCTCAGTTCCCAATCCCAATAGATCTGATGAGGGCAATAAAATACTTCTGAACATAAAAGGAAATTATGACCCTAAGAGCTGAACAAAATCCCCCCCAAAGTGTACTTTTAGGCCTTCATATTATGCAACTAGTTTTGATACCTGTTAAAAGGACTTTCATAGAAAGTCCTTTTCTATGAAAATAACTCTAGTTACTCTTATATAATTATGTCAGGTAACACTAAAACAACCAATTAATGATCACGAATTCAAAAACAACAATTACAAGCCAACTCTGCTGTCAAATCCACATCTTAGTGGCATGAACTCAACCAAAGGAGGGATGCAGGAAGCCAACACTGACACATTACACTATTTCCAACAAAACTCAGCACTTCATAGATGGCAATTGGGAAAAAAAATAAAGCGCTTTGCATTCTGAGATAAAAATAATAGAGCCGCTCTAACTGGCTCAGGTCTCCAAGCTATTAAGATGTTGGATATCCTATAAACCTGGTTTCCAAACAAAAGCAATTCTACTCCTGACTTTGCTATGTTGATATCTGGGAATATATCTTGGTTTTTATGATTATAGTCATGTAAGGAAGTTGTCTACTGTCAGCATTAACACACTAATATAAACTTGTAACCTTGACAACTTTGTGGTTTATTTGATCAAATACTTATTTGGTCCTCTATTTGGGAGTGAATCCTTCTGAAGTCTGAGTTCCTTGTTTTCTTTACAAGTACATTCCCTTTTAAAATCTTCTCTTTCTGAGCCCTCCTTTGCCTTGTTCAGTTGGATGCTTCATTTGCTTATTGGTCATCTTTCTTACTTGGCACTTCAAGCTTTCAATGTGATGACGTTTTCTTTGTTCACAGCTCACCCACACACCTCATGTTTTGACTGGGAGTATTTTCATTGGCATTTTACACAGATTCATCCTGGATACTGTCCACAAAGGAGCCCATAGTTTCTTCCTAAAGCAGCAATTCATGGATATGTCCTCTCAGAAACATGTAAAAATAAAACCACAAAACCACAATTATAATGCCCTTTGGTTTGTACTGTCTCAACCTAAGCAAAACCTAGAAGTTAGAATTAAGCCAGTCATTGAAGACTTATTTTAGCAGTTGTTTTTTTTTTTTTTTTAATCCTAGAGTTTCCTTATCAGGAGGGGGAAAAAAAACCCACGAGCATTCTCAACCTTATCAACACCTGTAATAATGAAAGATCTGGGGCCTATAGGGGTCAGCAGTTTCCTCCCACTTGGTTTTTATTTTGGACAGAGTTTATATGTTTTCTTAGGGTGAGTGTGGCCAAACTGCAGTATTTGTGGCTCCCTTGGGACAGATCTTCACATTCTCCCCCTTGCCTGGGGTCCTAGGACACAAGGTTGAAAAAAGGCCCTGAGGCAGACACATTTTTGAATCTGTAGAGATGGAAACCATCAGAGGCATCACAAAATGAGTTGGGTTTTAGGTCAAACCAGGAAGATGTCCATATTCTATAAGTTTAGGTTCATGTGGAGAATGGTCCTGGGTTCAGATAACACAACTTCATATCCTCCTCTGAGGCTCACAACTTGGAATCTAAGCTCTGAAGACATAGGGGAATGTTCCTTGACAATGTGCAGACTCTAAGCAAACACCTGTATCCCATTTCTACCTTTCCCCCGTTTCTATCTTCCAATAGTTGTAGCCAGAAGCAAAGTGGAGAAGCCAAGGACAAAAGCCCAGGGAAGAATGTCTCAGGATTCTGTCAGACTCCATCCGACACGCCCACATCTGACACCCCACATGTCTCAGGGAATGTGAGACAGTTAGTGGATGGTTAGTGGATCCGAATCCGTATTCACATAGAATTTGAGCATATAGCATTAAATGCTCTCCACAGCCATGAGTACCCTAGTCCCAGAAGTCACTAGCCTCCCAAGGGCCATGTTGATCTGGATCTTCTGTATCTGAGAAATGTCGAGACACTGGAGAGAACAAATAGCCTATCCTGGTTCTTTCTCACCAAATGCTATAGGCAGGTAAAGCATAAGATGTTTGCAAGACATCAAGCAGAGGTCTTCAAAATAGTTCAGGTAAAAGGGAGAGAGAGATTATTTTCTGAGTTTTCTGTTATGGTCACATTAGAAGTTTGCCATCCTAAGGCCCATGTTCAGTGCTGTACTCTGGAGTCCAACTTTCTGAAAAGGTTCACCAAGTATCCTGCTGCCAGGTTTTCCTGGATTTACTTGTCCCAGGATAACTGAAAGCACTTTGTGTGTGAAAAGCCTTTGTCAGTCTATATCACCAAGGAGTCAAGGCAGCTTAGACAGAAGCTGTGTGCATACATTATAGAATAAGTTTCCTCAAAGTAGACCCCACAAAAGGGGCATGCTTGCTCTCCAGAGTTCAGCCAAGATTTTCCATCTTCTCAGGCATCCAACTCTGAAGACTCCATGAGAAGTCTGAAGGGATCTGCACTGGATGCTACCCCTTTTGTTGGAATCAGTAACATCATACCCATATCACCCACTCTCTCCATTGGACAGATATCTGTGAAAATAGCAGAGTAGAGAACCCTGAACCTTCATCCCTCCATAAAAGCAATGAACAAGCTAGCAAAAATTGTTACAGTAAACTTCCTCAGAATCCTAGAATCTAATTAAAAAAAAAAAACAAAAAACAAAATTCCCAGCAACAGGGGAAAACTTAATGAACTATAAAAAAGCTGAGGGATCCCTGGGTGGCGCAGCGGTTTAGCGCCTGCCTTTGGCCCAGGGCGCGATCCTGGAGACCCGGGATCGAATCCCACGTCGGGCTCCCGGTGCATGGAGCCTGCTTCTCCCTCTGCCTGTGTCTCTGCCTCTCTCTCTCTCTCTGTGACTATCATAAATAAATACAAAAAAATATATATCTTAAAAAAAAAAAAAAAAGCTGAATTTTAGTAAGAGAGCTCTGTGGCATTTTAGCTTACTTCATTACCATCCCCCACTTCCCAACTCAGCTATAGACTGCACTGTTTTCTTGATGCAGGTGATTAGTCACAGAGGAATCAACACCAATCTTATTCTTAAAGAACTGTGGATCTACATTTTGACCTAAAGTAGTTCCCTGAAGCTCTCCCAAAGTTCTCTGAAGGTTCTGCTCAAGGACCTGCCTTTGTTTCACATGCCTCAGCTCTAATGTGGCTTCCTGGGTGACATTTGCCAAAAACATTTAAAAGCAGATGTATAAGCGGCAGGGCAAGTAACAGGAAAGCCAAAATATTGGGAAGAAAGAGGCTGGAGAAGGGCACATTTCAGGGATTATGGGCTTTTAAATGCTCCCATTTAATCGAGAGAATCTAGAAGGCCACATGTGTGCCTGGGCTGCATACATGCTCAGAAAGGACTTGAGAAGATTCAAAGACCTCATCATTGGCTGACCTTCAAGCTCCATGCAAGCAGGAAGTAAATGGCCTGGCCAAATATTAAAGGAGCAGCACAACATGGAGCCCATCTAAAAAGACTTAAAAGAGTTTTTTTTAGTGTTTGTTGTTGTTGTTGTTGTTGTTTGGCTCCAGGCTTTAAAGGAAATCTTAGCTACTAGCCGACTGGTAAGCTAATGGAACAGAAACTTAAGTGGCCACACATGAGAAAAATACATATTTTAAAAATTAGTTCAGAAAAGTCATTTTAAAAATAGGCAACAACAGCCGAAACAAACAGTAACAACACATCATAGAGTAGGGGAAAGTGATTTCCAAAGTTGCCACATTATGACCTTCAAAATATCAAATTTTTAATGAAAGGTCATAAAATTACATACAAAAGAAAGAACAATTCACAGGAAGAAAGAAATTAATAGTTTTTGAAGAAGTCCAGACACTGGACTTAACACGCAAAATTTTAAATCAACTGTCTTAAATATACTCAAATGGCTAAAGAAACCATTGGGGGGGAGATGGAACAAGGGGCATGATGTCTCACCAAATGGAGAATATTAATAAAGATATAGAAATTACCAAAAAAATCAAATAAAAATTCTAGAGTTGAAAAGTGTAATCACTGAAATGAAAAACTGACTAGAGAGTTTCCAAAGCAGGTCTGAGTAAGCAGAAGAAAGAACCAGTGAATATGAGATTGTCCAATCTGAGGAGCAGAAGGAAAAAAAGTATGAAAAAGATCAACAGGGGAATCCCTGGGTGGCTCAGTGGTTTAGCGCCACCTTCAGCCCAGGGCGTGATCCTGGAGTCCCGAGATCGAGTTCTGCGTCGGGCTCCCTGCATGGAGCCTGCTTCTCCCTCTGCCTGTGTCTCTGCCTCTCTGTGTCTTTCATGAATAAATAAATAAAATCTTTAAAAAAAAAAAAGGAAAGAAAAAGATGAACAAAGTTTAAGATACCTGTGGAATGTTCCACAAACATACCAATATATACAGAATAGGAGCCCCAGAAGGAAAGAAGGAAGAGAAAGGAATAGAAAGAACATCTGGAGAAATAATGGCCAAGACTTCCCAATTTGATGAGAGACATGAGACTTTTACCCAAGAAGCTCAATGAACTCCAAGTAATATAAAATCTAAGAGATACACACTAAGACATATTATAATCATGTTGTCAAAAGCCCAGGACAGAGAGAATCCTGAAAGCAGCAAGAGAGATAACTTCTTATGTAAAAGAGACTAGCAATAAAGTTAACAGCCAAGTCCTCATGAGCAACTATGGAAGCCAGAGGCAGTGGATGACAAATTCAAAGTACCGAAAGAAAAACTTTCAACCAGGAATTCTATATTTGACAAAACCATTCTTCAAAAATGAAATCGAAATTAAGATATTCTCAGATCAACAAAAACTGAGGAAATTTGTCAATAGTAGACCAGCCCTACAAGAAGTGAGTCCTTTAGGCTGAAGTAAAAGGACAATACACAGTAACCTGTGGCCTTATAAAGATGTAAAGAACACAGTAAAGGTAACTACATACGTAATACAAAACCCAGCATTATTATATTTTTGGTTTGTAACTTCTTGGGTTTTTTTTCACATACAATTAATGACACATGTATAATCAATAGTTGTAAATCTATGTTAACATGTAGAAAGATATCATTTTGACAACAGCAACATAAAACGGGGCTATAACATATACAGAGTTACATACAAGCAAAGTTTTTTTTAAATATTTATTTACTTATTTTACAGAGAGAGAGAGGTTGAGAGAGAGCATGAGTGGGAAGGACAGAGAGTGAGGGAAAGAGAGTCTCAAGCAGACTCCATGTGAAGCCTGACACAGGGCTTGATCTCATGACCCTGAGAACACAACCTGAGCTGAAACCAGGAGTCTGATGCTTAACCAACTGTGCCACCTAGCCACACCAGGAGCAAAGTTATTGCAACTAATTTGGCAAATATTCAAACCAGGTTCTTATAGATAACAGTGTTGTTAACAATTAACCCCCAGAGCAATCACTAAAAAAATAACTAAAACATATATAGGTGAAGAAATGAGAAAAGAAACAAAACAGTGCAACAGGAAAAAGTTAAACATGAAAGAAGGCATGAATGAGGCACTGAGGAGCAAAATGGTATAAAACATATAGAAAGCAAATAGCAAAATGGCCAGAGTAAGTACTTTCTTATCAATAATCACATTAAATGAAATGTATTAAACTCTCTAATGAGAAGATAAACATTAACATAATTAAACTGATTACATTAATTACATTTAAAAATTATACAACTCTATTGTCTCTACAAGACTCTCATTTGTGTTTTTCTTTTCTTATTTAAATTCAATTAATTAACACAGACTGTATTATTGATTTCAGAGGTAGAGGTCAGTGATGCATCAGTCTTTTATAATACCCAGTGCTCATTACATCCTGTGACAATAGGTTGAAAACAAAAAGATGGAAAAAGATTCCATGTAAATAGTAATCAAAAGAAGTTTAGGTAGCTTTACTACTCTCAGATAAAGTAGGCCATAAGAAAAAAAAATTGTTACAAGAGAAAAATAAAGACATATATTGATAAAAGCATCAATACATCAAGAAGTTATGTCAACTAAATCTAATAAAAGATTCCCAAATAAAAAAGCTCCAAAATATACAGGGACCTCCAGATATAAAACCTAATAATATAGCTCCACAATATATGACCTAATAAAAATGCATAATAAGAGAGCCCCAAAATACACAAAGCAAAAACAGACTAAATTAAATGGAGAAGTGGGCAATGCTATGATAATAGTTGGAGATCTCAATATACCACTTCAATAATGGATAGAACAACTAGACGAAAGATCATCAAGGAAATAGAAGACTTGAATAATGCTATAAGCCAGCCAGAACTAACTGACATATACAGAACACTCCATCCAAAAACAGAAGAATACAGATTCTTCTCAAGTGTGTATGAAACATTCTCCAGAGTAGACTGGAGAATATATTAAGCCACAAAAGAAGTCTTAATAAATTTTAAAAGATCAAAATCAAACAAAGTATCTTATCTGATCATAATGGAATAAAACTTAAAATCAGTAACAGAAGAGAACCTGGAAATTTAAAAAATACATGAAAACTAAATATATTCTTAAACAACAATTGGATCAGCAAACAAATCACAAGACAACTTAGAAATTACTTTGAAACAAATGAAAATGTCAACGCAACAACATATCCCAAATTTACAGAATGCAGTTAACCAGTGCCAGGAGGGAAATTTATAGCTGGGGAATCCCTATGTTAAAAAAGAAAAAAAAAAAAAGCAAATCAATAACCTACCTGTACATCAAGAAACTAGATAAATAAAAGTAAACTAAATCCAAAGATAGAAGGAGAAAGGAAATAATAATTACTAGAGTGGAGATAAACCAAATAGAGAATAGAAAAACAACAGTAACAATCAAGAAAACCAAGAGCTGGGCAGCCCGGGTGGCTCAGGCTCAGCAGTTTGGCACCTGCCTTTGGCCCAGGGCATGATCCCGGAGATCCGGGATCGAGTCCCGTGTCGGGCTCCCTGCATGGAGCCTGCTTCTCCCTCTGCCTATGTCTCTGTCTCTCTCTCTCTCTGTCTCTCTCCCTCTGTCAAATAAGTAAATACAATCTTTAAAAAAAGAAAAGAAAAGAAAAAGACAACCAAGAGCTAATTCTCTGAAAACAGCTCAACAAAATTGACAAATTTTTAAATTAAAAGATCAAGAGAAAAAGAGTAGGCTGATTACTAAAATCAGAAATGAAAGTTGGGACATAACTACTGACACTACAGAAATAATAAGGATTATAAAATACTATGAATGGCCACTTTGGAAAACAATATGGTGGTTCCTCAAAAAGTTAAAAATAGAGCTACCCTATAACTCATCATTACACTGCGTGGTATTTATCCAAAGCATATGAAAATAGTGATTCAAAGGGGCACATTCACCCCAATGTTTAAAGCAGCAATGTCCATAATAAATAGCCAAAATATGGAAAGAATCTAGATATCCATCAACAAATGGATGGATGAAGAAGATGTGGTGTGTATATATATGTGTGTGTGTGTGTGTGTGTGTGAATATTACTCAACCATCAAAAAGAATGAAATCTTGCCGTTTGCAACAATGTGGATAGAACGAGAGGATATTATGTTAAGCAAAATAAGTCAGAGAAAGACAAATACCATATGATTTCACTTATACGTGGAATTTAAGAAACAAAACAAATGAACATAGGGGAAGGAGAGGAAAAAGAAGATGAAAATTGAGAGGGAGGCAAACCATAAGAGACACAACTCTAGGAAGCAAACTAAGGGTTGCTGGGTGGGGGGGGAGGTGGGTAGGGAGAAGGGATCATTGGGTGGTGGGCATTAAGAAGAGCACTTGATGTAATGAGCACTGGATATTATATACAACTGATGAATCACTAAATTCTACCTTTGAAACTAATTTAAAAAAAAAATACTGTGAACAATCAGACTCCAGCAAAGGAGAGAACCTAGGTGAAACTACCATAACTGACTTAAGAAGAAACAGAAAATCTTAACAAATCTATAACAAGTGAAGAGATTTGATCAGTATTTAAGAGGCTTCTCAAAAAGGAACAGATGACTTGCTTCACTGGTAAATTCTACCAAATATTTAAAGAAGAATTAACATCAATACTTCTCAAAGTATTCTAAAAAATAATATACAAGGGAACACTTCCTAATCCTTTTTATCAGTATTGCTGATTACCAGTAATACCAATACTTTACCAGTATTACTCTAATACCAAAGCCATATAAGGATATCACAAGAAAAAGAAACTATAGACCAGTACCCCTTATGAATATAGATACAAAAATCCTCAACAAACTACTAGCAAACAGAATCTAAACAGAGTCCTGGATTTCATCCATCCCAGGATTATAAGAGTGGTTCAACATTTGAAAATCAATCAATAAAATACAGCATGTAAATAGAACAAAGGGGGGGAATCTCATGATTATTTCAATTGACAAAGAAAAAGTATTCAACACAATTCAACGTACTTCCATGATTTAAAAGCAATCATGAAAGTAGGAATAGAAGACAACTTCCTCAATATGATAAAGGGCATTTTTGAAAACACTCAGCTAACATTATACACAATTGTGAAAGTTTGAAAAGTTTCCCCCAATGACCAGGAGCAAGACAAAATTGCTCATCTTCACCATCTTCTATTCAACATTGCACTGGAAGTCTTAGCCAGAGAAATGTGGCAAGAAAATACAGGAAAGAGGAAAAGAGCAAGTAAAACCACTTATAGATAACATGCTCTTTTATATAGTATCTCATAAAGAATCCACACAAAAAAGTTTAGAGCTAATAAATGACTTTAGCAAAGTTACAGAATTCCATATCAACATACAAAAAAAACGGATGTATTTCTATGTACAGTAATGAACAATCCTAAAAACAAAGTAAGGGAACAATTTCATTTATAAAAACATCAAAAAGAATCAAATACTTAGAAATATACATAATCAAGGAGGTTCAAGACTTGCACACTACAAAACTACGAAACTACAAAACATTCTTGAAAGAAATAAAAGCAAACCTAAATAAATGGAAAGACATTTTGTGCTCATGGATTGGAAGATTTGATATTGTTAATATGGCAATAATTCCCAAAGTGATCTACAAGTTCAGTGTAATTCTTATCAAAACTCCCTGCCTTTTTCTCCAGAAAAAGCCAAGTTGATCCTAAAATCCTTAGGAAATTTCAAGGGACTCTACGTAGCCAAAGCAACAAGGACTCAGGTTTTCCTACTTCAAAACTTAACTGCAAAGCCACAGTGATCAAAACAGTGCGGTATTGGTGTAAAGATAAACATATAGATCAGTGGAATAGAATAGGGCGGCCAAAAATAAACCCATACATCTTTGTCAAATGACTTTTGACGTAAATGCCAAGATCATGTGGTAGGAAAAATTCTCGCTTCAACAAATGGTGCTTGGACAATTAGACATAAAAAAAATTATCTCAAAATGTATCAAAATCCTTAATGTAAGAGCTAAAACTATACAACTCTCAGAAAACATAAAGGCAAATCTTTGTGACCTTGGATTTGGCAATGGTTTCCTAGATACAAAACAAAAAGCACAAGAAACAAAAGAAAAAAATAGATAAATTGGACTGCATCAAAATGAAAACTTTAGTGCATCTAAAAATACTATTAAGAAAGTGAAAAGACAAGTGGTGTTTGGTGACATTGAACATGCCCGTGCTGTCACCACCCACGAGGTACTGGCAGGTCGGCAGAGTAGGTGGCATGGGGAGCTAGTGCCACCCGCACAGGGTGGCGGGAAGTTATTTTAGATAATCAGAAAGAGATGTTTCCTCATCTCTAAGATTTACCAGAAACTCTGATGTCAAGGCCATAAATGGATTTTGCCCCAAACCACAAGAAAGTCCCAAAGCTTACACTTACAGCCACAGAGTGCCATTACACAAACCTACGCATTGGAAGAGGAAGATCCTGACATGGTCAGGTGGGTTCAAAAAGGAAGATGAGGGACGCCTGGGTGGCTCAGTGGTTGAGCATCTGCCTTTGGCTCAGGTCATGATCCCAGGGGCCTGGGATCGAGTCCTGCATCGGGCTCCCCACAGGGAGCCTGCTTCTCCCTCTGCCTATGTCTCTGCCTCTCTCTGTCTCTCATGAATAAATAAATAAAATCTTAAAAAAAAAAAAAAAAGGAAGATGAAATCCCAGAGACTGTCTTGTATGAGGTGCTTGACGGTACAAAGAACAAGATCTGGGGGAAGATCAGCTATGTAATGATTGCCCTGACAGTGGCAGATGCATCTAGATGGTTACTGAAGGCAAGAGGGCTATCAAAAGAGTCTTTAACAAGCCTGAACTTAGAAAAGAAAACTGCCTGAGACAGGAAGCAGCTCTGAAGGCCAAAACAGAGGAGCAGAGGTATCCATGTTGGCTGGATATTAAAAATGCAGGAATAACGTTGCAGCAGTTAGCCAGTATTAAAAAGAATATGGTATAAGGATCCATTTCAGGAAAGTACGGTTTGCACAAACTTATAATTTCCCCATTTCTGCTGTAGTAGCACATACAAGTTTCCTTAAAGGAAAAAAAAAAAAAAAAGAATGAATGAAAGTGAAAGAACCCATAGATATAATGGGAGAAAATATTTGCAAATCATATATATGATGAGGATCTAGCACCAGAGTATATGAACACTTAATACACAACAACAAAATGACTAACAACCCAAATTAAAAATATGCAAAGGACTTGGATAGGTATTTCTCCAACTAAGATATATCAATGGCCAATAAGCACATGGAAAGATACTCCACATCATCAGTCATTAGGGAAATGCAAACCAAAAACCCATGAGATACCATTTTATACCTTTAGTATGGATATAATAAGAAAAAAAGGAAAATAATTGATGGCAAAGCTATAAAGATACATTGCTGGTGAGAGTGTAAAATGATGCAGCTGCTTTGGAAAACAGTTTGGTGGTTTTCCAAAAAGTTAAACAAAGAATTAACAAATGTCCCAGCAATCCCAATCCTATGTGGAATTCCAAGAGAACTAAAAATAGGAATTTGAACAGATCTTTGTATGTCAACGTGCATTGCTGCAATATTCACAATAGCCAAAAGGTGGGAGCAACCCATGTGTCCATCTACTGATGAATGGATAAACAAAAATGGGGACGCCTGGGTGGCTCAGCAGTTAGCATCTGCCTTTGGCCCAGGGCATGATCCTGGAGTCCCTGGATCGAGTCCCACATCAGGCTCCCTGCATGGAGCCTGCTTCTCCCTCTGCCTATGTCTCTGCCTCTCTATCTCCGTTTCTCTTACAAACAAATAAATAAAATCTTTAAAAAACAATAAAAAAAAAACCAACAAATGGTATAACCATACAATGGAATATTACTCAGCCATAAAAAGAATCAAAATTCTTACACATGTTGCCACATGCATAGACCTTGAAAACATCAAGCTAAGTGAAATAAGCCAGACACAAAAGAACAAGTGTTGTATGATCCTATTTGTACCAGATACCTGGAGTAGTCAATTTCATAGAGCCTGGGAGTAGAATGGTGGCTGCCAGGGGATGCACCATTGGGCAGGGGAGGGAGGAAACGGAGAGTTATTGCTCAATGGGTGCAGAGTTTCAGTTATGCAGGACAACAAAGTTCTGGAGACTGACAGTGGTGATGGTTGCACAACCACATAAATGTAAATGTGCATGTCCAGAGTAGCTAAATCCATACAGACAAAAAGCATAGAAGTAGTTTCCAGGGGCCACTTAATGAGTACAGGGTTTCCTTTTGGGATGATGCAGTGCTCTGGAAGTAGACAGTGGTGATGGTTGTGCAACACTGTGAATGCACTAAAAGTCGCCAAATTGTACAATTAAAATGATTCCTATAGTGAATTTTACATTAATTGAATTTTATCTCAATTAAAAAGGGAAAAATGAGATCAGCTAAGCCAGCTTTTTCATTTTACAAATAGAACTAAGTCTCACAGAATTTTGGTGATTTACCCCAACACATATTTTAGGGACAGAACCAGAAGCAAAGTCTAAAAAACTGGATTGTTGGATATCGTAAAACCCCTTCTATTGTCTGTAAGTCTAGGATAGCTCCACATATTGACTAATCTTTCCCTCATGAGCCGCTTGCTTCTTTTTTGAGATCCACTTTGGAATGTCTTTTTTCTTTTTCTTAAGAAAAAATTTCAAGCATACAGAAGGACTAGAATAATGAATACCTATATACTCATTGCCTAGTTTTAATATTAACATCTTGCCATTTGTTTCATCTGTTTGTTTTTTATTGAAGTATTTGAAAGTAAATGAGGCATAACATTTGTCAGCATTTTGGTGATGTCCCAGTGTATCTTAGCTAAAGTTTTTCATGATTCCTTACTTTCTCAGGGAAATTTGACCTTCTTTTTTCCCCTTGACCTCACATAAAATATCCCAAAATGAGTTTCTCATTCATCATTTACTCCTATTCCCTCACACTTTTTTTTTTCCAGTACTACTAGAGTAGATGCATATTGTTTACTGAGGATTATCTCCTTTTTCTAAGAACACTCCCCCTTCGTTCCATCCAGATTGTTCTCTCAGAAGCTACAGTTATAACTTTACACACACATCTCTTCACCTCCCATCAGTTGGGAGTCTTGCGGCCTAAGGAGCACTTTCCTTGGACCTTTCTTGGACTTATGGCCCAGATAGTTGACGTAGTTTCTCTGCAGGTGGCCAGTGTGGCTGCCTGAAGAACTCAGGAGCTCTCAGTCAAGTTTCTGTGTTAAAAGATAGTTTGCAATGAGAGAGAACAAGGAGGCTGATGCTCAGAACAAGTGGAGCAAACATCCTCCATTGTTATGAAATTGACTTTTTTGTCTAAGCTAATTTAAATTGGGATTTTGGTGCTTGTAGCCAAAAGGGCATATATGTAGGTGTGATTTGGCCCAGGGGACACCGATAGGGAGAATCAGGCAAAACTCTCAGGCTACTCCCCGGTAAAAGTTATAGAGACCACTCTAAACAATCCACCCAACTCCAAACTCAAAAGACTTGAAGAGAAGCTGTATTTCCTTTTTTTTTTTTTTAATTTTTTTTATTTATTTATGATAGTCACAGAGAGAGAGAGAGAGGCAGAGACACAGGCAGAGGGAGAAGCAGGCTCCATGCACCGGGAGCCCGACGTGGGATTCGATCTCGGGTCTCCAGGATCGCGCCCTGAGCCAAAGGCAGGCGCCAAGCCGCTGCGCCACCCAGGGATCCCAGAAGCTGTATTTCTGTGGATATTCTCAAGGTCCCTCTACAATATAAATACGTCAATCTATAAGACTTTTTTAAAAAAAGAAAAGAAGGCAGGGAGTTTACTGACCAATGTGGGACTTACGATTTCAGATTGTTACTTTTGTAGATTACACATTCATTCAAAAATCAAACAAAATTTTATTTTATATCTACTTTTTGTAGAAAGTGCCTAAGGACTGGGGAGGCTAAGTGGCTCAATCAGCTAAGTGTCCAACTCTTGATTTCGGCTCAGGCCATGATCTCAGGGTCCTAAAATGGAGTCCTGAGTCAGGTTCTACACTGGTGGGGAATCTGGCTTGAGATTCTTTCTCTTCCTCTACCCCTCCCCCCATGCTCTCTCACTTTCTCTCTTAAGTAAAATAAATAAATCTTAAAAAAAAAAAAAAAAGTGCCTAAGGAAGTATAGTGTGCTTGATGTTGAACAGGAAAATATATTTCCTTTAATTTGTAGTTCTGTACTTCACATACACACAAGAAACAGAAATATGTACACATTTTGCAAATTGTTAAACATACCAACACAAAATACAAAACAACTAATATGCTGGAAAAATATTATTAAGCTGAAAAATCTAACATTTATTATTTATATAGCAAATTCTTCTTAAATAGCCACCATAGAAATTTGTAGGTCCTTTTCCTGGGCCATATATTACTGAATCAAAATACTTTATTTAGTTCTGTAGCGTACAATAAAGTGTATACTTCTCAAGGGTATGGACATAATCATATAAATCAGGTAATAATTCAAACTGTGTTGGGTAGAGATTGATGCCACATACTCTAGCAAGTCTTTTCTGATCTCCCAGATAAGGATCATACTATTGATGTTTTCATAGTCTCAGCTGGTTCTTCATGCCACATAGTATTAAATGATCTCCTAATCACTAGTTTAATATGTTTCCCTGGAGAATATGTAATTTCCCTAAGACACAGACTTCGCTCCCCCTCTCAAGAATGGGTCCCAGTATAATGAAATTCTTGGTTAAAGATTAATGAATAAATGTCAAACCACAGAAAACTTTATAAAGAAAGGACTCCATAATTTTTGTAAGTTGTCTTATTATGGAGAAGAGGATGCATACTACTGAGGAAGGGATGAGCAAATTTCATGCAATCATAGTAATTTCTCATTTTGGTGTCCTGTGTTTCAAAATCTTTTTTTTTTTTTCAAAATCTTTTTTAACTATGTAATGTGACAGATGTTAACCAGAATTTTTGTGATCATTTCACAACATATACAAATATCGAATCATTATGTTGTACATCTGAAGTTAACATAATGTTACAAGCCAATTATAACTCAGTATTTTTTAAAAAGAATTTAAGCTACAAGTCTCTCATTGCTTTCACTTTATCTTCTATTTTGTTAATTTCATTTTCATTCATTTTGAAGTACTTTCTAATTTCTATTATGATTTCTTCTTTGACCATTGGTAACTAATAGCGTGTCATTTAATTTCCACAGGATTATAATTTCCAGAATTTTCCTTGTGTTACCCTGTGGACTGAGAACATACTTTGTATGATTTCAATTATTTTAAATTTTTTGAGACTTGTTTTATGGCCTAGTATATGGTCTATTCTGAATAACATTTTATGTGCACTTGAGATGTCTATTTTGCTATTATTGTGTGAATGCTCTATAGATGTCAGTTAGGTCTAGTTGATTGACAGTATTGTGTCAAATCTAGTTGTTTTACCCATTATTGAGACGAGGTAATGAAGTCTGCAACTATTATTTTTTGAATTCCAATTACCTTCTGTTCAAACACCCCTACCCAAGGTTCCTTAAACACATCTGACACTCTTTGTCCACAGATCTTTGCACTTGCTCTTTGCTTGACATGCTCTCCTCTCAGATACCTGCATGATTCCCTTGTTTTCTTCAGATCTTTGCTCAAATATCCTTCTCAGTGAGGTCTTCTCTAATCACTCTATTAGAAATTGTGACATCTCATTTCCTCTTTCCTGATTTTTTTTCTCCATAGCACCTGTCTCCATTTGTCATCATGTATATATTGTAAGATAATACTGTAAACAGTGTACTACCCATTATCTTTCCCCCATTAGAATGTACACTTCAAGAGCATAGGGATTTTTGTATATTTTATTCCCCTGTATTTCCAGCCCTAGATCGATGCCTGCCACATAGTAGGCGCTCAATGAATGTATGTCCATGAATGAATGAACAAATGCCCTGAGAGCGGCTTAAGGAAACCAGTCAACTGGGCAGCAGACTAAGTTGGAGTCATTGTCAATCTCAAGTGGATCCTAAATATCAAATCATTCTGTTACAAGACTCTGCAACTATAAACAGTCATTTTCTTAAAATTTCATTCATGTTATTAAAATTAAAATTACCCATATTAGCACTGACTCAGTTGGGTCAGCTTGTTGCTCCCTTCTATTATTATTATTAGCATACAGTAGTATGCTAAGCACTGGGTATGAAGTGGTAAGCCTAGAGTGACAAAAATCCTTACCTTTATGAAGCTTACATTACAGTTTTCTGAAATTCACTGTGCAGAAGTCAGCACACCACTCTCGCTAGTTTCAAGTATCTTCTAGATCAACTGAAATTAGGTAGAATTCTAGCAAATGATTTAAATTGAACCCCATCCATTTCATGCACATAAATCAGCTTTCAAATACCACAGAAACCTATCTTTAAGCACTACAGATACCTGAAAACTAGTTTGAATAGGTGGCAATGGAATTGCATCTATAACATTTGAAAGCTGAGTGCAAATTAGCAGCATCAAACTGCTGTCTGACAAAGGCGCTTCACATAATGTTATGTTTCAGCTACAAATTCCCAGTGCTAAAACCTTTAAAAGCATTTGTATCAATTATTTTGCAGAAATATTTTGATGTCATTGTGGTTCATTATAATGGTTTAAGTTATTGCCAGTTTCCCCCAAAAAATGCCTATTTCAATAATTCCTGGCACATATGAAACCATAGCTAGAGTAATTTTTCTAATGGCTAAAAACGTTTTTAGTCTTTTGTCAGCAAGTACAGTAGTTAAAATATTCAACTGCAGATTCTTTTTATTCCATCAGAGTACAGCCAAGTACCTGAGTAATAGCTCAGAGGTTGAGACAGGACACTATGCCAGTCAGCAGAAAAATCCTGAACCTATCATACGACAAGAGTCTAATTGCTCACCTTTTTCATTTGACAACCAGAAAGACTATTTTGAGAAAACTTTTGTGGGTTTCTTTTTAAAGTGTTTCCAAGATTAATTTTAACAAGCACAACCAAGTGCTAGTTCCCTATTTGATTTTCCCACAAAATTTGACCTGCTTGACTAATAAGCAGTTGCACTGGAAATCTAAGGAATGACAGAATAACAGTGAAGCAAAATCAGTTTAATTATAGGATAAATTAAAAATTGAAGACTGTCAGCTCAAGGCAAGTCAGCAAAATTGTACCATGGCTTGTTCAGAATTCACAAAGCAAAATGGAAATGATGCCATGTGTCCCATGTTCCTGAAGAACTTTGCAGAAGTACAATTATTATGGGAACATGCATGTTTTAACCTGGGGCTCACCCTGGTAGTATAAGAGTCAAAGTAGGCTACAAATGGAGATTACTTCCAGAACTTACAGTGACATTCCTGGCTCCCCTCAGGGGGTCAAGGCACACACAGCAATTGCAGAAGGAGAATATTAGGACCGTGCTCTTAAATTTTTTGTCTCAGAACCGCCATACCTCAAAAAAATTAATGGGGGCCACTTGGAACTTTTTGTTTATGTGAATTTTTATCTGTTGATAGTTATTATATTAGAAATTAAAATGAGTAAGTTCTAGGAATACTCATTAATTTAAAAAAATAATAGAAACCTCATACATGGTAACACGTCTTTTTATGACAAATAACCGTATTTTCCAAAGTAAATTTTTCTCATTGCATTTCTTTTTCACTGCACCATTTGGGGACAAGTGTGACATTGTTTTACCTTTTTTTTTGATATCCTTCAGATCTGGTTCAGTCGACCTTAGGATCATGACCTGAGCTGAAAGGAAACGCTTAACCACCTAAGTGCCCCTGGTCTAGTTCAACCGAAAACAGCTAGACACTCCTGTCTGCTTCTGCATTGCATCTATTGTCATATGCTATTTTGTTGAAGTATAGGAAGAACACACAGGTGTGCTATAAAAGGGAGGGGTATTTTAATAACATTTTCAGGTAATTGTGACTAGTTTAGTACTAACCAACACTCAGCAAATGGCAGATTTTTTTAAAGAGTGGTTGCAATGTAAAATCTGAAATGCTAATCAGAGACATTTTCATACTGATACATTAAAACCCATTAGTTTACCTTACATTTCCAATGATCTTTTCGCATTCCTTGCTTTGTAATATTATGTATTTGGTCATCTGAAAATAGGGCTCCCTCAGGCAAATAATCCAAATTTTGACACATTTAATTGTATAAAACAATACAATCTGATCTGGTGATCTGTTCACAGCATCAATGATCGAATCAGAAAAGTAAGTTGTAGGAAGCTGTCAGGCTCACAGCAATGGATACAAGTTTTCTAAAATTATAATTTTTACTTAAAACCTCAAATTTTCATTGGCAACATTGTCAATTGTTTCCCTTGAAGTAGCAGTAATCTGGTGAAGTTATCAGAAAATGTCAGCCGGGGTGCCTCAATGGCTCAGTTGGTTAAGTGTCTACCTTCAGCTCAGGCCATGATCCCAGGGTCCTGGGATCAAGCCTCACATTGGGCTTACTGCTGATCAGGAAACCTGCTTCTCCCTCCCTCTCTCTCTGCCTGCCACTCCCCGTTTGTGCTCTTTGTGTCAAAAAGATAAATAAAAATCTTTTTTTAAAACGTCAACCAAATACTCAACTCTGAATAGCCATAGTTTGTCTGTTGTTCTTTCCAAGAAGAATAGTGTTCAATGGGAAAAAGTGGTGGTTAGTTCAGCTTTCAACTCAAACAACAGAACAGGTGCTTCTCCTCCAATTATTATACTGTATATACACAAGTATTTTATGCATAGTTCCCATTTTATGACATGCAATTTATTAAAAAGATGTGTATTCAGGGATGGAGATTAAATAAAGCTAATGATTCTAACTGCCCTTATTAAGCATATTATTAAATGAACAAGCTTTTCTCTTTTTTTTTGTCCTAAGAGTACATGTGGTGAAAAGTACAATAATGACCAGTGCCACAGTCCTGATTCATGGTAAAGCTCTAGGCTGTTTTTGCCATTATTGCTTTTGCATCATCAGAGAAATGTCAATGCAATATAAATGACAAACAACGTCTCGACACTACCCTGAAAATAATTTTCAGGACCTCACACATCCCTTGCAAAGGTCTCAGGGACGCCTGGGTGGCTCAGTGGTTGAGCACCTGCCTTCAGCTCAGGTCGTGATCTCATGTCCTGGGACCGAGTCCCACATCGGGCTCCCTGCATGGAGCCTGCTTCTCCCTCTGCCTCTGCCTCTGTGTCTCTCATGAACAAATAAATAAAAATCTTAAAAAAAAAAAAAAGAGTCCATAGATTAGACTCTAAGAGCATGTGGAATATGAGAAGAGAAGCTATAAAGCAGAGCAAGGGAGATGAGATGCTTTGTACCTACTAGGTGCCAATCCTATACAAAATGGAAAGAATGTTCTACATTCATTTTCTCATGTGGAATTATAAATACAAGCTCCTCTTAAGGAAGTATCCGTGCTTCCACTTTAAGGACAAAGAAACAGACTTTAGGAAATGGTAGAACATAGAACCTAGTCTGTCTGAATCCAAACCTCATGTTTTTTCCCCATGGGAGAAAAATGTATCTTCTTTCTAGCTTTGATTTAGGGACCCTCTTGCAAAGTACCTGCCCCCCCCACTCCTGCTATGATAAGCCATGCCCCTACAGTATCTTTTAGCTTGTTTCTATGTCTGGGCAGGCCTTTGACTCTACCAGTGAAACTACTTCTCTTACTACCAGTTATCTAAGCCAGAGGTGACAAGAATGGGAGGTCTTCCCCCCGCACCCCATAAGTCCTTATTGAACATTAATAATCTTTACTTTAAAAAAAATAATCTTTACTTTTCCATAAGCCTAGAATTAGCCTCAGAAACGTCTCAACTCAGGTCCAGGTAGCCATAAACAATCAAACAAATTGATCAGAGCTAACAAACAAAATTTGTCAGCTCTCATCTCTAAATCATTACAAAGCACATGTATGGGAACAGAACGTGAACCTCTTCCTTCCTTATAAATACAAAATATAAGTTTGCCAGGAAGAGATGTGGACAGCTCTAAGTGATGGTTACCTAGAAAAAAATAACATAACCATTAAGAGTAAGGATTGTTGACCCCAACTGATCAATCTGTCTCCCTGAATTTATTACAAGTTCAAGAGTCCACAAGATGTTTCCTACCTACTGCAAAATGCTACATCGTATCTGTTTCCACTTTTCCAAATTGTGCTTTACTGTCTAAACATAACTGGGCTTCCATAAATCACTGCAACATGTTCCCATCTGAACACTTTTGGTATTTGACTAGGTTCTTCCTCATGTTGCACTGGCCTTAACATCTAAGATAGTTGAAGATATTTTAGAAGCTGGAGCAAAAAACAGGATTTGGAAACAAAAATCTGGATGCGATGAGGACATGGTTTAGAGGGCTGAGATTCAATTTGAATGTCTAATCGCATGGTCACAAGCCTGCTTATGCTTCACTATTTTTAGGTAGAAAATCAAATTCTGAAAGGGTGTAATCTTTGCTTCCTTGATTAAAAAGTGGATCTTATCTTGTTCATCCCCCTCGCCAACCTGGCTTCTCAGGATCTCAAATGAAAATTTTTATGGAAAAAAGATTATTTTACATAATTATTCTTCACTATGTTTTTCAATTATTCATAGTATTTCAGTCCCCATTACTTTAGTCACCATTACAATGACATTTCCCTGGAGACAAGAATCCTCATTATATACTTTCTATACTAGGAATCCCTAATCAGTTCTCATTTGAAATTGTTCTCCTGTCAGTCTACCAAGACAAAGGGCAAATCAAAAGGAGTTGACTGATACTACATATGGAGTTCCCAACTAGAGCCTCACACATAAGAGGGTGGATCCATGTGTTCTCCTAGCTCGGAAAATTTCTCTCATTTTACTAAGTCACATTTCTCTTCATTTGTTGACCTTATTTTCTAAAGCTATTGGATGACTTTGAGTTTTTAAAGTTGTTATTCACCTCTGTGCCTTTACAGAAGTTAAAATACCTTCTGCCTAAAGTATTTCTGCCTAAAATACTCCTACTACTTATTTTATGGTCAAAATGTTACTCTCTCATCAAGTCCAACCTCCTCTGTGAAGCTTCCTTTTTGTACAGGGGTTCGTCATTCATCCACTCCCTTCCTCTAATGTAGATGCATGGCATCATCCATGGAATGCCCATACTCTTCATGTTGAGTGTCCTCTATTATATCACTTAGAATATTGGAATGCACTAATTTTTTTCTCCCACCAAACTCTTTGTGGAGTCCTTGAGGGCGAGGGTCATGTTTTATTCATGTTTATAGTCTCATCACTCAGTACAATACCTGATTTAATCTAGATGCTAATAAATATTGAATGGATTTTGAGTTTTCTTTCTACATTTACTTCATATTTTTTTAAGTTTCAATGCTTTTCTTATTCTTCTTGTATTAATGATTTCAAGATAGAGACAAATTGACCATTAGAGAGCATCAGGAAACCACTCTGGTTTTCAGATGTGTATGATAGAGCTAGGGACACAAACCTATCTTAAAAGCCTGTAGTAAAAATAAACGCCTTACTCTCTTTAGAGGAAAACACTAAATAAATGTAGGTTCACTTTGAAAATCCATTTGGCAATTTTTATGAAGTTAGACCCACACCTACCTATAGTCAAGCAATGTTAAATCTGGGTATTTTCCCAAGAGAAATTAAAACACACAAAATGTTTGATAGTTTTATGCATAGCATCAAAAATTTGCAAACAACCCAATTTCCATCAAGAAAAGAATGTATAAGTAATTTGTAGTATATTCACACAGTGGAATACTACTTAGTATTAGAAAAGGAATTGAACTAGGATGCCTGGGTGGCTCAGTGGTTGAGCATCTACCTTTGGCTCAGGTCGTGATCCAGAGTCCTGAGATCGAGTCCCATATCGGACTCCCTGCAGGCAACCGACTTCTCCCCTTGCCTATGTCTTTGCCTCTATCTCTCACAAATAAATGAATAAAATCTTAAAAAAAAAAAAAAAAGGAATTGAACTATTGGTACATATGACATGATGGAAATCTCAAAAACAAGCCAAATAAGAAGAGCAGACAAACAAGAGTACACACTGTATAACACCATTTATGTGAAATTTAAGAATAGGCAAAACTAATCCATAATTACAGAAATCAGAATATTGAATGGCTCTGGTGGGGGAGGACTGGCTGGAAAGGAACATAAGGGAATTTTCCACAGGGACGGCAATACCCTACATCTTTGTTGGAAATATTGGTTATAAGGTTATAAAAGTTAGTCAAGGGGATCCCTGAGTGGCTCAGTGGTTTAGCGCCTGCCTTTGGCCCAGGGCATGATCCTGGAGTCCCGGGATCGAGTCCCGCATCAGGCTCCTGGCATGAAGCCTGCTTCTTCCTCCTGTGTCTCTGCCTCTCTCTCTCTCTCTCTCTCTCTCTCTCTCTCTCTCCCTCTCTCTCTCTATGTCTATCATAAATAAATAAATCTTTTAAAAAAATAAAAAATAAAAAAATAAAAGTCAAAAATCATCTACTTGTATACCTAGGATCTGCCCATTTTAGTGTTTACATTTAAAAAATCTAATTCAGTCTCTCACTCTCTCATGTATACACACATATACATATATCATGATGCTGTTCAATGATTTATTATTCAATTAAGTCACGAACAATGTACAAAGTCTAAAATGGTGGGCCACAGCAAAAACACATTTAATTTTGGATTTGTTGTATAAATGTTTTTATGTTCTTATTTATTATTTTCTTAGGCTAACAGTAATACGATTTTGGTTACACTTAGCCTGGACCAACTCATGAGTGGCGTAAATAACAGAATATACTAAAAAACAGTACTGACTTAGAATTAAATTTTTCCTATGACAAAGATTTTTTTTTAAGTCACTTAAAATAGAATTGCAAATACTTTGGTCAGAGACATTTGGATTTGCTTTATAACTTAAACATCTTTCTAAATTCCTAACTACATAGATAATAAAGCTATGATAGGTTAATGTTTAGGAAACAAAAAGATGAGAAAGAATGAGCCATCTGAAAGGCAAAGGGAAAAGGGTGCACAAAGGCCCTGAGGCTACAAAGACCTGGCTTGGGTTAGGGAACTACAGAGGGCAGTGAGAACTCCAATGAACTGGGGCAGGAACCAAGTGAACCTGGAAAGTTAACCAAGAACTGCTTTATGCAACCTTGTAAACCAAGGTAATGAGTTTAAATTTTATTCTAAGAGTAATAGAAAGCCGTTGGAGGACTTTGAGCAAAGTCATGATATAATCAGGCTCACATTTCTAAAAGACCATTTTTGACTACTACATAGAAAATGTCAGCCAGGGGCACCTGGGTGGCTCAGTTGGTTAAGTGTCTGCCTTGGCTCAGGTCATGATCTTGGGGTCCTGGGATTGAGCAGAGTCCAGACTCTCTGCTCAGTGGGGAACCTGCTCTCTCTCTTCCTCTGCCCCTCCCTATACTTGTGCTCACAGTCTCTCAAAATAAATATATCTAAAAAAAAAAAAAAAAAAAGGATGGAGCAGAAGCAAGAGAGAAAGAAGTGACCTTGACAGGTCCATTGCTAGTTCAGGCAAGAGATTCCAGTGGTGGTAGTAGAGATGGAAAGAAGTAGGCCATCTGTAGATATATTTTACAGGTGGAACCGGACAAAATTTGCTGATGGATATGGTGGGGCAAAGGAAAACTTAAAAATGAAACCAAGGTTTCTGGTTTATGTTATTTACTCACATGGAAAATACTGGACTGAAAACAGGTTTGGAGGTGGAAAACCTAAGTTTTATTTTGGACCCATTAACTTTGAGATACTGAAAAGTATTCAAGAATAGATGTTACCCTGAATAGTTTTGAGAAGAGTCTTGAGTGTAAAAAAATTAATCTGGTAGTAAGCAGGATAGAGATGAAATTTAAAATTATAGGTATTCATGGAATTCCCTAAGAAGAGATAGAAAGAAAAGAGCAGGGGAACTAGTCCAAGTTCTGAGGAAGTCTTTTATTTATAGGATAGGACAGGAAGAATAAAGAAACCCAGTAAAACAGGATGTGGAGTGGTCAGAAAGGGTAGTGTTTCATGGAGGGAATGGCCAAAGTTTCTGAGAGATGAAGGAAGACATGAACAGAGAATATCTTTTGGTTTTGGGAACATAGATGCAATTTTAACGGCATAACTGGGTAGAAGTCAGATGAAACTGAAAACAGAATGGGAGATCAGAGATAATAATGTTCAGCAATGACATTGCTGAAATCTGACAGTTTTTAATGTACAAAAACAGTAATTTCAATGATTCCTTTTTTAAAAAGTTTTATGGAAGAAAACATGGAGCACTATAGAAGGGGAAATGAGTCAAGTAGGGCCAGGAAGGTGGAAGGAAAGGGTTGTGGGTTTTAGATGGAAAGACCAAAGCATGCTTGTATAGCGATAAAAAGCAACTATCAGCTGAAAAAAGGTGAAGAAAAGGGATGGAAGACTTGGTAATCGAAGAAAAAATGTGAAATAACCTTTACAAGGTGTAGATACGTAAACTAACTCTAGAACTGCAGTGGGAATATTAGGCACCACTTAAGAATTGTTGATCACGAGTGTACGATCAAATGCCTACAGAGATAAGACAAGTAAACAACTGAAGCAGGCTCAGTGGACATGAAACTCAAGAATATATATCCAATCTAAATGGGGTGGCCACTGGATTGCTGCCACCAAAACTGTCAATCCTATGTCGCCACATCCTCTGATTTTTCAAGAGGAGCCAGAAATCTTGTGATGTATCTTAATTTTAAAGACTCTTTATATTGATGAAAACAGAGGTTGCATTTACCCAAGGTTGTCCACTTGTTAGAGGAGAGTGATCTGGAAAACTGACTTGGGTTAGTTGAGATGGAGTGACTGTGATGATGAACTATTAAATTAAGCTAGGTGAAGAATATAGAAGCTAAAGGGAGTTAATGGTTAACAGTGAAGGTGGAGGAGTCAATGTATTAAAGGAATTGATGAAGACTGGCTCCTGATACCTCAAGTTCTTGAGCAAGTGAGCTCAAGGCTAGAGACTAAACCCACAGAATGTATACAATCAAGATGTTGGGGCCTATGTTGTTTTTAGAAATTACACATTCCAGATACATCAGGGGAGTACAACAAATAAATGCAGAAAGATCAATGGGATAGCATTATTTAAATTCAAACATGTTAAGATCTTTGTTGCTTCGCTGACTTTTAGAAAATACATCATAAAACTATAATGAGAAAACCATCAAATTCCAGTATTGGGACATTCTACGAATACCTGACCAGTACTCCTCAAATATCAAGCTCATCAAAAACAAGGAAGTCTGAGAAAGTGCCACGGCATAAGGAGACATCGTAATTACATGTAACGCGGTGCCCTGGATGGAATCCTAATATTAGGTAAAATCGGGGAAATCTGAATAAACAGGGGATTTTAGTTAATAATGCACAAAATTGGTCCACTAATTGTAACAAATGTACCATACTAATGTAAAATGTTAATAGGGGAAACTGGGCACCAGGTACACAGAAATTCTTTGTACAATTTTCTCAAAAAAATGTTTTCAAATGTATCAAACACTGCTCTAAAAAACACACTTTATTAAAAAATACGTATCAGAAAACCGTAATGAATAAAACAACCGCTACCTACAAATTCCATACTCAGTTTGCTTAATAATGGTCAAAACAGTAAAAGCCTCTTTTACTACTTCATGATTCCTTCCCTACCGGACATGAAATTTCTAAATTCGATTTTTACTCCCCTTTTATTTCTTGACTACTTCCACTAATCTGCATATATACCTGAGCAACACATGGTACTGTTTTACATGTTTTAAGATTCTATGTATGTAAGTTGTCACGCTATGTACGTCCTACATCTTGCTCTTTTTTTGCTTCGTATTTCTGGGTCCAGTATTGATGGACTGGCACAGTTCATCGCATGAGCATTCCATTAAAGTATGTTCTCTTCCGTGGATCTTCTGGTTTCTTGCTTCTACTGACAGTGCTGGCTTACATGCCAAAGTTTCTACAAGGTATATACACTCAGGAGCAGGACACTAGGGTAGACTATTTGAAATTTTGCCAAATGGTTTTCAAAATGGACGTAACATTTACGCACACACCAGCAAGAGCGTGGTGTACCTTGACTCATAAAGGAAAAAAAAATCGAAAGACATACAAACTGGATGATACGTTTGCCTCATTTACGATCTGTCTCTCGTGTCCACGTAATCATTTCTGCAAACAGAGAGCAGCTCCTAGCCCCGCAAAGGCGCAAAGGCGCCATCACGCCAACCTCTCCCGGGCCCCCGGAGACGCCGACGCCGACGCCGACGCCGACGCACGCGCGCTTCCGGCGAAAGCTCAACGCAAAGGCGAACGTCGGCACGCTCGGGACGTCGGCGACGTGTTGGACGCCCTGGAAGGCCCCTTTCCGGGCTGTCTGGAAAGCTCCAAATGTCAGCTTGTGTTGGTCTATTGCCTCTTTTCCACAGGAAAGAAAAATATTCTGACAGGCTCTCCTTGTTCTCTGAGCAGAACCCCCTTCCCCAGAGAAGCTGCGTCCGCCTCTCATTTCATTCAGGCAGTGCTGCGGGCAGCCCGTAGGCCCTTGTAAGGAGCGCGCTGCCGCCCCGCCTCCTTCCTTTCGGCCGGAACCGCCATCTTCCAGGTAGGGCCTGCGCGTGGCTCCCGGCGCCGCGTGTCCCGTAGACTGAGGTTCTGAGCCTGTAAGCGGTGCTCCCGGCACTGAGGCCCTAGGGAGACGGTGTAGCCTGTCCGGGGCCCACGGGCCGGTGGAGGCGTGGGGGGTGGTGGGGCTGTGCTCATGCAGACTGGGTCTCCTGGGCCCGGGGCTGAGCACCAGGCCGCGCCCTGCGCGGGGAGACACTCGACGAGAGCGGAGCCCGGGCGCTGGGCCGAGGCAGCTCGGGTCGTTCTGGGAAGGGACTTGTTTTCCCCGTGTCCCCACGGCTTCAGCTTCGGCGTTCTGGGCCTCGGGACAGGTTGTGTGGGGCCGCGTGGCCCAGTACTTTGCGGCCTCTTCAGTGTGGGGTTTTGGCCTCTGCTGGGAAGCCTGAACTTGTGATGTTCGTGGTTGGGGGCCTAGGGAGCGGGGGCCGGCCGAGGGGCTGTACCCTCCGCGAGGCCTGGTTGTGTGGGAAACCTGGGCTCGCGCGCGGTCCGAAAACAGAATGCTTGCCTTGCAAGATGAGAGCTCCAGACCAGCTCGGCGTCGGCGCGTGGCAGCATCCGGCGGTTTTAAATTTGGGCCTCAAGTCGCCTTTGGACCAACGGAAAGTGCTTTCAGGTTGCCGCGAGTGTTCTGTTAACGTTGGGGCAGCATGTGAATAGCCGTGTGTCCCGTTTGGAACTTTGGGGGAAAGGCCATTGCTGTTTATCCTTAGTTTTGTTTTGCTTTGTTTTCCTTTTCTTTCTTTCATCTGGTTTATAAATGTTCCCTACCAGAGGTGAGCAAACTGCAGGTTGCATTTTATGGTGGATCCTGTTGGGTACTATTGCAGCATCTAAAAGCATCACTGTTTCCTACGTTCATTATTACTTTTTAAGGCGTGTGTTGGTTCGTGGTGGGGTAGATTTTTTTCTTTCCTGGGGAAAATGGGTCTGGTGGAAGGAGAATGAACTCTGCAGTCAGGAATTCCTTCGCATTTCTGAATCTGCCACTTAGTGACTCCATGAAGCGATTTTGACCTGCAGAGTCTCTCTCCCTGTTCATGACCTTGATACTTTGGTATGAGTTGATGCAAATGTAGAGAATCTGAGAATTAAAGCAGGATATCGGGCTCTTAATAGATGCTTAGTTGCTTTTTTCTTAAAAGGTAATGGATGCGTATGTTGTAACAACGATTGGCCTTGGTGGGTTAGGGGAAACATTATGTCTCCTTACCTTCCATGCTAAATGAGTAAGGTATTTTGGAGTCATTGGAAATGATGTTAGTAAGAGACTGATTTATATTACAGTGCCTTCAGGTTAAGCCTGACTTAACGTAGATTTGCCGTGTAGTAGGAATAATTCTCAGTAGTGGTAGTTCTGCCCTCAAATGACCTAAAGGAATAAAAAAAAAATGTCTATAAGAGAAGGGGTTTAATCCACCATGTAAAAATGCAGGGCTGAGTCGTCTTAACTCCAACAATAAACTACCAACTAGTTAGTGATTCCAGTGCCTTTAGCATTCTGGGCTGGGTTCTACCACAAAGAGCATGGTTTCAGAAGTTTGGTTGTGTTTTTTATATTCTAATAGGGAAAGTACTGGTGTGGGTTCTAAATTCCAGTTCTGCTACCTAGTAGCTTTACTGTTAATATAAATTAGGCAGTTTTGCCAAAAATCCTATGTGCCAAAATGATGGGGTTTTACCATTTATAAGAAATACTGATTGGTGAGTCAGCTTGCTACATTTCTTCTGTTGCTCCTATAGTGCAAGCATTAGACATTTTATAGTATTGTTTTTTTTGTTTGAAAAGACAAATGTCAATTTTGCGTTTGCATTTCACTTTTATGCTTTCTGTTTTCAGTAATTCGCCAAAATGACCAACACAAAGGGAAAGAGGAGAGGTACCCGCTATATGTTCTCTAGGCCTTTTAGAAAACATGGTAAGTAGATTTACCCTCTTAGAGAGCAAACATAACATACAGTCATACAATGCATTATTACTAAATGACATTAATTAATGGCACCTTCCTAACTTATTTTTGTAATAAACGAAAAGCATGAATTTCATATAGTAATTTCTTACCAGCAAGATTTAAAAATACAACTGTCAAAGATAAGTATGTTGAAAGCTAGTAAGCTTAAGTGTTTCTCTTATACTCTACACTTTTTAATCTTGATGCTAACTATACTGATTTTTTTTGGGTGCAGGAGTTGTTCCTTTGGCCACATACATGCGAATCTATAAGAAAGGTGATATTGTGGACATCAAGGTAAATTCTAAAGTTGGGTAAATAGCCTACAGAATAGTATTAGAAGGTAGAAAAGTTTAGTCTGGAATTGGAATTCAAATACTGATGTATGTTGAATCTGTTGGCTTTTTCTCCTAAATAGGGAAAATCTTCATTCTGAATAAGAGCTCATAAATGTAGAATGGCTAATTTAACTTTCAGAAACCAGGGTTATTTAAAGTGCTGTTCTTGAATCTAAGAACTTTTGTCGTTACTTGTTAACAGGTTGTGGAAAAACCAAGAGTTTGTTGACGTGGAAAGGGGTAATAGCTTAGTGCAAAATTTAATTGTTAATGGAGATGGAGGGTTTTTGTTTGTTTGTTTTGTTTTTTAAACAAGTTCTGTTCTTTTGTGACCAGTATTCAAATGTGTCCTGATACTCTGGAGCTTAATGATGATTGTCTTTTTGATTGCTTAAAGCAATGTGAAAAACACATTTCACCGGCTCTGAAAGCTCTTGAGTTGCCTTTAAAAGAAAATTTTAGAATATCTTCGTTACTTTAATAAGAATCCAGATGTAAAGGGAAGGGCAAATTGCTGGCATAACCTTCATCTTCTTTCTTAACAGGGAATGGGCACTGTTCAAAAAGGAATGCCCCACAAATGTTACCATGGCAAAACTGGAAGGGTCTACAATGTTACTCAGCATGCTGTTGGCATTGTTGTAAACAAACAAGTTAAGTAAGTAATATCAGGATTCTTTCTTGCTGATCAGTATCCCCTCATACCTACCCCCTTTTCACTTTGCCAATTGGACTTATGTCTTTATTGGTCATTCAAGTGGGGCAAATGAAATATCCTTTTAAAACTCAAGCAAACTGGGTGTTTGCCTTGTATCCTGTCAGAGGAAACAAATTGAACTAGACTTAAGGGAAAGTTTGATTAGGGTTTGGTGATAAGCAGTTCTAGTTTTTGGAATATAAAAGTATAATTAGTAAGTTTAGATCTGGTTTTGGTTAAATAATATATCAAGGTCTGTCACCTCATCAAAGGAAAGCTTAAAAGTTGGAGATTTTGAGGGCATATATGTGACACAATCGGTTAAGTGTCTGACAGTTGGTTTTGACTCAGGTTGTGGGATCCAGCCCCAAGTCAGGCTCCATGCTTAGCATGGAATCTGCTTAAGACTCTTCCTTTGAAGAAAAAAAAAAAGACTCTTCCTTTGGTCCCTACCCCCAGTAAATAAATAAATCTTTTGTTTATTTATTTTTAGAGAGGACGTGAGCAGCGGGGAGGGACAGAGGGAGAGGAGAGAGAAAATCTCCAGCAGACACCTCATTCAGTGCAAAGCCCAACCTGGGGCTCAATCTCATGACCCTGGGATCATGACCTGAGCCAAAACCAAGAGTCAGACACTCAACCAACTGAGTCACCCAGGCACTCCAGCAAATAAATCTTTTTTAAAAAGTGGAGATGTTTGCTTCAAGGCCTCTTCCAGTACGATTAATGGTTATAAATTATCCATCACCTTGCTGAGTAATCCTATCTCTTGGTAAAAGGTTCGTGGTTTATTTAATAAATGAAACTACCAAATAAAATTGGACTGTTATATTTTTGCCAAAGCAGTTACAGGAATGTTTATTCTCCCCAGGGGCAAGATTCTTGCCAAGAGAATTAATGTCCGCATTGAGCATATTAAACACTCAAAGAGCCGAGATAGCTTCCTGAAGCGTGTGAAGGAAAATGATCAGAAAAAGAAGGAAGCCAAAGAGAAAGGTACTTGGGTCCAACTGAAGCGCCAGGTGAGTGCTTGACACAGATGGTTTCTTGGTATTGATCTTGGGAGTTTTAAAACTTGCTCCAGTGATAGTTTTCTTTTATATGAAAGTTAATGAAAAAAAAAAGTTAATGAATTGAGTATGTTACTTCTTTGTTTCTGAGAGCACTTTGAAATTGATTACTGTGCTTGATATAATTGTTCCTTGCAATTTTTTTTTTTAATAGCCTGCCCCACCCAGAGAAGCACACTTTGTGAGAACCAATGGAAAGGAGCCTGAACTGCTGGAACCCATTCCCTATGAATTCATGGCATGATAACTGTAAAGAAAATAAAAGACCTCAGGATTGTAAAAGTGTTTCTCTTAATTGAGTAGGAGTGTGGTTGGTGTCCTTTCACTTAAAAAAATATTTAAAGCAAACTCTTGTTCTAATTCATTGGGTGATATTTTTATTCAAATTTAGTGGCTTTTTTCTTGCTGAAAGGTGTGAGGTGGTTTATTGTACAACAGAGTATACTTGAAAACTGCCAGGTATTACTTTGAAAATATTTATAGTAGTTGGGAAATAGTCCCTTTAAATCCCTAAAGAAAAAAAATATTAAATACATGAAAGGTTACCTATCACATTCATTACATTTAAGTTCAGGGATAGCTACGAGTACTTGTAATTGTATCCTGTCATACATAGCTGTGTTTTGAGGATAAAGAACTTGCCTTTGAAGTCAACTACTTATAAATAGATTGTTTAAAGCACTGGTCTGGTTCCTGCCAAATTGTTTTCCCTGTCATTTCCTGTCACAATTTTCCTGTATGGTGCTTTAGCTCTTAGGAAAACTTTGTTTTCTTGGAGGTGTTCTTTCTTACCCCAATTCCTTTGCACTTTCCTTTGCCTGAAATACTTAGACTTTAAGTTGCTGAATTTTCTCATTTCATCTTGACTGTCATAGGTGAAACTTCCCTGATAAGAGTATCTTAAGGAGAGGAACGAAAGTGCTTGGAATCAGGAGAAAAATTATTTCTGATTTGGGATAGTAGAATAAAGTCCTTACACCTGTTCCCACTACAGGTGTGTTTGCGTTTTTTATGATGTTTATAATTTTTAACATGTTCTCCATTAAATCTGATGTTAGAGACTTAGTAAACTTTGTCCTCCTAGGTACTGGCACATAATAGGCATTGCATAAATGTTCTTTGAATTGAGGTTTTTTGTTTTTTAATGAGCAGATGTTTTCTATTTCTGTGTTTAACCTTGTTTTCCTGTGGATTTTATCAAACTAGAATGTTTTGGATTTTAGAGGGTTCCTAACCATTTTGTAATTGGGATTATTAAGTCTCCCACATGATGTGGAAAGATCAGGAAACCTCAAACTTTATTTTCCAGCAGTTTGTGATCACCTCACTTTCTGTTGGCCCATGTAAAATGAGGGTGTTACCTCATTTCAATGAGGGATTGAACCAAATGATTCCCAGATGTCCTTTGTGCACTTAGTGTCTATGACTCTGTTCCCCTGACCACCAGATGACATAATTGTGACAAAAGATATGGCAGAGGATAAAATCCTCAGTTCAGGAGGGCTGGTGAAGGTGAAAATATTGAGCAAAAGAAAGTCTGTAAATAGAACTGGCTTAGGGAAATTCTTAGGGCAGATCATCAGAAAATGAACTCTTTCATCTGCTGTACAGTGTGGCAATTTTCTAATGCACTGTTAATGGCAATAATGGAACTGTGATCTACATAAAACATTTTTGGTAATGGGGTTTCCTGGGTGGCTCAGTCCGGCTTTATGAGAGACAGATAGATAGGTGGAGGGAAAAGCAAGCTCCCTGCAGAGAACCTGATGCAGGACTAGATCCCTGGACCTAACTTGGGCCACACACCCTTTTAAAATAAAATCTTTTAAAAACCTTTGGTATCGGATTAGTCTTTAAAAATGTTATTCTCACAATAGAGTTCAAGGCATTTTCCTGAGTCTCGATTAGTTTTAAGTTGCTTTCCTGGTTTTCTTTTTTTTATAATTTTTTTTTTAAGATTTTATTTATTCACAAGAGACACAGATAGGAAGAGACGTAGGCAGAAGCAGGCTCCATGCAGGGAGCCTGATGTGGGATTCGATCCTGGATCCCAGGATCACGCCCTGAGCAAAAGGCAGACGCTCAACCTCTGAGCCACTCAGGCATCCCTTAAGTTGCTTTCCTAAAGGGTTATAGCAGTTGGTACTCTGAATTAGTGAAAGAAAGTGCTTGTCTGCACTCTTATCAGCTCTGGTTATTATAATTCAGTCTTTGGTAATTCTGTGGAAGGAAATACTGCATTTTTTTAAAGTTGGCTTCAGCTTCTGGTTTCTTTTTTTTTTTTAATTTTATTTATTCACAAGAGACAGGCAGAAGGAGAAGCAGGCTTCATGCAGGGAGCTTGACCTGGGACTCGATCCCAGGTCTCCAGGATCTCGCCCCGGGCTGAAGGTGGTGCTAAACCGCTGAGCCACCTGGGCTGCCCCTGGTTTCCTTTTCTGCAATCTGCTGGATCTTATTTCTCTGACCTCCAGATTCTGAAGTGCGTTATATTCAAGCCCTGCATCATATGGTCAGTGCCCACCTTTCTGACCTATTTCCAGCTCTAAAGTCCTGTTCACTTATGCTAGCTTTGCAATGCCTCAAATAGGCCAACTATACACTTGCTTCAGCTTTTGTAGGCTTAAGCTTAAATAGGATTCCCATTGTCCTCTATTTTCAGTCTCAAGTTTTTCCAAGACTGTCTCAACACTAAACTGCTTCCTCTTGCTCTTTCCTTTTTTTCTTTACAGTACTTAACCAGGGCAGCCCGGGTGGCTCAGCGGTTTAGCGCTGCCTACAGTCCAGGGTCTGATCCTGCAGACCCAGGATCGAATCCCACATCAGGCTCCTTGCATGGAGCCTGCTTCTCCCTCTACCTGTATCTCTGCCTCTCTCTCTCTCTTTCTCTCTCATGAATAAATGAATAAAATCTTTAAAAAAAAAAAAAAAGTACTTAACCAGTGCCGGTAAGTTTCATTTTGTTGGGGAGTCTTTTTAATCAACATTCTTAACTATTACCTACTCTATTAGGAAAGGGGGGCCATTAAAAAAAAAAAAAAAATGGGTGGCGCAGCGGTTTGGCGCCTGCCTTTGGCCCAGGGCGCGATCCTGGAGACCCGGGATCGAATCCCACGTCGGGCTCCCGGTGCATGGAGCCTGCTTCTCCCTCTGCCTGTGTCTCTGCCTCTCTCTCTCTCTCTCTCTCTCTCTGTGACTATCATAAATAAATAAAAATTTAAAAAAAAAAAAAAAAAAAAAGGAAAGGGGGGCCAGCCCAGTTGACTTAGCGGTCTAGCACCACCTTCAGCCCGGGGTGTGATCCTGGGGATCCGGGATCAAGTCCCACGTCAGGCTCCCTGCGTGGAGCCTGCTTCTCCCTCTGCCTGTTTCTCTGCCCCTCTGTCTCTCATGAATAAATAAAATCTTAAAAAAAAAAAAAAAGACAAACTGAAGGAGGATACTACTTAGGAGCAGTAAGACACTAAGCTATATAAAACAAGGTAAGGGCATCATAGGATGTAAAAGGACAGCAGAAGGGAGAAAATTCATGTTGACATGGTTCATGCTTCTGCTCTCTTATGTCACTGGTTATTCTTAGTCTCATGTATCCTTGACCCTTTGGCTTGGTGCTTCCTTGACTTCAGTCTACAGACTTGTGAAAAACAGCAAATTAAGGTAAGCTGCTCTTGTGCCTTCCTTGTCCCTTTCATAACTTAATTTCCTGATCTCCAAATCTGGCTTCTGTCCCCACCACTCCTATGAAACTATTCTCGTAGGTTACTAACTAGTAATGTGACTTTGATTTTTTTATCTCCTTGATATTTGACAGTGCCAACAAATTATTTTCTGTTCCAGAGGCTTCTGCTGTCATACTTCAACCAGGTTCTATTTATCTCATCCATCCACTTTTTTCTGGTCCCTCTCCTTGATGCCCCACATCTGTCTCTGTTCTCTACTTTCAGAGTGATCTAAGCCAATGGTTCTCAAGTATGATTCCCCACCTGGCATCAACATTTTGGGGGAACTTGCTAAAAATGTGTGCCACTACATCAAATTCTAGGTGAGCCCAGCACTCTTCACAGTCTTTGTGGGTTACTGAGTTCCTTGTTCAAGTTAGAATCACTGACCTGTCCTTACCATTAGTACACTTGAGACTCATTTTGGAGCTCACTTTCTCTGAAACTATTTCCAACTCCCTTTTGGACAGCTCCATCTGGATATCCTGCAAATACACAGATTAGTTTGAAGGGGTTGTATTATTGAGGAAATAAATTGCATCGAATTCCCTTAGCTTTGAGTAATAGTATGTACACTGATGAATTATGTGCCTGCATTGAAATGCAGGTCCTTTTAAATAACAAGTAATTGTTAGAAATTGTGAAATTATAAATGAATCTCTTACTATACAATTCCCTTTTCTACACTTGATGAGAATGAAGAAAAATGTTTTAACTATAAAACTTCCTGCCCTAGATCTTAAGTTAGAGCCATAACCATAAATGAAGGTGCATGGCTTCTTGAATCTTGATTCTCTTCTGATTGAACCAAGTATCTTTTAAGGACTTCTGTTTTTGTTCAGTTGACCGCAGTCCCAAGGGTTGACTAAAATATGTCACATTCAGTGTTGTGGCAGGAAAAATTACAGTTTCATATCTCTTAGTGTTCTCACTAGTGTCAGTGTTTTCCCGGAACTGTGCTGTGGTGGGGGGAGAAAGTGGAAAAAAGCAATTTTGCTAAAATGTAGCAATAAAAGTTGCTAAAATATAAACAAAGGTCTGTCTTGTTTTTTGAGCACAAGAGAAAACAATTGGATTTGGAATACAAGTGTGTATCCCACCTGCACTTAACATTAAGGAAAACAGGGATCCCTGGGTGGCTCAGCGGTTTAGCGCCTGCCTTTGGCCCAGGGCACGGTCCTGGAGTCCCGGGATTGAGTCCCACATTGGGCTCCCGGCATGGAGCCTGCTTCTCCCTCCTGTGTCTCTGCCTCTCTCACTCTATGTCTATCATAAATAAATAAATATTTAAAAAAATTAAGGAAAACAATTGGTGGTGTTCATACAAAAGCTTTCCAAAAATCTGTTAGACAAGTTACTTAGTTGTGAATAGCTGTGAGGCAGCATCTGCAGATAATATTGCTGAGGCGGAAAGTGTGTACAGAGGAGTGAATAAGCAGCCCAGGATTTCTGTATTGTGATTTCTTTTCAAGCTGGAAATGTGTGTGGTGAGGAGTAACTGACAGGCTAGCTCATAAAGCCCCAAATGGAAAAGGCATAGAAAAATATTCACACTCTTAACTTTCCTAGCAAGATTGGAATTTATGAAAATCATTTGATGTGGAAAAGAAACGCAGTGAGGTGCTCTATTGTCTCTGAAATGAGGTTTTGGCTTAGCTCAAGTGAGGATGTGATTGAACTTTTTGCTCCTGAGCAAGAAGGAGGTTCAGAATAATTGCTTATGGAAGATGAGGAAGTAAGCAGTTCTAAGATCCGAGAGCATAGATGATACTCTGTTCTTCATATGCTCCTAGCACTGACCCTGTTATATATAGTCAGGGTTACCCTCCTCAGGAAGAGTTCAGTGGCTTTCCATAGCCTCCAGATAAAGTCCTGAGCATGGCATTCATTGCCATCCACAGTCTGATCTGCAACTTTTTGGGTCATCCACTGCATCCTTCTAATGTTTGTGACTACTCCTAGCTCCCCAGACTTGCATTACACTTTCATGATTTTACGAATGCTGTTCCTTCAACTTGACATACCATCTCCCACCCTCTGTTTCCACCTACCAAATATTACTCATGCTCAGAGACTGGACCATTTCTTCCTGTAACTTTCCATGATTACCGCCACCCCCTTCCCCATTCAGATTTAATTCTCCCCATTGCAGCTCTATTGGAGTTGGCACCCTGACCTGCTTTGTCATTCCTTTTACAAGACCGGAGTGTTTTCATTCTGCTTTCTACATTAATGGAAAATGCCAAGACTTGAAATCAGAGGGATTGAGGTGTCTTCTGAGTGGCTCTATGACTTTGGCTAAGTCATTAAACTTGTCTGAAGCTCAATTTAGGACATACTTAACCCATTTTACAGGCTTAATTAAGATAAAAGAAGAAATCTATAAGGATTTTTTGGTAAACTCACAAATTTATGAGGGATAATTTCACTATGGGGATGTCTATGAAAGCAAGCAGGAATGTCTTATACTTTGTCATCCCCTCAGTAAATGATTGGTAATTGAAAATTTGCTTTTCTTCATAGTCTGTACCAGCACTTAATAGAGCCTTGCAGCAAGTAGATTTTCAATAATTTTGACTGTTTATGAATTAAAGTAAGGATCTGGTAGAGAAGCACAGTTTTTATTCTAGTGAAATTATCTAAAGATAGTCTGTGAGTCTCCAATAAGTTCAAGAATTTATCATACACAGGAAAGAGTTGATATTAGGAGGTGATGGATGGTGGAGGGAGAGATGTTCTTGAACTAGAGAAGGACCCTTGGCCGTTTTGCCTCAGGGCTAGAAATCAAGCTTACTTGGCTGGTAAATGGTTAATAACTTCCCAAGACTGATATTTGCGAATTGCCAAATTCTGCCCTTCACACTCATTCTAAACACCCACAAGATTTGTGTATCCATATCTGTGCCTACGCATTTCCATTATCATTTTAAAACCACTTCAGTATGCCTGTGTTGTATTGGTTGCAGTACAATTTTACATAACTCTGGACACAAAGAAATCCAAAATGAAACAGAGCACAAGCAGCAACATTTAGGCAAGGCTATTTATAATGTTCAGTAACAGTTCGGTAACATATTGTTTGTATTAAAAGGTCATGGATTATCTTGTCTATTTGCAAATGCAAAGAGCTTTCCAAGGAGAATTGAATAACATTTTGAGCTCTGAGCAAAGGTGCAATGTGAATGCAAAATGGAACATAATGATCAGTGGGCAGAGTCATAGGAATCTTACTTATTGGGTGACCTTAAACTAAAATGATCTTCTTCCTGACAAGGAATGTAAGATGGGGAATGAGGTGTAAAGATAAGTCCAAGAAAGTGCTCTTTTCCCTTGAGAGTTTTGCAATTTAATCCCAGGAAAATGAAAGGTGTTTGTGGCAGATTCCATTGATTCCTACTCAGCAGTGATCCCATCTTCTATCTCTTGATTTTTAATGGGGGAGCAAGGTATCTACTAGCTCCTGGAGAGGAAAGAGGGTTGTTCTAAGGTAGGGCCAAGTCCAGTCTTCTTTGCTGGATACTTGGATAAACTTTTTCTTAGCTTCTCAGTTCTAGAGATTGAGAGGTAATAAGTCTGCTGGGTATTGAGAATTATTTTATTTCATAATAAAAAGAAACAAAAGAATAGAGTCCCACACTTCCTTCTTGCTTTGGTAAGGACTTGCTGTTTGGTGAAGCAGGGCCATTTTGTGTTCAAGGAGAACCACAAGCATCTGGGACACAAGCACTTGGACCCCTATCACTGAATAGCTGAAGGATCCCTGGGACCTAATAGTTTCAAGGTTGTTCTGTAAATAGTAACTGTCTTTATGGTGCCTTCTCTCCTGTCAAGGAAGGAGATGCCGTGCTTCAAATCTTTCCAGTTAAACAGAAGTTTAACAGAAGGGGATTGCCTTCTAAGCTGCCAAAAGTCAGTTGCTATTGAAATACAGCAGCTCAACTCAGGACATTTCCTGGAATGCTTTCTCTTGAGAGTAGGTTTCTCTCAAAACAAAGGTATTACGATAATGGCTACACATATGACTTCTGTCTTTTCCGGTTCAAACAGTGAAGACATTCATTTATTCATTCAGGAAGTTGGTCTGTGAACAAAGGACCCAGTAAGTTCCAGGTACCACTATGTGCTGGTGCTAAAGACACAAGCTAGAGTCTCTGCCCTCCTGGGGACAGTCATGAAACAAATTCTACAGAAAGTGACAGTTGAGATCAGTGTTGCCACATCCTAAGAATGAGGAACCAGGAGAGAGGGATCTGAGTGGCAGCACTGATCAAAGAAAGCTTCCAAGAGAGGAGTAAATAAGTCACTGTTTATTCCTAGTCTACTGCAGAGTCCTGAAGAATTCCACTGAGAAGTGAAGAGAGCAGCAGGGATGGAGTAGGGGAGACACCAAGAAGTATAGGCACTAGAAATGGTGGAACTTGGACATGAGAGTGGAGTCAAGGATGACTCACAGGTTGCTGGTTTGGACTTCTGAGTAGATGGAAGGAACACGAATTAGTGTGGTTAGTTGCAAAAATTGGATTCCATTCTCTATCCCTTTCTGCATTCCACTTAGCCCTTTCTTTTTTTTATCTTTTTATTATTATTATTATTTCAGAGAGAAAGTGCATGAGCAGAGAAGGGTGGCAGGCAAGGACAGAGGGAGTGGAAGCAGACAACCCACTAAGCCAGAGTGGAAGCAGAACTCCATCTCCCCACCTAGAGAGCTGAAACCCAGAGTCAGACATTTAACCAACTGAGCCACTCAGGCCTTTCAAATGTGAATTCAGCTCCCTGCACTAAGGAGTGCAGTGTATCCTCCCCCTCTCCTTGAATCTGGGCTGGAATTGTGACTTGTTTGACCAATAGAATGCAGCAGGTGTTATGGGTTCCACCGAGGAGGAGTCATGGAGTTGTCGGGCTCAAGAGGCCTCTTCCACTTCCACTCAATCTCTCTGAAACCAGCTCAGCCAGTGGGAGAGCAAGCCCTAGCCAGCCTGCTGGGGTGGGGGATGCCACCCCTCCACATGTGACTCCATCACTGCCCCCATCCCCATCACAGCTGACTGCCTGCCAGCCACCACCCACTCTCTGCCAGTGCTTTGCAGATACATGAAAGGGCCCAGCCTAGGTCACCTGAGTCTGGCCTGGATTAGGATAACCGCTCCACTGACCTGTAGACTTGTGAGCTACTATGGGGATTGTTGTTTTAAGCCATTAAGTTTCATCCAGTTTGTCCTGCAGCAAAAGCTAATTAATACAACCAAGATAGAAATGCAAGCTTCCTCTGAAGGGGTAAGAGTGGGGCCCTGGAACAGGCAATTGGACGTTCAAGGCTGGGACACAGGAGGCCAGAAGCATGAAGTTCTAACCTGCAAGGATCACATCTCAAGGCCTTAGTATGCTGGGCTCCCCAAACCCAAAACCAAGCCATTTTTCTCTTTTGTGTCCCCTTCTCCAACTCCCCCATCCTCAACCGGAACTTCATTTTACAGTTAGAAGTACTTTAATAAAAGCAAAGGCATGACTCAAGCGCAGAGGACAGTATTAGCGATGGAGAATTGGTCAGAGCTCCTAGGGGATGGAATGTGTATGGAGCATTTACTAATGAGCGGACTCCACCAAGGCCAGCGGCAGGGTCCCGGCTTGGAGGCGGAGCTGCACACCATCACTGCCACCAAGGGGCCTTCACCTATCTGGAGCCAGATCACCATGACTGCAGATCCCTTATACTGCTGCTAATCAGGGCTTTACCCTCCTGCTTTTTCCTTATTAATGTCATCTCTCTGAACCTTTTGAAAATAAAAAGGGCAGGGACGCCTGGGTGGCTCAGCGGTTGAGCGTCTGCCTGTGGCTCAGGGTGTGATCCCCGGGGCCTGGCATCAATCCCCGCATCGGGCTTCCCTGCAGGGAGCCTGCTTCTCCCTCTGCCTGTGACTCTGCCCCCCCCCGCCCTGTGTCTCTCATGAATAAATACATAAACTCTTTAAAAAGGGGGGTGGGGTGGACAAGATACTCCACAGGAGTTTATCCCTCCCGTTGCTGCAGAAACAAACGTCCTACTGATTGCACTTTCTCCTCTCTTTCCTCCAGCTCCTACCTGATCTCAGGTTCACCCGCTGGGCTAGTAACCGGGGCGGCCCCTGCGGGGTGGCGGGGGCCCCAGGGCTGCGCAGGCCCAGCTTGAGGAGAGGCAAGGCACGCGCTCGGGGACCGCGGCGGTGCTTCGGGGGCCGGCGGGGAGCGAGCCCAGCGGCGAAGGGTGCGCACGCCTCCCGCGGCCGGGTGGGTCCCCGCGGGGCGGGGCGGGGCGGGGCGGGGCGGGGCGGAGCCCGAGGCGGTGGCCGCGCCCCCACCGCGCCCCCAGGCTTTAAGAGCGCTCGCCCGGGCAGCTCGCTCGCCGCCGCGGTCCCCGCGCACCCGGGTGTCGGCGCCCGCCGCTCGCGAGCCGGTCCGGGGCGGCCGGCGCGGGGCCCTGCAGGCTTGCGCTCTCCATGCGGCCGCCCACCATGTCTGGGCACTGTCTGCTCGCGCCCATCCCCGAGTCTTCCTCCGACTGCCTCCTGCCCAAGGACATCAAGCTGGCCGTGCTGGGCGCCGGCCGCGTGGGCAAGAGCGGTGAGCGCCGGGGCCCGCGCGGGGACGACGGGGCCCCGTGGGCGGAGGGGGCAGGAGCAGCGCCAGGGCGAGCCTGCTCGTGTCTGCGCCGGCCCCGGCTCTCTGTCCCCCGCCAGCCGCTTTCCCCGCTGCTCCCGCCTGGCTCGGCCCCCGCGGCAGGTGGACACCTGCAGCCGCAGCCGCCGCGCCCCCGCGGGAGAGCGTGGCGCCCCCTGCTTCTCCACGAGAGCCCGCTTTGACGGTTCTGTCCCGGTCCTTTAACTGATTTTCCTGTTTTTTTTTTTCCTCCTTTTCAGCAATGATCGTGCGCTTCCTGACCAAGAGATTCATTGGCGATTATGAACCCAATACAGGTTAGAATCATTTCGTGCTCTCTGCTCTTGTGGCTGCATGCTCCGACTTTCTTTTTTCTAATATAAGTGTGGGAATTGAAAAGCAAACTCTCCTTGGTTCTTCAGGCAAGTTGTACTCACGGCTTGTCTACGTGGAGGGAGACCAGCTATCCTTGCAGATCCAGGACACGCCGGGTGGCATCCAGGTAAGGACAGCAGGAAGCCAACACAGCTCAGCACCCTACACACGCCCTGGGGGCTCCGCAGCAGGAGCGAGATGCAAGATGTTGGCCACACACCTGTTTTGCGCTTGATGAAGGCGTGGATTGTCCCTCGGAGGGCTGTTAGAAACCCTCCTGGTGGGGACGGGGTGAGTGAACGGTTAGAGAGGCAGCTTCTTCCTGCCTGCCGCCTGGAGAGGGGAGAGAGAGTTAACCTGGCAGAGGCACCGCTACTTGCAGGGATGGGTCTCACCGCCTCTCTCAGAGCTGGGCCATGGAACCATTAGCAAAACGGTTGTGGTGGGGGGCAGCCCGGGTGGCTCCGCGGTTTAGCGCCGCCGCCCAGGGCCTGATCTTGGAGACCTGGGATCGAGTCCCACGTCGGGCTCCCTGCACGGAGCCTGCTTCTCCCTCCGCCTGTGTCTCTGCCTCTCTCTCTCTCTCTCTCTCTCATGAATAAATAAATAAAATCTTAAAAAAAAAAAAAAACTGTTGTGGTGGGATTCTAGGGAGGGTCTTCTCCCCTAGCAAGGGCTGCAGGAGTGCTTCTGTTTCTAACCCATCCCCCAAGTCAGTTAATTGCAACCAGATAACCCCTCGGCAAGCAGTCAGGAATTTAACTTGATTAACAAGTTATTAATTGCTCTCCCTCCCAGGGAGGAAAGGTCTTGTGGAAGAGCAGAAAGAAGGAATTTGTTTCTGTAACATTCTCCAAAAGGACATGCTAAAAATATTTTTATGGGCTTGGGAAAAGATATTTATCTTGGCTTATTTTCAAAGTTTTGTTTATCCTCAGCTCCCTAAAGATTACGCCATTCCTCCTTGAAAGTTCTCACTGAAGTCTTTCTTCAGTCAGCTGGGGCTTACCAAAGAATACCTGCCAAGCAGAGGGTTTAAAGATAATGCATTGGTGACAGCCAATAAAATAACCCATGCAGGGACCTTGCTTGTCCTGCATCTAAAGCCTCCTTCTGTAGAAGCTAAGTAGAATCTGAACACTGTCTTTATGATTTCTTTTTTGAACGTTTTCTCCAAGGGTTACTTTGATGTTATTTTGAGTCCTCTCCCACTGAGGGCTTCCTTGATCCAGACTTGTTTTGATCTTTCTCAGGTCCAAGACAACCTCACCCAGGTAGTTGATTCCCTGTCCAAATGCGTGCAGTGGGCCGAGGGCTTTCTGCTGGTCTACTCCATCACAGACTATGACAGCTACCAGTCCATCCGCCCCCTTTACCAGCATATCCGCAAGGTCCACCCCGACTCCAGGGCCCCTGTAATCATCGTGGGCAACAAGGGGGACCTTCTGCATGCCCGGCAGGTGCAAACACACGATGGCATTCAACTAGCCAACGAGCTGGGCAGCCTGTTCCTTGAAATTTCCACCAGCGAAAACTATGAGGACGTCTGTGATGTGTTTCAACATCTCTGTAAAGAAGTGAGCAAGCTACACAGCATCAGCGGGGAGAGGAGGAGAGCCTCCATCATTCCCCGGCCACGCTCTCCCAACATGCAAGACCTCAAGAGGCGCTTCAAGCAGGCTCTATCTTCCAAAGTCAAGGCGCCCTCTGCAGTGGGGTAAACCCTTCTCACATAGACTCGGCTCCTTTTCATTGTGCATTTGTGCAGCTGAAAAGACTGGGGATCTCCCTTTTTAATTGCACATTCAAAGTTTATTTTTATACAAACTATTGGTTTTCAAGTGTATGTGTATTTCTGAAAATCCAGTGATTGCCTAGATGTTGGATAGAGGGTTTTTTTTTTTAATAAAATAATTTTTTTTTACTGTAACTGCTAGCCACTTTTCCATTAAAGGCAAAATGGCAACATTGCTCCTTGTTTTTTAAATATCTCTTCATAGAAATCATACTTGCACCAGAGCCCAGAACGGCTCCATGTTTGCCCTTAGTCTGAACTCCTATTGGTGTCTTGCATTGCAGTAAGGGGGCTGATATAGAGCGAATCTGTTGTGGGAGAAAAGAAAGAATGTGGAGGAGGAAAGATTTGAGCAACTGCAGAATGTCTTTGGTTGGGGCACTTCGCCACAGGCATGAAATTGATACCATGTAATTTTCAAGGAAAGGGGTTCATTGTATGCTGGTGCTAACAAATTGCAAACATGAATAACAGTTTTATTTATTGGTCCAAATAGAAGTCTACACTCTCTACCCATACTAAAAAAAAAAACAAAAATTCCTCATGTCAATAAGTACACCTTACCTGGAGTTCCTTAAAAATTCTCCTTCCTGGGGCACCTGTTTGGCTTAGTCGATTAAGCATCCTACTCTAGATTTCAGCTCAGGCCATGATCTCAGGGTCATGGGATTGAGCCCCAAATTGGGCTCCATGCTGGGCAAGGAGCCTGCTTAAGATTCTCCCTCTCCCTCTGCTTCTCCCCCCCCACCCCCCACCACTTAAAAAAAAATATCCTTCCTGTTCTGTCTCCCAGACTCCCATCCAACAGGCCACCTCATCTGTCTGTTCTCTCTCTCATTTTTCTCTGAAGCATCACTTTGTCATAATCCAGGCTCATAGAGGCAAGCGTAGGTGAGACCAGTTCCTTGGCTTCTGGACTGACAGCCATCTAATTCTTTCTTTACATCAGAACAACCTGACTTAAACCAACCCTAATCACTTTATCTTAATGGTTGAAAAACCTCAGCTGTGTTCCCCTTACCTACTGGATAAAATATAAATGAGGCTTGGGATCAAGATTATTTACCACCTCTCCAGCCTTGCCATCCCTTCCTGCAAACACACACACACACACACACACACACACACACACACACGCACAATGGGATTAAAGCCCATTCAACTGAATGGTCTGCCATTCTCCATATATACCAGTCTTTTTCATGCCTCCCTGCCTTAGCAGGAGCTATTCCCTGTGCCTTGAATATTTTCCCTCTTCTCCCCTAAAAGATCACTAACTCATTATTCAAGACCCAAGTCACGTTCTATATTCAGTTCCTGGGCTGCCCACTCTGAGTCTTCCTCTACACCTGCAGCATCTGTGCTACACCCAGCCATGTCATGTAGCTATTTGTCACCCCCAAATGGCCTGAAAGATTACAAAAATTAGACAATTCACGTCAAAGGAGTGCCCAACTTAAGGAAAAATAGAATTTTGGATTCCATTATCTTTGAAAAAGTGCCTAATTCTTCTTGCTTGTTTGCATACCCTCAGAACAAAAGCAGTTCTATCGGCCATTCCTGCTTCTGCTGTGCATCTTAACTTTGTAGGGAAGGACATGAAAATAACAGGTTGACCCAATCATTGCCATGCCCTCAGTCTTCCCAGATTGCCGCCCAGTGCCAGGGGTCCTCTGCCTCCAAGGAGCTGAGATCAAACATCTCTTGGGAAGAAGGCATCAAATATCCCATGGGAAAAGTCACGAGAAGCTAAAGAACCATACAAGTGGTGTTCCAAGGCAGCCTGTGATGAAGTTCCAAGTGAGCGAATGGTAAGGACAGAAAGTACCCTTGAACTCTCCAGGGGGGAGCTCAGTGTGGACCAGAGGGGTCAAAAGATGAGTCAGAGGGCCGTTCCGAAGGGAGGAACAGCCTCTAGGGGCTCAGGCAGGCAAGCACTCCACATGGTATTTTTCCTGTCCTCAGTGTCACAAATAACTGACCGCCAGGGCCTCAAAGCTTTTATTTCTGGTCCCCAGAGCCAACCTAGCATATGACTTAGATCTCTGGTCTCAGAGGGACCTCAATGCCTGTTTTCCAGGCCTCCGCTGTTGGGGGTGATGTGCATAGGGCACATCTGCAAGGCCCCAGGGATAGTAGCCCTGGAGACGGAAAAGGGGAGCATGAAGTTATCAGGGAGCAGTTAGGGTGAGAAATTGTTGGATTTGTGTGTAGGAAAGAGGATCTGAGGACTTGGGCTTGACTAGGTGCTGAGGAGGCCCTGAACGTGGAAGCTGAGCCAGCTTCCCTTTCCCTCAGGAGTGGGGAGAGCAGAGCAATCAGAGTGCTGGATGTCCCTATACTGCCAATGGGGCACAGCTCTTGGGGCATCGAGCAGAATGTTGGAAGGTGGGCAGGTGGGTAGGAGTATCTTTATATCTTTATCACAGTTTTGTCTTATCCATGAGGTGTCATCCTCAGTGTCATCACCTCCATCCTCACGGCCCCTCCTCACTCCATTCCTCCTCCTCCGCCCCCACCTCTGTTTCTGAGATCCCAGGTCTCCACTGCCACCACTCCTCTTTCTTCTGGTTAAGGCTTGCTCTGAAACCGTGGCATGATTTAATTAATGCGCCTATCAGTGTGGTCCCGGGAGAAATGGATGAAATCCAAATGGCTCAATTGCACATCCTCCAAACATTCTGTGCTCACATGCCACTCTTGAAAAGCAAACTCGAATAATGGGAAAATAAACCTATCATAACATAAGAAAATAAATTTGTTTTGCTTGTGTTGAGGTGAAGGGCACACGGAAGTTCTAAAGTTTATTAATATCTCTTTGGAGGAATGGATTAAAATAAATAGCTGTGGAAAGCGGCAGCGAACAATAGAGCAAATGGAAAAGACAAGCTGACTGTTTAGTCATGAAGTTGGGGCTCGAATAGCTTTTTTGTTCTATGTGTGTATTGTAATTTCAACTTCTCACTGTGCAAAGCTACCAATCCAAATTTACAATGGGATGATATTTTGTATGGTTAGAATAAGAATAAATTATTATTCTTACCATTAGATCTGTCTCCAAAAGGTGGAGTATTTCTAAGGGCTTTGTTAAAATTGATCTTAAGCTACTTTGACACTCAATAAGAACGGCATGAGATAGATAGATAGATAGATAGATAGATAGATAGATAGATTCCAAAAACAAAATCTCAAACACCATGAAGTTAGCTAGGAAAAATGACCCAACATAAGCATTGATTAGTTTGCAACAGCAAAACAGTTTTCAGTGCACCAATCAGAACTTTGCCTATCCTAGTTAGCACAGCCAGCCCGCATGTGTGGATGTCCCCATGTACTTCTGCCCCAGCAGAGAATGAGCCCCATGAGGGCTGGACAGATCCTCATACACCTGCAGCTCCACAGCACTTGCCAGAGTGTCTGCTTTAACACAGGATTCCCAAAAACATTTGGAACCATTGGAAAAATTAAGGAGTCCCTCTGTTTGCTTTTGTATGACTGGGAGCATGGTAGTGTGTGTCTACATTCTGGGTTCCCTCTGTGGAACTGTCAGAGTTGGCCCTTTTCATTCTCCACAGCAGGGCTGCTTGAACAAATAGGTATTATTGTTTTTGGGTTTGCTCACATCTTTATAAAGACTACCACAACAGTAATTCTCATGATTTCAAATCACATTTATTGAGAACCTACTCCATATAAAGCTCTGTGCTAAATGTGCTTGTGGTCAAGATAGTACTCTGTTTCCAGAAACTCAGTCCCATGGGAGCCCTAGGGACTCGGCCTTGAGGGTAGGACTCTGTGGGATGAAAGGCAAAATACGATTCTGACCCAAATCTGAGGGTGTTGACAAAATCAGTGGAGGAGACAGATCACAGAGCTGAGTGGGAAGTAGAGGCAAATTTTCCATATAGGGCGAAAGCCCCCTTCCAAAGAAAATGACACTTCTCACTGTACAAACTGGAAAACATTGTGTTTTTTGAGTATCGTTTACTCAGATGAAGATGAATGAGTTAACATCGTAAAATACTTACCACCTATGTTTTTTTATTGCCATTCTTTATTTGAAGTAGAACAACATTGTTCACAGCAAGGCTTACTCACATAAACAGATTTTGCCTGGAAATACTGACGTGTATTTATGACTGCAGAAAACCTGGGAAATTTCAGGAGCTGCTGCTCTGAGACAGTTACTAATCAGCTTTATGAAGGCCGCAGAGGGTGGGTCCCAGACTGAGATTGAGCTCAAACCCCACTTTCCGTCTCTGAAAATGGACATGATGATGCGTATGAGACAGAACTGCTAGCAGAGCCGACACACAGAGGGTGTTCAGTAAGTCGTGATTGTTTCCAGGGTCCTTTGGTGGGGAATCCCCGGGTGGCTCAGTGGTTGAGCACTGCCTTCAGCCCAGGGCCTGATCCTGGAGACTTGAGGTCGAGTACCACACCGGGCTCCCTGCATGGAGCCTGCTTCTCCCTCTGCCTGTATCTCTGCCTCTTGCTCCCTGTGTCTTTCACGAATAAATAAATAATATATTTTTTAAGTCCATTGGTGCATCATGAAGCTGTTTTTGGAATAAGAGTGCTTTTCGAGCTTGCTTGTATACTCTAAAAACTATTGTAGTGGCTTTGCAAGATGTGGCTTTCTCCGTTTCACACGTGGGAAAAAGAAAGTTTGCCAGGGAACAGTTATCCCCTCACAATTATTGATCCTTTCCTTTGTGCCAGGCACTTTTGTTTTCTCGATAATACCTTTGAGGTAGAGCTAGTATCACTCTCCTCTTTCAGACATGGAAACTGAGGCTCAGAGAGGTCATGCAGTGGCCCCAAATCACAGAAGCCAGGAAAGCAGGATATCTGGCTACAGGAAGGGGAAGAAGCTCCTTGCAGCTCAGGGCCGTCTCCCCTGGCCAGACAGGTGCATGCCAAATTCTTTCTTGGAGAACTTGCTAAAATGGCAGGCTCTGGGGCACAGTCCCATGGGGCCCTGTTGCTCTGCATTCAAGCTGTGAAGGAGGAATTTGTACATTTAAAAAAGCTGCCTGAGTGGTACTGAGGCCGGATGTCTCCTGTTTGGAGCTTTCAGCAAGATCACTGTCTGGGCTCCCCCTTGCTTCCTGTTTGTCCAGAGGAATGTGAGATCTGGAGGGGGGAAGGTGGGAAGGCCACACCAGAGGGGTGGAAGCCCATGGGTCTGGCCCAGGGGCTGGGTTGGGGTGGGCTCCTCTTGCTGTGCTGCATCAAGGTGTCTTTAGTACCACCTGGTGCAGTGCAGTCTTTTATGGGAGGGTTGTCTCTCCCTGAGTCATCGCTTTGAAAGCCATCTGGGGTGGCATTGGGCACTAAGTCAGCAGGTCAGGGGCCCTCCCCACCTGGCCATGGTCTCTGCTCAGACTCTCCTCTGATCACCCCGGAGAAGCAGCCTTCACAGGGGCCCCCAGAGATTCAGGCATTTTCTTTTCTCCTGGAGCACCTGGTGGAGGAGGAGGGGAATGGCTGAGTGTCAGTGTCCCCAGGGGCTGTGGGAGCCAGTGGTGTCCTACAGGGAGAGAAGGTACCAGAAGCAGCGGTTGCCAACGCACATCTGGAAGCTAAAGGTGTCTCCCCACTCCAGCTCAGTGTGGTCCAAGGCACCTCCAGGAATTACACGCTGTGTGTGTGTGTGTGTGTGTGTGTGAGGGAGGTGTGGTGGTAAGACAGAGGGGACAGGTTCAGGGTTTAAAATGAAAGAGCAATGAATTTCTCCAGATGGGAAAAGTATGAGGATGCTGCCACAGTATTTGAGGGGCTTCTCCAGGGTCTGTGTGCTGGCTTCATCATTCATAGTGTAATAATAAAACTAACACAACACCTAGCTACCATGATTACTGAATATGCACTAGACCCATGTATTAGTCAGGGTTCTCCCGGGAGACAGAATCAATAGAAAAAATATATATAAAGAGATTTATTATAAGGAATTGGCTCACATGATTATGGAGGCTGAGAAGTCCCAAGATCTGTAGTGAGCAAGCTGGAGTGGACCTAGGAAGTGCAGACAGTGTAGACAGCGTACTTCCAGTCTGAAAGCTGTCAGGCTCAAGGTTCAAGAAGAGCCAATGCTACAGTTTGACTCCAAAGGCAGAAGAAGATGACCATCCCAGCTCAAGGCAGTGAGGCTAGGGGAGCTCCATCGAACTTGATGGAGGGTCAGCCTTTCTGTCCTATGCAGGACTCCCACAGATTGGATGGGGCCCCTCCACATCAGACAGGGCAGTCTGCTCTACTCAGTTTACCAGTTCTAATGTTGATCTCACATAGGAACCCCCTCACAGACACATCCAGAATAACATTTTACCAAATATCTGGGTATCCCATGGTCCATCCAAGTTGACGCATCAAGATAACTGTCACCCACAGTGAGAGTCTCAAGTGTATTATCTTATTCTATCTTCTCCAACAGTTCCCAGGGCCTTATTGTTTGACAGACAATAAGTGTCATCACTGTTTGACAGACCAGGAAAACAAGGCTCTGAGAGGTCCATTAACTGCCTCATAATCTCTCTACTAGTAAGGGGCACAGTGGAGATTTCAGTCCACATCTCTCTGATTGGAAAGCCACCATAGTGTATTGCTTCCCATGCCAATGGTCAGAGGTCATCTGGAAGCTCTTACCATTCTCCTTATCAACCATGTTGGCCTTGGAAATTAGATGGTATGTTGGTCAAGGCTATCATTTGCAAGCAATAGGAAAGACTCTGACTGGATAATAAAAAGGGATTTTATTCAAAGGCTATTGAGCTGCTTACACATCACCAGGCGAACAGGAGAACCATACCTTGGGCTGTGCAGCTACGAGGGAGGCTGCGAAACTGTCTGGCATTTGCAATCTCTGCTGTACTGGATAGTCCCTGGCTCCCACCTAGACCCATGGGATTCAGGCTCTCCCCAGATGCTAGAAAGGGGTTTGGAGACTGAGCAGACAGAGAAGGTGGCAAAGGCTGCTACATACATCTAATGATGATTGGATGGCTCCAAAGGGTGCCTGTCCTCCACTGTAGACGTGACACTGGCAAAGGCCAGACCCAAGGCCTGTCCTGGAAACTTCCTAAATACTAGACCCTGCAAAGGCATATAAATCTGACATTGGTTCTCTGACACCAAATTCTCTTAGCAAAGAGAGTTGGTTCTATGGGTTGAATTATGGTCCTCCAAAACCACATTATGGTGGACTCCTAGTACCTCAGAATGTGACCTTATTTGGAAATAGAGTCTTTACAGAGATAATCACATTAAAATGAGGTCTTTAGGATGAACCCTAAATCAATATGACTGGTGTCCTTATAAAAAAGGGGAAATTTGGAGACGTCTGGGTGGTTCAGTGGTTGAACATCTGCCTTTGGCTCAGGTCGTGATCTCGGGGTCCTGGGATCGAGTTCTGAATCAGGCTTCTCACAGGGAGCCTGCTTCTCTCTCTGCCTATGTCTCTGCCTCTCTCTGTCTCTCTTGAATAAATAAATAAATCTTAAAAAAAAAAAAAAAGAGGGAGTGGAAATTTGGTGCTTGGCCGGCTCCATCAGTAGAGCGTGTGACTCTTGATCTCAGGGTCATGAATTCAACCCCCATATTGGGCAGAGAGTTTACTTAAAAAAAAAAACAAAAACAAAAACAAATTAATAGTTAAAAGGGAAGGGAATATTTGGGACACAGAGACAGATGTGTACAGAGGGAAGTGATGAGAAGAGACACAGAGAGAAGGCCATGTGAAGATGAAGTCAGATATTGGGGCGATGCGCCCATACACCAAGGGACTACCAGAAGCCGGAGAGAGACCTGGAAGAGATCCTTCCTTAGAATCAGACGGGCGTGGTCCTGCTGACAACCCCACCTGCTACTTCTCCCCTTCAGAAGAGGGAGACCGTCCATTTCTGCAGTTGAAGCCACTTGCCTGTGGCCCTCGCTTACGGCAGACGGGAGCTGACTACTCCAGTTAACAAATAGCTGGGCCCTTATTTGAGTCTGAGCCTAAAGCCAGTGCTCTACCCAGCCAGGCACGGCAGCCCAGCCCAGAAGGAAATGTGACTGTCTGTACTCCATTCTCGAACTCTGTATTGGAAGATGCAGGCTTAGCGGATGTGAAATCTAAATGGCCTAACGAGAGATCATTTGTTCTGCCCACATGTGCAGTTCCTGCTGGGTGTGTGGCTCTGCTCAGAGGTTCTGGCAGGGGCCCAGGCTCCACCTCTCTCTCACTCTGCCTTTTCTGGTGTCACCTTCCTTCCAAAATCTAGGATGGCTCTCAGCCAGTCCCCAGCCAGAGAGCATAAAGGGGCTAGGAGGTGGCAAGACAAAAGGAGGCTCCTTTCCCTTAAGATAGAGACCTAAGGGACACCTGGGAGGCTCAGTTGGTTAAGTGTTAGCCTTCGGCTCAGGTCATGATCTCAGGGTCCTGGGATTAAGTTCCACATTGGACTCCCTGCTCTATGGGGAGTCTGCTTCTCCTTCTCCCTCTGTTCCTGCCCCTGTTTGTGCTCTCTCTCAAATAAATAAAATATTTTTTAAAAATCTGAAGAAAGAAAAAAAAAAAGATGGAGACCCAAAAGCTGACTCTTCGCCTCTGCTCACCTTCCATCCTGTGATTGAGCGATGCCATCTTCCACTCGGCCGTCTGCTCCCTGCTAACAATTCTACTGCCATTTACTATTAAGGGACAAGAGAATGGGTCTTGGTGACAACTCATGGTCACTGCCACAAAATCCATCTCAAGACAGATTCATTGTCTGGGTTTTCATAGGTTAGTAGAGGACAAGGAAGAAAACAGGTTCCTTCATATCTGTCTGGAGGAGGACAGGGAAGTTTGTCCCTGAATGGCTCTTTCCAGTGTCCTCTCAATGGCTTGTTTGCTCCTAGTACCCAGACAACCTGGACACTCTGGGGGTCCACCTCAGCTTCTCCCAGGCCACCCACACAAATCACAGGAAGGTCCAGTGCCTCGGAGGGAAGGTGACAGAGGTGTTATGGGTACCCCAGCCTTTTTAACATGGGGCAACTGGAGAAAAACTGTTCTTCTATCTGATGGTCAAAGACATTTTTATTTATGGACTTGAGGAGCTTGGCATAGAGGAAATGAAGTAAATGGTGATTCATGGGCTTTGGTTCTGCAGCTGCAGATGGAAAAGGAGTTGTGTGTAGCAGCCAAAGCTGGACTTCCCAGCTGGTTCTGCGGCCTCTGGTGCTTTTGGGACTGCCCATGAGGTGAAAGCCGCCCCTGGGTGGGGAATGCATATGAAAACCAACAAAGCTTGGTCGGCTCGGACTTGTTAAAGCCCCGGAATGATGAAAGATAGACTAGACAGTGGCTTGTGTAGTTCCTTGCGGAAACTGGGTGAGTCATTGCCCCTCCTGGGCCTTCAAACTCCTCGATTATAAATCAAGAGGTCTGGGTTTCCTTTTTTTTTTTTAATTACTTATTTACTCATGAGAGACACATGGAGGCAGAGACACAGGCAGAGGGAGAAGCAGGCTCCTCGCAGGGAGCCTGAGGTGGACTCTATCCGAGGACCCCAGGATCACGCCCTGAGCTGAAAGGCAGACACACTCAACCACTGAGCCACCTAGGAGCCCCAAGATTTGGATTTCCTTAGTGGTCCTCAAGTTCCAGCCTGTGGTGAACTCACCCAGGGGTGTGTGCTGAAACTGCAGTCTCCTGGGCCCACTCCCAAGCACCCGGTTACAAGAGGGTGTGCACACGGTATATATGTTACAGTGATTCTAGGTGGAAATTGCATAAGAAAAATACCTAAAACCTATTGAGTGGTTGGTGTATGGTGGACACTGTTCTAAACAGCTTTTCGTGCATTGACTAATTTTATCCCTCAACAGTCCTGTGACATGTACTATTTTACTAGTACATCTGTACTAGTTAGTATCATTAGTACATTATTAGTAGCAGGTATTAGTACTATCCCCTGTCACAGATGTGCAAACAGAGGCACACAGTAGCTGAGAGGATTTTCCCGGTCACGCAGCTGGGAGAGGCAGAGCTGTGATGCAGACCCAGCTGACCTTGGCTGTGGGTCCAGGGCTCTCGGCTATGGCTTTCCCAAGAGGCTGTCATCAGCCATGACCCACCCATTCTGCTGGCTGCTTAAATAAACAGTCTCCCTGAAGGGATTCGCACTGTAGATAAGATAGACACGCAACCCCAAGCATGCAGGGCAATCTCAGGCCGAAGTGACTGGAAGGGGATGAGCCATGTACTCTAGGAGCAGGGCAGATGGTCAGTGAAGGGGTTCCTGTCTTTCTGATGGGAGGGATTCAAAAAAGCATCAGAGAGAAGGAGGCATTTGGGAGTAGAAGCTTATCCATATGTAGAATCTAAAACATAAAGAAAAAAACCCCAACGGAACAAACAAAGAGCAGAATCAGACCCATAAATACTGAGAACAAACAAACAAACAAACAAACAGGTTGCCAGAGGGGAGGAGGGATGGGCAAAACGGGTGAAGAGGAGTGGGAGGAACAGGCTTCCAGTTATATGCAGTAAGTCATGGGGATGAATGGCACAGCACAGGGAGTAGAGTCTGTGTATGGTGTATAGTGACAGTTGGGAGCTCCACTTGTGGGGAGCACGGCACAATGCAGAGTTGTAGCATCACTATGCTGTACACCTGAAACTAGCTTCACACTGTATGTCAACTATGCTCAAATAAATAAATGAATGAATTAATAAATGAATTAATGAATAAATAAATAAATGGGAAAGTAGGAGCTTGTCAAGGATGAAGGGAGGCGAGCAGCCCCAGCCTGAGGGAGGGGCCTCAGCACGGAGTTCCAGGTGCCAATATGACCTGCCTTCTCCAGGAAGTGGGCCCTTTGGTTTGGCTGGTGTGTGGGGCCTGAGCAAGAGGGGACCAGGGGAGGTGAGGCGAGCCTGTGGGTGGGACCATGAAGAGCTTTATGGCCTGGGAGGTCAGGAAGGTGGAGGCTTCATACTACAGGCTGGATGGAGCTGAGCGGACCCAGGAAACCAGGAGGCTGCACCATCTCTATGGTCCCTAATCAAGGGGCAGTGGTAGGGGGAATGGGCAGGAGGTGGTGGGCACAGGGTAGGGGGCGGCTCCAAAGCATCCCCCAAAGATCCCCCAAAGCAGAGTCCACAGAAAAGAGGTGGCCTGGGGGTTTAGAGTGGAGGAGACATAGGTATCATGGGTGATCCAACCTTTTTAGCATGGGGCAACTGGAGAAAAAGAAACATTCTTTACCAACAAAGGCATCCCAAGAGGGCTGGGTAGAGTAGAAAGTTGAATTGAAGAATATGAAGATGCCCTCAATTCAGAAGATAACTCAGGACCAGGGAGAGGTGTCACCTTGAGAGGCACACATCCATGCGGAGCAGGCAACACTGAGTGGGGGCTCTTGCCATGAAGAGTGTCATGTTCTTTAGCTTAGAATTCAATGTTAATTTGTTTTCTGTAAAGTCTCTTAACTTTGTGATAACCTATTAAAACTTCCAGGAAGGGGAAACTAGGTTGCTAAGACTCTATGTTTCTCAATGTCAGGAATAGGTGCCCAAAAAAGTGTTTTTGAAAAAATCTATAAGCAATATCTGCGTTTACTGAGTGCCACTCCTGGGCGGCTGGCACAGTGCCCTTGTTTTCCATAACACACATTTACAGAGCATGTGGTAGATGCTTAGCACATTCTCTACTTTGTTACTCTTCAATCCCTATGACTTTGGATAGTCGCTTAATTTCTGTCTTGCATGGGACTCACAGGTCACTGCTTCTGGTGACTCGCCTCTTCTTTAAAACTGTTGTTTAAAATCAGTTGTTTGGTTTCCTTCTGGGCAATGCCTTCGGGAAATGGTTGGTACTCTTCCTCTTTGGTTTTTCTGTCATGGCTCCTTGTGAGGAGATGAGGTGGGATTGGGAGCAAGAAGACAGGATGGCCTGCCACATTGGGACTGTGTACAAGTGGCCTTGCCTGCTGGTTTTTAGCACATCTTAGCCTAAGAAAAAAACTTAAAAAAATTTTTTTTAGATTTACAGAAGTATTCCAAAGATAGTATAGAGGCTTCCTGCATGTCCTTCAGCTGGCTTCTCCTCTTGCTATTATGTTACATGACTGCCATGGTACATTTAGTGAACAATGCTGGTGTATGAGCTTCCTGTGGCTGCTGTAACAAGTCACCCAAACTTGGTGCTTTTAAACAATGAGATGCATTCTGGTATAGTTCTGGAAGTCAGAACTGTGGCCTGATAGCTTCTTAAACCTCACACTGGGCTCAGATCTAGGTGTTGGCAAGCCTGTGTTCTTGTTGGAGGCTTTGGGGAGAATCCATTTTTCTTTTCCAGCTTCTAGAGATTGCCTGGGTTCCTTGGCTTGGGGTCTCCTTACTTTTTTTTTTTTTTTTCAAGATTTTATTTATTTATTTGAGAGACAGAGAGAGGCATCAAGTGAGCACAAGTTGAGGGAGGGACAGAGAGAGAGGGAAGCAGACTCCTCACTGAGCAGGGACCCCAATGCATAGGCCAGATCCTGGGATCATGACCTGAGCCAAAAGCAGATGCTTAACCAACTGAGCTACCCAGGTGTCCCATCCTACCATTAAAAAAAATAGACTTAGTTTCTAGAGAAGTTTTTAGTTCATCATAAAATGGATTAGAAAGTACAGATATCTCCCATAAGTCTCTTATCCCCACATATGTCCAGCCTCTCCCTCTATCAACATCAGCACCACAGTGGCACAATTATTATAACTGAAAAACCTGCATGGGTATATCACTCAAAGTCTATAGTTTAAGGATCCCTGGGTGGCTCAGCAGTTTGGTGCCTGCCTTCGGCCCAGGGCCTGATTCTGGAGACCTGGGATCGAGTCCCACGTTGGGCTTCCTGCATGGAGCCTGCTTCTCCCTCTGCCTGTCTCTCTGCCTCTCTCTCTGTGTCTCTCATGAATAAATAAAATCTTTATAAAAAATAAAAAATAATTGGATATTAAAAAAAAGTTTATGTTTTATGCTGGGGGTCACTCTTGGTGTTGTACAGTCTATAGGGTTTGACAAATGTTTAGTGATGTGTATCCATTAATGCAAAATCATAACAGAATAGTTTCACTGCCCTAAAAAATTTTTTGTACTTCTGCTACTCACCCTCCCTTCCCTGTTAATCCCTGGCAATCTCTAATCTTTTTACTGTCTCTGGAAATTTTCTTATTCCAAAATGTCATGGGGTTGGAATCCTATAGTACGTAGCTTTTTTAGATTGGTTTCCTTCACTCGTTATTATGCATTTAAGGTTCCTCTGTGTCTTTTCATGGCCTGTTAGCTCATTTCTTTTTACTGCTGCCTGGATGTGCCACATTTTATTTATGTATCTGTCATTTAATGGACGTTTGGGTTGTTTCTACTTGGGGGCTGTTATGAATATGCTGCCACAAACATGCATGTACATGTTTTTGTCTGGACATATGTTTTCATTCCTCCAGTATATTCGTAGGAGTGCACATTTCTGAGTCACGTGGTACCTCTGTTTAACCTTCTGAGGACCTGCCAGACTGTTCTCCTGAGCAGGTGCACCATTTTACATTCCCACCAGCAATGTGTGAGGGTTCCATTTTCTCCCCATCCTTGGCAACACATGTGATTGTCTTTGGTTAGAGCTCTCCTAGTGGTTGTGAAGTGGTTTCTCACTGTGATTTTGATAAGGGTTTGGTATCCAGTAATGTTTTCATGGCATTTTGTTTCTCTCTAGCAGAAGACCCAGTCACATAATGTATTCAATTATCATGTCTTAGCCTCCCTTACTCTAGCTCTAATATTCTTAGATTCTTTTTTCCCCAAACCCAACATTTACCAACAAAAGCATTTTTTTTTCAGAAAAAAATGTACTTCAAGAAGCATTTAAATTTTTTAACACAACCTATCTGAGCAGCATCACTGGATCTTTCCAACATGGCAGTGTCTCACTTTAGCACAAAGCAGACCACTCCTTTTTGTTTTATTTGTCATGCTCCAGAAGGGAAACAAAAACATTATACAAGTTTCCCTTTACTGTTTCTTGGGTGCACTGAAAACTCTGAATCCCACAAACAAGCAAGAAGGAGCTGCCTGATTGATAGTTTTGGGCAGGAAGCCCTTGCTTACTTGAACAACCCACCTGCACTGAACAGTTAGGGTGGGCTGTCCTGGAGCCCCAGTGGTCCTCTCACGCTCCCCATGGGAGAGACCGTTCTGCAGGTTACAGGTTCCTTTCTTCATTGTCCCACACCCCAGCATACTTCAGGAAGCCAACATGTTCACCTGTGATTCTGTCTTAAGGGTACTTGGGGCAAGGCTGTCTTGCGAGAGGAACTAAGTCCCATCTAAGAGGCCAATCTGAGTGTAAGCTTCTCTTGGCTTCCACCCACCTGTGCTTTGTATCTGCATGAACATATATACCTTCCTGTGAATGGTGCACAGACAAAATCATTCAACTGGTGAGAGATTTAGATGCTCAAAAATAGGCAGTCAGGGGATCCCTGGGTGGCGCAGCGGTTTGGCGCCTGCCTTTGGCCCTGGGCATGATCCTGGAGACCCGGGATCGAGTCCCACATCAGGCTCCCAGTGCACGGAGCCTGCTTCTCCCTCTGCCTGTGTCTGCCTCTCTCTCTCTCTCTCTCTCTCTCTCTCTGTGACTATCATAAATAAATAAAAATTAAAAAAAAAATAGGCAGTCAAGTCACCTTTCCCATACTGCCATGCAGATTTGAAGGCCCACTAGAATGGTAGGAATCCAGGTGCCGTACGTTCCAACTGGCAGAAAACTGGGCTGTTTATAGTCAGAGCAGCTTGTATTGATACCGTTTCCTTCCTCTCTCCACCCTTTCCCGGAAGCAAGAAGGACCTGCCTGCCTCCCATTCTCCCCACCTTCCCCTTGATCTCTGCAGGTTGACTTCCAGTCTGTGGGAAGTAAAGAGCAGATGGTGAGGTGGAGTACCCTCTCTCAAGCACAATCAGATCTTATCTACCCATCTAGGCTGGCAGCCCATGCTTCCCTGACACAATCCTCCCTCGGTTCCTACAAGGCCTTATCTACTCATTGACCCTAAATATGGCTTGTCTTTCCCACTTGTCGGCATGTGTGCATATGGTCCTACCACCTGGAATCCCTTCTGCTCATCCAGATCTTAGCCTGTCTACAAGGGCAAACTCAAATCTCGCTTCCTCCATGGACTCTCCTCAGACCTCTTTACCCCTCCTCCCTGAGCACCAAGCACGCAGTAGATGCTTGATCAATAAGTGTTGAGTGAGTAAGTGAAGGAAAGAACAAAATGTTCATTGCCTGTGTTGCTCGGAGACACTGATTAGAGTGACAGAAAATTAGAGCACAAGTGGTCTTGGGGGACAGCCTGTCCATAGGATGCTGACGGTTGTCAGAGGTTGGGCTTAATTAATTTTACATATTCTTATTCTATTTATGCCAGGAAGCTGAAGACAGATATGCTGTACAAGGCTGCTTGGCCCTGGGTCTTCTGTTTTATGCAAACAAGGATGTGGTCTTGCTGACCCTGAGTTTGTTCAGGAATCAGAGCCTGATGTTTATAAATATTCCTTTGAATGGAAGCATCAAATGTAGAGACTGTTTGTATAAATTCTTCCTGAAGAGTGTTGAGAGCCTAAAGATCATGTGACTGTGGCAGAGAACAAAACCAAACTTCTCAGACCCACTAAGACCCTACCTTGCAAGTCAATGTCACTAGCCCACCTCCTGATCCCACTCCCAGTCCCCAAGGGCATATGTCTAGGTGGCTCAGTCGGTTATGCAGTTGCCTTTGGCTCAGGTCATGATTCCAGAGTCCTGGGATCAAGCCTTGTGTAGGGCTCTCTGCTCAGCGGGGAGTCTGCTTCTCCCCCTCTCTCTCCTCCTCCCCCTGCTCATGCTCTCTTTCTTTCTCTCTCTCTCTCTCAAATGAATAAATAAAATCTTTAAAAAAGAAAAGAAAGGAAAGGAAAAGAAAAGAAAAGAAAAAAAAGAAAAGAAAAGAAAAGAAAAGAAAAGAAAAGAAAAGAAAAGAAAAGAAAAGAAAAGGAAATATGCCTTCTGTTATGGACTGAATTGTGTCCCCTCCAGATTCTTATGTTGAAGTTCTAACCCTCAGCACCTCAGAATATGACTATTTAAAGGTAGGGTCTTTAAAAAGATAATTAAGTTAAAAGAGGTCATGTGAGTGGTCCTAATCCAATCTGACTGGTTTCCTTGTAAGAAGAGGCAATTTGGACAGAAACATACACAGAGGAAGGGCCATGTGAGGACGTACATGGTCCTTCCTCTGACCATCTACCAGCCAAAGGGAGAGGTTTCAGAAGACACTAACCCAGCTAACACCTTGATCTCAGACTTGCAGCCTCCCAAACTATGAGAAAATTTCTGTTATCTTTTTTATCTTTTATTTTTTAAAGATTTTATTTACTCATTTGACAGAGAGAGAGAGAGAGAGAGAGAGAGAGAGAGAGAGATTGAGCATAAGCCAGGGAGGAACAGAGGGAGAGGGAGAAGTCAACTCCCCACTGAGCAGGGAGTCCAACAGAGAGCTGGATCCCAGGACCCTGAGATTATGACCTGAGCCGAAGGCAGATGCTCAACCAACTAAGCCACCCAGGTGCCCCTAAATTTCTGTTATTTAAGCACCCCTTCCAGTTCATGGTGCCTTGTTATGATAGTCCAAGCAAACTGATCCCCCATCTAACAGGCGTATGATGGAGAGTCACATACATGCTGATCCTTTCAATAAGACAACATGCAGCCATTCCATCATCCTCTGCCTGAATATCATAATGGGGCAGACTTCACGTGTGTGAAAACATCCTGGCTATGAAGGGTTATACAAACTCGGTTTCTACACCCATGGAGATCAGGAAATAATACCCTTCTTTGTAACACCCTTGCTTGTCCTAGAGGGTGAGGCTCACTGTGGGTGCATAGGTGCTGGGTAAATTCTAGTTGGCCAACTGAAGAGTGCTAACAGTGGGGAGAATGTTCACCATGAATGTTCTGCATGGCCTTGGGTGCTTTGGGGGGGGGGGCAACTGACACAGTTCTTAGCTAGAGTCCTAGACTGGAGACTGTCTCCAGAGTAGCTATGTGGAAAATTCCACCTTTGTTCCCATCATACCTCCAGCAGAGAGTGAGGAGTATGAGCACTGCCACTCCATCCCTACATTTCTGTGGACAAAGCACTCAGCCTGCCTAAACTGTTTCCTCAACCACAAAATGAGGATGTTGGATTAGATGGCTTCTAAAATTTCTTCCAGCTCTAGCATTTATGATTCTCTCCTTGTATTAATTAATTAGCATGCATTTGGCTAGAAACTAGATTCCAGCTGCCTTTGGCAATAGAAAAACTCATAATCTCACGTAATAGCAAGCTCAGAGGGTCCTGCCACTTCTTCATTCTCTCCTCAGTATCAATTTCATTCCAGAGCTGGTTCTCTTCTTGGTGGCAAGATTATGGCAGCCCAAGGCCATTGGGGCTTCATGTCAATCAAGAGAGTGAACACCTTTCCTACACCATGGAATATATTTTTTATCGGTCTGACTAGGCCAGTTGAGGACTCATACCAATTCCTGAGCCATGTGAAATGTCAAGGGTGCCTGTCCTGATAGACTTGACCATGTGGGTCCCTGCGAGGAGTTTCAGGTCAGTAATTATCCTTTGCAATGGGGTAGCTTTCTAGGATTTCCAAATATTTTTCATGGATACCACCTCATTTAGTCATCAAAGGAGCTCTGTGAATTAGGCAGAGTAAAGCTATTCTCAGTTTTAGGAAGAAACTCAGCAAGATTATGTGCTTTTTTTTTTTTGAAAATTTTATTTATTTATTCATGAGAGACACAGAGAGAGAGGCAGAGACACAGGCAGAGACAGAAGCAAGCTCCATGCAGGGAGCCCGATGTGGTACTCGATCCCAGGACTCCGGAATCACACCCTGGGCTGAAGGCAGGTGCTCAACCACTGAGCCACCCAGGCGTCCCAAGATTATGTGCTTTGCCCAGGCTTACATAAGGAGGAGGTGGTAGCACAGGGACCAGAGTATCCTTTTAATTACCACTCCTCTGCTCTGTCTACACCACCATGCTCCTAGTGCAAACACCAAGAACTTTGTGCCATTAGCTATTTTGTCAACAGTGTTAAATTGGCTTACTGGTGATGTAATATGTAATTATATATGGTTTACACATATGTTGTATAGAACTAGGCACTCTTTGAAGAAACGTTTTACATGGATTCACACCCCACACCTTATGAGCTAAGTTCTGCTATTATCACCCCATTTTACATATGAGAAAACTGAGGTAAAGAGAAGTTAAATAACTTGCCCGAGGTTGCATGGTAAGAGGCAGACTCAGAATTCAAACCTAGGTTGTCCAACTCCAGACTATTCCTTTAGCTGCCAAACAATACCACCTCTTATCATTAGCCTTTGTCTGTGGTCAGGGACTTGGGCAGACCAGGATGGTCACTACTTACTGTCCCTCTCTACTTGTCGGAGGGGGAGAGAACATCGCAGGGCATTGGGGAAGGAACAAGAGCTTCCTGCCTAGAATCAGACTCCTGCGCTGCTGTCCCTTCTGCTAGTATTGTGGCTTAGTGTCCCCAACAGTAGCCAGATGGTCAGCAGAAGTGAGAAAGAGTGCCCTGAGTTTTCTGCTTCCTCTTGCTCTGTGAGCAATCTGGTTCAGTGCTGAGAACAGAATCTTCCAGATGCTTCTGAGAGGCTCAGTTGACAAGGATGGTGATTCAGGCTGATTTCCTTGAGGTTTAGAACAGGCTGAGTGCATCCTAATAGTTCAGCCTGCTCCTTTTTGTGTGTCAGAGACAGCTGATCTGTTGAAGAGGTTTTATCAAGCTTGCAGAAACTGTTGCGGTAGTTCTCTGGTTGTTCTCAGCAGATTTGCACTCACCAGAGGGGACAGGACTCTTAAGAGCGGGAGTTATGCCAGGAAGGCTTTTGTTAAGCAACTGGTTGTAGGTGGAAGGGATAGCAGAGAGAAGGGGCTCAGATGTTGAGGTAACAGGCACGTTTCAAGCCCTTGGTCCTTACCAGTTTTTTTGACCCTCATCAAGAGTAATAACAATAGCATTTATGGGCCACTTATTACATGTCAAGCCCTATGCCAAGCATTTTACATGCATTATTTCATTCAATCCTCACAGCAATCCCGAGTGGCTGCTTTGTTTTACAGATAAGAACAGAGAGGCTTAGAGTCCGGGAAGATGACTCATTTGCCCAAGGTCATAAGTTTAGTAAATAGCTGGGTTTTGAATCAACATAGTTTCTCTGTTCTCTCTTTCCTGGGCTTCATACCACCCCCATTTCCTTCTTTTTCTTTCTCCCAACAAATGCGGATAGCATCTGGTAGGTGTTGAGTGCCTTGGAAGCTTCTGGAGATGCATTGTTCAACACAGACTCCTGCCTTATTCTTCCAAGTCATTTAAGCCTGTCTCAGCAGGACCCCACATGGAGAACTTCTTCTGTGAGCCTCCCAAAAGTCTTCTCTTAGTTTTTAGATGCATTTGGAGGTAGGCATGTTGAGACTATGAAGCCCGCAGGGTACGTGGGCTGAGATATTGGGGCCCTTGGTTACACCTTTTGAAGCTTCGGAAGAGATTTGGGAGTGAATGTCTTTGTCTAGAGTGAAGTGTACAAGGGAAGAACAACCAAGGATGGAATCAGGGTTGGTGGCAGAGCTGTGGAACTTAATGGACAGGTGAAGAGAAGCCCATGACAAGGTCAAGGGGGAACATCTAAGAGGTAGTGGGAGAGACAGAGGAATGCACTGTCCTGGAAGTTAAGGAAGGCTGGAGTGCCAAGTCATAAGTTGTGGTCAATGGTGTCAGCTATCTATGGTGGTTCAGCGATTCTTCAGCAGCATTTCTTTTTGGTTGTTTCTTGTTGCTTGCTAATTGTTCCTCCTATTTCTTTCAAAATCATTTTGTTTTGTTTTTTTTGTTTTTTTGTTTTTTTTTAATTTTTATTTATTTATGATAGTCACAGAGAGAGAGAGAGAGAGAGGCAGAGATACAGGCAGAGGGAGAAGCAGGCTCTATGCACCGGGAGCCCGATGTGGGATTCGATCTCGGGTCTCCAGGATCGCGCCCTGGGCCAAAGGCAGGCGCCAAACCGCTGCGCCACCCAGGGATCCCATCATTTTGTTTTTGATACAAAATGAAAGGTAAATCTCCCTTTGAACTCTGACTCTCTAGCCACCAGGACCCACTTACCTAACATCAACCCCTTTTTACTAGTTCCTTGTATATCCTTCCAGAGATGTTCTCTCTAGTTAATTTCTTTTTTTTCCACTTAATTACTTTGATTAGCAAAATTATTAACTTATGTACCAATTCACCTGCCTGATGTGATTGTGTTCAAGTCCCATTAATGTCGAAGTACTTTCAATTCTAATTTTTGTGATTTTTGCACCTTTCTTCATGTACTGTTTTAAATATTGTAAGTTTTGTACTATTTTCAACCTAGAATAGGGTTAATGGTTTGAAACAGTGTGTTGCTTAATTGCTTGTACTAGTCTCCAGTTATTTCACACGTACTGCACTCAGGTCGTGCTTGATTCAAGTCTTTTTGTTTTTCTCCTGAAATACGGATTCTTTTGGCAACGTCACATAGTTTAGTGACAAGAAAGCACCTGTTGGGCTAAATTTGACTTTAAATTCAAACCAAAGATCTTTGTAAACCCCATGAGTAGTATTTTTTGTATCATTACAGAACTAGGTTCTTTTTTTTTTTTTTTTTTACCTTTTTGGGAAAGCAGTTCCCAAATGCTCAAGTGTTTACAATGTTCAAACCACCTTTTGAACAAATTAAATTCACCCAGGGAATAGTCATACCTCTTGAATCAGTACCTTGAGGACTTTGACCCAATAAATAATCTTCCCATTGGATTACAAGTTGTTTTTTTGCCAAAGGGCATTTCACAGTGCAAGTAAGGATTCAATAAAGGGCAGAATGAAATATTGTGTGTGAGTTCTCTGGTGCTTTGAGTCAACGTGTCACTGACTCAAAACCCAAGTCACAGGGCACACAGTGATATTAAGGTTTGTGGGCAAAATACCTTCCCCAGCCCCAGATCAATGCCTGTGGCAGGAACCCCTCAAGTAATTTAATTTTGGTAATATAGTTTGATATAGGAGGTTTGACTCTTGAGTTATTGACTTTCTTTTTTTAAGCAAACACTTCAGGACTCCTACATTTGAATGCATTTTGGTCTTTAAAAGTAGTTCTCAAAAAGTAATACATTTTTCCCCAAAGATGCTTGAATTCTCTTAAGTGTTTTAAAAAGTTGTAAAGTTTTATAGTTACTCTCTGACCCAGTTTACAAAGTGTATGATAAAAATCAATCTTATATTTATGCCAGATTTACAAATCAAAATGGCATTTCCCTATCTGGGAATAAAATAAAATTCTATCCTTAGTCATATCTTACACCAAAATAAAAAGTAAATGGGTAAAAAACATTGAATGTTAAAAAAAAAAAAGAAACCATGAAAAGGGTGAAAAGAAGTAATGGAACATTTTTAAAAAGTTTTATTTTATTTAAATTCAATTAACATATAGTGTATTATTAGTTTTAGAGGTTGAGTTCAGCAGACAGAAAAATTGTTTTAATAAACTCAGAATGGGGAAGATCTTTCTAAGTATGACATAAAACATGTTCTTTATAGAAACACAACCAGTAGAAGATACATACACATGTACATATTATATATACACATACATACATTATAGCTATTGTATATATGGACTTAATAAAGTATATATATATATATATAATGTGTGTCTGTGTGTGTATGAAAGAGAGAGAGAGTGGGAGAGAGAGAGAGAGAGGAGAGAGCGAGAGAAAGGAGAGAGAGAGAATGAGATTTATTTAAAGGAATTGCCTTGTGTGATTGTGGGAACCTGTAAGCCCCAGTCCAAAATCCACTGGGCAAGCCAGCAGTCTAGAGATTCAGGTAAGAGTTGGTATTGTAGCCTTGAGTCAGAAGGCTGGGAATTCAGGGAGAGTTTCCATATTGCAGTCTTGAGAACAATTTTTTCTTCTTTGGGGGTCTGCCTTTTTGCTCTTAAGATCTTCAAATGATTGGATGAGGCTCACTCACCTGATGGAGGGTAATCTGCTCTACTCAAAGTCTACTGATTTAAATACTAGCCAAACCTAAAAATACACTTTCATTTTTTAAAAATTTTTATTTATTTATGATAGTCACAGAGAGAGAGAGAGAGAGAGAGAGAGAGGCAGAGGCACAGGCGGAGGGAGAAGCAGGCTCCATGCACCGGGAGCCCGACGTGGGATTCGATCCCGGGTCTCCAGGATCACGCCCTGGGCCAAAGGCAGGCGCCAAACCTCTGCGCCACCCAGGGATCCCTACACTTTCATTTTTATTCACACAGATTATTCAAAACAAAAACAAAATAAAAACACTTGTAAAAGAACAAAACCAAAAACAATACTTGCACAATATCTAGACTACTGTTTGAGCAAACAACGAGGTACCATGGCCCAGCCAAGCTGAGACATAACATTTGCCATCACAACAGAGAAGATGTAAAAGAAGGACTAACAAATGTGACCAAAGACACAGAAGTGACAGCAGTCCTGGGTCATGACTTGCAATTCTTTTTTTTTTTCTTTCTTAGATTTTATTTATTTATTCATGAGAGACACACAGAGAAAGGCAGAGATACAGACAGAGGGAGAGGTAGGCTCCCTACAGAGAGCCCAATCCTGGACTCATCCTAGGACCCCAGGATCACGACCTGAGCTGAAGGCAGATGCTCAACTACTGAGCCACCCAGATGTCCCCGGATATATATATATTTTTTTTATTAAAAGAGGACTTTTTTCTTCTTTTTTAGTGATTCCATTTGATTGAACTTGAAAGCTTTCAATGAGAAAAAGTCCTGGTTTCTGTGGCTTTCCTTCATAATGCTCAAGTACATGGGAATTTCTCCTGGATATTTACTGCTATTTATGGTAAAAGGACTTAGAATAGCAAAACAATAGTAAATAGAACAAAAATCATCATTCTTGTTTCAAATCACAAAACTTCTGAAGGGTGGTTTGTAAAATTTTTCTTTATGAAGCTGATTTGCATAAATCTCCTCTGAGAAGTTTGAAGACTTATTATGGACCCAAGGATATGCACATCTCTTAAAATCCCCAACTTCTTCTGAAAGTAATCGAAGGGAGCAGGTGCTAGTTGACATGCAACAGATGGAGGAGAAGTGGGGACACCCAGCTGTCTCACTGAGGTCATGCAGAATGAATTGTCCTGGGCTTAACATTGAGGCACTGACACTCCACGCTGGCAATGTATTTTTTTTCTAGTTCTGAGTCGCTACCTTATTGACGGTGGGGTCTTCAAAAGAGCCTCCACTATAAAACTGTTAAAGTATGAGTCTCTGGTGTGGGGCTGAGTGTGTGTGGGGAAAGTAACAGCAGTTTTATTTTTTTAATTAGGTGGGAATTGATTATAGTCCTTCTTCTAGAAAGGAACGCCGAATGACTTAGTCCTATTTGTGAAGTGTGATGTCCCTGTTGGGCTACTGATGTTCACAAAAGAAGGATCACAATGGCACTAATCATGACTAAGAAAATAGCAGCAGAAACAGGTAAGATAAAATATGACACAAAGTGTGCTCCAGACATAGCAGAAAAGAAAAGTGGATTGTAATCAGTGCCAATGCCCCTTTCTTGGTAAGTATTGCCTGCAAGGTTGAAAATCTGCCACAACACGAACAGCTGGCAGATGCTGAGGCCAGCAGTACATCACAGAAACAGGAATTGGGGGGGGGGCATGCGTGGGCATGTACATGCTCTCCCTCCTGCCTCATCTCCCACCACCTCCCGCTGCAGAGACTGCAATGCTGCCCACAGACCCTCACCCCCACCCCCATTTCTCACCCTGTAGGAGAAATGAACTGACCTGAAAGGAGCAAGGCTAAAGTCTGTAGGGCAGAGCCAGCAGTCTAGAGATGCAGGCACAACCCTGATGTCCTTCAGCAGGTGAATGCATAAAATTAAGGAGAGCCTAAAATTAAACTGTGGCATATCCAGACAGTAGAATATTACTTAGCAATAAAAAGAAATGAGCTCTCAAGCCATAAAAAGACATGGAGGAAATGTGTATGTGTGTTGCTAAGAGGGGCCAATCTGGAAAGTCTGCTTGCTATGTGGTTCTAAGCATATGGCATTCTGGAAAAGGCAAAACTATGGAGGTAGTAAAAAGATTTGGGGTTGCCAGGGATTTCGGGGGAGGGAGAAAAGGAGGGATGAACAGGTGGAGTATGGGGCACTTTTAGGGCTGTGAAACTATTCTGTTTAATACTATACTGGTGGATACCTGTCATCATTGTCAAGACCTATGGCATGTACTACATAGTGACCCTTATGTAAATGATGGACCTTAGTTAATAATAATGCTCAGTATTGATTCACTGTACTACATGAATGCAAAATGTTAAAAATAGGGGAAACTGTGTGTGTATATTTTGGGGTTGGGGGCACAAGAAGGTATGTGGGAACTCTCTGGACTTCCCACTCACCTTTTCTAGTGCATGTTGCCCTCGTCCTCAAGGTGCCCTCATGGTCCAGGATGGCTGCCAGAGCACCAGCCATGTAAGTTCCAGGCAGTGGGAAGCAGCATCTCAGGTGGCCTAGCTTTCATTAATTAATCTTTCTGGATGTCCACCCTAACACATACATTTCTATCTCATTAGTCACAGGGTCACACATAGCTGCAGAGAGAGCTGGGAAATGTAGTCTCTTCTCTGGGTGTGTATTGACACCCCTCCTGATATTGCAGTTCTGTCACTAAGGAAGAACGTGAGAACGGGTACCCGACAGCAGCTAGCTGTCTCTATCTAAGGAAGGCACCACCATTCCGGAGAGCTTTAGGGTAGGGCCTTTAATTTTTTTTAAAGATCTTATTTATTTATTCGTGAGAGAGAGAGAGAGAGAGACACAGAGAGAGAGGCAGAGACACAGGCAGAGGGAGAAGCAGGCTCCATGCAGGGAGCCCGACGCGGGACTCGATCCCGGGTCTCTAGGATCACGCCCTGGGCCGAAGGCAGGCGTTAAACCACTGAGCCACACAGGGATTTCCCCCTGGGTATGGCCTTTTAAAGAATCCCTGCAGCTTTTCAAGGACTCTGCTTGGGGGACAACTGAGTTGCCCCCAGCCCAGAGGGATTCCAGAAAGAATTCCTGACTGGTAAGGAGGACTGCTTTACTACAAGGAGGACCGAGGAGTCTTCCCTGCTCTTTATCCCTTCAAATGAAGACTCCCTGACATCCCTACTCCTACACTCACATTAAGGGGATAAGTGGGGCCCACCAAACAATGACTCCTGTGGTAACATTAATGTGGTGGTGAAGCACAGGCCGCCTACTCTCACGAAGGGAAACCCTTGCCTACTTGCCAGGTGGGGCTCAGGAGCCGGGGCAGCAGGACACAACCACTTGTTCTCTGCTCAGTGGGGAGCACAAGCCTCTAAGGAACGATCACATGAACTTCTGGGTTGGTTGCCTTCCCTGCAAGTGGGTAAACCACAGGTCCCCCAGCAAAGGGTGGGGATGCACTGGCACAGCCGATGGGGTTTCCATCTGACTACACTCACTGTGGCCTTCTGGGTACATCAGATGCTCTGCTAATTGCTTTAAATGGTCACACAGCACCGGAGGGGCAGAGAAGCAGGCAAAGCCACGACATGGAAAGAGTGTGTGGAAGGCATGGAAACACCAGGTCAGAGTAAATCCGTGACATGGGCATTACATCTTTCCTTCAGCCTGTTAATGGTACTATATAACCTTCTATAGCTACCCACTACCAGCTTATTGATTTGGGAACCAGCAGGACCTCTGAAACACCAGCCACATGGCCCAGGGGGCATATTTGTGACTTTCACACAGTTTAAGCAGAACTGTCCTGTAAATGGGTTGCCTGCTTCTCTGCCTCAGCCCCCTTTGCTGACCTGGCCATAGGAGCCGGAGCCCAGATAAATAAGGTCAGATATCTCTTTCTCTCTGTGTGTGGGGAAAGCATTTTGCTTTAAAACGTTATACATTGGCTTAAATTTTAAGTTAATTAACAGGGAGCCTGATGTGGGGCTCGATCCCAAGACCTCGTGATCATAACCTGAGCCGAACCGACTGAGCCACCCAGGTTCCCCACAAGTTTGTATTTATTAGGAGATATTTTGTGCTTATATATCAGAGGAGAGAATGAAGTTTAAGGTAATTTGAAAGAAAAGTATCCATTGTGAAAAGTCACTTTTGCAAGGTTTCCTTTTCTTCACTCATCTAAAACACACTTAATGAATATCTCTCTGTAGCAGGCAGGCATCATGTTGTTTTGCAAGAGGGAAGGTACAAGGTAGTTGTGAGCAGGATTTTCTGATCACCAATGACAGATCCTGGCTGGTTATTGCTGAGCTGTCTTCATGGTGGACAGTGGGCCTGCCAGGTCCCTGCAGTCTCTGTGCCAGGCTGGGAATGCCATCTCCCTGAAGATTGTGCCTGTCTGGCATTGCCTTTCTGGGTCCAGCCACCTCCCCTGAGGCATGCAGCACTACTTTCACTGTCCCCCCCCATCTCCTCCTGAGTCAGAGAGACTCTTGTTCTAGGAATAAAGTCTAATTCCTACCATACCCCCACTTCCCCAAAAGATATTTTGTAGTCCCCAACTCCTCTCCTCATTATAAATATACAACCCTTATGCTTCTGAATATGGCATTATATCTATATATAGAATATTCTAGTAGTCTAAGGGCTTGGACTTCTGCAATACAAACCCAAGAAATCTGTGGGGGCTGTCTCTGATTCTGTCCTGCATCTCTCTTGGGGCAGGTAATCTCAACTGGCTCACCACCAACCTCCTTCTTAAAGAGTTCATAGGGTTAGAAGGGCTCTGCTATAAAAGCCCAAATAGGAAGCCCCTAAACTGTTTTTAGGTACTGTGGTATGATCGTATGTGCATTTCCAAACATTCATTTTGGTTGCAGTGGGATCACCAGGTCAAGAAATTAGCAAGAGCTGGGGATAGGTTTTGGGCACATCCACTCTAGTCATTCATCAGGGGAAAACCAGGTCTAGGCAAAGAAGACCTAGATAATAGTTGGAATTTACTATCAAATTATTTGTGAGAGTTTGGTTATAAGTATAGCTCTAAATCATAAATAACTTTTAAAGACATATCAAAAGTATCTCCACTTGGCAGGTTGACTACAGGATTATATAGTTTGTTTTAAAAAAGGAAATCCAAATAGGAAGGGTGCTTCTCTTGTCTCTCAGCTAACCAATTTACTGAGTCTTTGGAGGTCACTGAGAATGTGCAACAAGGTAGATACCATATACTGGGGTGGTAGTTACCATTTACTCAGAGGGCAAGCCTCAGGAAATGCCAGAGGAGTGAGTAGTAGACTCAAAACTCAAAAAATTTAAAAACGAACAAAACATAAAAAAATCCCCCAAACCTCAAATCTATGCTTCGGTGGCCAAAGTTAGGCCTTTTCTCTGCACTTCTTCCTCTGATAACTTCAGGCATGTGGGTGTTCCTCTTAGGAACTTACTGAGATGGGCTTTATCCCTGGATGATGTTTGTCTTTCTAGAGGCAGGGAAGACAGGTACAAATGACAATGGGGATGAAGTCTCAAGGTGGCACAAGTGCATTCCACTGGATTATTTAAGGAATTCTTTGTTGCTATTAGAACACTTGTAAACATCTTGTAGAGAGAGAGAAAAAAAGACAAAAAGGTAAGAAAGTTTGAAATGAATGAGAACTGAGTAGCAAGATCCCATCGAAACAATTCTTGCCGTCAAATCAGCCATTCTGCCTCAGGTTTTCCTTAACAAAATTATTTCCCTTTTTAGCATTCTATAGTGTCATTTTTTATCATTCATCATTCCTCTTAAGTACAGTCTGGGCCGGAGGTTCTGTCTTTTCCCATTTATCACTCACATCAAGTTGCATTTTATGGTGTGTCTTGGGAGGTTTGCATGAGGATAACACTAATTTAGGACGATTCTCCAAGCCAATATTTGGGTAAGGATACTGCCCATCTGTGATGATTTAAACAAATGAAATTTTACAGGTTCATCCACTTAAAAGAGTTTTTTGATTGACTTTATTTCTTAGAGCAGTTATAGATTCCCAGCAAAGGTGAGTAGAGAGTATAGAGAATTCCCATATATATCTTGGCCCGCAACACACATACCCCTCCTCCCCCACTATCAATGTCTTGTACAGAGGGATACATTTGTTACAACTGATGAACCTACATTACACATCATCATTAACAACCAAAGTCAAGTTTTACATAAGGGTTCATTCTTGGTGTTGTATACTCTATGGGTTTTTACAAATGTATAATGACATGTATCCACCATTATAGGATCATACAGCATAGTTTCACTGCCTTAAAAAAATCCCTGTGCTGGGCAGCCCTGGTGGCTCAGCGGTTTAAGTGTGCCTTTGGCCCAGGGTGTGATCCTGGAGTCCTGGGATCGAGTCCCACGTCGAGCTCCCTGCATGGAGCCTGCTTCTCCCTCTGCCTGTCTCTCTCTCTCTCTCTCTCTCTCTGTCTATCATGTATAAATAAATAAAATCGTAAAAAAAAAAAAAATCCCTGTGCTCTGCCTGTTGATCCCTCCCTCCCTTCTAACTCCTGGCAACCAATTTTTTACTGTGTCTATAGATTTGCCTTTCCTAAAATATCATATAACTGGAATCATACAGCCCGTAGCCTCTAGATTGGCTTCTTTCACTTAGTAATATGCATTTAAGTTTCCCTCATGTCTTGTGATGGCTTGATAGCTCTTTTCTTTCCACTGCTGAATAATATTCCATTGTGGGGATATACCAGTTTGAAGGACATCTTGATTGCTTCCAAGTTTCAGCAATTGTAAATAAAACTGCTTTGAACATATGTGTGCAGGTTTTTGTGTAGATAAGTTTTCAACTCCCTTGGGTAAATACCAATTAGCACAATTGGATCATATAGTACAGAATGTTTGGTTTTATAAGAAATCTCCAAACTGTCTTCCAAAGTGGCTGTACCATTTTGCATTCCCATCATTTTGCAATGAGTGAGAGTTCTGTTTGCTCCACGTGCTTGTCAGTATTTGGTGCTTGTCAGTAGTTTGGATTTTAGCCATTCTAATAATGTATAGTGATATCTCTCTTTTTTATTTGCAAGCTCCTTACTGACTTATGATGTTGATTATCTTTTAATGTTTATTTGTTATTATTATATCTGCTCAGATCTTTTACCCACTTTTAAATTAAGATTTTTGTTTTCTTTTTTTTTTTTTTTTAATTTATTTATGATAGTCACATAGATAGAGAGGCAGAGACACAGGCAGAGGGAGAAGCCTGACGTGGGATTCGATCCCGGGTCTCCAGGATCGCGCCCTGGGCCAAAGGCAGGCGCCAAACCGCTGCGCCACCCAGGGATCCCATGATTTTTGTTTTCTTATTGTTGAGTTTTAAGAGTTCTTTGTATATTTTGGAAATCAGTCATGATCAGATATGTATTTTGCAATTATTTTCTCCAAGCTTATGACTTACTTTCTCATTCTCATGACGTTCTTAATTTTAACAAAGGATTCAATTTATCAATTTTTTTCACAGATTACGCCTTTGTGTTCTATCTAAAATGAACAAAAAGTCATTGCCAAACCCACTAGATTCTCTCTTATGTTATCTTTTAGGAGTTTTATATTTTTGCATTTTACATTTAGGTGTGTGATCCATTTTGAATTAACTTTTGTGAAGGGTATAAGGTCTGTGTTTAAATTCTTTTTTTTTCCTCCAGCAGCATTTATTGGAAAGACTATCCTTTCTATGTTGAATTGTCTTTGCTCCTTTTTTTTTTTAAAGATTCTTATTTATTTATTCATGAGAGACACACACATACAGAGAGAGAGAGAGGCAGAGGGAGAAGCAGGCTCCATGCAGGGAGCCCGACGTGGGACTCGATCCCAAGACTCCAGGATAAGGCCCTGGGCTGAAGGCGGCGCTAAACCGCTGAGCCACCCGGGCTGCCCCTCTTTGCTCCTTTTTCAAAGAACAATTGACTATATTTGTGTGAGTCTGTTTCTGGGCTCTCCATTCTTTACCATTTTTCTATTTGTCTATTCTTTCACCAAGACACTGATTTTGATTACGAACTACAGTTAGTAGTTACTTATGGTGACCCCTGAAGCTGGTAGTGTCAGTCCTTCAAAATTGTTGTTCTCTTTAAATATTGTGTTGCCTATTCTAGGTCTTTTTCCTCTCCATATAGACTTTAGAATTAGTTTGTAATATCCACAAATAATCTTTTGGGATTTTGCCTGAGATTGCATTGAATGTAATCAGTATGCATTTATTTAAAGATTTTATTTATTTATTCATGAGAGACACACACACAGAGGCAAACACATAGGCTCCCTGTGGGGAGTCCCATGTGGGAACCGATCCCAGGACCCCGGGATCAAGACCTGAGCCAAAGGCAGATGCTCAACCACTAAGCCACCCAGGTGCCCCAGTATGCATTTTTGTTGAATCTCTACCTAGCAGCATTGCTGGATTGTAGAGTAATTGTATGTTCAACCTTGATTGGATTTATGTTCAGTTTTCAAAAATTGTCTTGCAAATTTATACCACTGCCAAAAGCATGTGGGAGTTGTAGCTCCTCTGAATCCTAGCAATAGAATTGTTTCCTTTTGAGCTCCTTTGGCAGATGTAAAATGACATCACATTATCATTTTAGTTTGTGTTTTCCTGGTGACTATTGAGGTTGAGTACTTTTTATACGTTTATTTGCCATTTAAGTATCTTTTGTCAAATTTCTGTTCAAGGCTTTTGTACACTTTTTCTATTGAATATTCTTTTTCTTATCACTTGAAGGGATTGTTTTTCTATTGAAATGTGAGTCTTTTGTTGAGCCTGTGCTGCATGCAAATGTCTTCTTCCAATATATAGACTCACTTTTTACTGTTAATAGTGTCTTTTGATGAATAGAATTCTTTATTGTCATGTAGTACATCTCATTTTTTCTTTTATAATTATTATTTTTGTGCCTTAATAAATCTTTGCTTCAGGGGCTCCTGGGTGGCTCAGTGGTTGAGTGTGTCTGCCTTTGACTCAGGTCGTGATCCCAGGGCCCTAGGATCAAGGATAGATAGATGATAGATAGATAGATAGATAGATAGATAGATAGATAGATAGGTAGATGATAGATAGATAGATATCTGGCACAAGATGTCTAAGGTGTGATGATAGAGGAATTATTTGGTCTTCTGCTGTTTCTTGTGTTTGCTTACATCTAAAATCTTTTACCAAATGTAACAAGGCACTGATAAAGATTATAAATGCTGCAAGTTGTGAGACATCTCTTGGGGCATGCAACTTATTTCCCACGATCATGTCATATATCATATTGATAGATAGGAGGGAGCTCAGAGGAGAGTGATCAGCCTACTAAGAGAACCCAGAAATCATAGTAAGTAAGAAATGACAAAAGAAAAAAAAAAACTGTGAATGCAGAAAAAGGAAGAGCTTGGGTTGAGGGCCATAGTATGAAAGGAGTTAGGACAAAGAGACCTGCTTATACCTTGCAGACATTTGAGAAGATGATGTGAAAAGGGTATAGATTCCTGAGTGTCTCTCCAGAAAGCAGGATAACCATCCAAGGGTGGAAGGTACCGGGAATCAGTTTCAGCTCAAAAGAAGGAAGAGTGGGATCCCTGGGTGGCTCAGGGGTTTAGCACCTGCCTTTGGCCCAGGGCATGATCCTGGAGTCCCGGGATCGAATCCCACATCAGGCTCCCTGCATGGAGCCTGCTTCTCCCCCTGCCTGTGTCTCTGCCTCTCTCTCTCTCTCTCTTCTCTCTCTCTCTCTGTGTGTCTCATGAATAAATAAATAAAAATCTTAAAAAAAAAAAAAAGAAGGAAGAAATTCCAAGGTGAAAGCTACCGGTGGAATGGGTACGCTTATGAATACTTGATGTGTTCTAGCAGATGAGTGTCCATCTGCCAGGGGTATCTCACTAGACTGGTGTCTGGTTAAATGCTCCTTACAGTATTCTTTTAAAGGTGATTGCCTAATGACTGATTAATCACAAAAGATTGCCCAAAGAAGTGTGACTTAGATTTAAATGAACTAAACCTTGGGGGTTTATTCTAGTGGAGAAGCCAGGTCAGATGCCAATTGAAGAATTGGGCTGGGCATGATGGAGAAGTTTGTTGGAGCTCAATGGTTGGGAAAAGATCATACTGAGAGAGCAAAAATTGATGTTCAGAACAAAATTTGGTTGTCAAAAATGGGGGCAATGTGTGAGGGTAAGTTTCTTCACTTATCCATTCACTTTCTAAATATTTATTTTCTGGAATATTTATAAAATGGAATTATATACACTTGTTTAAAATAAATACACTATTTATTTAAAATAAATAAATAGGGCACCTGGGTGGCTCAGTGGTTAAGTGTCTGCCTTTGGCTCAGGTCATGATCCCAGAGTTCCGGGATCGAGTCCCACATCAGGCTTCCCATTGGGAGCCTGCTTCTCCCTCTGCCTATGTCTCTGCCTCTCTCTCTGCTTCTCTCATGATAAATAAAAATAAAATCTTTAAAATAAAATATAAATAAATTCACTAGAGCTGCATGCATTAATATGGATGTATTTCAAAAGCTTAATGTTCAATGAAAAAAGCATGTCAGAAGAATAAAGGATATATGACTCTAGTAATACAAAGTAGAATAATATACAAAAACTTTTTTAAAAGCCCACATTGTGTAGAAACATACAATAGTAGTAGTCCCTTCAACCCTTTGAGCAAAACAAGGGAATTATTGATTTAAAATTCAGGTGATAAAAAAAAAATAATAATAAAATAAAATAAAATAAAATTCAGGTGATATGTAGCTCTTGTAGGGAAGAAAAGAGTGTGATCAGAGAAAAGCACACACGGACTTCTAAGAAGGGCACCTGGGTGGCTCAGATGGTTAAGCATCTGCCTTTGGCTCAGGTCATGATCTCAGGGTCCTGGACTGAGTGCTGGATGGGGCTCCCCGCTCAGCAGGGTGTCTACTTCTCCTTGTTCCTTTGCTGCTTCCTGCCACTTGTGTACTTGATCTCTCTCTCTCTCTCTCAAATAAATAAAGAAAATCTTAAAAACAACAACAACAGCAACAACAAGATACCTGTGAAGATCTAATTCTTAATTTGGTGGTGGATACACAGGTGCTTATTTCATTACTCATACAGTCTATGCATTCTTTTGAATGTAAGACATAGTCACAGTAATAAAAAGAAAAGCAAAGAAAAAGCAAAGGTGAGCATTTAGATCGATGGGACACACATGTCTAAAGCAGAATACATCCAGAAAGTCCACACGTGGACATAGCAGAGAATGATGACAGAACCTCAAAAGCACAGAGAGAATCTTCAAAACCACTAGAAAGACTGAAAAGCACTGATACTTTGACGGACAGCACACTTATCAGCAATGATAGATGCCAGCCACTACCCAAACAGCGTCTTCAAACCACTGAGGAAAAGAACTGTACACCAGAATTTCTTACCCAAGATTATGGGTGGATTATGCCCAAGATTCAAGGTGCAATAGAAGCATTTTTTAGACATACAGTCTGAGAGAGCTTTCGTCTCACACAAGAAAATTGGACCCAAAGGAGTGAGTGGGAAACAAAGAGCTGGATGCGCAAAGTAGCTAGGCAATGTGTTGGGAAATCTAAATTACCATTAGCTGTAAAACACACAAAAAAGTTAATTTGGGAGATATTAATGACAAATTCAAATGATATTTAATGCACATGGTTAGCACGACTGATGGTGTTTGGTATTAAAGGATTCTGAGATTGTTATCTCACACTCTAGGAGGAGTAATAGACTCACTCCACACTTCAGTTACATGTGCTTAAAAGTTAAAGGTAACCTAAAGTCACAGAACTTGAGTATGTGTTTTTCGAACTAAAAGATGAAAATAAGAGAATAAAGGAAGTGTATCAACCTGATAATGGGGAAGAAATGAGAAGAAAGAAATATGAAAAATGCATGATAAATAGAAAACTAAAAATCATATGGTAGAAATAAGTCCACCTACATGAGCCATCACAACAAATGCAAATAAACCACATATTAAATCATATATGAATGAGCAGAACCCTTAAATTGAACTAGGAAATTAACAAAATCTGGTTCTCTGCTGTTTTAAAAAAGATCAAAAGTGAGAGGACAGAAACAGGTGAGTGTATAGGCACAAACTAATCAAACTGAAGCAAGTGCAGAGGGTTTTGCCTAGAGGTGGAAATACCTGGGGTGATGGCCTTGGAAACCAATGGGGCGGGTGTGGGGTAAGGGAGGCCTAACTGAAGAAGTGATGCGAGATTTGAGGCAGAAATGATAAGAATGAGCCATCTGGGTGCAGTTCTTCAGGCAGAACATCCCAAGGGTCCTAAGGGAGGAAGAAGCTTAGCATGTTTGAGGAACGGAAAGATTGGTGACCTCTTGACAGCGTGGTACAGGAAATAGATCATGAAGGGTCTCGAAGGATATTTGGTTGGGAAAAGATCATACTGAGAGCTCTTTTATTTTTAGTGCAGTGAGGAACCATTGGAGCATTTCTAGCAGATGAGTTACATGATCTTTCTTTAAAAAGATCCTTCTGGGGCAGCCTGGGTGGCTCAGCGATTTAGTGCCAACTTCGGCCCAGGGCGTGATCCTGGAGACCTGGGATTGAGTCCCACATCAGGCTCCCTGCGTGAAGCCTGCTTCTCCCTCTGCCTGTGTATCTGCCTCTCTCTGTCTCTCATGAATAAATAAATAAAATCTTAAAAAAAAAAAAAGATCCTTCCAGCTACTGTGTGCAGAATGCATTATACAGAGTTATAGAGAAGCAAGAGGGAAAGCAGGAAAGATACTTGGCAGCCAGTACAGTTGCTCAAGTGAGAAGAGAGTGTGGCTTGATCCAAAGGGGGTGTAGTGGACACACAGAAGCAGAGGTGGGTTGGAAATATGTTTTGGCAGTTGAGCCAATAGGACTTGTTGATTGATTGGAGACAGAGTCCAGGATGGAGAAGAATCAAAGCTGACTCTTGACTTAGGGGCTTGAGCAGCTGGATGGATGTTGGTGCCATTCAATGAGATGGGGGAGGTTGAGGAGCAGCAGCTTGGGTGTGTGGGTAAGGGGTGCAAATCAACAATTCTGTTTAGGTTTGACATGATTATCAGCTATAAAAATGGAATTATCAAGTAGGTAGTCCAATGTTTTAGAATAGAGATTAGTACAGATTTCCGAACTGGAGATGTAAATTTCAGAGTTATCCGGATAAAGATTGGACTGGAAAGACTCCCCCAAGTAGTGACTGTAGATGAGAAAAGGTACAGGGTGCAGAACTTTTTTAAAAAAAGATTTTATTTATTCATGAGAGACACCGAGAGAGAGAGAGAGAGAGAGAGAGAGGCAGAGACACAGGCAGAGGGAGAGGCAGGCTCCCATAGGGAGGCAGAAAGGGATCACGACCTGAGCCAAAGGCAGGCTCTCAACCACTGAGCCACCCAGGTGTCCCCAGGGTGGAGACTTGACGTAAGAGTTACTAGACTTAGCAAATAAAAATAGAGGAGTCCTGATTGAACTTGAACTTCATATAAACAATAAATATTTTTTAAGGATGTGTTCCATGAAATATTGGCGATATACTTATGCTAAAAGAAGCTTTTATTGTTTATCTGAAATTTAATTGGACACCCCGCAACTTATTTAACAACCCTTCCTAAGGTACATCCATATTTAGATGATATGTAGAAAAGGATGAGAAGCAAAAAAATGTTCCATTTAGTGTGACTATGTAACGTATTTCCCCAAAATGTGAAGTCATAAAACAACGACGTATTATGCTCATGAACTTTATGGATCGGGGATTTGGACGGGGCTTATCTCTACTCCTTACTCTAATCCTGGGATTCTTGCCAACACAGTGTCTCCATTCCAAGGGTGAGAAAGAAAATGCATATTCATGCAAGCAAGAGAGAAAGAGAGGGAGATTCACAGAGAGAGAGAGAGTGAGAGAGAGAGAGAGAGAGAAACTTTATCACTCATGTTTCCTGATCCTGGGTAACTTTGATTCATTCTACAAGGAAACTTAAAAGGAGAGGCTCCTCCATGCCTTGCCCTATGCTCTGGACCACAATAGGGATAGGAAGAAAGCCATTGCTCATTTTTCAAATTTTTATGGACCAGGCTCTGTGCAGGGCACTGGGAATACAAATGGGCTTAGCCATGGTCCCTGCGTCCAAGCCCTTATAGAATGGATGGCTACGTGCAGACGGAGACAGACATGTTGGGAGACTTGGGGCTGGGCATCCCCATCAAACCTGATTCTGGCTTTTAAGAGAGAGGATGCAAAAATATAAGCTATTTAAATAACCTAGCAGCTGAAACAGACAACGAAAGCAGGTGGAACCTGGGAGAGGGAGTGATTGCCATAAGGGGTTGGATTAGTTTGGAAAGATTTTGTACAAGAGAAGCAATTTGAGCTAGACCTTCCAGGAAGAGGAGAATTTGAATAGAGATCACTTCCTTTAGCAAAAGTAACGTCGCAGACATCACCACATTAAACAACTCTGACCTTCCACATCCGGAACCCTGGTAACCACATTTGGTTGATATTGAAAAAGAACTCTCCTCTTACCTTCAACGTACTTATTACATATGTTTCCATTCAAGCGCTAAAAGCTTCTTGACCTGTGTTTTTCTATCCTCTCTTCTCTCATGGAGAAATTCCAGGAGTGAGTGTATCTTTTCTTTTTAGTCTTGTTGAAATATTTATTCAAGCAATTAACAGAGCCATTTGTGTGTATTTTCCCCGATAGCATTGTGGCAGGGAGAAGTGAAGGATGATGGGAGGAGCCCAAAGTCCTTTAGGTCACAGAGTAGGACACAAAAATCTCACTGGGGATCTACTAGCATCCTTTCTCCTAAAGGAGAAGCAATGGAAAGGGCAACTCCTTGCCATAAAAGTTAATCTCATGAAAAGGCTAGAAGATTTTCTGAAGGCTGCCTCCAAACCACAGGAGCCATCACCACTCACTCATACAGCTATCACTGTTTTCTATATTTTTATTATTAGATATTTCAGAAGTACAGAATTGTTAAAAGTCTAGCATACTAAATATCAATGAATTCTTTCTATAGAATTAAACCATTGAAAACTTTTTGCTATATTTGCTTTCTCTTTCTACATGTTCATACATATCTTTTAGTGTAGAAATTAGGTTATGGACATCATGGCACTTCTGTCCTAAATAATTCAACAAGCATCTTCTAACAATAAGAACATTATCCTTTGGGGGAAAAAAAGGAACATTGTCCTATCATAAACCAGAAGAAAAAAATCTCAATTTCTCAATGTGATTGGGACGCCTGGGTGGCTCAGCGGTTGAGTGTCTGCCTTTGGCTCAGGTAGTGATCTTGGGGTCCAGGGATGGAGTCCGGTAACAGGCTCCCTGCAAGGAGCCTGCTTCTCCCTCTGCCTGTGTCTCTGCCTCTCTCTCTCATGAATGCATAAAATCTTTTTAAAAATTCTCAATTTGATCTAGCATCTAGTTTATGTTTCGATTCTCCTCATTATCCCCCAATTGTCCTTAGTTGTCCCTTTTTTTCAAGCCTGGATCTGACTGAGCTTCTCTTATTATATCTGGTTATAATGGCTCTTTAGACAATTTAAATATGGGCCAATGGCTTCACTTTTTTTTTTAAAGATTTATTTATTTATTCATGACAGACACAGGCTGAGAGAGAGGCAGAGACACAGGCAGAGGGAGAAGCAGGCTCCATGCAGGGAGGCCAGTGTGGGACTATCCCAGACCCCAGGATCACGACCTGAGCTGAAGGCAGGTGCTCAACCACTGAGCCACCCAGGCATCCCTGGCTTCACTTTTTTGCATGACACTGATAATTGGTTTTTATTTTAAAAATCAACTATAGGGATCTCTGGGTGGCGCAGCGGTTTGGCGCCTGCCTTTGGCCCAGGGTGCGATCCTGGAGACCAGGGATCGAGTCCCACGTCGGGCTCCCGCTGCATGGAGCCTGCTTCTCCCTCTGCCTATCTCTCTCTCTCTCTCTCTGTGTGTGTGTGTGTGTGACTATCATAAATAAATAAAAAATTTTTTAAAATTAAAAAAAAAATAAAAATCAACTATATCCAAGTATAACTTCAGCATAATAAATTCAGTCATTATCAGTGTTCTATTCATTAATTTTGACAACTCTATACATCAGTGTAACCATTACCCCAATCAAAATGCAGATTTCTATCACCCCAGAAATCTTTGTGCCCCTCTGCAGTCATATCCCCTTTGTTCCTGGTTCCAGGCAAGCATTGATCTGCTTTCCATTATCATATTGATTTTCTGAAGAGAGGCCAGCTTGTCTTGTAAAACGTCCCACATGTCTAATTGTTTCCTTGTAGTGTCGTTACCTCCACATTCTAGCTATTGAATTTCCTGTGCACTAAAAGTTAGGTCTAAAGGCTTATTTAAGTGCAGGTTAAACATATCAGGAAGAAATACTGCATAGGTGATACCGGATACTTCCTGCTGCATCCTGTCAGTCAGGGAGCACACCGAGGAGGCCATTGTTAGGGATGTTGAGTTTGTTCCCTTGGTTGAATTGTCAGCCACCTGTACGTGCCTTTGTGATAGTAAATTGTTCTCTTGAAATTGGCAAGTCATCTATAGGGTGATACCTTGGTAATGACCAAAGATCCTACTCCCCACAACCTTCTACCCCTTGCTTGTAGCATTCATTGATGGCTCTTACCTGAATCAGTTTTTTCATGGGGAGTTGCAAAATGATGACTTTCTAATTCTATCATTTCTTCTACCTTTGGAACCTGGCATTCTTTGGTGAAGAAAACTTATCTTTTATGAACTGGGGACTTGATCACCTAAACAGGCAGAGTAAGGACTGATTTCTTTACCCTTAATTACAATTAGGGTACTTAATTCGACCAAGAAAGAAAGAAAGAAAACCATAACTGAAAGTGAAATACTGAACAAATGCAACTCTTTCTGATTAATTTTATTCTTGAACATGTAATAAAAATATAAAAGGTTGTTTAATGGTTTAATGAAAAATGTTGTGAGTTTGCTGTCTTGTTTGATTCAGGACTTATCATGCCCTGAGTCAAAGGCAGACACTCAACCACTGAGCCACTCAGGCATCCCAGTTGTGTGGTGTCTTTATTGAAGGAAGCATGATGTAGACTCTAAGAAGTTAAGGAGGCACCCCACGTGTGTGTTGCTGACCATAATGCTAACCTAACCCATCCTTGGGCACAGGGATTTCTCCTATCCTGGGACTTTGATGTGGATTTCAGATCAGCCTTTCCCAGGATTTCTGAAGCCAGGGAAGGAAAGCAATGGAGGGAGGAAGGGGGCAAGTGGGCTGGATTTCTATGGGGAAAACCAAGGGCAAAGGGAAGGCTTGTACTATCACAACTTCCATAAGCAATTACTATGAAAGAAACTATTTGGACCATGAATGAATGAAGCAGGAAATGCGTGCATCGTCGTGTGATATAGATCTGGGTTAGAGTTGACATTAATAAACACGACTGTGTGGCCAGGTGAACAGACACCAGCTCAGCAGAGATGGGCTCGGAAATGTCATCCTAAAAAGAGACATGCCAAAAGGATCATAGTTTTTCCTCAATCTCAGTTTCTGTCTTTCTCTCTCTTTCTTTCTCTTTTGTTTCTGTCTTGATGGAAAGTTTGCGAATTTTATACTGTTACAAAGGAAATAATCTGACTCATAATGCCATAATTTACATAGCTGATTAATATTGTTTTCCTTTAAAATACCAGGATTTAACACAATGATTTATTCTATGTTTGGAATTATAAACTTCACAAAATATATGTGCCCCTAAATGATGTAAAATGCAGATATTATTTCAAATAATTGTTTCTTGCTTTTTAAAATATATAGGATCATTGATTTTAGAGGTTCTGAAAGTAATAGGATTTCACAAAATCTGTTGTGAGGCTATGGCCTAATGGGATTTTTTTTAAAAAGGCAATAACACCCTAAGAAATTTGAAATGGAATAGTGCCACAGAGACCTCATGCCAATTAAAGAAAGACACAAAGCAGAGTGCTATGTAAATTATTCTTAAAAGTACCTCACTAATATATTACAGGGATATTTATAATATGATTATAATCCACTCATACACCAGATATTCTGCTCCTGAAATCTTGTCATCAAGAGATCGACAGCTAGGCACCTAATATAACCACATAAGCTGCTCAGAGGGCCGTAGCAAGCATAGGTAATTCCAGTGTACTGCCTAATGAAAATGGACCCTCTGCCCTCAGCATTAACACCTTTATAACAGGCCTGATAGGCCCAAGGATCAATAACATTTAGAGCTACAAAATTTTAGGTGAAACCACTGGAACCATCAACACCAGCTGTGCCAGGGGGAGAGGAAGCCTTTGGCAACACTTTCAAGGAAAAAAATCCAAATATGTCTGAAGAACTTCAGATTTCCAAAATTCCCTTTTCAGGAGGACTTGTCAATAAGTCCAAGAAACTTATTCCAAATAAGACTGGGAAATGTCTCAGGGATAATGTAATCAATTTTGGGACGCAGTCAGAAGGAGGGTGAGGGTTCCTTCCCAGGTGACCTTTCGCTCAACGGTGACTTAGAAATTAATTTTCAATCTTCTTACTGACAGCAATGAAACTCACAGCTGGTTAAGGACTTTCACCTTGTTTTACTGGGTTATCGCCTGACCAAAGAACCCCCGCCTCCCAAATTCTCAGACTCAGAGGATAGACCCAGCACAGGATTGTGTGTGTGTATAGATCTGTGTGTGTGAAAAGATGCGTGTCCTGAAGGCATTAAAAGGGCATGATGCTGTCTGTTCTAGCTAATCAATCTGTGTGCATTGGTTCCAACATATTACTCAATTTGTGGTTATTAAGATCCTTTTTCTCCCTCTGAGAATACTGGAGAGTCCAGATCTCCTCACTATAGTAACATAAGTCACTAACTTAGGTGCTGTGAGGACAAAAAGACAAACCAGACATAGATGCTCCCCTTGAGGAGTTTACAGAGTAAAACTCGTTCTCAACTTTGCTCACACATTGAAATTGTCTGGGGAGCTTTTAAATAAGGCTGGAGCTAGTTTCTCTTGAGAGATTCTTCACTTCACTGGTCCAGGATATGGCGTGGGCATTGAGATTTGGAAGCCCCCGATGATTCTAGTGTGCATCCACGGTTGAGAATCATTGTAGTAAAGGAAAGACAAAGCCTTCTGAAGCCCACAAGCTAAAATATAGTAAGAATTGTCAGCCGGGGCACCTGGCTGGCTCAGTGGTTGAGCATCTGCCGTTGGCTCAGGTCATGATCCCAGGGTCCTGGGATGGAGACCTGCATGGGGCTCCCCACGGGGAGCCTGCTTCTCCCTCTGCTTATGTCTCTATAAGATCCCTGTGTCTCTCATGAATAAATAAATAAAGTTTTTTTAAAAAAAAGAATTATCAGCCTCCAGGGGTGAATATACTACTATAGGAATTTTGTGGAAGTGTAATAAAGTTTAGAGTTACCATTTTTTAAATATACATACATGCTGATGTGTGTCTGTGCACATATGTAGATTATACAATCAATGCATTCTTCTTGTAACAGATCCAGTGACATAGAAGTAATCAAAGTAAAACCTGCCTCACTCCATCCATCTTCCTTTTTCCAGCTTAAACAACAGAAATGTACTGTCTTACCATTTTGGAAACCATTAGTCTGAGATCAAGGTGATGGCAGGATTGGTTCCTTCTGATTGCTGTAAAGGAGAATCTTGCACATCTCTGTCCTGGCTTCTGGTGGCCTCAGGTGTCCCTGGCTTGTAGATGGCTCTCTCTGTGTCTTCACCTGGTCCTTCCTCTGTGCTTGTATCTGTGTCCAGCTTCCTTAGTTTTTATTTCTTCTTGTTATTTTTTTTTTTTTACTCTAGTTGACACACAATGTTATGGTAGTTTCAACAAAGCGATTCAGTGAGTCTATACGTTATGCCACGGTCACCACAAGCATCACGGTCACCATCTATCTCCCTACAACACTGTTACAGTATTGTTGACTTTGCCTTTTCCCTCAGGACTTATTCCTTCCAAAACTGGAAGCCTCTATCTCCCACTCCCCTTCACCCATGTTGTCCAACTCCCACCTTCTCCCCTGTGGAGGCGACCATCAGTTTATTCTCTGTATCTACGGGTCTGTTTCTGGTTTTTTGTTTGTTTGTTCATTTGTTTTGACTTTCAATTCTACGTATAAATGAAATCATATGATATTAGTCTTTCTCTGTCTGACTTACCTCACTTAACACTACACCCTGTAGGTCCCTCCATGTTGTAAATGGCAAGATTTCATTTTTTTAAATGACTGATACATACCACCTATAGGTACCCCTTCTCCTTTATCCATTCATCTGTCAGTGGACACTTAGGTTGCTCCCATGTCTTGGCTGTTGTGAATAATGCTGCCATAAGCACAGGGGGGCATACATTTTGATGTATGTATGTATGTATGGGTAAATACCCCATAGTGTAACTACTGGATCAAATGATATTTTTATTTTTATTTTTTTGAGGAACCTGACTCCCCTTTATTCCCTGCCTCTACACTGGCTCCCTGTTACCACTGCCAATTGCTCCTGAACAATTCCCCCAGGCCCCCTTTCTATGCATTTTAAGCACATTTACTTAGCTATGACCTATATACCTACAACAGAGAGATCAGGTTACCTAATTTAATTTTTAAAAAACATCTAACAATTTTTTAAGCCACACTTTAAAAAATATTTATTTATTTATTTATTTATTTATTTATTTAGAGCGTGAGTGGTGGGAGGTGCAGACAGAGAGGGAGGGAGAGGATCTCAGACAGACTCCAGGTAGAGTGTGAGTCTGATCTCACGACCCTGAGATCACGACCTGACCGAAATCAAGAGGCGATCGCTTTACCAACTGTGTCACGCAGGTGCCCCTGAAGCCACACTTTCAAAGGACTTTTCAGTGCTACTGGCTGTTTGGTATGGATGTTTTCTGCTTGACTTACCCTCTCTCCTACATGGACTTAACCGTTTCTCATTACTCTCATTTGAACTGATGTAAAAACTCTTAGAGTAGTAATAGTAATAAAACAGCATAAGTAGTTAAACAGATAAAATTAAAAGTATGATTCAGAATCTCATTAAGATCTAGTGAAGAATTTAGCTTTGAATGTCCATGAAAACCAGAAACCTTGTTTTTAAAACTAGAACCACTTCTGACTCAATTAAATACTCAGTCAAGCTTTGCAAAATATTGGAGGGAGGTTGTTCTGGAAAACGAGTATGGTTTCTATTGGAAACTATAAAAATAACGTAAGCATGAGCATTTTTTAGTGGGAGTAAGAAAATGACAAACAATTCATTAGACTAAAGGGAAAGGAAACCCGAAGGGATGTGGCAGTGAGCAGATGTTATGGCAATACCCTTCAGATTCCCTCCCTTATTATATTTGGAGGCAAGAGAGGTCATGCATATATAAATCTCTTGCAGTGACGAAGCTGAAGGTGGGGTGGGAGGGAACAATTGTCTCTCCACCGTCACTGGTGTTATGAGCCAGTGATGTTTAGGTGGGAATGAAATCAGGAGACGCAATTTCATGAAATGGTGCTGCTATTGTGGAAAGTGTCAGCTGCTCCTGGGAACGCCCACCCAGCGGTGACACAAGCAGGTAGATTTTTCAGGATAGGCTGCAGTTGTGTAAGATTTCGATCACACATTTGTTCCCTCTGAAATAACAATCCTCCCGGTGCCCTGCATGCACTCTACCAGCTGCCTCTAGCTGCGTGTGGGAGGGACTGGTTTAGAGCCCGATGAAGTGAAAATGCTGAGTTACCTGGAGGTGACAGCAAACAAAACACGGCAGATGCTGTGATTCGAGAGGTTCAGGGAGAAATTCTCTGATGCTCGAGCCTGGTACTTTGCCTGACACTAGCTAGTCAGGGTATAATACTATAGTTTGTCAGTCTGATTATACTGGAAGTGCTTGGATTTAAAAAAAAAAGAATTATTTTTCTTAAGAAACAGATAAAAGGAAGGAAAACAACCAGATTTCCTAGTCAGGTAGCTTGATTCCCCCAGTATTTTTTCCCCTTCCGGTGGGTAACTGTATCACAACATTTGGGGGGCTCTGTCTGGGAATACACCCAACATATAGTGCATGCTACTCCTAACCTGGTGGAAATTCCTGAAGCCCGGGCCTGGGCACCACTCCCACCTATACAGTGCCACATTCATTTAGGCAGAGGGGTGTCACTGAAGGCTACAGAGGAATTTGGGCAGAACCATATGGGTAATTAGCACTAAAAGATTATTCCAAACCCTCATTTTAGATGAGTTTTAACTTATTTTTAAAATATTTTATTTATTTATTTATTTCAGAGACAAAGAGAGAGATAGAGAAAGAGTGCACAAGCATGAGCAGGAGGAGAGGGAGAGGGAGAAGCAGACTCTCTGCTGAGCAGGGAGCCCAATGTGAGGCAAAAAAATATGGAATGCTCCACGAATTTGCAGGTCATCTGGCAAGTTTTAACTTTTAGCTTTTTCTAAATGCTTAACAAAGGTGCTCAAAGAAAATAAAATCATCTCAGGGACAGAAGAGTCTGGTCTTTATTGACTGTAATCTGAGGACAGATACCAGGTGTACTGTATCCTCAACAGCTAGATCCTCAACACTACAGCCCACTGTAGGTGCTCAGTAAATGCTTATTGAATGAATGAAGAGATTAGAGAAGGACAAGGAAAAATCTGGCCAACATGATGAATAGGGACAACACCAAATATTCTCAGAGAAGAAATTCTATGATATGATGCTGCCCGAAATTTTCAACAAATCACCCTTCCAAGAGAAGGGTGAAAAGAATGCTTGTCCTGGAGAGATCTGGAGTGAAATCTTGGGGACAACATTTAGCAATATGCCCTGACAGTCTGGTTTATGACATATAGCTGTCACCTGTTTGTCCTGAGGTCCTTCCCAAGGACACCTCTTGACCTAGCTCCTGGACCACCTCCAGAAGACAGAGACCTTTTGATAACTCCTCTGAGAGTCCTTTACATATGTTTAGAGCCTTCAAGGTCTACACCTGGGGGATTATGGCCCTGAGAGCCAGGATTTTCTCCCCTCTCCCCATATCCTTCTTTCCTGCTGAAGATCTTGGGATTATCTCTTCCCTCCAGAGGACATGTTGACTTCCTGCCTTAGAGGCATGGCCTTTACCTGGGGCAGCAACAGAAAGGACGTCCTAACTCAGCACAGTGAGTCCAACAAGGGTATCAGGAATGCCCAAGGATGATAGAAGAGTTTGTTCAGAGGATGCAATCTGTGGAAATTAAGACAACATAGGGAGGGATTTCTCAAGCTGTTGACTATCAAAATAGACTAACAACAATGTGAATTGTGCTTGGAAGCACTGAAAATGAGAATAGCCACTCATCTGCTTGGACCATATAAGCAAGTGCTCATCTGCAAGTAGAGAATGAACCACATGCTCTTGTCAGGCTTCTGAGAGTACATGATTCTACAGTGCCATGTTTATACAGCACCCTTCAAAATGTTATTGTGGCCCACTTTCAAAGAAGTCGTTAGATATTCTTATTTTATAGCCGAGGAATGTAGGCCACAGCATGTTGGACCATTTGCCCAAAGTTAAGCTGAAAGCTAGCCTTTGTCAGCTCTCTGCTATCCTCTGAGGAGATTCCAAAATTGGTGATGTTCTGGTTTCGGGCTTATAATTAGCCTCCAGTAAATGATGACAGATCATCCTGCTATATTAAAGCCTATCTTTTTTTCTCTGGAACCTGACACAATGTCCCTATACCAGCAGCGATGACCCAGTTTATTTTTCTCATGTATGGAGCTCTGAGGCATGAGAAGAGCAGGCTATAGCTAACAGTGCCTGGAGCTCCTGCCCCTTGCTCCTTTCTAAAGAACACAGTTGCCTGTGGCAGGTGGGGATATGCCCCATCTGGCTGGACCCTCAGCTATTGGAGGTCACTGGCCCTAAGCTTGAAGCCCTGAATTCTGAGGGAGTTCAAATTCACTCTGGGTATGGTTACCAGCTACAAGTGTCTCAGAGAACCTGATGGGTCAATTTAGGAGGTTCTGATGATTTCTTACTATGTCTTGGGTACTATACCTCATTTCAAAGTATTTAAGGCCATCTGAATGGCCCTGGATTTTCTGGGGGGACCCTTTGATTTAGAGTTACCTAAAGCCCCAAAGTAGTCAAGACCATTCACTACTCCCTTTGATTCCAATTCTGGCAATCCCTCCTTGCAATACATACACACACACCACCTCCACATTCTCAAATTTTTGAGATCTTTCCAAAACCAACACAAAACATTAGGTTCTCTCCAATGTTTCAAGTGCCACTCTTTGGCCAAAAGCAACAGAGGGGGGTGCCATTATTATTGGTGTCTTGGCTAGAGGAAGGGAGGGTCCATTTTGAAGACATAGTATGATAATTATCCTGGTTATTTAAAAAGCTATGTAACTAAAATAAAGTTATGTAATTTTAAAATACTGTGAATTATATTTTCAGGTAGCCTTTTCTTATCGTATTTATTTAATGTTATATCAGGATACAGTAAAACACAGAGAAAAGAGCAAACCTGATTTGAATCCTGATTCTACCATTTACAAGTCAGCTAACTTTGGATAAGTAACCAAACTTTCCCAGAGCCTCATTCCCCTCATCTGTAAAATTGGGAATAGTTATATCTGTCTCAAAGGGTTATAGTGAAGGTAAGAACTAGCAAGTGTAGAGCACCTAGTTTTTTGTCCGGCCTGTGGTGGGCACTTAGTAGATGGTGGTGCAGAGATGGCAGTCAGGTTGTTTGATGAGTATCCTCTTCATGACTCCACCTCTCCCAATGGATGAAGCTGAACCCATTGTCAATTTTCTGTTGCATGGTGCTCCCAACTTCCTTAGGAGCTGGGATATCTCCAAATCTGGCACCCAAGCTCACTCTGGCTGGCACTTGAGGCCCTGGGAAAGGCTGCTGTTATGTTCCCTCTCATGGCATTGGAACCCAGCCCTATGGCTGAAGCCACTCTTGGCCCCCTACCCATCAGGCTTTTCTCTGAAGGATGCAGAGAGAATAGGGACCCATAAAGTCTTGCTCCCTCTTCTGCCTGTGATTCCAAAGTACCTCAACTGAGGTGTGACTGGACTTGCTGGTCTTCACCCATGGGGAATATGATGGAGTATTAGTAGGTGTGCATTAGTACTAGGAGTAGCAACTGATTACTTCTGAGTATATGTAAACTAGGATTGCATCTCTTCACTTAAAAGTGACCCGTAAAGTGAATTTTGGAGTGTCACACCTTATTTTTCCATTGACTTGCATCATTAAATAGGAATGTGTTTCTTTGGAAAAAATTGGATTTTAATAAAATTCCATGAAGGAATACAGCAAATACACATATTACTAAAATATTTACAAAATCCTAATAATGATACTGAAAATCAGTTATGAAATATAAACAAAAACCTTTGTGTGTTATTTTCATGTTTAACATGATTGCCTAATGCTCTACAAAAGGAACAACAATGAACATTGCAAAGAACATTCTGGAATAGAAAGTCAATTTTCTACATTCCTTTCTAAAACCACATGGCAGCATAAAGTGCTATTTTTTCCCCTCTTTTGCTCAGATCTTAGAACTCTGAGAAGGCAATCTGTGGCATAATTACCTTTGATTTTCTTAAAGCTTTCAGTGTAATTGAATCTGAAAGAAGAAACAAAACTACAGATATAATAACCAAGAGCATTCTATCAGTCAAGCCAGGCTAGGCTTTGCTGTGACAACAAACAGCTCCAAGAAAAGTTTATTTCTTGCTCTTACTACCTGTCCATTGCAAAATGACGGGGAATTCTGTTCATTGAAGCCACTCAGGAACCCAGGCTTAAGACCTTCTTTTGCCTTCCTTGTTTCCTGTTGCTAAAGAGGGAAAAAGAGATCTCTACAGGCTCACACCAGCAATTAAATGTTTATCACCAAGAAACAGAAAATTTCTACTTGTCACTAGAATTAATCACAGGGCCCCATCCACCCAAACAAAGTCAGATATACAATCCTTATCCTGTGCGTAGACTGGGAGAAAGTATTTGTACATGGAAGGCATTTGCTGATACATAGTCAACCATAAAAGAGGCCGTATGGAAGCAAATAGCTGGAATTCATCCCCAAGGAAGATCAGCAAATAAAGGAAGCCAGTCTCCAGGAAATGTATGTTGGATCAGTTCCCTAATTTGTGAGTGGGGAAAAAATCTTTTCCCAAACAAACAGAAACTGAAAAAAAGCCATCACCAAAAGACTCTCAATGAAGAAAATTCAAAAGGTTGACTTTAAGGCAGAAGGAAAATTACCTCAGATGGAAGTTGTGAGGGCCCAGAGAAATTGTGAGTACTGGGCATATTGGTTTCCTGTTGCCACTGTAACAAAGTACTGCAAACATGGTGGCTTAAAATTACAAAAATGTATTCTCTTACAGTTCTGGACTTCAGAAGTCCCAAATTAATTTTCTTGGGCTAAAGTCAAGGTGTCAGCAGCTCTGCTTCCTTCTGGAGGCTCTGAGAAGAGATCTGCTTCCTTGCCTTTCTCAGTGTTTAGTGATCACCTTTGTCTTTTGGCTTGTGGCCCCTTCATCCATCTGCAAAGAGCCTCACTCCACTCTCTGCCTCCCTTCCTCATCACACTGCCTTCCCCTCTACTCCCTTTTCTTATTCTGACCATTGTGATGACATTGGGCCCACCCAGATAACTTATAATTGTCTCCCATCTCAAGATCCTTAGTGTACTCACATCTGCAAAAAATCCCTTTTGCCATGAAAGGTATCATATTCACTGGTTCCAGGGATTAGGATGTGGATATCTATGCGGGTGGGGTGGGCCTGCCACATCAAGTGCATATTTACCAAAATAAAGTTGGGGTGGCTATACTAGACCAAATAGACATTAGGGCAAAAAGCATTCCTAGGGATAAAGAGGTACTGATCACTGTTTTACCAATCACATATTTGTAAAATACTCGATGCAGAGGGAAGATATAACAATTTGTAACATGTATGACTCATCATGTTTTGTCAACATCTTCCAGCCAAAGACCACTAGGAACACACTTGTACTAAATAGTGTGTGCAACCAGGCAATTTCATTTAAGAGTCAAGTTTTTTCAGCCCCAGGAGAATGAGCCCCTCGTGTACAGTGGGCTCAGTCAGGACCAGAAGAATTGAACACTTTGTCAGTAAAGAGCATTTCCAGGCCATTGATCTGCCTGGAAGGCCCTTCTCTGCTCTTTCTTTGAATGGCTAATGCCTTGTGTAAGCTTTGGTCCCTCATTGACAGCTTCCGGGACTCTGCATGTGAAGAGGTATGGCTGGACCTCATGGCCCTACTTCTTGTCCCTGGACTTTTACCTTCTGTTTCACCTATGGAGGACCAGAGTTGAATTCATTGAGGGCGCTGCCTATTTCCTTGTAGGCTCACCTTTTCTCTCTGCTTGTAATCGTTTAGTCAAATACAATTATAAACTGTTACACCTGGGAGCTTGCAGGGCTGGCACGGGCACAGGGAGAATTAGCAGGATGCTCTCTGAGCTGGCTATCAAACTCTTGTTGGAATCACTCTAGTCTAGTCTGTGCCACCCCCCACAGCCCACCCAAGACCCACTGGGGGCCTAATTCAGACAGGGATGCTAGACCCGGGTGGAGATTCTGTGCCACTTCACACAACCTCCTGGCCCAGCTGGGCATGCTTCTCGGGCCTCCAGGTTCTGTGACATGGACCTACCGAGGGATAGGTTTACAGCCAGTAAACCTCTCCAGGAGCGTTCTCTCAACAGGGAGATGTTCTCAACTAGAAAAAGAAAATGTTTCCATGGTGGGGCAGTCAGATTTCTCTAGAAGTGCTTCTGTTCCCTGCAGTCACCTCTCATCGCTTTTCTGCCCATTCCTCCCACTTGGTTTCTGTTCCCAGTCCCTTTCTCAGCTGGGGCTGCTGGGGATTTATACAGGACTTCATACAGGCCCTCTGGGGGTTTAGCCCAGGGGTCTGGTAACACCATTTCCTCACCCTGTCTCTCTGCTAGGAGTGGCCATGCCTTCTGCTTCAAGGACTTCCAGTTGCCTCCACTATCCCTGCTTGGTTCCTTAGCTCTCCCATTACTTGTATTAAATTCCTGCTCTGAATCATAGAGTGGAGAATTCTACTGCATGGTTGCGTGCTAAATTGTACACCTAGATATATCTACCCATTTGGGTCTCCTGTGAAGACCAAGAATGGATCAAATAAGTAAATGAAAGAAATAAACTCAGAGACAAATAGTTTTTTTTTTTTAAGATTGCATTTATTTATTCATGAGACACAGAGAGAGGCAGAGACATAGAGGGAGAAGCAGGCTCCCTGTGGGGAGCCTGATATGGGACTCGATCCCAGGACCCTGGGATCATGACCTGAGCTGAAGGCAGATACTCAACCACTGAGCCAACCAGGTGCCCCATGAGAGAAATAGTTTTCAAGGAACAGTTCCCAGTGGAAGCTGGAGAACAGGAAAGAAAAATAAGACAAGAGGGAAAGAGGTTGTGCATATGCTTGGCCTTGGCCTGCTCCCACAGAGGGTTCTGTAGTGTAAGTCCCCTCAGAGCATCTGGACTGAAGCAAAGGAGCAGGATTTGCACACTGCTGCAGTCACTCATTAGTTAACCAGAAGTGGGGAGGGGGCCACATTCCCTGGCACATCCGGTTCTCTGAGCCTCTGGGCTAAGTGGCTCCAATGGCCTGAAAGCCAAAGTCTAGAAGAAGAGCAAAAGATTGGAATGACACCAAATCAGGGGAAGCGCATAGAAACAGTAAAAAGAGATCTGAAGGATTTGTTTGAGAAGGTAGGATCACAGAGTGCTCAGAGGAGAAATCTCTGTGGTATGGCAGAGAAATAAAAATTCTAACTTCTACCAGGTTGTAAGGAGATCCCCTTGAGAGCAGGACAGTATCTGTAGGACCCTGCTCAGTGTGGGACCCAGAGGAGGGCTCAGAAAAATCCCTGTGATGCCCAGGTAGCTATTCCTCTCTCCCGTGACACCTCCTCAGCAGGTCAGATGACCAAGCTGTCACAGACACCAGACCAATTTCCTCTTAGCTTGTTTGAGTGCAGAACTTTAAAATGTTGTGTAAATACCTATTCATCAAGGAACACTTTTGGTGATACTGTTCAAATAGTAATGTAGGTTCTGCAGAACCTACATAAATTAAAGGTCTCTGGATCCAAGATCAATATAAAAGCAGTTACATTTTGATATAATAGCAACAAACAGAAAATGGCATAGGAACACAAAAAATTTAGGAAAAAATATAGCTAAATGTTTACAGGATTTCCATAGTCTTTATTGAGAAGCATGAAAGAAGACCCGAGGAACAGACATGTTTGAACAGATGTGGATCAGAGATTCGATGTTATAAAGATGTCAATCTTCCCCTAACTGATCTAGAGAGTCAGTAAAATCTCGATTTAAAAGACCCAACTGGGGCACCTGGGTGGCTCAGTGGTTGAGCATCTGCCTTTGGCTCAGGTTGTGATCCCAGGGTCCTGGGATTGAGTCCTGCATCAGGCTCCCCGCAGGGAGCCTGCTTCTTCCTCTGCCTCTGTCTCTGCCTCTCTCTCTGTCTCTGTTCTCTCATGAATAAATAAATAAAATCTTAAAAAGAATGAAAAATAAATAAAAATAAAAAACCCAACTGGATTTGTTCTCTGGAACCCTAGATTCTGATTCTTGAGTGTGTATAGAAATGCAAAAGCACACTAAGAGACAAGATCCTGGTTCCTTCTTAGGGAGAGAGAGGAGGCATCCAGAGAGGCCTGCATGGGCCACTCTAAGGGAAGGGCAGTGTTTTCTCTCTTAATCTGGGCGGTGATGACTCTGGCTGTCTGGGAAAGAGCTGGGCCGAAGAGGGGGATGAGTAAGGAGGCCATGGTATGATCCAGGCAAGAAGTGATGAAGGCTCGAACCCGGGCACTGGTGGAGGAGATGGAGAGGCAAGGGCATTGTGAAACCCCCAGGGGATAGACCTCAGGGCTTCAGCAACAGGTGTTGCACTGAATGAGCACAAGGGGATTGTCTAGAACCTCTAGTGACTTTGTGGTTTTCTCCTGGGAGACTAGATGGTCCATGCTGGAGAGGGTAGCCAGGGAATGGTTTGGAAGGGATGATATGTTCTGTTTAGAGCAAGTTGACTTTGGGGTACTTGTGGGAACATCCAAATAGGTTGTTCAGTAGTCAGATAAAAGGATTATAGCTCAGCAGAGCCAGTAGCCAGCTGCCGGTACAAGACGTATAACCCCTAAACATTGCTCGGAGTAGCTACATCCTCTTCTTACTTGACATGAGAGGCCAGAAATCCGCCCCCCGCCCCCCAGCAATCGTACAGATTGATCCCTGGAAGGCCCTCCTCTCATGGCTCATCTTCCTTTCCCCAATCACAGAGCTTAATGATTTTTTAGGCTCTTTCTCCCTCAATTATGATGTGGAACTGCTCAGCCTGGTGTTTACGAAGCTCATTTCCCACATAAAACTTATTAGAAATCTAATTCCTTCACCGTGAACGGGGATGCGATGACTTCTGCTTCCCATGCTAAGTGGAGGAGAGCGGCCTGGGAGCTGCAAGGACACAGGCGAGGCAGAGGGCAACGGAAAAGCTAATGCTTCTTCCAGGCCCCGGGGCCTGGCTCTAGGCTGGAGGGGAGTTCCATCTGCTCTTTGGGCGCCTAGCTGGGACTCCCCAGCAATGTCTGCTAGCGCACCTGCCACGCTGGGGCGGACGGATCATGAGCTCTTTAAGAGAGAGGTGTCCTTACACCACCTCTCTAGCCCAGGGCCCTGTGGATGAAGAAACAGAGCCGAGCCAGTGAAGTGACTGCTAAGAGGACAAACCTGGAGGAGGAGTCAGGGTGGTGGAGCAGAGGCATGTGACTTAAGGGGCCACTCAGCCTGCACTTGTGTGACCCTGACAGGGCTGTCTCTTTATATTTTGCCCCTTTGGGCACTTCTCCTGCCTCAATCTAGCCCTGGTGCCTCTGTCACAAACTCAGGGCAAAACCCCAGGCATCCTGAGGCTGCGTTCAGTGCTTGCTGTGCCGTAGCACACTCTGTGCGATCGTCCTTCACAACTCAGCTTGAAATTCAACCTCCATGAAGCTGCCCCCAGTTCACCCAGGTGCCCCTGGGAGCTTCTCTCTTCTCCCTGGCTCTTCGCTCATACTGACCTTAAAGTAATGATTGTATTAGGGCTTACGTACCTGTCTCTGCTGCCCCATCTCTACAGCACAGAGCTTGATGTATAAATAAATTAAAGGTGTTAGTTCAATGGCAAATGAATGAATGAGTGAATGGAGGGATGGATGGCTACCTATCAGGGCAGATGTAGAAATGCAACCTGGGAATGGTGCATTGGGCGCAAAGATGGCTACAGGAGTCAAGCCACCTGATAGTTTGGCTCTAGTTGCTCTGCCTCCTCCTCTCTACAGGCATACCTCCAGCATCACTGGAATCTTCTCTGGGTTGGGCTCTGGAGCGGGGGCAGCCTTGCCTGACTGGGAGTACAGTACATTGGCCACTCTGGTCTCTCCTCTGCCCCAGGTCACTGTATCCTTTCCAACCTCTCACAGCCCAGCAAAACTCGACCACCGCCTGCCTCTCAGGCTGTTTCCAACCCCGCAAGGGGAAGCTCCCCGAGTCTCTTTCAAGAGCACCCCAGGTGGTGTTGAGGGGCAGGTGCCAAGCAAGGAGGCCCATTCCTCCTAAGGTGCTCACCTAACTGGTGAGAGCAGGGATGTTATGGAGAAGTCCTGGTCCTAAGAGAGATGAGCACCTAATCCTCACTCCTGGGCTTCACAGCAGTCTCTTGAGTTAGAGACTTTTGTTGTTAATCACACTCTTTATTAATCACATGCCCAGTGACAACCAGTCTCAAGCTTTGTCAAAATAGCCCCAAAGAAGCCGCGTTTAAGCAGAAATATATAACAAAAGACCTCTAATTCTGCAGCCTGCCTTGGCAGACCCCTTTCTGGACCGCATTCTGTTTGGATGGTCCTCTCATCTTTTTAGGAACTGCCGTAGCGCCCCCCCCTCCCCGTCCATCTGTCCGTCCATCCATTCATCCTTCCATCCATCCATCTATCCACGGAGGCCGCCACGTTTTTAACAGTGCAACCATCCAGGGTTCCTTCTAGAGTCAATTAATCTAGGGGTGGGCAAACTGCAATATCTGAGCCATCTCTCTGCATAGGAGCTTACAAATGGGCCTGTCTGAAACATCAGTCTCTCTTTTTCCAGGTGGCTAAACTGTGGTGTTGAAGTTGTTGGACACTTCTTTTTGCAGCTTGGGGTCTGAGAAACAGAAAAGGTGGGTCTGAAAGAGAAAAATGAAGCAAATCACAGAGGGAAGCAGAGACGAGCACCAGAGGGGCGATAGTCCAGCTCCCCTGTGATTCCATCTTCCGGTTTGGTTCCTGGGCCCAGCATCAACTCTGTTCTTGGCTTCCATGGATGACCTAGAACCCATGGGCTTCCCTCGGTCATGGTGGGGTTCTGTTCCTTGCAGCTGGAAAAGTCCTGGTGAACTCCAGCCTCGGCACAAGGTCTTTCAATGACCCCTCTGCCCTGACATTGGGGCCCAGTCCTAAAGCAGGGATTGGGACCCTATTGTGGGGCAGGCCTGGGGTCCTAGAGGCTCTGAGCCAAAGCCTTGCCTTTTCTCACCCTAGACATATGGCTGAGTCTCTCCTCTTCTGATTGGCTTCCCTGCAGCGCCCACTGGCCCTGGGCCTCCCCTGCTGGATGCTTAGCCTGTAGGCTCTGCCTCCCCATGGGGACACCAGCTCTTCGACTGGACCTACTTCATCTACTTCTGTATCCTATACCTCAAACTGTATTGCCTCGAACCTACTTTCAGCATCTGGTTTTGGATCAGTTTCCCCAGGCCTTTCTTTCCTGAGATTCTCTCTGCTGTCTTGACAATGAAGTAAATCCTTGCCGAGTTCTGAGATAAACAATCTGCTTGTCTGTGTTTTATGTTTCTTTAAAATTAGGAGGAGGTTTGTCACTCCCTCTTTTGAAAAGGTAATAGAGGATCATGATTAGTACCAAAGGCCTTGCAATTAAAAAAAAAAAATGGGTGGAAACACTGTGCTCACCCTACCTTGGACTCACAGCACAGCAAGGAGTGGGCAGCTCTCCTATGGCTCCATCCAGTGCAGATGGAGCAGTACCTGCTAGGGAATCCAGGACAGTGCCTCACCTTCAGACAGAGGGCAAGAGCAGCATAAATAAACCTGAACGCTTAGAAATGCACTGATGGGGGTAAAGGGAGAGGAGTCCTGGGCTCTGCTTTGGGGCGTCTGAAGTTCCCTCTCATTACAATCAAGAAAATTAGAGTTGGCCTGGCCCCGAGGAGGCAAGCATCCTAATTTTGACAAAACCTAACACATGAAGGTAAAGAAATGGCATTTGTGGGGCACCTGGGTGGCTCAGATGGTTAGGCATCTGCCTCTGTCTCAGGTGGTGATCTCAGGGTCCTGGGATCGAGCGCCACGTCCAGCTCCCTGCTCAGCTGGGAGCCTACTTTTTCCTCTGCCTCTCCCCTCTGCTTGTGCTCTCTTTCTCTCACTTAAATGAACAAATAAAATCTTAAAAAAAAAGAAATGGTGTTTGTTTTAACTTTTTATTTAGATGTAATGTTGAATTCACAGAAAAACTGCAAAAATAAGAATAGTACAAAGAACATTTTATAAACCTTTTACCTAGATTCACCTGTTGTTAACATTTTAACCCATCCATTTTACTCTTTTATTTTCTTTGTTGCTTGGCTCCTTCTTTCTCTTTCTCTCAATTTTTTTTTGCTAGACCATTTGGGAGTAAGTTGCATACACCAAGGACCTTTGCTTCTAAATACTCCCATGTGTTTGCTAAGAACAAGGATATTCTTTTCCATAAAACCAGTCATCAACCACATGCATTGACATTGGTTCATACTTTAAACTTAATCCTACTCTTCATTTCCCAAATTTTGTCAGTTGCCTGATGAATGTGCTTTATGGCATGTCTCCAACTCCAGGACAGACTCCAGCCTATGGCCAGATATTATATTTAGTTGTTATATCTCTGTATATTCCTTTAATCTGGAATATCTTCTCAGCCTTTACCTTTGATGGCAGCAACATTTTAAAAAAATATTTTATTTATTTATTCATGAGAGAGAGAGGGAGAGAGAGAGAGTCAGAGACATAGGCAGAGGAAGAAGCAGGCTCCACGCAGGGAGCCGGACATGGGACTCGAACCCAGGGATCTGAGATCACGTCCTGAGCCAAAGGCAGGTGCTCAACCGCTGAGCCACTCAGGCATCCTGACAGCAACATTTTTAAAGAATTCAATTATTCATCATTGCCTCTCTCCTTACCTTTTAAATAGAATGCCACTCGTCTTGGGTCTGCTTGGCACTTCTTCATGATTAGATTGAGATTGTGGGGATCCCTGGGTGGCGCAGCGGTTTGGCGCCCGCCTTTGGCCCAGGGCGCGATCCGGGAGACCCTGGATCGAGTCCCACGTCGGGCTCCCGGTGCATGGAGCCTGCTTCTCCCTCTGCCTGTGTCTCTGCCTCTCTTTCTCTCTCTCTGTAACTATCATAAAATAAATAAATAAAAAAATTTAAAAAAAAAAAAAAAAAAGAGATTGTGCATTCCCCACTAGAAATGGTGCAAGTGACATTATGTCCTTCTCGACGTCTCCCAGCTGAAGGCACCCAGTGTCCATCTGCTCCTGTGTGGGGACAGTAATTCTGATCACTTGGACATGGTGCTGACTGAGTTATCTACTGCATAATGACTATATTCAAACAAAATGCTTTTTTGAATGCTCATATATTTGTGGTGTAACAAGCGATTTTCTAAACTACACATACATGCAGCACAGCATACATTATTCCTTTTCCTCTCAAATTTCTTCTTTGCACACATGAGCTTTGTGGTTTTCAGATCCTGCATGGTCAGAGTTAACTTGCAGAGGACAGAATCCTCTCGAATGAGTTTCAACAGAAAGGGATCCAGTAAAGGAGATGAAATCTCTTCAAAAGCAGTGGATTATAAAGTGGGTCACACCCCAGGACTGGTCTTTCAAAAAGCGGGCAGCCTCTAGCTTCACAATGGTCTAGGTCACAATCAAAAAGGTGCCATGAGCTTCGGCTGGTTCTCGAATCATCCTGCCCCAGCCACATCACTGCCCAGTGTCCTTCCTCCCTGGACACCTGTGAGCTTCATGACAAGATGCTAGAGGTGGGGCAGCGTCTGCTGGCCCCGTGGCAGAAAAGCCCGGCGACTCCATGGCTGCGATTGTCACCAGGCGCCGTGGGCACCGGCAGTGTGACCCCTGCCTTACCCTCTCCAAACGGTCTGCCCAGAGCAAAACCACATTGCCAACCTCAGCTGTCGGGAGCGTGTCTTGCTCCAGCCTCTACCGTCCTGGGGGGCACGTTGGCAGGAGGGCAGAGTGGGTGCTGGATGCTGGTCCATCACATGCACCTGCCTCCCTGGGCTTCTTAAGCTGCTTATGCAGCGACCCTCTAAGAATTCAGATACGCCTCAGTCCCACATGTTCCTCTCCTTGAGCAAATCAAAGCAAATCTCTTTTGTGGGGAGTTTCTAAATATCAGAGGGGAGCTGGCTTTGAGATTGTCCTCATGGCTCAGGCCTCGGGGAGAGCTTTGCTCTGGATGTTACCTGTGTAGCTTTTGGTCTTGCACTCCTCTCTAAACTTCTTGTTTGGGGAGGGTAAAGCTGACAGGAAAAGCCACCGCCAGAGTGGGTAGGTAAAAGCATCCCTGGAGATTATGCTGGCTGCTCCGTAGGCCTGCAGGCGAGGACTGAAGAGTTGCAATGTCAGTCAAAGGTAGAGCCAGGGAGGTTGGAGGGATTTGGCTTGGCATCAAAGGCTGGGTTTGCGTTGGGATTCATGGCTGCAGAGGCATTTCTGGGGCTCCGGATGGACTTTGCAATAGTGCAGAGGGGTAGGTGGGGGCCATCAGGCCTCACACAAGTGGGTACTGGGGCCATTGCTGACAGATTTCTCAGGGGCCAGAGCTGCCTTTTTGGAATTCTCCAGACCAGCTCCTGTTCTCCCTCCCCCCACCGCATCTCTCTTCCATCTTTCACCGTCCACACCACCAACCGCCTGTGAGTCCGTGAGAAAAGGATTCACCCTGGCCAGTTCGCTCTGTGCCAGGAGCTGTCCAGAGTTCCGGGGTGGCACAGCTTTCGAGGCTCCCCTGTGTCCTGGACACTTCTCCGTGATAAGCAATACTTTTCCTTGAGTGACTTTGAGACTTTGACTTTCACGCAGGCAGCCGATACGAAGGTTTGCGGGGCACAGCGCACTTAGCCCTTGCTGGTCTTCTCTTAAAAGTTGCTGTTCCACCAATTTAATTTCTGTCCCTCCTTTCCAGGGTGTGAGCAGGCACCCCATCTTCCAGCTCCATTGTACTTGAGGGTGACAAGGATAGGCTCACCCACACAACAGAAGACAGTCGGCCTTGCCCTAGACTAGCTGTCCCACTCTCGGGTGGTGAACTAATGGACGTCAGTGAGACAGGAGGGGTAGAGCTGAATCTTTCCAAGTTCATTTGACTGTATATATAGCGTTTGATGTGGGTTCGCTGGGGTGCAGGTAATGCCCTGAGAAGGGACCATTGGTCCAGCTCCTTCCTTCACTGAGCGGTGCGGGGAGAGGCGGCCGCTGCCAGAACTCTGAGCTCTAAGCTTAGGAAGCTGCTGGGGGGCACAGGTTTTAGTGCGGGGGGGGGGGGGTGATTCTGGTTTAGCTTCAGACGGGTTGAATTTGAGGTGACTAAGTGACGTAACAGAGCAGTGTCCAGGAAGGGACTCTATCTACAAGTCTGCAGCTTGGGATAGGTCTGAGTTAAAGACAGTGACTGGCATTAAAAAGTCACTCGTTTTTAAAAAATGAAGCGGATCATAACGTTACCATGACAACAGCAAGGAAGGCTCTAGTTTGGGGGGTTGGGTATGGGTGAGTCTGTGACTTCCATTTGATGGTCAGTCGGGAGCTGCGTTCTAAGGAAGCAGGCTCCAACCCTGGGTGGGCCATTTGATCAAGCCACTTAACCTCACAACCTGTAAAAGCAGGTAAAACCAAACTTTAAAGGATAAACTGCAGATAGGAGCAATTATTGTTATTAGGATTGATTTTGAACTTTTTAATGGCTCCACTTAACACCAAATGCACTATAAGTGGGTGATAAATATTAAACAGAAAAACGGTCATGGCATGACAATATGCTTTTGGAAGAATATTGCTCAATGCATCTGCTGCCGTTCTCCCCTTTGGGCTGGCATGGCTCTACCTCTCAGGAATGCTCCGTCAAAAACTGACGAGTCTGGAAAAGAGAGCTGAGTCATTGCTGGCAGCTTCACTGTTTCAAGTTCTTATCTAGGGAAAAACGATTCATGCAGCCATTATGTTCAAGATGGGGAAGAGAAAGGAAATGAATAATTACGAGGAATTGAAGAGATGCAAATTTCCCTTTGCTCTGGAGCTGCTGGTGGATCAAGATGCCTCTTTACAGAGGATTTTGATCCTGTTTAATTTGCTTTACTTTCAAGTGAAGAAAGAAAAGGATGTTGGAGGACAGAAAAACATAAAGAGGCAAACAAAAGGAATAAGAGGAAGAGAAAAAAAACTTCTTGCTACAGAAAAGGCAAGTTACTGCTATTCTTTCAGCAGAATAAAACTGCAAGAAAGATTCATAATCCTTTATGGGAACTCCAGTAGCCACAAGGGAAGTGTGTCCTTGGGTCCCCTGCATGTGACTTCTCTCACTCCACCTTTGTGTCCAATCCCTAGCACCACCTCACCCAAGCCCATCTTAGGACTGTTTGGCAAATGACCATCAACTAATCATACAAGTCCCTTATCATTGGCTAAAAGCCCGTAAGTAAAAAAAAGTTCCCTTTTCTCTTTCACTGTCTTGCTCTGGGCCAGGCACCACGCTGGGCACTTTTGCATGTGTGCATCAGGCATCCAGTTCAAGCCTGTGCAGGGCCTCCCCAGGACAGAGGACAGTCTGACTTGCCTATGGGAGCCATGGGGTGCCCACAAGGAGACTGCTTAGGGGGGACCTCTGGGAAGTGTTCCCTAACCTCAAGGTGCCTGGTACCCTACGACAGAGCGCCCTGCACTCCTTATCAGAACACTTACCACGCTGTCCCCCACCAGCCTGTGAGCTCCATGGGGCCAAGGACTGCCCTGATTTTCTTCACCATTGTATCCCCAGGGCAGAGCACAATGCCTGGTAAGTAGTAGGTACTGGGGCTGTAGTGGTTGGATTAAGTGAATGAATGGGTTAGAGTGGGAGAGGAAGAGTGTGTTCTAAGAACCCCTGGGATCTATCACCTGTCATCTTCCTGCCCACCCTGAACATAGCCTCAGTAGAAGAGGGTATAATGAAATAGCCAGTGGGCACAGAAAGAAGTGCCCCCTACAATCCAGAGGATGGCCTCAACAGTGGGGCCTGCCACTTCAGCAGCCATGGGAGGTGGCACCCATGTTCTCGTCAACACTGGATCTTTGGGTTTCTTCTGGGGCTTCAGTTCTGTGCGTCCTCGAGGCTTTGGGAGCAACAGTGGCCTCATCTTCCCATCCCCCCAAAGTAGGCCAAAGCAGAGGGGAAGGGATGGCCAACACGAGGCCATAACTGGGTGCTGTTCATGAGGACCTGTGGGTCTCTGCTAGGGCATGACCAGAGTCAGCCAGAAAAGCATTTGTTGGGGAGGGAAGACCCACATGATCATGCCAAGAGTTACTGTTTTGGGGGGCACTGAAAATAAGGCTTAGCTGGCATGGCCTGGAGAAACCCAGACTTAACATAATTATTTCTAATTTGTCATCCACCTTTCAAGGTTGGTTCTCTTTATTAGTCTCGCTTTGCTGGAGAGGAAATGGAGCCGAGAAGGCTAGGTTGTTCGTCCTGGGTCACAAGGCTGATGATGCCAGACTCAGGGTCTGGTCCCCCACTGGCTGCCTCTGTCTGTGATGCTGATTCTGTTGACCTCATGGCCCCCAAAGAAGACCTGGTGTGGGGGAGACATATGGGAAGCAGAAGAGCCCACCCAGGAGGCCAACCACCCAGCTGAGGGATGTGTCCTGGAAAGATTATACCATCCTTGCTGAGTGTCTGAAAAGCAGATGCTGTTGGCTTGCCCTGGTGTTGTAGCCTCTGGGCAAAGTCTTGTCAGAAGAGAGTATTTTGCAACCAGGAAGGCGAGATAAGTCATGCATCTTGTGTGCCAAAGAAGACTTGTGCCAGCTCTTCCCTTGCACAGAAATGGGAAAGCAGAGGAATGATTTGAGTAATAAGTGCATGGCTTCAGGTATTACAAACAGAAGCAATAAAACGGATGCTTGGAGGAGTTATCAGGGCGCAAAGAGGCAGAAATCCAATTTAGGAGATGATGTCAAATGGAATAAATCCAAAGTAATTGCGTGCTGAGCATTAACCACCATAAAGGGGAACCATAACATATCTTGGTTAGAAAATATGCGGACGATAAACACAAGCTGACTTACCGGCTGGGGAAATAATTATTATTTTCCAGAGAGAGCTATAGTCAAGGCCTGTGCCTTCAGTGTAATGCATCTAATAAATATTTGCCGAGAGTCCTCTGGTTTTGCGTGTTCTCGATGCTTCGGCTGTGCCCGAGCTCCCAGGCGCCACTGGGCCACTTGACACCCAGGCTCACACTCATACTGTTCAGCTTGAGAAAGCAAATAGGGTCAATGGTGTTGAGGGGCAGGGATGAACCAGACATCTCTCAGGGAGAGATGTGGATTCGGGAGGTGTGACTCCAGCCTTTCGAGGATGGGGTCACGGAGAGGTCGCCCCTGGTTGAACACTGGGTTGAACAGAGGAAAGCTGGAGTCATGGCAAGAGAATCCCAAACCCCAGTTTTCTGTTTGATAATAGTCGAAAAGAAACCACCTTACAGATCTGCTTAAAACCTCATCGTGTTCCACTTAAGACGTTATGTTCTAGGTTGAAGGAGATTTTGTGATGCACCGTTCTTGTCAGCTGTGAGTGGGCGCCGTCCAGAACAGCCTCATCCCAGCTGTGGACCGAACATTTGGAGACAGGAGCTAGTGAGGAAGGTGCCCACGGGCGAGAGGAACAGCTCCCGTCTGGAGTGCTGTGAAGTGCTCTGCTAAGAGCTTTTTGCACACTGTCCCCCTGTGGGAGGTTATGATTACGTTAGTCTGACAGGTGATGCTGAGGCTCAGAGAGGTTAAGCAACTTGCTCAAGGTGGCAAGGCCAACAGTTCATAGAGCTGGGATGAGACTGATCGCTCCATGCAGGGATTTCCTCTCCCAGGCGGGGAGGCTTCAAAGCTAGGTAACTAGGGAAACAGGTCTTGTGTGTGCTAGTTAAGACCACATCCAGTTCTGGAGTTTTCTTCTTTTTGGTGCTCTGCTTCTTCCCAGAGATGGAAATACCGCAGATGTTCCCTGTGATTTCCAGGACTCAACGAGCATCCATTGGACAAAGTGCAGGAACTGGTAGATGCTGAATGGTGTCAGTGATACACGGTGTTCAGGTGTGTGACAAGCCAGTAGCACACACGTAGAAGTGACAAGTGGGTAAATGGTGACTTATATAAGAAGCACAGATGATACGAGGTATAAAGAGTGATTCTTATTTGCCTTGTAAAGAAAAGCACTAGGGGATGCCCGGGTGGCTCAGTGCTGAGTGCCTGCCTTCTGCTCAGGTTGTGATCTCGGGTCCTGGGATCGAGTCCCACATCGGGCTCCCCTCAGGGGGCCTGCTTCTCCCTCTACCTATATCTCTGCCTCTCTCTGTGCCTCTCATGAATAAATAAGTAAAATCTTAAAAAAAAAGAAGAAAGAAAGAAAGAAAAAGAAAGAAAGAAAGAAAGAAAGAAAGAAAGAAAGAAAGAAAGGAAGGAAGGAAGGAAGGAAGGAAGGAAGGAAGGGAGGAAGGAAGGAAGGGAAGGAAGAAAGGAAGAAAGAAAGAAAGAAAAAAGAATAGTGCTGATCCCCAGGCAGGAAAGTGTCCTGGCCTGGGCCCCCGCAGGTGGCCCGGTAGGTGGCACAGAGCCGGTGAGGATTTGCTGGTTTCATCCTGGCACGGCCACAGCTCCGGGTCCTGCCAGCAGGTCCCTCACCGGCTGCTGCCGAACACCAGTAGGTTACACATTCTGCTCACTTGCCCCTGCAGGGTCCCTGTCGCCGAGGTGGGCGGCGAGGCGGTTCTGAGGGTGGTCGACAGGGGAGGGGAGGACCTCTTCCACCTGGCACGTCCCTGGATCCCTGAGCTGGGCTGTCAGCAGCTCCCACCTTCATTCCCTCCTGCAGCCGCTCACCTGTAGCCCCGGGGTTACAAAATGGGTAAAACAGCCTCTGGGCTCAGGCTGCCAACTGTCTAGGAAGGAGATGGGCCTGTTTAAAACAAGTGAATGCAGTTCTGTGGGTTAGGCTGCGGAAGGGCCGCCCTGGGAGCCGGGCTGGAGCTTCCCCAGGTGGGAGAGCCTCAGCGGATCTTAAGGGTGAAGGGGGGTTGGCCAAGGGGGAGGCCAGAGGGGCAGGAAGGGGGCACTTCAGTCCAGGAGAGCAGTGCAGACACATCACTACAGCCGTGGGTTAATCCAATAATCCTCCTGACAACCCCCGGCTTCCAGTCTCGCCCCAGTGATGATCCTCCGAAGCCCACCACCGGATTGTTTCCCGAAGGCTGGTTTGCATCACGTCGCTCCCTGCTCCAGCCCTTCCATGGCTTAGGATGATTGGTGGCCAAGGCCCTCCGCCACCTGAGAGCCACGCACCACTGGGCCCATTACCTGACCCTCCTGCCTGGGTAACCTCACCTTGAACCAACCAGGCTTCTGTGGGCTCAGCCCAGGTGGGACACTCAAAGCTTCAGAGGCCACAGCACTAAGGTGGGAGGTGGCAGAGGGGATGACAACAGAGGCCAATGCCAGCAGCTGCTCAAAGGCATTTCCGCCTGGGGAGGGGAGGCTGTTCCAGGGTTCGTCCTGTCCAGGTGGGGAGGGTCTCCCTCCCCACATGCTCTTCTCCCCTGATCCTTTCCCTCTTGCTTCTTAGGCACTCACCTCCCAGGGGGACTTCCTATAGTACTCCAGGAAAAAACCTCCCCCTCTGCCATACGCAAAAACACATCTGCCCAAAGCCAGATTCGTCTTGCTTTTCCAAATCAATCCTTCCTTATAATTTCCTATCTCCAGGGGCAGTCCTGCTATCCTTCCAGGCACCAAGATCTAAATCATACATTTCTCCCTGCCTTGCCTCCCCCTCAAACCTGATACTCACAGAGCATCGAAACGCAGACTATCGCAGTTGGAAGGGACTTCGGATATCACTTGATCTACCCACCCGCAGACCCAGGAATCTCCTTTGTGACGGCTCTCACTGGTGGTCTTCCAGATTATTTTCCATTCTCCTTGAACTGCTCAAGAATTCTTCTTTATATTGGTTAAACAGAAATCTGCCTTCCTGGACCCTTCCTGTTTCTCCCCATTTTAGCCACACACGAGGGGGCTTGTCCTTCTTTTAAGTGCATCCCCGTCATCTTCTTCAATTTCCCGCTTACACACCCCTTAAGTATTTTTTAGATGATGTTCCCATGACTATGACCGAGCTGGTTGCTCTTTTAACTTTTATGACCCTTGCCAAAGCATAAACTTGAATTCAATTAAGTTCTGCTCAAAAAACATTCCTGAAGTCTTCTAAGAGAGTAGTATGGCGTGATAATGATAACGTGAGCATGGATCCTGAGTGAAGCTGCCTGTGGTCAAGTTCTATCTCTACCACTTACTGGCTATGCAATGTTGGCCTTCTGTTTTCTCATCTGAGACCATGGATCCCAATAGTACTTACCATGTAGGGTTGTTATGAGGCTCATGTCAGGTAGCAGATGTAAAATTGCTGAGAACAGTGGTAATACCTAGTAACATTCAACAGATGTTTGCTTTTTTTTTTTTAAAGATGTATTTGTTTTGAGAGGGAGAGAGAGACAGAAAGAGAGAAAGAGAGAGAGAGAGGGAGGGAGGGAGAGAATGAGCAGGGAAAGGGGCAGAGGAAGGAGAGAGAAAATCCTGGAGCAGATTCTGGGCTAAGCTTGGAGCCCAATGAGGGGCTCGATCCCAGGACTCTGAATCATGACCTGAGCCCAAATCAAGAGTCAGTGGCTTTACTACCCCAGCCACTCAGATGCCCCTGTTTGCTCTTTTTTGTTTAAAAATATGTGATTTGAAAGGCAATGATTATTGAAACTGCAGCATTGATGAACCCTGAGGACATTAACTGATTGAAATGAGCCAGTCACAAAAAAAGCAAAGATTATATGATTCCACTTACAGAGACAGAAAGTTGGAGGGTGATCTGGGCGGCGGGGATGTTTACGGGCAGGGGAATAGACAACTATTGTCTAATGGGGACAGAGTTTCAGGGTTTTTTAAAAAAAGATTTTATTTATTTATTCATGAGAGACACAGAGAAAGAGAGAAAGATGCAAAGACACAGGCAGTGGGAGAGGCAGGCTTCCTGCGGGGCACCTGATACAGGACTCAATCCCAGGAGGCTAGGATCACACCCTGAGCCGAAGGCAGATGCTCAACCACTGAGCCACCCCACCCAGGTGCCCCCAGAGTTTCAGTTTTGCAAGATGCAAAGAGTTGTGGATTATAGTGATAGTTGCACAATGTGGATGTACGTACTGCCACTGGACTATGAGCTTAAAAACGCTTAAGACGGTAAGCTTTGTATTATGTGCCTTTTACCATAATTTTAAAAATTTAATTATTAATTAACAAATCTAACTAATACAATTAATTAATTAAGTGGATACACCTAATCAATACCTGGGGATGCAAAAACAAGAGTTCCTGCCATTACTGAGCTCTCAGTAAATAGGAGAGATACACATGTAAACCAAAAGTTTCAAGGAATGAGAGGTGGAAATGCACCCAAGCTATGGTGGTTCAGCAGACAATGTGGTTAACACGTGTGTGTGTGTGTGCGCGCGCGCACATGTGTCTGATGGGGCCAAATGCGTCTCTTGTTCTGGACGTTACCCTACCACCCAAGGAGTACATTAGCCAATTTATTAGCCTGAGTCCAGTTGTACTGTCTTAGAAAACCTGGTTTGTCCTTGTTTTCACATGACAGAGTTGATTTCCTGGGCTCTGGGGTCAGAGTGTCTGGGTTCAAATCAGTGACTTTGGATGACTCCCATCGGTGAGCCTCACATTCCTCCCCTATACTGGGGCCGCTCACAACACTTGACTTACAGAGTCATAAAGCTAAAAAGAGGTAATGTTTCCAAAGCGTTGGCAATGTGCTGGGCATGTTAATGGCTCAAATCAGGCCCGCTTCTTCTCCATCACCTAAATTACTCTTACAGATAATTCTTCCTCCGTCACCAAGTCTGTGCCCAAACCTCTCACCTCTTGAACCCCCACCTCCTAACATGCGTGCTCCTGCAAGGCTTTCATCGGGAGCTAGAAGGGCTGATTTCATTAATCTTCCCATTTTCCCACTCGCTCCCTCTCTTGGGGACACACTGGCTGACTGATCTCTGTGCTGGTGTGGAGGGGACCTCAGGACACAAAGTGATATGAAAGGGGGGGATAATCAAGAATTCGTGTGCTTTGGAAAGAAATGGTAAAAGCAAGCCTGCGTTGATATTTGAGAGGGACGTGTTTCCCCAACTTTCCTTCCCTCTGGGAAGAAGACTGTGGGTGGCTCCATTTCCGCAGGCTCCATGCCCCACTTTTGTGAGTCTACAGCCCCGCCTGGTGGTGCCACACTCACACAGTCATGGATCTCGTCCTAGTCCAGACCATCCTTGTCCTCTCAATTACCAGAATCTGCCCACAATTTCAAAACTAAACACAATATCAAATTTTCTTTCCTTAGCACAAACTATTACCACTGAAAAACTATATTCAGTCCTGTCCTGATGAGATTTTCATCTTGAGGAAAGCATTCTTTCTAAAAGGGAAATTCCACTTGAGCAACATAGATCTGATACATCTCCTACTCTTCTGTATTGTAAATTGTGGGGAAGTGTCCATTTCTTTTTTATTTAAAAAAAAAAGATCACCTTTCAGGATGATATCCATACAGGCAGCCTTCTGCTTGCAGGTCATCTCCTGCCTCCTCTTCGTGCCTCACAGCAGACACACTGCAGGCGCACTCTCCCTCAGCATCCCACCTCAGGTTTGTGCACCTGCTGGCTCTCCTGGGAATGGTCTTCCCTGCCTGCCTGGCTCCTCAGGGTCATTCCGAGCTGCACTCAAATGCCACCAATCTAAGGGAGCCCTTGCAACGATAAAATTATCACAAAATATTAATCTCCCTTCTAACATCAGGAAGTATCTTTAAAAAAATATTTTATTTATTTATTCATGAGAGACACACAGAGAGAGGCAGAGACATAGGCAGAGGGAGAGGCAGGCTCCCTGTGGGGAGCCTGATACGGGACTCGATCCCAGGACCCCGGAGTCATGACCTGATCCGAAGGCAGATGCTCAACCACTGAGCCCCCCGAGACGTCCCAGGAAGTATCCTTTCCTGCTTATTGACTGTCTCTCTCCCAACTGCAATGTGAGCATCATTTACATTCCCCATTTACATTACTAGTCTTATTCTCAGCTTTACTGGCAACACAGAGTGCCAAGGAGTAGAGGTGCTCCACAACTATTTGTTGAACGAATTAACTTAATCTTTTAAAGCTGGACTCCTCTGCTAGCTCAGCACCCTTCCTGCCCTGTGCTAGCCCAAGGACCAGGGCACAAGAGGAATGACAAAAACATGCATTTGATCTCCCTTAAACAGCTATTTTTCAGAGAGCTGTGAGAAAATCGAGTATGTGGATTGGTAGATCTCTTAAAAGATCATGGAATTCACCATCAACTCACTGAGCAGATCATTCTGGACCAATGAGGCCAGGTCTTGGTTCTGCTGGGAGGAGATTCACATCCTTTTTCAATCACCTTTTCCAAGTGTACCAGCCAACCCTGGGCCTTTCTTGTCTCTAAAACAGAGGGGACATGTGTGTGTGTGTGTGTGTGCCTAACAAAATATCCTTCCTCCCCTCCCCCTGCACAGAGGGTGTGGCATGACAGGGCACACACCCAAGTGCACACACGGACACATTTGATCTCTGAGAACTTGCTTCCAGTAACAGCGACTGCCGGCAGATGTCACCATTCCACAAGATTTGAAGTGCCAGGACCCGCCTGCAAACCTGGGGGTAGGGGTGGGGCTGGGGAGGATGCCTGGAAGAGGCAGGTCCTAAGGCAAAGGGCTGAGGGAGGCTCTCTTTAGGGTCATTCATTTCCTGGTGTTTACAGAAGGACAGCACACATCTAGTCTGCTAACTTCCTGACAGTCAGGATTCATTTTCCAGTTAGTTAGCTTAGTAATTATTCTTTTTATTTTCTTTTACTTTGATTTTGTATTTGAGTGGGCTTGTCTTTGTTTTCTTTGCGGGGGGAGGGGAGTCCCATTTTTTCCACTGGGGGCAACACCGAAGGGTGCCAGGCGCTGACTGGGGAGCCACCTGGGGCTGGGACATTCCCCGGAGCCCTACCAGACAAGATGGATGGGGGTCAGAGGGCCCTTCCTGCCTGTAGGTCTGTCCTGGAGCCCTGGGTGACATTGACCCCTGCCCTCCCTGTCACTGATGCTCTCTGGTCACATGCAAAATCTTCTCTGAGGAATCGTTTCCTGCCTCCCACAGAGTTCTTCCTTCCTTGGTGCAGGTCCATTGCAATGGAAAGAGGGCTGGTTACCAAGAGCAAGGCCTTGCCTAAGGCCTGATGGGCCTCCAGGCCCTCATGGCTGATAATTTGTCTTGTGTGTCTGACAATTTAGAGAGCATACAGATCAGGATAAAATGTCCTAGGGAGACTTAGGCCTGGGTGCTGTGGGTGCAGCCTATTCTCAACCCCTTCCGTGGGCCAGGGGAGAGAGGATGGATCTGCCACACATGTTGGTCCCCAACAATCTGTGTGTTAAACCATCTCAGAAGCCCCCCGACACTCCCCAAGGATGTCCTGGCTTCAGGCCCCATCCTGAACAGTAGAGTTGACATCTGCCTCCATCCTGCATATGCCATGAGAGGAGTCCCTGCAGGCAGCTCTCTGGGGCCGAGGTTTCTGGATCCCTGACTCTTCAGCTCCATCATAGGAGGTCAGATCTTCATGCCCTCGATAAATGTACACTGGGTGGTGGTGGTGGTGCCATCTAATGAAGTCTACCAAAGGTCAGCAGCACCAGGGTGGCCTCGTCCCAGTGACCTCACCATTGGGCCATGACAGGTGTACTCGGCTAGGCTTCCAAGGGGTGGCCCCGGCTCTCTAACCCTGTCCACCCCTGCCATCTGTGAACTGCTTCCTCACCTCCTCTGAGGTAATGAATGGATGCTGGAGGAAGCATCTCCTAGAAGACATTCCCTAGAATCTGCCATCTTCAGGAGCTCATTTTTCTAGCTTATAATGCTCCCAGGATTTAACTTTAAAACAATCCACCCCCTCCAAAGACAATACACTGTTATAATCTACAACTCTCAAAAGTAGAGCAGTGAACCATCTGCTCAAGATCGTAGAATCATCCATATTTAAGAATGGACCAGATTTCTTATGCTTCCTGACAGAGCAAGGCAGCTTTGAGCCTGGAGGGAAGTCATTCCTGGCTTAGTCTCCTTTCAAATGGTCTCTGAGGGGCAGAGACATTGAGGGGTCCTTGAAGAAAGGAGCAGGACAATTTCTGACTTATTTTGTGGACAAATGCCAGTGAGGGTCTTCCTTTTTGTCAACACAGCTTTCCCCTTGCTTCCATTCCAGCCCTGGGCCCATCCCCACCCACACAGCCCATGGTATGGATGGCTTGAGGGGACCTGCGGTGGATGCCAAGGAGAGAAGCTTACACAGAAAACATCTGTATTCCTGAATTACTGACAACACATGTCCCTAACCAGAGAAATAAGTTTTGCTTGACACAAAGTATGTGTTAAATGGGTGGAAGGGAAAAGATGGAAGGAGAGAAGGAGGGAGAAGGGAGGGAGGCAGAGCCAAACATGGATGTGAGGGATGAGGGCTAATTCTCTGCTATCTCCCAGCTTAGAATGTGATCCTCTGTAAGAAGGTCCTTTTCATTTCATGTTGAATTCTACAATTTTGAAATTCAAAAGGGCCCCTAGATAATCGAGTTTGGAAAAGGAAACTGAATCCCTGAGAGGGGAAGTGACATCTAAGCTCCTGTTCTTTCCTTGGAAACTTACACATAAATGAACTTATTCATGTTTTGTACTTTTGGTAAAAAGGAAAAATTAAAGTTAAGATTTTTAAACCATTTGGGCCAATAGGGTTAAGAGTGTGGCACAAGTTCTAAGACCTTCATTTCTAACAACTAAGGGTTTCTCTTACAGTTGTTACAGTGTAAGAAGTCTCTTAAAAGTGTCCTAAGCCTGGGTAGCTCAGCGGTTGAGCACCTGCCTTTGGCCTGGGGCATGATCCTGGAGTCCCGGGATCGAGTCCGCATCAGGCTCCCTGCGTGGAGCCTGCTTCTCCCTCTGCCTGTGTCTCTGCCTCTGTGTGTGTGTGTGTGTGTGTCTCTCATGAATAAATAAATAAATAATATACTTTTAAAAAGTGTCCTGGATGCCTAAGGTCCTTTCTATTCTATTCTTCCAAGTTAGTGGGACTAAAGTTGGAGTCCCTCAGAGGCCCTTCTGGGGCCCATCCCAGCTGACTGCCTCAAATTGGGCACATCTCAGCTCATTCCTGCCCAGATTCACATCCAAGCTCTGCATGGTCAGATCTTGGGCTTTGTGCTTCTGTTAACATGGTGTAAAATGCTTTTGTTTTGTTACTATGCACGAGATTGTTCTCTGGACAAATTCAAGTTGAATGTAGACTCTGGGCCAGGCCTGGGGTGGTCAGTGGGGCACATGTGAGATCCCTGCACTCACACCAAGCTTTCTGCCCTCCTAGAGGCCACAGCAGGGAAATCAGCGCAAAAGAGACAGGGTCAACGGAGGTGACAGTAAGGTCTCTCCCTTGACAAGTTTCTAAAATTAAATTGCTGGGCCCTCAGCATAGGACTTGAGATCTTTCCCTCTGGCTTCACCCCAAGTTTCCAACTGGTCCTCCTGCTTCCCAGAGTGATCTAGTGCCTGGATTGTTCTCTCCGTCCCATCAGCTGTCTCACACTTTTGTGACTCTTGATTTCAGCTCAGGTCATGATCATTAGGCCATGAGATCGAGCCCTGAGTTGGGCTCTGCACTCAGCACAGAGTCTGCTTGAGATTCTCTCTTTCCCTCTCCCTCTGCCAACCCCCACAAAAAACAAAAAGCAAAAAATCAAAAAGGGCATGATACTTGGTGTTGGTTGCCCACTTCCCCACTTGTTACCATGGATACTGGGCAGATGCTCTCTGCTCTTTGAGTCTCAGTTCGCTCATCTAGAATATGGGTCAATCCCTCTGTGATGGGGATTGACTGAGAAAGCGCATGAAGTGTCTAGAATGCAGAAAACACTGGTCAGGGGATCCCTGGGTGGCTCAGCGGTTTAGCGCCTGCCTTTGGCCCAGGGCGCGATCCTGGGGACCCGGGATCGAGTCCTACGCTGGGCTCCCGGCATGGAGCCTGCTTCTCCCTCCTCCTGTGTCTCTGCCTCTGTCTCTTTCTCTCTCTCTCTCTATGTCTATCATAAATAAATAAATAAATAAATCTTAAAAAAAAAGAGAAAGAAAGAAAGAAAGAAAGAAAGAAAGAAAGAAAGAAAGAAAGAAAGAAAGAAAGAAAAAGAAAGAAGAAAGAAAACACTGGCAAATTCCCTTCTTTTCCCTAGGAGCCCTGAATGAAGAGAGTAGGGAACCGGGGTTCAAGTAAGAGTTCTGCAAATCCCTGCATCTCTATGGGCCTTAGTCTCACACCCATTCAAGAGTGTAAGCTGCTGGGGCACCTGGGTGGCTCAGTCAGTTAAGCATCTCATGCTTGATTTTGGCTCAGGTCTTGAACTCAGGGTCATGATTTCAAGCTCCACATTGGGCTCCATGCTGGGCATGGAACCTACTTTAAGAAAAAGTGTAAGTTGCCATCTTCTATGAATCTGGGATTGATTTTGTCTACATATCTTGCTGACTTCCCCATCTGACTTCATAAAAGGACCTCAGGTAAGTCTGCACGACTAGGTCTTCTGATTGCCCCTGTGGTTGAGCCGTCTGCTCATCATCCTTCTTAGGGTTTGACAAAGATAAAGGCAATGATGCTAGACTATAGTGGACAGAGTGCAGAAAACTGAGCAGCATTTGCCTCTTCCATGTTCCAACACATCTTCTGCTCCCCATTACCTGTCAGGATTTCTGACAGGACCTTGAAATAACCCATGTGCTCTTGACGTAGGGTGGGATGGGCCCTCTTCCCTTGCTCCAACTCCTTCTGTGTCATGTTTGTCCCATCCTAGTCCCTTGAGTTCATTTTCCCCTTGCAAAAAGAAAAGGAAGCAAAAGAGTCAAGTAGTTGAGTCTGTCTTTTTTCTGAAGTTCAACAATTTCAACATTTTCCCAAATCTTCGTCTTCTCATTCAGTAGGTTCCTTATGAATTTCTAATTCTACCTTGGTACACCTGGAGGGAGTGAATATCTCAAAACCTAGTGAGAAAATTAGAGTATGAGAGGAGATTGATGGCGGATAGGAAGGAGTTTGCACAGAACAGCTCACAGAGAGGATAGGAGCAGGGACCATTTGATTCTAATGGCTATGACTGGTGCCCAAGGTGGACTCCAAGCTGGGAATGACATGGGGAGGGTGACCTGCAAACAGGAGCAGCCTCAGTGAATATCCTCTGTAGACAGTGGCCAATGACTGTTGAATTAATGGGTCACAAAAGCTATGCCCTGGCAGTCTTGACGCGTTGGTGAGGAAGCATGGCTTTGTTCTTGGAAGTGTATGTATTCTTTTGAAATTCCTTTATTATTATTATTATTTTTTAAGTAATCTCTATACCCAATGTGGGGCTCAAACTTACAACCCCGAGATCAGGAGTCACATGCTCTACCCACTCAGCCAGCCAGGTGCCCCTCTTCTGAAATTTCCAATGTTAGGCCTGCCTATGGAGTTGTACAACTGGACGTTGTAGACACCTTAGCTCTGATGGGTTCCATGTTCAGAATTTGAGCTCTTAATTGGACTAGGTCCAGAGAAAATATTTTTTTTCTGAAATAGGAAATTTGTTATGATGAAATCTTCAATTCACAATTACTATAATAGAAGCTCAAAGCGATCAATTTGCTCTAAGTTATATCCCAGGAGGCCCCAAAAGTTGAGTTCCAGTCCCAAAGGTTGAGCTCTTACCACTGGCCATCTCTCACACATGCACCCTACAGCTTACTTTACAGACCTTTTCTCAGGATATTCGATCTAATAGTTTTGGAAGGACTGCACACAGGGGAAGAGGGTTTGGAATTCGCAGTTTGCTTTTTAAGCACGTGCGTTTTTTTCCTGGGTCACCATCAGTATGCAGACAGCGGCAGACTCCCCCACTTGTTGCACTGGTCTCGCCACAGGAATGTTGGTTCAGACTCCTCTTTCTCTCTACAAAACTGCTGCAGGTCCCTGACTCATCCAGAGTGACAAGCAAATCGTGGCGATTCGGCATTCAATCTCCTGAACCCATAGGATCAATCCCAGTAGGGGCAAACATTTCACATTTCATTGTCAACCCCTCCGAGACTTTCATCTCTACTCCAAGGAATCTGACATTTCCCAAAATCCAAAAATCAGCTGGAACAGAGCCGTCTCTGTCCAGTGGATTATTAATGGACCTGGAGCTGACTAATCATGTTTGCATAACCTTTCAATAAACAACTTCAACAACAGCTTGGGTGAAAAAGCAAGCACACAGCCCACCCAATCAGGATGAATTTCAAGTATTGATTTCATCACCTTCTCCACCCCCGCCCCCATTTTTTAAACAAATTTAAGTATCACACCGGGGTAGCTGATCATTGCCAGACTCCCGAGGCACCGGGTCCTGACTAAAGTTTGCTGGAATAGCACATCGCCTCCTTTCATTGAAATAACTCCGCTGAGCTTTTCTGAGGTCAGGGATATAAAGAGCTGAACCCCAGGGACGGGCAGGGAGGAAAGGCACATCTGGTTGGACCCAGATGTCCAGGTAGCTCTCCCCGAGTGATTGCTTCTCAGCTCCTTGGGGTGGTATAGCATGGACCCCGGATCCCAGTAGGAATGGTGGGGTCCTCCCAGAGCACCGGGAACAGGAAACATTCCCTCCTGGGGGGGTGGGGGGAGCAGGCCCAGACCGCCTCTCTAGCTGGAGAGATTTCACCGTCGCTATGAAACTCCTTTCTGTGTTAAACTCTGTCCTGTGAGTGCGGAAAGGTAAGAACCATGGGAGCTATGTCAGAGGACCCCCGTGTTATCAGTTACACCCCTGGCTGTGCCGCTCTGCTGACTTAAAATATTCCTGGTCCCTCCCCATTGTGACAGAAGCAGTGACTGCTCAGAGACACTTAGACGCGGAGACAAAGATTCTCTTGTGTCTTTTCATTGTTTCAAAATCTGATGTTTCATCCTGAAGTAACTAATTATGCAACACTCCCTCATCCTCTGCCCTTCCATCTGTTTAAATGATTAATAAAACCTGTTTTGCTTATTCTTTTTTTTAAAAAAGCTTTTGATTTATTCATTTAACAGATAGAGAGAGTGAGACAGAGAGCACAAGCAGGGGGAGAGGCAGAGGTAGAGGGAGAAGGAGGTTCCCCACTGAGCAGGGAGCCTAAGACAGGGCTCCATCCCAGGACCCTGAGATCATGACCTGAGCCACAGGCCGATGCTTAACTGACTGGGCCACCAGGTGCCCTGCTTTGCTTTTTTTTTTTTTCCCCCTTTCAGGTGTTTTTTTTATCTCCTGTCTGACTATATTGTCACCCTATGCTTGGGGCTGAGGATGATCTCTAAGGTCTACACAACACCTTCCAAATCATGGCAGTAGATATGGCAGAAGGGCAGGGGTATGGATGTAAGTTTGTTTATTCATTCAACAAACATTCACTGAGGGCCTGCATATCACCGTGCCACTCACCCCAATTCAACCACAGGTAAGTCTAGTTTAGCTCCCTAGGGCCACACGGTCTAACTCCCAAGGGCCCCAGAGCCACAGCTGCCTCACCTGTAACCATGGAGATAATGATGCCTGTGGATTTCCGTGAGGATTAAAGTGGATGACGTTACAGGCCAGCATTTGGCAATAACTGCTTAATAATGTTTTGTTCCTCCTTTTTCCTTTGGCCCAAACATGAAGGAGGCAGTTTAGAATATAACGTGATCTTTGAAACCTCCATTTGTTAGTCAAATGAACCCTGTGGAGACACAGTCACTCTCCTATACTTATCTCTGTGTAAAAAGCAAGGCCTCTGACCCTGCTCCATATCTTTAAAAAGTTTACTTTACTTGGGCAAACACTAGGTATCAAAGAAACAAATAAGAGAAACACAAAAGTTCAGTTATTCCAGATGGGAGTTCATTAGACCAAAGTCATCAAATAGAGTCTCAAGTATCAAATTTTAGGATGACACAGTGGGAGCAGTCTTGGATTAGGGACCAGGAGGCCTGGTTCTGACCCCAGTCAGGTATCGCTCATCTAGCTAAAGCATGTGGCTTTGGACTTAACCTCTCTGGCTTGGACCAAATGTCCCTGTATCTGAACAAGGAGGAGGTAGGCCCCGGGTTATCTGGGAGCCACCCCTCCCTTCTCCCGCTCCTCCTCCCTCCTTTCATCCTTCTGAGACATCCTCTGAGCCCCTCCTGCATGTCAGTCCCTGCAGTGGACCTGGGGGCTGAGATCCAGAAGGAATACCCCATGCCCTGATGGAGCTCACAGGAAGACAGCGCCCTTGTTTCTGCTCCGGTTGTGAATGAAGCTCCCACAATGACATAGATGTTCTGTGAACTCCAAATAGGAATCACTGTTAGTATTTATTTTAATCACCTTCGGTGCAATTCTAGAAAGGTGGCAGTGGAGGAGATTTAGCTCACCAGAATGGGTTTTATCGGGGGGATGAATCATGACAGAAGCAGCCCCGGTTCTCAGAACTCACCACATGACTGGGGAGATCCAATGATTTCCTCATCTACTTTCTGGTAACAAATGAGGTCTTTAAAAATGTATCTCAAAAAAAAAAAAAAAGTCTCAAGTAACTTATTAGTCTTATACTCTAAGAAGCAGCATCACTCAATACCCAGAGTGTAGATTGAGACAACAGCCTTATTCTTTTTATCATGATTGTTGTGGTTAAATATACATAAGATGAAACATACCATTTTAGTCACTTTTAAGTGAACAGTTCAGTGGCATTAAGTACATTCCCACTGTTGTGCAACCATCACCACCATCCATCTCCAGGACTTGACCATCGACCCCAACTGAAACTGTCCCCATGAAACCAACTCCCCATCCCCTGTTCCCAGCTCCTGGCAACCCCCACCCCATCCCGCATCACCCGTCCTGCTCTCCGTCTCTCGGAATCTGACTGCTCCAGGGCCTCCTATAAGTGGAAGCACATAGCATTTGCGCCGTGTGATTCTTTCTGCAGCAGGTGGGAAGGAGGGCAGAGGTTCACTGTGGTCAGAGCCCTGGGGAGGAACTGCCCGGGAAGGGATCACTGTGTGAAGGTCACCGCACCTACCTTACCCTGACAGAGTACTCCCACGGACAGCCTCAGGGAGTGCCCGCTGTGTTGCCATGACTCTGCTCAGGGGTCACCTCTGCGGTCTTGGAGGAAAGGATGATGGGTAACTCTAGAGCTGGCAAATGCTCTCCTTGGTTACTGGGCCACCATTCAAATCTTCAAGCCATTCAAATGTTCCCAGCCCCCTCCCTGGGCCTGTCTCCTCCCAGCACAGCCTTTACTACTGCTTTGCTGGCTAATGCCTACTGGCCCGGGAGGTCCTGGCATAGGTGTCTCTTCCTCCTGAAAGCCTCTTTCCTGCCATGGGGGCCAGCCTACGAGCCCTCATGCGCCTCAGAGCTAACCTCCGTGGAGTTTCTTACCCTGATAGACTCTTTGCTGGTCACACCTCCCCTATAGAGTACAGGCTCCGCGGGGCAGGGGCCACTCCTTCTTCACTGTGGTATCACCGGAGCCTGGCAATGGTGGCCACCTAGGACAGGGCCCCGAGAAGCAGTGTCCGAGGCCAGCAAGCCACCATCAGAGGAAGTGCTCTCAGGAGGAATCTGCAGGGAAGGGAGGAAGACTAGGTAGGGTAGATGCTAAGCAAAAATGTGGCTTCAGTTGAAGTCTGGCCTCAGGCTGATCCCACAGAGAGTTCTGGAAGGTGAACAATAGCACAAAGTTGTCCTGTCACATATAAGGGGGCCAGGCTCTCGTAGCTGTACCAGTCAGCGGGGGCAACTTTCTGGTCATTTCCAGGTGATGCGGTGCCCTTCGGTGGAGTTCTCTGGAGAAGGGAGCAGCTGTTTAGCAGCCAACACACAGCTGGGGCACTCATGGGGCGCCGCAAGGTTCTACCACAGAGCGGTGTGTTTGTGAAGTGAATACCTGTTGGCAGCAACGCAGAAAACGAAATCAGCTGCCTTTCCGTAGCATTCGCCATAGGCCAGCCACCGTGCTCTGCCCACGACTGTCTCCACGGCGACCCTGTGAGGCAGGTGCTGATCCTAGGAATGGAGAGACATGTCAAGAAGGTGAGGGGACTTGCCCAAGACATACAGCTAGGAGGTGGCAACAGCAAGGCTCAAACCCAGACCTCCTTGCTTCTGTCCCAGGTGACATGCACTCAGGGGAGTCTGAGACAAGCTGGATTAGACACCGCATGTCGAGACTTATCTCTCTCTCTGTCTCTCAACGATTTTTAGTTGTGTTATTTCCTCCTACTAGCTTGCTTTTGTGGGATTGGAGCCCATGATGACCCGCAAAGCTGTTAAGCTGGTGGAAACAACACCTTGACCAAAGGCCGCCTCCTCCCAAGTAGCCTCTGCCTTCCCTCTAGCAACGCTCTCCATGAATACTGGAGGCACTGATGACTTCAAATGGATTTTTCTCTTCAGTTCTAGCAGTTGAGTCCTTGACAGCAGTGAACTCAATACTGGGGAGAGAGGACCCCTCACATTCCTGGGCCGCTCCTCTATTTCCTTACTTGGGCCCAGGGAAACATCCATGTCAACACATCCTCGCTGCTTTATCTTGCTTAGGTCCCAGGCCACAGCAGTATTTGTCCAAATTAGAGTCCGTTTACTTTGCAAACCACACTCAAGCTTTCCTAGACACTGAGCAGCTGCTCCCCTGACGTCCCCGCCAGAGCCCTTGTTTGCACTGTGTGTTGTCAGCAAACAGACCGCCCCGAACAAGCCGCCGAAGAGCACCTCCCGGCCCGGGAGCAGCAGGCACACGGAAGGCTCTCCTGGCTTTTCCTTATCAGACGGCTACCTTGGTGCATCGCTTCAAAAACACGTATCAAGAAATAAAGCATTCGTACAAAAGTGTCCTAAAACATCTACACAGAGTGCAAAGAACAGAACAGTAAGTGCAAGTGGTAGCCATCTGGCCCTCATTCTACCTCTCTCTGCTTCTTGGTGAAAAGAAGTCTAGCACAATGGTTATTAAGGCATCTCCGCAGCAAGGCTGCCCGTATTTATACCCTCGCTCCCTCTGAAGGTGACTTAACTGCTCTGCAGCTCAGTTTCCTCACCTGTAAAATGGGGCTAAGACTCTTGCTGGGAGGATTATATAAGCTAATAATATGAGGCACTTAGGATAGAGTCTCATACACAACCAATTCTCAGTAAATTTTGGCATCTATTTGACTTTCTGCTAGCTAAAAGAGGGCTGACTTATGAGGGTTTGAAGGGTATTGGTGGTGTGTGATTTCCAGCATTGAGGATCCTTCCAGACAGGAAACTGACAGCTTGAGATGCTTGTCAGTACCTCTACTTAACAGGCGTATCAGTTCGGTTGGAACAGCTCTTGGCCCAGAGGGGCTTAATAACAATGACAACTGGTTGCCAGAACTCTGGTTCTGGTCTCATTTCTGTTGAATTTCTACCTGTTGAGTATCCAACACGGCCCCTCTCCCACACCCATCACACCCTGGGGACCTTTTTGGTTTTTCATCCCCATAGACTCCTTATCCAAATGTAATACTTTCTGGTGCAGTAAGGATAATGTTTGTCTATATTCCCCACTATTTTTACATTTGTGTAGCTCTTTGAGGTTTGCAAAGGTCTCCTTATCCATCATGTTGTTCCATCTTCAAAGTACCAAATATTTTTGTGCTAAACTGGGTCACTTCAGTAGACTTCCAGTGGTCTTGGCATCTGAACAGCAGACAATGTCTTCTACAGTCAGAAAGCTCTAATCAGCAGCAAAATAAAACAGAATTTGTTGAATCAGGCCCATAAGGATAGTGAGCTCCTTCTCAGACGTGAGCTGCCTGCCCTGCCTACCAGCTGCATCCCACCAGCTCCTCCTTAGACTAAGCTGCCATCTTTCCCTTGGCTATGAGGCTCTTCTATGAGCTGCCACACCTGCTGTGAAGGAAGAGTGCCCTGCCAAATCTCTACCTGCCAATGGGGGCAGGCCAAGGAGGGGACTTTGGAAAATCCTGAGAGATTCTTCTTTGGAAAGGAGTGGAAGATGAAGGACGTGGCTGCAGTAAGCAATAGGCTTGTCATACGCCAGTTCTCAAGGCTAGCCCTAGACATTCTGGTGCCTAGAAGTGTCATTTCCTGGCAAAGGTGAAGAGATTAGTTTCCACCTGCAGTCACTGATTCAATCAGCTCTTGACCTTGTGAGTAAACACATGCCAAGCGGCTCTAGAAGCAATTTGAGTGTTCTCCCTGACTCTAGCCCAGATCTCACTCTGCTTTGAGAGGGATCATCTGCTTTGAGCCCCCCATTTGATTTGATGGCTTCCATTTGGTAGGTATTCATAGATGCAGCCAATCCCTGGAGGTATCCTGTTCCTAAGGTGCGGAAAACATTTTCCAGCGGCACTTCTTTACTTCTCAGAAGCTTAGGAATCAGGACGCTCTTGTCCTTTCTGTAAGCTTTCTGCATTCTGAGATGACCAGGAGGGGGCACTGTGTAGCCACTGTGTAGACGTGTCTTCCCAAGCTCTTCCAGGTATGGGTTTTCCTGGTCCTGGGTGCTCTGGCCATCCCTCCACCTGCAGAGCGGTGCGGGGCTCTTCTGACTCCTGAAATCGAATCTACCTTTTCCCTGGACCAGAACACCTGGCTGAACCTGACGTGTAACACCAACTTCACAAGGTCGGGCAGTACATTTGGCAGGATATTTTCTAATTAGAATGACAGAGGACTAGTTCTTTGTTGCTGAAGCAGGGTGGATGTATGGATTTGGGTTGAATCACTAAATGATATTGACACCAACTGTTTATACTCCTGTATCTCCTTGATGAATTTGAAAATTGGTTTGTTTTCCCATATGACAAGTTTAGAACATAAAGCTTTAATTGCATGTGTGTGCGTAGGGACTGTTAAGATAAAAAGAAGTGCTTTTTATAAAAACAAAACATCTCATGGGTAGGTTTTAAAATCCAGATTTACTGAAGAAAAGCACTAGAAAACAATATTGAGCAGCTTTATGTCTAATTTGTATAGTGGCCTAACATGAAATAGGAGAAATTTTGGTATGAATAACTATAAAATTTTGGTTATCAGAAATAAAAAAGCTTAAAGGGCTGTGGGGTCACGAGGTAACTACTGTGTCCTGTGATGTGTAACAAATGTTAGCAGAAATGAAATAAAATGAGATGTGTGGGAAAAGGTTTTGCAAACCATAAACTGATGTTCTAGGACCAGGAGAGGGGAGAGGGAGTTGAAGCAACAACATTTTCCTAAAAAAATGATAACCGTGAAAAATCAGCTTTCTAGTGATTTCCTAGGTATTTCTGTCCACATCTGCCCAAGGGCCTTGGCCGCCCTCTGACACGTCTCCCCACCAGGGGGCTCCAGTCTTCTGCTTCTGGTCTCTTCCCTAGACTCCCACCCCCTCCCCTTCCTTCCACCTTTCCCCAACTTTCTTCCCAGGTACCTGCTCACAAAAGGGTTTCCCTTTTCTGTTCACTATTCAGGCTATGATGTAGCCATTAAGGTTTTGAGGAACAACAGATGAAACAAAGCCCAGCCGATCACCACCACTGCATTGAAACTGTTTCTGTGTCTGTTGGCCCATTCAGGGGAGGGTGCAGAATTTGTCAGTGTGTTCCTAATGTCTGGCAAAATGTGGTAAGTCAGAGACATTCCACAAATATAGGGGACCTCAACTCAGCTGGAACCTCCAAAGACAGTGATCAAGGCTGCATGGAAGCAACACATTGAGAATCCACTGCTGATGGATTTGGAAAATTTAAAAATCACACAAGAGGGGGCTTACCCATCAGGTTTGACAGCACTTTTTTGGGGCGTTTGCTTTTATTTTATTTTAAAAACTTAAAAATATTTTATTTATTTGAGATAGAGCAGGAGCATGGGGAAGTGGGGAGAAGGGGGAGGGCGGGGCAGAGGGAGAAGCAGACTCCGCCCTGAACAAGGAGCCTGACAGGGGGTTCCATCCCAGCACCCTAAGATCATGACCTGAGCCGAAGGCAGATGCTTAACCAACTGAGCCACCTCAGGCTCTCCTTGCTTTTATTTTATAACTCTCCTTTCCTTTATCATAACACAAAGGAGTGCTTGGCAGTAAGTCATGGCTCTCTCAGAAATATTTAAATCTATTTTATACTTTTTTATATTGTATGTATTTTATATAATATGTATTATTTTATATATCACTTGATTCAATATTTTTACAAACTTTCTAACTTGTATATTATTGGCCTCATTTTTAAGAAGGAACTAACTTTCACATAAATAATAACCCTGAAAACCATGATGTATAGAAGTGAATTTTTTTTAAACGATTTTATTTATTTATTCACAAGAGACACAGAAAGAGTCAGAGACACAGACTGAGGGAGAAGCAGGCTCCATGCAGGGAGCCCGATATGGGACTCAATCCCGGGACTACAGGATCACACCCTGAGTCGAAGGCAGACGCTCACCCGCTGAGCCACCCAGGCATCCCAGAAGTGAGTATTTATTTAGAATAAGAAAAGAAATCAGAAAAATTTTAAAAGCTGGCTGATGCTATAATCACTTCAAAATCCAGACCTCATGTAAGTGGAATCGTATAGTACCTGTCCCTTTGTGACTAGCTTACTTCAATTAACATAACGTTATCTAGAATATCAGAATTTCCTTCCTTTTTAAAGCTGAACAATATTCCACTGTATGGTTGTTTTTTTAGTTATCTATCCATGGACATGTGGGTTGCTTCCTTTTGGCTACTGTGAATAATGCTGCTATGGACTTAGGTGTGTAGATAACTGTTCCAGTCCTTGCTTTTACTTTTTTTGGTATAAAGGTGAATTGCTGGATCATATGTTAATACTTTGATTGACATTTTTAAAAATTGCCATACCATTTGCCACTGTGGCTGCACCATTTTACATTCCTACCAACAATGCACAAGGTTTCCAATTTCTTCCCGTCGTCACCAACACTTGTATTTTGTTTTGTTCTGAAGTGATCTCTACACCTAAGGTGGGTCTTGAATTCACAACCCTGAGATCAAGAGTCAATGCTCTACTGAGCCAGCCAGGCATGTCCCCTTGTTTTTTTTGTTTGTTTATTTGTTTGTTTTTATAAAGTCCATCCTAATGGATGTGAGGTGGTCCCTACCTTTCTGGGCTTCATAGTTTTTTATCTCCTCTTCATCTGTCAATGATTTTGTTTTATCATTCTTGTAGAAAGACAAATTAGTCTTTTCTCCTCTGGCATGGTGGTTGAGATTCATAAAACATATGACTTCACACAGTCACCATGCAAAATGCTGTTACAGACTTACATCCTACAAACCCAGAAATCCTAATGAACACTTGATTTTTGTAAGAAGAAAACAAATGATGCATTTCATTTATAGTCTACATTATTGAGTATGTTTCTGAGTGGGGGAAACTTCTGTTTAGCTCAGTGACACTGAGAACCAACTTCTCTATTGAAAATTGTTTGTGTGTGCCTAGTGATTAGAAGAACATTTCATCTTTGTGCCCTGATGCCAAACATATATGTGGCAGTGGGAAGTGAATAAATATGTTCCTTGAAGCCATTCTTATACCAGGAGAATTAGCAATAACTTAACTGTACACAGAAGTGACTGTGGGATGCCTGGGTGGCTCAGCGGCTGAGCATCTGCCTTTCACTCAGGGCATGATCCCAGAGTTCCGGGATAGAGTCCTCATCAGGCTCCCTGCATGGAGCCTGCTTCTCCCTCTGCCTGTGTCTCTGCCTCTCTCTCTCTCTCTCTCTCTGTGTGTCTCTCATGAATAAATAAATAAAATCTTAAAGAAAAAAAGAGAAAGAAGCAACTGTGAATCACATAAATACATCTTATCAACCCAAATAAAATTTATCCCTATTCAACTTCTCCTTAGCAGGATCCCCAAAAGGTCTGCTTCTATTCCAATAGCACCATACACTAGGGGGCAATGTGAGTGGTCTGTCTTTCACTTGTTGATTTGTGGGAGTTCTTTATATGTTACAGATACAAGTCCTTTGTTTGTTATATGCTTGCAAACATTGTCTTATACTCTTGGCTTGTTTGCCTCACTCTCTCAAATATGTTTTTGATGAACAGAAGTTCTTAATATAGTTGAATTTATCTATTTCCTTTATGGTTAATGGTTTTGGTGTCCTGTTAGAAAATTTTTTTCCCTTAGTTCAAGGTCGAGAAGATATTTTCATGTTTTTTTCTAGAAACTTTGTTTTATTTTTTACATTTAGAGGATCAATCCATCTGGAACTAATTTTTGTATATGGTGTGAGTCAGGGGCCAAGATTTTTTAAAAATCTAGATATCCAGTTGCCCCGGTGTTAATTACTGAGAAGATCATTCTCCCCACTCCTCTGTGCTGGAACTTTTGATATAAATCCAGTGTCTACATATGTGTGGATTTACTTATGGACCCTGTTCTGTGCCATTGGCTATTTTTCTATCTTTGCATCAATACCACATCATCTTGGGAAGCCTGGCTGGCTCAGCTGTTGAGTGTCTGCTTTTGGACTAGGGCATGACCCCGGGGTCCTGGGATCAAGTCCTGCATCAGGCTTCCTGCCTGGAGCCTGCTTCTTCCTCTGCCTGTGTCTCTGTTGTCTCTCATGAATAAATGAATAAAATCTTAAATACTGTATGTTTATAATAAGTTTTGACACCTGGAAGTGTAGAAACTCCAATTTTGTCCTTTATTATTGTCTTAGCTATTTGGGGGCCTTTATTTTTCCATGTTAATTTTGGGAATATATTGTCAATCCTAAAATAAAATGAACTGCTGGCATTTTTATTTCAGTTCTAGTGATCTGTGGTTCAGTCCATGGAATAAGTCATTTACTTTTTCTATATCTTCGATCCCTCTTCTAAAAAAATAAGACAAAAATACATACTGAGCAATCCTAAGCATTATATAAGAGAGCGTATGGGCAAACTGGAAAAAAAAAACCCTCCTACTATAGAAATGCAGGGCTTTTATTAAACAGTGAGAAGGAACAACACAGGCAGTAGGACAAAATCTGCCTACAATGGTTTTAAAGAGGTTGGACCAACTCTGGAATCTGCTCATGAGTGGGCTCCCCCTTCCTTGGTGCTGGCTTTTTAACTCAGAGGCTGCCGTTCAGGGAGAGAGTGAGAAGGGGCCGCTGAGATTTTCCTGCCCTGGCACCTCCCATCCCACCCCCAGCAGGCACCACATTTCCTTATGATGATTGTCTATGTTTTGGCTTTCTCACATCTTTTACTTCATAGCCTAGAAACATAGAATCACACTATGATTTATTTTCCCAATGCACCTGCTGTGTGCCAGGTCCAGTCCTGGGTAGATCTGCCTTTGCACGAGTTCCATCTAGAATGTCACACCTGAAGAAGAGGTGACCGGGCACTGCCAATGGGGAACGGGTTTTTGTCACATGACTGTCCCTCTTCTGTCCCCTGTGTTTGTGTGACTAGGGCACACACTGGAGACAATCATCTTTCTCTTTGAGTCAGCTTGTTTAGAAAACTCAAGGCTCTGAGCTTCCTCTCCATACCCTCCCACCAAGTAGCCCTAGACCCTTCTTTCAAAGGCTTTCTTTGGATTCCTTTGAACAAATACCCTCTGCCAAAGAGGAATCCCCAGGTGAAACAAAGGGAGGTCAGTGGGACCTTACACCATTTCCTTTTGGTGGGTCATTGTCTTTCCTTCCCTCTGTATATTCAGGGAGCTGTGTGTGGAGCCCTGGAGCCACCCCCCCCCCCAACCCGCCCCGCATCAGCAGGGAAGCAGGCATCCCCTGAGCTGCTACTGTCACCCACTTCGGCCCATCCACTCTCCCAGGTGCTGGTGAGCCCAGGAACCTCAGGGAGTTGTCACGTCCATAGGCCCTTGGGCTCCCTCAGGACCCTCTGCCCTTTCAGAGAAAGGAAGCCCAGCAAAGGGAATTAGCACTAACCTGAGAGGAATAGTTAGCCACTTAATGACTAGAAGGCTGCCAGCTTGGAGCCCATCTTCAACTAGCTCTGAGGTCCCTGCCTGGGGGGCCCATGCTAATGTCTGTGGCAGAGGCTGGGTGTCTGTCCCCACAAGGGGCAGGAGTTTTATCTCCTGCCTGCTCCACAGCTGATCTCGGGGCATACAGCTGAGTGGAGTGTGGGTTGGTTAGGGTGGTCCAGGGATAGACTAGGGTCAGGATGTCAACATCCCCTGAGGGAGGATGGTACAGATGCCAGCCAGGTGAACCCCCAGGACAGGACCCAGAGTCCCCCTCACTGGGTGGGGGGAGGCTGAAGCCTGACCTGGGGAACATTGGGATTCCTGGTCCTTTTATCCCCCACCTCCTGTCAGAGCAGCAGGCCTGCAGCTGAGGGGAACCAGAAAGAGGTGGTGGGACCCCCCTCCCCGCCCCGCCCTCCCACCCCTCAGAGGCTGGAAGGCCTCCCTTAGAAGACCTGGTACCTGGCCGGAGGGGGTGGGGAGGAAGGAAGGCAGTGGGGAGAAAGCGAGACAAAGGAAGGCCACCATAAAACCAGCAGCATGTCTGTAATCAGCAGAGCCCTTTGTTTAGAGCTGGTTTAAACAAGTTGAGATCCCTTCGAAGGGGAGGCCATAAACCGAAGTGAAAATAAAAGTGTTTACAGCGAGGGAGAGCGGAGGGCTGTGGGGATTCGTTTGGCCAGGAGCAGTGGGGGAGCCCTGGCCAGTGCGGCCTGGCCTGCAGGAGGGGAAGGGGCCACTTCCAACAGCACACGCTACTGCTAACGGATGCAGGGAATTGGGCCCAGCAGGGGGAGGGGGAGGAGTGGGAGCACTTCCCCCACCCTGGGGGACTCTCCCACATTCAGACCCCTCCCCCTCACACACACACACCCGGGAGTGAAGAGGGCAGGGTACCGGGCTTTGTGACCTCCAGAGTCGTCTGTCGGGGCGGCAGAACTCAGACAGCTTTTCCCCTCCTCTACAAATTCCTTTGTAATGGACTTAAGGGGGTTACATTAATAAGAGGGTTGCACTTCTGGAAGAAATTCCTCTTAGGCCCCACTTACCAGCCTGCAAAGGTGTAAGGTGGGGAGCGTCACCCCAGGGGACTGCATTCCTCAGGGCAGCCTCCAGCAGCCTGTGGATGGTGAGGAGGAAGAGAAATGTTTGCTAAGGTAGAGGGTGGTTAGGCCTGAGATGTTGGAAGGGCCTCAGCCCGGAGCAGGGCTCTGCACACCTTTCACCATGTTCCATTCCCTGCTCTCTTTGACCGTGGACAACACATAAATGTCTTGCAGTCGTTCATTCAACCAGTGGGTACCTGCTGCACGCCAGGCAACCAGGGCAGGGGCTCTCCAGGTGTCGGACATGGTCCCCATCCTAAGGTGGGCAACTGCATATACATATATACCTCTGTTTTATTTTCTCCAAGAATACACATATCCAGGCAGTGTTAACTTTTGGAGAACGGTAGTGCCAAATCAAGCTCACATGATTCTTGGAAGTACACCAAGTTGATGTCAAATGGCCTCATCTGTTGTTTATGCCCAGAAGGAAAGGCTGCCAGACTTTTTGCCAAAAAAAAAAAAAAAAAAAAAAAATCACACCAAGGTCACATTTATCCTTATAAGGAAAATGAGTCAGCAGAGGCACCTGAAGGTAGGTCCTTTTTCCCTTTAAAAATTTATTGTGACTCTTCAGCTGGCAACATTTGTTGACCTTGAATCCTCCCAAATGCAAAAGCCAGCTGAAAATGTCTCTTTTGACACTCCCATACTTTTCCCCCCATCCTTGGATCCGTCTTGCCTGTTAAAGAGATGAGCTTTGTTCTGGGCCCCACAGTATGCTTTCTTCATTAAGAGAACATGTAAGAAAACTATCAATGAAGCCTGTTCTGTTAAATGTCTTTGTTTTCTACAATTTGATCTCAACCACATTCTAATACAAGCTCAGTTGCTCTGGTGTTTTTCCTAGGGCTGTTTTCTTATTTCCCTAAGACTGGCTAGTTTATGTTCTGTGAGTTCCCTTCCAACAAACAACAAAATGGAACAAATCTGAATAACAAAGAAGCAAGATTAGTAGTACTGGTAGGAAATCATGTTATGTCCACTCTTAGGAGGCATTTCACACCCTCTGGGCATTTGGTAAAACATAACCTTTCCTAGGGTCCTGGTGTGAGAGGCATGGGTCTCCAAGTCTCAGTGCTTGATACAAATGGCTCTGCAAGACCCCCAAGACTTCCTTTCCCTGAGTTGTGAGGTCCCAAGGGTGGCATTAGGTGTCTTTCTTAGGGCATGTCTTGCTGACTTCACTGAGGGGCAATTCCTGCGGGTCACTCCTTTGCTGCTGTGAAGCAGGAGTGCTTGTCCTTCATCTCATGACATTGAGTTATGGGGAGGGAGTTAAGATGGTGGAGTAGGGGGACCCTAAACATGATGCTGAGTCATCGGGGCTTCCTGTGAAAGTTTTGCAGGGATCCAGGACCAGGTGGCTCCAGGTAGAGTCACCAACCAGGGAAAGATGCCACCATCAAGAGGACCTAATGGAAGTCAGCTCTCCTGACTCAGGAGACCTTAAGTGAAGAGAGTCTATGGGTATCTCACCCCTTCAGTGCTGACAAGCTAGATCGTTGTCAGGTGAGAAAATGGTGCAGGGGAAAGGCATACTCCTTTGAAATCAGGTAGTTGGTTTTGAATCCCTTCCTCAACTTAGTAATTGGACAAGTTACTTAACATCTCAAAGCCTCTGTTTTCTCATCTATAAAATGAGGGTAATAGTGCTCTCCTCCTCAACCCAAGGGTCTTGTTATGAGGATTATTTGAGATGAAGCTCCTGGCATTATGGCTTCCTCCCTTCCCCCTAGTTCCTTCCCTCACTCCTTCCCAGTGAAGGAAAACTTAGTATCCCTTCCCACAGATTCTGAAAAAAAATTAAAAATAAAAAAATTATGGTAATAGAAGTACCAAATGCGGCAGATCAGCTCTTCTTGTTTGTTTATGAACACTTCAAATTCCTTCATCGATGAGATAAAATTTCACTGTTCCAAATACTCTGAATGGAATTGGTTTGGGACATTGGTACATACCTACCTTGTGCTAAGCACTAATAGAGACAATGGAGATACAGAAAGGAATGACCCGGTCCCTAACCACAAGACAAATGAACATGGAAGCAAATAATCTCAAAGGCACAAAGGATTTTGGAGGAATGTGGTAGAGGACCACTTTTCCTTGCTTGAAGGTGAAACTGAGGGGACTGGATCTCCTGGTTAGGTGAATCTTCTGGAGAAAGCCGTGCCGTCCATAGAAAATAAATCTCTAGAATTTCAAGGTGTGTCAACCAAATATCAGTAGAATAACTTAGGAATACTTAATGGTAGATTGAAAAAGAATTATTTCAATTATAAGTTCTTATTGTCTATTTTTGAAACTTCCCAGATGTGGAGATACGATGCAGAAAATAAATAAGAAGTGACCTCTTTCTCAAAGAAGCTTGAGTTCTAGTAAACAAATAAGAAACTGACTATCACCAAAGCTGCTGGCACTGTGCCAGATGTACATAAAAGATATGATGAGATTGTATGGCTTTTCATTTACAAAGCTCCTAGTTTTTGAGCCCCTGGATTATTTTAGGGGCCACCCTTCTTTGCAAGACAGTATTCCTTTCTTGACCCTATATATAGACCATCAGGGCTATAACATTTGTGTTTTGAGAAGCAGCAACGACATTTTTCTTGTGAAGCATTTTTGACAAGTGCTTATCGGGGCACCGAGGCTCTCTTCCTACAGAACGGACTTGGGAGTGGATCCAGCATGAGCAGTTTGGGAGACAACTTCAGATTTTTATAAATTATTTATTTTATATAAAGAGAGAGAGAGTGTGTGGGATGGAGAAGTGGGAGTGGGATAGGAGTGGGAGAAGCAGACTTGATCCCAGAATCCCGGAATCATGACCTGAGCTGAAGCCAGATGCTTAACCCACTGAGCTACCTAGGTGCCCCCAACTTTAGACACTCTTAAGGAGACTCGAGATCCAGAAGTGTCCCAATCTTGACCAACTTTCTACCATGTTTTGCATGGTGACTCCTTTTCTTGAACCTCCTCTGGGGGTCCCAGTCTGATGGTGCTTCAACCTAAGATGAGTTCCAGGGGGAAAGGGACATGAAGTATTTAGTGAGATTCAATATTTACCTACTTGCAAGCCAGATGTGATCCCATTTAGCTGTCATATGGACCCTGGAGATGGGTGTCATCCCTCTGACAGCTGGGGACATTGGGGTTTGGAGAAAGCTGTCCCTAAGACCTGGTTTGTGAAGGACAGCTCAGGAGTCAAGCCCAGACCCTGCCTGTATTCTCTGCACAGCACCCGTGTTTCCTGAGCAGGGCATTTCTTATTCTTTAGGACACTTGCTCGGTGAGGTACAGTGCCAGGGACCCAGAAACCAGCTGGTAAATGAGGGGTAAATTTCAGTGAAAGATTTTTAAAATTAGGCCTTGATTCTCTTTTCATTCTGGTGCATAATTTGAATTTAGCTTTCATACTACATCAAACATGAATGTTACAGATTAGGATACAACATGCAGGTGTATGTTAGAAATGAAACATAATCTTCAAAGACATTTTACTCTTGCCTGAGGCCCTCTCAGGCTATGTCCTTCCCTGCACCCAAAGCCCCATCGTGGTGCCAGCTCTGGGACCTTAAGTCTCAAGGGACACACGCATCAGCAGGGGTCAGACCCAGAAGTGACTTAATCAAGAACTGTAGGATGTGATGAGCATTAGCAACCCCAGGGGACTTTGGAATCAAGATATCTGGTGGTCAGCAAATCACAATTGCACTTCCCTGGGGAGGCAGGTGTGGTGGGCAGAGAGGAGGGGTGGGCCTTCTGGGTTGGAGGCAGCCTTCTCATTGTGAGGTATGTGCAAGGGACAGTAAGAAGGAGGCTATAGTGGAGAAAGGACCATTCTGCAGAGGACAGATTGGGGGAGAAGAACAGCTAATGGCAAGGTGGGGAAGTTGGGCATGGAGTTTGGTTTGATGAGGGCGGCAGTGGGGAGCCTGGACTGGCCATGGGAGTAGCAAAGTGTCAGGAACACGAACTCTGGAAAAAAGAGCTGGGTTCAAATCTTGGTTGGGCCACTTTCTGGCTATGTAATCTTCCAAGATCTCACTGTGCCTCCTTGGTTTCCTTATGCATTAAATAGCGCCTAGGTGGCAGGTTTGCTGTGAGGACAATGAGCACTCATTGCTCTGTGGATTGGCAATTCAGTGTAGTTACAGAGCAGGAGATGGGCAGATAGCAGGAGAGATGGGAGGTAGAAAGGGGACCTGGAGGCTGTGTGGGGAGTTTACCGACTTTTCCAGTGTACTCTAAATTACGTGATGTGCCATTTGCTTCATATCAACATCCAAAACACGAGTAGTTGGTAACCATATTAGCCTGCTCTGGCTGCCATAACAAAGTGCCACAGACCAGATACCTTACATCACAGATGTTTGCTCTCTACCCAGTTCTGGAGGCTGGAAGTCCATGATCAAGGTGCTGGCATGTTCTGTTCACATGAGGCCCGTCTCCTTGGCTTGTAAATGGGTATCTTCTCACTGTGTCTCATGTGGTCTTTTCTCTGTTCACATCTGTACCCTCATCTCCTAATTAAGGACATGAGTCACATGGGACTCATTACCTCATTTAACTTAATCACCTTTTTAAAGACTTATCTCCAAATACAGTCATATTGAGAGATACTGGAGGTTAGGACTTTGATATATGGATTTTGGGGGGATACATCTCAGCCCATGTAACCATAAGCTCTGTGGATTGCAGCCAACAGTGTGTGAAGCTCTAGGAGCTGAGCCAGGGCTGGGGGGGTGAGGTGGGGTGGGATGGTAGGGGTGGGGGTGGAGTGGCCATCACAGCTGCTTTCTGCCTCTGCCCGTCCTGGCCAGGCTCCTTTGGCGGTGGTGAAAACAGCAGCAGGTGGCTATGTCCCTGGAGCCAAGGGCAGTTGCATGGACACATCCCCATGGGATTCATGCGGAGCCCACAGTTCCATTCCAAGTCTTCAAAAGCATCTCAAGATGGCTTTTCTGATCATTGGTAACATGCCCTTCCCAGCTGCAGTGACACCAGCAGCTTTAAAAAGTAAAACGGGGGAGGGCAGCCCAGGTAGCTCAGCAGTTTAGCGCCACCTTCGGCCCAAGCCCTGATCCTGGAGACCCAGGATCAGGTCCCATGTCAGGCTCCCTGCATGGAGCCTGCTTCCCTCTGCCTGTGTCTCTGCCTCTCTCTCTCTCTCTCTCTCTCTGTGTGTGTGTGTGTGTATCTCTCATGAATACATAAATAAAATCTCAAAAAAAAAGTAAAAAGAGGGGTGCTTGGCTGGCTCAGTGGGAAGAGCATGATCTCAGGTGAGTCTGAGCTCTACCTACACTGGGTTTTGTTTTTTTTTTTTAATTAATTTTTATTGGTGCTCAATTTACCAACATACAGAAAAACACCCAGTGCTCATCCCGTCAAGTGTCCGCCTCTACACTGGGTTTTAGAGGTTACTAAAACAAATAAATAACTTCAATAAATAAATAAATAAAATAGAAAAGGAAAAGAAAGAAAAGAGAGAGCAGGAAAAGAAGTAGATTGTGCTGTAGGTTTGTTGGCACTAGAGCTTAGGTCTCCCACAGACTAAGATACGCCTTCGTCAAATCATTCCTGGACAGAAGAGTCCTTTCCTTTTCTCTTAGATTCTCAATAGAACATTCTAAGGAGGAACAGATACACTGAGAGAAAAAGGCAGGAACCAGACAGGCCCTCAGATTTGTCAGAAAGACGCTCCACCGTGCTGGGGACCAGGATGTGGGGAATGGGGTGTGGATAAAGAGTGGGGGGCATGGAAAGGGGAGAAGGGGACATGAGAAAGAGGAGGGAAGGATCGGGGAGGGAAAGAGAAGGGGAAGAGGAGGAGAGGGGAAGACTGTAGTTGGTGGAAGGGGAGGATGGGGAGTCAGGAGAGGGGGAAGGAGTTGAGGAGGGGAGGGAGGTGAAGGGTGGGAAGCACATCTGGGAGCAGAGGGGAAAAGTGCTATTTCTAGCAGATAAAAAAATGAAACTGAGTTTTTGGCATCTCTTTATTCTTAAGGCAACTTTGACCTAGTTTACCTCATCTGTAATCGGCTCTGGTAATCTAAATAATGCATTTTAGCTAAGCTAAGATTGTTATCCAGGTAGTTAACAATCTGTTATCTCCTGATTGGGAAATGCTAAATGGGTTTCCCATCCCTACCACCTCCACCCCACCCCCACCCCCTGCCTCTCCCCTGCCTTGGTACTCAGTCATTCCTTCATTCAACAAATGCTTGTATGTGTATGGGCCAGGCTCTGTGCTAGGCCCCAGCTAGCCATAGAGCCCCCCCTTCTACAACCAAAGGGAAGTAGATGGACCATCTTATTGTTCTGTCTAAACTCCTCTTCTAGGGAACTACTGTCTACCTTGCTTGAATTATTGGGAGTCTTGAGTAGGAGGGCAGATTGGGTCTTCATTGAACAAACTGGAATATTCTTCAGCAGAGGGAATAAAATAATGACCTTCATCTACTCATCCCCCAGCTTCCACATGCCAAATTTGTGTTATCTTCTTTGACAACCCCTCCATGACCACCACCCAAATTATTTTGAAGCAAATGCAAGTAGTTAATCATTTGTAAATATTTTAGTATTTCTAAGTAATAAAGACTCTCAAAAATACAGCTACAATAATATTGCACCTAGAAAGTGAATAATAATCCCTCAATATCGTTCAAATATACAGTTGATGTCTACATTTCTCTGATTGCCTAATAATTCTTTTTTTTTTTTTTTTTTTTGCCTAGTAATTCTTTTACAGTTTGTTTGAATTTGGGATCCACATGAGGTCAGTACATTGAGATATGTCTCTCGAGTATCTTTTAATCTGTAGGTCCCACAACCTTTCCAACCTCTCAGAAATTAAGTTGTCCCTTCTTTAGAGTTTCCTACAGGCTGAATATTGCTGCTGGAATTCTTGTAATCTCCTTTAACCTGCTCTCTATCCCTTATATTTGCAGATCTAGAAGCTTGGTTGTGGTGGGGGGGGGTGTTTGTGTGCAAGACCGCTTTTTAGGTGGGGTGTATTTCTATTAGCAAGTATATAATATCCATTTTCCTCTCCTTGTGAAATGTTACTAACCACTGACAACCACTATCCAGATTTATTAATTTATTTGGAGTTGTAAAATGGTGATATTCTAATTCTATCATTCCTTCTTCATCTATTAACTGGCATATTATAAAGTAAAACCTCCCTCATCAACTCTTTGGTTATCCTGAGGTCCGGATCATGAAAGAAAGAAAGGACAAATGTTTGGTTCTTTCTTTCTTTCTTTCTTTCTTTCTTTCTTTCTTTCTTTCTTTCTTTCTTTCTTTCTTCTTTCTTTTTAAGATTAATTAACTTATTTATGTTAGAGAGAGAGTGTGCAAGCAGTGGGGAGGGATAGAGGAAGGTGGGGAGAGAGAGAATCTCAAGTAGACTCCTCATTGAGCATAGAGCCCTACACGGCTGAACGTGGGGTTCAACGTGAGGCTCAGTCTCACCCTGAGATCATGACCTGAGCCAAAATCAAGAGTTGGATGCTTAACTGACTGAGCCACCCAGGCGATCCTGCTTGGTTCTTTCCCAGTTCAAAGGTGATAGAGATTTGGTGCCTTAATATCTTCCAAAGGTAACCACCTGGGTGGTTATTGCTTTGGTGGGCTTTTATATATCTGTGAACTCAGGGACTCAAGCATATGGGACTTACTTCAATCCACTGTACTCTTCATCTTTACAAAAAATGTTTGTTTTCTTATCTTTGGCCGATGAGAGCCTTTACAAGCTTGGTTCCGAGAACACTGAGGCCACTTGAGTAGACTTTGATAGCTTCCTTGCTTAACTGATATAATATGCCAGATTTGCGGCCCCAGTCCTGCAGTGGGACATTTCTTCAAGGACTCGATTATTTTTAGTGGACAATGCTACCTAGAGATCAAAGTTTCAGTGCTAGGAGTGCTAATTCTCACTGGGAAGGTATTTTGTCCAACTCTTTCCTATGGACAGAGCTGAAAGACTTGTATTCTTTACTGGAGATTAATCGCAAGGTGATTTTCTGAAACTTCTGTTCACACCCAGGATTACAGGGATTTGACTTAACTTCATCAACCACAGAGAAAAGTCTTCGAAGACACCAGTATAGTTACTCGTTTGATTTAGCCCACAATACAGACAAGAGTCTCAGAATAATAATATGAACACAACCATCAACAGAATGACTACTGAAAGTTATTTAAGGTTTTGTTTCCAGCTCCTTGGAGTATAGCCTACTGAGAATGTACCATGGAGTGGTAGTGCTTCAAAGCCACCTGCAGCGGTGCCTCTGGTTACAGCAGGGCACACCCTGTGGTCCATTTGTTTCCTTTTACTTTCAGTTTTTTGGCATTGCTTTTTTGATTTAATTTTGTTTTGTAAAATTACATAAAATATTTATGTAAATAAATACAAAATAAATTCTGTAGAATTCGGTGTATGAAACAAGTCGACCTTCATCCCTGCCTCCTATGGCTTATCCTCTCCCTTCCTCTAAAATTTGTGGTTTATTCTTCTATTTTTAAATACTTATATATATTTGTCTAAGAGCTAAGAGATGTAATTTACAAACCACAAAATTCATTCTTTTATAATGTGTGTGTATGTGTCAGCTTTTCTTAAATGGCTGCATATAATAAACACTTTTCCCTGTTGGGCTTTTTGTGCTGACAGTATACCCTAGGGATCCTTCCATGGTCATATGTGCAAAGCTTCCTCATCCATTAGCACGGCTGCACTGGCTACAAGTACCATAATTCAGTCGACCAATCTCCCACTGGTGGACATCTGGGTCATGTTTAGATTGTTGCTATTATAATAATGCATATATATTTTTACATTTTGGCCAGTCTACTCTTGGGATAGATTTGTAGAAGGGAAATTGCTGGGTCAAAGGGAAATGTATAACATTTTTTTCTAGACATTTCCCAATTCCCCTCCCACCATACATATAGGAGAGGCTGTTTCCTCCCAGCCTTGTTAGCATTGTATAGTGTCAAACGGCTGGATTTCCACTAACCCGCTAGCAGAGAAATTACATCTCAGCACAACTTAGCTTTGAGTTTCTCTCCATCTGAGTGAGGTTGAGGGTTTTCAGATGACTGACAGCCACTTGCAGTTCTTGGGAACTGTGTTCTCATTTCCCCTCCATTTTTCTATATATCGGTTGGCCTTTAGAACCTTCTGTGATAGGGGTACAAATGTTTTCCTTTTGTCTTTTGTCTTTTTACAGCTTTATGCCATTTAAAAAGTATTTTGTTGTTGTCTTTATCTTTTATAAGCAAGTTTACCAATCCCTTATTACTTCTGGGTTTGAAACAGATTAGGGAAATTTGTCTTATTTCTGGCATGTGGATTTGAGATGTCTCCCTAGCAGTCTACTAAATTCACATATGCAGCCAGATCCATTTCTGAATTTTCTTTTCCAGTTCTTTGTCTGCCTATCTCTCCTCGGGCCCAAGTTAAACAGTTTTATTATAGAGGTTTTTATTTTTATTTACTTTTTGTTTTTTTAAAAATATTTAATTTATTTATTCATGAGAGACACAGAGAGAGGCAGAGACATAGGCAGAATGAAAAGGAGGCTCTTCACAGGGAGCCTGCTGTGGGACTCGATCTCTGAACTAGGATCACAACGTAAGCCAAAGGCAGTCTACTCAATTACTTCTACTCAGTCTACTTCTATTACTCAACCACTGAGCCACCCAGGCATCCCTATAGAGGTTTTTAAATATACTCTAATGTATGGTCAGGCTATCCTTTTTTTTTCCCCCAGTGTGGCTCCTTTCCAGGGTTTCCCAGTTATTATTGTTGATATACAAACCATATTCTTAAAGTTTTAATGAGGGTTTACACTATTGCAATACATGGATTTTTTAGATCCTCATTAAAACAAAATTTAAAAATTATTTGAAAAATAAAAGGTTTGTATCAAAACCAAAGAAATGCCCACACTGGGCATTTAATGAAATTAAGGAGTTATTGTTAATTTGTGTGCATGTGTACTTTTGATAATGGCATAGAGAAGTTGGGTTTTTTTTTGAGTTCTTATCCTGTGATGACAGATGAAATCATGATTTATACTTGCTTCCAAGTAATTGTGGTGGTGGTGAGAGGGGAGATAGATGAAATAAGATGGTCATAAATTTACAATTATTGAAGCTGAGTCATGGGTACTTGGGGTTCATTTTATCATTCTATCGACTTTTATGTATGTTTAAAATTTCCCATGACAAAAAGTTTTAAGAAGAGAAAGGGGTTTCAAGTTCTAAATTTTTTTGCAATGTGTAGCAATATGAGACTTAAAAAAAAATCCGATTTAGCAGAGTGGGGACTTTGCCTAAAGAAATTTGCAGTCAGAAGTGGGTACAGCAGAAGTCACAAGTAGAGAGAAAATGCTTTTCAGTGGGTAGAGTCCAAGTGTGGCTCAAGGCCAGGTGCTTTTGCTAATCCCTTTCTCCAGAAAATATTCACCTGTAACTGAACTGTATCCTTCCCTGGCTTAAAGGTCCAACATAGGTGTGCCAGATTTACACACCAAGTGAATTCCCAAAAAGCTGGGTTTGAATATTCTGTTTTGTAACTGTTGGCCTAGCATATTGCCCAGAGTTTGCTTTGGGCAGTCCCTGAAGTTCTTAAGCATTTCAAAAGGACAGAATAAATAAGATGTCATGGGACACCTGGGTGGCTCAGTGGTTGAGTGCCTTCGGCTCAGATCATGATCCCTGAGTCCTGGGGTTCTGGAATCGAGTCCCACATCGGGCTCTCCAACGGGAAGCCTGCTTTTCCCTCTGCCTGTGTCTCTGCCTCTCTCTGTCTCTCGTGAATAAATAAAATCTTTTAAAAAAAGATATCATAAGTGTCACTCTTATGAAGCTCCTTTTATTTTTGAACAATGAAGTTTTTAGAAATAAACATTATGGATGTGAGGGCGATCTGGCTGCGACATCTGTCACCCCATTGATCGCCAGGGTTGATTCGGCTGATCTGGCTGGCTAGGCAGGTGTCCCCTTCCTCCCTCACCGCTCCATGTGCCTCCCTCCCGGAGGACCGTTCTTCGGTCAAGGGTATACGAGTAGCTGCGCTCCCCTGCTAGAACAAACAAGCTCTCAAGGTCCATTTGTAGGAGAACGTAGGGTAGTCAAGCTTCTAAGACTCCAGACACATCCAAATGAGGCGCTGCACGTGGCAGTCTGCCTTTAAAAAAAGAAAGAAGAAAGAAAGAAAGAAAGAAAGAAAGAAAGAAAGAAAGAAAGAAAATAAACATTATGATTGCAAACCACAGACTCCCTAATTTGCCCTTTCCACACTCCGCACTTAGTAAAGTCATTTTTGCACAAAGTTTTTAAAACCAGCACTCGATCCTGGAGCTTGGTACCCTTTGTTGATTGCACAGTCTGAGAACTGGGGAGATTGAGTTTTTGCTCATCAAAAGTTAGCACTTTGTCAGTCCTTACCAAAACTTAAGAGATTGTGTGAGAAGAAAAAAAATACAGATGGAACTGGATATTGAAATTAGGGAGGAGGGAAACAAATATATTCTCCTTGAGTCCTTTTTAAATGTAATACTTTCTACATATATTACCTGTTGAACATGAGTAGAAGGAACTGCTTTGAGAAACAGCTTTGTATTGAGTGACAGGAAAGGTATGGATGCTTTAACTCACAACCCCAGCTCCTGAGATGTGGTTCAGAGAAATGTGTATCCGGGCACAAGTACCAAAGAATGTGCTAGCAAGATTGTTCACAACAGCCAAATACTGGAAACAATACAAATGTTCGTCAGCAATGAAAAGGGTAAGTATGTAGCTGGCTAGTGATGTATTGGATAATCATACAGCAGCAAAAATGAATAAACCCTGGCAACATTCGGGAACATGGGCCAACAGTACAAAAGTAATGCTGGTAGAGGAAACAAGACAAAGAATACAGCTATCATATGTATACATAAGTTGCTAAAGGATGCACACAGAGCTGTGTCAAACTCCACAATTAACTATAAAGAATGTGATCATCCTAGAAGACAGGACAGTGGTTATCTGATGGGGAAGGGGGAAATAAACAAGAAGAGACACACAGACACCTCTGGGGTTCTGGAAATGTTCTTTTGATCATTCTGGTTAGTAAATGCATGACATTTTGATCATCCTGGTTGGTAAATGCAGACAACGTTAAATGATTTAGCAAGCCGAGTGTTTATTTATAGGCACCTTTATGGATATGTTTTACATCTCTCAGTTAAAAAGTTAAAATAAAAAAGTAAAGTAAAGGGATTTTTAAAAGGCATGGGAAACATAATAATGAACATGATAACATAATAACATAATAACATAAACACTGTCTATACATAAAAATATATCACTTATAAAACAGTCACTGTAGACACAATTGTCTATAAAGTTATTAAACTGGGACTCCTTGGTGCCTCAGTGATCGAGCGTCTGCCTTTCGCTCAGGTAGTGATCCCAGGGTCCTGGGATCGAGTCTCGCATAAGGCTACCTGCAGGGAACCTGTTTTCCTTCTGCTTATGTCTCTGTCTCTCTCTCTGTATCTCTCATGAATAAATAAATAAAATATTTTTAAAAATTAAGTCACTAAACTGCTGAGTCACATAAATCACACTTCCATAAAGCACATCAGAGAAACTAGGGACACGTAGGGTTGCAAAACATCTAAATGTATTAACAACAATACTCTTTGCTGAATTAACAATTTAGAAATATGCATCTGTGTGTCCAGGTTAGATAATAATTTATAAAGAGAAAACATGAAATGGAAAAAAAAAAAGTAGTTCACAGGGAAAGACTGAGATGTTTAAAGGAAAAAAAACCCTGAAATACATTGCTTTTTTGGGGGCTGAGGGCTTGGAATAAAACTCCTGTTTTACTTTTGGGTGTGTTTGTATGTAGGGCAAGCAGAGGGGACTGTTTTGAGTAACGGGAGGAAAGGCTTTACTATTATCGCCAGCTCAGCCTCTGTAGGCCCTTGTGGATTTGCTGTGCCATCAGCAGCCAGGGAGCCCTTTCAAGAACCAAAGTATCACAGCTATCAGCCAACTGCTCAGTTCAGATGCAGTTCTAGATTTTAACAGTGATGAGTGCAGTACATATTAGTGATGGATCGTTACAAGAGTTGTGTGTCCCTTCACATATATTGGGTTTGATAAATGAGAGCAAGTGGCAGAAATATAAGGAACAATTCCACATACAATCAGCCTAAGTACCAGAATCAGTGTGAGCAAAGAGAAGGAGGATGGGAGCATGGAGTCTGTGCTGCATGCCTGGTCTTATGCTTGTTGCTTTTCATGTGACCTCATACGATCTTACTGGCCTCCTGCAAAGTATGTACAAACTCCAAAGGATGGACTGTTTCCCCATTTCCTAGATAAGGAGACTGGGATCCAGAGTGGTGAAGTCACTTGCACAAAGTAAATGTTGGGGCCTGGGGGAAAGTGTGAATTTCAATTAAAAAATACAAATTGTAATAATTGACAAGATGTCGAGAAAATGTAAATGTTTTAACTAATACATTTATTATGAACAAAGACTAAGCACCTAGGTTATGTCAATAAATTTTCAGAACGTAATTCATTGCAGTCTTCCTGGTTTCAAGACTGATTATATAGCTACAACAATCAAGAGTATGTTGTACTGGTGGAGGGATAAATACTTGTCCCCGTGGACCAGAATAGAGAACCCAGAAATAGAACCACACAAATACATTCAACTAGTTTTTGATAAAGACCCAAAGGCAATTCAGTGGAGGAAGAGTAACTTTCTTTCTTTCTTTCTTTCTTTCTTTCTTTCTTTCTTTCTTTCTTTCTTTCTTCTTTCTTTCTTTCTTTCTTTCTTTCTTTCTTTCTTTCTTTCTTTCTTTCTTCTTTTCTTTCTGATTTTATTTATTTATTCATGAGAGACACAGAGACAAAGGCAGAGACATAGGCAGAGGGAGAAGCAGGCTCCCTACGGGGAGCCGATGTAGGACTCCATCCTAGGACCCTGGGATCGCGACCCTAACCAAAGGCAGATGTTCAATCACTGAGCCACCCAGGCATCCCAAGAGTAGCCTTTTCAAACAATGGTGCTGGAGCAACTGGGCATATTCATCTAAAAATTAACTTCAAGTGAAAAATGAACTTAAATGCCAAAAGTAAAACTATGAAACTTTTAGAGAAAACATGAGAGAAAATCTTTAGGATCCAGGGTGAGGTAGAGTTCTTAGACTTGACACCAAGAGCATGTTCCATAAAAAGAAAAACTGATAAATTTGACTTCAAAATTTATCATTTTGCCCTTGAAGCACCCCTGCTATTAAGAAGATGAAAAAGTCAGCTACAAAATGGAAGAAAATATTTACAAATAATATATCTAATAAAAGACTACTATCTAGAATATTTGAAGAACCCCTAAAACTCAACAGTAAAAAAATCAATCTCATTAAAATGGGGGCAAAAGATATTGCACTGAAGAAGAGATACAGATGGCAAATAAGCACACAAAAAGAAGCTCAACATCATAAGCCATTAGGAAAATGCAAATTAAAATCACAGTGAGATCCCACTCTATGTTTACCAGAATGGTAAAAATAAAAAGCAGTGCCAACACCAAATGCTGGTGAAATTCCAGAGAAACGGAAGCACTCATACATTGCTAGTGGGAACACAGAATAGTACCTCCACTCTGCAAACAGTTTGGCAGTTTCATAAAAAAATAAGCATGAAGCTAACATATGACCTGACAATTGCACTCCTGGAAATTTATCCCCGTGCTATAAAGACTTACGTTCACACAAAACTTGTACGCAAATGTTCATTTGTAATAGCCTCCTATTGCAGCCAACTTGGATGTCCTTCAATAAGTGAAGAGCCAAGGAAGCCATGGTACATCTACACCACGGAATTCTACTCAACAATAACAAGGAACAAGCTACTGATACACACAACAACTTACATGGATCTCCAGAGATTCCTCTTTTTGGCTAAGTGACATCTTGCTTCTTTGTCATTTTCTTGGGCTCATGGAATTTCTACAATTCTTGGTTCTTGGTACATCATGTGTCTCTGATCAAAGGCTAATTTAAGATTCTAGCCTGAGCCTTAGGAGCAGTTTGAGGAAAAGTCCTACCTTTTAGTCTGCAGTTTTAAAAATGGAGATTTAGAGCAATGAGCGATGTTTACAATGAAAATGTTCTCATGTCTTTCTAGTGCAGTGGTTCTGAAACTTTTTGGTCTTGGGACTTCTTTAGATTCCTGCAAGTCACTGAGGACCCCAAAGAACTTTTGTTTATGTGGATTCTATCTACCCATATTTACACATTAAAACAAAAATCAAGAATTGACTTAAGAATAACAGTAATAAATCCTTTATATGTTAACCTAAATATTTTTTTATCGAAAAGAGTTCTATTTTCTGAAGCAACATAACATGTAGTGAAAAGAGTAGTATTGCCCTCCATTTTTACAAATCTTCTTAAGCATCTTGCTTTCTAGGTGGCAAATCTTTTCAACAACTGGTTCTCACGTCTGCTTCGATCTGTTCTAATCTGTTGGTTGTGTTGAAACATGTAAGGAAGCCAAACCTCCCACAGCTATGCCATTAGAAAAAGGAGAAGCAGGAGGACCCCCTGAAAATGAGGGCTCCCCCAGGGATCCATGGACCACACTTTGAGGACCACTGATCTAGGAGCTTTCCCCAGACTTCCTTTAAGTTCTTGTTTCCTCAAAGTCGCAGAACACATGAGAAGCTTGACTTTCGGCTCAAGCCTTTAGTGGACTTCATTCTTCTAGACAACTTAGGGAACAGTAAACTGAAAATACCATAATGAAGGAAAACAGCACTTCCAGAAGGCTTTTGGTGGGGAGAGGGTGTGATGTCTGTTTTTTCTTAAAAAGAATACTCTGAAGGCAAGGTCCGAGGGAGCCCACAAGGCCCCAGCATTTGGCCCAACTGAACAATGCAAGGAAACCAGCCCGAGCCCCCGAGGATGCACAGGTGACCCAGTCCTGGGAAAACGGGACGTTTTAAGCAGCTATGTAAAAGCAGCGTCTATCTTAGCTTTCCTTTTAACGAGATTAGTCGTGCTTTTCCCCTCCTCTTTATTTCACTGTCTGCAGGCCACCTCTTGGCTCTCATGGTAATGTGATTAGCTGGCCTGTGGCCCACACCGAGGCCACTGTCACAAAGATCTCTGCTTACTTGACTGCACCCCTTTCCTGAATGCAACATCTTGTGTTTATAGTCGCAGGGGTATTGTTAACTCTGGGATTCCAATAGAATGGGATATTTATGACCTCCTCTTACCTCCCCCACCCCCATAAAAGTTGATTCAGGGAGACATTTAGGGAAGAAATAGACAGAAGACAGATGTGTTTCCTTCCCCAGATGCTGAGGAGCTTCAATTGTTCTGCATATGTAATGACTTTTTATGGCTCCTTGCAAATGCCTCTTTTGACTTTTAAAAAGGTGCCAAAGTCAAATATAGGTAGTTACTGAGAACATTTTAGTAATCTCACCGGACGCTCCAGCTGTCTAGAAAAGCTCTATCACAGGATATATAATAAGCATACATGCCTTTCCCGTTTGAAGAATACAACCGTGGTTTCTTTGCCTTATATTTGAAACTGGAAACATACATACAAAAAGCCACAGTGTCTTATTTGGGCACCAAATATCTTTCATAAACAGTTATGGTTCAATAACTTTTTAAAAGCACTTTCTGTAGTTACAACAAAAAGGAAATTAAATTAATGGAGAATGTAGACCTTCACTTTTTCTTTTCTTTCTTTCTTTTTTTTTTTTTTTTTTACAAATATGTTATTTTCATGTTTCTGATTTTGTTTACAAAACTTTTTGATGTACAATCAGCCCATGTGATATTTACAACGACACTGTTTTGAAGAAACTTCTTTTCTTTTCATGTAAATCATTAAATCTGATCACCCCTGAAGGGGAAGTGTGGTTTTAGTGATACTGATAATTTAGGTTAAACTGAGCAGAAAATGTTCAGGATTGGGAGAATTTCTGTCCTCAGCGCGGCATTTTTATCAGCTCTTTGCTTTGCTCCTCTCACTTTAAAGATGGTCTGTTCATAGTTTAAGGCACTTGGTTTGATACCAATGAGAGTCATCAATGTACACTTCTGACCTGATTTTGGAGGGATGTGTGTCAGAGCATTGGGTGCTCCACCCTTCAGAGCCTGGAGCTGAGAAACAAATCCATTTAAAAAAAAAATGGCTAGAGAGAACAGAGTCCAAATATCTTCTCATCAGTGAAAGTCCTCAATATTCCCCAGTCCAAAAATTCTCTTTTCTGGGTTCTTATTTCAGTTATGTGTGCTCAGTGGTAGGCTGGCAAATGTGTGACAACAAGCTCTTTGGGGGAAAAATGAGCCCTGAATTGTAGTGTTTGTGATTACTGTGGTATAAACACTCCCACTCTGGCTGACTTTGAACCACCACTGAGATGTTACTGAATTCAGAGTTGAGATGTACCAGTTGGGCTCTTGCCCATTGGTACCCTGGCTCCAGCACACCTCTTCATGGTCTTCTGCTTTCCTGATTAAATTATAAGCTAGATGCCTGTATGTTTGTCTCTTCAGGGCAATTTATAACCATGGTAAAGGCAAAGAGAGCATCCTACAGGTTTTTTTATTTTATTTTATTTTTATATATTTATGATAGTCACACAGAGAGAGAGAGAGAGAGAGAGAGAGAGGCAGAGACACAGGCAGAGGGAGAAGCAGCCTCCATGTAGGAAGCCCGACGTGAGATTCGATTCCGAGTCTCCAGGATTGCGCCCTGGGCCAAAGGTAGGCACTAAACCGCTGCGCCACCCAGGGATCCCATCCTACAGGTTTTTTTAAAAAAAAAATTTATTTATTTGAGAGCGAGAGAGAGAGAAAGAGAAAGAGAGAGAGGGCACAACGAGGGGTGCAAGTGGAGGAACAGAGAGAGAAGGAGAAGCAGGCTCCCCACTGAGCAGGGAGCCCAACGTGGGGCTCAATCCCAGGACCCCAGGACCATTACCCGAACTGAAGGCAGACACTCCACCAACTGAGCCACCCAGGAGCCCCTCCTACAAGTCTTTTACATCATCCATAGTGCCTGGCACAGTGTCCCACAATAAAAACTCCCTATAAATTGTTTCTCAATTGCATCTTTACTGTTTTTATTGTTGCTGTTATTATTGTTGGTTAATATTTATTGAATATTACTCTTCTAGGAGCTTCATTTGTATTATCTCATTTGCTGATGACAAATGCAAGAATATATTAGAGACTATGGAAAACAGTATGGTGGTTCCTCAAAAAAATCAGAAATAGATTAACACTATTTAACTGTACACTTAGAAATTGTTAAGTGAGGGACGCCTGGATGGCTCAGTGGTTGAGCTTCTGCCTTCCGCTCAGGGTATGATCCTGGGGTCTGGGGATCGAGTCCTACATCAGGCTCCCCACAGGGAGCCTGCTTCTCTCTTTTTGTATGTCTCTGCCTCTCTGTGTGTGTCACTCATGAATAAATAAAGAAAATCTTTAAAAAATTGTTAAGTGATAAATTTTATGTTATGTGGGGCTTTATTTTTTTACCACAATTAAAAATTAAAAAAAATAAAAATTTTAAAAACAGAATTACTGTATGATCCACAACGAATATTTGTATACCCATGTTCATACCAGCACTATTCATACTAGCTAAAAACTGGAAATAACCCAATTGTCTATTGACAGATGGACAAATAAAAAAAAATGTGGTGTAAATACAGTGGAATATTTATTATTCAGCCTTAAAAAGAGAATTCTGACATATGGTACCTCATGAATGAACCTTGAGGACATTATGCTAAGTGAAATAAGCCAGTCACAAAAGAACAAATTCTGTATGACCTCACCTATATAGGTATCTAACACAGTCAGAAAGTAGAATGGTGGTTGCCAGGTGCTGGAGGGAGGAGAGAATGGGGACTTAGTGTTCAATAGATATGGGGTTTCATTTTGCAAGATGAGAAGAGTGCTGGAGTTGGATGGTGGTGATGGTTGCACAACAATATGAACGTACATAATGCCACTGAACTGTATAGCTTAAAATGATTAGAATTTAGGAGGGTAAATTTTATGTTATTTGTATTTTACCACAATTTTTTAAAGATTTTATTTATTTATTCATGAGAGACACAGAGAAAGAGGCAGAGACATAGGCAGAGAGAGAAGCAGGCTCTATGCAGGGAGCCTGAAGTGGGACTTGATCCCAGGACTCCAGGATCACTCCCTGAGCCTAAGGGAGGTGTTCAACCGCTGAGCCACCCAGGTGTCCCTTTTACCACAAATTTATTTATTTATTTATTTATTTATTTATTTATTTATTTATTTATTCATGAGACACAGAGAGAGAGAGAGAGAGAGAGAGAGAGAGAGAGAGAGAATGGCAGAAGCACAGGCAGAGGGAGAAGCAGGCTCCATGCAGGGAGCCTGATGTGGGATTCGATCCTGGGGCTCCAGGATCACACCCTGGGCCAAAAGTAGGCGTGCTAAAACTCTGAGCCACCCAGGGATCCCCTTACCACAAATTTTAAACAACAACAAAAAATTTATAGAATGTACTAGAGAGAATAAATATATTTGTTGAAAGAGCTATCATCAGAAACATACTTGTTCAAAGTCTGGAGCCCAGTGCATGATGTTTATCTCCTCGTTCCTCCTCTTGCTCTTCCCCGCTCCAGGGAGCATTTCTTCCTCCCTGCTCCTTTCCTCCTCCATAGTCACTCCTCCCCTCCAGTCCTTATTTCATGTGTGTATGCACCATCATTTGCACATACTTTTCAGTCATTAGAGTGATAAAATTCTTCTTCATCTCAATTGCAATGATTAATGTCATCCCCCTGCAGAAACACATCTTTTACAGTTTCCCTTTCCAAGGAGTTAGGCGAAGCCACATAGCTGTGTCAAATAAAATCTCATAACCCTCCTGGCTTGGACTCCCGGGACAGTAGACAAAGGTAGAGTCAGTAGGGGAGTGGGGAGGGCCACCCCTCTTTCAAGCCCCCACCTACCTGTGAAGGATCTCAAAGGAGTGCCTCTGAAGCACCTCTAAGGTTCTGAAGGTGGCAAAGTGGGCAGTTTAGTGAACTGCAAGCCTGGAGACTTGGGTTATCATTTTGGCTCAACCATAGAATTGTGTAGCTTTAGACGAATCATTTCCCCTATATTCATTCAACATTTAAGAAAACCTTCCAGGGTGCCTGGGTGGTTCAATCAGTTAAGCGTCTGCCTTTGTTCGGCTCACTCAGGTCATGATCTCAGGGGCCTGGGATCCAGCTCTGTGTGGGGTTTCCTGCTGAGTGAGGAGTCTGCTTCTCCCTCTTCCTCTGTCCCTCTCACCTCTTGTGCTCTCTCTTGCTCATTCTCTCTCTTTCAAAAAAATAAATATGATCTTTAAAAAAAAAGAAAACTTTCAATATCTGAATTTATTTCTCTATAAACTGGGAATCATACATTTTCTTATAGTTTTTTTTTAAATTCAAATGTATGAGATTGTGTTTTAAAAGTACAAGCATGATATATACCCATGTGTGTAGAGAGTGTTAGTGCCCAATAGTATATATTTTAGACACATTGATATGAATTATTCTATTTCTTTGGACTATTAGACTGGTGATCTCATGGCTGATATAGACCTATAGGCATTTTACCATACTGATCCAAATATAAAAACATTTATTATTATTAGCACGAAAAATGTTTATTAGGGATGCCTGGGTGGCTCAGCTGTTAAGCATCTGCCTTTGGCTCAGGGTGTAATCCTGGAGTTCTGGGATTGAATCTCATATCGGGTCCCTGCATGGAACCTGCTTCTCTCTCTGCCTATGTCTCTGCCTCTCTCTCTCTCTCTCTCTGTGTGTCTCTCGTGAATAAATAAAGAAAATCTTAAAAAAAAAATAAAAAGAAAAATGTTTATTAAATATTTATTAAATTTACTTTTTTATTGTGTGTTGGCCCTTGTAGCCTGGGTGATTATCTGTCTTTGAAAATAGCAAAGAGCTATGTGACCAGCTATGTGACCTAATCCTACTTAGCTACACCTATTGCTAATATCTTAGGAAATGCTCTCAATTCCAGGTTCTGTAAGGTGATGGTTCACCTCACATCTCCCAGATTTCTGAATTCTGAAAAGTCACAGAAATTTCCAGTTTCCATTGAAGTTTTCTCCTGTGCTTTTATTAATCCAGGCTGTTGTTGGTATAGTGTGTAATTTTATCCTCAGAGGTGAAATCTGGCCAAAATATAGATGGGAATTTCAGTAGGAATTTTATTCCAACCACTTTAGCCATTTGTCTGTAATTATTTGGGCCATATGTTCAGAGGATTGTTTTCTACTTTAAGTTTTATTGCATTAGTAACTTCTTGTCAAATGAACGATGTTTTAGGGTTTAGCTCTGAAGTTAGTCTTGCTAGTAGGCACTGCTAGTAGACTGTTTCTTGTAGCTCCACAGCCTGGAAAGGAGTTCCAGCTTCATCCCCTCCCCCTCCTTACCCACCAGCCTCAGAATGGAACTTGGACTTCTGGTGTTTAAAGACAAACATACTCACTGTGCTCCAATATTAGACACCTGCAGAAACTCATAAAAGAGTCCTTGGTTCAAATTGCTAGTTTTACGTTCTTGGCCAGTTGTAGAACCCCACCCCCACTCCCCTCCGGGCACACCCCCCCCTCCCGGGGCTGGAGCTGGAACTGGGGCTGGGGCTGGGGCTGGGTGAAATCCAAGAAAGAATTGAAGCGGTAGCACGTTCCAGATGAAGCATGCTCTCACACTGTCTTACTGGCTTTACAACCTCTCCAGGAACAGAAGGGAAGTGACCACTATGTTAAGATACCCATAAAACAGATGTGGAGATGGAGGTACAGAAGGGACAGAACTCAGATGGGTGGATACAGTGAGCCCCTGGGAGACCCCGGGTACCCTGCACTTCTGGCCCCCTGCCCCCCCCCCCATCCTGGTCGTTAACAATAGGACACGAGTGGAGAGCTAGATTTACTAGAAAAAAGGGGACATTGAAACCTCATCAATTAAGCCCAACAAGGAATGCTTCCTCCTTCAGAAACTTAAATGCTTTTGTTGTCAAAAGACCTTTTCATTAAAGCAGTTATGTCAATACGCCATCTGGGCACAAAGAAAAGAGTTCATTTGAATGTACGTAAATGCTATTAGTGTTACAGTTATTCAAACTGTAGGTGACAGTTGTTTTTGCCAGTGCTGCCTGCATTCCTACTTCTCCAGGTGCCTCTTGGAAACCAGGTCATGTATCTCAACATAGCCATTTCCCTAATGAAAAAGGAAGTTATGAGGCCGCCTGCTCTTGTAAGGCTTCTTAGTGGAGAAGAGTTGATCTTATTTTTGCCCTGTTCAACCTATTACTATATCGGTTCTGAATAGAAGGTGCTTATAGAACAGAATTAGTTAGTATGAGTATTTAAATTTATTTTTCCTGTAATGCCTTTCAAAGAGCAGATTTTAGCATTCAAAACTCAAAGATGGCTTCCAAATTAGTGATTGTTTATTTGAGCTTTTTCTCCCCAGAAGTTCACAGATGAGTATTCTTCTGAGAAAAGAATAGTTTCGAAGTCTAGGATACTTCCTTCCTGGGATGAGGGTAGCAAGGGAAACTGGCAGCAGATCTAGAAGAGTCCCAAATGGGAGCAGGCAAGGACACAGCCTCTGCTGGGATCTGCAGGATCCTGGTTCATTTAAAAAAAAAAAGCAGGAGTGGGAGATGGAGAAATGCGTTTGTCTTGTTATCTTTTTAAACAAAAGGACCCTTTGCGAGAAACCTCTCACCATTGATGATTAGATATTGTGAAAAATAAAAGTCAAAGAATTCCACAATTGACCAATAAAGGCACAAATGACGTTTTTTCACACAAGGTAAAATGGAGCATTTTAAAGTCATTTGATAACGCATTACAAAACATAGAAGTTATACATACACATCCTTGGACATGTCCCCTGACATTGGAATTTGAGTTTTATGATCTGCCTGTAATTGAAGTTTTTGGTTAAAGTTTTTAAGGGAGAGAAAATTAAACACTTTAAAAGCCAACACCTTATTTCTCAAGACATACCCTGGGGCAGATTTTTATGGCTGCACTAGGCTTTTAGTCCCTGGCTGGCACTCTCTTCCTAATTCTCAAACTGCTCCTAGCACTTCCTCTTTATGGCGGGGGCTGGGCTTCCGGGAGGGCCGCAAGTGCAGACCTGCCTGGGCCTGGCTCCCTGCAGAAGGCCGCAGCCTGGGCCAGCCCCAGAGTGGGCACAGGACCCCCGGTGGGGGGCTGGCGGAAGGGGCAAGCCCAGGCCTCGCTGCTGGCCGAAGTATAAATTGAGGGAAGTGAGGATGGGAAATACCATCACCGTGTCTGCAAAAATAACTATTCTTTCTTAAATCACAGCCATCCTGGTGTCTGACACTCAATGGTGTGCCAGGACGGCAGGTACTGGCTATCAAGGATCTCCCGTACCAGTGATTAAACATGGCCATTATTGGTCATTACATTATGTAAAAACAAAGGTGAAAGTGTTCAAAGATGATCACAAATTTTATCTAAGGCTGTACGGAATTTTCAAATCAAGAATGCTGTATATTTTCTTATTTGTATGTTGTGTGTCACACATCTTCTACATTGATAACATTTATAATAAAGCTGAATATTAAACATATTACACACACACACACACACACACACACTACCCCTGGAGCTGGTTGCTAAGTATCTACCAGCACACCAATGCATACACTGGTGCAATGTTACCCCAGACTTCTAGAACAGTGAATAGCTCGAGAAACTTTTTTGATGGCCCACAGCTAAAAACCCTGGCCTACCTACTTCAAAGTTTCCATATGGCATAAAAACAGAGCTCCTCAAGTCCATTCAACAGAATTACGCACATTTTTGATTTAGCAATTAGGGACATGGATGGATTGCATTTGAATGTCAGAGCATTTACGTGTTTATACGTAATTACTGGGGAAGTCTAGGCAGATGCTGATATACCCCCCTGCACACAGCAGGGCTAATCAAACAACCCAAAACAAACTAAATTGACAAGAAAGAAGCAAAAGCAACAGTGAGTTATAATTTAAAAGCAAGAGAAGCACAGCGATCAGGGATTGTAAAGCATGACCAACTCAAGAGGCGCTGATAACAGTGTTCCTCCCCCAAACTGCAGGAATCCCAACTATGCTGCGTATGCCACAGGGCTAAGCCCACTGGGCAGCCTGAGCTCTGGGAAGGAACCCAAGTGGAACAGTCCGTTTATTCCAGTCTTGTACGAATTTTGGTTCTAGAATAATATAAATAAGCTGTACTGACTGCTAATGTGACTTCACTGCTTCAGTCACAAATAATTAGGCTTTAGTCAACTATTGAAATGTGTGTCTGGAAGTACCTGTCATTGACACATGAGAAAGGCAGAAAGGAAGGAAGGAAGAAGGAAGGAAGGAAGGAAGGAAGGAAGGAAGGAAGGAAGGAAGGAAGGAAGAAAGAAGGGAAGAACCTGGGATGCCTGGGTGGCTCAGTGGTTTAGCGCCTGCCTTCGACCCAGGGCGCGATCCTGGAGTCCCAGGATCGAATCCCGCGTTGGGCTTCCTGTGTGGAGCCTGCTTCTCCCTCTGCCTGTGTCTCTGCCTGTCTCTCTGTGTCTCTCATGAATAAATAAATAATAAAAATCTTTAAAAAAAAAAAAAAAAAGAAGGAAAGAACCAACTGGTCTCCTCAGTTCCCTGCTCAGCACGTGCATCCAGGTAAACCCAGGCATCCCACATCCTGGGGAGCTCCTTGTATTCCAGATGGTTCACACATAAATGCTCTGTCCACCAAATGTGGCTCAGACTTTGGAGTCCTTGTGCTAAATAGGATCCTTGCTGGTCATGATTGACAGTGAGTGAGGCATCTTTGTGGAAGCATCAAATCCTCCAGGTCATTAGAGTCAGCCGGTGCTGGGGCCAAGCCACAGAGTGTCTGCAGTCAGCACAAGACTGCCCTCTCCTCCAGGTGGATGCAGGGGCTTCCCACGCTCTGCTCACTACAAAGGCCCAGGTCTGTACCAGGCACTTAGGCAACCAGGCCCCTATCATCCAAATGAGGGCCCAGCGGCCGGTTATCTCCGCTTGGGAAATTCTGGGTCTGCTCCATGGTGTGCTTTAAAGAGCTTATCTTTCTGTTTATTTGTTCTCCTGATGGAAACAGCATTGGCCTAGTGACAGACGGCCCCCGGAACTGACCCAGCAGGCCGACCTCCTCTGCCTCAGTCCAGGGTTGATTTGGGGGTTAAAGGTTATACTTTTTGAGAAAGGTAGTAAAACATTAATGGTGAGTAAAGTTCTCTCTCTTTTGCCTCATAAGTTTACTGGGTGATCCTGTTTGCTCTATAAAGTGAACTGTATTTGCCAAGGGTAATTTGAGCTGAGCAGCACAAATTACCTTGATTTTCTCCTGCTATTGGGCTGTTGTGTGGAGGTGAGCACTGCAAGGTGTTATCAGGCAGCTGGAAACAGCCCTGTCGTGCCTAAGACCACTCTTAATCGAGGCCCCTGGCAGGACGAATGCTATATGTTTTGGGAGAACCACACTACCCAATTTGAGATCAGAGCACCCAAAATGTTAGCAAGGCACAGACTTCCCAGAGCCTACCCATCCCTGGCAAACGCACTGACGATGCGCATTGCATACAGTGGCACACAGTGGCACACAGTGACATTGCAAGCTGAGGAGTCTGACTCATTTTCATCATCGAAGGCTCTGATTTTATTCCCATCTCTGGCCCCCAGACTCTTGGGGGACCTTGGACCATGCTTTGGATTCTACATCTAGAATGTGATGTATTTCTTTGTTCGTTGTCTTCTCACTAGAATGGAAACTCGTAAGAGCAGGACCTTGGCCTGTTTTGTTCATTGCTATCTTCCCAGAGCAGTACCTGGCACAGAGCAGGTACTCAGTACGTATTTGTCAAATGATCAGATGAATCCTATCACCTGTTCTACACCTGTTGCCTGTTGCCTTTGTGGCACTTACCATCTCCCTGAGCAGACATGGGTGTTACGTGGCACTCGTGAAACAATGAGACAACAGGCTAAGACCAGCAGAGCCAGAAGCTAACACATGGGCAAGGCTGGCACGCCTTGGCAGGAAGTCATCAGGCTCAGAGGCTCTCATGGGCGAAGGGCTGAGGTCAGGCAGGCGCCTCTATGTCTGCTGGGCAAAGATCAGGTTGGTGGGGGTAGGGACTGAGTGAGCATGGACGAGCAGAAAACACATTCTAGGTTGCCCTAAGGACATGGAGAAAACTGCTAGTTTTAAAAATAGAACTGAATTCTGTCTTAGTTGACTTTAAGAGCACGGTCAAAGTCATTTCTAGCTGATCATACCTAGTCTGGCTTAGGGTTGTTCCTTAGTGCCTGGAAACATCTATACCATGCTGGGGCTTTTACTGTTCCATTGTTTGTGGTCCAGAGACTTGGCTTTCCTAAACACAGGCCCGAAGATCTCCTCTTCCCAACACTGGGAAGGTGGCTGAGAAGTTGCCCATCAGAGGAAGCACATAGGCAAGGTAGACAAATCCTTATCAGTGAGCACATTTAAAAAAAATATATATATATCTCTTGGAACACCTGGGTGGCTTAGTCGGTTAAGTGTCCAACTCTTGGTTTTGGCTCAGGTCATGATCTCAGGGTCCTGAGGTGGAGCCCCCCAGGGGGCTCTGCACTCAGCACAGAGTCTGCTTGGGATTCTCTCTCTCTCTCTCTCTCTCTCCCCCTGCCCTTCTCCCTCCTCTCTCTCTCTCTCTTTCTCAAATAAATAAATAAAATCTTTATAAATAATTAAATAAATAAAATTATTAAATGTCTCTCATAATAAGTATCCAAGATGGGAGCATCTTCTGAGCTTAGGCAAGAGGCCGCTTGCTTACATGGGCCTGAGGTTTAATGCAGAAAAGCACACGTACATCAGCATCACAGCTGACGACCCGACAAAACTCTTCATCGCTGCCCAGGCTGTTGATCCCAGTCCTGGAGACACAGAGGAGACTTGCAGCAGCCAGTGGCCAGGGCGGGCAGCAGCTGTTTTGCAGTCTTCGCTCCGAAAGCCTGTCCCTGATGCCCGGTATCACACTCCACGTGGCCTCAGAAGGCAGGGTATGTTCCTGCTGTTTGCAGTGTGATAAAAGCACCCCACCCCGCCCCCCACAAAATGACAGAGGCTTCCACGAGAGGCAACAGGAATCCATGACACATACAAGCCGATATCCCATGCCTGGCATCATCTCTGACAGATTAGATTTATCCTTGGCACAGAGAGGTGGCTGCACCGCATTTGGCAGCCATCGGGCTACTTTCTTATTTTCCAAGAGCATAAAAAAATCACAACCACATCATTGAGGCAAATAACAAATCTTTCAGGATCATGATTACCCAATTTGGCTGCTTACTTAGATCAAATCACAAACTAACGATCAAATTTGGATTTGATTATGTGCCTATAAAGATAAACCAAAGATCCAGCATGAGTGACTGTCAGTCAAAGCCTTCTCAGACAATAGCTAGCGTTACAACATGTCCATTACATTTTTATCAGGTAGTTAAGATAATTACCTGTGGTAAATGTGTTAGCGGGACAAGTATAGATTGCTGTAAACATTTGCTGACCACTTTAGAATGCTGCCCGACCGTATGGGAGGAACCAAGGGTACAATAGTATGCAGATGTATTTACACCAGCTGATGTCATATAAAATCCCATAAAGTTTCTCGCCTGAGGCCTGTGTGTCTTTCTGCCACCACAAGATGGCTCTGCACTGTTTCTTCTCAGAAGCAACATGGGCTGCGGAGCTAATCAGCCTTTGGCAAGCAGCGCAAGCCCTGGGTGGGGGGCATATCTCCAAACTGGACAGGCAGCTTGAATCAGTGACCTTTAGCCCCCTTCCTGGGCAAGTGAAGCCCCTTCATCCCCCCACCTTCTCTCTCAAGTCCCTGATACCCTGGGCTACCCTCCACAGGCTGAATCGTGTTGATTCCACGTGGCATCAGCCTCCAAACTAGAGCATGCTGCCTGACATTCTCCCCCACATGCACTTTATACAATTTTAAATATACAACTCATTTCCTATGACTACGTGTATCAAGATGATCCTTTTCCCAACTTCCCCAAACTTATCTGATTCAAAACTTGCTTTCCATTGGGAATGTCAGCCGCGTTCCAATTCCTTCATCTCCTGTTCCTAGATGGTACCAACTGCTGCTGGTCCTCTTTGAAGGGAGTCTATGCATTTATCTCGTTGCTTCCAAAGCATTTTCTTTTTCTCTCAGCCTAAGAGCCTCCAAAATGGTTTTCCTGCATTTAACTGTTTTGAGTGTCTACCATGTATTATCTCATTTGTCTTCTTGATCATGCTGAATCAGTTACCAGCCAAATTTCTGCTTTGAAGTATCCAAAATTTTCTTGCCACAGTCTTATCTCTTGTTCTTTTCTTCTTCTGAGAAAATCTGCTTTTTGGGAAAATGTCCATTCAGGCTTTTTAGTAGGGTTTCAGAAGCAAGCAGTACATGCTCATACTTAGTCCGCCATATTTATTAAGAAGCCCAAAGTGAGCTCTTTGCATGTAGGCCCTCGTGTACTTATGTACTTATCACAATGCCCTGGTACTGTTGCTATCTCCATTTTTCAGATGAGGAAAATGAGACATAGAAAAGCTGAACAACTTGTTCAAGTCCACACAGCTAGGAAGTGGAGAGGGAGCTGGAATCAATTACAGGTGGCCTGACCTCGTCATTTATGTCTACTTCTGGAAGAAACAGAGGTACTGACTGATGTGTTTAAGAAGCAGTCAGGGGATCCCTGGGTGGTTTAGCACCTGCCTTTGGCCCGGGGTGTGATCCTGGAGTCCCGGGATCGAGTCCCACATCGGGCTCCCTGCATGGAGCCTGCTTCTCTCTCTGCCTGTGTCTCTGCGTCTCTCTCTCTCTCTGTGTGTGTATCTCTCATAAATAAATAAATAAAATATTAAAAAAAAAGAAGCAGTCAGACTCCAGGTACACTGTGGGTGTGCAATGCATGTATGGGCATGTGTGCGTGTGTGCATACACATACACATACAATACTTCACTGGGTACATCCTATTGGTGAGGGAGGGATCCAGGCAGGTTGTGATGGCTGAACACATGACACTTGACACTGGACAGTGGTTGAGAGCAGTTTATTTGTCACATATATTCACTGCTTGGAAAAGGAAGACACAGTACGTCATGAAGAGCTGTATAGGGCCTGCATCCAGAGCAGAGTGAACCAGTGAAACTGGGAGGTCCAGCTTTAGAGTAACAAGAGGGTAGGATAATCCCTGATTCCCATGGGAGGATATGATTGATTTGTTTAATTCATGGGCTAGCAAGGAGGTGAAGTCAGGTTGAGGGCTGGGTGGGGTACAGCTAGGCTAGCTGTCAAGGGATCTAGTTGGATGGGGTGTCCTTCTGGCTTGGTGGAGAACATATCTGGTCAGGGTAGGGGAACTTATAGGTAGGTCTTTGGGGCCCTGTGAGGCTCTAAGATGTCAATGCTGCACGTGAAATTTTAGGTCTTACAATACATACACACAATCCTTGCTGTGGGCAGTCTCCCCTTGCCTCTTCCCATCAGAAGCTTGGAGTTACTCCCACTGAAGAGGGTAAAACATTGATGGGGATCTAGCACAGTAGAGGAAAGGGGAAACTGAGAGAAAATGTATCTAATGAGCAGGGAGATTGCCAGTCTCGTCCTCTGCAAAGCTTCTGAGCTTCTTCTAGCTGCTAGCAGCATACCATCAGCAGAAACCTGGCCCATATGATCAGCCTGAGAGGAAAGCCCTAAAAACACTGGGGTTCCCCAGTACACAGTGCAGCTCTCAGGCATCACCCATGGGCACAGGGATTCAACTGGTTTTGAATTAAATATGAGAGGGCAGCCAAGGATCGCCACGCAGCTGAAGAAACTATGTAATGGGAGACAATGCTCGACACAAAAAGAAGAAAGCAAAGTGGAGAAATGGAATCTAGGCAGGGAGGTGAAGATTTCAAAACTACTATCATTAATACCTCAAATAGATAAGAGAAGACACCACATGCACAAAACAAGAAGGATGCCAATTTTTAAAAAACAAACCTAAAGGACAAGTTTTTAAAAAATTTAAAAATGTGAAAGCAGAAAATATAAGAACATAGAGATCATGTAGAACATCAAAAAAAAAATCCTCAATAGGTAGTTTAGGAAGTTAAAGTAGGGAAATCTTCCAGAAAATAGAGCAAAAAGCAAAACAAATGAAAAACAGGAATGAAAAGATGAGCAGACGAGGGCATTGGAGGGCATCGTTTAAGAAGCAGTTAAGGAGAATCTTCTTACTACAGGACACGGATTTCCAGAACACGTGAGCTCACACTGGTGAGCAGTCAAATAGGCCACACCAAGATGCAGCACTGCATATCTCAGGACACTAAGGAGAAGGGGAGGATGCTGAAAGTTTTAATATACGTTTATATATATTTTTGATATACATTTTATATACGTTTTTATATATTTTAATATACATTTAAAAATATATATATTTTAAAGATTTTATTTATTTATCCATGAGAGACACACAGAGAGAGAAAGAGGCAGAGACATAGGCAGAGGGAGAAGCAGGGAGCCCAATGTGGGACTCGATCCCCGGTCTCCAGGATCAGGCCCTGGGCTGAAGGTGGCACTAAACCATTGAGCCACCCAGGCTGCCCTAAAATATGTATTTTAATATACATTTAAATTTTATATGTACATTTTATTTTATATATATATATGATTTACATATACATTTTATTTTATATACATGATTTTTATATATACATTTATATATGCATTTCATTTATATATAAACATTTATATATATAAACATTTATATATTTTATATTTATATATAAACATTTATATATAAACATTTTTGTGTATATATACATTTGTTATATATGACATATAATATATAAAGGATCAGGAATCAAACTGTCTTCAGACTTTCTAGCACAGTGTTAGAGGCTAGAAAGCAATGAGGCCATGTCTTTAAAATCCTGAGGGAAAACAGTTTCAAACTTGGAATTCTATACTCAGCCAACCAGTATAGGGTGAGGGTAGACAAAAGATATCTTTAAGTACTTCTCATGTACTCTTTGTCAGGAAGCCACAGAGAGGTCCACCAGGATGACAAGCAAACCCAGAAGGAAGAAGACTTGGAGTGAAGGGAGCCCCATGAATAACAAAGAAGGGACCCAGGACCCAATCGCAGGTCCTGGGAGCAGCCAGTGCAGCAGATGGGAGCAGGCTAGAAGCAGTCCGGGAGAAATTTCTCTGAAAAGGCAAACCTGACCAAGTACCTGATGTGCTTGAACACACTGAGAGGACGTTTTGTTTGGTGAGAGTTTAAGTGGAATTAGAGGTAAGGGTATAAGAAACAAAAGACCATGTAAGCAAGCAAACAAAAATGATAGTTTTTAAACTCTGGATAAAATTAAAAGCTTTGCAAGGAAGGAGAAATCACAGTTTACCACCTCGGTCAGCCATTAATAGCGTTGATATAGTCATTTTAGATAAATCCTGAAGACTGGTCTAAGCCCAGCAGTATGATGAAGTGGCTGGGAGCCTGAACTCTGAAGCCAGAGTACCTCGTTTCAAATCTGTAGCCCCAATTTGTTAGTTGTGTGGTTGGGCCACTTGCTTAACCACTCTGACTGAGTTTCCTTATCTGCGAAATGAGGATCATAACAGAACCTAGGGCTTGGAGAAGTATTAAATAAGTTATACATCTGAGATGGGTAGAACAATGCCTGGCATGTAGTAAGTTAAATACAACAGTAACCTAGTGTTGTTTTATAACCGTTTAGGAGAATGGAAGAAGTGTGTGTACATGTGGCTTGTATGTATTCATCTCCATAATCTGGGACAATCAATAGAAAATGAAACAGCACCATAAAAATGTGATTCAGGGATGTAAATGAACATACCAAAAAAAAAAAAAAAAGCAAAGCTAAGATGAATGTAAAATAGTTGCTTCTGGAGAAGATGAAATTGGAAGGAGTCTGGGGTGAAGGTGGGAAAGGCAGAGGCGTGCTGTTTTGCATAATAACCCTTGTCAAATGATTTGACTCTTGGTTTCCTAGCAGCAGACCCTGAAACAAGGATTCGTGTGCAGGATTTAGCAAGGGAGCACCCTCCGGGGGGAAGATAGTAGGGGAGGAGGAAGCGAGGGCCAGACTCAGCCTGACCCTGCCGCAGGCAAGGGTGCTGGGCTCACCTCTCCCATATGGCTGGCTGGGGGCCAGGAGCTCCTACAGGCCCACAGAGGAGGAGGCTCCTGTAGCCTCAGGGCATGCCTCTGGAGAGGGTCTGGGTGCGGGCACCCAGAAGGCTGGTGTCAGGCCTCAGATATGTGAAAGGACCTGGGTGGTGGCCTTTAGATAGCTAAAGGTCCTAAAAATATAGTTCAAAATACTCCAGTTTATATCTCCAGCCAGACTCTTCCAGACTTCACTGGGATGGGCAATAAACCCAACTTGTTCAATGACAGGGGGTCTTAGAGGTTGAGACCATCCTCCAGCTGGAGGATGTTGAGATAACCTTCCAGGGAATTTTTTTTTCAGGTCCCTAAATACCTCAACGTATATGTTTAAGCATGAGGTAGAATTCTTCCTTGAAGGCCTGAAATCACTCCACGTAGACCACACTTTCCTTGTCAGTCTCAATGTTGAGTGGACTGCTGCTCAAGAAATGTAACCTTACTATTTTTTGTCATCCTCAAAGCAATTTAGATAGAAACAATAGTATTTAAGTAAATTTTAGTATAATTATAACATTGAAACAGCATTTTCTGGCAAATACAACCAGCAACAAAAGATTCTTAATTGCTCAAAATAGCTTTAAAAGAAAAAAAAAAAAGGCAAAACACCAGTCCTTCAATTTTCTCTCAAGGACACTGCTCTACCTTTCTTCCAGATTTACATACTTTCATTGATTGCTAAATAGAAGCTTAATAAAAAGTTCATATGTGATGACATGATTGAAATTCACAGGTTTTTTTTTCAGCAATCCTGCTGTAAACAAGGAGTGATCTCACACTAATATTTTAATATTTTTTAACCACCAAAATGGCACTGGCCCAGGCGGAAGAGTTGTCAGCTGGAAGGCTCTGTGGGACACATGCCAAAGCGTCAGATGGAGCTGGCATAGCTTCTCACACAGAGATCCCCAATAAATACCTGAAACAACCAACCTGAAGCCATTCCGTACAGGCTCACTCCCATTATCACAGATACCGTAAACGCTTGTCGCTCTGTGGCAACCGTACCATAATAAATGATAAATCTCTGTGGGAAGTGAATAAGCAAGCCACTTGTTTATTTATTGTCTCAAACTATCACACATGAGAACATGCTCCCTTCTAAGTTGACAATGCTTCCCCTCCTGGGCTGCCCACCCTTTGGGATGTTGGAGGACACCTCTTAACTAGAGACAACCCATTCAAAATAGTCGCTAACTCTAGGATCTGTTTTAAAAAGATTTTATAGGGCAGCCCGGGTGGCTCAGCAGTTTAGGGCCAACTTCAGTCCGGGGCGTGATCCTGGAGACCTGGGATTGAGTCCCACGTTGGGCTCCCTTCATGGAGCCTGCTTCTCCCTCTGCCCGTGTCTCTGCCCCTCTCTCTCTCTCTCTCTCTCTCTCTCTCTCTGTGTCTCTCATGAATGGATAAATAAAATCTTTAAATAATAATAAAAAGATTTTATATATTCATGATAGAGAGGCAGAGACACAGGCAGAGGGAGAGGCAGGCTCCCTGTGGGGAGCCCAATCTGGGACTTTATCCCAGGACCCCGGGATCACGTCCTGAGCTGAAGGCAGATGCTTAACCATTGAGCCACCCAGACGTCCCTAACTCTAGGATTTAAATGATGTCAACAACAACAAACAAATCAACCAAAAGATCTAAAAGTCCAAACCAAGTTGCTGTCTCCATTTTGTTTCAGATGCCCTAAGCATTACTTATAAAAAAAATATTTTTCTACTTACTCTCTGGAGCAGGAATTTTTTTTTTTTTTTTTTTTTTTTTTTTTTTTTTGTGAGAGAGAGAGAGTCTCTGCATGCACATGTGAACATGGGTAGGTGAGGCAGAGAGAGTGGGAGAAAGAATCTCAAGCAGGCTTCCCACCCAGCACAGATCCCATCACAGGGCTCCATCTCACAAACCTGAGACCATGACCTGAGCCAAAACCGAGAGTCTGATGCTTAATTGACTGAGCTACCCAGGCAGCCCTGGAGCAGGAATTCTTAATGTGGGGTCCAACCCCATGAGATTGCTGGACAATTTTTTTGCTCAGATATGTATTTTCTGGGGAGAAGACCCTGGAGATGACCCCCCCCCCCACACACACACACACCTTCAGTTGTAGCAGTAGGCAGGAAGGGTGACAAAGGGAGAGCTGTTGGTGTGCGGTGGAATATTGTTTGCACATTTGGTAGAGGAAATATCTCCATTGAGGGAAACAATGACCAAGGGTTGGGGAAACAGAAAAGCCAAGCAGAACTGTTTCATCCGCTTTAGCTGCAAACAGATGAAGGCATTTCTCTCTTTGTGTAGGGGCAAGGACCTCGATAGAGGGGCAGCAGCTGCTCTTACATCTGCTCAAATTCCTATTTTGGGAAGATCAACATGTAAGAGCAGCTAGCTATTTTCTCTTCTTCCTAGACAAATGAACATTAATGGAGATCCCTTTGAGATTCTAGGCCAAGTTTGTGTCATCATAGACATTGGAATATTAGTTTTCCAGGATGCATCCTACACATTCTCAAACACAGCCCCAGAGGTCCCAAAGAGTACAAACTCTCCCTCTTCCCACCCCGACGTGCACAACCCTCCACCTCAAGAGGGATGGGTCCCATCTCCAAAGCTGGCCCAGAGACCAGTGAGAAGGGATCAAATGAGGTCAGCCCCATGCTTTTATCATTGACTTTTGTCTTGTACTACTGGTTGGCTCAACATAGTGGTTGGGAATACCTGAACATGAGCTTTGGAATAAGGTAAGCCCAATAGTTTGAAAGCTCCAAGAGAGAAAGAACCTGCTTCCACTTTAAAGCCCTACTCCTCAGAGGCTGGAGACTACCAGCCTCCCAGTAGTTTTGGCTGAAGAGCCTGGGCTTCCTCATCATCGCTAGGAGAGCTGCTTTGGGAAAAAAAACACCTTGTCATATCATCTTTCTATTCCTGAGGGAACCCTTTGTCTGCAGAATTTGGGGCTTTATGATTTAGGGCATTTCCAGGTAAAGCACATGCATCCAGTTGGCCCACTTCATTTATCCATCTGTCCTCCATTCTGCTTCTTTCATTAATTAGCCCAATCATGTAGCAGCTATTCAGAAAGGGCTGTGTAATAGGCCCTGCTTGACATTTTTAGCAACTGGATTATAGAATTTCCCTTTGCCAATTTCTTTCTTTCTTTTCTTTCATTTTCTTTCTTTTTTTTTTTTTTTAAGATTTTATGATTTATATGAGAGTGTGTTTGTGAGCAGGGGGAGGGGCAGAGGGAGCAAGAGAAGCAGACTCCCTGCTGAACACAGAGCCCAATGTGGGGCTCACCATGGGGCTCAATCCTAGGACCCTGAGATCATGACCTAAGGCAAAGTCAGACGCTTTCCCCCAACTGAGCCACCCGGGCACACCTCCCTTTGCCAATTTCTGACCAAGAAGAAAGACTTAGTGATGTAAAGAGAAAGGAGGCCATCAGAGTTGCATGTGACTCATGTGGCCAGGGTGAAGAAGCAGGGGCATTTGTGGAAGGTCAGATGGGCTGGAGGTCACTGTTCATATACCCTAATGAATCCGAGGAAAGTGACAATTATGATCACACAGCGGAGAAAATAAAAGCACAAAATCCTGAGTTCAGAAACACAAGAGAGAGGGACCCCTGGGTGGCCCAATGGTTGAGCATCTGCTTTCACTCAGGGCATGATCCTGGAGTTCCTGATTGAGCCTGCTTATTCCTCTGCCTATGTCTCTGCCTCTCTTTGTGTGTCTCTTATGAATAAATAAATAAAATCTTAAAAAAACAACACAAGAAAGAGCCTGGAGTGCTTGCCCTAGACAGAACACAGTACCCACAGCTGTGCTCATCTATCTCAGTTGTTCCCCATCTCTGTAATGGGGCCGCTCTAGCCCCTGGAACCTTACTTTCCAAGGAGATTTAATAAATATTTTTTGAGTAAATGAACATCACAAGGAATATTTTAAAAGTTGCCATGCACCTGCTCTGTATTGGGGTAAGAAGTATAAATGATTCTCTAGCCTTGGGAAGGGTGCATGCATCACTCTAAAATGTAGGTGATAAATAAACACCTCCACTGTTAGTAAGGGGACTATTTGACAGGACTGCACAGAACCCACGGGTATGGGGACAAGAAGAGATCATATGGTGTGGGGGCCGCAGCAATGAATGAGCAGGCCTGTGGCCATTAGACTGTCTGCTGATGCAGAGCCCTGAAGACATGGGGCTTCCTTATTGGTGAGTGGGAATTACAATGTCTGCCCACAAATATAGGGGTAGGGTGAATGAGATGGTACATTTAGAGTTTTATAGAAACAGGCCAAAAACTGACCTCAGTGATTGAGAAGAAAAGGGGGGAACGGTATTTCAAAGTCAATTCTTGGGATACAGGAACTCCATGAAGCATGTGAGAGAAAGTTAAAACATCATCAGCATGCTAGAAAGCGATAGTTACACCTTTTGTTCAAGGCAAAAATTCATGTCTTAGGTGAAATTCTTTTTGGACCAATAAATGTTTGAGCAAGTGAAATGTCATAAAAACTTCCACTGTTATTTCTGCTGCTGCTTGGTGGTGGTAGGAAATGTATTGATTTGAAGAAATATTTGTTGGCACCTACCAGGTGCCAGGCCTTGTGCTAGATCCTGGGGTTACAGTGGTGAACAATATCCACCAAACCTGCCCAACAGAACTGGCACACTGCCAAGGAAGATGAATTAAAAATTTTTGGTGAAGTGCATCCAGTGCTGAGAGTGGGGACATGCCATGTTCTGTGAGGTACGGAGCAAGCCTGCTTGGCCAACTGGAGTGGGTCTGGCAGGCTCTTCGGAGGCATTGACCCTAAGGTGCCACCTGATGGATGAGTTAACATTTGCTAGTTTTTTACATATTTTTTAAAGATTGTATTTATTTATTCATGAGAGACACAGAGAGACAGAGGCAGAGGGAGAAGCAGGCTCCATGCAGGGAGCCCGACACAGGACTCGATCCGGGGTCTCCAGGATCATGCCCTGGGCTGAAGGTGGCGCTAAACCACTGAGCCACCCAGGCTGTCCGACATTTGCTAGTTTTGAGGGACAGCAGGGAACAAGGAGAGAATGGTACAAAGCAAGGAAAGAGTTTATGGGGAGGTCTGACATATGAGATGGGTAGGTGTGAGGAATGAAGGAAGCACAGAGTGGTAGAGTGGATAGAGTGACTAGACTGAAAGTGGCAAGGAATAAGGCTGGAGATAATGCCAGCTTCTCTGAGGCCTTGCAAGGGTATTACTAAGGAGTTGGGACTTGTCCTAAAGACTATGGGACACCACTGTAATCCCTGGCATTTGGGAAGGACTCCTGGGCAGTCATGCAGAGAAAAGATCGGAGAGAGAGAGCTGGGATGCAGGATGCACTTTGTGATTAGGTGAGATGATGGAGGGCTGGACCTCAATGCTGGCAGTGGAGGTGAAGGGGAAGGGATGGATTCTGCCCCTAATGGAAACCAAAACTCCATCCAGAAACAGGTGGCTGCTCATCTTTTCCAGAGGCGTGTCTGGTGGCTCAGTGGAAAAAGCTGGTGAAGGAAATGATCAAACACAAAAATCTTGAATGGGCTATGGCTGGATACTGTGTACATGCTAGCACCTGCCCTTGTTGGGTAATTAGAGGGCAATTAGGCCTTGATCTCTAGATAGAATCTGGCCACGCCAGACTAAAATGGATTTGAAGTGGGAAAGAATAACTAAGTCCAGGCCTGTGGTGGTACCCTGGTGGCGTAGTTACAGCTGCAAGAAAATGTGGTGGTCAGACCGAAGCTAGAGGAAGGCTAACTTGAAAAGCTGGGTTGGAACTGTCTGGTGAGTAGATGATCAAGAAGGGGAAGGTACTGGGTCTCAGCACTGTGCCCTGGATGATTCCAGGGGAAGTCTTGGGGAAGCATTCAAAGAACAGGTGCTGAGAGAGGGCAAGATAGCTGCTGACACGGCACAGCTGGGAGCAAGGGCAAAGATATAGGTGACAGCCTGGGGGACCTCTTTAAACTGGGCAATTAGATAATCAGTGACTCCTCAAGGCTCTTTGAGAGATGGGCCATAGAGGGAGAATGTGACCAAAGGGTGGAATCTCTCTTGCTCAATCTGAAGGCAAAGTGGAGGAAATTTGGCGTAACCATTGTCTTCCACCTCACTTTGGGCTGACCTTGGCCAGTGTAATAGTGCTCAGCCATTCATTCATTTTTTTGTTTAAGCCAACATTTGAGAACCTAGTGTCAGTAACAGTTTACAGATATATAGCACTTCATGGTGTTCACACAGATCACAGTAATAATGGTGGCAAGAGCTAACAGTCACTGAGTAATTCCTCTGAACCATGTGTTTTGCTATGTGTTTTATGTGAGTCTTCTCATTTAATCCTCACAACCTATAAGGTAGATACTACTGTCCTAAATTGACTGATAAAGAAACTGAGGTACAGAGAGGTTAATTGATTACCAAGTTTCTACGTGATGCCCACAACTCCGTGAGGGTGGTAGGGCAAGGTCTCCTCTGTTTTATAGATGAGGCAAAGCAGTTTGGGAAGAGTTGCCCAAAGTCATACCTAAGTACTGAGTAGTGATCAGGGCCCAATCCAAAGCTCTTTCTACCACATGCCTATAAAGAAGAAAGAGCACATGGTTCTGCTTTTTTAAGTTAAAAGCGTGTTTCAGGGATGATGTCCTGGTTCCTCACCTGATTCAAAGGGCAATGGCTCTAGCTAACCACGTTGGTTGTGCCGGACCAATCCAAGAGAAGTAAACATTGGAGATAAGAGTAAAATTGGGATGAAAGGAACCACATGTTGAAGGTCCTCCAGAGCAGAACACATTTGAGCTATTTTGTCCAGTTATCACCACAGTTACACTGATTCTTGTCAGGTTGTCTGTCTTACTTGGTTAGGGAGAGTCTTGTATAATGACTGGATGCTGTGTCAGGGTCCCCTCTCCTGTCAGAACCCTCTTTGTTCAGATGCTCTCCCCTTAGTGTGAGTTCAGGACCACCAGGTCTAGAGTCACTTTGTGTAATGAAAGATTCTGACTCCGGGTGCCTGGGTGGCTCAGTTGGTTAAGTGTCTGCATTTGGCTCAGATCATGATCTCAGGGTCCTGGGATGGAGCCCCATCTTAGGCTCCTTGCTCAGTGGGGAGTCGTCTTCTTCTCTCTCTGCTCCTACCCTCTACTTATGCTTCTCTCTGTGTCTCTTTCCCTTTTTTTTTTTTAAGATTGTATTTATTTATTCATAGAGACAGAGAGAGAGAGAGGCAGAGAAAGAAGCAGGCATCATACAGAGAGCCTGACGTGGGACTCGATCCAGGGTCTCCAGGATCACGCCCTGAGCTGCAGGCAGCGCTAAACCGCTGTGCCACCGGGACTGCCCTCTCTGTCTCTTTCAAATAAATAATTAAAATCTTTGAAAGATTCTGACTCTATGTATTGGTTATACTGCATAACAAATTACCCCCAAACCTAATGGATTAAACCAACACACATTTATTATCTTAAAATTTATGTGGGTCAGAAATCTAGGCATAGCTTTACTAGATTGCCTGCTTCAGGGTCTCTCCCCAGCTGCAATAAAGGAGTCAGCCAGGGTTGGGACCTCTTCTGAAGATTCAACTGATGAAGGATACGCTTCTAAGCCCACGTGGTTGTTGGCAGGATTCAGTTCTTATTCAGTTCTGTTGGACTGAGGGTCTCAGCTGCTACTTGGCTGTTGGCCAGAGGCCACTCTCAACTGTTTGCTGTGGGCTTCTCCACAGCAGAAGCTTGTTTCATCAAAGCGTGCAAGAAGAGGAGGGGAGTCTGCTAGGAAGATGAGGAAGTCCCAATATTTTGTAACCTAATCATGTCCCATCCCCTTTGTCTTATTCTATGAGTTAGAAGCACCTCACAAGGTCCAGTCCACACCCGAGGAGAGGGATAATTACACAAGGACATGAATACCAGGAAGTAGTGATGGTTGGGGGCAATCACAGGAGCCTGTCAACCACAACTCTAGCTTGAGAATAAAAGGCGTAAGTCAGCAGCAAATGGGGAAAAAAATAAAGGCTACTATTTTGATTACTTATTATGTTCTGAGCCTTGCGCTGAGCACCACACAAGAATTGTCTCATATAATTCTCACAACAGCCCTGTGGCATATATGTATATTATTCCCATTGTACACATAACACAAAGTTCAGGGGGATTAAGTAATTATCTCAAGGTCAAATAGTACATAGTAGAGCCAGGTTCAATGTTAGATTTGCCAAACTACAAAGCCCATCCATCACCGAGTTGCCTTTTTAACTGTGCGTTTAAATGTCTCCTACTGGCCTCTTCCTCTCTGGCCCCACAGTCACCCCCTTGAGCCTGGACCTCCCAGGTAATACTGTTGACAATACTGTTGGCAATACTGTTCCTTAGTGTGCATTTCTGACTCGAGGTCTCTCCCTTCTAATCCTACTATCTACACTCTTTTCCTTTAGTACCATATTTGTTAGTGTTAGAAGGTCTAAGTCTTACTGGAATAACAGGAGCAGAACTGGGGAAATCTAGAGGAGTTTTGAGGAGGATAGACCTGAGCAGTATTCTCTCCACATGATTAGGAAATGGCCTAATTTGATCCTTGAACACTGCTTTTCTGATAGGACCACAGTCCCCTATAGCAACTAGAAGGATCAGGGCCTTCCTTGGGTGCAATTGGGAGAAGTTTTGAATATGCTGTGTTTTGTTTTGCTTTAAAGATTTTATTTATTTATTCATGAGAGATACAGAGAGAGAGGAGGCAGAGACACAGGCAGAGGGAGAAGCAGGCTCCACGCAGGGAGCCCCACGACATGGGACTCCATCTAGGGTCTCCAGGATCACACCCTGGGCTGAAGGTGGCGCTAAACCGCTGAGCCACCCGGGCTGCCCTGATATGCTGCGTTTGAGGGCCTGTGGGTGATAGGTGATTTTAAGGATCTACTGTTTATTTTGCTGAGTCTTATAATAAAATGAAGATATGATTATATGATTAGAATTAGCAGTTAGAGCTAATTCTCAAAATGAGATGATGTAGGATACTACTTAAAAATACCCTACCAAAAAAAAAAAAAGCATGGGGGAGGTTGGTTGGGGATGGAGGCAGTTAGAATGACAACAAATTGATGGTTGTTGCAGGTGGGTGATGGATCCATGGGCTTTCTCTGTACTATTCACTCTATTTTTATGTAGGCTTAAAATTTTGAGGAGGATGAAGAAGAAGAAGAAGATGATGATGATGATGACAATGATGACAAGAACAAGAATAGGCAAAGAGGAAGGAGAGCATAGACTATTCCTTTCAGTAACTTGGCTGGGAAGGGACGAAAAGAAACACATGCAATGGAGAGGAGAAGCACAGGGACATAAAAGAGTTTTGTAGGATTTTTTTGTTTGGTTTGGTTTTTGTTTTAAAGATGAGATACTGGAGCATGCTTATTGGCTAAGGGAGAGCACTAGCGAAGAGAATGTACAACTAAGCCATCGCCCCAAAAGTACTGCATAATCAGCCATCCGACAACATAATGGCTCCCGACCCTTTATGGTCAAGAGTAGATAAGCGGAGGGCCAGCTGATAGTAGGCTGATTGATGCTGGGCTCAGCTAGAATGACTCAGCTTTGTTCCTCACATCTCTCTTCTCCCTAGCATAGGCTAGAGCAGAAATGTCCTCCTGGGGGCAATGACAAAAGCCTAAGAGAGCAACATACAAATTCTCTTGAGGTCTAGGCTTGGAACAAGCACACCATCACTTTCAACTTACAAGGCCGATGCAAATCACACAGCTGAGCTTAGCATCAGGGAGAAAGAAATATCTCCAGCTCCCTTCATAGGAGGAACAAAGTCCCATGGCAAAAAGTGGATAAAAAGCTGAGACTAGTAAATGCAATTTTATAGCTATAAGAGGCATATTAGGGCATATTAGGCTGCTAGAAGGGCAGCCCATGTGGCTCAGTGGTTTAGTGCCGCCTTCAGCCCAGGGCCTGATCCTGGAGACCTGGGATTGAGTCCCATGTCCAGCTCCCTGCATGGAGCCTGCTTCTCCTTCTGCCTGTGTCTCTGCCTCTCTGTCTCTGTCTCTCATGAATAAATAAATAAAATCTTTTTTAAAAAAGAAGAAGAAGAGGCATTATTAGAATATTCTCAGTCTTTTTGGTTGACCTACAAAATGCATAGTCTTATCCCTTCCAGACGGTAGCTGTTTGGGCTCAAGGAAAACAGCTTGAGCCTCAGGCAGGCCCAATATTCTCTTTCAGGAGTCATTAGCCTTGGGGAGTTAAGGGGCCAGATTATGTAAAGTCAGGGCTGATTGGGTTGAGCCAAAGCCCTTGGAAAACCACCGTCACAGGGCCAGAAACTTTGTCTCTTACAAGGAGCCGATCTGCAGAGAAGAGTGGAGAAAGAGACAGGGATGATCCGAGACCTGGGACTGTAAGGGCATGAAGCCTGGGAAAGAAGGGGGGGAAAGGAAAAACACATGCATATGCAGGCACACATGCACACACACATATGACTACACACATAATATGTGCACACATGCAGGCACAGACGTACACAGGAAACAAGGACAGCAGACCTGAGTTAACAACAGTCAGACTGAGAAGCTATCTGCTGATGACAGTGATCCTATGAGGCCTTAAGGCAATCAAACACAGAGAGATTCCCTTGAGTGCTTACCCTAAATCTCTTTTCACATAGATTAGAGTGGGATTATGTTCCTTGCACAGAAAGATTCCTTGATGAAGACATTCATGTAAAACCTTTAAGGCTTCACACAGTGGTTCGTGGCTGTGCTCATTTATCTAACAAATAATGTGTGCAAGCCACCTTGCTACTGGATTCAAAGTATGATCCAGTCTCTGCCCTTATGGAGATTAAATCAAGATGGGGAAACAGGAAATTAGATGCCTCAATAGTTAAAGATAACCCAGCACATTCTAAAAGTTACCACTCAGTGCTACAGAAGGAAAGGGCTACAGAAATTCAAAGGCAGAAGAGATGGGTGGGGGCTGCAGTAATCAGGTAAGGCTTATCTAGAAGAACTAGGACTTGTTCTGGGCTGAGTGTCCTGTCTAGAGTAGGAACGAGCCCGGTGGGACGGTGGGCGGGGCTGAGCTCAGGGCTCCCATCTCACACCCAAATGCTGTTACCTAGTTTGCAGGTGTAAGAGCCAAGAGAGCTGAAAATGCTTGGCAATTAGCAGTCTTGCACATTTAAATCTATAAAGGCTCAGATGTTTTAAGGGAGGTGACGCTGGCAGCCGCATAAGAGTCTGTTTCAGGTGTGTAGGTCCTGAGCACAGAAAAGCTAGACAGAGCATGAGAAGGGGAATGCACGGGACAGGCATAAAAGTCAGCCAGGCCAGTGATGGGCAGAGGAAGGAGGAGGATCAGGGATTCTGATTTCACTGTAGGCCCCAGGTGTCATCATTTTCAAAAGTGACTCTTGTGTGCAGCCATGGTTGAGAACCACAGTGCTAAGATTTCATGAGTGAGAGACAGAATCCTACAACTGTTGACAGGGCAAGAGAAGGAAAGAGGGATAGCTCCATGGAGGCAGTAAGATTGATTGCTTGGTGTACAGCTTTAAAAAAATCTACTTGTCATTTGGAAATGTGGGCATTGGAAGAACACACTGGGGTGTAAACTGCAGGGAGAAATGGGTGAAGCAATGGATGTGTTCACAGGAAAGAAAGAGAAGGAAAAAGGCACGGCTTGCATCCTATTAGCTACTTTTTCAGAGTTGCTGGGAAGATTAAGTTGGTGGTAAATGGGCCTAGCAGAGTGGCATATAATAAATGGAACTTCTGGTTCATATAATCTCATTCACTCATATAATCTCATTCATTTCAAAAAGGGCTATCACCCTGGGTATTAACAGTCCACTTGAAAGGTGAGAAAAGAGATTCAAAGAACCTTACCCAAACTCCTACAATTAATAAACTTGAAATCCAAAGTTAGGTGACAAAGTTAGGTGTAGTGGAAGGCTCTCCCACCACAATACATCATAGCAGAAGCCTGAGCCCAAAAACATGGGTACCGAGCTAAGAAGGTGGGAAGAGCAATTGGCTAAAGAGACAGGGAAAAGTGAAGAAGGCAGGAGGAGGACCACGGTGCACTGTATGGGGTCAGGAGGCTAAGGGAACATCTCAAAGAGATTCATGATGTACTCTTGCCATGTCCAGGGTGCAGTAGGGGTGAGGAAGAGAAAGCCAGAGCCAACACAAAGGAAACCATTTAAGACCCTTGGAGTTGTAGGTGGGGGGCTTTGTGTATGGATTTGTCCCATGGGGGGGGGCTAGAGCAGCAACAAGAAAAGGAACAGCTGTGGGATCCCTGGGTGGCGCAGCGGTTTGGCGCCTGCCTTTGGCCCAGGGCGCGATCCTGGAGACCCGGGATCGAATCCCACGTCGGGCTCCCGGTGCATGGAGCCTGCTTCTCCCTCTGCCTATGTCTCTGCCTCTCTCTCTCTCTCTCTCTCTGTGTGTGTGTGTGACTATCATAAATAAATAAATAAAAATTAAAAAAAAAAAAAAGAAAAGAAAAGGAACAGCTGGACCCAAGTCCCAGACACCCTCTGCAGTCCCCCCGACACCCTGAGACAGGCGTTATCGTCATCATCCTCACTGTGAAGGTGAGGGGGCTGAGCTCAGGAGTGAGTCGTGTGAGGACCCCAGATGAGGGCTGGCCAGTAAACCCTGGCTTGGTTTTGAACTTGTACTTCTCTGCAGGGGCCGGTTCATCACCCTGACAAAGACCTGCTTAATGACTTGGCAGGAGGCAGGATGCGAAAAACACACGCCTGGCGGAACATCGGACAATCCATCCTGCCTTTGTTACCCTCACCCAAGAACATCCTTGAAACCTGTGCTCCTCCTAAACCGAGACACCGTATTCATGCAAGCCTCTGAACAGCGCTTCTCAAATTTTACCGAGAATCACAGCACCTGGAGATCGCTCCGCTTCAAGGTCTGTGGCGCTGCGGGTCCGCAACCCACACTCGGAGCGGCGAGGGCGGTGGTTCCCAAACTTTCCTGCACCTCGCAATCCCTGGAGCATTCCCAAAACTTCTGGCTCCTATTTCCTACCTCCAGAAACTGGTTTCATTGGTCGGGGATCTGCTCTGGGCTTGGAGTCTGTGAAAGATCGCCACGTGACTCCGAGGTGCAGCTACGTTTAGGAAGCACGGAGAAAGCACACGGCCAAGTAGGCCCCTAAAGAAGACAAACCAGTAACGTAAGGACAAGCTAGTTTAGATGATGCACGGTTAGTGCTTTGCAGAGGGTGGCGGGTGCGAGGGAGGTTGCGCGTCAGCGGTGCCTCCTGCTCGGCCGCGCGGGTTAGACCAGAGCCTCTCCCTCGGGCGGAGGGACCCGGGCCGCCAGGCCCGCCCGCGGGAGGGGCGCTGGCCCGCGAGCGGCCTCACGGAGCATGCGCGTCTGCGGCGTGGGCGGGGCCTGCGATCCGCGCGCGCGCCGGCGCTCCAGCCCCGCCCGCTGGGGTCGCGCTCCCGGAAGTGCGGCGGGGTCGCGCGTCGGGTCCTCCGGGGCCGGGGGGCGTGGGGCCGAGCGTCGGCCGCGCGCAGCCGTTCGCCGCACGTGCGTCGGCACGTGGCTGAGCGGCGGGCCCGGGCGCCCTGGAGCCGCGGGCCTCTGTCGCGGAGGCCGTGTCATCCCTCACCATCGCCGACGCCTTCACCGCGGCGGGCGAGAGCCCCGCCCCGCCGCCCTCCGCGCTCAGTAGGAGGTTCATCTGCTCGTTCCCCGACTGCAGCGCCAATTACAACAAGGCCTGGAAGCTAGACGCGCACCTGTGCAAGCACACGGGGGAGGTAACCGGGCGGCCGAGCCTCGGGACGCGGGACGCGCCGGCCCGCCCAGTGGGCACCCTCCGCGAGGCCCCGGGCGGGCGGCACTGGGCGCACATGCCTTTGCAGGACCGGGTCCGCTTTGGCGCCCTGGGCCAGGGGCCAACCAGCTCTGCCTTAGGTTAGGGAGAGGTAGACAGGTTACAAGATTGAGCCATCCTTGTCTTGGGCTCCAGACTTACTAAGCCGCTGCTGCCCCTTTGATCTTTTTTTTCTTTTTTAAGATTTTATTTACTTCTTCATGAGAGACAGAGAGAGGCAGAGACACAGGCAGAGGGAGAAGCAGGCTCCCTGCGGGGAACCTGATGTGGGACTCGATCCTAGGACCTTGGGGTCACGCCCTGAGCCAAAGGCAGAGGCTCAACCACTGAGCCACCCAGGCGCCCCTTCCCCTCTGATCTTGAGTCTTAGCCAGTCACTACCTCTGGATGATCTGAATCTCTACCTAAATAGGTACAGAGGAAGGATTCATTTACTCTCACACTCACCCCCAACAGACACCTGCCTTAAGTCCTGGCCTCCTGAAACTGGAATGGAGGGTAACTTCTAAGTACTGGAGATTTGGCAAGTAGCGGGTGTTTGTTCATTCCTGCGTAATTCAAGACCTTTCTAGCCGGGAAGAGAAGGTAGTGAGCAAAACAGACCAGGCTTCTGCTGACACCTACCTTATCCTTTAATCGGGGCAAAGGAATAAGTAGGAATGAAGTGTAGTAAATGGAGAGCTCCTGGAGGATGGTCAGGAAACGTCTCTCTTGACCTGAATGAGAAGGGAAGGATCCAGTCATGCAGACAGGAGGGAAAAACAGTCTGGGCAGAAAAATAAGTGCAAAAGGAACCTGTGATTGAGTGTGATTGAGTGTGATCGAGTTGGGGACTGTATGGGACCAGGTCTGAGAAGCAGAAGCAGAGCAGTCTGGCGGACTCATTTGTAGGCCAGGGTACAAATAGGGTTTGGAGTTTGGGTTTTATTTTGAAGGCAAAGGGAAGCCTTTGGAAGATGACCCCTGGGGAAAGGGGAGCTCAGAAAAGCCAAGGAATCTGCCCAATTTCCCAACAGTTGGCAAAGCCTGGCTTCACACTGCCTCATCTGAAGGGGTTGAAACTATCTTCTTTCCTTCTTTCTTAGACGTATTTATATATTTATTTTCAAGAAAGACAAGAGTGTGGTGGGGAGAGGGAGGGAGAATCTCAAGCAGACTCTGTGATGAGAGAGGAGCCTGATCTCATGAGCTTGAGATCATGACCTGGGCTGAAATCAAGAGGCAGATACTCAACCGACTGAGGCACCCAGGTGCCCCTGAAGGCCCTTAATTTCTTAAACCAGGGACCTGTAGCCCCTGCCTTTGCTCCTAGCACCTGCCTAATTTATGGGACATTCCTTCATGTGTCCTCATGGCCCCTATCCTCCTTAGCCTCTCCAGCTTTGGAAGGTTAGCCATTTCTCCAGCTCTGTCCTCTTCCTCACTGACTGTTTTCTTTGCTCCTTTCTGCCCTTGACTTTACCCATGCCACCCAGCTGTCTTGGCAGTCTTACCCAGTGACTGGCTTCGCTCAAAACATCCATTATGTTCTGCCTCCCTGTATTTTCTCTTGCCCACTCTGTCCCTCAAATTGTGGGTTCTGAAACCCGTATGTCCAAGTAGGGAAGCATGTGGTCATTTTTGTATCCCTGCTTGAGAACGACTGGGGCAGCAGAGCCCCCTCCTCCTTCTGTGGGCCACCCCCAGAGCCATAGCCCAGGGGAAGGATAGATTGTCTGTGTCCTTAGGCCTGAGGGAAGTAGCTCTGCAATCCCCTCCCTCAGCTTTGCTCTCTGAGACAATAAACTGCCCTCTCTTTAAAATGACGACAAAACAGAATTACAGGTACTGTGCAAAGTTCTGTGGATCTTCCCCCAGTAAAACAACTCTTCTGTCTTCCTGTTTGCTTTGCTACTAATACTGACATTTGAGGTCTTGGTTTCTTCCTCCTGGACTGCCCTGGGATTATGTTCTTCATAGTTAAATAAACAAAACTGCTTATTTGGGGGATGTTTTTGACTTTTCCTGTAGGTTCAGAATGGAGACAACTCCTCCCAACCCCTGGGTCCCAGTGGTGGTTGCAGTTAGGCTGGGAGCTATCTGCTTTACTCTGGCACCCGTGAACATCTTCCCGGAGATGTGCCAGGCATTCTCTTAGCACAGACCTTGGGCTTGTCCAGGATGAGACGGAATCTGCACGTTCCTCTGCCCTGGGCTTCGAATGGATAAAACACACTGTGGTGGCGCCCTGTGCACATAGGCCACGCTAATAACAGACAAGTAATCTTTAAGGGGGTTGCTGCTGAAGCCTGTCGTTAGGTTAGGTGCAGGTTAACAGTGCCATTACTGTGAAAGCTACCTCTTTATTTCCTATGCTATTTGTAGAACAAAATCTGCTGTACTGCCTTTGTGAGAAAGTTTGGCATTTGTAAAACTCCATTATCTAGCCTCGATGCCCAATACTGAGTAGAAGCCATCCCGGAAGGCAGAGTCCATGGCTTTGCCTACTGCACATATTAGGTCTTTAAATAATACCACTAGGGGAGGATTGACATGTTTTCTTCTCTCCTTCCTGCTAGAGACCATTTGTTTGTGACCGTGAAGGCTGTGGCAAAGCCTTTGTCAGGGACTACCATCTGAGCCGCCACATTCTGATTCACACTGGGGAAAAGCCATTTGTGTAAGTAAAGTACAGTTTTTAGGCCTTTGAAGTGGCTGTGTTTGGCATGTAGACCTGGTAAGAAATGGATTGTTAACTCCAGAGACCAAGAGCATGCAGCTTCTGTCCTTTGTATCTCCTGATACAAGAGGAGACGGGGGTTTGAATGTGTGGAAGAGATGTGTGGAAGAGAGGAGGGGGTTTTGTGGGTTATTTGTGTGCGATAAATTCAGGAATGCGTATATCTGAAGTTTTCTTGAGTTTGCATCCTCTCTTCTCTCCATAACATATATACTGACTGGGAAATCCACCCCCAAAAACCACTCCATTCAGACTAGATGGGTTACTGGTTCCCTGGCAGAGTCTTGGCTCCATGTGTAAGGGCCTTTGTGAACCAGTAAGCTGCTGGGTTAAGAGATAGAAGCATGAAGGAGTAGAGCTTTTAATAGTTTATCTTGTATTTCCTCAAATTAACCCCCTGCACCTCTCCCGTACCAGGCTGATTTTATTTTTTGTGGAGTTACTGATTATTTCTGAAAGAATGGAGATACTGCTTGTGTGGTAAATCAACTACTTCTTTAAAGCAGTGGAGCTCAGATTTGGGGAGCATGTGAATCACCTGGAGAGCTTATTAACACACAGTGCTGGATCCCGCCCCAGAGTTTCTGATTCAGTAGGCAGGAAGTGGGGCCTGAGAATTTGCATTTCTGGCAAGTTTCCAGGTGATGTTGATGCTGTGAGTCTGGCATCCACACTTCGTGAACCACTGAACAGAATGTTCATGGAAACACTTAGTTTTCAATGAAAATAATAATAATTTATTAGATATCCAGGGCTACGTGTAGGGGACCATGTAGAGAACTAGCTGTATGGCAGGTTTTGGAGATGTTAGAATCTGATATCATAACTGTGTTCTATGGGACAGTTCCTAGAGCACCAAAGTTTTCTAATGATCTGAGTGGATTTCTTTTAGTTTTAAAGATGACTGTGAAGTGTCTCATGTCTCACTATGGCCCAGTCTGCGGTCAGTTGTCAGTTGTTGACACAGGATCCTCTTCACGTCATTCTCCATGGGGAGCAGCCACCTTTCTGTATGACCAGCATGCTAGCCTGCGGGAATGGGACAAACTACTGAGGGGGCAGATGTCCTTATCTCAGTCCCCGTTCAAGCACACAGCACTTCATCAAAATAAATGACCCTAAGTAAAACCTACTGTATCTCAAAGTGGAGTTCAGCTAGCCCAGCAAAGAGTGAGTCGGCATGGTCTGGAAGATAGAGCTGGAATATAGCCTTTGCCCTGGAAGTTTCGCTTTGAGGAATTTATTCCCAGATACACTTGTGTCTGTAGTAAGTGGGTGTACGTGGTTACATGCTACACTGTTAGAAATAGCAGTCATGGAATCACCGCCTGTGTCCCAGTCGTCAGGAGGGACTGAAGAGTATGTCACACAGTAGAGTCCTCCACAGCTGGAAAAAAGAGTGCAGATGCTGTCTGTGAAACTGGGAGAGAATCTCCAAGGCGTATTTATTGAAAGACCAAGGTTCAGAAGAGTATGTACGGAGGGCTTGCCTTTTTGTGTGTAAAAAGGAGAAGGGAGAGCTGGACAGGAAGAAACTGTATTTATATTTGCTTCTGTCTGGTTAAAACTCTAAAAGTTATTTTATAAAACCAAAAACATTGCCTGTCCTGGGAGTGGTGGGGAGTCCTGGGTGGGTAGGGGGCAAGGAAGGAAGGAAACATGCAACCGTGTCCCTTTTATGCTTTTTCTGAGCTCAGTTACTATAGACTCTTTAAAACAAAATCTCCCAGAAGAACTGGGGCTGGAATTAGAAGTGACAAATACCCACCATTTGTTTTGACGTGGATGGAACTGGAGGGTATTATGCTGAGTGAAATAAGTCAGTTGGAAAAGGACAAACATTATATGGTCTCATTCATTTGGGGAATATAAAAATTAGTGAAAGGGAATAAAGGTAAGGAGAGAAAATGAGTGGGAAATATCAGAGAGGGGGACAGAACAGGAGAGACTCCTAACTGTGGGTAACGAACAAGGGATAGTGGAAGGGGAGGTGGGCGGGGGGATGGGGTGACTGGTGACGGGCATTGAGGAGGGCACTTGGCGGGATGAGCACTGGGTGTTATGCTATATGTTGGCAAATTGAACTCCAATTTAAAAAAATTTTTAAAAAGAAAAAATAATAATAGAAAAAAAAAGAACTGGGGCTGGATATAGATGCACAGGGTAAATGGGAAAGCTTCTCTTGGGAACAAGGCAGCTCTGTGGCAGTCCCTGCTGGCTCTCTCTTCAGCTGGACCTGTCCTCCACTCTAGGTCCCCAGCGGACGCTGTCACTCGCTGTCTCTCTGGCTCCTTAAATTCCCTGTGGCCTACACCGCTACAGTCCTGTCTGAGTTCTGCTTCCGTTCGTCATCTCTCTCGTTCTTGTCAGGTGGCATCCCTGTCCACCTGATGACCCGAAGCAAAGGCAGGGCAGCTCCCCTAGATGCCTCAACCTCTCAGGCAGCCCCTACAGCAGGCGGGTCATCCCATCTGTTACTCATCCCTTAGCCCTCCTCTGGCTGCCACGGTCATATTCTAGGCTCTCACTCCCACTTGAATGGTGTTTTCTTTGCCTCCAGACTGCTTCCTTTCTTAAAGCTGGGCATGGGTTTGAAGTGTCACTTTCATAACAAAGTCTAGGATCTTATGGTGTTTAAATGACCTTTGTGATCTGGCCTTTTTATGATCGTGCTTGATTCTCAGACATGAAATTGTGGTCCAGCTGTGCTTAACTGACCAGCAGCACTGCCCTGCAACTTTCCCTACATCTTCTGGGCCCCTGCTATTTGCTTCCTGTCAGGACCTTTCTGGGCCTTGTCCTCTTGCCCCAACCTTGTGTTGGGTTAGACGCCTGTGTCAGGACTGAAGTCCAGAGTGACAGCAAACCCGCCACACCAGAGGCTTAAATAAGACAGTCTGAAAAAAAAAAAAAAAAAAAAAGACAGTCTCTGCTTTTCTTGCTTAATTGAAAAGCAGAAGTGCAGAGGTGGACAGTTGGGTGTTCCCACAGTCAGTAGGATGTGGGCTCCTTGTAACTTGTCTCTGACGTCCTCATCTTGAGGCTTTGACATCATGGTCCAAGATGACTGCTGGAGGAGCTCCAGCTGCCACATAGGCATTCTAGCCACCAGGGTGGATGAAAGAACAAAAAGAGGTGTGCTTCCTTTTTAGAAACTTGGCAGTTGTTGAACAGGATGGGCCAGAAATATCCATGTAGCCACCCCTAATTGCAGAGGAGGCTAGAAAAAGCTCTATTTCTGTTGACCTCGTACCTAGCTAAAACTCTGTACTCTGTTCCTGAGGTCAGAAACAACACCTTTTGGAATTCGCAGTGGGCTCTTCTACAGTGCCCCTCCCGTGTGCTTCCAATGGCCTACCTCCCACTGCCCCTGCACACTGTCAGCTTGTGTGTCTGTCTCCGCCTGTCCCTGTAGCTAGCACAGTGCCTGACAGGAGTATTATCCAGGTGGATGATAGCTGAGATTAGGGCTGTCAAGGAAGTCCTGCTTCATCCATCAGGTTTAGGAGAACTCATCACAAGAAGAGCACACATTAAAAAAATGCAACTCCACAAAGAATTTAGATAATTCAAGGGCAAGATATAGAAACGCTCATTAAGGGGGACTGGAGTGGCTTGCTGTTATTACAGAGGGCATAGTGGTTTGTGGTTTTGCCCTAAATACATTTTTATCTCTGATGGTAGGCTGAAACTAGTGTTTTTGAGGTTTTTTTGGAAATGCAGTTTATTATTTGACATTTCAAGCAAAATTAAGGTTATGAGATTCTAAATCGAGAACAATTTAACTTGAACACAATTTAAGCCTAAGGAGGGTTTGGGCTTTGGAATTTGTGTTTTCCACTTTCCCTCTGCCGAGTTCATAAAGGATGTCTGATGCAGTGTGCTCGATTTCAGAGGCCTGACATGAAAATGCATCTCATTACATGGCGATCATTTCAGAGTTGAGAGGCTGGCACTTTGACTTAACACTTCGCAATTTGTTAAAGACTATTTTATACTATACTTTGGAAAGTAGCTTTACAGAGTTGGAGGATATATGTATCTTAGAAATTCTCTCCTTTGTCTCGTTAATATTTTGGTCTATACACTTTCTTACAGTTGTACAGCTAGTGGCTGCGATCAGAAATTCAACACAAAATCAAACTTGAACAAACATTTTGAACGCAAACACGAAAATCAGCAAAAACAATATGTAGTAAGTATGAATGATTTTCTTGGCTTAAATTTTCTAAATATTTTTATGCTTACTGTCTACATTTCTAAAATGCTCATCAACCAGATTTTTCTGCCAAAAACCTGAATTTAGCCCAACTACTAGCCATCCTATTAATGGCTTATTTTGAAAGCAAACACTTTTGTGCTAATGAAGTTTATTATTGGTAGACTGCCCCAGAACGAAACAGTTTTCCTATTTCAAATGTGTTCATCTGTAAAGCTTCCTGCCTAGAATTTGATGGTAACCCTGTGGGAGCAGGTAGCAAGTATGAAGTCTTCACAATATTTTGATCTTGAGGGAATTCTCTTGTGAATAGTTCTTTGATTTTTCTCCAGACTAATGAACCTTTCTTAAACAGTGCACTTTTGAAGGTTGTAAGGAGGCTTTCAAGAAACACCAGCAGCTGAGAATCCATCAGTGCCAGCACACCAGCGAGCCGCTCTTCAAGTAGGTGCTTCTCTGGCTGAGATCCCACATTTCAGGTGGGAGTGAGAGTGAAATGCAAAGACTGGATACAAGTGTTCTGAAACCACTTCTTCATCAGCATTTTTCTATACCATGAATGCCCATTTATATACTGGAGCATTTCAGAAGTTTAACTTTGCTTTTCTTTTCTAACAGAAATAGTTAATGTGTTTCTGAATGATGTGTGAGATCAGTATAATTGTGACTAAGCTTGAAAAGCTAAGAATTTAGTATTCTACTAGAACCCATTTAATTGTGTGAAATGTCATTATACAGACAACGAAGTATTCTTTCCTCACAGAGCAAAAGTCGCCAGGCTTAGTGTGCATTAGAGCGGCCTTCCCAAGGAGCAGGAAGGGTGCCTGGACACCCAGGGGTGGACTTGGCCCAGGGTGTCAGAGAGCCCTGGTCACCTGCTCTGAGGAACATCTTGAAGGGCACTAGCTGGCGGCTGTGCGTGCAGCCATCCTGCTGAGTGCCTTCCTGGGGTCACTGCAGGGCTGGGGCCTGTCCTTGCTGGCTGGCCTACCACCTCCTGTGCCGCTGGGGCCTGTCGCAGGGAAGCGGCCTGTGCCCCTGCGTGGCTCCCACTTGCTTTCCATGCTGCAGTCCCCAGGGGGCAGCACTCAATTCAGCAGAGACATTCAAAGTGCCTCAGGGGTTTACCTCAGCCATTTTTTTGTAGCCAGGAAAACAGTCCATTTTCAGAAGTATAAAGATGAAAAGTCTAATTTGATCACACACGCAAAAAAAAAAAAAAAAAGTCCTGCTTCTTTTCTGTTTTGTCTCAAGGCTGGTCAAGTAACTTGAATTTCACTTGTGATTCAGTCTCAACTTTAAATCTTTTTCTGATTGGTTTGGTTGTGGGGACAGAGGCTTTGGTAGCAGAAAGGGAGAGAGTGACATTCACCCTAAGCAGATGCTCCACAGGAATGGATTGACTCATTGTCCCCTGTCGTTAACGTAGGTGTGCCCATGAAGGCTGTGGGAAACACTTCACCTCACCCAGCAGGCTGAAGCGACACGGGAAGGTCCACGAGGGTATGTCTGGTGATTCCCGGGGGGGCTGCTTTGAGTAGGCCCCAGTAGAGGGTGTGTGTGTGTCTAATTCTTTGACCGTAAGGTGCTTCCTCTTCTATTCCGTGGTCACACAAAGAAATCGGACACTGGGTATGCAGGGGCAGCCTGTGCTGCTCATTCAGGTTTCATACTTGGCCAGAGGCACTGCACATTCTTGTCTGTTTCTCCACTCCTCTGTCGTCACTCTTCAAAGCAAATGTTTTATTGTCTGCCACAAGTGCCTGCTGGTGCTTTATGCTTCTCAGTGTTAGTGCTCCAGCCAAGGTTGGCTTTTCCACCACTGTTTAAACCTCTTTACTACCTGTGTCTTTCTTCTCCTTATTGGCATGGAGAATAGTTTGGATAATACTTTCAGGTTTTGGGGTAATCAGATTGCCACTTTTTCAAAAAGACTCAATAAATATTTGAATCCATTCTCTGTTTCCATGAGGGTTTTTTTTTTTTTAATACCTGTATTCCAATTTCCTAAGTGTAGAATATATGGAGCTTTTGTTTTATTTTTTTTATTTTTTTATTTTTATTTATTTATGATAGGCACACAGTGAGAGAGAGAGAGAGAGAGAGAGAGAGAGAGAGGCAGAGACATAGGCAGAGGGAGAAGCAAGCTCCATGCACTGGGAGCCCGATGTGGGATTCGATCCCGGGTCTCCAGGATCGCGCCCTGGGCCAAAGGCAGGCGCTAAACCGCTGCGCCACCCAGGGATCCCCGGAGCTTTTGTTTTAACAAGAGACTCGTAGCCGAAGAATGAGAGGTAGCCTTGTTCCTTTTAGTTTGTCTCTGCTATTTAGTTGGTGAAACACAAGTTAGCACAGGACCCTATAACGCAGGGAGGGGATGGGGCTGCGAGCCACGGAGGCAGGGAGACAGTAGCCAAGAGACCACGTGCAGTGTACGTAGCTCACTGGGCACAGCGGGAGAGGGGACTACATGCTTCTGGGAAGTCTGCTGACATAAGACCCCATGTGGAATACCATGCTGTGCGACTACTTGGTTTTCCTGTACAACAAACTTAGTTTCTATTCCCACCTCTAAAGACTAACAGATTATTGGGAGGTAGGAGAAAAATTATATAGGTTTGTTCCCTTTCTAATTACGATTGGTGTTTACACAGAATATTCATGAGAAGCAATGCACCAATGTATTTTTTTCTAAACAGGCTATATGTGTCAAAAAGACAAATGTTCCTTTGTGGCCAAAACATGGACAGAGCTTCTAAAACATGTGAAAGAAACCCATAAAGGTAAGGAAGACGTGTGGCACAGTGTAAATCTTTGTCGCTATAGAACTGCTTTTAAAGAATGAAATGTTACATATGAGCCCTAAAATAATAACCTTTCTGTGTGACGTTTTATGACGTGCTGGGTCCCTCAGCTGTTTGACAAATGAGCAGAGCGAGCTGTGGTCCCAGGTTCGGGAGAGGCTATGCCAGGAGCTGCTGTGCAGTTGTTGTTGTTTTTTTAAGGTGTTATTTATGTATTTGAGAGAACGTGCACAGAGGGGTGGAGGGAGAGGGAGAAGCAGACTCCCTGCTGAGCAGGGAGCTCACTCTCAGGATCCCAGGATCATGACCTGAGCCGCAGGTGCACACTTCATGACTGAGGCATCCAGGTGCCCCACAGTTGGTAGTTTTAAAGGCTCTGGCAAGTAAAGAACCTAGGGAGGCACTGGTGTTCTGTGGGGCAGCGTGGGAACCAGTGCCTTAGGTATTGGACGACAGGGAAGGAAGCTGGTCTTAAACTTCCCTTGCCCACAGCCACCGTGCTGAGAACCCCTGTTCCCCCGGTAAGAGAGTGTGCCTCTACGTGATACAGGAACGTGGGAAAACGGAGACAAACTTCCAATTGATAAAGATTGGAGTTAGTTTTCTCATTTACAATAATCATATTTTGGGCAACATTCCTTACATATTCAAATTAACTTCTTGTGTATGGTGATGCCTGAGGAAGTTGTCTGTGTACTCCACCAGAGGACATAAAATGTGAAGTATGCCAGAAGACATTTAAGCGCAAGGATTACCTTAAGCAGCACATGAAAACCCACGCCCCAGAAAGGGACGTGTGCCGGTGTCCAAGAGAAGGCTGTAGCAGAACCTACACGACTGTGTTCAATCTCCAGAGCCACATCCTCTCTTTCCACGAGGAGAGGCGCCCATTCACTTGTGAACAGGAAGGCTGTGGTAAAACATTTGCAATGAAAGTAAGTACTCAGCCTCCAAATGCAGTCCTCTGGGTCTGTGGCTTCCCAGCCAGGTTCCTGGGAGCCCTAGGTTTCCAGATGCTGCCCCAGGGCCGAGAGATGGGGAGCACGGGTGCTCTGGACCGTTCACTCTTGCTTCATTTAGAGTGGTTCTTAACTCAGGTTTGCAAAACAGCCAGATTTGCCTTTGCCTATAGTTCTCAAAGCATGGCCCTGCATCAGGAGCATCAGCATTACCTGAGAACTTGCTAGAGATGCATATCCATAGGCCCACCACTGAATGAGAAACTCTGGGGATGGGGCCTGGTAACTTGGGCTCTAACAAACCGTCCAGGCGATGTTGTCTAACTTTGAGAACCATGGCCTGTGGTACTACATGCTCATTAATTTTAAGAGTATGCTGATACTTGGGTGTTCTTTTAGACTGTTGTCATCTAGGGATTGAGAGATGTGGGCAACAAGGACATGGGGGACCACAGCACTTGAGACTCTAGTCTGGGTCTTGGTGTGATTTGACTAAGACTGTGACACTAAATGGAGGGCCTGTGCAGTCTTGCAGACTCTCAGTCTGGCAGATGCTCTTCCAAGTATGTACCAGGAGTTGTAACTACGACTGAAGAGACAAGTGAGGCAGCCTCAGCATGCATCCCGGCCATCAGAAAACAACCTGGGGCTGATGGTGCTCAGCATTATCAAGGACAGCAAGACCTTGGTCAGATATCCCACTGGTGTTTGGAAATGCTGCCGACATCACTTCAGTTAAAAGAATCTTCTTCAGCTTGGAATATCTCACTCAAAACTGGTTTCCCCTCCTCTTACTTACGAAATAAGTAGGTTGAGACTATAAATTCCTCACCTGGGTCTTTGGGAAAGGCCTAGGATTTGAGGAAAAATTCTATTTTGGGTAGAGGCCACACTCTCAATGGTATATAATAGAAAGGTTGATAGTTTATTTATTTATTAAAGATTTTTATTTATTTATTCATGAGAAACACAGAGAGAGAGAGAGAGAGGCACAGGCAGGCAGAGGGAGAAGCAGGCTCCATGCAGGGAGCCTGACGTGGGCCCGAGTCCCCAGGATCATGCCCTGGGCTGAAGGCAGCGCTAAACCGCTGAGCCACCCGGGCTGCCTGTTGACAGTTAATTTAAATAACTCATGGAGTTTTCATATTAATAGACACCAAAATGGCAGGGTTTTAAAAATATAACTGGTTTTTTTTTTTCCTTCATTGTAGCAAAGTCTCACTAGGCATGCTGTTGTGCATGACCCTGACAAGAAGAAGCTCAAAGTAAGTTGAATCAGGCAGGCTGTTGATTTTAAACATCAGTTACCTCAGCCAGATGCCATCTAGAATGTTTTTGGCTCCTTATTACTGTGTGAGCCTGCACTGCTATGGAAGGGATGGCATGGCCTTCATTTTCTTGTAGAGTGTGGTAGGCTTGTTGTGGGGTACAGCTATTAGAAGACCAGTTTACAAAGTTTGATTATGAATTCTCATTGTCTTGTTTTCTTATTTCCAAAGGTAAAACGATCTCGTGAAAAACGGAGTTTGGCCTCTCGTCTCAGTGGCTATATTCCTCCTAAAAAGAAGCAAGAACAAGGCTTATCTGTGCCTAAGAATGGAGAGACCCTGAACTATACCGAAGACAAGGTGCTCTCGACAGTTGCAATCCTTACCCTCAGCTAAACCTCACATTGCTTTGTTTAAACAACTACACACGAGCGAGCTATTTCCTCTCAGAACCACGTTTTTCTTTATTAAAATCACTGATGCACATCTGATTCTCTATTGTCTCTGTTTTCTTTGTCCAAAGACTCTCTTTTCTGGGTTTCTTGAGTTTCTCTATATGCATTCTCTTCCTTTTTGCTCAAATGACGAAGAACACATGTTACAGCTTTTCCTCCTCTAACAGGTTGTGGCCGGGATAAGAAGGTAGCTATCCCCGGCATAGTCTGGAGTATTTTATTACAGATATCCTCCTAAAAGGGAAAACAGCCAAAAATTAATTTAAAACCAATGTTGATTCCTTCTTGTGTTAATACAGTAATACACATAAAAATCAGCATTCCTGGATTGCTGTTTGCTGTTCTTACGTGAGCAGCTAAATCAAATTATGCCTCTCTGGTTAAGCTGACTGAAACCGATGAAAACAGGCAGTTTTATGAACTCTATGGAACTAAACGAATGCACTAAAGGTTGACAGCTTTAAATCCCCACACCGTCATGGCAGATACCCTCTCAGAAAAAAGCAGTGGGCTTAGGCATTGGCAGAGGACTCTCTTATCCGCTCCCCCACACCCCAAGTCTATTGCAGTTCGGAACAGCCGCTAACAGAGTCACTGGAGTGATTAGAAAAATACACCTAGTTGTCGAGATTCTGGATCAGCCGGGCTAAAACCTAGGCCTAAGTGGTTCTAACCTGGAATGAGGGTAGAAACCACCAGACTAATGCTGCCTTTGAGCTGCTAAGGTCTCAGACTCTAAAAGGAAAATAGATATTCTACAAACTTATGCTGGGAGTGTAAACTGATACTGGCAGTGCTTCTCAGGGGCATTTATAAACAGGAGATAGACTTTAAAAAATGAATCTCTGTTTCTAAGTGACAGATATTGCACAATTTGTTAAACAGAATAGTACATAGCCGTGAAATTCTGAAGTGCAGTGTTCTCGTGATAAAACACGCTTCGATGGAAAAAGGGATGGATACAGAGTATGCTTGCATTTTGAAAAATGAATTGGAAAGCCACTGCCATCACTGGGTGGAATTACCAGTTGCTTTCCTTTGCCTTTACATTATCTAGATTTTCTACAATTGTACCTTTAGCTCAGAAAACAAGAACCACGCACAAGCGGTTACTCATACCTGCTTTTACTTACCATCTTATGTTCGGGCTCCTCTACATTCTTCCCTTTCTTTATAGTAATTTGAACTTTGTATTTTTTCTCAATCCACTGCTGAATCTGTTTACTCTTTGTGTCCAGATCATGTTGTCCAATATTTGAAGAAAGAGTGAGTTCCTTAGTCAGGACAGGTCCTAGTTTGAAACAGACTGGGTTCTAGGACCGTTTACTGGTCTCTTCATGAAACCTGAGCTGTATCACACATGCTTCGAGAGGTCAGCTTGCCACAGGGCCCCGAAGGCTCCACTCTTAGTTTCACAGGCCAGTAAACACTTTTTTAAACAAGGGAGATGGGCTGACATAAAACTGCCAATTTTTTTTTTTACCTGCCAAGTAAGAGTATTTATGTCTTGGACTTTTAAAAGCAGAATAGATTTCTGTAATATATGAAACGCTTCCAGTTACCATCACCCACATATGATGAAACAACAAAAGAATGGTCCTTTAAAAGGAACGAGTCTAGCTTTAGGATAAACTTGACCTTATTTTTCCTTCTGATTGGAGCAGCATCTGGGAAGTATTCATCTCATCTGACTCCTTTTCTGATGCCCTCCTAGTAACAGTGGGGTCATCTAGACTGCATCAGACAAGAGAGAGCTCCTAGGTCCTTTACTCCAGAAATGGAAATCCTGACTATCCGAAAATTATCTTAGATGGAAGGAACAGACTACTGAAAGCATTGAGACAATTCAGAGTTTTCATATGGGGGGAGAAATTACATCTCAACCCATGTGACAATCTCCCCACGAGGACTGATTAAATGTGAGAAGATACAACTTTAAAGCAGAAGAAAAAAAGTGCATGTTTGTGACCTCAGGATAGGAGAAGGATTTTGTTAAGAAAAAGCCTGATAACTTCCTATATCAAAACATTACTGGGGAACTTAAAAAGACCAAAGAAAAAAATCTAACTGGAACAAGGTTTTCGGCATCACACAGAATAGAGAACCCTATAAATTGGGGTGGGGGTGGGGGAACCATGCAAATAGAAAAACAAGGAATATGAATAGGCGACTCAGAGAGGAGGCAACTCACATGGTGAAAGGAAACATAAATAATAAAGATAGGCTTTCTCACCCATCAGGATGACCAAAATGAGGTAAGAGTACCAAGTGTGGGTGAGATGTGGAAAAAGAAATCTCGTACACTGCTGATGATATGCCCCACAGATTCTGGAGACACTGACAGATATGCTCATTGTTCCTCACAGTGAAAGACTGGAAACGAGCCCAATGTCCATGGAAAGGCACTAACAAAGCCACGGTAGTATACGGTATATCCTTAGGATTCCATTTAGTAATTATAATAAATTAGCTAGGGCTGTTCTATAAACATGGCTCTTGCAAACTGTGTGACATAATTTTAAGTATATAAAATCATGCCATATACTGTTTATATATAACAAGTTTAACCACACAGACTACACCCCGAGTCTGTAGTGGGGGTGGAGGGGGAGGGAGCACAGGCACTTCAACTTCTCTGTAAGGTTTTGTTTAAAAATCTGAAGCACAACAATGTTAATGCTTGCTCATCTGGATGGTGGGTAACAGGTGTTTATATTTTTCTGTATGTTTTCTAATTCCCAAAAGTTTTCAAAAAAAAAAAAAAAGTCCTTTTATTAACACCCCCTTGCTTCCTTCTAGCCCCTGCAGCTGATCCTAGGTCTCATCCAGAATAAAATAATGCCTTTAACATCCTAGCCCTTCAACTATCTCGGACAACAGCGACTCATCTTCTCTAAGCTTCTCTGGGCAGTTCAACTATATTTTTGTAATAGTTTGGTGTCTTTATCATCCTAGCTGGGCTCCCTGAATACTCTGCTTTCCAGTCAACATCTTTGTGGAGTGTGCTGTTACAGAACTGAGCCACAGAGAGTGTGTGATTTTCTTAAGACTTGTAATCTCGCTGCTGTAGCCGCAGGACCAAGTTCCTGGGCCCTGGTTCAGGGTGTTGTCCAGAAAATGATCTTCCAGAACGATCAGCACTTAGTAGGAATCGTAAAAAATCTTTACTATCCACTTCATAGTTCCATGAATGTATGAATGACCAGGGCACCATAAGGTGACTGGCAAAGTGTGTAAGTGAGCGTTATTTAGCAATATTGAAACAAAACACGGGGCTGTGAAAGCTCTGTGAATCACCTTGGAGATTCACTAAGCAATGAACTGAGCCCTTGTACTTTAGAGATGAGGAAGAAAGGGGCTAAGGGTGGCCCAGCCTAGGAACAGGGACTCCAATCCGCCTCTTCTGAGTGTCATTTCCTTCCTGGGGTCCCCAATGACTGCCACCTGGGACCAGAGACAGAGCCAAGGACCCATCACTCTGGGGTGTTTACCTTATCTTCCCTTTATTTTACACAGGCTGAAAGGAAGAAATGCTGACCACAGGGCATTGGGGGAGAAAGACGAGGAACAGACACAAGTAAGAGGGTTGGAGAAAGCTGGGCTAAGGTGCTGAGAGGGAACGTCCCCCGCTTCTCCCATCCCCGTAGGCCCAGGGCTCTTTGGCCTAGGCCACGATTGGCCGCAGAAGTGGGGTCCCAAGGCGTTGGGGAGCAGGAGGCACGACACCTACCAGGCTTCGGGTGGGCCTTCTCCATCTCCCGAAGTTGCAGCCGCTCCTCGTGAATCTGCAGCCCCGAGAGGAGCTGGTACTGTGCAGGCTCCGAGCCGCTGTCCCTCTTCACGAGCCTCAGGTCCCGCTCAGCCATGAGCCGGATCACCTCGGCGCGGTGCATGCTCCCCAAATCATTGCCTGCCTCGTCCAGCACGTGTATGACTCGCTCGTGAATTTTTCTTCCGATGTTGCTAAAAGCTGGGTCATTCTTTGTTTTCTTCTTCCTGCTGTCCTGGGTGTCTGCCACGGTACCAGAGGCTCTGGCATGCATCAGGGAGGATAGTCTTGGGACAGGAGCAACGAGGGGCAGCCACGCCGGGATGGTCGGCGGCAGGATGTAGGTACCAAAACATCTTCTAGTGCAATTTCCTGCCGTCTTCTTTAGGGTTTGTAACGTTAGCCTCTTTAGAAAAAGGGCAGCCATCCTAAAAAAGCAGGGAGAAAGAGCTGTTACAGTTCAGTTAGTTCATCCCCGGGCTATGGTGCTGTGGTACATGAAGGCTGTGAGTGAGACTGCAGGTATGTCATCTGCAGGAATGTTACAGGTCCGGGCCTAGGGAAGTGACACCCATGACGCAGACTGTAACGTGACTGTGGTCACACTAACCCGTGGTGGTACCATCCCCAGTGCAAGTTATTGTCAGAATAAACCATATATGCCCAGTGCTTTTGTTTCCCAGTATTTCTTCCCCCAATACTATCTCATCTGACCCTATTTCCCAAGGATCTTATAGTGCCAACTCCATAAGCAAGTATCATCCTAAAGGTTTGTTTAGGAGAACACAGCATATAAAATCCTTGGTGATTCATAAATGCCAATTCTTAAACTTTGAGTACAATCAACTGCTAACAATTTATCGATACATCCGATGGTATACAGAAGACAAGAGCACTCTTCTGGGAAAGAGGACTCCCCATGAGGAATCTAACCCATGGGAACATCACTGAGACTTTCAAGAAATGCCCTGGCATGAATCAGTTTGGACCTCAGAAACTGTATAGATGACTCACAAGGCAAGGCATGACGACCAAATGTTAACTAAGCATGAGGCACACATGGTGATAACTGGGGCTCTTATATCTGGCATTTTGCTTTTGTACTTGCTTCTCTCCCCAGTGGCCTTCTCCTTACATTCACACGTGAGGGGTGCAGGCTGGAGGAGCAATGAGAGGACCCAAGTGTGTAATCTGGGGTCTGCTTAGCAACACAACTCAAGGAGCTGGGCCTGTCCACAACTAAAGAGGAAGGGATGAGGGGCCTTCAGCAGTGCTTCTCAAAGAATGGTCCCTGGGTCACCTGCAGGAGAGTCACCTGGAGTGTTTGCTAAAACTGGAAATGCCCTCTGGTCCCCGACTTTGATCCCACCAGGCTGTACAACCACTGATCCTACCCCCATCACCACTCCTCCTTTATGCCTCTAGTGACGACTGCTATGGAAAACAAAACAAAACACAGGACACAGTAAATTGAATGGGAAGTAATGGGAGGCACATATTCTCACTTCTGTCCTCACCTAGATAACACCCATATTTATCATTCTGGCTCCAGCCTCTCCCCTGAATCCCAAACTTGTAGAGTTGACTGCTGAACAACCTGTCCACTTAGATATCCAGTGCCACCCACAGTGAACCCCCACTGAGCTCTCAATCTTCGACCCTCCGCTCACTCCTCTCTCATATAAAGACCACAACCCTTCCAGCTGCTCAGGCCCCAAACAGCAAAGTTATCCTTCATTCTCCTTTTTCTCTTAGCAACTTAGCAGTGCATCTGGCTGTCCAACCTCTAAAAACATCCACGATCCAACCACTCCTTACCTTCTCCATTGCTAACACCCCACTCCAAAAATACCATCCTCTCTCACCTGGTTTACAGTCACTGCCTCCTGAGTGCCCTCCTGCTTCTGCCCCGACCCCCTATAATTTATCACCACATGGCACACACATTGACCCTTTAAACATGTACATGGCAGATGACGTCCCTCCTGTGCTCAGAACCCTCCACTAGCCTTCATCGCACTTGAGGTAAAAGCCAAGCCTATGAAGTGGCCCACAGTATGCCCCCTCCCCGACAGCACCTACCCCACTCTCCCAGCTCTGTTCAACCTCACTGGCTTCTGGGCTGTTCCCTGAGAATACTGAACACAGTCTTCCTCTGGGTCCTTCTACCCAGTAGTTCCCTTCCCTCAGATAGCCAAGTGGTTCATTTACCTCAGACCTCGGCTCAAGTGTTACTGCTCAGCGAGGCCTCCCCATCCACTCGAGAATACCATACACCCCATCACTTTCAAATCCATTACCTTGCCTTTTGAAAAAATCCACTGCCTGACATATATTTATTTGCACACATTCATAATCTCTCTCTAGAATGCAAGCTTCCCGAGATGATGTAATTATCCATTTTGTTCACTGCTATGTTCTAACACCAGAGCCCAGAGCCCGGCCCAGCTGAGTGACATGCTAGTGAAACGTCTGAGCCAAAGGCAATAGCCAGGACCAAAGTCAGCATCTGCTGGCACCTGACCCCTAGGTCCTCAGATGCGTCATTCCCTAGCAATATACACAAATGCTGGTAACCCACACTCTTCCCATTCTGGCTACCATTTCAAATGTCCACTGACCCTAGTGAGATCTATGGCCAAATGTTCCACCCCCCAGTGAATGAGATTAATTCACTTATAGTCCTTACCTGGTTGGGGACTCCAGCTGTACATGTGGTAAAAGCTCTAAAATAGGAGCAAACTGGATTTTAAATAGCTGAGATACTACTGCTTAACCAAAAAAGCCAGGTATTTGTTGGTAGAGGAAGCCCCTAAACCAAAAAAAGCAGGAAAGCCTGAAGAGACCAGAGAAGACTTTTTTCCATTTATCATCAGAAAGATAGCAGCAGTGTCAAATTTCACTGTGAGTCAGGATGGCACTAGCAATGGATGAAAGCTACTGTGTCCTGGGTAACAAATTCTCAACACATTAAATCAGATATTATTATTTCAAAATGTAGGATTTTTTTTCAAAATGTAGGATTTGTATTTATTTATTTTTAAAAGATTTTATTTACTTATTTATGAGAGACAGACAGAGAGAGAGGCAGAGAGAGAAGCAGGCTCCATGCAGGGAGCCCAGTGCGGGACTCCATCCCAGGACCCTGGGATCATGACCCGAGCCGAAGGCAGATGCTCAACCACTGAGCCACCCAGGTGCCCCCAAAATGTAGGATTTTTAAAAGCAAGTAAGCATATAAACAGCGGAGGCACAGGAAAAAGATGAAAAGAAATTTATGAAAAAAACCTTGGTTGTTTGTGGTTAAGGACACAAGTAATTTTTCCCTCCTTCCTAATTATCATTTTTTCCTCAATCTTTTACATGGAAGAAATATTTTTTATACTAGCAAATAAATTACATTTACTTACAAAATAAAGACAATATATTTCAGGAGAACAACGTAGAGATTATTTTAAACCTTTAAAAACACTTTCCAGGAAGAAAAAAATTTAAAGAGTAGAAAAATACTATATTTTTCTTTAAATTCTGTACCATTATTTAAATTTTAAAACATTTTAAATTTCCTTGACTTACAGAGCAAATAAGCTCCAATACTAGCTAAATTTTGGCTTTGTGTCAGCAAAGCTGAACATATACTTATTTCTTCAAAATACGTGCTTCACGGATAAAAGTATGAATACAATGTTAAGAAACAAAGCTGTGACATTACTAAATTTGAATCACAAATACCTACTTAAATTCAAATAATTAAAAAGCTTTTTTTAAAAAAAGATTTTATTTATTTGAGAGCGAATGCAGGTGTGCACAAGTGGGGGGGGATGGGCAGAAGGAGAGGGAGCAGCAGACTCACTGCTGAGCAGCTGACTCTGAGATTTGACCTGGGCTGAAGGCAGATGTCTTCAGCATCCCATTGAGCCACCCAGGCGCCCCGAAAAAGCTTTTTATTAGGAAAAGTTTCAAACATGTATAGGAAGAATAGTATAATAAAGCCCTAAGCACCCATCACACAGCTTCTTAATAGCATGTAGCCAAACCCGCTTCCTCTCTGCCTCAACTACTCTCCTGCATCCTCAGCCACCCATGGACTATTTCAAGGTAAATCCTATCGCGCCAGCAAATTCTTCTGTATGTCATCTCTGAGAGGTGAGGACTCTTGTCTTTTTAATAAGCATAATAACATTACTCCAACTAATAAACATTCCTTTATGTTATCGTATATCCAGTTTCCGGATTTCTCCCACAGTATTACAATTCCATTTGTTTATGTTTCATTCACATGTCGGTAGCATGGATAGACGCCCATTGGCCAAATGCACAGCAATTTCAACATTAAAGAACTGTGGCTGAAAGTTATTTCAACACATGGAATATGCAAAAACCTATAAAAAAGATCATTTACCAGAACCATACATGACTACTACCTCAACTCCCTACTGTGAAAATTGGTAAAGAAAAAGGACTAAGCGCTCATCCTTTTTAGAAAGAACTGCAATCAGCAATCATCTCCAGTTGGTGAAGAAAAGCTCTTTGTTAGAAGAGAATGTCAGCTAAAAAATAAGTGGAGAAGAAAAGTAATTTAGAAATCACTATTTTGCTACCTGCAATCAAATCACAGATTCAGGCAAGGGTGGATGTAAAAATTATTAGGGAAAAAGCTAATGAGGAAATAAGATATTCATATGGTGCCAAAGGGTGACTCAAAGATTACTTGCAAATTGAAATGGGAAAAACACACTTTGGCCGTCACCCTCCTTAACCTAAGGTCAGACTCAGCATTCCAGCGATGGGACAAGCTGACATCCTAGTGCACACCTCCTTGTGACACGCCAGGTGTACGGTGCCTTCTGTGAAACAGTCCTGCCAAAAAAGGTTTAACCTGAACTTGGTCCAGCCTCCAGACCTGGCTTCCATTTTCCAAGGAATACAAGGGCCAGATTCAGGAACAGGTCAGACATCACCACAAGGAAACAATCTGACAAATACAGACTGTGGGACCTCTGGCTTGGTGTCAAAAAAAAGTCAATTTATGGGAAACGGAAAGGGAGTGGGGCGATTCTTGAATAAAAAGGCAGAGGAGACATAACTATAAAATGCAATGTGTCTGAAAAAAAGCAACAAAAAAGTGATGTTGAGATACAGGGAACAAGGGGAATATGGATGAGATTGCTGCTGGACCGGGTGCCCTCCGAGAAGTACTGTGAACTGAACTGTCTCAGGCGGGAAAATGCCATTCTTGGGACTCTGAAGTATTCAGAGTTCTAGAAGACCATGACATCTGCCACTTACTCTGACAGGATTTGGCAGAAAATATGTGTGCGGCATGGCAATATTTGCTCAATCTACGTTATGGTTACACGGATGTTTGGTTATTAGCCTTACGACTGTTCTGTAAGTTTAATTTTGTTCCATAATTAAGTTAAAAGAAAAGCAAGAGCCCACAGGAAGGAAAAAGTTCAACAGTCATGCCAATATGAGTGTTCCAATCTGAATAAACTATGTATGCCACTATAATTTAATAAATTGGTATGCTAGCTTTATGTATCTTTTAAAAATGTTCTCTTCATTAGTTTCAAGGCTATACCTAAATGAAGCCTATGTCTAGGGAAATTTACAGATTTCAAAGTCTGAATTGTTTGGGAATGCAAGTTGCCTTTTTCTTCAACTAGTTTTCATCAAAGCGGTCTAAAAGTGTCTCACCATCATAAACAAAGATGGTTTCAATTTGAAGTAGAACTTGTGCAATGTTCGGCTAATAGTTCAAAGTTAACATGTTTTGGAGTAGCGGTTCCCAGAAACTGGAGGCCTACCAGCATCATCTGGGGATGCTTTTTCAAAATACAACATGTTTCCTTGTTCCTCTCTTTTTAAGTACCACTGGGTCAGGACCCACTTCAGAAAAGAAGACACAAGAAAATAAATGACAAAACATTATAAGGTAAGTGGGTTCAAGTAGTTTAGGTTACCTGGGATTACAAGAGCAAAGGTTAAGGAAAGGTTAAGAAAGTTTTCAGGGTGGACGCAAAATAGGAGGCCTTGCTCTCTCATGAAATTCTGATTTAACGTCGATACCTCTGTCAAACAAGTAGTGGGCTGAACGAAACAGCAGTCTAAATAGAAACAAAAATGCTTATGTTCTTAGGACAACTTGGGTGGCTTTAGTCACTTACTTCCACAGCTATCCCTTCTGAGACATCCAGAACTATCTGAAAAGTCAATAATCTTAAAGTCATTTACTTAAAGTGCACAAATTGTATAGTACGAGATATCCATGTTTGGTTTCACCGTAATTCAGACCTTATCGAGATCATCCTGTGCTGCAGGAATCTGTATACCTGGTGGGAGTTTTAAATTCTGTAGCTGATTCCACATTGTAGGGAAAAAACATGTAATTTCCTTGTTGTTCTTTGTTTATCTGAGACTGGATCACTGAAAAAAATCTGTATCCTGCAAGCACTGGGGAGTAAACTGACAAGTGCCCTCAAGGCCCTTTCACTCTTTTGTCTTAGAAATTCCTAATTTCAGTCCTCACTCCTCTGGTTGGACCTCTTCAACACCATCACTACCTTGCCTGGGACTATGTAAGAAAAATAACTGCATCATTCCAAATGTATACAACACAGAGTAATTTTAATGTTTGATCCACTATTTCCTAAGAAATTGAAAGAATTTTAAATGGTAAGCCACAGAGCGGGAAATTATGAAATATATGGCTTCGTCCTTACAGTGTACTTCATGAGAGCTTACAGCTGTATTCTTTATACTTTCATATTAAGTCTGCAGTTGATTTTTATATTATTTTTTAAAAAGATTTTATTTTTATTTATTTGAGAGAGTGAGAGTATGAGAAGGGGGAGGGTCAGAGAGAGAAGCAGATTCCCTGCTGAGCTGGGAGCCCAGGGGGTCAATCTTGGGACTCTGGGATTGACCTGAGCCAAAGGCAGATGCTTAACCAACTGAGCCACCCGGGGAACCCTCTGCAGTTGTTTAAAATGAACAACAATCTTTGAGAACTAGTTCCCAGACTTTTATTATGGAAATGTTTAAACATACAGAAAAGTTGAAAGACTGTACAGTGAATGATACCCACTCATCTAGATTCTACATGTTTCTATCTTTGCTTTATCCATCTATTTATTCTTCTCTCTATCCATTTCATTTGTCTTGATGCATTTCAAAGTAGCTGCAGACATTGGTACATTTCATCCTCCAATACTTCAGCATGCGCTCAATTAACTCGTGTTCAATATTTGTTTATGAATCTTTCCATTTCGAGGCAAAATTTACATACAATGAAATGTACAAATCTTAAACATACCCTTTCATTAGTTTTGACAGGTACAAACACCTCTGTAACCAAAACTTCTGTCAACATGTAGAATATTACCATCCCTCCAGAAAGTTCTCTCATGCCTCTTCCAAGTCAGTCTCCATCCCCATCCCCATCCCCATCCAGAGGCAACTGCTGTTCTGATATTTTTCCATCACAGTCTGTTCTCAGATTTCATACAAATGGAATCAAGCAGTATGTATTCTTTGTTGTAAGGAATCTTAGAGTGTTTTTGCTGCATGGATCGTTAGTTTGTTCCTTTTTATTTCTGAGAACTGTCCCAGTATACGAATATACTACAAAGTTTAAATCCAGTTTTCTGGTGATGATGAACAGTTTAGAATGTTCCTAGTTTTTGGCAATTATGAATAAAGTTGCTATGAACATTCTTGTACAAGAAAAAAAAAAGTGATCAAATGATTACTGCTCCCAAGGACAGCTGCAATCCCCTCATGATACGTTATTTTGAAGGAAAAAAAAGATACATTATTTTGCATTACCTTTTACAGTACCTCTTCAGGAGGTACTTGATAGTATATTTGTAATGAAACTTCTTGGAAAAAAAAAAAAGAAACTTCTTGGAATATGATTTAAATATGTGGTTATGAGGGAGTCCTATCCTATAAGAAATTAAATTGCTTGCACGTTCACCACTCTTCTTTCCTTTATCGCTCATGTTCACAAGCTCATACTTACTGTTATTTGTGGTTCCCAAGGGGGTTGGATCAAAGTTACATAGATTCTAGCGACTAAATATTTGTGAAACTAATTTCGCCAGTTCCTAGGACTTAAGAACCCTCTCTCACACCTTTCAGAGCAGTTTCACAAGGTCCTTGCTTCTGCCCACCACTCGCCAGGGGCTCATCTGCCCGCTCGCCGCAGCCTCAACAGCAGCGCACCGAACCGCGAACCGCCTTCGTGCTGCTTGCTCTCGCTGGGCTCGGTTTTGCTCTTCCCCCCAACAGGGGGTACAGATACTCTCCATTCTCAGGTTGGCCTTTTATAAAAATTCTAACTTATTTTATATTTTAGCTATTTTACTGAAATAGCTTAATGACTGTCCAGGAAATATTTAAAAAAAAAAAAAAAAGCTTCTAAATCCAGAGCTACAGACTGAATATCAACGTTGGAGTCATTCCTGCACGTCAACCTTCCACGCCGTCATTTGCTCTTCTAGAATTTGCTATCTCGGTGCCTCGCACCACTGCCGGTGCACACACCCTTGCGTTTCTGCTCTCCGTCACCCTCCTCGCTAACCCAACACCACGTCTCATGAATTTTACTTTCTAATTCCTCTCAAATCCAAACAGGCCGCCCCATCCCCACGGCTGCCGCCACCCCGGCCGAAGACGCTCCGCTGTGGCTCCCCGCCTCTCCCCTCCCTAAAACTGCCCTCGGGTAGGCGCCGGCATCTTCCACGGAGCCCAGAGGCTCGCGCCACCTCTGCAGGCTCCGGACTCGAACGCTCCTCCCTCGGGCGGGGGACGCGCCAGGCGGCGGCCTCGGGCTCCCTTTCCCCCGGCATTCTTGGTGCACTGAGCCGAGCCTCGCCTCCTTCCCCGGCCCGCTCCCCAGTGTGCTGAGCTCGGCATTAACGCTCGAACACCCCATGCTCACGCAGGCTCGCTTTCCCACTAGCACCTACAACTACAGGCCTGTGGTTATCGCGCTGCCCCTCCGCCGACGGCGAGCTGAGGCTGCGAACGCCTCTGAGGTGCCCCTCACTGCACCGTCCCACGCACGGCACAGCCGTCGCCTGGTCGGACGCCCCTGCACTCTGCCCTCCCTGAGGCCGAAGCCTTTCATCACACGGACGTGGAACTGCGGCTTTTCAGCAGCAAAGGTTATTTACTCCTTTCGAGGGTCTTACGCCACAGGAGCCTACGCAGGGAAAAAGGAAACCCCGCCATCATCGAGCAACCTTGCCCGCTGCACACGCCCCGCCCCGCGATGCTCCCTCCGGGGACCCGGTCCGCGAGGAGCCGCGGCCACGCCCACACCGGGAAGCAGGAAGCGGCCCCCCGCGCGCCTCGGCCAGAGGGGGCGTGGGACGCCGGCGTGCGTGCGTGTCCCTGCGTACGCCGCGACGGCGGGGCGGGGCGGGGCGCGCAGGGTCACGGGGGACCGGCGCCCGGGCTAGGGCCCGCGGTTCCCGGCGGCACCGGCAGCATCGCGAACTCACGGACGGCTCGAGAGCCCGCCGAAGCCCCGACCCCGCGGCAGGGTCTGCGGCACCCCTCCGCGCTCCGGCCGGCGCCAGGGCGGCACTGCCCTTCCAGGGACTCAGCCGAGCGCGAAGCCGCTTTCTCGCAGGCCTGTGCCTAAGCCCACGTCTTCGCCGCAGGCGCCCTCCTTCCCTGGGCACCCCTCGCCTTTAGCTTTACCTGTGCCGGGCCGGCGACTGGCAAGGTCTGGCGGAAGAGGCCACGGACCGGCCCACGCCGGAGCCCTCTTCGCTCTCCGTAGTGGGCGGGGCTTCGGCCCGCGTGCTTTAAAGGAAAGGTGACGCAGGGCGGGGCGCCGTCCAGCTGGAAGGCGGAAGTCCTCCGACAGAAAGTGCGGAGGGCCCGGTGTGTGGGGGGGCTGGTTCTTGTGGGCTCTCGCCTTTAGTGTAATGTTGAGTAAAGCAGTTCATACACGTTCTTATAGTTCACGGTGGTTTAAGGAGCCAAACTGCTCCGGTTTGCAGGTGAGCAAACAGCCAGGCCGCCCTGGGTTCCCGAGCGTGGGGTCCCCGGAGGCCGATCCGGAGATGGGCTCCGGCGTCCCCGATCCCAGCAGTGTCGTCCCTGGGAGAGCCTCCAGCAGGCCGTCAGTGTCGCGAAGGCGAAACCGACCTGTGGCGGCTCAGTGGCTTGTCCGGAGACCGCAGGGCAGCTGCAGAGCCCGGTCCCCCCCCCCCCCCGCGCTGTCACCCCTGCCGCGAGGCCGCCGCGCCGCCTCAGTCACCTGACCTCTCACCTCGGCTCCACAGGAAATTCCTCAAGACCCGGTGGGAATCTGCTGTGGTGACGCAGTGAAGTCACCTAATGAGAGAGTTCACCAGACCAGAGGAAACAGTACGTGCAGCGGAGCCCTGCCGAACACATTGCTTCATTCTCCTTAAATCCTCCTTGCTTTATTACAGATGCAATCCCTGGATCAGCCTTCGGAGCTCCTTGAGAGCAAAGGCCCAGGGTTCTATTTCTTTGTCACATCCCAGCGTCTGGCACATGAGGTGCTCGTTACGTTGTTGAAATAGTGAACTGGTAAACCCAGAAACAACTGGTGTGTGTGTGCGCCCAAAGTCCAGGGTGGGCATGCGTGTTGGCCATTTCCCGTTACACAAGAATTAGGCCAGCAAAATTCTTCCCTAATACCAAGATGTAAGTTTGTTGAGATGCAGGAATAGAGTGACTAGGATGCCTTGGGGATGGTAGGTGCTCGGCAATTACAAATACTCGAATTTTCAGTGTTTACCTATGGGCCTGCCGGGCACCCTTCTAAGTACTTTATTTTTATCAAGTCATTTAATCCTCAGGACAGGCTTCTTACCCTATTTCACAGAGGAGAGAACTGAAGCCTAAAGTTCAGTAATTTGCCCAAGGTCAGGCAACTAACAGCAGAATCCAGAATAAAGAAATGCAGGCAGCATGGAGCCAGAGTGGGTGTTCTTGATGCTAAATCTTCCTTAGGCTGCTAGACTAAATAAAGTAACTAGGGAAGCAGTAGAGTTTCAAGTCTGTGAGGATATTCAGTGAAATGTGTGAAGTTGAAGAGGTTTATTTATTTTTAAAGATTTTATTTATTTATCCATGAAAGAGAGGCAGAGACAGGCAGAGGGAGAAGCAGGCTCCCTGCAGGACTCGATCCCAGGACCCCCGGATCACGACCTGAGCCGAAGGTAGATGTTCAACCACTGAGCCACCCAGGTGTCCCAAAGGGGTTTAATACCCAAACTAAAGACCTGAAATTTGCTAAGATTGTAATTTGAATGAATTAACTTCCAAGTGATTGTTGGTAACTGGAGCTACTGTCAGCACCCCTTTGGTGGCCCCTCCTGGGGCATATGTGTCCTGGCTAGGTGATTTGGGAAGTTTTCTAGATTGCCATCATCAGGTATCTCAGGAAGGAGATGAGCAGAGAAACATGCACGTTGCAGATGTGCCCTCAGAGAGAAGCCTTTTTTTTTGAATCTCTTATCTTGAACTCTGCTCTGACCTCCAGCTGAAATGGGACATGGCAGTTTTTAAAAGAGTCATTGAGAGTCTTAGATTCAGCTCCGTTGTGATGGACTTTGAATACCCTTGAATAAAGATAGTAAAGCAGGCAACTGGCTCTTCCAGGTTCTCTTCCTGTATTTATGGCCAACTTCTTAGTTTTGGGGAAATATTATTACTATGCCACAAATCCTCTGTAAACTGATTGAATATGGGTATAGAGTAGGACTCTTGGAAATTTACACAGCTTTCCCAACTGTTGTTATTTCTATTCATAATTTACAAAAACAAAAACCTAAAATAAAAAAGTGTGATTCAATAAGACTCAAATCCAGGTGACTAAAACCTCTACATTTTCCTCCACAGAGGAAATTCCATGTTAATTTCTGTGGTTGCCCCCCCCCCCGAGTCACGTGGTTCCTCACATAATGCATATACTGGTGTTTTGCTCTGCTGAAGGATTAAAGGAAATATTCTGTCCTCTGCCTTGCCTTTTCGCTTCCAAAGTCCCCTCTCCCCACAGCATGGAGGAAACCTTTGCAACAGGAAGGCCCCTAAGACTGTGTTTCAGCCTGAGGTCAGCAAGGTGCAATGTATCTGTTCCACAAAGTAAGTGTTCCATGGGTGCTTTCTTTATACAGTTATTAGCACTAGGCTGTGTCTTCATGATGCCACAGTCACTACAACAATTACTTTAAGAGGCTAATCTTAAACTCATCAAACCCTGTGTTCATTTTGAGGTTACATAGATGAGTCAAAGCCTGTGTGGCTTCACATATTCAGCATATTCTTCAACAACTGGTTGTTAACAGCTTATAGCTAGTTTATATATGCTCTCCAACATGAGATTGTAAGCTCTTATCAGGACAGTTTTGCTAAAATAGGGGAATTGAAATCTGTTATATGTGAGATCCTGTGTGGTACCAACTAAATCTAGCCCACAGCAGTTGTCTTAAATGACAGCAACTTGCTCATTTCAGTGCCTTAACGGCTGAGAGGGTCCACGTTCTCCTTAGTCTATGTTTACAAGCTTGTCAGGGACAGGAAAGCAAGGTGTGTGAGGGGCTACGGCAGAGTGTGAGATAACTCGTCCAAAACATCCTGAAGATACCCTCAGCCGAATACCGAGTGTCCATTATGACAGGGGAAAGCTGGAAGCCTTGTGGAATCTCTTCTGTTTGCCCTCAGGCAGAAGTGTGATTAATCTATTCCAAACACATAAACATCCACACACTTAAGAAAGAAAAAACTCTCGGCAGGGAGATTTAGCATTTCCTGAATAGTCTATTTCGATGTTTTGAAAGACTGAGGGAATCTCTTTCATTAACCTAAATCCATCATGTGGCTGCTTGCACCAATTCCCAAGAAGAGCTGGAAGACATCTGGTGACCACATCTGTGTTAAAACCCTCCATGTCCTCTCAAACTATTATTAGATTCAGGATAATTTGCCATGTGCAGAATTTCCCATAATATTGGACTCCAGACTAATCATTCCTCTTGGCAAAAAATGATGGCACCAATTTTTAGAACATGACGGTTGTGAATGAGCAAAATAAATTCATCTAAAATTAATGACATATTGTAATACATTTTTTGGAAAGTTTTCATGTGTGCTAAATAAAAGAGTAGTTACATATGGAAGGTCCATTTATCTTCTGTAAAAAGTCTCATGGAACCGAACAAAGCAGAAAATAGGTCCTAAGTCTCCATTGGAAAAACAACAGAGCCATGTGTTTCCATTCTAAAGGGTATTAAATTTGGGGGTGATTCAGTTAACTTTGGTCATTTTGAAACACTTGATGAAAATCATTTCCATCACCGTCGCCGGACACCCTGCAGAAATACAAAGAGCTAGTAAAGGAAACCTTAAAATATGTACAATGTGTACTGTGTAAGTCAGAGCAAAACAGGATTAAGTTATTAGCATTTCACATTGTACATAAAACCCAATGACATTTTTAACCATGTGAGATCTAGTTATAAGACCCTTTGTGGAAGGCAGGACTGAATAAATAGAATGTTAGCCATAAAACAAATGTGTGATCTCAGCATTGAGAAGCTCCTCAAGTGTGGAGTTGTACATGTTTACTGTATCAGGAAGACTTTCCACTGTATGGCTCTGTCATTGTTTGGCTTCTTCCGCCCCCTCCCCGAAAGTTGCTTGGTTCTGCTGCAAAGATTTTCAAGGCTGTTTTGTTGGCAGCTTAGGACACATCCATGACCTTACCAAAGTGTAAGCAAAAGCTCTCAGTTTTACTTCTTTCTCACTTTCTTTTTCTTTTTCTTTCTTTCTTTCTTTTTTTTTTTTTTTTGCAACAGTAAATCTATTAATTTTACAGTCAGTTGAACAGCAATAGATTAATTTGTTTAAAGTCTTGTGTTCACAAAACCTGAACTGCAGTGGCTTGAATGCATGAAACTGCAGTGTGGTGGCTGAAGGGTAGACACTCTTACAACTTGCTTGGGAAGGGTGGCGGGCCGTCCACTGTCACCTGCTTCTCTGCACAGGTGCTGACCCCTCGGTCGATCTGGGGCCTCCTGGCAGGGTAGCAGGAAGGCTGGGCCTTTTGTGTGCTACAGAGAACGCTTTTCCAAGGACCGGGCCCGTTTTCTCCAGCAGCCACAGGAAGCAGAAGAAAGAAGAGGTTAAGGGCCGCCACGAGGGTCAGGATGGGTTAAATTTAGTTAACATCAGAGGTTATAGCTTTTAACAAGAGCTTCAAGAAAACTTATTCGAAGATGCAATTTGTTTCTTCTTTGTCAACTGTTATTTTTCTCTTTTTGGTCCTATTGATAGTGACAGCTTAACAAAGTTTTTACATGCTGGAGGTTTTCATCCTTTAGAGAATAAGGGATTGTGTTCCTAAAAAAGAGATGCAGGTGGAGGACTTTATAAAGCTTCCATGATTTTCAATTTGGGAGCTTTAAAATAGGCTCCCTGCTTGGCTAAGTCAAAAATAATCTGTGAGGGATGTTGAAAAAAAAAAAAATCCCCAATAGAAATGGAGGAATGCTTCAGCCGTCAGATGCAAGAGCTCAAATTTCTAGAAGCTTCTTTGTACTTTACTTTTAACCATCCTAGCATAGCTTTCTCAGTTGTTTTTCAAAATTACCAGAGGCCCCCTCTTAAGTTCCCATACACATGTTTCTTTAAATTTAGAGCCTCATACAGACCATAACTAGTGTAGTGTTTCTCTGTGCAAGCAAAGAAACATGGCTATAGGTTTCTGCCTATGTCCTTCACCCTCTTACCATTCTAGTATCCACATTTTCTGTTCAAGGACCCAACTCTTGGTGTTTGGAAAGAGGGTCATGTGAAGAGGGTCATGTGAACTCTAGCCTTTCAGTTGGAAACTCAAACCTTTCAGTAGGTATGAATTACCTAGAACTGATGTTAAGTGTCTTGCTGATCACATGAAGGCCTCAGGTATTAATGAGCTGCATTTCTATGATGAATAAGAGGCTTGACTTTTTGAATGAGTTTCATACATTCATGTGGTTGAGGCTGTAGAATGCTGAACTTGGGTCTCCAGAGCCATGGTTTCTATCTTCCGGTCGGAAGGGTAAGTGTAATCTACACATCTAAGAGCTGTGCGATAGCGTGCATTTTACAACACGGTTGCCTCAGATACAGTGAGGACTCATTTAATTATTATTTGGGAAATAAAATGTTTTGTATAAGAGTCTCTTCCAGATACCTAAGGATACCTCTCAAATGAACACAAAACTCTTACCATTTTGAATAAAAGTATCTTATATAATGTGTTACAAAGTGTTGCATTCTGAAACATGGTATAATGAATTTTTTTAAGAACAAGGGTATTATTATGACTACACGTTATTATATGGTGCTATATGATACAGTCACACCTGTATCAAATGCCACTCCACGTTCTGAACGGCAGTTGTTTTTGAATTTGCGATTTCTACCTGTCATAGGTTTTCTTACTCTTCTCTTGCCATTATACTGCCAACTCCCCCTTGTTGCTATAATTGCTTACCTGGCTTTACAGTTCTCCCCCACTTTATAACATTCTGCCCAAAGTTCAGTCTCACCTGGCCTAATGCAGGGGTTGCTTAGGGGACTTCTGCTCTCCATCTGTCCTTACTCCAAATCAGCCCTCACAGTGCAGTCCGACTAACCTTGTTTTATTTATTTATTTTTTCTTTAAAGATTCCATTCATTTATGTGTGAGAGAGAGAGAGACAGGCAGAACCAGGCTCCATGTAGGGAGCCCCACATGGGACTCGATCCCGGGACTCCAGGATCATACCCTGGGCCGAAGGCAGGCACCAAACCGCTGAGCCACCCAGGGATCCCCAGACTAACCTTATTTTAGTAAAACTCCACCCACATGATTTCCTTCTGGCGGTTTTCCTTGTCCCACTTGCTGAGTTGGATCCTGAGCTGCTGCTTTAGCACTTAACTTAATCCTCTGCAATGGATCCATAACCTGTTGGTGTTGACAATTAGTTTGCCTGCTCGGCCCAGCCCCTTCCTCAGCCCCCGAGAGGGGAGCCTTACAGAGCAAAAGTCCTGTCATTCCTTCATCCTGCTCACAGCTGTTGGACCAGAGGAGAAGCCTGTCCTACAGGAATCCAGTCCACAGACTGTGACAACCTGCACATTCCAACTGGGAGATTTGCTGGATGTCAGAGGGCACTTGTGGCAGAGCTATTAATTGGATATTTATCCTGCTCTTTTCCAGGTTTTAGATGGGCACGTAGCTGAACAGAGTAAGGATGGTATGTGCAGCCTCTGTGACAGGTCACGGCCTGATAGAGTTCTGGCTGGTGGAATATATGGAGATATAGTAGGTATATGAAATATACCTACTCCCATGTGACTTATCTTCTAGGTCCTGGGGAGTCCTCATTTACACCTATTATCCCAGTGTAATTACTAATAGCATCCTCATTCACTCTTACATGGTATATCACATGGTCACACTAAGTAAGCAGCTGTGGTATGTGCAATTTCCAGAAAGTTCTCTTAGAAGGAGTGTGTACTCTTGTCCCCTTCCTCTTTTCTGCCGGCTAAAAGGTGGACATGATGGCTGGAGCTTGGATGGCATCCTGGAGCATGAGGGGCTCATGGAATGGAAACCGTGCATGGCAGAGTGATGAGATAGGAGGAATCTGGGCCCTGACACACCAGCACAATGTGCTGCTGGATTTATTGTCTCTGCGAGAAAAGTCTTTATATTGCAGCTGAACCTACCCCTGACAACATGTCACTCAGACAAAAAGTCTGATAAAGTTTATTTCATGAGTCGGGCTAACGCCATGTGCCATGTGCGCCATGAGTTCCTCATGCAGATGAGTTGGTCTGCAGAGAGGAGCGGGAGAATAGAACAGACATGAGGAAGGGACCTTGCAGAAAAATAGGAGATCATGAGGGCACCGTGAGAAAGGGGATAGAAGCCTTCATGTCTAACTTTCTAATTCCAGTCTCCACGGAGTCCACTGGTTGACCTTTCCAACCTGTAGATATCTCTCAGGTGGATTTTTCTCACAATAACTTTGTGTTCAGTGCAACCAGACATCATTATATCTTTAACTCTCTCTTCACCCACCACTACCGGGCAGCTAATTGACTACTTGCTGTTCCATAACCATAGTTGGTGCTGTTCTGCCCTTGTACCTCTTCGTTCCCTGCCTTCTGCTTGGAACACAGAGCCATCTTTCCAGCCCTAGCCCAAAAGCCACCTCTTCCATGAAGGTTTCCCTTAACCTAACTGGGTGGATTTTTCCTTCTTTGGACCCCTGTCATTTTATGTATGCTTATTCTGTGGTATTTATTTTTCTCCACCTCTCAATATAGTTGCTTCAATATTTGGCATTTCCTGCCTTCAACATAGCGAGTTCCTTAGAGGCAGGGACTGCACCCTTGCCAAGTTGGCTCGAGCACCAGCCTAACACCTACATACCTTTAATGTATATTAAGTATTTGCTGAAATGTTGTGGGCTGTAAAACACACAACTAAACCTTTTCTAATGGTCTCTGATATAAGAGAAAGCAGACTCTCTTGGATAAAGTGTATAAGCTTTGGTGTAGGACTTTGTGTCTTGTAGAGGCTTCCCTTCCCATTTTTTTTTTCCTGGCTTTGAGTTGAGAGCATATAATAAGAGACCATTAGGTATTTTATTACGGTTTTAGGAGGAATCTTTCTAAATTACTACGGGAGGCTCTGCTGAGGTCAGCATCTTTTATTGAAACAAATGTCCTTGGCTAAGTAGTATGCTTACTACTCTAGAGATTTACATTCTGAATTAGAAGCACAGAAAGTCTAAACAATTTATGAAAACTATCACAGAGAAAGTCTGTCTCATAAAGGAGTAACAATGTGGTCTTTGGGTTTCCTTGTATTAGTTACTACACTATGGACTCTACAATTGTAACCTACATCCCATATTATCATCATCATCATTTTCAAAAAGATTATCAGATGATCACGCATGTGTAACATTGGGTTCAGCTTGCTACCTCTAAGGCAGAAAGTTCACAGCACAGTAAAAAAATCCAGTCTAACCATTTCTTTAATTTTCCATGCATAATTGTTGGATTTTATGACTGATTTGGTCAAAGGTTTTGGTATTAACACTCACAGTAAAAAAAAAAAACCTGACATCATAAAATGGATCCATGGTAGTTATAACTGCAATTTTATATAGTCTGGAAGGATGCATCATAAATATGAGACGTGCAACAGAATAATGTGGGATAATGAAGAAAAACGTATTTGTGCCTCACATTTATGATGCATCACTTATAGACTATAATTGATAGCCTTTGACATTCATAATACCCCTTTCACATTCAACCATCATGTCATGACACACCAGTATACATAAGTTTATATTAATAATAGCATAAGTCAGAGAAGTCGGCACTGATTCCACTCATTTAATATTATTTTTTACCAATTAGAATAGATTTGAAATAATTCTTTTTATAACTGGCCCCTACCTCATTTGCTTTCTTGAATGGGGGAGAGAGCTGATGAGTGATAGTTGGTATACTGGCAGCTTCATCTTAGCCCAAGCCTGGGTAAGCCAGGCCCCCCAGGCTTCCTGGACACCTGAATGTGGCCAGAGGGCTTGTACACGAGCTTTGGGCAAAAGTGATGACAGGATGAAAGGATAAAATGGATTGAGAAATACATTCATGCTGTTCATGCAACAAAGCAACAGAGAATTAATTCTACATGTGTAAGGATTTTTGGAGAGCCACTGGCCAACTGCTGGTTGCCCATAAGGCTCAGCAGCAGGAGCGCAAACTGGAGCCAGTGACTTAGGTCCCGCTGGTTTGGCCACTGTGTGTCTCTGCTCAGGTTATTTACCTTATAAAGCTGTTTTATCATCGGTTACGTGGGGATAGAAAAAGTATTTTCCATGTGGACTCGTTAACATTTTAAAAATACACACAAGTGTGAAAACACGTTCAATTCCTGGCACTTAGAAGTGCCTGATGAATAGTAGCCATTAAAGTAACTTATAGGATACAGACCTATGAAAAATAAATGTGTCATTCACAAAAAAAGACAAGCCTTCTGGGAATAGCAGTAGATTAGATGGCATTGGCTGAATTTTTCCTTCACCACAAACCAATCTTTCTCTATCACCTTTTTATTTTTTTAATCCTATAATATGATTTAAAACTGGGTTATAAAAGTAATCTTCCTCACTTTCTTTCATTTGAATCCATTTTTCTTAATACCTTGAGCCTGTTGTAGCATGGCTTTGCTTTCCTAGGCTTCTCTGATTGACTGAATCTTGATTACAAGTAGCCTCAGGCTTTTTACAGTTTTTAGTTATCACCATTTCAAGGTGACAGAGTCATTGACTTCAAAATGGAAGTGTGATCACAAAAAAGCATTAATAAAAAGTTTTCACTGTTGACAATGGATGAATTTAAAGATTTTAAAAATTGAAAGAGAAATACAAATCAAAACCACAAGGAGATCCCACTTCTCACCCACTGGAATGGCTGGAATTAAAAAGAAAATAATACCAAGTATCGACAAGGATATGGAGAAATTGGTACCCTTATAAATTGCTGGTGGTGCGACTATTTTGGAAAAGAGTTTAGGAGTTTTTTAAAAAGTTAAACATAGACTTACCATTAAATCCCAAAATTTCATTAGTTAGATATCTAAGCAAATTAAAATACATGTCCACACAAAGACTTGTACGTGAATGTTCATAGCAGCATTATTCAAAATAGCCCAAGTGTGGAAACAACCTAAATACCCATCAATTACAGAATGGTTAAACAGAATGTGGCATACCATATGTGGAATACCATTGGACCATTCAAAGGAAGAGAGTACTGATCCATGCTACAACACGGGTGAACCTCAAAAACATTACAGTCAGTGCAAGAAGCCAGACACAACAGTTAACATTTGTCCACTTACATGAATTATCCTAAAAGAGCATATATAGAGACCAAAAGTCGATTAATGGTTGCTTAGGGCAGGGGATGAGAATGGAGAATAATTATCAATAGAAAAGGGTTTTTTTTTTTTTAGGGTAATAGAAATGGTCTAAAATTAAATTGCGGTGGTGGTCGCACAACTCTGTCTTTTTACTAAAACTCATTGAATTATACACTTAAAATAGACTGATTTTGTGGTATGTAAGTATTATGGCATGCATCAATAGTATGTATCAATAAGGTTATTTAAAAAAAAAAAAAGCAAAGAAGGGTGCCTGGGTGGCTCAGTTGATTAAATGTCTGACTCTTTTTTTTTTTTTTAAGATTTTATTTATTTATTCATGAGAGACATACAGAGAGAAGAGAGGCAGAGAGAGAAGCAGGCTCCATGCAGGGAGCCTGATACAGGACTCGATTCTGGGACTCCAGGATCACACCCTGGGCTGAAGGCAGGCGCTAAACGGCTAAGCCATCCAGGCATCCCTAAATGTTTGACTCTTGATCCCAGCTCAGGTCTTGGTTTTAGGGCCAGGAATTTAAGCCCTGCATTGGGCTCTACACTGGGTGTGGAGCTACTTAAAATGAAAAAAAAAAATATATATATATATATATATATACTATTTTAATAATAAAGTAATAAAAACACTTTTAGGAAAATCTTATATAATAAGATTCTCACCTTACCAAATTTCTATTGCATTTATTTTGTCTCAGTGAATACTTATTGGGATATTAAATATGAACAACATTTCTACTTTCTAAAATTATTATTGTGCAAAATGCCATTTGTATTTATCTCAATTATGTGGTAGTAGGTAGAAATGTATTTTTCCCAGTGTGTCAGTATCTCATGGGATTGAGGGCACTCAGATTTCATACTTTGCCTTAGTAATTAAAAAATGCAGGGGCACCTGTATGGCTCAGGTAAATGTCTGCCTTTGGTCAGGGAGTGATCCCAAGGTCCTGGGATCAAGTCCTCCATCGAGATCCCTGCAGGGAGTCTGCTTCTCTCTGCCTATGTCTCTGCCTCTCTCTCTGTGTCTCTCATGAATAAGTAAATAAAATCCTAAAAAAATTTTTTAAAAATACAATTACAACAGGATTTTTATGAAGCTTATGTTTAAAAGTTGTCATAACTTTAAGGTATGATTTTGGTTACTGCTTATAGAATATTATGTAAAAGGAAAACCAAAACACAGCTACATTTTGCATTAGAGTGTATATAAATCACTTTCAGTGACAGATAGGATTTAAATTCAGCCTGTGTACAAATGGAATTTCTTTTATAAATTAACTTATACGAACAGTAAAGCTTATTATCCCAGTAAAACTGATTATTCCATTATTCCAATAAGAATAGAGATTTCTTACTTTTTTTTACCAACTGCCTAAAATATTCTCATGAGAGGAGGCCAAGTTAGAGCTGACTCTTTATAGTCAAAGTGCCTGAGTATCTAAGGTGTTCCGTAGAAGCTGTATCTGGAACACAGTCCTAGAGATTCCAGAATTTCAATCCTGTCATCAGACACTCTCAAGAAAGTCTTGCCTTGTTTACAAAATAATGTTGCTATGGAATAATTTTTCTGCCCTGAAAATACTGGGCATAAATACAGGAGTCGGGCTCCTGAGGAAAGGACCCCAATGGTGCGGTGAATTCTGTCCTTAATTCCATGACCAATGGCCCCTGGGTTTCCTGAGGGGGGCAGCACACACAACTGCTGGAAAAGCTGCAAAGGAGAAATGCATGCGGGAGCTGCGTGGACATGGACGTGGACGAGGACCAGGAAGGATTTGCAGGCGCACCACTAACAGTGAGGGAAAGGCCCTGGGGCTACGTGAGTCCAGGAGGGCTTGAAGGGACCCTGGGAAGCACGTCTCTGAGCCAGGCACCTGGGCTCCTGCTGCACCTGTCTCCCACCTGTCCCGTAGACCAGCGGCAGGCCTACGGTGGCAGCACTGCACACTCAGCTGCGTCCCCGGCTGCCTCATTGTCGGCCTTGCTGCCTTCTTGCAAATGACACCGTAGGAGCCACAAACCCGGATGACCCAGCCCAGGGTACACATTGAGGCAGGGGGTGAGGATGAGGAGATGGGGCACTCAGCCAGCAAGACTGCTGGGCATTTCCCATCCTGCTCCTCTGGCTGTCCCCGACTGCTTCCTCCCCATTGCTGGCACCTTGGGGCTCTTCCTGCCTCCCAGACAGACGCCTGGGTCCCAGGTGCTCTGCAAATTCTTCCTTAACAACGCTTTTCAAGAATGCCTGTCTCTAGTCTTGTGGATGGAGGGATTCTATCTCGTTTTGGAGAAAGAGAATTCTGAGTCAGAAAACTGAGCCTTGTCACTGGGAGTCCTAACCTGAATGATGACTCCGCAGCCCCCACTTGGCCTCCGCCCAAAGGCTAAATGCCCTCAGTGCACGTCAGTGATAATGACATGTGATAACATGCACACACATGTGCACATATATATAACTTACCATGTGCACCAAGCACTCGACATATGTTGACTCATATAGCTCTCATAAAAAGTCCTATGGTTAAGAACTGCTATTGTTCTTCTTATATACCTTTCATATATGGGAGACTGAGGCAAGAGAAGTCAACTAACCTATCCAAGGTCACACAGCAGTGGATGGCAGAGCTGAGATTAGAACATAGGAGGTCTGTCTCCAGAATTCATACTCTTAGCTACTGTTCCATAAACTATGGCTAAAATAATAATATTGCAATGTTTTATGTAATAATAATTTAATAGTAATTTCTTAAAAGATTTTATTTATTTATTCATGAGAGACACACAGAGAGGCAGAGACATAGGCAGGGAGCCTGATGCAGGACTCCATCCCCAGACCCCAGGATCACAACCTGAGCCGAAGGCAGATGGATGCTCAACCGCTGAGCCACCCAGGTGCCCCAGTAATAATAATAATAATAATAATATTATTATTACAATATTATTACAATATTATTATTATTATTATTAAACTGAATATATGACTAGGTCTTTCTTAAAGTGAATAATAATCTCAAAACTTTCTTTCCTTTTCAAAAACAGTGTAGCTAGGAACGCTACACTGGGAATCACTTAAACCATGAGATAATCTTTATATTACTATTTACTTTATGCTAAAAATTCTCTGTGTTCAGTGTGGAGAAGAGAGCTTCATAGCAAGAATCAGGGGACCTGGAGATATTTCCTAACTCACTATTTTACCTGCTGTGGTTCCTAGAGCAATTAATTTTGATTCTCGGGACACTTGCTTCTTCTTCTGTAGAATGGGGTAACAGTGTCACAGACAGCCTTACAAGGATCAAATAAGACACATTAAAATATTTTGAAAGCATCAAGCAATCTACAAATGTATGATATTATTCATCCCCTGATCCAAGTTCCTTTGAAATACTATCTCTGTGTATTTTCTGACTTCTGGGCATAAACTGGAGAGGTCTACTATGTAGACCAGTGCTACTCAGAGTATGACCCATGGACCAGCAGCAGAGCAGTATCTGGAAGGTTGTGAGCAATGGGATTTCAGGGCCCTTTCTCAGATCTACTGATTCAGAAACCGTGGGCCTGGGGACTGACAACCTGGTTTTGAAAAAACAAGTTCTCCAGGTGATTTTGATGTGTAATAAAGTTTGAGAAGCACCAATACAGACAGTTTTATCATTCATCCATCCATTCATTCACTGGCTTATTCGTTTGTTCATTCAATACTTAGGGAATATCTCTAGAAAGAGCCAGTCACTGTGTTGGGAGGATAAGACACAATTACTATTTTTAAAGAATATTTTTCTCAATGAACTCCTTTTCATTCTTCAAGATTCTGTTCAATGCCTCTTCACGGGCCCAATAGGGGCGCCAAATAGGGGCTGTTACCGCCCAGCCCTCCTGTGAAGAGAAACACAAGTAAATGGTGAAGCGCCCCTCGATGGGCATTTCCTGTATACAGTTCTGTTTGAGCAGACCACATGGTAATGGGTAGAACATCTCAATCCGTAGTGCAGACTGAATCATGCTCACCGACACTTTCTGATCCTGGGAAGAGCAAGGTCTAGGGACCCTTGCTGAATGCTGATAAGAGTCTGGACCTAAAACTGATGATCTGACTCTGGTGATTGCTGCCAGAATCTAGGGCACAGAGTCAAAAAAAATGAGGTAAACAGTATTCTTTCTAAAATACTGCTTCAAGAGAGCTCAGTTTTGGGGCACCTGGGTGGCTCAGTGGCTGAGCATCTGCCTTTGGCTCAGGTTGTGATCCTGGGGTCCTGGGATTGAGGCCCACATCAGGCTCCCTGCAGGGAGCCTGCTTCTCCCTCTGCCTACATCTCTGCCACTATCTGTGTCTCATTAATAAATAAATAGAATCTTAAAAAAAAAGAGAGAGAGTTCAGTTTTGACAGTGGGCTCGTGTGACACTTACTTTGCATTGACTACTAATGTCTGCTACTGTCCCCTGGGAACATGGACAAACTCAAATGGTGGGATACGATCAGGGCTTTCTTAGAAGGGGGAACCCCAAGCCATTCTCCTGGATTGGCACGTTTCCCAAACAGAGGCCACTTGGCAAAGTGAAAAAGAGCCTGGGTGTTGCTGGTGGGTTAAACTGGGCTTAGACCCTGGGAGATAGGGCGCTGTTATATCTGGCAGTGCTGAACTTCTGTGTCTTTGCTTAACTCCTCCGCCAAATGGGGATAAATAATTTTAATATGTAGCTAGAATGTCACATATATATTTGATACAACAGTTTTATTGATATTACAGTTTTATGATAGAATACTACATGAAGTGCTGGAGGATGGGCAGGTCCAGGGTGTGTCACATGCTGGTGATGTTGGAACCACTATGACAGAACCCTTCACATTGGGTCCCACCAAGAAGAAAGCCTTCAGCAGGATGGCAGCCAAGGTGACTGAGGCTGGGGTTGGGGGCGGGGCGCAGCCCTGTGTGCTGTGATGGTCCCTGACGTGGCCTTGCCACATGGGCCTTGGATCCTCACCCAATCTTACTGCTGTCTTCTCACCCATAATTTTTTTCCACCTTCTCTCTGCCCTTCTACCCCGTAGGGAGAATTTCAGGTCAGCGTGGGGGTGAGATGATTTTTTTAATTGGTTAATCATGGGAACTCTTCCCATGGCATTCTTAAACCACTGCTGACTTTCTAAATGTAGGGCTAATGTCAGAGCCCTCTGCTAAGTCCCACATTTCTTTCAGAAGTTCTCATCTGAGAGCCATGACATGGCGTGCCGCTGGAGACCTTCTGCAATTATATTTGAGCTTTTCCTAGTACTGCTTCTTTGTTTGGAGGAGGTGGGAAGTGGGAGGACGCTGGTGAAGAGGAGATGTGGAATGTGGAGGGACCAGAGCAGTGGAGGGTGGGGATGGGGCCCAGCCAATAAGACAGAATTGTTTCCAGAAGCACCGAGACTCATTCGAAATATTGATTCCTCCCTGGAGGTCACAGCCCAGCTTTTGTGGTGCTTTCAGAGGGGCTATTTATACATTTTGGTCTCCATGCCTCCTATATTGGTGACACTCCAGCTCTGCCCAAGTAGTGTTTAAAAAAGAAAGTAGTAATTATTAGCTGCACACCCAGAAGTGGGGATCAGAATGACTTCAGAACAAAAGCTTTCACATAGTCTTCTACTCCCACTGCTTCAGGGTGAAGCTGGAATCCTCTTTGCTTCTAGCTGAAGCAAGGTTATTGGAATAGATTCAATACGGACTTCTGTGCCCCTGAAGTTCATCCATATCTTGGGGTTTGGGTCCCCTCTCTGGCTTGCACTGTCATGCTTTATCCCTCATCCCTCACACATGACTGGGGTAGGGGGTGAAGGAGAAGATGCAGGTTGAAATGTTTGATCTTAAAAGCAATCTTTCCTTCTCACACTTAATTCCCAGCCTTCCTCCGCATGCCTAGCTCATCAGGTGATTTGCCAGAAACCTGGAGATTTCACACCAAAATATCAGGACATGCCTGGGTGCTCACCGATTGTGTGACTGAAGGAGAGACCCCAAGTGAGAACAGCAGAAGAACCGTCCAACTGAGCCCTGGTCAACCCTCAAAAGCACAAGAAATATTGAAATGCTGGTCATTTTAAGCCACTAAGTTATTGGGGTTAGAGTCATATCAAGGAAGTGGAAACATTCCTCCTTTGGAAAGCAGAAAGGTAATACTTAACCAAAATCTGGAAAGGCATTTTGAAGCAGAAATCCTATTCTAATAGTATCATTAAAAAATTGTTCCATAAGCAAAAAATGGTATGCCTGAAAAGTATTCATTGTTGAATGATTTGAAAAAATTACAAATAATAAAGTGGAGCATTAATAACAGCAAAAATCAATGATGTCCTAAATTATGATATTAACTTGCTTTTGGAAGTGATACAAGGGGATCCCTTCTGTGCAACTCAGTTGGAACCAGTGATTTTGAAAAAGCATATATTTCAAATACAGTATTTACTTTTACCTTAAAAATACACAGTTACATTTCTTTTCCAGCCTTTTTCTGTGGAGCTAAGTCTTCTGAATGTGAGTCCACTGCCTCGAATGCTGTGTAGTCTTGTGCAAATCACACCCATTCTACACTGTGCTCTCAGGAATTAAAGACATCTGAGGGAGCAATAGGAATACAGAATCATCTAGATCCCCTCCGCCCCAGGTTTTTATAGTAATCTCCTATATTGATTTCAAGAGTCTTTATTTTTAGTGACTCACTCTTACTGAGAATTTCAATTTGGTTTTTTGTTGCCTTTCTTGCAGTCATAGTTCAATGGTTTATGTGATCTCTAATTTGATTGTGTGATTATAATATCAGGTATGACTGGCAAGGACAGGTATGGGGACAAACCAGCTGCCTCTTGCCATGGTCTCTGCAAGACAGTGGAGGTAGCTCCAGGGTCCTTTGCTCTGTCTGGATTATCCAGACTCGCCTGGGATTCTCGAGGAAGAGGTGGTCTCCCCAGATGAGGTCTCTGGGTCCAGAGGCATTGACACGCCCCAGGAGCTTGTTGGAAATGGAGGCCTCAGGCTCTGCCCCAGATCTGCAGAATCAGAATCTGCATCGAAGTGAGAAAGTCTGCTGAGGACTCACCTGGGTGGTCCTGGGAGGTCCTGGGAGGAAGGTCCAGGCCTGCCCCAATTTCCTGGGGAGCAAAGCACAGCCCTTTGGGTGTAGGTGGCAGTAACATCCTTCCATGGTAGTCACCTGACCTTCCAGAGTGGCTGTCTCTGTGGGGCTGGATGACCATATGGGTGTCCCTGTAGGAACCCCAGTCCCTAGGAACAGCCACACCATGGGGTGGGGAGGCCCCAGATGTGAATGAACCCTGCCTTGTTTATTGGAAACAATACACTCCTTCTGAAGTGGCCGCTCTTGGGCTTACATGGGAAGCCTGGCTTTGTGGGCATAGAACCCAGGAAATGAAACAATCTTCTTACAAGAGAAGAGACTAAGATTACCAGGTGGAAGGAGCTATCGATCTTCTGTGAAGAAGGATTATCTATGTAAAATCGCTACTACTGGTGATATCTGCTCCCTTAGATTGTTCCCTGCACCCTATTTTTGCAACTCAGAGCTCTGTAGTGCATTGTGATTTATGACTATAGTCCTCAAAACCCAGTTGAAAACAAGAAGCCCTTCTTAACATGTACCATATTGCTAAAATCCCTCCCCCAACAATTGCCAATAATAATAATAATTCTTATTTAGTCCTTGCTAATGATCTCCAGCCGGAAGTGATGGAAGGGGATTTAAATCCAAGTCTGACTGACCCTGTGGGTTGAGTTCTTAGCCATTATGCTCTGAGGCTACTGTGTGTGTGTGTCTGCACTGCGCTGGGTGCTTTCCATGTTCTTTCTCATCCTTATGAGGGCCTGAGACATATTCCTTTTTTTAGATATTTTATTTATTTATTTATTCATGAGAGACGCACAGAGAGAGAGAGACAGAGACACAGGCAGAAGGAGAAGCAGACTCCACACAGGGAGCCCGATGTGGGACTCGATCTCAGATCTCCAGTATCACACCTTGGGCCAAAGGCGGCGCTAAACCGCTGAGCCACCAGGGCTGCCCAAGACATATTCTTTTATCTCCATTTTCCAGGTGAGGAACTGGGGCTCAGATGTCACAAAGCTGAAAGTGGCTGGCTCAGAATTCTAAGCCCACCTCTGTCCAATTCCCAGCCAGGTCTTTCCCACCACCCCAACACTCTCCTGGCAAAGTCAGCATCCATGTGGAAACACAAATTCGTCTGGCACATGGAAGTGAAGTCCTTTTGGAGATGGACTCAGGATGTCACTGCTGGGAGAAATGATTCAGTTGAGGGTTTTCCAATGTCAGGGTCTATGGACAACTGGCTGGCTTGGAATGGGTGGTACAGGATCCCTGGCCAGAGATGAAAAACCAAGTCCCCCAATGTGACTTGACTTACCCATGGTCACAGAACTAGTTGGTGAGGGACTCAAGCCCTCAGACTCCTGTCTCTCCTCAGCAACATCAATCACTAACCCCCATGGGAGCCCAGGAAACTGCCTCTGATGGCTCACTTTTCAGCAAAATCTGGTGATTAAGCCCTGCATTCTTCATGACCTTGGCCTTTGATACACAAATGCTCTGGTTTCTGAAATGGAGAGGCAGGCACAGACTCAATCTGAGCTTTTCTGCTGGTTCATCCATCTCGGAAACAAAGAGAGCCTTGTGGTTTTATTTGGATGGGGAGGGGCGCAGTTCCGAAGGGAATTAGCAAGACCCAGAAGCGCACTTGTGTGAGTCAGAACATTATTCTTCTATAAGAACGGACCTCCTAGATGTATTCATCCCCCTTACATAACTGCCTCACTGCCAGGGGGCCAGCCTTGGACGCTCCTCAGTGAAAATGTTGCAGGAGAAGGCAAGCCTCAAGACACACCTCATGCCTTCCTCTACTGAACTCAGGGGGAAGGAAAAGACATGTTGCCCTGAGGGCATCTTGATCCTGGAAGGAAACCAAGGAAGACTGGGTGAAGGGGGTGGGTGGCGAGCCAAATCTCCCACATGCCCACTCTGTGCTGGGTCCTGCCCACAAGTAGCATCATTTGGCCATTTTTATATCTACCTAGCCAAAGCTTGAAAACTGTAGAAAGGACCTGCCCCAGGTGATCCACTGGGGATGGTGGCCACAGTCCTGCATTCATCCTCAATAGTCTACAAGTGAAATTCCATGTCTGTGGGCTTCACACCACAGGCAGCCCCCTGGTGGATCTGTATAGGAGCCCACCACTGTCCTCATCAAGACAAACACCGGCCAGACATTCCAGAAAACGAAGAATACTCCCCTGGTGAGTTATTTAGGTGGAGATGTTTCCATCTAGGGGGATTAATGACATAGCACCTCTTGCCTGCACTACTGAAAAGCTTCATATCTCTTCTATGGCCTGTCTTGTCCTTCTGATCTGCTCTCCACTGGGCAGCTGGTATGTTCTTGTGTGTGTGTGTGTGTGTGTGTGTGTGTGTGTGTGTGTGTGTGTGTTAAAATAAACATAACTAAAACCTACCATTTTAACCCCATTAAGTGCAAAGACGCATTCACACTGCTGTGTGACCAAGGCCACCACCCATCTCCAGAGTTTGTTCATCTGAAACCCTGTCCGCATTAAACGAGGGCTCTCTTTTCTCCCCAGTGCCCCCCCCCCCCCAGCCACTACTCTACTTTCTGTCTCTGGATGTTCCTCTCTAGGTACCTCATACCATTATTTCTCCGTCTGTAATGGGTTTATAGCATCATATCCTCAAAATTCACTCACGTGGCATGTGGCAGATTTGCCTTCCTTTGTCAGGCTGAAAAACATTCCATTGGATGGATAGACCACATTTTGCTTATCCATTTATCCATCAGTGGGCATTTGGGTTGTGTTAGAATGTTTTTTTTTAAAAAAATGCTAATCTGCTTATATTTCTGCAGGTGGGATAAGCCGCCAACTCTTTCACAAGCTGGCAAGGCTGTGCTCCCTTTCCAGAACTGTCTTGCTACCCTGTGTCCAGAGACACCACCCCTGGGGTGCACTACTGAACTCATGTCCCTCCAGGTGCTGGCTGGGTCTCAGCCTGGGGGGCTGTTCCCACCCTCATGGCCTGGGTCATTCATCCTGCAGTGCCTGCCTCAGCGCTGCCTTCGGGGTCCCATCCAAACTGGGAGGGCAGCTCTCCTGTCTCTGGGCACCTTCGGGTTCCCTCCTGGCACCGTTCACACCTGTCACCATACGTCTGGCTCTGTGTGTGAGACTGGTTTCCACTGTCTGACTTCGAAGTAGGGATTTGCTCACCTCTGTATTCCTAGCACTTGGGGGAAAGCCTGACAGGTGGGAGGTGCTCAACAGATGTTAACTTCATAAAGGAATGCCGGTGGGAAGGGGCACGGAGGAGCAGGCTGACGCAGACCTGGATTGCAGCTTGACTGACCTTGAGCTTTCCTGACTTTTAGCTCCCATACCTGCAGGTGTGTTGCAAAAATGAAGGAAACTGAGCACCAGCAACCTGCCCAGCACACAGCAGGCACTCAGCAGCGGCACTGCCCTTCCTTTCTCTTACCACGAACCCAGTCTGAGGGTCAGGATGCATTTGCTTTTTAAGCATCCCAAGTTATCCTGGTTCCCATGAAACATGAGGTTTCCCGCAAAGAGAGGGTGGTGGCAAGGTTCTGAGGCTCTGGGCACCTGCTGTGGTCCAGAGATCCTCTTTTTTTGAGTCCCCACCCCCCTGCCTGGTCTCCACCAGCAATTCCATGGCTGGACACTCTTCTTAGCCGGGATGGCAGCTGGGATGGCAGTGCGGACGTAGAGGGTGGGAGGGCGGCTGGAAGGCCTCCCTGGAGTTTGGTAACTTGGCTTTGAACTACTCCCACCACGAAGAAGGCTCCACATGACTGTAGACTAGCCAGCCAGCCAGCCATTGGCGACACCCTTCTCAGTTATGCCCTGCGCTGTCCTCGGCCGGCTGTGCCCCACGGAGAACAGGGCCCTGGAGGGGCTCCCTGGCATCGCTAGAGCAAATATTTGCACAAACACACAGACAATCGCAGCCCACTTGCTCCCACTGCAAACGCTGCTGTGGAGCCTTGTGAGCATTGGCTGGCTGGGAGAAACTGCGAAGTTGTTTTTCTAGATTTAGACACTTTTCCCCCCAATTCAGGGCTGACAAAGGAAGGCCCATTATGTGGGGCATCTCCCCTGGGACATCCTCTTCAAATATCAGCAGGTTGAGTTCCTCCTATGCAAATCATTTTGAGCATTTATCCTGCTTTTCATTAACATAATATCTCCCAGGTCATCACCCTGGCCTCTCTCTGAAACATTTCCCAGGCAAGAAAAGCTCTCAAGGGGGGAGGGGAATCCCTGCATCTTTGTAAAGGAGGTGGAATTTTTATTCGTGTCTCTTCCAGCTGCTGTACATCACTATTTGCAATATCCACATGTAAGAGGCTTTGTTTTTTCAATTAAAAAAACAAAACAAAATAAAGCTGAGATTAACTACTCCTGGATTAAGAAGCCTCAGACTCCCAAAGGAGTTCTGAATTCTATCTGTAGAGCACTCTACACAAAGCTGCGCTTGCTATCCAGGAGATGGGCCAGATGCTAGATAGAACACACAACTAAATTGTGCAGACAGTGTGCTCATTGCAAAAGACACTTAGTGCCGAGGACGTGTCTCCTCCAGATGGAGAACTTATTCTGTGTAGGAGAGGCTGGAGGCATGGTTTCCACCAGTGCCTTCTCTTCTGGGAGAGCATGTTGCACTTCTCTGCCAGCTAAGAATGAGGCAGATGGGGTGGTGGGCACCTTCATAGCCCTATTCTGCTGCTGCCCACTTACTTCCCCAAATGCCATGGTTGCAGCTTGTCACTTGATTTGCATGGACCATTCCTTTGGATTCTCCATGTGGTGCCTGTCAGCCAGGCTCCAAACCCATTCTTTCGTTGTACCCACACAGTCCCAGCACTTAGTAGGGAGATGTAGGAGAGCACTTAATCAGTGTTAAATTGAGTGCATTTCATGCATTGGGGTGGGAAGTAGGGATTCTCTGGCTTTGAAGAGCCTTTGTTTCTCAAGTCATAAAAGCGAGGGCGCAGAACCATATACAAGCTGTAATCACGGCTACAAATACATGCGCACACTTGTGTGCAGATACGATTTAAAAAAAAAGGCTGCATGCTATCACCATAGTAGTAAAAGAAGTTACCTCTGAAGAGTTGAAATTATAATTGGTTTTTAGTTTCCTTTTTACATTCTTTCGAAAGGTCTATAGGAGACTCTGTTACTCATCAGGAAAAAAAAAACCATTTAATTCCTCTATAATAGTCCCTAGAAACTGGCTAATTCTTAAGTAATCATCAGGCAACATTTTCAGAGCAATCAAGGAACAGCCAGCTCAGAGCAAGGACTCAGAGAAACAGAACATGACACCCGTATTTGAGGTTGGGGGAGAGGCAGTGGTGACAGGGAGGACATGTCACATCTTTGCTTCTGATGTTTTTCTGGGTCTGTCAGCCACAGCTGTCTGCCACACCCTGAGGCAGATCAGAGAGTTCTGGGCCCCTGGAATACCTCCCCTCTTGGGCTTTAAGGTGACAATTTAACTTTCTTATCTGTCAAGGTTCCAAACAGGAAAATGGAAACATCTCCTAGTCTTGAAAACAGAAGGAAATAAATATAAGAGATTGGTTTCACCAGCGAGGGACCAACTGGGGACTGTGAAGGCCCTGAGTGATTAGCACTAGCAGGAAGCCATCAGCAGGGACAAAGGAAGTGCAAGGGCGGGTGACCCTGGGGGAGCTGGGCCTTTTTGCTAGGCTCAGAGCTCTGGAGGGGCATGGAGGGCAAGGGAAGAGAGTCCTGGCTTCTGTCTTTCTTTTCCTAGTCTCCTACCTGTACTTCCTGAGCCAACCCCACTGGAAGCAGCCAAACCAGAGGCAGGTGGTTTCAGCCCCAGGGACCCTGGTGGGGGAGCAGGGTGAGCACATTGTCCTTGGACCAGAAGGACTGTGCTGCCATCCGCGCCTCCCCCCCCCCAACTTCCCCGGCTATTAGCAAGATGCATGTGAGCCATGCCAGGTAAATATTTTCTGCTCTTTTTTTCTTTGTTTTTTAAAAGATTTATTTATTTATTCATGAGAGACACACACAGAGAGGCAGAGACATAGGCAGAGGGAGAAGCAGGCTCCATGCAGGGAGTCCAATGTGGAACTCGATCCCAGGCCCCGGGATCATGACAGTTTTATATTCTGCTTTTTAAAGTTAACATATCAAAAATATTTTTAATATTTAAGTATTTTAAAACATTACAGTAATAGGTTTACAGCAGTCCATCTAATAGTTGTTCAGAAATGTAGATATAGATTTTGACTTATTCTCTGCAGAATAGAAATATGGTCATGTCTCTTTCATATTCTTTTTAAAATTAATTGCTAGAGCACCATAGGTCCTTGAAGCAGAAAGTCCGTTGCATCCCTCTCCATATTCCCTGCCTGCCCACCTCCCACCCATGTTCTGCAAGAACACTTGATCCTTCCTCATCCTAAGACAAGGAAGGACTCTCGAGATCCAGCCAACAAAACTGGGGACCCAGCGCGCCCACCCTGCGGTTCCTAGAGACTGCCACCAGGTGTCACTGTTGAAGGGTAGTCCTGTAGACGCCAGCAGGCGGACAGCGCCCTCACCTAGGACATCTTGGTCCAGCCCCTCGGAGTTTACATTCCCATTCCCAAACACCGTTCTCTGAGACACAGGCACTGAGAAAGACCTGTGGGTCTTGAGACGCTCCCAAGGTCAGCCACGTACTGTTCTGAAATCAATTCCTCTACCAGTGCTTTGGCTCCTGCTATGAACTTGGAACATGAGCTATGACTCTCTTCCATCAGGATTACTTTATCTCAGGGTCTTGTTCAGTTCCCTGCCACTAGATTTCAGCCCTCCCTTCTGTACCTGACAGACCTTGCTCATTTCACATTATGGGGACCAGTGGTTGAATTGTTGACTCACCCAGAGAACCCTGGGCTAAGAAGGCAATTAGCTTCTTCCCCAGCCAGTAGTTCTGCAGATCAAGGAATATGCCAGATTTTACGAAGTCATTAGGAAAAACAAAATGTTTTGTATCTTCCTTTCTTTGGGAAAAGAGATACCTTCTTGCTCTATGTTTATAGGACACCATGGCATTGACACAGGTTTTTGCAGTTTAAAGATCTGCTTCAGGACATACCCCTTCTATTCTTTGTAGCAGCATCACACAGCCAACTGATGATGCTTTTGAGCAGGAATTTTACAATGATCACATGTGGAAGCTATCTATTTGAAAAGGGCACACATGGGGCACCTGGGTGGCTCAGTCGGTTAAGTGTCTGCCTTTGGCTCAGGTCATGATCCCAGGGTCTTGGGATTGAGTCCCGCATCGGGCTCCCTACTCAGTTGGGAGCCTGCTTCTCCCTCTCCCTCTGCCTGCTGCTCCCTCTACTTGTGTTTTCTCTCTCTCTGTGTCAAATAACTAAATGAAATCTCTCAAAAGATTAAAAAAAAAAAAGCACACATAAACCTCAGGATATGTTAGTTATTTTTTGTTAGTTTCATCTTTACTGCAAAAGAAAGTTACTATTTTGATGATGAGTAGAGGGATTCCAGGCTTGTAAATAGGAACTTTCCAAGCATATTAAGAATAAAGCTCAGGGCAAAAGCTGCTCTCTGCCACCTGCAGCTGCACATGATATGAGTTGTTGGGGAGTGGGCATCCCAATGGGGAAATCAGACACAGTTGCTGAGGGTCCTCTTGATACCTGCTTATCATGGTATGTGATATCCATATGGTATGGTATCCACAGAAACTAACAAAAAAAAAGTCATTGGTTATTCGTGGACAATCAGTGCCTTGAAGAGAGGGAAGCATTCCAAGCACTCAAAATAAATGCCTGCGTCCATATCTAATGGAGTTAATTCAGGAAGCAAGAGGTAAAAAAAAAATTTTTTTTTAAGATTTTATTTATTTATTCACAAGAGACACAGAGAGAGGCAGAGACACAGGCAGAGGGAGAAACAGGCTCTACGCAGGGAGCCCGACGTGGGACTCAATCCTGGGACTCCAGGATCACGCCCTGGGCCAAAGGCAGGCTCTAAACCACTGAGCCACCCAGGGATCCCAGAGGTAAAAAATTTTAAACTATGATTATATTCTCTGAATATTCAAGTAGATTTCCCTTCAATAAAGCAAGAGCAAGCATCTTGAAAGGGGGCAATTAGATAATAAGACAGATTTTGGAAATTAAAAAACTGAAATGGAAACAATGTGTGGTATATCTACTCAATGGAATACTATTAAGCAATAAAAGGGGAAAAACTATTGTAGGATTGCAGCATGAGTGAGTTGAGCTGAAGAAGCCAGACCCAAAGAGTACATATAGTATGGTTTCATGTACATGAAACTCTAAAAAAGGCACCGCTAAGCTATGGTCTTAGAAATCATTCATGCCTTCTGGCAAGGGGTTGTGAACTGACTGGGAAGAGGTGTGAGGAACTTGCTGGGATGTTAGAAATGCTTTATATTTTGATTGAGCGGTTATATGGTCTACATGTATGCATTTGCTGCAGTTTAAATATAGACTTAAAAAGTGTATAAGGGTGCTTAGGTGGCTCAGTGGGTTATGCTTTGACTCTTGATTTCAGCTCAGGTCATGATCTCAGGGTTGTGAAATCAAGCCCTGGGATAGGCTCTGTATTCAGTGAGCCTAAGATTCAGCTTAAGATTCCCTTCCTCTGCCCCAATTTTGTACACATTCTCTTTCTCTCTCTCTCTCTCTCTCAAAAAAAAGACTATTTTTAAAAAGTGTGTATTTTGTCTATGAATATTACACAGCAATTTTTAAAAGGATGTCAAAAACAACATGGACACTGTCTCAAAAAGAAAAAAACCCTACTGAATGGGCACACTGACTTGTAACTCAACTGAAAATTAAATCAGTGAATTAGAGGAGAAGTGATAGAAATTATAAGAAGAGATAAAAAAAATGAATCCAGAGTAACTAATACCTGAGTAATAGGAATTCTATTAGGAGAGAATAGAATGAATAGGAGAAAAAGCACCAGTGACAATATATAACACATTTTTTTCTGAGTAGAGAGAAAGGGGTCATTGAGCTCCAAGTAGGAAAAAATAAAACAAAACACTGAGACATTTGTCTAATGAAATTTCTCAATTCCAAGGTCAAAGAGAACATTTTTAAAAAAGATTTTATTTACGTATTCATGAGAGACACAGAGACACAGGCAGAGACACAGGCAGAGGGAGAAGTAGGCTCTCTGTGGGGAGCCTGATGTGGGACTTGATCCCAGAATCCTGGGATCATGACCTGAGCCAAAGGCAGACACCCAACCTCTGAGCCATCCAGGCGTCCCCAAAGAGAAAAATTTATAAGCTTCAAGGCAGAAAAATAACACAAAACCCCAGAACAATTAAGAAGAGAACCAAAGAGGGGTACCTGGGTGGCTCAGTCGGTTAGGGGTCTTACTCTTGATTTCAGCCTCATGAAACTCTGCTCTGGGTGTGGAGCCTTCTTAAAAAAAAAAGAGAAGAGATGGGATGAGCCCTAGGCGTTATACTATATGTTGGCAAATTGAACAAATGAAAAGAAAAAGAGAGAGAAGTGAAGCGAACATCTTCCCCATGACATCAAATGCTGGAAGATAGTGGGACAACCTTCCCAGGGCCCCTTGAGGAGAAGAACGAACTGTGAGCTGGTGTTCCACGTCCCTCCAACTCCTCCCTGGTGTGTGAGGGTAAAAGGAGGCGTGCCCACAATGTTACCAGCTCTTGGTTTAAAACCTGGAAACTACTGAGCCTCCAGGCAGTAAGTGAAAATGCACCAAAGTAAATACCACAAAAAAGATGAAGAGAAGAAACAGTGATAAACAATGAAAGTTGTGGTTGAGTTTGAATCATTACTGGTAACAAGATTGTTAAGTCCCATAGATTTTTTAAAAATATTCTTAAAATAGAAGAGGCATAAGTAGTTAATATTGGCATAAACTCCAACCTTTAGATGATTTTGACTACAACTGAAATACTGGGGAAGGGAGGCAGAAAAGTAAGAGTATGCTAAATATTACACTAAATATTGCATCTTTTTTGAAATTGAGGGAGCTACACATATTTTTTAATTCTTGATATTGATGAAAATGTATATTCATTTATGTTTGTTAGAATAGAAATAGGGCATAAAAAAACCCCTTTCAACAATTAGGGGAGGGAAGGAAGGCTGCATTACACATTTTTTCTATATTTAAATAATTATTTACAATGAACCTGCATTATTTCTGCAAAAATTGTTTTGTTTTCTCTTAAAATTCTTTTAAAGACTTTCAATGGTTGTTAATTGTAAAAGTAACACATGCCCACCAGAAAGATACACATTTCTTTTGTCTCAGTGAAGAAGTCTAAAGATATTTTCCACTTTAAAAATTGCAAAAATTTTTGTTTTTAGACGTATTCATCAATTTTTGAATGTATCTCTGATTAGTTCATCAGGAGAGTTTTCTTGAAGTGTTATCAATGAGGCCAAAAGGCAGGAGCAGTTTTAAGGGTCTTGGAAAATATTGCCAAATTATCTTTCAGAGAGGTTGTGCCAATGTATGTTTTCATCAGCACGTGTATAATAGCCATTTCATTGTGACTTCACCAATACTGCGTGTTTTAATTTAAACACATAACCAACTTTCAGAAAAGTATTGAGGGCAGCATTTCATTGATGATAAAGTCAAATGTTTTTCCTATGTGCTTATTTTTTGTTATTGATTCCATTTATTTAAAACAGCAAAACATATATAGAGTGGGGTGGGGGTTTTTTTGCCTATTTACTGATTTTTCTAATAGAGATTTAGTATTTTTCTTTTTGATTTTATGAGCTTTTTGTGTGTTAAAGACAGTAATTCCTTATCCTACTTAATTCAAGTGTTTCCCCAGTTTTCAGCTTACTTTTCAATTGTGATTTTTGATATGTATTCAAAACCATTTTTAAAATATCTTACTTTATGCTGAAAAAAGTTTTTCCCTTAGCTTTATTGGTATACTATTGACATAAAACATATATAAGTTTAAGATGTACAAAGGGATGATTTGACACACATATGTGTTGTGAAATGATAACTACAATAAGGTTAGTTAACGACTGTCCCCTCACATAATTCTCATTTGAAATTTTATGTTGATAACATTTAAGATCTACTCTCTTGGGGTGCCTGGGGAGCTCAGCTGGTTAAGCGTCTGACTCTTTTTTTTTTTTTTTAAGATTTTATTTATTCATGAGAGACAGAGAGAGAGAGAGAGAGAGAGAGAGGTGGGCAGAGACACAGGCAGAGGGAGAAGCAGGCTCCATGCAGGGAGCCTGATGTGGGACTCGATCCCAGGTCTCCAGGATCACAACTTAGGCCGAAGGCAATGCTAACTCCTGAGCCACATGGGCTGCCCCAAGCGTCTGACTCTTGGTTTCAGCTGGAGTCATGATCTTGGGCTCCTGGGATGGAGCCCCATGTGGGGGCTCCATGCTCAGTGGGGAGCCTGCTTAAGGATTCTCTCTCCTTCCCCCTCTGCCCCTCCTTCACTCTCTCCCTCTTTCTGTCCCTCAAAAATTAAAAAAGAAGATCTACACTCTTAACTTCAAGTATATAATACCATATTGTTAATTACAGTCCCCTTTGAATAAATTCTCATCCATTTAGAGATCAGGTATGTATGTTTTCTCATGTTTATTTTACTGTGTGTTCCATGCGGAATTTCAGTCAATGTTATGAGATAAGAATTTAACTTTAACAAGTAATAACTTGTAAAAACACTGAAACAAATAGTCCTGAGCTAAAATCCTGGCCCAGAATAAATTTCTGTGTGACCTTGAACAAGTTACTTAATCTCTCCAAACACTGGCTTTATCACCTGTAAAATGGAGATAATAGCACCCACTTTACTGAATCATAATGATAAAATGATATAACACATGCAAAACTCCATACAAGCGGCCTGTTGTCAAGAACTGTGAAGAGCCTGAGATCTTAACCCTGATTTCCAGCTAACAAGTTACCTACCACGCTTCCAATGATGCTGATAGAAGACATGAGACTCTCATGTCAGCGACAAAGGATTTTGTTACTCAAGGCTCAGCAGCAACAGAAACATCACATATTTGCCTCAATCTCCTGGCCCTAAGTCCAATGGCAATGAATGGGTAGGCACAGAGGGTTGCCTGTATATGCAATGGGTTGCATTCCAGAGAGGCAACCCTGAGCTTAGGGATCCCAAAGCTTCTGTAGTGCTTAGTAAACATAACTGCCCTTTACTCTAAGGGATCCCTCTGTGTTACAAGGCTCTTGGCTATATGACCATCCTTAAAACGATAGTCTGGAACAAAAGACAGTTCCTCTCCTGCAAGACATGCAGAAAAGTGAGAGACCCATGGAGAATTGTCTCCCAGCAGCTGAATATATAGAAAATGTTCAAGAAAGAGAATCAGGTTGTCATCACCTATTAATAGATATCATATTTATTGTATATACTTGGGTCTGTCTCTGGGCTCTTTTGCTCTTTTACTCTTCTATCAGTACCATTTTGATGTAGCTAATCTTATATTCTATGAGAAAAATCAATGTCAATTTGAAAAATTACTTTGATATAAAGGCTGAACAAGTGGCCAACTTAAATAAAGTTGTGTATTGCATAGCTGTTTTAGTACCTGTGAAGGTGGAAAAATCGGTTCACATAGAAGCCACCCTCCACTTCCTTCTGTGCTCCAAACACATGCCAATGATAGACAAAAACATCTTTCAGAAAATTTTGAGGGTATCCCTGGGTGGCTCAGCGGTTTGGCACCTGCCTTCAGCCCAGGGCATGATCCTGGAGGCCTGGGATTGAGTCCCACGTCGGGCTCCCTGCATGGAGCCTGCTTCTCCCTCTGCCTGTATCTCTGCCTCTCTCTCTCTCTCTCTCGAATAAATAAATATTTTTTAAAAAAGAAATTTTTGAGAAATCTTAAAATTTTTTTGAATAATCGTCCCCAAAACAAGATAAAGACATCTTTGAATCAGAACCAGGAGATAAACTTGAAAAGCCATGGGTCTACTTGGCTTGGGGTCCAGAAACAGTACTGCCCTGTGATAGCACTAGGGGGCAGCATTTGCGCTGGTGTGTATGCAAATGTCTTACTGGGGTACAGCTCCCTGGGCCAGAGGGCCTAGAGGGCTCCAGAGGAGGCGGGATCTGGAAGCAGAATTGTTAGTAAAATGAGCTATAAAACAGTGTGAAGAGGTTGACTTTATTTATTCGTGAGAGACACACAGAGACAGGCAGAGACACAGGAAGAGGGAGAAGCAGGCCCCGTGCAGGGACCCTGATGTGAGACTGGATCCCGAGACTCCAGGATCACACCCTGAGCAGAAGGCAGGCACTCAACTGCTGAGCCACCTAGGCGTCCCTGTGAAGAAGAGGTTTAGAACACTACTCGGGACTGGGACTGGTACTGAGCTGCATGTCTGCTGGAGTCAACACTTGTCATGTGCGGCTGCTTGCTATTTTGACCAAGCTCTCCCTACTGAATTCCCGCATATTGAGTCTTGCCTTTCCAAAGTGGAAGCCAGAAAATCTACATTCCAGGAATTCCTTGAAACCAGGCTCCAGGTGTAGGGCCTGGTCTCCACCAATCAGGCAAGTCCCTATGAGGCCTGGACTCTGTAGTAAGCAAGATGCTGTGGACTGGATTGTATGCCCCCAAAATTCATAGATCAAAGATCGAAGCCCTCACCCCCAGTATGACTTGTCTGGAGATAGGGCCTCTGGGAGATAATTAAGGTCAAATAAGGTCATGAGGGTGGGACCCTGATCCAATAGGATAGGTATCCTATTGGAAGAGGAAGAGGAAGAGACACCAGGGCCTGGTGACTGGAGAAGAAGCCAAGTGAGGACACAGCGAGAAGGCAGTCATCTACAATCCAAGGGGAGAGATCTCAGGAGAATCCAATGTTAACACCTCCATCATGGATGTCCAACCTCTGGAACTGTGAGAAATATCTTTCTGTTGTTTAAGCCTCCCAGTCTGGGGATCCCTGGGTGGCGCAGCGGTTTAGCGCCTGCCTTTGGCCCAGGGCGCGATCCTGGAGACCCGGGATCGAATCCCACGTCAGGCTCCCGGTGCATGGAGCCTGCTCCTCCCTCTGCCTCTCTCTTTCTCTGTGACTATCATAAATAAATAAAAATTAAAAAAAAAAAAGCCTCCCAGTCTGTGGTGGGATTTTGTATGACCACCCAAGCTGACTAAGAGGCAAGATGAGGCCACCCTGCATGCTGGCAGAAGCATCTGTTTCTTCGGGAGATGGCTGCGGTGAAGATTCTGATACCTAGCTCCGAATACATCAAGGAACAAATGGCAGGAGAGTTGTTGCTAGAATAGCACCTGTGATGTCACTGGGCTTTGTTCCTAATCGTGTGTTCCTAATCGGATTTTGGAGTTCTAGCCTTACCAGAGACTTTTGAACTATCTTATAATGCTTTAATAAATCCCTTTTCTCTTTATTTATTTATTTTTTCCTTTTCTCTTTAAACGCCAGTTATTTGCATCTTTGAACCCCAGCCAATATAGTGATTTTCCATAGGGAACAGTATCAGAGAAAACCAAACTATAGTGACTTAAACATGAAAAGGTTGTGCCAGGGATGCCTGGGTGGCTCAGTGGCTGAGCATCTGGCTTCGGCTCAAGGCATGACCCTGGGGTCCTGGGATCCAGTTCTGCATCGGGCTCCCTGTGAGGAGCCTTATTTCTCTCTCTGTCTCTGCCTTTCTGTCATGAATAAATAAATAAAATCCTTAAAAAAAAGTTTTTGTCAGGCACCAGGTAGACTTGAGGTGGGGAGTCCAGGATGGGTACGGTGGCTTATGAAGGACTCCCCTACTCTGTTGTCCTTGTGGGTGGTCTTTGTCCTCATAGTTATAAGTGCCCTCTGCATCCTCTACATTGAGGGTCAGGAAATTTCTTGTGAAGGGGCCAGAGAGTGGCTAGCAGGCCACAGGTTTCTGTCCCAGCTACCCAACTCTGCCAGCGTCACACAAAAGCAGCCATGGACACATGCAAACAAACGGGCATAGCTGTGTTGCAATAAAACCCGATTTACAAGAATAGATGCCAGGTGGAATTTGGCTGGCAGGCCGCAGTTTGCCTGAACCCTGTTCTACATCTACGTTCTAGGAGGAAGGAGGAAGAACAAGAGTCAGCACTCAGTGACGTCAACTAGACATCGGCTAGAGCTGTGTCAGGTGATTACCTCTTGCTGCAAAGGCAGTTGGAAGCCTGAGCATCTATTCGCACGTTCAGCCTTCAGAGCAGTGCTTCCCAAGCATCTCCTACTGTGTTATGCATGGAAAGCAACACTTGTGTTGTGTATAGGAATACTTGGTCAATGCTACTTATGGCCAGAGCACACAGACCAGGGTCCACAGGGGACCCAGGTCCCATCTGGCCACCTCAAAGGCTGGCAGGATCAATTTTTCAGTCACATGTGGAGCTCATTTGCAGATATTGGTTGGAATGCTCTGCTCTGGAGAGATACAGAGTAATCTGGGCAAGGAGGAAGGTTGTAAGATTGAGCAGGTTCCCCGATGTGTGCATGGGTTCAGGGGCTGTATGTTTAATAACCTTGCAAAATGGAACCCCTCAGCCATGGTGGGAAACTTGGCTTTAGTGAAATACCTATTTTAATTTTGATCATAAGTATTTTCATAAGCAGAACCATCTGTAAGTGTTTTGTAATATGGTGTGATGCGCTTCCTGTGGTGCCTACCAGAAGGCAGGAGGTGACACTTCAAGCTATAGTTGATTCTCCAGAAACAAGGACATCTTTGTGCACCCTGTGAGTGACAAGACACTCTGGTACTGCTCTCAAACCACAGAGCTCCGTATTTTTGGATGAGTGTGGATACTTTAGAAATAATTCCAAGCCAAACCACAAAGCTCCTTATTTTTGGGTCAGTGTGGATCTTTTAAAAACAATTCTAGGGCAGCCCAGGTGGCGCAGCGGTTTAGCACCGCCTGCAGCCCGAGATGTGATCCTGGAGACACGCATTGGGCCCCCTGCGTGGAGCCTGCTTCTCTCTCTGCCTGTGCCTCACCCTCTCTCTCTCTCTCTCTCTCTCTGAATAAATAAATAAAAATATTTTTAAAAAATTCCAGGGCACCTGGGTGGCTCAGTGGTTAAGCATCTGCCTTTGGCTCAGGTCGTGATCCCGTGGTCCTGGGGTTGAGTCCCACATCGGGCTCCCTGCATAGAACCTGCTTCTCCCTCTGCCTATGTCTCTGCCTCTCTCTCAATGTCTCTCATGAATAAATAAATAAAATCTTAAAAAAATAATAATAATTCCAAACGTTAAAAGTCTTCCCTTTGCCCAGGTCCACCTCCTTGGTAGGTCCTCTTCGCTGTTTGGTACTCAAGTCCCTTGTTCTATTTCCACTTTGGGCTTCCTCCTTGTACTGAGACACAGCACAGTGTGGGAGCAGGTGCTTCCAGAGCCGCCTGTGCCATAGCTCAAAGTCTGTTTCCTGATACACCCGTGAGGCATTCTGCGTGCCTCGCCCGTGTTTGCATTTGGCTGCAAATATTAGAAGTCTTTGTCTGATTGTACTAAAGCCAGAAGAATTTATATTTTGTTTATTTACCAAGAAGCCGGGCAGTGAGCCGCATAAGGACGAGGATGACACCTTCACAATGTCATCAAAGATCATATTCTTTTCTGTCATCCTTGGTACATTGGGGGGGCTTTTTCTCTGTGGACACAAGCATGGACTTTGCATGACAATGTCCAAAGCATGAAGGAAGAGGATGGGGCTCCTCTTTTTTAGAGACGCCCCACAGTATCTCTCCATATGCCTCCTTGCCAGCTTCGGGCCACATGCCTAACCTTAGAGTGGTAGGAGGCCAATCACAAGTCAACCCCCGTGACTGGGCAAAATTGGGTTCTGTGAACAAGAAAAAGGACAAATGGCTCCTAGGGCAGTGACCAGCAGCACCTGTCCTTATCCCTTTGGTCCTGAAGACCAAGCATCCTGCACGCAGCAGGGGTCTTGTGTTTTGGGTCTTTCCTGTCTCCTCTTATAGCCCACTAGAGTGATCTATTCGAAGGGAGACCAAATAGAGGTCTTTTAGAAAACTATGTGTATTCTTGTGGAATACTACTCAGCCATAAAAGAGACAAATTCCTGACCTATGGAATGACATGGCTGGATGTCAGATGCTGTTGAGTCAAAGAAGCCAGACACAAAGACTCATACATCATGATTCCACTTATATGAAGATCTATGATTAGCAAAAATATATTAAGGTCGAGAAAACTCGATCAGTGGTTACCTCTGAGGATATGGGGATTACCCACAAAGGGATAGGAGGGAGCTTTCAGTGAGAAGGGAGATGTTCTATCTTGCGATAAGGTGTGGATTACAAGGTGTCTCATTTGCCCAATTTGTCCCAAAACTGCCCTTCTGAGCTGTGTGCAGTCCAACATGTACAATGAGTAGGGGAGAGAGGGTGGACACATAGAGATGAAACCAGAACAGCAGGATGTTACTCTTTGTTGGGGCTGGTTGACAGGAACATGAGGTTCACTGTTTTCATTCTGTTTATTTTATAATTTGAGTTTTAAAATTTTTTTCTTATCTTGAAATCTCCTATCTCCTTCATTCCAGCTGGGTCTTTAGTTTGCATCTCCTCATTCTGAGGCTTTTCCCCAGAAAGGGCCTAGTTGGCTGCCCTTTGCAGCATTCTGGCATGAGAGGCAGGGCCTGGTGTTCTAACTGGAAGCACCCGGCTCGCTGGACAGAGGCCCAGGTGCAGACCGCCCCCATCACTCCATGAACTCTGTCATAGTAACGTATAATCTTTGGACTCCTTGAAAGTAGAGATGGACACTCTCCCTGTGTGCCCAGCACCTAGCACAGAGCCCTGCTTAGAGTGGGTGCTCCCCCAATGTCTGGCGAATGAACAAATGAAAAAATTCACAGAACAGTTAAACCAACAGATTAAGCCAATCATTGTAATAGCCTGTAACCATTTCTTTTTTTTTTTTTAAGGTTTTATTTATTTATTTATTCTTGAGACACAGAGAGAGGCAGACTTAGGCAGAGGGAGAAGCAGGCTCCCTATGGGAGGCCTGATATGGGACTCAGTCCCAGGATCCCAGGATCACAACCTGAGCCTAAGGCAGATGCTTAATCACTGAGCCACCCAAGTGCCCCTAGGCTGTAACCTTTCCAAAAAAACAAATATATTGTCAACAGAACCCAGTTTATAAATGGACAGTGCCAAAGATTCATTTGTCAACTGCTTGCTTTTCTTGATGAATTTCTCTTGAGTGAAGTTTCCAGATCTGCTACAGAAGATGGTGGCTTCCTTCTAATCAAAGTATGTAATATTGTCTCCATGCACAAGTGAAAAAAATACATCCTGAGACCAACCTGGAAAGTTCGTCTTTAGTGGAAAGCTGCAAATGCGCGAATATTAAATAGTCTGTATTTACTGAGAGGAGCGAGAGAGTGAACGAGGCAGACAAAGAGCTTCCTGGAAGCTTCTCCTCCCCCAGCCTGCGAAGACTTCTGCTGTGCGCTCCCTCCATGCGCTGCACTTCCCATCACTAAGGGTGGCTTCAGAATTTTTATCCAGAAAGATGCTTGGAGGTCTCGTCTAGAAGCAGTATTTGCTTTAACTTAGATTGCAGTATATTTGGAATTTCATGCAGTTGGGGTTGCAAAGGTCTCTCCCCCGCGCCCATGCCTTGGTGCTGTCACTACAGATAGGCAAGCAGTCATTATTGCTTTAACTAATACTTATCTTCCTCAGAAAAATGCTTGCCTGGTGGGAACAAGCATTGTGCCTGGTGTTTTTGTTTGTTTGTTTTGGGTTTTGTTTGTCATTAACCCTCCAGCAGCTGGCCAGGGCTCAGCTATTGCGGGATGTCGGATGAATGCGCTGAAGCCTGAGAACCAGGCCGCCGGTGTGGTTTGCACGAGAAGCCTACAGATGTTTCTAGATTCCCGGAAGAACATCCCTAACCTCTGCTGGCCAGGGCTGGGCCAGACTTCGAGCAGGGGGGCCACAGAGACGTCTCCCTCGAGGATGCCGAAGGAAAGCTCTCTTGGAGATGGTAGGACCCATTCCCTACTGGATGTCTACCCTGTGCTATGCGCTTGAGGTTTGATGTACACGATCTTGTTTTACTCTCATGAATTACATAAATATCCCCGCTGCACCGATGGGGAGACAGAGGCTTGGAGCCGGTTCTGCATGGAAATAATACAGGCACGAATTCACTCAACGCACCTAATACCCACCCAATGCCTCGGGGTCAAAGCCCTCGGCAGCGTCCAGGGAACTGCGTCACTCCGGCCCAGTACAGCCGTGGATGCCCAAAGCCCATCCCGTATCTGCCAGCCTGTGTGACTCGAGGAGGTCTGAGCACATCATCAGGCCCACATACATGCCCACAGGCGAGACATGTACCTCAGGCACCCACCTGAGGACACCCATGTCTTTGTTTCCTGTGGCTGTGGTAACAAATCCCCGCAAACCAAGTGGCTGACAACAACACAGATTTACTCAGTTACAATTCTAGGGGCCAGAATTTTGAAATCAGTGGAGAAATCCTGGAGGTGTTGGCAGGGCTGGTTCCTTCTGGAGGCTCTGGAGGAGAATCTGTTCCTTGCCTTTTCTGGGTCCTGGAGGCTGCCTGCCCTCCTTGGCTCTGCCCATCACGCCAGCCTCTGTTTCGTTGTACCATCCCCTCCCCAACCCCATGACTTTGACCTTCCTCCCTTCCCCTTCCAGGATACTTGTTTGCGATTATATTTCAAATAGACCAGAATAAGCTCCCCATCTCAAGATCTCCAAGGAGGTCACAACTGCAAGGTCCCTTTTGCCGCGGAGGTGACCTTTGCATGTTCCTGGTTTTAGGCCATGAACATCTGGAGGACCATTATTCATCTCCACTAGGATCTCCTGCGAATAGGTCTAACGCTCGTAGGGCCAACATGGCAAGCAAACGGTTCACTCGAAAATGTGAACTTCAAAATATTACTTGTAAAAGCGTAGAAGGGAAAAATCATCCCGCTACCCTTTGAACAAATCGACAACTATTCTTTCTTCTTTTCTCACTCCTGTCTGTCCTTGGCTAAATGCAGACATACCATCACGTCATTGCTGGCATACTTAATATAATTTCTGTTCTGCCCTTTTCACTTAACATGTATTTTAAAGTATGTGTAACTATAACCGAGAACTTATTTTAGCTTATTCTTCCATGCAAAAGAGGGTGTGGTAACAGACTTCTGTAAAATACCAGGGAACTGCTGAGATTAACAGGTGCTCCTGCAGGGGGGGGAGGAGGCTGCATCACACTTCTTCCCCCAACGTCAAGATCAGGGCCCTGGGTCCCTGGTGCCCTGATGCCTCACCGCCAGAACAGTTTAAGATGTTTTCAATTGACCTTAGAAATAGGTCTCCCCTCCCCCAATTTTTTTTTTTTTAGTCATCTACAAGCCCTTTGCTTTCTACTGGATGGGAAGGACCCATGGGAGCCCCATGGATGGTGGGGAAGAGGAAAAGAGAAATTGAATGCCTGAGAGGACCCATTGGACAGACACCGACTTGTGTATCATTCCAAATTTATTCCCTCGCTCACCCCCGCCCAGCAGCTGGGCTCTTAGAAGACGACAGTGTTGGCTAGACAGTCAGGCCTCTCTTATTCTGGAAGGATTTCTTGCTGAAATAGCAGCTGCGGATGCCTCCCACAGAGAAGGGAAAGGCAGCCAGCAGGAAAGTTTATTCAATTCCCTGGGTCCAAAGGTTATTCTGATGCTGCCGTCTTTTCCCTTTAAATCCTACAAAGGTAAGGCAGGAACAAATTTTACTGTAATAGGAAAAATAATTTAAAAACCCAACCCAACCCTTGGGCCCATGGTTTCAGTAATTAGCTCAATGTGCTAATGAGAGTCTTCAGGGAGAACAGCATTAATTAATGGGTGAATTTCACTTTAATAAATGTATAGGCAATTTTCTAAATGCAGATGGCAGAGTGCGCTCTGATGGCTCTACCTAGAGCCACTCAATATGGTAAGTGTCTGAGGAAAGTGGTTAATTTGTAAAATGCTTCATGATCCTGATTAGAAGAGAAATAATGCTTATGTTTGCTTTCCAATGTATTATTCATCTCTCCCAGGCTGAGAACCCATCTTTCCCCACCTCCATGGTGTCCTTTTAGTTGCTCCTATTGTCCTGAGTGAGAAGACAACTCCCTCCCACCCTCCCTCCCAGATGCCCCCCTCCTGAAGGCTTTCTCTCTCAAAACCAGCCCACCGTGTCTTTATCTTTCCTACCTCTAGTACCAGAAAGGGCCAGAATGTGGTCAAGCCAAGATCAACACACTGTCTCAGAGAAATCATCTTCTGGGAAATGTGACGTACCAAAGCCACCATTTCTTTAAGAAATAATTAGCTAATTAGTATCTGGTTAATGACATTGGCAAACACCAGCCCTGATAGGGAGCTAAGAAAAATGAGTTTCTCTTTTCCTGTAACTAACCCTCTGGGTTGGGTTCATCCTCCAACCTCAAGATCATGTGAACCTGGGTTACAATTCAAAAACAAATTTCCAGACTTTCGGAACCAGCTCTCTCCTCAAGATTTCTCAGAAACTTTTGTGTGCACTCCTATGGGGAAGTCAGAGCACGATAAAATGTAACTGTTCTGGATCAATAAACTTGAAAAATTATAAGTAGTCAAAATTCATCACAACCATTATCTTGACGGTAAAATCTCAGTTTAACAAATTCTCTATTAGCTAGAATCAAACTAATTGGAAAGCCCAGTTAAATGGAAACGACTTGGCCTGTGATTCCACGTATTAAGAATCAAAATGAGATGCTGGGTGGTGCAGTCAGTTAAATGTCCAGCTCTTGGTTTCGGGTCAGGTCACGGTCTCAGTGGTAATGAAATCGAGCCCTGTGTCAGGGTCTGCCCTCAGCAGGGAGTGTGCTTGAAGATTCTCTCCCTTTGCCACTTCCCCAACTTGTACATGTATGCTTTGTCTCTCTCTGTCTCTAAAATAAATAATTATTTTTAAAAAATAGAATCAAAGTGGGAAACTGCTCCTGGATCACTGCTACTGCTTAGGAAAAAGAGATATATGACAATATCATTTATCTGCACAGGATCAAACTCCTCCCTCACTGGGCATTTTCCACTGGAGACTCTATCACTGTCACGGACCCCATAAAGCTATGCTGATATTTGAGAGGTGACTCTAAGGGACAGCAGGAGCCTCAGAATAGAGCCTGCCCACCTTTGGATGGCATCCCCCGAGGGTGAAGTAAACCACCACACTCCAGAGACACTAGGTTCATGAGTAGAATTGCTTCCCCACTCAACCCATGATGAGTAATAAACTAAATTAATCGGACATTATGTTCTCATAAATAGATTCTGAATCCAGCATGAAAATCCAATACAATCACAGAATCTGTATGGCCCTGAAATCACAGGAGATTTTTAGGAACTGAGATAGAATTTGGGATTATTGAGTGTTTACAGCCCAGATGAGAAGAGCAAGTCCTGGAAGGGTACGGTACGTGCTCAGAGCCAGCTACATGGAGCAGAATGAAGCACGGACCCAGTTCCCACCCTACAGCTGAAAGCATCGCCTCGAAAGAAGGGGAAGCCAGGATCTGCCTGCTTGCTCTTTTCTTGGCAACCCTTCAGTATGCACACTTTGACCCGGCCATTAATACACTGGCATCGTTGCTCTAGGCTTGGCTGGATTCTAGTCTTTGGAGTAAATAGGCTGCTAAATTTAGACAAGTGGAGCAGATTTAGCTAAGTCAAGAAACCATCATTGCCATGTCCAGATATACAGCAGCCCAACCAGATGTAATTGGTATCTGCAGGAGATGCCCACCTAATTCATGGGCCTAATTTATGGACCCTTGGAAGGAAGGAAAAATCTCCTTTAAAAAAAATTTTTTTTAAAATGTATCTACTTATTTTAGCAGGGACAGTGGGAGAGGAAGAGAAAGTCTCTAGCAGACTCCATGCTGAGCGCAGAGCCTGATACGGGGTTCAATCTTACAACCCTGAAGTCATTACCTGAACCAAAATAAAAAGTTGGACACTTAACCAACTGAGCCACCCAGACATCCTCAACAGTCCGAATTTGTAAGCAAACTGGGAAGAGAAATGCAGAAATGCATGTATGACTCCCTTTCGTGATATTGGCTATTGAGACGTGGACAATTTTTTAAAATGTGCTTAGAAAATTCTTGCTAAGAGTTAGAAGAAAGAGCATGGGGCAGCCTGGGTGGCTCAGCGGTTTAGCGCCTGCCTTCGGCCCAGGGCATGATCCTGGAGAACCGGGATCGAGTCCCACATCGGGCTCCCTGCATGGAGTCTGCTTCTCCCTCTGCCTGTGTCTCTGCCTCTCTCCCCCTCTCTCTGTCTCTCAAGAATAAATAAATAAAATCTTAAAACAAAAAAGAAGAAGAAGAAGAAGAAGAAGAAGAAGAAGAAGAAGAAGAAGAAGGAGAAGAAAGAGTGTGTGAAGGGCTAGAGACTTCCTCACTCCAGCTGGACCCTGTTCAGAGGCTCCAAGTGACACTAGGCATGTCCCTTTGTCTCTGCTATGAGAAAGCAAGGACCACTGACAGTTGGCCTCCATTGCTGGGTCTGTGTCATTGCTTAATGGTCTATTTTTAAAAGCCCACTGGCCCACAGGAGCACTGAGAGGGAGACCATTTACTAATCCACTCTGAGGGCAGAGTTTGAAAATGCCAGAAGAGGGGTTCCCCAGGTGGGTCAGTCGGTTGGGTGTCTGGGTTTCAGCTGTGGTCATGACCTCAGGGTTATGGGATCCAGCCCTGTGTCAAGCTCACACTCAGTGGAGAATCTGTTTGGGATTCTCCCTCTCCCTCTGCCCTTCCCCTCACTTACTCTAAGTAAATTAATTAGTTAAATATTTTTAAAAAGAGGGACACTTGGGTGGCTCAGTGGCTGAGTGTCTACCTTCCGCTCAGGGCGTGATCATCAGGTCCGAGGATGGAGTCCTGCATCAGGCTTCTTGCAGGAGCCTGCTTCTCCCTTTGCCTGTGTCTCTGCCTCTCTCTCTCTCTCTCTCTCTCTCTCTCTCTCTCTGTATCTAATAAATAAATAAATAAATAAATAAATAAATAAATAAATAAATAAAATCTTTAAAAAAATATTTTTAAAAAGAAAAGAAAGGGCTCCTGGGTGGCTCAGTCAGGTAAGTGTCTGCCTTTGGCTCAGGTCATGATCCCAGAGTCCTGGGATCAAGTCCCACATCCGGCTCCCTGTTCAGCGGGGAGCCTGCCTCTCCCTCACTCACTCCCCCTGCTTGTGTTCTTTCCCCCTCTCTCTTTTTATCTCTCTCTCTGTATCAAATAAATAAATAAAATCTTTAAAAAAAGATAAGACAAGAGGAATTGCAGAGACCTTATACGTGACCCTAGTGATGTGCCCAGCTGGTGTGCCCATCTTTTTAAAAGATGTGCCCATCTTTTAAGCAACTCATTCATTCCAGAAACCTTTAACTGACCACCTCTCCCCGCCAGGCACTGCATACACCAGGGCAGTCTAGCGACAGAGAGCAAGTAAAATAATAATCTCCACCGTAGATCAATTACATAACTAATGTCCCCTTTGACTTGTCTAGTCAATACCCCACCACTTTGTTATGGTGGCTCTTGGGTGCTAAAGAGATATGTCAGTCTGACTGAGGCCAGGACCAGGAGTCTGGCTCGTCCGCAGCCTCCAGGGGGCGGAGACACCAAGAGTGTGGCTTCTGATGTCTGACTGCCTGGGCTCCTGTCCTGTCCCTGCCACTTACCAGTTGTGTGACCTTAGGCCAGTAAGCCAAGCATGTCTGAACCTGTTGCCTCAGATGTGAAGCTGGGTTTATTGTCTGCGGGGTAGGGCCACCATAGGCCTCCAGTGGAAGGATGCGCAGACAGGTGTACAGTGCCCACACATAGCACTTGGTTCATGCAAATGTTAGCTGTGGGCTGGCCAAGAGTTCTTGGCCAGAAACTCAGGTTATTGAGAGCAATTTTGTTTATGTGATTAACAATAATACCCATGTAAGCCGTGTAGAGGGTCTGGGAGTCTATCGGAGAAATAGAAATATGGCAGCAAAGTTCAAAAAGTGAGGCTGATCTCAGGCAGAAAGGTCATGCAGGTCACTAGATCTGTGGCCGTTGTGACCCTCAGGCTCACCCTAAGGCTCCGTCTTACATTCCCTATGGAAGGGAAGTAGGGATAGTGGGAGGATAAAGGGTGTGTGGGGGATCCAGGGAGAACTTTTAAGAGTTCTGAAATAAGAAAGTTTTCCTAGATTTTCCATCTCACTCACCTTTATGCAGTACAAGCTCAATCGAGGTCACGTTCACTCCTGCTTGTGAGCCCAGCTATTCAGAGGGAGACAGGACCCATGCTGTTCTCTGCCTGGATTTTCACTGGAAGCATGAGAAGTGAGAGGACACCTGTCCTGTGCATGTCTGCAGGAGAGTTTAAGTTCATAGTTTAGGTTTTAAAACTGCAATTTGAGCCCATTAGAGAGATTGGGCTGTACTGACATATACGGGAAACAGTGCATTAGCCTATTTCCTTCCTGTAAAGACCTGTAAAAGCCAGCGTGATTTTTGCAGAATGAGGTTGTTGCAGCCAGTAATCGGCTCTGACAGCACCAGAAGCCCTGAAATCAGCCAAACACGGGGTCACAGGGGGCTGGGCTGGGCCAGAGTGGCAGCGAGGCTCTGTGCCTGGTATTGAAGGTGAGCGAGCTTATCTTAATATTTGCAGAAATCGGATGGGGTCACAATCAGCCCAATGTCACAGATAAGGGGGCTGAGGCTGTTCAAGGTCAAAGGGGAAGGAAGTTGGGGAGCCAGGATGCTGCTAACTCCCGTGAGTAGCAAAGGAGCCTCAGAGAGGGAAAGCCGCCCAGGGGAGCACAGAGTGTCTCAGGCAGGACAGACGGACCCTGGCTGCAATCCTGCCTCTGTGTCCACTAGCCACACGGTCTTGGGCATGGTTCTTGACTTGTGTGCCCTCGGTTTTTCAAATTTAAGTCCGACTTCCTTCATAGAGCAGTGGGAAAACACACAATGCACAGCATGCTTAACCCAGTGCCCATGTCTTGGCCGGTTGAAGGGAAAAAGATCAAGTGGGGATCCGTGGGTGGCACAAAGGTTTAGCGCCTGCCTTTGGCCCAGGGCGCAATCCTGGAGACCCGGGATCGAATCCCACGTCGGGCTCCCGGTGCATGGAGCCTGCTTCTCCCTCTGCCTATGTCTCTGCCTCTCTCTCTCTCTCTGTGTGACTATCATAAATAAATAAAAATTAAAAAAAAAAGAAAAAGAAAAAGAAAAAGATCAAGTGTAGTGTCTTGGAGCCTTCTCCCTGCCCCCAATGAGTTTGATGAGAAGCTTCAGGCTGCTGGCTCAGCCCAAGTCCAGGCAGCACCAATGCCCAGGGAGGCAGCACTCAAGGCAGAGGTACCACTGCCACGACTCATTGCCAGGCCCTCCAGTGACTCAGCATGGTCCCAAGCACCCTCGCCTCTACAGCCAGACAGCCGAGGGAGCAGAAGCTTCCAGCCTGTTCCCTAGATTTTTGCCTTTTGGATCACACAGCTTCCTCACCTAGAGGTCATAAAGTAGCCCATCCTTTGGGGAAACTTTGAGAAAAAGCAATATGATGATTGAGAGTGCTTTGAGCTCTTGAGGATTAAGTTTTGTCACCATGATGATCATCACTGGGTTAGTGGATGTAATTAATTCACCATATAGTTTCCCTAAGAACCATGTCTTTGAAAAGCAGTATTTGTAATTTTACAAATCGGATGGCTCCATCCTGCTCAGCAGCCAGCCAGGTGACTGGAAGTAAGCCCAGGAGGGTCCTGGATTGGCATCCTGGGCCTCCCAAGGGCAGAATGGGGACAGGGTACCTCCTTGAGGGTCCTTCACTCCTGAGTCAGCAAATGCCACAGCAAACACAGACCTCAGAATGGAAGAAGGATCCTGCAAAAAGTAGCCCTTCCTAAGCTGTCAATGCCAGATGGCACAGCATTCAGAGGCAGCCCACTTGTCTCCTCCTCCCAGGTCCATGGCTTGCCTGCATTTCCCCTCATGTCACTGCAGCCGGAAAACCCTCCTCGATGCTCTTTGAAACAGCATTTATTTTTGGAGTGCTGACCTCTGTTCTAGGTTCTGTAAAAGATAAGGAAATTAGACCTTCTCTCTGCCTCTCATAGCACTGATTATGGCTGTGGATGCAGGGGGCGGGGGGGGGGTGGGGAAGAAAAGACCATTTGACGTGGAAGACGGGACCAGGGGCAAGGAGAGAAGGGAGGGGAACTATGGTGACTGCAATGTAGATCTTGTCTTTCTCTTAGGGTCTCCGTGGCCCCCTAAGGCAAGAGTAACTCCTTTTCTTAAAGGATTCCTGATTTCACAGCCCCAATGCTGAGTAAGTCTACCAATGACTAAGGTTTGCAATTAGTGAATGTAATAGGCCAAGGGTTGCTCACAGGGAGCGGGAACCAGGACCACACACACACACACACACACACACACACACACACGTGCCCACACAGCCCCTGTGCATATCTGCACTGATGTGGAGGAGCAAAGAGGTCCTATATGAAGGATATGGGTGAGAGAATTGAAGTACCAGGGATGGGCCCTCACCTCTGCATCTCAGCTGGCCATTGGAAGAGCTCATGTCTGAGTTCCCTTCTGGCTGATTCTGTATTTTACCCACCTTGGCAGACATCACGTTATGAGGCTGATACAAATCAAAGCTCTTGTGTAAAGAGGTCTCTGAGATGCCTCTATCATTGCTTTCCACACTGCACCTGTTCCCTGCAGGCCCTCCTTTTTGACTTTCCTTAGTAGTTCTTTTGTTGCCTGAACTCCTTATGTGCTCCAGGTTCTTTGGAGATCCAACATATGTTCATGTGTCTCCTATCTCCTGAGAACCTGCAGGCTTCTAGAAGCAGTACTGAATATTAGCACCCTTGTCTCCGCTGGAAGAGGGGAAGGACAGCTGGGACTGGCCAACGGGCCATTTTGGAGTGGTATCCACAGAACAGTCTGCTCGCACTCCCCTAACAGGGAGCAACACGGCCCTGGGAGCCCCGAGCGTTACTCCGAGAAGGCTCATAAATCCCCCCACCTCCTTATTAACCAAGCATCCACAGCTCCCGGCCAGGCTGTGGACAGATGCAGAGTCTACCCCACAATGAGGAGCTCACGAGAGCAGGATTATGTGATTATTTCTTCCTAAGTCACTCACTGCATTGTCAGGAATAATGCTCTCCCACTGGTGTCAGACCTCCACTGTGGACAGTCTCAGAGTATTTGGCCCTAAACCATTAACCATGGGGGCCACCAGTGGTACAACCCCAGCAGGGAACTGGGGCCTTCTGTGGTGTGGCTTTGAACAACTCAGAAATCACGGACCCAAGCCCTGGAAGAACTCCCAGGGTCAGCCCGACAAGGTAGTCCGAACACCTCCAGGTGGTCCAAAGACACAGCCCTGGAAGTCTGCCTGGCAAGGCATATACTTGGGAGGGACCGGGGCCCATGCCAGTGCTGTCCAGTCGGTGACTGTCCAGCTCGTCCGAGGGTGTCCTCTGCAGAGCTTTTCACCTGTGTGCCTGTGTGGCTTATTATCTTGTTTGGAGCGCCTTTAAATTAAGACAATCCATGCCAGCATGGTACTGTCATTGTTGCCTCTGGTCTGTTTACTCCTAGCTCTCTTCAGGGAGGAAAAGGCTGGAAACTGCACCCTAATGGCCCAATTAGTCCTAATGCTGCATAGTGTTGACTGTTTAGTTAACACCATATTGTGTACAGAACTAATTGTGGTGAAAGCAAATGAATGGTCAGGAAACAAACAGGCTACTAGAAAATAATTACTTGGAGTGTTTCTGTTTAGTACCTGCGCAGCGGATTTCATTATAGTCAACAGCCTCTAAGCTGCTCGAAATAGTGGTATTTGTCATTTTCATAGAAACTTGATAATGACATTAATTTATCTTAATGGCCTGTTCTATTGTTATAAATAGTAAAATTAGCTTAAATTGTCTTGCTTTTGCTGGTTTTGGATGGCTGCAGAGGGCCCCGCAGCAGCCGACGAGTAGATAATTTGGTGTGCTTGACAGATTTCCAATAATTTGTTATGTGGAGCATGAGTAATGCTAGTACCATTAATGTTCATTTTCCTCTAAATTCATTACTGCCCTTTTCCCTTTTATCTTTTTTAATGTCTGGGCCATTTTTCTATATTTCAAGTGGAGCCACAGAGCCTATTCATATTCAGCCAGCTATTAACATTCTGCACATAGCGAACATCCTGTAGAAAACAACTCTTTATGAAATGATGAGCCTGGTCGCTATTTATGACAGAAAAACAGACAAAATGGGAGGCTTACTGGTATCAGGGCCTGGGTATAATTAAGTCAAATGTAATTTTAAAGAAATTTAAATGTTTTCATTTTATGGCAAAGGTAAAACATACTCCAGGGAGACTCTAAGAAGGTGTAAATGCATTAATCACGCTCCCAACCTCCCCTTCGTGTCACTCATATTTCAACCTCACGTGGCATTTTATCAAAGGTTTGTGTGCCACATTCCCTATCAATTCGATTCTAATTAATCCCTAAGAATTGTCACGATTAATTTCATCTGTGCGAGTGGGTATATCGCCGTAACACCTGGAACCGACATAAAGGCTACTTTTCATCAGAAAAACTGCTAGAATTTAGTTTATTTACTTTCAGGTCCAGATCCTTGTCCGTATGGCCCAAGGGATTGGGAAAGCCACCAAGTCAGCCGCTTCTGCCTCTCCGCCTTTCCTAAGTACAGCTCCCCTTCTTTCATGTGATAGGAAGCCTACCAAGTAGCGAAGAGACTGATTAGAGCCTTTTATAATTTTAACAATGTACACGCTTTGGTTTACAAGCATGAAAGAGTGTGCAATGTTTACCCTGGATGAGGGAAAGCACACAGAAACTCAAAGCCGCTTGCTTTTGATAATCTTGGGCAGAACCCTGGTGAACGCTCAACGCTCAGAGACGTGCGTTCTGTGCCAGCAACACCAGCCCAGGTTATAAGGCCCATGTGGTGCGTGGTGAAAACGTAAGTAAGTATGGAGAAAAATAGGCTTTTTAGATAAAAATTGGTCTTCAAATTCCAGTTAGTTAACATATATGCTGGAATATTCCTTTTGGGTGTTCAAGATGGTGATGCAACGCTTCCTTACATCACTCAGTGCTCATCAGGACAAGTGCCCTTCCTAATCCCCATCACTTATTTCCCCCAGCCTCCCCGCCCACCTCCCCTCTGGTCACCATCTGTTTGTTCTCTATAGGTAAAGAGTCAGTCTCTTGGTTTGCCGCTCTCCCTCTTTTATCTCCCCTCCCCCTTTGTTTTGTTTCTTAGATTCCACATGCAAAAGAGTCTTTTACATTAAAAACTGGATCTTTTTTTAGAAAAATGAACTTAACCATAAAGAAAAATGGACTTTCTTATGATGTTTCGTTCTCAAGGTAAGGGAGATGCTCCTTTCTGTAGCCGTGCAAGACTTATCCCAGTGCTGATGGTTGTACTGGGAGTGCCAAGGAAAGAAGATGCACTGCATTTTTTTGTGTGTGTGACACCCTGAACACTTCTGTCAAACCCAAAGTCCTCAAATGGTGACTTTCACACTGAAATAGCAAATCAACATTTAAAGAACTTTTCCTGCTCATGAAACAAAAGTATTTCTTTTTTCCACTGATACAAACAGATTTTAAAAGCAGCCTGTTCAATAAAATCACCCAAATGTACTCCTGAGTGTATGCCCAGGCCCTTCAAACCTTGGGGAGGGATGAAGGATAATGTACTAATAATGTGATATAGCAGAGGGGCAATTCATAAAATATTTATCCTAAAGCAGAAAATGTGTCTGTCTGCCTTGTTCATTTATAAAATAATAGTTTAGGGGAATTAGGTACCAGCTAAATCCCTTAGTCAATGTGGTTGGTTTCACCCAGAGTCCATTAGACTAGGTTATGTATCTGCTAAGGAAGACGCAGCCTGTCAGTGGTGCATAATGGATCATGAAAGATAAATGGAATTAGGCAATTGAATAATTAGAGTAGTGCCCACCGGAGAGGCTCTAAGTAAAGGGCTGCAAGGATTTCCATTAGAAACCTCCATTTCAATGGTTAGAAATCCATCTGGGAAAATTTGGCTGGTGCTGAAATTTAGTGCCTGGTGGGGAGCTAAGGGGAAAGAATCTACCCAGGGGCATCCTGGTACCCAAAAGCTAGTGTTGGGTGATTTACAAGGGACTTGAGCCCTGCTCCCTCCCCCAACTAAGTCTCCTAAGCACTAGATTTGATGGAATCAAACATTTCCCTGGACTGGTGGAGGTCTGACCTGCTCCTCTGTCCTCAAGCCTGGAGCACTTAGCAATCCATTAGGGAAAGGCTGTCTATGAATGGTGCATCCTCAGATTGTGCAGTATACAACCTACCCAACTGCTCAAGCCACCTTTCAAGGGCCACATCTCCAACACAGCACAGTACCTGACAATTAGTGGCTGCCTAGAAATACCTGATTAGTGAGCAAACAAATTGCTATGACCTTTATTGAATCCAATGAGCAACAAGAGAAGATAACTTGCAAACAAAGGTGGCCCCCAGCTTGACAGACGAGGTTAGAAGAATAGCTACGGCTTTCTGGAGATGCATTATGAGGAGAGGATAAAGTTTCTGGGCCACCGTTAACAAAAGCAGGATGCATTTCTCCACTCAGCAAGTGTGTATTGAACAGCTACCATGTGCCAGGCTGTGCTAAGTGATAGGAATGCGAGGATGGAACACTGACTCCTATCCCGAGGAACTTTGTGTGTATTGTGGAGACATGATGCTGGACGAGAAGATTGTTCCCAGTGTGGGGAGCATGCTGAAGGAGGACCCAAGGAGTCTAAGCACATCTGTATGTAATAAAACCTGCACAAACATTCGAGATCCTGTTTTAATTCAACAGGATCTAGCTGTGTCCTGAACACTATGGCTGGAAGGAAAAAAGGTTTTTGTTAAAGGTGTCACTACATATAGAGGGAAAAGCTAAGTCACCTGGCCCCTAGCTCGGCATCTTATTAGCCAGGTAATCTTGGGCATGACTAAACATTTAGAAACCCGTGTTATCAGCAATAATGGTGTTAATAACAGCCAACTCCCAGGGCCCTGGGCATGACGTATATTGTGAGGCAATATGCTGAGTGTGCTGTGAACTACAAGTGTGCCCAGCTCAGTTAGGGTCATCACCCCTGCCTGGAAAGTCAGAAAAGTCCTGCAGCTTTCATTCATGAAACACATATGCATCTTGTCATACACCGCACACATTTGAATTTTGTCATGTTGGCCCTGTTTTATTTCTTTTTAATTTGTATATTTTTTAAAGGTAAGATTTCTCTCTTTTTAAAAGTTTTTATTTATTCATGAGAGATACAGAGAGAGGCAGAGACACAGGCAGAGGGAGAAGCAGGCTCCATGCAGGGAGCCTGACATTGGACTTGATCCCGGTACCCCGGGATCACTACCTGAGCCAACGAGCGTCCGTTGGCCCTGTTTTATAGGGAAGGAAAGTGTGACTTCAGAGGGTTGAGGAATTTGCTCTAATTCAATGGCTGGTGACTGAAGACACAGGCAGGACTCAAACTCAGGTCTGCCTGCCCAGAACACAGGCTTGACTCAGCCAGGCCAACAGGAAAGTTCTGGCCGCCTGCATCCAGACAGGCTTTCCCCTGCAAATCCCTGCCCTTTGAGGTATCCCGAGGGACACAGGCTGTGGAGGGACGCAGCTGGGACCGGTGTGCGACAAGGCATGGCTTCAGAGAGCAAGCCCTGCCCGCTGGCTGCTCTCCGGGGGAATGCACGGCCTCTCTGCTGTCCCGGTATTGGCTTTACAGATACCTTTGCCCGAGTCTCCCATGAATGACTCCGGACGTCTGCGGGTCCTGTTCCACGGAGACAGGCTCATGGTCCAAGCTGCCTCCGTCCTCCGTCCTCCTGCCCACCCACCCCTGACCCCGCGGGCTCCCGCCCACCCGTGGGTCCCTGCTCCCGCAGGCTCCTGCGTGGCAGCTGGAACGCGCCCCAGGTCCGGCCAGTCCTAAAAATGTCCCACCTGAAATGTCCCACAGTCCGTCAGCCGTCCTATTCCGTGGGTCCCTCAGCTACTGCCTTAAATGCTTGATCTCCGCAGACTGCTACTTTCCCGAGAGAATCCGGTGTCGTTGCGCCCCCACCCCTTCCCTTTCTGTCCCCTTCCACCCCATGTAAGCCCAGTACTTGCAGGATCCCGTCTTGCTGGGTGGCTGATGACCTGCCCTCCAGATCCCGGGCCCTCAACCCCCCTGCGCCCCGTGGTTCTCCATCTGCAGTGATCCCCCTTCCTCCTCCTCCAGCCCCTGAAAACATGGTCTCCTCAGGACTTTGTCCTGTGACCTCAGTGCCCCGAGCTCCCCACCCGCAACCTTGTCCTCTTCAAGTGCCACCTGCCTGCTGACGACTTCCAGGTCTGTGACCAGACCCCGTTGCCCTGAGGCTCTCCCTTCCAGCCCTTTCTTGCCTCCTCCTCTCTTTCCTCTCCCAACATTTATTCAGCACCTGCCATGTGTCTGGTCCTGCTCTTGGCTCTGGCTACAAAGGACTGAAGGAGGGTCCCCTCTAGTTCCAGGCCTGTGTGTTCCTTCTGTGTGCCGCCACCTGGTCCAGGACACATGGGATGAACGTCTGGAAGCCTCCTCACCTTCCACCTGTCTCGCACGCTCCACATCAAATCCACCGCCAAGGCCTTCAGCCTTACTTGGGAAATGTGCATCCCTCCCTCTGCCACTGCACCCTTGCATCCTTCCCGAATTCCCCAAACCTGGATGGCTGCAAAGTCTACTGAATGGTCTGTGTCCTCCAGCTTCAGCTTTTGTTCTGTTTTCTAAAATGCCAAATACATGATTTGCTCTGTCAAACCTATGTTTGTGCGCCTGCTGTGTGCCAATTATTGTGCTGGAGACATGGTGGTAGAGGAGCAGGTGGAGAGCCTGCCCTTGGGGAGCTTACCATCTGCAGGGGCGGGCGGGGGTGGGGTGGGGAGGGACAGGCGTAGTTAATGGCCGTGGATTTCACAAGGTAGAAGTGCTTTGCGCCACAGTCTCCTCTGGGAGCTCTCGATGGTTCTGATCAGTTCAAGCCCAAACTGCTTACATGATGGTCCAGGCCCTTCATGATCTAGTCTTAACTGCGTTACATGGGATCACCTGCCACCATCCATCACTTGTGTCCTTGGGACACATTCAACATGTCACCGTTCCTTGAAGACACCAGGCTCTTTCAAGTTTTTAAACTTACGTGTGCCCTTTTCTGCCAAGAAATTATCCATTTTTTTTTCAATGTAGTGAAATACACATAATGTAGAGTTTACCATCTTGAAGACTTCTAAATGCACAGTTCAAGAGTGCGAAGTACATTCCCGGGGGCGCCTGGGTGGCTCAGGCAGTTAAGGGTCTGCCTTCCGCTCAGGTCATGATCTCTAGGTCCTGGAATCAAGCCCAGCATCAGGCTTCCTGCTCAGCTGGAGTCTGCATCCCTCTCTCTCTCTCTCTCTGCTCCTCCCCACTGCTCATTCTCTCTCTCAAATAAGTAAAATCTTTTTTTTTTAAAGCGTTAAGTATATTCCTGTTGTTGTGTAGCCAATCTCCAGAACTCTTCATCCTGCGAACCTGAAATTCCATGTCTCTTAAAAACAACTCCTCCTCTCTCCCCCCACAGCCCCTGTTAACCACCCTCCTGCCTTCTGTCTCTGTGCCAGTGACTACTCGAGGCACCTCAGATAGGTACAAATCATACAATATTTGTCATTTCACCAAGTGTGATGTCCTCAAGGCTTATTCACGTTGTAGCTTGTGTCGGAATTTCCTTCCTTTTTACGATCGAATAATTTTGCATTGCATGGATGTACTGCCATTGGTTGGGCTGTTCATCTGTGAACACTTGAGTTGCTTCCACCTCGGTTGTGGTGAATCATGTTGCTATGAATGTCGCTGTACAAATACCTCTTCAAGACCCTGCTTTCAATTCTTTTGGTTATATACCCAAAAGGAGAATTGCTGGATTGTATTGTATTTCTATTTTCAATTTTTTGAGGAACCTCCCCATGGCTTTCCATAGGGCTGCACCATTTTACGTTCCCACCAAGAGTACACAAGGATTCCGGTCTTTTCACATCCTCACCAATACTTTTTATTTTCTAGTGTTTATTTGTTTGCTTTTACAGCAGCCATCCTAATGGGTATAAGGTTATATCCCACTGTGGTTCTAGTCATCTTTTTTTTTTTTTTTTAAGATTTTATTTACTTGTTTGTTGGAGAGAGAATGCATGAGGGGAGGAGGAGATGAGAAGGGAGAAGAAGAGGGAAAGAATCCCAAGCAGACTGCACTGAGTATGGAGCCCAATGCGGGGCTCAATGCCACGACCCTGAGATCATAACCTGACCCGAAACCAAAGAGTCTTTTGCTCAATCCAACTGAGCCACTCATGTACCCAGTGGTTTTACTTGTCTATTAAGACTTAGCATAAACCTCTTCTCTCCTGCCAAAATTCCCCCAATTTCCCCAAACCAGCTTAGCATCCTATGCATACTATGTGCACCATGACACCTGTTCCCAACTCAATCATGCTTTATGAGGTTCTGTATTTATTTGCTTGTCTGTGTCCCCTGCAGGATTCAAGCTCCTAGATGGTGGTCCTATTCAGTCAGTGAGGTGTCTTCAGCAGCCAGTACACAAGAGGTACATTGCAAACGTTTGTTGAATGAATTAAAAAAAAATTCTGTCCCTCACATTCAGCTTAACATTTTTGTTGGTTTACTGGCTTTACTTTATATAGAGCTGTAACTTACATAAATGGCACAGGTCTTAAGTGTGTGGTTCAGCGAACTGTGAGGTAAACTTGTGTAACCATAATCCAGATCAAGACAGAACATTTCCAGTACCCTAAAAAGTTCCTTTGGGTGTCCTACCAAATACCCACTCCTTGGGACACCTGGGTGGCTCAGCTGTTGAGCGTCTGCCTTTGGCTTAGGGCGTGATCCCGGAGTCCCTGGATGGAGTCCCACATCGGGCTCCCTTCAGGGAGCCTGCTTCTCCCTCTGTCTATGTCTCTGCCTCTCTCTCTCTCTCTATGTCTCTCATGAATAAATAAATAAAATCTTTAAAACTACAACAACAAAAAATACTCCCCAGAGTAACTGCTTAGATTATTTTTATTTTTTTTAATCTGTGATTTTTCTGAATATCTGTCAGCTTTTTCATTTTTTTTTTAAGATTTTATTTATTTATTCATGAGAGACACAGAGAGAGAGGCGGAGACATAAGCAGAGAGAGAAGCAGGCTCCATGCAGGGAGCCCAACGCGGGACTTGATCCCAGGTCTCCAGGATCACACCCTGGGTGGAAGGCGGTGCTAAACCGCGGAGCCACCCGGGCTGCCCCTTAGATTTATTTTTAGACTCTGATTTGCTTTGCCTCTTCTTGCATGTCATATAAAGGCAATCACCCTGTACTTACTCTTCAGAGTCTTACTTCTTGTACTCAACTAAATATCTAGAGCGTCATCCATGCTGCTGCATGTTAGTGATTCCTTCCTTTTTCTCCCTGAGTACTACCCTATCCTATGAATATATCATGGTTCACTGAGCACTCCTCTGTTGATGGACATTTGGATCATTCTAGTTTTTTGACTATTGTAACTAAAGCTATTGAAAATATTCTTGGCCACTGCAAATAAAGATGCTGTGTCTTGGACACATTTTAGGAGGGATTTATGTGCTCATTCTGTGCTGGATCATATTCCACATGCATGAATAGATTTACACTCTCCCTGAACAATGTGTGGGGGTTCCAGTTATTCCCTACCCTCATCTACACTTGCTACTGTCAGTCATCTGATTTCAGTTATCCTGGTGATGGAGCATAGCTTTTTCATGATCTCTTATCCAATTTCAATTTTTTTCTTTGTAGCAAAATTTTATTTCTATATTGATATTTAAAAATTCATTCGTCACATTTCTTTTTTTTTTAACTGACAACGTATTTACTTCCTTCTGCTTTTGAGGTAGATATTTAAGTATTTTTTAAAGTTTTCTTTTTTTTTTTTTTTAAGCTGGGCTTTTAAAGCATAAGTATTTGAGCAATTAGGTGAAAGCTCTGGCTTTGTAATCTGAGAGGAGCAACAGCAGGGGATCGGGAGGACTGACCTGAGACTGTTTGACCTGGTTCTGCCATTTAAGCTGCTCTGTGGCTTTGGGCAGGTGTATAGAGGCTCTTTGTTAACTCAGTTTCTTCATCCATGCAATTGGGACAATAATAGAACCTGCTTCATGAAGTTGTTAAGTTCTCCCACTTAGAATAACCCCTAGCACAGAGTTAATACTCATTACATATTAGATACTATTGTCACCAGTTTCTTCAATGATATTTATCAAAGTTACTTTCTTCCTTTCTTCTCCATTTTTTTCTTATTCCAGGTTAATCCTGGGAGTAGCTCTCATGAAGTTAAGGCATATACTTGGAATCTATGCTTTATTTTATTGACTATTTTTTTCCTGTTCTTAAACCAATGTCATATAGCCCTATTGTCATTTGAAAATATATTTTATAATTATCTAGGAAGTGATTTCTCCTGAACTACTTTCTCCTGAGCTATTTTCTTCCCCCAGTGCAATACTCTAGCCTATGTATTTGTCCAGGTGGATTTTTAATATAATTGTCATGAACATTTTAATTCATTTTTCAACTCTGTAATGAACTGCTCAAGCTTTATGATCTTTATCATTCTGAATCTTCCTAACCTGAAACAGAGTTCCAAACCCCAAATTTCAATTCTTTGTTTCTCCCAGAAAATTTTATAATTTTCTTCAATAGATCCTAAAATTGCAACACCAGATTAATTTCCAAGCATGTTTTTCAAAGCTTCTGTGAATGGAATTTCCTCTTTCACTATGTTTTCTATGTCACCCTCATGCATTAGAAAGTGATGGGTTTTGTGGGTTTATGTTTTAGCACATCATTTTGGGGAACCCATTGATTATTCCCAATAATTTTCTGCTTGGGAAGGGAGATGGCACATTACAGTGGAAAGAACATGGGCTTAGAAGGTGTTGGGCCACATTGTAGATACATCTTCTTTCATGACTTGTGTGGAACACAGGCAAGTGGCCAGCTTTCCAGAGCCACAGTCTTTTCTGACAATAATAACATGGGGTAATAATATTAGAGAGGGCTCCTGTTGGAACTCCAGAACTTCTTTCTTTCTTAAAAATCAAATGAGCCATTGGGTATATACTCAAAAGAATTGAGAGTGGAGTCACCAAGAGATATCTATAAACTCACATTTATAGCAGGATTACTCACAATAACCAAGAATGGAAACAACTCAAATGTCCATAGATGAATAGATGAACAAAGTGTGGTCTATCCATACAATGGAACGTTATTTAGCCTTAAAAAGGAGCAAAGTTCTGGCATGTTCTACAACATGGATGAACCTTGAGGACATGACACTAAGTGAAATAAGCCAATCACCCAAAGACAAATACTGTATGATTCTACTTACATGAGGAACCTACAGTAGTCAGTTCATAGAGACAAAGAATAGAATGATGATGCCCAGGGGCTGGTGGTGGGAGGGGCATGGGGGAGGGGAGTGTTTCATGGGGACAAAGTTTCAGTTTGGCAAGATGGAAAGTTCTGGACATGGATGGTGATGATTCACATGGCACAATCATGTGAATATACTTCCTGCTGGTGGAAACGCTGTGCTTAAAAATGGCCAGGATGGTAAATTTGGTGTATATTTTTACCACAATTTAAAAACTAACATTTTTAAAACATATAAGCTGGAATTGGCATTCTGAAAACAAATCCTTAGCAGATGGAAATTGTCAGTGCAAATGAAATCTACACTATGCCCTCAAAACTATAGTGCTCAAAGTCACTGACAAATGTTGAATTGTGCACATTTTATATCTCCTGATATGCAGAATAGGGATCATAATTGCCCTTTCTTAAGTTAGCAAGTTAGAGGGGAAACCAATCCTTCCACAATCTCCACGGGTGGAGGTTGGCGAGAGGGGTCACAGTGGGGAGAGAGGTGGGAAAACCAGGTGAGAGAAAGGAGGAAAATGTGCAAATGTGGAATCATCTTATTTGTGACATTAATAATAACAAAACTGACAGGGAGTATTTAGTGAGTCACTGGGTTAAAAATTTTGTAATTGTTATTTTATTTAATATTTGTAGCAACCCATGAAGTAGGAATTATTCCAATTTTTCCAGCAAGAAAACTGAATTTTCACGAGGTCAAGGAAGAGAGAAGAAGCAATATATTTTGCCATTCCTGCAAATAGGCTTCTTCACTCTGTGGGGGGCCTGAGGTTGTTAGTTCTTGGTGAATTTTTGTATTTTTCCAGTCAAACAGGAGAAAAATAGGCTATTCTGTCCCAGGTTCAGTTGGACAGATCCCGTTGACCTGGCTTGGGTCACAAGTCCTTTCTGGAAGCTATCACTACAGTCAATGGAGGTGGGAGCAATATGATTGGCCCAGGGAGAGATGAAGCACTTAATCAATCATACACTCATGTTCCTGATTTTAAGGGAGATGCATCTGGTCTATCACCATTAAAAAGCACAGGTGACAAAAGAAACAAACAGATAAATTGAACTACATCACAGTTAAAAACGTCTGTGCTTCACTACCAAAAAGTAAAAAGACAACCTATAGAATAGAGGACAGGTATTTGAAAATTGTACATCTGATAAAGAACTTATATCCAGAATATATAAAGAACTTTCACAACTCAACAATAAAAAGACACATAACCCAATTTAAAAATGGGCAAAGGATATGAAAACACATTTCTCTGAAAAAGATATACAAATGACCAATAAACATGTGAAAAGGTGCTCAACAGCATTAGTCATTAGAGTAATGTGTATCAAAACCACAATGATAGCACTTCACACCCACTAGATTGGCTATAATTTAAAAAGACAGACAATAACAAATGGTGACAAGGATGTGAGAAATATACTTCTTGTGGGAATATAAAAACGGTGCCGCTGTTTTGAAAAACAGTTTGATGGTTCCTTTAAAAGTTATACGTGGAGTTACCATATGACCCAGCAATTCAATTCCTCAGAATTTATCCAGAAAAATTGAACACATATGTCACAGAAATTTGTACATGAAGATTCACAGCAGCATTATTCATAATAGCCAAAGCAGAAACCCTTTACAGGCCAATCAGCTGACGAACGGATAAACAAAGTATGGGACATCCATACAATGGAATATTATTTAACTGTAAAAAGAAATGATATATTGATACATCCTAAATGTAGGTGAACCTTGAAAATATAAAGTGCAAAGAGCCAGTCACACGAGACTGCATATTATATGATTCCGTTTATACAAAGTGTCCAGGATAGGCAAATCCATAGAGATAAAAAGTAAATTAGTTGCTATCTGGGGAAGGAGAATTGGGGATTGATTATTCATAGGTACAGGAGTTCTTTTTGAGGAGATGAAAATGTTCTGGAATTAGGTAGTGGTGATGGCTGCACAACTTTGTGAACACACTAGATTGTACACTTTTAAAAGGACAACTTCTACGATTTGTGAATTTTCTCAATTTAAAGAATTAAAAAAAACAGTTGGATTTCTAGGCATTAGCAATAAACTTAGAAAATATAAATATATATTATTTACAGTATCAGCAAAAGCATCAACTATGTAGTAATAAATCTAACAAAAACAAACTTTTTCTTTTAGAGAAAAAAGTAAAAAACATTGAAACATTTATTTTATTTATTCATTTTAGTGTTTTTAAAGATTTATTTATTTTATAGAGAGAGTATATGCCAGTGGAGGAGGGGCAGAAGGAGTGAAAGGGGAAGCAGACTCACCTCTGAGCATGGAGCGGGTCTTGGGGCTTCAGCTCACAACCTTGTAATCATTACCTGAGCTGAAACTGAGAATTAGACACTTAACCAATTGAACCACCTAAGTGACCTTCATTTTAGCAATTTTTTAAAGAGATTTTATTTATGTATTTTTGAAAGAGAGAAAGCATGAGCGGGGAGAGGGGCAGATGGAGAGGGTCAGGAGGATAGAGAGAAGCAGACTCTGCACTGTGCAGGAAGCCTGACACAGGGCTTGATCCCAAGACTGGAAATCACGACCTGAGCGGAGGGCAGCTGCTTAACTGACTGAGCCACCCAGGTGCATCATTTTAGCAATTTTTAATGAAAGTACAGGATTACTTTATTTGTGCATCTTCTCAATTGTTTCTTCCTTATATTTGCTCTTTTCATTTCCTGTTGGCAAGATTTGACTTTATGTTCAAGGATCTTTTGGGGGTTTTTGTCTGGTTTTGGTCTAGTATTAACAACCTTGCTAGGATGAATGCTACATGGACAGCTGTGCCATTACTCTTCTCCTTCTACACTTGTTCAGTGTAGATGACATAGCTCTTTTTTATTTTTTTTTAAGATTTTATTTATTTATTCATGAGACACACACAGAGAGAGGCAGAGACATAGGCAGAGGGAGAAGCAGGCTCCATGCAGGGAGCCTAATGTGGGACTTGATGCTGGGATCAGGATCACGCCTTGAGCCAAAGGCAGATGCTTAACCGCTGAGCCACCCAGATGTTCCAATGACATAGCTCTTATAAACCTAGACTATGTCGCCAATTTGCTGACCTTTATGGTGTCCTGCAACAACCTGAATGCCATCGTCCCTTCGGATAGGTATGGATTCAACACTGTACTTTTGTCTCAGCTCTTTGGAAAGAGGGGAGACAAAATCTTGCTGCCAATGTGGGAAGGGGCATTGAAATGGCCTTTATGGTTCTTACTCTGGTCAGAAGTCACAAAGAAATTGAACTTCTTTTTTGGCCACTGGTGCTTTAGCAGTGGTTGCAAAAGGGAGGACTGGAGATTTATTTTTAAAGACCAGAATCAATGTAGAAAACATGAAGTTCAGGGACGCCTGGACACCATGCTCAGTGGTTGAGCATCTGCCTTTGGCTCAGGGTGTGATCCTGGTTCTGGGATTGAGTCCCATATTGGGCTCCCCACGAGGAGCCTGCTTCTGCCTCTGTGTGTCTCTGCCTTTCTCTGTGTATCTCTTATGAATAAATAAATAAAATCTTTTTTTAAATAAATAAAATCTTAAAGAAAACATGAAGTTCATGGATAGCAGATACTGCCATTGTAATGGAATATTATGAAGATGTCAATGCTCTCTGAATAATCTTAATGCAATTGCAAGCCAAATTGCAGCAGGCTTATCCAAGGAATTTAGCAAGCTGAATCTAAAATTTTATGTAAAGGTAAAGAACTTAGAAGACACAAAGAATTCTTGAAGAAGAAAAAAGCAGAGGGACTTTCATATTAAATATAAGGTCTCTTTATGCAGCTACTATTATAGGTCAAAAATGGAATTGATGTCTATCCTACATCATGCACAAAGATCAGTCCTGATGGAAGAAAGACTGTAATATGAAAGGCAAAACTTAAATATAGAAGAGCATCATAATGATATAGACACAGGAAGATCTTAAACAAGTTCCCCCAAGTACTAATTATAAATGAAAAATGCAACTGCATTAAAATTAAGAATTCTATTCATCAAAATACAACATAAAGGGAATTAAGGCAATACATATGAAATGCACAGTGGTATCCTACATTGGCTCCTGAAATTGCAAAAAGACATTGCTGGAAAAACTGGTGAAATTCAAAGAAAGCCAAGAGTTTAGTTAACAGTAACATATACCAATGTTTGTGGTGTTTCTTTGTTGTGAGAAATCCCCTTGGTGATATAAAATGTGAGCATTAGGGAAAACTGAGTTAAGAGTAGATGGTAATTCTCTGTACTATCTTTGCAACTTTGTAAATCTATATTATTCCAGAGAGAGAGTTTTTTTCACAAGCTGGGAATTGGTTTTTAGAATATATGTAATTAATAAAGGAGTAATTCTAAAGAACAATAAAAAATCAACAAGAAATAGTCATATTGGTCACCTGGGTGGCTCAGTTGGTTAAGTGTCTGCCTTCTGTTCAGGTCATGATCTCAGGATCCTGGGATCCAGCCCCACATCAGGCTCCCTGCTCAGCAGGGAGTCTGCTTCTCCCTCACCCTCTGTCTCTACCCTCTCTCGTGCTCTCTCTCTCAAATAGATAAAACCTTAAAAAAAAATAGTCATACCATCCAATAATAAAATGGGCCAAAGTCACAAACAAATATCTTCAGAGGAGATATAAGTGGCAAATAAGATGACAATCCCATCCTACCAAGCAGATCACTGAATGAGTACCGCAATGCCATTCCATCTCAATCAATCCTCCAGTGAACTCTCCTAGGATGTAAAATGGTATGGCCACTTAGCAAACAATTTGGAGGCTTGGCAAGCTTTTCCTAGGTACATGCTCTAGGATCGCTCTTTCTCTTGTGCCAGGGTGCCAAGAGGCATCTGGAAGAATTTTCACAGCAGCACAGTTCAGAATAGACAAAACTGAGTAACAACTGAAATGTCCATCATGGGAGAACAGATAAATAAATCATGATGAGATCACCCTATGAAATATTATACAGCAGTAAAAATGGATGACTGTTAGCAACATACAAAAGTAAGGATGAATCTTAGAAGAAATGTTGAATCAAAAAAGTCTCAGGAAAGCTAACATAGAGTACGATATTTTATGAAGTTCAAATCATTCAAAAGTAAATTTCATATTATAAAACTGTAAATAAAAAAGCAAGGAGCTGATAAAGAGAAAATTTAGGAAAGTCGTTATCCCAGGGTTAAGGAAGAGGCAGGCAGATGGATTCAGGGAGTGACACTCTTGTTCTTGTGATCTTGGTGACACTGGTGACCTTCTTGATGACCTTGGTGACAGTCTTGTTCTTAGGCCCTGTGGTGGGTTCATGGTGTTCATTTTATTATTATGCCTCAATCTTATATCTATTACTTTGTATCTGTTAAATGTTACAGAATCTTTAAAAAATTGAAAGATAGGTTTAAAAAAAATAAGCAATGGGCAGAGCAAGCATGTTTCCAAAATTTCCGAGAACATTTCTTTTTTTTAACTCTAGTCTTTTTAGAGGAAAATGAAATCTTTTAAGGTTTTCAAGAGACAAGGGAAGCATCCGCATGCCTTCTCAGCTGGAATTTATGCCAAAAATGGAGTGAAGACTGCTGATCTTAATAGGTTGCCTAGAGTCAGTGAGTGGGTGGGTTACGTGTGCAATGCTGCGCAGCCCCCAGCGGGCCTCCGCTAAGGCTGCTGAGCGCTGCCCCGGGTGAGGGGGAGGCTCTGGTGCCATCCCCACAAAGAGCTTACAGGGAGCAGCAGACCTCGTGCATTAAGAACATATCCAAAAGAGCCCAAAATGATCTGTTTGGAACATAAGCAGATCGTGTCATGCCCTTTGCCTACCTGCCTTGGAGGACTTTCCCTTGGCTGTGGGATAAAGCTCAACCTGGTTTCGGGCAAGGGCCTCTCTTCTCTGGTCCCAGCCCTCTGTGGCCCCAGGGCGGGGTGGCCAAGCTCCCTCAGTTCTCCCGGAGACTCTCTTACTGAAGTCCCTTTGTTCCTGGCACATGCCCAAGCTCTCCCTTCCCTGGACTTTTTCACACTCTCGCCAGACTGTATCCTACCAGTTGCTCTCCCTGCACTGAGTCCTACTGAAAGACTATGCAGTCTCCTCCAAGAAGCATGCTGTGAACCCTGGACCCCAATTCCCTGTGGTCATAAGCATCTGTGGGCGCCCCATACCCCCATCAGCTCCGCGGTCAGTCTTGTTCACCATGGGAACCACAGCAGTGCCTGGTCCGTGTTTGGTCGATTAATTAGCATTTATCAGAAGCATTGCATCCAGGTTACAGAGGAGGAAGCCGTGATTGTGCGTGGAGGGCAGAGGCGGAGGGCTTTCAGGAGGAAGTGGGGGTGGGGGTGGAGGGACATGTCCATGACTTGCATCAGCTCCCAGTTGCCAAGCTTTTGTCGTGCTGCAGGCTGTCCTCAGTGGGTGGGCTGTGTCTCCCTGAGGTTACAGCCCTGCTGGGGAGAGATGAGCTTTCTCTCTAGACCTAATTCACTAGCTCTCTCTCTGTCACGCTGTCATCTACTCCGTGCACTCCATCCTTTCCTGGTTTTAGCACAAGGTCACCATTTCCAAGGGGGCCTTCCAGGCTGGGAGAAGCTCTGCATTCTCCTGGAAGGACTCTCGGCCACCTTGCATTCCAACAGCAATGCTCTGACCACCCCAACCCAGAGTCAGAGTTTCCCTTGTTAGTCCCATCTGGCCTAGCGTGTCCACAATGACAAGTCTCAGGGAGCAAAACCCATCTAGTTCAGAAAGCTGTGTGCTCAGGAAGAAAAGGTGCATATGTGCATGGAAAGCATGCAAACTCCTCGTTAGCTGAGCATCAGCAAAAATAAGAGAAAGATCAGTTGTGGCAGGTGCCTTTGGGTGTGGTCTGTGTGAAATCCAACCAGTCATACATTTATGGTCTGTGCATTTTTATTTATCTATGTTATGTTTACATTTTTTAAACATTATAAAAACATCATGTGGGCACCCCGGGGGGCTCAGCGGTTTAGCACCGCCTTCAGCCCAGGGCATGATCCTTGGAGTCCCTGGATGGAGTCCCACTCAGGGCTCCCTGCATGGAGCCTGCTTCTCCCTCTGCCTGTGTCTCTGCCTCTCTCTCTCTCTCTGTGTCTCTCATGAATAAATAAATTAAAGATCTTTAAAAAAATAAAAAATAAGTAAAAACGTCATGCTCCATTGTCAATCCCCTTTCTAACTTAAAATAAGCTTAAGAGGTTGGATCGGGGGGATGGTCTGGCTGCAAGGCCTACCTTCATTGGTGCTGAGGCCTGCTGGGCTCCCCTGGTTGAGCTGGCAGGCAGCTGGCACCTGCCTCACTCACTGCCCTCAGGGACGGGCACACTCCCCAGTCAGTGGCAAAAGCAAAGAGGCTTGGCATTCTGTCACGGAGCCAGTGCAGGATCAAGAAACGACATATGAACAGGGTCCCAGAAGCCCTCGTATCTACTCTCTAAAGTTTGGGTGAACGTCCATTGTAAGGTGAAACGAGTAAGGAGGTTCCTGCACACGGACCCCCTGTCCACTGGCGCACCCAGGTACTACTAAGACACGCATTGTCCCAGAGGTCCCTCTGATCCTTGGGGCCATTTTATTGTGCACAAACTTAGCTGAATCACCACGCTTAAGATGTTTTAAAATCAGAGAATGAGAGAGTGCCAGAGCGCATGTTTCCTGGGAGAACATCTTGCCCAAGAAACGATTGCAGACACTAGTATTAATCTCAGGCAGTGCTGAGCTGGAGCCGGGTCCTACCAGCCAACTGGGGAGCAGCCAGCTCTGCATGCGGGGACTCCCTGGGGACAGCCCGCACCGGCCTGGTGGGAGTAGTTCCCCCAGGGGCGGCAGATGCTACGGGCCAGGGCTTCTCCTCGGGCCACTGGGCCCGGTGGGCCCGGGGCGGTCCTCCAGCACTTTGCTGGCAAGTCGAGCTCAACGTGTGAGTGGGGAGTAAATTGCCCTTGGCGGGGGCCGCTGTCCCACTCGCTGAACATCTTGAACATCTTGGTGTGCTTTTGACTGAGGCGTGGCTCCGGGGGCCCTGGGCTCGGCGGCGGAGGAACAGGAGACTTGCTGGCTCAGAAGCGGAGGGTAATTGGCAGCCTGTCACAAGACTCTTTGTTCACTCGAGCTGGCACAGGCTGCTGGCTACCCCAAGCCCCAGGCCAGGGAGGGGGGCCCTGCTGCGGGGAGCCAGCCAGGAGACTCCCCGAGACGAGCCGGCATCCCCAGAGTGCTTGTGGGTGTCACTTGCTGGCCTTTCTCAGGAGGCCAAGCAGGTGACCCTCTACCGGGAGGAAATCCCATTGTGCCTTTGGCCACAGAGCTCTTCACGATCATTGTTTGGCTCGTGGGATTCTTACACTGGACCTGTCGAGCAGGTGCCAATACCAGGCTAGGAAACTGAGGCCGAGGGCGGGAAACGGCTGCCTTGGGTCACATCTGGCTCCAGATTCCCTTTTTCCAGCTCTACCCCAGGCTGGCCCAGCTGGTGCTCTGCTCCCGTTCCCTCCTGAACAGCAGCAATACTTACACCAAGGGAGCAACCCCAGCGCAGGGAAAAGAGGGCAGGTAACCAGCCCCATGGCAAGGGGACAGTGATGGAAATGACCTGAATGGTGGCTGTCCTCTGAAAGCCCAGCAATGCTTCCCGTCCCACAGGAGCCACAAGCAGAGCTCTGGCTGGAGAAGCCTCCCCACTAAGAAGGAAGTACACTTGGTTTCCCTCCTTCTTCTCCTTTTTTTTTTTTTTAAATTGTCTTAACTAGGATCATCTTTCCCTTAGGCCTCACAATCCTGGCAGGTACAGTGAGGATGTGGGGACAGCACTAGATTTGAGATCGGGAGACAGGGCCCTGGTCCTGACTCTGGAAAGCTACTGACCTCTAAACTGGTGGTTGGTCTTCATCCCCTACTAGGATGTGTCCATGATCCACAACTCCCCACTCCTCCCTATCCTGCCCACCATCCCTCGTTGGGGAGCAGAATTCTCGGCCCAAGACACCCTTTCTATGAGCCAAGTTCCACTAATAAAGGCAACTCCAGCCCAGAAAGTGCGAGGGACCCCATGGTAGAGACTGTCAGTACAATAAATTGCTCTGTAGAATAGAGCTATTCTCTTGTCCCCAAACCATCCCCAGTAATAGTGCTTGGAGCTGACTGTCAGAAGGGCCCTATAACACCTAACTCGGTTCTTTTTTTTTTTTTTTAATTTTTATTTATGATAGTCACAGAGACAGAGAGAGAGAGGCAGAGACACAGGCAGAGGGAGAAACAGGCTCCATGCACCGGGAGCCCGACGTGGGATTCGATCCCGGGTCTCCAGGATCGCGCCCTGGGCCAAAGGCAGGCGCCAAACCGCTGTGCCCACCCAGGGATCCCGACCTAACTCGGTTCTATACATGCTTTTCTCTGTCAGTGCTACCCTCCTTCTAGAAAGAAAGGGAGGTGGGAGGAGAAGACTTTACCCTTGTTGATATGACCTCAAGCACTAACAGCACTCCAACATTTTTTCCTCAAATATTCCCCACCAGAAACCCTTCTGCAAGCCCCAGATGCTACCCAAAGGAGCATGGAGGATGTGGCTGGGTTCCTGACAACTCCCCCTCCATCTCAGTGGCACCAGAGATCTCAGAGTTGGAAGCATCCTCAGAGGCCACCTGGTCCAGCTTCTGCCCCAGGGCAGGACCCCTCCCTACATCCACTTGGTCTCCACACAAAATCTCCCAGAGATCTGGCTACAAGCTGAAATGCCTGGAATTGTAAGGAATTTCCCACACCCTCAGTCCCAATCCGCCTCCCTGTGGACCAACCAGCTCAGCCCTGGGGAGAGGGGTGGAATTTGCTCTCTTCCAGACTGCAGCCTTGCAAATTTATGAAGACAGCACGTGGCTGCTCTTGGTGATCCCAGGGTAGACATCTACTATTTCTTCAAACATACCTCAGATGACCAGGCTTTCAGAGCTCCCTTCTGGACACAGTCAGGATCCCACAAAACCTAGACACCATGTGCCTGGAACAAAGGATGGGGGCTACTCCCTCCCTTTATGGAGTCTCTGCTCTGACTGGGTTAAAATAGCTGAAAACTGCACAGCCACAAGTGACGTGCTAATTCATATGGGATTTGTGGCTGTCTAGAATTTCCAACTTTACCCCCATCTTGTCTTTGCACAGTTAATTATTTGAACTGAAATGAGGCACTTTACCTTTTAAAAGCTTGTCCTTTCCCTATCAGCTTATTGGGGTTTTTTTTTCTTGTCCTGATACTCAGTCATCTAACCTATGAGCTCTCCCATGTATCTCTGTGGCATCCTGAGGTGATAAGTCACACAGGGTGACCCCAAAGACAGAGATCCAACACCTGATGTTACAGTCTCTTCTTAGTTGACTCTGAAGCATTGAAAATTAGTTAATGTCTCTTTTCAACCACATCTTAAGAGCTCTGAGTGTAATAACATTGATTCCACATCTCAGAAATCTTTTGTTTTTTTAAAAATCACTTTTGCCATGGAGATTGTGTGTGCATGCCATTGTATCCCCAGTTCAGACAGATCCAGAGGGTTCTTACGAAAGTGTTTGCACCCAGCCTAATGCTCACTACGGTCAAGCCTGTGGGATGTCCATCACCACCTCTCATTAATTTTTCCAGAATCTTCTACTAGGGTTCTAGGTGCAATGTTTCTATGCCACACACTGTCTTCCTAGTGTTTCATGGGTGAATGAAGTAAGATGTGAGTGTGACGAGATGCATATGCAATGTCACAAGGAGACACAGTTGTGCCTTCCAGTGTGGGATTTCTGAGTGAGGAGAGGCTGAGAAGAGTCTTCTCCTCTTATGTATCTTTCTTAATATGACTTAAACTCTTTTCATCTTTATGCCTTTTAGTTTTCGTTTAACCAACTGTGCCCTGACTAACCTAATTTTGAAATTTCTCCCAGTGTCTACACCTAATGAAGATGAAATTTGTACCCACTCCCCTCCCTTCCCCGCCAGAAGCAAGCAATTTGGACTTGGTGGGGAAGGAGTCTAAATGCCCTGAGCCAAAGTGTCCCTAAAGTCCCTTCCCAACTACAGGACCGGATCGGAAGTAGGAGGAGGGGTGGGAAATGCCAACTGATGGGGAAATGTTGGAGACACCCCTATCCTGAGCCTGTATCTCCCTCCAGGTGTCCCCAGCAGGGAGAGGCTACCTGGCTGGAGGAGTTACACTGGGCAAGTTTCTTTACTTAATAATACTACGTCTATAAAATGGGAATGATAATACTCACTTTGCAGGGTTTGCTTTGCTCTGGGTCAGTAGTCTGGGCTCCACTCTTCTCCCTCTGGTTTCCTATCTGGGTGTCCCCAGAGGGGATGCAACCTGGCTGAACGTGTTCCTTCTGTATCAAATGAGTATGTCCACCTCCATGTCCTGTGAGATCTCTTGTGGGGCTCAAGGCCATGTGCCAGATGATTTACCTGAATTCTGTTTTCACCAGAGTAACCTGCAGACTGAGGTACGGTTAATCATTTGCTAAATGGTTCGGTTTTTATTTCAGAGAAACACCTACCGCACATAGTGCATATGAGAAAGGTTTGCATTGTATGAATTATTTTCCCATTTGAAACCCAGAATCTCGCTCAAATGGCTTTCCAACCCATATTGTACTGAAGTATCCTGTTTGTTCCATTAACTATTCACAGAGTCAACTGGGGAACCGTTGTTATTAATTTCAATGGAAAGCTAAAATGCAGTTCATTTTCTATAATTGCAGGCCCACGGTCTAAAGAGCCAGCAAAAGCTTTTAATCTGAGGCATTTTTAGAAGAGTATGATCAGAATTACATTGAACATCTTTTGAAGGTACATAATTATGAAAACCTCAATAACATTGACATTCAAAGAGCATGGATGCTAAACTCAAACGCAGTGAACGAGCGGGATGGCCGTCTAAGTTGCTCCTGATGGAGGAATGCCCACGGGGAATGTTTGCACACCTCGGTTTTCCAGTTTATTCAAGCTCCGCAAGCTCTTCATGCCACATGGGTGGGGGTGTGCCGGCTCCCCTTCTACATGCGAGGTGTTCAGAGCTTCAGAGAACCTGCACCAGGCCGGGGGCTGCACACCCAGGGGAGCGAGGGAGGGTGGGCGGTCCCTCCAGCCACCAGAGGGCGTGAGAAGGCGACACAGTTCACCGTCTCCCCGGAGCGCATCCCCAATGCACTGAGCCCCCAGCACCCGCACCCGGGGTTCTGGAGCCCGGCGGCTCCAGTTTGCAGAACAAAACTAACCGGTTCCTCCACTTGCTACCTTCTTCCAGACTACCCAGGAGTCACAAGCACTCGATCAAGGCTGTCATCCCGTGGGTCGCAATCCCAGGAGGATGGAGCTCCGCCCCCTCCCCCCCAAGGAGAAGGACAGTAACAGAGGGAAGGGGAGTGACCGGGACCGAGGCCATCGAGAGCCGCCTCGCCCCCCCAGCACCCCCCCCCCCCCCCCCGCGGAAGGCAACTTAAACAACATCGCCACCAGACAGGTGGCTGGAGGCTGTGGGAGATCAGGTGAAGGACAGATGTCGCTTTCATTCAACACGGAAGACCATGCTGCTCAGTAAGGGGGCTGCAGAGAGGAGGGAGGCGCCTGAGCCTGTTTCAGGGCGGCGCCGGCCGACACCCTGCTGGAGCGATGATGAATGTGCTACGAAGCAGGGACAGGGACGAGGGGCGCGGGGAGTCCCAGGAGGCAGTGAGCGCTTGAACCAGCTTTGGCGGAGAAGAGGCCCAGGGTGCAGGGGTGCAGGGCATAACAGGGGCAAATGAAAGACCGAGGAAAAGTCCTGTTGGGCGGGGGTGGGGGGTGGTGGGTGAGGTCTCAGAGGCAGGTTGGGGCTGTGGTCGGTGGGTCCTGTAAGCCTTAAGGCAGACTAGGGAGTCTGGGTTTTATTCAGTTGGCCAGGAGAAGCCAGAAGTGGTTATAGAGAGCGACAGGGTCAGATGTCTGATGGAGGATGCCAACTCTGAGCCTTTGTTGTCATCACAGCTGGGTGGGTAAGAGGGGACAGTTTAACCACTGTAATGCTGGGAGCTAGTGAGGCAAACCCACATGCTCCTCCGGTGCTCCTTGCTTCCCCCACAGTCCCTAGGGGACCATCCATGTCAGTCTCTGAATGGTGGGGAAAAATTGGATTTTCATTCACTTTTTCCTAAAAACTAAAAAAAAAAAAAAAAAAAAACTAACAAATACTTAAAATACAGATAGGTGCTGACACCGTCATCCACTCTGCATATTAAAGTCACATGTCATGTGGGAGATGAGAAAAGTCATTCACAAGAAGTGACCCTCTGCAGAGAAAGGGGCACCTTCTTCCACTGTTGATGGGAATGCAAGCTAATGCAGCCACTCTGGAAAGCAGTATGGAGGTTTCTCAAAAAGTTGAGAATAGAGCTGCCCTACGACGCAGCAATTGCACTACTGGGTATTTTACCTCAAAGCTACAAATGTAGTGATCCGAAGGGGCACCATACATCAATGTTTATAGCAGCAATGTCCACAACAGCCATACTATGGAAGGAGCCAGATGTCCATTAACAGATGAATGGATAAAGAAGATGTGGTATAGATATATACATTGGAATATTACTCAGCCATCAAAAAAAGAAATCTTACCATTTGTAATGACATGGATGGAACTAGAGGGTATTACGCTAAGTGAAATAATCAGAGAAAGAATTATCATATGATCTCACTCATGTGGAATATAAGAAACAAAACAGAGGATCATGGGGGAATGGAGGAAAAAATAAAACAAGATGAAATCAGAGAGAGAAACAAACCATAAGAGACTCTTAATCATAGGAAACAAATTGAGGGTCACTGGAGGGGAGAGAGGTGGGGGGGTACGGGGTAACTGGGTGATGGGCATTAAGGAGGGCACGTGATGGAATAAGCACTGGGTGTTATATAAGACTGATGAATCACTGGCCTCTGCCTCGAAAACTAATAATATATTATGTGTTAGTTAATTGAACTTAAGTAAGAAAATAAAAATAAGCCAGACAGAAAAATAAGTACCGTATGATTTCACTCATATATGGAATCTTAAAAAACCCAAATAAACAAAAAGCAGAATCAGACCTACAAGCACAGAGAACAAAATGATGGTTGCCAAAGGGGAAGGGGGTGAAGAGATTGGGCAAAATGGATGAAGGGAAATGGGAGGTCCTGGCTTCTAGTTGTGAAATGAATAGTCATAAGGATAAAAGGCCTAGCATAGGGAACATAGTCACTGGTATTGTAATTGCATTGTATGGTGAGAGATGGCAGCTATCCTTGTGGGGAGCATAGCATAACATATGGAGTTGTTGAATCACTATGTTGTGTGCCTGAAACCAACGTAACATTGTGTGTCAACTACACTCGAATTTAAAAATTGTATTTTTTAAAAAAAGAGGTGATTCTCAAAGAAGGGTGTCAGGAGGAACCCACACATCTGCATTCATTTTCATTATGTTGTGACTTGTTGCAGTTTGTGTGTGTCTGGTTAAGAGGATTTAAGGGTTTTATAATTTAATGTTAAGTATACTGAGCCTGGAAAAAAACTGACAGGTGGCTTTAGAAAGACCACTGCAAAGAAACTGAGACTAACAATATAACTCTTGAAATCACACGTAGACACCAAGGGTCAGCTGAGACTGCTGCTTCTCCTGGGAAGAGCCCTCATCAACCACCCAGCAAAGAAAGCATCCCATCTGGCAGTCTCAGGCCACCAGTGTTTATTTTAGAAAAGCCAATAAATCTGTCATTTCAAGAAAAAGATGCTGTAACAATAAGTGGAAACATAATTCTTTTTAAAGATAATTTTCCTCTAGAGGAAACGTATGCTATTGGAATAGTGTTTTGAAAATGAGATATTTGGAAATGTCTTACTATTATGGCATTTTTATTGTCGAAAGGTTAGATTTGTAGTTGCAACCTGTAATAACTCTCATGTGCACACTTCAGGTTGAAACAGAATTTTCTAATTACACAAAAATCTACCTTATAGTGTTTTGAAACCATTTGTTCAAAATGTAAAATTGCAAGAGCTTTTAATTAGCATGCAAAATAGACTGACATCAGAGAAAATGGAAATTTGTAGCTAAATTGAAGCAACAAACTGTATAATTGGTGGATGGACACAGAAGTGAGTATGGAGATAAACCGGTCTCAGAGATGTGTGACAGCCAAGTACCAACGCAAATTAAATTCTAGAACCAATTTTTCTAGATACTGTATCATCCAGTTCTTCTGATACTGTATCCTCAAATACTAAATGAAGTTTTTTAAAAAAAGAATGATGTATATCCAAGCAGATTGTTTTCACTAAAACTTAATAATAAATACTTTGGCTCAGGGCAGTCTGGGTGGCTCAGCAGTTTAGCGCCGCCTTCAGCCCACAGGTGTGGTCCTAGAGACCCCAGATCGAGTCCCACATCAGACTCACTGCACGGAATGGAGCCTACTTCTCCCTCCACCTATGTCTGTGCCTCTCTCTCTCTCTCTTTCTCTGTGTGTTTCTCTCATGAATAAATAAATAAAATCTTTAAAAAAATACTTCGGGTCAGTTGGTAGAGCATGTGACTTTTGATCTTGGAGTTGTGAGTTCAAGCCCCACACTGGGTATAGAGAGTATTAAAAAAGATTAAATTAAATTAAAAAATAAATAATTTAGCGAGGGAAAAGATTTTTAAAATATTTTTCATAAACTAAAACCATATACGTGTTATTTCAGGGATCCCTAGGTGGCGCAACGGTTTAGCGCCTGCCTTTGGCCCAGGACGTGATCCTGGAGACCCGGGATCGAATCCCACGTCGGGCTCCCGGTGCATGGAGCCTGCTTCTCCATCTGCCTATGTCTCTGCCTCTCTCTCTCTCTCTGTGACTATCATAAATAAATAAAAATTAAAAAATATATATTAAAAAAGTGTTATTTCATCTTTTTCTTCTATTTTCACATTTTGTGTCTAATGAGTCTCTATACTAGCCAAGTCATATATATATATATATGTCATATATATATATATATATATATATAATTGATAGATTAATGTATGTATATTGAAGGGGTGAGTGATCCTGATTCCTTCCTGAGGGGGTATGCAATCTTAAAAGTCTGAAGAAAACTGCTTTGATGAGCAAGCATGGTTGTCTCATCTGATCTCGCCTCTGGGCAGGCCTGCCACTTCCCAGGGCACAGCCTTCCCGGAGAAGTGCCATGTGGGACACTCCTGCCCCTGGTTGTCTCCTTCACTCTTTGTGTTCTTTTTTTTTTTTTTTTTTTAAGATTTTATTTATTTATTCATGAGAGACACAGAGAGAGAGAGGCAGAGACACAGGCAGAGGGAGCAGCAGGCTCCATGCAGAGAGCCCGACATGGGACTCAATCCCAGGATTCCAGGATCATGTCCTGGGCCGAAGGCAGATGCTGCCTGGAGTCAATGAGGAGCGCTCTCAGCTGGGGAGGACCTTGGAAGTGTTTGAATGGAGAAGGCCGTCCTGGACACAGAGATGATCCGGGAAGAGACAGGAAGGTGAGTGGGACACATGGCAAAGGGGGATGAGTCTGTGGTTACCGTCCCTCCATTCAGCACATCATAGAAAGCCAAGGAGGCCCACGGGAGGAGTTGTGGGAAAGGGAGGGAGGCCTTGGCTGCAGATGGGGACCTGGACCACAAGCCCTGCTCTCAGTTGGCGCATCACCTGCAGAGCCTCTGCACTGGTCTGTACCTTCCCTGGGGCAGGTACCTTGGAGGACTGAGAAACAGCAAAGCCCTGGCACCCATCCTTAGATTGCTCAGAGAACTCGTGCCCAGGTAAGGCTTCCACAAGTGAGAAGGTCGCTCATATTGAATATGTTAAGAGAAATGCTGGAATATTTTGATGTTTCGATAGACCAGATTTTGCAGATTAGAGAAAATAAAGACTATGGATCAGCTTGAAGTATTGTTCGTATCATCGGGAAAATTCTTCCTCTAGAACCTTGTTCCAGGCCTAATTTTGAGAAATATATATGGAAACATGAAGAAGAGAAAACTGAATTTTTCCATTCTTTGCAACCAGTCTGGAATTCACTGTCACCTTCTCTAAGAAAGAATAAATGAATGAAAAATGATGGGCCTGTAGGAGAAGCTGCCTTTATTTTTTATTTTTTTAAAGATTTTATTTATTTGGGACACAGAGACAGAGAGAGGCAGAGACACAGGCAGAGTGAGAAGCAGGCTCCCTGCAGGAAGCCTGACGTGGGACTTGATCCCAGGTCTCCAGGATCATGCCCTGGGCTGAAGGCGGCGCTAAACCGCTGAGCCACCGGGGCTGCCCGAGAAGCTGCCTTTAAAAAGATAGCCGCCCTGGAAGAGGAGCTCACTTTACTCTGCACCCAGATTGCTGCAATCTGTGGGGAGGCAGGGACCCAAAACCAGTGTACATGAGAACTTCTTTGACTTGAATGACGAGCCTAGCAGTTTGGGACAACAGTCATCACCAGAGACTGCTGAACTGGGTGCTCAACTGGATCCATTTTCAAGTTCAATGCTTTTCCCTCCTCCTCTGCCTCCTCCTCCACTGCCCCCTCAGCTTTTTTCTCCACAGCCTCTGTATTCTTCTCTCACACAGCCAGGATTGAAAAATACACGTGACTCAGATAATTCAGCCAATGAAATGAAAAAACAGCACCCAGGTGACAACAGTAAGACCAATTACAGTCGTTTAAAAAACCAGGAAAAAAAAAGATGTTCCAAACATGTTGGATGTTCTAAAGGACATGAATAAGGTTAAGCTTCACGCTATTGAACTGTCACCCTGGAGGTAGACCCATTCATAAAAGGAAAAGACAAGATTTACATTGGGATCCAGTGTCTTTAATATCCCATGCACGTAAGAAGAAGTTTGCTTTCCAAGAAGATGATTCTTTTGAGAAAGAAAATAAGTCTTGGGAATCTTCTCCATTTTCCAGGAACTTCAAGAGTGAGCTATAATAATGTAAAGTTAATGTTTTAATTTTTTTTAAGTGTATTGTTCATGATATATCTTTGCCTTCAAGTTCTCTTAAAGTACCTGCACAGGACGGGCTATATAGTTGTTGCTGGTACCGCTAATGTTTCTGTTGTTTCACACATTCCTTTTCGCTTTTGACTTACTATGAAGCTTTTTGAAATAAAACACTTGATTTGAAAAAAAAAAAAAAACGATTAAAAAATAAAATAGGGACGCCTGGGTGGCTCAGTGTTGAGCCTCTGCCTTCAGCTCTGGGCGTGATCCAGCGGTCCTGGGATCAAGTCCCGCATCAGGTCCCCACAGGGAGCCTCTTTCTCCCTTTGCCTATGTCTCTGCCTCTTTCTATGTGTCTCTCGTGAATCAAAAAATAGAATCTTATAAAACAAATAAATAAAAGAGAATAGAAGAAAAGAACCAAAGCTCAGGCGGAGCATAATGTGGGCCTTCCCTGGGCACTGGAGGTGGTGTAAGAGGAGCATGGGGGGTAAAGTGAGCAGGCCCCCAGGGCTAGGGCGGGGGGGCTGGTGGGATCAGATAGGGAAGAGAAGAGAGAAGCATGGAAATTAAGGAACCAGGGGCTTCCTGTGCGGGGGAAGTACACCGTCAGACCCTTGAAATCCAGCCACAGACACCTTGAAAGCCTGGCCAAAATGCCACAGGAGCGAGCTGTGGGAAAGAGATCCGAGATCCAAAGCAGGCGTGCTTAGATGCGGTGTCGTTTTCAGGCCGGGGAAGCAAAAAAGAAACAGAGCAAAGAAAGCGAGGACCAAAGTGAAGGAAATGAGGGATGGGCACAAAACAGAGGCAGACAGGACAGGCTCAGGGCCAGCAGGCTGGGGTTCCTCTCACGATCTTGGGACTTTTACCCTGAGCAGTGTCAGTCCTCTTGTGTACCCACAAGCCACTCTGTGCAAGGCCTTGCGAGTGTGGCAGTGACCAAGACAGGCTCTGACACTGCCACCTGGAGCCTCCATGCTACGAGGGCTAAGGAGGGTCTTCCTGCTTTTGGAGGAAAAGCCCAGAACCTTGACGGAGAAAGCCTAGCTTCCTAGAGACCTGTGGGTCCAGTGCCTGGTGCAACCTGACCTGGAGGAGGGTGGCCAGGCCAGTCACAGCTTTGGAGAACAGGCATCTTTGTCAACAATATGTGATGTTTCTAAGAAGCCCTTGTTCACATTTACTTCTGGATAATTGGAAATCCCATCTATTCAATTACATGGAAATAATAGTGCAAGTATAGTTTGCATTGTCAAGTAGCTGGGACAGATCATACGTTCTTTCCAGGGGCAGGAACCATCCAGGGATGGGCTGATTCAACTCAGGGTCTGGCTCACCGGCCACCAGTTCAGTCTTCCCCTTGCTGCCCGGCCACGTCAGATGTCAGGTGGCAACAAGGGAAATGTGACAAATAGGGAGGCAGATAGATGTCAGACAAGAAGGCAAAAGCAAAGACAGGGTCAGAATGTAGATTTCTGATCCCCAGTCAGTGCTCACACACAAAATCCAAGGAGGTGTCCCCTGGCCTGGTGTGGGATCTGGCGTGGCCTTCGTATCATCATGGGACAGAACACAGCACTGTGAGCTCATCACTCCACCAACGCTCTGCCCTGGGAGCCCAACTCTCCGTGCCTCAACTTCCCCTGGCTGTGCAGTTGGAATAACTGCAGTGTTTACTTTGAAAGCCTGTGAGGAGTGAGTGCATAAATGTGTGTGAATGATGCTTGGCATAGAGTCGACTTTCAATAAATGTTAGTTACTGTAATTTCACTCAACCACAGAAACCAAAGGAATTTTTTTGGGTTGAGATGCTGTATTTATGGAGGTTTCCAAATTTCTTACTGAATTTCAACATCAAATTGTCAAGCTACCATCTCTGGATTCTGAAGTATACTTGAGATTTTCTGCCAAGATAGGTACTGTGAGAGCCAAGAGAAGGAATTGAGAGGGTGCCTCCGACGAAGTTGCCTGTTTAGAAATTAAAATGGAAATGTGAAAGTACAGAGCTCAGATCAGGAGCATGGGCTGAAGTCAGCTGGTCTAGCATTAAGAACCAAGAATGTCAGTCTTTTTCAAAGTCAAGGATGAGAGAAGTAAATCAGAACATAGACTGAACACAGTGTGCAACCTTGCAAAGCTCCTCCAAGTTAATTCCTGGTCTCTCTAAAGTTCTGGCAGAGGACAGTGACATTATTCACCGTTTTCATCTGACTCATCCCTGTAAACCTCCCAAGGGACAGAGCTGTCCTACTCATTTTCGCTGTTTGTTGAATGGATGCTGACTGTGGCAGAGCACTCCTCTTGGGGAGGGCAGATGTGAAAAGAGGGGGAAAGCAGCTCTATCCCCTATTTTTGGGACATGCCGTGTGATCAGGGCACAAATGGACTATCCTGGGGTACAGTCCGGTCATAGGCAGCCAACAGGGACACTTGGATGCAAGTTCTGGCTTCTGGGGTCTATTTGTCCACTTGTTAGTTACGTGCAAATAAGTAAATTCCTAACCCCAGCTTTCTTCTTTTATCAAATGGGTATGATCTCCACCAAACATGTCTCATTAAGTTATTATGAGAATGAAATGAAACATCTGTAATGAATGCAAAACATGTGCAAGTAAAGCATTGATGTTAGGATGTAGTTAGACAGATGCGTGGTGTTCTTGTGTCACTTGCACTCCTTGAACATGCATAGGGGAATCGGCATTACAAAAGAATAGGTAAGCCAAAAGAAATAAATCACAATCTTGTGTTTCCCATACTGACTCATTTTGCTGATTTCAAACTACAGAGGTCTGGCTAACGACGGGCTTTTTGTTCACTGCCAAGCGCTTTTGTTGTTGTTTTTTTGCTACAATGCCGTTTCTATTATGGAAAAGTCAAAGAGTCCCTTGCCCCCTTCTTTCCCTTTCCCTTACTCCCATTTTTCCTTCTCTGTTTGCTGGAGTGCTTGCAAGCCAGGCCCAGACACCGTGTTATTTCATCCACGAAGACTTGTACATTTACATTTTGCCAGACTTGTTGCTAAAACTCCCCAGTTGCCCCGCATCCATCCGCCTTACCCCTTGGCCTGTGGTCTTCCCCAGCCCCACCCGCTGCGGAATCTGTTCTCTTGAAAGTCATCAGTGGCGCAATCCAGAGATGTGTCTCCATTCTGTGCCTGGGCTTCTCTGCAGCTCTGACACTGCTGAGCATCGCCTGACGCCCAGTGCCAGGTGCTGTTAGGTGTGCAAGTGGCCAAAGAGCCCACCCGAGGCGCCTGCAGCTGCTGAGGGGGGCTGCAGTGGGGGGTGGGGGCAGCGTCAGAGGGACAAGCACAGCGGAGGGGCACGGGGCAGAGGGGTCCCGGGGCGCAGCGGGAGTGAGAATTTGGAGGAGCAGGCTGGACGCTGTGCAGCCAACGGCCTTGGGGCTGGGCCAGGAAGGATCCGCAGGGCCGGCAGGCCCTCCTGGAGGGCGGCACGGCACGAGCAGCAGCCCGGCCACGTCTGGGAGAGTGAGTCACTTGAGTAATCAGGGTGCATGACAGAACCTGCCGAGTGCACAAAACACGCACAATACTGAGGGCAAACAAAAGTTGGGGTTCAGAGGAAACTCGGAAAGCAGGTAACTCCCTTCTAGTGCTTCTCAGTGACTCCTAGAGATGTGTAGCCAGTGTCTCTGTCTACACATTGACTACAGCCTGTTTAGTGCAACGCGTCAGCCACTTTATATGCACGATCTCTGAAACTTGCACCCACCTAGCGGAGTAAGCACATAACTTCTCATTTGCTAGATGAGAACATGGAGGAGCTGAGATTAAAGGACTTGCTCCAGGTCTCTCAGGCTGGTAAGTGCAAGCACAGACCTCTCAGCCTGTTTGGCTCCATGCACTGTGTCGCCCAGCTGGCCTCCCCCTAAATTAGTATCATGTGCACCTCAGCACACATCAGTGCTTTTGTTGCAGAGCAGGGGCAGGAAAAGAGGAGTGATCGCCACCACGTGATCCGGAGGTCTCTAAACAACTGATGGTGCGCAGTCCAATGGCAGCAGTGAGCCCGTATTCCGCCTGACGCCTCCTTAGAGGCTTTCCCTGATTGCCTCTCTCACACAGCTCGTTTCTACCACATGTCCTCTGTTCACCTGGCTTTTTTTCCTTCCTTGCATTTATCACCTCCTAAAAGCATATGATTTCATTTTAGCGTTTATGCTTTACCTCTTTCAACTGTAAGCTAACAGCTGACAACTTTGTCTTGGTAACTGGTGGATTTTGAACACCTAGCACAGTGCCTGGCATGTAAGCAGGTGCTAAGGAAACCTTTGCTGAGCAAAAGGGAGAAAAAGTATCAGTATTTTGTGTATTGTGCACACCTGACATTTATTTAGACATTTAAGATAACAAATGAAAAAGATATCTTCCTTTCCCAAGTGTCTACATTCCAGCCAGGGAGAAAGGCTCTATTACTGAGAGCAATCATTTACAATTACAGATGGAGTAGTGAGGTCCCTGTCATGGAAATATTCAAGCAGGGGCTAGAAGACCATGTTATAGAAGTGATTCTTATATCAGAAAAACACAGATAAGGACTTCCCATCGAAGTTCTATGATTGGGGTCATTGGGAAAAAGAACTATCTAAAGTATGGGGACTTACATGACACAAGGACATCGGATCCTTTGGAATGACTTAAAGGTAAGAGGGGATGAGAACTCATTTTCCATATAAATATTCAGTGATTCTCCACAGGGGTAGCTTTGCTGCTGTGAGCACCCACTTCTCTGCAGAGTAACCACCTCCATCAGCACAGGCTGGGACCCCAGGATCAGGAGGACAGCCCATGCCGTCAAGAGGGCAGGCAAGACCCAGAGGCTCACACCATGGAGAAAGGATATGGCCACAGAAGGGAGGAGGCAAATCGACCCAATTGTTCTGGGGTGTCACTTCCCCAGGATGTCTGGTGGTGGGAGGGTTGCAGTCATGGGTATGTGACTGAACACATCCCATGACCTTAGACATTCTTGCAGAGTTGTGGATGAGAGGAGACTCCCTAATAAAATCTTGGCACAGTAAAGACGTCCTTTATTTTTAACAGTTGCCTCCACCCTCAAAACCTCAACACTGGACAACCGTGTTACTTCTCTACATCAGATGTAGATGTTTCTACAATAGATATTTCTAACATGACCGGTCTTCAACCAGTGGCCAGTTTTTGGGCATTTCAAGGAAGGGTTGTTGTTGGATTCACCCTTAAAACTGAAAACTTTTGAGGAACAAAGGCGGGGTACTGGTAGAAGTTTGCAAAACAGCCCAACTTCAAAGCATGATGTGCAGGTGAGTCACTAGAGCTCAAATGGAAATCTTGGCGCACTGGGCATGCAGTCACCCTTCTCCTGGCTGGAGGCCTGCCTTCTGCTGTGCGCGGGGAGGTGTTAGGTCTTCTACTCCTTTGTGTGATTAAATTTCAGCACCTCTTACCATTGGTGCTTTATAGCTGGTAGGCACTGCGCTTACATGTTCACCTTTACTAAAGAGCTTTTGTGTTGCCATAGAAATTAATAGCTAGCACAGTTCAATGGAGTAGATTTACACTGTAAAATGGCAAGAGCTTTCTAATAAGGACCCTGAGGAGTTGAAACCTTGCCTTCAGCAGGCAAAGAAGAGAGACTTCAGAAAAGGAGCTCGCTTTACAGCTCCCTCGCCTGTGACTGGGCAGCAAGTTCACTCTGCCATGTAACCTACACTGTTTTATCACCGAATATGGACAAATGGAAGAAGGTGTGAATTATGAAAGATGAAATTAGGTGTTCTCAGAGGTGATCCAGAGCCTGAGAGTCATGCATACAGTAGGTGCTAGGTGGATTCTTGTTTAAATGATCACAAAGGATAAAGACCTATCAATCACTGAAATGTGCCTGGGTATTCAAGTGCTTAAGGCAACTTGGAACCTGTAATAGTTCAGCATGAAGCTTAGATACCCACTCTCACCTTTTAAATGTTGATTTATTTCTTATATAAAGTGCCAAAGTAACTGCAACTCCATTTAAGCTTTCAAATTCCAAAGAAGTTAAGTCTGGATTAATGGGACTTTGCTGGACAAAGTCCCATGGGTCCTGTAGGGATGAGGAACAGGTGAAGTACCCTTAGAAGCTGAAATTCAGGTTCGCTAACTTTAAATTTAAACCATCCACTTATACAAGGTTTCAAACATTTGAGGAATCATAAAAACAGCCCACTTCAATATGCAAAAGAATGGAAACCAAGTTTGGAAGTTACAGCAATAGAATCTGCAGACTGCATGGTCTTCTTGTGAGAAAGTACAGTAACTAATTTGGAGTGTGAGTAGTCCACTACACTACTTGAAAACTTGCTCATATTGCACAGTATCTCGAGAAAACTAACCCTCTAAAATCTCTGGATTCCCTTCTTTCCACCCACAAGGCCTCCTTGAGCAGCACCAGAGACCCCCTCATAGCGCTGACAGGCTCAAAAATAAATGGAGCGTAGAATTCCCCACACCTGTGTTGGCTGTGCATAGTGACTTCTAGTCCAAAGACTACAGTATAAAGGGAAGAGCAAGCAACTTTACTGTGGAGAAACCTAACACTCAGGCCAGGTGAACAAGGTCAACACCAAGTTATAGGTCATGCTGAGAGAATGCAGCCTCACTAAAACATGAAGACAATGGCATTTCACCTGCAAACCCACAACCCCAGTCTAATCATGAGGGAAAAAAGCAGACAAATTCCAAGAGAGGGCATCCTACACCAGTGCTCAATATTGTCAAGATCCTCATAAGCAAGTAAGTCTGAGAAAATGGCACAGTCAAGGGGAGTCTGAGGGGGCATAATTAGATGTAATATGGTATCCTGGAAGGGATTTGGGACAGAGAAAGGACACTCGGCCTACATTCTCCCTCTAGAATACCCTGGGCTCTTCAGAAGGTATAGAATCTCTGATATTTTATGTCCAATTTAAAAAACTGCTACAGTGGTAATCAAGCACCAATCTGGCAAGTTTTTCGTCCTAGTACGCATCCATGACCCTACAAGTATAACAATAAAATCTTTCAAAAGAGAAAAAAAAGTGCTTGCCCCAGGAGGTTGGTAAAAATTTGCCCAAAAGAGGTAATGCCATTTGAGCCAGGTCAGCCCCAGTAGGCACAGGCGTGATGGGTTCTAAATGAGGCAAGGAGTGGGGGGGAAGCGAGGTGGGTGATGGAAGCAGGACCTGAGGATGTGGGCAAACTGTTGGGAGCCACAGAGGGCAAATGGTACTGCAGAGCCATCCAGAAGACCTGCTTGGGGGGTCAGGCCACACAGGCCTTGGTCAGAACTGAATTTGCTAGGAAATTGGGAAGAATTTTCTTCAATTAAAATTTTGTTTTATTTAATGCAGAGAATGCTCAAAGCTCTGAGAAAGACAGGGAAGCACAAGGTCAGGACTGCCTGTTTGGTAAATGCTGTGCCAGTGAAGAGGTGAGGCATCCGGCATGAGGTTTGATAGGAATACAAGGTAAGCCACATCATGTAATTTTGGATTTCCTGGTAACCACATCTTTAAAATGGTGAAAAACTGGTGAAATTAATTTTAGTAATGTATTTTAGGGTTGGGGAGGGGGATTTGGAGGAAGGTGGTCAAAATGTATAAACTTCCACTTATGACATAAATAAGTACTGGGGATGTAATGTACACCATGCAGACTATGGGGAACACTGCTGTGTGATATACAGGGAAGTTGTCAAGAAAGTAGATCCTAAAATAGATCCCCCCCTTTTTTTTTTTTCCTTTTTACTGTGTCTATATGAGAAGGTGGATGTTAGCTGAACCTCTTGTGGTGACCATTTCACAATGTGGGTAATTCAGTCCACCATACTCTATGCCTCAGATTTTACACAGTGATGTGTGTCAATTATTTCTCCATAGAACTGGAAAAATAAAATGCGTAGAAAAAGACTAACGGGAAATCCACCAAAAATAAAAATTAAAAAAAAGCACCATATTTTATATCAGCCTATATATCCAAGGTATTATCACTTCAACATGTAGCCTGGTAGTATTTCTGGTATTCAGTGGCCACACATGTTGGACAATACAGGTCCAGAGGTAGTGCATGGGCAAAACTTCCAACAATCACACGTGTTATGCACATAAGAGGAAGGATCAGAAGATGGACTTAGGATTCTGAGGTCCAAAGCTTGGACCACTGAAATGAGGACAGAGGGGTCGTGAACAAACAGAGATCGTATACTGAGTCAACTTCTGCTACTCAAGAAAAGAGACAATGTCACTAGTATGGAAAGGATGACTTTTATTTCCATCCTGATTATCACACCATTATTTAAACACATTTGAAAATCCTGAAATAATTTAAACCAAAGGCACAGAACAAATCAAAATATTTGAACTATTTATGCTTAAGATGAGAAAATTCAAATATTTCAACAGTAATAATAAATTATGAACAAGTTTCCATCACCAAATATCGTTCTGACCAAAAGCTACCATGTTTTGTAATAAAACCAAATTAGCTTAGGCTGAGTCTGAGATTTCCATGATAAAAATAATGTCGAAAAAAGTGTCTTCTTTCAAAATACTCGTTATACCCCGAGGTTCAATGTAAGTATTTTATATATAACTAAGTAGCCATTAGGATATTTGTTGATGGATGGCCACTCCCCAAGAAATGACACATTCTTACAAAATGTTTAAAAAAATAGCAAAGTAGGATAGAAAATTCTATTTGGGGAGCAGGGAAAAAAAAAAAAAAAAAACTTGTTCCATGTCAATTAGAATATCAAAGCATTTCAATACCAAATTGCTTCAAAAGCCAATCATCACATAACAGTAATATACTGTATGGGGCATTCCACTGTATCTTCATTATATGTTGATCATACAGTGTAGCTAAGGGGTTGAACAAATCAGTAGCAATTATTGTTGCCGCTTCTTATTTATTCAAAAGAGATAGGCTTAAAAAAATTACTAAAAAACTAACAGGAATAATCAGTGACATGCTATAGACACGATAAACCCTAGCAATGCAATTGCTAGTTTGAAAATCAAGTGGTCATGCTTCATAATATACTGTCATATTTTCGAAATACATTCTCTGATAATCAATACCATTTATTACAGAGGTCAGTTGTAAATGAGCTCAGATTCTGAACTAGATTTCTAAGTGAAACTTTTTTCAAGTATGGATAATATTAATAAGGTAAAGATATTTTGATCTTACTTCTTTATGTGTTCTTCCAAGGGACAACCAAGTGGAATGAAGGGCTAACAAAAGGGGTTGGTGGTACTTTTCAAAAACAGAAAAATAAGAAGTAGCCTAGTGACCAAGAACTGACTGAAAGATATTAATATCTAAAACCTAGTATTTTAGATAAAAATCCAGGACTTTTCAGTCTTTTTCTTAAAATAATTAAGTTCACAAGAAATAATGGGGAAAAAATTTAGGATTTCTAGAACATTCAAGGCTTTTCTTGGAATGAAATAAAAAAGGTATACCTTCTCCTACACTGAGCTGCGACATATATGAATGTGTACTGAATAGCAACACAGTTTTATCTTTAGTTTAACTGCATAAATCACAAAAAGCATGTCTAGCCAAGACTGCTGATAAGTACAATACAAACTCTAGAAAATGAATTTTAGCAAAAACTGCTTCAAAATTTCCCTGCATAACAAATCATTCCTTTGGAAATGAATCTTTAAATGCTTTTGGACTTGTGCAAGTAAGTGTGGCTTTTACCATCTCCAGCACTAAACTGTAATCACCTCCCAAACACCTTTGTCACTGGAAAACGTGATTTTTTATTATCTAGTATTCTAATTAATGATATATTATTTTCAAAAGCTCTTTAGTAGTGTCAGACTTCTGTCTTCATCACCTACAAGTACTAAGAGAATAAAGGAGAAATAAAATTAACTCCAGAAAAATCACTTTTTACAAACAGTATGAAGTTTTGAAATGTTGGCACCGACAGGAAAAAAATGGGGAAGGGCTACCAGCTAAATTTAAAACATATCCATTTGTGGCCTTGGTTGAGGCAGGGGCAGAGGAAGCTACCGCTACTGGCTTCACAGACACCAGTGCTGGGGCATGGAACTCATTCTAGGACTTGGTGAGGGGAAATAAAGAACTGCCTGAGGTCCTGTCATCCAGCTGGCCAGGTCACAGTTTGCACGATCTTCATTATTTCATTATTTTAGGTCACATTCTGAAAACGGGGAGTCTGGATTTTGAAAATAAGAACTTACAAGGGTTAATGAAAGACTGTTTCCAAGCTAAAAGAAATGTGGCTAACTCGAAGAAAGCCATTTTAACAACAACAAAAGGACAATCTGAGTGGTTCTGGGCCCTGCAAACACCAGCTGAGTCTGGCACTCCTAACCAGAAACACAACACAAGGAAAGAGATTTCTTTCCAAAGTCTAAAAAGGGAAGATGTTTGACTAGAAACCAATTTCAAAACCTACACCAGGCTTCCAGGCCAGCAGATAACTGTCAGAGTGACTTTGTTCCTTTGCTCCTTCAACATGGGAACGAGTGCAGAATGGCTCATGCCCACAGTTGACAGGCCGTTGACGGCTACGATCATATCCCCACATCTGGACAAAGACAGACAAAAGAAATGGGCTGTTAACTATTTTCATGGGATTAGAAAACATTATCCTAACATTGGTTTAGCATGAAATTCACAGTTTCACTTAACCATTAGCTGTCAACGGTGAGGATCTATTTTCTACTTTGTGAAACATCTGGGGCAATTTTTAAGCTTCTATTGGCCTTCCCTTGCCAATCAAGGTTACCCATGGGCCGACCTCTCCTCTAACTGCTGGGTGATTTCGAGGGCAAGCAGAGCAATTTTCATGTAAGCATAAGCAAAATATAATTAGGAGAATAAATGTGCTGTCTCTTGAAGGAATACTAAATAATGCATTTGGAGGGGGGTTGCTTATTATTTTGACTATTCTTTCTCTGTTCATTCTTAGAGCTCATACATTTGAGGGTTTAATTACATTGAGAATAAGACCCATACCTCCTCTTCTTTCAGCTACTGATGCTTGTCTTCTGACAGGATTATCACAAACGGATGATACATCTGAAGGCCTTTCTCTTCTTTATGATTTTTGCTCTTTAGTTTGTAATACTAATATGTTATTTTGCTGTTAGTTCCTTCAATTCTTTTGGAAGTAGGTGGAATGCAAATTATAAACTAACTGAGACCCACACTGGTTGAGTAACTTAGCTAAGAGAATGGTTAACTCATTTTCCCCCTACTCTTTCTGCCTTAAATACTGATTTTTTTTCACCCACCTCGGTCAACATAAGACTCATCAGGAGCTTACTGACCCTGATCCACTTTTTACAAGACGATCTGGATGGTACTTTCTCTTTGTGAACAGTATACATTCTCCATCTGTGCAGCACTCTGTCTAGTGTGTCAACATTTACTTTTTAAGAATTGGCTCTTCCCTTAAAAACTAAACACTAAGAATCTACATAAATCCATATCCTCTCAGTCTGTAGAATCTCTTGATCTAACATCTCGTTCTTCTCCCAGTGCCTGAGCTTTGATAAAGGAACAAGGCTGCACGAAGTTGGCTGAGGACTTCCTGCCCCGCAGAGGAATTAGCAATCCCAGCTCTGTAGAGATAGTCCGGGGTGTGAACCCAATCAACCATATCCAGCTATTTGGCTGTGGGCAAGTTTCTTAATCTTTCTGAGACTTAGTTATCTTGTTTATCAAACAGGAATAGCAACATCACTTACCTCAAAGGGATGTTAAGAAGATTCAATAATATAATCCCCAGCACTTAGCATGGTTTCTGGCAGCTATCACATGTTCATTCATCAACTATTTATTGAGACCTTACTATATACTGTTACAGCGGTCAGGAACATAATAATAAATGCAACACCCCCCCCCCCCAATGGAACTTGCATAAATATAATGCTAAGTAGACATAAGTGCTGTGGAGGAAAAATAAAGCAGAGTCATCTAATGACAGGACTGGACCAAGGGAGGTGAGACTGTGCAGAGCTAGCTGTCATGTATCACAGTGTGTCTAATCAGATGACTCAGGTTTGGTCCCTGTCATTAGATTAACAAAGCAGACCTATCAGTGGCAAGATGGTAAAAGTGATGCTTCAGTCTAGATCTGGGATGGCAAATTGTTTCTGTAAAAGGCCAGTTAGTAAACAAACATTTCAGTCTTTGTGAACCACATGCCCTCTGTCACAATGACTTAGCACCGCCACTGTGGCTCACAGGCAGCCAAGGAGGATGTATTAACAGCCATGTCCCAGTAAAACTTTATTTACAAGAACGGACAACAGGCTGGGTCTGGAGCTGACCCCAGGTCACGATCGTGTTCATCACAATCAACATGAATCATATTATCTGATATCACAAGACTCACTTTAATCTTCCATCATAATAAGCAGGAGTCCCCAAGACGATAGTTTTAATGAAGAAGGGCTGATTGGTGTGGTTCTCTTCATATCCACCAACAATACTAAAGCCCCAACTTCCCAAGTAGCTTCTTCGTAAAACTATATCATGGCAGCTATGAAGGGCACTGTAACAAACACAAAGATTGAGAAAAGTTAACGGGGAGGCTTTTATCGGTGTTCACCTTTGTTCTAACTCCATACCACATTATATTGATCACTGTGGGGAAACGAGAACAGGCTACTTTATTTCCTTCTGAACACATTACCCTGACAACCCATCGTCTAGCACAGACACAGTCCTACGTAGACTGGAATTTCTTCAACATTTTTCAATCTTCTTTTCCCGTGTGAAGATATGTGTGTACACACAGCGCTAACTACACCTGCTTATAAGTTTATACCACAGAAATGCATATAAAATGGTTCTGTGCTTATATTTGCTCTCTGCACTGTCAAAGACATCCTGAATTCGGATATCCATCTGTATGTACAGAGTTTGTATCTACAAAAAGATGGTACAGAAGGGATCTAGTACCACTGATCTTAGCAGTCAAATGAAAGATGTGAGCATTGTGAAGCTTCCAAAGAAAGGTAGAAAACTCTCTTTTTAATCTATATGAGTTGTTCTATTGTTATTAGTTGTTGTTCTGCCTCCCTCTGTGTGTCTTTCATGAATAAATAAATAAAATCTTTAAAAACTGCACTCATTTTAAGGGAGACTGATGAAGAAAATCGGGAACTCAATCTAGAAAACACTAATGAAAATCATCTCCCCCCCCCCTTTTATTTATTTATTTATTTACCAGGGACACTGAGATGCTTCAGTTAAAATACCACTGTCAGTTTGGAGGATGTGAAACATCCGTGCTCTATGAATAAAAATTTAAAAAATAAAAATAGAAAAAAGCCCCATCTAAATGATATAGAAAAAGTATCTTTTTATGAGAATTAAGTATCTTTCATTTTTAGATGAAATTGAATATAAAGTCATCTAAGGCAAGGTTTCTTGTTTTTAATCTATTAAAAATATTTTTTTAATAAAGCCAATTCTGTAGGCAATATATGAAATGCTAGAACTTTTAATCTGGCCCAGTTTTTTAGCTCACCAGTATGAAAGGGCTTTTAAAAAGGCTTCTGGCATAGAGCAGGGTCCAATACATTAGCCTGGTATTTTATAAACGTTATTTTCATTAATCTGCATTTCTCAAAAAACAATCAAAACAACACAATACAAAACAAAACAAATACCTGTTTCATCTGGTATGCTGCTGTCTGGTATACCCCTAGCAAACTGTGGAGGAAGAACCTTTCTTTTCAGAAAGAGCAGAGCTGCTGCCCTATGTGAGATGAAACCTGCTTAAAGAAGCCACCTATACCCACAGAGTAGTGGCCCTCTGACACATGGTTGTGAATACAGGTTTGCACACAACAGAGACCCCCAAGATTCCACAGAACAGAGACCTTTTATTGACAGACACTCTTTTGAAACAGGTAGACCCCCAAATAGATTTTATTATCCTATATATATTTTTCATCTGAAATATTCATTAGTCTTCCTGGTACACCTGAAAATGGTCTAAACACAAGAGGTAAAGTACTGACCCACAAACTAGCCTGAACAACAGATAATGAAAACTAAAAGGAGCATGAGCACAGCACAAGTGTCTCTCCAGCACAGCACCAGTGTCTGCCTGTCCACCAGTGGGTATGGACCCACTCGGCCACTATATGGCAGGGGAGCCATATATATAGCCATATATATATATTACCCACTGATGTGTGAAGGGGCCTTTCTGACATTATAGGTTTCACATGACAGGTCAATGCATTGGGCTGAGTATTTAACAAGATAAATGAGGTTCCCTCTGATGGCTGACACTTCACAATTAGGTAGCATGTCTGTGGTTTAATAGCAACCATTTGAATCTACCCCTACATGTCCCTGAGATGTGAATTGTATTACAGTTTCAGGCCTTTTTAGCTTTTTTTCAATCCTGAGGACAAGTCTGTGTTAGATTATTGACAAATGAATTTCACTCATCCTTGCTTTTTCTGCTATTCTTTATGTGAAAGTATTTTTTTGTGTGTGAAAGTATTTTTTTAAAAAAGATTTTATTTATTTATTCATGAGAGATACAGAGAGAGAGAGGCAGAGACATAGACAGAGGGAGAAGCAGCTCCCCATGGGGAGTCTGATGCGGAACTTGATCCCAGGATCTCAGGGATCACGACTTGAGCCAAAGGCAGACGCTCAACCACTGAGCCACCAGGTGACCCTGAAAGTAACTTTTTAAAAGTAAATCATATAGGGGCACCTGGGTAGCTCAATTGGTTAAGCATCTGCCTTTAGCTTAGGTCATGATCCTGGGGTCCTGGGATTGAGCCCCACGTCAGGCTCCTTGCTCAATAGGGAGCCTGCTTCTTCCTCTCCCTCTGCTGCTCCCCCTGCTTGTGCTCTGTCAAATAAACAAATAAAACCTTTAAACAACAAAAAAGTAAAATCAATCATATAGCATTATACAAAAGCTAGTTATTACAAATTACATCCAAATGAAGCTAGATGGCTCAGAAACTGGCATTCTTATTGCTTATTTTTATTTTAAAAAATCAGTCATTTTCATATTTGCCTCGGAGTCAAAATGTTACATCATAGCTCAGTTTTAGCATTCCTCTACACATTAAGAATCTAAAGTGATCTGGAAACAAAGACAGTAATACACATTCTTCCTATCTCAATACCGAATTTTACAGCCATCATCAGGAGGTTTCAAACACTGTCATGACCAGACAATGACCAACTGCAGAACATCTTGGATGGTGTCAATCATGAAGCAGCAAGCTCTTCACCAAGGTTGTGAGGAGCACCTACTCTTGAACACTAATGATTTGGCTTAAAGACTCTCCTGTGCAATAAAAAACTGGATTTTAATTCTGCCTTTTAAGGGAGAGTTAAAAGGATTAAGAAAGAGGTTTTGGAAAAACTTCTGGAATAGGGAAAGGCCTGACACATTGACCTGGCATTTCTGGTGAAAAATCCACACAAAGTCTAAGCATGTATCAGAATGCACAGTGGTAAATAACAGCTTTTCTAAAGCAAGAGACTGAACATCCAAATCTCCTGGCTGGTCCACTTGGGAGAATTTTAAGAGGAATGGACAGAATGGCTTTATTCGTTTTTACAAACAGATACAATAAGTCTTTTTAGCCTAGTTCTTATTATTAAATTTATATTTTATTTATTTCACTTATTTTTAAAAATGTTTAAAAAATTAAAAAAACATTTATTTTAAAAACTCATGACCCTGATATCAAGACCTGAGCTGAGATCAAGAGTTGGATGCTTAACTGACTGAATGACTCAGGAGCTCCTTATATTTACCTTTTAAAATACAATAACCTAAGAAAAAAATACCATTTTCTTTTGTAACTTGATATGCTGTTGTCTACTTTTATCTAAGACCTTTCCGCCCACTGGATGAGTGAATTTATGGTGTTATACACTGAGAAAGGTTGTCACTATGATTGTTTCACCATAAAACAACCAAAAAGCTGTCAGTACCTTGGAAGCCCAAGCCACATGACCCATGATGGGGACCAACTGGCATCATACTCATTCTCACTGAAGGTGCTCAGCTGCTCTTCCGTGGCCTGGGTTGCCTCTTCGACAATCTGGACCTCAAGTGCTTTCAGGACAACAGCAGGGGATGCAGCACTGGCTTTCAGCATAGCAACAGCCTCACTGTGACTTAAATTGGTCAAATCAATGCCATTGATATTCAGCAATATATCACCTGTTCAAATGAAGAAACAAGAAAAATGAGATGAGCTACCAAGTAATTATCTTCCCTGTACATCCTGCTATTTGTAAATTAATCAACAAAGGTTAGTTCCAATAACGGATGGTAAAAGACCATTTTTTTACTTCTCTGTAATTCTTATGATACCCAGGGAAAATACAATTAGTGGAAAACATTCCAAAACAACTCAAAACTTTAAGACCGTTTCATAATATATGGAAAAGGTATGGCTTTAAAGCACTGCGATTCAACTGGAAGTCCAAATCATTAGACCTAGTTTTGCTATGTACAGGCCCTGGGCACTTCATTTCTGTTCTCTGGGCTTCAGTGATTTCTATTGTTCTTTCCTACTCAAAAATTATTTGATCCTTTGCTCTTGGAAATGAATTTTTAATATATCCTGTTTTACAGTTATATAGTTATATACATAAAGATAGCCCTACATAGTTTGCTCAGTGTGAACATATCAGAATACTTAAAGAGAAGACATCCTTGGGCCTACAAAAAGAAATGAAACTTGTGATTTGAACATCTTTTCTTGCTTGAGATAAAGCAAAATATTCTCACTGTAGGAAACTTAAAAAATATAACAAGATAATCAGAAGGAAATAAAATTGGCAGCCTGGGTGGCTCAGCCATTTAGCGCCATCTTCAGCCCAGGGTCTAATCCTGAAGACCCGGGATCAAGTCCCACGTTGGGCTCCCTGCATGGAGCCTGTTTCTCCCTCTGCCTGTGTCTCTGCCTCTCTCTCTCTGTGTCTCTCATGAATAAATAAATAAAATCTTTAAACAAAATAAAAAAGGAAATAAAATTACCCCAAATTCTACAATTGGGCAAATATATATTTTTTTTAAATAGCAGCCTTATTAAGGTATAATTCACAAACCGCTCATTCCACTCATTTTAAAGTATACAATTTTATGGCTTTTAGTATAATCATATTGTTGAGTAACCATAACGCATTACTTTTTGGTTCTCACCCCCAAGAACCCTGTATTCATTAGCAGTCACTTCCCTCCCCTGCTACCCACCAGCAACCCCTTATCTACTTTATGTCTCAACAGATTTGCCTATTTTCGACATTTCATATACATGCAACCAAACATGGTCTTTTGTGACTGACTGCTTTCACTTAGCATAATGTTTTCAAGGTTGATTCGTATGTTCGCTTGAAGTAATACTTCATTCCTTTTTTTTTTTTAATACTTCACCCTTTGATGGTCAAATAATATCCACGGTATGGACATACCACATTCTGTTGATCCATTCATGATGTAGTGGACATCTGGATTATTTCTACTTTTTGACTACTATGAAAAATTATTGCTATGAACCTACATGTACAAGCTTTTGTGTGGGATGTACATTTTCATCTCTCTAGAAATGGAACTGCTGGGTTGTGTGGTAACCCTGTTTTTAACTTTTTTGAGGAACTACTACACTGTTTTTCAAAACAGTTGTATCATTTTATATTCCCACTGGCAATGTCTGAAAATTTCATTTCTCACATTGTTGCCAGTATTTATTGCCACCTGTCTTTTTTCTTGTATTCATCTTACTGGGTATGAAGTGGTTTTGATATGCATTTTCCTAATATCTAATGACACTGAGCATCTTTTCATATAACTTTTGGCTATTTGTGTATCTTCTTTGGAGAAATGTCTATTCAGATCCTTTGCTTATTTAAAAACTGGGTTGTCTTTTTAATTACTGAACTGTAAGAGTTCTTTATGTACTTAGGAGTCTTTCATCAGATATATGATTTGCAAATATATTCTGTGGGTAATCTATTCACTTTCATTGTATCTTTGTTTTCTTGGTGGTGTCCTTGGCAGCATGAAAATTTGTAATTTTGATGAAGTCCGGTTTATTTTCTTTACTGTGTTGTTTGTATTTTGATGTCATATCTAAGAACACCAGTGACTATACATTACCCAATCCAAAGTCATGAGGATTTATGCTTTGTGTATTCTTCTAAAAGTCTTAGCTCTTATTTTAGGTCTTGGATCCACTATAAGTTAATTTTTTACATATGATGTGAGGTAGGGATCTGACTTTATTCTTGGAAAAACTGCTTTTAAGACTCATTTTTCCATATGAACAAACCAAGTGTATGGATAATGCTCTTTTTACCACTACCACCCCTACAAATTGCATAGTACTGGTGGGGGGTGTGGTAGGGAATGTGAAATTATTAATGAGTTCATCCCTAAAACAACTATGCCTTGTTATTAAGATTGTCTCCCACTCTACCTCTTCCATGAGACCATCCCACATAGGAACTTTATTATATAACCAACATTTGTCATTTTAGTGAGATAGTCCTTCATAATAGCCAGTGTGCCATGATGTGAGAAGTGTTAAATCTTTTAGAGGGTCTTTTCCAACATAAAATAATCCAAAGGTCTGAGTAACTGTTAGAAAATAATGGGAACATTATTAAACTTCAGCAGTTTTCCTTTACATTAGGCATTTTTCTAACCTTATAGAGAGGATTCCTCTTGCATATGGAAGGGACATGTTAGAGGATTACAAAAAGCCATGTTTAATAGAAAGTTTTGTGGATATTTGTTATATTTATTTTTAAAGATTTATTTATTTATTCATGAAAAACACAGAGAGAGGCAGAGACACAGGCAGAGGGAGAGGCAGGCTTTCCATGGGGAGCCCGATGTGGGACTTGATCCCAGGACTCTGGGATCATGCCAAGTAGAAGGCAGATGCTCAACCACTGAGCCACCCAGGTGTCCCATATTTGTTATTTTTTAAAACATGAGTTGAATACAGGGAGAAGATGCAGTAAAACTGTTCATGATCCTATTTTACCTCTCTTGATCCGGCCATCCCGAGCAAGGCAGCCATGAGGTGGCACACTGGTCACAAAGATGGGCAGCTCACCACTCTTACTTCCTCTGCCCCCAGCCACTGTCATCCCAAGAGACTCATGTGGTTCTTTCTTTACAGTAATGTGTTTTTCTTGGCATGTTACACACTGGGTAAGATCCTAAAACATGAGAAGAAAATTTATTAGATAATAAATAATGCATAGTTGAAGTAAAAACAACTTAAACTAAAGGAAAAACACTGTGGCAATAACAGCCATTTTTTAAATCACTTACTACAGAAGTAATACACAGTTCTTCATGGTACAAATACTGCACAATGGGGATCATAATGCCAAACTCTGGACTGCTATATTTTTATATGACTATTAATGGAAGAGAAAAAACTCAGGACTGCTGATATACAGAAGTCAAAATAAAATAAGCCCATCATTTATATAATTATCTTGGGCTCCAAGATATGATCAATTCTATGAAAGTAAACAATGAATTTAAATGCTTTAGATTCTGAAGACAAGCCAATTAATTTTATTTCCATCTCTCTATTCTTTGAAAGACATGTTGACAGAGTAGTATGAAAGAGGAGTGTGGATTTCGATAACTGTCAGAAAAAAAGTTACAGATTTATCTTCTGTTTCTTACTCATGAGGATTATCAGAATGCTCAATCATGAATCAGGTGCAAATTGATCTTCAAAACCTTCATGGAAAGCTAAAAGGGTATGAAACAACTGAATTCTTGAAAAAGTTAATGAAGAGAATAAATTCCCAACAAACTCTGTTCTCAGGAAAAAGCAATGTTTTACTGACATTCATTATTGCTATTTATTATTATTCTCCTAGAAAAGGAGAATTTAAAACATCACCTTCTGTTTTAATTAGAACTCAATAAAAAACCAGGTGTACATATGCAACATTAATATTAAAATAGCAATACTAACTAACATTTATTGAAGATATACTATGTGTTAAGCTAATGGCTTTCCATGCATTATTTCATTTTAATTTTCACAATGGTCCTAAATGTAAATACTATTGTTGGCCCCATTTTACAGATGAGGGAACAACCTTAGAAAGGTCATGTAATTTGCCCTAAATCATACAGCTCTATGTGGCTGCACTGAGATTTAAACTGATGCAAGTAAAGATATATATATATATGTGTGTGTGTGTGTGTGTGTGTACACATATATGCATATATATGTATATACACACATTCATGTTTTGTATATGCTTTTTATAGCATGATGCACTACATATATACTGATCACATGCACCCACACTACAAGAGTACTATTAAGTGTAACAATGGAAGCTAATGTCTTAAAAGGTTCCTACACTTATCAACTATAAAAGAATATGGCACATAATAAGATAACTATTAACATGATTAACAATATCAACAATGGAAATATATGAATTATATTTATAGAACTATAACATTTCCTTTAGTGACCCTACTTCAGAGCTGACAGGTACGTATCTGTTAATCAAGCCCTGGAACTCCAGGTCCATCTGCTCTTCTCTGGTCCTGGAATTCATGCTCTTGAAATTAAGGGAACTACTTACAGTAATAGGCTAATGTTTCTAGAATTTTGACCTCCTAGAAAAGCTTGTAAGGTGGTACCCTATATGAAATCTATGTTAATATCTGTTAACTTCAATGATCAACCGTTGCCTTACATCATAATTCTTTAGGAATATGTATATATATGTAACTTATAAAGAAAGCACAGACCAGCTATATGAAAGACTCTTATTAAAATTCCTTTTTGAAACAGTAACTGCTTTTCATAGCCATCATTGTGGAAGCAAAATTAGAGGTTTCCTTCACACATTTCATTTTTTGTTCAAAAATGAGAACAAGTCTGTGGTTATACTTCCAGTAGGCCTAGAAGTTGAGTTCAGATGAAAGATCAAGTGAAGTAAATACTACTGAAAATACAGTGAAGTATCACGTTTTTTTTTTTTTTATTTCTACAACTAGTGAGACAGCATTGAAATTCCCAGCACAGATAAGTGACCTAGGAATATATTATAAAACCAGTGAAATATTGAAGATGCAGCACAAAGCTCAATATATGGGAATTTAAAATGATTTAGGGTAGTATTCCTATAAGCTATAACATAAAAAAAATGTTATACATATATGTACCTATCAGAATGTATGATTTATGCTTAATATTCACATAGCAAATTCTGTTATTGTAGGCAAGCTGCCCAGTTGTTAAGTATGGACTTGTTGATCATTGTCTTCACTATGCTTTCTCAATCACATAGCCAACATTTCAATCAGCAAACCAAGATAAATCCCACTTTCAAGCAGGACCAAACAAACAGAAGTTTTTCTAGAAGATGAAACATTTCTCATCAATCACTTGGCATAGAGACCTTCTTACCAAGAAACCATCCCTACTGGCTGAGGAACTGAGACTACATAGTGACTCTCAAGGTAGCCAAACACACATTTCATGCCCCAAACACCTGTGTTCACCTTTTCCAACAGACTAAAGGCCCTCATTTAAAACTTACCAGCTTGTAACAATGATCCCTTGAGGGCAGATGAATGAAAGTATGTAAACACAATGCCTCACCTTATGTGAGCTGGGTCTGTTGTGATATAGCGGCTGTGCATGATGCTGGCTGCTACTCTGAGCTCCTGTGTCTCGGAAAGAGTTACCAGGCTGGGATTTCCCTGGTCTAGCAATTGTTAAATCCACCCTCTCTCCACTAGCCTAGAAAAAACACACATACATAACCACCAGTCATTAATATTGCTTCTCACTTAAAAAATTATAGACAGTGTAATTTTCCACACGTTCATCATCACTGTACCAGAGCCTCACCTGCATGGTGACTGCAGGTACCTGCTTGGGGGGAAATGGGCGGGGAGGGGTTCATTTTAGGAGCTAATGTTTTAAAACTTCTGCAGTTAAAACATCCACACACAGACCTTGGGTAGGCCTTTCTTCAGCCCTGGAAATACCAAGGACATAACCAAGGCAAAGCAGTCGAACTGCCTGGGTTCTTATCTTCCCAAGATTTCTTAAAGGGTAACTTTCTTTACATACTCTCCCCTGCAAGACTGGCCTCAGCACTGAGAGGAAGAGAGCAAAGGAAAGAAGGTAAAAGGAAGAACTGATTCAAAATTGGATTAGAATCCTTTGTGACTTCTGAAATAAATTCCAGGGTGACTATTTTGAGAGTGATAATCAATGAAACTACATACAGCTTTGTTTCTGCTTGTTACAAGTTTGAGTCAAAGTACGGTATCAGCTTACATAGTCCTGAGAAGAATAATAACAAAGATCCTATAAAACAAGATTAGTATTTATATACATTGTACACTGCATGTGTATATATGTCACACATGTGCACAAACATAAATGTTAGGTAAATTTTTTTTAGAGATTTTACTTATTATTCATTAAAGAAACACAGAGAGAGGCAGAGACATAGGCAGAGGGAAAAGCAGGCTCCCTATGGGGAGCCCAATGCAGGATTTGATACCCAGACCCAGGATCACACCCTGAGCTGAAGGCAGACACTCAAACGCTGAGCCACCCAGGTGTCCCATTAGGTTAATTTTTGTAGAGGTTCCAACTCTCACCTTGAATTTAGAGGTCCATTATCTTTATTTATAGATCTAGATTTTGAACAGAGATTCACATCTATTATATGTTTTAAAGCTGTTTTATCTTTGCCTTTAATGTACAGGCCTGATCTATTTGATGCTGATTCTTGGTTGTGACCATAAGTTCCCAAGTTTACTATCATTCCTACGGGAAAATCTGACAGCCTACCTTTTTTTTTTTTTTTTTTTTTTTTAAAGATTTTATTTATTCATGAGACACAGAGAGAGAGGTGGCGACATAGGCAGAGGGAGAAGCAGGCTCCCTCCGGGGAGCCCGATTTGGAACTCGATCCCTGGACTCCGGGATCACACCCTGAGCCAAAGGCAGACGCTCAACCACCGAGCCACCATGCATTCCCTGATAGCCTGCTTTTAAGAAGCTGCAGTGGAAAGTAGGACCCTCCCCCATAATTAGTCAACAATGTTAAGAATTCACTTCACCTTCAGTTCTCAGGTTGGGAAATGAACGATAACCAAGTTGAGCCCTATTAAAAATCACCTGCTTATTCAAGCATTGCATTAAACTAGTTGCAGACAATTCTTCAAAATAAATGAAGAGTGACACTTCCCAGGTGGCCAGAGTCTGGGACTTGATCTAAAGGGTAACTGTCAAAGTAGAATGTGTAGAATTCTGATATTTGAGATTCTGACACTTCAGATTATTAGATCACACAGTGATGGGTGAGAAGCCCCTTTGTAATTTCATGTCAGTATATGGAATGGTTTGCTTTACTACATAATACCCACCACCACCACCACTACGAAATACCCTATACAATCATTCAGCTTTACTGAAAGACCTGTGTTTATGCAAACCCATTAACAGAAACAAATCCCTGATCTTTCCTGACATCTTGAAAAGCCCAAATTCTTGGTGTGTGATGGAAGTGGGCATGTGGGTTTAAACGATGGACCAACATTTGGGTTTAGGCTAGTTTTAAATAGACGGCACATCTAACATTTCAGGGTTTCAAACACAACAAAAGAATTCTGTTAAAGTCAAGATTTTTAAAAATGCAGGATGCCAAAATGACAATACCTATTTCATTAAAAAGTGGCATGCCCTACTGTTGGGAGTATATATTGGTTTATATACTATATATATGTGTGTGTGTGTGTGTGTGTGTACATATATATATATATATATATATACACACACACACTTTCTAGAGGAAGTTTAGCAAAATGTCTTAAACTGGAAAACAAAACATTCAAGTCTGTCAACAGGGGAATGATAAAATAAGTTTTAGTACAACATGCCTACTACACAGCTATGTCATGATGAGTCTATTTTCAGGGTAAGAAGTCCACAACATACTGCTGACATGAAGAAAGGGCTGCAAACTCAGAATTTGCAAGATGAGTGTACATGTAAGTATCTATGTAAATATGTACCTATTTATCTGCAGGCATGTACAGAAAAATGTTTGTAATGATGTTCTCCAAAACATCTTAGGGGTTTAGACTGAATGTGACTTTAGTTTCCTTATTTTCTGTATTTTGTCTCCTTTTATTGACAGAGTACATTATTTTTATAATCCAAAACAGTAAGATTTAATTTTTTTTCACAAAAAACTTGAACAATATATTATATTTGGTATTATATATATTAGAAGGTATCCATATCCAATTTTTTTAAACCTCAAGTCTGTGACGCAGGATCAATGCCTGAACCTCCTTCCTAATGCAATATGGCTACCTGGTGTGTGCGTGTGTTCTTATGGTTGTAATGAGCCAAAAATTTGTGAAAAGTTAAATGGGATTGAAACTTGGGTTTTCTTACATAGTAGTTTAAAACTTGTTATTTGATTCTGTCTGCTATACATATTTTTCAGTGACTATTAACCTACTTTTTAATCCCTAATGCTTGATTATGTTAATGTTTGGTTTCCTTTATATAAGAGTGTTTCCTTGTGCTTACCTAAAAAAAAAAAAAAAAAGAAAGAAAAAGCCACACATCTTTGTTTCACCCTTATCAATGTAGGAAATACCCTCATCATTAAATGCTGTGGTGGGTTAGAGAACCATAAATTCTGCTCTGGATCATTTTCTACTTTATTTTAATGCTTTTACTGAAAAAGTGTTTTTTTTTTCTCTAATTATAACTTTACTTACTTTATAGGGATACTGTAAGAATACGAGTTATGATGTGTTTGAAATGCTTTGAACTGCTTTAAAACAAAGGCACTATGGAGATTAAGAGCTATTCTTAATAAAAAATTATTTTCCCCACTTGTATGGAGCTGAAGCAGAGAGGGGGAGTTACAAGAGCCAGTAAGTCACAACCTTGGAATGGCAGCTCCTTCCAGCTATGCCTTTCTCACCGTTAAATGTGGACGCCCCCGTGTTTATGTCTGGGACTAGGTGGAGCCCAGGGAGCAAATGAGAAACCCATGTGAGAATACAGGGCCTTCACTCTATAAAGAGCAAGGCTAAACACTCACAGGGATACAGTTTTCCAGAAAGGATCCTATCTGTAATGAAGTTATACTACTGTGCATTTTGAAGGATTTGAGGAGCCATGTTTGATTTCCCCATGAAATAGCAAATATCCCCCAGATTCTCATGTTGTGAAAACAAACATCAACTGTAATAAAGGCTGAGCATTGGAAACGAACACCTGGTGCGTACCTGAATGATCTGGGCGGCAAGCTCTGGGGTCCCATGCTTCAGGTCATGCCCATTGATGGCAAGTACTCGGTCATTGCTGCTGAGCCTTCCATCCTGTGCAGCCAGTCCCCCTTCCAATAAGTCAAGAATAAAAACACCTGGCTCATCAGTCCTTCGTACAAGTTTAATGCCGAGCTGTTCACCAGAGTCCCGCTTATGAAGGACCACGTGGAAGATGTCTTCCCGTGGAGAGCTACTGTCAGAGTGGCTGTTTGTCCGGTTCCCAAAGCGCCTCTCTCGCAGCACAGTGAGGTGCAGTGTGCTGCAGGGTTGGGAGAGAACGGCTCTGGCATAGTTGTGGGATACATTGCTGATGTTACAGTTGTTGACCTGGAAGAAAAGAATTAGGATCAAAGGGTGATAATCTTCTATCTTTTCAACTTGCAGAAATGTTTATGTACCATTTCTAAAAGAAACTAACTTTGTGAAAAGGATTTACAGTCATTATTTACAGAGAAAGTTTACAAATTACAATTGCATTACAAAGATGTCTTAAAATACACAGCTTCTAAGCTTCACTCACAATGACTAGCATTAAGTAGAGAACAGCAGTTAGGATCACAAGCTTTAGTGACAGTTGAATCAGAGTCCTTGGTTCTGCCTTGTGCTATCAGCAGTGAGATGGGTTCACTCTGCTTCACGGGACCAGGAAGAGAATGCAGACAACAGCAGCATATGGCAAGTACCAATGAAATACTAGTTCTAGTAGAACAGAAACTGAACTACTGGATTGAAGTGGCTTTCGCCAATGAAATACACTTAAGCTAGAAAAGATACACTGAGTTTTATTTTAAGGAAAGGGACACATTCCAGGTATACAACCTGATCTCAGATCAGTGATTTTTTACTTCAAAGAAAAGCAGGCAATTACAGTTTCACTCTAATTGTTTAGCATTAAATGTAATAGCTTATCTAACACAATATGCGTAACTCAGTGCACTCAGAACATTTCTCTTTATGATCCGAAACGAGTATATGATCCGAAATGAGTATAGTGACTGAGCAATCCTTGGACAGTAACATCACTAAGAAAATATGCCCAGCTTCAATTATTCACCTAGCCAGAGGAAGGGGTTGGCACAATTCTTCATATTTATCACAATTAGAATTCCTTTCTTCACCTGTGTGAAATAGCAGCCAGTGGGGAATCAACATTCTCTGAGCATCAGCTATGTGGCAGGCTCTGGGCAAGGTGTTTTTTTGATCATCCAAATCTGTCAATCTTACTCATGTGAATCTAGGCCCTCCCCCTTCCTATTCATCTAGGGTTGACAATTTTGAGCACTACTAACTTGAATTTTGTTGATTTGGGCCTGTTGACATCTTTTAAAATTCAGGCATCAAATATAGACACCACACACAAACTTGCTATTCTCCCAAGTTTGCAACATCTGTACATTTGGTTACCATCCAAATCCTTGACTAAAAAGTTGAATAACATAGGGTCAAGAACAGAACTTCAAACTTCAAGGCAGAATCTAAAAAACCAGCCTGACGTGGATTTGTTAGTCAAAAATCATCATTTCTGGTTATTCAGCTACTTTTCTCTAGGTTCACGTTTTTTCCATCTTAAATTCAGATGTTTCACAAATGAACTGACAAATATCTGGCTGGAATCCAGTGATAGCCACGTGCAAGCTTGTAGCCTCATTCCATCTTTCTGATGGGGGTTATGGAATATCCTACAATTAGAAGATTTTTCTTTCACGGACGCGTGGTTGCCAGTGAAATCCAGAGACGGCAGAGACCAAATAAAATACGTTTTCTAGATTTTGTAAAAATAGCACCAGCGTAGTAAACTCTACCACATCTTTAGCTAAATGAATTTTCTATCAACACAGTCAACACATGACTGCAATCATTTTCCTTCAAAACCAAATATGAATAAATTGCTGATGACTCAAATGATGCTGAAAATACCTACTCTTAATAATGTTCTAAATTTGTTATTTTTAATAGTGATACTGATGTAACTTTTAACAGTATTTTTTTCTTCAAACTGCTCAAAATGCTGCACAGCAAAAGGCCCTGAGGGTATATGGTTTTCTTTTTCAAAGAAGTTATTTAATAGAGTAACATGTATGTATGTATATGTGTGTGTATATATGTGCATGTATGTGTGTAGTGTGGGAAAACCAAAGACACTGCTATTGCACCTGGTTTGCTAAACTAAAAGCACAGGCAAGCTAGCTCTTTGGCTTGTAAATAAACCATCTTAATGACTCTAAGGTATTTTCAAATTGACTTGCGGTATTATTTATGCAGCTTATACAAAGTGGAAGATAACCAGGTAGTAAAAAAAATATCAAGTAGCCTTCTTTCCAAGTGATTCCTTTTGAAAGATCATAAATACTTCTCCATATTTGGGCAAGTGGTGTGGCTTTATTTATTGGCTCCAGTATATCGGCTAAAGGCCAATGAGAAGTCAGGCTCACAACAGAAGCCCATTTGTGAATTTACTCATTAGGTTATGTGCTCACAGTTTTCTTATCAACTTGAAATCAATAAACTGGATTAAGATTGCCATTATTACAGTTATTAATATGTATGCCTCCATAAATAATAATAATGCACTAGAATTTCTACAATACAGATTTATAGCTTTGAGTTAATGCCCCAAATTATAGCCAATAATTTCAGATAATCATTTTTATTTGAGGTATACAGATTCAGTTATGTTATTAAACAGTCCTTCAAAGCAGAGTGGTTAAGAAAAAAAGCCTATAAATGAAATACATTATTAGCAAATAAAACCTGAAAGCTATTTAACCTCAACTATATTCAAAGAAATGCAAATAAGAACAAAGCATTTGTTTTTACCTTTAAAATTTAGATAAAGAATGAAAAATGTGTAAAAATGTTAATATTCAATGCTGGCACACAGCTGGTAGCAAAGAACAAAAATAAACGTAAACTTAATTATAGCCAGAAAGGCCAGAAGTGGGGGGGAAAAAAAGAACACTATGTAAGCTGTAGAAAAGGACAATCTGGCTCTTTTGGTCTTGACCACCTAGGTGTCAAAATGTCAGGAGTGATACACCTGGGCAACCAGCTACAAGATTTCTTCCACAGAGAATCAGATTAGGAGCTGGGATGTAAGGAATACAAGGTAACGTGTCCAGAGAGCTGTGCCAACCTCATTCAACCAGGGTACTAATATCATAAAATGACATCAAATACAGTAATGCAGTAAATAGCTAGCTATGATAGGATCAGAAACTGGATTTTATATAAGCTGGATTAGTTATGCTTCCTGTACTCTCCTACTTCCTCTTAGGATTTGGTAAAAAACAAAACACTGGAAGTTCAGTCTGTGTCAGCCAGGCTAAGTGCAATGAAGGAGGGGCTTTGGGCCTGAGTGTTAAAGTGGAAATAATATACTGCAAGAGGCAGCATACAGATGGGAGTGGAAACCAAAGCCAGGAACCCCCAATGGAAAGGTCAGTCCTTGTTGCTCTGGGAGCCTAGTTTATCTTTTTTCCCCAAGTAGACTTGACGTTTCATGTTTATTTTTTTTTTAAGATTTTATTTGACACACACACACACACACACACACACACACACACACACATAAGCAGGCAGCGGGAGAAGCAGGCTCCCTGGTAAACAGAGAGCTTGCTGTGAGGCACGATCCCAGGACCCTGGGATCATGACCTGAGCTGAAGGCAGGTGTTAAACCAACTGAGCCCCCAGGTGGCCCAGGACACTTCTTTTCAAGAACTAAAAATCCTAGAGGTTCTAAGTTTTATTTTAATGAAGGAGACAGCTATTCCCAATAGGAATATTAATCCAAATCCAACCTTTTGTTGATTCAGCAAGTACTTCCTGGGCACTTACCAAAGGCATGGCATTGTGAGAGATGTGTACTGTAATTGTGTACAGTTAAGGTGGCTACAATCACCATAGAAAGATAGTGCATTTGAATAATTCTGACTGATTATGTGTGAAGTGGTGAAGAGCAAAGCAAGGAATGCTTTCAGCACTTAAAGTAAGGAGAGGCCTGAACTGGTAATAATGGCAGGGCAGGGCTTTCAGGATGAAGGTGGATAAGCTGTTGGTGGATAATGGGGTCAGGCTGGAATGTGAGAATAAGCTGTCTGGAGGGAAGCAAGGAGACTGCTAGGTCTGGCTTTTCTGCTAGATTACCAATTCCAGTTATGTTATTAAATACAAATTTCAGTAATACACAAGGCTATGCCTGAAAGAAAAAGCAAGGGTTAAGGTTGAGGTGACAGGTTGTATAATAGGCCACAGAATCTGCCTCTCTCTCTCTCTCTCTCTCTCTGTGACTATCATAAATAAAAATTAAAAAAAAAAAAATAGGCCACAGAAGACCCTGATTATTAGATTAGTCAGTCTGGACTTGATCCTCAGGCCAAATCTTCCCAAGGAAAGCAGAGTCACAGATGTATTAACCTGGCAACAGTGGCACCGAGTTTCAGAGCAGAGAGTGGGGAGGCAAGGGTCTTGATTCTACTGGGTTAGATGTGAAACAGTGAATACACAAACTAGAGAGGAAGTAAGGAGTGGACACCACCAGACGATGGTCAAGGACTGAACAGTGATATCAAGGAGGCAAGAATCCTTGGGCTTGAGTCCTTAAAGACATCTTTTCATTAATGACTATTCCTTCTCCCCTAAATATCCGTTTTTTTAGCTTCAAGTATCATTTACACTTGTATGGGTTGCATATCCAGGCCAATATTCACATAAACTCCAGTCCTGTACAGAATTCTGACCATCCTCCCCCCAACCCCTCACTGTCAACATGCCCTCTAATGTAACAGCATCTTGTCCCAAGCTAGTTCTTCTATTGGAGTAGCTATTTCTCCTTAAAGAGAGGAGAGGGTAGCATCAAGGGTTAGTACAGTCAAGTTGTTTGTGGAGGAAAGCACATTTGAGAGCGAACAAGAGATGGCCATGATTTCTGTATTCCATCTTAAGCTCCATGGTATAAATTTTAAGTAACTTGTGCTGCATGATCTGTCTTTTCTAGACTACAGCAATGAGTGTAGAGACGGATAAATCAGACAATGAAGGTAACTGATGGATAGTACACTGGACTAGGGATAAAGCCAATGGGACAAGAGAATTTCAGCAGTGAAGGTAGTCCTGAAATAGCCAACCATGGGTCCAGCCAGGAAGAATCCAGTTAGCCCAAAGAGCCAAGCACGGAGTCACAAGTGGGATCCAACTTAAGATAGGGAGGGACAAAAAAATATTCCAAGTGTACTGAGAAATAGGAGAAATTGCAGATAAATTCTGATCTGTTTTGCATCTAAAAAGCAGTAAAACTTACCTTTAAATAATTCAGGTTCCACAGTACCACAATTTTCTAAGTTTTAAATTTATGAACAAAACCAAAAAGATCCAAGTCAACGAGATAATTTAAAAATGATACCTGAAGAATCTGGTCTCCAGCAAGGAGTCTTCCGTCTTTGGCGATTATCCCATCCCGATAGACTTCCTGGATAACAATGTTAATCAGTGGCGTTTCATTGCCACCCACAATGCTAATTCCTAACTGAATATAAGGATTAGACCGGTGAATTTCAATCGTGGTAATTTCGCCTTCTGGTAAACTAAGTGGCTGTTGTGTAGCTGCCAAGTTAAAAAATGAGAGAGAGAAAAATAGATGGAAAGAGAAACATTTTATATTTTGATTATCTTCTGGTAAGTTATTATCTATCATTAGCGATCACCTTATGTTAATAGATGATTAATAACAAAGCAATACCACTGGATAAGAAAAAGAGAATGACAAAAAAACATCTATAGGTTAAGATTACCAGAACACTTTCTGGTAAGAGATTACCAGAACACTTCTCTGGTAAGATTACCAGAACACTTTCTCTTCTAAAGGTAATCAGTAAATAACCAACAAATAACTATTATGTATCAGATCACTAGGGATGACACAGTGATCTGATAAAAAAATATACAAACAATGTCATCTTGTCCTAATTGATCAGAGAAAGTTTGAACCATGAAACAACTGTAAACAAGGTAGTAAAAAAAAAAAAAAAAAGACAAACTGTGGTATAATCACCATAGTAGTGAGAAAGCAACCACGTTAACCATGTCAAGCTCTAAGAGGAGGGTCTTGACCTGAGCATTAGGAGAAGAAAATAGTATTCTAGCCATGGCTGGGAAAATTTGGATTTGTAGCAAAATTTGGAATTTTCACAAGAGAAAATCACATTTAAAAGTAACATAGGGACACGTGGGTGGCTCAATGGTTGAGCATCTGTCTTTAGCTCAGGTCATGATCCCATCGTCCTGAGATGGAGTCCCACATCGGGCTCCCTGTGGGGAGCCTGCTTCTCCTTCTACCTATGTCTCTGACTCTCTCTGTGTGTCTCTCATGAATAAATACATAAAATCTTAAAAAAAAAAAAGTAAAACATAACTATCAAGATATGCCCAAGATCTATGACTATAGGCTTTCTGCCTATTTCCTGGTGGGTTGTATAGACTGATCAGTGGTTGCTACTGGAGGACAGCAATAGTCAGAAGCATGGCCTTGGGGTCAGATACATATCCAGCCACTTCCTGGCTCTCAGACTTTGACCAATTAATCTCTCAAGACCCAGGTTCCTCACCATTAAAACAATCTAATATTGGTACAAGCATTTAATTAGTTAATAAATGTAAAGTGCTTGGCACAATGCCTCACAAAGAATAAGCATTTAAGCCAAGGTATTATTTTTATTTTTCTCAAGAGATGTTGTGGATTTCTTAGTTAAGAAGCAACAAGCTTGGGATCCCTGGGTGGCGCAGCGGTTTGGCGCCTGCCTTTGGCCCAGGGCGCGATCCTGGAGACTCGGGATCGAATCCCACATCGGGTTCCCGGTGCATGGAGCCTGCTTCTCCCTCTGCCTGTGTCTCTGCCTCTCTCTCTCTCTGTGACTATAATACATAAATAAAAATTTTAAAAAAAAATTTTAAAAAAAAATAAAAAAAATAAAAAAAAAGAAGCAAACAAGCTTCAAAACAAACAAGAAGCCTATTAATGACCAGTGAATTCGTGAACTCCAACAGAAGAGGGGTGGGGAAGGATTACCAGCCTTAGGGTAAGATTCGTGTTCTGTTTCTAAACTGCAAACTGTTAGTTACATACCTAAAGGGTAAATTTATGTCGTATGTGAAGTGTATCTCAATAAAATTAGTTTTTGAAGAGGAAAAAAAAAATGCATGTCAGGAAAGTAACAGGGAGTAGTGGGAAGAAAGGAAATGTCTGATTAGAAACCAGAGATGAAAAGCAAGAGCAAGGTGAAGAGTACATACTGTCAGTGGCTGTGTTCTCCTCAAAGGCAGGATTGTCCAGGCCAGGCTCCTCAGTCCACGCAGGAAGAGATGCTGATGGCAAGTTCCGCTCAGCAGGTGCTGTGCCTGTCCCTGAACAGTCCGTTTCGGGTGATAAAGTACCTGGAAGATCTATTATAGTGGTTCCATTTTCATTCTCAATCTCTGTCTGAGCTTTACCAGTTTTCCTCCTCTCTAGGGCAAGTCTCCGATGAGAAGCTCCAGGACATCTGGAAAGAAAGCATCAGGTGGTTCCCAGATGATTCGAAAGGAAAATGATTAATAGCTTGTGCCATAAGAGAATAGCCATGCTTCTGTGCAAAACTCACCTAGAGGTAATCCACAAGTAGCACGTAATTCTGATTTTAACCTCCGTTCAAACTAAGTCCTTACCACACCGCATAGCAAACTTAAAACAAGGCACTGGCTTTGTGTGTATCTCATCTCAAAGAAAATTTCGATATAAAACTGTATTCAGATATATACTAGTGCCACAAATATAGCAGTACAGTTGATGCCACATTGCAAGTATTATTTTGAAATTCTAATTATGTAACCCTTTTATCACAGGTGAAATGGCTTAACCATAGGAATGGAAACAGAAGTCTTCTCCTACAACGTGCTCTTGCATCCCGCCTTGAATCTTCCCTGGGTGACATTCTGCCTTTCCACTCCAATGGTCAAGGATACACATTCATTTATTAGTGAGCAACAATACATATGAAGCTCTGCCACTTGTAGGAAAGCACAGCAAAGGCCTAAGAGGTTGTATATGGTGGTGGGTGGTGATCTTACGTCCAGGGCTTCAGACTTCATTCAATGACAATATTTTTAAGACCCTAAAATTTCATTAAAAATTAAGTATAGAATTAAATTCAATGAAAACTGAAAGCCATCCTTTAACTATAAAAGTAATAAATTTCCCCTCACAAATTAAAGATACGTTGTGGATTTCAAGTTCTTGAAAAAGATCATTATAGAGTTTCTTTATTCAACATTCACTCATTACTTGTTTTCTCATCACCTTGTTTAAAAAGAGGACAACTGATTTTCTTTTCTGCATTGTTGTGCAGCACTCTAGGAAATGTTCAAATGTTCCTGTAAGGGCCTCATGAGTACTTTGGAAAATTACATTACTGAGAAAAATTATTTTTGTCAAGTAAGCAGATTTAATAAGAAATGCATTTTAAAAATAATTATTCAATAAAAAAAAAAAACAGAAACAAAAATTGGATAATAAAAAACATGTGAAGGGTGCCTGGGTGGTTCAGTGGTTGAGTGTCTGCCTTTGGCTTGGGTCATGATCCCAGTCCTGGGATCGAGTCCCATATTGGGCTCCCTGCAGGGAGCCTGCTTCTCCCTCTGCTTATGTCTCTGCCTCTCTCTTTCTGTGTCTCTCATAAAAAAATAAAATCTTTAAAAAAAAAAACCGAGACTAGAAATATAGGTAAAGATTCAGTTCTCCAAATGTATATCACACACTGGTATCTACATGTTTAACAGGTAGTCTTTGATGGGGAAAGGGCCTCGGAACAGGAAGTGGGGAGAAAATACAAGGAGAATGTGCACAGCTAGGAAAGAGCCTAGCTAACAACTTCAAAATCCTACAAACTAACTATAAAGCCCCTCTTATCTTATGCAAGAATAAATTTAAAAAGAGAAACCTGAAGTTGTTAGAGAGGTAAAGAAACAGGTATACTTACATCCCAATGGGACAGCAAATTGTTAAGAGGGATTAAATAAAGGTATTTAACGTGCTATTATGCAACACTCAAGGAAGGTTACAGAGGACCTACGCAATACCTACATTTAAACAGATGGGCCAGTTGTGCAGACAGAGACAGAATGACTAGCCAGGAGGAGGCCATAAGAGAAAGACTTCACGGGAGGCAGGACTGTCAACAGAGAAAAAAATGCCACGAAAGAGGTCAATAAGGACCAAAAAGCATTACTTTCATTTGGTGGTTAAAAGGTCATAGCAACTAACTTACAACACTTTTGGTGTTGAAGGCAGAAGCCCTCATAATACCGCCACTATAGTACCACCATTTCTGTTCACAGTATATGCCTTCTATAAAAACTGCACACTAGGAAAAAAAAAAAACACCAAACAACAACAACAAAACAAAAACAAAAACTGCACACTAAAATTCACCAGGCTTGAGGGAAAACAAGGATTGAGATAGACCATTCAAAACCTGGGTGTCAGGCAGCCCCAGTGGCACAGCGGTTTAGTGCTGCCTGCAGCCTTGGGGTGTGATCCTGGAGACCCTGGATCGAGTCCCACGTCAGGCTTCCTGGATGGAGTCCACTTCTCCCTCTGTGTCTCTGCCCCTCTCTCTCTCTGTCTCTATGAATAAATAAAATCTTAAAAAAAAACAAAAACAAAAACAAAGCCTGGGTATCTGGGGAATGGCTGCTAATGGGTACAGGCTTTCTCTTTGAAAATGTTCTAAAAATTCAATCATGATGATGGCTACACACTTCTGTGAATATACTAAAGACCACTAACTTGCACATCTTAAAAATGGGTGAATTTTATGGTTGGTGAAAAACACCTCAAAAGAACTATTTTTTTTAAAGACTGTTAGGGGATGAGCAAATCAGAGCAGCTTGGATAAAAAGCTCATGACCACAGACAGCTCGAAGCTGTCGTTCCTCAAATCTGTAAACACTTGGAACTGAAAGAGTGTTGTTGAGTGTCTAATCTGTGCCAGTCACTGCAGAAAGACCTCTATATACCACATTTCACTGAATCCTCACAACCACTCTGTTATCCCTATTTTACAGACGGGAGACTTGACACTTAACTAAGGTAACATCACACAGCTATTAGGTTGCAGAGTCAAAATCCAAACAAAGATCTGATGCCAAAGACATCTGCTCTTTCCACTACATCATACTAAATTCATGCCTCTTTTTTTTTTTTTAAAGATTTATTTATCTGAGAGAGAGAATGCACACATGCACAAGAGAGCAGAGGAGGGGCAGAGAGGGAGGGACTGTGGAATTCCAGCAGACTTCTGCACTGAATGAGGAGTCTGATGTGGGGCTCAATCCCAGGACCCTGAGCTTAGGACCTGAGCCAAAACCAAGAGTTGGAAATTTAACCAACTGTGCCACCCAGGTTCCCCTTTGCTAAATTCATTCTTATGATGTTCTTTTTCTAGGCCAAAGTGAATTTGTTCCACAAAGTGGTATCCAGAAACACAGAGAATATTAGAATGAGAGAGACCTTAGTGAAAAATTAAAAAGCAAACAAAAATCACAAACAACAAAAACCAATATATCTTTCTAAATGGAGCATTTAACAATAACATCACAAACCGCAACTGGCATCGGGGTATATCTTGGAGTATTCAAGTAGGTAGGTCAATGTAGCAGGAGGTTGGTATAGGAAATATTAAAAATGAATAGAACCAGAATGGCTGCTAATCAATGGATGGCTGGTGGCAGGAAGCGGAGAGCTCCGGTGTCTGGTTTTAGGTGGGAATTGAAACCATGCTACTGCCAACAAGACCTTGAAAGCTGTGCATTTCCAGCTTGAAGGAGGCCATGCCTCGGCCCTCATGGCCTAACAAACCAGTCTCTTACTCATAGTCTGAAAACTCTGACAGCAGTGATGATTTTGTTTCTGCAACTGCACTCTGAAATAAGAAGCCCAGAATGCCACCAGAAGAGTAAAACTAGAAATGCCAAAACCTAAATGGAAGAGTTTCCAGAAAAGAAGACATTCCCCTTACAAGAGAAAACCCCTAGAAAAAGATGGCTTTTGATGACAAGCTCTGTCAGCGAGACTTAAGAGTCACACTGGCTTTATGAGTGAAGTAACTCTAATAGCCATCATTGATGTGGAGGAAGCTCAAGATAAAAACAAAGGAAAAAAAAAAAAGAAAAAAAAAAAACAAAGGAAAATGTGGCAACAGTGAACAGAATAATGACTAAGTCTCCCCATATCTCCAACTGCTGTGTAGCCACTGATTATTTAGATCTGGGTAAGATTACTGAGGAAGAGAATTTTCATGGTGTTCCAGGGAAAAGAAAAACAATCAGGGAAGGCCGTGGTACAACAGAGGAAGATCCAGAGTGGCAGTGCTGATGACTCTGAACTAGACTCTGCAACTAGTGAAGAGTCTGAAGGTGATTCTGATTTTAGTGAGAGTGAATATATGATAAAGATTTCCCCACGAGAAAGAGTAAAGTTAAGGAAACTTAAAAAAGGAAGTGAAGATGAAATCCCCAGTTGAAAAAAAAAGAAAAAGAAAAGGAACCTAAATCCATGTGTAATACTTTGAAAGGCCAATAAGAAACCATCGCAAATACTCAGCCTGTCAGCAGAAAGCAGAAAAACCTAGACGAGTCCCACCAGCAGTGTGTAGAAGCGGTAGCAAAGGCAGAAGCCCAGAGGCAGGTGTGTCTGCTAAGACTCCAGATCAGTCCACACCTTGGTTTGTCTAGGTCAGCATGAGTTAATCCCTTGCATCCAAATGCAGCTAGGAGCTGAGTGTGGTAGTAGAGAGAAATGTTTCATTAGGAGAATCAGTTTTACAAGTGTTCATACTAAATGTGTGTTTCTGTTTTAGAGGGTATCTAATAGAAAAGAATCTTTTAATGTCATATAAATTATCTCTGCCTGTTCTGTGATAATGTTCTCTGAAGCTATTCAAGACTTCAGTAAGAGATTTGTAAGTATTACTTTGTAATGTCATTTCCTTCTGAAGATCATACTGTTTTTCTTATGAGAAGTCATATCATTAAGTGGTTGTCAGTTTGACATGGAAAAAGTCCACATTGCATGCTGTTCTATTCTAGTAACATGAAGTTCCTTCTAGTCTTGCCTAATTTATGGCTCCTTAACTTGAACTGCTCAGTTTATTTGGCAAAAGGAAACATGCTCATTTTTTCCCACCAGGGGACACTTCTGAAATCTTACTTAAGTTACATTGCCATTTTTTAAAAATTTTATTTATTTATTCATAAGGGACACAGAGAGAGGCAGAGACACAGGCAGAGGAAGAAGCAGTCTCCCTCTGGGGAGCCTGATGTGGGACCTGATACCAGGACCCCAGGATCACATCCTGAGCTGAAGGCAGACACTCAACCACTGAGCCATCCAGGCATCCCTACATTGTCAATTTTGATGCAAAGGTGTTTGTTTCATAGTTTAGCCAAACATTTTTATAGAAAGAATTCAGCATTATTTTACATATTAAAATGGCTGCTATATAACGGCATACATCTCCCACTTAGAAGTAGAGGTTTATTATGTAACAAATAGAATGCAATGACATTTTATAAAACTCTCACTGTCAAAATCTTTAATAAAAGCAAAAAGGTTTTGATACACTCTTTTCCTTGACGCCATTGTATCCATCTCTGTTTTATGATTAAATGAATGCTTTGGGGGGGGGGAAAGAATACAAATAGAAAAGAAATGCATGCAACATTTAATTATATCAGAGTAGGAATGTGCTGACACAACGCAGGTGGAAGGGGAGCTCTGAGACAGTGAGCTGCCCCTTAAAAAGGACACTGAATTGCCATAAGCTGAGGGCTTTACCTCCCTATGGAGGTATCTCTATATTTGGATGTGTCTTTTAACTTTCTTAAAGAAAACCAAAAGGCTCCTACAGCAAGCAGAGCCTTCCTTTCCCTTCCCTTCCCCTCTTTCTCCTCTCCTCTCCTGATGGTTATACTTCCATTCCCACTATTCTGGCTCTCCTTATGGAAGAAAATTACATTGAACTAACTGATTTAAGATATAGTAGCATTAAATTGAAAAAAAAAAAAAGAAAGAAAAAAAGATATAGAAGCATTATTTCCTGATATAACAACGATTCACATTAGGAAATGTGGTGTAACAGTACATACTATATATATCATTAGTGGTATTGTTGGTGGTGGTAGTGGTGGTGATGGTGGCAGCAGCAGCAGCAGAATGAAAATAAAGTGATTTAAGGGAAGTGCCAGCACAATTTCTGGGTACTTAATGAAATTCAAAGAACACGATCATCTTAAAAACAAGAAAAATGATAAAAATTGTTATGAATTGAAATATTCAAAAAGTAATTCAAGTACTATCAATGAAAATAAAATGGTAGATTAAAAATGTCTGGAGTGAGTGTATTTATGCTAAGTGAAATAAGTCATTCAAATACCATCTGGTTTCACCCATATGTGGAATTTAAGAAACAAAATAGGTAAGTATAGGGGAAGGGGAAAAGAGAGAGAAGGAGGCAAACCACAGGAGACTTAACCATAAAGAACAAACTGAGGGTTGATAGAGGGAGATATGTGGGGGATGGGCTAGACAGGTGAAGAAGATTAAGGAGGGCACTTATTGTGTTGAGCACCGGGTGTAATATGTAAGTGATGAATCACTAAATTGTACTCCTGATACCATTATTACACTGCATGTTAACTAACTAGAATTTCAATAAAAACACACACACACACACAAAAAAAAAGGAAAAAAAAAGGATGTCTGAAAAGCCTCTCCTCCATAAAGCAATGAGGATCCTTGTAAATCATCAGAACCAACTATTTCTGAGCTCTGGAAATCAAAGTTCTGTAGCAATCTGGAGTGCATTTATCCAAGGAAAATGGTGGAATCTCAGTAGGAACAGTATACTCAGAGAGCTTATTAAAAATGTTTAGTGTTCAATACAAAATTAAGACACATGCAAAGAAACAAGGAAGTATGGCCTGTACATAGAAAAAAAAACCCAGCAAAACTGTCCCTGTGGAAGCCTAGACGTTGGCCTTAGCAGACAACTTAAATCATGTATTACAAATATGTTCAAAGAACAAACAAAATCATTCCTAAAGAAGTAAAGGATAATGTCTCACCAAATAAAAATGTCAATAAAGAAATATAAGTTATGGTAAAAAAACAAATAGAATTTCTGGAGTTTAAAAGTATAATAAATTAGATGAAGAATTCACAGCAGATCTGAATAGGCAGAAGAAAAAAAAAATCCATGAGCTTGAAGAGAATGTCAACTGAAATTATCCAGCCTGAGGAATAGAAAGAAAAATAATGAAAAAAAAAAAAAAGAAAAAAAGAAAAAGAATAGAACCTCAAGGACCGTGGAGCTATCTATGAGCGGAGTTTTCGTACTCTAGTGAAATTAAGTTTGTATTAATCTAAACTAGACTGTTATAAATTAAGATTTAATTGTAATCCCTGGGGCAACCACTAAGAAAATAATTTAAAAATATATATGAACAGAAATGACAAAGGAATTAAAAGGAAATACCAGAAAATACACATTAACAAAAAGGAATAGAGCAAACAAACAAAAAAAATGACAAAAACAGCAAAATGGTAGACATAAATCCTGCCTGCTCAGTAATTACAACAAATATAGACAAATTAAATACTCCAATTAAAAGTTAGTGATCGGCAGAACGGATTTTAAAAAAAAAGATCCAACTATATGCTGTCTACAAGAGACACATTTCAGATTCAAAGAAACAGAATTCTGAATTTAATTCAAAATTAAAAAAAGAGAAAGAGATACACCATGCAAATAGTAACCTAAAGAGAGCTGTTTGAGTATACTAATTTTAGACAAAATAAACTTTGAGACAAAAATTGTTTCTAGTGACAAAGAACAATTTGTAGTGATGAAAGGTTCAATCAATCAAGGAGTTATAACAATTATAAGCATAACTAACAACAGATCCTCAAAGTCCATGAAGCAAAAAAAATGACAGAATTAAATGAAAAATAAACAATTCAACAATAACAGTGTAGGACCTCAATACCACACTTGCAATAATGGATTGAACAACCTGTCATAAGAACAGGGAAAGAGAGACTTTAATAATACTATAAATCAACCAGACTTGACAGCTTAGAACACTCCACATATCAATAGCAGAAGCACATTCTTCTCTAGTATACATGCAGCATTTTCCAGGGCAGAGCATGTGCTAGGTCATAAAAAGAGCCTCAATTAAATTTAAAGGACTGAATTATACAGAGCATGTTCTCCAATCACAATTAATTAAAAATGGATCAAAGATTATAAAGGTCTTAGAAGAAAACAGGTGTAAATCTTTGTGACCTTGGATTAAGCAGTGATTTCTTGGCTATGACACCAAAAGCATAAGCAAACAAAGAAAACACAGCAACTGGACTTCATAAATATCAAACATTTCTGTCCTTCAAAGGGCGCAGGAAAGTGAAACAACAGACCAAAAGAAAACATTTACAAATCATAGATTTAATAAGGGTCTGGTATCCAGAATATATACAGGACGCTTACAACTTTACAAAAGATAAACAATCCGTTATAAAAATGGACTACTGATGCTGAGCATTTATTCACATGTTTATCGGACATTTAAATAATCTTCCTTGAAGAAATACCCATTCAAATTCTTTGTCTATTTAAAACTGTGGATTACTTTCCTTTTTGTTGAGTTGTAACAATTCTTTATATATTCTGGATATTCTCATCAGGTATATGATTTGCAAATATATATCTGCTTTTTACATTATACATAAGAATGCTAGTAAGAATGTTCCAAACATGAACTTCTCTCCAAGCTAAACTGTGAACTTAACAGAGCAATCTTGCTTCAGCCTACCAATACCCCTAAAGCCTTTGAAACTGTTTGATGAACTAGAAAAGTTCTCAGCCTGGAAAAAAAAAAGACTTCTTTAAAGGTTTTCTCTATATTGTAGTAGCTTTTTATAATACTGTTGAACTATAAGTTTTAAGAGGAAAACAAAAAGCATTCGGAACTTTGCCACAAACAAGGACACGAACGCTCAATTTAACAACAAAAAAAATTAATATGTACAATTACCATCAGGTTTAAATGCTAAATTGTTGGGGGTGAGGTGGCAGGGATGAGGAGTAGAGAAGGAGAGGAGGAAAGTTTTATAGTTAAAATTGCTGGGTGGAATTGCACAAAGTAATTCCAGATGTTATCTGCTTAATAGAGAACATTTCCTAAAAGCTTTATTTCTCTATTCAAAGATGAGCACTTTCCTATGTCTTTAAAAATTTATTGTTTTAAAAAAAAATTTATTGTTTTACTAATATATAATCAGTTAATAACTAGTAATTTTAGTTAAGAACAAATTCAACTTTTGTAAATATTTACTATTAGTGGTAATTAGCTATTCTCAAACTGAAGCAGATTTTTTTTTTTAAGATTTATTTGTTTATTTTAGAGAGAGGAGAGAGCCGGTGAGCATTAGTGGGAAGGGCAGAGGGAGAGAGAGAGAATCTCAAGCAGACTCCACACTAAGTGCAGAGCCCAATGTAGGACTCGATCTCATGATGGTGAGATCACGGCCTGAGCCAAAATCAGAACTCAGATGCTTAACTAACTGAGCCACCCAGGCACCTATAAAGCAGATTTCTTAAGAGCAGGATTTCATTCAAACAGGACAGGTAATCTTAAACTAAAAATTACACAATCTTAATGTCATATTTCTACTAATAATTAAGACATTTCCAAATCCTAAAAAGCTTACAATGGCACGTGATAGTCATGTAGCTTTTATACAAAGAATCATTGTTGCTGATGCTGAACTCCTATAAATTTTAATGAAACTTGTCAATTCCTATCAAGTGAGTGAGACTGTGTGCAAAGATGCCACAGTCAGAATAATCATATTCTGTGACTCATGGTATCACTCGGTTGCCTGTGTTGGTTTTAAAACGTGCAAATGTCTGTCCTCCGCCTATCACAAAGTGAAGACCCACGTCTCCTCCTGTTGAATCTGAGTGGACTGCTTCAAACAGAGTAATAGCAGAAGGAATACTATGTGACTTCAATGCTAGTTCATACAAAGTCAGTTTCTGCCTTATTCACTGGGACACTGAGTGCCAAGGAAAGGTTTTTTTTTTGTTTTGTTTTGTTTTTCCAAGGAAAGTTTTAAATATCCTGAGGCTGCCATGCTGGAGAGGCCACCTGTAGGCTCTCTGAGCTGAGCTGATGCCTCTGGTTATCTCCATCAGGGTGCTGAGCATGTGAATGAAGAAGCCATCTTGGAAGTTCCAAACGCTGCAGTCCCTAGCTTTCAGTTCTTCCCAGCTGTGGCCCAGATAACACATAACACAGACAAGTCATCCCTGCTGTGCCCTTTCTGAACTGACTCACAGTATCCATGAGCAGAATCAAATGCTTGTTTCATGTCACTATATTTGAGATGGTTAGTTTCTCAGCAACCGATAACCAAAACACAGATTAACAATTTAATTGAACAAATATCAGCTGAGTGTCAGTTTTGGGCAACGGAATTTGAAGACTAAGAAAGACATGGTGCTAGGCTTAAAGCAATTTTACAACTCAGCATTAGATTCTAATTTGCTCTCAGCTTGCAGAGACTACTTAACATTGACATTTTTAACTGAGAAACTAGAAAAAGGTCAGGCTGTTCCACACATTAACTGTTCCAATAGGATATAAAATTTTTATTTTATAATTTGTCTATTTTCCATAATTAATAATCACAGCTGTTTATATCAAGCAAGTCACTTACCTTTTCAAATCATTCACCTTTTTCAATTATCGTTCACTATACAGGCCTAAGACGCTTTGGAAATGATTAAATGAGTAGTTCAAATATTAACAAGCTTATGTGGAAAATGGAACTTACAACTGGATGATTGCTTAGCCTTTATCAACCTACAAATGAAAGGACAGTCTGCCATTCCCAAGTTTTTACATCAGCGACATAAACTGCTTGATCCAAAAATACTGATACTTTAACTACATATTGAAGTCTTGTTGGCATTTTAGGTAAGTGAATTTTTTTTTTTTTTTTTTTTTTTTAGGTAAGTGAATATTCCTAAAAATGTATGCAATGTTTACCTCACTGCTCTCAAAATAACTGGTAACTGAACTGAGACTTTGTTCAGTTCTTCTAACATCCTATAACTGATGTTCATAAGAGAGTCACAGAAGAAACCTATCCCCTAAAAAGAATAGCCCAATAGAGATAAATTAAATGAGCCTAAAATATTCCTTAACTGCAGCCATAAGTAGACCCCACCCAGAATATCATATTCAAAAGTTTGGCGTCAATTGCACAAGGTCTCTGCTGTCAGGTTCAGATCCTACACCTGCCGGTGACTGAGGACACACGGAAATCTAAGGCTACATGCTCTTTCAAAAGTTTCTGTATCTACCCTCCACTTCTTAGCTTTTATTAGACAATATAGCTTAGATTTAAAACAATTTTTCCATAAATCTTCATGGTCCTGATACTGTAATAACATCTTGTTCTTTCTCATATATCTTAATGATTTCTAATGAGTATCCTCATTTCATAACACTGATATTTAGGAACAGAAGGAGCACATATCCTTATGTTTATAGGAAACTTACTACCACATAATGGTAGGAAACAAACAGGATTTCACCTGTGATAAAGTCAGCATGGTATATCAGAATGGTAAATAAGAACACTAGAGGTTTAGGCCTAACTATACCATTAACTAGCTCTAAATCTAGTTCTGGTTCAGTCTAACACAGATTCTTCAAAAGATCCTAACAAATAAAATCATCTACCCTCATTTCCATGTTGCAACAAAATTACTGTTTTGTACCGTCTGCATACCCCAGAGAGTTGATGTACTACAGTAATTTTAACCCTTCTCTACTGTTAATTAGAACTATGTACAATGCTGCAGTGAACACAACTTTAAACATAATTTTTCCTTCTTTTAGATTATTTCCTTAGGATAGTAAGCTACATAAAGCAGTATTTACATTCACAGTTTTTGAAACAAATTTCCAAACAGCCTTGGACAAAGTCTGTCACTATACACCCTGCTACCCATGTGAATGTAACAGCTCCATAGTATACCAGCAAAGATATTAATAGGTACTTCTTCATTTTAGTTTTTGTATCCATGTTTTTGATAAATTATAATTTAAATACCGTTCCACACAATTTATTTATTCTCTCTTATATTTGATTTGTTATTTACTTATTGATGCCTTGGTACTGTTTTTGTAAGCTTTTGTTTATTCATGAGAGATACAGAGAGAGAGAGAGAGAGAGAGAGAGGCAGAAACACAGGTAGAGGGAGAAGCAGGCTCCCTATAAGGAACCCGATGTGGGACTCGATCCTGGACCCTGGGATCACACCCTGAGCCTAAGGCGGACATCCAACCGCTGAGCCACCCAGGTGTCCCATGTCTTGGCACTGTTTATGAAGTTTTTGTTTGTTTGATCAACCTTTTTATAAAACCTAGACTTCACTTATCACTTCTCTTCCCTTAATATTTTTTGCTTACCTGTTTTTAAGATGTGCCTCCAGATCACAGCGTTGCATTACATCTTGGCACACTGAAGAAAACGGACATAACACTAATAACTTGTCCAGAAGCTTATGAACTAGAATACTAGACTTCTTACACAACTTAAAGTGGAGTCTTTTCCGGTCCAATGGACAAAAATCCTTCTCCTGTAAGAAGTTTCTGAGGCACTTGCAGCAGAACGTGTGTCCACAGGGAGTATCTAGTGGCTGCAACAGAGGCTGAAGGCAAATATGGCAGACCAGGTCATCATCTACCTCATTCTGGTAATTGTACAAGTGGTTCTCTCTTGTCCAGTGTTGCTGGCCACATTCGAAACACAGAGGATTGAAGGAGGAGGAGGAGGTCTGCTCCACAGACACCATCTCATCACTTGTTGTTCCCATTTTTAATGAACCAAAGCAGTTTCTAGTATCTTCATATGTTACGCTTACACTTCAGGTGTAGTTTCCTTTAATGGACAGTGATGTATTTGACTAAAACCAATGTTTTTCTAGATAAACAAAACAAACCAAAAATGCAATTAATATCAATCAAGAGAGGCTAAAAGTTATTAATACAGTATTACTAGTTAACTTCTTCTTTAGTAAAAAATAAAATAAAATTTAGATCAGGTGATAAATTAGTCATAAAAACTGTATAAATTAATTAATTAATTTGCTAGCTGGCTAAGCTACTTGGCTACTTTGCCAAGTTCTCTATAAAAAAAGAACTTTTGATTAAAAGCAAAGATGTCACATATGGTGTTACATAAGAAAGAATCAATCTGTTTTACTGCCTGAAATCCTCCAATACTTCACTGCTCAATGGTGGTTTTCAAAGCCAATTAATCTACATAATATGCTAATAATGCAAATTGAGGTATATTATGCAATACATTTGCATCTGTCATCCCACTCCGGGTTCTCTGCTTCTGATTTAATGCATTACAGTGCTATACCAGAGACTCTGTCTTTGAAATGCTGTCTCAAGGATAATTCAATGTCTATTTAAAAAATGACCTCTCCCCTGCACAATGTTTGGAAAAAATGGATTTTAAAATATGTATGATTTAGATATTCTCTATATAGTATAGATTATAGGAAGATAAAACTATATAGCATATATAAATAACACCTGTGCAAATTCCATAAAGTGCAATATTATTTTATACCATTAAAGGAAAAAGCCCACTGTAATTTAATTAAATTGACGTGTTATAAATCACAATTCCACCTCATATTATTCCACACTTTGATCTGTTCTTGCTTACTTGAAGCAGCAATTGTGTGCAATTTGTGTGTGTGTTTGTCTGTCAGCTCTCCAACCATAAGACCCTCAAAACAGCCTCTCCAGTTTAGCACAAGGCTAGTAAGGAATGCTCCCCTGGGCCCCCCAGGGGTACCAGGGGGTTAAAAATCAACTCCAAAGGCAGCAGCTGTCTATATTCACTCTCCTGTAAATATTAACAGTCTCTAGTATGTGCTAAACATTGAACAAGGAGACAGGAGAGGTAGTAAATGGACAGTAAAGAAAACCCATTAAAATTCAATGTACTCTAAGAAAGCAATACGCAGGATGCTATTATGTGAATACAGAAAAAGATGAGGACTGGCATCTAACTTGAATTTGGCTTTATAGTGGCAAAGGCTTTCAAAAGGGGAAAAACATTGACTGCTGAGTTGTGACATGACATGTCAGCCAGAGGGGACCAGACAAGGGCCCCTCTGCCCAGTCTCAGCGGCTTCACATGGCACACTCAGGGAGTATGCAGCAGGTCAAAATATCCAAGGCACAATGTCCTCAGGGTGAGGCAATCATCAAACTTGGGTCTCCCTGCCACAAGAATGGAGAGGGTAGGACACCATGTTAATGCTACCAACATTTGTTTCTTTTTTAAAAAATATTTTATTTAAATTCAATTTGCCAAAATATAACACCCAGTGTTCATCCCATCAAGTGCCCTCCTTAGTGCAAGTCATCCAGTTACCCCATCCCTCCACTCTCCTCCCCTTCTGCAACCCTTTGTTTGTTTCCCAGATTAGCAGTCTCTCATGGTTTGTCTTCCTCTATATTTTCCCCCACTCAGTTTCCTTCCTTTCCCTTATCCAATGAGAATATTCTCCTCTCATCACACAGATGTATTTATTCTTTTATTTATTTGGGAGTATTTGTTAGAAAAACAATATTAACATTTTAACAAAGTTAACAAGAACTGCCATAAATTATGAGCAGGATGGGGCAGGATTCAGATGGGATGGCTGACCTTTGGATAAACGGTTTTTAAAAACTACTTAATAAAATAACAACAGCAGTGGCCCACAGTCTAAACTCCTATCAGTACCAAAATTAAGAGAGCAAATGCTTCTTGTATTTTGTAAGTCATGATGCTTGTTCTTTACCCCTGGGCATCATAACTTTTTAAACGTCAGTGCACAGTATGAGATTAAGGAGAGAAACATCATTTATCCCAGAGAGACAGACTAAGGTATTTTAATACAGAATGTCAATAGACTCTTATTCCCTACTCAATTAGCAAGAAAACTCACATATCCTTTGCTCTTCTTTCTGTTTATTCTAATTTTTCTTTTCTTCAAGAAAATATGCTGCAATTCTAGCCTCCCACATAATGACTAAGAAAGCATTTCTCTTAAGACTATTATGTTTTTAGCTATTTTTTAAATCTCTAAATAACTTTTAGTTATTTTCATTTTATCACAAAGTCTTTTCATGAGGAAAAATAACATGTTCCCATTTAAAATACCAAATAACAACTGCATTATCTTCCACCCCCAAAATACCTCTCTTACCATGAAACAAACATTAAGTGAAGAATTATCATGTGCAGATCACTAGCATGTGCATTTAAATACTGATTAAAGTATAGCATAAGTAGTTAAAAGCACATACCCTGCAGCCAGTCTGTGAGGGTTCAAATACTTGCTGCATCACTTACTAGCTTTGTGACCTTACTAAATGTCTCTGTGTCTGTTTCCTTCTCATATGTAAAATGGGGTAATAATAGTGTCTGTTTCAAAGGGTTGATATAAAGAATAAATGAATGTGTGTATAAAATAGTGCTTGGCACATAATAGGTGCTATTATAAGTATTAGCTATTATTATTATTATTAAAGATAAAGAAACAAAAGTTCAGACAGATGTTATGATTTGCACAAAGTCAAACAACTTATAATTACTTGGTAAGAGATAAGGAAGATAAATCTAGTTCTTTCTTGCTTCAAAATAACCCAGTAGTAAATTAAGTAATCATAAGAAAGAGGAGAGGTATTTCATGAAAGCCTTAGTTGTATGAATTTTGTAAGGACAAAGGCAACCCGATCCTGTCTCTCCAACCCCTAATCCAGTCCTCTCTATTCCCAACCCAGGCAAATTATTTCATTCCTTCTTGGTGTGCAAGTCTACTGCAACACCTTACTATTTCTCATATTAAACTGTGAGCTTCTTAAGAGCTGGACCTCCCACAGAGAAGCTCAGTAAGTGCTGAATGACTGCATGGGTGACGATTTACTTGGGCACTCTTACTACTACATACAGGTGGTCAGAAGTACATTTATGCTTGTAGGATATGTCCATGTTTATATATAATTTTGATTTCAGATATTTTTATGACCACAATCTGAAATATTAAAATACAAGTTAAATAATATTTTTAAATATTTTTCATAATATAAAGATAAAAGGTAGTATATAATGTGTATCTTCACAAGCTACATTATCTGTTTAGCTAATATTCCAGGAATAGTAAAGAGATGGAAGCTATTAAATTGGCTAAGAACATTGTAACATATTTTATTGTTTTTTATTTATTTTTAGATTTTATTTATTCACTTGAGAGGGAGATAAAGCAAGTAAGCAAGCAAGCACAAATTGGGCGGGGGGGGGGGGGTTGGGGGAGGAGAGAGGCAGAGGGAGAGACGCAGACTCCCTGCTGAGTAGGAAGCCTGTCACAGGGCTGGATCCCAAGGACCCAGAAATCATGACCTGATGCTTAACCATCTGAGCCACCCAGGTGCCCCTTACAACACATTTTATGTAATATCTTGAAAAACAGCCCATTCAATGGAAAAGGAGTAAGAAGACACTGTTTTCTACCTACCTGTAGTTATGAGTAACAGGCTTGCTCTTCCTGGTTTATGAGACAAGAATATCCTGGTGTTCATAGAGACTCTCAGGAAGAGCTATGTTTTTTCATAGTTAACTTGCAAACTCCAAAACTACATATTATTTAGATCATTTCTCTTGAGGTTTTTTTTTTTTTTTAAGATTTATTTATTTTATAGAGAGAGACAGAGCGCACATGCAAGCAAACAGAGGGAGGAGCAGAGAGACAAGGTGAGAGACTCTGAATCTCAAGCAGACTTCCCTGCTGAATGTAGAGCCTGACTAGGGGTTCAATCTCACCACCCTAAGACCATAACCTGAGCCCAAACCAAGTTGACTGCTTAACCAACTGTGCCACCCAAGCACCCCTCTTCAGGCTGCTTTTAATTCAGACTGAAAGAGTCCTCATGGTTCCTAACACTGAAGATCCAGCCCAGGAAAAAAAGACCATGAGCTAAGGATTCCCACAAAAGTATGGTTAGATGGGAAACCCCTAAGATTCCTTTGATTCATCAATACCAGGTCTCAGGCTACTTTCTCCTCACATGTCCTCCTAGCAAATTCCTACTCAAACTCTACTTGCTCTGTAGAACTCATCAGCCTCCCTCCTGCTCTTGGATGCATCTCTCTTCCTTATGCTCTTGCTGCTCTTTACACATACCTTCCTCTCAGCAATTACTACATGTGCCTTCTTGCTTATCTGTCTTCTCAGCTCTTTGAGGTTAAAGATAGCATCTTCTTTATTTTTTAGTATTCCTTGTTCTTGGCAGATATTATGCACTAAAAAAATTTTGTTCTCAGGCTCATATTTGAGCCTGAAATGTTTTAAGTGTCCTGAAATGTATAACATCACTATATAAACATATAGGAGAAAACCTTACAATTTATGGCACTGTAAAGCAGTTGATATATTGGAACCTGCTCTATGATTACGAAAAGTAAGACATAACTTCCTCTAGTCTTCAAAAGTCTGAGAATTTAAAAAGTTATTTTTTTACTTGTTGATATCAATACAAGAAAACTCTCTTATTGCATATGTCACACATCAGCTTTGGATAGTGCCTTCGTATACAGAAGTAGATGTCAAACTTTTACACTTAAGGATCCTTTTATCCACTGTGGACAAGTCCGGCAGTTTCTTAAAAAATTAACAAGCAACTACCATAAAATTCAGCTACTGCACTCCTGGATATATATTCCAGAGAAGTGAAAACTTATGTCACACTAAATGTGTACAGCTTTATTTGCAATGATCCCAAACTAGAAACAACCCAGATGATTTTCAACAAGTGAATGGATAAACAAACCATGGTATATCTGTACTAGAGTAGAACTTAGCAATAAAGAATGAATGATTGGGTGCCTGGGTGGCTCAAGTCATGATCCCTGGGTCCTGGGATTGCACCCCACATCAGGCTCCCTGTTCAGTGGGGAGCCTGCTCCTCCCTCCTGCCTGTGCTCTCTTTTTCTCTCTCAAATAAAAAAGAAAGTCTTAAAAAAAAAAAATGAATGATCATTATTGCACACAACAACCTGGATGAATCTCCAGAGAATTATGCTCAGTAAAAAAAAGCCAATCCTAAAAGGCTACATACTACACTATTCCATTTAGATAACATTCTTGAAATGACAATGTAATTGATTAAAATGTTTACATATTCATTTGTTAGTAAAACAATAAACCCATCACATGCTAAGGGTTTTATGAAAAATTACATTTCTATTTCCAAAATAAAAAATACAGTGAGATGAGGCCATTGTTTTAAATCTTTGCAAAACTGGAGTTTCAAATCTTTCTGTTTTCAATCTTGTGAGATCACATGTATTCTCTGGAAACTCCACTGGGCACTCATGAGAGAGTGGCAATGAGAAGGCAGATAATGTCTTAGGATTACTGGGGAAACAGTTTTGACTGTGTGGTCCCAATAGAAGAGAATAAAGGAAGCTGGGTCACACTTTAGAACAACTGATAGAGGGCACTGAAGGGTTCTCATATCCCTTTTTCACAAGAAGTACCAGTCAATAACCAGCACTACTTTTAAAAAAGACAAAAACTGAAAAAAGGTAAAATGTTGAGATGAGCTATACTGGAGGAGTCTGTCTTTCCTGGAATAAAGTTCTTTCCTCAGAGTCTTTTCCTACTGGAAGAATCATGTCCGGGTATTTATGAGCTGTATAGAAATACTTAGCATGCTAGATGACAGTCTTATATAAATTCTATTCTTTTTTAAAGGCTTTTTTAAATTAATTTTTATTTATTTATGATAGTCACACACACACACAGAGAGAGAGAGAGAGAGAGAGAGAGAGAGAGGCAGAGACACAGGCAGAGGGAGAAGCAGGCTCCATGCACCCGGAGCCCGACGTGGGACCCGATCCCGGGTCTCCAGGATCACGCCCTGGGCCAAACGCAGGCGCTAAACCACTGCGCCACCCAGGGATCCCCTATAAATTCTATTCTTAATCAAAACTTATTTCCTATTGCATGTCACTAAGAAAACTACCAAAGAGCAGTTTCCAACAATTCCACATACATAATTCTCTCATTTTTCTACATAAAACTGTAATTTAGCACACTTAGCTATTTGTCTATTCCTTCTTATGGTGTTTGAAAAACCATTTTAAAATTCTTAAGCTGCTACTTGTAGTAACATGTACCATATTTCATAATCTAGAAAATTAGTAAGCTAAGCAAAAAATGCTAGAAGCTATGAAACTTAGGCTCTAAGCTCTAGCCAGCTGGGTAACTAGGTCACTATACAATTAATCCTTTCATTCATCAAATGCTTATCCAATGTCTACTATATGCTAGTATATCATATATATTCTCTTTGGCTTCCTGTGTATAAACTATCAGTTTGCCTAAATACTATTTGATCTCTCTCTCTTACATACAGAGTTAAGTGTAGCTCTAAAATTCTTATGATTCTGTCTTTTTATAGATAATACTCAGTGTGATATATCATATTTACCTGTTGGTCTCAACATTTGTTATTGTTTTTTATTAACTTCGAGATATTAAATATTCTATAAAATGGAAGTTAAATTTTGGTGAGCAGAGAAATAACCAATCTGAAATGTCCTCCTAATTTTGAACCACTAAACTACGATTAAAAACTTTTTTAAATGCAAAAGGATAAAGGCCAAAAACCAAACTGCATTACCTTCCCATGTCTTATAGATTCAGATAGTGATACAAAGTTGTATTTTTAGAAGTCATACTAAATTATATTACCTTAGAGTAATTTAAAAATAGAATTGATAAAAAACTATTTCAAAAAAGAAACATACCATATGGAATGCTAAACATGTCTAGACAGCTAAGTATCCAGACAAGCCTCTGCCAATAATTAAAGACCTCTGTGCAAGAACTTTATTCCAGGAAAGACAGGCTCCAGCAGCACATGGGCTCTTCCCAACAGCACTCCTCATCAGCCAGCTGAGTTGGGGCAATTTTTAATGTCTCAAAGAGTGTCGCAAATTCTAAGTGTTACATACACCTAAAGGATGCAGGGTGGGTGGTGAGAGGGAAATACAGTTTTCACTGGTTCGGTTTTATTGCAGATGTTTACCTGCTGGATAGTATTTAAATGCTTTTATTACATTCAAAGGCAAGGGTTCTGATTTTAATAAATTAAATCATCTGTTTTCTCCTAAAGGATGAAAACTTCCAAACATTTAACTTCTTGCACAGTGCAAACAGAAAACATTTGTTCTCAAGTGATTGATAAATTCTTAATTTTAAGGCCTTTTCAGAAATCTCTAGTTTCAATGATTGTGAGTCACAATTCCTCCACTAACTCTCAATTAGCCAAGGGAGTGAAAAGCATCGAAAGAGCCCCTGGAGTTAGTGGTTGTAGAGTTTGAGACCTGGGTTCAAAATTTGGCCCTGCTACTTACTAACAATGGTGACACCGTGATGTGCACGGCACCTAAACACCTATAAGTCTCAACTTTCTTGCGTGTAAAATAGCAATGGTTTCTTTCTTACAAAGGATTACTGTGAAGCTAAAATCATTACACAGCTGGAAGGAAAAAGAGAGTACAACAGGGAAGTCAGTACTGGCAGAAAGGCAGCTTTTTAAGTGGGGTGAACGGGAAAACGCTCACTGTGAAAGGGCACTTCAGTGAAAACCAAAAGTAAGTAACTAGGAAGCCACACAGGTATCTGGCATAAAAATGTTTGTTACAAACAAGGACAATAAGTATAAAGGCCCAGGGGAGAGAAGGTACCTGGTGCGTTCACTAAACAGAGAAGAGGCCAGTGTGGAAGAAATGAAAAAGCAGAGAAAAAAGAACAGGTCACTGTGGCTAACTAAATCTTGCAGGGCTTTAGAACTTTGGCTTTTACTCTGAAGGTACTTCACAGGATCACTGTGGCTGCTGAGCTGAGAACACGGTGAAGGGGCCAAAGGCAGAAGCAATTAGGAGCCTACTATAATAGGCTAAGCAAGAGAAGACAGTTGAAAAGAACCAGGTGGATATGGCTGAGATCACAAGAGGAGATTCAATTCTGGATGTATTTTGAAGACAAACCAATATGATCCGCTGCTGAGGAAAATGTGTGCATGGGCTGATGGGAGCAGGGGGTAGGTGGAAGTCGTGGATGACACATGGTTTCTGGTTTAAACTGGAAAAATAGAATTAACATAACTGAGATGTAAAAATCTATCAGAGAGTAGGTTTAATGGCTCTGCTCAAGTTTGGACATCTTATGGTCAAAATGGTTTATCAGATTTCCAAGTGAGACTCTGAGCAGACAGCTACATATCCCATCCCAGTTTAAGGGACAGGACTGAACTAGTGGTATACATTTAAGAAGCATCAGTGTGTCGAAAGGAAAAAATCACCAAAGGAAGTGGATAAGTGTAAGCAGAAGAGTGGTCAGGGGACCAAGCCTTGGGACAGTCCAACATTACAAAGTCTGTGTGAGATAAGGAGGAAGCAAGCTGAGGTGGAATAGACACTGTGGTAGGAAGAAAATTAGGAGTACGGTGTGCAGAAACCAAATAAAGTGCTTCAAGAAGGAGGGACAAACTGACTGTCAAATCCTGCAGGCAAGTAAAATAAGATTAGGACTGAGAAATAAGCCTTGGATTCGGCAACATGGAATTCACCAGTGACCTTGATACAGAGTTTTGGTGAAATGAGAGCAAAGCTTCCTGGAAAGAGTTCAAGAGAGAACTGGAAAAGAGGCATTAGAGCACAGACAATTCTTCTGAGAAATTATGCTATATGGAAAAGGTCTTGAATTCTGGGAGAAGTGAGACTATCAGAGGTGATAGCACCCCACCCCTTTAACAAAACACTTTTTACCTCCGTGTGTATGTATAAGTTTATTATTGTATTTATATGCATCCTTAATTCTTTTCTTCTTCCAACAAATATCCCCCTTCCCCATATGAAGGTGAGTCCCCTCCCCGACCTGGGCTCAGTGTCCCATACCTTTTGGCAACCTCTGTCATGTTCCTCATATTTCTTCAACCTCTCTTTCCGCTCCACATGAAGTTCATGTCTTGACAGCTTTAAAAATGAAAACAAAAGATTTGTCTGCAATTATTACCCTTTCCCCCTTATTTCTGAAATATAATATCATAGGTGTAGTCTCCAATTCCTTACCCAAAGGGCTTCCATGTTCATCAGCCCCAGGTTGGTTCTGTCATGGCCAGAAGTATCTAACTGCTAAATCTCATGGCCACTTCTCAGTTCCAGCTGGTTTTACTTCCCTGCCCTTAACTAATTTCTCTCCTTAAAACTCCTTGCTCCCTGGACTTAAATTATACCCACTCTGGTTCTCATCCTACTTACCATCAAAATGCCCTCCAAAATGATGAACAAAATTCTAACTCCTATAAGCAATGGGTATACATGCTAACTTCTCCCAGGTTCTAATCCTGGTTAATTTTATTCTTTTTAACATTTATAAACCTGACCACTGAAAACACAAGTGTAATACTAAATTTTTCCTTTAATTTGCATCTGACTCTAACTTTATATGATTACTATCCTTATGTCTTTTATGAGTGCCTCTATATCCTTGGCTCATTTTTTTTTCCTTTGAATTACAGCATTTTTCTTGACATGAGCTTAATATATTAAGTATGAAAGATCTTTATCAGATTGTATTTTTCCCCAGGCATCCTGTGTACCTGTGTGTCCACCAACATAAAGAAGTTGTCCATTTTCATGTAATTGAATACATTCATTTGTCCCTTCAAAAATTCTTCCACTACTCTGCTCTTCTATAACAGGATGATAAAGATGTGCGCCTCCATTTTCTTTATTTGTATAGTTTTTAATACAATAATTATCACATTGTTCTGGTCAGTATGTAATATGAGAAAACATCTACCTTTTTCTCCCAATAGTTATTAGATAATTGTCCCAGTTCCCATATATCTGACTCATACTTACATTCAAAAACCATGTCATTATTTCCCTCTAAATGATCCTATTACAGCACTTCCTAATGGCACTTCTAGACTCCCAGCACCCTGTAACTAGAACCAGAGAATCCTGTTTCTTTCTCACTCTCTGCCTTATATTCAACACCCAGTCACCAAGTTCCCACTGACTCCCCCTCCAGAACATGTTGCTTGTGTGTCCTCTAACCTCCATCTCACCACTGCTCCCAAATTAGGCTGCAGTTATTTGTAGCACCTATTCTTGTAGCCATCACTCAAAAGGGTTTCCCATTATGCTCTTCCTTTCCTAGCTACCCTGTACAACACCAGCATCTTCAGAACAGTGGTATTATTTTCTTCACATTTTTCTGCAGTCCCCAATTGCTTTTACGAAAGGAAAGCCAAATTCTTCAGCCTGGCACTTAAACCTTCCAGATCTGGCTCCTTTAGTTTCATTTCCTGACACAATTCTACACATTCCACCCTTTGGCTATGCCAACCTACTTACAACTTCCTGACCTCAGCATGCTATTCCCTTTGCTTGGAATGTCATCTCCAACCTTGATCTGCAGATCCCCTGTCCATATAAAGGCCAGCTCAAGTGAACTCTCTGCTACAAAGCTGTTTCTCATCTGCCCCCCAAAAATCACTCGTTCTGTCCCTTGAGCCACCATTTTATTATTATTTCATTATGCCCTTCACTGCTGTAGTTGAGAAATCACTCGCTTGGATGTCTTCCCTACTGGGCATCCCTTAAAAGCCAGGTAGCATGTCTTACATTCAGAGGCCCAGCATCTTGTAGCATGCCTGAGACAGCACGTGGTTAATAACAATCTCTAGACTGAGAGAGAAAATGAATGAACAAATGAGTCCTCTGCTTTCACCTGCCTCACCAAATCTGGATTCTAGCTCTCTGGATTCTTTTTATTCCTGCTGCCTCTGTTCTAAATCAGGTTCCTGTTACTCCTTGATTACCTGTCTCTCGTTTCACCTCACCATCACAAAAGATGATGCCATGATAAACAACTATGATTCTACCATTTCCCTCCAGAAAAAAAAAAATCTGTTTATAGAAGAAAAACCTGATATCTTTACAGGTTATGTCTGATTCTTATTCCTACCCCAAGCCTCCAGACCCTGTGTTCTAGCCAGATGCTGCTTCAAACCACTCACTGAAGACAGACCTCATTCCACTAGGTTTCCAGGGACTGGTTTATCACTCTCCTCTGACAGTATCTTCCTGGGTCTCTCCTCCCTTTTTCTCCCTTACTTCCCCCTCTTCTCACCTACTCTGTCTCTCTGTACCCTCAACATCACACTCCCATCACTCTTCCCAGCAATTTCCTACATCTCTTCCCTGTTACATACTTCCTTATCTTCTTAAATAGAAAACACTAACCATAAATTTTTATCCAAGGATTATTATTCTATATTCATGATTCTTCCACATAAAAGTATTACAATTGAGTCAACTTATTAGTTTTTCTGCCATCTCCCTTAATGCTTGTCATCTGTTTCTCTCTTTCTCTCTCTCTCTCTCACACACACACACACACACACACACACACTCATAGTTTGTTGTTGCTAATCTGCTCTAGCCTGGGCATTTACATACCCAAATTTATTAGGAACTTGGAACCAGGAGCCAGGCTTAGTGAGGCTTGGAAAAACTCAAGTGAAGCAAACTGGACACAAATAGTTATGGTGCTCATTAGTCTTTTTCACGTCTGGTATTTCACCATTCAAGGTGGCTTTCTAAATTCTAAATGAGCGTACTTGATGGGAGTAAAAGGTGCTCAGATTGGTCAGGGATTCTAGCCAATCTCAAGAGTGACCCAGCACAGTTACCAGAGCTGCATTATAATTCTGCCAATGTAAAAACTCAACTGGATTTATTTACTCAAGAATGGTTGGTTCCAGTGAACTAAATCACTCTATCCAAACATGTAAGTGGGTCATTCAGAAACCAAAATGCCATTTTAAGGTATCATATAAAATATAACTGCCAAACCGATCAGGTGTAAGGGAGCAGATTTTCATTTGTTTAGGGAGTCTCTCACTCTGAATTTTATATACATGTACATATATCTTCTCTGGACTACATATACACACACACACACATATATATACATACATATATATATATATACACATACATATATATATACATACATATATATATATACGTATGTATAGCCTTTGATGGTGTTTGCCACGATGCCATCACAATGCATCTCCACAACTTATCTTTATAACATTTTACACTTTACAAATTTACAGGTTTTACCTATAAATTTTACCTAAGAGGGGTGCCTGGGTGGCACAGTTGGTTAAGTGTTGGGTTCTCGGTTTCGGCTCAGGTTGTGATCTTAGGGTTCTGAGTTCAAGCTTTCTGTGGGGCTCCATGCTCAGCAGGGAGTCTGCTTGAGACTCTCCCTCTCTCTCCCTCTGCCCTTCCCCATACTTGCACGCCTTCTCTCTCAAATAAATAAATTATTTAAAAATGTTTTTTACCTATGAGATTTGCCATTTTCAGATACAATTTATGGAGAGGAATTATGGGGAAATGAAAAAAAATCAAATCATAAATCATACTATAGAATAGGGTTATTTACTTCTGGAACATTTTTTGTAGAACACCTATTCTTAAATATGGGATGTAGATACTTGCTCAATTTCTCAAAGACTGACAGTTCTTGAACTTGTTCTTAAATATTGTGATTTTTTTGTCCTGTAGGATAAAATCTATAATGAATGGTTCCTATATCCAAGTCCTAAGTAACACACCCACAGACACCTAATGGTCTTGTAGAAAAAAAACCTCTAGAAAATTTAGAATTATGTATGTACACACACACACACTCCTATCTGACACAGTCATTTTCTACTTCAATGTTTTATATTGTTGCTTCTTTCTTCAAATTTATTTGACAGTGGAGTTAGAATTTTTTACTTTAAAATATCTGTTGTTTAGTAGTCCAATACGAGAACTTACTCTGTTTCTATTTTTTTTTAAAGATTTTATTTATTTATTCATAGAGACATAGAGAGAGAGAGGCAGAGACACAGGCAGAGGGAGAAGCAGGCTCCACGCAGAGAGCCCGACGTGGGATCGATCCAGGGTCTCCAGGATCACGCTCTGGGCTGCAGGCGGCACTAAACCGCTGCGCCACTGGGGCTGCCCACTTATTCTGTTTCTAGAAGCTATCTAATTAAATCTGAAGAAATCTATGAACAATTCCATATACATATACATATACATAAATCTTAACACTTTCAGAAAAGAAAACCATAAATCAGGATAGATGTCGACAAGCTAATACAAAACAGGCAGAACAACAACTTTTCCACAATTATGGAGGCTTATATCATTTCCCTTGATGTACTAAATATATTCAGAGTTCATCATAACACCTTAGGAATGCTTCTTCACTTTTAAGCATGCTTATAGTGTTCTGACCAATAGGAAAAGTAGTTTAGGGAATATGAAAAATATCCCTATTTCCTAGTTATTTTACTTAAGAAATAGAGAAACCTGAAATCATACTTTCCTTTTAATTTAAATGAATTCACATGAATAATTAGGCAATTATAAGGTAGTTACCAATATCTTATACTTACAATTCTTATTAAGTACATCTTAACATATGGTATAAACAGTTCAGTACCATATGGTTATTACTCTTCTGGATGATGACTGTGTCCTTCTTTTTTTTTTTTTTTTTTAAAGATTTTACTTATTCATGAGAGACACACAGAGAGAGGTAGAGACACAGGTAGAGGGAGAAGCAGGCTCCATGCAGGAAGCCTGATGTGGGACTCGATCCCAGGACCGCAGGATCACGCCCTGAGCCGAAGGCAGATGCTCAACCACTGAGCCACCCAGGTGTCCCATGACCGTGTCCTTTTATCTATATTTTTGCAGTGGTTGGAGAAGTACAGTAATATACATGAAAAGTGTTGTGTTGTGATATATGTATTATATATATGTGGGAGTGAAATGCACGATATATAAAATATTATTTAATCATATAACAACTTGTAGTCAGGCTTAATAAAATTATATTAAGGATAGGTATACTATTTTTAAAGTAGATGAAATGTTATTAACTACTCAAATGTAAACAGCAAATATTAGCTTTAGTGTGCTTAATAATTGAAAAGGGCAGTTAGATGAGTCAGTCTTTATACCATATAATTTACAAATGCCCCAGACTTCTAATACCAAATTTCAAAGTTAAATGAGGAATGAAAAAGATATTACTGAGTCTATTAACTTCTGATAGAAAAGGAGTTAATATAAGTTAATTATTGATTTTAAAAATATTTTCTCTCAAACACTATCATTTTCTAACTACCATCTGCCTAGGCAATTGCCTTTCTTTTTTTGGCAGGGGTGGGGGGTGTTGAGACTAAATATGTTTATCATTTAAAGATATTCACTTAAAACATTTTAAGCTATCTATTATACTAATTTACATCAGTGAATTATAAATCATTGGCCAACTAGTCTAATAAAAAATAGCTACTTTAGACTTAATATATTTGTTCTTTAACTTAAAACATACAGAACATTAAAAGCAGTACTAACTGGGATGGGGATCCCAGGTGACAACTTTCTTCTTATGCTTACCTATATTTTCAAAGTTTTCTAAAATGGCCATGTACTACTTGTATGATAAAAATCAAGCTCATTTGTTTATTTAAGAAGTAACACATCCTCTTTAAATGAACAAAACAGTGTGTGAAACTGATAAACGAAGAAGGGAAAGAAAGAAAATAAAAGAGGACCTACATAGGCTTGGGGCATAGGATAGGTCCCTAGCTTCTTACCAAGTTCGTAGGTTTCCTACAATTCAATGGTGGGAACATTACAAGAGTGGAGTATAAAGATCTTAAGCATCTCTTTAGCATTACTATTTCTTTCCATATGCTAAATATAAATGCCTATATTAAAATTTCTTAAAAGTGGAAGATTTCAGTACATATCCCAATGAGGTGTTAAAAGGGGACTGGTTAGACCAAGAGGATTCCAGAGGAAGGAGATCAAATAAAACAGCAACTTCTATTATAGGGAACTCCCTACCTCCGAAAATGCACTCACTCAGAGACTACCACCCCAATGAAGCCAGGCATGTGAATCTGAACAGGACCTATCCTTCCATGCCCCCCAAGATAAATAATTGTGGAGGCCCAGACAGTCAAACACCTGTAGAAATTAGGAAAACTCACTAAACAGAGGGGGAGACTACAAGTAGGAGCCATACCACTCAATGGTCAATTACAGGAAGAACCGTCAATTACAGACTACAACAGAAGAATCCTTAACAGGAAAGACTCCTCAGTTACAGGCCACAACAGGAAAAGATGGATATTGCATCTCCTACAAGGAATCAGCTACTCCTGCTACTCAACCAATGAGAAACTGTCATCACCCTGAACTCTTACTTCTCTCCAACGGACTTTTGTTCAAAACAACCCCTCCCAACTTCCGCCTTCTTCTCCATAAAATAACATTCCTCTCCTTTGTGGGGCTTGCCTATTGTTTTGCCAAACCTTGTGTCCTAAATTAAAATTCTCTGTTCTTCCTGAATAAGCCCATTTTGGCTGTTAAAGTAACTGCTTTATTTTTAAGATTAACACACATAAGAGTACAAAAGAGTTCATTCAGTTGTATGTGATCTTTTTGCATGAAAGGGGCTTATTAGCCCATGTAATTCTATCTGTGAAGAAGTCCTGAGGACCAAAGGGTCCTATTTTGACCCTCTCCATACCAATGAAGAGATTAATAAATCAAAAAGTCTTTGATCAACTCAAAACAAGTAAGCCCTGTTATTCTCTGCCCCTATAATCCTATACACCAACTAACTTTCAGCCTCTTTACATCTTGGGTATAACTGCAAACACCTACTGTTAATATTCTTGGACCAGACTAGTCCATTTAGTGCCCATCCCAATCTGCTCACCACCAGAGATCTAATGACCCATAATTTGATCCCTCCTCCCAAATCCTCCTCAAATACAGGTTTCCCCTACCATCTGAGAGCAGAGCATTCCAATAAAATCTTTTGTAGGTTGAAATGGCATAAAGCAAAGAAGCAATCATCATTAATTGATATGGAAAAATTTTTGAGCATTCCCAGACCACAAAAAATAACCCCTCTTAAGCTTTTCTGATACCTTAGGACACATCTTTCCAACAGATACACAAAATAAATCAAGATAAAGCACAGGTGCTCACAGCCACAGTTCAAAGCTGTGGCGGCCTGATGGCGAGATGCTGAGCGCAGCTCTCCAGAAAGGGCTGTTGGGCTGCTCCAGCCAATCCGGATGTGTGCTACGATGTCTCTCATTGCTGACTGCAAAACAAACACTGAATGCTATTTTTGCTTTTTGGTTTTCTTATAAAGGCCTTTATAAGAAAAAAGCTTTTATAAGAAAACCAAAAATCCTCTCTGGATTTCTTTCAGTTAGTAAAAACAGGTACTATTGTAGGTCTTTTGAAAAAGCAAAGTGGTGGAACACAAACTTTTGAAAAGCAGGGGTGCCTCTAATTTTGTCTCTGTAACTACGCTTATTAATAAAATATACACACATATATACAAAGTTACTGAGAGCTTCAGTTAAGCATGAGAGCCAGATTTTCAGAGGTGTTAAAATGGTGGCTGCCTGTTTTATTGTTAAATAATTCTACCAACATACAGAAAACAAGGAAATTTATGGCTTTTGAGAAATTTATTCATCTTTTCAAAATATTATCTCAGGATATTGCTCCTGAATGGATTTAGAATTTCATGGTCATAGATATTATACTGTAGCCTTTAGTGTAACTTTTAATTACATTAATTACTTTAATCTTTAACATATTAAATTGCATCCCACAAATATTTACTGAGGGCCCAGGATGTGCTAGTCTGGGAACTGGGAAAAGAAAATGGAGTACCTAATCCACAATTCTATTAATTGAACACATTTATGTCTCCATTTTCAACTTGTATATTTCACAATAGTTTTTAAGAGAACAAAATTGGAAATAACAAGAAAAATTCAGTTTAATTTGTGGCTCTTGGCAGATAAAATGTTTTCAACGTACATTCTCTTCATTTTAATTCATTTCACTGGAATGTGAGAATAAAGGCATATGTTAAATGCCTATAAAAGGAAATCCTTTGGCCTAGAGAACAATCTTAAAACAGGTCAGAAATCCATTACACAAAAATAAATATTTTCAACTAAATATGATTTACATACTTATTTGTACTTATAAATTGTGAGGATGCCTTTTAATCTACATGAATAGTGAAGTATCTAGCTCAGAGAGTTTACAGATTCATTATTTAGCTAGATGAACTTTATTTTTAAAGACAAATTCTCATAGAAAAGATGGTGAAAGGAAAGGACCCACTGGAGGGATGTTAAACTTCAATGTGGGACTAGCCCTTAGATCAATGCTATTTCATAAATTTTATTTTCTTAATTTCTTCTCTCATCTAAGTTCTTCCCTTTTCTCTACTTCAATATTACATTCTCTACCCTTACCTGCCTTTTCTTTTTTAAACAAAATTTCTCTAAGGAAATCAATCTTGGTAAAGTGATTTATATACGATTTATGAAATTTAATATACTACCTGTTCTAAGGACATCTGTATATAACAGAAGACAAAATGAAACATTAAAGGAACAAATCTTTAAGATACTGCCAAAGAAAGATATGAGTGGAACTAACTTCTAAGAAGGAAATTTTCCCATACTCCCAGTATCATAATATATGGATAGATGCCTCTTTATAAAGTTTAACCTGATGGCAGGAGAGTTTCTAACAGACTGATTCAGACCTTCCTCCCCTAACTAAATACACATTTTTCCCTTAAAAATGATCAGGCTTCCTGTCAGCCTTCCTGTTTTTTTTTTTTTTTCCATTATCAATAGTAAAATTCCCTATCATTAGAAAGATTATTGCTAGAGGGAAATGATGTGAACAGATCTGCATGTTGGGGGAGTAATGCAGGAAGGTAAAACTGGGAAGTTCCTGTGATGGTCAACAAAATGGTAATGAGAACTTGAACTAATATAATGAGTAGGAATAGTTAAAAGAGGGGTGGATTTGAGCAACACTGTAGGATGTTTGAATAAAAAAGAAGAGAGATGCAAGAGCGTAAGGGGTCATTATATCAAAACCAGGAGATATATCAAAGGAAAAAGAGCTATAAGTGAACTTTCCTCATATTTCCCACCAAAATACAACTACTTTTCCCTATAATTCAAGATTAGTTTCTCAATCATAAATAGAAGAATTTCTAGATATTTCCTAAAGCCCAAATTTAATAACCCATTTAATATTTTATTCTGTAATTTATCTTCTGTTAAGAAATAAATGTCTTGGGGCCCCTGGGTGGCTCAGTTGGTTAAGAAGCATCTGCCTCTGGCTCAGGTCACCATCTCCCAGTCCTGGGATCAAGTCCTGCATCCCTTTCCCTGCTCAGCAGTGAGTCTGCTTCTCCCTCTCCCTCTGCCCCTCCCCACTGCTCATTTTCTCTCTAATAAATAAAATCTTAAAAGAAAAAGAAAAAGAAGGAAAATGTCCTGTCATATTTACAAAAATTGCCCATCCTCTGAAGGAGTTGTAGTCTCAGGCTCTAACCTTCTGCTTTGAACAACAAAGGCACTGAGTTAGACAATCAACAAAGCTTCTTCCAGCTCAAACATTCTAGCACAGCATTGGGAAGGGAGTGGGGGAAGTCTGGAGGAAGGAAGTCTCGCCATTGTTTAAAAGTAAAACATGAAACCTCTATGGCCAACACCTATGGCCTATCCTGTCTGAAGTATCAATGCCCAATAAACTAAAAACACAGTATAGCCAGAAAAAGATTGGGAGGCAGGCAACTAAAATAAGAACAAGAAGAACACAGGGAGAGTACAAAATATTAGGATTTTTGTTGTTAGACAACAGCCACAGGGTTGATGTCATGAAGAGAGTGTAAATTAAACAGGGTTTAACTCATGACAGCAATTTTGACATATAAAAGGAATGACTGAGGAGATAATTATAATAGCTGATATTTTTACAGACTGTTTACTATGTGTCAGTCAGGCATGGCATTAACTGAGATGAGGCATTAACAGATTTAATCCTCATGAGTTTGATATCATTAGCAGCAGCAACTTCATGTTTCAGATGAGGAAGCTGAAAGAAAGAAACATTAAGTAACTTGCCCAAAATGGCAAAGCCAATTGCTGATTGAACATAATTCAAATCAGGCAGTCTGATTCCAGAGCTTTAATTTTGTAAGTACATACACTTAAAATAAATATGTAGAGGTTGCACAAGCCAAAACATGCACACATTCATATACAGGCATGTATACACACACACACACTCTATCTATCTATCTATCTATCTATCTATCTATCTATCTATCATCTATCTATCTATCTCCATATAAATAAGTGGATGCTAGACCTGCAGGGAAATTATTTATCTTCTGTTGTTAGTTAGCATTGTGGAAGCTAACTTCCAGAAGAAAACAGATATTGCTATTTGCATAAGAACCAAAATACTTAAAAAAAAAAAAAAAAGAACCAAAACACTACAGAGACCTCATTTTTTTAGTCTCAAGGTTATTTCCCCAAATTTCGCATTTTTTTTAACTGTGATAAAATGGGGCCTTCAAAATCAACATTCCTTTTTACATTCACAAAATCCAAGTAACTTTCTACTTCTGCATTCAGATATCAAAATCAGTTTGAATGAGGGATGCCTGGGTGGCTCAGCGGTTGAGCATCTGCCTTCATCTCAGAACATATCCCAGGGTCCCCAGGTTGAGTTCCACATGGGTTCCCCTCAGGGAGCCTGCTTCTCCTTCTGCCTGTGTCTCTGCCTCTCTCTGTGTCTCTCATGAATAAATAAAATCTTTAAAAAATCAATTTGAAATGAACATAAAACTGTATAGCATCTCAATTTTTGAACTGTCCATCAATCTCTAAAAGCTTCTTGGAAAACATTCACTCATATATGCCAAAGGGCACAAAATTTTTTCAAAGTTCTGAATTTAACCTTCATACATAAAAGGGTATATAAAGAAATGTTTCAACCATGCTTACAGCTTTCTTCCTGGGCCTTTAAGGTATAAAAGGAAACTTTATTTTCTTCATTACAACAATGCTGTCCACCCAAGGCCATCAACTACTACCTCATAAATTAATGTCTCAAGATCTGGAATCCCACCTGTTTTTTCTTGTCAGTGGCTCTGAGTTATAGAAGTAATGTTAGATATAAATGCCACTATCTCTACTAGCATCCTCAATGGAATCTGAACTTATTTTTGTTTTGATTTTATTTATTTCAAAGACAATAGGGGAGAGAGGGAGAGACAGAGATCGCATAAGTGGGTGGAGGGACAGAGGAAGAGGGAGACAGAAAAAACAGACTCTGCTGAGCAGGGAACCTGACACAGGGCTCAATCCCAGAACCCTAGGATCAGGACCTGAGCTGAAGGCAAATGCTTAACTGACTGAGCCACCCAAGCACCCCAACAGTCTTAACTTATGATTCCTAATAAGAGAGGTTCACTTATGTTACAGACTATATAATTATGTCCTAACTATGTAAAGGTTTATTAGTAATATTTATTAACAAAGCATTCATTAGGAAAGAAAATCAGTAAGTGATAGACAGCAAAACGAAAACAAAGTTATCCAGCAGAAACAGAACAGCACTCATCATTTACCAACTCTTGGAGCTCTGTAGCAAACTATTTTATGGAAAGGAAGATCTTCAAAAGAGTACCGGAAAAAAAATATTTAACAACTCTCCCTTCAATGAAATTTCTATACTTGGTTCTCAGATTCAAGAAATCTTCACCTAAAAATTTAAATTTCTGCATCTTGGTTAACAATGGCAGCAGCAAATATCACCTATAGAGTATTATAGTATCTCCAACAATCTTGGTTGCTGTTCCCATGGAAATAGTCCAAATAAAGAAAACCTAACAGTAAAACATATGTATTAAAAAGAAAAAAAAACACTTTATTTTGTTTTCCCCTATCAGCTAACTAACATGGTACATAACAGGTACATAAATTAAGCACTAGAAAGCTCATGATTTCATTCAACAAACATTTGATGGTCATATGCTACATGCCAAGGAAAGGATTACTATGGAAAGCTAAACAGATAGTCCCTTGCCCTCACAGATCTTAATCTAGTACACAGGTCTTAATTAGACAGTGACACAAATACATATGAAACAACACGAGTACATGATATATCATTAGAAGAGCCTAACAAGGAAGTTCAAAGTAAGGCTTCCCTGAGAATGTGACGTTTTAGCTGATATCTGAGGAAGGTCAGCTTTTGAAAAGCCATCAGTGAGCCTGAAGAAAAGTTGGGAAGTATGCAGGGGTGAGAGTAATTCACAAGGTACTAGGGACAATGTCAAGGATTTGGATGTTTGTTCTATTAAAAAAAAGAAGAAGAAGAAGAAGAAATGGAAGGGTTCTAAGAAGGACAATGACAAGATGAGATCTATAATTTCAAAAACTTATTCTGGATACATTGTGAAACAAGAATTAAGGGGAAGTTTGAAGAATGGAGGGAGTCCAGTTAAAAAGCCTGAGAGTAGTCTAAGAAAAAAAGAGAACTTGAATTAAGACACTAGCATTATAGAGGGAGAATGATTATCAGGTAGTTAAAGACTGAAGAGACTCCCACGTTATATTATATCTACAAGATAAGAAGCCACAAAATGAAAACTGTCTGGGGGCAGGTGTCATCCTTCATAGCATGATAAAACAAAATACATACCTGGTTGTTTTAAAGACACCATAACAGGTCCAAAATCAAACCCAAGATCATTTCCACCAAAACTTGGTCTTCCCCTAGAGAATGGGCTCAAACGAAACAAACGAAAAAGCACGCACATCTTACAGATACAGAGATTATGACTTTGGTAGATGAGACTAACATGTATGAAGGTGTAGGAAGAATGTTTATTCTTCAGTCCAAGGAGGTAATTCACAGTCAGCTGTTAGAGAAACAGAAAATAGCAGAAGAAAAAATTAAAGAACTAGAACAGAAAAAATCCTACCTGGAGCGGAGTGTGAAGGAAGCTGAGGACAACATCCGGGAGATGCTGATGGCACGAAGGGCACAATAGGAAATCTCCAGCCGAAGCTTCCTGCCCCCTCCCATTCCTGGCAAGGGCAGTTGGGGGGCCCACGTGGAGAAACTTCTCTTCTGCCCGGGTGGACTTTTTATTTGGATGATCTCATAACCCTGTGTTTTCTACTTCACCATGATACCCTTTCAGACCCCAGTTCTGTATTTTTTATCCTGGCTCTGTCTGCCACCCCTGTCCAGAACACTTTTCTCCCTGGGGGTGAGTCACAAACTCCCAGGAGAGGGAGATGGGAGCCATACAGATAGGGGAGCTCTGCCCAAGCCTATGAACTAGTTATGCTCCTTAGACCAATAAAAGGCATGTGTTCCCCCCCCCCCCCCCCCCGCCGCAAAAAAAAAGTGCACTCACCATACAGGCACAAAAGCCAGAAACTCAGAAGTAACCTTTGATATTCCTCTCCCTTACTTTCTACACCTAACCCTGTATAAAGTCTTACCAATTTTACTCTGCATAAATCTGGCCTGAGTTCATTCTCCAACTTTTATTTCTTCCCACAGTCCTCATCGTTTTCATTTCTCTACTCCACAAATTTTCTATTCATTCCTTTAAAATGTCATGCCCTGTTTTGACTGAAGACCTTTGCAAATGTTCCATCTGCCTGTAATACTCTGTCTCACTATCCTCTTCTAGATAACTCCTTGTTTTATAAAGTGTGATGTCTTAAAAAAGAAAAAAAGTTCCAGAAGGCACCCAAGACTAGGACAGATCTCCCATTACTTGGTCTTATAACACCCTATGTGTTTCCCTGTTAGTACTGATCACAGTAATTATTATTCTGTATCATTATTTAATATATCTCCCCCACCAGAATGGAAGCTCTGAGAGTGCTGGACCTGTGTTCTGTTCAGTATTACAACCTTTGCACCCAACCATACCACCTAGCACACAGAAGATCAATATTTTTTAAGTCAATCATTAATTCAAAGTTACTGATAAATTACCCAGGATATATAAAAGAGAGAAAGAATTTAGGTGAGGTTTACATATCTATATGAGTATGGAAATTGTATTTAACAGGAGTATGATAGTCTCTTCTCTCAAGGAACTTCCAATCTAACCAGCAGTCAGCCGTTATACAAGCAAAATACACATACATAGAGACATAAAAGCCTGACTACAGGATCATTCACTACGTAAAAAAACCCCTAAGCAACAGTACTGATAGATACAAACTCAATGAGCAGCTCTGTGTAGGATTCTTCCAGTTGCAAATGATAGAAAATCTGACTGAAACTGGCTTAAGTGAAAAAACAAGTCTGGTGATGGGACTCAGGACTCTCTCCCACTCTGCTTCCTCTGGACTGGGCTCACACACAGGCTGTATGTGGCAGCTGGTTCCCAGCAGTTCTAGGGTCGCAAAATCATAGCCCTTGTTCAGTTCTATGATATTGCCAATGAGAGCCCCCGAATTACATGTTCCTATCTCTGACTATTTGTCTTTGGTCCTACCCATTCTGAACCAACTGAGGTTGCCAGGGATGTGTGGTCCTTTAACAGGCCAGATCTGCTATATTCCTGAAACAAGGCGCTAAGTCAACTTCTCAGAAGCACATAGACGGAAGTGAAGAAAAAGCAGATCCCAACAAGGGAAATTAGAGGTTGTGGCTAGAAGTAAGGAGAATGGACACTGAGCACCAATAGAAAAAAAAGAGTATGTGCTACTTGAACTTCTCATTCTCAAGCACCACTCTGAATGCTGAAGCCTTATCATACTGGTCATTTGGGAGCAGCCTACCAATTTAACGTCTTTAGGCAGGAATCTATCCATAGATGTCCCTGGTATTGTTCCTGGGTCACGAGTGTTCATTCAGAGTCAATCAAACATGTAATGATATTCATCTAAGCATACCACCTTACAGCTTTACTTCCTCCTCAAACAACCCAGAAGTCTTAAAGTCCATTTCCAAGGATTTCACTATTGCTTCATAACTCTATTACTATTACTACATGCTAGACACTATATACTAATTGCTTCACAAATGTAATTTCATTTACTTTTCCTAACAAACCTTCTGAAGCAGATGAAGTGCTTACCACTATCATTTTATGGATAAGAAAAATGAGGATCTGATAGGTTATAATAGCAGGCTGTAAGTGCCCACAATGGGATTCAAACCCTGGTGCAACCAGTTTCAAAGTCCACGATCCATGGTACCTGAAGTTGGGAAACTTTACCACTCCTTCCCTCTTCTCCAGCAATTAAAGAAAAAACAAAAAAGCATTATATAAGCAAAATGCAGTAGAATCCCAGAGAAACCACACAATTTATAATTATCTAAAGACATTGCCTCGTTTTTTTTTGAGGGAGGAGGGGCAAAGGGAGAAAGAGAATTCCAAGAAGGCTCCATGCCCAGCATGGCAGATCTCAATCCCACAATCCTGAGATCATGACCAAGCCAAAACCAAGAGTCAGACTCTTAACCAACTCAACCACCCAGGCATAATCATCCCCTACTTTTTGTATTAAAAAAAAAAAAAAAAGGAAAATGTGAAAACAATCCCAAAGAAAGACAAGTGTATTAATGAGCTGGAATGTACTTCTCTGTACCCTGACTCCTAAAATAAGAACATGATTTAATATAATTAACTATATAGATAAATATCACCAAAGCAAAGAGAAAAAAATAGTTTATATAACAAATCATGCATCGTAAAATTTCCATTATCAATATTTTTCCAACAATTTAATATGAAAATTTTCTAAGTTTAACATTTTTTTTTACAGTGAATATGTATATCTTACAAGTCTACTGTTAACATTTTCTAAATTTGCTTTATCACATATCTACCCATCCCTCCCTCCATCTTAGCTTTTCAGGCACTTCAGAGTATAATGCAGAAGTCAGCACATTTCTCTCTAAATATTACAGCACGCATATCATTAACTGAAGTTTGATATTTGTTTATGTTTTCCTTTTGAGGTAAAATTAGTATTTGTGCATTGGTTAAATTAAAATATATATTCATTGAATTCCTGAGAAATGCATACATCTATGTAATAAAGATATAGAACATAATCAACACCCCAGAAAGTTCCCTTGTGTCCCTTTCCAACCACTGGTCCAATTTTTTTTTTTTTTTTTTACAACAGATTAGTTTCGCTTATTCTAGAACATCATATAAATGGGAACATAGATTATGTACTCTATTGTGTAAGGCTTCTTTTACTCAGCATCCAAGTTGTAGTATATATTAGCAATCTGTTTCTTTTCATTGCCAGTATTACCCTGATACCAAAACCAGACAAGGATACCACAAGAAAAGAAAATTAGAGGACAATATCCCCAATAAACACAGATACAAAAATCCTCAGCAAAATATTAGCAAACCAAATTAAATAATATGTTAAAAGAATCATACATCATGATCAAATGGGATTTATTCCAGGTATGTGAGGATGGTTCCACTCAACAAATCAATGTGATAGACCATGTAAACAAAATGAATGGTAAAAATCACCCGATCATCTCAACAGATACAGAAAAAGCATGTGACAAAATTTAATATCCATTTACAATAAAAACTCTCAACAAAGGGGATAATAGAGTGAATGTACAACACAATAAAGGCCATATATGACGAGTCCACAGCTAATATCACACTCAACCATGAAAAGTTAAAAGCATATTCCTCTAAAATCAGAAACAAAAAAAGGATGCCCATTCTTGCCACTTTTATCTAACATAGTATTGAACTCCTAGCCAGAGCACTTAATTAGGCAAGGAAAAAAAAGGGCACCCATATTGGAAGTGAAGAAGTAAAACTGTCACTGAATGCAGATGACATAGTTTTTATATAAAACCTCAAAGATTCTACCAGCAAATTGTTAGAATAAGCAAAATCAATAATGTGACAAGATAAAAAAATCAATACACAAAAATGTTTTGTTTCCATACATTAATACACATTAAGAAAACAATCTCATTTATGATTGTAACAGAAAAAATAAAATACCTAGGAATAAATTTAACCCAGGAAATGAAAGACCCATACACAACTAAAACTATAAGACATTGATGAAACCGTTACTGGGCAAATAAATGAAAAAATATTCAATGCTCTTAGGTTGGAAGAACATTGTTAAAATGACCATACCACTCAAAGCAACATACGGATTCATTCAACATAATCTCTATCAAAATTCCAATGCCATTTTTCACAGGAATAGAACAAACAATCCTAAAATGTGTAACCACAAAGAACCCTGAATAGCCACACCAATCTTGAGAAAGAAGGAAAAAGCTGGAGGTACCACACTTTCTGATTTCAAACTATACTAGAAGGTTACAGTAATCAAAATGGTATGGTACTGGCATAAAACAGACACGTGAATGAATGGAACAAAGAGGGCTCTGAAATAAACCATGCATATATGTTCAATCACTTTATGACAAAGGAGCCAAGTGTAACGTTAAAAATGACCCCATCTCTGGATATTTATCTGAAGAAAACAAAAACACTAACTCGAAAATACACATGTACCCCATGTTTATGCAGTATTATTTATGATAGACAAGATGTGGAAATATTCTAAGTATCTACTTAAGGATGAATGGAAAAATGCACCTGTACGTGCATGCACGTGTACACACACACACACACACACACACAGGAATACTATAAAAAAGAATGAAATCTTGCCATTTGCAACAACATGGATGGACCCTGAGGGTATTACAATAAGTGAAATAAGCCAGTCAGAGAAACACAAATACCGTATGATCTCACTTATAAGCCAGCAATTAGCTGTTCTTTCAGGTTTTAGAATTAAAACCACAATTTCTGTAAAATCATTCAACTGCATTCTAACAAAACAATCCTACTGAGTTCCTTTTGAAAAATTATCTCATTATGAGTCCTAGAATATGACTATGACCTTTTTTACACTTGAAACCTATTCTTTGGTCAATTATATGGTTTAAACAAAAATCTATGTAACCAGCTGAGTAAATCCCTACATGGTAATACAGGTCTTCAAGAGATAAACACTTTTTCTAAGGTAATACAATTCAGGTGAGATCAGCAAACACATTAAAAACTGAATTTCAAAAGGAAGAACAAATTAAAACAAATTTTTAGCTAATTTAAATCAAGTACAGAACAGTATGTATGTGTGTATATACTTATTATTTTTAATCAGACGGCCTTGAACTCATGACCCTAAGATTGAGACCTGAACTGAAATCAAGAGTCAGACACCTAACCAACTAAGCCACTCAGGCACCCCAAGAACAGTATGTGTTTAAAAATATTAGTTCATATAGATACACATAAGTTTATATGCGCAAAATAGAGGGATATACAAAAAACTAACAGTAGTCAACTCTGAAGAAACTGAATGGCTGGGGTACAGGATTGGGAGGCTTGTTTTTCATAAAATATCTATTTGTGCAAACTGACTTTAAGTTCATTTATTTATTTTTAAGTAATCTCTACACCCAATGTAGAGCTAAAACTCATGACCCGAGATCAAGAGTTGCGTGCTCTTCCAATTGAGTCAGCCAGGTACCCCTGTGCAGATTGACTTTTATGTGTATGGAAGCAGACCATGGCAGGAGCATGTACTAAAGGAAATAAAGTAGAAGCAGAATACAGCCAAGCTTCGCTATGATTATACACGATTAAAATTAAAAAGCAAAGTAAGCAAACAAGACATCATCATCAAAAATAACATTATGAAAAAAAATAACAGTATTATGGAGCACTAAAAATGAAGTGTTATGCCCAAGATGCTTTTTCTTCATTGCCTCATCTGTTTCAAAAATAAGCCTAAATATTAAGTATTGTATCTATCTGCAAAGCGAGTACATACCATAATAATGGGAGAAATGCAGTTACCACATAATAAAAATAGTAAGAATTTTGTTGCAAGACACATACAGTTTATATGTATTCTATTCATTGAAATGTCCAGTGTTGTAACACACTTTGAAGAATCAATTTAACATATAACACCCACAAAGATAGGCATATTTGTGTTTTCTTGCATTCACTTCCACTCCTGCTGCTTAAGGGAAATCTGCTGTTGCATTCTTTGTTTCTAAAAATGCACCACAACGTCAACTGATGAGTCATGAGTCACACTCCAAATTCTTATGTACCAAAGAAAGCAGGGCACAAAAGTCTTACACACCAATTGTAAAAATGGTGAATCAGCTAAGTTACAAATCAAGAGTTCTTTATAAACTGACAGAGATGATAGTTTTTTGAAGAGATATGAAAGACGTTTAAAATAAAACTGAAAATTCCATAAGGATTGATAAAAGCATTTACCCTTGTTTCCTCCTAATAACTGGCAGGGTTTGTTTTTGTTAACAAAACATACGAATAGTAAGTTCTGCTGGGATACTGCCAGGTACAAACTCAACAAACTCTCAGCTTCATGCGAAGACAAAAATTTGCCAGATAAATGCCTTGCTTCTCTTCTAAATTCCTTTTTACTTTTGCTGTTTAGCAATTTCACTGAGACACCTCCAGGAAAGGATAAGGCAAAGGGCAATAACCAGAGATGCCACTATTTGTTTCTCTTTGGCAGTTATTAGTTAAAGGTTTTCCTGGTGAAGACAAACTAATGGCCAAATGGAAATGTGAGGATCAGTTGCAGATTTTAGTCACCAGTACAACAGACTATTAAGATCTGACCATATCATCTTATTTTCTTTCTTGAGTGTCATCATCCTTTTCATAAATCTGCTTACCTGTTTATTGTTTCTCTCTCCTCACTGCCCCCACAGCATGTAAACTCCTTAAGAACAGGGCTCCCACTTGTTTTGTTCACTGCTATATTGTGGCCATCTAGAACAGCACCTAGCACCTAACAGGCATTCAATAAATAGTCGGGGGGAGGGATGCATAATCATTACTTAACTCTCTTAGACACTCACAAAACCCCTGAAATTACTTTTCAGAATATGCTTTACAATTATAATAATAATTACACTATTGCCTTGCCACAAGACTCTCCCTCTATGCCTAAGTTTTACTATTTAAATATCATATTTGTATCAAAATACAGTAATTGTGATAACACTCTTACCTGACCAGTCTCAATTTCTGAGAACAAGAACTTTCATAATTCACTTTCATAACCCAAATATCTATAATGGTACACAAGCACAGAGCAGATATTCAAATATTTGAATAAATGATTTTAAAAGAATGGTAACTGGTGGCATTATTTGCCACTTTCTATTTTCTTTGCATAGATTAGGATTTCCTAAATTTTCTACACCTAGCATTTCTATAATTAAAAAAAAAAATACAGTGTTAAAAGAAAAAAGGAAAACCACTATTTAATTATGCCCTCATGTCTTGATGTTTAACAAGGCAAATTAAACAGATGTACTGCTTGCCTCCTAGGAGTTATCAGAAAAATATTCTTTTTAAAAAAATATTACTATTTTAAAAGTGAATTAGAAATATTACTTTTAAGAATATTAACTTTATCTTCCAGAAAGACAGCCTTTCATAAACCCTACTATACTTTGAGAACTTGTTTTTTATTAACAACTTTTTTCTTTTCAAAAGGTTCAAGTACCAAAAGTAATTTTTAATGGAGAAATAAAGAATGCTGCACTATGAATAAACATTTTAAGAACTACTTAATAATCTGCTTTCTCCAGCACCAAGTTTGATTTATTGCCTTTGGTGCACCCAAACTATGCATAATGAAAATTCAGTCACACTGTCACATTTAGAAAGACATAAATCATACTGAACAACTTCATAACATGTAAACTCTTTATAATAAAAAAATGAACACAATATACATTAGTTGAAAGTTAATTTTGGCGTTTAATAGATTTTATCATCCTTCTGTATCCTCCAAAATGGATTCAATGAAATTTTTTTAGTACTTTCTGTAAATAGCTACCATACTATTAAAAATATCCAGACTCACAGAATAAATCTTGAAAGCTTTCTTAATGTTATAATATGCCTTTCAAAGGTAGAAAAATCATTCAAATGTGTTGACAAATGTACTCAATATACCAGGAAAAAGAAAAGGCTAGAAACTTAGAAAAATTATTTTTAATTTTTAACAAACTGAAATTAGTCTATTGAAGTCTCAATTAATGTACCAAAGCACAAAGCCTAAAATTAGAGAAATTAATGAGGTTAATAAATATTTCATATGAGATCTAATTGCTATGGATGCTTTTGAAATCTTACTAAATGCCCTGACAGAATGGCCTTAAAAAATATGCTCAGCAACTAACCACATGCATTATATATTTATAAAAAAGAGGCACAGAAAGCAATTACCTGCACTCTGATACTTGGCTTCTTCCCAATCATTTTATGTTTTAGCTTCAGCTAGCCCTAAACTACTGATTGTTTCCTTATTGGTGTCTCACAACTATAAGAAACAAAAAGGACAGAAAAATTCATGCTAGAATATATTACTAAGTACCATTTGAGAACTGTGTCCTAACTTCATTACTGTCATCAGTCCCCCCAAATTAAAACTATTCCATATATTTCAGACCTTTTACTTTTGTTTCCATAAGCAAAGTCTTAGAAATATGTTCAAAATATTTTGTTTGGACCTTTATCTTATGCCATATCCAAAAACTGACTTAGGTGGATTAAAGAATTGAAATTATAAAACTCCTAGAAGAAAACAGGGGATAAGCTTTATGATATTGGATTTGGCAAGGATTTCTTTCTTCTTCTTTTCTTTTTTTTCTGGCAAGGATTTCTTGAATACAACACCCAAATTATAAGAAACAAAAACAAAAACAGACAATAGGACAGACAATCACATATTATCACATCAAAGGGCACGATTAACAAAGTGAAAAAGCAACCCAAGGAACAGGGGAAATATCTGCAAATAATATACCTGATAAATGGTTAATAACCAGAACATATAAAGAATTTCTACTACTCAACAACAAAAATCAAACAGTCCAATTAAAAAGCGGGCTAAAGGGGATCCCTGGGTGGCGCAGCGGTTTGGCGCCTGCCTTTGGCCCAGGGTGTGATCCTGGAGACCCGGGATCGAATCCCACGTCAGGCTCCTGGTGCATGGAGCCTGCTTCTCCCTCTACCTATGTCTCTGCCTCTCTCTCTCTCTCTCTCTGTATGACTATCATAAATAAACAATAAAAAATTAAAAAAAAAAAAAAAAGCGGGCTAAGGACTTGTACAGACATTTCTCCAAAGATGATCTACAAGTGGCCAACAAACCTAATGAGAAATACTCAACATTACTAATCATCAGAGAAATGCAAATCAAAAGCACAATAAAGGGGATCCCTGGGTGGCTCAGAGGTTTGGCGCCTGCCTTTGGCCCAGGGCTTTGGCCCAGGGCACGATCCTGGAGTCCCAGGATCGAGTCCCACGTCGAACTCCTGGCATGGAGCCTGCTTCTCCCTCCTCCTGTGTCTCTGCCTCTCTCTCTCTCTTTCTCTGTGTCTATCATGAATAAATAAATAAAGAAATAAATCTTTTTTTAAAAAAAGCACAATGAATTAATACTTCATACCTCTTAGGATGGCTATAATCAAAAGCTACAATGAAAAAAAAAACAGTAACAAATGTTGGTAAACATGTGGAGAAATTGGAACCCCTGTATACCAACCACTGGTGAGACTGTAAAATGGTATAGCTTCAATGGAAAACAGTATAAGGTTCTAAAGAAATTAAGAATAGAGAGATACCTAGGTGGCTCAGCGGTTGAACACCTGCCCCTGGCTCAGGGTGTGATCCTTGGTCTCGGGATCGAGTCCCACATCAGGCTCCCTGCCTGGAGCCTGCTTCTCCCTCTGCCTATGTCTCTGCCTTTATCTCTCTGTGTCTTTCATGAATAAATAAAATCTTAAAAAAAAAAAAAGAAATTAAAAATAGAATAACCATATGATCCAGCAATACCACTTTTGGTATTTTAAAGAACTAGAATCCAAAAGAATTGAAAGAGTCTCAAAAAGATATTTGTACCTCCAATGCTCACTATAGCACTATCCGTAACAGCCAAAAGGTAGGTGCAATCCAAATGCCCAACAGCAGATGAATGAATAAGTAAAATGTGGTATATATACGTACAATGGAATATTATTAAGCCTTAAAAAGGAAGAAATCCTGTCACATACTAGAACATGGGTGAACCTTTAGGTCATTATACTAAGTGAAATAAATCAGTTACAAAAAGACAAATACTGTATGATTCTACTTATGCGAGGTATCTAACGTAATCAAATCCATAGAAACCAGGCCCTAAGGGGAAGAGGAAACAGGAACTGTTGTTTAGCTGGTAAAGTTTTAGTTTTGCAAGATGAAAAAGTTCTGGACATCTGCTGTACAACAATGTGCATATACTTAACACTACTGAACTGTACACTTAAAAATGGTTAAGATGGTAAATTTTATGTTATATTTTTTTTACCACAATAAAAATGAAGCAGTATAAAATGCTTTTGTTAAATTATTATTATTTAAAAAATTATTATTATTTTGATAAGATTTCTTGTACTTTACCCATTGAAAATTTAGGGTCTGCAATGAGATATATAGTAAATGTAAAAATATAACCAGATTTCAAACACTTAATAAGAAAAAAGTCAAATGTCTTACTTTTAATACACTTTTAACATGTTAAATAAAATTTAATATTAAACCAAAAAACTATTGTTTTATTATTTAAGAATAACTACAGGGGAATGTAGGGTTAGTGAAGCTTTGTTTTAAAGATTTAAGACTGGAGCATATTTAGGCTGGTACAGATAAGCCAGCAGGGAGAAAGAGATTAAACACAGATGGGAGTTAACTCTCCTGAGAGAGACTTTGAAGGATGGGATCTAGAGCACTGTGTGGAAAAGCTTGCCTTCCAAGGATCTGAAACTTACATACATAAGCAGGGAAAGGCAGGGACAGAAATCTGAGAAATCAAATCAGATCACCAAGTGGCCGATTACTTGCAGACTGTAGAAGTGGGGCTTGGACAAAAGGGTTTATCAATGCTAAGGGTCTGGAATAACCCAAAAGAGATGAAGAACAAAGTCCTTACGTAGGGCCAACAAGGCGTATGTGATCTGGCCCTGCCTTCCTCCCAGGCCTCATCCCAGGCCTCTCTCTCACGCAGCTCTCTCATCTGTCTCACTCTCCTTCAAAGGGCCATCCACCTGACTGCTTCTTCTGAGGGGAGTTTATCTGTGTAATACCTACTCAGCCGGGTACCTGTTCAAAGACAACCTCCTCAGGGAAGGTCTCAGGGACACCGAGCTCCCCAAAGACTAGTTCCCCTCATCTTACCTCCAGACAATATTCTATACCAATGCTACCCAATAGAAATATGGTATGAGCCACACAGGTCATTTTTTGTTTTAAGATCTTATTTATTCATGAGAGATACATGGAGAGAGGCAGAGACACAGACAGAGAGAGAAGCAGGCTCCCTCTGGGGAGCCTGATGCAGGATTCGATCCCAGGACCCAAGCCAAAGGCAGACGCTCAACACTGAACCACTCAGGCATCCCCCTCCCCCCCACACAGGTCATTTTATTTATTTATTTTTTAATTTTTATTTATTTATGATAGTCACAGAGAGAGAGAGAGAGAGGCAGAGACATAGGCAGAGGGAGAAGCAGGCTCCATGCACTGGGAGCCCGATGTGGGATTCGATCCCGGGTCTCCAGGATCGTGCCCTGGGCCAAAGGCAGGTGCTAAACCGCTGCGCCACCCAGGGATCCCCCACACAGGTCATTTTAAATGTTCTTGTAGGCACAATTTTAAAAAAAGAGAGAAAGAAGAAACAAATGAATATTTTTAATATTCTATTTAACCCAATATACCCAGAATTTATCATCTTATTTCAACATGTAAACAAATAGAAAAATTAATTGAGATATTTCACCTTATGCTCATACTAAATCTTTAGAATCTGGTGTGTACTTCACACTTAAAGCACATCTCAATTCAGACTAGCCTCATTTCAGAGTGCCTAGGTGGCTCAGTCAGTTAAGCATCTGACTCCTGATTTCTACTCAGGTCATGGTCTCATGGGTCTCTGGGATTGAGCCCCAAGTTAAGGCCCTGTCCAGCCCCAAGCAGGGCTCCAGGCTCAGCAAGGTGGCTGCTTGAGATGCTTTCCCTCTCCCTCTGCTTCTGTCCCTCCCTCCACTTGGAGTGAACACATTCTCTCTCTAAAATAAATAAATCGGAATCCCTGGGTGGCTCAGAGGTTTACCGCCTGCCTTTGGCCCAGGGCGTGATCCTGGAGTCCCAGGATCAAGACCCACATCGGGCTCCCCACATGGAGCCTGCTTCTCCCTCTGCCTGTGTCTCTGCCTCTCTCTCTCTGTGTCTCTCATGAATAAATAAAATCTTTAAAATAAACAAATAAACTAATTTAAAAAAATAAAATAAATAAATCAGGGGCACCTGGGTGGCTCAGATCATATTCTTAGCATCCTGAGATGGAGTCCCATGATGAGCTCCCCACTCAGCAGGGAGTCTGCTTCTCTCTCTCCCTCTGCCCCTCCCCACCATTGTGCTCTCTTATCCTCTCACATAAATAAATAAAATCTTTAAAAAATAAATCAATAAAATCTTTTTTAAAAACCCGAAAAACAAAAGACTAGCCTCATTTCAATAGCCACATGTGTGACTACAGTATTGGACAACATGGCCCTATTCTATTTCTCTAAAGCACTTTGTCACTACAGTGTCACTACAGTGTGCACTATTCCTTGATGAATGTCTATCTCCCCTGAAATATATAAGCTCTATGAGGATACCCCAGTATTCTTAGCTCAGTGCCAGAGCACACTCCATAGGTGCTAAATAAACATAACTGACTGGAAGGGATGGTAAGGAGGGGTTGTCTGAGACATAATTACCTGCACTGAGGGCCTGGTCTTTCACTGGTGTTACCAGAGCACCTCAGGGAGAGACAGTAGAGTTAATCAGAACAGGGACATTATCCGGCAGACACAGCACAAAAATAAGTTCAAGAGGCAGAGGTGCCAGTGAAAGCATATTCCAGGTGCCTAACAATGGCTTCCAAACTGGATGGGGAAGAAGACCTCCAGGCCAACAGATGTTAATGTAACAGGGAACAGGAGAGGGGGCACAATAAAGAGATTGGCAAGCTGTCTCTGTCAAGAGGAAGGGCACGGTAATATAAAGTGTTGGTGTGAGCGAGCTGGAAGGACAGGATAGGAAGTGTGGTCAGAGAACTGGATATATAAATTTAGGATTTCTGATGTGGAAAATTTGGAGGAACATTAAAATACAATAGAAGTGATGATCACTGGAGGTGAGCAAAGATACTAGCAGTGGAAGGCATCAGTCACCCTCCTACTCCTTGACTGAACGTCTTTTAAGATTTTAAGCTGTACAAAGGCAGGGACAATCTTTCATGGTCCATACAGCCCAATGTTGATCACATCAAGTATGCTTACATAAATACAACTGAAAGTAAAAGTTCAAAAATTAAAATCATGTGGGAGAAAAGTGGCAATGGTCACAATAATGAAGTAAGAGATGAGGGAAGGACTCCCATTTATTTGTTCAATGTTTATGTAGTTTGATTGAAGAGTATTAAGAATTCTGAATGATGCATTAATTTTTCAGATTGGTAGCTGAATTCTCACTTTGGGGGAGAGGGATGGGAGGGTAGAGGAAAGGGTATAAATATTTCCCAGACTTACTTTACTTTTATTTATAAAACAAAGGAATAGCCAACAGAGTCTTTAGCTTTTTTATAGCCAGGTACATCTTATTTTTGTGTGAGAAACAAGTCCTCATAACTTGGTTATAAACATTTTTTATAAAAATTTAGGGCAATTCGTTATTTAAAAGAACTCTAAGATTACAATAAAGAGAAAAAATTAAAACCTCATTTGTTTTACTTACAGAAATGGTATACTCTTTAAGTAGATACATAATTTACAGTATATTTTATATAAAAAAACACATATATACTTGTGTGTATATTGTATATAGTTTTACCTCCTTATTGCCTATTTCCTGCAATTTTTCTATTTCTCATTTCTCTTACCCAGTCCAATTTTGAGAAAAAAAATAATTTTTCCCCCAAATAATTCTGGGATTCCACTGAGGGATTCTGATTGTCAGAAGTAATAGTCCTAATCCCTCAAGGCTGGAAAGATAAAGGTGTAAGCTATGCTTAAACTCTCTCTGCCCACAAGACTTTTTTTATCTTTTCAGCTTTCCTAATCAAGCAAGACTTCCAAAGTTTTGCTAATAATCAAGAAAAGACAAAGTTATGACATAGCTATTGTCTGTTCAACTCTGAACAAAGCAACAACCCTACTTAAGTCTGTTCCTACCACCCCTCACAACTGTCAGCGGAAAATGTGAAAAAGGAGGGAATCATGTAAATAATTACAGCAGTAGGTACTACGATGACTGAGTTGGAAGAACCATTAAGTTCTATTATAGTTGCTCTATCTTCCTGTCGGTTCAAAAAGCGCTTGAAGCTTCCTTGCTGGCTCAATTCTCTCTTTTGTTTTCCCTGACCAACAATTGTTTCAAAGAGTTAGAAAAATCTGTGAGCCAAGAGATCCAAACCAACGGACCCATTTCATTCATTCAAATATTAGTAATATTTCAATAAATATTACTATTTATGATTCTAAGCACTTGGGAACTATCCAGTGAGCAAAACTGATATGAACCCCCCCCTGCTCATCTGAAGCATACATTCTAAAGAACAGATCCTATGACACCTGCCTCTTTAAAAGCATACTAATCAGATGACAATTTATTATTAAAATGTGTATGAGCACTTGCTTTAAAAGATTTCCCTCAAATTTTCATTAGACTAACATACAAAATAGCCATTTCTTTTAACTCTAACCAACCAAAAAATTTACATAATCACAGATTTTTCTACTGTTTTGTACTCACTGAGGAAGAGACATTGGAGAGGAAAACTGAAAATCTCCCAGGCCCCATAACAGGGTCAAGGGAGGCCTGGCCAAGCCTTCTGCAACCATAATTCAATATGCAAGATGTGTATATACACATGTATATATGTACATAAACCCTGCATGTCAAAATATATGTGTATGTATATATACATAAATATCACACATACATACATACATACATCTTTGATTCAACCAACATTGCTTCCTGGGTGGAACCTTTGAAACAAGACCTTTGACTATTCTACCTTCAAAAGGTCTTCTAAAGACCTTGTTAGATTCTGATATTGGAAGGTGGGTCTGGAGTGAACTTTAACCCCATAAGCTTGGAAAAGTTAAACGACACTGGATATTAAAAAATAATTTTGGGAGCAGTCAGAGAGGAAAGAAAGAGGGGGAGATGGGCACAGAGCCAATCAGATTATATGAGCCTAGAGTTCCCCTGTCATGGTGGCCAAAATGCATTTTAGGGATAGAGGTGCTTCATATTCAACATCAACATTCCTGGCACTGCTATAATATAAATCTCTCTTTTTCCTCCCCATTTCTCAAATCTTCCAAAAAGCTAACCACACTCACAAAGGCGTTATGTGAACTCCTAGCTCCTGCCCAGCACATCTATCCATGTCTTCATCAAAGACATCTTAACCATTCATTGGCAGTTCATCAGACTGGTCCAAAACTAATTACCTGGGCAGCCTAGGTGGCTCAGTGGTTTAGCACCACCTTCAGTCCAGGGCCTGATCCTGGAGATCCGGGATCAAGTCCCACGTCGGGCTCCCTGCATGGAGCCTGCTTCTCCCTCTGCCTGTCTCTGCCTCTCTCTCTCTCTCTCTCTCTCTCTGTCTCTCATGAATAAATAAGTAAAATCTTTAAAAACAAAAACAAAACTAATTATCTTCTCTTCCTCTTCTAACTTTAGTTGCTTTTAATGGCTCCTTTTCGTATCTTCCAACATTCTACTAGCTCATTAATATCATCATTACTAAGGGAACAACTAATATTTACTGAGCACTTGTAACATGCTAGGTACTCTACCAAAGGGCATTTTATACGTAATTTCATTTGATCTTCAAACCCTACTAGACAGGTACTATGATCATTCCCAAATATTAGGAAACCAAAGCTCAGGATGGTAATTCTACGGGTAAGCAATGGACCTCAACTTTTGTGCTAACTCTACAGCCAATTTAATCAGTACTGTCCAATGCTTCACGTCAAAAAACCTAGGAATCGGGATCCCTGGGTGGCGCAGCGGTTTGGCGCCTGCCCTTGGCCCAGGGCGCGATCCTGGAGACCCGGGATCGAATCCCATGTCGGGCTCCCAGTGCATGGAGCCTGCTTCTCCCTCTGCCTGTGTCTCTGTCTCTCTCTCTCTCTCTCTCTCTCTCTTTCTCTCTCTCTCTGTGACTATCATAAATAAATTAAAAAAAAAAAAAAAAAACCTAGGAATCATCCTGCTCTCATTAATCATATCTAGTCACTTACCTAGTCCAACCAAATATACCTCCTCAATGCCACAACAACTCTACCTCCACTGCCTTCACTCAGAATAACAACTAGCAACTATCAAGTCCTCACTATATGCCACACACTATTGTTTTATTTTTATTTTTTTTTTAAGATTTATTTATTTGAGAAAGAAAGAGTAGACAAGCTAGTTGGGAGAGGCGCAGAAGAAGAGAATCCTCAAGCATACTCCCCACTGAGCACAGAACCTGACTCAGGGCTCCATCCCAGGGCTCCAGAATTAGGACCTGAGTGGAAACCGAGAGTCCCATGCTTAACCAACTGAGCCAGCCAGGCGCCCCATGACATTCTATCTAAAATTAGCAGATTTGGGGGCTTAATACACATATTTTTCTTACTTTTATCCCCCAAACCCTATAAAATGAAAAACACAAGAAAGAAAAAGATTACATAGCTGAGTGAAAGAACCAGATTCAAACCCAGACAATGTGAATTGAGAATCCCTAAGCACTTAACCTCTACAACATAACAGCTTACACTCTGTCTCTCATCTGGACCCCCACCATTCTCCACTGCAGATTATCTTTCTGGAAAGCAAATGTTATCATGATGTTCTCTTTTTTAACTTAAATTTAAAAAAAAAAAATATTTATTTGAGACAGAACGCAAGCTCGCACAGAGGGGAAGGGCAGAGGGAGAGAAAAAAAAATCTTAAGCAGACTCAGTGGGCGGGGTACAGGCAGGATCCCACAACTCTGAGATCAATAACCTGAGCTGAAACCAAGAATCTAACTCTTAACCGACTGAGCCACTCAAGTCCCCCATGACATTCTATTTAAAACTAGCAGTTGAGGGCACCTGAGTGGCTAAGTCAGTTAAGCATCCAGCTCTTGATTTTGGCTCAAGTCATGATCTGGGGGGGGGGGGGGGGGGGGGGTCGTCGTCATGGTTTCTAACCTGGTGCAGGCCTCCCTGCTCTGCTCCTCCGAGTTGGCTTGGGATTCTCTCTCCCTCTCCTGCCCCCCACTCACTCTCTCTCTCTAAAATAAATAAATAAAATCTTCTAAAAATGTAAAAATAGAATTAATAGCTTTGTATCACTAAGTAGATAAAGTCCAATTTTCTTAATTTGGCACACAAAATCCTTCATTTTTCTGTTCGCGTCAGTTCAACAAGTGTTTGAGTGCCTAATGTAACCAAAGCAAAGTGCTAAGTACTCTGAAATACATAATACAACAACCCCTGACTACTACTCCAACTACTCCAACCCCAAACAACTGTGCCCCTCAGCAGTAGTAATTCCATGTAGATCTCATAATGCAACACTTTACATGTCGATGTTAGTCCCTTTGCCTAGAATATACAGGGCAAAATTCCATAGCAGTTTGGAGATTAGGTCTTCCTTAGCAAACCCCAGGCAGAAATGCTCCCTTTTAAGTCCCCACAGCACTTTGCTCAAATTAACTTTCAGGTAGCTAAGGGAACAGGTATGGATCAGCTTCTAAGTAAGACTATGATCATCATCACCTTTGGGGAAAGAACTAACCCTTGCCATCAATGTCTGGCATGCAGCAGGGAGTAGGCACTCTATTGCATGCTGAATAAATAAATAATGAAAATTTTCTAACTTGATGAGAAGAGAGAAACAAGATGCAGGATTAGGAACGTTAGCACACAAGTGGGCCAAATTAAAAGTAGTGTTCTTGTACTTTGGTTCTGATTTGGCCTACATTTTACACCTCTGGGAAAACTCCCATGTGGGCCTTGGACAAGCTAAAAAGGCAAAACTTTGTTTTTCACGGCTCAACAAAGCTTCGACAGGCCGAAAAGGATACTAGATTAAACAAAATCCATTTGCTAGAAGGTTGTGGAGATGGGAATCAAATCTATCAACGAAAATAAAATTTATCTAAGAGATCGCACTTCATCAGCGATGCGTCACACTACATGCAAAAAGAAAAAAAAAATCTGTCCTGGGAGGAAGGCCAATTGACAATAAATATTACTACTGCTGCAAGAACGCGAAATTCTGAAAGTGAAGGCAGTTCCTATAAACCTGAGCTCACAACTGGTTCCTCCTGCCGCGGCTGTACACTCAACTTCGTTTCTGGTTTCTGCGATTTAAACAGAAACATCTACACAGTTAAGCTCATGCCTGAGCGTGCTGTAGCTCCTGGCAGATAAGAACGTCTTGATTCCTGACCTTCACTGCAAACTGAAATTTCAGGAGAAACCCCCACCTGTGCCAGAAGTCCGTCGTCTGAAACATACGGCATAGAGCTTTGACAGCGAGGGAGGTCTTTCCCGAATGGTGCTTTGTGTGCAACTGCTTCCACCTGGAGATCCGTATTTTGAAACTAGCCCCTTGCAGAGGTGAGATCTCCCCCCTCTCCAGCCTCGAGGGAAAGGGGAGAATTCGTGGGCAACAGGCTGGGGCCGTGGGTCTCTGCCTATTCCTTCCCTGGAGCACAAGACCCGACGTGAGGCAGCTAGTGCCACTCATTTACAACACACACACACACACACACACACACACACACACAGAAAATAAACTCACCCCACCTCTCCCCTCCTGGAAGAAGCAAACGACGCGCAGAGCGGCAGCCCCGTGGCCGGAACCACCAAATGGGAACAGCCGGGGGTGGGGGCCTCGCGCCTCCCCGGGCGCCGGGCGGGCGGCGGGCACCGGCGCAGGACGGCGCGTCCCTCCCTCGCTCCCCCGACCGGCGCGCCCAGCCCCACCGCGGGCGCAGGTCCACGTCCCCCACAGCCGCGGCGAGCGGGGCGCAGAGCCGCGGGGTCGCCGCCTCCCCGGGCGCGGCTCTGCCCCCACAGCCCGCCGACGCCCGCACCTGAGGCGGCTGCCCGGCACCCGGGCAGGGCGCGGGGCCAGGCGGCCGGGGCAAAGTTACTCACTGGGAAAGCGCGGCCGCCCGGGGCGCGCACCGGCTCCCGGCGCCGCAGCCAAGCGCCAGCTCCGCTCTCCGCGGCCCGCTGAGAGAGCGGGGAGCCCGCCGGCCTCCGCTCCGCCGGGAACCGCCGCCGCCGCCGCCACCGCGGATTTCCTGGCAAGAAGCAAACTCTGGCCAAGACTTCACTTCTCAACCGCCCCTGCTGCCTTCCCGGGGGCGAGCGCCAGGGCCCAGCAGCCCAACCCGACAAGCAGCTGGGCCAACCGGCTGCGGCGCAGGGCGGGCAGGGGGCGGGCCAGAGCGCGGCTCCGCCTATCGAAGCGCGCGGGGGGCGGGCCAGGCCGGGGCCGTCACTCCCGGGTTAGAGTGAGCCCACTCCGCCCCTGGCCGCCTGCCCTCCCCCACTCGGTCTCGGCTGCCCCCGCCCGCCCGATCCCCCCGCTGGAGACGCGCTAGGAAAGTGGATCTGCGCTCACCGCCGACCGCCGCGAGCAGAGTGGAACAGCTGGGGAGGCAGTGACCATCTGGGGGAACCGGGGTGTGGGTACGAGCACAGGTGGCGCAGGAAAGCAGGAATATAGGTGTGCTGGGGTGAGAGGACTCTGGGGCAAGGTGCGAGGGACCGGGACTGACCGGGCTGAGAAGGGCGACGGGGGCAGGAGGTGGAGGAAGGGAGGAGCGGGGACGAAGAGAGGAGGGGTACGGAGGGAAAAGGGCGGGGAGCGGGTGCGGGTGGCGAAAGGTTGCCGAGGCGGGGGCAGGGGCACCTGGGAACAAAGGTGAGAGGGAGGTTCCGCAGGTGAGGTTTGAACCAAAAGGGGAAAAGGAAAAGGAAATCCGGAGCAAGAGAGGGTGTACGTATTCCAGGTGCAGAAAAGATCCTGACGGAAAGGACGGGGGAGCAAGGGGGAGAAGAGCAGTTTCCTTGCAAACTCTCGCTCCTCCCCCTAAAGATAGGAACGAAGGCTTTTTTTGACCCGTTTGAGGTGTGCGGCTGCAAGATCCCGGATGACACACACACAACCTTAAACTCATCCTCGTCTGTCGTGAAATTCATCAAGGTGTACTGAGCACCTGTAGTTTGCACCTGTCATCCCCCCGAACACCATCACCCCACCCCCGTCAGGCTTGGGGTCCCGCCGGGGAGTGACACCCAGCCCCACGGGTCAAGGAGCAAGTCTGAAAGAGGCCCCATTCCGCCCTAAGAAGGACGGTGGCTTGGGGCGGCAGGTAAGGCCCCGCCCCCTTCGCCAACACCTGGCCGAAGGTGCCGAGGGCTGAACCGGAGCGCCCACAGGCGGGTCTCGCCCTCGAGGTGGGACGGGAGAGCGCCCCGCCTGTCCCCGCGAGGGCAGCGGGCGGACTGGCGCCTGGAGCTCCAGGTGAGCGGGCCGGGCCTCGCAGCCGCCCTCCCCGCGCGGGGAGCTGGGCCTGTGGGCGGGGCCTGCGGGCGGAACGTACACGCCCCGCCCAGCGGCTGGGCCTCTCCGCGCCGCGCCGCTGCGGCTCCTCCTCCCTCCTTCCGTCCCCGGCTCCTTCCGTCCGTCGTTCCTTCCTTCCTGCTCCGCCCGCGTGCCTCGCGCTATGGCTTAGCGCCTCCGCTCTGCCCGCACCACCTGAGGATCCCGGAAGCCGTCCCCGCGATGGAAGAGGACCAGGAGCTGGAGAGGTAACGGCCGAGGAGGCGGGTGGGCGGAGCGGGCCGCGCCCTGCGCCGGGAGCGGGGAGCCGAGGGGCGTCCGCCTGCGGGGCCCGGGCCGGCAGCGGGGGCAGCGGGGGCAGCGGGGGCCGGGCCGGGAGGACGCGGGAGGAGAGGGCGGTGGAGAGGGAGGTGGGCGCCTGAGCGGGGAGAGGGCCCCTGCTGGGAAGGGAGGGGAGGACACACGGACGTGTCTGATAGAGGCGCCCCGTACAATTAGACGGCCCGGAGGGAGCGCAAGTTACGAGGCCGGAGCTAAGTCCCCACAACGCCCGTCCCAGGGAGAACAGCAGGACTAAGTAAAACTAACGGAAGGCCGCGCCCGGGCCAGTGTTCGCCGAGTGCTCGTGTTGGTGCGTGCAGCCAGGCCTAAGCCCCTGTGACTGCGGCCCAACTTACAGCTCTGTGTAGACAGCTAATGAAGCCGCTCCTTGGTGCGCTCAGTCCTCGGTCCCCTCCTGCTTGATTGACACTTCTCAGAATTTCCTCTCTAGTTTATCTCCTGCAAATGGAAACCATAGTGGGGCCTGCACGATGATAATCTGCAGTCTCTATTTTTGAAAAGATGTGTTTTTGTGTGCCTTTAAATACCCTTTCATTCTCCAGCAGAGCCCACCCTACTCTAATCCTGTTCCTTTCTTGTGATTCTACCAAGAGAAAATTTTAGCTTTAAATATTTAACATTTACGTTTGTGCCCTCGTGGCCATGTGGACGGTGTCAAATGGGGTAGGGAGAAACTGGAGGCAATAATTAAGTATTTATTGATAGAGTATGTGGAGGCAGGAAAATGAGGGGTTAATACAAAATAGTTGAGTGTAATTGGAGTGCAGTAATGTGTTGCGATTGTGATATAGTAAATGAAAAAAAAGCTAGTTGCAAAACCATATTCAGTATGATCTCATTTTTATAAAAAATATGTGTGTAGAAAAATATCTGGATTGAAGACCTCAATGGCTGAAGGCGAGAGGAAGACAGCCCTGGAAATGGTCCAGGCAGCTGGAACAGATAGACACTGTGTGACATTTGTATTGCACGAAGAGGACCATACCCTAGGAAATTCTCTTCGTTACATGATCATGAAGAACCCGGAAGTGGAATTTTGTGGTTACACTACAACCCATCCTTCAGAGAGCAAAATTAATTTACGCATTCAGACTCGAGGTGCTCTTCCAGCTGTTGAGCCATTTCAGAGAGGCTTGAATGAGCTCATGAATGTCTGCCAACATGTGCTTGACAAGTTTGAGGCCAGCATAAAGGAATATAAGGATCAAAAAGCAAGCAGAAATGAATCCACATTCTAGTCCCTTATGCACTATACGGGGAGGACTATCCTCTAGGATATTCTCTTCGTGATCTTGCAAAACCAGAAGTAGAAGTTTGTGATTACAACTCCATCTGCCCTTCACAAAGGCGTGCTTCTAGCTATTACCCATTACAGCTGCTGGAATCCCTGCAAGAACCTTTGTACTCATCTAATAAATTCCCTCTTTTATTTAAACTAATTTGAGTGGTTTCTGTTGCTTCATCTGGTAGATTGACTGTTTTAGGGGTTTTTTTTTTGTTTGTTTGTTTGTTTTTCTTTTAATTGAGCCAACAGTGAATGTAAGAAAGCTAGGAGAATATTAGAGACCTAGACAAAGACTTTGATCAAGAGAATTCAAAAGAATGTGCACTTGTGGCTGTGATTGGGGAAGAGGGAGAGATGCAATAGAGCGTGAGCACAGACTGGTGGGTTTAAAAAAGAAAGGTGGAAGTGGGAGGAGGATTTAGCTTCTTGCTAGATATTTTTTAGTAATTCATGAGAGAATTTGCATCTTTTACTATGACTGCTGGGTTCAAGCGTGGGGAATAATTTGAAAGAATTGTGAGAATTTTGGATTCACAGGAGAGTTAGGATCTAGTTCTACCTTTGTGGTTGCATATATAGGATGGATGCCAGTTTACTGCTTTAATTTCAGGACACTAATTTTGTCAGAAACGACCTGAGTAGGTCGAGAGTTTATACTGTAAAAGAAGAAAACTGGGATGATCAGGGAACATCTTCAGTCCTTAGGTGTGTATCTAAGTATATAGCCCAGGGTTACAATAAGGATGAAGAGAAAAATTTCCAAGTTGGGAAAGTGATTTTTTTTTTTTTTACTTTAAAATACTAGTGAACCTCTTCAAGGTGTCCTGTTAGTCTCATCAGCCTTGTCTGCTAGCTGTGCTACACCAACTTGTCTCTTAATTCACCCTAAATCTCGTTAACTTTTGACCTGAGCACCTCACTCCCAGCACTCTGTGCTTTGGGGTCTTTGTTTTTGCTGTTCCATATTCTTGGAACACCCTTACTCTTCTACACTCTAGGGTAGGTGAGAACTTAGAGGTCAAGACTCCCACCCTGGTTTGGGGACTTGCATGTACTTTCATTTTACTCCTGTATTTCATGGTCTTGGATTTACTATGCTGTTGTTAGTGCTTATGTTGTCTACCCACTATACTGACTTGCAACCCGATGCCTGATGGGTAGTAGGCAATTAGAAAATACTGGCTAAATCCATGTTGGTAGTTATGGCACGTAGCCTTTTATTCACTCCAATCAGACCTCTTTCTACTACTCTGCCACAGAACCTACATTTCCTATACTCCGTCAGCGTGTTTGGATAAATATATTTCTGTATTTATGGAGCACCTGGTACATACCAGGCCCTGGATAGAACACTATTGGATGAGACATGGGTCTTGTTCTCATAGAACATACATTATAATAGGATTGAAGTTATTTTTTTAAAGTTGTAATTCTTTGAAAACATAGGAAGGATCAAGAAAGAAAACATGAGAGGGGAATTGCTTTTGGTATGAAAGTCAGGGAGGTTCATCCAGAGATTATAGGAAGAGAAGGAGCTAACTGCCCAAAGGAGAGGAAGTATTCTGGCAGGATAGCTTTGTGAAGGTCTTGAAGCTGAAAACCTGTGGTCTGAGAAATTAAAGATATTGAAAAATTGCTTATATGCAGCATGGTAAGCAAGGAAGAGAAGGGCCTAGGCTATGGATATGGTGGGAAGAAGGGTTGGGGTGGTAAGGTTTGGATTTTAAGTACAATGGGAATGACATCTGAATACTCTGATGACAGTGTGGAGGGATGAATTATCGAGAGGAACTGTGTCATTGGCCTAGAAGGGCAGCAAGCTAGTGATGGACAAAGGGTTGATTTGAAATATATTTTAGAACTGAATTGGTACAGGGGCAGCCCGGGTGGCTCAGCGGTTTAGTGCCGCCTTCGGCCCGGGGCGTCTTCCTGGAGACCCGGGATCGAGTCCCACGTCGGGCTCCCTGCATGGAGCCTGCTTCTTCCTCTGCCTGTGTCTCTGCCTCTCTCCTTTCTGTGTATTCTCATAAATAAATAAATAAAATCTTAAAAAAAAAACTGAATTGGTACAGAATTGGTAGTCCTCAGGTACTGGTGGAAGGTGAGGAAACAGGACTTCAACTTCGGTTTGGGGCCAAATGGGAGGCTTACGGGGAAAAATAGGTTGGAAAGTGGAAAAGGTAACGAATCAAAAGTTCCATTTTGACTGTGGTAGATGGTGAATATGTGAGTTGGAGGCCATGAAAAACATCTGAGCTGGAGAGAAACTTTGTGAGTTCTTGTCATAAAGATGATGTAAATCCATTAAAAGGAGTATGGTCAAAGAAGTAGGCCCAAAACCAAGCCCTGAAGAAGCTTGGCATTAAAGATTGGGTACAAAAGTAGCAACCCATGAGGTGTAGAAAGTGGTGTTTTGGAAGCCAGTGCTTTCAGAGAGGGGAAAAATGTTGAAAGGGACACACGAGGACAGAAAAGTATTGATTGGCATTAACAAGGAGGTTGTTGAGCTCCGGGCATGTTAGTTTAGTGCCCAAGAAGGCTAAACATCAGCACTCATTGTATAGAAAAAGGGCTTAGTTTGGGTTTTCTAATCAAAAAAATATACTGTCCAGCACTGGAGGGCTAAATGTCAGTGGGAGCAGGGATGAGGGAGGTCAAAGTCCTAGTACTAGGCTAGGAAGTGTTCTAGAATGATTTTAAAGAGATTCTGGAAAGCTGGAAAGCCAGTGTCATTGGAAGGAAATTAGCACTTGAAGATATAAGGAAAGCCTAAAGGGATAGGTGGGAAAGGATCAAAAATGGCTTTGCCTCATCTATAATTTTGCCTCTGAGTATTCCTGTGAGGAGGGTAAACAGGATTATTTAAATGATGTTGAATACCTCTGAACCAAGACCTTCAGGAGATGAAAGAGAAGCTTAATTAGTGGACATAGAGGCGTAGGATAATGATAGTAAACCAAAGTAATTAATAATAGCAGTACATGTGGGAAATGCACCCATTGGTGACCACCACCACAGCTCATTGCTTCATTGCTCTTAAGAGAATTTATCATCACTGGTAATTGACTTGCTGCCTTGAATCTCTTAGGGTGGCTATAAACTCACAGGTTCATACAAAACACCTTCAGAAGGCAGATGAGAAGGAAAAAACTGAGCAGGACAGTCAGGATAACCAAGAGTCATGTATAAGTGGGAGGAAAACGTACATGAAGTCTGTGGAACCTGAAGAGTTTGAACTGGTCTGTAAAAGGATGAGGGAGATAAATAGGAGTCAAATGCATTTATATAAACTGTGAAGAAATAACTTGATCAGTACCTCTGATTTGCTCTCTAATAGCTTTTCACTCTAAATAAACTAATATTAATTATTTAAAATTAGACATCTTGTTCAGCTATAAAGTACTAGACCTTTTAAAGAGCCAATCATTAAATAAAATGATTACATACCAAAGGCTTGTAATATATAATAATTTGAGTACTTGTGCAGCACTTTCTATTTTCAAAGCACTTTACAAACTAATTATTTATAAATTGCATATAGCTGTAACATGTAAGTGCTCTAATTGGTATAACACACAAGTGCCTACAAAATCTCTGTAGTGATAAAAAAAAAAAAGTCTACACAAAAGATGGACCATCTAGTACCATTCTGACCAGGGTGTCTTGCATTACAAGAAATATGAAAGCATATCAAGTTCTATGGCACACCATTCCCCACCCTTTTTTTGTTTCCTTGAGACATTAAGATTGCACATAGTCCCCAGATCACTAGACAAAAGTCATCTTTTTGGTTAGCATAATTTAAAGTCAGAGACGATCTTTGTAACATCCCTCAGACTGGGCCTCTAGGAAGTGTACCCAAATCCACTAGTCTGCTTTCAAATACTTACAAAGAACCCAAATCTAGCCCTTTTATCCTGAGATTCTTAGTTTTTGTTTTTGTTTTTCTCCTCTATTTGAAACTTTATAAACTGTCCTAATACAATTACCATGTGATCTGTGATTTCTTTTTTAAGATTTTTAAAAATTTATTTATTCATGAGAGACAGAGAGAGAGAGGCAGGCTCCCTGAAATGGGACCTAGATTATTAGATCTCTGTACAGCAAATATGAACCTAGTACCGGCACAACCCTAAGAAATGGAGATTAGCAATATAATATGGGTCTGTTGTAAAAAGCCTTCTGTGGTTTTGGAGAGGGCAGGCAACAATCATACACTTGAAAAAGAAAAAAATAGTATTTACAATGAGGTGCCCTAACATGCAGTGTTGAGTATTATGTGCTAAACACAGACCAGGATGGGTGAGAGATGCTCGTGAAATGAGGATTATTCCATGAGCACCTACTCTGGCAGCTACTGTCCTAGGCACTAGAGAGAGCAACTAATATGGGCATAGTCTGCCTTCTAGTAAGTCATGGAGCACTGAAGTTGGCCGACTTGTAAAATAAATACAGTATTCCAGAATAAATCGTTTTTTCTTTCCCAGTGTTAAGGAGCCAATAAAGATTCCTGAGATAGTTAATGCCCCAAAGTTTTTATTTTTTTCATCCCTTACCTGCACAGAGTGAGTGGAAGGAAACATTGCAAGAGAACAGCACGTTAGGTGGGATTTTAACAGTCCAGGTGTAATGTGAGGAGGCCATAAGTGTAGGAATGGAAGTAGGAGGATGGACACTCGAAAACTGCTAAATAAGAATTAAAATACTTGGAGACAGATTCTGTGTAGGAGTAAAGGTAAAAGAAGAATTGAAAATGGCCCATATACCTGTCCTTTACCCCTTTGTTTTTCTACCACTCCCTCACAACCAAAACCAGTATGGCAGGATTGACCATCTCCTCTCCTTCCCAACCTGTCCTTACTTCTAGGTGTCCCAGCATGCAGTACCCTCCTTCCCTCACCTGTGTCAGAATTCCCATCTTTAACAAAGATTGGGAATCCAGGGCTACAGGTGGGAAGATTGAGGTCCGGACCCTGAGCAGGATCTTGATCTTGCTGCTGTCTGCCCTCAACCACATTGCTCTCCTCAAAGGGAACATTTCATTCATTCATATTTGTTCCATAAATATTACTGAGCACATACACATGCCTGTATATAACAGGCACAGTTTAGGTAGTAAGGATATAGCAGGGAACAAATTGTCCCACAAGCGGTTAATTTTCTAACAGCAGATACATAAAATACATAAATACGTGATGTGATGTAAGGTGGTGGTATAAATGAGAAGTAAAAGAAGGATGGGGATAAGAAGGGCGAGAGATTGAGTAGTTAGGAAAGTCCTTTCAGAGAAGGTAACATTTGAGGAGAGAGATATAAGAGACCAAGGATAAATGAGACTATACCCAGAGTTTTGTAAAAATATTCAGCAATGAAAAAGCAAGATTCTGAACCTTTTTAAAGGAATGAACTTTCAGCACTGTGTGTGTCTAGTTTTTAATCTGTGCCTAAAATCACATTACTTATCTTTAATCTGTATATGTGTTTATAATATACAGTAAAGAATAATCCTAGTAAAAAATACTGAGTTACTGGAACAGTAGGTTATTGTAAAAGTTTTAGATTGGCTAATATATTTATGTATGTTAGAGGAGTTGATTTTAATGGGCCTTTGTTTCTTTTCCCTTTGTTTTTCTTTTTTTTTTTTAATATTCTTAAGAAAAGTGTATCTTTGGAGCAGAAATTGATGTATTTGGGATCCTGAATATCTTAGTGTGTATGAGTTAAGAGGTTACAGTGTTGGAATCATATTGCCTGGCTCTTGGTATTGACTGTAAAGTTTTTTAGCTCTGTGACCGTGGACAAGCTATTTGACCTCTGTGCCTGAGCTTCCTCATCTGTAAAATTGGGGTAACAATAATACTTGTCATAGGGAGATATTATGACTATCGGATAATATTTTCAAAGTGCTTAGGACAGTATCTGGTCCATAGACTATGGTCCTAATCAATAGGACCATAGTTAGTTATTAGTCTTACTGTAGTATCATGAACTGTATCGAAGAAGCTGGTTTCATTCATATTTCTTCCAGGTGAAAACTTGAAAGCAAAGAACCTCTGTTATTTTTGTTTCCTCTAGCCCAGGGCAGGAGTATAATATAAATTTGTGGGCCCCGTGTATGAAAGGTTATCAGTCTGCTAGAGCCATTACTTTCAAGATCGATCTATCTATCTATATATATATATATATTTTTTTTTTTTAAGACTTATTTATTCATGAGAGATACAGAGAGAGAGAGGCAGAGACACAGGCAGAGAGAGAGAAGCAACCTCCATGCTAGGAGCCTGATGCGGGACTCAATCTCAGGTCTCCAGGATCACGCCCCGGGCCAAAGGCAGGTGCCAAACCGCCAAGCCATTCAGGCATCCCAAGAGGGATATTTTTAAATAGCATTCCTATTTACAAAATGTAGATAAAATTCAAAGGGAAATAGTGTTTCTCCTCTTAGCAAGATAGAACCTTCATAATCTTTCCTAAGTTTCAAGACAAAGGTTAAGCAGGAAGGAAAGTAAGTTTTGTAGGAGATGGTCACTTGGTTTGGTGCTAGGTATATGAATATTGACAGGAAGTCAGGCTAAGCATAAAATTGTGTGAAATAGAATATATTGATACTGTACTAATCCTCAGATTCCATATTTGTTAGGCAAGACAATTTGCTACATGTCAAAAAGAAAAGCTACCCATGTGTTTTTTTAAGTTGACCATGCTGACTTGGGTCAAACCTCAAAAAAAAAAAAAAAATTATAGATAATGCCTCAATTCTATTAAAAGGGTTCCATAAGAAAATCAAACTTCTAGAACATGTATCAGTTGGAGACTGCACCATTGGCGTGACAGTTTGGAGTTTGGGCATTATTTTTTCTTTTTTTTTTTTTTTTCAAGGGTCAAAGAGGCTTTCTTTCTAGAGGCCTCTTTCAAGATAGTAGTATGTAGAAGTGAAGGATGAGGACTCTCAAGTCAGAGGCCTGGTTAAATATCGGCTCTGTCATTTTCTAACTTGTGAATACAGGAGCGTCTTAACTTTATTGGGTTATTGTGAAGAGTGAATGAAAAAAAGCACTTAGCACAATTCCTAGTATACTTAAATATTAACTATTACTATTGTTGTTATATTGGTCATTGTTTAAGCCAATTAGTGGTGATAGAATAGTGACCTTCATAGTATTGGTTCTATCTCATCCGTGGGAGACCTCAAAGCTGGCATGCACCAACTGATCCCTGTCTTCCCACATCATCTGTGACTGTGCCCCACTAGCCTTACTTTTTTCAAATCCGCCTAGCTGGTTCCTCTTTCAGAGCCTTGGCACTTGCCCTTTACTTACCTAGACTTTCTTCCCTGAAATCTTCACATAGCCTGGTTCTTTTCAAGGTCGTTTACTCAGGAGGAACATCATTGACCACTGTATTATTGCTGTATAACAAATTGTCCTAAAACTGAGTGTTGAAAACAAAAGTACGTTTCTTAGAGTTTACATGGGTCAGGAATCTGGTTGGAGCCTAGCTGGATGAATCTGACTCACAGGCTGCAATCAGTGTGTCATCTGGGCTTGCAGTTCTCGAGGCTGGAATGGGGGATGATTTGCTGCCAAACTCACTCACCTGGGACTGCCTCCTAACTTGGCACTTGGATTCCCCCAGAGCAAGTTATCCAAATAGAGAACTCAAGATGGAAGCCACAGTCTTTTTATACCTTAATCTCAGAAGTGACATCTGTCACATATCTGCCCAAATTCTGTTTGTTAGAAGTCCAGCCAACACTGAAGGTGGGATTATACAAGGGAGTGACTATCAGAAGGTGGAGATCCTTAGGAGCATTCTAGAGGCTGTCTTCTCTAAAATAGCCTGTGCACCTGTATACAAATCTCCATCATTTTCTGTCCTGACTTGCATCATTCTTCATAGTACTCATTGCTAACAGACATTGTATGATGTATTTATCTGCTTATTGTCTAACCCCGCTTGAATGTAGGCTCCCTGAAGGAAATAGCTTTGTCCTTGTTTGCCTTTGTATTGCTAGCACTTGAAATCATTCAGGCACATATAGACATCCATTAATATTTATTTAATAAGTGAATGACCATGTATGATTGTATGTCAGTGTCGATGTGCCTGCCACAACAGGGAGGAAAAACTGCAGAGAAAAACTAAGGGTTTGCAATGACATTATTTTGTACTCTCATCAGTGGACACTTGCATACTCAGAGAGCCACTGCAGTAACAAGCCTTGAGAAAAAAAAAATTCTTGGGGCACCTGGCTGGCTCAATCAATAGAACATGCAACTCTTGATCCCAGGTTCAAGCCCCACATTAGGCGGACAGATTGTGAAAGAAAGGAAGGAAGGAGGGAAGGAAGGAAGAAAAGTTAGATAGATTGTTGAGTGAGGCGATGAAGCATGCCTGTCCTTGGTTTCAATGGGAGGAAGAGCTGAGGTGATTAACATCTTAGGCTAAATAATGGTGGTTGTGCTTTATAATCTGTTTCATTTACGTCTTCTCCTTATCCCCAAGAGCTTTGATACCACCATCCCTTACCACCTCTATCCCATGCTACATTTATCTTTTCTCCTATTGATCTAAAAGAAAAGATAGCATATCTCCCACTTGTAAGTGGTGAGAGAACATTTTTATTTTGCAGCAGCAACAATATTGGAAGAATGGTCCTGATTATCCTTGGGATCTTGTGTCCACAGAACTCTAGTGGGGCCAAAAGTTGTAGGATTATTGTTTTGGATACTGTGAGATAGAACTCAAAGGGTTTGCTTCCATGCTACGCTGTTTTGTAGATACCAGATATTATATCCATTTTCTGATTGGCTGCCTGATAAATCTATGCCATTATTACAAATAGTATTGCTTTGGCAAAATACAGAATAACAAATTTTTTTCCAGCAATTATTTTAAGTCCAACTATATACCAGGATGCAAAGACATACCTCATTTGGTTCCTGAGCTATGTATTACTGAACTCCTGAAAGAAAGGTAATCATTTCTTCTAATTCTTCCACCTTGTTTAAAATTGTGGCCCCTCCTCCAACACTCTTACCCTCAGCATTTTCCTTATATAGCACTTAATGCCTTTAGCATATACAGAATTTACCTATTTATTGTATCTATTCTATGTTGTCTATTCCTCCACCACCACCACTATATTGTATATATTCTATGTTGTCTATTCCTCCAACCACCACCACTATAACATAAGCTCCATGAGAGCAGATGTTTTGTCTGAACATTCATTGCTGTATCTATAGACACTGGCCCATAGTGGATGCTCAAAAAAATACTTATCAAATGAATAAACAGAAGATTGACTCTGTATTTTTTTCATTGACTATTCTAAAAGCTTAATTTTAATTTGAATGGCTAAAATAACTATCCCGTAAGCTTTGGGATTGTCACAGAGGAGATAGACAGAAACCTAGGAATTCATTTAGGCAAAAGATGTTCATGAGTAGAGCAGGCAAAGATAGAGTGCCAAAGGGGGTAACCTGCACAGTGGGAATCAAGCCGATCTTATCGAGGATATACCAGGTGGTTGATAGATCCATAAAGGTCACCTAAGCTAAAAAGAACCAGTCGTGTTATTTATATACATCTAAGAAGGTAAGGCTTTGGATATGGAAGGTCAAATTGACAAATGAATGCATCTTATATTAGTGAGAATTGGCCCCCAATGCAGCCACTGTCCATTTTGCAAGCACATGCACTACCTTATATACCTACTGCATGGTTTCAGATTTAGAGAGTTCACAGACTGATAATATTCCTGACAATAAAATCTAATAGAGTGAAATAATATAAGGTTGCTAAGGTTTCATTTTGCCACTGAAAATGGACTTTCCCTTGCTATGGTGGAAAAGTGTCAGAGATCTCAGTCTCTTTATGGCCTGATAGCATATGAAGGCTTCCAGTGTATGTTTCCCAATACCACCAAGCAATGAACTCAATTCCGTTTTGACAGTCTTTACCTGAAAATACGTCTTATTTCACTGGTTGGGACTTAGTCCCACAGACTGTGCATCCTTGCCTCACCCCATTTGCAATGCCAACCATGAGTACAAGTTATTACCAGTGCTTCTGACCTACTGGTTATAAATTGGAGGTCCCTACAACCCCTGACTCAATTTACTAAAGCAGCTCACAGAACTCAGAGAAACATTTATTTAGGTTTATCAGTTTATTATAAAGGACACAGAAGAACAGCTAGATGAAGAAGTACGTAGTGTATGGCGTGTTGGGTGGGCGTGGAGTCTCCATATCCTCTGTCTCCCTTGATCTCCACATGTTCAATCCAGAAGCTGTCTGAAACCTGTCCTTTGGGTATTCGAGGAGACTTCATTAGTCATAATTGATTAAATCCTTGGCCTTTGGTGACAGCTTAATCTCCAGCTCCCCTCCCTGCTCCAGAGGTCTGGGGGTGGGACAACGAGCCCCCATCTTTGGTGACCAAGGGGCTTTCTAAAAGTTAGCTCATCAACATTAACAAAAGACACCTTTATTGCTCTCTTTATTTAGGAAACTAAGGGTTTTAGGAGTTCTGTGCCCGGAAGGATAAAGACTAAATATTTCTTATAAATCAGGATATCACAAGGCCAAAACAAAGAATAAATGGAGCATTCTCCAATATGACATCTGACGTGTCGTTTTTATCATATTAGCTCCACAATAAGATGAGTGGGCTCTGCAGTTTTCCCTTCCATCCTCATGAGTAGTTGTTAATTTCTCACCACCATACTGGCTAAGTTACATATGGGATCTCAGAATCAGTTTTTACTGGAACTCAGATTTCAAGTTAAACATCACACATCACTGAGATTCCATAGCTAAAGTTATTTCAGATCCTGATTTGCTTGCTTATTCTGTTCTGCATACTTATGCATAAATCCTGGGACTTGGAATACTTAACAGGATTTTTATTCAAAAGCGATTAATATAAAATGTAAGAAAAATAATAAAAAAAGAAAAAATATATAAAATGTAAGTATCAATTATCATTTCATTTCCTGAAAATGGAGAATAAAGAGTATAATCATCATGTTCTTTGTGTGTCAGAGTAAATGCGATGGACTTATGTTCTGCGTCAGATCTGATCATCTAAGCCTTCTGAAGTTGGTTCTACAAATGTATCCTGTTTGTTTCTTTATTTACATGGCAAAGATGGTACTTTGTCCTTAAATGGATGGAGAAAGTTGGAGATTCTAGGGCCTTCTGATTAGATGCTATTCTGAAAATGTCTGTCTTTTGAAGTGTCAGCCTACAGGTGTGTCACTGCCTGCTGCCCAGACTTGCAGCAAGCAAGCCAAGGGTTCCCTTGCCTTTTCCTGTTGTAATAAATTGGTCCCCATTTGAGAGCAATGTGTTTCAGAACAAGCCAGGACAGGAGGAAGCCAACTGGGCTTATCCCTAGCCAAAAGCAGATGGCCAAGCAGCCACGTAACTGTGACTGTAAAGTAGGATCACTGATTTGCCTAGCCATATAGGAAAACCAGTTTACTCCTCCTTCGAGGTAGAGAATGTTTTTCCCATTTACAGAAAAGGAAACTGAGGCCCAGAGAAATAACCAGACTAAGGGTATAAGGCTAGTATGTGGGTATGACCCAAGACAGCCTACTCCTTAGGCTCAGCCTCTAATGTCCATGATGTTGCCTCTGTTACCTCCCTCGGGTGTATTGGAAGATAAAGCTTTATCAGAGCATATGCTCTGAAGAGTTCAATTTCACAGACAAAACTGTGGACCAGTAATTCTTGTTTATTTCCAAGAGTTCAGGCTGAAACATGATGGAAATGAGGCTACTCTGTATATCTCAACCATGAAAAGAGTCAATGAGTTAGAGCGTATCTGGTTAGGAAACCAGTTATGGATTTACTAATACTTGGTTCATGAGAAATATCATTTTCCATATTGCTAGACTTCATCGGCATTATCTGTACATTCAATTTAACTGTTTAATCTCTGCTGTACCAAAGCAGCACTTTATCATCCTGAAAATGTAGAAAACATCTTAAAAGATTGAGTAAATGTGTATGTTAGTTGAAAGGGCTCTGGATGTGAAGTCAGAAAGATCTGGGGGAAATTCAGGTGTACCCCTTACCAGTTGACCTTGGACAAGTCAGCCCTAGTTGCCTAAAGAAGGGAACAATAACTTAAAGGGCTCTCCTCAGGGTCAATGAGATAATGTATTATGCTGTTAATCATTATGCACATGATGAATATTATATATAATATTTGCGTGTTTTAGTAAATATACAATTATCCATACTATATAACCATTTTTTAAATTTCTTAACACCTTATATTTAGTACTTTATAGTTACAAAGTAATTCTATGTATGATTGTATTTGATCCCCATAAGAATTCTGAAAGAACAATGGAAGTATCTTATTTTACAGATAAGGTAACCAAGATCACAAGATCACTGAGCTAGTAAGTGGCAGGATTGCTTCTTCTCTATTGTAGCTGCTTTGTCATTTTCTTAAGGAGACTTGAACATGTCCTTGATCCAGATCTAGAAAGTAAGAACTGCATAATCCCTCTCTGAAAAGTATCAAGAGATGGATGGAGTAGGGAAGGTATAAAGATAGAACAATTACCTGGAAATACTACTCAATCTGGATTTTTCAGGCAAGAAATCCTGCTTTGAAGCTTGAACTATCCAGAATTTGTGTTCTTGTGTTGCACACAGTCACTGGGAAGTTACCTACCTGCCCATATTGTCTAGAGCAGGCCTAGTTCAAGAATGAAACCAATGAACTGTTTGAAAAGTTAAAGAACTGGGACCATTGGCTTTCTTTTTATACTTAGGATAGGATAGGGGGCTTTCATATGATTTGTTTCTGATCATGTATTTCATGGGTCCTGGCCATTTGAGGTAGTTCTCTTCCAACTGGTTCTCTGCCCGTCTCCATGTCAGCCTTTAAAATCTCATTTGGTGTCACCAGAGGACTCGATTAGCTCTGTCAAGCAGGCTGATTATTATAATATCAAGTACATTGTACACAGGAAATTTCCTCTGGCTATATATAGCAAGAAAGAATTTCCTTCGTGTTATTTGGACCAATATAATCCTTCCATTTTTCATCAAAACAGGATAATACAAGGGATAAAAATGAACATTCTGGAAGCTTTTTTTTTTTTTTTTACAGAATATAAATAAAAGAAGGAGATATTGAGATGAAAAAATGTTTTGCTTTGCCAAATTCAGATCCGCAAGTGAACTACATTGTCCCTCCCAAGAAACATCAATGCAAAGAAAGCCCTTTATACCTCTCATCTTTTTCATTCCTCACAATGCATCTGTGAGCTAGGGCTTAATCTCATTTTACAGAGAGAAAACACACTCAGAGAAGGTACATAACTTGCCCAGGAACACCCAGTTGGCTGGTGGAGCTGGCTCCCTCTGTACCACAGTGTTTTTCAGCATAAAACATAGGTTTGCATTTTAAAAAAGATTTTGATCTATCATGCTTTGAAGTTAACTTAGGTAATTTTATGTAGGTTTTTGTTTTTATATGATTAAGCAATCATAGTAAATTACTTTAAGAAACATTTGCCAGGCCAAGTGAGTTCCAGTTGTACCACTCCTGAATTTAGCCAGAACCCATAAGCCATTGCTGGGTAGGGTTTGCTTCTTGCATGTGTTTCAGAAAACGATTGTGGACACACTGTAGCACTGGGATGGTATTGGTACTGCTCTTTGCAGTGCTGGTCTCTAAAGGCAATGATCTTGGGCTAAAATATTGTAATTATAGTCTATCCCCTTAAAGTTCCTACCAAGATGGGGAAATGTCATCTTAGGTTGGGGTCAGAGGGATAGAAACACTGATGATTTTGAGTTAAATTTTCCCAAGAAAAGGATCTTTACCTGAGCATTTTAATTCATTTTGGTTTCATTCTCCCATATTACAGTAAAAAGAGTTCTGTAAATACTTGGCCTCTCTGGAAAAACTGTTTAGAAAGTAATGTAGAAATTTAGTATGTGGCCCAATTATTATCAAGCAAATACTAAGGAAAAACTGTGAATTTGGAGGTTTGATTCTTCAAGTGAGATGTGGATTTAGGTTCTGAGCCTTTGTATTGAAAACACACGGTGCTCTTTTTTGTAAGCATAAGAGGACATCAGACCTTGGGAGTGGGCCAAATTATGCTGTTTGGTTAATCAGCATGATCTCTCTCTCCTAGAATTTTCCCCTGCAGTCTCAATTGGATACCTATTCCATTTTTAACACAGTTCTAAACTCTTCATTAGCATTGCTCCATCCTGTGAAATTGCAGCTGCTGCTCCATCCCTAAGGATGGATTATATGTCAGTAAGAGACACCAGGACTCTAGTAGGTGCAGCTACTTAGAAGCACAGTAGTAATAAAGGGCCAAGACTAGTTGTGTTTTAAGGTTTTTGACATTTATTTGTAAAATGCGTACTGAAACATCCACTCCAGAGCGAATGTATAAGTACTTTGTAGGCCTGAATAATGACATACTACTTCAGAGTCCACTCGTTCTTGAGTATCTTGTAGCTCCTACCCAAATCATGGGTTGTATCACCCTGTATGGATTCTTTCTTTTGGCTGTTGATCTAATTGTATGATACAATATGAACCCAAAGGTTGGATTCGTCGGTGATAGAATTTTCCCTGCTTTGGGTGTTTCTCCTGCAGCATTCAGCCTTCCTGCGCTGGTTGGGTCCATCCCTGAAGCCTCTCTGATGCCCCGTCCCTGGCCATTTATCTCAGCAGCTGTAGTGTTTGCATTGCCATTGCTGGGGACTTCTGCACCTTCTGCCAGCTGCGAGGGAAGTCTGGGGGAGAGGGGACTTTAGAAGGAAATGTAAAACCTCATTTGCTCAGGTGTGCATTTCAGGCTGACTTGTTTGGTAAGCCATCTAAGTTGAGTACTTTGAACAACTTAAAAAGTTTTCCTCAGAGGCACATGACTCCCAAACTTAGACTCATATGTGTGCCTACCTGCTTAATTCCAGTAACCACTCTATTATGAAAGTATGGAGTATTTTCCCCAATGCACTTGTATGTACATTAGCTGAGAATTTTTTTAAATTGGAAAATGGGATTGAAGGAACACCCGGGTGGCTCAGCAGTTGAGCACCTGCCTTTGGCTCAGGGCGTGATCCTGGAGTCCTGGGATCGAGTCCCACCCACATCAGGCTCCCTGCATGGAACCTGCTTCTCCCTCTGCCTATGTCTCTGCCTCTCTCTCTCTCTCTCTCTCTCTCATGAATAAATAAAATCTTAAAAAAAAAAAAAAAAGAAAGAAAGAAAGAAAATGGGATTGAAAATCGCCTCGTTCTACTTAAATTCATTGTTATATAAATTAGCCCCTGAAAGACAGCTTGAAACCTGAAACCCTGGAGGGTTTATAAAGAGTCTAGAACACACTGATTGGTTTCAGTAAATTATATTTGTATGGTAGATTCTTGTACTTAATTACTGATGTAGAAAATATCACCTGTGTGTACATGTACTTTTTTCCCCCCAGAAACTCTCTCTGCCAGTTTTATAGGGGAAACTACTACATCTCTTAAATACACTTTGATACCTACTGTGAAAGATAAGGGAATAGGGGCTGTCAAGATGAGGCTGTGTTGGTGCCCTGAAGTACACACTTTCTCTTCTCAATTCACTGTGCATTGCTGGATTTCTGAGAATTCGATGTATCAGTATGTTTTTTTCCTGTTCAGCTCCTAAAAATTGCTTACATCAGTTGATGACAGGAAAATTTTTATCTTAAAATGCTACTTCAAGAGAATAGTTTCTAAAGTGTGTTTTAAAGTGGAAATACTGGGGGATCCCTGGGAGGCTCAGCAGTTTGGTGCCTACCTTTGGCCCAGGGTGTGATCTTGGAGTCCCTGAATCAAGTCCCACATCAGGCTCCCTGCATGGAGCCTGCTTCTCCCTCTGCCTGTGTCTCTGCCTCTTGCTCTCCCTGTGTTTCTCATGAATAAATAAATAAAATGTTAAAAAAAAAAAAAAAGTAGAAATACTTTTTAAAGATCGTGAAATGACTGGAAATCCTACGCATTCTGGAACTTCTGTCTTCATTTTTTTGCATCCCTTGGCTCTTGGCTCTAAGTAGGTTCATAATCACGTGGTGAATCACACACCGAGATCTACAAGGAGGGGGCAACTGATTCTCCAGCAGATTTCTGCGGCCCTGACTTAACTGAAGGAAAAAGCTTCAACAGGCTGACCATACTTCCTGCTGAGGAAGCATTATCCAGGACAGCTTGCAGAGAACTGCAGATCACTTGCGCGAACTGAAGCTCCTTTAGGATAAGACAGTGATTTACAGACCACGCTTGTGATGAGGTGGTTTTCCTGGTATGCAGTGTATTATCAAAGGGCAGCATGCCAAACTTCAGCCCTCACTGAAAAAAGCTGTGCAGGCACACTTCAGAGGCTTTATACTGTAATTTCTTCTTTTGTACAGCTGTTGCAGTTTTTTTTCTTTTTTGCATTTTGAGTGACTATTTGGTGAGAGTTTGAATTTTATTTTACATTTTGGCATTTTGAAGCTTTCAGCCAGGTTTCCCTATTTACCAAATTCCAGCAGCTGCCATGTTACAGCTTTTCTTTGCTCTCATATTGACTCCCTTCCATGGCCATCTTTCTAGGCATTAAACACTTTTTTTCTTGCAATTTTCTTTTCATCAGTTTTATTTCTCAAAGCATCTGCTTTCTTAAGGAGATAACAAAATTCTTTCATTGATTAAAAGAGCTCAATAATCATTTTTTTTTAATATTTATTCATTCATGAGAGACAGAGAGAGAGAGAGAGAGAGAGGCAGAGACACAGGCAGAGGTAGAAGCAGGCTCCCTGCAGGGAGCCTGATGTGGGGCTTGATCCCAGGACTCCAGGATCACACCCTGGGCCAAAGGCAGGCAGTGAACCGCTGAGCCACCCAGGGATCCCTCAATAATCATCTTGACCTTAGATTCTTTGTCTGGGTTTATTTCTCCCCACTGATATTTCAGGAGAGCATGCATGTATGTTTTAACTTAACATTTGCCCTACCAACAAGATTTGCAGCTGTACTGGAATGGTAGAATTCATGGGCTTTTCTGTTTAGAGTTTTCTGTTTTCTAAGTTCATCTTCCACTATCCCCACCCCACCTCTTCAAAATTTTTTTAGGAAGAGATACTTGGGCGCCTGGGTGGCTCCGTCAGCTGAGTATCTGCCTTCAGCTCAGTTCATGATCCCAGGATTGGGATTGGGATGGGGATCTGGATCGAGCTCAGAGTCAAGTTCCCTGCTTAGCAGGAAGTCTGTTTCTCTCTCTGCCTCTCCCCCTCCCCCCTGCTGATGTTCATGTTCATGCTCTCTCTCTCAAATAATTAGTTAATTAATTTTTTTAAAAGGTAGAGATGCTTTTCTTGTAATATATACAATTTACCATGGCACAGGTAATTAGGTCTTATGATATAAACTGAAAATGGATCCCTGTGTTTTCTGTATGTGGCTCCTTAATCAGGATTTAAGAATAAATATTTGTAAAAAGATACTTAATTACTTTTTTTTTTTTTTAATGATAGTCACAGAGAGAGAGAGAGACAGGCAGAGACATAGGCAGAGGGAGAAGTAGGCTCCATGCACCGGGAGCCCGATGTGGGATTCGATCCCGGGTCTCCAGGATCGTGCCCTGGGCCAAAGGCAGGCGCCAAACCGCTGCGCCACCCAGGGATCCAGGTACTTAATTACTTTGAAAATGAGGTCATTTCATTTTGAGGCCATTCCTACAGCAAAGCATCTTATGAACTGGGCAATAAGTCTTCCCTCTAAGAGCTAAACTAGTAAGAGTCAGCCCACATATTAACTACTAACTGAAGCGATCATCTCTCTATAATAATAACCCACACTCAGAAGTCACCTGTCATGGAAGCTGTGGAGATTTGAGAATGTCAGAATCTAGGGAGAGGGTCTGGAGTATTGCCTTCACTAGAACTGTTCTTGTCATGGATACAAATCACTATTGTAAAAAATTGCTACCTTCCCTTAAATGCCTCTCTCTCACTAGAATGAGCTTCTTGAGGGTTGGGAGCATACCTTATAATACAGTAGTGTTAGCTAATAAGATCCCAGGCCCCAGAGTTCACATCCTAGCCCCATCACTTACTAGCTCTTGTGGCTCTTCTCCTTACCTCTTTCTCAGTAAACTAGCGTTACGTAGAGGAGTTGTAAGGATCAGGTATAAGATACATGGTATATAGGTACTGTTGCCATTATTACATTTCATCATAGCCCCAAAGGTGCACATTAAGTGCTCATTATATCAGTATTCAAAGGAGATTTTCTGTGACCTGCGGCAGGACAGCAGCCCCACATAACACACACATAGGTCCCTCTGTCGCTAGGTGTCTGGCGCTCCACCCCCTCATGTTTTGACCTGCATCCTCAAATAGATATCGCTGGGTTGTACCACTGTTGACTTTGAGGCATATACTACTTGAGCATACAGGAAGGATTTGAGCTGCAGAGGGGTCAGAAAAGATAGATTAACTTGTTGAGCCATCTCAGTGTGAATGCAGTGGATTGTACCATAAGAAGATATTTCCCAAGAGGGCTGAGCTTCCATTTCTCTGCTTGTCTTAGAGTTTCACTTCGTGGCTCTGGAGGTTCTCGTGGCTTAGCACACTATTAGGAATGGTTCTACGTGGAGGCAGAATGACATTTGTAGTGTTAAATCCTATTACTGTATATATGTAAATATGTAGGCTTATAGAGAGCATACAAGAAGTTCAATGCTTATTCAATAATCATTTTATTATTTTATAGGGAAATTTTAAAACATTTGAAACTTAGGTTTTCAATTTTTTATGTTTAAGGTAATTAACCTTTTGGCAAATATATTAAAATTTTATCCATACTAAATGCAATCACATATTGTTTTTTAATACTTTAGATTATTAGAACATAATTTATGAGGGTGCCTGGGTGGCTCAGTTGGTTGAGCATCTGCCTTCAGCTCAGGGCCCTAGGATATGATCTCGGGGTCCTAGGAGAGAGCCCCATGTCAGGCTCCCCACTCAACGGGGATTCTACTTCTCCCTATGCCCCTCTCCTCGGCTCCTCCTCTCATGCTCTCTCTCCCTCTCAAACAAATAAATTCTTTTAAAAATACATAACTTAATGTAAAAATCTTTATTTTAAAAGTATAATGATTTTGCTGAAATCAAGGCAAGAAAATAAATTTTATGGAATAAATACACATGAATGTTTGTCTTTCTGTATCTTTCTGTATTCATCAATATTACCAACTCATAAACAGTTCTCAGTGTGTGCAATAAGTTAATACCGTCACCTCTGGTATTTTGCTGACTTCCAGTCATTTTAAAAAACAGCTTTACACATGTTTTTTATTTTTATTGTAATGAAGGTATATTTATCATGGTAGGAGGAATGAATTTTTTATTTAATAGTTTTTAGCTTATTTTAATACTTGTAAATATTAAGAAATATGGTCTGTGGGACTTTATTTGTCCTTTGGTGGGCCTAAGAGAAAAGAGTGGTAGTAACATCTACTGATATGGAGCAAACAGGAAATCAGGAAAGTCCTGCAGAGAAGGTAACACGTGATCTGGATGTCTGGTGACAAGTATGTGGCTGGACTGCAGAGCAGTTTAGACAGAGAATGTGGCCTGACCAGAGCTCCACTGTGCATGTAATGGCAGATAGAATGCGGGGGACACCTAGCCCAACTGGGCTCCTGGACTTGCAAAAAGCTAAGACCCAAGAATGTGGTAATCCCATGGGGCACATATTGTCTGGTGAGGTCTTGCAGACATAGGCCAGTAAGCCACCGCCGCAGTCTCCATTAGTATTCTCAGACTCCTAACGCTGAGTACTTTTATTTCAGAGTGCACTTAGCATCTCTACTAAGAGATGGAGTTTAGAGAATGTGAAAGGAGCAGAGTGAAGTGGGCTTTACTCATTCGCATAATGACTCAAAAGAATGATACCAGAAGCCGAACAAAGGTCATTTATCTCTGGTAATCCACAAAGAGAAAAGTGTTTTCTAGATATGAAAGCTTGCTGAGATTTTCAAGCAGCCCTAGAGGATGAAAGACCTCCATCCAGACTGGCCAGATTCCAGCTGTCCCTCATTCTTAGCACTGACTTGGCGTCTTCAGTTCGCATCTAGGCTTTCCCCTTATGGCCTGATACTTGATGCTACCGGGGCTGCGGTGCCAGGGCACTGCTGTTCCTGTCTGGCCACCACAGAAGATGGCCCAAGTTGCCCAGGGCCATTGGCTTATTTCATCGCATTTCTTTGCCCTGTGACACATGATCTCACTGTTGTGTCTTCACCATCCTTGTCTTGTATCTTCCATCTCTCCCAGCATCTCCTCCTCCAGCTACAGATACAGCAATTTTACTTATAAATCTGTGCATCGTTGTCCTGTCCTACTCACACCCAGAATCCATTCATTGACCAGATCTCAACTGAGGACCTACCATGCGCCAGACATAGGGAAAACTAGGGTGAAGAGGACCAGTCTACTGAGCTCTAGGTCAGATATATTGAGGCTCCCTCTCTACATTCCCCTAAGTAATCCAATATTTCTTTTCCTTTCTTTCTTCTTCTTCTTCTTTTTTTTTTTTTAGATTTATTTTTTTAGTGGAGAGTTGGAGCCAGAGAGCACAAGCAAGGGGAATGAATGGCAGAGGGAGAGGGAGAAGTGGGGCCCCTGACCTGAGCCTAAGGCAGACGCTTAACTGACTGAGCCACCCAGGCACCCTCAATATTTATTTCTAATATATACATACAGGTCTTTATTTGATATACAGGGTCTACTATAAGCCTCTCCAGGGAAAGGCCTTGCTCACCATATAAATCATCATACAGAGCATGTAAGAGAGATTGGCCAAATTTAACATCATCTTGAGAATTAACTTCTTGTGCTTTCATCTTTTATCTATAAATAATTATTTTCATATCCCAAATGATCTCAATGTCACTCTTGAGTTTTACCTTTAAAAACCTTTCCCACAATTTGAATTTTCTTACCTTTCTGTATAGCTGATAGGTGAACCCAGACAACTTGATGTTTTCTGAAATACAGATGCCCTGAATTTCTTCATCTGTGTCTATGATCAAATTACTGAATAATACAGAACCCATACTTTGTCATATGGTTTCTCCCAATCCACATGGTCACTCCACTGCTAATTACTGCTGAGTGGTTATGAGCCTGTAGGCAGATGTCCAGCAGTGATCTGAATCATCTGTCCCTGTTTTTTTTTTTTTTTAATCAGAATGTTCTGTGGTCTGACATCAAATCCTTACTTAAGATCAAGTAAATTGTTCCATTTTTTTTTCTTCAAAACATCACTCCATGGGAAGACATTGAGTTTCTTTTAAATTTTGCCCAGTGCCCTGATGTATGTGGATGGCTCGGGGATGAACTGGTGGCCTGCAGCATGGATGATGATACGCTGGGTCTGGCAGGGGCCTCCTGGTCAGCAGCAGCCTGTCATTGCACTCCTTTGTGCCCAATTTCCAAGTCCATGCTTGTCACCAAGTTATACTTGTTTGAACACAAGACCCTCAGCCTGTCTTCCATGACTTAATTGCCATATTTGAACCGCTTTTCCCATCCATGATATGACAGATACTGTACATTTAGTTGGTCACAGGTAACTTTTTTTTAGTAATTTTTTTAAAGATTTTATTTATTTATTCATGACAGACACAGAGAGAAGGCAGAGACATAGGCAGAGGGAGAAGCAGGCTCCTCACAGGGAGCCCAGTGTGGGAACTGATCCCAAAACTGCGGGATCATGCCCTGAGCCAAAGGCTGATGCTCAACCGCTGAGCCACCCAGGTGTCCCATCTTTTCTTTTCTTTTTTTTTTTTTGAACTATAATTATACATATAGAAAAGTACACAAATCCTAAACATGCAGCCTGATAAGTAGTCAAGTGAATGTACCTATGAAACCAGCACCTCAATCACAAAATGGAACATTAGCACCACAGCAGCTGCCTTGTACTAATTCATCAGACTCTGTCTTTTTTCCCCTCTTTTTTGTACAACTACTGGATGTGTAGCTTTTCTGATTTGATTCCTTGAAAGCTCTCATTTTCTCATGTTCTCCGTTATTTAATTTGCCAACTCTCAATCTGTGGTTTGATTTCAGGTACCTTGGTTTTCATGCTACCCTTTCTGTATACTGATGGAGCCAGTTAGCTCTCGGTTGATTTCTGTGAGTAAAAAGAAGCATAAGACCCAGATGACTCCAAACTAATTTGCTTGACCCTGGAATTTAAGATGATTTTGACCAGATTTGCATTCCCACTTGGGTTCTATTTCAGCTGGTATTATCATCCGTTAACATTCCTTCAGCATGTACCAGCTGGCTTATGGAATGAACAGGCAGGCCTCAGGGAGCCCGGAAAGGATGGAAAAATGGGTGGAGACGATCCTACACACGTGAATCCTTGAAAACTGATGTTAGTGGGTTCCTGTGCCCAGAAAACAGTCTGCATAGTGAGCTGGCTTTCTTGGACTTCTTGTTTGCACTCAACTGTATATTCTAATATGATAAATTGATTTTACAAAGACACCTAGGAGATGTTTAGGAATCCAAGTTTAAAAACTACTCAGAACCAAATTTGTGTCTGGAATAATTATTTACTTGCCTATGTTCTCCCTGTACTTGGAGCTTCCATGGATGTTCTCCTGCTGTTTGCTTTTCCTGTGTTTGAATGTAGCTTACGCTTGCTTCGTTTCAGCAGCTCCATAAATAAGGAGGTTTTGAAACATCCTGAGGTTGATGTTTCATAATCTTTGATCATTTACACCTCTGGGACAATGTGCAGTAGAAGCTGGCTTTGCTCTTTCCTTACCCAGGAGTCAGTAGCCAGACTTACAGGAAAAACGATAGAGGCCACAGTAAAGATCCCTAAAGACTACCTGGTTTTCTAGTCTTCTCCCCTGAATTTTGAGGGTGGTGGTGTTATTTCAAGGCAGGATGTGCAATTGCTAGGAATTGTTCTTTTCCTACTTGGAAGTAATGACCTGCAGCCCGAGCTACCTCGTGCAGGAGAATTTGGGGTAGGAGGCAGCAAATGCTCTACATTCTCAGGATGAAATAGTACGCGGTCCTGCCTTTCTCCGTGGGTGCTGCGGCTGCTGAGCATGTGGGTGCTCCATTAGGCCTCCCTCCTCCCCTCTATCTTATATTTTGCCTTTTATGATAAAGGGAAAACGATTCCTCTGGACTTGTTGTGCAAATGTTTGTGGAAAAGATAGGTGGTAGAACCGGAAGACCAGAGGATATGTAGCCTTAAACATGCGCAGGGGTCCTTTTGTTTGTCTGTCTCTTCCCTCCTCCCTGTCTCCTCTCCTCCTCCCCTGCCCCCTCCCCCTCCCCTGTTGCTGTCCCCCTTCCCTGCCCCTTCTCTCCTTCCCCTGTTCCCTCTCCCCCTCCTCTGTTCCTGTCCCCCTCCCTGCTCCCCTCCCCTGCCCCCTTACCCCCCCTGCCCCCTCACCTCCTGTCCCACTCCCCTACTTCCTGCCCCCCTCCCCTACTTCCTGTCCTCCTCCCCTGCCCCCTCTCTCCCTCCCTGGACCCCTGTCCCCTACTCTTCTTCCAGGATCACTAGCAGTGCTGTCTTGGGCGAAGCTAGGCAGTGTACCACTTCACTTTCCTCATCTGTGAACTATGTTGTCGTGTTCCTGTACCACCACGCTTTGCCAATGGTAAAGCTCCACAACAGCGTTCGCTGGTGTTAAACCAATTACAGATACCAATCGTGGTCACACCCCAGCCCCTGGCAGTGGGGTCCTGCCTCCCACACTTAACTGGGGACTGAGTGTATCCCCCATCTGAAGCCACAAATGAATTCCTTCTACCTCAGCAGCCTTTCTCATACCTGTACCTTCTTTTCTCTTTGATTGTGGCTGTAAGTCAGATCTCTGAAATCATGGCAGATGAAGTTAATGACAGCACTGGAGACGGTTTTACATGAAACCAGAACTATATAAAAATCAATGTCAGACTCTTGAAGGTGCCTAGAATATGGGCTTGGAATCTCTGCAAGGTTCTTTGGACTGAGTATTGTACGTCTGCAGATGTACAGCATTTCAACAATATTATGACACAAATAGGGTTTTGTGGGCTGGTCCAGGAGAGCTAGGTAAACATTTTAATATGGGTCTAATGGGAAAATGCATTCTAGTTTATTTTGACTTGATATACAGTTGTTCATAATTGGAGAACTGCCCAAACAAGCTTTTTCCCTGAAGATTTTTAACTTTCTGTTGTCAAGAGGAAAGATCTAATTATGGGTGGGTCTAAGTATGATGGATAACCTGTTTGTATTTAGATACTACCGCACTTAACTAATGGGAAAGAGGGGGAGGTGTATTTGGAATATTTTTACCCTTTGATTTTTTTTACTTACATCTGTGAGAGTGAAAAAGATCTTTGGAGCTAGATAGGATACATTTTTCATGAAATACTAGATGAGACAAAGCCCTCAGATCACATCCAAACGGATGTATTACTATTATTATTGTAAAGAGATGGGAGAAAGAATGTGTAGGAGTGAAGGGCAGGCTGCCCCAAGATGGGCCACTTTGCATAAAGATTGAGTTAATCAAACTGGTGCAGGAAAAGCTCTCTGCCTTCCCCTCAACTGCCTTAATTTACTTTGGAAAAGAGAGCCAGTACCAGGAAGAGAGTCATTCAGAGACTCTCCTTTACTTAGGTAACTGGTTTGCATCATAGGGAAACTGTTTTTCCAGACATCACCTCTCACCTATCTACTAATGGTCTCCTTCCCCTCTATATCCTCAGGCCCTCCTCAGCTCTTAGAAGCTTCACGTGGCCTCACTGTCTTTGAAATTTCTTCTCTGCCTGGATTCCCCTTATGAACGCTACTGGATTTGATTTTCTCCTGTTAATTGGTCTTAAGTCAGTGTGGTTCCCAGGCCAGCGAGAGGGAACATAGGGTAAAGGAGGGTCTTCTTCCCTCCCTGACAGATGATAAGTAGTAAGTAGATGCACTCACCTATTCCTGATGCCAGAAGGCTGGACTGCGAAATACAGTCTGCCTGAACAAGTTCAGAGGGTAAGAGGGCACATAAGTTTGTCACTGGTTCTTTGCTGACCTGGTCAAGTGTGCTCTCCGGGATGGAGCACAAAGGGTCAAGCTGCTGAGTCAGCTGAAAAGACCTTTTTTTTTTTTTTTTTGAAAAAGAGTTTATTAAAAAATATGTAAATGATACAAAAATAGCCAGATACATTTGTTGAAGATCAAGAGGATGGTGAAATAGTTTGACAGCATACTAATAGAAATATGGAGGTGAGTACCAAGAGAAACAGATTTTTTTTATAAGTCTTTAAATAATATTTGCTATTTTAAGCTATGTGCTTTGATAAAATAAGAATCATTATAAAATAGTCATAGAATGTTAACATCATTTGAGGATTATGTAAATTGTATCTAGAGTAGTGCTATAATAACATGATTAAATGTTTTTATATAGAATCAATGTATAATTACCAGTTTCAAAATTTTGTGATTAGATATATAATTGTGTCTTTGGACTATATTTGTTTCCAACTGTATACCTCTCTTTTCTTTACTACTTATATGTCATAAATAATATTAAAATCAGGACAGGAATGGTCATCTTCCTATTTTACTACCCATAGCACCTTGCACAGTATCTTAGACATAGTAAAATCTCAGAATATGATTGATAAGTACATTTTCTGGGTTTTTTTCAATCTTAAAGTTGCACAAATAATACAGATTCACTCTAGAAACAATAGAAAATGCAGAAAAGCAAAAGAAACGAAAAAAAAAAAAACCTTTTTAATTACCCAGAAACTCATCTTACTATCTTGATACTACCTCTCCAAATGTTTTCCTATGTAATACATACATGCAAATAAATTTGAAATAAAAATTATCCAGGGGCACCTGTGTGGCTCAGTTGGTTAGCATCCGCCTTCAGCTCGGGTCATAATCCCAGGGTCCTGGAATTGAGCCCCACATTGGGGCTCTGCTTCACCTTCTCCTTCTGCCCTCCCTTGCCTTGTGCTCTCTGTCTCAAATAAGTAAAATCTTTTTTTAAAAAAATTATCCAATTCACACTGTACCCAGGTCCTTAAGACAAGGTGGAATTCTTAGGTCAGCAGGTATGTATTATTTTGAAGGCTCTTTATCATGTTGCCAGATTGCCCTCCAGAAATGTTATATCAGCTTCAGTCCCTATTAGTAGAGCAAAGAGTATTCATTTCTCTCTCACTAAGTAATGGGCAGAAACATATTTATCCTTGTTGGGTTCATTATTATTTCTTAGAATAATAATGTATTTGACCATCTATAATTTTCAGTGTTTTTCCCCTTCATGTAAAAAGTTTCTTTTTAATGTTATTTAAATAACATTTAAATGCTTTTTAAAAACTGTTTTAAAAACATTTTCAAATGTTTTTTAACATTCAAAATGTTAAATTTTAACATTTTAACATGTTTTTAACAATTTAACGTGTTTTTTAAATTTTAAAAATTTCTCCCCAATTTTGAAATTTTATGCTTCAAAAGCTCTTCATTCTGCAAGATCATATATGCAGAATGAACTGATTTTTCAGAATTTAAAGGAGTGACTCCCTCTCAAATCTCTTTTTCTCCCCATCAGGAAGGCAATTGAAGAACTGCTTAAGGAGGCAAAACGTGGGAAAACAAGAGCAGAAACAATGGGACCGATGGGTTGGTAAGTGCTTCCTTAAGTAGAGCACTCTTCCTTCAAAAAACAGTATAGAGGAATTCTTGGCTGGAGAAGTGGATATGGAAATCTTTAGCAGACTAGGGAAGGTAAAGGAAAGGGAAAACTGTGGCTGTGGAGGAAATCACCCAGAGGCCGAGAGTGTGAGAGTGGGAGCCCTGCTGAGTGCTGCTCTAGGGAGCTCTGAGCCTTCGAAGAAGGCAGAGGGTGTGGATGGAGAGGAGCCATTAAGGCGTCATCATCCCTTAAGTTCACAGATCCCAGGAGATAATGTAGACGTGACTCCCGAAGGTACCACCTGAGAGGAATATTATAGCAGTGTCCATTGTTTCAGCATCTGTTTTAATTATAGTCTTAGTAAATTGAAATTTCTTTTTAAAATTCTACCTGGAAGTATTTTGATTCTGTGACAGCTGTGTAGAACTAAAGTTTGCCTTAGCAGTTTCTACATATGAAGCAGTGCTTTAAAACTTAAAGTTTCGAAACAAAGGAAGAATTTAACCTTAAGAATTTAATCTTAAGCATTATTAAGCTTTACTTTAGCAATAACACACATATTCAATAAATATGCTGACTTTAGATCTTTAATCTAGAATTTAGAATCCACTACAGTGGAGGGTTGTGGATGATTAAGAGCAAAATGTAAAAGTGAGATAGGAGTGGAAACTAGGTTTCAGAGTATACCTCATTCTATAGCTTTGATTCTTAGAACCATGTAAACCATCGTTTACATAAAACACAAAACAAAATTAAATAAATAGAAGGAATAGGCAATCCTTAAAAATCAAGCAAAATAAAACAAATAGATCTAAAAAGCCTTTTAGTGGACAGTTTAGCAGCACATAAAGGAACTCCTTCATGTGATCTGAAATTTGACACTCTTTCCAAAAAAACTCCCAGAAGTATTAAATTGTTTGCAGTCATCATCTTAAATTGTTTGCAGTCATCATAACTGTCAATAATACTAATGTTGCTTTTCTGAAAATATTATATAACAGGATAAAGCAAAGTAAATATTTATTTGCTATAAACACCCAGATTTCCAGTGTCCAAGAGATACAGATATAAAATCAAAGTAAAAACCTATAATCCTAAATTGGAATTGGAAATAACAATACAAAGCCATGCTAGATTTTCTCTTTAAGAAAGAAGAAAGAAAGAAAGAAAGAAAAGAAAGAAAGAAAGAAAGAAAGAAAGAAGAAAGAAAGAAAGAAAGAAAGAAAGAAAGAAAGAAAGAAAGAAAAGGAAGGAAGGAAGGAAAGGAAGGAAGGAAGGAAGGAAGGAAGGAAGGAAGGAAGGAAGGAAGGAAGGAAGGAAGGAAGGAAGGAAGGAAGGAAAGGAAGGAAGGAAGGAAGGAAGGAAAGGAAAGGAAAGGAAAGGAAAGGAAAGGAAAGGAAAGGAAAGGAAGGAAGGAAGGAAGGAAGGAAGGAAAGCTTTTTCCAGCTCTGTTCATAGAAAAGTGCCAGAAATGATGACCACCCACTCAGTAGCAGTGAGTGCCCCTGGCATCCATATTGTGGTGTATAAATACCATTTCTCACTGAAAAAAGACCAAAAACCTTAGAGAAATAACTGACTGCACATCCGAGATAGTGCCTGGAGATCACCAGACAGCAAATTAGAGGTCACAGTCCCCAAGACTGCCCTCACTCTTACACCAACTGCAAATTCAGGGAGTTCTCAAAAGTACCCTCAGCTTCCTTAAGTCACTGACAAATTCCTACAATTCACAGAAAACTATGATATGAACAGTTACACTTTATTATAGGAAAGGATACAGATTAAAATCAGCCACAATAAGAGGCGTAAAGGGCATTGTCTGAGAGGGCTGTCTCTCTGAGACATGAAGTTTCTGCTGTCCTCTCCCCATGGAGTCAGGACCCATCACCTACCCAGCATCAGTATGTGATAATATGCGTGGCATATTGTCAACCAGGGAAGCTCATCCAGGCCTCCATATTCAAAGTTTTTTTTAAAATATTTTATTTATTTATTCATGAGAGACACAGAGCGAGAGAGAGGCAGAGACACAGGCAGAGAGAGAAGCAGGCTTCATGCAGGAAGCCTGACATGGGACTTGGTCCCAGGTCTCCAGGATCACAACGGACTGAAGGTGGTGCTAAACCGCTGAGCCACCCGGGCTGCCAGTATTCAAAGTTTTTATTGGGATTCCAGTACTTAAGGATGATTGATCGACTGGTCACATGGTTGATCTCAGTCTCCAGGTTGACCAAGACCACATGACCCAAAGCTTCCACCCTAAATCACATGTTTGGGGTTTTTGGTTTTGTTTGTTTTTAGCATGGGCAGCTCCCACTTTAAGACCATCAAGTGGGACCTGCCCCATCCTAAGATCTACCCTAAACAAAGACATTTCTGTCAGATATGGCATTACCTCCCAGAATTGAGATTACCTCCCAGAAGCCAGACCTCTCTATGGGTTAGGCCATACTCTTACTACACAGACAGGAAATGTGTAAGAGGAGGAAGAAAGTGATGTCAGGAAGACTCAGGAAACTACTTGAAAGATCTCCCACCGGATGGGATAATTTGATCCCCAAGAAGAATAAAGCTGTAATGATTGAGATACCTGAAACATGTTAAAATCCATAAAGTCATAAGGATACCACAAGAAGCTTAGTGGTCCCTTTTGGAGAATACTATAGAACCAAATCATTATTCATAAAATTGGCAAATAGTGAGGAACATTTATCTTGCTCCCTGTGCAAATTATACCTAAAGATTACCAAATAATTGATAAAGAAAACTTCCTTGTAGAACTGCATCTGGTAAATGTACAAGGACTATAGAATAAGATCATCATTTGAATTCTTAACAATTCAATACGAAAACAAACAATCCAATTTAAAAATGGACAAAAGATTTGAACAAACACTTCACTGAAAATGATGTAGGATTTGTCAATCAGCATATGAAGAGATGCTGAAATCATTAGTTATCAGGGAAATACAAAATAAAACCAGAGTTAGTGGTGGCTCAACAGTTGAGCGTCTGCCTTTGGCTCAGAGCATGATCCTGGGATCCTGGATCGAGTCCTGCATCGGGCTCCCTGTGGGAAGCCTGCTTCTCCCTCTGCCTATGTGTCTGCCTCTTCTCTCTCTGTCTCATGAATAAATAAATCTTAAAAAAAAAAAAACCAAAAACATAGTTACCACTATATATACACTAAAATATCTAATACTTAAAAAGACTGAGAGTAGGGATCCCTGGGTGGCGCAGCGGTTTGGCGCCTGCCTTTGGCCCAGGGCACGATCCTGGAGACTCGGGATCGAATCCCACGTCGGGCTCCCGGTGCATGGAGCCTGCTTCTCCCTCTGGCTGTGTCTCTGCCTCTCTCTCTCTCTCACTGTGTGCCTATCATAAATAAATAAAATAAAATTAAAAAAAAAAAAAAAAGACTGAGAGTACCAAATAACGATGAGGATATAGAACAATTTCAATGTTCACACATTGTTGGCAGAAATGTAAAATTGTATAGTCATTTTAAAAAATAGTTGGCTGTTTCTTATAAATATACATTCACCAGAGAGAATTCTTCCAACCAATTACCAGAGAATTGAAAAGTAAGCCCACACAAAAATCTGTACAGTTATATGCATAGCACTTTTATACATTATAGCTCAAAACTGGAAACATCCCAAATGTCCGCTACCTGATGAATGGATAAACAAATGGTGGTTCTAGCCATACATGCAGGGCTCCTCAATAGTAGAGAGGAAAGAAGTACAGACACACTGCACGGAAGAATCTCAGGGGTGCCCTGCTAAGTGAAAAGAAGCCAAACACAAAACCTTACACTCTCTAAGATTCCACTTATGTGGCATTTTAGAAAACACAGAACCATAGGGAGAGAAAGCAGATTATTGATTGCCAGGAAATGGGGACAGAAGGAATGGATTTACTGCAGATGTTTGTGGATGACAGAAGGAGTCTACATCATGATGAGTGTGGTGATTACATGACTTGGTACATTTATTTTACTTAAAAAGGATAAGTTTTACTCTATATGAATTATACCTCATAAAACCAATTTTAAAATAAAAAGAATGTCCTTATTTGCAATCCCTAAGGACACACGGGACCCAGGCAAAGGTCAATGGCCACTAAACTGAGATAAGGAGTTGGTGGGGACCATTCTGGGACAGGTCAGGCTGACCACACCTGAACTCACTGACCCATCTTCAATGCCGTGAAAAGTTGCAGTAGGTAGAGCAGACCACCATTTCTGAGACATCCTTGTCAAAAGATTGAACCCAGATCTGATCAGATCTCCAGTTAGAACTACAGGTTTGCAGGTAATACAGAGAGCAGAGGAACACCTTAACTGACACCATAGGGATAAAACCACAAAAATCCAGTATGTGGGGAATTCAACAGGACAAACAACCCAGTTTCTTTAACAAATGAATTGAAAAGAAGGAGGGGGTATCCTATGAATTAATAGATTTGAGACACATCAAATAAAATATATACTTTATTTGGATCTTTTCCAAACTGTAGAAAGATGTTTATGAAACATTTGGGGTATTTGGTGATATTAAGGAATTAATGTTGCTTTTTTAGGTGTGATCATGGTTTTGCTGTTATTTCATTTTTTAAAGCTATTATCTTCCAGAAATTCATTCTGATGTATTTATGGATAGAGTGATACAAAATGAAATAATCCGGTGTGAGTCAATCTGTATGTAACATATGCAATCATCTTAGATTCAATAAAATACCCACCTCCTGGAAGGATACTTAAACAAATTAGGTGAGATAAGATGTATGCAAAACATTCGATGTGGTTCCTGGAATGGAGCAGTGGGTCAGAGTTAATTAGATCTGCTCTTATCTCCTTTCAGCCCTTCCCTGTCCTTTACCGAGATGAAGGTGCCTCTACCCATTTGAATCAAATTAGTACAAACTTGCTTAGGGGCAGGCCGCTTTGGTGTTCAGGGATCAGGTTGACCATAGCCACTGGTCAGCTACTACCAAATGTGAGAGAATCAGCATAGAGCTAAATCATGAATGCAGATGGCTTGACAAGTGAATAAGAAAATGTCAGGGTCCTGCTATGTTAGGAGTGCTCAAGGAGATCAGTTGCATCTAGGCAGCTCTCCAGAGGGAAGTCATTTATCCTGATGATCTTTCTGCCGCTAACTGGCTTGGTCGAACTTTCTGATAGTGGAAGAACTAGTTTATCAGTGTCAGCTCTGTTTCCCCTGCAGAGAGTTACCACATGCCCAGGTCATCCTGACATTCATGGGAGTGCTGATGTCCTCACTGGGCATCATCTAAGTAGTGTCAGCAGTTCCACCAAGTTGCCGACGACCCAGGTCCCTTCCAATGTGCTGCATCTTGTGGCCATAGGGTGTGATTCTTTTCCACAAGGTCCAGTAGGGTGACAGCCATTCAATCCTGATTTCAGTTAACAGAAGGGAAGAAAAGGAGAAGGAAGGCATGCACCCTCCTTTAAGTACACTGCTCAGAAGTTGCATACACCATTTCCATGCATATTTCCATATATACTCCATTGGCCAGAATTTCCTTCCATGTCTTCACCTGGCTACAAGGTCAGGAATTTCAGTCTTTTTTCTCCCCAGGAAGCCACGTGCCAGACAAATATCTGGGGTTCTTTTACTGTTAAAGAAAGGAAGAATGGATATCCGGGGACACCTGGCAGCCTCTTCCCGTGAAGGAGGGAATCATGTCGAAAGGGAATAAAATAAAAGATGGCAGGCAAAGTCAAGCATTCCAGACTTGTAAGGGCAGATCCTAGGAGAATAGGATATGAAACTTCCAAGTTCCCATTAGCCTACAAGACAAGAATTCCTGCTGCCATTGCTCCTTCTCTCAATTGTCTTGTAATAGTGGTCCTCCAACATTTGGGTTATTGGGTCCTTTACCCGCTTAAAAACTATTGATGACCCCAAAGAGCTTTTCTTATGTGGATTATGTCTATCAGTATTTATTGTATTTGAAATTAAAATTAAGCAATTTTAAAGGATTCTTAAATTCATTTAAAAATAATAATAATAAGCCTATTACCTGTTAAAGGAAATTATATACCCTTTATAAAAATAACTATATTTGTGGGGCAAAATACTTAGTTAAAGCAATATTGCTTAGTATTTTTGCAAACCTCCTTCATGTCTGGCTTATAAAAGACACCTGAAATTTCATATATGCTCCTACAGTCTGTTGTTTTGGTTGAATTATATGAAGAAAATCCAATCTCACAAATATATATTTGGAAAAGGAAGAAGTACTTCAATAGCCTTTACAGAAAATTGTGGTATTCTATAACCCTTCATCAAAATTTTGCAGATAACCTCAGCAAGTGGTAGTTTCTTTAACATCCTCTTTAATAACATAGACTTTTCATAAGCTGTTAGGATAAAAATCCCTTCATCTACCTTGCACCCTGATTGGGTCTTCTCATATGTAATTTTGTAACATCACGCAATGGTCATCTCAGAAATGTTGGCTCACAGAGTCATCCTCTAAATGTTGACACATTTCATTATATAATATTAAAAGAATCCATTTGTAAATACCACCACTAATCCCATCAGAAAAGTCTTCTAAATGTTGGGATGGGAACTTGTCAAGCGCACAGTTTTCCAAGTCTCATTTTCTTTCACTTGAAAACCCCAGTTTTATCATTGCCAGTGAGGACTGTGAGCTCTTTTCCTTGAAGTGACAGGCTCACTCACATCTGAAGAACCAGCTGGTTCACTTGCAATTCCAACATTCATACACGTCTTTTCCTGTGGGTCAGCACACTCTGACACATTTGGGCTGTGCAAACAGGTCTGACTAAAGGACAGCCATGACTTTCTTCTGCTCCCGAGGCTGGGACAAGAACATCTTCACCATCATGCTCCTTCTGGGGGAATAACTGGTTTTCCATCTGTTTGTGTGCATGCGTGTATATAAATAAAAAATTCTGACCACTAATCCAGTGGTTCTCACATTTGAAATCATGTGGGAAGCTTCCCAAAATACTAATGTCTGTGTCCCACCATCAAAGATTATTAGTTTGGATAGCCTGAGCTTTGGGGTTTTAAAAAGATACCCAGGTGATTCTAAAGCGCACACAAATTTGAAAACCAATATCACAATACCTACATATTATAAAGAATAAAACCAACCTGCTCTGCAGAATTCAGAGCATTCCCACACCTCTCCCAGGGGCAGACGGCTCCATAGCACTTGGGTAGCCAGAGGCCCAGCCACGGCAGGCCCAAGATCCATCCCTGTCAAGCAGACCTTCTTGGACAGATCTTAAAGGAGTAGACAGTCTGTGGCTTACTAGTGGGCCATGATCTGTTTTTCTAAACATCTAGAAGACCTTTATATTTGCTTTAAAGTTTAAACTAGAACCAGAGTGCCATTTTTTTTCCTCTTGGGTATTCCATGAAAAGATCTTAATGAGGTAGTTGAGCCATTGCCAGAAAGAGATTGCTGAACTAAGAAAATGCCATGGAATGGCATTTTTTATTTTATAAAGAAAGAGACCATTTGGTGCTCTGTATTTCCGTGGATGTGTTTCAGCAAAAGAATCTCTTCAGAGGCTGTTCTTTATAGAGGCCTCAAGGAAGCTGAATGTGGGCCCATATGACTTCCTTTTAGTCAACGTAAAGGAATTTATAAGCACAAATTTCAGAAATTTGCCCAGCTACGTTGTCCACAAAGCTGTTTTTATTCTAGTCACATTTACATCAGCTGATCTATAGCCCAATGTAATTTTTTGAGTCTAGTGCCTTCAGAACTGCAGTCTTATACTTGGAAAGGCTTATATTCTGGTAGGAAAAGTTAACAAAGATTGAGTTTGACAGAAAACGATTCTTCAGTTTTTTGTGGTTTTTTAAAAGATTTTGTTTATTCATGAGAGACACAGAGAGGCAGAGGGAGAAGCAGGCTCCTCCCAGAGAGCCTGATGTGGGACTCGATCCCAGGACCCCGGGATCACGTCCTGAGCCGAAGGCAGACACTCAACCACTGAGCTACCCAGGCATCCCCGATTCTTCAGTTTTGTTTTTTTTTTTAATTTTTTTTTTAATTTTTATTTATTTATGATAGTCACAGAGAGATAGAGAGAGAGGCAGAGACACAGGTAGAGGGAGAAGCAGGCTCCATGCACCGGGAGCCCGACGTGGGATTCGATCCCGGGTCTCCAGGATCACGCCCTGGGCCAAAGGCAGGCGCCAAACCACTGCACCACCCAGGGATCCCCTCTTCAGTTTTTTTTTAACCCAGTTTTAAGGAGAATGGCATTTTGGGGTGCTTTTCTATTTGGCGTGGCAGTTGTTCTGGTGATAAGGGGAAAAATCATCCACATTGTTCTTCCATTGTATATAATTATATATTTGGTTATTTCTCAAACCTTTATGCAGATATTTTATTTTTTATTCATTTGAGCACCAGCAGGTGTATTAAGAGGCCAGGCTTAGGCAGCAGTAAAGAAGACTCTTTCTGTCCTGGCCTTAAAGTTGTTAATCCACTGGTGGATATGGACAAGTGAGCAGGTGAACACAAAGCAGCATGCTGGAACCAACCATCAGGGAAGGAAGGGCTCCCATTTCAGAGTGACTCTTGGACGAGGCTCTTGGCAGTGTTTCAGGGCCACAGAGATCCAAAGGCTTTACTCTATAGCTAAAGAACATGGGGCCTAAATGGGTTCCCGAAGGCCCCAGCTAGCAAATTGAATGGATCATTTGCTTTCTTGTCCCTAGTCTAACACTCCTTGCTACACCAGCTCTCTTCTGGTTGTTATTGTCCGATAGCATGCGGGCATGTCAGTGCTTCCTGCCCCCGGCTTCCCACATGCCTTCCAGATCAAGTTATGAAAGTAAATTGGAGAGCCTTGCACATGTTAGCACCGGATCATATGGCTATGGAAAATAATGTGTGCAGCTAACAGAGCAGGAGGCCAAGGATGACAGCCCTGTCGTCTGTCCCAGGATACCACCATTCACATATTTGCTTATGAGCTTTATCTTCACACATCCTCTGTTCCTCTCAGTAGTCTCCTAAAGAGCACAAATGCATAGACAGGTAGCTTGGGATTTATCTTTGCTGCAGGATCCAGCCTAATGCCTTACATATGAAATATTCTCAGACTTTAAGAATCAGTTAATAATATAAGTATATACGTACATATGTGTCAACTGTTGCACATTACCTTTAGGTACCTTTAGTGTCGGGGCCACAGTACACCAAAAACCTACCTGGGGCCTCAGGACTGTTGTCCACAGAGTAATTAAGGATTAACAATTCAGCAATGGCAATTGTAACACCATAAAAGAATCTCTCAGGTGGCCACATGCTGAGGCATTTGATTGTCAAATTATAAACTGTAAGCACTGTGGATGGTTGTGGTGGTTGTAACAGCATCAAACAACAAAATGAGCTGTAATCAACCACAGTGTCAAGATGAAAAATCTTACCCATGTTTCATGGAGTGTTTGGGGTGTAGTTGTGCTTCTTTCTATGGGTGATATTTTTTTACTCACATCCACAGTAAGGCAAAGGAATATACAGAATGGAAGATAAAGTGCTGCTTGCTGGTGTGGGAGTGAGTGTGGCCATAGAACAAAGGAGTGAATTGGAGAGCATCACATGGAAACTTGCTCCCATGATTCCAGGGAGTCTATTTCCCTAACCATAAAAATAAGAAATGTAATTTCCCATTGCCTGTTATACTTCACAAATCTCAAAGTTAAGTGCATTTGGGGAATTCCGTGACTTTGTCCCAGCCTTGTCCATGTTAGTGATTCACCACTTGACACCACATACACATCTGCTTCTTGGTGCCTGTGCAGGACGAAGCAGCCTTGCCAGCAAGAATGCCAACAGGCTCTTCACCTGTGGTTTCTTTCCCCAGCTGCTCTGGCAGTTGGCCACCTGGTCACACCACAGTGTGTCTTTGTCTCTCTCTCTACTCCTTCCTGATCTGGGATGATGTTGGGAGGGTAGACCTTGGCATCATAGCCCTGATTCCAGTCTTTCCAACTTGGGATCTCAAATAAGTTGCTTTCCTTCTCTTGTCCACCCATAAAGTGTTCAGTGGTTGGAGAAATGGAATGATGCGATGGCATGGGGTGATTACTTCATGGAAGTCAGTGTCAGCACTATTACTATTCCCAATTGGCTAGTGATTGCGTGCCACTGTCCAGTGGGTCATATTCATGGAACTATTTTAGAATCCAGAAGTGGCAGGTGTGGGGGATCTGGGTGGCTTAGTGAAGCATCTGACTCTTGGTTTCAACTCAGGTCGTGATCTCAGGGTCATGAGATCAAGCCCCTCATTGGGCTCAGAGCTCAGCATAGAATCTACTTTAGATTCTCTCTCTCCCTTCTTCACCTCTGTCTCTAAAATAAATAACATCTGTGCTCACTTCAGCAGCTATACTAAATAAATAACATATACTAACGTATATAATAATAACGTATACTAAAATAAATAACATCTTTTTTTTTTTTTTAAAGTGGCAGGTCTGAATCTGTAGCATGATAGATATAACTATTTCTATCCTTCAAGCAGTGAAGACAAAAAGTATTCAAATCAGAAAAAAAATTACATATCTTTTCCCCTTTCTATTTTCTGTTGGTTTTACAGTCTACTATTTTTCTGAAGTCCAGCATGATAACTGCAAGGAGGAAGTCCTTATTTTTACAAATTATGTTATACGTTATGCCCACTCAAAATAATAGATGAAAAGCTTACAATCCCCCTAATCAGTTCATAGGTCCCTTGAATGGCAGATTCTTCAGAAATCCACCTCTCCTGGGGCATACAGAAGCCCTCACAGCTTCTGGGCTGACAGTTTTGGAAATGAAGTAAAGCGCTTTGCTTTTAAAGTGTACCAGGGTGAGGATGCCAGATCTTAAGTCTGACAGTGCTGTCGTGGGTACTCTCCCAATGCAGTCATAACCAGTTGCATTGTATATAGAGTTTTATATCCATTTATATTGTTAGCACCTTAAATCATTTCTCCCCACATGAGCTAGTATACCTTTCTAAAAGCAAAAATAGAAGCTGGCCAGGCTGAAAAAGCTGACATGGTGTGGCTCAGAGCAACAGAGAGGGAAGCAGCCACTCCAACCCCAGTAGCATGTCTTGGGATGTAACCAAGGACGTAGGTGGTGCAGACACCTGGAGCAAGCAGACTGCCCTCACTCGAGGGCTCAGGTTTTACCTCAGTGCAGATATGAAAAGCTCTGAAATCGTTGGTTCCTAATGCTAGCTTATCACATCATCTCAAATACTGGGGGAAATGGCACTAATAAAGAGCTGAGAAACAAGACAAATCAATGAAATGAGTTTTCTTTTTTTTTTTTTTTTTAAGATTTTATTTATTTATTTGAGCAGGGGGACAGGGACAGGGAAAAAGAATCTCAAGCAGACTCAGCACCAAGCATGGAGCCCATGCAGGTCTCTTTCTCAACCCCGAGACCATGATCCCAGCCCAAAACAAGAGCCCCTGGCTCAACCAACTGAGCCACCCAGATGCCCCAGAAATGAATTTTCTGATGGGATGAATGAGAGGAGAGTAATTTTTGAAAGGGGTTAACATACAGAACACGGGCAGAGAATTTTAAGACTGGAACTTCAGAAACCACTTATATACCTCAGCCTTCAGTGATCTATCTGAAGAGTTATCTCCAGAGCTTTCACAGTATTAGGAAATGCAAAGTATAAGCTCAGAGGTAATACTTTGGGGCAGCTTGAAATGTCCTGGGAAGTGAAACTTACAAGTTTAACCATTTGAAATACCAGAACTATTTGTTTCAGATAGATAGATAGATTGATTGATTGATTGATTTGAGAGAGCATGTGCGTGCGTGCGCATGAGTAGAAGAAGGGGCAGAGGGAGAGAATATCCAAGCAGGCTCCATCCCACCAGCCATGAGATCGGAACCTGAGCTGAGACAAAAAATGGGACACTTAATCATCTCAGCTACCCAGGTGCCCTGAAGTACCAACACTTTTAAATGTTAACCATTTTTATGAAAATTTCTATGAAATCTCATTAACTTTTTCTTGATGACTCTGGGGTTTTTTTTTCTTTATATATATATATATATTTTTTTTTTTTTTTCTTGGCTCAACTCAGGTTTTTTTTTTTCTTTAAAAAAATTTTTTTTCTTGATGGCTCAGGATTTTTTCTTTTTAATTGCTTTTTGTTGTTGTTGTTTGTTTTTTGTTTTTTCATTGAGCAACATCAGATAGCCTGCTCTGTTCTTGATTAGCTTCTTATCCCAGGTGATTTGGGACTTTAGGATGTTATCACAAGTTGCCACCAAGGAGAAATCCCTACTATATTAACTGATGTGAGTACTGTATGTGCTTACATATATGTATATATTTATTTTTTTTCTTCTGTGAAGAGAGTGAATACTAATATAGGTCCACAGTCCCTTGTTTAAACCCTTGAATCCTGCTAAGTGTCTAAATTGAGATATTTTTACATTTTAGCAAGGTACATAAGCATGTCCAGTATACACCATGAATGCCCCCAGGGGTACTTGTTCAACACATGATTATTTCTGCCCCCACACATATGAATGCTTACACTAAATGGGATAAAGACTAGACATAAATAGCCCAGTGTCAGGTTAGGCCAGGTTTTGCTGCCAAACAAGTTTCAACATCATATAAAGACCTTGATTTTCAAAGGTTTTAACATTTTAGAATTGTAGAGAAGAAATTATAAACCCATAGGTAACACTGAAGATTTACCATGTGCCAAGTACTGTGCTAAATTCTTTATGTATTATCTCAATAAATCCTCCCAGTAGGTAGATACTTCTGTTACTCCTGTTTACCAATGGGGAAAACCAATGCACAGGGGAGTTAAGTAACTTACCCATGGTCGCACAGCTAATTAGTAGAGCTAGGATATAAAGCAGAGTTAACATTCACCAAACACTTGTTACATATTCGCATTACTCTAAGCACTCCCTCATTTGATCTGCAACCATTCCATTAAGATAGTCACTGCTATTATTCTCCATTTAACAGGTAAGAGGCAACAGGGAGATTATATAACATGTTCAGTCTGATGGTGTGGTTTCAGAGCATGTGTGCTCAGCCAGTACCACATTCTATGAGTTTATAGCAATGAAACAACTGGCTTCTAGGTTCAACAAGAGGAGTTACCACACCGAAGGCTAGTGGGTTTCCTCACAGGTCAGCAGCATCATTATACTCCTTAAACCATGATATTTTCACTGCAGGTTTTGTCATTTCTTTATATGGAATCAGTTACTACATTTGCCTCCACATCTGCTGGCAACTACCCCTCTATCTCATTGCCCTGCCTTACTTATTACAGGTATAAATGAGCACTTACTGTCATGACCTAAAGCATATCCTATCACGTTCAGGAGAAGTCACTCGCAAAGCCTCCCCCTTCCTTCTCCCTTTCCCTCCCCCTCCCTCCCCTCCCCCCTCCCCCCACCCCAGGTAGGCAAATGCTGCCCTTGACTCTGTACCCAGAGTAGACTCTTAGGCACAGCCAACATTAAAAATCACATCTCTGGGGATCCCTGGGTGGCGCAGCGGTTTGGCGCCTGCCTTTGGCCCAGGGCACGATCCTGGAGACCCAGGATCGAATCCCACATCGGGCTCCCGGTGCATGGAGCCTGCTTCTCCCTCTGCCTGTGTCTCTGCCTCTCTCTCTCTCTCTCTCTGTGACTATCATAAATAAATAAAAATTAAAAAAAAAAATCACATCTCTGGGGATCCCCGGGTGGTTCAGCAGTTTGGCGCCTGCCTTTGGCCCAGGGCGTAATTCTGGAGTCCCAGGATCGAGTCATGCGTCAGGCTCTGGGCATGGAGCCTGCTTTTCCCTCCTCCTGTGTCTCTGCCTCTCTCTCTCTGTCTATCATGAATAAATAAATAAATAAATCTTTTTAAAAAATCACATCTCTGATGTTAAAAAGAGATGTAAAGGACAGTTTCCTTGTGGCTTGATTCTAGAAACTCCTCTCACTCTCTGAACATCTCTTTTGGTGGCCTGTGGAGTCGGTGGCTCACACCCACCGCTAGAAGCTAGCAACCATCCCCTCCAGCAGGGTCCCCACTCTCAGCAGGAACCCCTGTGTCTCTAGCAGAAGAGCTTCATTCATCTCTGACGAGCATATGGGGGTAAAGATGATCTTACGTGGAAGATAGCAAAATAGAGCAGAATTCATCAGGAGTTACCAAAGGGTTTGTTTTGACTATTGTCCCATCGGGCCATCCTCGCCTTTCCTCATTTGTCTGATCCAGAGAAGAACTGACCAGGTTTACCAGCACTGAGCTGGCCCCCTCCAAGGAAAGTAGCTAGCCCAGGGTTCTTCTGGAGCCAGGACACACGTGTGTTCCATTTCCTCGTACTCTGTACTCTGGTGCTGCTCGTGCACTAAGCACTGGGCCACAGGTGGCAGAGGGGGGGCACTCTCAGCTTCTTACACTCTGCACTGAGGGGCATTCTTCTCCTGCAGACCAGCTGAATGGTGCTCTTTGGTGACTTCGGTGTGAGGTACTCCTGAATCTTTGCTGAGTTTGCAGGGGTTCGAGTTTCTTCACCAAAGTGGTGCCTGAAGTCCTGAGAGCCTCTAACACCACTGATGTCCCCGCAGGTGGCCCTGCCTTAGGACTGACTGCTGACATAGCAGAATGCTGGTTGCTGTGCCTTTTCCAGGAGCTCAGTGAAGCCCCACAGGGCTCCAGGCAGCTACGTGGTGTTGTACCCCCGGTCCCCTGGTACTTCAGGTCTGGATTTTCTGTACTCTTTGTCACTGCCTTTTTTCTTCGCTCCTCATCTCATTCACTGTGGCTTCAAAACTCTAGCCGCAAAGAAAAATAAAACAAAATATCTGGTGTTGCTTCCACCTCTGAGTATGACCTAAAAGAAGTACTGGCCCTACTACACTCCACTCACCTTTCTCTCTACATTCCTTTTTCTCCTTGTTCTAGTTCTTTCCCTTGTCAACTCTCCTGGCCTGAGCATTAAGCATACACTGCATATGGAGTGCCTACACCACCTTCGATTCTCAGATATTTTCTCCATCCGTGTAGGCTCAAGAGCTGCTTATTGGCTGCAGGAGACATTTTCTTTTATTTTTTCTCCACCTTTATCTTCTAGATTCAATGCCATTCTAGTTGCTTGATCTTCTCTGATCTCCCTATAATAAGTGGCACTAGGCTTATATCTGCTCATGTTTCACTTATCGAGTACTAGACTATAAAATCAATCCAGTGGGGTGCTGGTGGGTTGATTTGGAAGTATTGTGTGGGATTCTCTTTTTTATCAAAGTTTGATCTGAAGATAGAGATTATAGAATCCTACATTCATTTTTGCTTAATACCAGCCACTCTGAGTAACATGATTTTGGGGACCAGCATCCTCCTAAAATAGCCCATCATGGGACAGACAGCTGAAAGCCAAGAAAAACATGCAGGTTCTCACCTGCATGGGGTTTTCTTACCCAAAACGAAAACTTTAGTGAAAACTTTAGTGTAATTAAAAAAGAAAACAAATGTATGCTTAGGTGTATACCTAAGCGTTAGTTACATCCTGTCTCTTGGGTGAACTTGAATACCCAGCTGATTTAATATACAGTGCACAGAAACTGACCCAGAGGGTGCACCTGGGTGGAGTGCTCCCCAACCGAACATAGACTAGAGTCCTGAGACGGAAGTGTAAGAGAGTCTTTTAAAGGAAAAATGTGTTGGGATGCCTGGGTGTGACTGCGGTTAAAGCATCTGCCTTCAGCTTGGGGCATGATCCTGGAGTCCCACATCGGGCTCCCTGCATGGAGCCTGCTTCTCCCTCTGCCTATGTCTCTGTCTCTCTCTCTCTCTCTTTAAAAAAAAATAAAGGGAAAATGTGATTATTGCATTTTTATGGATTCTTTGGATAATGTTTATTTCTAGAGGAGAGCATTTAGCTCCAGTAGTCAAGATATAGCAAAATAATTTTTTTTTCCTTAGAGAGGGACTCAACTTTTTACTCTCTGGTAAGTAAAACAAGCCATGATCAGTTTGGCTCAAAGTGCAGATGATAGCCAAACCAGGCATTTATTATTCAAGCAGAAAACATAAGCAATTCCCATCTTCCAGGTTCTAGCCAATACCTGCACATGTACAGCAAGCAGTAGAAGAGTTAGTCCAAAAAGGAAGGGGGTGAAGTATTCAGAGAGGCCCAGTCTGCAGTCTGCAATTCCAAGTGTTTTGCTTTTTTCCCCCCTTGTACTCAGAGTTTACACTAGGTGGCATGCAAGGAAAGCCGAACACATTTGGAAACTTGATTCTGTGCACACCCAATTCTTCTGGCACAAACCCTGACCAGTGGGTGCAGCTTCAGAGCCAGTGATCTCGTTTGAGATTGTTCTTTTTCTCCTCCCCAGGATGAAGTGTCCTCTCGCTGGCACAAATAAAAGATTCCTAATTAACACAATTAAGAACACGCTGCCCTCCCATAAAGAGCAAGACCCTGAGCAAAAGGAGGGCAGCAAGGAAGCCACGAAAAGCCAGGGCCAGAAAGAAGAAAAGCGGAAGAAGCACAGAGGTCACCCCTACAAGCACAGCTTCCAGGCCCGGGCCCCCGAGGGCCACTCTCCGCACCGGAAGCCCAGCGGCCGGGACAAGTCGGGGAAGCGCTCCAACAGGCGATGAAGAGGACGGGCAGGAGCCACCTGCACTGATCCGTCTGGGACAGGGGGTGTGCCCACGAGGATTTGAGGACAGGCCTGCAGCCAGAGAGCAGACACCTAGGAGTGACTTTTACAGTCAGTCCTTAGTTGCTATGACAGGGAAATGAGTGCAAAGGGACTTGCTCTGCAGGTGTCCAGGCAAGTTCCAGCTTTTCTGGCGGTGGCCTCCCATAGTGTGTCATGTTTTCATTCTCTGTTGTTTGGAAGTTGGTTTCAAAATAAATCTAAAACTTAAGTTTTCAGAGGTTGTAACGACTAATTCCAGTTTTTTCGACGTGTTAACGATTGTGGTCCTCAGATTTTCTCAGAAAATGAAACACTTGTAAATCCTCTATGTTATCTTTTTGGAAGATGAATTTAAAATTCAAAAGTCATCTGGCCAGTAACCACAGTCAGGAAAAGATGTAGCCCTTCAAGGGCTAGAAATTTACCATGAAACTCTTTGATAGGTTTGTTTTCCTCTAAGGGAGCCATGTAGAAAATTCTCAAGATGGCTTTGAATTCAGTGTTCCATATCAATAACCAGAGGCTAAATAATTGGCTCTGTTGTTTCCTTGTGCATTCTCAAACTCATTCCTGACGTAGAACAGCTTTCTATATTTAATTTTTTGGGAATATATAAGTTTTAAGTGGTGCTTTTAAAAGAACCCTCAAAAGTTAAAACTAACATAATTACTTTAGTACTATGTCTTATTTAGCTGCAGACCTATAATACCACTCTTAGTATAGTTGTTTCAGAAATCTTAATTTTAAATTAAAGTGTGTTTACAAGACCGTTTTCTGTTGTTTTTTTTTTTTTCAATATTGATGTATCTCCATTTTAATGGAGATTTTAATGTATAATTACAAACCTTTCAAACCAGTATTCTTCCTTTCATACTCAGGAAAATGTCACCAAGTACCCTCTTCCCTGGTCCACAAAAGGAAGAAGAATCTCTCTCTGTCCCCCCACCACCACCACCCCCAGTTTTCCAAAGCATCTAAGCTTATGCCTGGCTGCTCCCAAATAATCACTCGCCACAGCCTGCTCCCTGCTTCCTGGCAGCCAAGAAAAGCCCTTTCTTAATGTTTAGAAAGGAGCACATCCGAAAAGTTAGCTTCGGGGTGTTTATAGAGAAACCGTAATAGACCAAGCACTGGCTTTGACCATCAAGCCACTGGCCACACCCTTGGTCTGCTCTGAGCTAAAAGCTCAGGAGTGAAGCCCAGGCATTCTCACTAGACCCACCCGTCTCCCGAAGACCCCAGGGCCCCTGTGACTTCATAACGACATAGCAAGACACTTCGCTTTCAGACGTACAAAAGGAATAGTTTGGCTCATATGACTTTATCCAAATCCATTTATGCATTAGCTTACACTGTTTGTGCTAAATTGGGAACATTTTGTATTTAAATACTAGAAATAGAGTCCTGAGTTTTTGAAAATTCTTGTTATAATTAAGTAAAATAAAGTTGGATTGTATCAATTGTCTATGTTCTTTGTGTTTAGAGCAAACTGCCAAATTCGTTATTCTTTAAAAGAAAATTACTTTTTTTTTAAAAGATTTTTATTTATTTATTCATGAGAGACACAGAGAGAAGCAGAGACACAGGTAGAGGGAGAAACAGGCTCCATGCAGGGAGCCCAACGTGGGACTCCAGGACCACGACCTGGGCCGAAGGCAGATGCCCAACTGCTGTGACACCCAAGTGTCCCAAAAGAAAATTATTATAATGAGCACATTCTAATACTTACAGGAAGTCTCTGTACCTCCTTACACTTAACCTTTCTTATTTAATTGTGTTAAAGGACGAAGGAGTGTTCTACAGAATCACTCTCTCCTTAAAAAGGAATTGTTCCTGGGAAGCCTGGGGTGGCTCAGCGGTTGAGCTCAAGTCTGCCTTCGGCTCAGGACATGATCCCAGGATCCAGGATCAAGTCCCACATCGGGCTCCCTGCATGGAGCCTGCTTCTCTCTCTGCCTGTGTCTCTCCCTTTCTCCCTGTGGTGTGTCTCTCATGAATAAATAAATATTTTAAAACTAAAAAAAAAGAAAAGAATTTTTCCATTCCTAAAAACTTGATTTAGAATCTTTAAAATTTTGATCAAGAGCAGCCGTGTTTTCCTGTATATAAATGTCAAGAGCAGATTATCCATTTTGTAAGTCAGTCAGAGAAGGACAAACATTATATGGTCTCATTCATTTGGAGAATATAAAAAATAGTGAAAGGGAATAAAGGGGAAAGGAGAAAAAATGAGTGGGAAATATCAGAAAGGGAGACCGAACATGAGAGACTCCTAACTCGGGGAAACGAACAAGGGGTGGTGGAAAGGGAAGGTGGGTGGGGGGTGGGAGTGACTGGGTGACGGGCACTGAGGGGGGCACTTGATGGGATGAGCACTGGGTATTATGCTATGTGTTGGCAAATTGAACTCCAATTAAAAAAAATATATGTAAAAACAAAACAACAAAAAAAAGATTATCCATTTTGATTCTCCATCTATACAGTACATGTTGGAGGAGGTGATTAGTCCTGAGATCTCACATGCACCTGCCACCTGCTTCTGCACTTAGAGAGCAGGCCCCTCCAAGAGCTTCCTCAGTCTCCTCCTCCTGGCTGCTCTCCAATATAAATGTCTTGGAGCTCCCATAGCCCAGCAAGGTGTTGGAGAAGTTGAATGGGAGCCCACCTCTGCCGTTGGCGGGCTCCGGGGCTCCCTGCCTGGTGGCTTCTCTGGACGCATCTTCCCCATCCAGGAACCAAACTCTTTGGACTGAGTCTCTAATTTAGCCAGTAGAGATAGAGTTACCAATGCTCAGCCCTCAGTTTTAGGAACTGCTCTTCAGGCTTCCTTTAGAAAGCTCTAAGACTTGAGCACAAGTGTGACTCAGCAGAACTCATTTTCCTGGAGCAGCCCAGGGGGCTCAGTGGTTTAGCGCCATCTTTGGCCCAGGGTATGATCCTGGAGACCGGGGATCAAGTCCCACGTCCAGCTCCCTGCATGGAGCCTGCTTCTCCCTCTGCCTGTGTCTCTGCCTCTCTCTCTCTCTCCCCCTCTCTCTCTGTCTCTCATGAATAAATAAATAAAATCTTTAAAAGAAAAAACTCATTTTCCATTTTACCTCTTTTCAGAAAGCATAGTCTCTGAGAAATGTAAGCCAAAAGCAATGGCCTCCACCCTCAGCCAGTGACCTTTTAGTGTTATGTTAGTCTTTGCAAATGGCCCACAGGTCATGGGGAAGGGACCGAGCAGCTGGTTTTACTTAGAGTAGGCTGAGCACTGAAGGACACTTCCTCAAATCTAATTCTGGAAGGTGGCTGTGGAGCTTTGAATTTGCCTGTTTTTTCTTCCCACCCCCCACCTCCCAGGGCAGGGTTGGGGTGGGGGGATAGGGGTGGAAGAGGTGGTACAGGTCTGCCTCAAATTTACTGGTACTATTAATCATTCCTTCATGGATTATCGATGTGACTCAGCATGGCACTCACATTTTTTCTATTTACATAATCCCTATCCCTCTTAGAGGTCATGCCATTGTCTTTGAATCATGAAGAGTATCTGGCCCACAATCAGTGCTTGCTTAATAAACATTATGTGAGGTGAATTCCTGATGAAGTGAAGCCTCACACTCCCTTAAGGAGTGTTAAACGTGTAAGTATTCTCACCGGGAGGGATGAGTTGGCTATACTAAAACTGTGTGGACAATAACACTTAAGATGTATCATCAATGGGCCAAACACGTTAGGCCTTTTTTCCTCAGCTTTATTGAGATACAGTTAACATATAACACTGTGTTAGTTTAAGATGTAAAATGTGGTGATTTGATGTAAGTATATATTGTGAAATGATTATGGTAAGGTTAACACATTATCTCAGTTACCATTTTTGTGAGTAGTGAGAATATTTAAGATAGGCCTTCACCTATGTCCATATAGTCATCTCAACCCTATGAAGAAGGTAGTATTATGCCCATTATATAAATAAGGAAACAGGACTGGGTAAACAGTTTGCCCAAGGTCACAGCGATGGGAAGTGGCAGGAATGCTGTCTGAAGCTGTCTGAATCTACAAACCTATATTCTTTCCAGAACTTTGTGCCAACCTGGATCCAAACTCAACTCCCTCAAAACACAGGACCGGAGGGCACCTGGGTTGGCTCAGGGGTTGAGCGTCTGCCTTTGGCTCAGGTCATGATTATCTTTCCAACAACGAATTTCTCCTAATTATTTTCAGAAACTATGAAGTCTTGGTCACAAAATCTCCATGGTAGAAGAGTATATCCATTGAAAGAGGCCTTAATTCTCATGTATCGTAAGGTTGACTCAATAATTCATGAGCTGCTCTTATCCAGAGGAAAAAAAAATACAACGTGGATACCTTTAAATTCACAGAGAGAGAGAGAGGCAGAGACACGGCCAGGGGGAGAAGCAGGCTCCATGCACCGGGAGCCCGACGTGGGATTCAATCCCGGGTCTCCAGGATCGCGCCCTGGGCCAGAGGCAGGCGCCAAACCGCTGCGCCACCCAGGGATCCCGGGACTTTATAATTTATTGCAGACATTTCTGATCTTAATAAAGTAGCAAGTCTCCTATTTCAGACACAGAATTGTGATCCCTCTTTTTGAAAAAAAAAAAATATAAATAACAAAGCTAGTGATTGGATTGTTTTATCTTTTGGATGTGCTGTGCTATATTAATCTTGAATTGTATTGCTGAAATCCCATTTCACTTTTATGTTTTCCTGGGTTATGTCATTGTTTTAGAGAGCTGAATAAATCTATATGTCTGGAGTTCATTCAGAAAAAAAAAAAAAAAAGAGATCAAGTCCTGGGATCAAGTCCTGCATCAGGCCCCCCGCAGGGAGCCTGCTTCTCCCTCTGCCTTATGTTGCTGCCTGTCTCTCTGTCTCTCATGAATAAATAAATAAAATCTTAAAAAAAAAAAAGAGAAAGAAGAAGAAAGGAGAAGAAGAGGAGGAGGGGGATGAAGAGGAAGAAGAAGGAGGAGGAGGAGGAGAAGGAGGAGAAGGAAGAAGAAGAAGAAGAAGAAGGAGGAGGAGGAGGAGAAAGAAGAAAGAAGAAGAAAGAAGAAGAAAACACACAGGACCAGGATATCTTAGTGTATAATAAGCCAAGGATTTCCAAGTTAAGAGGCTAAAGAACTTGTGTAACTAATGCATTTTATTGGTTACCGTGTACTTCTGGAGACCTGACTAGGCAAGCCCCACCCAAGGAACAGGGCCAGGAGCAGTGTTTCCCCTGGGCCAGCTTAGCCATCCAAATCCAGGAGGAAAGCTCTTAACAGTTCTCTGGTTAAATGGCAGCTGCTGGAATATCTAAGGGAATTTAAACTCCCACGTGAAGCAAAGATTTTCATATTCAGCCTCTGCTTTTTTCCATCCACAAGAATAGAAGGTTTTGGAGTTAAGAAATCCTAGCATTAGCATTAGGACCTCTCTGGTACATTAAATAACATCATCCTGTGACCCACAGAGAGCATGCTGCCCCCACCTCGACCCCCTTCGAAAGGTGGGTCAACAGGTGCTGGGATAAGCCCTTCCCTCATCCGATGCACAATAGTGAGAAGCCAGGCGACGAACATCCTCAGGTTTGAAAAGACTGCTAAGAAGTGTGCGCTCATACCCACGCGAACACATAAAGAAGTAAGTAAATTAGTTAATCCGCATTAAACTGCCAATACAACCTAGTAAGCAGAATTCAGAGGAATTTTATAAATAAATAATTTCGACCTGCATTACCATGCTATAAATCTCAGTAGAAGGCCCTGGGCATTATCATGAAATGACCAACAATAAACAGATTTGGGAGCATCATTAATAGTTGAGCTATTCTCCCATCTATCTAGCCCTGTAACTTGCACCTTTACTCTTCCCGACTTATGAAAACTCCCTATGTGCAACATGAACTCCAAATATAACATCCTGATGAAATACCTGAGAGACATTTATCTCCACCAGGTAGGTATATAGCACGCCCTCCATGGTTGTCCACCATCCTTCCTAAACGGTTCTTTCTCATTAATTCCTCAGGTTTAGTTCCTTCAAGACAAGCTAGTATATACTGCCCAGTTACAAGCCTCCATTTACTCCAAGTTACAGACCTGTCAGTCTGATGAATAGTCTTTCAAAGCTCAGTGCCGATTTACAAACAAAAAAACTGCAAAACTGTTTTTTAATCCCATCTCCTACGTGAAGAACAAGCCATCCACTCACTCACTCACTTGTTCCATAAGAGAGCTAAGCAAATGTGACAGGTACCATGCTGGGCCCAGATTGGAACAATCGAACTCCTGGCCTCAGAATCTTTTAAGCCATGTTCATGTCTGCCAAATTTAAAGGTAGAGAGTATCTGGCCAGCAGGATGTTTACTTCTCAAATATTTTTTTGGCCCTGCCTGCAATATTGCAGTTTTCCATATTTGGGAAGCAGTTGGTGGGTGGTCATCAGCACAAAAACAGCACAGGTGCTTTCATTTTCAATTAAAAAAAAACAGTCAAAATTTTCATTTTGATGAGTTCTAGAAATATGTATATATGTACCTATGTATGTATGTACATATGTATCTATGTATCACACATTCTTAAAAAAGTTGTGTGAATCCCAAAAATAAACACAAGGCAATATATAATATATAACTAGATCATGTAAAACTATTAGAAACACACTAAGAACAAGATAAAAAATTTACAAATAGATGATATGTTCACAGAAAATACAAACATGAAAAATGTTCAATTTACTAGCAAAGAAAAAATGCAAATTAAAATGATTTTTTTAAATTGCTGGATTTGGGGGTGTTTTTTGGAAGGGAATTCTGCTAACCAGAGTATGGTGATACACATACTCTTGGAAAACAATTAGCAAGTGGGTAAAATGGCTCAGTATTTCCAGGAATCGTTGAAATGTTCTCTGTTAAAAACAAAGAAATCGTGCTTTTAAAAGTTACATAGTGAGGTTTTGCATTCAATTTAGTATATATTCTTATCTAGTTATTGCTTGGCTTTTTGTTCTTTCCCTGGTTTGAATAATGCTGCTTTAGAACCATATGAACAAGCAGAGCAATAATATCAATGTAAAAATGTAATTAAATCACAATCTTCTTTTCTTGCTTGTTAATTATGTTCATTTTCCCATTCATTATAAGGTTGGGATGTTCTTTTGCAGGATGTTATATCTGCTCTGAATTAGCAAACAATAAATTACTCTTTCTCTCCTAAAGCCAGAACACAACAGGTCTGGAAACGAGGAGGAAGGAGTGACGAACCTCAAAATCAAGATTAATAATTCACTCTTAGAGACATGTGTTCCCTATCCCTAAATCTCTGAGTCTGTTTCAGATCCAGTGGAGAAAGAGTACTACCAGGGTCATGATAGTGATTGCACTGAATTGGAAGTTAAGACTGTCCCATCCAATTTCCGCCTCTTCTTAGATGGAACTGCTGAACTGGGAGTTTGATTATCAATATTAAAAGCAAATTGGGGGATCCCTGGGTGGCGCAGCGGTTTGGCGCCTGCCTCTGGCCCAGGGCACGATCCTGGAGACCCAGGATCGAATCCCACATCAGGCTCCCGGTGCATGGAGCCTGCTTCTTCCTCTGCCTATGTCTCTGCCTCTCTCTCTCTCTCTCTCTCTGTGACTATCATAAAAAAATTTAAAAAAAAAATAAATAAATAAAAGCAAATTGGCACCATATCTTGGGAACTCGAGGAAGTTTAAGAGGGATCCTGGTACATCTGTGAGTGATCATGCTTAGCCATAAAGGTTAGTGGAAGACTACTAAAGCTTTAAATAGCCATGGGCACATGGGCTAGGGTCATGCCTAGTACGTACAGTGCCTCTGCATAAATAAGAGCAAAGTATCTTGGATGTCTGTGATGGTGTATTGGCGAGCTGAGGGCCAGCTGGATTTTGCCTCCATTCACAAACCCTCCCCTGTGTGTGTTATGTCACTTAGAGTTGTAAGCAGCAGTCCTGCCAAGGACTCTGACACCCCATGAACAAAGTTTTAGGTTATCCCACTAGACAAAGAGCCCTGACCAGCTACAGTGCTGGCTAAAAGCAACCCGATCATGGAAGGAGCAGTAGGAAGGACCAGAGGAAGAAACAAAGACTATTCCTTTTTATGATTTCAATGAGTTTTGTCTCTTTCTTCTTCCTTTCCCTTCCTATTGTATATAGTGTCTTGGTTGGGGGTTGGATTTATCCCTGAGTCTGCAGAAGTATGGAACACTAAGACAGAGCTGGAGGTAAAGTGAAAAGGCCTGGAGATCCTGGGGCCCGCTGGCCCCATGACATCGCTTCCAGAAGCAATGAATGGTGTGACACTGCTGGTACTTCTACCGGTAAAGAAGTGAGTGGGTCGCTTTGTAGGGCAGTTACGCTGGGAGAGATTGGGATATTTCTGGAACTGTGTGTGTGTGTGTGTCCTCCCAACCCAGGGGAGGACTGAAATGATTTCCTCTGCTCAGTACTTTTTTGCAGTCTTGGCTTTGTGACAGATTCTGCCCCAGCCACGGGGGTGAGTACATGAGCAAGGCTGGGTAGGTCAGACAAACTGCTTCAACAATGAAGCCAAAAGTATTGCTACAAGGGTGCAGTGGGGCAGCAGGAATCCCTATGACCAGCAGAGAGAGCTTGTCATGGGGCCAGAAAGTTGGGGGGAGGAGTGAGGCATGTAATTGAAGGAGAGTGGCAGGAGGCAGGAGTAGGCACATGGGAAGTCTAAGCCACTAACAATCTTACCTAAGCCTTCAGGATCTGCTTGAGCCTGACCTCATATTAATACTGCAGTTGAGGGGCACCTGGATGGCTCAGTGGTTGAGCGTCTGCCTTTGGCTCAGATCATGATCCCAGGATTCTGGGATAGAGCCCTGCATCGGGCTCCTTGCTCAGCAGGGAGCCTGCTTCTCCCTCTTTCTCCCCACTCTGGAAACTGAAGGGCTGCTTCACAGGTCCAAATGTGTGATTTTTGGATGACATCCAGTTCATAAGGGGCAGTTCAGGTCATATGGTCACTTAGTGTTCTAGGTATTTAGTGTCTACCCAGACCCAGTTGCAATCTGGAAGCCTTTTCCCAATAGAAGATTAGCTATTTGCCTGGGACAGTGTGGCTTCTCTCTTAAACACTATGATCTGAACTATAATTCTTCCAAACGGATTTCCCCCAGGCTTCACAGAGCATCTCCATCTGCTGCAGACACATTGAGTATCTATCAATGGATCTGCTAGATCACAGGGCCCAAGGATAACAGCCGCCTTGCAGCCTAAACTAGCTAGAAAGCATCTCTTGCCCTTGGCACCACAAAGACTTTCTAGCTTTACAGATTTCTCAGTGAATGAATAGAGAAGCACATTCACATATAGTCGAGTAGGACACTACATAATATATTGTCCAAGCCTAGGCACTTTTAAATGAAAGGAGTCCTATTTAAAATTGTATCAGGACAGCAGGCATAAACTTGGATTGTACCAGACAAATAAGTTACTCTAGATATGTATATTGCCTCCATGATTCAAAGAAGCCCACCAAGCATTTTGACTTTTCTTTAGTGGTAGGGGGTGCAAACTATTATGTCAATGGCCTGTGTCCCCATTTTAGTCATAATCTGCCTATTCTCTCCTTGGCTCCAGCCTTTCCCCTGCAGGAAGATAAATGCAGTGTTCGTGTACGAAGGGTAAAGGGGGTTACCTAGCGGCATCTATGAGTGAGTGAAGACTAACATTAAATCTTGAAGAACTGCATGGGGATGCAGGACAAATAACCTCATCTTGTAACTACTTGTATGAACTTGAAAATCACTTGGCTAATATTAATTGCAAGATATATATGTCTTTCTCTTGCCTACAGTTGAAGTTCATTGCTGCCTGGTAAGAAGATCCTGCTTTTTCCACTTGCCTCATCTAATTCCCAGAGATTTCTCTCACACTGAGGATGGGCAATTACAGTGTGGGAAATGTATTATTATAGCCAATAATGTAGATGTATAAGGGTATGGACTGATATATCTGCAGGGAGAAAAATGATGAAGGAAAAAATTATGTCAGATATTCTAAAAGCTAAAGACTTTGAAAGAATATTGTCATTCCCTTTTTTTGCAAGAACACATTTCATCTGATTTGTTATCATTCTCTCTGTTTTCAAAAACACACAATCAAATACTTTCCAAACTTATACTGTAAGTTTATATAAGTGTGAGTTGGTTTGCCTTTAGAAAGGTGGGATAGGGATCTTGAGTCTTACTCATGTGTAAAAAAGGGCTGTGAAATGAGTATATTAAGAATTAATTAATATATTAAGAACTGAAGTGAACTTCTGCTCTGGGCAAGATGGAATAATAGGGAATTTACCATACACATGAAACAATTTTTTAAAAGCCCCAAATACATGAAAGAATGAGAACAGTTTTTAATACATTGGACAGCAGGCATCAAAGGACAGTGATCTCTGAGTGAGAGAAAGCAAATGAGGTGAGACCTATGATTGCCTCTGCGTGGAAAAAGTTACTATGCTGCAGAGCAGGGAGTTGGGGATGAGGCAGAACCTAAAGATTCCCCTGAGTTGAGGTGACAGATAGGGAAGCTGGGGAAAACAAGGCAGCTATAGTGAACTGTAGTTCACAGTGGAAAGCACTGAAGCAGAAGGAGCTAGACAAAAAAATAAGTCTGGAGATCAGCAAAGGGCCACTCTCAAATACTCAACTGAATACTGATCAGTTCATGTGTCTAAGGAAACTTCCTGAGGCCAGGAAAAGAACCTCATGAAACGGTTAAAGGGAACAATCCTCAGAGCTCACAGAGTCAGAAATAGTACCTGTTTTGACTAGCCATAGTGGAAAGCCCAACAATTCACAGGATATCAGATAGAGAGTATTCAAAAGGATTTTGCCTCATTGCTGGAGCAAAATTAGCCCTAGACCAAATAGTGCTCTGAATCCACCAAAGCTTAAAGGCAAGACTCAAAAGGATCAAATTGTTTCCAAGCAAATTAATAGCATTCCAGGACAAAGTTCAAGAACAATTATAGGAATACAAAGATAAATAGTACCACCAGGCAAAATTCCCAATGTCTGTCACCTAATAAAAAACTAAGACAGGCAAAGAAGCAGAAAAACACAAGCCATCATAAGGAGAAAAATAAATCAATGGAAGATGACCTAGAGATGTCAAAGATGATAGAATTAGTAGTTAAGGACAATAAATATGTTCAGGACACTATAAGAAAGGTTGAATATGTTAAGTAGAGACACAGAAGATACAGAAAAGACCCAACTCAAATAGAAATAGAACTAGTATCTTTTTTTTAAGATTTTATTTATTTATTCATGAGGGACACAGAGAGAGAGAGAGAAAGAGAGAGAGAGAGGCAGAGACACGGGCAGAGGGAGAAGCAGGCTCCATGCTGGGAGCCTGACATGGGACTCCATCCCGGGTCTCCAGGAACTCACCCTGGGCTGAAGGCGGCGCTAAACCACTGAGCCATCCGGGCTGCCCTAGAACTGGTTTCTAAGATGAAAAATGCATTGGATGAGATTAATGGCAGATTAGACATAAAAGAAAAGATTAATGAACTTTAAGATGTAACAATAGAAACTATTTGAAATAAACTACAAAGAGGGGTACCTAGGTGGTGCAGTGGGTTAAGTGTTGGACTCTTTTTAAAAAAAAAAAAGATGTATTTATTTTTATTTTAGAGAGAGAAGGTGGAGAGGAGAAGCAGAGTGAAATAGAGAAACTGAAGCAGACTCCACACAGAGCATGGGGGGACTCAATCGCAGGACCCTGAGATAATGACCTGAGCAGAAACAAGAATTAAGCCCAGGCACCCCAGGCATCTGACTCTTGATTCTGGTTCAGGGCATGATCTCACGGTTGTGGGATCAAGCCCCAAATCAGGCTCCACACTCAGCAGGAGTCTGCTTGTCCCCCTGCTTGTGTGTGCACATGCTCTCTTTCTGTCTCATAAATAAATAAATAAATAAATACATACATACATACATACATACATAAAATCTTTTTTTAAAAAAGGAAAGAAATTACAAAGAGAAAAATGACTGAAAAGTGAACACAGCTCTGAGACAAACTCAAGTGACCAAGTACACTTGTAATTAGAATCCTAAAAGATGGTGAGGGGTAGAGAAACATACATGAAGAAATACTGTCCACAAAGTGTCCAAATATAATGAAAACTGCAAACACATGGACACAAAAAACTCAACATATTCCAAGCATTTTTTTTAAAGGAAGAAAACCGGGCAGCCCGGGTGGCTCAGCAGTTTAGTGCCACCATCAGCCCAGGGCCTGATCCTAGAGACCCGGGATCGAGTCCCACGTCTGGCTCCCTGCGTGGAGCCTGCTTCTCCCTCTGTCCGTGTCTCTGCCTCTCTCTCTCTCTCTCTCTCTCTCTCTGTCTCTCACGAATAAATAAATAAAATCTTTAAAAATAATAAATAAATAAATAAATGGAAGAAAACCACACCAAAGCACATTAAAATGAAATTGCTTTAAACCAGTGATGAACACATGATGTCAGAAGCAGCCTTCCCACCCACACCAAAAGACACAGCACATTCAGAAAAATAATTATAATGTCCAAAGCAGATCTCAGGGAGAAACGAAGCTAGAAGGCAGTGAAGCATCTTTAACATACAGAAAGAAAAAAACAAATTGTCAACCTAGAATTCTTTACCCAGTTAAAGTATCTTTCAAAACTGAAAAATCCTTGTCAATCCCCTCATCCTCACTCTGTCAGGGAACCACCAGTCGTGCCCTTCTTTGCACACTGGGTCTTCCAGGAGAGAGTTTCAGGACCATGGAATCAGAGGCCCCTGCTGCAGCTGACACCTCGAGTCCCTTGTGAGCACATGTAAGAGAAAAAAATGAAGCAGGGTCAGGATGAGGCACTATGGTTTTGATTTTTTTACACATTTTTGGCACTTTTTTATTACAAAAGTTATACACTGCTTATTTTTTAGGAGAGTGCACAAAAAGAAAAGAAAGTTATACTCTCCCCTTACTCTTACTTTTTTAAAAAAAGATTTTATTTATTCATTCATGAGAGACAGAGAGAGAGAGAGAGAGAGAGGCAGAGACAAAGGCAGAGGGAGAGGGAGAAGCAAGCTCTCTGCAGGAGCCCAATGTGGGACTCCATCCCAGACCCCAAGATCATGCCCTGAGTCAAAGGCAGATGCTCTACCACTGAGCCACCCAGGCATCCCTCCCCTTACTTAATGTGAAAATCTGTAGTGTAGGATCAGGGATGCTCACTTTCATCAGTTCTACTTAACAGTACCCTAGAGGGCCTAGCCATGGGCAATAACTGAAGAAAAAATATATGGTATTCAGATTGGAATGGAAGAATTAAATCTTTCTTGATATTCAAATGACGTGCTTTTCTACATAGATAATCCTATAGTGTCTAAAAATAGCTACCAGAACTATTAAGTAGGTTGAGCAAGGAGGCAGGCAACAAAATGAGCATACAAAAATTAATTATATTCCTAATATTAGCAACAAATTATCAGAAAATAAAATTTCAAAAAATATAAATTACATCAAAAAAGAGACATACATGGGGATAAATCTCACAAAATATGTGCAAGACATGTACACTGAAAAGTTTAAGCCATGGCTGAGAGAAAGAAGATCTAAATAAATGGAGATATATACTATGTTCATGGATTGGAAGATTCAAAATTTTTAGGATATCAGTCTCTCAAAATGTGTATGTAAGTCCAATGCAATCCCAATTAAAAAAAAAAAAAACTAGCACATTTTTCCCAGTGAAAATTACTTAATAAATAACTATTTAAAGTCTCCAGAAATAGGGACATCTGGGTGGCTCAGTTGGTTGGGTGTCTGCCTTCAGCTCAGGTTGTGATCCCAGGGTCCTAGGATAGAATCCTGCATTGGACTCCCCATAGGGATCCTGCTTCTCCCTCTGCCTGTGTCTCTGCCTCACTCTCAGTGTCTCTCATGGTTAAATTTTTAAAATCTTTTTTTAAAAAGTCCCCAGAAATAGTTTAAGGGCATAATAGCAAATAAACATTTTTTTTTAATCAACAAAATTTGTAAAGACCAGTGAGACCCTGTAGTTTCTGAACCAAGACCACACTCTCCTTCCTCCCTTGGAGCTCAGAAAAACAGAAACTCCACTTCAGACTGATGCAGAAGACAAAAACACAGGGCTGACTTTGACTCCAGCTCCCAGTAAGTGAGTTGTTTTCTCAGGAGGAATAGGATATCAGCATTTTTCAGCCTGTCCCAGCTACCTTTTGCTAAGACTAAGTACTGAGCCAATTGTCTGAGAGGTTGCACTTCCTTCTCCCATCTAGTTCCTACTGGTGAGACAGAAACTCTACCTTGGGCACAGTGCCACTGAGAATTCTGGGTTCCTCATTGCCCTCGTGCTGGTTCGTAAGGTCATGGTTCTATGCCAGGAGAGGCAAGCCAAGAAGATCTGAGGCTACTCTTCCCCCTTCTACCTCATGCTGAGCTCCTAAAGTGGAAGTGTCACTCAGAGAGAAGAACACTATTGTCCCCATCCTAACACCAAAGTCCTGACTCAGAGATTTTGCCTACAGGAAGTAGCAGACCATAAAATAGATAGCCCCTAATCTTTTCCCAAAGTGAAACATGGAGAAATTTAAGGGTAAAGTTGCACTCAAAAACAGTGGAAATTTTGTTGAAAGGAAATTGGGAAAACACTGGTAGATTTGTTAAACATAGGCTAAACTTAAGACTGCTAGTTTGCAGCAGAGATCCCCCGGAAACGATAGCTGGCAGTAGCCCTCCTATTTTATCAAATACCTCAGGAACCAGTCCTTCGAAGAAGCTGGAATTTGATTGGTTTAGTCTGTGGAACAATTCATGCCCCAGAACATTGTTCAAAACAATAGAGCAATCATCCCACAATTTGTGGCACTTAACAGCTGAGTGTGGTCAGGGGAAGAGATAGCTAAAGAGACTCCTGGCAGTCTCTTTAAACTTTAAACTGTTATCCCCTGCACACCAACATCAGAGGCTTAACACTGTGTGTGTGTGTGTGTGTGTGTGTGTGTGTGTGTGTGTGTGTGTGTGTTGGCTAATATACATCACTAAAATAAAAGCTAGTCACTAAACAAATAAGCAAACAAATAACAATAATCAGAGCTGAGGGGCAAGGGTAGGGATAGCCAGAACCCAGAGTTACTATTATGAATTATCTAAAATGTCCCATTTCCAACAAGAGTGTGAGGCATAGAAAAAAATAGGAAAATATAACTTATACACTGATAGAAACAGGCAACAGAAACTGCCTTTGAGAATGACCAGATAAATATTGGATTTAACAGACAAAGATTTCGATGTAGCTATTATACATATGTTCAAAGAACTAAATAAACCATAATTTACAAAATAAAGTATGCTGATAATGTCTCATCAAATAGTCTTGACAAAGAGATGAATTAGAGATAAATTATTTTAAAAGAATCAAATACAAATTCTGAAGTTGAAAAATATAATGATTGAAATGAAAAATTTACTAGAGGAGGGATGCCTGGGTGGCTCAATGGTTGAACATCTGCCTTTGGGTCAGTTCCTGATCCCTGGGTTCTAAGATTGACTCCTGCATCATGCTCCCTGCAGGGAGCCTGCTTCTGTCTCTACCTATGCCTCTGCCTCTCTCTCCATATATCTTATGAATAAATAAATAAAATATTTTTTTAAAAAAGAAAAATTTACTAGAGGATCTCAACTTATGGAAGAAAAAAATATTAACAAACTTAAAGATAGAGTGATGGAGGTTATACAATCCAAAGAACAGAAAAAAAAGAATGAAGAAAAATGAGTGGAGCCTTGGAGAAATGTGGGATAACATTAAGCAAACCAACAAACATGTAATAAAAATACCAGAAGGAAAGAAGAGAGAAAAAGGAAAAGAAAAAATATTTAAAGAAGTAATGGCTAAAAACTTTTCTAGTTTATTGACAAACACTAACCCACATATCTAAGAAGCTCAATAAATTCCAATAGGATAAACACAAAGAAATCCATAACCAGACATCATAGTTAAAAGGTTGAAAGGAGAAAATCTTGAAAGTTGCGAGAGAAAAACAACTCATCACTTATAAGAAACCCCAGTAAGATGAACTTACTTCTCATCAGAAGCAATGGAAGCTAGAAAACAGTAGAGTAACATATTCAAAGTGCAAAGAAAAAAATAACTGTTAATCAAGAATCTTATATGTAACAAAGCTATCTTTCAGAAATGAAGGGCAAATGAAGACATTACCAGATAAACAAAAATCAAGAGAATTTTTTGCCTCCAGATCCAGCTTACAAGAAATAGTAAAGGAAGTTTTTCAGGCTGAAAGCAAGTGACCCCAGATGATAATTCAAATTCCATGAAAAAATCAAGAGCACTGGTAAAGACAATTTAGGTAAGTATGAAATCAACAGTGTATATTTCTTCTCCTTTCTCCTCTTATTTGAAAAGTAATTGTTTAAGACAATATGTATGTAATATATTGTTGGGCCCATAACACATAGAAATGTAATAATTTTCCCAATAACAGCACAGAGAAGATAGATAGAAACTAAGCTATATTGTGACTCCAAAAAACTGACTATAGATGATAACTTGAATCCATAAGAACATATGAAAAGAGACAGAAATAGTAAATGAGAATATTAATATAACAAAAGCATCAATATACACTTGTTCTCCTTTCTTCTCTCAGCTCTTTAAAAGTCATAATTACATAAAGTAGTAAGTTTAACAATGGGATTATAACATTCATGGATGTAATATTTATATTAAAATACCACAAAAGGTGAGGGGAAAGAGACAGACCCAAAAAAGTAATGATGTTTCTATATCTCATTAGAATTAAGTTAGTAAAAATCTAAATTGATTCTGTTATGATATATATGGTAAGCCCTAGAGCAACTACAAAGAAAAGTCTTTAAAAATACAGTGAATGAAACTCACTAAGGAATTTAAAAACAAATTCAGTGGAGAGTCTTTTCAACAAATAGGTCAGATATGAAATAATTAGATATCAATACATTAAAAATCTAAAATTAAAAATATTGACCATATCAAATATTAGTGAGGATGTGGAGCAATTGCATCACCCACACACTGATCATAGGAATATAAAATTGTATAGCTACTCTGTAAAACTGTTTGACATGTTGTTAAAAAGTTAAACATAGACTTACCATATGATCAAATCATTGCACTCCTAGGTATTTTACCCAAGAGAAATGAAGTAATATGTCTATTCAAGGCTTATTCATGAATGTTCCTAGCAGCTCTGTTTGCAATAGTCAAAAGCTGGAAACAATACAAATGTGTATCAAAAGGTGAACAGAGCTCCCAAAAAAAAAAAAAAAAAAAAGGTGAACTGATAATCAAATTATGATATATCTACACAATGGACTAATAATAATTAAAATAAGTCAATATTGATTCATATAATAATATGAATCACATGGATGAATGAATTTCAAAATATTATGCTAAGTCAAAGAAGTGAAACCAAAAAAGAAGAAGTACATAATTCTTCCTTCCATGTATATAAAATTATAAAAACTGTAAACACCTGTAGAAACAGAAAGCAGATCAGTGGTTTCCTGGGGGTGGTGATAGTAAAATAAGAAACAGATGTACATAGACAAGACAGAATAAAGAAATATTAGAAGCAAGCAATATATCCATCACCTTGATTGTCATGCAAAATTTTCTAACAAGCAGTAAAAGTCATATTTAAGAAAAATCTTGGCATCTCAGTCCTTAGAATTCCTTGTTAGAAAAATTTGTATACAGGAAATGTCAAAAGCAATAGTTTGGTATCTACTTTACTTTAGTTTTTTTCCTGATAACATTTTTAAATAGCTATATTGAGGTATACAACAAGCTTCACATATTTAAGTGTAAAACTTTGTAAGTTTTAATTGTGTATACATCTATAAAATCGTCACTACAGTTAAATTAATGAACATATCTATCACTCCCTAGCATTTCCTCCTTCTCCCTTGTCCGTGTACATCTGTCCCTCACTTTTTTTTTTTTCTGTCCCTCACTTTAACGTCACCACCTCCAGGAAACCACCAATCTGGGCTGAAATATGAGATTCAAATAAGTTCCAGAGTCTCATAATACCACAAATTTCTAGTTTAAAAAAAAATGCTCATTATACCAAGAACCAGTAAGATCTCAACTGAGTGAAAAAGGCAATCCATAGATGCCAACTCCAAGATAACATAGGTATTAGAATCGTCTTAAAGATTTTAAAGCAATCATAAAAATATTTCAAGAAACTATTTTAAACCCTTTCAAAAAAATAATAAAAAAAGAACATCTCAGCAAAAAAAAAAAAAAAAAAAAAGGTATAAATAACAACCAAATGGAAAAATACAGGGGATCCCTGGGTGGCTCAGCAGTTTAGCACCTGCCTTCAGCCCAGGGTGTGATCCTGGAGTCCAGGATTGAGTCCCACATCAGCCTCCCTGCATGGAGCCTGCTTCTCCCTCTGCCTGTGCCACTATCTCTCTCTCTTTCTGTGTCTCTCATGAATAAATAAATAAAATCTTTTTAAAAAATACCTTAAAATTTAAAAAATTAAAAACTCAACAGATAGACTTTACAGTGGAATGAAGGAGACAGATGAAAGAGTCAACTAACCAGAAGCTAAAACAATATAAATCACCCAATCTGAACAACAAAGAGAAAACACTGAAGAAAATGAACAGTCTCAGGGAATTAATTAATGAATCCATGGAATTTCACAAGGAGAAGAGAAAGATGATGGGGTGAAAGGGTACTTGAAGAAATAATGGCTGAAAACACTCCAAATTGGGCAAAAGATATAAGCTTATAGATTCAAAAAGCTGAATGAATTCAAAACAGGAAAACAAAAAAATCCCCCCCCAGACACATGATAGTCAAACTTCTGAAATCTAAAGACTAGTAAAAAAACCTTGAAACAGCTATAGAGAAACAACACCTCACCTATAAAGGTAAAAAAAATTAATGATAGTGGATTTCTCATCAGAAACTGTGGAGACCAGAAGCAAGTATTATCACATATTTCAGATACTGGGGGGGGGGGGGGGGGCAGGGGATAACAGTCAACCCAGAATCTTATACCTAGCAAAAATATCCTTCAGGAATGAAGGGAAAATCAGATATTCTCAGAGGGGGGAGAAAACTAAGAGGATTTGTTGTTAGCAGATCTACCCTAAAACAACTTGTCAAAATAGAAAGGAAATTATGAAAGAAGAAATATTTGAATATAAGAACAAAGAACAATGGACAGAGTAAAATTATGGATAAATACATTACATTTTCTTTCTCCTCTTGAGTTTTCTAAATTATACTTGATGGCTGAAGCAAAAATTTAAACACAGCTTGATTGGTTCTAAAGGTAAGTAGTATAAATATTTAAAACAGTTATATTATAGACAGGTTCTATCCCTGCACCATAGCATTTGTGCATTGAGGGGAAACCATCCCCCCCCCCCCCGCCCCGTATCATTGCTTTGGGGAAAACTCCGAAGACAATATATTCCACATGTATCCTAAGCAAATGTCACTGGATCCAGTACACTCAGAAGAGTGAAAGAGAATGCAATATCTGAAAAAATATATATGTTATAAATGGGGGGAAATGAAGGGATGTAAAGGAGGTAAGGTTATGACACTTCACTGGAACTAGTAAAATAATGTTATCAGCAGACTGTGGTAAGTTATGTGTATATATATATATACACAATACAACACCCAGAGCAACTACTAAAAAGGTTATGTAAGGAGATACAATATATAAAGCAAAATGTTACTTTAAAAAAAATGCTCAAACATGGGACACTGGGTGGCTCAGTGTTAAGCATCTGCCTTTGGCTCAGGGCATGATTCCAGAGTCCTAAGTTCAAGTCTCACATCAGGCTTCCTGCATGGAGCCTGTTTCTCCCTGTCTCTGCCTCTCTCTCTGTGTGTCTCTCATGAATAAATAAAATCTTTTTAAAAAAATTAAAATTAAAAAATGCTCAAACAACCTGCAAGGAGGTAGTAAAAAGCAAAGAGAAATGAAAACCAGAACAAATGGAAAAAAATAATCATGAGACTTAAGCCCTAACATATAAATATACTTCAGCACAATCCATTAAATGAAAAATTGAAAAGTAAGCTTCATCAAAATTGAAAACTTTTACTCTGCAAAAGACCATGTTAAAAGGTTGAACAGACAAACTAAAAAGTATGAAAAAATATTTGCAAACCACATATCCAAAAAAATTAGTATCAGAATTACACAGAGAACTCTCAAAACTTAAAGGTGAAAAAACCCCAAAAAGTGCATGCTCACATGTGGTCCCATAGTGCTTTGAAGGCCCTGCCTAGACTGGGGCATACCATCCCTCAGTGGTCTCAACATGGACACCATGTGCGCCATGCCTTGCATTTGCAGTGGTACCCCAACTCCCTCTGCTAGCCTACCAGCTGGAGACAACTCATCTGTGCCCCCAAAGCCTCCCAATGTAAATACTGCACAATTCCGGCCTTGTGCACCTACTGGTATCCTGACTCCCTCTGTATGCCCACCTGCCAGTCCCAGCTCACTTTCACCCAAGAAGCTTACTTTCTGCTTGCCCAGGAACTTTGTTTTTGTTTTTTAAATATTTTATTTACTTATTCATAAGAGACCCACAGAGAAAGGCAGAGACATAGGCAGAGGGAGAAGCAGGCTCCCCATGGAGAGCCCGATGGGGAACTCGATCCCATGATCCTGGGATCATGCCCTGAGCCAAAGGCAGATGCTCAATCACTGAGCCACCCAGGTGCCCTTGCATATTTCCCCCTCACTCCTGGGATATCCTTGAAATTTTTCTTTACATAATATAGTTACTTTCCTATTTTACCTTAATAATTTCTTATATATTAACTTCCCTGTTCACATATGTAATTTCTGTCTCCTGATTTGACTTAGATGATTTTGTATATATTGTTGGATGTGGCCAAATTCTTTTGTTTAAGAATTTATATCTTTGCTCATGAGGAAATTAGTCTGCAATTTTTAATTTACCTAATGCCTTAGGTTTTGGTCTTAGTTATAATATCAGCTTCACAGAAAGTGTTGGAAAGTGTTCCTTCCTCCACAATTTTCTGAAGTTTTTTGTACAAAATTGGATTTTTAATACACTTTTTATTAACTTCACCAATAAGTCTATCTAGTCTTCATATTTTCTACACAGATGGTATATATATATATATATATATATATATATATATATATATCAAAATTGATAACTTTGGGATATATATATTGGATATATATATATATATATATCCAAGTTGTTGGATTTATAGGAATAATTGTTCACAATGTCCTCTCATTATCCTTTTGATGTCTGTTGGATTTGTAATAACAATCCATTTTTCCTCTCATATTAGTGATATGTGTTCTCTTTATTTCTTCATCAGTCCAATTCGAAGTTTATCAATTTTATTATTCTTTTCAAAGAACAAGCTTTCAGTTTTATTAGTTTTCTCTATTGATCTCTTGATTTTAATTTCATTGATTTCTGTTCCAATTTTCATTTTTTCTTCCCTTCTACTTACTTTGAAATTGATTTACTCTTCTTTTTCTAGTTTCCTTACACAGAAGCTTATGTTAGTGATTTTTTACTTTTGTCTTCCCCCGCCATTCTTTTTTTTTTTTTTACATTTTTATGTGTTTGTCCTAGAATTTGCAAAACACATATAAATTAATCTAAATCCACTTTCAGATAACATTGTATCACTTCAAATATATTATAACAAAGTATTTTCAATTTCTCTTCATCCCTTATAACTTTGTTGTCTTTTATTTCTTGTATCCATAAACTGCAATTACTGAATAAATTGTTGCTTTAGTATTTTGAATATACTGTTAGATCAATTAAGAGTAAAAAAATATATTTTACTGCATTTATTCCTTCTCTAACATTCTTCCTTTCTTTATGTAGATCCAAGTTTCTGAGCTACATCATTTTCCTTCTCTCTGAGGAACTTCCTTTAACATCCTGTAAGGCAAGTCTATTGATGACAAATTACCTCAGGTTTTGTTTGTCTGAGAAGGTTTTTATCTTTCACTTTTGAAGGAGAATTTTATTAGATACAGAGTTCTAGGTTGGTGGGTTTTTTTTTTTTCTTTTAACACTTTGAGTATTTCACTCTACTCTCTCCTTGCTTGCATGGTTTCTGAAGAGAAGTCTGATATAATTCTTATCCTTGCTCCTGTATAGCTAAGGTTTTGTTTTTCTCTGGTTTCTTTCAAGGTTTTCTTTTTGCCTTTGATTTTTTCAGTTTAAAAATGATATGCCTAGATGTAGGGTTTTTGATGTTCATCCTCCTTGGTGTCTCTAAAGTTTCCGGGATCTGCACTTTGGTGCTATTAGTAATTTCAGAATATTTTCAGTCATTGCTGCTTCAAATATTTCTTGTATTCCTTTCTCTCTTTCTTCTTCTTCTAGTACTCCCATCACATGTATGTAATACCTTTTGGAATTGTCCCACGGTTCCTCTATATTCTGATTGATTGATTGATTGATTGATTTTAGCTCTTTGAATTTCAGTTTTGAAAGTTCCTTACTGACATTTCTTCAAGTTCACTGATTCTTTCCTTGGTTGTGTCCAATCTACTGATGAGAGCCCTTCAAAGGCATTCTTCATTTCTCTTTGGTGTTCTTTTTATTTCTAGCATTTCTTTCTTAGTGTTTCCATCTCTATGTTTAAATAACCATCCATTCTTGAATACTGTTTACCGTTTGCATTGGCATCCTAAGCATATTAATCAGAGTTGTTTTAAATTTCTAGTCTGATTATTCCAACATCTCTGCCATAACTGAGTCTTGTTCTGATGCTCACTCTGTCTCTCCAAATCATGTTTTTAAGCTTTTAATATGCCTTGTAATCTTTTGTTGAAAGCAAGACATGATGTACTGGGTAAAAGGAACTGAGGCTTTTAGTGTGAGGTTTTATGTTTATCTGTCCAGGGGTGAGATTGTGTTTCATATTAGTTGTACTTGTAGGTGTCTGGAGCTAAAATTTCCTCTGGTGCTTTTTTTGTCTCCTCTGTTATCTTGGAATTTCTCTAGAGAATCTTGGAATTTCTCTAGAGACTCCTTAAATAAAGTTTGAAGTGTGCAGTTCTTTCTGTTGTATTCTTGTTGTTATACAGGAACCCTATTGATGTGGTAGTAAGCTAAAGAGGGAGGGGAAGTTTCTATAGTTGTATGATTAAGTTTCACTCTTTCAGTGATCCTGTGCCCTGAGCTGTGACATTCACAAGAGCCACTCAGTTATGTTTTGCTTGCTTCTTTGGTTGGTTGGCTCATTGGTTTTCAAAAGTTACATTGAATGACTGGGGAGTCTAGAGTTGAGTATTTCCCCTTCCCTAGGTTGGTTGGGCTTTGGCAAAACTTCCATTGGGTTAGGCTCTGGTGAAATAGTTCCCCTTGTGGCAGGTCTTCCTAAGAACAAAATGCTCTGGGCATTTTTCAGGTCTACTTTTCGTCTCCTTCTAGCAGAAGTAGAAAGAGATTTTTCTCCAGTCTTCACTGTGAGAACCTGATGGTAAACACTCAAAAATGTGAGCATTCCCCTACGACTGGGCTCCTTGAGTTTTAAATCTCACATAAGTGTCCATATAGAGTCTTCAGCAATTTTCAAAAAAACACATTGTTTTTCTTTTCTTTTTTAAAGTGTATTTTATTTATCTATCTATTTTTTTATTTTATTTATTTATTCATGAGAGACACAGAAAGAGAGGCAGAGACAGACAGAGGGAGAAGCAGGCTCTTCGCAGGAAGCCCAATGATGGACTTGATCCCAGGACACTGGGATCACGACCTAAGCCAAAGGCAGACACTCAATCTCTGAGCCACGCAGGTACCCCCACATTTAGTCTTTCTACTCTGCTACTGGTCCTAAGGAAAGTTTATGCTCCTGGCCTTTTGCTGTGGTAAGTTGAGACTCTCTGTATCTGCCTGTTTTCTCTCTAACTTTGGGGGCATGGTTTGCTCCATGACCTCAGTTCTCTAATGGATTTAAGAATTGCTGATTTTTAGTTTGTTCAGCTTTTCCTCTTTTTATAAAGGTAGGAGTAACAAGTCCCAAGCTCTTTATATGCCAGAACAGAAACTCATACATTATATTTTTGTTATTATTTAGTTCAAAATAATTTCTAATTTTTCTTTTGGTTTCTTCCTTGATTCTGGACTACTCAGAAGATTACTGTTTAATTTCCAAATATTTGGGCCTTTTAATCAATTTCCAATTAATCATAATATGGTTGTAAAACATAGTCTATTATTTTCTATTATTTCAGTAAAAAGAGAGAAAATATACTAATTCTGTGGACATTTTGTTTAGTCATAAGAGATATATGTCTATTGTTCAGTATTTTATTTTATTTTTTATTTTTTCAAAGATTTATATATTTATTTCAGAGAGAGCTAATGTGTTAGTGGGGAGAAGGACAGAGGGAGAGGGAGACAAGCAGACTATCTGCTGAGCTGGGAGCCCAACATGAGGTTCAATCCCAGGACCCTGAGATCATGACCTGAGCGAAAATCTAGAGCCAGGCACTCAACCAACTGAGCCACCCAGGCAGCCCTATCACTTAGGATTTCAAATGAGTCAAGTGTTAATCATTGTTTGGCAAGAGATAAATAACACATTTCAATAAACATTCAATAAAAATATAGTACACACTCTTTTAGAAATGACATAGACCATTCCGCATGGAATGATGGATGTTAGATGGTTTGCAGAGAACTCAGTTGCTATAGCCAGAGAAAGCTACTGTTGTTTTGTTAATTCTTTGCCCAGAACTGGTGTTTTCAGATCTATATGTGGCAGAGCAGTATTATAGTAAGTTCTTGTTAGTACTTCAGGTAAATGTATTGAGACTTTCAAAAAAGCCAGTCTATGGTTATCTTGGTAAATATACCATGCAACTTTGGGGATATAATACTCTACAAATATGTAGTAGAGATACATTATTAGGTAAAACAGTAATAGATCAGATTGTGTCTTGACTTTTTGCCTACTTGGTCTATCAATTTCTCATACAAGAGTATTTAATTCCTCTACTATGATTTTGAAACTGTCTCTATCTTCTTTTCATTCTGTAAATTTTTGCTTCATATATTTTGTATCTCTTTCCCAGAGTTATCTTTTGGTATCATTTTCTCTGAGACTGAAGAAATTCCTTTGGCATTTCTTATAGTGTAGATCCAATCTAATGAATTTTCTTAGTTCTCCTATATCTGAAAATATCTTTACTTCAACTTTATTCTTAAAGAATATTTTTAGTAGATACATATTTTAGAGTTGGAAGTCTGTTTCCATTGATTTAAAAGCTTTATTGAGATATAATTGGTATACAATAAATTACATATATTTTAATGTAGAATTTGATATGCTTTGGCATATGTTTACACCTATGAAACTCACTCCACAATCAGGATAATGAACACATCCATTACAAATAAAACTATTCTCATGTCCCTTTTAATCCACCATTCTATCCTTCCTTATACTCTATCCACTGGCAACCACTAATGCCCTTTCTATAACTATAGAATAACTTTTCATAACTATAACTATAAATCACATTTTTAGAATTTCATATGAATGTCCTATAATCTGTTCCTTTTCCTGGTCTGGATTTTTTCACTCAGCATAATTATTTTGAGATTCATCTATATTGTTGTGTGCAATAATAGTTCATTAATTTTATTTCTAAGTAGTATCTGATCCTATGCATATGCCATAAACTATTTATAGCCACCTATTGATGGCAATATGGACTATTTCCAGATTTTGGCTATTATAAATAAAACTGTTATGAGAAATTATATGTGTGTCTTTGTAAGAAGATATGCCTACATTTCCCTTAGGTAAATATATCTCTAACATACAGTAGATGTATGCTAACATTTTTAAGAAATAGCCAAGCTGATCTTCAAAATCATTGTGCCATTTTACAGTCTCACCATCAATGTATGAGAACTACATTACTCCACGTTTTCACCAACACTTGATATATGTCTTTTTTAATGTTAGCTATGAGATTTAGCCATGAAATTCTATATTTTTAGAATATAAAAATACAACTGGATTTGTATATTGGTCTTATATACAACCTTGTTAAAATAAAATCACTTACTAGTTCTAGTAGGGGATTTTTTATTTTGTTTTGTATTTCAGTAGGATTTTCTACATAGGTGATCATGTCATCTGCAAATAAAGACAGTTATAACTCTTTATTTCCTATATAAATGCTTTTTATTCACTTTTCTTGCCCTATTGCACTGGTCAGAACCTCCAGTATAATGTTGAATAGAAGGGGGAACACACACACTTTTCTTGTTTCTAAACCTAGGAAAGCATTCGGCATTTCACCAGAAGTATTACATTAGCTATGTTTTTTGTAGATGCCTTCAGTTTGAGGAAGTTTTTTTCTACTTATAGTTTGCCGAGAGTTTTAAAAATCTGAAATAGATGTTAGATTTTTTTCAAATGCTTTTTCCACATTTATTGAGATAATTATATGGTTTTCTTTTTTTGGCTTATTAATATGATGGATTAAAGAAATTGACTGTTGCATGCTAAACCAACCAAGCATACCTGGGATAAGCTTCACTCAGTCTTGATATTTTTATCCTTGTTATATATTGTTGGATTTGATTTGCTAAAAATTTTTTATATTATTTTGCATTCATGTTCATGGAGGATATTGGTCTGTAGTTTTCTTTACTTGTAATGTCTTTATCTGGCTTGGGTAATAAGATAATGCTAGAATCATAGAATGGGTGGGAAGGCTGTCCCTTTTTAAAAAATTTTCTGAAAGAATTTGTACAGAACTTGTTATTATCTCCTCTTCAAATGATCAATGAAGCCATTTTGACCTGGAGTTTTCCTTGTGAGAAGTTTTTATTTAATTATTTTTTTTTTTTTTAAGATTTTACTTATTCATGAGAGACACAGAGAGAGGCAGAGACATAGGCAGAGGGAGAAGCAGGACCCTGGGATCACAACCTGAGCCAAAGGCAGATACTCAACTACTGAGCCACCCAGGCACCCCAGGAGGTTTTAAACTAAGGGTTCAACCTAATAGATACAGGGACATTCAGGTTAAATATTTCTTCTTGAGTGAGCTTTGTTAACCTGTTGAATTTATTGGCATGAAGTTGTTTATAATATTCCTAAATGATATTTTAATATCTGTACAAGCTGTAATGTGTCACTTCTCTCATTCTTGATTTTGGCAATTTATGTCTCCTCTCTTTTTTATCTGATCAATCTGGGCTAGAACTTTGTCTATTTTCTTGATCTTCTAAAAGAAGCACATCACTCCATTTCTGGCTTCCACCATCATATTGCCTTCTCCTTTTCTATGGTCTTCTCTCTTCCTGCCTCTGTTATAAGGATTCTTGTGATTATATTTAGGGGCCATCTGGATAATCCAGGATAACTTAACCCACTCAAGTTCTTAATATAGTCACAACCACAAATTCTGTCCTACAGTATAAAATAAAGCTCACAGGTTCCAAGGATTAAGAAAAGATTTATTCTTTTTATTTTTTAAAATATTTTATTTATTTATTCATGATAGAGAGAGAGAGGCAGAGACACAGGCAGAGGGAGAAGAAGGCTCCATGCAGGGAGCCCGATGTGGGACTCAATCCCGGAACACCAGGGTCACGCCCTGGGCCAAAGGCAGGCACTTAAATTGCTGAGCCACCGAGGCTGCCCAGGTTTATTCTTTTTAAAAGGTGAATCTGAGATTCCTGGATGGCTCATTCGGTCCAATTCTTGATTTTGGCTCAGGTCATGATCTCAGGGTCATGAGATCTAGCCCCAATGTCAGGCTCTTCACTGGGCATAGAGCCTGCTTAAGATTCTCTCTCTCCAACTCCCTTTGCCTACCCACCTCAGAAAATTTTTTGATTAATTAAATTTAATTTAAAAAATGAATTCCTAGTACCAGGTAAAGATGGGAATCCTTGGGATGATTTGTGAAAATATAGGAATCCTATAAAAGGAAGCCATACACTCATGCTAGAGATAATCTTCATCTGGTTTAGTAGGATCCAACATGAAAGTAAAGTATGCTACCTCTGAAACTAATAATACACTATATTTATTTATTGATTTTAAATAAAATAAGATAAAAAATAAAGTAAAATATGAAACAAGAAAGGTAAGTTACAGCAGTGAATTAATTAGTGGCTAAGCAAACATTTGTTGAGCATCTACTATGGAAAGGCATGATATCAGGTGTGCAGGTAGGAGTGAGTAGAGGGAAACCAAGATGATTAAGACAAGGCCCCAGCTCCCAATGTCCTACATTTCAGAAATGATGCACAGAAAGCAAAATAAGCTAAGTGCTAGAAAAGTCTATATATAGAAGAGGGAGGGATCATGGAGAGCAGGAAAAGTTTAATGAAAGGAATCAATATTTAGTCTGGGGTTTGAATTTAAGCCTTTTCAAATGTTTACAATGGAAGCATAAACAGGAGGTTGACCACGTATCCTTTCAAATGCAGAAGTCCCTAAAACTTGGGGCCCATCATAATAATTTTACTACAAGAAAAATGTCAAGATGATTTCCTCAGTTGTATCAACGTTAAGCTGCTTCTTGACAGCCCAACACAGAAGCAACGTCAGGAACTTCTGGGGGTGAGGGGCGCGGAAAGGAGAAGAAAGGTATTAGGCAACTGGCAAGATTGGAGAAAAATGGCAGGACTGGTTTCCCAGGAATCACCTTAGCTGAGCCGGAGCTGTGTTTCCCAGAATTCCCTTTGAATCCAGGTTAGGGTTGGCCACAGGGAACATTTGTGACTTGAAAGGTGAAAGTAAAGCAGTATTTGTTAAACTCTAGATTATTGCAAGTTACAGGTACCACTGCAGATTATGCACATGGTTGATGTGCCAACCCCTTATAGGCCCTCCAGCTCCTGCCAGGTCTCCACAGCAATTCTGAGTGCCAGGGCAGGCACAGGTGCACCTCAGTAAGAATACTGGCTTCTTCTATCGGCCACCTATGCGAGACAAGCAGGAAGCGGTGGAGACAGATGTGGGTTCTAATTTGTCCTTGTGGATTCTGATTTATCCTTACAGGTTCTGGTTTGTCTTGCTCTGTCTGGGTTTTTTTTCCCTGACTTCCAGCCCTGCTGATTTACAGCAACTTTATGCTCACCATCAGACAACAGAGGTGAGAGCTTTCTCCATGGACATCTTCACCAGCTCTCACAAGTGTGAAAAGGCAAATGCCTACAAAAGTCCCTTGTTCCATATCACTTGTAATGTTTCTGCTTCCCCAACTGAACCCTGAGCAATGCAGCAGTCTGCTGCAATGACCATGTCTGATTAAAAGAAAAAAGATGCCTTTTTTCATTACTTTGGGGAAAAAAATCCAAGAGATTGCTTACGTTATAAATATACAGAGCTATCAGCAAGTAAATGGTTCTTTCTTATTACTGGTATTCTCTTCCACAAAATAACTCTTCAGGACCTCGAACTATGAAATTTAATGTCTTGATAAACATAGCTACTGGCTTTTCTTTTAGTATTTTGCAAAAAATCTTGGTTTTTTAATAAAATAATTCAACCCACAATCAAAGTAGAACATTGGTTTCAATCTCATATTATTTGTATCTAGCTAAATCTCCCCCTTTTATCCCCCTCTTTAGAAAGCCACTTGAGAAATCCTATTTGACAAGGGACATTATTACAGTTTGTAATGCCCAACATCAGGGCAAGACTTTTTTTTCTCTTTTGTAAAATCAATTTGAGTTATTTACAATGAACTTAAAAACCATGAACTTTTATGAAAAAGCTTGACAGGTTTGATGTATGATAGACTAACATTTCAAAAAAAAAAAAACAGAAAAAGATTTTTTCTTTTTGGCCATGGAATAAAAACATGGGTCTGGCCACTCAGACTCACTTCTGAGTAGAGAAATAGAGTTGCCCAGTGATTATAAACTTTCTACAGAAAACTAGTTAACAAAGGAGATGTAAATGTTTTTCCATCAATGGAATAATGTAGCAGGAGGGGGTTGTGTTTTTCTCAACAAATAGAATCGTTGTTTTGTGTGTGTTTGTCTGCAAGCTAGTTACTGATTAGAGCACTTATTTTATTCCATCAGAGTAGCTCCTAATAATTATTTTTCAGGAGAACCACAAAACAGGTAGGGTGTGGGACATCCTGCAGAAGAGTCTGGATTCAGCCATTGATGGCGCAACGAGCAGGACATTTGTCAACACACTCCTTCATGCCTTCCCTTTGCATCTGCAGCCCTGATCCTTGCTTTGTGAATGCTTCCCAGTTCTTGTAAGCAGTTTCTCAAACATAATCTTCAACAGGGTGTTTACTTTGACCACTGACTGTTGATTTAGAAGGAGCTCGTTTTTCAAAGGAAATCCATCCACTTTTCCTGTGTCTAAAGGCAAGAGAGAATAATTGTGTCATGGCACCCAGCCCTGTGTGTTTAGAACTTTGGAATGATCACAAAATTACTTTTCCCCTTTCATTTATTTTCCTCTTAAATCCTGTTTTACAGTAATCATTCAAATGACTTCGCTACATGGTCAGCTAAATAATAGCTTTAGGAGGCTGGCTATTTTAAAGAGGAAAGACTAAATAGCCACTTCTCAGTGCAAACCTCTTAAAAAGTATTTGTTTAATGAACGAGAAATGTCCGGAATAGGAATGAAAATGTGTCAAAAATACAATTGCATTATCTGAAACCCTTTTATGCAAGAAAATGTAGATTTGATTCCTCGCTTGTAACTTTTTTCAAGATTGTATTTGTAATTGTCTCTTTGCGTGCAATGAAGAGAAAAAGAATAGGGCAAGATCAGAAAGGAAAACATCTTTTTAAAATTTTAATGACATCTACCTACTGACTTACTAATTAATATGAAATGACTGACTTTAAAGTATAAATACTCCAACTTTTTTTTTCCTTAGGAGAAACTCTAGACCTTTCATTCTGTCCCTTTCATAAATTTATTGACTCTGTTAAGTTTATTCTTTGTGATGACTTCATTCTTTGGCTGAGTTTTATATTTGGACTACAGAAAGAAAACTTGGCCCAGTCTAAACGAGGTTGGAGTCTTCCTTTAACTTGGTAGTTCCTGTTCAGCAACAACCCTTCCCCAAATGATGACAACAATATCAAACAATTGGGAGACTAGGTGAGAAGGTCCTTCTTAGTTGGGCTTGGGAAGAGGTGGGCTCAGGCAGCCCTTCAGTGGCTGAACTGACTCACAAGTACAATGGTGTCTAAGACGCTGGTAGAGCTGGATGTACTCAGAAATATTCAGAAGGAATTAAAATAATCCACTAACTCAGTCATTTAAATATTGAGTTAAAAAAAACTTATAGACTCTGGAAAATTTCAGGAATTAGAAAATCTGTAAGAAGAATACTGGAATTAGAAAATCATTACTTAGCAATAATTGTCTTGGTGAAGAATCATCAATGGATTCTGAAATCTGTGGGCAAAAGTCACATGAGAAAAAAAGACACAAACTGTCCCTGACTTATAATGGTTCAAATTATGATTTTTTTTTTGTACTTTAATGGTGGAAAAGTGATATGCATTCAGTGGAAACCATACTTTGAATTTTGAATTTGGATGCTTTCCCAGGCTAGTGATTTGTAAACCATCCTCTCTGTAATGCTGGGCAGCAGCAGCAACCCATGAAGCCCCCAGTCAACCACAGGATCACCAGGATCAACAACCCACACACTGACAACCACTCTGTACCTAGACAATTGTTCTGTTTTTCACTTGCAGTACAGTATTCCATCAATTACACAAGATAGTCAATACCAAATTATAAAATAGCTTTGTGTTTGATGATTTTGTCCAAAGTAAGTGTTCTGAACACATTTAAGGTGAGCTAGGCTTAGGTATGATATACAGTAGGTCAGGTGTATTAAATGAATTTTCCACTTAGATATTTTCAACTTATGATGAGTTTATCAGGATGTAGTCCCACTGTAAGTCGAGGATGATCTGTATTTGCACCTTACAAATATATCCCCATGAGATACTTAATTACAAAAGGGAACACAGTTAAATTTCTAGTGGATAAACCTGGCCTCACCACCTTCACTAAAGGTTAAAGTTAACATTACCAATCAGGGAACAAAATAGTGTGCCCCCAAGGACCCACACTGAGGACACAGAATTTCTGCAATAGTCATATCAGAAGTGTGCAACCTGAATCTGATCATGAAGAAACATCAGAAAAATCCAAATAGGGGAGATCCCTGGGTGGCTCAGTTGGTTAAGCACTACCTTTGGCTCAGGTCATGATCTCAGGGTCCTGATATCGAGTCCATGTTGGGCTTCCTCCTGCTCAGCAGGGAGTCTGCTTCCTCTCTCTCTCTCTCTCTCTCTCTCTGCCCCTCCCCCTGCTCATGCACATGCTCTATCTCTAAAATAAATAAATAAATAAATATTTTTTTAAAGATTAAAAAATAGTTGGCCTCTAATCTTCAAAAGTGTCATGAAAGAAAAAGATCAGCTGAAATGGTTACCAATTAGAGAAGATGAAACACATGACAACTAAACGCAATTCATTCTGGAAATTATCATCTGCATTTCATACAGGGACTCGAACTCAGAGAATTTCAGAGTCTGGTCTACTGCATCAGCTTATGATGTTACAGTGAGCCCAATCAATGCTGTTCCAACACATGCACTCAGATCAAAAAGAACAGAACAAAAACTGTTTTTGTCAGAGGCAATTTCATGTAGTGAAAAACCTGTGAGTTTCACAGAAAAGGCATGGAGTACTGAACAAGAGATCCTCCAAAACACAGGCTGAGCAGGGAAGTGACAAGAAAAGATACACACAGGTCGGGACACCAGAGGAGTTTTCCAGAGAGCTATCCCATCACCCCTTCCACCAGCTCATGGATGCTGACAGTCTAGACTGGAGTGAAGCTACCACACCACGTGGCGATCAACAAACATTCTCCCATAAGTACGACATAATTTTCATGTGTTTTATTTTCTTACAGCATTAAACTCTTTTAGCGGGCAATGTAGAGGAAATGAATGTGACTTGCAAACTGGAATTTTTTAAAAAGACTTTTACATTTATTTTAGAGATAGAGTGCAGAGGGGAGGGGCAGAGGGAGAATCCCAAGCTGACTCCGAGCTGAGCGTGGAGCCCAACCAGGGGCTCCATCCCACGACCTGGAGACCATGACCTGAGCCAAAACCAAGGAGTTCGGTGCTAAACAAACTGAGCCACCCAGTCGCCCCTAAATTGGGATTTCTGGTGTAAACTGTACTGTTGAGTTTTATGGTATTGAAAATATGAAGTTTGCATAAGTTTTTTATCATTTCCAGAAATCCCCAAATGATTTTGATTGATGCAAAATAGCCAATACTTCTTCAAATAATTATTTATAATACGAAAGTTTCCTAAAATGTATGTACTTTTAAAACATTAATTTCCTACATATTAGGTGCTGTATTACATTCACACCTTATAAAAGTATACTTTTAAAAATCTTCCTAAATTTTTGGAGTTAAGATAACTAAATCCCAGCAAGGCTTTGATATAGAACTGATTGAGTCCCAGACATGCCAGGTCAACCATCCTCTGTGTTTTGCTGCCAAACAGTGTGCCAACAGAGAAAGAGCCTACACTTTGAAGCTGGAAAAACCTAGTTCTGAATTCCAGTACTTTCTGTGATAACCTGGACAAATGATCTTGCTGAGCCACTTTTCTAATCTGGAAAATAAGGATAATGCTTAGTTACCCTCAGAGTTACTGCAAAGATTAAGTAATAGATGGTTTCCCAGTATAGAGTGTGATAGAAAGTATAAGGCAAGTACCAGGGCAATATTAGTTCCCTTCATTTTTCTTATCCTCTTATAATCCATGACTGGAACATTTTATATGTCAAATTAGCATGCAATAACCTTCACATTGGGTGGCAGGTTCATGAATGATTGCTACATTATTAAAATTTGATTAATTAATTAAAGTAGGCCATAGGTGGATAATGACAACTGTATCTTGAACTCTGGATGATGATTAGTACAAGTCTGTGTACCTGATGTCCAACATAAAATTACCCGTGGATATGTGTTCAATCAGAATTCCTTCACCCTAAAAATTGAGCATTTTTGTTAAAAAGTTAAAAAGAAAAAAGCTTTTTGAAATTTTGCAAGACTGAGAAATCATAGCTCCAGAAATTTACATGTAAAAAGCTGACATGGATTAAGCATCTACAAGACATTATAAGAAGTGAATAAGTACACAGAAGCTCCGTTGCCTGGTATAAAAGTTACATTTCACCTATTTTTGTAATGTACAACCATGAAGCCAGTAATTACCAGGATGGGAGTATATTCAGTCATTCCGTCATTTATTCAGTTAGTCTGTCAACAAAAATCATTGAGTACCTATTATGTGACAAGCCTGTTCTCCAGGGGATGGAGACTAGACCATGGACTTGGGCATGATGGAGGTCACTGGTAAGCTTGATGAGAGCAGTGTCAGTGGACAGGTGAAGATGAAAGCCTGGTTGGGGCAGCTTATGAGAAAATACAAGCTGAGAAAGTAAGGACAGTGAATATTTGAAAACTTGAGGACTGCCATAAAGGAAAGCCAAAATATTGGGTTATAGTTGGAAGAAACATGGAGTCAAATAATTTCTTTTAAGATTGGTGATATCACAGCATATTTGTAGGTTAAAGGGACTTGCCCAGGAGAGAAGGAGAAATTGATGATGCACAAGAGAAAAGAGGGAAGCTCTGGAGCCAAGACCTTAATAGGCGAGAGGGGGAGGAGTTCTGGTACAAGTGGAAGCGAAGGCTGAGGGTGTGCAAGTCAAAGCTGCGGGGAAGTTGGAGGGAAAACGGAGGAAAGAGCCTGGCAAGGTCAAGAAGGAGTGTGGGAAGAAAAAGTTTCCATTCAAGAGGCAGAGTGAAAGCAGTGTCCTTAGGAGAAAGCCAGGCTTCAGTTACAGCTAGAAGATGACTTCATCAGTTATGAATCAATTTAGTGAGGCATGATTAAACTTTAAAAAAATTGAAAAAGAAGATATATAATAGAATAGAAAATATAAGAGCTTATCTCATAAACTTTAGATAAGCACTGTTCTGTAAATTCTTTTGTTTAATAAAATTGTGTATGTGAGTAGTGTATGTGTGTGTATGTACTAGATATAGACATAGAATATAATCTTTATTGCAGGTTGAAGTGAAAAAAGCTTGAAAGCCATGGCATGAAGTGACTGTAGAACACTATGGAGATAAGATTCTTCATGGTGATGGATGACCTCGATTGGTTTGGAAATAGGAAGGGAAGTGAGGCACGATGGGATTAATGCCATTATCTATGGCATTATGGGGGAAACTGAGTCCTAAAGCCCCAGGCTCTGGTTACTTGTTCAGGGTTTGTCCCTCACCTGGGCCCAAGTTCATGCAACAGCTTCAGCATCTGATTGAGTAACACCATACAGAGGTGACATAAAGGCTCCTGGCATCTGGTCAGTCATGCAGGGTAGAGAATGCCTCTTTTCAGCTCAGACAGCTGTATTGGCAGCATGAGGCACACCCATGTCCTGGAGGGTTTGTTTAGGTGGAATGAGGCTGAGATTTACTTCATCCAAGAAATCTTCATGGAGAAAAGGTGATCTCAGGAACACAGTGAAATAATCTGTGGCTTTGGCAACACAGAAACCTCAAGAAATGCTTGGCACTATGTCATCATGATTAATTAAAGAGAGAAGTTATCCAGGAATAGCAGCAACATAAATGCACTGATTCATTTTTCCAACCTATTAAATGCAAGGTTGAGGTTATGCTAATCTTGTACGGACAAGTTGGGTATTTTAGTTCTAGTAGTCAGAATTTAGTGGAAAGAGATCATGACCATGAATTCGATCTCCATAAATACAAGGTTTTAAAAAGTGACACAATTGTGTGGCTTGGCCCAAAGCTCTTATTTTTTTTATTTTTTTTTTATTTTTATTTATTTATGATAGTCACAGAGAGAGAGAGAGAGGCAGAGACACAGGCAGAGGGAGAAGCAGGCTCCATGCACCGGGAGCCCGATGTGGGATTCGATCCCGGGTCTCCAGGATCGCGCCCTGGGCCAAAGGCAGGCGCCAAACCGCTGCGCCACCCAGGGATCCCATTTTTTTTTATTTTTAAAAAAGTTTTTATTTATGTATTTGAAAGAGAGAGCACGCACGAGCAGGGGGAGAGCGGGGGACATAGGGAGAAGCAGGCTCTCTGATCAGCAGGGACCCAGTGCCGGGCTTGATCCCAGGAGTCCAGGACCACGACCTAAACCGAAGACAGACACCCAACCGACTGGGGATCTCAGATTAAAATCCTCACCTTGCAAAGTTTACAAGTCCTTTTTGCTACGGCTGGGAAATAAGACAATGGGACTCCAATGCTTTCTTGCTTTACTGTTTTCATCAATTACATTTTTACCAAATTTGTCGACACTGTGATATTTGTATGCACTTAGAGCACTTAACTGTCCCTCTGTTTTAACATGGACTCAGTCCCAGACACAAAACTGTGGACAGGTGACAGACTTGCACACAGACATCCCAGTCTTTGCAGTGGCCTCTGAGGGCAGCTAGAGACAGCTGAAGATAGAGCACCCAACTCGTGGTCATGTTTTGCAATCATATCCCAGGGCAAAAATGCTTCACACGACAACATAAAATAGTGGCTGTTAAAAACACGTATTCCAGAGCCAAGATGTCCACCAACAGCACCCTTATGGTTTCGCATCTAAGCTGGGCAGGGACTGGGAAGATGGTGAGGTATGTGCTAATCTGGATCCATTTGAGCCATTTTCTTCATTTGTGCCTAATTAGTACAAACTTCCCCAAAGGAGCTAAGGTTCACTAAGGCTTTTCATTGGCAGGGGAGGGAGTACGAAGAGAGAACTGGTGGAGGGAAGCCTAACAGTGAATTGTTCAAACTATATCTCTGTTCAGCGTGTCGAATACATTCTTGAGGCAGGTGCTCGAATTCACAGGCTCTTTAGAGAGAATTTAGCAGCCCCAGGAATATATTGGTTAAGAAGAAGAAAGGAGGGGCGGGGGTGGGGTACATGGGGGGGGGGTGGAAACACACAGCATCAGCTGCTTGGAGGGAAAAAGCTAATCGTAGAAACTTCTCTGCCGAGAGGTGCAGCTGTCAAAGCAATAAGGTAAATGAGTCTCAGACTAAAATGGATTTTGCAGTAGAACTGTGTTCTCTGATAAATAGGGGAGATTGAACTCCAGCACCATCCTGCTATTCCTTGGTAATGCCCCATTTGGGCGCTGACTGGGTGGTCTTAAGCCCACTGCCACCCTGGCTATACCGGCCACACCAATCAAGGCCCCGCAGCTGAGACCCTGGCTGACCTGCCTCAGGAGCCTTTTTCAAACTCCAATTCACTCATTTGTGTGGGATGCTTTTTTTGCTACTTTATTTATGGGATTACATAAATGAGCCATTAAAAATGTAAATCTTCAGAACAGTGGAATAATACAGATTTAAACAATAAGCTCGGGGCGGTACAGTACAGAAACGGCCTTGCACCCGCGCTATCACCCCATCGTGACTATGGCAACAATAGGGGGTGAAGGCAAGGACAGAGGGGAGAGAAATAAAACATCCCGGCATTGTGGCAGTCATTGGCACCAGAGAAAGATTAGGGTGGTTTTTTTTAAACGAGTATTAGAACAATAATGAAGATGTGCCATTATAATCAACAAAGGAGCCGGGGCATCCCTCACACAGTGCAGGCACACCACAGATTTGAGAAGTTTCTCCCACCTCGTGGCAAAGTATTTAACCCTTTTGTGGCTTTTTGCAGAAGCAAAGGAGAAAAAGCGAGAGAGGAAAAAAAAAAGAATTCTCATCCTTATCTAGTTATGATCATTTTAGGGTTAGAGTTTTTTTTTAAACTCTGCTTGTACATGTGAATTCTATGGGATCCTCCCGCCCGGGGAGTCGGTCAGGCCACAGCAAATGCTGCTGTCTTTCTGCACGGAGCAGGTGCAGAGTGGAGCTTCAAACATAGGTGCACCCAGGTCCATAGCAACACTATTAGCCAAAAGCTGGAAGCAACCCAAGTGTCCACGGAGGAAGGAAGAAATAAAATGTGGTCTATCCATACAATCAAATACTATTCAGCCTTAAAAAGGGAAGAAACTCTGAGATGTGCTACAACATGGATGAACCCTGTGGACATCGTGCCAAGTGAGATAGCCAGGGACAAAAGGACAAACACTTTATGATTCTACTTAGATGAGGTGCCTAGAGTAGTAAAATTCACAGAGATGGAAAATAGAATCTGGGAAGTTTTGGGGGGCAGGGGGCTTCCCTGGAAGCTAAAATAAAGGTCAGTGTCCTGACCTTGCTCCAGTTATGTGGAAAGGGTGCTGCAGGATTACAAACCTGTGCTTGGCAGAGGAAGCTTCTGTAAATGTGAAATCAGCAGATGCTGAACACAGAGCTGAGGTTCTCCTCAGTTAGCCCTCCCCCAGCAATCGCTCCCCCAAACTACAGTGGACCCTCAGGCCCCCTGCAAAGTTGAAAATCACCACCCTCAACCTAGATCCCCACACCTGCCTTTGCCGTAAGCATCCTGCACTTCTGACACATAAAGGGTCAGCATATGGACGAAGGTGCCGTGGACAGCATGCAGCCTGGGGGATGGTGGACGGGGTAGCTGACAGAGCAGGTGCCCCAGAAAGGATAGACTTGCCTGTAAGCCCACGTGAGACTCTCCCACCCTTGTGCCCAAACGTCCCTGAAAGCAAGTAGAGGCAAGGAGCCATTTCCTCTTCTAGTGACCTCATTAGTACCCACAGCCTGCAAAGTCCAGGTATGCTGGGTTACAATTATAGCTGCCTCTGGTCAACCAAGGTCAGGCAGGTCCAAGCTGTGTCTTGGTCTCCTACAAAGCCTTTCTCTTGTGGCTGCTTATCTTGTTGCCTCTCTGGCTTTATCCCCCACGCCCTCTAAATTTACCCTTTGGATCTACCTTCCTCATTTGCTTCTTCCCCTACTATGGTTTTGGAAACCTCCAGTTACTATCCCAAAGAAGTGGTTTCACTCTTTACAAGGCATGATCATTTGCTTCCCAAAGTCAATCCAAATCAGAGAGACAAGGCCCAATTCACAGCTCCTCTGGGAGGTGGTGGGGAGGAAAGGTACAAAACCAATGACCCCTCCCATCCCAATCCACTGAGGGCTTTGATCACAGAATTCTTAGAATTTCAAACCTAGTAAGGAGAGTTTATGACAACCCTCCAGAGAAGAGGTTCTCAAACTTTGCTACATATTGGAATCATCTAGAGGACATTAAAAATATTTAGTACTGGGTCTAGCCTCAGAAATTCTGATTTGATTGGCCTGGGGTGCAACTGGGGTATTATGAGTTTATTAAATTTCCCCTAGTTGATTTTAATGTGCTGCCAGGACTGAGAACCCCTGGTAAGAGCTAATGCAGATGCATCAAAATTGTCAAAATTTATAAAGCATTTTGACCTCATATGTCATAGCCACCGGCCTATCACCATTTAGGACAGTTGGGAACAGTGTCACAGAGGGGTCTAGCAATTATGCAGAGTGGGGAAAACCATATTGTTTTCTCCTTCAAATAGGAAATGGATATGGATGTTGCCTTTCTCTTACAGCAGGCATTTTGGGGAGTGCAAGAAAGGCCTGGGCAAGCATCTGTCATGTCTAGAGACAATCTCAATGGGAGTAAGAGGTGCCCCTATTGCTGCTGGGAGGATCCCAGAGAATCTGAAGCAGTCATGTTGCTGGATGCCTTTACCTGGCCATTTAACAAACATTTGCTGAGCGATTACTGTCTTATTGGCATTTTGCTCAGCCCTGGAGATAGAGCAGAGAACAGTCCTCCAACACGGAATGTAAGAACAAACCTTATATTCTAGCAAGGGACACAGAGATTATACAAGCAATGACCCAAATCATCATTTAAATGATAATTTCTAGGCAGCCTGGTTTAGCGCCACCTTCGGCCCAGGGTGTGATCCTGGAGACCCGGGATTGACTCCCATGTCGGGCTCCTTGCAGGGACCCTGCTTCTCCCTCTGCCTGTGTCTCTGCCTCTCTGTCTCTCTATGTCTTCCATGACTAAATAAATAAAATCTTAAAAAAAAAAAAAAAAAGATAATTTCTGGCAGTCCTGGGTAGCTCAGTTGGTTGAGCATCTGACCCTTGAAATCAACTCAGGTCATGATCTCCAGGTGGTAAGACCAAGTCCCACAGTGAGTATGGAGCCTGCTTAAGATTCTCCCTCTCTGTCTCCCTCTGACCCTCCCCACCCCACGCATGTGCACAGGCACTCTCTGTCTCTCAAAAATAAATAATAAAATAAAAATAAATAAATAAATGATAATTTCCATAAGAGCCACACAGGCTGTTGTGCTAGTGTGTCACAGAGTGACACATAGATAGGACAGTTCACAGGGACACAACACATTTTCAAACTGCAGATAGCAAAAGAGAGGCAGTGTTCAGGAGTGACCATAATTCATCCTCTATCATTTAAATGAGTGCAGGGAAGCCAGGCTACCAAAATTCCATGGACATTTTCTATCTAGTTTTGGGATGCATTTGTTTTTCCCTACTGGACTTACAAGGACAGATTGGGAGCGTTTTGAGGGCAGATACTTTGACTGATATTTTTATTCCAATAACAAAGTAACTTGCTTATAACAGGCATCTAATAAATCTTTGCTACACAAATTAAATAAAGGATTTACTTACTCAGAAACCTTTGGGGGAAAACTAAGGAATATTCCAACTATCCAAATTCTTTATTTCTACAAAGCCTCCCACCTAGATCTCCATGTTTTTCTGTTTGATTTCATTGACCTAGAATAATTTCCTTCATCATTGCTCCTCCTCCTCTCTTCCTCTGAGATGATCAAAATCCTACACTGCACTTACCCTCTAGTTGTAGATGACTGATGTTCTTCCTGTCTTCACGGTCAGACACTCCCTCTACCCTTGAACACACTCCACTTGTTGGTGCCAGATTGATGTGAAGTATCTTCTTGTGCAGCTGTCTTCTCACTGAAGGGTAGGCTTCGGGAGTCTCTGGGCTATTTTTATCTTTGGCCTCAATGCCTAGCACTGGGCTACAATTAGTCTATAAAGTTTCTGCATACATGAATGAGTGAATGAAGAAATATCCATTAATCAGGGTGTGTGTGCAATTAAAAATTAATTTCAGAATCCCATTGGTTCTTCCATAAGGAAATTATTGGAGAGTTTACTTTTTGTAAGTGTTGCCCATCCATTTTGGTTTCAAGTGAATTTTGAATACATGAATGGATACAATTACCAGGATAATTAAAGTGACTAGCAGATGATGGTGCTTATCATGTGCCAAACTCATCTCTAAGCACTTTAGATATAGAACATTTTCTCTTTTTTTTTAAGATTTTATTTATTTATTCACGAGACACACACAGAGAGACAGAGAGAGAGGCAGAGACGCAGGCAGAGGGAGAAGCAGGCTCCCTGCAGGGAGCGCGACACAGGACTCAATCCCGGGACTCTGGGATCGCACCCTGGGCCAAAGGCAGGCGCCAAACCGCTGAGCCACCCAGGCGTCCCAGATACAGAACATTTTCTACTCCAGACATTCTACCTGACTAACTATAGGCTGGATATGTTGTGTGCATGCGGGCACACGCGCATGTGCACACACACACACACCCCTTCTGATGAGTGGAATCTTGATTATTCATCATTGCTAAAATATATTAATATACAATTAACTGATATATGCAATTGACTATATCAATATATATTAATATACAACAGAAAAATCAAACCCATCATGTTTAGGAAGAGAAGTTTTCCTGCCTGAACCTACAGCTTACACTCATATAACGACTTTTCGGTGGAATAGGAAACTTTGAAAGGGCTGGAATACAAGCGGGGTAGAGCTACAGGAGGATGGTTTCCACTGAAATTGGACCTGCTATTGCCTTTCAATGTTACTTCTACAAACTGGGGTAAGGAGGGGGAGGCTAGAATAACTTGTCCGAGCTCCATGAGCAACAGAGACAAGTGTTTTAATTTTCTAAATGTTTGTACGTGTCAAGAGCAATGGAAACTCCCCGACTGGGAAAGTCATCCTCTCAGGTTCTTGCCCTTTTCAGGTTCGGGAGCACTGCTGGGTGCTGCTGAATTCACAGGGTCAAGTTGCCCGTGGACAACTGAGAGAGGGAAGGGAGGGGAAGGGAAGGGAAGAGGGAAGAGAAGGGAAGAGGGAAGGGAAGAGGGAAGGGAAGAGGGAAGGGAAGACGGGAAGGGAAGAGGGAAGGGAAGAGGGAAGGGAAGAGGGAAGGGAAGAGGGAAGGGAAGAGGGAAGGGAAGAGGGAAGGGAAGGGAAGGGAAGGGAAGGGAAGGGAAGGGAAGGGAAGGGAAGGGAAGGGAAGCCTTTGGTGCCAAGATACGAAGCGCGGTGTGTTCTGTCAGACTTAGTAAATCTGCTGCTGCCACAGCTGCTGGTGAATCAAAACGAAGAGGGAGAGGGCGGGGGAGGAGAGGACCTACTGGCAGTGCTGTTGGTCACGGGTCAGCCTCGCACTGCATTTTCTGGTTAACGCGGTGACAGCACTGATTATTTTTCTTCATACCAGTGATACCGTGGAACTGTAGAGCATTCTGAAAGAGGACAGCCATTTGGCCTTTTGTGCCAAACCGGGCATTTTCACCTGGGTAACGCCTTGTGCAGTTTTATTCATGTTTCTGGACTCTGAGCACTTGGCAAGCAAAACAAGAATTCGGAATGGTCTTTTTTTTTTTTTTTTTTTTTTAATGACTTCAGCAGGAGGGCCCTGCCCAGGATTTCTCTGCCCCTTTCCCACTGAGAAACTCAGACTGATGTTTTAAGCTGTTTACCCAAAAACAAATAAACAAAACCCGGTGACAACATTACCTTTCTTTCATTATCATTCCCTGTTTCGAGGCTATCAACATCTTTTAAAGTTGGCATTAATTCATCTTCTATATTTTGCCTTAAAAAAAAAAAAAGGACTAAAGCCCACTAACTAGTTTAAAAGGGATGATACAAACAAAGCAGGCTTTTTCCTCCTCGTGAACTGTGTATATAATTACTTGAATCATGTTGAATTTCACCCATATGCTGGGCAAGGAAAAAAACCCAGCAAAAATAACTACTGTGAATTCAGACTGCAAGTGAATGGAACCGGCCTCATTCATAAATGTCATATGAAGCTTTGGTTAAAAAGGCAAGTCTGTCATTCCAGGGACAGCAGCTGTTGTTATGTTGAACAAAATGGATACAAATGGGTATTATTTTAAAGTGAAATGCTTAATTTCAGGCCTAACAAGCACACTGTCCTCTGCATAGCCCCATGTCACACGAGCCATGATCTCCAGTAGAGGGCTTGATTGCACAGGAAATCAAGTTCGCAGACTGCGGCCGCCGGACCAGCAGACACACTGGCAATGTTTGAGTTACTATGGCAATCACAAAATAGGAAGGCCTTTTCTTCTTTTCCCCATCTCTGCATGCAGCCTCGGCCTGCTCCTGAATAGGCCACATCTGCAAAAAGTTTTAACACGGTACTCAGATAAAGAAAAGGATCCCAAAAATGGGCACTGACCCGTCTCAAAAAATGTTGCAAATTTTACATACAAGAATTGGGGAGCCGGGCCACTTTGCACAGGTTATGTCATAATGCAGACACAAAGGGATAAAAGCACATGAAGGCTTTGGCTGTCAGATATTGAGAGGAGGGAACAGCAGAAGTAAATGACAGCTTAAATGCAGATGTAAGGAGAAAAGTCAAAGATGGGTGACAGAAAGTTACTGGTCAATGAATAAGGGAGAAATTTCAAACACAAAAAAACAGACAAAAGGGTAAAATACAATAAAATCTATCTATAGAGATTTACTGAGAAAACCCCCCAAAGCATATTTAGCCAATCTTAGAACCATGAAACCCTGTGAAACCAACACATGGCCCTTTAGACGGGGTCTTTGTAGACTTTTCGCATCCTACCACTATCTCCATGCAACTTCCCAACGGGCCCAGGAGGCTTTCACACAATGGTGGAGCCCCCCTGGGGACTGATATTTCAGACACAGCTTGGAAAAACGGATGTTTTCTGATTTTAATATATATATACATATACATATATATAAATATAGAGAGAGAGATATAAAGACGGGTTTAGAGGATCCTTGGAAAGGAGCCTTTCTTGGCATAGAGGGACTGGGCCCCACAGTGTCCTAGGGCACTTTTGCTGAAAAGACCTCCCCCACCACTTCCCTACATATTTCTTGAAAATTTAACACTCAGTCAGATTTTGCGTCTCCTCATCTCTCCCAGTTTTAAGGTGACGGGCAGTTTTCCGAAATGGAGCTTCCTGCCCATGCCCTTGGTGTGAGGGAATCAATCATCTTTAAGCTGCAGAAGAACATAGCTTGTTCCTCCCACCCCACCCCCACCCCCACCCCCCCTTCCACTGAGCCAGAGGGTGAGCGATGATGCGTCCTCTCTCGAAAAATCCAAGTGTCAAGAAGAGGCAAAAATACCGAAATTAATCTTCACTTTTCTTTTAACTCAGAGAGCTATTCACGGTGTGAAAACAGTTGGAAAAGACTTGGGTGGGTAGCTGACTGAAACGTCGCCATTTGCAAGAGTTGAAAATGTGAGGGAAGAATACTTTTAAGTAGCATGAACTCACCACAAAAAGTCCACGGCGCTGAAAGGCGTCCAGAGTCCAGTAAAACTGACACTACATTTCACATTCATTGACTCTTGTTCTTTTGGGGGAGTTTTCTTATGAAGAGAAAGAGGCGGCGGAAGACAATAGTGCTACCTTATCAAAGTTCATTCATGCAGCTATTTCAAATACTTTTAACTGCTTGTCAATAGGCCTTGCAAGTCCCTGAGATTCTAAACGTTCTGTCACATTTGTGTACTAACCACTTAAAGTTCTGCTAAAGCTTTGTGACCTGGACTGCCTCCCCTTTATGTGGGTCAAAATGCAAGGCGAAGCCATTGTGTTAAACGGCCTTCATTAAATTCATTGATTTGACCTGTATTTTAAAGACCAAAAGTCAAATGGAATGGGAAGTTAACGTTCCCATACAAAATCTTCTCCTGGGCACTTTTCGGCTTCCTTGAACTATCTGGTGTGTAGGCAAAGGACATTTTTAGGGCTGTTGAAGTCTGGCTTGTAGCTCTACAAGCTTTCTGGAGAAAAACTGGGGCTTGTTTCTAATTTTATGCAAGGATGAAATAAATGCCGGGGTTGAAGGAAGTTAACTCCCTTGAACCCGGGTTTCTTCCCAAGAGGTGGTTTTGTCCACCTTACAGAGCAGCCTTGCACACTGAGGCTGGCCCCATCGCTCTGGGCTGCGGATTTGCTCTTGCTCAGAAATGTTGTGCTTTTAGCAAATATGCACTCTTGGACTTGAAACAAGCTTGGATTTTCTTATTGACATATTTAGGAATATCTGCTTTGAAAAGTCTGTGAGTGTTTCTCTTGTGAGTGTTTATATGGCAAAAATGGTCACAAACAGTGCTCATTTAACAGGGTAGGGAGGCAAGGGAGAAAGAAGAATCGTCAACAAGAAGCCAGAGAAGTGCCTTCCAGCTACATCCACCTTAGCCTGCTCTTTCTCGATCTCATTTTTTAGTCTTATTTTTCTCCCATATTTCCCGATGAAAAAGAGTTACTTAGAGGCTCTATGTAAAACTCAGAAAGATGCAAAAAGACCAGTGAGTGAACATACTTGTAGAAATCTCAAAACTTCCAGAACAGAGTCCTCCAAAGTCATAGAAAAATATATCTGTGCCCAGAAAGCTCACTTCTAACTGTTGCTAGGTACGATGACAGTATAATAATACAGCATCGTTGTTAAAGTAGCCCCTGTATCCTCAATTTATAAGTGAAGGAGTTGAAACTCAAAGGTCAAGTAGCTTTCTAAGGCCACATAGCAAAGAATGGCATGGAACCAGATCCGTGTGATTCCAAAGCCCACATTCTGAGGGGAATTTTGTGTAAGCTCCTCCCAATCACCAGGTCTGTGAATCTGCAGATGCGGCTGAGCATGTGGTACAAAAGCACAAGCACTCATTAGGGGTTATTGTTGTAGGATAAGAGATATTTTCCTGAGGCTAGCTTTTAAAATAGAATAAAAATACATCTCTGGGGGAAAGAGGTAAATAGTAGAAGTCATGAAGGTAGCCCAAGAAAGTGAACTGTTAACCCCATGCTCGCCCTCACAGAAATCACACCCGTGCCTCATGCCCCTTCTTCATGCTATCCCCAGAGAATGTTCCCTACGACTGGACAAAAGGGACTGGATGAGCCAAGAGGGGCATGATCATGGCCTCCATCCTGTTCCCTCACTCTGCCTGTTTAGCTCTGCTTACCTGAGAACTGTAGTCTCTTAATCCCCTCTTAGAACAAAAACCATATTGATATTTAACATCTCTGGAAAGTTACTGCCTGCCTTTATATTTTTCCCACAGATCCTATTTTTTCTTGAACAGTTTTGAGTTTTTCGTAGAATGAAGCTTAAAGAACACTGAGTCTTAGTTTATTGTTCTCCAGGGCAGTCTTAGGACCTTGTGTTTAAAAAGGCAGTTTCTTCTCTTCCTGCAGCTGAAGGAAAACACAGAGAATCTCTGGATTTGTTGGCATCCTTTCTTGTTAATTGTTAATTCAAAAAACTCAGGGCTAGGACTATCTAGGACTATCTAGGACTATCTCCTCAGGTTCAGAGGGGCCAGGCTACTGCCCTTGTCTGCCCCAAAGCAAGACCAGCCCAGTAGGCCTGGAGGATGCAGGATGGAGCCATACAGGATAGTTCTTGAGCCTTAAAATCTAATGGAGTTCACCCTGCTAGGTTTTGGGCTTACTTGGGAATGATGGCCTCTTTCTTTTTTCTGATGTTTCTCATTTGGAAGAGAAATATCCATCTCATGCCTATCCCCCACTGCATTGTGGAAGCAGGGAGCTTATTGTCTGGTTTCACAGGTTCACAGATAGAAGGAATTTTACCTCGGGATGAATCGTATCTCTCCGGGCTCACTCACACCTGATTTAGATGATACTGAGGTGAGATTTTGGACTTAGAGTTAATGCTGGAATGGGCTGACTTTTGAGATTGTCGGGACAGAGTGGACATATCTTGCATATGAGAAAGACGGGAGTTTGGAGGGACTAGAGGGCAGAGTGTTCTAGACTAAATTGTGTCCCTCCCCCCAAACTCATATGTCAAAGTCTTAACCCCTAGTACTACAGAATATCACTGTATTTCAGATACAGGATCTTTTAAAAGATGATTTAGCTAAAATGAGGTCATTAGGATGGGCCCTAATCCTATATTATGGGTTTCCTTATAAGAAGGGGAAATTTGGACACAAACACAGAAAAAATCATGTGAAGACACAGAGAGAAGATGGCCATCTACAAGTCAGGGAGAGGCGCCAGAAGAGAACAACTCTGCCAAAACCTTGATCTCAGGCTTCCAGCCTCCATGACTGTGAGAAAATAAGTGTCGTTGTTTAAGCCACCCTGTCTGTGGCACTTTGTTATGGCTGCCCCAACAAACTAACACACTATGGTTCCAACGTTGCAGGCCAATGTTAGCTTGTTTTGGTTTTATTGTTTTTGGCTGTCATAAAACACTGCAGACTCCCACTGAGAACCTGAAAACCCTAAGAACTTTTTACATAATGCATTTATACTGTAGTATAGAGAATTTGGTCTTTAACCCTGGTTCCTAGGAGATAGCCTCTAAATCTTAGAATTTTTTCAGTGACAGAAGTATCTTGTTCACGGTGGGCCCTCAACCGCAATTGAGTTGATGCTGATGAGGTGAGTCAGGATGGGACTGCTGCTGCCAGAAAGATCAGTCATATGACTAGAGGGTTCCGATCTTGAGCCACCTGCGCCTCCTGGGGGAAGGAGCCTAGAGACTGAATTCATTTTGTAGTCAATGAGTCCATCAATCATGCCTCACATAATGAAATCCCAATGAAAACTGTGAACATTATAAAATCACTGTGCACTGCAACCTGGGTGAGTTTTGTGGTTGGTGAACATCAGTGTGCTAGGAGGGTGATGTATGGCAATTCCACAGGGAAAGTACATGGAAGCTCTGTGTTCAGAACCCTCTAAGACTTCACTGTATTTAACCCTTCCTTTAACTGGACCTGACTTGTGTCTTTTATAAGAAAACTATAATTGTAGGGCACTTGAGTGGCTCAGTGGTTGAGTGTCTGCTTTTGGCTTAGGTCGTGATCCTGAGATCCAGCCCTGCATTGGGCTTCCTGCAGGGAATCCTCTTCTTCCTCTGCCTATGTCGCTGCCTCTTTCTGTGTCTCTCATGAATAAATAAATAAAATCTTAAAAAAAAAAAAAACAACTGTAATTGTAAGCATAGGACTTTCCTAAGTTCTGGGAGTTATTCTAGAGAATTTTCAAACCTGAGGAAATTGTGAGAAGCCTCAAATTGAGAGCCAGTTGTGGTCAGAAGTGTGGGTGGCCTGGGGACCTCCAAACTTGCAACTGGTATCTGAAACAAGGGTAGTCTTGTTGATGAACCCTTGAGTCTGCACTAACTCTCGGTGGTTAATGTTAGAATTACATTGTAGTACTATAGCCTAAAAGGCAGGATATCCCCAACCAGTATTTATGCAGTTAATTTTTTTTAAATGTTGATAATTTATGGAATGCCTGGGTAGCTCAGCAATTGAGCGTCTGCATTTGGCTCAGGGCATGATCCCACAGTTCCAGGATCAGGTCCTACATCAGGCTCCCTGCATGGAGCCTGCTTCTCCCTCTGCCTATGGGTCTGCCTTTCTTTCTCTGCGTGTCTCTCATGAATAAATAAATAAATTAAAAATCTTAAAGAAAATATTAATAATTTACTCTGATCATGAAGTTATACATACTTTTTGCAGAAAATATTTTTAATATAGGAAAATATTTCAGAGAAAATAAAAATTAGCTATAATCAGGACGCCTGGGTGGCTCAGTGGTTGAGTGTCTGCCTTCGGCCCAGGGCCTGATCCTGGGGACCTGGAATCGAGTCCCGCATCGGGCTCCCTGCGGGGAGCCTGATCCTCCCTCTGCCTGTGTCTCTGTCCCTCTCCCTCCCCATCTCTCATGAATAAATAAATAACATTTTCAAAAAAATTAGCTATAATCCCAGAAGACTGAGCCACTTTTAAACTTCACTCTGAGTCCTCTCATCTATTTACCTACCTAACAAATAGGAATCATACCATAACTTGGATTTGTAAAGTGTCACTTTTCACTCAGCATTTTATTATAATGTTTTTCCACTTTGTTAAAAATTCAATAGAAGCATCTTTCACGTAATCTCAAATCATTCTACAAAAAGGCAGATATTATTAATCTGGATGGACAAAGGAGCAGCCACTTGCTTATTTCCCTATAGTTTGTTAATGAGATATCATACGCAGGTTCCACTTCTGTGATCCGTTCCTCACTATGCTTATGTAGATTTACTGGATAAGTCACTGGGAGCTTTCAGATAGTTAGGAACAAGTTAACCCATTGTCAAGAGGAGAAAGGGAGAGGAAAAAGCCAGGGTTGGTCTCAGGGTGGTGGGCTGGGGGTTGAGGTGTCCTTAATGTCAGAGCCAGCTAGAACAAGCTTTCTATTCTTTTTTTTTTTTTTTTTTTTTATGATAGTCACAGAGAGAGAGAGAGAGAGAGAGAGAGAGGCAGAGACATAGGCAGAGGGAGAAGCAGGCTTCATGCACCGGGAGCCCGACGTGGGATTCGATCCCGGGTCTCCAGGATCGCACCCTGGGCCAAAGGCAGGCACCAAACCGCTGCACCACCCAGAGATCCCCAGCTTTTTATTCTTTATGGCCACAAGTACCCTAGCTAATAGCAAAACCTCATTCTGGAAGCTGCAGAGCCCCTATCAGCTTGATCCTCAGCTATGAACCCTTCTTAAAGTCTGGGAGGGGCACCCAGCTGGCTCACTCAGTAGAGCATGCAACTCTTAATCTTGGGGTTGTAAATTCGAGCCCCACGTTGGGTATAGAGATTACTTTTAAAAATCTTAACATCTTCTGGGAGACTCCAGAGGTGATGTAAATGTGCTTGGGGCCACTTTTCTCCTTTTTTATCTTCCTGAAGGATGACTGTTTACTCATAAATCGTCAGAGGGAGTCATCAGCATGACCAACGTTGCTGGTGTCTTAAGTGACAAGGGGACCCCTGCCAAAGCCACTAGTTCTCAATGTATCCATTGCAAGACATGGCAATGGTCCCCTTCACTGTGAGCGATGCCAGGGCACGCATTTCATGCAGAAAGGGAAAGCATGTCTTCTTCCATATTCCCTGTTGTCAGCCTCTGGCCCAGACACCAAAGCACTCAATCTCTCAAGAATTACTACCCCTCCCCACCACATCAACTTGTGCAAACTATATATGGGGAAAGATCAGGACACCAACTATAGCTAGATGTTCAGCAGAATGCCAGAATCTAAGCCACAATTTAGGATTATTTGGAACAGCCTTCTACATAAGTGAAAATTTTGTTTGCATCTCTGATTACCAGTTTTGCTGAAGACAGACTCCTAGAAATTAAATTAATAATACTCTTGAGGGGATCTCTGGGTAACTCAGCTGTTTAGCACTTGCGTTTGGCCCAGGGCGTGATCCTGGAGTCCCAGGATCGAGTCCTACGTCGGGATCCCTGCATGGAGCCTGCTTCTCCCTCTGCCTGTGTCTCTGCCTCTTTCTCTCTGTGTCTCTCATGAATAAATAAATAAAATTTTTATGAATAAATAAATAAATAATAATTAAAACTAAAAATTCCAGTGTAACTAACCTATAGTGCTACCTTGGCCTCAAGTGTACAATATAGTGATCCAACAATTCTATACATTACTTAGCACTCATCACAGTAAGTGTACTTTTAATCCTCTTTATCTATTTCACCCATCCCCCTACTCACTTTCTTTTTTATGTATAACATATCATGCCTGCCACCTTAGGTGCATTATTTTATTAACTTTGATAGTTTTCAGTTCCTGCATTTGCTAAGTAGAAATTATACTATCTACATATAATAATTTTCCTTCTCCTTTCCAACAGTAGTTTTGTTTCCAAGGCTGCCATGAATAGGCACAATTACACAATTCCAAGAGTGCCATTCACATAGACCAATACGAATAATTTTCCTTGGAGTTGTGTAATGTAGCATATTGGCAGTTTCCAATTTTCTAACGTTGTTGGCCAGAAATTTCAAAACAGAGTTAAATAATAATAATATGCCTTTGCTTGTTATTCTTGGTTTTGATGGGAATGTCTCCAGTGTTTCACCAGTAAGGATACTGTTGATGGGGAGTTTGAGAGAACATGGAATAACTGACATTAATCTAGGACTTTTCCATATGTCATGGCTTATATATCTTCCACTACTCAACCCAGTCATTCATGTCATTAGCTCTCCCTTCAGCTTTGGGTCATGTCCTATTTTCATTTTTTTTTTTAAGATTGTATTTATTTATTCATGAGAGACACACAGAGAGAGGCAAAGACATAGGCAGAGGGAGAAGCAGGCTCTCTGTGGGGAGCCTGATGCAGGACCTGATCCCAGGACCCCAGAATCATGACCTGAGCCAAAGGCAGATGCTCAACCACTGAGCCACCCAGGTGCCCCCATGTTCTATTTTCTAGGTCTACCACTAGTGTCTCCATCCAAGGCCCTGATTTAAAATGTTGAACAGGTCATTGTCAAAGACAGAGACTTAATGGTCTGTCAGAGAAAAAAAATCCTTCGAAGTGGACTTTGTTTTTACCTACCTAGCCTTTTTTATATCCTCTATTCTTTTGGTAACAGCATCACATTTTCTTTGGAGAACTATCGTTCCTCATTCCCTGTAGCCCTCTATATTAATCACCCTGCCCCTGCCCCCTTCCTATTCTAAGCTTGGCAACTGAGACTTTATTCCTGGGGAATTTGAATCTTGAACAGGAATACAGAAAATGGTTAAAGCAGAGTCATTTCCTGGACAGATCCTGAAGATAATGCCCTTTAGTTCCTGCTACAAAATCTTTGGCACTTTCCTGTTCCTTTCTTACCTGAGGTCTAACTTTTCTATTCTTTCATTAATTCACTAGTCATCCAATAAACTCTTCTTTTGCTAAATTAGCCATAGTAAGTTTCTCTAACTTGCAAGCAAAGAATCCTAACTAATACAATATTCATCCACAAATAATTACGAATAAATGGATCCATTAATTAATGCTCTTTAGATACAGTTGTTCATGCAGCTGTGAATTTGCCTAACAGTACAATTATTATTCAGTTTTATCCAGGCATCTTGCCTTTAAGAACAGCATGAGCACCTTTGCTGAATCCTACATATTTTGCATCAGAGGCATCCTCTTACGGTCAGCTCAAGAGTAGTATCTAAGAGGAAATGATACTAGTCCCACAAAATGTTGGTTGTCAGCAGGTGAGAATGCAGTGCTCCTTTCCTGTTGACAATGTTCACTACCCACCGTGGAATATACAAGGGCAGTACCTTGAACCTTGTGTATAAAAAGGGGTCTGAGTGGCTCAGTTGGTTAAGTGGCTGACTCCTGATTTCAGCTCAGGGTCCTGGGATGGAGCCCTTCATTGGGCTCCATGCTCAGGTGGAGTCTGCTTGGGGATTCTCTCTACTCTCTTTCTGTCTCCCTCTGCACCCTCCAGCTCACGTACATACACTCTCTCTCTTTAAAATAAATAAATCTTACCCAAAAAAAGGGAGCCACTTTAGGTACACACCCCAGGAAGGGTGATCTGATGAGACTGGTTAAGAAACAAGAAGAGGTCTGATCACCACATCAATGAGACATTGAAGAGGCATTGGGAAAGCCCAAGTATTTATTTACATCCCCCTTAATTTCAAAATGGTCATGTCCAGTGTGATTCTTGGGTTTCTTCTAAAGAATAAGCACATTTGAGGAGGAGTGACTTCTTTTTTTTCAGGTGAGAAGTGACCATTTTAGGCACAAAAATTCCTGTTGTCTCCTGTCTTTCTCGTAGTCTGCCACCAGTCAGTAAAAAGCAGAAAGTTCTACAGATAATAAGGTCCTACCAATTGGCATGGGCTCAGTATTCTTTGTCCAGGGTGGGTCCTGGAATATTAGAGCCATTATGTTTTATGTTGGGAACTTCAAAGGTTTCTGGCTACAAGACAGAATAAAACAAGTTGAGGGAGAAAGAGTAGAAACCAGCAGTGATTTGAAGAGGAAGGAAATACAATTAATTAATATTATGAAGCTCAATAAATATTTATAGAAGGAAGAGTGAAAAAGAAAGAGGGAATAAGGCAAGAAATATGGCTATATGGCAGATAGGCAGACAAAAAGAACTGAATGAAGAAAACATATATATTGAGGTTCAGGTCTGACGTTGAAACCAGTGCTTTCTGCTACACCATTCTGCTTCTTTTTTTCCTATCTTTTTTGTTAAAGCTTCAAAACAATATACCCATAAGGTCATGCAACCTTATTTTATACATGAGAAAATGAAGGCCTGGACCAAAGAGTTAAGAAATATATTTAGGATGGGTTCCAATGGGTTCTAAGCCTTCAGCTTATCAGTATAAATTAAGAGGACCAATGGCCCCCACTACAGACCCCTATGAGAGGCCTGTCTTAGTCCCTTCAAGCTTCTGTAGCAAAAATATCATAGACAAGGTGGCTCATAAACCACAGAGATTTATTTCTCATAGCTCTGGAGGCTTGAAGTCTAAGATCAGGGTGCCAACAAGGTAGGAATCTGGTGAAAGCTCTCTTCCCAGTTGCAGACCATCAATGTCTCATTATACCCTCACATGGCAGTGAACAGAAAGGAAGCAAGCTCTCTCATAATTCCCATTCATGAGATCTCCACCCTGATGACCCCACCTAACACTAATTATGTCCCAAAGGCTTTACCTCCTAATACCATCCCACTTAGGGGGGTAGGGCTTCAACATATGAGTTTGGAGGAGGACACAAGCATTCAGTCCACAGGAAGGCCCCAACTTAACAGATTATTTTTATTTGTTAAATAGTATGGGAAAAATTCAACAATGATTGGTAACAGGAAAAAAATGCCTTGTTTTGGGAGGGATGATAGATATAACACAAATTGAATGCTAACAGAAAATTTGAGCAATTAAAAATATATCTCTTATTATCTTTTCTAGATATGATTATTCCCTCCTGAGATCCTTCATGATTTATGTTCTTCGTGGAGCAGAGTGACAGAGACCCATCAGCATTACCAGCTGTCTGGAAGAGACTTGACACCAGCTCCATCCAGTTGGCCTAGGACTTAAAGCATATCTGCTGCTCATCTAGTATCTTGGCAAAGGTACACAAGAACCCCTAGTGCACTCTGGGCTCTAAATACCACCTCCACGACACTGAAATGCACCCACCACCTGGTATACATGGGATAGCCTTCCTAGCTGATAAAACAAGCAAGCAAAACTTGACTTTTTCCTTTTATCCCTACCAAATATTCCTACCAATACTCAGTGTTATAACTGGAGAAGCATAAGGATAAAGAAACTCGAGGATGATGCCATCAACAAATAGGACATCCCACTCATGTGAAGAAAACAATTTGCCTTAGTCAATGAGCTCTCCTTCAAACTTTATTCTGCTTCTCAGATACTGAGGATCCTATAAATAAAATTAGGGCTCAGGCAGTGGAGTTCCCTGGAGTAAAGCCCTGGAAGAGAGAAGTGGGCTGGAGTGTGTTTGCTTCTCTGTCTCTAGACCCATCAAATGGGGATCCCAGTGAACTACCTGGTTCTAGACAGCCTCCTAACAGCCATAAAGGGACAGAACCTGCAAGAGACAAGGTCAGTTCTTGCAAAGGCCACCACCTCCATTGTTTCTGCTAGATCAGGATACTTCTCATCTATCACTTACATGGTCTTCTTAAGGAATTCTATCAGCAACAGCACCTAACTTGCTTACTGTAGAACCACGTAAAACATCTGTGCTCCAGGGAGCGGGCCTTTCCAGGTCTTAAATTGACTAGTAGAACAAATGATAACAACAAAAAAACTTGATTGCACTTTAGTGACCCAGTTCTCATATATTTTATGACCACAAAGCATGTCATCCTTCTACATCAATCACCACGTTGGTCTGGTGCCCTTACTGCTCCTGGGGAAGAGAATCAGTTTGCCCATCTAAGTGGAGTTGATTTCTACAAGGATAAAGTGGCACATGTTAAAGCTCTAGGGTCAAAAAATTAAAAAAAAAAAAAAAAGCCGATTTAAAGGGACACCTGGGTGGCTCAGTGGTTGAGCATCTGCCTTCTGCCCAAGGCATGATCCTAGAGTCCTGGGATCGGGTCCCACATCAGGGTCCCTGCATGGATCCTGCTTCTCCCTCTGCCTATGTCTCTGCCTCTCTCTGTGTGTCTCTCATGAGTGAATGAATGAATGAATGAATGAATTAATAATTTAATAAAAAATAAAAAAATAAAGCCCTAGGGTCATTTCCCATCTTTTCTTCTGCAAACTCTTGGCTTTTTGGGATTTGTGCTTCCTTGGAGACCAGCCCATCTTCTGGCACACAGCAAAACACTGGACAAGCATGCTCTGCTGGCCCCTGCAGCTTTGGCAGAGAGGCACTGTTTGGCAGTTGGGACCCAGGGAATTCCCAATCTCTTAAGGGCAGCAGATGTTGCCTCAGTGCAGTAGCATCTGCCACCAAAGCCAGATGTGGGGATCTAATTGCTAAGTCATCAGCCTTGGATTTTTCTACAAGCTTGTAGAAATCTGTCTCCTTCTTTTTCTTTACCTCCTTTTTCTCCTCCTCCTAGTCCTTCTCCAAAATTGGCATTAGTAACAGAAAGAGTTCAAGAGGTCTCCCTGTTTCTCATGTGGTCTGAGCCCCCCAACAGCTTTTCAATATAAATGATGTGCTGTTATTTGCTGCACCTGAGCCTATTTTGCCAGACTCACTGCTTTAAGCATCTTCTTCCCTTGACCTCAGCAGCTTCTTAACCCCAACATTTCTGTGGGTGTTTGGGTGCATTTTCATAACTATAATATGAAAGTCTCTGCTTCTCTCTGCATTGCCAAGGACCTTTTTGGAGTTGCTGGTCACTGGTGACTTTGAAAGCACAGATGACTTGGAACTTTGTAAAGTTCACCGATGCAGAGACATGTTTTAGCCACAATTCAAATCCTCCTCTCTGGAGTTGTCCTCGCACTGGTTTCCACAAGAGCTGGGGACCTCTGCTGAGTAGTTGGACCTTTGCTCCCTTGTTCCAAAGGCCTCTGCCAGAGATGTGGGAGCTGGCTGCGTCTGTCAGCAAACATTGTCAGTCTGAATAGACCTTCTCTTCTTATTTGAAGAAAAATCCCACTTTCTTTAGAAATGTGTTATGTGAAGATGCATACAAAGTTGTATGGAGTACCTTTTAAAACTTCTAACATCTTCTTTGGGATGTTTCCACAATCTACCACTTGAAAAACATGCACCACTCTTGTTCATACATGCTGGACTTTGTGTCTGATGCAACCAGAAATGAAAAATGGCTTCTGTCAGTGGTTCTAAAAGTAATTCCAACATTCTTTTCTACTTCAGGGTTGTGCTCCAGCCACATCACCTGCAGCCTGCCTGGGAAGTATCTTTTTAAAAAGATTTATTTATTCATTCATTCATTCATTCATTCATTCATGAGCGACACAGAGAAAGAGGCAGAGACATAGGCAGAGGGAGAAGCAGACTCCCTGTGGAGAGCCCAATGCAGAACTCGATCCCAGGACCCCAGGATCACAACCTGAGCCAAAGGCAGAGACACTCAACCACTGAGCCACCCAGATGCTCCTCACTAGGAAGTATCTAGACCCCACTTAAGATACCATCTAGGTGGCTCACTAGGTAAGTGCAGGGCCAATGCAAGGTGAAGCACAGTGGAGCTCTAGGAAGGTACCTCAAATTTCCTTGGAACAAGAGAGATACAGAGGAGATTGTAAAGTGCTACCAATGGTCCCTTCTTACTGTTATCTGGATATCTGGATGAGTCCCTATCTCACAAAGATGCCTTCACTGATCAGCCTTGATGTCGAACCCAACTGGGACAATTTGATCCTTTGGAGGACAGTGACTAAGTCCTCTTACCACTCTCCCATTTCTTGTTTTGTAGGCCAACAAGGAAAAGAATGTATCTCCAGCATCTCTTTCTCAAACTCTAGTTAGTTCCATCTTCTATACTCAGTCTCAGCACCCAATTCCAGCTGCTCCACCACCTGCCATTGCTTCCCGAAGGAAACCCCACTGCAGATTCGAGCAGAGGTAGAGGTTCCCTGTGGTGAACACACTGCCGTGCATTATGTCATTTACTCTTCACAAGAGCCCTGTGTGATAGTATTACTATCACTTTCATTTTATAGAAAACTGATGCTCACACAGGTTAAATAATTTTCCCAAGGTCACTAACTATTTAATGAAAGTGGGATATAAAATCCAAATGACTGCCTACAAGTTCTGTATGCTTTTAACAACATGGCCACCACGTTGGCCAACCCCTCAGCCAATTCTAACTTCACCATCTTTGTCAGCATCCTTTGTCAACACTACCACCAGGCACCTCTACGACTGAAAGCTGACAATCTTTCAAGTATAAGAAAGACTTTCCCTACTCCAGGGTTCCTCAACCTTAGGATTACTCACATTTGGCCCAGATAATTTTTTGTTGTGGGAGCATGTCCTGGGCACTGCAGGATGTTTGGTAGCATCCCTGGACTCCACACACTAGATCAGTAGCATTCCCCATCCCAGTGTGACATACAAAAAATATCGCCAGACATTGCCAAAGGCTCCTGCAGGCCTGTGAGGATGGGGAGGCAGGCAAAATCATTCCTGGTAGAGAGCAAATGCCTTAGGGTTCCCATTCTGTCAGCTTCCTCCTTGCTTTTGAGCTACAGTTCCTGAGGCATTAAAGTCTCTAATGCAAAGCCTGTCTTCACCAAGACACTTTGAAATATTACTCTCTTTGAAACAAGTGCCTGCCCAGGCTCCCGCCAACCTACACTGTCCTCTGTGCTCTGTGTTATAAAGCTCATTCTTGGGGAACGCAGATGGCCCAAGGGAATTAGCTCAATCATTGGCCAGTCACCCTTTCAAGAGAGTAAGCACCTAAATTCCCCACCAACCTCACCCTTCCTCCCCCAACCCAAGCTTTCCAGGAGGGAAATTCCTCCATCCCTTAGGACAGCTCACTCTGCCTTTCTGATCTAGAATGCTAGGTTACTTATAGAACACACCCTCAGGAGGCAGGGAAGAGTAATTTTGGGGTATTTTTTCTTTTCTCCATTGACTTTCAGTGGAGAGCAATTCCTGGTACCACTGCCCCACTAACTGTCTAAAGGAAGCTGGTTCCCAGTCTCTAAGGTCTGCCTGGACCCTTTCTCTGCGCCATTCTTGATGAATGAGAGTGAGGAGCAACACTTTCTCTTCTAGGTTCTTTACAATCAATTGAGCCTCTATTTTCAACTAGTTATGATGCTCATTGTCTGCTAAGTAAAGGCTACCTTACAAATATTAACTCATTAACTCTGACAGCCATTTGACCTCATCCCTTCCCTAGATGGGGAGGTGAGTACTTGCCCCAAAAGAGCTGTTCAAGGTTCCCTTCCCTTGAATTTGGAATTAGAATCAAGAGATTGGGGTTCTTTCTGGGTACCTGGATCTGTAACATATCAACTTGGCATCCCTGTAGGCCATGTTCCACCCTGGACTCAAAACAACAGAAGAAGCCAGTGTGCAGAGTGCAAGAGAAGAATGAAGAAATACCTAGGGAAGAGCAGTTGTGAGTGACAGAGAGAGGCCTCAAGTTCAAGTTCCAACTCCCAGCACATCCCCAAGAGCAGGATGCATCCTAGTCTCTGGGATGCCTGGCCCACTCTGGGATCTTCACAAGAAACTCTCATAATTTGCGTAAGATGGTTTAAGTTGGTTTATGTTTGAAAGACAATGGGATAATGTTTGTTACTTAAAGCCAGTCTACAGACATTCTTTTTAGTGAAGAGAGTGCCATTTATTGGCACTCAGGTAGAATAAATGTTTCTCATTGCCACTATACAGAAACCCTTATATTTACACCTAAGATAAAGATTTATACATAAATCAGGATGCATTCCATGAGAGCTGAGGCCTGGTATTCTTTCTTGTCCTTTTAGGTAAGAGCAGAAGCAAAAATCTCTGGAGTAAAGGTGACAAGCAAATAAGGCTCTGCGGGAGACCAGGACTGGGGTCTTGCTATAAGCCTGGGAGTAGAGGTAGGGTGGAGGTGAAAAAGCAGGTGACCATGGAGGTCAGAGAAAGGTGAGAATCAGAGGGAAGGTGGTGAATCTAAAAGCCACCGAGCATAGGGCTCTCAGTTCCCAGGAATGAGCACCCAGGGCAGACAGTCCAAAATATAGAGTCAGTGAAGCAAATGCCAGCACTGGCCATCAGACACTCTATTTCAGTTCATGCATTCAATATCCTCAAAGACACGACTTGTTAATTTATGTAGCCTTTCTCTACTTGCTTTCAGGTCAGAAGACCAGATCAGAACATGGGTAAGCCTGAGTTGATTCATTTGAGCTAAGGACTGGTAGCCATTCTTTGGAGAGAATTCCTGTGATTTGAGGGGAGTTTTGATACAGACTGAATCAAGGCGGGGCCAGAACTGGTAGGTGGATTCTGAAGGCATGGCTCCACGAAACAAATCCTTGGTTCCTTCCCTCTTCCCTGTTGTGTAATCCAGAGCATGTGCTTATTCTTTGACACTTGATGTTTCATACATTTATTCAAGCAACATTTACTGGTTATCTGCTATGTGCCAGGTGTCTATAGCCACCAAAATAAAATGGGGAGGGTATCATCTTTTATATCAAGCCGTTTTGCATCTATCCAGGAGATATTTTTACTTAAAGACCTGAAGACAATGTCCATGTAACATAGACACTGAGAGCTGCCACTTATTCGGCTATATTTACGTTTGTGGCCCTGGGCTAAGCACGTTCCATGCCTTACATTCATTTTAGTGCACGAGGACCCTATAGGGAGCTATTATTATCTCCATCTGACGTCTGACAAAGCCCAGCCTTGGACACAGACAGCCTGATCCAACAGCCTGTACTCCCAAATCCCACATTTTCACAGAGCCATGAGGTATGGGTCTCACCTGATGGGAAGGAGCCCCCACCCCCACCCCTTGGGAAGGGACTTGGTGGAGACAAGTCCCTGCCAGAGGTCCCAACCTTCAAGACTCAGGCAAATACCCACGGAAATGCCAAGCAGGGCACCTCTATGGTCAATTGTTTGGGCTCTTTGCAGAAGATGAACTGCGTGGGCAATCCATCACAGGGAGACTGTGGCGCCAGCCGCTGGCTCCCTGGGCCTATGCTTGTCTCCATTAACATCATTTAGATTTTAGACTTTCCCTAATTAAGAAAGGTTCCCACCAGCAACAGCAAAAATCCTCACCACCTCTTTCATTATCTTGGCTTTTCTTCCTCTTAATTACTATTGAGCTCCTGGCTGATTAAATTAGTTATTGAGGTCCTTTCTGAAATCTTGGGGAAATTATCTAAAAATCATGAAATCAATTCCCTTACGCTGTTTTAATCTTTTATGCCCTAGGCTCAAAAAAGGATGGGCAGACAAGTGCAGGCCCTCTGAGAAGTGTGCAGCCCCACACTGCTTGCCAGCCTTCTAGAGTCTTTGTGGACCATCTGGGTCAATTTCCTTCCAAGTAAATGAAATGCAAATAAAAATTCCAGCAGTTTTTCAGCTGCCGGCTGCCCAGCTGATTAGCATGACAGAAGCTGGGAGATGAGGCCTGACCCGGTGCACTTCCCCTCATCTCATTAAGTTGTAACTCCACCACGGCTGCATTCATGGTGTTTATTGACGCTGAAAGGCGTCTTTATCCAAAACTAGCTAAATTCACATTCAGAGTTTTTACTTGGAAGTCTTGCCTGCTCCAGCATCCACATGAAAGTGAACCTATTGTGGCTGGCTCATGTGTCCCGCTGATTTTGAAACAATTTGGAGGTTGCCCAAAAATGTTTATTTCACAAGTGTGTATCCCTCCATCCTCCTCCCCCAGCCTCCAAATGCACAGGGGCACCCAGTGCAGGAAGAGGTAGGGGTGAGCGTGGGAGGAATTCCTAAAGTCAAGTTCTGCGGATGCTGGGAAGTAGGGTCTATGAGAAGGCTACTGGTCTGGAAGATTCCCAGATCTGGAGGTACCATGTACCCTGCCACAGCTCACAAGGTCGGTGCAAGGCTTGCTCATCTGGGCACAGGCTTTGCAGAGACCGCTGGCCTGGCGCACGGTTTCCCGATCTCACCTCCTCCTTTTTCAAAGCATTTGAAGTTCAGTGTCCCTCCTCTATCTGTATCCGTTAATCACATGTGAAAACATATGACAGTAGCCTTCATGTAACTGTGGGGTCTTCATGGGGCCGAATGATCTGCTCACTGTCAAGCTGGGAGGACTCAAGACTGTGACCCTCCTCCTTTATCATTTGAGAAAATGTCTGCAGAAGATATACCCTGCTTCACTGCAGATAAGGGGCATGGATCTTTGGAAATTGAGAATGAGGGAAGAGGAGATGAAATTCAAGAGGAGGGAAGAAGTCATTTTTTATTTGTGATTCTCTGGTTGCCCCCCCCCGCCCCCCCCCCCCCCCCCCCCGGCCCCATGAAAAATCATGGTCAAAACCCTACCTCTTTGACCCTGTTGGGATTATAGCCAGGGAGAGGGCTTTGAAATCAAGCATAATAAATAATCAGGGTGATGAGTGATGTTTTTATATGAATGAAAAGGCTGAAGCTCTTTTTTTTTTTTTTTTTTTTTTTAAGATTCTGGTTGACATTTAGCCAGTGTACCAGTGTGCAAGGATTTCTATGTGGTAAATGGGTTGGTGTCCTTCAGTGCATGCTGGAGACCACTAGCACTCCAGAAAACATCTTCTAAACCAGTAAACAACGTTGGACCTGTTGCAGTGCTTTACCAGTCTACGAAACTATCTTAATCTTTTGCTCACAGTCTCTATGCTAAGTGTTCTAATATTCAATAATTTTCATTAAAATCTTTTCATACATTCTGTTTTCTTTTAGGGCTAGTTTAATAACCCAGCAGGTTGGTTACTTTGTAGGTTGGCTTAGATTTCCCTGGTTGTTAATGAAAACGTTTTGTTTCCTCTTCTGCTGGCCAACAGGAGGGTATGGAACAGGGTTGAGTGACCATCCTTAAGGACTGTGCACAATGGCTGTCAGATCTGCTCAGCTTGCTTAGCTATAGATGTTCCTGACTCCCGTAAGGCTTGTAACTGTACAGGAGCAAGGAGACTTCAACAAGCCAGAAAGGGCTAGCCGGGCCCAAGCCACCTTCCTGTGGCCACAGTATAGGACTGTTAGGTGTGAGAGTCAAGACAGTGTCTGATGGGTGACTGCAGATTATGATGGGATGGAAAACCCAAGTGAGCTTGCCTATCTCTCTGAGTGCATGCTGCCTTCCAGAAACTAGCCAGAACCCGTAACATTAAAGGTGCTATCTTAGAGGCACCTGGGTGGTAGGGTCAGTTAAGCATCACACTCTTGGTCTCGGCTCAGGTTGTGGTTTCAGGGTCATGAGATCAAGACCCCTGTAGGGCTCTGTGCTCAATGGAGAGTCTGCTTACGGCTCTCTCTCCCTCTCCCCCCACCTCAGCATTCTCTCTCTCTGTCTCTCTCTCTCTCTAAAATAAATAAATAAATCTTTTAAAAAAATAGTTTACGGCAGCCTGGGTGGCTCAGTGGTTTAGTGCCGCGTTCCACCCAGGCATGATCCTGGAGTCCCAGGATCGAGTCCCACCTCAGGCTCCCAGCATGGAGCCTGCTTCTCCCTCTGCCTGTGTCTCTGCCTCTCTCTCTCTCTCTCTCTCTCTCTCTCTGTCTCTCATGAATAAATAAATAAAATATTTAAAAATAAAAAATAAATTAAAAAATAGTTTAAAGGTGCCATTTTATTAAGGTGCCATGTAACAACACACCATCTCCTTGATTCCTCACAACAACCCTGATAGTTATGTGTGGGCAGCCCCATTTCACAGATCAGAAAACTGAGGCTCAGATAATCACTGTGAGGTCTGTAGCCATGCAGGTATTCACTACCACAACACTGAGCCTGGAAGCAGCTTCTCACTGACCCTAGAGTCCATATTCCTTCCGATGCACTTTCCTATCTTCTCCATAACACATAGGTCACACCTTTCCTCTTTCTGGTTCAAATGTGGGGCAATGATGTCCCTCAAAGAAGTAAAACCCGTGGGAGCTACACACAAGACATTTAGCAACCTTGTGGGCTTATCTCTTTGATGCCACCTGCCACAGCCTGTGCTGCCTCACATAATGTCCACCCCAGAAAAAGGAGAAGGTAAGTTGGCTAGAAGAAAGAATAAAGGCCTGTTAATGTTTTCTCCATTTCCACTGAGTATTGCTGTGCCCTCAGTGGGGACATGGTCTCCCATGGTCTCATGGTATGAGACTTCAGAATTACATATCAGCTTCTCTGAGCTTCTCTGCAACCCAGGCCATCCCAGGGACCCACCCAGCAGGCCAGGCCATAGCTCTGTTACTGTCATATACCTGACTGCCTCTCACCAGCAAGCCTGTGGAGGATGACCACGGCTGACTCTGAAGTGACCTGTCTACCCACAGTAGCTCTGTGAGTGCCATCAATGATCACATCCTCAATGGTGAGAATCGACTGTTGTCCCAGTTTGCATCATAGGAAATAAAACTATACTATATCAAGGATATATTTTCCCATTTATCCAAAAATGATAGACTGACCAAATGCCAGGCACTATATTAAATACTGTACAACTGTCCTATGGACTGAACAAGTAGAGGATACATGTACTGGGTCTAGCACCAGTTGGTCCGATTACCTAGAAGCTTGTTAGAAAAGTAGAATCTTGGGCCCACCCCAATCCTACTAAATCTAAATCTGCATTTTAACAAGATTTAAATGTGCACTGTAGGATTTATCTCAAGCCATCCCCACAGCCATCCTGTGAAGTGGGGTTTTTTTTTTTTTTTTTTTTTTTGCTTTCTCTATTACAAGTTAAAAAAAAACAAAAAACAAACTAGGACTGAAGAAAACAAGACTCAGAGGCACTCAGTAGTAGTAGCAGATCTGAGATTCAAACCCATGCATCCAAGGAAATGACAATTTATTCTTTCATAAAACACTTAAAGACCCTGATTTCACCATTTTGCTTAAATTCCAAGTTAGAAAGGTTCCCTTCCCCATCTCTCTATTCCCTTTTTCCTAGTCACCCCATGAGCATGTCCTCTCCAGGTCCCAATACTTAGCTGGTGCTTCCAGGGAACTAAATATGCTCTTCCTCTTTCTCCTCATCCCATCTAAACTCCTGTTCAGCAGCAATGCGAATCTCAGTTAAATGTTGAAGAAAAATCAGGCTCACTAAAATAATTCAGTCTAAGATGTGAATGATTGATAGCCCCTAAGCTTCCCATAGTTATTTGCATTTTAAAGGATCTTAAGCATGCAACTAAATCTCTGTTTACATGCATTTGGAGCTAGGGAAGCAGAGATTTTTTTTATATTTTGTTTTTCTTTACCACAGGATCGACTTGGAACCTGTCTTATAAAAGGTCAGGTCTTGTCATTTATAATCACTTCATTGGATTAGTTAAAACCACTGGACCCGCATTATTATTCTTATGGTCATATGCTTAATACTATGCTGGGCCCTGCTTTGGGCAAAGCAAACTGTTGAGACGAACAAGCCCTCATGCTTGACCCTGGCAAATCTAGAACTAGACTGAGGGAGATCTAGATCCATTCTGCCTTGCTCCATCCTTGCCTGAACCAGAAGAGAAAATCTCCAAATAACAGTTGGGCTACATGAGGCCACTTTTTTGGTGGCATTTAGCAAGATGGGGAAGGAGATGAATTCTTGACTTTTATGACAGTCTTCCTGCTCCCTGCCCTCCCACTCCTTATAGATTCTGGAATGGCCCCATAACCCTCTGAACTGTGGATTCAGATCCGCTTCCACTCTTTAGGGAATAGAAGGAATCCCTGATGAGTTGCACTTTGAAGAACAATGCTCATTTGGAGTGTTTTATCATTGCTCTCATCCATTTACCCAGCATTTCCCAGTTGATGAGCACTATGTTAAGTATTTAATCTTTAAATCAAAACTACTGAGAAAGTGTCATTTCCTCCCTTTTAATATGGTGAAAAATGAGACTCAGAGAAGTTAGGCAACATACCTGAGGCTCTACAGCCACTATAGTATGGAGCCACAGTACAAATCTACATCTAAATCCCCAAGTCCCAGCCCTTAGGTGTGACCTCCAGTATGTGTAGTAAAAGGAATCTCATGTCTTAGAGTCCCTTCGTGGGCAGGGCCAACTTCTCCACTGGGCACAGCAGGTATAGTGTCTGGGAACACAGTACTTTTAGGGACCCATGAAAATATTTTAATTGCTTTTAACATCAGAAGAAAAAATTAACTTCACAGTTGAAAAAAATATTTTACTATGTGTTAATATATTCACCTTTATAATAATACAGTCATAAAATATAATTAGAAAAATTTTTTTTTCATGAAGGAAGAGGCCCACAAAAGTAAAAGTATCAAAGGCTGGTGAAAATCATAGTCTTGCTCAGAGGTGACCTCGCCAGCAGTTTCTGCTGCTCTGCTGCCCGTATCATTGGCCACAAGGCCTCAGAAAGGATGACATTATTATCTCTAGTGTCAGAGAGGAACAGATGACCAGAGAAGATAAGTAATTCTCTTCAAGTCCTGGGGTTGGAGGAGATAGGCTGGCCTATGTGGCAGACCATGATCCGTGACCTTGCAGGTGGCTGGAGCAAGTAAGTCTTAGGGCTATTGGATTGATCTGCACATTATTCCTCTTGGGTGGAAGTTAGAAGAAGATCAGGGCTTTTCACTCCTTCCTCATCCACCCACCCCAGACCAATAAGTTTTGCATTGTTCCATGATTACCCAGGCTGGTGGGGAAGGGGTCTCATTGTCCTGTGCCATCAAATTATAAACAATGGGACATGTAGATGGCTCTTTGCCAGCACATCTGACCCAGTTGCAAGTCAGAAATGTTTCTGGCCCCTTCAAGATGCTGGTACAGGCAATGGTTTGTCATCCAAGCCAGATTCTCATCTGCTTGTCCCCTGGTGCCCAACCAGAGAGGCATCCCTTTAGGAATTCCACATGCTTTGGCCTTCTTCAGGGAATAGGTCCTTTGATGGTGCCAGCAGCCTGGCAGTTGCCTTTGAGAACTCTTGGCCAACATGAAGGGATTTTCATGTAAACAATAAACTTTGGCCTGGAAAAAGCCAACTTGAGCCCAAACCATTCATCTTGTATTCCTTTCTCTCTTCCTTTAGCCTACAGAATGCTACTCAAAGTTAAAATGGCAATTTTCAGTGTTGTATAAGAAGAGAAGCTGAAATCAGGGTTATGTGGCCACACTGGTTCACTAACACTAACAGTGGCATAAAATATTTATGTGAGTACATCCCACTTCCTATGAACTTCACTTTAGATATCCTCAGGTGATTATGTCAAGATTTTATAAATTGAATGATATGTTAAGTGTATCAGTGGGTTGTTTTTTTACCAGAATTCATAGATGATTCCTTTTGCAAGTTCAGAACCTTTCAAGGTGCTCCTGTCTATATTTATAGGGTTTTTATAAACTTGTATTTTAGAATATCGAATTGATTGAACACAAGCTCTAAATTGAATACGAACTATTTGTTAGTTTCTTGAGTTCAAAGCTGGACTGTAACCCAAGACATCAATATAAAGTACTAGGATGAGGTTCATGAAAATTAAAAAAAAAAAAAAAAAAAAAGACAAAACTGTTTCAGGGAGAGAAACTGAAGCCTTTGAGGAGAAGATAATAGAATTCTGTGAAGTAACAAAGCCAGACAAAACAAAAGCAAAAGCCAAAGCTAGCATCCTGTACTTGGGAAGGATAACAATGTTCTGGAATGTTCCCTGGAAGCTATCTTGTCCTTAAGTTGTTTGTCCATATGTGGCACAGATTCTTTTTTTTTTTTTTTTTAAGATTTTATTTATTTATTTATGACAGACACACAGAGAGAGAGAGATAGAGACAGAGACACAGGCAGAAGGAGAAGCAGGCTCCTTGCAGGGAGCCCAACATGGGACTTGATCTGGGGTTTCCAGGATCACACCCTGGGCCAAAAGCAGCGCTAAACCGCTGAGTCACCCCAGCTGCCCTGTGGCACAGATTCAATGGAGAGCAGCCTGTGCTGTGGTAATGAAAACACTATTAATTGAAGAATAGAATCCCCTGTCAGATTGCCTGATTCATTGATTCATTCAACAAATTTTATTGGTTATCCATGGACTGTCAGGCACTCTGGAGGAAGACAGACTAGTTCCTGCCCTTCTGGAGATTACATTCTAGTGGGGGGCAGAAGCAGATATAGCCAGGCTGGTCACTGAGACAGTACCTCACACGCTTGGCCTACGTTAGCCATTAACTAGACAGATACAAAAATCCATTCACACAGGCTCTGGGCTGGCAAGAAGGGTGATGGACATATGGCCCTACCTGCAGACAGGAAAACAAAGTCTGTTCTCTACTTTGTAATATTTTCTGCCTGGCTCATAGTATGTGCTAGTGTTATAACTCTTTGAAACAACCATCATCCACGTGTTTTCATCAAGACAAAATGGAGGCTTGATGGTATCAAGTTTGTGAAAAAGTCACACAGCTAGCATTGTGGAGCCAAATTCAAGTTCAGGTATGACTGACCTTAAAGGCTTGTGTTTATTTTTTTTCCTGTTAGCTTTAAATTTTTTCCACTTTTTATCAAAGTTATATATAGACACCATTTATTGAATCAATATACTTCTTCAAGGCTGAAGGCATATCCTATGCCCCTCTGCCCCTTTCCCCTTCCATGTAACTATTTTAAATTATTTTAACTGATTTCTCTTATACGTATATTTGTATCACTAAAAAAAACATGTTCATGGTACTACTTTAAAATTTTTCAGCTTTAGGCAAGCCTGGGTGGCTCAGTGGTTTAGTGCCGCGTTCCACCCAGGCATGATCCTGGAGTCCCAGGATCGAGTCCCACCTCAGGCCTCCCAGCATGGAGCCTGCTTCTCCCTCTGCCTGTGTCTCTGCCTCTCTCTCTCTCTCTCTCTCTCTCTCTCTGTCTCTCATGAATAAATAAATAAAATATTTAAAAATAAAAATAAATTAAAAAATAGTTTAAAGGTGCCATTTTATTAAGGTGCCATGTAACAACACACCATCTCCTTGATTCCTCACAACAACCCTGATAGTTATGTGTGGGCAGCCCCATTTCACAGATCAGAAAACTGAGGCTCAGATAATCACTGTGAGGTCTGTAGCCATGCAGGTATTCACTACCACAACACTGAGCCTGGAAGCAGCTTCTCACTGACCCTAGAGTCCATATTCCTTCCGATGCACTTTCCTATCTTCTCCATAACACATAGGTCACACCTTTCCTCTTTCTGGTTCAAATGTGGGGCAATGATGTCCCTCAAAGAAGTAAAACCCGTGGGAGCTACACACAAGACATTTAGCAACCTTGTGGGCTTATCTCTTTGATGCCACCTGCCACAGCCTGTGCTGCCTCACATAATGTCCACCCCAGAAAAAGGAGAAGGTAAGTTGGCTAGAAGAAAGAATAAAGGCCTGTTAATGTTTTCTCCATTTCCACTGAGTATTGCTGTGCCCTCAGTGGGGACATGGTCTCCCATGGTCTCATGGTATGAGACTTCAGAATTACATATCAGCTTCTCTGAGCTTCTCTGCAACCCAGGCCATCCCAGGGACCCACCCAGCAGGCCAGGCCATAGCTCTGTTACTGTCATATACCTGACTGCCTCTCACCAGCAAGCCTGTGGAGGATGACCACGGCTGACTCTGAAGTGACCTGTCTACCCACAGTAGCTCTGTGAGTGCCATCAATGATCACATCCTCAATGGTGAGAATCGACTGTTGTCCCAGTTTGCATCATAGGAAATAAAACTATACTATATCAAGGATATATTTTCCCATTTATCCAAAAATGATAGACTGACCAAATGCCAGGCACTATATTAAATACTGTACAACTGTCCTATGGACTGAACAAGTAGAGGATACATGTACTGGGTCTAGCACCAGTTGGTCCGATTACCTAGAAGCTTGTTAGAAAAGTAGAATCTTGGGCCCACCCCAATCCTACTAAATCTAAATCTGCATTTTAACAAGATTTAAATGTGCACTGTAGGATTTATCTCAAGCCATCCCCACAGCCATCCTGTGAAGTGGGGTTTTTTTTTTTTTTTTTTTTTTTTTTGCTTTCTCTATTACAAGTTAAAAACAAACAAAAAACAAACTAGGACTGAAGAAAACAAGACTCAGAGGCACTCAGTAGTAGTAGCAGATCTGAGATTCAAACCCATGCATCCAAGGAAATGACAATTTATTCTTTCATAAAACACTTAAAGACCCTGATTTCACCATTTTGCTTAAATTCCAAGTTAGAAAGGTTCCCTTCCCCATCTCTCTATTCCCTTTTTCCTAGTCACCCCATGAGCATGTCCTCTCCAGGTCCCAATACTTAGCTGGTGCTTCCAGGGAACTAAATATGCTCTTCCTCTTTCTCCTCATCCCATCTAAACTCCTGTTCAGCAGCAATGCGAATCTCAGTTAAATGTTGAAGAAAAATCAGGCTCACTAAAATAATTCAGTCTAAGATGTGAATGATTGATAGCCCCTAAGCTTCCCATAGTTATTTGCATTTTAAAGGATCTTAAGCATGCAACTAAATCTCTGTTTACATGCATTTGGAGCTAGGGAAGCAGAGATTTTTTTTATATTTTGTTTTTCTTTACCACAGGATCGACTTGGAACCTGTCTTATAAAAGGTCAGGTCTTGTCATTTATAATCACTTCATTGGATTAGTTAAAACCACTGGACCCGCATTATTATTCTTATGGTCATATGCTTAATACTATGCTGGGCCCTGCTTTGGGCAAAGCAAACTGTTGAGACGAACAAGCCCTCATGCTTGACCCTGGCAAATCTAGAACTAGACTGAGGGAGATCTAGATCCATTCTGCCTTGCTCCATCCTTGCCTGAACCAGAAGAGAAAATCTCCAAATAACAGTTGGGCTACATGAGGCCACTTTTTTGGTGGCATTTAGCAAGATGGGGAAGGAGATGAATTCTTGACTTTTATGACAGTCTTCCTGCTCCCTGCCCTCCCACTCCTTATAGATTCTGGAATGGCCCCATAACCCTCTGAACTGTGGATTCAGATCCGCTTCCACTCTTTAGGGAATAGAAGGAATCCCTGATGAGTTGCACTTTGAAGAACAATGCTCATTTGGAGTGTTTTATCATTGCTCTCATCCATTTACCCAGCATTTCCCAGTTGATGAGCACTATGTTAAGTATTTAATCTTTAAATCAAAACTACTGAGAAAGTGTCATTTCCTCCCTTTTAATATGGTGAAAAATGAGACTCAGAGAAGTTAGGCAACATACCTGAGGCTCTACAGCCACTATAGTATGGAGCCACAGTACAAATCTACATCTAAATCCCCAAGTCCCAGCCCTTAGGTGTGACCTCCAGTATGTGTAGTAAAAGGAATCTCATGTCTTAGAGTCCCTTCGTGGGCAGGGCCAACTTCTCCACTGGGCACAGCAGGTATAGTGTCTGGGAACACAGTACTTTTAGGGACCCATGAAAATATTTTAATTGCTTTTAACATCAGAAGAAAAAATTAACTTCACAGTTGAAAAAAATATTTTACTATGTGTTAATATATTCACCTTTATAATAATACAGTCATAAAATATAATTAGAAAAATTTTTTTTTCATGAAGGAAGAGGCCCACAAAAGTAAAAGTATCAAAGGCTGGTGAAAATCATAGTCTTGCTCAGAGGTGACCTCGCCAGCAGTTTCTGCTGCTCTGCTGCCCGTATCATTGGCCACAAGGCCTCAGAAAGGATGACATTATTATCTCTAGTGTCAGAGAGGAACAGATGACCAGAGAAGATAAGTAATTCTCTTCAAGTCCTGGGGTTGGAGGAGATAGGCTGGCCTATGTGGCAGACCATGATCCGTGACCTTGCAGGTGGCTGGAGCAAGTAAGTCTTAGGGCTATTGGATTGATCTGCACATTATTCCTCTTGGGTGGAAGTTAGAAGAAGATCAGGGCTTTTCACTCCTTCCTCATCCACCCACCCCAGACCAATAAGTTTTGCATTGTTCCATGATTACCCAGGCTGGTGGGGAAGGGGTCTCATTGTCCTGTGCCATCAAATTATAAACAATGGGACATGTAGATGGCTCTTTGCCAGCACATCTGACCCAGTTGCAAGTCAGAAATGTTTCTGGCCCCTTCAAGATGCTGGTACAGGCAATGGTTTGTCATCCAAGCCAGATTCTCATCTGCTTGTCCCCTGGTGCCCAACCAGAGAGGCATCCCTTTAGGAATTCCACATGCTTTGGCCTTCTTCAGGGAATAGGTCCTTTGATGGTGCCAGCAGCCTGGCAGTTGCCTTTGAGAACTCTTGGCCAACATGAAGGGATTTTCATGTAAACAATAAACTTTGGCCTGGAAAAAGCCAACTTGAGCCCAAACCATTCATCTTGTATTCCTTTCTCTCTTCCTTTAGCCTACAGAATGCTACTCAAAGTTAAAATGGCAATTTTCAGTGTTGTATAAGAAGAGAAGCTGAAATCAGGGTTATGTGGCCACACTGGTTCACTAACACTAACAGTGGCATAAAATATTTATGTGAGTACATCCCACTTCCTATGAACTTCACTTTAGATATCCTCAGGTGATTATGTCAAGATTTTATAAATTGAATGATATGTTAAGTGTATCAGTGGGTTGTTTTTTTACCAGAATTCATAGATGATTCCTTTTGCAAGTTCAGAACCTTTCAAGGTGCTCCTGTCTATATTTATAGGGTTTTTATAAACTTGTATTTTAGAATATCGAATTGATTGAACACAAGCTCTAAATTGAATACGAACTATTTGTTAGTTTCTTGAGTTCAAAGCTGGACTGTAACCCAAGACATCAATATAAAGTACTAGGATGAGGTTCATGAAAATTAAAAAAAAAAAAAAAAAAAAAGACAAAACTGTTTCAGGGAGAGAAACTGAAGCCTTTGAGGAGAAGATAATAGAATTCTGTGAAGTAACAAAGCCAGACAAAACAAAAGCAAAAGCCAAAGCTAGCATCCTGTACTTGGGAAGGATAACAATGTTCTGGAATGTTCCCTGGAAGCTATCTTGTCCTTAAGTTGTTTGTCCATATGTGGCACAGATTCTTTTTTTTTTTTTTTTTAAGATTTTATTTATTTATTTATGACAGACACACAGAGAGAGAGAGATAGAGACAGAGACACAGGCAGAAGGAGAAGCAGGCTCCTTGCAGGGAGCCCAACATGGGACTTGATCTGGGGTTTCCAGGATCACACCCTGGGCCAAAAGCAGCGCTAAACCGCTGAGTCACCCCAGCTGCCCTGTGGCACAGATTCAATGGAGAGCAGCCTGTGCTGTGGTAATGAAAACACTATTAATTGAAGAATAGAATCCCCTGTCAGATTGCCTGATTCATTGATTCATTCAACAAATTTTATTGGTTATCCATGGACTGTCAGGCACTCTGGAGGAAGACAGACTAGTTCCTGCCCTTCTGGAGATTACATTCTAGTGGGGGGCAGAAGCAGATATAGCCAGGCTGGTCACTGAGACAGTACCTCACACGCTTGGCCTACGTTAGCCATTAACTAGACAGATACAAAAATCCATTCACACAGGCTCTGGGCTGGCAAGAAGGGTGATGGACATATGGCCCTACCTGCAGACAGGAAAACAAAGTCTGTTCTCTACTTTGTAATATTTTCTGCCTGGCTCATAGTATGTGCTAGTGTTATAACTCTTTGAAACAACCATCATCCACGTGTTTTCATCAAGACAAAATGGAGGCTTGATGGTATCAAGTTTGTGAAAAAGTCACACAGCTAGCATTGTGGAGCCAAATTCAAGTTCAGGTATGACTGACCTTAAAGGCTTGTGTTTATTTTTTTTCCTGTTAGCTTTAAATTTTTTCCACTTTTTATCAAAGTTATATATAGACACCATTTATTGAATCAATATACTTCTTCAAGGCTGAAGGCATATCCTATGCCCCTCTGCCCCTTTCCCCTTCCATGTAACTATTTTAAATTATTTTAACTGATTTCTCTTATACGTATATTTGTATCACTAAAAAAAACATGTTCATGGTACTACTTTAAAATTTTTCAGCTTTAGGCATTATCATTTGAACCTTAATTTGAAAATATAAAGGTTTCAATCTCTTTTCTTCTACCCTCTCAATATCATGTCTTAGACGCTTTGGCTACAGAACTCAGTGTTTGTATTGTTATGACAAGGCCGAATGGTAGAGTAGGGAGTTTGGCAAGCCCTCTTCTCAACCAGCAGTGACAAAACTCAGCAAAAGAGCCAAAAGCATTTTCAGGATGCTGGAAATCAACCCAAGGCATATAAAACTTGAGAAATATTTCTTCAAGAAAGACTACCGAACCTCAGGTAAGAACCATGGACTGCTGTCATTTTATTTATTTATTTTTTTTCTGCTGTCATTTTAGCCTGGGATTGATCCCCATTACCATCTGCCTGTTCTCTGTCCCCTGGCTCCAGTCTGGTAGTTCCACCAGGGCAGAGCAGGCCACAAAAACCCAGCAGCTTCACCAGACAAGGCTGACTTGATGAGGAGAAGAAGCAGAAAAACCTCTCATACCCTGGGCATTGTCAGAAATGGCAGCAATTGGGCAGCCCAGGTGGCTCAGTGGTTTAGCGCTGCCTTCAGCCCAGGGCGTGATCCTAGAGTCCCGGGATTGAGTCCCACGTTAGACTCCCTGCATGGAGCCTATTTCTCCCTCTGCCTGTGTCTCTGCCTCTCTCTCTCTGCGTGAGTGCGTCATAAATAAATAAAATCTTAAAAAAAAAAAAAAAAAGAAAGAAAGAAAAAAAGAGAAATGGGGGATCCCTGGGTGGCGCAGCGGTTTGGCACCGGCTTTTGGCCCAGGGCGCGATCCTGGAGACCCCGGATCGAATCCCACATCAGGTTCCCGGTGCATGGAGCCTGCCTTCTCCCTCTGCCTGTGTCTCTGCCTCTCTCTCTCTCTCTCTCTCTCTCTCTCTCTGTGACTATCATAAATAAATAAAAATTAAAAAAAAAAAGAGAAATGGTAGCAATTTTGTAGTTATAAACAAGTAGGAAAGACCAACATTGCAGCTAACCTCATATTGGGCCAAATAACAGAAATGTAGCAGGAAGACCCATGGAAGGAGATAGCCATAATGGTCTCAGTCATTTCTTACATGTCCCTGGCAGTCTGGAAAGCTACACACATTTCCAAGGCTATGTGCATGTACAGGAGAGATTAGAGTGTGGTCTAGCTATCCATCTGTCCCTGGCTGAATACAGGCCTTGCATGCACACAGAGAGACACACAGGGAGCTGGTGAAAAGCAAAATCCAAGGAAGACTTGTAAATGACCTGAACTTTGAGTGTGTTCCCCAACCCCATAGAGATCTATCAGCCAAGGTTGGAAATTCTTACTATCTTAAGTGTTTGAGCACAATCTTTGATCACTAAATCACACTGAGATAGAGATGATCTCTAGGAAACCAGTATTAAAAAATCAAAATGACACTTTAAATAAAATGGACAGGGGACATCAGGAGCTGTACACTGTAAGAGAAACAGAGCTCTTGAAATTAGTCTAGGCAAGTCACCAAAGAAACAGTCAGCAACAGCAATAACTTCTAAAAGGCCTACGTAGGGAGTGGAATCTCAGGCTAGAGTTGCTGTAATATAGTATCCAGTTTCTAACAAAAATTTTATTTTATTTTTTTAAATATTTTATTTATTTATTCATGAGAGACACAGAGAGAGAGAGAGGCAGAGACACAGGCAGAGGGAGACTCAGGCTCCATGCAAGGAGCCCGATGTGGGACTTGATCCCGGGTCCCCAGGATCACACCCTGGGCTGCAGGCGGCACTAAACCGCTGCGCCACTGGGGCTGCCCTCTAACAAAAATTTTAAAGATTTGGGTCAGTGGAAGCAAAGCAGTCAATAGACACTGTCTCTGAGGGGGTTCAGATGCTGAACTTTTCACAAAGATCTCAAAGCATTTATTATAAATATGTTCAAACAACTAAAGAAAATCAGGTTTAAAGAATTGAAGAAAAGTATAATGACAATGACTCATCAAAGATAGAATATCAACCTGGAGCTAGAACTCATTAAAAAAAAAAGAGAGAGAAAGAGAGAAAGAAACAAGTGGTAAATCTGGGCATGAAAAGTAAGATAACTGAAACTGGAAAATGAAGGCCTCAACAGAAAATATAAGGGAGCAGAAGAAGGAATCAGTGAATTTGAAAATAAGATGACAGAAATTATCCTATCTGGAAAACAGAAAGAATAAAGAAAATTGAACAGAGCCTTGGAGACCTGTGGGAAACCATCAAGCATAACTTGCACAGAATTCCAGAAGGAATTCTGCACCTGAGTGGTTCAGTTGGTTAAGCGTTCAAATATTGATTTCAGCTCAGGTCACGATCTTGGGGGTCATGAGATCAAGCCCCATGTGGGTCTCCATGCTCATCGGAGAGTCTGCTTGAGATTCTCTCTCCCTCTCCCATTGACCCTCCCCCGCTTGTTCTCGCTCTCATAAACAAACAAACAAAAAGAGTTCCAGAAGGAAAGAAAGGGGGAAAATGCTTTTGAAGAAAGGATGGCTAAAAGTTTCCTAACTGAGGAAAACCACGAATCTACCCATCCAAGAAGCTTAAAAAACATTTTTATATCACGGAAGATCTACTCACATATATTTAAATATATATGCTTAACATTTAAAGAAGCTGAAAAGCCCATTAGAACCTTTCAACATAAGATTGAGGGTTGTACAGTCTAAGTCTTCTTTGCTAGACTGTTTTGTTTGCAGGGCCACTAACATCAGTGTCTTTATGTCTATGTGTGTGTTGGAGTCCCTAGAAAAAATTTTTTCAAATATCCTGCTAGAGGACCAAATCTTGGCTGCAAGTGCTCTGGGATCTCATCTCATGACTATCAGTCAAATTGCTGCCTCCAGTCCATACATGCTTCAGATAATAAGACTCCTATCTCCTCCAGGACTAGGGAGGAGAAGTCCTCTGGCTCATCAAGTGACAAGAGGTCCCTCAAGTGCTCTCCAAACATCAGCAAATCCTTATTTGTTTGTTTCCCTCATCATTTATTTAGACTTTTAAAAATTGTGTAGAATTGGTAATATATTTTCCTTAACTGCTTGCTAGAATTTGCCAGTGAAGCCATCTGGGCCTAGAGTTTTCTCTGAGGGAGAATTTTAACTACAAACTTAATTGCTTTCATAGATATATTCAGGTAATCTGTTTCTTGTTGAGTGAGTTTTAGCAATTTGTACTTTCCAGAAACTGAACAATACTTAATCTGTCAAATTTATGGTAATACTGTTGTTCATAATATTCTCTTATTATCTTTTCTAATATTTGTAGACTCTGTAGTGGTGTCACCTATCTCATTTTTTAGAGTGGTAATTTGTGTATTTTCTTTTTTCTCTACCAATATGGTAGAAGTTTATCAATTTTATTGATTTCCCCCCACACACAGCAAATTAAATAAACCAATAGAAAATTGATTTTCCTCTACCAAATAAAATAAAAACCAACTTCCGGTTTAATGAGTTTTCTCTATTGTTATTTTGTTTTCTGTTTCATTAATTTCCATTCTGATCCTTATTATTTCCTTTCTTCTGCTTACTTTAAGTTTAATTGGCTCATCCTTTTTTCATTTCCTAAGGTGAAAACTGAAGTTATTGATTTGAGACTTTTCTTTTTTCTAATATAGGTGTTTCATGTTACAAATTTCCCCAAGTACTGCTTTAACAATTATCTCACAAATTCTTTCATGTTGCATTTTCATTTTTTTTTGCATTTCCATTTTTATTCATCTCAAAAATACATTCAAATTTATCTGACTCATGTTTTTTAGAAGTGTAGTTTTTAGTTTCCAAGTATTTGGAAATTCTCTTGATATCTTCCTATTATTGATTTCTCATTTAATTCTATTGCAGTTCAAGAACATACTTTGTTTTACTTGAATGCTTTAAATTTTTTGACACTTATCGCTTCATAATATGATCTGTCTTGGTCATTATTTTACATGTACTTTAAAAGAATGTTTAATCTACCTTTGTTTTATGAGTGTCCTATAAGCGTCAGTGAGATCAATCTGGGTGATAGTGGTGGTTAAGTCTTCTATAGTCTTTTTTTTTTTTTTTTTAAATAAGTTTATTTAAGTAATCTCTTCAGCCAACATAGGCCTAAACTCACAACTCCAAGATCAAGAGCTGCATACTCTACTGATTGAGCCTGCCAGGTGCCCCAAGGCTTCAATATTCTTACTGATTTTCTGTGTATTTGTTTCTATCTACAAACATAATTATAGATTTTTCTATTTCCCCTTGCACTCTATAATTTTTTGCACCATGTGTTTTCAAGGTCTGCTATCAGATGCATTCATTTAGATTTGTTACATCCTATGGATGAATCAGTTCCTATATGATTAGGTAGTTACTGTGTTTATCCTAGTACTATTCTTTGTTCTAAAATATACTGGGCATTCCCTAGGTGGCTCAGCGATTTGGTGCCTGCCTATCCCAGGGTGTGGTCCTGAGGTCTTGGGATTGAGTCCCACATTGGGCTCCCTGCATGGAGTCTGCTTCTCCTTCTGCCTGTCACTGCCTCTCTCTCTCTCTCTCTCTCTCATTCTTTCTCTCTCTGTGTGTGTTTGTCTCTCATGAATAAATAAATAAAATCTTAAAAAAATAAAGAAACAATAGTATACTTCCATTTCTCCCCTCTCAGTCTTTTTTTTTTTTTTTTTTGAGATTTTATTTATTTATTTGGGAGAGAGAGCATGCACATGGGCACAAGTAGGGGTGGAGGAGAGGTGAGAAGCAGAGGGAGAGGGAGAAGCAGACTCTCCACTGAACAAGGAGCCTAACATGGGGCCCCATAACCTGGACCTGAGACCCATGACCTGAGCTGAAAGCAGACACCTAACTAACTGAGCCACCCAGGTGCCCTACACATTTTATTTCTACCTATGTTATAAACCCCACAGCATGTTATTATTATTTGTTGAAAATGGTGGACTATTTTAAAAAGAGATTTAAATAAGAAGAAAGAGTTTTTATTTTATTTATGTAGTTATCTTTTCCGGTTTTTTTTTTTTAAGATTTTATTTATTCATCATAGACATAAAGAGAGAGAGAGAGAGGCAGAGACACAGGCAGAGGGAGAAGCAGGCTCCATGCAGGGAGCCCGAAGTGGGACTCGATTCCGGGTCTCCAGGATCTCGCCCTAGGCCAAAGGCAGGCACTAATCCACTGAGCTAGCCAGGGATCCCCCCCTGCTATTTTTTTTTTTTTTAAGATTTATTTATTTATGAGAGACACAGGCAAAGACACAGGCAGAGGGAGAAGCAGGCTCCGTGCAGGGAGCCCGATGTGGGACTCCATCCTCGGTCTCCAGGATCAGGCCCTGGGCTGAAGGTGGTGCTAAACCGCTGAACCACCTGGGCAGCCCACCAAAGAACTTTTCTGAACATTGTTCAAACATTGATAATGAATTCTTTGTCAGCTTTTGTATCTCTGAAAAGTCTTTATTTCACTTTTATTCCTGAAAGGTCTTTTCACTGTGAATAGAATTGTAAATTAAAAGGTTTTTCTTAAAAAAATAAATAAATAAAATAAAATGTTTTTCTTGAGGTGTCTGGCTGGCTCAGTTGGTAGAGAATGTAACTCTTGATCTTGGAGTTGTGAGTTTGAGTCTCACATTGGGGACAGAGATTACTTAAAAAAATAAAATCTTTAGAGCACCTTGGTGGCTCAGTCAATTAATAATCTGCCTTCAGCTGGGTCCTGATCTCAGGGTCCTGGGATCAAATTCTGTATCAGTCTCCCTGCTCAGTTGGGAATCTGCTTCTCCCTCTGCCTCTGCCTTTCCCCTCTCCTTGTGCTCTCTGGCTCGTTCACTCGCTCTCAAATAAATAATTAAAATCTTAAAAAAATAAAATAAAATAAGGGACACTTGGGTGGCTCTGTGGTTGAGCATCTACCTTTGGCCCAGGTTGTGATCCCAGGATGCTGGATCAAGTTCTGCATCAGGCTCCCTACATGGAGCCTGCTTCTCCTTCTGCCTGTGTCTCTGCCTCTCTCTGTGTATCTCATGAATTAATAAATAAAATCTTTTTCAAAAATTAAAAATAGAAAATAAAAATAAAATCTTTAAAATGTTTTTCTTTGAATATTTTAAATACATTGCTTCATCATCTCATTTTCATTATTTTCTATGAGAAAATTTGTTATACTTGTTTTAGCTGTATGTAATATGACTTCTTTCTCTGGTTACTTTTAAGATTTTCTCATTATCATTGGTTTTGACCAATTTGAATATGAAGTGCTATGGCACAGTTTGTTTCATGTTTCTTTTCCTTGTATTTCATCAAACTTTATGATGATCATTATATCTAGCAAATTTGGAGAATTTTTAGCCTTTGTCTCTTCAAATATTTCTTCTGTATCTCTCCTTCAGGAACTCCAACTACATGTATATCAGGCCACTTAAATTTGTCCTTCAGTTCACTGATAATCTGTTCATATTTTCCAAATTTTTATTTTTCTTAGTTCCCTTTTAGATGATTTCTATTGCTGTGTCCTTGAATTCACTAACCTTTTCTTCCGAGCTAACTCTTCTGCCATTTAACCTTTCAGCATATTTTTCATTTCAGGCATTGAAGTTTTCATATCTAGAATTTTGAATTGGATATTTTTTATATCTTACATGTCCCTACTTAACTTTTCAAATTATGGAATACAATTATAATAATTGTTTTTAATATTCTTTTCTGCTAATTTTACTATTTATGCCCATTCTGGGTGAGTTTTGCTTCAGTTGACTTTCCTCCTCATTATTAGTCATATTTTTCTGTTTCTCTGTATGCCTGGTAATCTCTGATCAGATGCCAGACATTGTAAATTTTTCCTTGTTCTGTGCTGGGTATGTTTTCATTAATGTACATATTTTCAAGCATTGTTTTGGGGTGCAGTTAAGTTACTTATTTACAAGTAGGTTCTTTTAGTCTTGCTTTAAGATCTGTTAGGCAGGACCATAGTCATCCTTAATCAAAAGGCAATTATTTTCAACTACTGAACAAGACCCTTCATAATAGTGCACCCATCACCCAGAGAATTGTGGAGTCTTCCAGTACTGCTGGTGGGAGTGAGTACTATTCCTGGCCTTTTGTAGGTACTGAAAAATGTAGTACAATGAGATCAATGCTGTTCCCTCTCATCCTTTTGGATAGTTCTTTCCCCAACTTCATGTTGTTTCCTTACATGCATATGTTGATCAATAGTCTCCTGAATACTCAAGGGAATCCTCTGCAGATCTCTGGGTCTTTCCTCTATGCAATTTTCTTCTATGTGAACCACTGCAACCTTGGTTTCCCCAGACTTTCAGGTCTATCTGCTCAACTCAGGGGTCCCTAGGGCTCTGCCTGAGTTCCCTCTCCCTGGGCCATGGTCTCAATATCTTCTCATGGTAGTAATCTGTGGCAGATTACTCTGCCATAGAGCTCACCTTGTTGCTTATTTTTTTCCTGACTCTTGAGGATTACTGTCCTTTATTGCCCAATGTCCAGTATCTTGAAAAACCACTGTTTCAAATATCTTATCTTTTAATTTTGGGCAATGGAGGCAGAAGAATTTAGTTGAGAGTGTAGGTCTGGTTCTATTCTTCTATCTTGGCTGGAAGTGGAAGTCTCCAGGTCTATGATAAAATAAGTCCAACAAATAGAGATGAACAATAATGCAAGGTGTTTTTTAAATAGCCATTGTAGTAGTCCTTTACCAAGGAAAACCTTATTTTTATTTTATACTTCTCATAGAGTCAAAACTTGAGTTTATTTTTGTGCTATCTATTGAAAAAAGATTAACTAGAATACGGTAATTCACACAAGAATTTATAAATATCAGTTATATCAGTCTTGGTTCATTTACTTTTTTCATTCACCTATTTAACAGATATTTAAACACCTATTGGGTAACTATTGTGTGCCAAGTGCTGTGTAAGTCAAAAGAGATAAGGAGGTAAAATGGCTCACCTTTTGTCACTGCTATTGAGGGAGACAGCCCTGATAGAAAAATATAATACAGTGAGACTGGTGCTGTGGTGGGTAGGTGAAGAGTGCTTCGGAAGCACATAGAAGGGGGTACATAATCCAGACTGGATGTTTTGCGGGGGGGGGGGGGGGGGCGGGAGGAAAGAAGCTAGTCCTAAAGGTTACTTGGAGCAAGTGATGCTTGCACTGAGACCAGAACTAATGTTTTTTTTTTTAAAACATTTTATTTATTTATTCATGACAGACACACAGAGGGAGAGAGAGAGAGGCAGAGACACAGGCAGAGGGAGAAGCAGGCTCCATGCAGGGAGCCCGATGTGGGACATGATCCCGGGTTTCCAGGATCAGGCCCTGGGATGAAGGCGGCGCTAAACCACTGAGCCACCCGGGCTGCCCAAATAATAGTTTATAATCAGGAGAATAATGACACCCAAACCAGAGTTAGGGACATGTATGAAAACCAGGTGATGAGAAAGAATAAGTAGGTATTCTGGAGATTGCAAGCAGATCAATTGGCTGGCACATAGTGGGCCAGGAGGCTGGGAGATGGTGGTGATATATGGGGCACAACATATCATCTACAGAGGAAGAACCCTAATGGTGCTTCCTCAGAGAACAAAAATAGGCTGTGACAGCTACTGGGCTCATCTTTTTTATAATCTCAGTGTGTCAAGTTAGGAAACCTATTTTTTAAAATAAAACAGAAAGCACTCAGACTGTGTCCTCTCCCTCTTACTGCCCCAAAGAAGGAGAAAAACAATCATCAATGGCAAAAGGCAGTTGCAGAAACAATACCTAGGGCCAGCTTCATGCTCAGGAGAGAACATGGCGTCTCCTTCTCATGGTTTTGGGTACTTGACATGATTAGAGAAACATTCTCTAGTAACAAATTATAGAAATGATCCCTAAAAGTATAGTCTTAAGTCAGGGAATATTTTAACTGAGTCATTGCTAGTTTCACTCTAGTCTAGTCCATTTGTCTTCCTAGCAAACTCTTGGACATTCTTCAGTGTCCATCCTAAAGCTAGAATAAAACCTACAGATGAATAATTCTGTGATCTTGCTAATGGAGAAAGCATGTCTAAGTGGAATAGCAAAGGTAAAAATGTTAAATGAGAGGAGTGGCAGTTGATTTCACAAATGTTTAAAACTTCTGTATATGAAAAGTGCCTGAACCAGAATTAAAAAGTAAAAAGCCTAAAACAAATTTTTGGAAGAAATCTTGGGGTTTTTTTTAAAGATTTTATTTATGTATTTATTTATTTATTTGTTTGTTTGTTTGTTTGTTTGTTTATTTAAGAAAGAGAGCATGTGTAAGCTGCAGGAGGGGCAGAGGAAGAGGGATTCCAAGGACAACTCCATTCGGAGCACAGAGCCCAAGCAGGGCTCAATCCCATGACACTGAGATCATGACCTAAGCTAAAACCAAGAGTCAGATGCTTAACTGACTGAGCCACCCAGGTATTTTCTATTACAGTTTAAAATGTGTGACTCAGAGGCGCCTGGGTGGCTCAGTCGGTTAAGTGTCTGTCTTCGGCTCAGGTCATGATCCCAAGGTCCTGAGAACAAGTCCCATGTCAGCTCTGTGCTCAGCAGGGAGTCTGTTTCTCTGACTACCTCTGCCCCTCCTCTTCCTCCTCCTCTCTCTCTCTCAAATAAATAAATAAAATCTTTTTAAAAAATGTGTGACTCAGCAGTTGAACTTCTATTAGTCTACAGAAATACACAAACTAGTGCACACAGATCCATGTATGAGTATTAGCAATAGGACTATTTGTGGTGGTAAAGCAAACTAAAAACAACCTAAAAATTCTTCTGGAGAGAATTAGCTGAATAAAGTATGTTCCATTTAGATATTAGAATACCACACTGTTTATTGTTTTTAAGTTAGGTAAATTTATATGCACAGACATAGAAAGATGTCATAGATGTAGATATAGATACATAGAGAGCTATAGATATCGATACATAAACATACACACAAATAGACCACATCTAAGATACACACATATACACACTCATATTTAGTAATATATGTAGAAGGAAAAAAAATACAACCAATCTGCTTGAATAAATGTCTACCATTCTATTAGTTTCCTTTCACTGCTATAACAAATTACCACAAATTTAGTGGCTTATGATGACACAGATTTACTCTTTTAGTTCTGGAGATCAGAAGTCTGAACTCTCACTGGGGCTAACATCAAGGTGTTGGCAGGGCTGGTTCCTTCAGGAGATTCTGGGGGAAAAACCATTTCCTTATTTTTTCCAGTTTGTGGAAAAATGCAGGTGGCCACCTGCATTCTTGCATTCCTTCCATCTGTCACTCTAACTCCTTGCTTCCACTTTCACTTCTACTACTAACTCAGATTCTTGCCTCTCTCTTATAAGGACACTTGCAATCATATTGGGCTCACCTGTATAATCTAGAATAGTCTCTCCCCTCAAGATCTGTAATCAATCTGCAAAATTTCTTTTTGCCATACAAGGTACTAGGATGTGGATGTCTTTGTGGTGACATTAGTAAGCCTACCACAACCACTAATGGCACTTTTCTCTAGGAAGTGGCATTGAGATTATACCTGCTTTGTTTGGTAGGGCACAAAGTCAAGAGCTATCAGAAAGAAAACAAGGTTGCTGTCAAACCAGTCTTGGCAGACATGGCATACAGAGGATGACGCAAACACATCTTTCTGTTTTCCTTCAGTCCATGTGGAATTTATCTCAGTTGGACGTTTGACAGTCCCTCCTTCCTTTGTACTCTTGATCTCTGAACTCCTCCACACAACCTCCCCTTGATCCTTTCTACTTCTCCACCCATCCCAATTCTGGTAACTAAAGATTGGTCTTGTCTTCCTTCTGGATTTGCTAAAATTGACCACTTCTCAAAGCATAACTTTGATATGGTATATACCAAAATTACTGTGACCTTAATAGTAATGACCAAATGGGGGAAAAGAGGTGAAAAGGACACTACAACTCCATCCTTCCATATAGGGGATTTGCACTATCTATATTCTACATTTCTGTCTTTTTCTTTTTTTTTTTTTTAAAGATTTTATTTATTTATTCACTATAGTCACACACAGAGAGAGAGAGGCAGAGACAGGCAGAGGGAGAAGCAGGCTCCATGCACCGGGAGCCCGACGTGGGATTCGATCCCGGGTCTCCAGGATCACGCCCCGGGCCAAAGGCAGGCGCCATACCGCTGCGCCACCCAGGGATCCCTTAATATTTTTTTTTATTTTATTAAGTACTTTAGTGCAAATCAAAGTAGTAAAGATTTCCTGTAACAAATGGTTAAAGTTTTCAGTACCTAAAGGATGAATATCTATAATGAGTAAAGAAGAAAAATAATTATCAGTAAACACACAAAAGTATTCAATCACTATAGTAATCAAAGAAATCCAAAATCCATATAAATATCAGTATAGATTGAGGGAGAGAGCAAATAGGCATGCATATAGAGCTGGCAGAAGTATACGCTGTTATGAGCTTTCTGGAAAGGAATATATATCAAATGCACTATAACATAAGTATTCTTTTATCTAGAAACTCCATTTCTAGGCAGCCCCAGTGGCACAGTGGTTTAGTGCAGCCTGCAGCCTGGGGTGTGATCCTGGAGACCAGGGATCAAGTCCCACACCGGGCTCCCTGCATGGAGCCTGCTTCTCCCTCTGCCTGTGTCTCTGCCTCTCTCTGTGTGTCTCTCATGAATAAATAAATAAAATATTTTTTAAAAACTATTAAGTCAATTAAAGAAAACAAAAATCAATACAGCATGATCCTACTTCTGTTTGAAAATATTTTGAAGAAAAAGAATATGAATAATGCATGTCTTTTAAAATTTTTTAATATTCTAGCCGTAGAATAATATTTTCTATTATATTTATTACTTCCAGCAATTTAAAAATATTTTTGAAGGACTCAATCTGTCATCTCCCTTGTGAAGCACCAAGTACATATATATTTGAGCATGGATCACGTTCTATTGGAATGATGTCTAAAGGATGTGCTCCTTAAGGCCAGAGGCAGTCTTTCTTACTCCTCTTTGAATCCCCACAGCTTGGGACTGTATCTGACATTCAGTAGGTACACGATGCTTATTTTTGAAGGGGAAAGCAAGAAGAATGAAAGTGGAGAGGGTAGACAGAAAGGAGTCTGTGTCCTGTTCTCCTTCTGGCAGTATTTTCTTGAAAGGAAACTGAGGACAGAGGGGAAAATCAGGAAGTCTTAGTTCAGTGATGAAAAAAAATCTCTGGATCTCAATTTCCTTACCTGTGAAGTGGGAAACAACGCTAACCACAGCGCTGTTGTGAAGATTGCAGGAGCCCCGCACACGGTGGACACCCATTGGGCACCACGATTGCTGTTGTTCTCGGTGATGCTGACATAGGTCTGGAAGGGAGTGGAATATTGATCTGGCAGTGAGGTTGGGGAGAGGGTGATGGCTCCTTCCCACCTCTTCTGTAAGGCCAGGTATGGGAAATGTGGTTTCTTGGGTAACAGTGAATGACTCTATTGATAAAGCAGTTGGAAAAATAATTATGACTGAATCATTTTCGGGGTCTTGCTTCAGAAGTAACTGGAAGTTGAAACTCCACTGTTTTCTGGACATTTCAGACTAGTCATGATCTTAGGACCTGCCTGGCATCCTGGCTTGATGATGAGTTAGCTTTTAATAATTTTTAAAAAACTACTTTCAGCCATGCTCTTGACTCTATTGGCTGGAGATGGGAGTCAGGGTGAGGCAGGAAAGCCCTGCCTGAACTCTCTTCCAATGCTATCTGCCACCTCTTGGGCAACTGATGTCAAAAAGAGGTTCTCTGAAAAAAAAAAAAAAAAAAAGAGGTTCTCTGAAATTCATGGTCTAAAACAGGTGAGGCAGGGTGCTTTCCAACCAGAAGCCGTCCCTCGATTCTCCTCACTGTGTGACACTGAGTGGGGCACGGGTGGAGAGGCCAGCAAGCTCTGAATTCACAGATGGACTTCCACCATGATGCGGACAGACAAGGCAGCCTTTGGGTACCAAGCTCTCTAGATCACAGCCATCTTTCCCTGACCTGGGGGGTCCCCACAGAGGAAGTCTAATCAGGCAGAGGAGTGGGACATAACAGAGGGCTAGGGTGGCTGAGCGCTCTTTTTCTTCATCTCATAGATCCTGAAAATCCCAAAGTTGCATCTTTCTCCAGCCGTGTTGGTTCTCAGGCTAAAGGCCATTTGAGGACACGGTGGGGACTTGCACCATGTGGGGGTATGGCACTGGATAGAATTAACCCCAAGGCAAGCAGCTGCCATTTATTTTATCTTGGGAACTCCTTTTTTTAAAAAAAAAAGATTTTATTTAAATAAAAAAATTATTTATTTAAATAAATAAACCTCTCAGAGAGAGAGCACAAGCAGGGGGGAAGGGCAGAGGGAGAGGGAGAAGTAGACTCCCCACTGCGCAGGGAGTCCGACATGGGGCTCCACCCCAGGACCCCAGGATCATGGCCTGCGCCAAAGGCAGACGCTTAACCAGTTGAAGCCACCCAGGCATCCCTATCTTGGGAGCTCTTCTGTGTGGATTCCATGCATGTCAGTGCCTAGAGGACATGAAGCCTCATCAAAACATGAAATGGCTGTTTCACAGATGCTCCTAGGGCCATCTGTGCAGCATTAAGAGAAGAACATATGCTTCTATCCTTTAGCCATGAAAAAAAAACAATGTGGACTCCATTTCTGGCTTCCTCTGTGAGGGAGTAAATTCAGACACTGCATGGGAAAAATGAGTCAAGGCACATGCCCCTTCCATGGACCCTTGTGCTCCTTCAAGGGGAGGTGCGAAAGAGGACATCATCCCTGGGTGGGTGTGGGTTCCTGACCAGACATACTTTAAACAAGCTATCATAATTTCAAATTGCCTCTGGTTGTGCACATTGGAGTTTTGCATTATGGCCACATGGCCAGGGACCAGGAAATGTTCACTCTCCTTTCTTTTCTTTTTTTTTTTTTTTTTTGTATATTATTTTATTGGAGTTTGATTTGCCAACATATAGCATAACACCCAGTGCTCATCCCATCAAATTCCCCCTCAGTGCCCATTACCCAGTCACCCCCACCCCCTGACCACCTCCCCTTCCACCACCCTTGTTCGTTTCCCAGAGTTAGGAGTCTCTCATGTTCTGTCTCCCTCTCTGATATTTCCCACTCATTTCTTCTCCCTTCCCTTCTATTCCCTTTCACTATTTTTTATATTCCCCAAATGAATGAGACCATATAATGTTTGTCCTTCTCCGATTGACTTACTTCACTCAGCATAATACCCTCCAGTTCCATCCACGTCGAAGCAAATGGTGGGTTTGCCGTTTCTAATGGCTGAGGAATATTCCATTGTGTACATACACCACAGCTTCTTTATCCATTCATCTTTCGATGGACACCACCACTCTCCTCTCAATGGCTATGCCTGGAAGCTCAGGTGGCCCATTGTGCCTGGGCCCTGAGCTCTGAAGTCCCACACATGACAATGTTAATACTGCTTATTATTGTTGAATATTTACCCTAAGCGTCACTCACTGTCTAAGAACCTCACAAGCATCACCTCACTTTATCAGTCAACAAAGATTGGTTGAGAGTTTCCTCAGGCCAGGAACTGGCACTTAATCCTCATGACAAAGGGATGAGGTAAAAATGAATACTCCCATCTTACCGGAGAGGAAGCGGAGGTGTAGAGGTTAACTGATTTGCACAATGTCCCACAGCCAGCAGGTGGCAGAGCGGGGATTCAAACCACATCTCTCTCTAAAGTCAGTGCTTGTAACCACTTACCCTGGCACAGAATCTTTGACACAGTGATGTGGGTAACAGTGGCAAGTGGTCGTTCAAAGTCTGGAAAAGGCAACACAGGCCTGTCCCCAAAGCAAGCTGCTAGGGGGTGAGCCTCAGGCAGAGAGAAGATCACCAGGAGGTCGCTATCTCACTGTGACGTGGCAAATAGATTTCTAAAAGACATCAGAGAACATTTACTTGGCCCATGAGGTTAACATTAGTTCTCCCCACATTTGCCAACATGACCCTCTTTCCAAACCTTTTTTGCTAGTCTTGGTGCCGTGCAGCTGAGTGTATCAGGCTCTCAGAGACCATAGGCAGGGCCCACCTCTTCCAGTCCCTGAACCAACCCAATCCAGTCCCCAACAGCATGCGGCACCTGGTACAGGCTTTGTGGCTCTCTCTGTAACTGGTGAGCCCTGGGGGGAAGACAGGAGAGTCAAGACCGTGCTGTCTGTCTTCTCCTCTCACTACCTGCCTCGGCCTGCTCAGGCTTCAGGACCAGGTTTCTGCCTTGCTTTCCTGGGTGAGTCATGTGGCTCTGCTGTACTGGAGGTCTGACCCATCTATTTGCCTGACCACCACCCTCATAATCAATTAGCTCTTTTCAGTGGCTAAGCCCTGAGCCCAGTGTCCACCAGCTGCAGGTGGGCATCTCACTCCAAGTTGGACAGACCTCCTGGAATCATTATACTCCACCCTCCAACCCCAGCCTGGTCTCCACCTGCCTCTCTTTTCAAAACATTTGGAAATAAGGAATAAGACTGCTCTGTAGAGGTAAACTGTGCAATTGACACAAAGTGGAGGCAGGCAGAGACCTGGAAAATCAATGGATCCCGGGCCCACAGGTCCCACTCTAACCTAACTGGATGTGAACCTTAGCTTTAAAAAAAAAAAAAAAAAAAGAGGAAATGCCAATGAAAAGACAGATAGATTGATAATGGAAGGTTAGAAAAAGTACAGTCCCAAGACCAATGCTGGCAGTGCCCGTCTGATGTCTGGAAATTGAGCAGTTTGACTAAGAACTTGACCCTGCCTTATTCCCTTGACTGGGCTATCTTGTAGCAAAAAGAATATATCTGTTCTAATATTATTACTGAATTCTTCTAAGCAACTCCCTTTGCTCCAATTCCAAGCTGATCTGGTGATCTGATATGAATACTGTTAATTATGACAATTCTGCTTTTTTACATAGCCCATCTAATAGGAAACCATGAGTTGACCTGGTCAACTGGACCACTATGTTTTCACTGTAACCCAGTACATTGGTATTCTAGCCTCATGCCTTAGCCTATTGTGAGCTTGGGAAGGTGAGTCTGAACTACTAAGTGTAATTAACTCTGAAGGAAAATATAAGTCCTGCAAGGCAGAGGACCAGCTCCTGGTCATTGGTAGGCCCACCCTGGGTGACAATCACCCCATGGGAGTTGGGTTGGTCAGCTTTCCCATCTTGACCTTGTACCACTTGCACTCACCAGCCTGCAGCCCTCTGGAGACCACTGACAGTTGGATGAAGTCCAAGTTGTCCAGACTCCTTGACTGTAGTGACCTGGATTTGCCTGAGGTCTCAAGAGGCTTGATATTGATGTATGGGCCATCAACCAGGGACAGGTGTGCCACATGACCCAGATACAGTGCTCTGGGCACCGGCGCACCCATGGGGAGCCCCTACCAGGGCACAGCCCTCATGTGACATTCTCACAATCACCTCAGACTTCCTCCTCAGGGGTCCTGCAGGGCATTTTGAGAAGTCCCTCACAGAACAGATAATAATAATAGTACCACACACTGGCCCAGAGATTTTGTTTACTAAAGCACTTTTCACATCCTTTCATTTGTGTCTTACACCAGAAAAGCAACTAAGTATTTTTAGCTTTGCTTTGTCATTGAGAACACTCAGACTTAGGGAAGGTAAATGACTTGCTCAAGTTCACACTGTTCATAGTCCTGGAACATGCACCTGACCCTGACCCAAAGGACTGCAAGCCCTAGGTTTCTTCACACACAGAACTGCTGTTCAACCAGATGGGCTCTCAGAAATGTGTCCAAGTATCAGTAGGTCAGCCTGGAGGGTGTGACTACCCCCTTAGAACAGACTGCAGATGCCCGTATGGGCTGAGGATGCACTAGGGACCCAGCTCTGCCAAAGGGCTCCGTGTTGCAGCTCCAGCTGAGGCAGGAGATTTACAATTTGCTTCCTGCCTACACTCACGGGCACTTATGTAAATAGACCATTTCCAAGACTTCTCCGGACAGGATTTTGTATTCAGGAAGTTTCCTTGGTCTCTCATTTACCTTCAGTGTCTGGGGCACTCGTGTAGCACCAAGACCTGATTCGAACAATGCTTCCAACAAGCATGGTAATGATTGCTGATTCTACCCAACCCAAGGAGAGAACAAAGGAAGATGACCACACACATACCAAAGCAGCTTTCTGATCACCCAGAACATACTAACACCCACAAATATGCAAGTGTATTTACCATTCCAACACTTGGCTCTCTCCTTGAGACCTGCAGCCTCTCCAGCCTCTTCTAACCACCCCACCCCACCCCCCACCCCCCCCCCCACCCCCCGCCACACACACACACACACACACACACACACCCTGTAGCACTACCAACCCTGCTGAGACAAGACACCATCCTCTGGATGTCCTTGCAAGACAGAACAAGTCCTGAGTCATTTTCTCTGGTGATATGCAATCAACAAGGAGCTTTCATAGGCCTGACTTTATGAACATCACAATCGCCCTAGAGGAGGCAGCTATAATTATGCACGCTTGCAGAGAAGACTGAGGCTCACATATGCTGAGAAGCAGAGTCGGAAGCCTGGATTCTGGAAACAGGGAGAAAGGGCAGAGAGACTACTGGGAAAGGAAGAGAAAGAGAAGTAAAGGAAAGGAAAGATAGGGGAAGGGAAGAGAGGGGAAGAGTATTCCCTCTTATGGAGTGCCTGCAATCAAGGGTCTAATGGCTGCACACTGGTCCCTTTCGTACCTCTCAGCCACCATTCACTAACTAAAAGGAGAAGGGGCAGCAAGGTTGCTGGACATGCATGGGAGCCTGTGGCAGAATGAGATGGCCCCAAATGCTCACTGGGTGGCAGCCATCTGTGGCTCTGTTCCAGGCTATTTTCCTATATTATTTTTCCATGTGCTTTTCCAAATAGACCTGTCAGGTGAGCTATAATGTCCATCTTGGAGATAAGGAAGGCAAGGCTCAAAGAAGGTGCACAGAACAAAGCCTAAGTGGCTAGGAAAACGCAGCTCCACATGTCCTGAGATTCTGGGATCTTTCTGTGCCCTAAGGAGAAGTGGGGTTGCACTGCCAACCTCCTGCCTGCCCACACTGGCTCCCACCTCAGGGCCCTTACCTGCAGCCCCAGGTACCCGAGGCCAGAAAGCCTCTGCCTGACTAGGGGGACGGGGAGTTCTGCTATCCCAAAACAAGAAAGTTTCTGCATGGAAAACAAACAAACAAACAAACAAACAAACAAACAAAAAAACACGTGGTTAAATCAGCCACATTTATTACAAGAAATGTTGCTTTGTAATGCTACTATTAGGTGCATTTCCCAAGAAATATGTGCATGTTCAACTTTTCTTCTTTTTCACACATACACACATTTTTGCACAGTGTTCTATTTTGGGGCATTTCCTTTTGCCTGGTCTATTGCAGCTCTGTCCCAATTGGCTCTCCTTCTCACTCTAGCCAGAGATCTTTCTAGAACATAAAAGTAACCACGCTATTCCCTTCTTCAATGACCCCTTCTTTGCTCTCAGGACAACATCCACTCCCCAGGCTACCCAATAGGCCCTTCACACAGACGAGCACCGTTCAGTACCGGCACCACTAGCCATGCGTGACTATGAAACTCTTACAATGCGGGTGAGTGTGAAATACCCACCAGATTCTGATGATTTAGAAAAATAATATAAAATATCTCATTAATAATTTTATACTGATTACATGTTAAAATGATAATATTTTAGATTTAAAATATATATTATTAAAATGATTTTCACTTGTTTTTTTCCTTACTTTTTAAATATGGCTACAATGAAATTTAAAATCACATATGTGGCCCATGTAATATTTCAATGGGGCAGCACTGATCTAAACCCCATTTATCACTCTGGTCTCACCTTTCCTCCAGCTTTAGCCCTGTACTCCAGTCCTATAAAACTCCCTGCGTCTCTCCCAGAGGCCAGGTTGTTTCTGCTCTGTGCCTTCACTCACATGCACCCTCTGCCTGAGACATATTTCCTCATTGCCCACCTGAACACCACCTTCTCATTGCTCAAACCTCAGTTCAAGAATCACCCACCCTGACAAATTCCCCATGTCCTCCCTGGGCCCACTGTGTGGTGATGTCCCACCCTTCTTTCACATGTGCAGATCTCCACGGCAGCACAGATGGTGTCTTAGACATGTCTATATGACCTCAATTTCTAGCAGGTGCCTGTGACTGCCCTGCAGGACCCCTGAGGAGGAAGCCTGAGTGATTGTGAGAATGCCATATGAGGCCTGTGCCCTGGTAGGAGCTCCCCATGGGAGAATGAATGACCAACACAAGGGCATATGGATCTCAGCTTCCAGCCCCAGCTGCCATTCTGGTTCCACAATCTCCCCTGTTCCCTCTCTTTCCAAAGGGTCTCAAGCACCTGCACCCACATCCTTTGGGAGAGGCCTCTGGCTCCTGGGACTAAAAGACATCTCCCCTTCATCCCCCTCTCCAAATGACTACAATCTTGGATGATGCAGACATAGGTGATTTAGCCTAGAGGCGAGTCCCCTCCCAAGGGCAGCTACATGCTCTCAACTTCAAGTTCCCTCTTTGGAGGGGCTCAGCTGAAGCTAGGGCTATACAGCAAGACATGGAAGTGACAGCATTCAAGGTTGTACTTCAAACTACTCAAGATAAGTCCCAGCTGTCTTGGGGGAACCCATCCCAGGGAAGCAGCTTTACGTCCCCTCTTCATTTCAGAGCTCTACCAAATCCCTGATGGCTTGATTTTGAACATCCTCCAACTGCCTGTCTCTCCACCAATTCAGTGTGCTCGGACGTGGGGGTCTGTGTTTACCCAACACGCTATCAGCAGCAGCTCCCAGCTCTGCCTGTCATAGAAACAGCACAGGGTTTGACAGCCAAATGTGGCTGTTGAGAAAACTCGGCCCCCAACAGGCACAGCAGGAGTGTCTCATTCATGGCAGCTCAGACCTTCAAACTAGAACTCCATCCATCACTGCCTCTGGCCATGAGAGAGCCCAAACCTGAGCTCCAGGACTGGCATTTCCCGGAGTCACATGGACTACAATCAGCAGGTCTCTTTGTCCTCAGGCCTTTGCAGGAAATGTGCCTCATTCTAACATTCATTTTCAAATATGAGTCTAGACTAGGGGGAAAAAAACCTAAATCTCCATTGATTGTGCCTAATGGAGGGAGGTTAATTTAATTTGTGGTCTTTGCCCTTAGCTATTACTAAAGAAACTAGAATAGGTTCATTTTCGTATTTGTGATGGGGCAAAAAAAATTTTTTAAACATACAAAAAAACCAACTTCAGCTTTTTTCCTCTCACTCTTTTTTAAATAAATATGATGGTTGGGTCTTGGGAAATGAATGACCATAAAGTCCATTAAAATGGGTGATACTAATTAGTGCTCAGTTATGTATTTAGTTCACAATAAAAACAACAGTCAGGACACCTGAGTGGCTCAGTGGTTGAGCATCTGCCTTCAGCTCAGGGCATGATTTTAAAGTTCTGGAATTCAGTCCCACATCGGGCTCCTTGCACGGGGCCTGCTTCTCCTCCATCTGCCTGTGTCTCTGCCTCTTTCCGTCTCTCATGAATAAATAAAATCTTAAATTAAAAAAAAAAAAACAGTCAAAAAAAAAACTTGATAAAAAAAGAAAACTTTGGGGCACCTGGGTGGCTCAGTTGGTTAAGTGTCCAACTCTTGATTTCAGGAAGCTCTGATCATGATCTCAGAGTCATGAGATCAAGCCTTATGTGGAGGTCCACATTGGGGTGTGGAGCCAGCTAAAGATTCTCTCTCTCTCCCTCTGGCCCTCCCCCCTCTATAAAAAAAAAAGGAAAAGAAAAGAAAAATGTATCTCAAGGTGACAACATTGTTCTGAAAAGGCTTGAAAATTAGATCAAAAATGAAAAAAAAGGTAAATCATCCTTCAGAAATCATTCTTTAAAAATGCAGACTCACCATTTTGAGAAAGATTTTTTCCTAAATACTATTTAATTTCTTAGCAAAAAATTGATTAAAGTAAACACCAGCCAACTGAAATGAATGAAAGATATTTGCATACTCCTAGTTTTTTGATGAGTTGAAAAGAGAACATCACAAGCATTCAAGAGCCCAATGGTGCCATTGGAGAATAAAGGAGGAAGGATGGAGTTCAGCATGAGAGTCATTCTGCAGGGAGGAGGGGAGGGCTTCAGTGGAAGCAGGATGCAGGGATCCCCAGAAACTTTGGCAGGCACTGGCCTTCCCATGGTTCCTGGGAGGGGATGGGCAGACAAGCTATTACAATCAAATATGAAATGAAAAGGTGAGCCTGGCAGGCGGCAAAGTGTCAGGACCCTGAGGTGTCAAGTCTTGAGTCAATCTCACTTAAAAACCTACCCTACATGGGGCACCTAGGTGGCTTACTTAATTAAGTGTTCGATTCTTGGTTTCAGCTCAAATCATGATCTCAGGGTTGTGAGATTGAGCCCCATGTTGGGCTCCCCACTCATTGAGGAGTATGCTTGAGATTTTCCCACTCTCCCCCTCCCTTTTACCCTGCCCCTGCCACTCTCTCTCTCTAAAAATAAAACAAAACAAAACAAACAAACAAAAAAAAAAACCCAACCTGTCCCACAATTCCCATCGTCCCTTTCTGGACTGAATGTTTATGCCCCTCATCCCTCAAATTCATATGTTGGTTAGGATCCCTAACCTCTAAGGTGATAGTAATAGGAGGCGGGGCTTTGAGAGGTAATCAAGTCATGAGGGTGAGGCCCTCATGGTCAGATTTGTGCCCTTAAAAGAAAAGACAGGAGAGAGCTTGCTCTTTTTCCCTCTCTCTCCACTCAAGGGAGAGACATGCCATGTGAAGACATGTGAAGATGCCCAGGAAGGGAGCACTAGCCAAGAACCCAAGTTTGTTGGCACCCTGATCTTGGACTTCCAGCCTCCAGAACTGTGAGAAAATAAATGTGTATTGCTTAAGCTCCCCAGTGTATGGTGGTTGTTATAGCACCCCAAGCTGATCAAGACATCCCTGATCACAGTTTCCATGCCAGAGGTGCCCTCTAATTCTCTTTTGTGCGGTCATTGCTACTGGTACTTGTAGACACCATTGATTGGCGGACCTAATTCTCACCCTCTCCCCTTTTCCATGGCTCCCTTCCTTCCACTAGGGTGGCATGTAGCAGAAATTGACAGGGTTGGAGCTCCCAGGAAGCTGTGGTTCCTGATGAACAGGTAGTGGCCCACAACTTTGTCCATCTCTCTTCTACTGTTCCTGCCTGGAACATGGGAAGTTTGGAACATAGCAGCCTTCTACCTACCATGGAGGAACAGAAAGACAAAAGACAATAGACTAGGGATGCCAGAGAGGAAAGATAAGAGAAGCCGAGTCTCCTAGGAGTTTTGCTGCATAGCTGTTTGTTTTGTTGATTTTTTGTTTGTTTGTTTGTTTTGCTGATTTTTTTAAAAAGTTTTGTAGGGGACGCCTGAGTGGCTCAATCATTGAGCATGTGCCTTCAGCTCAGGTCATGATCCCGGAGCCTGGGATCGAGTTCCACATCGGACTCCCTGCATGGAGCCTGCTTCTCCCTCTGCTGTGTCTCTGCCTCTCTCTGTGTGTCTCTCATGAATAAATAAAATCTTTAAAAAAAAATTTTAGGAAAGAAATCATGTCCTATGTATTTAAAGAACTATTAGTCAAATGTTCTGTCATTTGCAGCTGGGAGAATTCCTAAGAGATACAGTGCCACCTTCTAAGAGCACTGGACAACATTCCTTAATTTATCAAATTCTTTTGATTCTTTCAGGGATGAAAACCCAAAGGAAGACGGTCTTGCTCACTACAGTCTGTTTAATCTCTATAGGGACAGAATGGGGTTGACAGGGACCATGAATTGTGCTTTGATGCCCAGGTATAGATTCCAAAAAATAGAGTCTTAGGACCTTAAGAGTGCCTCCTTTACTTTAAGGTTCATGAGACCATTATAGTATCTGAGTCTTTGGGAATGGGAATGACGAAATCAGCTACTGTTGCTCTATATAGAGCCCAAAGCCAGACTTCTCTTGCCTTAGACAGTTTGGAGACTGATGGAGACACATACTGACTTCCAGGGAGACTTGTACCTGAGAGTACCTTTTGCATCATCACACCATTGGTGTGGGTAGAAACTGCACAATTGCTACGTAAATAGGACTCCTCTCAGACACACACTTCCATAAGGTCTGCCCGAGCAGGCAAAAGAGAATTCCAAGTGGAAATGCCAGGAGCCTGCTTGGGGCTGGGCTTCACAGGCAAGAGGAAGGGACGTTGAGATCAGTGGTGAGTAAATACAATCTGCCAAACCCAACCCTGCCTCGTTATCTGGGAAGAGGAAAGTGGAGGGGGGCCCGAAGACATGAGGTTCTTTACTTCCTGGGGACCACGTTAAATTCAGACCTAGTGCAGATCTTAGCAGGCCCAAATTTAAGCCTATTCTTTGAGAACTGGTTTCCAGTAGATAATTTTTAAAGTGTTTCAGAATGGAGAGAAAAAGACTAGTATGTAGTCTCTAAAGCTGTTCAAAGAATCTTAGGCAAAGCGATTTCGTACTCGTCTCTCACGTTATACTCTAAAAAAGGATAAGGAGAAGCAGCCCTCCCCCACCTCACCCCCGCAAACCTCCATTAAAGCACAGCACATTTCAATCTGTGCATCGATGACGAGGACGAATGCATTTTCAGCCACCTCGACGTAGTTAAATTTCTAGCTCTTATTTTTAACCCAGCACCATTTCAGAATCAATTTCTATGGAGAGAGAATACCTGGACATTTAAATCCATCAAAAAGGAGTAAATGAGCATTTCAGATACATCTATCAAGAAGAAATGCCCCTTCTCCCCATCATTGTGGGGCTTTGTCAGTCGCCTGTCAGATGAATGTCCGTGTAAGTGTTTATTAATCACTCTTGCGCTCGCTGATGGGCCTGAACACTTTGCTCCTCGACGTCTCTGACATGTACAAGGAATGCGGTAGGTTTCTTCTATCTGTCTCTTGAGCACGGTTGCTTACTTTGTTAAAGTTAATTTCCACTCATTTCTGGCTTTGATGGGAAGATTCCTTTATCAATTCAATTCATGTGTGTTGTCTGCAATCAAAGCAATATTGTCTGCTAATGTGAGCTACATTCCATGCTCTCTCTCCATTTTATGCTAACGCCTTCCCTGTGCTGGTCCTGCACTGGAGAATTTGGGCAAGAGGCTGCCTCCCTGGCCGTGGAGACAGGCGGCAGTGGTGGCTGAACCGGCAGCCATTTTCCCTCCCAGAATGGCCTGGCTTAGAGAAATGAGGAGCTGCTCTCTTTCCCAGGGGTTGAAAGACAAGTCGGTGGCAAAAAGAAGGTAATGGGAGACATGTAATGGCAATTTGGTATTCCTACCACTATCTGTAGGGATTAAGTCTTATTCTAAAACTCACCAGCCTTTACACCAGACCTTTACACTAGCCCTCTATCCCCCGCCCCCGAGATTCAGGATCTTCCCAACGTGGACTCTTGTGCATTGTCCAATGCCCCCTTCCCAGCTTCTCTCTCTTCCTCATCTTATCCACCCATTTGCACCCTATTAACTTAAATCCTACACTTCCTGAAAGACCAGATGAGCCTCCCCTCCTTCTCCCTGCCCCAGGGTAGTGAGAGCTCTTCTCTGAACGCTTCTGGAACAAAACTTTCACCAAGACTGCACCGGTACTTACCATCTGTGCTAGCTGGGCAGAGGAGTCAGGCAGACCCAAGTCTGAATCTGACTCAGACACTTAGAACTGTATGGTCCTGCACATCTCTGAATCCCTGTGGAAGTTTCTCCATAGAGAAAAGGAGTAAAATAATATCCATCTTGTAGAGCTGGTGTGAGGATTCACAATAACTTTTGTAACTCACCCCCCATCACAGCTCCCAGATGATGTGGGAACCCAGTAAATGGTAGCTATTATTATAAATCCCAACTAGATGACAAGGCCCTAGAGAGAAGTGTGGTCCACATGGTGCTTTTCTGTGCTACAGAGTATGGAAAGTTAAACCCACATGATTCAGACTCCGTTGCAGTCAAGGTTCAGGTTATATATAAGGTTCCAGAGATTAAATGTACTTCTTTAATATTTGGAAGACCGAAGTGAGGGGAGACTTGTCAAGATATCTGTGGGGTCTGAGGGTCTACTCTACATGCAAGCTAGTAAGTTAGTGCACCACAGTATCATAGATGCTGGGAGAAGGCAGGAGACTCCTGGGTCTGAGACAAAGGACTTATAATGACAGCGTAGCAGTAGCCAGAATGTCAGCATTTTCTTGTGCTGATTCCTCAAGACCCAGTTCCCCCAGGGCAATGTGAAGAGGGCCAGGTGACCCCTACATACACAGGAGAACCCGAATCTCTTACAGTGGGTAGTAGACACGCCTGCACTTTGCTTTGGAAGAGGATCCTACCTCTATCTCCAAAGCTATTTTCTATGCAAGCAGCCTTGAAAAGACAGTCTAGAACAAAGCAGACAGTATATCTATAAGGTGTGCAGACACAAGAGACTCATGGAAAATTGTGTCCCCACAGCCCACACCTCCCTCCTGCCAGCTGCTGCTCCTAGCAAGGATGGTCGTGGAGATTTGGGAGTTTTCTACACTAGCTTTCCAGTGTCTGATCACTAGCTTCATAGTCTCAAAAGGAAATTATAGAAACAGCAAGTCCCTGACCCCAGACCACAGCTATGACTGTGACGTACATTGGTGCCCACTGTTCCTGTGGCAGCATCTTGGCTCTCTTCTTGATTGTGGCAGGCTAATTAGGCAATTTTTAACTTCCTAAAGGCCTAGCCTAGAATCTACTGCTCATCCCTTCTATAAACATGTGCTAAATTCTCCCTAGACTTCATAAAATAGCTGGAGTGGTTTCTGCTTCATGCACTGATGAATATAAGTCTTGACTAAACCTCATTATTTTCTAAAGCTTCAGTGCCTTCCACTAGAAACTTCTGATGATGGTAAAAATGATAATGATCACGATGATGGTGATGATGACAATTAGGGAAAGGAGAAGGGGTAGGTTGGGGAAAGGAGGAGTAAAGCAGGAAAAAAGAGAAGAAAAAGGGGAAAAAATTCTTCATTATTTTTCTCCTTCTTTCCCCGCGCATATTAGCCAAAGAGAAAGCAATCTCCTTGAGTCTATCTACCACAAATATTGAAAGAAGCATATACACTCATTACTGCAACCCTAGTATCACCAATTACAGCTCTTGTTTTGGTTTGGTTTTTTAAATGTACACCCGCCTCTTATTTTTCCGTGACACAGAGGAGTTTCTCACCTGCTCTCACAGGGGTTGCTCATATCCTTGGTTGGATCAGAGAGAAGCCAGATCTCAACGGAAGATTCCCCAGTCACAAAGCTGTTCTCATACCTGCCCCAGCATCTCACAGAGGATGGAAAGGAAAAGAAAAGTCTGTGTCTTTGGCCTAAACCATGGTCTAGGGTTTCTTCTTGGAATGGGAGTCCTGGCTGGCTGACTCCCTCTCAACAAGCTTTTGTTCAGTGTCTGGGGCCCTCTACTCTGTTCTGCCTCCTGGTGCTGATCCAGAATGCTCATCCTCAGTCCTGTGAAGTAACTTCTGGCAGGGCATCTCTCAGAACTGCCTTCTAACTTGTCCAATCCTCTGGGTCTGGCACAGGCCTTTGCCTTTCCTATGCAGTACAGGTGGCTGGGCTCTGTGATTTCCATAAATCACCTGTATGATACATGGATATGATAATAACTAACATTTACTGAGTACTTACTATGTGACAGACACAGTGCCACCTGATCTGGAGGTCTTTTAATTCATTTCAGTTCCCCACAGTTCTACAAAGCAGGCACTGTTATGAGTCCTAATTCACATAAATGGCAACGGGGGCTCAGAGAATTAAGCAACTTGCCCCAAATCATAGCCAGAATGTCTTCAAGAGGCCCCTCTCCTAACAACTGTGTTACCCTGCTCAAAGCAGAAACTCAGTGAACATTTGTTCAGTAGATAGAACAAGAGTCGCAGAAAATTGCTGATTTCACCTATTCTCCATTTCACCTATTCCCCACTCTTCCCTTCATCTTAGAAATAACCACCACTACCATCCAAGATTTTAGCTGAGGCCCTGCTTACTTGGCCAGTTACTTCTCTATGCCTCAGTTTCCATATCTGTGAATTAGAAATGATAATAGTACTTATCTCAAGTATAGGAACTCCCAGTCATGCAGATCACTAACCAAAACCTGTCCCCATCTATAGTATCAGACCAGTAAAATACACATTTTAAATTCCTAACTTATAATTCATGTTAATGACTGTGAGGCTTAAATAAGTTAGTACATGCGCTTAGCATATAAGTAGTAAATTCTGGCCAATTGATCTCATTAAACTGAATATCATTCTGTAAGTCTGTCTCAACAAAGAATTGAGGAACTCCAAAGAAATCTCCACCCTTTAGACTCTGTCATAAAACAGAATTATAATATATGTTAACAATAAAATGATCCACTTGTTAGGAATATAAAATCTGTATTTTATTAGTCCCATGTTGTAGTCTAATATAATTTTGGTTACAAAGGTACTTGGCTTGGTTTTAAAAATCTTTTAGAAATTAACCTGTCATAAACCAAATGCCACCTAAAGGTGACTATAGTCACAGGGGAAGCATCTGTTTCCACCATTGTCTACCTGAAGTCCTTTGTGAAACAAATCAGCAGGCCAGCTGGATGAAACTACTGCCCACAGAGCTTAGCCCTTTTAGTGCTAAGTGTAGTACATATTTTTTGCACCCATCACAGGATCAAGAAATAAAGAAAAAGACACCTGAAAGTTAAGATGGATCATCTTAGAACCTGCCCCTTTAACGATGTCTTATGTTGAGGTAGGAATGAACAAGGCAGTGTCTATACTCCACATGGGGACCACTTGCACTATGAATTGGAGGCACTGCCAGAGTACAGTCATGAGGAGTGAAGTTTCTGCAGGGTCAGGAGGCTTATCAAGGGGTCCTAAGACAAGATAATAAGTTGGAGAGACTCTCAGGTTGTTTCCAATTTGTGTTTTGATCTTTAATCAGTAACAAAGGCTTAGGGAAGTATTTGTGTCTGGGATACAAACTAGACAAGACAGAGGTAATATCTTCTTGCTGTCCTAGATTAGAGCCAGCTAAGACTAACGCTAAGACTTTAGCTGATATGAACTGCCCCATGGTATTAGCCTTTATTTAATAACCTGGAAAGTAAAAGAAAGTGACTTTTTTTTTTTTTTTTTTTTTAGGGATTCGGTTTATTCACTAATTCTACTTTGTTAGATGGAAATAGGACCTCTCTTTGACATACAAGGTCTACTCAGGGAATATTCACTATTAAACAATTCCCTATGGATTCTAAATGATTTTCTTTCCTTTTTACAGGGCCTCCTATACTGGAGACATTCACCTGGTACTCCCAAAAGACACAGAGATCTGTACAGTTACACTTACTCAAGTAATTGATGACAGACACAATGTTCTTTGTGCGAATTAAGGTTCTTGAGGATGAAGAGTACCAAATGATGAGGACATTAACTTTTAGAATCATACATGACCTCAAGACATGGTGGTCCATTGGCGGCTCTATGCCTCTATAGAGGCATAGAGAGTGTTCTCTCTCTCTCTCTCTCTTTTTTAAGATTTTGTTTGACAAAGAGAGGAAGAGCACAAGCAAGGAGAGTAGCAGGCAGAGGGAGAGGGAGAAGCAGGTTCGTCGCAGAGCAGGGAGCCCAATGTGGGGCTTGATCCCGGGACCCCCGGGATCATGACCTGAGCAGAAGGCAGCTGCTTAACCATCTGAGCCACCCAGGCGCCCCTATCCTTCTCAATGTCAGAGTAGAAATGCTCAGCCTCCTGCCAGGGTTAAGGGCATCACTAAGACAATCCTAGAGCAGCTCCTCAAGAATTGAGGTATCTTGACAGGAGCTTCTCTGAGAACCCCTCCCTTCCTCTTGTTCCTTCCTATTATTCAAAGTATAACAAAGACACAGCCATTATCAATCACCCGCTTACTGTGGCTCTGTGAAATTGCTACCTCAAGTACTTTGCTGAACCAAACTGGGGTTGTGTTAGGGGTGGTGGAAGTGGGAGTGATGGCCACAGGAATCCACAGGGCTTTTTAAACCAATCTGCTCTGATCTCTATGACATACCACAGATTTTCAGCCCTAAACAAATTATCTACTCTTCTCTTCTAGAAGCTTGTTTTTGCTTTGGGTGGGGGAGTGTTTTTGAGCCAAAGGCTTTCAGAGAATGGAAGGTTGGAAGCAAGGATATGTCCTGGGTTTGCTCTGGTAACAGTGGGGAAAGAGGAATGTGTGGAGAGAGAATGGAGTAGCCACAGAGGTCACTGGGGTCTGTGGGTTTTATTGCTTTATGCTGCCACCTGGCTGATCATTGAGCGGTAGTCTCTTCCTGCAGAAAAAGACAACATGGAACATTCACACTGAAAGATCTTGAAACCAAATTTCCTGATAGGAATCTTGCCCAAGGCCACAGATTATCCAGTCCAGCCTCATGTCTCAAGAGTGTTTGTCATCCATAAAGGGGAAACAGGTACTAATTCTGAAGGCCAGGCTTAAAGGTCACATGTTCACTCATCAGTGGAAAACTCTTTAGGTAAGACTGGTTCTATTTCAAACCCACCACCTTTTCTTTTTAGATCTATAAAAACTTCCTACTGGAATTCTCAGTAAGATGTTCCACATTCGGGCAGCCCCAGTGGCTCAGCGGTTTAGCGCCGCCTGCAGCCCAGGGTGTGATCCTGGAGACTCTGGATCAAGTCCCATGTTAGGCTCCCTGCATGGAGCCTGCTTCTCCCTCTGCCTGTGTCTCTGTCTCTCTCTCTCTCTCTCTCTCTCTGTCTCTATGAATAAATAAATAAAATCTTAAAAAAAAAAAAAAGATGTTCCACATTCATCTTCCTGGTCCCTGAGTTAGAGAATGCCCTCATCCTTGCAGAAATTATCTTTGCTTCCAGCAATGTCAAGGTCAAAAAAATAAAAAAAAGGAAAGGAAAGGTTTGTGGTGAATGACTTAGGCTGGACAATCCATGCTGAAAGAAGGCATCACCAACATTCCTGTAACCCATCACCCAGGAAAGAATACACACAGCTCACATTTACTGAGGGCATGCTCTGTCTTGAATAGCATGCTTAGGGCTTTAGCAATACATAGGGAATGAACAGTGTTCCCTGGAACAAGATGTGGATGGAAGCAGTAGATCTATCCTAGGCTGAGCACATGGATTAAGGAGAAAACTCTCTAGAGAGGAAGCACACGGTGGGTGGGTACCAACTAACAGACTGGCCTATGGCTTATGGCTAAGGCATGTGAGCCCACTTCCGGAAAACCTGATAGAAAGTGGGGCATCCTAAAAGTGAGGTCAGGTCCTGCAAAGTTCAACTAGAAGCTCTAGGCTACTGATATTAATTGCCTTCACCTATACCCACTAACCAGAAAACTATAACCTTCAGGTTACATATACATCATCTTTAATTCTTTCAAGGGAGGTGAGTGATTATTCCACTTTGACTATAGAAAGCTAAAGTACTGAAAGCTTATGAAATTTTGTGATGCTCATCAATATGCAGCTATGATGTGGTCAATAGGTACAAAGAAAGGACAGCTTTCTTTACTTATTGCCATTAGTAGTAACATTAAACATTGATTAAACATACACAATGTACCAAAAATTCTAAGAAAGGTTGGTGACGGGATCCCTGGGTGGCGCAGCGGTTTAGCGCCTGCCTTTGGCCCAGGGCACGATCCTGGAGACCCAGGATCGAATCCCACGTCGGGCTCCCGGTGCATGGAGCCTGCTTCATCTCTGCCTCTCTCTCTCTCTGTGCGACTATCATAAATTAAAAAAAAAAGGAAAGAAAAGAAAAGTTTGGTGACACCAATATAAATAAGTCTTTATCCCTGGGTTTATAATATAGTTGGGAAGGAACAAGAGGATGTCCAAGAGGCTATGACATGATTACCATTGATTCCTTCATTTTATTTGATTCTTATCATCTGGATGGATCAGAAGTGGGGACCATGCTAGTTATGATGAGATATAGCTGCATGTAATAGAAAATTCAAATAATAATTAAAAGTGATAAATATTTATCTTTCGCTCATAAAATAGGAGGCAGCTCCTTGACCTTGTGGCTCCTCCCATCTTTCTGCTCTCCTATTCCCAGCATGAAGCTTCTATCTTAAAGACCATCTAATGGGGATCCCTGGGTTGCTCAGTGGTTTGGCGCCTACCTTCGGTGGCCCAGGGTGTAATCCTGGAGTCCAGGGATCAGGCTCCCTGCATGAAGCCTGCTTCTCTGTCTGTGTCTCTGCCTCTCTCTCTCTCTCTGTGTCTCTCATGAATAAATAGATAAAATCTTTAAAAAAAAAAAAAAAAAAGACCATCTAATGGTCTAAGACAGATGCTGAAAATGCTTCTCTGACTTGCAAGGAGCCTTCCCTCTACCTGCCACTTTAAATATGGATGATTCCAGGGATATATCTATAATTCTAGTTTTTCTCTACACTCCACAGCCACAAGCTCATCCATCCTAAGTTTAAAGCTACCATGTTGAATATTACTCAGCCATTAGAAATGACAAATACCCACCATTTGCTTCAACGTGGATGGAACTGGAGGGTATTATGCTGAGTGAAATGAGTCAATCGGAGAAGGACAAACATTATATGTTCTCATTCATTTGGGGAATATAAATAATAGTGAAAGGGAATAGAAGGGAAGGGAGAAGAAATGGGTAGGAAATATCAGAAAGGGAGAAAGAACATAAAGACTCCTAACTCTGGGAAACGAACTAGGGGTGGTGGAAGGGGAGGAGGGCGGGGGGCGGGGGAGAATGGGTGACAGGCACTGAGGGGGGCACTTGATGGGATGAGCACTGAGTGTTATTCTGTATGTTGGCAAATTGAACACCAATAAAAAATAAATTTATTATTAAAAAATAAAAATAAATAAAAATAAAGCTACCATGTTTGCATACTTAAGCTCCAAATCTCTCTCTCTCCATCTTTAATCTCTCTACTTAACTCTAGAATCACATTTTCATTATGGAACATCAGCTGAATGCTTTGAGGTTAAGGATTAAAATACAACACATCTCGGTTGTCTGGCTGGCTCAGTTGGTAGAGCATGTGACTCTTGATTTCAGGGTCTTGAGGTGAAATCCACATTAGGGGTAGAGTTTACTTAAAAAAAAAGAAAAAAAATGTGGGCACTTGAGTGGCTCAGTCAGTTAAGAGTCTGACTCTTGATCTCAACTCAGGTCTTGATTTCAGGGTCATGAGTTCAGGGTCATGAGTTCAAACCCCACATTACTTACTACTTAAAAAAATAAAATAAATAAAAAATGAAAAATAAAATGCAACACATCCTGATATGACATTATGTTGCACCTCCACAAGCCAAAGTGGATCCTGCTCTTGAGTTTCCTGTCTCTGCCTTTGATATCACTACCACTCATTCCCTCAAACAAGCAACCAGCAGTCATCCATGTGTTTGGTGCCCTCTTTCATGCCCTTCCCCTCCAGCACCGACACACACGTGCATGTGTGTGTTTGCACACACACAGACACACAGACACACACGCCTAATCGGTCTCATCCCTTCAAATTCTCTGAAATGTTTCCCCTTTCTGATCCTCCTATCTCCTCTCCAGATCTCAGGTCATCATTATCCATCACTTGAACTGATCTTTTCTTTGCTTGTTTCCCTAACTTTGTTCATTCAAAAATTCAATAAATTGTTCATTTGCAAGCCAACTCTGTTGGATCCTGCTCTGGCCTGTCTCTGCCCCCATCTATAGGACCTCCTATGGCTTTCAGTTATATTTCTTAAGTTCCCTTGCTTAAAAACCTCTGAATAGGATCAAGTACAAACCGATTAGCGTGGCTCTTTGTGGCTTAGCCTCCACTTCTGCTCACACCCATATCTAGGCACTCCTCACCAGGCACCCTCCACTCCTGGCTCCCAGGTGCACTCACCATTCCCTGTCAGACCAGGTGTTCTCCTCCCCCACTGATCAAGTGAACAGGCTGCTCTCTCCTGGGGGAGTTGTCTGAGTCACTACTGACCTGATTAAGTGAGCAGTCCCTTTCTTACAATGAGAATTTCCACTCCATTGCCTCAATCCAGAAAAGGCAGAATTGGTCACTGGTAATTCCAGGGCATATACCACATTGCCTCTCTTTCTAATCAACCCCATATGCTGTATACTATGAAAAGGCATAGATGATAAACCCTAGCCTTGAGCTATCAATAGGTTCATCCAAGTCTTGCCTAGCAGGACACTGCAACTGCCTTGAATAGGACCATCTTGACTCTGTGAAGGAACGTGAGAAACTCCTGAGGAGGGCTGGATGCCTACAGATCTGCCATTCACTCAAACACACTGAGCTCCTGTGATGATTCAGGCACTGGGGAAGGAGTGGGCTACAAGAGAGTCAGACAATTCCTACAGGTAAGTTGTCCCACACCATGCCCCTAAGTGCCTCTGTGTATTAAGCAGGCAAACCAGAAAGTCCCCTTACCCATGCCACCTCCTGAATCATGGGTCAGGATTCATTTATTCATCCAGCAAATACATACTGAGCACCTACTATGTGCCAGGAACTTTTCTGAGTTGGGATACAGTCATGCACAAGATACACAGTAGAGACATGCTGATCCTCAATGAAGAGTATGTTTCTGTGGGGTGGGAGGGGTGCTGAGAAAGAAAAACAAGTAAAAGACACAAAGTTAGAAGGTATTTGTAAAGCAAGGAACCACAGTGGGGAATGTGGGGGTAAAGGAGTGATATTTTTTAATAGGGTTAGCCCCCTTGAGGAGAAAAGTGACATTCGAAGACATAAAAGAACAAGGTAAAGGGACCCTCCTCCCAATTTCTGCAGCTTTTGCAGAAACTTATTTGCTGCAAATACCTCAGAGATACATTTCCAGGAGAAAAATGGCACGCTCTCTCTACCAACAGGAAAGGAGGCAGTATGAAAGAGAAGAAAAGAGCGGGACAAGAGAAATTATTCCATGTTGAACTGTCCCTGATGGACACTTGAAAACCAGCTCCAGGGGCAGAGCAGGGCCCACCGGGCCGAGGCGCTCCCCGGGGCCCCTCTCTGGGGCTGTCAGGCTAATCCCGCCGCCTCCTCCCACCCCGCCCCGCCCAAGGGGGTGTTTGCTCGGGTGAGTGAAGTTCAAACCCAGCCGAAGCCAGCCCCGGAAGGCGCTTCGCCCCGCTAGCAGCGCGGCGGCCAGAGCGTCCCCGGGGAGCGGTCCCCGGGGTTCGAGGGCAGCGGCGGGCCGAGGCGGGCGAGCTGGCTGCGGAGCTGAGAGGCACCGACCCCGGCGAGCTCGCGCCCCTCGCCGGGCGGCGCGGACCCCCTGCCCGGCCTTCTCCGGGGGCACAGTGCTTTCCTGAAATTCCCCAATTCCCGGGACCGCCGAGCCGGAGCCCCCTCTCCGGCCGCAGCCCGCCGGGTCTAGCGACGGCGGATTAAGCGTGCGTTCCTTCCAGGCCTCCCGAAACACTCTCAGGGATGCTATTTTGCTCGGGCCCGGGTCTCTCCCGCGCCGAGTTGCACAACAAACCATTTAAACATTTCAGCACAAAACCCGATCCATTGTGGGCCGCACATTAAAAAGTGTTATTCGCTTTGAAGTTTTTGTCTAATGGCTCTAAACTGAAAGAAAATGTTTTCCTATTACTTAATTCAATCATAGCGAAGAGACTTGGTAAAAAGCCCACGGATTTTGCCCCAAAGTGTGACAGAGTTCTCTTTGTGTTTGCTTATCCTCCGCTGTCACACACTTTAATTCGCCTCTCTTTATCTGGCATTCAAAACTTTCTTCAATGACATTCAATAAGGTCCAGAGGCTGGAGGGGGAAAAAAAACTGGTTATTTTTCCCCCCAGATATTCTTTCCCAGTAGCTTTGGCCTTGCTCGCAGGCAGGGTCTCTTAACCCCTTCCTCCCCGGGTGCGGGCTGCGGTTCCCAAGAGAGCTCTGCACGCGCCCTGCGCGGGCTGCCGGCTCCGGGGTGCAGCGGCCGCCCCTTTCCCCCCCGTAGAGCCCCGCGGGCACTCCGACTCTCCCACCCGCCGTCGTCCGGGAGGGGGGTGCCTCTACGGCCCTGGTCACGGCTCTCGGCTCACTCTCAGCAGTCCTGGCCAGCCCAAAGTACTCAGAGAACCATTAGAACCGGCATTGGGCTGCACTGATGCACTCTGGCTAGCTTGCAAGCACCACCCTTAGGCGAGCATCTTGGGGAGGACACTCTGGCCTTGGGGCAGCATTGGTCGCCTGACCCCCCTCCCCATGCCAAACAATGAAGGAAGCTTTGAGCCCTACTCCTCCGGCTAAATGACATGCCCTTCCTCCAGGTTATTTTCCCTATTGCCTCCCTTCTTGTTACGGAATCAGTTTTTTTTTCTCTCCAACAAATTCTCCTTGCTTTCTGATCAGTTATAATTTGTTGCTATTGTTATTGTAAAGATGTTACCCAATGATGAAAAACCATGTAAATGCTTCAATTTGGGGGTAGTCTTACTCCCAAGCACTGATTCCCCCACCCCACCCCCGCCCCTCCGAAAATCTTCCCCCTTCATTTCTCACAATCCCACTCAGGGCTCAGAGCAGGTGACTGCAGTGATTTGGTTCCAATAAAATCGAAAGTAAACGTCTTCGGTGAAAAGTCCGGGGCTGTAAATTCTAAATATTTATGCTAATTTCCCATTGTATGGAAAAAGTTCCTGGGCGAAGCAGCTTTGAGCCCGGGGACTATTTAAAAGCCTGAAGCTGTGTACACAGAGCCAGGCGTTTGAAGTTGTTTAACCATTGTGTGACCAGAAAGAAGAGAGCGAGGCGGCAGGAGAAGGTCTTGGGGACAGGGGAGGTCGTCCGGGTTAGGCAAAGGCAGCAGAAGCTTGGAATACAACTGCCCTTCGCGCCGCTCCTGTGGGACAAACTTCGGGAAGGCAGTGGTTCCGAGTGCACCGGAGTCTGTAGAGATGTGCCCGAGTGCAGAGGGCGCCGGAAGGGTCTGCGCCCCGCAGAGCACCTACACTCGCCTCTTCTGATGAGGTGCTCCGTCTTCACGGTGGAGGCTTTCATTCCCCATGCCTTGTCTCCGTCCGTGACTCTCAGAGACTGTTCTCCACTTTACATCCACAACCCTGTCGTTTAAAGGAAAAGTCTGACCGACTAGCATGTACCGAACAAAGACTGGGCATTAAGGGCAGCATCAAAGTTAAGACTTTTGGAAAAAACTTAAAACAGAAAGACAGCGTTGGGGCCAGTGCTGGATAAGGGATCCTAAGCTCTTTGCCCCTCTCCGCAGCAGCGCATCCTCCCCGCACTAGCTCCGGTCCTCCCACGCAGGAAGAGGGGAAAGAATTCCACAGGTGGAAATCCGAGACCGGCTGTAGAGACACCTGCGGGGTGCAGAACGTAGAACTGAGCCAATTGATTGGAGAGAGCATGATCTTGGGGTGCAAGGGTAGATGAGGGAAGGGGGTGAGGGCCACTGAGTGCGCGGAGAGATGGGGTGTGCGCCCATGGGAATCTGTGGAAGCGAGACAGCGGGGGTACAAAATCAATAAGATAAACCAGCCGATCGCCAATGCAAAGCCAAAGGGGAGTAAGGAATAAAGAGAAAGAAAAGAATATTAAATCGCAAGAGAATGAGAAAATAAACCCGCAAAAGGGAGAGGAGGGGGCGAGGGCGCCTGTTACGGCGTGGGTGGGGTTGACAAGAATAGAGTACATTATGCAGTTCATTTAGTTAACAAGTGAAATAATGAGGAAGCGTGCAGAGTGAATGCCAAGAGAAAAGGCACAAAAACCCTATTGAGAGGCCCCGGCCGCTCCTGGCGTAGCCCATCACATGGCAATAGTCCTATTTAAGCGGCGCCGTCGGCGCCTTTCAGCACCACTAGCGCTGGCCAGCACCCCGAGCTCTCCGGGCGGCGCCCGCGGCAGCAGCGGCAGCAGCTTCAGCCCCGGCCTCCGCGGCGCCTTTCGCCTCCCGGGAACAGGCAACAGCCCGCGGCCGCAGCCCGGGGAAGGGCGTGGGGAGCCCCGAAGTCCGCGGGGCGCGGGGAGCCGGCTGGCGGCGGGGCGACCGCGCACCGGGGCCATGCCGCGCTCCTTCCTGGTGGACTCGCTGGTGCTGCGCGAGGCAGGCGAGAAGAAGGCCCCGGAGGGCAGCCCGCCGCCGCTGTTTCCCTACGCCGTGCCCCCGCCACACGCACTGCACGGCCTCTCGCCCGGCGCCTGCCACGCGCGCAAGGCCGGGCTGCTGTGCGTGTGCCCGCTTTGCGTCACCGCCTCCCAGCTGCACGGGCCCCCGGGGCCGCCCGCGCTGCCTCTGCTCAAGGCATCCTTCCCGCCCTTCGGCTCACAGTACTGCCACGCGCCCCTAGGCCGCCAGCACTCGGCCGTGTCGCCCGGGGTCGCTCACGGCCCCGCCGCCGCCGCGGCAGCCGCCGCGCTCTACCAGACCTCGTATCCGCTGCCCGACCCCAGGCAGTTCCACTGCATCTCCGTGGGTAAGCCGAATCCGCTGCGCAATGGGGCAAGCACAGGTGATCTGATGAGGGTTGGCGAGCCAGGGATGGGGGGTGAGGGTCCCTGGGCATTCTGGAGGTGATGAAAGTGATGCTGGGACCCCGAGAGGGGCAGTGGGGGGGGGGGTGCCGAGGGAGGGCTGGGACAGAACCCAGGAGGGAGGGTGAGGGCAGAAGGTCCAAGTTTTGGAGGAGACGCGCAAGAGCGAGCGAAGGCTGAGGTTCGGGGCGCTTGGTAAAGCAGTGCCAAGATTGCGTGACTCCGAGTATTTGGGTCCCGAGACTCAGCACGGAGGCGCCGGCATTCACGCTGCTGTGCGTCTCGTTTGGGGCAAAGAGGTGGATGAAAGACCAAAGTCCCGGGATTCTACTGGTCTTGTACCAGAGGATCCGGCCCACAGCGCGGGAGTCTGATCGCTTCCCTCTCTGCACCCCCCGCCCCCCTCCAGACAGCAGCTCCAACCAGCTGCCCAGCAGCAAGAGGATGCGCACCGCGTTCACCAGCACGCAGCTGCTAGAGCTGGAGCGCGAGTTCGCCTCTAACATGTACCTGTCCCGCCTACGCCGCATTGAGATCGCTACCTACCTGAATCTGTCCGAGAAGCAGGTGAAGATCTGGTTCCAGAACCGCCGGGTGAAGCACAAGAAGGAGGGCAAAGGCAGCAACCACCGCGGCGGCGGCGGGAGCGCGGGTGCCGGCACTGGCGCGCCGCAAAGCTGCAAATGCGCGTCGCTCTCCTCAGCCAAGTGCTCCGAGGATGACGACGAATTGCCCATGTCTCCGTCCTCTTCGGGGAAAGACGACCGGGATCTCACGGTCACTCCCTAGGCGCACGCCTCCCCAGGTCGCCCACCCCAGGCCCTCCCCGCGTCTCAGAGACTGGTCCTGGGACGCGCACACCTCCCCAGGTCGCCCACCCCAGGCCCTCCCCGCGTCTCAGAGACAGGTCCTGGGACAAAGCACCTGTTCCCAGGCACCCGCTGCCCAACCGCGGCCACGCACGGGTTTGGCAAGGGTTTGCCGACGCCGTGGGCCCTGGGCAGCGCCAAGGGCTTTGCAGAGACCTGACGCTGGTATTCCCACCCCAGGGCTCTCGGCCGTCCAAAGTGAACTCCAAGCTGTGAATCCTGCAAGCGCTGGAGTCCTCAGCCATGCAGCACCGCGGCACTGGAGGGCATGCCGGCCGGCCCTGCGCCTTGCTGGCCGCGGGCGCCTCCTCGCCCGACCTCTCTGGACGGGTTCAGGCTTTCTCACGTCCTCTACCCGCCCCCCGCCCCCACCCTGGGTCACGCTGGGCCTCCTAACCCTCAGAGGCCCGCTCGCTAACCCCACCCAACCCCACCCTCTTTTTTTTTTTTTTTTACTTCTTTCTCTGCGTCCCTACTTCTTCACTGCCGTCGTTTATCCACCGCGCCTCCCCCTACATACATACAATTTATGAACTCTTGTTACTGCTTTTCTTTTCCTTTCTGTTCCACTCCTCGATGGGGCGCATTGGAAGGTCAGTGGGCCCATTTAACACGCAGTCAGGTCTTGCTGTCCCTGCAGTTCCTCTCCCACGAGAGAAATTGTCGCCCGTAGTATCCGTGTCGGGGAAACTGACTCGCTTTGTTTCGGAGACGCTTCGCATTTCCCCAAATGAGACTCCAGCTCTCCGCCTCTGGCGACCTTTCTCCTCCCTAGACCCCAGACCCCCACCCCGTCCTGGTCTAGTTTGTCGTTGTATGGTTTCTGTAATACCAGAAGATATTTATTTATTTATTTATGTACAAAATTTTAAATAAACTTTTTTTTTCTTAGAAATCCACGTGGCTCTGGACCCCAGGCCTCCACTCTGGACTGGACAGGCGTCGACCTGGGTTGGGGCTTCTTGCTGGGGCAGAGCAGGAATGGGGTAGCAGGTCGGAGCTCCACGCTCAGCTCCTCACTTGCTACTCCACCAGCCCCGTCTGCACCCTCAGCGCCGCGAGGATTCTAACTCCTGTGCCCCACTGGCCCCGGGCGTTCCCTAGTCTGGGTTCCCAGGTGCACCAGTGCGGGGGAGAGCCGAGAGCCCAGTCGGAAGGAAAGGAAGGAACGCACCCACACTGTGCTTCTGGTGCAGACCCCTGCAGCGCCCCCCTCCTTCCTGGAACCGGGCCCCGCCAGCATCCCTGCGGGGTTGGTAGTCCAGACCGCCCTCCCCAAGGGCGGCGACTAACTCCCTAGTGAGCCGGAGAACTCAGTGCTTTGCTGCGCTCTGATATGTTTATCAATTGTTTTTTATTCACCCTGTTTGTTAGGGATAAGTTCCCAACAAGATAGCACCGCCTTCTCTGGAATGGCCCCCTCGGCTCGCTTTGAGGCAAATTCTATCAGACTGTGCGGCCACGGTTCCCAGGGCCCAGAGCGTTCCGCGGGAGTCCGGGGCGAGCGGCCCTATGTAGCAGGCGCCAGTGCCCCCGGGGCCTATGTTCTCACCCATTCTTGTTACACACACCCCCCCTCCCAGTCCATTGGAACTAAAAATCCACACCCCAACCCTCCTTGGGGAGATCTGTGAGGTTTTTGTGAATTATGTGGACAAGAAGGAATTACTGGGGTTTCCGCCCAGACGGAGAGCACACATCCGCGGAGAGGGGTGTTTCTGCTGCTCAGGAAATCGGATCCAGGAGACAGAGGATCTGGGTTCCTACGACCTCCAGAAATCTGCAGACTTCTGCCTCCAGAAGTCTGCCTCCTGGAAAACTGGGCCACTTCTTTTCCTGCCAGACATCTATCTCCCCCCAACACACACACATCCATATGTGTATGGGTAGCCGGGGCTTCCAATGTCTAGGCAAAGCAAATATATGCCTCTTTCATGAAAGGTGCTCCAGTTTGATTGCTCAACACAAGCGGGGTTCATTTCTTAAATGATCTTTTCCTTCCGACGAGCTCAGTGGGAGGTGCTTTCTCCAGCTCTCCTAGAATAAAGACAGCGCAATCTGGCTTTCCAGGATAGGGCATTCCTGGTTCTTCCGGAGTGAGATGCCTGGGTTGTGCCTGAGACAGATGAGAGCTGGTCTGACCCGCCTCTCTGCACCCTCCCTGATTCCCCCTCTGTCTTCATCAGTCTGAACCCCAGTCTCACCCAGACCCGTTGTCAGACCCCCAGGAGGGGGGAATTGTACCAATATAAAAGAAACCGAGGCGCTTTGAGGCATAACATGAATTGAATCCCAACTAATGCTTTCTTATCAATGATTCGGATGCTTTCTGAGTTTTACAGCTCACACGCCGCTCTAAGAACCCTTGGGTGAGTGAAGTTTCGTATCCTTTGGCTATTTGCAAACCACCAGTCTGCCTTTGACTGAGGTTTGGGGCCCCTGGGCAGCACAGCCTTTGGGAAACAGGTCTATGGTAAATGCAAAGGGCGGAGGGCTCACTTTGAATCAGTTCCTTCCCTGGATACAGGGTAGCCAGGTGCACAGGGACAGGCTCTTTCCAGCTTTCAGTGACAGACCCCTCGCCAGAAAGGCATCTTTGGAGATAGGCCTACTAGGGCCTTGGGTTTGGGACAGGGTGGTGGCTATTAGAAGATGGAAATGGAGCTTGGAGAAATGTGTAGAGGCTGGACAGCGCCCCTCTCCCCCAACCTCCTGCGTGCTCCCCAGCCCGAACGCTTCAGTTTTGCCACCCTATGCCGAGGTCCCTCCTGTTCCCAGCTGCTCGCAGAAACTGCAGAGCCACTGCTGCCGGCAGGGTCCACACGGACCCAGTTCTCCTGGGAGCGTGCCTTTCTTCCTCTCAGCTTTCCCTACCCAAGGCTTTATTTCCCCGTCCCGCTCCCATAAGGGCAGCCTTTGCGCTTTCTGACAGGGTGTCCTGGAGAGCGCTTGGAGAAAGCGCAGCCTCCTTGCGGCGGCCACAGTGGTTGCCAAGGCGGTGGCAGGAGCGCAGCGCTGGGGAGCACGCAGGCGGCTGCGGCCGCAAGGGCTTTCAGCGTCCAGCCGCCGCCTGGCGGAGCGGCGACCGGCTCCGGAGTGCCAACACGCTCGGGTTCAAACACTTCTCCTCCTGCGTCCATCCGGACCGAAGTCCTTCCTCTGCTGCAAGGTTTGGAAAAGGGCAAAGCACGCCTACCATTGGGGAGCCACCCGAAATCGGGGCTTCTCACTTAGGGACACAGAATCCGTTCTTTGAGCCCACAGTGTTTTGAGCCGGAATTTGGGGCTTCCAAGTCAAAATATGAAATAAAAATATATATATATATATATGAAATTAAAATCAAACTGAGTTAGAATGAAATTTCCTGGAAATCCCCATTTAGTGTGGCAAATCCACATGCAGGCGGCCGATTCTATATCAAGGGCAGCTTCTTTCTTTTCTCTGTGCAATTCAGTGGTTGAGTGTGGACCCTAGAATCCAAGTGCCTGACTTTGCAATGTGTTTCCACCATTTCCTTACAATCTTGAGCAAGCCACTGGTTCTTCCTCAACCTCAATTTCTCCTTCTGTAAATGGGGATTATGTTAATAGTTCCTTTACAGGGCTGTTGTGCAATATTAAAGGATAGAATTCACGTAAAATGCTAAGCACAAGTCTGCCAAGTTTCAATAAATGGTTACTCATCTTGTAGGTGGTGATGTTACTTGTGCCTACAACTGTGCCTCGGACAGAGTTGGTGTTGATTGATTTACAGAATGATAGAAGTGGCCACTCACAGTCTCAGATCTGAATCCATCACAGAGCAGCTGGAGAACTCACACAAGTGCTAACATTTCCAGGAGTCCCAGGAGTTAGTCATTCAGAGAGAATAAGTACCAGCTCCCGTCTGAAGCACTTCTCAGGTGTTGGAAGTCATGGAAGTCCAAACTGGAGTCTTCTTTACACCTTCACTTAGACCAGTTCCTTGACCTCTACACTAATGACATTTTGGGCCAAATAATTCTTCCTTATGGAAGCCTGTCTGGGCATTGCAGGATGTTTTGCAGCATCTGTGACCTCCACATACTAGACACCAGGGCCCCCTTTCCTCCCTAGTGTGACAACTAAAGATGTCTCCAGATATTGTCCAATGTCTTCTGGAGGGCAAAAACACTGAAGGTTAAGAACCACTGATGTGTACCCATGTGTTTTCTGCTGACTATTTTTGTGCCATATCTTTTTTGCCAGTCCACAGGGGCCAGGATTTGGTAGCCTAACTCTGAGCACATCTTTCTACCTTTCCTTTAATTATCCTTCACTGAATATGTGCTTCTTATACATCCAGGATACTGGTCCATGCACTGAGGTGTGGTGTGAGAGGAGGAATGGGAAAGAGAAAAGGTTGGGGTGGGGGGGACACTAGGGGAGATACCAAAAATGCCTGCACAATGGAAGCATGTCAGCTAGTCTCTACAGCATTGGGCATGTGGATTGAAAGGGTGAAACGGTCACAGTCTTAACTGGGTGAGCAGAGTTTACAAAGCCACTGAAGCCTTTGCAATAATATTCTAACCATTTGTCTCATGACCTGTAGACAATTGGGATCCCACTTCAGTCATGTCCATGGGAGCCCAACAGGAGCCTGAGGTGGCATCCCACCAAGTCATACACATACAAACACACACACACACACACACACACACCACCACCACCACCACCACCACTATTATGGTTCTTCCTGAAGCATACTCCTTATCTGTTTTGTCAATGCCTGTAAGTTTGAAACTAGAAATCAATTCTTTTTTGCTAAGGCCCCTCATATTTGGTTCAACACAAGTACCCCTGAGAGTAGTAACCATTGAATACATCATTCATTTTTTCTGAGAGAAGACTCTGGAACAATAAAGGAGCAGAAGATCCCTGAGAACTAAGGGATGTGGAAGAGGTACAGGGGCAAGAAAAGGGGTCCATGTAAGGGGGATGGTACCAGAAGTCTCACCAGTGTGGACCATTGTTGCCTGAGGCTATCTGCCTCTAACCAAGAACCACAGATGAGGGTAAGTAACCAGCTTACCGATTATTTCAGAACTAAGCTTACCCACAAAGTAAGGAATAAGATGATTCTAGTGAGGCAAGAATCTCATGAATCCAGTCTTATATATGGCAACCCATAGGTGAGTTTCAAATACTAATATATTAACAGAAACATGTGTGTGTTGAGAGGCTCAAACAAAAGGAAGGTAAAAAACAAAAAAGTTGATGATTCTAGGAGAGGAAGATTGTCTTGAAGTTAAATGCTCTGCTTTAGATTATCCTGTCATGATGAATCCAAGCCCTGGGTCTAGAAGGCTTCTTTGAAACCACCAAAGAAATCCCAGGTGCTAACCCTGATGCCTCCTAGCCTGGCATACAAGCCACTGTGTGTGGGACTTCCCAGCTCAAGGGAGGAAGTGCCCAGTGAAGTATGTGAGGGAGCCATTTGACCTGTCATTCACTTCAGGCAGTGGTGGCTAAGGAAGGAGTTCACTCAGGAGTTCTGTCCTGTGCCACTACAGTCAGGGGACAACTGATGAGACTGGATATGAATTGAGCAAGTGGGGGTCACTCAGGCAATCCTGCAGTGAGGAGCTTCCCTTGCTAGTCCCACTGAGCTTTAGGCTGTTGGGATCCTGGGAGGCAGAAGCTACCTCCATCGGCTCATTGTTCACCAAAAGGTATCAGGTGGAAGTAGTTGTCTGTTTCCTTAATTCCATGATGTTAGGAATTTCTAGAGTGTCTTGCAGACCAAATTGTGTCTCCCTGCCCCAAATTTATATGATGAAGGCCAAACATCTAGTGTCTCATACTGTAACTGTATTTGGAAACAGGGTCTTTGAAGAGGTAATTAAATTAGGTAATATGTGTGAGCCCTAATCCAATATGACTGGTGTCTGTAAGAGAGACTCAAGATACAGGTACACACAAAGGGACAACCATGTAAAAACAAAGGGAGAAGGCATCCACCTGCAAGCCAAGGAGAGAGATCTCATAAGAAACTAAGCCTGTAGACACATTGATCTCAAACTTTTGGCCCTCATAGTAGAGAAAATAAATTTTTGTTGTTTAAGCCACCCAATCTGTGGTATTTTGTATGGCAACCTTAGCAAATGAATACAAACTCTGACCTGGATGAGAGCTCTCTCAGCCCTTCCATGCTCGTGCAAGAATATAAGATTGCAGAGGAAAGACTACTGGAGTAGGAGTCAAGAATTTGAGGTCCAGACCCAAATATGTCTCTAATCCTATAACTTTGGACAAATGATGACGTTCCTGGATCTTGGTTTCCCCTTCTCTAAAGTCAGGGATGTAACTGACATCAGGGTTTTTTTTCCCCTTGTTCTGACCAGCACTCTCTCTTTTTTTGATCATCATCTAGATTTTATTTTGTCAAATATAAATTAGTCAGCTCTGGAATAAAGCAAGCATCCACTGAGTAGACATTTGAAGGGTCCCACTTTGCACTAGAAGATCCAATGGGGACTAGATATTTACTTCTGCCACCTTCCCAGCAGATCAGGCATGTGCACAGACCTAAGGTCCAACATTTCCCCTGGGAGTCTGACTCTAGAGGAGAGTGACACAGAGATGCATGTCAGACAGTATTTCCTATGGCTAGAAAGTTAAGAACCTCCGAGTGATGGCAGATGACCTATGATAATGGTGGGATATGGGGATAGTCCAGGGTGGGAGCCCTAGAGGTGGCATCTAACTAGACTGCTCAGTGGTGAGACTTTGGCTACATCTCCTCTTTCTGCCTGCCTGGTTTCCAGGCATTTCACCGGTACTTCCCATTGATTCTGTGAACTATCAGGTGACCTTCCATTCAATACCTGTTCTGCTTAAGTAGCTAGAATTCATTGCGATTGTCTGCAACCAAGAATTTAGAGTGATGCAGTAATCTATGCCATATATGAGTAATATAGAACCTGCATGGGATTGTGAACAGACCTGGGACAGGTATGACTGTCCCTGAAAAAGAATCAGTTCTGACCAGGTGACCAGTACAACTTAATAGGATTCCCTGGACCACTGCTCTTTTGGATCACTATTGTTACCCATACATTCCCTTTGGCCACACCGGAGCATTTAGATTTGGGTGGATGTTTCTTAATTCATCACCCAGTTGTTATAGCATGAGTCACAACTGGAGCACGAGCTGGCTTATCCTAGAACAGCACTGGGCTTCCTGAGGACAGTAGGAATGGTGCTTCCACACCTACAGGGAAGCCATGCTCAGGCCTACATGGAGACTCAAGATACAACATCCATTTGTCCTCTCTGACTGATTGCCTAGCCATGCCTCTTTGAGGTGGTTGACACACATTCACAGAACTGTGCAGTCTGTGATACTTCGCTCTGACTCACCAGGGAGAAAACATTCTCTGAAATTCTCCTTCACCCTGAAGACTCTCTGAGTTGTTAAGAATGTCCTCATGGTGCTTGCTAACGCTTCTAATCACAGCTCTCTACGGAGTGTTAGACACTGAATTCAAACTACTTTAAGCTAAAGGGTATCTATTGGTTCACAGAACCAGTTATGTTCCAAATGGAATTGTTCTCAGGATCTCCAGGGACATGACAATGTGGTGAGATAGCTTGCCCTCTCTCCCTAACCTTTGACTTTGCTCCTCTCTGTGCATTGGCATTATTCTTTCATGCTATGGACAGCCTTTCTCCTTGCAGAGTGGGAGTGTGGGGCTAGGAGGTAGGCAAAAAGGGGAGATGGTAACAATCAGCTCAGGCTTACTTCATCCCAGCTAAACACCTTGACAAAAGAGCAAGAGTATCTCTCTCTTGCCCAGATTCCCATAGTGATGGCAAGTGGTATGTGGTAATGGTCATAGAGTGGTGGCAGAGGTTGTCCATGGTGGTAACCATTCTAGCCACAGATCGACCCTGCCTAGGTCATATGCCAATCCTGTGACTGTGGCCAAGGGTGGCACTCAAGGGGAGACTATGATTGGATGCTCCAGTTGAACACAATAAATGGGGGCTAGGTCTCTGGAAGGAAATAAGGGATGTGGAGCAGACAAAATGACAGATGTCCACTCTGGATACCAATCACTACCCCATGTTATAGTTCAGTCATTCACAGAGTATGAGCCATGAATCCCTGGGCTCCTCTGAGACCCTTGAAGGGGGTCCAAGAAGCCAAAACTATTTCCATAATGATACTGAGATCTCAATTCTCGGGTGGCTCAGTGGTTTAATGCCTGCCTTCGGCCCAGGGCGTGATCCTGGAGACCTGGGATCGAGTCCCACATCGGGCTCCCTGCATGGAGTCTGCTTCTCCCTCTGCCTGTGTCTCTGCCTCTCTATCTCTCTCTCTCTGTGTCTCTCATGAATAAATAAATAAAATATTAAAAAAAAAAGATCTCAATTCTCTTTTCCACTGTGTGGCATCTACACTTAGTGGTGCAAAAGCAAAGGTGGGCAAAACTGCCTGCACCTTAGACAAACCAAGGCAGTGGTCACTGTATTCTTGACCTCTTCACACCCAGGGGGAAAAAAAAAAGTATCTAGTTGCATCTAAGAATGTTCTTGATAAAGTGGTTGAAATGATAATTTGATTAAAGCTCAACTTTAAAGACTTGACTTTCAACTTTGAAGATATGCCTTTTTAATATTCTCTAAGATTAAATGTTAAGTTTTTGCCTACTGTAAATGAAGGTATGAAAAACAGTAGTCCTGACAAAAAACACTCAAGTGATTGGTTAAGTAGGAAGCTGAACTAGCTGGGTTTTTTTTCATGGAAAACCATTTTACATGAAAGAAGAACTGACAGGCAAACTAATTATTCAGACTTGGGTATTTGGTAGACATTTCCTTGAAAACAAAGTAAGCCTGTTACTTTAAAAAAATGAACTGACAATATTTGTTGCTGATGATAAAATTTGAAGTTTTGTTTTGTTTTGTTTAAGATTTTATTTATTTATTCATGAGAGAGAGAGAGAGAGAGAGAGAGAGAGGCAGAGACACAGGCAGAAGGAGGAGAAGGCTCCATGCAGGGAGTCTTGATCCTGGGATTCCAGGATCACACCCTGGGTCTAAGGCAGGCCCTAAACCTCTGAGCCACCCAGGGATCCCCAAAATTTGAGGTTTTAAGCAAAAATTGAAATGTTGGAATATATGTACCCATCACTACAAAATTAACATCTTTTCAATACTTGGATTTTTCTAATGAGATGCTGACATTAACAAACATGAATTTTTAAATATTATATAATGAAATGAATGTATCAACATGTGTATAACGCATTAACTCAATGAATCAACATTTTCCAGATGATCCATGTGTGGCGCTACAAAATCAGCCACAGGTAAAAGATCCATTCAAAGTATAAGGCAAATCAGCAGATTGAAATGTAACAGAGCACATAAATTTTATTAATATAATTTCAGACTCCACATTGTAACTAATATTCAAGAAACTATCCCTTTTCATGTTTTGGTGCACTATCAAGAAAACTGCCTGTAATTAAATGGAAAGGTTATCAAAATACCCCTCCATCATCAACTACATATCTGCCTGAGGCTGAGTTTCTTGATCTATTTCAAGGAAAACATATCAAAAAAGACTGAATGCAGAAAGAGATATAAGAATTCATCTGTCTCCTATGAAGCCAGATGTTAAAGAGATATAAACAATGTCTTGTAACAGAATATTTTGTTGTGGAAATTACAGTTATTTTCATATAAATGTTACATAATACATTTCAGGACTGTGTTTTATTTTAAACAGTTAGGAATGAGTTTATTGTTTAAAATAAATTAATAAAGATTATTTTTAATTTCCTGTTTTAATTTCTAATACAGTAAATCCTAATAGATATACCCTGCATAAACCAAAGCACTTTGGAGTCTTCTGTGCTTTTTAAGAATGTTAAGGGGTCCCAAGACCAAAGCATTTGAGCAGGCTGTTGTAGGGTATTATAGATAATAGTAGCCAAGACTAACTGCATAACTTAGCACTTATTGAATGCTCATTAACTGCCAGACATATAATGTACCTCTCAATCTTCACACCAACTCCATGAAGTAGGAATTATTGGAATCCCCATTCCACAGTAGAAAACACCGAGGCACAGAGAGATTCAATGGCTCCCCAAGATCCTACTGCTAGCCCACAGAGAAAATGGAATCCAGATTTGAGAATCTGACTGAGGGGCCCACGTTCTCAACCTTTTCAAAACGCTTCCGCTTCTCTATAAGCTAGCTTTGGAAGCTGTTAATTTGTTGTCCATCTAAGTTAACAGTCTGAGTATCCATAACCATCTCAAATAACCAGAAGGCCTCTCACATCATGGCCTCCCTCTCCTACTCACTCCAATATCCAAGACTACTGTCTGCAGAAATGATTCAAAAGATAAAGCACCAAACCATTTTAAAAGTTGCATATGACGCAAAATCTGGCAATTTCCTACACAATACCTTCAAATTTGGCTTCCCTAAAGAACTCTTCTATTGCCTTCCTCTGGGGAGAAAAAGGCAAGGAAGTCTCCCCTTTCACCATGGAACAACTATCAAAATCCAGCCTACCTGCTCCTGAAAGTTTGCAACTTTACCAAGTCACATCATTTTTTTCATCTGTTACACTCTTAAAATGGGACAACTGCATGTAGCTATGTATGTTTCTACCACCCACACCATTATGGCCAAAGCCCCTATATTCATGTCACCTTGTGGGCCACAATGCAAGGAGTTCCGGCCATAAGAAAGTCAGTTGAAAGCCTTTCTGTGACCCTTAGTTTGGTCTGCACAGGAGCTCTCTGTACAGCTCTGACAACCACTAATCTATCTTGGGCCACATGATTTCTGTTTGTAACCTTGGACCCATATAGCAAGCACATTATGACACATTACTGAATAACTGAAATCCCATTTCCTCCCAGTATCTTAATTAAAATGTGAATCTGACCAGGCACCAGTTATCTCAACTCCACTTCAGTCCAGAAAGAAGGGTTTAAACTCTAAAAGGATTTTGAAATTCTTTCACCAACTTAAGGCATTTTGGGGATACGGTTTGTATGAAAGATGCTTCAGAAAATGAAGTTGTCATGTATTGTATGTGTAAATAAACCTTTCAGCTCCCTGGCAAAATCCAAGCTCAGTGGGGCTAGAAAAGCATTCTGGGTATTGGCATGCAAATGAGCATGTCAACAGCGGTTAGAGTGTACCTTCTAGGGGTAAACAAGCTGATTGTCATGGGAAATGTAGTGGGCTCTGCTCTGTTTGAAACTGTTTTGCAAATCCCTTGTTTGGTTAGATTTCTGAAAGTTGAGTTTGTGAACTCAATAATACAGCTTAATACCAAATTCCCAGTCACACCGTCTTTGGATGCCTGACAGGGCTGTGCACCATAAAGGACCGTACAAGCAGGCATGCCCAATTAGGTTTGGAATGCAGGAGGCCTGAAGTACAAACAGAAGTCTGAAGTAAGATGTAGGCCACAATCTGAGAGTGGCCAGAGCGCAGCCGTGCCTAGACCCCACACTCTAAGTGCGTGTGGGTAGGGACCCCACACCACTGGCAGCTCCCTGCCTTTGCCAGCCCTCTCTCTCTTGCCTGTGATGCTCTGTCCCTCCCACTCCCAACCTGATAAACCCCTACTCAGCGTCTTCTGAGAAGCCTTCCATACCTCCCAGGGTGGGAACAGCCCTGTCCATCTCAAGGGGCTGAGCCCCTCTGTCCTTGCCACTATGCAGCGCTACCGCCATCATTCCATGCTGGGCGCTAGGGTGGGCTCTGACCACAGTGAGTTGCACTCTGCACTCATGTGCAGTAAGACTGAATCTTCAGTAAGACTGAATCTTACCCCCCTCTGTGTCCCCAGGGCCTCGTACTCAGTGAACACCCTGCGTGTGCACAGATTCATGTTCTCCTTGCCTGGAAGATGGTGAATGAAGTAAGAGTACAGATTCCTGAAATTGTTTTTCTTAATGTGTGTTTCCTCTACCCTTCTCATCCTGTGAGCAGGTCCCGCCTCCCCAGCTCTGCTGCTGGGACAGGGGTCTGCTTCCTCCCCGAGCTTCTGTGGGCAGTACCTCTCCACAGTTTGTCTGCCCACCCTTTGTCTTCCAAACTCATGCTGGGGCCTTTGTCTAACCCCTCCTCAAAACCACTTCTCTGAAGACCCCACTGTTGGGGAAGCCAGCCCTGAAGATTCCTTCCCCAGAAAAGAAAATCAGGTTCCCAAACTTGTCTATTACCCCCAAAGCAGGCTCTGTGTGAGCTGGATGAATGGAATAAAGGAACCCTCGTGTGCCTATCTGTTAGCTTCTGAATGAGTCAGGGCAGTGTGGGCAATGGCTTTCCAGCAAACTACTTATTGATTGCGGAAATGTGACCTGAACTGATGGGTGAAATAGGAAGCATATTCCCTGGCCACAGTGTTGCACTTTTTTGAGTACAAGTTTGGCTATGGAGCTGAAGGTGTTGTACATGGTCTTGTTCAAAAATAATTTAGGTCCATGTCTGGGGTTGCATTCTATTCTATATGTCTCCTGCTATAGTTTGGGATCAGATCATGAGCCACATCCATAACCCACTGTTATGGGTTGAACTACAGTTCCCCCTCCCCTAGATAGGCATGTTTAAGTCCTAACCCCCAATACTTCAGAATGTGGCTGTGTTTGGAATAAGATCGTCAAGAAGGCAACAAGATTAAAGTGAGACTGTTGGCGGGTCCTAATCCCACCTGACTGATATTCTCACAGGAAGAGAAAATTTGCACACAGACACACAGGAGCACTGAGAAAAAGACAATGTAAGGACACAGAGAGGAGGTGACCCTCTGCAGGGCAAGGAAAAAAGGCCTCAGGAGAAACCCAAACTTGCTGACATTTGGCCCTTAGACATTCAGCCTCCAGAATTGTGAGAAAATGAACTTCTGCTCTTTAAGCCAACCAGCCTGTGGTATTTTGGCTATACAGCCCTAGCAAACTATTATATTCATGATGTGCTCTGATCTTTCTTCAGGCAGAGAAACTTCCCGTGCATGGAACCCACTCCTCTGTCAGATGTGGGAATTTGACAGGGCTGCCTTGGCATAAAAGCCAGCACTACGCTCCCTCCTTGGGACTGTGGCCGTGGTTAGGTGCCACCTGTTTCAGGCATGCCCAGGCACAGTCACACAGAAGCAAGGTGGACCATCAGGGCAGCCACTGAGTCCCTGATGCCTCTCCTGAACTTCCAGCTGATGCTAACCGTTCCCTCCTTGTTTATATGTGCATTTGCTCACTCAACAAATATTCCTTGAGCCCAACTCATTTATGTATCAAGTAATAGTGAGAAAAACTATCCTGATTCATGAAGCTTACATTTAAGAGGGGAGAAAGATTGTTAATCAAATCACCACAAACTGGAAGAAAAGGAAAACAAAAGGAAAAAAAAAAAAAACAACTAGAACCATGAAGAACCTGATCTTCTTAAGTATGAGAAAGGGTTAACTAGGCAAAAAAAAAAAAAAAAAAAGCAAAAAAGTAAAAGAAAGAGCAGCCTGTGCAAAGGGACAGTGGTAGGAGGGCAAAAGGTCTTCTCTAGGAAATCAGAGAAGACCGATGGATGGGAGTGCAAAGAGCAGAGGGCAGTTCCTGGAAATGTAAAATCTGGGAGATAGGCAGGTGCCTAATGCTGAACACATTTGGCTGGATTAAGTGTCTAGGTTTTTATTTTAAGAGCAATGGAACCTACTGAAGAGTTTTAAGCAGAGGATTGACTCAATCAGACGTGTGTTTTGAAGGACTCACCACAGCTTTTCTATGAAAAACTGAAGTGAGGGAGATAAGAGTGGTCAGAGGTGACCAGCTAACTGGCTGCCTCCATGTGACAGGTACCACGCAGGCATCTCATGCTTGTTGTCTAGGTACAAACCTGGAATGAGAACCAACTCCTTCCTGCTGTGATCTAAGGGTCACATCAAAGGGGCTCCATCATTCTGTCAAGAAAGTTCTCTCTCATTTGCTTGCTGCAGAGCTAGGATTCTCCATGAAAGACCTACCCTTTCCATTTAAAGCTCTGACCCATTATAAATGCAAATGTTTTTATAGTATAACACCCTAGCAGAGCAGCAGGCATTGACAAATTACCAGAAATAAGTTCCTTGGATAAGCACCTACCAACAGGAGGAAAGTCTCTTGGAGTGGAAAGTCACCTAGGAAAGTTTTGCTAGGGAGGGTATAGATCAGGCTAGGCTGTGGGAGGCAGAGAGCTTGAGTTCCTCTAGAGGGGTCAGGAGGATTCAGGACAGCTGGATCGTGGATAGTGGACACAGAAGGAGGAGAAAATGGCTGATGGAGAGCCTTAACCTTCAAGCTCCTTATTGTCATTATTTGTATTTTACTCATGAGCCACAGTTCAGAGAACCTAAGCAATTTGTGTCAAGTTGCATATCCCGAGTAGCAAAGTCAAGGCACAAATGGATTCCCCGGTTCTGAACCTGGTGCTGCATTCCACCTCAACAACAGGCCTGGAGTCACTCTGAAGAGGCCAAGCAACAGCCCCATGGATGAGTTAGGAGGCTCCACCTCACATGCCATCCCATCATCAACTGACACATAGTAGAAGCATAGCGAATATTTATCAAACGAATGAGTCATTCTCACATGGGAAACCATGTCAAGTGCTTTGTAAGCAGCAAAGCTCTGAATCTTCAGGAAAGTTTTAATAGCTTCAGTCTCCATAATGAAAAAGTTCCTCAAACATCCCCACTGAAAGGCAAACACTATTGTTAGGAGCTGTAGCTCAGCCCTAAAGCCTTCCTAACCCAATTCATTCACTGAACATTGTTTATTGCATCCTCCTCCCCTTTTAAGATTTATTTATTTATTTTAGAGAGTGAGTGTTGGGTGAGGGGTAGACAGAGAGGGAGAGAGAAACCCAAGTAGACTCTGCACTGAACACTGAGCCTGACTGTAAGGCTTGATCTCATGACTCTTGAGACCATGACCTGAGCCAAAACCACAAGTCTGACGCTTAACTGACTGAGCCACCTAGGTGCCCCGTTTATTGCATTTTTTCAATGAACCATACCAGTCCAGTGGTTCTAGGTATATAGCAGTAACCACCAGGATAGACGAGGTCATCACTTTAATATCAGTGGGGGGAAGAAATCTCAAAAGCATAAACAACATACTTATAGACTGTCAAAGAAATGGTGTATTATAAAGAGTTTTGGACTTGTGGAAGAGCCATTTTCAGGAGAATGAATGAAAAGGAATGTCTTCAAGAAGTCTGAATAACAACAAGATAGAAGTGGCAAGAGCTGGAAGAGAGGCAATTCCACACAGAGGGCTCAGCATGCACAAAGGCCCTGGGGCAGGGAAAGAGTTAGTAGTGTAAGCTAGACAAGGAAGGCCAGTCTGGCTGGAGGCAAGGGTCAAAGAGGAGTTCCAGCTGGGGATGGAGAAGTAAGTAGACAAAATATTATAACTAGTCTTCAGGGCAAGGTTAGAAACTTAGATTTTATTCTGAAGGTAAAACCACTAGAATAATAACTGTTCATTGGATAGTTCTTAACAGGGAAGGAAAATCATCTGATCTGTTTCTAAAAGGGTGCTCTGCGGAGAACACAGTGTAGGGCAGCAAGGCTAGAAGCTGGGAAGACAGTTGGGGGAGAGATGACAGTCCAGAGCAGAGCTCATGGCAGCATGGGTAAGGGTAATAGCTGTAAAGGTGGTGAAGTGTAGTGATCAGGATTTGCTTTGAGGTGGAAGCCAATGCTTGCCTGGATTGGATACGAGGCTGGGAGGGGAGCAGCATCCTGGGTGACTAGCATATTTAGGGCCTGAGCAGCTGGATTAGTGTCCTGTCATCTACTAAGATGGAGAAAACTAGGTCAGGGAGGTCGAGTAGAGAAGAGTGGGGGGTCACACAAGGGGTCCATTTTGGCCATGTTGTGTTGGAAAGGCTAGTTGACACCCACATGGAGATGTTGAATAGGCAATTAACATATGCATTCATGGTTTTGCTAGCAGAAAGGAAAGGAAAGGAAAGGAAAGGAAAACAAAACAGGAGGGAGAATCTGGAATGAGAGGAAGTTGGCAAGAGAAGGAACTTTGGTTGTTCACAAGAACAAACTTCCTTCTTCCCACAATTTCCAGACCCATCAAATTCCTAAAAATATTTATGCATGCCAGGCACCGCATAAGGTGCAGAGTATTGACACCAAGCTAGAGAGACAGAGGCCTGCCCTCAAGTAGTTTATACTCCGGGGAGAGCAGATAGTCCCTGGCCTTGTAAATGGGTACACCTGTCAGAAGAATCCTACAGGAATGAGGAGATAGAGCAATGGGGGGTGGGAGGGGGGAGGTGCCTGGGGGTAAACTGAACCCAGTGGTCTGAGGAGGTATTTCACTTAAGACTTGAATGATGAGGGATGCCTGGATGGGTGGCTCAGTGGTTGAGTATCTTCTTTCAGCTCAGGTCATGATCTTGGGGTCCTGGGATTCATGGAGTCCCATGTCAGGCTCCCTGTATGGAGCCTGCTTCTCCCTCTGCCTGTGTCTCTGCCGCTCGCTCTGTGTCTCTCATGAATAAGTAAATAAAATATTTTTAAAAACCACACTTGAATGATGAGAGGGACCAGGCCACAGGGGGAAGGAGCAAGCATGAAGAGCATGGGATCTTAAAGTGTCAGAACAGAGACCAGTGCCCCAGTGAGAGATGGAACAGGTGTCATCCCAGAGGTCAGTGTGCTGCAGGATGCAGGGCCACCATAAGGGGCTGGAGTTTATGCAGTGGAATGGGAAGCTCCTGGAGGCTTTAAAGCAGGGCACTGACACAAAGAGATTACATGGCAGGCAGATTGCTCTGGCTGCTGGTAGAGAATGGAGTGCAGGGGGGAAAGGGACTGGGAGCACCATTGATCTGGGAGTGAGATGCCCAGGCTAGGGCAGCACCAGCTGTCCAGGTAGTGAGAAGCAATGGGTTCAGAGGTATTTTGGAGACAGAGCTACTCCACTGATTGGCTGTAGGGAATGTTAGATATCCCTTTGAGAGTCCTCAGAAAGACTAGTGTGGAAGCCCTGGGCTGAATGAGATAGAGAAGAGGACCAAGAACTACACCAGAATGTTGGGGTTCTGAGTCCTTAGGAAAGAAGGAGGAGGCTTCAGAGGTAGGAGAGAAAGAAAGCTCGAGGGATCTGTAGTCTAGATGGAGCCGCCTTTCTCAGCCTTAGCACCATTGACATTTGAGGCTCTTTTGGGGGGGGGGGGCATCTTGCACATTGTAGGATGCTTAGCAACATCTTGGGGCATGTGTCCACCAGACGCCAGTGGTACTCCCATCCCCCAGTTGGGACCATTGGAAATGTCTGGAAACATTGCCAAATGTCCCTTAGGCAATGAAACAAGATGAAATCAAAGAGGGGGACAAACCATAAGAGACTCTTAATCATAGGAAACAAACTGAGGGTTGCTGGAGGGGAGAGGCGTGAGGGCAGGGGATAACTGGGAGATGGACATTAAGGAGGGCACGTGATGTAATAAGCACTGGGTGTTATATAAAACTGATGAATCACCAAATTCTACCTCTGAAACTAATAATATATCATATGTTAATTAATTGAATTTAAACTAAAAACGTTAAAATAAAAATAATTTTTAAAAATTGATCACACGGGTGGGGGGGGCAACACTTAATTGGAGAAAAATGAGCAGGCGCAAGAGAGGCAGCACTGCCTGAGGGTTAAGAATGTGGATTTAGGGGGATCCCTGGGTGGCTCAGCGGTTTCGCGCCTGCCTTTGGCCCAGGGCATGATCCTGGAGTCCCGGGATCGAGTCCCGCATCAGGCTCCCTGCATGGAGCCTGCTTCTCCCTCTGCCTGTGTCTCTGCCTCTCTCTCTCTGTGTCTATCATATATAAACAAATAAAAATAAATCTTAAAAAAAAAAAAAAAAGAATGTGGATTTAGGACTCAGACCATGTGCTCCCACCCGGCTCCACCACTCACTAGCTGGCTGACTTCAATTGATTTAACTTCTCTCTTTTTTTTAGATTATTTATTTATTTATTCATGAGAGACACAGAAACAGAGGCAGAGACACAGGTAGAGGGAGAAGCAGGCTCCCTGCAAGGAACCCAATGTGGGATTTGATCCCGGGTCCTGGGATCACACCCTGAGCTGAAGGCAGACGCTCAACCTCTGAGCCACCCAGGAGTCCCTGATTTAACTTCTCTTTGCCTAAGTTTCTTGATCTGTGGCAAGATCTGAGTGGCAACTCACTCAGCAGGTTATAGGGATCATTAAATGTGTAAAACACTTAATTAATTAATTAATTAATTAAATGGTAAAACACTTAGAATAATGCCTGGCACATTGTTAAGAGTTAATAAGAAGTTATTTTACAGAGCGCTGTGAGGGGGAGGAACAGAGTGGCATGTGCCTCTGAGTGCTCATGCACACACACAAGGAGTCCCTGGTCCAGTCTTAAAGCTCAGGGGCCAGCATTTGCTGGAGGAAGTCTCCTCTCCGCTGAGCCTTGGAGGGGGGATTAGGAGTCAGCCAAGGGAAGGGTTTGGGGTAGACAGGATGGGGGTGTCCCAGGAAGAGAAAACAGTGTGAAAATGCCCAGGGGCCAAGAGAAGAGGTTGACATTTTCAAAAATGATAGTTTAGCATGAGGAAAGGCCAAAGAATGGCCCTGGTGGCCTACGTTGCTATAGTTGGGGGTAGGGAACATGTGAAGAAATGTGGCTGGAGAGATAAGCTTGAATGCCAAGTGAAGGAGTTGGGTATTACTTGTGGTCGATAAGAAGCCACAGTGGGTGTTAGGCTGATGAATGATATGAGCAAATAGAACGTGAAAAGACTGGGCAGCCTGGGTGGCTCAGTGGTTTAGCGCTGCCTTTGGCCTAGAGTGTGATCTTGGAGACCCGGGATCGAGTTCCGCATTGGGCCCCTGCATGGAGCCTGCTTCTCTCTCTGCCTGTGTCTCTGCCTCTCTCTCTCTGTGTCTCTCATGAATAAATAAATGAACTTTTTTTAAATGAAATCTTAAAAAAAAAAAAAAAAAAAAGAATGTGAAAAGATCAACTCTAGCAGGAGAGCAGCTTGAGGGGAACTAAGCCACCTTGACTTCTCTTTCCTGAGCCATGAGGACATGTGATCCTGATGTCCCCTTACCTGATGGGCTCTCCCTGCCCATGTCATTGGCTTGTTGGCTGGCCCTGCTCTGCTTACCTCTTTTCCCAGCCCTGGACTTTTCTCCTTCCTTTACACTCTGTTCTGTCCCCTGTTAAAAGTCACCATGGAAGGACCCTGAAAGCGAGTCATTCATGCATTCTACACACCTCTGAGTGTGTAGGCCAATTATTTGCCAGGAATTATTATCAATGCTTAGGTAACAACAGTGAAAAAGACAGACAAAACTCCCCCCAACCCCCAAGCTCTTGTTCTAGTAGGGGGAGACAGGCAATCAACAATAAACATGACAAATAAGTGCTTTGTTATTTATGTATTTGTTATCGATGGTGAATGGATGTCATGGGGCAAAACCATAGACTGCTAAGGAGAATAGGAAGTGTTGTTGGATGCAGGTTTAAACACAATGGGTCCAAGAAAGCCTCACTGAGGAGGCAGGGTCTGAGAAAGGACCCAAAGGAAATGAGGGAGTCAGCCACAGGGATCTCTGGGAAGCAGCATTCCAGGCAGAGGGAGAAGTCAGTGCAAAAGCCCTTTGGGAGGACTGGGCCTGGCACATCAGAAGGAACCTAGACAGCCACTGAATGCCAGAGGAGAATCAGGGTCATTGGGGGGCCTCATGTCTCCCCTGACTCCCAGAATCACAGCTGAGCTTCCCATTTCATGAAACAGCACCATCACCCTTTCACCGACTGCTCCAGCCAGACAGTGACAGTCAGGCTTCTGTCTCAGTCCCCGTGTCCAATCTGTCAGCAAGCTTACCACTTCCACCTCCTACATGTATACTGAACCCATATTTTTTTCTTCCTCGCTGCCACTGGCCTCTCTCTGGGATTCTCTGAAGTCACCTTACCAGGCTGCCTGTTTCCATTCCCCAGGCAGAAGCAGTGTGATCTGGAACACATATATAATTCAGATGATGCCTTCCTCAAAACCTTTCCCAGAATTTGATGATCCTGGAACTCCAAGTTCCTTCCTGTGGCTTCTGAAGACAGCCTTACCCATCCCCTTGACCCAAGCCCATCTCCATGGCTTCCTGTTCCCTCCCTCCCTTACTGCTTGCCCTGGCCTCCTCTCTCTTTCTCAGACCCTTCCTGTTCCTCATGCACATGAAACTCATCCCTTCTTAAGGGTCAGAGGGAAAAGGGCAGAGACTCAGTTGTTGGAAAACACTGTTGGGCTCTTTGAGTCCCATTTCCTGGCTCCCAGGCCTGGCTGGTGGGGAAGCAGAAACCCAGAGAAGAGAAATGACCTGGCCAAGGTCACTCATCTATGCATGGAAGAGTGAGGACGAAATCTCATTTCTTTACCTGCAATCCCTGCACCAGGCTGTCTCTTCTTGAAGACAGTTTTGTCCACAGCTAAAACATACCCTCTTATCCCCAGCTGGCTTATAGAACTGGAGCAAAGATTCCAACCAGCTGGGCCAGAGATGGCTCCCTGCCACAATAGAGCGTCCACTCCCACTGGAGAGCAGTTTCCCAGCTATGACTCAACAGGGTAGCCCGGGGCTCCAGTGTCCAGTGCTCTGCTGTATTGGCATAAGTGAAGGCCAGGGCAAACTTTGAAAGGCTAAGTGGATGACATTGAGGGGATGGGCAGCCAGCTGGGCAGAGAGTAGAGAGGATTGCTCTACCACATCTGTGGGATCAGAGAGGTCCTCTTTCCAGAATAGGGACCCTGCCACAGAAGGTTGGGATTGGGACTAGACAGCAGGAGGCTGGATTATGAAGCTATCATTCATTCATTCATTCAGTGAACATTTTCAGAACTTCTATAAGGAGGCCACTCTCCGAGACACTGGAGAGTCCAATATGAGTAAGATGCTGAGAGGGGACCTTTAGGAGACTCCCAGCCTAGAGCAGACATGCCAATGGACCTAATGTGAAGACTGTGAGAGTGAAGGGACTCACACCTTAGCCACAATACCATGGATGTACTCGGTAACCTCAAGGAAGCTAGACAAAGAGAATTGAGGCAAATTATACTGGATGGGAGGAGAGAAAAGGAAGTGGAGATGCTTATGGGGATATAGACATAGAAGTTTCCAGGGCTGCTTTTCACACAAAATCTAGAAGACATCTGAACATGTCCTGTCATTGATTCACTCAACAGATATTAATTGAGCACGTAACATGTGCCAGGAACCATGCAGGTACTGATGAGGATGGTTCTAGATATACAAAAAACCAGAAGCAGTCCTGTACCCTGGCCTCCCGGTCCAGCTACCCTCCTGATACTGACAGAGGCCTCCACTGTGGAGAGTCCTGCTGAAAGGCTGTGGAGAACTGAGACATTGCAAAGAAAATCTAATTTCTACCTTAGGAGTCTGCAATCCAAGAAGCCAAAAGAACTTCAGAAGAGAAGGGAGGCATGTGAGGTCCTGGAAGGCCACTGTTGTTTCCAAGGTCACTGTTTATGTGTGACTGCTCTTACAGGAAGGTTCATCAAGAAACTTGAGTTACAATGGGATGGCTGGGTGGGTCAGCAATTGAGCATCTGCCTTTGGCTCAGGGTGTGATCCCAGAGTCCCCGGATCAAGTCCTGCATCGGGCTCTTTGCATGGAGCCTGCTTCTCTTCTCTCTTCCTATATCTCTGTCTCTGTCTCTCATGAATAAATAAATAAGATGTAAAAAAAAAAAAGAAAGAAAGAAAGAAAGAAAGAAAAAAGAAACTTGAGTTACGGGTTATTTGGCTGGCTCAGTCAGAGGAGTATGTGACTCTTGATCTTGGAGTGTGAGTTTGAGTCCCACGCTGGGTGTAGAGATTACTTAAAATCAATCAATCAAATCAAATAATTTAAAAAAGAAGAAACTAGAATAAGTTACTTTGCTTGTATTGGTCAAGACTCTGGGTTACAAGGGGCAGAAGCCCAGTACAAGCTTAAGCACAAAAGAAAAGTTAATGTCTTCAGGCAGCTGCATCCAGTTGTTCAAATGATGACATCAGACATTTGTCTCTCTTAGCTTGTTCTTCCCTGACTTGGTTTCATCCTTGGGCCCCGAGATGTGGTGTACAGGGGCCCTCCCTGTTCTAAACCCTGGCAATATGGTGAACAAGGCTAACAAAATATGTTGCCCTCATGGAGCTTATAATTGGGCAGGCTGTCTACAATTGGTAATAATGGAAGACTACCAGACTTTCTGGGCTTATGCCTTATAAGCTTAGCAACCCCAACAGGGGGAAAGTTACCTCCAGCAAAAATCCTAGGAGGCATTTTGTTGGTCCCGTTTTGCAATACGTGCCCTCCAAGCTGATCAATGTGGCAGGGGAGGCAGCTGTCTCATTAGCCAGGCCTGGGTCCCATTCCCATCTCGGGACCCAGGAGATGGAAAGTGGGGGAAAGGTAGGTCCTCAAATGAAAAATGGAATGCTGTGATCAGATATCACTTGACGAAGAGAAAGTGATGCTAACTAGCAGATGCCATATCTGTTATAAACTAGGATTAGAAGGCAAAGATATATAGTCAACATGGAATGAAGGAGAAGATACCAAAAGTTGCAGGGAAGCAGTAGGTCAGGGCCCTCAGGGATGGAGGGCATGGGTGAGAAGGCAAGGGGAAATTGGCTATTTTTTTATTGGTTTTATTTATTCATGAGAAGCATACAGAGAGAGGCAGAGACATAGGCAGAGGGAGAAGCAGGCTCAAAGCAGGGAGCTTGATGTGGACTTGATCCCAAGACCCCACCCTGAGCCAAAGGCAGATGCTCAACCACTGAGCCACCCAGGTGTCCCAGCCCAGCCCTTGGTTTTCTAAAGGAAACTAGTGCCCTTAGGCTACCATGTGTGGAAGCTCCAGTAGCAAATTCTGAAATTGGGGCAAAAGCATAACTTGGAAGTCAGGCAAATCCAGGTTAGAATTTTATCTTCCCACAAAGTGCTGCATTACTTCCTTGGGCAAGTACTTTACATCTATGAGCCATAGTTGCCCCCATTTCATTAGGTTCTTGTAAAAGAAAAGTCAGAAAACATACACAAACACTTGGCACAGAGTAGATATTCAGAGGTAATGAGAAGAGCAGGGTGGGAGATGGCAAGCATCCAGTTCAGGCCTAAATGATTTGGAGGTACAAGGAAAGGTGGGTTTGTATGTTTCCCTTCAAGAAATTCTCTCCCAGGACAGAAACAACCTATCTGAGGAGCAATACCTAGAATGGCCTCTCAGGGTCATAGCTGGGCTTTTGTCCATCACCCTGCAGCAAGTTCAGAAACCAACTATGGCAAACAATAACCATTTCACCTTCTTCCTGGAGAACAGAACCCTGTGCTCCTTCTGGCATGTCCCAGAGCCTGCTGGATGGGATGGGAAGCACTGAGTATCTGGCCTCTGACTACTTGGAAACGGCCAGGTCTTGCTTTCAAAGTGCCCCACTTGAGAATAAGGACCTTTGTGGCCCTCTATATCTCCAAGAATCCCCACATTCAGAGAGGCTAAAGGCCAGGCCCTACCGACCTATGCCAAAAGAATGGGAAAGGAGCAGGTGTAGGGAGGCATGCTTCGTCTTTGCCTTCTCTTGATGATGCCCTTTAGCCATTAAGATTTCAAAAGAGCAGGCAAAAGCAAGTGAAAAGAGCCCTTCTGTTCTGGGTTAAACTTCAAGCAGGACACCTAGAGAAGGTAAAAAAAAAAAAAAGAAAGAAAGAAAAAAAAAAGTGCCAGACCTCTGAAAAAGAAGGCAACTCTCCCCTGTCCAATTTTGCTGTGTCCCTTCTGCCTTCCTGCTCTTGGCCCCAGGTGTAAGGTAGTTGGGAAGGGCAGTCCACTGCTGTCCACACATTTGGCCATGTAACCCGTTGCCAGTGCTGGGAGAACTGCAGAGAGGTGCCTCATGCCCACCTGGAATGCACCCTGGCCAAGAAACTGTGCCCCCTTTGTGTGCAGCAGGTCCAGGGAGTGAGGGACAATCACAGTTGGTTATCTTTGGTCCCCATTTTATAGGGGTCATGCCAGAGGCATCTGCACTTGATTCCAAAAGCACACACTCAAAGCAACCTTGTCACCTGCCCCACCTGGGAGCGCGCTGCACCGGTAGCCACCCAGGTTTCCTGTTTTGCAGGGAGTGGTGGCGCGTGCGCAGGTTCACTTGGGAATGAAATGCCTTTCCAGGCAACAGGAGCGTGAGCAGGTGCGTCTGTGGAGTGTGTATCTTTAAGGAAAGAAGTCAGAACGAAAATAAGCTGAGTGCGCCTCTCCCCCAAAAGGGAACTGGCTGAG